>NW_028258298.1:5000000-7500000 GCF_053883595.1 Heterocephalus glaber | reverse complement strand
AAAGTTCTGATTTGGACACTAAAGAAAAGCAGTTAAAAAAAATGCCCCCTTCTCCCCAAAAAAAGAATTCCTATTCTCTTTTCTTTTTGTAATACTGAAGATTGAACCCAGGACCTTCACTGTTATCTACATCCCTAGCACTCCACCTCTTTTGTGAGACAGGATCTCTTTGAGTTGCTAAGTTGCCCAGCCTGTTCTGGTCTCAAACTTTCAATCCTCCTGCGTCAGCCCCCCAGAGTTCTAGGGTTACAGGCATATAACATCATGCCTGGATAAAATCCTTATTCTTACAGTTTACTTTCCTAACTTTAAGCCAAAATTTGGTCTTACCTAAATTTCTTCCCTAATGGACTACTTATAATACTGTGAGTACTCTTGACAGGTTTGTTTATTATCCCTCATAAATATTTGAAATACACAATAGCACCCCATTTGGTCATGTCTCTTTCATTCTTCAAATTATCCTTAGTTACATGTTTTCAAGCCTCTTCACTCCACTGGTTCAAAATTTCTGAACTTGTAATTCGTCAACATTCATTTAAAATGCAATCCTCAGAAGTTAGTAAAGTAGTCCACTGAATTCTGAGCAGCACAAAATATAGTAGGAGTATCAGCACCTTGTTCTAATTCTCAGGAGTCCATTAGTACAATCTCAGTTTACACTGTTACTTTTGATGTCACAGGTCACCCTGACTCACTGGAAACTCTCTGCCATTTTTTGATCCAATTATTATGCTATGGTATTCTGATTCCAATTCTAATTCCAATCTGAATTGGAAAGAGGCCCTCACTACCCAGCAAGTAACCAAACAACTGAAGAGAAAACCTACTGAAAATCAAGTTTGGGATCCCTCAAATACATACAAATTTAGCCAGCCTGAAGACCACAAGTGTGCCTAGAAAGAACTATTATTCTCATGTATTGAGCAAGAAATTGTAGATCCTAGTAAAAATATCAAGTCTAACCCTCAGCTGAAGTGTCTGGACACAAGGAGGCCCAGGCTATTCACCTATGATAATTTGACCTAATGCATTTTCAGCATTGCTTACAATCAGCTCCCTGAATGCATGGACTCCACGTGGGTAGATCCAACAAAAAATATTTTAAAAAACATTGCATCTGTGTCAAACATATACAGACATTTTTCTTGTCATTATCCCCTAAACAACAGTATAACTACTATTTACACAGCATGAACATTTTATTAGGTATTATAAGTAATCTAGAAATAATGGAAAATGTATAGCAGAAAGTGTAAGTCACATGTCAGTTTTGTGCCAGTTTATATACAGGATTTGAGCATCTGTGGGTTTTAGTACCCCAGAAGTTCTTAAAACCCACTGCCTATGGATACCAAGGGACAAATGTACATTATTTCATTTAATTTTTACAACATCCCTATGAAGTAAGTACTAATTTTACTAGTACCTTGATTTTTGGTTGAAATAAAACAAGACTTATTAAGATTAATAATTTGCTCAAGCTCAGACAGATTTTAAGGCTGAAATTGGGCTCAAATACAGGCTTGAGCAAATTATACATGTTCTCGGCACTTAAAACTGTCCAAATAGTTCAAATATTTGTAGTGGATAAGAGTAAGAAGATGACAGAATAAAAAAATCACTCTACATACCATTTAAAATTTTGTTTAAATTTTTATTTAATATATAAGTGTGATTTTTTATGGTCTTCCGGTACAGGGGAGTAAAAAGTTAAACATGTATGTCCTATACCTCTCCTTCAGTCCTTGGAATAAAGAAGACTGCACTTTATATTTTTTAGATCTTCCTAAGTATCTAAAACAGAGTCTGGTCTGAAAAAAAATCAGTACAGTTCAGCTAGCACAGGTATCAGCAATATGAAGATAATTAAAATATGATTCTAGTCTTCAAGGAGTAGAACAGGCAGAGTTAGAAACAGATGAGTTCAGGGTCATTAGGAAAATGATAGAACTATTCAGAGGATGCTTGGAAGCACAGAGGGGCACTAAATATTTATGCTCAATGAAATAGTTGTGGCCTGAGTGTGTGGGAGTGTTTGGAGATCTAAAACTGGCATGAGACATACAAACACAGAGTGCGATATTGAAGAGACCACCTAGAATTGCTTCCTTTATGAGTGGCCCTGGCTCTGCCCCTGTTTTGCTATGTGAACTTGAATAAGTAAACCTTTTCAGAATCTATTTCTTCTGTTCACAAACTTGGGAGTTAAGTGACCATATTTTCTCTTGAAAACTCTAATTTTAAGAGGAAAAGTTTTATTATTTCCTTGGTTCACCTGTTGTGTTTTACACTGTGTTTTCTTGAGCTATATAGCATGAACCCAAGAACCCATTCAGGCTGAAGAGCAGAATGGGAAAGGAGACAAAAGGGTGGGCCCAGATGGGACCCTGGAGAACAATGTATAAGCAATCAGTATGCAGCACCTCTACAACCTCCATGTACGGAGATGGAACCATCTTGGAACCCTGGGACTTTCCTCAGCAGCCCCCGACAGCTGAGTCCCGTCTCCCATTCCAATTGGTTTATAAGAGAAAGAGACTTCTGTGCCATGTTTAATATTATCTGGGCCATTTTAAAAATGAAACCAGAATAGCACAGCTCCTCCCTCCAAGGGAAATCCTCATGGTGCTATTTTAATAATGTGATGAATTAAGCCCTGCCGAGCTGCTTTCATAAATCAGTTGGATAATGCTTGGCAGGAAGGAATATGGTGTTACAGGTAAGGACTCCAAAAATCATCTCAAAAGACAAAGAGAAGAGAGAGAAGGACCAGAATGAAACCTCAAAAAAGAGTTTAGACTTTAACTGGCAAGAAATGTTAGAGCAACATTGAAATGGCTCCTTCTCAGAGCCTGGTTATTGTTGGCAAGTGCCAGAGGTTCTGCAGCAAAGACCTCCCATGATGTCCAGCAGGAAAAACAAAAAAGATGAGAGTGTGTGGGTGTTTTCATTTAATTAGAGCTATTTATAGGATAGAGATTGCTGTGTTTATGTGTGTACATTCTCTTCCTCTATGGTCATCGTCAGCGTTTTTGGTCTTCTCATTACAGAAACAGAAAGACAACCTACTTGCTTCTGGTTAGCACTCATCTGAGAATCCAAAAACCTCTGCTAAGTCAGATAGAGATTGAGCTGAGTCTTGTCTTAAGAAGCCAGCCTTCTGAGACCCTGCCCCTCTGACCCATGGAGATGGAAACTGCTGACCTGCCCAGATGCTCTGGGAAGGAAGTCTCTGGAGTCTGGACTATGACCCAGGTGTGTTTCAAGAGTCAGGAAGAAGAAATAAGTCTCCCAGTGCAGCAGCAGATGAGTCTGAGAACTTAAGGAAACATCTGGGTTATCAAGCCATGCACATCTGTCTTCTCTCAGAAACTCCAGCCTGGTCTGCAGAGAGGAAAGGAGAGGCCACAGGTGTGCTTTGTCAGACTAAAAGGTAGTCTAGACAACAAAGAGGGGATCTGAATGCTAGTCCTAACTACTATCACAAGTAGGGATTCTAACCAAGTCATTTTTGTTCTTTAGAACTCAGTTTCCCTTTCTGTAAGATGAAGTATCTTAGGATCAATGATCTCTGGGAGTCTTGGCTGTCTTTATTCTTTATGGATCAGAGCGTTCTCGGAGAAGAGTTATGAACGGCCTACATGCCATTTCTTCAAAATGTCTTTGACTAACTATTTGGATTTTTCAGCAGGCCTTTGCTCAGTGGCCTATGGAGTGGTACCTGATTCTAGGAAAAGGGAAGAGAAAGCAATGTTAGCTGATCAAACCTGCCCAGATGTCAGAAACACCGAGTATGAATATGGAAACATACATCATGAAATAGACACCTGTATTAGTCACTTTCTCATCACTGGAAAAACATACCCAACATCTGCAACTTAAAGAAGAAGTTTATTTTCGCTCACAGTTTCAGTGCATTCAGCCTATTACTGGCCAGCTCCAGTGCAGAAAAACATAGTGGAAGGGTCCAGCAGAGGAAAACTGCTCACATCATGGTAGCCAGGAAGGAAAGAAAGAAGGGAGGAGCTAGGGATGATAATATACCTTTCCAAGTCACACCCTCAGTGGCTCATATCTTCAGATGAAGCCTCACCTCTGAACATGAAATTTAGGGGGAACATTCCAAATCTAAAATGTAACATCCATTCCTGGCCCCTGAAAGGCTCATGTCCATCTCATTATTCAAAATGCATTTAGTCCATCTCTAAGAATCACCATATCCTTAACACCATAACAATTCCAGCGTTGCTGACAAGTTCAATTCCAAAATCTCCTCTGAAATTCAAGGTAAACTCTTAGGTGTGCATCCCTTTAAAATTCACAAAGAAAGTCAAACAATTCTAACATATGATAACAAAGGGCAAACATTCTCATTTCAAAAAGGAGGAATAGGGGAATTATCAGAAATTGTACCAAAGAAAGACCAAAACTCAGCAAGGCAAATATTAAATCCTATAGCAGCATAGCCAGCACTCAGGGCAGGTTGTGGTGAAATATGAGCTCCAAAGGACATCAGCAGCCCTGTTCCTACAGCATTGCCTATATCAGCTCACATGTCTCTCTCTTGGGTCAGCTTTATGCACTATCTGCAGCTTTTTTCAGCAGATATTCCATGTTTCTGGCATCTCCAACCTCCTGGGATCCTCATTGCACCTTTGGCTTCATTCTAACAGCTTCATTCCCTGCCCTTTCACTGGCTCCTTGCAAAGACTTTGATCTTGTTGTCAAGCTGTTTGGCCTGACCTCCTAGGCCTTCTTCTGAAATCTATGTGGAAGCCTCCATGACCCCAAAATTCTTGCATTCTGCATACCTGAAAAACATCATATGGATGAAGCCAAAGTCAGATGCTAGCTTGAGCAGTAGCCAGCTCCTCTTGGACCATAGCTGTAGTGATCTCTGAATGCCTGGGTGGATAAACTCAAGAATACACTTCCTTAAGCAGCCCTGAATAAGCAGGCATCCCAGGAAATATCTTTTCAAATGAAAGATTTATAGTTTGCACACTAGAGCTTACAATGGGTGGAGTCTTGCTTATTTCTGCGATGCCCTCCAGGCATCTTTCTTCTTGTGCTTGTACAAAATATTTGACTTCTTTTTAATGGTAATCTTTAGAGCAACCATGCTCTCCTTTGTCTCAACTTTACAGGTGCTTCCTTTCTAGTAAAACTGCAAACTTTTCAAATCATTAAGCTCTACCATTTGCTCCTGATTCTCACTGTATATATGACTAAAAAGAGATAGCATTACTCAAACCATAGCCTGAACATTGGGCTGACTTAAAGTTTCTTCCATCAGATTAATTTGTCCATTATCCTTAATATCAGTATTCCACAAAATCTTAGCATATGGAAAAAATGTAGACAAATTTTCTGCCTGAGTGTAACACACATGGCTTCTACTCTAACTGCCAACAGAGTCCCTGCTCCCAACAGAAACTTCCTGAGCCTGGCCTATACTGCCCACATTCCTATCAACAGTCTGGTCTTCTGAGTTCCAACAAGTATAACCACTGCTCACAACATTCTAGAGCTTCTCTAGCCCACATCTTCAAATATTTCCAAACTCCTCATGCAAATAAGTTCCAAAATTCAAGTACAATATGGTCAGATATAGTCACAGCAATGACCCCACCCCCTATACCAATTTTGTGCATTAGCCACTTTCTCATCACTGAAACAAAATCTCCCACACTTGAAATTTAAAGGAGAGGAGGTTTATTTTGCCTGTTCTTTTTACCACACACAAGGCACTGGTGGTTCCAATATCATCACCAGTTCCTTGACCTCTCCATTCCCCAGCCCTGATTGTCTTGTTCACTAAACATCTTTCAAATGCCCCTTGTCTTTGTCTTGGACAATATTGTCAAAAAGAAAAATGTAAGGTAAAGAATCAGAGAAGGATCTTGAGAGATTAATGAATAGATAAATAAGAGGTGAGAGAAGAAAGGGAGAGAGGGAGGGAAGGAGAGAGGAAAGTTAGGAGGAAGACAAGGAAGGAGAGAAGAGAGAGAAAGGGAAAGAAGAGAGATGGAAGAAGAAAAAAGAAAGAGGGAAAGGAAGAGAGGAAGGAAGGAAGGAAAGAAGGAAAATGGAGGTGGAAGGAGAGGAGGGAGAAAGGAAAAAAAGAAAGGGAGGTGGAAGGGAGGAAAGGAGGATGGAACAGAGAAGGACGGAGGGAGAGAAAGGAATGAGGGAAAGAAAGCAAAGAAAAAAAAAGAAGAAGAAAGAAAGAAAGAAAGAAAGAAAGAAAGAAAGAAAGAAAGAAAGAAAGAAAGAAAGAAAGAAAAAAAGAAAGAAAGGGAGAGAAAAGTTTTTCACATGAATGTTTCCCCACCCTTCCAGGACAGGAAGGACAAGCTTGAGCTGTGTGCAGAACTTCAAAGCAGGCTGAACCCTCCTTTCCTAAATCCTGCCTGACCCTCTTGCAGGGCTCTCCCATCACCTCTCACCATATCTCCCCATTCTGCTTTTGAGCAACCATTTTTGTAAATGAATAATGTCTTCACTCTGCATTTACACAGATGTAAACATTTCTCACCGTCATGCTAACTGCAAAGAGTCTTCATTCTGTCTCCTTTAATCTCTTTAAATTTATTAATATTAGGAAAATATTTTTTTTTAAACATGGTAGCAAACTTTTTCCAGAGATCCAGCAACCAACAACTGAACCTTCTGACCTGGAGCAGAGTTGAGAAGAGGTAAAAGGAATATTAGCTGTTCTGTAGATTAGTGTAGATGAGCTGTGGTATATACTCCTACTCATGGTAAGGAGAGCCCCCAGCAATTCACTGTATTATTGTTAGGAATTTGGCTCATGCCAGCCAGTTTGCTTCAAGACTTTGCTAACTCCTTTGTGGTTCCCATATGCTGAGAAAGCCATTCTTTAAGAGGGAAGCTGTTATCCATTCCTCAAGTTGTGCAATCATCAATTTGCAAAACCATAGACCATCTCTGTCCTGCCAGATTGCATCTGACCCCAAACAATTAAGGGACCAATGCTGGTCATTTGCATGACATTTTGGATTCCCAAAAGAAATATTAAAAAACAAATCACTCATCCTTGAAAGATTGGCTCAAACAATCTCATAGCAATTTTTCAACTCTGTTAGTCCACAGAATGCTTACAAATCTCTTCTGACATTAGACACAGGCCATTAATGATATATCTGATAGAAACTGCCCAAAGGAATTCAGTATGAAAGCTCTGGAATTTGACCCAAACTTTAAAACACCACAGCCTGATTTCCTTTCGGTCCAGCCTAATTTTTTTTCCTAGTTTTTCTTTGTGTAGCTGATTTGGAAACAGCTGGCCTGACTTTAGAATAGTTCCTTTAGTTGGGGGTGGATAAATTTTACTCCAAGAAGAAAAGAGACTCTGTATAAATTCAGATTTTTTTTAATCCCCAAACTAAGGCCTTTCTGCACACAACACTAAATCTGGCCCATTTACCCTTCATGGCTTCCTAGTCAAAAACATTCTGAACTGGAGATCTTAACAAACATAAGCACAAGACCAAAAGTCTTTACTAATACAGAAACAGCTTTCAAATGTGCCTTTTACACTTGTAACCCGGTGAACTGTATGCTTTATACACATTTGATTCTCAGGAAGCTAGGTGCTCCTTTCAATTTCCCCTATTCCTAATAAAGACTTGTGTCTATTAATATACATTCTTCCTTTTTTTTTTGTCCAAGACTTCCTATAGTTCTGAATCAGCAATTGCCCACATCTGGCATAAACATGACTATTTTTCAACTTGTTACTTCCTAGTTTTCTGAAAGATGACAGATTCTTCCAGCAATCCTCCTAGTTTTTCTGCCATTGCTTTAGAAAAGGAAGGCTTAGGACAACACTGTCAAATTGCTTTTGCTAATCTTACTGTAGCAATGGGACCCACTATGTGATTTAGTATAGTCCCAGCCTGTCCCTCTAACACTTCCTTCCCATCCTTTTATTAACCTGAGAAAAGAGCCCTTGATTTGAGACACAAGTATTTTCAGCTATTAGCTTTCTCACTACAGTGTTGGCAGCAAAAGTTCTTGATTTATTCCCTTATGTCCAAAGTAGTTTTTGATCTCTTAATGATCTGCAGAGTGGTGAGATGAAGGGTTGCCAGCAATTTGAACAGTCCTCCAGCTGATTTCTCTATTGGCTTTCTATTTTGTAAGATTTTTCTGTTTTCTGAGATAGCTTGATCCCTAAGGAGAATGGAGCCAAATACTCACCCTATGATTCAGCCCCTGCACCTCATGTTTTATGAAATTATGGCTATGCTGAAACATTGCACATTCATTCTTCTTAACAACAATACTGAACTATTGCTTAGAACTGGGCCCAGTTCCAACTATTGAGAGATAAAAAAGTTACTCGAAGGATATGTGAGTCAAAGTCCAAATTAGAATGATGATAATATCGTTTCTTGGTATGTAAGTCATATTCTCTTCCTAGGAACTACCTCTATATTAAACATGTCTGGCAAGCAAGAAGATATTTAATGCTCAGCTAAAGGATCCTTTAGTTCAAGAAAAAAAAAGTTAGATCTATATTTAAGGGTACTTTTTAAATAGGCAGACCCTTGATACTGTAAAGTAACCTGAGGAATATTATAATTAGCCAAGTGAATTCCCTTAAATTTTCATTTTCTTTTAGTCCCTTTCTATCATCCCTTGGTCTTTATGGCTTACATTAAAATAGCCTACTGTGACCTACATGACCAGATATGATCTGGTACCTGTCTATATCCCCAACCTCTTCTGCTGTCCCTCTCCATCTCTTGATCATTTTTTGATCAAGGTGGCCTGAGACATAAAGTATCTTTCCTACTAGAGTCCCTGGCAATCTTCATATATGCTCTTCCTTCATCCTAGAATGTTCTATAACCTTCCTAAAATTTTATGTAACTCTTAGCCATTCTTCAACTGGATGAGAGACAATATTTCCTCAGAAAAGCTTTTCTGTGGCCTCCAAACTGATTTACACCTGGTGAGTATCTGAAGTTTTATTTTCCTGAATCCATTCAACCCTCTGTTAATAGGTTTGTTCCAACCTTTCTGGGAACTGCCCTTCTTCATGCTTTTAGATCACATATCTCCTTTGGGTAGAGCTCCACTATCACACGTATCTAGGTCAGACAATGACCGGGGTGGAGCTGGGTTCATGACCCTATTGGACCTTCAGACCTTCCCACCCAAGCTCTGTTTTACAGCAGTGTCATTGCCAATAAAAGCAGTAGTCTAATCTTTCTATTGATGCAATTTACTATCTCTCAGTTGGTTCTAAACTGGGGCATGGAATAAAGGGAGATACTATTCCTTTATCCCATGAACCCCAAGTTTGGAAACCATTAGGGTTTCCAGACAAGCATTGGAGCTTGGAAAACTCCAACAGAACCTGTAGAGGAAGATTCCCAGTGGAGCCTTGATTGTAGGCTTTAGATTATACACTTTAGCAAGTATGAATATTGTAGTGTTTTGACCTTATACTATGAGCGCTGGTTGCTATAGATGTGTGGTTGGTTTTTAACTATTGTGAAGGCAGATATAGGTTTTAGGCTTTGGAAGTAAACCATATGGGATTTTGACCTTTTAAGTCAATGTAGTTTATGGCAGCTTTGCTTGCAGATGAGTAGCTTTTCATAACACCCACAGATCTTAGCAAAATGCCAAATAAGTTGTCATGGGACTAGCTTAGTAAACATTTGCAAGTTGTGTTAGTTCTGGCAATGATTTGAGCAAAAGAAAAAGAGAATCTTGTGCCTGTGGGCCTTGTGGCAGAATAGGGAAGAGCTGGGGCAGTGTTGAAGAACGGATGTTAGGTATAAACGTTTGCTGTTTCAACTGTGTTTCTCAGTGGAGAAAGCAGACCTAGACTTTAAAGTTCAAAGTTACCTACTTTACACTAGTGCTACAGAGCACTATTATGTGAGATTCTAGACTTAAACTTTTAAACCAGGAATGGTTAGTCCTAGATCCAGTATCCAAAATAAGTGCATTATGTATTTTGAACATTTTTTACAATCAGAGAGGGAAATTTAAAAAGAATAACTTTGAACTCATGCAGCTTAACCCCAGATTAAAAGACATAACAGTTATAAATTACATAAATTTAGAAAAAGGCTTTCAACTTTGGAGTCCTAAGCTACAATTTCTTTCTTGGGAGAAGAGTAGATTGTTCCAACAAACAAAGATAAAGGAATGAGACTCTTATCTTGGAATGACAAAAACAAAATCAATGAAATTATTGTTAACCTGAAGGCTAAGAAAGAAATGCAAGCACCTATATCTAAATTGTTTGCTCTCTAGGAATCAAGTCTGCTTAGAAAATCTAAGAGAAAGTGGAATTCTTTGGGAAACGAGAGAGAAAAAAATGTACGTTTGAGTCATACAAATGAAACAGAGCAATGAAATATTACAAGAAAAAATGTTTCAAAAGTGGAAAAAAATTAAAGGAGTGTAGGTGATATTTCCTTTCAGTATTATAGAGGACAATTCCTTAATAAGTTCACCCAAAGATTCTTCAGTTTTCTTGGGGGATTTGACTTTCCTTTTACAATTTCATTAGCATGCAGATGTTGTAGTTTCGAATTAATTTAGTATTTTAATGTGGTAGAGAAATAATCCCAACAGTTAGTTTTATTGTTCTGTAAATCATTGGCCAATTGCTAACCATTCTAGTCGGAGTTTTCTTGTTTGTTTTTTAATGACTATCAAATACACAGTTCATCAAAGCTGCCTCCTAAAAATATATAAATAAATAAATAATTTTAAAAATTAAAAAAAAAAAAAAAGCTGCCTCCTTTGAGCCAGTTTTACCATCTGACTAGTTCCTTAAATGATGAGTTTATATGTGGGACAAGACATCCTTCTCTATCTGAATAAGAATCATAGTCTTACCTTTTTGAAAATTATTCTTCAGCAGATTTGGAGGTGGAACTGAGATAGCCACATAGACTAACATTCCAGAGGCAATTAACCCTTATCACTTCAAACTGCATCTCATGAATCCTTTAAGTCAGGAAAGTCTTTTCTGGGTTCCTAGAGTGATTCCCAAGCAGCACCTACAATTTTAACACTCTCTCTCTCTCTCTCTCTCTCTCTCTCTCTCTCTCTCTCTCTTCCATTGATGTCTTCATTTTTGTTTCTTTGCTTGGCCAAGATTTGCTCTGGGAATGAGTTTTGTGTGCCTTTAGTGTTACTCCTCAAAGCTGGCAATGATGATTGGAAATCCAGTGTTATCACCTGATCACTGGTTGATCTCTCAAATTATGGGTTAGTAGAGAACCTGATTTATTAATTTTTTCTTTTTGCCTACTCATGAGCTCAAATAAATATTACGTGTCTTCTACAAAGCAGAAAAATTCTTGGAAATCTAATCTGAAGGATATTGTGAACATACTTTGATTCATGGCTGAAGTTGGGAAACTGAAGCTCTGGGCTCTTCTGTGTAACTGTGAGGAAAGCCTGCAGCTCCCAGTGTATGAATGTGAAATCATCTCCTATCTCTGGAGTGTATCAAGAAATTGGACAAAGAAAAGGCAGTAGATATACACAATGAAATATTATTCAGACATAAACAGAATGAAATTCTGTCACTTGCAACAAATAGAACTGTAGATCATTATGTTGAGTGAATAAGTCAGGAACAGAAAGACAAATACTGTGTGTTCTTCTATGTAGAAGCTAAAAGTTGATCTCAAAAAAGAAGAAAATAGAATAGTGGTTACCAAAGCCTGGGGAAGGGAGAGTTGGAGAGAGGATAGATGATGAGACAGGGGTATGGGTAAAAAGGGAAACTAACATCTGAAGTCCTACAGCACAGTAGGGTAGCCATGGTTGACAATTATTAATTGAATATTTCAAAATAGCAAATGGGATTTTGAATGCTCCCCAACACAAAGAGATGATAAATGACTGTGGTAATAAATATGCCAGTAACCCTGATCTGATCATTACATGTGGTATACATGCTCTGACCCCATAAATATGTATATAATGTATCAATTAAAAATAAATATATATCACATGAATTAGGTCAAAAATATTTTAAATTAAAGGAGCAATGTTTTCATTAGTTTAGAGGGAATAAGTACTTATATAAATATAATATTTTACTAGAACTCAGAATATTTTCCTATAAAATAAAAAAGCTGAACATCTAATACTTTAAATATATTTTAATGGAATAAAAAGTAATTTTTAAAAAATTACTAGCCCAGAAGAATCTTTATGTGAAAATCCAAGTTTACATAATTAAAGTGAATCTTTGAGTTTACCAAACCAGTTTAGTCATTTTGCTTCAAAATAGCTATATGTAATTTCCCTGATATTAACAATGTTAAGCAAAAGCACATATTCTATTTTTGAAAGATTTAAATTGTAACTAGGCATGCTGGCACACACCTTTAATCCAGCACTCTGAAAGGCTGAATCAGAAGGATTGCAAATTCAAGCCCAGCCTGGGCAACTTAATGATTTAGGGACAACCTGTCTTAAAATAAATAAATAAATAAATAAAAATAGATTGAGATGTACCTCAGTGCTAAAGCCTTGCGTTCAATCCCCAGTGCTGAAAAAATAAAAGATTTGAGCAGTTTTCTTATTGAAAGATTAGTTATTTTGAACATCCTAAATCTCTTGTATTGGCTTACTGATCAAATTAGCTAATGTTACTCCCTTGCAATCACTATTATTGTGAAAATTATAAAATTATGTCCTTAAATTAAAATATAATTTTTAACAGTGCTTTAACATGCTTCATAATGTTTCGCCTTAAAATTAACTTCCAAGATTCTTAGTTAACATAACTTGGGCTAATATTAAATCTAATTACAGTATTTAATGGTTACTCTTTGGATGTCTGTATACTTTCTAAAATAAAATTCTGAGACATTAATCACAATGTATACCATAATACATATACTTTTGTTTCTTACTTTTATATGCCATGGAGTAGGTAGACCTCTGGGTCATGTTGAGTATGTTCATTCTTGGAACTTTAGAAGGGTGTAAAAGAAATATATTTGTCTCTAAAAGATTGTGTTAGTCTAGATCTTATCATTGCAACTTTTCTAAAATGCTTGTGTAGGGACAATAATCAAATACCTAGCTCCCAGGGTTTTTCTATGAAAGTAGAAGTTACTTAATTTAGTTATAATCTGTAATTAGTATGAGTGATTAATGCTATACTAGCAAAGCTAGTGGTTGGAAAATACAACTGCTTGCAAAATAAGTTGTGTTTATTCAAATGATTGACCATCAACTTGCATAATAGGCAGCATAAGTATGTCCTTGTGTTAGGATCCCCCAGAGGAACAGAACTGATAGAACATGTGGACACAGAGAGAACTTTATTTTATGGATGTATTTATGGAATATGTTTTTGTTTATCAAGGAAAACATGAGAGTGGTTTTGTCCTAACCTAAAATTAGTTGGACTTTTCCAGAATATTACAAAAGATATGAAATCAAAACCTGAATGTATAAAGAAATGAATGCATACATAAAATTGTAAAAAATTTCCAGAAAGTAAATTTTGAGTCTTGTTTAATTGCAAAATTCAGTCTGATACTATAAAAGCAATAAAATGTGTTAAATTTTTGACAGTTTATTGCTTTGGTGGATATATTTATAAGATAATTTCAAAGGCAGCTCTTTTGAATTCTTGTTGCCAAATATTTTAGTAATGAAAAACTAGAATTTGACTGTCACTCTGTTAAAATTATAATTAATATTTAAGTAGTTAGCTGCCTTTAAACAACAGACTGGAAACATTCTTTATTAGCTATGTAATCTGCCCAACAGCAGAAACTTCCTATCTCAACACAGTATTTTTGTCCTTTAATCTGCTTACTTTTTCCTTTGTTCACTGATTATTAAAAATAAACAAAAAAAAACCATATTTCTGAATAAAATGAAGTTCCCTATAATTGTATTACCTTGCCCTATATTTACTAACAATTTTACCCTCAGATTGAATAATGGGAAGCCAACTTCCTTGTATGTGCTAAGGTCTCCAGAGAAGCAGAACCACTAGCATGTGCATACATAAATTTTATTTTCAAGAACTGGCCAAGTCCAAAACCTCCAAGGTGAATTAGCAGACTGAGAACACAGGGAAGAGCTGATATTGCAGTTCAAATCCCAAGGCTCTCTGCTGGTTGAATTCCTTCCTGCTCAAGGGAAGTCAATCATTTATTCAACTGATTAGCTGAGTCTCACCCTACATTATTGTGAGCAGTCTGCTTTACTCAAAGTTTACTGATTTAAAAGTTAATCTGATGCAGAAACATCAGAATAATGCTCAACCAAATATCTGGACACCTTGACCCAAGCAAGTTTAGACAAATTTAGCCAGCATTTTTCAGACACCCGTGGATTTACCTTAGTCAAGCCACTAAAAAAAAATTGATACTTTGAAAACTCTTTTGAATTCATTTTCCTAATATTATATTCCAAATTTTAAAAGATAGAATTAATTTTACATCTAAATTATTTGGAGGATTTCCCAGAAAGCTCTGGGAAATTACAAATATTTTTCTTTCATCATATAAAAAGACAAATACTGGAAGTGAATAGATATATTTGTAATGTTCTGTGTATCTGAATTAGTTCAGTGGTATTTCCAGAGCTGCTTCGGAAGAGCATTAGATCAAAGGATATTTGTAGATGAGTAAAATGTCATTGAAGTAATTTTCAGAAATTATACCTTTTATTACCTGGAAGTGCCTGAAGACATACTAATGTCTCCACTCTCCCCAAAATGTTCTTATCTTGGCAAAACTGTTAATCAAGCCCTTCTTAAACTGTTATGTATTGTCCCCCAAGAGAGAACTTTATAGTCCTCTGTTTGGAAGCTGTTGATGACTACAATAAATTAGTGGCACAGTCTCTGGTTAATTTCCTCTCAACTGCAAATATTTTCTGATTTCTTCTGATGCTGGGAAAGTTGGGAGCCTTTCTTGTCATCAGAAAAAGACAATCTTAATCTCATGTGAGGACTGTACCAAGTACTTTTAACTGTTGATGTTTCATGTAATAGAAACCCATAAACATGGGCTTCAGCACTTAAAGCTCACAATGCTTAGTCAAATGTCAAACTGTACCATGGGATTGGGCGGGGATTTCCAGGAATTTGTTTAGTTCAAAAGCAGATGATTTCATGAGCACAGACTGCTTGTTACCTTATACCAGCAGCACAAAATCTATTGACATGAACAGAATGAATTGATAAGGGAAACTCAACTGCGGTTATTTATTTGTCATACGTTTATGTTTTAATGTGCAATATTATGCTGGAAATATGAGGAGCATCTTCTGCTTCCCTTCATAATTTTCCTCAAACTTTTAATTTGTAAACTCTGCCTTGCAAACTAAAATTAAACATTTGTAAATAGCAACAGATTCTTACTGACCATTCAGAATGGAGAAATGACTCTGAGGCTTTGTAGGCCATTTGTCACAAATCAATTGGGATGAATATACAACCTGTACGTCTCCTAATTTAAAAATTCAAAACTGTTTCAAACACGGACACAATACCTCAAGTGGGAAATTCCACACCATGAAATTTTGTTTAATGCACAAAATTATCCTAAATATTGTGTAAAATTGCCTTCCTGTAATGAAAGGTATATAGGAGGTGCACCTGGATTTCATATTTAGAGTTGGGTCCCTTCCTCAAGATATCTCATTATCCATATCCTAATATTTACAGTCTGAAAAAAAAATCCAAACTCTTAAATGTTTTTTTGTTCCCAAGTATTTCAGATAAAGAGTATTCAACCTAGATCTAAATAAAATATACTGATAATATTATCAAACATAGAAGCAGCCATGTAGTATATGCAAATGTTGGCATGTTTATGTTCCAATAAAACTTTATTTACAAAAGGAGGTAATGGGCTTAATTTCATCTGGTGGGCCATAGTTTATTAACACCTGATATAAAGCATCCTGAAATTTCTCTATTTGCTGCCCTGGTACCTTGATTATTGTAGCACCAATCTTATTTCCAAATCTAAGATACATCAAGCATAAGCTTTGTTTGGTGAACTTTTAAGGGATCTTTGGATTATTGAGGCTTTTTCTCCTCTCTGTCTAATTGGATATTTTATCTCCAGTGTGGTAGAGGCCAACAAGCACCAGCATCTTCCAACCAGCTGGAATTAATTAAGAGAGAAACACAGAAGCAAAGCAGGTGAAGATCAAAATGCCAATTTTATTACAGATAAAATCTGTTTTGGAGAACATAGCTGAGGTTTGTAGCCAAGTGGGCATGCTAATACTTCATTCTGAACTAGGCAGACCAACTTATCTAATCACAAGCACATCTGGACACAGCCTTCCCCATGTGGGCCTACATCTGTAAAAGATAGCAAGCAGCAAGGATATATACATTCTGAAGGAGGAGGGGAGGAGGTGAGGGATGATCCTGCATACCCAGGCTTATTTCACAAATTATCAATTGAAAAGAAATCATTCCTCTTTCCTTGGGGAGATCTGAGTCAGGGAACTAAGAGGGGAGTAGTGTTTCTGAATTAGAGGTTTATCTGTTATGAAATAGAAAATAGGTAAAAGAAGAAAAGTTTTTCCCCAATACCTAAGTAAACCTAGAGGCTTATAATCTACTGATAAAAATGTTCAATGATTCCTCATTCCTTAAAGGACTGATTCTTATATCTCAACCTGGCATGAAAGATGCTTTACTCTTTAGAGCTAAAGTGCTGCGGCCTCATCTAGGTCCCCCTCCCTGGTCAAATGAGTCTATTCATGGTCTCTATAAGATCTATTCATATCCCTATTTGTTTGTCTTTGTCTATGCCACTGCTTCCACTGGATTCGTGTCTGTGCTTTCGGGCCAGCTCCAGCCTTTGTGAAGGAGCCTTTCTTGATCAATCTGACTCTCAAGATCTCTTCACCCTTGAATTCCTAAAGCCCTTGATGTCTGTGCCTCTCATTAGGCATGTGAGAATTATGCTGTCAGTCAAATCTCCACAATTATATTTTATCACTAAATTTAGATTTTTTTTTTTTAGTTGCTTGAAGCTCGGAAATATTTACTAAGATCCTAAAGCAACTACAGTAGCACAATAATTTTACATAATGTAGGGGCTCAGATATTTTCTCACTAATTATATATGCTTTAAAATAATTTATTGTGGGGGATATGAACATGATCAGAGCATAATATGTGTATGTGTGGAATTGTCCCAGTGAAACTCATTGACTTGTACAATTACTATGCATTAGTACTTGTAGTAATAAAATAATAATTTGTTAAGTAATTAAAATTATAAAACAGAATTTTTCATTCATCCAAAATACTCCCATAAGCAAAAAATTAATGATAACTTGCTCTAGTCAGAAGTCGCATAAATTTCATGGGGTTTTATGCTACTATTGACCCAGAACCATGAAATAGGTTTTGTAGATTGGCTAATCCCAGTACTGAGGAAATGCAGGCACCAGGCACGCTGAGCTTCCTGAGTAAGTCCTCCTTCTGAGCAACTGAGATTTTAAGGTTACTTGTTCCAGAAATAGAAATGGAGATTGTAATTCTTTCCTTCCCCTTTAGGAAAGTCTGTGAAATCATCTTTTGGTGATAATACCAAAGCAGTTTGAAAGTGGTAGAACAATTGTATAGGCAGCATAAATCCTTTCAAATAATTCTAGTCTGTAAAACATTAATGTCAATTACTCAGAACTATCTTTTTTACTGTATGGACAGTTCAGTACACATATCACAGCTCCCTGGTAAAGAATTCAAGAAGAATTTTAAGTTTTCACAATAGTAGAAAGGAATGCTATCATCATCTGTTGTGCAATGATCAGGGATACTAGACGGGTAGGGCATTCCTGTGAAAGAAAAGATTACCCCATAGTCCAAGTGTTTTTAAATGTTTGTCCATACATTTCTACGGGTGAAAACTATAGTTATTTGAGCCTGATACTTAATTAATAACATTTACATATAAACACCTAGAACCTAATTTTTGCACAGTTTTAATGCACAGTTTTGCATGGCTAAGATTTTCTGTAAATGAAGCTACTATGTTAATCAAAGGAAAATTGCATTTTGTCTTATATGGAAATGTTAAAAGCTACATTCATCATTTGGAGATATTATACTGCCACTTTTCGTATTTTGAATACCCATTGAAACACACCCATCAGATGTGGAACCATCATCTTAAGTATTTTCCCTGCTAAGCATTTTCCAAAATCATCTTTTCAGAGGGAATGTTCAACCTACTACTCTAACCTACTCTTAAACATTGACTACAAACCCACTTACACTTATTGACATGATCATAATTTTTGTTTACATACTCATGTCAAGCCTTTTAAATTATGAACAATTTAAAAGCAGAAAATACCTTATTTATTCTTATATCTTCAGCATTTTGCATAGTATCCAATGTATGGAATTTTAGTAAGAACATTACTTCATTCTTGAATTTGTTTTATCACAAATATTTAGAACTATGTGCAAAAAATGGTAGAAATATTTCAGGGAGCAAATCAGATATGGCTTCTGAACTTATGGAACTTAAAATTTTTATTTTTTAACAGTGACTTTTTCATTAGTAAATGTTATACATTACATAATAAATACATTCATCATGAGGAGCTGGTACATATACATATCATATCTTAATCCTTTTTACTTTCCTTTGGGGAAGAGAAAAAAAGCATTAAATTCAATCATGAAACTTTTGTATTGACTATGTATTAATTAGGATTCTCCAGGGCAGTGGTGGTGAACCTGTGGCATGAGTGCCACAGCCGGCTGTTTATTTTCATTGAAACTCTAAAAGTTTCACCATCGCTGCTCTAGGGAACAGATTCAGTATAAAATATATGTACAGTTACACAAGGGATTTGTTAGGTAGGCTTGCAGAATCAAAATCAGAAGAGTCCCAATGGCCATCCACTGGATCAAAGATGGAAGAATGGAAAATGGCCATCCTCCCCAGGAGACTTAGAGGACCCAGTCACAGACAAAGATCAAGAGCCCAGAAGTTCACTGCAAAGTCACCAATGGAAGTCCATGTCAGGAAAGCCAAAGAGCCTATGTTGAGAGTCTGATGAGTCTACAACAGAAGCCTGAAGAAAATGGAAAACAACATCCAAAGGCAATGGCAAAGTCCACTGCTCCTCCAGGAAAAATTAAAATTTAAAAAAAAGGAAACACTTCCTTATTCTTTCCCTTTTTCTTCAGTCAAGCTACAAGCCTATTGGTTAGTGTTACTCACTTTGGGGGGTGGATGTTCCCCTTTTAGTTTGTAGCCTGCATGTCAATTATCTACAGACACACCCAGAAGTTACTAATCTGCTTGGTGTCCTTACTCAAGTTAAATTGACATATCACAGCTAACATCAAAAATTGAATTGCTATAAATGCTACAGTCCATGAGTACAAACTGTTATGACAGTGTATAAATGGGGATTCCAACCCTAGGCTGCAAAAGAAACAAGAAATGCTCTCTAAACATATCAGCTATCTACTGCTGCATAAAAAACCAACCCAAACTGCAGTAGCTTAAAACAATATCCATTTATTATTCCCAAACCTAAGCATCAGTTGAGAAGTTCTGTTGATCTGGCCCTGGCTCTGATCTAGACTGGACTTCCTCATGAGTTTGTGATCACCTGGGAGTCAGCTGGTCTAAAAGGGCCATGGAGAGGATTTTTCACCAAGCTAGACTGAGCTTGTTCACAGGGTAATGGTGAGGGTCCAAGAGAGTGAGCAGAAGCTGCAATGGCCTCTTGAAGCTCAGACTCAGAACTGGTATAACAATACCTTTGTTTCTTTCTTCCTTCCTCCCTCCCTTTCTTTCTTTCATTCTGGTCTTTTCTTTCTTTCTCCTCCTCCTCCTTTTTCTTCTTGTGCAAAAGGGGATTGAATCCAGGGCCTCGGAACTGAGGTACATTCCCAGTACTTTTTTAAAAAATTTGAGACAGGGTCTCACTAAGTCACTAAGTTCCCCAGGCTCAGCTCAAATTTATAATCCTCTTGCTTCTGCCTCCCAGAGTCCTGGGATTATAGGTTTGTGTCACCACTCCCAGCAGCAGAATTCTTTGGGCCAAGGCAAGTCACAAGGCCAGCCCAGATTCACAGGGTAGAAAAGGAGACTCCTAGCCCTCAGTGGGAAAAGCTGCAAACCCACATGGTAAACAATGGCTATACAAGGGACGGTAGCCCTTCTTGTAATCAGCTGTGCAAGTAAAGACCTAAAGAATTTATAGGAATCAACAGGCAAAGAGGACAAAAGAACCGAAGTCAGAATGTAAGGACCTAAAGTAGGAAAAAACTATCAGCATTCCAGGAAGCCAAGAATGCCAGAATGGCACCATACAGAGTGAGGACAGGAGTTGGGCAGAATGAGGCAGGTGAGGGGAGAGGGGTCAAAGCCACAGAGCCCTGTGCTATAGGCCATGTTAGGAATTGGAGTCTCTGTCTGAGAAATATGCTTCATGGAAGAGAGGGCATGGTCAGAATGACTGGCATTTACTCAGCTGGTATCAATGTGCAGCCAAGGTCAAAACTCATGTTAGACAAAGGCAAGACATAGGAGGTTATCGGTGAGAGATGACAGAAGATTGAACTAGTGTGCTCAGTGAATGAATGGAATGACCGATTGAGTGAATAAATGAATGAAGTAATGCACATCTCAGATAAAGGTCTAGGATTTATAGTAACATTGCCTTGTTTCAAATCACAGCTCCACCACTCACTGCCTGGGTGACTCTGAATATATTACTTCAACTCTTTGCAAGCCTTAGTATTTCATTTCCCAAATGAAGATAACAATAATACCTTCTTTGGCTGTGTATTACAAGAACTAATGAAGTAATCCAACCAGGGCATTTAACACCATGCCAAACAAATGACAGACACATAATAAACATTAAGAACTGTTACTATGATTGCAGGAGTGATGTTTCAGAAAGTAAAAGATCTCATGGAGGAAGAAGCTTATCACCATTATTCTCCCAGAAGGAAACTCCATTCTAATCCCAACTCCGCTCTGCAGCCCTGAGTGTGCTCATGTGGTAGCGATTAAGCCAAAGCCCAAGCTGGGACCAGATATTGCTCATTTCTTCCTGGCTTACCATTGATCCTCCTCAGGTCTGGCTGATGCTGTCATCTGGCTTCAACTCATTTCAGGGAGGACAGGGAGAAGCCAGACAGTCATGAATCTTGCTGTCTGCTCACACATGTTCGCAGTCTGGAGGACCAGGAGGAGTGTCTGTCAGGGGAAATGTATAGTTCGGTAGCAGAGGCTGACACCCTTGGACTGTCCCAGAGCCCAGGGTCAGCTAAGTCCTTCTGGAGACTGCAAAGCCCAGGCATGGCCTGACCTCCCCTGTCAACTCCTGTGTAATGGCAAGGTGAAAACCCACTGGAAAAGGAGGACACTGGCCCTGCAGCCAGAGCTATTCCTGTGCATACGTGTGTCCTCATGGGAACCGTGGAAAGACTCCAGTCTCAAGAGGGAGCTGATCATACATCATGATTTGAAAGAACTGTTGTAATTAAATTATATAGTTCCAAGAAGCCTTAGAATGAAGACAGAATGTCAGTGCATCAAAGTGGTAATGGGTATTGAGTGGTAAAGTTTGAAATGTTTTATTTCCTTCATCCTTTTATATAGGCCCTCATTTTTGCCAATAAGCATTTAGCAGTTTTAAGAGTCATAAAAGAGTAGAAATTTAAATATCAAATGTTAAGTCTGTCATGAGGTACACCCATATTCTTAGTGAATCAATGAATTGTTTGTTTTATAAGCCAATAGTTCAATTCTGGAGGGGACAAAAGGTTTCACTTAGAACTGATCCCAGCTTACTCCACTTAGATATATTAGTTAAATATGTGACCCTAACAAAGCAAACAGAAAAATGCCACTGACTTTCAGGCTTTTGCTCCTGTCCAACATCTATCACTACTTAAAATTTTCCTCATCTGTTCCTTAGGACAATCTGTCAGGATCCTCATCTGTTCCTTAGGACAATCTGTCAGGATCTCTGCCCATGGTGGAAGAATCTTAGCTGGGACACTTCTTAATATTGTAGCCATAGCTAGGTTATTTAACTCAATCTCATCATCTGCAAGATGAAGGTGAATGCAGTTTATTCACCATTTATTCAGAGAAAATACAGTTGGTACTGAAATACATCTACAAGCACTCCCATATTTCAACAGTCCTTCTGATACCTAAGATGGTTACTGAGTTCCTAATGGGCAGGTAGCATATATAGCTTGGATACAACGGGCAAAGGGAGAATTCATGGTCCTGAGCAGGACAGAGCAGGCAGGCATAAATTCATGACACTAAACAGAATGGTGAATAATTAAAAATTTATTATTTCTGGAATTCTCCACTTAATATTTTCAGATTATAGATATTGGAACCTGCAGGAAGTGAAATCTTGGATAAGGACAGACTACTGTATCTGTATCATAGCAGTTCTGTAACAAGTAAGATGCTATATATAAAGTGCCTAGCATAGTTCTGGCATTAAGGGAAGAAATATTATCATGATTCCAGACTGTCTAGCCACTTGAGGTTAACTGGAATCCCTGAACTCTGGTCCTTTGTCTGATAAGAAATATAAACAAAATAAAAAGGAAGTAAAATAAGAGCAGACACTACCAGTATGTGCCCTGTTGAAATTACATAGGTGGTACAAGAAGCCACAAAGGGTTTTTTTTTTTTTGAGGGATGCTGATATAATGGACATTTTCCCAAATGTTTCCCCACCTGATTATGTGTCTCAGTCTAAAGCTGGTGGTAGTTAACAGTAGAACTTTGAGGACAGATGTTGGAGTGTCCCTCTCTCCCCTGCTTAGAGCTACATACCCCTGGGCAGCTTGTTCTCTAAGGGCTGATATAACACAGGAGTAGCAACACTTACCAACCATACACAGCTGGTATGCAGATACCAGTCCTCAGTGTCATTCACCACATGTCTAGGAACAATCACAGGGCTGCTCCTTCAGTCTTCCAAGCTCTGATCAAATGCCAGACTACTAAAGGCTGCTTCTAATCACCCTGTATGAAACCGAGGTTCTCCTGCCCCCAACTCATGCACACCTGCTCTTCCCAGCCTTCAGCTCTTTTCTCCATGTCCCCAAATCACCTGAAATTTCATATGTGCTCCAGTACTTTTGTCTCCCCTCATCCAAGTGCCTCCACATTAGTGGGCAGCAGGCCTGGCATGTAGTAGGCGCTCCTAAGATATTTGAAATTAACATACAAATAAATGACTGGATTACATAACTACTATTACTTAACTATTGGAAAGTAGAGTCTTTAGGAAAAAATAGATTGATGTTGTAGATTGATATAGGAGGAAGACATGACAGTCATCAATTTACTCACTGGTATAACATTGACTAGTAAATCCCTCTCTGAAACTCAATTTCTCCATCTCTAAAATGGAGAGAAAACCCCTTACCATACTCAGCTCAAACAGCTAGTAGAAGAATAAATACCAAACAGGGAAATAAATCTGCTTTGAACACTAAATCACTGCATAAAAATGAAATGTTGATATTATTTTTAAAGTAACAGAACAGTTCACTACCTGGGTGACACCCTAATAAAAAAATGTTCCTGTTGGTACAGAAGAGAGGAGAATGCTTCATTTAGAATCAACATCTGATGTCTGAATCTTGCTGCCTCCACCTGCCCCACCCAGCACAACTTCACTACCTTGGCCCCAGACTTCGGCTCCACTGGCCCTGCTGAGAATGCAGCTCGAATTCTCCCACCCACGCTCTCAAGCAGGCTGCCCTGGGCACAGCCTTTCTGGAGCCAGCCCAGGCTAAGTAATGGGATCCAGAGCTTGTCACTGGGTGAAGCAGGGTTTGCGTCAGGAGTTGTCGCTTTCCGCCCGTTGCCTGGGGACCCTCATGGAAAATGAGCTGTGGCAGACCATACCACAGAAACCACTCCCTCAGCTGGCAGGTTCATAGGAAAGCCCAAGTGCCATGGGGTGGGGAAGGGCTCCCCTGGAAGCGCCATCACCCAGGCGCTTCTGTGTGTGTGGGTGGTGGCCGGATGGATAGAGAAGCACAGAGCCCAAAGAGGCTTGGCCACTGGTGTGGCTCTCTCCAGCAGAAGATGGTGTTCATAAAGGAAGGGTGGGCCCACGCTATAACTAATGCTTCTCTCCAGGCTCAGTTTTAGGTAAAAAGTCCACGGAAATATTCCATCAGTGATTAATACTACACAGGGGCAAAAAGTACACAAGGATGTGTCCTCACAATGTTCTATCTTGCTCACCCAGACTTTCATTGATACAGTAACCGGAGAGAGAAAAGGCTGGGCACACTTGGGGGATGCACTGGCCCAAGTGAGACCCACATCTGGGAGCGTGAGGGCTTTCTGGCTGAATGGCCTGTAGAAAAGACCACTAAGAGGAGTAAGCCTCAGGCTGATCATGAAAATTGGCTGTGAGCTCCATCAGTGGGAAAATACTAAATTACACAGCACATTTAAGAGACTGAGCAGCAGACACAAGCTGAGCTGCTAGCTAATTAAGTGTGCAGAGGCACTCTGTGCTGGACACTATGAGGTCTTTCCCATCCTTATCTCCTTTAAACCCAAGATTTTTATAATAATATGTGTAGGTGTTAAAGGTCTCACTTGAGAGCTGAAGAAATTGAGGCTCAGGAAGTTTGAACAATTTGTCTAGGCTCACAGCTGTGCAGTGCCAGAGCCAGGGCTACATAAATACAGCTCTTCTGATTTCAAGTCTAGTATTTTTTCTCCTAATACCCTAGGAAAAGGTTATTCTCCGCCACTGTACCTACACTTTTTCTCTTTTCTACTCTTCCCCTGCATTCCCCACTCCAATGCAGGCTTGTTACAATATTGATGAATCAAGAGCCTATTTCATTAATTTACTCATTGGTTTATTAATTCATCGATCTAACATTGTTTATTGAGTGCCTACTAAATTCCAGGCATCAAGCTAGGAAGCTAAGAATAGGAGCTAGGAATGCTGCAGTGAGCATGGTCCCAGCCCTCAAGGAGAATGGATGTTTTTAGTCCTTGAAAAGATTGCTTATAGTTTTATGGAGTAGCTCACCAAGTCCCCACCTTCTCAAGGGGGCTCCCCATTACTACTCTGCTATATTTAGCAGATCTTCGTTTTATTCCACTCTGCCTACACAGCATGTCAGTAGTCTTTCCAATCCTGCTAGTGATTAGTATCTGTCCAATGAAAAAGTCAGGAGGTTATGAAAAACAGCAGCTAAATACCATGTTGATTCATATATATATATATATGTTTGAAAAACGGATGTGCTGAAAGTATTTTGGTGGATTTGTTAGCAGCTCTTACATAATGACCTGAGTGCAGTGAAGAGTGGCCCAGACCACAGCTGAGATTGGTTGCATTCATGACAGAGGAGCTGGGAAGCCTCAGCCAGGAGTGGAAGCCTCCTTGTCGACCTCCAGGCCTCCACATTTGGAACGACGCTCAGATTTCTGGGTGCTTTGCACTTGGCTGAAGACAGTTTCCTGTTTCTAAGAAAAGCTTTCTTGGATGTCTCACAAGGTCCTTTGGACAGCAAATCCTGTTGGCCTCCCGTGGCCAGGGGCAGCACAGAGGAGCTGCCCAGGAGGGTTTGTCCTCATTAACCCTCTCCACCCAAAAGGTATCCTGGGGCTCACAGAGCCAGATGATTACAAGTGTTTTCATCTTGAAGACAAGATGAAAAACGAACAGAAGTTCATGTCTGGATCAAATATTGCCTGAGCTGTTAGAAGAACATCTAGATTTGCTAAGCCTAAATGAAAAGGTTTGACCACCGAAAGAGACCCAGGTGTGTGCCTCCTTGGATGTGTACCCCCTCGGTGCACCCAATAGAGCCCCCTCACTGAATCTTCATTAGCTCTCTCCAGCTCTGCCTGGCTCCCTACAGCTCCAGAGTTTTACAAATCACTTTTCCAGTGGTATTACCAGCTGTTGCCATGGCAGCAGCTGTTGTGCCAAAACAGAATGTCCGGCCTTCACCCTATGGCTTGCAACCTGCAACAGATCATAGAGGGAAGCCATTGCGTGATCACAGGCCTCAAAGGAGGGCTCTGGGGACACACAGGTGTGGAACCACTGGGACCTGCTGTGTAGGAATGGAGACCCTGTGATTTAGCGGCCCTGAAGGTCACACAGACATGTTGCCAACAGCAGCTGCCCTGGCTCTCCATTCACAGGATGGGGACCATGACTGACAGCAGCACTTGCCCTGACTCAGGAAGGCTTTTGATGGGAGTAACAAGGTGCACAAGTTCCATAAATGCACACTCTAGATTCCCTGCCACTTGAGCTCAAAACCTCAACTTTACACTGTCCTTGAAAAGGCCACTTTGGGATCCCAGAACCTCAGTTTCCCCATGAAGGTAAGAATGTGTCGTTCCTCATCCAGCTGTTAGGATCATCAGTTGCATTGATGTAGAATTTCCTTCTTCCCACTCACAACCCATTCTTTTTTTTTTTTGGTACTGGGGATCGAATTCAGGACCTGGCACTTGGCAGGTAAGTGCAGTGCCTGTGAGCTACATTCCCAGCCCTACCACAGCCCATTCTTATTCTTGTCCATTGATGGCCAAAGTGCTCTTTTAAAAATATGAATCAGTCTTTTTTGCTTTTCCACTGAAACCTTCCAAAGGCTTCCCACTGGAGGCAAGCTCTTAACCACACCTTCTGGAAACCCTGTGAAACTTACCGTGTGCCCGGCTCCCACTCATGCAACTGCTCTGGCCACCCCACCAGGCCCTCTTCCTGGTCTTCAAGTTTGCTACCTCCTCAGGACCCTCAGGATCGCTCTTCTGTCCACAAGGAGCCCCAACCCCACATCGCTGACTTCTAGGTTTCCATCCAACAGTCACCTCCTAAGAAAGGAACTCTCAGTCTAAAGCCACTGTGCTTCCCATTCTGAGTGACTCTTCGTCCCATTTTTCTACATTATTTTCTTTACAGTCATCATAATGTCTGAAATCATCTTCATTACTTTTATGTAATTGTTTCTGTCTCCCACAAAAGAAAGCAGCCCCCAGGACAGCACTGGTCTTGTTAATTTCCAGCTCTTAGCATATTAGACACTATGTGCATAATTTGTAATTATATATTTTATACATGTTTTATTAAAATATTTAATGCAGTGTCTGGTAAGTAAATACTAGCTGTCTATGTTATTAAGTGATAATTACCACCTTGTTTTGCCAACAATGATAACTACCTCCTATGAGGACAGCTGACTGGACATTTGACCTTGTGGGTCTTGATGAAGTCTTGCACAAGCCTACAGAATGGCAAACATTCTTATATTTGATAGGTAGATAGGATTTGAGGGGATCTGGCAACTTGCTGGACTGCAATCCAGGGCCTTGAACATAAGACCAAGACTGTCATCCCTCTGTGTGACCTGTCTTCAGGTCACATCAAGTTTCAAAATGGGAGAAAAAACTGTGCCAGCCCTTTCTATGAGTTTCCTGGAGAATCAGACAATTGGGAATTGGAGCTCTGTAGACAACAGGGGTGCCAGGGCCTTTGGGACTACTTCAAAGCCTGGGTTCCCTCTAGCTCTGAGCAAGGCCATTGCTGACTAGTGTCATCTCAACTGAAGCACCCTCCCACACTCTGTGGGAGGCACAGATTCCCTCAACCCATGCTTCCTTTCATGAAGAGTCCTCCTCCCCTGGCTCACATTGTGTTGAGGGTGGTGGAGATCTGCAAATCTTCCCAAGGGCCCCCTGTGTTCTCTGGCAACCTCCCACCCAACACAAAGCTTGCCTAAAGATCACAGCTATGGAGAACAGTTTAGAACCCACTCACATACTCGTTTCCTTCTCTTCCCTCCAAAATGTCAACATAGGCTCCCCATCCAAGTGTGGGGTATGGGGGAAAGGAACAGACGAGATCACCCCCAGGTCCAAAGCCAGGATGGGCTGAAGAAAGGGGTACTGCCCTCTCCAGAACAGGGGATTTGTTACCATGATGATCCAAGCAAAATGGAGAATCACAGGTGCCTGCACAGGTCGGGGCCACCCATGGCTCCAGGCATAAGGGCAGAATCCAGGTCCCCTCTGAAGGAGCTATTTGAGCTGAGAGATCAGGTGCTTTCAGGGAGTGCCTGCAGACAACTGGTCCTGAGACGTTCTCAGCTGGCCTGGAGACATCACTGTTCCATCATGCTCAGTCTTCTCATTCTTTCCATCACATACATCTAAGTGGGATGGAAAAGTGGGAGTGTTGGAATCCCCTATTCTCTACTCACCCTGTGTGTGGATTGTTTAAAGAAAGTCATATTTTAATTCCCAGGAATATTAATACTCCTTTACATACCCATGTCCAGCCACTGACCTGGGATCAACATGGGTATCAGAAGTGCAGATTTGTCAAGGGTTATTCCTGGGATGATGGAAGGAAAAAAGTGCTAATCATCCAACTCCTGGAGACCTGCCCACTTTGTAAATCAGTCCTGTTTACTAGTCACAGTAGCAGGATATATCAAGTGTTACTCCCTGGAGGCTGTGGGCTAAGTGTTGACTTACATCTCAAAGCTGTTTCCACAGAAGCAGTAAACACAGTGGGATAAGTATAGATTCTGCAGCCAACCAGTCTGGGTATGAATAAACTCACAGTGTATGACTTGTGTAAATTTGGTCAAGTTGTTTAACTGCTCTTTGCTTGCCTCAATTTTCTCTTATGTAAAATGGGGGTAATAAGAATATGTTCTTCTTAGCACTGTGGGGACAATTGAAAAACGTAAATTTATGCAGAGTGATCACCACAACGCCTGGCATGTAACAAGGACTCCTCATGTGGTAGATGGTAATGTTGCTATTATGTTTACTATTACTGCTCAGTCTACTGGATAACACAGTTGTATTCAACAGGTTTCCTCATGTCTGTCAAATTTATAGTTAGGGTCATCCAAAAAAAAAACTTATCTTCTTTAGCTCTGTGGGATCTCTGGCATGGATTCATTGTAAGGAAAGTTAAAGCTGGATACAGTGAATTGTACCAATAACAAAGTTTTCTCATCAAAGATATGGAGAAATTCCCAAATGCTCTTATAACTAAAATCAGGGCCTTTTTTATGAGAACCTGCACCTCTGGTCATAGTGCGGGAGGTCTCTGTTCCATTCAATTCAGATATTCAAGTTCTCTCTCTCCACATTGCACTCAGGCTTTATTAGTCATTTATCCTGCCATGTGAGTCCCACCAGTCCATTACCCCTGCATGCACACAGGAGCCACCCTGACACATCAATTCTCAGGGTTAAATGGAAGTTTTGGGCAGACTTTGAGGAAAGCAGGAAGGTCTTCCTGGGAATCCTAAAACACAAATAGAGCCAAGGCTTTTGTAATGGGAATCTTGAGACCTAGGTTGTCAGGCCGGATCTCAATTTCAAATAATCTCATCTGCTATTTTCATAAACTCTCAACATTTTCTGAAAACAACATTTCTCGGGTTGCTCCTCACACTTGGACATGGCACAGAAATTCTTTTTCATATTACATGAATCTCAAATTTAGTCAACTAAATTAGGCAAATTCACTAATGGAAAGATCCCTAGACTGAGAATCAGTTCTACCCTCTCTCTGGGATTTTGATGGACTGAAAAATGGAGGAGAGCACAGATAATACCCAAAGCCAAGAACAATACCCCAAAGGCCCATCCTAGCTAGTCACCTCAAGTCTTCCAAAAGAACCATCAATACCTGAAGTTCCAGGAAAGACTCCCTTGAAAATCACAAAATTCATAACAGAAAATCATTATTATTGCTAACCCTCAAGAATCTCATAACAAAATCGACTTATTCCCAATATAGCATCCCTTGAGTTACAAAGGCTGATGAAACTCTGTACAGTTGCTGTATCTGTCAGAGCTAAGGCCCTCCACAGTCCTAACACATTCACCCATTATTTTCTGAGCCAATGGAACAAGCCTGTCCTTACCCAGCTCTCATCAAATGCCTAATGTAAAAGCAGCTCCATTAGGGACAGAAACTTAAACTTAAAAGGCAATGTTGTTACTGAGAAATTCACCTTTACCACCAGCCCTCCAGAAGCCATGTAAAATATGACATCTCCTAATACTTAACTTTTATGGCCTCAAGGCCTCTTCTGCCTAGCTCAGCTCCAGTTTGGCGGTAACTGCTAAGTCATCTGGGTGTATCTCCCCACCCTGTTTACTTTCCTGTGAAGTCTGTGGGCGGCAAGCACAGAGCCTTGGCTGACCTGGCCTCTGCAGAGACTTTCTCATGGAAGGATAGCAGTGCTGTCCTTTGTGGGAAAAGGCAGGAGAGTGTGGCAAGCTTCCTACCTCCCTAGCTCCTTCCAAGAACCACAGAGAAGGACCTGAGTCTATAAGTGGACATACACACACACACACACACTCCCATCTATTCACTCTCCACCCATCATACAAAGAACCCAGGCTAGCATCTTTACTAGTCCTCACCACCCTCTGCTGGACTTGGCTCTTTCCAGTGAAAAATGATCCCTAAAGCCCTGGAGCCTTCTCGGTGATTTACCGAGAACTTGACTTCCATGTGGGCCTTCCGGCTACAGCCTACCCAGAGAGTCAGAGGGAGGAAGAGGAAGAAAATCATAAATGGATGGTCAGATGAGAAACAGATGTCTGGAGCCCTCTCTGGAAGTGAATTCTCCTTTGGTGAGATTAGAAGGCTAAGAGCCCGAAAAGCAATCTCTTACTCTACCTGCATTTCAGCTCCCGCTCCCTACCCCTACTAACTCCTACTCCACCTCCCAAGTGTCATCCTGGCACCCTGACATGTGGGTATCTACCAAAAAGAATTTAAAAAAAAAGAAAAATGAAGGCTAGCTGCTATGACCTGAATTAGACACTAACTGTTGCCATGAAGGAGCTTACAATCTAGGAGGGAAATAAATAGGCAATTGTAAGAAGGTAGGTCTGTCTGCCCCAGGACAGAGGTAAGGACTAGACATGGAATATGAAAGAGGGGCCGTGCTTCCAGCCTTGGGCTCCAGGGAAATGCTGGAATGTCAGAGCGCATCAGAGCTGAGTTTTGAGATGTTTGTCAATTGAAAGTGGGTGGAAGTCACTTAGAGGTATAAATTAAGCACATTCTAAAGATTTGTCCATTTGTGCAGTGTAATACACTAATTAAGAGCAACTCCTCTGAAGTCAGACTGCCTCAGCTCCTAAATGTGAAATCCAACTGGGCCACCTGTTATCATATCAGTCAAATTACTTAATCTCTCTGTGCCTCAGTTTCCTAATTTATTCAGGGAGGACATTAAGACTTATCTCATAGGATGGTTACAAAGAATATGTGAAATAGTATTTGTGAAGTACCTAGAATAATGCTTTAGCTTTCTGTCGCTGTAACAAAACACCTGAGATAATTAACTTATAAAGAGAAAAGGATTGTTTTGGCTCATAATTTTGCAGGTTCCAGTGCATGATTGGTGACTTCATTCCTTTGGGTCTGGGGCAGCACAGCATGGTGAAAGTAAGTGGCAGCACAAAACCCTTCTCTTTGTGGTTAGGAACACAGGAAAGAGGAAGAAACTGGGGTCCCACTATCCCTCTGAGGGCATGCCCTCGGTGACTAACTTGACCTCATCTCCTGAAGGTTTCAACACCTCCCAACAGCACAGCCCTAGGGACCGAGATGTTAGCACATGGGTCTTTGGAGAATATTCCCAATCCAATCTATAGAATGTGTTTTTCAAACAAACATGAAAAATTAAAGAAGTATTAGCCCACTTTGTATCAGACAATGTGCAAGGCCCTCATGATATATCTTCCACAAGGTCATGACCCCTGTTTTTGAATTGTCACTGAGTTATAATGCAGTGTGTCAGATGGTGTGTTATGGTTTATGGTTTTATCTTGAATAGCCCCCAAGTTCTCAGATGCAGGGCTTCTGGAAGGTGATTGTATTATGGAGCATCACAGCTGACTTACTTTTCAGAAGTGGGGTCTGGTCAGAAGAGATGGATACCTGGGGGTGTGACCTGGAAAGGAGCGTCTCCCTCCCGCGTCCTCCCTGTGTTCTCTGCTTCCTGGCCACCATGATGTGAGCAGCCTTTCTTTGGCCATGACCCTCTGCCATGCTGTCCTACCTTGGAGCCAGAGGACTACAGACTGAAAACATAAGCTAAAACAAACCTCTCCTCTTCTAAGTTGTGGTTGTTGGGTTTTGTGTCCTAGTCCTGAGAAGTGCCTAAGACATGGTGAGATAACTGTATTACAGAGGCACCTCATCTTTTCCATCTTTCCAGATGCCCAAACCCAAACTCCAGGAGCCAGTATGGACATTGCCACCTCCCCTATCTCCATATCCAATCATTGTATTATGTCAAGTGTATTTCTGTAAGATTTCTTGAGTACATTCATTTTCCTCCTCTCCTTTGTCGCCTGTCACATGAACTCTTGCACAACTCATCTCCAGACACCTTCGCTCACCTGCATAGTCAATTTCTCACTGCTGTTCACATATTTTGGCACCCACAGTTCCTTGGAGCATTTCTCATCTTAAAATTCTTTAACAAGTCCAGCATTGGCTATAGAAAAATAATTAAACCCTTCAATATGGCAGAGCCTTTTGTTACTTGATTTCTCTTTTCTTATCCCGTCTCCACTCTGGACACTCTTAGCTCCTGAACTCAGGGGATGCCTTCTTCCACAAAACACCACTCTTCTCCCCTGTATGTGCAGCCCTCTGTGTCAGGGACACAGCTCCTTTGAGCAGTCCACCAGCCCACTCCTGCCTCTCAACTGAGCTCCACAATGCCTCTTCTGTTACTTCTTTGACCTCTCTGGGTCCCCTTTTCTCAAAGTTCCTTGTCTTGTGCCCCTATCAACATGAGTAATGGAGAGGATTTGAAGGGGCCCGAGCAAAGCACCCCTTTTTCATGTTTGAACTCTGGTGGAAAAAGTCCAAAAAATATGTGATAATATGAGATATCACATATTATCTTTCTTACTAATAAAAGTGATGTAATAATGAGCTTATACCTACAGGGAAGAGGACAAAGGGACGTCTGAATAATGATCCCAGAGTTAGGTTACCTTACCCTCCCAGGCACAGGCTCAGACAGACAGGGTCAGCCTATATACCACTACAACATAAGCTAACAGGAAGGAATTTGAATCCCTTTGGGTAGGAGTAAATTCTCCTTTTAAAACTCACCAATCAAATATATTATTCCTTGAAGCAGAGCAAGGAAGGAATAAGTTACAAGAGTGGACCTCCATCCATAGTACAGGAATAGGAGGAGAGAAGAAAATTGCCTATATCTTCTTTTAAACACACATCCATATTAAAACTTTGAATTGTGTTGTGTGGTATTTTCCTTTTTGTGTCTTTCTGAGACAAAAAGCTACTTGTAAGCAAGAATCGTGCCTTTTCATTCCTATACTTTTGTCCCATACAAGTATGGCAAATACTTATACATGACACAAACCAAGTGTTCAGTTGATCTATTAAATATTGAAGAATAAAGAGTCAAAACATGGCAGTTCCAGAGAAGTGGAAGAGAAAGAAAAATCAGGGAAGGGGAACACATAGAAAAAGAAAGAATATTTGAGCTAGATGATGGGAAAGGAGTAGATTCCTACTACATAGACAAGAGCTGACTCTTGCTTCATCACTCTTTCTGCATAGGAGTAGACTCTTGCTACACAGAAAAGCCAGACACAACAAGAGTTGCCTAGGACTAGAGGTATGAAGTTGTGTAACAAGTCCCTGAATTAAAGAGATTCTGCATGAAAAGAGTGTAGAATGTGGGAGATGAGGCGGGAAGGGTCTGATGCATTTCTGTAATCCAGAATATTTAATAGAAATGACTGAAAATCTAACAAGCAAAAGAAGGGCTCTCTCTTTGAGGTTACTTTTTCTTTAATTTTAATTTTAATTGCTAAAGTGGTAGGGTAAATATTTCAAGCTATAGAGAAGCCTCCTTTAGACCTGTCTGCTTACTCTTCCTCATCCTGAAACAGCTCATCTGAAGAGCCTCTGGGCTCACACCTGGGAAAACCCAGAGCACTGATGTCACCCAGTAGGGTGAAGCAACAAGGAGCTGGCGGCCACAGATCTTGGCATCAGGAATCCCACACTGCTGGTCTAGATGATGAAGATGAGGGTTGAGAAACTGCTGATTGCAGGTAGTGTGCTTTTCTATTTAGTTTTTTAATTAATTACATTTATTGGTACATTTCAGGTACACGTAGTAGTCTTATTCATCATAGGGAATTTGTACATGATCGATCTTGATTCTTCTTTTTTTCCCATTCCCCTCCCCTCCCATCAACGTTTCCTCACCTCCTTATTTACAAAAGCTTTGTTTCTATTTTTTCCTTCTTTTCTTGTTTTTTTTCTTTTCCTTTCTTTCTTTACCCTCTCCCCCTTCCCTTGTTCCCCTTCTCATTTGAACATTTTCTTCCTATATCACAATATCTATTATATACATTTTGGTCCTTATTTATACTTTCAGTTTCTCACACCAGAGAAACAATGCAATATTTATACATGTGTGTCCAATTTTTTCCACTTAACTTGAATCCATTTAGTGCATCCATTTAGTTAGAAATCTCTCAAGCTTATTCTTCTCTATGGCAGAGTAGTAGTCCATGTATATATAAAAAGAAAAACACATCTTCTTTATCCATTCACCAGTTGATAGGCATTTGGGCTGTTTCCAAGATTTAGCTATTAAAACCTGCTGCAATAAACATGGATATGCTTATATCACTGTGATATGATGCTTTTGATTCTTTTGGGAAGATACCAAAAAGGGGAACAGCAGGTCAAATGGAACTTCTAGTTTTAGGGGTTTTTTGGTTTTTGTTTTTTGTTTTTGTTCTGGTACCAGGGATCAAACTCAGGACCTTGTGTTTGCCAGTCAGAAGCTGCTTCTGAGTTATATCCCCAGCCCCCCAGTTTTAATTTTTGAGGAATCTCCACACTGATTTCCACAGTGGTTGCACTAGTCAACACTCCCACCAACAGTGAAGAAAGAGTCATTTTTCCCCAGCAGCCCCACCAGCATTTGTTATTGGTAGATTTCTTGATAACAGCCATTCTTTCTGGAGTGAGATGGAATCTCACCATTGTTTTAATTTACATCTCTTGAATGACCAATGATGTTGAACATTTTTTCATATATTTATTTAGCATTTGTACTTCTTCATCTGAGAAATGTTTATTCATTTCAGATGCCCATTTTTGGATTGAGTCTTTAAATTTGGGGGTAAAATCTTTTTGAGCTCTTTGTGTATTCTAGATATTATTCCTTTGTCTGAGGAACAGCTGATAAAAATGTGTCCCACTCTGTGGGTTGTCTCTAACAAAGGAAATAAAAGATCTTTACATTGAGAACTACAGTACTCTAAAAAAGGAGATTGAAGAGGATATCAGAAAATGGAAAGATATCCCTTGCTCTTGGATAAGAAGAACCAACATAGTGAAAATGACCATACTCCCAAATTGTTATACAGATTTAACACAATCCCAATAAAAATACCAATAGCATACCTCGCAGAATTATAGAAAACAATCTTAAAATTCATTTGGAACCAGAATACACCTAAAATAGCAAAAACAATTCTGGGCAACAAAGGCAAGGCAGGAGGCATCACAATCCCTGACTTGAAATTATACTACAAAGCTACTGAGATAAAAACAGCATGGTACTAGCAAAAAACAGACCTGAGGATTAGTGGAACAGATTAGAAGATGCAGAAACAACTCCAAACTCCAACTCTAAGTCACCTTTCTTCAACAAAAAGATCAAACACCTTCACTGGAAGAAAGATACCCTGTTTAATAAATGGTGTTTGAAAATTGGCTGTCCACATGCCTAAGGCTAAAACTAGACCCATGTCTCTCACCATGCACTAAACTAAAATCAAAATGGATCAAAGGTCTAAATATTAAAACAGAAACACTAAGTTTGCTGGAAGAGAGAATGGGTAGAATCTTGAAGACATAGGTGTAGGCAAAGTCTTTATGAACACAACTCCAATCACATGGGAAATATTACAAAGAATCAACAACTGGGGTCTCATCTTATTAAAAAGGTCTTGCTTTTCTACTTTAATGAAAGCCAAAAGATGGAATGCTATTTCCTCTTCCATCTATTTTATTTTCATTTTCATTTGTTTCAAAAAATAATTCTATGAAAATTTCTAGCATAAAATTCAGTTTTATTTATCTAGAAAATCTCTATTTAAATCTAAAGTTCATTGAAGAGTAACCAAGTACTGTGATATTTCATTTGTCTAATGGCTCCAAGCTCAAATTTTCCACTACTTGAACAGCAAAGTTTGAAAAACAAAATCTGCTTGGTGTTCATAGCTTTGCTCAATAGTCAAACTGAAAATTTGACTTGAGAAAACCTATATGGGCCAGAGTGAGTCATGCATCACAACTCACCTCAGACCCAAAGGGATGACTTTTTAGTCTTAGCACTCTCACCCAGATAATATAAAGTGCTTGTGTTAGTGCATTAAAACATTCGTCATTGTGCTTTTTTGCACTTTATTTGCATAAAATATTATAATTGTGGCTTTAAACATAGTTAGTGGTACCAGCAGTAAAAGCTAAGAGGAAAAACTGTGAGAACCATGAGAAAGTTAAAGAAAGAAGTAATTGTGAAATTTGTTAAAGTCCTGGAAAAATTAATTTATATGTGTAATTGTTGGGCCTCAGAACCAATTCTTTGGTTTTCCATTATTTCTTATGGGAAAATTTTGTTCAGTTCTCAAACTTTTCAGTGTTTGAACACAAATTTGGAATGAACTGGGTTTGACAATCATTGGTATCATTGTATATTCCAAATTCTGATTACTGTACTGGTAACACTCACACTTCTTCCTGTGAAGCTGCAGTGTCTCACGTCATGACCACCTAGGGAGTTTTTCTCCCAGGACCTATTTTTTGTGAACAACACATGCCAGCCATAGAGTCTGTTAGCCATTCCTGTTTCTGCTGCATGACTATGACCTTTGGCCATACCTAACTGATCAAGCAATAGGAACCTGGTCCATTAAGAGAATTTGACACTGGAGATGAGTTAGTCAGTCTTTATATATGGCTTAAATATCTCTGAATTTAGGAGCTGAGGATCTGCCATTTGTTTTCATCGTACAGAATGATTAACAGAAATAGGTGCTGGGGAGACAGGAACAAAGATGCCTACTTGAAAAAAAATTTGGTGAGAGGTTAGATACAGCCAAGAAAGGGAAAGGAGCCATCACATTGATATCTCCATTTCTGGCTATAAAGAAAAGAATTATGCTACTAAAATACAACAAATACCAATTAGAAAGGAGATACAGATTTTGAAGATAATAACAAAAATGTTAAATGAACTTATGAGAGAGTTCTGGGACTGAGTGATGAGTTCAGCTCCTTTAAGACTGCTCAGTTCACTATCAGTGGCAAAAGGAAGTAGACTCTAATAAAGCAGTAAAATAAGGAGCTAAAGATACAGTTGAGGTGTTCTGCTTCAGGAAAGAAGAGATAACAAAATTTTCTTCTCTGTTTTATTACCTAAAACACCCATGATGAAAAGCCTTGGACCTCATGGAAAGCTTAGGAAGACGATAGTTTGATTCAGAAACAACTGCTCAAGGCCGGGGATTTAGCTCACTGGTTCTGCGGCTGGTTCCGAGTGATTCCTGGTACCCCACCCCCCCAAGAAAAGAAACAACTGCTCACATATACCACTGTTGGAAACAGAGAACATTCTGCAGTGAAATATGGTAATATTCACTAAAATTGCTACATGTATGAACTTTGACCTAGTAGAGTAGAAATTCAGTGGGTTGCCTCTACTCTGGATACTGCCTGCCCATCCAAAAGAGGAACCCCCAGCCCCAGGGAAAGGGTAACTTTCCCCACAGCCAAAGCTACATGGTTAGGGATAAGAATTGAACCCTATCATTAGGAGTTTTAAAGTGTCACAGACGCAAAAGAGAGATTAGCCTCTTGGTGTGCGACTGGACTCTTGATACATAAATGCTGGAACTGCCTCCAAGCCATGCTTCGCATCGTATGGAATAAGAAAAACAGTGGGAACTTGCCTGACCAAAGAAGGAAGAATGCCACAGAGGCACAGAGAGGTGAAATGAGAAGTGAAAAGGAAGTCTTGGTGATTTTTAGTCTCTAGTTCTGGAACCTTCACAGTTCCAGCTATCTTTCCAATAGTCACAGAGGCCCATCACTCACCCAGAATTCAAAAATGACTTCTTTCTGTAGACAGGTCAAGGTCTTTCTTATTACTTGCTATAAAGAGAAGCTGAACAGTAATTTCACTTTTAAGAGTTTAGTCTTAGGAAATAGTTGTAGACATGCAAAGTTATATATGTAAAGATAAAAATCTTAGCATGCAATTGTGTTAAAATGCTTAATAATTCAAATGCCTGTCAATGTGATTATGGTAAAGTAAACCATAGTAGTAGTAATAGGGTAATATGATTAGTTATTTTTTACTTAATATTACAACTGAAACATTACCAGCTTTTAGGTTCCAAAGAAATTCTTTCTAGGTCCTGGTGTCCCAAACAAAGAATTAGATGTGACACACAGAAAAGGTATCGGGACTTGTACTTATCAAGATGGAAAAGAAGCATGTTCTGACGAATGTGAGGGGACAGATTTAAAAGGCTCACGGCAGCCATAAGCATAAAGGAGGTGAGTCTTTTGTATCTGGTATTCCTACATTTCCTTCTCCCTCATGAAAGTAAGGAATTTGGGATGGTTGTCCTATCAAAAACTCACTTGGCCTAGCACCAGAGTTAGACTGCCCTATTGAAGACTCACTTGGTTTCATGCTGGATGTAAATGAAGTATTGAAAATAGCATCTTCCTGATTGGTTCCATATATGGTGCTCAGGAACTGCAGTCATCTTGGATTCAAATGTATCATAGAACTAAAATGGAAAACCTAACACCATAAAAATTTTTATAAATAAACATAATCTAACATATTTAGTTTAAGCAAAATATACTTGATATAAAACCAAAACTCTGAACCATAGAAGTCAAAATTAATAAATTTAACTTAATCAAAAATTTTAGCAATCTCCAAAGGATGCCATTAAGAAAATGAAGTCGTCAGAGACTATGAGAACATATTAATGCACATATAGCTTACCAAATAAACAAAAACAAAGAGAAAAACTTGTTTCTAAAGTACATTAGAATACTTGTTGGGCACACAACTCAATAAGACAACACATTAAGAAAATGGCAAAGCTTTATACATAGTCTTATTATAATGAATATTGAGGCAATTAACTTATAACGAGAAAAGGGCTTTTACTAACAGTTCTGAAAGATCCTGTCTAAACCGGACAACCCCTTCTACATTGAACATCTTATGGGGACTGCACGTCATGGCAGAAGCATGTGACAGAGAAAACCACCTACATCATGATCCAGGAAGCAGAGACAGACTGAGAAACTAGGTTCGCACAATCCCTTCTAAGGATCCCTCCAATAACTTCAGGATCCCCCACTACACCGCTTCCGTAAAGTTACATTACCTCCTAAAAGTACCACCTTGAGATCAAAGACTTTAACAAATGGATCTTTGGAGGACACTCATCCAAACCATAGAAGACACTACACAAGATACGTGATCTATGAGCCTCCCACCAGGGTTTGAAGAAATGCAATCAGTAGTCTTTAGAGAAATGCAACTTTAAATCACAATGATAATTTATTGTGCCCATTAGACCATCTCATGGTAAAATGGCTGATCATATCAAGTATTGGCAAAGGTGAGAAGCAACTGGAGCCCTCAAACACTGCTGGTAAGAACACTGTATGGTATAACTACCATGAAAAGTGATACAGAAGTTTCTGAAAAGGTGAGCACATCCTCCCAAAAGCACATAACCCAATCTAATCATGGATAAAACATCAGTAAAATCTCAGCCAGGAATCATCATACAAGATAATTAATCAGTAACCCTCCAGATAGGCAAGGTCATTACAAGTCAGGAAATCGTAAGAAATCATCACTGCTAAGAGGATCTAAGGAAGTCTGCAGTGGGGAATCTGGAAAGGATACTGAAACAAAAAAGACATTGAGTAAAAGCTAAGAAATCTGAATTAAATATAGACTTCTGTTAGTAATAATGTCTCAATGTTGCTCCACTAGTTATAAAAATGTACCATATTAATATAAGTTATTAAAATTAGGGAAAATTGGGTGTGGGCTAACAGTGCAATCTTTCAACTTTCCTGTTAACTTAACTAAGTAAGAAAAGTTGTTGCCCAAAAAAAAAATCCACAAAGTTGAGCAGATATCTCCCACAATAGCCATTTCACCCCTAGGAGTTACGCAAAAGAAACAAACATGTATGTCTGGAAAAAGACTTTTTCGTATATGTTCATAGTAGCCTCACTTGTAGTGGTGAAAAATTGGAAACAACCCAAATGTACATCAACACACATGTGGGTAAGCCAATTGTGGTATATCTATACCATGGAATACTCAGAAATAAAAAAAGAACTATTTGCTGACAAATCCAAAAATGTGAACTGATCTCAAAAATCATTATGTTGAAGGAATAGTGTCAAACAAAAGAAAAGAATACATAGTATCAAAGAACTAGGACTAGAGGTCCCATTTGACCCAGCTATTCCCCTGCTGGGTATCTTCCCAAAAGAATTAAAAGAATCATATCACAGCGATATATGTGCACCCATGTTCATAGCAGCACAGTTTGTAATAGCTAAAGCTTGGAAGCAGCCCAAGTGCCCATCAACTGGAAACTGGATAAAGAAAATGTGGGTTTTTTATAAAATGGAATACTACTCAGCCTTAAAGAACAAAAAACTAGAGTCATTTATAGCTAAATGGATGCGTATCGAGGCCATATTCTTAAGTGAAATAAATAGGACGCACATGTGTAAATACCAAATAGTTTCATTAGTGTGAGAAACTGATAGTGTAAACAAGGGTTAAAATGATTAAAATGAATAATTGATAATTTGAAATAGGAAAAAAGGTCCAAAGACGAAGGAATGAAGGGAGGGGAAGGGGAAAGGAAAAGAGGGAAAGGAAAACCTATGAGAAAAGGAAAAAAAATAGAAATGAAATCTATGTAAATAGGGAAGGGTGGAGGGGATGAAGGGTGCACAGGTAATGTGGAAAACAATAAAAACCAAGATATATCATGTACAGGTACAAACACTCAATGATAAATGTAAATGAATTGTATACCTAAAAGGTACCTATAAAAGAACTAAAAAAAAATAAAACAATAAAAAATAAAAAAAGAATGCATAGTATAAAATTCTACTTATACAAAATTCTGGAAAATTCAAACTTTTCTATAGTGACAGAAAGCTGAGGACAGGAGAGTGGTGGTGGGGAGTTTGTGCGTGAAGGGGATTGATTACTAAGGACTGCAATAAATTTTGGGGTTATGGATATATTTACTATCTTTAGTGCACTGAAATTCAGAATCAAATAGGATCAGTTAGAAACCATTTTTTAAAGAAGAAAAACAGTACTCTCCATTGTAAACCAAGAATCTGCTAAGATCCATTGTCTGTAAACAATTTACTTTGAGAAATTATTTTTGTCTTGTAGTGGTTATGGGTTTCCTCGAGCTGAACACATTCTAAGTTGATGACCTTAAAACTGAGGAAAATAGAGGTGCATTTTTGTAGCTACTGGAAACAGAGAAGCTATGAATAATTCAAGATTGTGGTCCTTGGCTTGTTAACACAGTCAACCGAGTTAATCAGTCACTGGCAACATCACGGAGAAACTATATTGAGTGGAGTTAACATACACAAAATTCCACGTATGTTAAATGTACAATTTGATTAGCTTTTAGGTGTGTATACTCATGAAACCATCAACACAATCAAAATAACAAACATCAACTCCAAATGTCTCCTTGTGCCCTTGGGTCATCCATTCCTTGTATTGATTTAATTTGCTTGTTTCTAGAATTTTATATAAATGGAATCATATAATACATATTATCCTCTTATATTTTAGTATCTTCAGAAATGAGTGATGATACAACTCTCATTCTCAATATTGGTACCTTGTACCTTCTCTTTTCCCCCAGCTGGAAGAGTATTTTAATGATCTCAAAGAAAAGGCTCTTGATTTCATTAATTTCCTGGGTCGTTGTCATTGTCATTGTTGTTGTTTTAGTTTACTGATTTTGTTCTAGTCTTTTTATATACTTTATTTTTCTTTCTTTGGGTTTTATTTTCTTCTAATTTCTTAAGGTGGAAACTGAGTTTTGTGATTTGAGGCCTTTTTTTTCCTTTGTTATCTTTGTGCTCTCTTTTGGATTAATTATATATTTGTAATATTTTTCTTACATCCTTTGTTGGATTGTTTTAATGGTTGACTTAGGGCTCATCAAATGTATCCTTAACTTATCACAAATAGGTTTAAGTAATATGTATAATTCCTATTCCTCTTCCTATGTATAATGATTCATTACAATATACTTCTATTTCCTGTCACCTGAATTTTATACTACTGTTGTTATACATTTTACTTCTATCTATATAGAGAGCCCTACATTTAATTTTTGATCCTCTGTATGTAATGTGTCTTCTTCTCTGGTTAATTTACTTGTTTTTATCACTAACTTTAAGCACTTTGATTATGATATGCCTTAGCATTCTTCTTTTCATGTTTCTTGTGCTTAAGGTTTTTTTTTTTTAATTCTTTATTGGTACATTGTAGGTATACAACACAATTACATTTCTCACTGGGAACTTGTACCTTTACATGATGCATCTTGGTTCTTATTTTTTCCCCATTCCTAGCCCTCCCTTCACGCCCTCCACCCTTCCCTATTTACAAAGACTTTATTTCCATTTTTTCCATTTCTCTTCATTTTTCCTTTCCCTTCTTTCCTTTCCCCTGCCACTCCCACTACCTCTACCCCTTTGGATCTTTTCTTCCTATTTTACATTATCAATTATTCATTCTAATCATTGGTGCATTTTAGGTATATAATATAGTGACATTCATCGTTGGAAATTTGCACCTTTACATAATCCCTCTTGGTTCTTATTTATCACCCTTGCCCAGCCCTCCCTTCAACCCCTCCATTCCTCCCTATTTACAAAGATTTTGTTCCTATTTTTCCATTTTCTCATATTAATTCCATTCCCTTCTTTCCTTTCCCCTACCCCTCCAACTTCCTTCCCCTTTGCCCCTTTTCTTCCTATTTCACATTACCTATTATACATTTAGTCCTTATTTACACTTTCAGCTTCTCACACCAGAGAAACTATTCAGTATGTATACAGGTGTGTCCTATTTATTTCACTTAAGAGTATTGCCTCAATGTGCATCAACTTAGCTATAAATGTCTCTAATTTCTCATTTTTTATGGCTGAGTAGTGCTCCGTTTTATTAAAAAAAAAACACATTTTCTTTATCCAGTCTCCAGTTGATGGGCATTTGGGCTGTTTCCAAGTTTTAGCTATCACAAACTGTGCTGCTATGAACATGGGTGCACATATGTCACTGTAGTATGATTCCTTTAATTCTTTGGGGAAGATCCCCAGCAGTGGAATAGTGGGGTCAAATGGAACTTCCAGTCCTAGTTCTTTGAGGTATCTCCATACTGATTTCCACAGTGGTTGCACCAGTCTACACTCCCACCAGCAGTGGAGCAGTGTTCCTCTTTCCCCCACAGCCCTGCTGGCATTTGTTATTGGTTGATTTCATGATAGCAGCCCTTCTTTCTGGAGTGAGGTGGAATCTCAGCATTGTTTTCATTTGCATCTCTCGAATGACCAGTGATGTTGAACATTTTTTCATGTATTTATTTGCTATTTCTACTTCCTTGTCTGAGAAATGACTGTTCAATTCAGATGCCCATTTTCGGATTGGGTCTTTAAATTTGGGAGGTCTGATCTTTTTAAGTTCTTTATAGATTCCAGATAGTAGACCTTTGTCTGAGGAAAAGCAGGTGAAGATTTTTTCCCACGTTGTGGGTTGTCTCTTCACACTGCTGGTGGTTTCTCTTGCTGTGCAGAAGCTTTTTAATAAGAAGAGATCCCACTTGTTGAATTTTTGTGCTAGTTCATGGGCAACTGAGGTTTTGTTCATAAAATCTTTTCCTACACGGATGTCTTCAAGAGTTCTACCTAGCATCTGTTCCAACTGGTTCAGAGTTTCTATTTTAATATTTAGATCTTTAATCCATTTCTATTTTAGTTTAGTGCATGGCAAAAGATGTAGGTCTAGTTATAATCTTTGGCAAGTTGAAATCCAATTTTTCCAGCACCATTAATTAAAGAGGCTACCTTTCCTCCAGTGAGGGTGTTTGGCTCCTTTTTCAAAGATGAGAGGGCTGAGTATGTCTGGCATTGTTTCTGCATCTTCTGATCTGTTCCACTGGTCCTCAGGTCTGTTTCTTTGCCAGTACCATGCTGTTTTTATCACAATAGCTTTGTAGTAGAGTTGCAGGTTGGGGATTGTGATACCCCCTACCATGTCTCTGTTACCTAGAATTTCTTTTGCTATTCTGGGTCTCTTCTTGTTCCAGATGAATTTTTGGATTGTTTTCTCAAGGTCCATGAAGTATGCTGCTGGGATCTCAATTGGAATTGCATTAAATCTATATAGCAGTTTTGGAAGTATGGCCATTTTCACTATATTAATCCTTCCTATCCAGGAGCAGGGGATGTCTGTCCATTTTCTGATATCATTTTCAATCTTTCTTTTCAAAGTGCTATAGTTTTCAGAGAAGAGGTCTTTGATTTCTTTCATTAGGTTGATTCCTAGGTATTTCAGTTTTTGGATGATACTGTGAAAGGAATTGTTTGCCTTATTTCTCTCTCAGTGATTCTGTTGTTCGTGTAGAGGAAAGCTATTGATTTTTGTGTGTTGATCTTGTATCCAGGTACACTACTGAATTTGGTTATTAAGTCTAGAAGACTTTTGGTGGAGTTTTGGGGGGCTTCTATGAAGAGTATCATGTCATCTGCAAATAATGACAATTTGACTTCTACATTTCCTATCTTTATTCCTTTTATGTCTTTCTCTTGTCTAATTGCTGTGGCTAATGTTTCCAAAACTATACTGAATAGGAGTGGTGATAGTGGAAATCCTTGTCTTGTTCCTGATTTTAGTGTGAAGGATTTCAGGTTTTGACCATTTAGTATGATATTGGTTGTTGGTTTTTCATAGATGGCTTTTATCTACTTTGAGGTAGAGACCATCTATTCCAATTTTTTGTAGGGTTTTTATCATAAATGCATGTTGGATTTTGTCAAGTGCTTTTTCTGCATCTATGGAGATAATCATATGGTTTTTGTCCTTGGCTCTACTGATATAGTGTATTACATTGATTGATTTGCGTGTGATGAACCATCCCTGCATCCCTGGGATGAATCCCACTTGATCAGGGTGTATGATCTTCTTGAAGATCTTCTGCATTCTATTTGCCAGTTTCTTATTAAGGATTTTGCATCTATGTTCATTAGTGAGATTGGCCTATAGTTCTCCTTTTTGGTTGGGTCTTCCTCTGCTTTGGGGATCAAGGTGATGCTTGCTTCCAGGAATGAATTTGGGAGTATTGCTTCCCTTTCAATTTCATTGAAGAGTTTAAACAGTAGTGGCAGTAGTTCCTCTCTAAATGTCTTGTAGAATTCAGCAGTGAAGCCACCAAGGCCCAGGCTTTTCTTAGTTGATAAGTTTTTAATTACATTTTCAATTTCATTGGTTGATATTGGGTTGTTTAGAATTTTTAGGTCTTCTTCATTCAACTTTGGTAATTCATATGTATCTAGGAATCTGTCGATTTCTTCTGTGCTGTCCATCTTATTGGCATATAGGTTCTGGAAGTAGGCATTGATGATCCTCTGGATTTCTGCTGGGTCTGTTGTAATTTCACCCTTTTCATTCCTAATTGCATGGATTTGGACCTTTTCTTTCCTTTTTCTGATAAGGTTGGCTAAGGGTTTGTCAATTTGTTGATTCTTTCAAAGAACCAACTCTTGGCTTCATTGATTTTTTGTATCATTCTCTTAGTCTCCATTGCATTGATTTCTCCTCTGATCTTTATAATTTCCTCCCTTGTATGAGCATTGGGGTTGTCCTGCTCTTCTTTTTCTAGAAGCTTGAGGCTCAGCATCAGGTTGTTTAATTGGGCTCATTCTGTTTTCCTAATATGCTTATTCACTGCTATGAATTTCCCTCGTAAGACTGCTTTCATTGTGTCCCATAGATTCCGATATGTGGTATTGTCATTGTCATTTAATTGAAGGAACTGTCTGATTTCTTCTTTAATTTCCTCTGTGACCCATTGGTTATTCAGAAGTGTGTTGTTCAATTTCCACGTGTTTATGAAATTTTTTGAGTTTCTTTTGCTATGGATCTCCAATTTCATCACACTATGGTCTGATAATATACAAGGGATAACTTTAATTCCTTTGCACTTACTTAAACATGTTCTATGTGTGAGTATGTGGTCTATTTTGGAGAATGACCCATGTGCAGCTGAGAAGAATGTGTATTCTGATTTTGTGGGGTGGGAGACTCTGTAAACATCTGTTAAATTCATTTGTTCAAGAGTTCGATTGAGTTCTAGTATTTCATTACTTATTTTTAGTCTAGTTGATCTATCTATTTGTGACAGTGGGGTGTTGAGGTCCCCCACTACAATTGTATTAGTGCATATATGACTTTTCCTGTTCATTAGTATTTGTTTTATATAGTTGGGTGCACTAGTGTTTGGTGCATAGATATTTATGATTGTCATCTCTTCCTCTTGGATTGTTCCCTTTACAAGGATGTAGTGTCCTTCTTCATCTCTCTTAATCAGTGTTGGTTTGAAATCTATTTGATCTGCCAAGAGGATAGCTACTCCTGCTTTTTTTCGGGTTCCTGTTGCATGGAGTATTGTTTTCCACCCTTTAACTTTCAGTCTATGAGTTTCCTTTTGAATTAAGTGTGTTTCTTGCATGCAGCATATTGTTGGATTTTTCTTCTTGACCCATTCTGCCAATCTGTTTCTTTTGATTGGTGAATTGAGACCATTAACATTGATGGTTATAACTCAAATGTACTGACTTATCATTGCCTTGATTTTTTCTTTTTGTTGGGTTCTCCCCCTTTACCTTTAATTTCGTGTCATGCCAGATGGGTTCATTCTGCTTTGCTTCCTGGGGTTGTGATCCTCAATGTCTGTTCCTAGGGTATTGTGTAAAATTCTTTGCAGTGCTGGTTTGGTATTCACAAAGCTCCTAAGGTGGTCTTTGTCATGACAGTATCTTATTTCTCCATCCATTTTGAAAGATAGTTTTGCAGGGTACATCAATCTGGGTTGGAGGTTTTTTTCCTTTAGGGCTTGGAATATATAACTCCAAGCTCTTCTTGCCTTGATGGTTTGTGTTGAGAAGTCTGCTGTGATTCTGATGGGCTTTCCTTTGTATGTGATTTGTTTCTTTTCTCTAACTGCTTGTAGAACTTTGTTCTTCTGTTGAGTTTCTGGAATCTTAACAATTATATGACTATGTGTAGATTTTTTTTGATCAAGGCTATTTGGAGTCCTATATGCCTCACTCATCTGTATGTCAAGTTCTTTTCCTCTGGTTGGGAAGTTTTCTACCATTACTTCTGTGAAGAGATTTTTTATGTTATCTGCACTCTCTCCTGTTTCTTCATTGAGCCCAATCAGTCTTATGTTATTCTTCTTTGCATCATCTAGCAGCTGCTGGATTGATTTCTCATGTTCCCTTATAATTTTGAAGCAATTTTTCTTTTCCTGGTCATTAATTGCAATCTTATCTTCTATGTCTGAAATTCTGTCCTCACATTGCCTCATTCTGCTGTGTAGACTTTCAGTGGAGATTTTCATGTCCTGGAAATCTATTTGCATCTGTTTTATGGATTCCACTTGTTTCTTATGTTGGGATTCCATCATATTCCTGAGCTCCTCTCTAGATTTATTAATCATGTCTTGCACTAGGAGCACAATTTCTCCTGTTATCTGAGAAATGATTTCTGATTTCATTTGTTCCAGATCCCCTTTTGTTGCCAGTTCAGTGGGTCCAGGTGGTTGAGTATCAGAGTGTTCCATCTCATTTCCCTTTGGGGTTGCTGTAGGTGATCTGGAAGTCTGGTTTTGAGACTTATTTACATGTTTTCTCATTTCAACTTGGGGGTGGGGGGGTGCAGGGTCCTGTTGGCTCCCGCATGGCTTCCCTCCTCTGAGCTGGGAGAGGTGGGCAAGGGGCCAGGAGCAGTACTAGGGATAGTGGCCCAAAAGCCCCTTCCTCTGGGCCAGGAGCAGCGGGATGGTTGGTGGCCCAGAGGCCCCTTCCTCTGGACCAGGAGCAGTGGGACTGCAGATCAGAAGCACCTACCTCTGGGCAGGAATTCTTTAAATGCTGAGAACTTGATTAGCTCCAGTACAGTGGTCTGGTGGTATGTCCTCTGCTTCTTTGTAGTGTGGAACCAGGTGACTGTACAGAGAAGAGGCCAAAGGAGCGGGGGGAGGGGGGGGTCCAGTGGATTGCTGCTGGGGTGGCTGATTCGGTGTTTTCCACACGACTGGCAATCTCGGGACCACATCCACAGACCTGCCTGCCTGCAGCGGGATGATTCGGTGTTCTCAGCGTGACTCTACTTGAGGTTTATTTAGCTTCTGCTTCTTGGGTTTGTGGGTTTACAGTATGAATCAAATTTGGAATAGTTTCATCACTAATCATCCTTCAAGTAGTATTTTCTGTTTTTACTCTTTGGAGCCTTCAATTATGTTTATATTCAGACACCCAAAATTGTCCCACAATTAATATGCTATTCATTTTTTCAGTCTTTCTTTTATATATATTTCATTTTTGATGACTTATATTGCTACAATTCCAAGTTCATTAATTTTTTCTACAGTTTTGAATCTGCCACAAATCCCATCCAGTCTGTCTTTCGGTTCATATTGTAACTCTCATTGCTAGACTTTTTATTTAGGTCTTTATTATATGTTCACATCTCTACCATTTGGTCTGTCCAATCTTTTTCAAGTTTCTTGAACATGTGAAATTACTAGTTACTTTTAATATCCTTGTGTGCTTATTCTATCATCTGTGTCTTTCTTGGAAATTTTCAACTGGATATTTTCTTCATTATGGGTCATAGTTTCCTGCTCTTTTTATGTGCCTGGTAATACTTTATTGGTGTCAGACAACATGGACTTGGTGGATATTTTTGCATCCTAAAAATATTCTTGAACTATGTTACTTGGAAATAGTTTGACTCTTTGAGTCTTGTTTTTAAGCTTTATTAGGAAGGAATAAAACAGCATTTAGTCTAAGACTAATTTTGCTCCACTACTGATGCAAGGCCTTTCAGTACTTTATCTAATGGCCCATGAATTATGTAGTCCAAGAACAAGCAAAACTAACCTTTGATAAAAGGAATTAAAATAGTGAATGAATGTAGGCTATGAATACGAGAACTTTCTGCAGATTCTTTACAAAGATATAGTCATAAAATCTCATTATGTGAGCAAAACATGCTACAGTGTATAAATTTTAACATGGGTTTTTTAAAAAATCATGATTAAGCAGGACATGGTGGCATACACCTGTAATCCCAGCACTCAGGAGGCTGAAGCAGGAGGATTTCTGTGAATTTGAGGACAATCTGGGCTACATAATTATTTTAAGTCCAACCTGAGACTTGTCTCAGAAAAAATCATGATTAATATATATCATATATATTAATATATATCATAATATATATTAATATATCATATATCATATATATATGATTTATACCAAAAACTCTAGAGCAAAGATTATCAGTTGATTTTTAAATTATCTTCTGACTATCTTTCAGTGTTATATTAGTCAGCTTTCTAGCACTACAACAAACAACTCAGTTAATCAACTTATAAAGAGAAAAGGTTTATTTTAACTCACAGTGTTAGAGGTTGTATCTCATGATTGGTGGATCTATTGCTTGTAGTCCTCTGCTTTCAGAGGGAGGGGCTAATAATCACATCATGGTGGAGAATGTGTTAGAACAAAGCCAATTACTCACAGCCAGGAAACAAAGGAGAGAAGAGGAAACCATGGTCCCACAGACCATTTAGAGAGCAACCTCAATGAATTAAAAGCCTCCCCCTAGGCCTTGCCTCTTTTTGGGGGGAGAGGGGTGGAGATACCAGGGATTGAACCTTACTCTTTCAAGGCAGGTGGAACCACTGAGCTAAATCCCCTGCACAAGCCTTGCCTCTTAAAAGTTTCCACTGCTTCCCCATAGCAACACACTGGGGACCAAGCCTTTACCAGAGAAGCTTTTAGGGGACACTTAAGATCCATACTGCGTCAAGTTTTAACTGAGTTTTCAATGTACATATTCACATTTTAAAAATGCATAAAGCTAATATTTAATGAAACTATTTTGGAGGGGTAACTCTCTGCCTTGGAATTGTATGAAGGGAAGGAAACTGATACTTACCTATTGACATATGGCATGCATCAGGTCTCTTGGAAAGTCACTTGATTACCTTATTCTCTTTGAATAACATAACAGCTCTATGAAGTAAGTGTCCCATTGGCAAAGGGAAAGTGGTGGTTCAGACAGGTTGTTATCTACTGAGGTTTCCCAGCTTGATCTTAGGTCTTCCTGTTTCTGAAGTCCTCATTTGATCCTTAAAAAAGAGAATTAAGTCCTCAGGGATTGGCTTGTGTCTGGATGTCCCCTTCTTTTTTGAAGGTATCTAGATCTGGAATGTGTGATGCTAAGGTTAAGGATTACACATGAGTGATTGGTTTGGCACTGCCTTAATCCAGGTAGTCTGAATAAAGTAAAAGGAGAAGAAAGATACTGTTAAGCTCTATTGTTGCCTTTGCTACCTTGTGTGCCCCATGTTGTTTCTCCTCTGTGATGTCTGTTTACCATCCCTACCTTGGAGCCATATGATTGTGGACTGAACCTCTATAAACTGTGAGCTAAATAAACCCTTTCCCCTTTAACTTTGGGTGTCGGGTATTTTATATCAGCAATGAGAGAACAGTAACTAACACAGGGATGGAATTTTGAAATTCAGAGTAGTAAAGAATGCTTGGCAGGATGGAAGAATCCCAGAAATAATCAACTGCTTACAGGCAGGCATAAGAATTGCCACACTGGTCTCTGGGAGTTTACTCTTAAAACAGCAAAATGAGTGGTTCCAATGTCAGTGTTGAAAATCAGGTAGTTAATCTGAAACTCACAAGAGTCTGATCAGAGACAAGGAAAGAAGTGGGTGGTTCAGATAAAACCCCAAAGATCTAGAGCCTGCATGGCACCTAATGGGAGAGGGAAGGAATGTGTTTCTTCCTTATAACCCAAAGGGTGGCTATAAAACAAGGGCTACTTTGTCCCCAGATGGAGTAACAACCTAGAAGCCAAGCACCAAGGCTGTCAATTGCAGGAACAGGCATTCTCCCTGTATCAGCTTCTCCAGCACAGGCGAGCACGACTCACAATTGGTCACCTGTCTGGAATGGATGTAGAGTGCACACCAGTGAGGTCACCATAGTGCAACGGGCCAGAACAGCTGCCCGGTCTGCTCAGGTCAGATCTCAAGATACACCTGCTCACTCCAGAGTCTCTGTTGGAGATGGCTTTTTTGTGAAGTTTCCTTCCGTGTCAACAGCCTGCTCTGAGCACTGGGGTTTAGCAGGTTCTTTTACTTTCCCTTGCATCTTCCATCACAGACCTCTGAATGAAACATTCATTGATATACCAGTCTGGAATGGAGTCTCTGACTCCCACAAAGCTCCCCCAGGGCCATCTGCAAGCAAGGGGGTGGTGGGTCTAGGGATAAGACTTAGCCTTAAGCTCTGTTTGGAATTAGAGGGTTTGATAGGCAAGGGCCCCCCATATATCCTTATATACCAGCTGGTCTATATTCTCTCAAAGCTAGTATATGATTTTTATCAGACAACATAAATCCTAGTTTGAATAATATGAATGAGAGGTGGCAGAGAGGAAGATGATGGCCCTTACATTGAGACAGCTTCACTATCCTTCATCTTGGATTTTTGTGTACAAAATGAGAACCAAGGAAAGGAACCAGAAGAAATAGACTCTCCTTCCCCCAACTCCTCCCTACACACTGCCTTTTTCCTCTTTTACAGCACAGCTTGTCTGTGCCAAATTCTCTGCCAAAGGCCAGGCCCAGACTCAGCAGGGGCCTCTTAGTTTCCTTAGCTCATTCACTTCTGAGACCTTTGGCTGAGTTGCATAATGGGGGGCTAATTACTGCTGTGTGATACCTTCTAAAGAAAAAACTGTCTGCTGGGAACTGGACTGAAACCAACATAGAACCATTTACTGCACACTGGTTAGGAAGCCACCAGGAAGGCCTGCCCAGGGTGGTTTTTAAACACACACGCACTCCAGTTTTCTCTCTTCCTGGAGCCAAGAGCTGCCCACCAGTGACGGGCTGCAAAGCACAGGCTCACCTCCTCTATAAGGGTATGCTGTCTGAGGGCTGGCAGGAGGATTTTGTAGAGTATGGACTCCAACCCCAGACTGCTGAGCTCTAGCTTCCCAGCAGAATCAAAGTGAAAACAGAAGAAGCAAAACACTTCTTGAGCACTTACTGTATGTCAAGAGTGGTTTTAGCACTTAATGTGAAATATACAATTGATCCTCAAAACAGACCTGGGAGGTCCACGGTGTCCTTACTGTAATTTTGAGGAAACCAAGGCTCAAGTTATATGTCTTCCCAAAGGCACACACTAAACTGAATATTTAAACTTGATTTAAGTGTTAGAGGCAAAATTTAAGCTCTGATTTTTACTGATTGTCAGGGTAGGGCTTTTCCTACCACAAGAAGAAATCTTGCTGGCCCTCAGCAAGAATTCTCAATATGTTTCTGACACTTTAACTTTCTTCAGTAAATATCTTAAAAAACCATCTCAGCACACGCATAATTATTTATTTATAGATTACATGAACCAACTAGTAACTGGTAGCACTGATAGTGTACTACCCAAAGCATTGATCATCACTACTGACAATGAATATAAATCTATATTTCATAGAGTTCTGAAAACTTAGAAAATGTTTCAACCAAATCCCATCTGATCTAATTAAATCATTGTTGATTTAATTTCCATATACAGTTGGTGAATAATTTATTTCGGGAATAGAAGTAATACAGTATTTTGCTTGTTTTCAAGTTCTTGAATTGTTCCTATTTTCTACAATCTGCAGTTTCCTTGAAGGAAATATTTTAAACTACTTACCTATTTTGTGAGGGTTATAAGGTTATAATTACATAATCTGTAAATCTATTCATTGTGTATATGTAAATATTAAAACACCATAAATGCTGAAAGAGAAATTGGAAGCATGTACAGAACCCCCTTACAGCCATGTGTAATTCCTACTTTCCCTCACAGGGCTTTGCATTTAAGGAAACTGACCCCAGCAAGCCTGGCTATGGGCACCATGGTTGATAAGTGTATTCAGTATAAGTAAATAAAAATCTCTTTGCCCTTACATTAAAAATTAGTATAAATACAGGTTCTAATGGTTTCCTCCCTTATCCCTCCCTGCCCTACAGGAAGGTCACCATGACATTTTAGAGTGGACCTATTCTGACACAGGGTTTGGGGGCTGAGAGACAAAAGCAGGCCAGTGGAGATTTGGGGTGTCAGTGGGTTGTTGGGAGCGGACAGGAAGACACACACTCTGGAACACCACAGAGCCCTGGGCAAGAGGAGAGCCTGAGGGCTGAGGGATGACACACCATGATCTGGGACATGGCCACAGATCCCCAGCCCAGAACAGGGCACACAGCCTGGTGATCTAGATTTCAGAAGCCTCCCTCCTCAATTCTTAAATGCGAGAATAAGTGAAAACATGTTCTGCAGCACAAGAATCCCTTATGGTTTGTTTTCCAAGATGGAAAATAAACACATTTCAGCCCTTCCATGGATAAAAATAACTTGCCATTGATTTTGAAATCCCTTTCATTTGTCTCTCACATACCACTCCTGTACAATGGCACTTTGTGTGCAAGCTTTCCTCTCGACGGGGCCAGCCAGGCCCTTCCTTCTGCCTGCCAACCAGAGGAGGCAGGGGAGGGTTCAGGATTCGTGGTGGGAGCAGACTCTGGGCAGGCCCAACATTGCTGTTGGACATCATTCAGAAGTCCCAGCTTGGCGGGGGGAGCCCAGAGAGGAAAACAAACAGAGCAAGGAGTAGTGGAAAATGCTGAGTCCCAGAGCTGGTGGAACCACTTTGCTTTTCTGCAGGGAGCAGCCGTTCTGCCCACCTGTGGCTGCAGGAGCAGGCAGGGAGGCCTTGGCACCAGCTTCGGTGCAAGGGCTGGGAGGGTGGGAACACACACTCCTCTCTCTTCAGGCAGGCCCTCCAGAGCCCTTGCCCTGGATACTGAGGCCCTTCTTTGTCTGACAAGTCCAGGAAAACATGATTCTCAAAGGCGGGAGAAAAAGACTTTCTCAAGCTACAGTTCATATATACCAGTGATGGCAAAAATATGGCATATGTGTCATTTGGGGTTTTTTTAAGACAAAAGATGTTAATGTGTGAGGTTTTTTTCTAAACTAAAACCTCAGTATTCAGGTTGAATTGCAGTGTTGGCTCTTTGCAATAAATAAGTGGGTTTTGGATTGCAGGTGGGGCACTCAGTCTTTAAAAGGTTCGCCATCACTGACAGCTCCCACTTACTCCTACTTAGCATTCACCGTATGTCCAGCATCAACATGGATTACTTGGCAATCATCATATCAATCCTGTGAGATTGGTATTATCATCCCTACTTCAAAGATGGAGAAACTGAGGCACAAAGAGGGTAAGTAACTTCACCAAGGTTACAGTTCACAAAAGGTAGGGCTAGAATTTAAAACCATACAGTTGCACTTCAGTTCATGTTCATTTCACTTCAAATTCACATTCTTTAATATAACTGCCTTTTTTCTTTAAATTATCCAATTTCCTCTCTAGGAATACAAGATGTGAGACACAAAGGGAGGACACTCAAGATGGTGAATAAATGGGGGGGCGGTGAGACCGCAATACAAAGATGGCAAGAAATCCTAAGCTAGCATTGAAAGATAAAAAGAGTATTGGTCAAGGAGACACTTGCTCTTCCCTATGCCCCTGATAGAATTCTGAGAATAAAGCTAGGGGTTCACCTGGAAAATGGGACCCGGCATGTCTCGGGGAAGTTCTAAGGAGCAGCAGTTGGGACAGAAAAATGGGCACCTTCTCTTTTTCTTCTGATTACAGCTTGGAATGGAGACAAATGTCTAGAGCTTATGGGAGCATCTTGATGAGAAGAGACAGATCATGCCAGTCATGCAGGGAGGCTGTCACCTCCTTTTGTAAGCTATATAGCTCTTGTTGTCAGAGGAAAGAGGGGAAGGAAAGAAGGAAGACAGAAAGGATGCAAGTGGGAGGCAGGGAGAGAAGGAAGAAAGAAATTATTTCTTGGTTGAATTTAGAGGGACAAGTTTGCAACCCTCATTAGATGCACAAAATTGGCCTTGGGGTCAGTAAACTGAAGGCCTACTCTTGCCTGTCACCAGTTAGTAATGTGATCTTAGGTCTCCCAAACTCTCCCACCCTTAGACCCTTTCTTTGTTTAATGAGCATATTGCACTTTATCTCCAGAGTTCTTTCCAGATCTAAAATCCATACTCTGGTGACACTGTGATCAAGGAGAACTGTTATCACCATTTTTGCATGTCACCTATGGTCAGGGTCCTAGCACAATTCCCTCTACATTCACACCAACCTTCCACCCATTGCTGGAGATTCCACACCCTAAACACCTTCCTGAGGTGCTCAGGACACTTTCCTTGCAGGCATCTCTTCAGAGAAAATGAAAGTTTTCCAGCTGGTCTTCCTGCCTCCAATTCTACAATCCTTCTCTACACTCAGAATGATTTTTCAAAGGACAGGCCAAGTCACTTATCTTGGCCTGCAGAAAGATCTCCAGGACTCCGCATTGCTCTTCAGCAGTCCTCAAAATGCTGGACCACCTCCTGGCCACTCTCTCCCTGACCTGCCACCCCTGCTCCTTTGCAGCCTTGTGAAATTTGCAGCACAGGAAATTTCTCTCAATCCAACCACTTTCTCATTTCTAAGCCTTAGCACCTGCCTTTTCTCTACCTGTACCTCTTCCATCTTCAGACCATAAGTTCTTTAAGGATAGTTTTCTTCTAGTATCAAATCATAGTGTTATCTCAACAGATGAGAATTCTCCCTGTATTTGTCCATAACCCTTAATTTACCAAAAGCAAACTAAAGGAAGAAAACTTGTGTACATTCTTCCTATGGAATCCCTAAGGAAGTACTGAACTCGATGCCAACCATGTAGCACATGCTCAATGAATATTGGTTATCTATCCAAATAAATTTGTTTAGTGGCACCATTACATAGGGGACCATCTGGCTATTACACCATACAGTCCTGTACACTAGAATCTCAAAAACACTGGCTTTTCAGTTTCTGCAAACTACGAGATATAACACCTCCCACCACTCAGTCTCCTATTCCCAAGCCAAATCTCAGCACCTAGAAGACTCTTGGGTCCATGAGTGCTGATGGAAATGATTATCGTGATCAACATTAAATCATCCAAGGGTCACCTTTGAGCCAGGACATAGCACCTAGAACAGTAGAGCAATTGCTTCTTGGCCTTTTGGCTAAGATCAAGAGTAGAACAGTAGAGCTTCCAATGATACAAACAGCCTGCCGCAGCACATGTGCCATAGGTTTGCCACCACTGATCTGCAGTTTGGTTAAGAGGTAGTACACAATGTGAAACAGGAATAGTGCTGAGTTCTGTTCCTAATTGGGTGATGTTAGGCAATTCCCTTGGCCTCTCTGGAGCTCAAGTTCACAAATGCCTAATTGAAGGGCTCAAACTAATCTTCATTAAGGTCCTTTTGGCTTCACAGTATGGAATTTTGGAATTCTGCCATGTCGTCTTCTACTGATCTTCTGGGCCATTACTGGGCTCACCAAAGAATCCATGTAAAGTATCGTGGAAATGAAAGAAACTACTTTGGGCAGTCATGCCAGGACAATGGATGACACTGGACTACCCCAGAAACACCAGGATAGGAGAGTCCCCTGGGTTTTAATCCAGTCTCTGTTGACCAGGCTTCAGATTTGGGGTTGCTACTTATGGTAGCAGAGAGAGGGCTATTTGTGATGTGTGGTCAGGGATTTCAAGAAGGTTGCACACATGAGTTCTAGAGCAGGTCACATGTGCCACCACCATGCAGTTGACAGACTTGGACCCCTACTTGCACCCAGTGTTGACAGAGCCTCCCAACCCTACCCTCCTGCATCCATATCCTTCAGTAGTCCATGATCAATCAGTCACTGAAGAGAATATTTTATATCCCTTGGGCTCAAGTGCACAGATAATGTAATCACAGAGAAACAGATACCTGAATTAAATATCCATTACCCCCAAACACAGGTCACATTGGTTATTGTCTCTACAATCACTCTTACCTTTCCCATAATGGGTACAAGTATCCAAAATTAAAGGTGTGTTGGCTACACTGTACTTGTACTTTCTTACTGAACAAAACTGATCAACCTGAGTAGATGTGCAGAGAGAAGGTTCCCAAGTTCAATCATTGTTAGTGTTGAATTTGCCTTACCTTGAGATTTGTAAGAACAACTATTTCTCATGCACACTTAGTTTCCAAAGCTGCTTGAAAACTCCAAGTCCCATCTCTCCTAAAGTTTAGAATATTCGTGCCTCAAAAAGGCAATCTAGGGCTGGGGATATAGCTCAGTGGTTCCGCCGCCTGCCTCGAAAGCATAAGGACCCGAGTTCGATCCCTGGTACCAAAAAAAAAAAAAAAAGGCATCTAATGCCAAAGCAAATAATCATCATTCCAAGATCATGAAGGCGACTGCCACTAACTCGACTATCTTTGGACTCTTACCATTTCTAGGCACACCTTAGGATCAGATCTTAAAAGTGTATAAGAGTCAGAGCTTAGGTTTTAGGTGTGCCTATACAAAGATTAAATATTGCCTGTGACTGCTCAGAACTAGTGGCTTAGGCAGATAGTGTGAAGGACAGAGAGAAGAGAGTGGCTACCTCTTGACCCTTAGTAATTCCCAAAGTGGCTGCTGAAAACTTCCTTACTCCTCCACTTTGTATCACATAGAATGATCGGAGCTGACATCAAAGCTCTGGGGAAATACTGTGGCTGACAGAGCAGTAGAGCCTGAATGGTGGGGAGAAGAGACTAGAGATAGGACTATAACTGTAACAGGAGTGGGGGACTGTGGAGTATGTCACAAGGCCTGGTCACTGTTGATTTCCTAGTGCGCCATGTGCACACAGTCGTCACTGTTACTACTTTGAACATGAGCACATTGAGATTTTTCCAGGGAATTGAATGGAACTGGCTTTCCAAGGACAGACATATTTTCCAGGAAAATGGAAAAGGGGAAAGGGAAAGAGACACTAACTAAAACAGGAAATGGCACCGAACAAAGGGCACAGAGGCTAGATTCACCTTATCCTCTAATTTGGAGTTCTAAATTCTCAATTTCAAACATTTTAAATTTTTCACCAATTGATCAACACCTTCTTTAGTCAGACACCTTGCATCTCTGCCTTGTTACAAAAGGTGCCAGGAAAGTGCTTTTCACTTCTGTTATTTATTGTTCTCAGATGAGAATTCTCACGGTATGAACGGATCCCAGAATAGTGAACCAGCACCATCCAAGCTAATATGGTGCACCCATCAAATGGTTGTGGCCAAGTCCTCATGCCAGCTCCCAAGTAGACCAAGGTTCTCTCTGTCTGAGGTGGGGAAGGGTCTCTGTACAACCAGAACCATATCACAACCCATCTTTAGAATAGTCACTGGGGGGAAGAAGAGGTCAGAAAGATTTTAGAAGTGAAAGAGCATCTCAGAATGAAGACTTTGTCCTTGTCCCATTCTCTTTGTAACCATGCCTGTGGCTCTGACAGATGATGAGCAGTCTGCCTGCAACAACAAAGCAGATTTTTTGAGTTTTATGATAGTAATGTGGTGTCATGGAAAGAATAAGGGCTTAGAAGTCCGATGGTTCTCTGATGACCCCAGTAGCCTCTTGTACTCTTTCCCAGTGTAGGTTCTACAATTTAATTGAGCTTCATGCCAAGAAAACATGGACTATGGAGAGATATCAACATGGGAGTCAAACTTAAATTTCTCAAAGACAAGGCAGGATTGTAAATGTGTGGGGCTGGCCTACTAGAGACAATACAGGAGCCTCATGTTCATCCAAAGGAAGGGGGGGCGCAATGTCTGTGGAAGAATTCAAAGACCTTCCTATTACCCTGCTGCTTGCACTGCTCATTGGGCTGAATGAATCCTGGGTATATCATGGAGTCATCTGTGAGTCACCTTATTTACATCAGCACCCTTATTTTACCTAAAGCACATGTCACAGTCTTCCTCCTTTTAAGTTAAAATAATTATAGTTCACTGTACTGGAAACCCCTTGGTATGGTTTGGATATAGTTGCATGTGCTCCCCAAAGGCTCACATGCTGGAAGGATGGTCCCCCGTGTGGTGGTGTTGAGTGGTGGAACCTTTAAGAGGTAGGGTCCAGTGGAAGGAGACTGAGTCAAGAGTACATCACTCTCTGAAGAGATTAACACTGGTCTCAAAACACGAGTTACATCTCAGGAGACTGAGCTGTTATAAAAAGAACAGACCTGGCTCCTGATCCCTCTGGGTTCTAGTCTCACCACATGTGCTTTTCCTTTCACATGTCCTCTTGCTATGATGCCACTGCTAAGGAGCCCTCACTGGAAGCTGAACAGATTGTCTCACCAATATTGGACTCTGGTCTCCAAAACTATGAACTTCGTTGGTTTTTGTTCTTTATTTTTTTTTTTTGGTACCAGGGATCGAACTCAAACCTTGCACTTGTGAGGCAGGTGGTGGCACCACTGAGCTAAATCCTTGGCCATTAAAAAAATTTTTTTTGCTACCTAGTCTCAAGTGTTTTATAATAGCAACAGAAAATGGACTAATATGGCTCTGTTGCTCAATTTGGGGTGGGGGGGTGTTAATTCTACAGCTTATTTCAAGACATAAGTCAGACTGTTCTCAGCCAACTTTCTTATACCACCACCTCCAGAAAGCATATCATATCTATAATTCTATGCAGCACCTCTTTTGTATAACTTCTCTTTCCCTTGCATCTCCTTCCATTCTCACCCTACCCTATCCTCCCAAATCCTATAATTGCCATTGATTCTAATGCTCTCCCCTAGCTCCTCCACCAGTTTCCATATGGGGGTCTCAGCTATATCACTGAGAGGCCACCAAAGCCCAGTTTCCTGAAAGCCTCCATTTGAGGTCTAGCTCCTAGTCAGAGAAAAAGGCCCAAATTGATTTCATTCATGTACATTCTTTTCCTTCCTGGTCAACACAAAGTCAGTCATTGTAAGGGTTGATACCAAGTGGCCACTGAAGGAAGCTCTCTGACCAAAACCTTGACCGAGGCAGAAACCTATTCTCTGTGAACTGTTTATTCAGCAGGTAAAGAGCTCACAACTTGTAGCTTTTCCCAGGTTTGCAACTGAAAACTAAAATATGTAAGGACCTCAAATTGTTTCCCCAAAGTCTCCCAGTGAGTGGCGGTGGCTTCACTGAGGTTCAAGGCCCAGTGCCTTCCTCAAGTCGGGCTCCTTCACCACTAGACCACACAGTCGATGCTCAGCCAGTACTCAGCAACCTCAAGCTCCAGGCCTGAAGAAATAGATTTTCCAACAACAGACCTGTTTTTGTGAACAATTCAGCAAAATTTCTCTTTCCAGCTGTGAGTTGGGCTTCATGTTGCAAATGTTGGTGTTAATTAAAAACATCCACCTTCTACAGTTTCAACAACAAGGAAAAAAGTACCATGCAGAATGCATTCCTAAGCACTCCTCCTCAAAGCACTTATAAATATGTGTTTTATTTATGATACGGTTGCTGGGGGGCCTCCTCACAGATATTATCATTCCCAATTTTTGGTCCCAATGAGAGCTGACCCCACACCCCCAGGATGAGTGGAATGCCATAGAATAAAGTTATTGTCAGAAGAAACAAAAATACTGTTCCTGGTGTACAGCACCTACAATTTTCAACTTTCTGCATTAGTATCAGGAACTGCACACCTAGCTAAAATTAAATATATATCTGTTGAACCACTAAAAATTTTCTTCACCTGACTTAGTCTTTCTGACATGAACAAATGATGTATGTCAAGGCCAGAGACATTCCAAAAGGGATGATCCAATACATTCATTGTATTGGGATGTTAAGAATATTTCTATTATAGTTCACCCCTTTATTAGAAAATCTTCATGTAAAATGGTCCAGAGCTTGGGGGATCACACAAAATGAACTGCATTTCTTCCCGTGCCTGTCTCTGGTTGGTGAATTTGTCCTGCTTCACTACATGATCCAGACAGAAAGAATCAAGCCGAAGCCACATCATTATGAATGAATTTCTTCATCTTTAATTTCACACAGTTTAAAATACAATATGAAATCAGGCTACAGTATATAAAAAACTCTCCAGCAAAATGATGTGCCAGCATCAGCTACTAAAATAAACAAACAAAAACTCCCTGGTAAGAAATATTTTTTTGCATTTAAAAAAAAAACACATAGACACTTACATCGCTACATCTCTAAGCTACCTCAGTTCTGATTTTTAAAAAGCACCTGCTTTTCCTTTTTTATCTCACTTTAAAATTTTCAGCTTTTAAAAAATATAAATTATATGAAAATACAAGTTGGAAAATAGTCAAACACAATATAACATCTTTTTCACTCCAATACTTCTCAGCTTTAAAAAAAAGTATTCTTAAAAAAAAGTTCAATAACTGAGGCAGTGTTCCTGATAGAGATAATTTCATTTTAATATATATATGTCATATATGTATATGTATACATATACTTATGGTTCCTTGACACTTCTTTGGAATGTAGGTAAAAATTCAACAAATTTATATAGACCCCAACAGAGAAAGCAGCATGCACAGCATGACTAGAAGAGAGAAAACATATTTTTCCCCATGAAGGTTAGGCAGGTTAATGCTCTAAAACCCAGAGTGCTCGTCTCCAAAGTGAGGAAGGGCACATCTGATCTTGGAATCCTACTGCCAATCCCCATGGCCACAATCAGGCTCTGTGTAGGGAAGTCTCTCCCATGAATGCAGAAAGGAACCCAAGTGACTCTGGGCCCAAAAGCCAAAACCCACATAGATTAAGGCATCTCCAGGAAAATATAAGGGTTTCACCCAACTAGACCTGATTTGCCCGTCCTTCCTCTGAAGTTAACATGTGTTTTTAAAAAGCATAAATGCAACAATGCTGCTACATTTCCAGTGTATAAACCACCCACCACTCTTCTTGGGATGGTCTCTGGCCTTTGGACAAAAGGGGAAAAAGCATATGGCCAGATGGACAAAGCTGTCTGTATTAATACACTAGCTACAAATCCTGAAAATGGTGGACGTAGGGAGAAAGGGCATCTTAGCAAAAGTGTGGGCTGAGGAGCACGAGGAGGCACTTTCTTACACCTTATCTGCTACGGGGATTGCAGGGATTGGACAGACTCACAGAAGGGGAGGTTTTCAGTGTACATTTCATAGGAAAGGCTGATGACTTGAGACGGCGATTTCATGCCTAGTTGTAAACAGTAAGCATTGACCGATACCCGGCCTTGGTTCTGCTCTCATCCATCACTGAAATGTGAAAAGACTTAACTAGAAAGTTCAGGAATTATTTCAGCTGCAATTTTGCATGTTCACAAACCACACACACACACACACACACACACACACACACACACACACACCCTTTGCCAGGGCCCAACAAAGATCACATAACCTAAGAGAAAACAATATCATCCAAACAGTTCCAACCTAACACTCCCTGAGCAGCTCCTAAAATATTTGGAGAAGTTCATTAAGGCACCTGCATCTGTAGGATCAAATACACAGCTGGGATCACTCTGCCTTTGCTTTATACATGTATACGCCAATTGGTTCATATGGGGACCCTTGTGGATCACAGAGCTAGTTCCTGATAATTCAGGGCCTGCAAGGGAATCTGGGAGTCAGCAGCACACCAGTGCTAACTAAGGTAGTTAGCACTTCCAGTTTCTTAGCTAAATCCGCAAAAGGGCCAGCCCTGAGAAGATCATCTGCAATTTCTTCCCCTCACTCATGTTCACAGCAGTCCCTTCTCAGCTTTATAACTGGCCATGTCTTCAGTGGGAGGAATTCTAATTACATTAGCACACTTCCTTACTACTTAGATGTTGGGATTTGCCCCAAACATCATTTTTCGATTCATCTTACAAATAGCAGAAAGATAACTCCCTTTCTTAACTGTATTTAAATTGGGGGGAGGCTAAAAATGTACCCAAATCTCATGGACCACCTTCTTTTAATCACCCAAGCTCCTTTCCTTATTTTCTCTGCCTTCAAGTCATTCCTCCCTTCTCCCATTAACGTTCGCTCACCCTCTGGCAGGGCAACAGATCCAAGCACAAGGCCCAGCGTCATCTGCACCACCTCTTCTGCATGCAAATTTCATCTGACATCCTACCCTCCTAGCTGCAATTCTGCAAAGGAAAGCCTTGCACATCTCTTCCCCAAATCAGCCAAGTTATTCTGTACTCAAATGCTTCCTTAGTATCTGTGGTACAAGTACACTCTTCAGTTCCGCGGTGTTTGAAGTCACTTTTTCAGTCATCTATCAGAAAGCTTATGTTTCTCTCTGCTGAATACTGGAGAGGGGGCAATAAATGTGGGATGCTGGAAGAATAAGATATAAAGGAGAAATTTTAGAGTATTAGTTTGGAACAACATGCATTCAGGATATGCTTCTTAAGACCTGAGAGGGTAATGCCCATGCACACAGCTTTAATTCCAAGTCATCTATGTTATAAGTAGAGAATTATCAAGAACCAAGTTAATCTTCCTCCTTCAATTTCCTTTCCATGACTTCAGCAGTGCTGCTACCTTGACCACTGTCCAAACCCAGGGCTGCCAAAATACATTCAGTTCACAGACTTAATGCTTCATAGATTAACATTAAGTCTAAACCCCGAGAATCCATAAATGACAAATAAGTAAAGGGCTGTGACAATATTTTAAAAATTATAGAAGAAATGCACACACACAGTTCCCCTGCACCCAAATCAGCATTACTATTTCCTTCATATATAAGTCACATGAATTTGGGATCCCTGATCTCAGTGGCTGAGCTTTGCTTTTCCAATGGGGTCTATATAAACAGTTTTCTTTCAATGTGACAAAATCCTCAGCCAGCAAATAAGAACAAACTTGCATGATACTGCAATACTGAGACCACCTTAGAGCTTAAGACAATTTCTTGAGAAAAAAAAATACTGGCACAAAATTTCATAAAATAAATTTTAACACAAAAACAGTTTGGACCCCTCCCCCTGAAAGTCCATCTTTTTTTTCAAAAAGCAGAGTGAAAGGTACATAATCCTTGGTTTTTACTCCATCCCCCAAAGAAAATGTTCTCATCCCACCCTCCTCATCTTTCCCTCCCAGATTCAAAAACAACTGTAAATTAATTGCCTTTCACCAGTCTTGTATTCTCGATGTAACAATTTCTCTTGCAAATGGGTCCATAACTCAAGATGTGCTTTTGTCATGGATGATTTTAAAACACGATTAGACACATTAGTCACTTCTTTCCTTAAGCCAGATCCTTCAAGCTTCTAAGACCCTTTTCTCTCTCCTGAAAACCTGCTGAAGACCTTCTGGCCCCTCCACCCCGCAAGTCCTGGCTTTCCCGCTCAACCACGCAAAATGGATTACAGCTGCAGCTCCCTTAGCTCCCACCCCTGAATGTAAAAAATGAGTTCTGGAAAATAAAAAATAGAATAACAATTAAAAATTAAGAGTCCGACCAACACAGTTGTTCTCTGAAAGGTCTCAGAAAGGTAGCCCCGGCCCTTCCACGTCCATCACTCGTCAGCGTCGGGCTTGACATCCAACATGGCATGGAGCTCCTCGGGGGTGTACCCCAACAGGCTCTGCAGGTCACAGACAAAGCGGTACACATAGCGTTTACCCGCCGTCTTGTGGATGATGTTTTTGTCATAATAGTAGCGTAGACCACGGCTCAGTTTCTCGTAATTCATCTTAGGCTTGTTTTTCCTCTTTCCCCATCTCCTCGCCACCTGAAATTTAAAAAATTTTAAAGGAGCACGTAAAAATCTATAGGATATTCTCCAAATATGTATTTATGTGTCAGTATTGATTTATGATGGCCTATCACATTCAGATAAGTGAATCAGACATCTATGCACCTATAGAAAGTACTTTCTGAACTGTCCTCTGAATTGTTTTTCTTATAATATTTTAATTTTTAATTATCACACAACAGTTACATATATATTTATGAGGTACAATGTGACATTTCAAGAGGTATGCACAACATGTAATGATCAGATCAGGAAGCTGGCATGGGTATCACCTCGGCTATGTATCATTACTTTCTGTAGAACCATGCGAAATCCTCTGCCCTAGCTACTTTGAAATATTCAATTAGTTGTCAACCACGGTCATCCTGCTATGCTGCAGAACACTAGACGCTATCCCTTGGGCTCATTCCCAGGCTCTTGGAACCTCTGCTCTGTCACCTACTTCTATGGGACCTACTTTTTAGTTTCCACATTTAAGTGATAACATGCAGTATCTTTCTTTCTGTGCCTGATTTATTTCACTTAATGAAATGTTCTGCAGTTATACACATGTTGTTGCAAATGACAGAATTTGTGAATTCTGGCTTTTGAAGGTTGGGCAGGGATGGCAGTCAAGTTAGTTATTTAAACTGATGAAAATACAGTGACCTTAAACTCCTACGGAATGAGGTTAAAGAATGTGGTTCCTAGAAAAAAAGGAAGAGCCCCACTATAAACTCTCTTCTTTCCTCATATCATTAGTAGAATTTTCTTGCTTTGAAAGCCTGAAATGTACAGGGAGGGTGTGGAGAGGAAGAGCTGAGCTACAATTGTACCTGTTCGTCACATCAACAGGAAGCATTCTCTCTATACAGGGCACAAATATTTTCTCATGTCTGCCAGAACAGAGATCTTGTCTGCCTTGTTCATTGTTTTTTATCATCAGAATCAGGCATGGCACTGATCAACCACTCAATAAGCATTTGTGTAAGGAAAGAATGAATGGATGAACAAATTGCATGAAACTTCCAAGGCCTCTTGAACTGGTCCCTTGCACAGTCACAAAGACACAGCCTTAGAAAAGTGCTAAGTCTGAGAAAGCAACTTCACTGATGAAGGGCCTACTATTTGCCAGGCACTTCATGTGCTTATCAGTTAACCCTAGAAAACAAACAGGAAGTGTGTGTATTTTGTTTTCCAAAAGATGAAACTAAGGCTTTGGCAGGCTGTACAACTTGTTCAAGGTCACACAAGCAGCAAATGGTAGAGCTGGGACTGTACTCCTACCAAATGTCACCAGCCCTGGTCCAGGATAAGTTTTCTCTCACCCTCCCTCAACTCTTAGGTTGCTGCTTTCTTACCTCATCTGGGTCAGAAAGTTTGAATTCCCAGCCATCTCCTGTCCAGCTGATAAAAGACTGACAGGATTTATCAGTGAGTAATTCCAGAAGAAACTGCCACAGCTGGATTGGTCCACTGCCTGGAAACACAAGGCATTGTGAATCATTATACCACATATTCAGAGCTCTCAGCAACTAATCTCACTATATAGCGTCTTTCCCCTGCCGCCGCCGCCGCCCCCCCCCCCCCAGTCTTAGTCTGTATAGTCAGGAGAAAATGAGGGCAACCTGTAACACAGATACTGGAAAAGGTACTTTGAGCTCAGATAGACTAAAAAGAGGGACTTTCTACCACACATGCACAAGAACCATGTAAGATAATTATATCTATTCCTCTATTTTTATTGACTGAAGAGTCAGTCCATTTTCATTGCTAAGCAAACTCTAGAAAGAAAATACAGGGTCTAATCTTCTGAAATATTCTAAGGAAGCATAAACTTATATGACTTCAAAAACTAAGCCATTGTGTTTGCCTTAAGAAGAAAAGCATGAATTAAGGAATGCTTTGCTGATTCCAAGCAGAAATCAGAGCTCATGAGCACTCCTCTCTAGTAGAGCACCTCTGGCCTCTTATTTGTGAATGGGAAGGGAAACAGATGCTCTGCAGTCACAGTATTCCTCACCACCATAGCTGCAAGTGCCAGGCCATGTATAGGCAAGCACCCAAACTAAGCAAGGAAGGCTTCCTGACTACACAGAATCAACTTGCCACCCAAGGAAGCCTGGAGGCTGGGTGACAACTGCCCCAGACTGTCCTCATAGGTTCAATGTGTACACGCACACACTATTCTCTTGCCTCAGCATCAACAGTCTCAAGATCTCAGCTCTAAATGAGGCCGGGTGTACTCCACCAGTCATGTTATCCTATGCTAAAGGGTTTACACTACATCATCTCCTCTTATAGACCTTTCTATTCTTTCTATGATGGAGCCACCAGCAGCTCCTATGTAATTTGTGGGTTTAGCTGGAGACGCTGACATGTGTTTGACAGTGTGTGTGGGGCTCCTTACCTGGCTACACTGTATCCTATGACACCATCTCACATACCATCCGAGGACAGGACTGTGAATGACCCAACCAGCAGATGAAGCCTGGGATGCTTCACTCATAAGACCTGATGTTCTAAGGCTTTAATCCTTAGCCTCAGCAATTTCAAGTACGTTTGATCCAAAGTCAACTGAGATTCTACAGGAAACAAGCTTTAAGACCCTCTCCATCTAAAAGAAAAGCTTCCTTATGCTCTATATGGCTAATCTCTTATAATATCTTACAGTTCTTTAAGGTGTACTTGCCTACATCATTGTACTTGGTCCTAAAATCCTTTCTCCACTCATGTACTATAAGCTGGGCATAGGTAGTCCTACAGTTTCCACCCTACAGATGCAGCAAAAGGAGCTCAAGAAAGTAATGCAACTTTGATCCAAGGTCAGACTCTAAGCACCAAAGCAGCTTCCACTGATCCTATGAAGAGAAAACAGTTACTGACCTGTTCGGTCAGTCAAGAGGCCACGGATGCTTTCCTCCAGCAATGACTTTCTAATGGTGGTTTCTAGTGCACTCTCTCAGCACACCTGTGCCAAATATGGAATAAGAGATATCCCTGCCTCATCTTTCTGAGAATGCACCATTAGCTCTTTAAAGCCATCTTGCAAGAAACACCTTACACGTACTTAAGAATAAAAGGATTTGGCAAATACCTCCAAACTAAAGCGACATTTGAGCAACCAGTCCAGAGGGCTGCACTGGTAAATCTTCACTTCCTGTCTGTCTCCCCATTGTTAAAAAGCCATTTAGTTTACAACCCAGGTTTCTTGAGAATTAAGTTGGCGGCTACTGCTCCTTACCTGGACTCACAACACTAAACATGGCATTATATGAAGAATCCATAGAGAGGCCATTCTAATGGGCCCAGAAGGAAAGAAAGCAAATTGCTCTTAAGAAATGCACTTGCAAGAGTCCCTGCGACATTACAGGCTTCCTGATGAAGTTCACAGAGACTGCAAACAATAGGATCCCTAAAGATAAACAGACACAGAAAGAAACAGCCACCCTGAAGTTCTGCAAAGTCAACACTACAAACCTTGGATGTGTCTGGGGAGAAGGCTGCTTTAGGACCTCTGACAGAGAAGGACACTGACAGGAGTCATGCCTTATTGCGCACCTGCCACACACCAGACTGAGTGACGCTTAAGGCCACCTCATGGCCCTCACGTTAAGTCTAGGGGTTTATACTATTGGTATTCTATTTGTTTGCACCACTTTACAACAGAGGAAGCTGATACACTACATGGTTGTCTAACTTGTGCAAGATCAGAAGTAGGACAGCTGGGACTGGGACCCAGCCAGTCTGGCCTCCAAACTTTTTATTTCAACACTATCTTTGCCCTAAGATGAGATCAGACTAAAAGCCTGGCATCTAAACTGCTTGCCTAGTTCCAATGACTAAAGGGCTAAAAGGACTTGGCTACTTCTCACATTAGCCTCAAGGCACTAGATAGCTCCTCTTGGCTTCAGCAGCCACCCTCACAGGTAGTATTTCCAGCCCTAGTGGTGACGTCCTCTTGTGATGGCTAGGTTATGCTGTATCATTACTTCCCCCTCCCATTAATTATCCCAGAACCTCTCTCACTGTCTTAAAGTCTCTGGGGCCTAATATACCAGGCTAAAGAAAGGGATGGAAAGATGGAGAAACCAAGGAAGTCCTAGGCACTGGTAGATGTGGCAGGCACATGCAAGTTCTGGGGAGGAAGCCCAAGGGACAGCACAGCCTCTGCCTTCAGACTTACAGCCATGGCTCAGAGAAGGGGACTTCATTCATGACACAGGCACCAGCTCAGACCAGAGAACCTCAGAGGGAATTATTATTGCCCTTTCTCCCCCAGCACCATTTCCTGAATTGAAATGTCAAGCAGTCCTTAGCCCTTGTGTGATTCAAACAACCAATGTCTATGAACAGCCCAGGGACAGGGTGAGTCCTCACTTGCTGAGGTTTTATTCCTTACTGTGAGCTTTCCTATGTTCAGAGGAACATTAAAACATTAAATTTGGGCACTGAAAACCCCAGTCCTAGGCTCTGTGCTCTCAAACTCTTTTTGCTATTAATAAGAAAGGTAAGGAGGGACAAATAGGTAAAGCAGGTGCGTTGGGAAAGCAGATGAAGTTGAATGGGAAGAAACAACTCTGGTTAGCTTCACAGCCAGAAAGGCCAACACAGTGGCGCTGTCAGCTCAAGTCTCCTTCCTGGATGCTACAGAGGACTCCTATGAGTGCAGTTGGCTGACAGGCACATGGCAGTGTCCTCACCCATGAGGGAGCCCACTTGTACCTCAGATGACAGGACCCCATGATCCTCCCGAATCATCCCCTCTGGTGCCTTTTCACTGATTCCTAAAACTGCCCTTCAGTTGTGGGGAGCAACAGAAATGGGAAAGGGATGGAGTTGTTCTCTGGGCTATAAATGTTGAGCCCTGAAAGAGTTCTGGCTTCAGGGGGCACTGGTTCCCTGGAGTGTCTTACACAGGAGCTGCTTCTGCAGCCCACATCACCCTCGATTTGGGTCTGAGAGGGTGAATCAGGGCCTCTTGAAGTCAGCTCTGGGGTCACAGTGCACCCTGATTCCACTCATCTACCAGCCTCATCGACAACTATGGCCCAGACTGGTAGAAACAATGAATGGGTCTCACACTGCCACCTACAACCCACCCTAAGAGCACTTCTGTTCTGCCAGGAGCAGATCTGCTCAAACCATATGGCTGCAGGGCCCCATCCCTTGCCCTTGCTCCACTGCACTCTGCAATAGAAGCCTCTTCCTCCATTCTCCTTGCACACTCCCTGCCCCTGACCCAGCCTATCCACCTACCTAGATGGACTGTGGTCCCAGTGACCTTCATGCCCCTGGGAGCGAGACCAATACTAAGAATAGCACCAGCCATGGGAAAGGGGAGCTCACATGAGTGTGACTCACAATGGTGTCCCTGTCTGGGGCCCCAGGCAGTCAACAGCACCCTTCACCACGCTGCCCTGCAGTGTCACACATCAGGAATCCAGTGGCATCACTGGGAAACTATGCTTCTCAAGTGGTGCTCTGAGCCACAACAACAGAGGGGTCCCTGTTAGGAGGAGGTCTCTTTCCAAGGCAATCAGGGGGGAGGGAGGGCACCCCACACACAGGCCCCATCTCCCATCCTGCTGAGCCTCCACACCCCTTGCACTGTCCCAACTACCCATTTGCCTGCCTGCCTCCCTGGCTGCAGCTGGGGAATTTCCTCTGGATGCTTTGTCCAAGAGATAGGAGGGAAATTCTAACTACAGTACTCATGGTCTTGGTTTAAAGAATATGATACTGCCTTGGAAGAAGAAATATCAGGTGGGTACATGGAGCATTCAGGCAGCAGAGCAGGTCACCCTGCAAATGTTTCCCTCCAGAGGGGACCCTCTAGACACTACAAACCAAAGACAAAAATCTCTTTCTTTTTGGGGGGGGGGGGGGCGAAGGTACAGCTTCAGATAAATTCTTGCTCATTGTGCTCATATTTTAAGTCTCTTCCCCTTTGGAAACTGCACAGCCTATTTATCTCAGTAAGGGCTGGCTATTAAAAATCCTCCACTGTTTTGGTCCCTTACCCTGAGACTAAGAACTGAGCAACTTAATATAATATTCATACTGGGCTAGGACAAAATTGTAGTAAGTTCTTTTTTCTTTTCTTCCCATATTGAAGATTGAACTCTAACACACGCTAGAAGCTCTAGCAGTGAGCTACATTCTCAGCCCTTTTATTTTGAGTCAGGGTCTCTCTTAAGTTGTCCAGGCTGGTTTTGAGTTAATGATCATTCTGCCTCACCCTCCTGAGTTGCTGGGATTACAGGTGTGTGCCACTACCTGAGCTTTCTTAAAATGTTCTTGATAATAATCCTTCCTTTTGCCAGTTTGTATCTTTTTTTTTGCTTTCCAGTCTTGGAGGCTGGTGAACAGGATTTGGGTTGGACTTCAGTTTTTCCTCCTACTCCTTCCTCATTTCCATTTCGACCACAAGTGCACACTCTGCCATCTGTCCCCTGGCAACAGGCTGACACAGGACAGCTGGCTTCCTTACAGACAGAGGTCAGCACTGGGCAGCTACTCTCCTGGGCAGAATCCTCGTATTTCCATGGTAGTTTTCTAATACCAAGAACAACCCTGATGGTCCCTCCTTGCTCATCTCTCTCACCCCCAGCAAGTGAGTACCAAGGGCAGCACTCCGCCTTCTTGCCACTGCGCCAAGAGCCTAGGACACTGCCTCATCAGCAAGCAGCTTGCTAAGGAGCACCAAGCAACAAGACTCCTGCTTGTTGTTGGACAACTCCAGTTTCACCTCCTCAGGTCTTACTGATTCTTGCATTCTCAGTGCCAGGTACCCATAAACATTTACCAATGATTTCACTAAAAGAATCCTCTGGGGAAAAATGCATAAGGATCTAAAAATCCACCTGAATTCCTTCTCTTTAGAAGTTATATTTGGGGCCAAACAACATGGGTGACTCCCAGGGTACATTGCATCAGCATGAACCCCAAAATAAAAATGACCACACCTACTGTCCTTTGGGGGTTTATTTGCTACTTTAAGAAGCTAAAATCCTTTAGCTCTACTCTAAAATTCAAATGAAATATCTCAGTGTGGGCAAGATACCACATTTATTTTAACCTATGAAACTCTCATGGTTGGTCACCCTTGCAACAGGACTAACTCTGCCCTGATAGCACACATCTGGCAGGTGGCTCTCAAACAGAGAACAGGCCGGACTGGCCCAGCCCTTCCAGCCAGGTGTCTCTACCCACAGCCAAACGATGACGGCAAAAACAGCACACTCAAATGCAGAAATGACCCATCTGTTCCAAGTGTATCTGCCTTCCTTCCACACTGTGATCGGAGCACTACATATGAGGGTGGGGAGGTGATGCTAGAGCTTAAGCATCACCCCTATCTTCAACCCCCTTCTAAATAATCACATGAAAGATTCCAAAACCAACTTCCTTGAAGTCCTTAGGAAATGTTTAATGACAAATTCAACAGAAATGTCCCAACAGTTCTTGCTCTCTAGACCACCTCAACCTAAAGCTGTATCAAATTTTCTGCCTGAAATTGATACTGCTGGCAATTAAGGTACTAGGAAGAGCTTTTAAAAAGTAGTAGAGATGGGCCGGGGATTTAGCTCAGTGGTTTCATCGCCTGCTGCGCAAGAGCAAGGACCCGAGTTTGATCCCAGGTACAAAAAAAAAAGTAGTAGAGACTGCTGAGCATTTTGACTTGGTTTTCGGCCTGCAGGTGGCTTCTCCCATTTCTGTGGAGTTATACTTTTCCTTTGCTACTCCCACCCCATCCACCCTCATCTCATCTGGGACATTGCCCACATATGGCACATTCTACAACTAGCCAAGAATGCTTCCGTTTAACCTATCACTGCACATCCACTCTATTCTAGGAATATGTTCCTGTATCAATGGCTGTAAACTCAAGGGTGGTGATTAGAAGTATAAGATCTAATAATTCATAAGAACAAAGAATATCCTAACAAAATACATTTGATGAATACAATAATGAACAGTAACTAAGTGAATTTGCATTTATTTATTGTTCAGATAGCCAGTATCCCATAATGGAAACAAGTTACAAAATAGCCCTGAAATCAATTAAAACCAGCTTTTTTGAGGTTTGTTTTGTTTTGGTTTGGTTTTGTGAAACAGGCTCTCAGTTCTTATTATAAACAGTTCAGGCTGGCCTTAAGCTCATTATGCATCCCAGGTTGGCCTCGAACTCATGACAAGACTCCTGAGTGTGCTGGGATTATAGACATGCACTACCACACCTGTTTAAAACCAGCTTTTGACTGTCAAGTTCATCTCTGACATGTCAGACCAAAAAACAAGGAGGAAGCATTTTAAAAAATAAATTTGAAAGTTACATGTCAGTCAGTGAAGGGCTAAGAGGTGAGAGCATCCTATAAAATAAAAATAAATATGGAGATATATACATATCCCTGGGGAAGTCCCACATGGGGTGTGACGGCACAGGGGTTTGATTTCAATTATTCCCTGATTCACTGTGCAATCTTTACAACTCCTTTAACCTCTCTGGGATTTATTTTCCCATTTCTAAAATAGAAATAGTAATTTTTGGTCCTTCTTATTTTATAGAAATATAAATTTAGTCCTTAGCATATAAACATACAGAGAGAGAGAGAGACAGAGAGAGAGAGAGATAACACCTAAAGAAGCAACCACAGTACAAAACAGTTTGGGAACAAAAGAAAATACAACAACTGAATTAAACAGAAGAATTGAAATAACAGAAAAGCATTTTTAAAAATAGAATTTCCAAAGGAGAAATGAATAAAAAAGGATAATTTTTTAAATTGTAAAAGCACTAGATAAAATTTAATTAGGCTTCCAAGAAGTAAACTGGCCTTTTCTATGACAACTTTGAGAAAGCAGAAAGTTGGAAGTTAAAACAAAGTTGAAGTTTATAAATATAAATTTTTTTACATATTTTAAACCACTGAAGATTTTTTTAAAGTTAGGGATGACTCTGAAATCCTTGCTTTAATTAAAAATAGGTAAACACCCAAAGAGCTAGCAGATGTGAACTGCTTTGCAAGTGAAAGTATTGAGGCATTTCTGGTTTGGGGAAATCCTGGCGCCCCCTCTGCCCCGGTGAACTTCTCTCCCTCACAATCCATGCTCCTCACCCAGCTGCACCACTGCACTGCCACATGGGCTGACCCACAGTGAGCTCACCAGCACTGCCCATGGGTATGGGCCTTAAAGAGACAGATCCACCAGTCCTAAGTGAGCAGGAGTGGGACACCTTGTCCAGCCACCCATGACCACGACAAGCCCAGCGGCCGGCTATTGCTCCCCCTGAAACAGGCTTCAGTAAGGCTCCTTTGGCCAGTAGGGCTTGAGTTTGAGGACAAGACAGTTACACATTTTTAGCATAGGGAGGAAAGGCCTTTGTTTGTGCTCCTGCTCCGCACACCTGCAAGTGTTCAACGGGAGAAAAGGGACTGTTTCTCTCTCTTAAAGGGGCAGCCTCTATTCAAATAAAACCAGCTCTTTCCTCCAAACCCACCACAAATGCTATCTAACCATTTCAGCTTAACTCTCAGATGTAAACTTGGACAGCTAGCCCGTGATGCTCAAGTCAGGAAGTGGGTTTCTCTACAGCTTTTTCCTCCTGATGTCTTCTAGGTAACTGATTCTTTTAAGGAATCACCAGAGATGGTTTGACCTTGTATTCAGGGGTGGGAGGTGAGAACCTTTTAATAAATCAAAGAGATATTTTTCTAGTTAATGTAAATATCTAAAAAGAAAATATATTCTTAATATCTAGGCAGCAAGAAGAAAGATGAGTTCACTGTTGGGATTAGAGAGCTGGACTTCATAAGTCTGAAAACTGTAACCTTCTCAGTAAGATTCTCAAGTTTGCTTTTGTAAGGGATTTTAATCTAGTGGGGAGTTTCCTCTGCATATCAAATGGGAGAGAAATCACCAGTCAGGCATATTAGAATTCTTGGGGAGGTGAATTCGATCCTAAGTGCTCATTATAGTTCTGAAAATCCCTCAAGTATAAGGCATTGTGGCCAGATTGTGTTGAAAGACAAAAAAGAATATTAATGTCATGGAGCTATACAACCAAAGCTTTCAGATCAGTACAACACAAGAAGCAGAGTGCTCTGCCTATGCCTGTAGGGAATAAAAGCCAGAGAAAGAGCCTGAAGAGATCTTCAAGAAACTGCACCACCTCAGCTCTGAAAGTCAAACACCTCCCCAGAGCCATGCTCTTTGACCATCTTTCCAGCTCAGCCAGTCCCAGTCTCTGTGCAGAGTTTAAACTTTCACATTCAATCACCCTAGGAGAACTTTCACTCTCGTTATCTCTCAGAGAGAGGTGAGTCACACAGAACCCAAAGCCATCGGGTTAGTGGTAGTCAACAGCATGCGGTGAGCCTTCTGTGTTGCACCGTGGGTCACCAGAACACTGAGACATGTGGTCCCATGTCTGCCTTAGGAAGAGCCAGACAGGGAAGCTGCACTCGACCATGACAAGCCACCTTTGCTCGTATAGTCTGCTGTGGCTGCCACACTCTGCACTGATAAGAGCTCCTGCTATAGGGAGCCTACTGGGCTGGCTCTACTGCATCCACCACAATTCCAGGTTTCCTAGGCATTGCTACAGTGGGGGCCTGAGCATAGCGGGGCACGCAGGCCTAGCCCATGAGACACAGAGCTCCTCCCCTAGGTGGCTCTGACCCAAGCATTCTCCCGAAGCTTGCTCAAACTTCCTTTGAACTGGGCTGTAGGTGGAGGCTTCTCTTACCCAAATTTCCTCCCAGACCTGCAGCATGGCTCAAATTTTTGATATTTGCCTTCTACTTGTCGGACACCATGAAAAACTTTGAAAAACATCTTCTTTGTTCTGTGTTACGTGACTTCAGGCTACACAAATTACCCCCAAAACCAAACTTGATTCCCTCATTTGTACAAGGAAGATAACAGAATCTGCTTTATATGGTTTTTGGTGAAAGGTTAAAAAATGTTAATGCACTGTATGACAGAGTCTAGCGGACAGTAGAAATTTAATAAATTTAGATTGAGTTACATAATGAAGGGATCCGTCTGATATTAAAAATCTGTTCTGTTCTATTATTCTGTCAGCAATTATGGTATTTTATAAGTAAAATACATTGACCTCTAACTTTCTCCTTAGAATTATCCTGGAAAAACAAAAGGTTTGGAGAATAAAATAGGAGTTAACAGCTAACACTTAGTACTTCCTTTGAGGTGAGCCCTATTCTAGGTGCTTTCCATAAACCAATACACTAATTCTGACAAGTCTACAAGATAGGAACCATGATTGCTATCATTTTGCAGATGAGCAAAGTGAGGCACAAAGATGTGCACGGTCACACAGCTAATCAGTAGCAAGGACCTAGTCCCTGATCTTAATCCCTGCACGAAATGGCCCCTACACACAGGCTCTGGTAAAGCAGCACAGGCTGTCCACCTGGCCTATGACTGACCAGACCTCAACCTGAAGGCATTCCCCTGTGACAGGTGGGGTGCTGATGCTACATCCAACCTCCAGGCATCACATGGAAGTCACTTTAGGGAAAATGGGGAGGGATGCACTATTCTAGATTTGAGCCTCTTCCCCAGAGGGTGCCTGCTCACTCTCCACAGCAGAGAAAGCCATCCCAGGAAGACAGATGCCCAGCGGCAGAGCAGGACCACCCGGGGCATCTGGCAAAGCCTTTCTCAACAGAGGTGACCAGGAGTTCCCAAGGACTTGGGCAGATGTCTCAGCATCTCTATGTATTTTGCTCCATGGAAACACTTTGCTTCACGGGCAAAAAGGTGGTGCTTCAAACTGTAGACAGAGTAGAATTCCCTACTAGTCACAACCCAGTTCCATCACTCATCATGAGATTTTATTAAAGAAACAGCAACTCTAAAAATGTGAGGCTCAGAGGCTCCTTTGAAACAGGCCAGGGGTGCAGGGAGCTGTTCCCCAGATGGATGGGCCAATCTGGGAGCTTCTGCTGCTCTGAGATCAGCCAGGCACCCAAGAGGCCTCAGAGGTGGAAACAGCACCACGGTGGAAACACTGGAAAGTGCGGACCGGCCCCTCCTGCTCCACAGGCCCCTTCAAGGTGTCACCATAGCCAAAGCAAGACTTGGAGGGGCTCAGCCAATTGCAGGCTTCAGAAGCCACCTGCAGAAATATGGAGCCTCCAGCTGTCACATTTTTTAAGACATTCAGGGGAAAAAAAAGTTAACAATGAGGTCAAATCTTACAGCCATTTGATCCTTTCTACTCATAGCAGAGGATTAAGAAAAACTGTCTTAAAGTTAATCAGTGAAGAGGCAGAAGCAGTAAAGCTGCTCTTTAGGCAATAGAAAAGGGCTTTCTCTCCCTTCTAGTTCAAATATTTCTGGGAATGTTCCTCTCCAGTACTCCCAAGTATTTGCCCATCTGCCTCACCACTAAGCAGCATGTTAACCCATTATTTGGCTGAGATCCCCACATCTATCCCACAGGTCCCTTAAGCATCCACCCCCAACCACAGTGACTCGAATCCCTCCCAGTTTCTGAGCTGCGATGCAGGAGGACTCCATTTAAGCTGTCTCCCTGCCACCTGCTCAGCACAAGGGCCTCTTAACAGGGGCCTTTCTCACTTCTGAGATCTCTTCTTATCCATCCAAGTTCTCCACACTGAGACTACAATGGCTACACAAGCCTGCAAGCCAGCTTCAGCTTTTCCTGACCTCAGGAAAGTCAACTGCTTTCCCTGGGCCTCTGAATGTGGCTACTGTACAAACCTATCAACAAGTTGGTCCTTCTCAGTTTTACTCAAAACACTGTCGTATACCAACATCAGCCACATGGAGGGACTTCATATTCCAGAGCCTGGCTCAAGGGATACCTTCCCCCCATTTGAAAAGTTCTCCACTGTTCCTAATAACATACCCACCTGAGTTTAGATCATTTAACAAATGCATAAATCCACACTGCACTCGTAACTTGTTTCTGTGACCCATCCCCCTTCCTAATCACTAGCTAGCCTCATACTAAAAGTCTTCTCAGTTGTCATTTGTACCCAAGCACATGGGGATTATTTTGCAACCCAGCTTTCCCTCAGAAACTGTGATTGCAGGTAATGCTACCAAATCTCAGGTTGCATTCTGATTTGAAGGGCTTTGAAAACTTCCTTTTTCAGTCAAGTTGTTTATTTCAAAAACATGTTTTAGCAGTAGTTCTGGATTACTGAACCCTAAACTCCAAGGTTCTGGGTGTGGCCTGAGGACCTTCTTCTTGTGTTACTCTAGACTGGCTCCAGTACCATCCACAAAATGGCAAGAAAAGGATTTACTTCACAACAGAAGCAACTTGAAAGAACCTACAAAGGAATGTATAGGGTTGCTTTTTCTACGAGATGGGGACCTTTTTATGTGGTGTCTAATATATTACCTCCCTAGAAAAAAAAGCACGACTTGGAAGTTAAATTCTAGATAGGCTCAAATTTAACCTTGGGAAAAGTGAGAGGCTATTTACAAATCTATACAACACTATAAAATATAATTTCATGACAGGTAATGAATCGCTTTGAGTTCAACCTTTTGTGGGTTCCAGGTAAAAAGGACACTCACTTTATTCATAATTGTGACTCAAGGGGTGGGGAGTCACATGGCCACTAATGACAGCGTTACCCCAGATCCACTCAGTAACAACTGCAGTGGTTGTGGGAAGGGATCATCCCTGCTGCTGCATGTGGCGATCTAGAATGAAGTTTGAGAAAAGTGATTCACAGGCCACCTCTGGACTGAAGTCAAAGGCTATCTCTATCCCCTCTCCACACCCTAACCCCTACACACACAGTTCAATTAGTGACAAGAGGGTGATATGGCCCTAATCCCCCAGTGGAGACAATGGAGGTATGCAAAGAGTGTCCTCACTCCCGTCTGGAGAAGAGTCTTTGTAGTCAACTAAGATTCAATTCAGGAGCTACTTTCTTGCAGACTCCAATTATGTGGCTTTGAATAAATCCATTGGCATGTATGTGTTTCTGTGTGTGTGTGTGTGTGTGTGTGTGTGTGTGTGTGTTGAGCACCTCAGCTGCACTACTTATAAAATGGGGTTGGTGGGATGGAAAGGAGAAAACTATTGGATAATGCAGTATATTTTTCTATACCTACTGAAATTGAAAACCAAGACAAAAAAGAATCAGAGATACTATATTTTTGAGGACCAGGAGAGCATTTTGCTGAGATCCATAAAATATATAGAAAACATTGGGCTACTTTTCTCAGGTTGTGTTGTAATTAGAAGGAGTTCAGAACGTATCTTCGAACAAGAGAAAATGGAGCTAGTTCTGATTGTATCAGCCTGATAACCGTAAGCAGTTCACAGTAAGGTAAGGAGGTACATTTTGGCGGAAGCCAGCATTGCATTTGATGTATTCTTAACTCAGCTAACAGGCTGGCTTTCAAGCCTTGTTATCTGCCCCCACATCTCGACCTAATTTAACAAGTTGCTATAGGAGCCCAGTGAAGGTTGATGCAATTTTCTTATCTTTGGAGGAAGAATATAACTGTGCTAGAGAATGTGAAAATTCAGTTTCTAACTGATTTCCACACTTACAGTGCAAAAACTAAGACAACACATGAAGAAATAAAATACATTCTTTTGAAGATGAAATAGACAAAAATCTTGATTTCTAAGGTAACAGTAGAAAGATGAATTCTTTTCCCAGCTCAGAGAATCTAAACATCCACCCTTTAGTTCAGGCGAAATTGCCATGATGTAAGGGTGCAATTCCTCACACTGTGTCGCCATACACACTCTGGAACAGAACAAGGGCAGAACCTGAGACAGAAAATAGGTGTGACTCAGGAGCAAGAAAAAAAGTGTTGCCAGTAGTTGTGAATGATTTCCACGTTCCAAAGGACTTTTCCCAGACACCCATGCCAGAAACCCACTCATGGGCACTCTTGTCATTGCCTCTATTGAAGGGCAAGGCCAGTTGGGTACATTCCATCTCCTCTGTTCCCTACGATGGATGGGTGTGAAATAAGGAGGAGCAACAATGAAAGCGCAAGATCAGGGAACCAGCACAGTATCAGAACAGAACAGACAGGGTATGCTCATTATACACCAACCACAGGAAAAGTCACCAAAATTAGGGCTGCTCCCCTACATCTCACCAGTTTCAACCTGCATTCAGGCCACAACAATAAGAGAATCCAGTTCAAGTCTATGGCCACTTAAAGTACCTTGAATTCCATCCAGTGAGCTCTTAAGAGTTACTATCTTATCTTCATTCAATCAGTGCCCATCTGCTGAAATAATTGATTTGTTATAGTTAGGGGGGGCTTTCCGTCTATGTCTAGTCCAGTGTCTAGCACTCCCTTGTCTAGTTTATTGATTTGGTTCTATTACATCTTCACACGTCTTCTACCGTGAAGACAAGGATGAACACTTCTACTTCACTAAAAGTAGAACAGGGTACAAGGTAAATTTGCCTAAAATCACACAGTGTGTTACAGTGGGAAGGAGCACCAAGAGGACTTCTGTTTTCTGGGCCATTGTTCTCACAACCATTTGACAGTCTGAAAGGTTAAATCCCCAGTTATAAAGAACAACTGAATGGTGAGATATTGAAAAATGTTTGTAATTCAACTGATTATTCAATCTTTGAGACTGAAATTGTAATGCTCCTCTCTTTTCCTCTATTCACTGACTGTTCTAGTCCCTGATCCCAGGTGGTAGGAAAACACAGAACTTTGGAAGGGAAAGAAGGAAGGGGAGGGAGGGAGAAAGATAGGAAAAGGAAAGAAGGAAGGAAAGAAGGAAAGAAGGAAAGGAAGGAAGGAAAAAAGAAAGAAAGGAAAAAGAAGGGTGGGTAGGTCGGTGGGAAAGAACCTATTAAACGATATCCAATCAAGAGTGATGTCAATCACTGCAAAGCTGCCTAGACCTTTTCTTCCTCTTCCCAACTACACAATACTTTGCCTGTCCCTCTTTCATCAATGCATCCAACTGGAACCTAGTGCCAACTACAGGAGCTGGCACTCTTGTCCATGATGAGAGACATCTATATGCTTTTCCTCATCTCAGATGTCTTTAAAGAAAGTGGGTAAACTCTCTAACAATCTGTCACCCAAAGATGGGAAGACTCCCTTAAAGTGTAGCAAGTTCCCACCTACTAGCCATGTTCAAGCAAAGACCATAGAGATATTTTTTAAATAATAAAATAGGAGACTGTCAAGTTCCTTTCCTGACCCATGACTCTAAGTATAATAGCCTTTGGTGCTACCTCAAAACATAGAAATATTTCCTAAGCACCGTTCATGCAATGAACTCACTAGGGTCTTTGGGGAACACAACATAAAGACACACTCTCAATCTCTGAAGGAGGAGTAGTTTTTCTCAGTATCTGAGAAATCTTTCTTCTCAAAGGTCAATTGGTTTTCCTCAGAAAAATCCTAAGCCTTCTCTGAACACAATAAGTATCTAGCACACCCTTTAGGTCAGACAGATAGGTCCAAAGAAAAACAGATTTTGCTGTTTGTCTTCAATCACACAGAGAGTGCCTATAAGGTAATCTGCCAGGGTGGAGACACTGTAAAAGAATAGAGGCTCAGACCACGTGCAAATAGTCAAAGCCTAAAATAAGCTCCACTCACAACATACTTTCTAAGTTTTAGAAAACACTGCAATCACAGAAAGGATCAGATGATTAACACCAGTTAAGGCTCCTTGGACATTTCTCAGACACAGCCTTCAGCTGTTCCCCAGGTTTGTGCTACAACCCACTTACGACAGTACGATGTTTTACTCTACGGCCAGATTCTCAACCAAAGCCCAAGCTCTCAATGTACATATTCTGTTCTCTACAGTCTTTCTTCACACACTACTGTTTTAATTAGAGATTCTACTCCTGGAAGAAAATCAATCATAAAACCAAGTGAGAAAAATTATTTCCTATAGAAGGCCAGGGTGGATCTGGACAGAGTTTAGGGCCACACAGGACATGTTTCTCACATTTGAACTGCTAACCTAATGTGAATTGCATGACAAAGCAGTCTACCATGTAGTCCATTCGTTCAATTATGCCTTTGAGAGAAGCAGCCGCTGGTTTTATGATTGGAAAGACCTCCCAAGAGCAGGCCAGGAAAAGTCCCTTGATGCCACGCCACTACACAGAGTTTCCAGGAACATCAAATCATTACAGCTGCCTTCCCCCAGATATGGAAAAAGCCTCAAAATATAAGTTTCCTACCACTCTTGGAAATGACCTCTTGGATGGAATGATACTATCCACTTCCAAAAATCAACATCTATTCACAAGCAGATTGGCCTGAGAGGCTGAAGACCTCTTAGAGATGTCTCCCCATTTCCCCTATAAAAGAAAGAGGGTGGACTTGGGCCTCTGGGTAAGTGGCACAGTGCCTTCCACGAACCCCACCCACAGAAGGGTGCAGATGGGCTGCCTAGACAGGGAGTGTGCCTACCTGTGTAGCCAGCCAGGGCAGCAGCAGGAATGACAGGCTTGTCCTTGTTGAGGTCAGCACGGTCACGCACATAGTCCTTGAAGGTGCCCTTGGGCTTGTGGTTGGGCAGGGAAGCCGGATAGTCCTCGGAGTCGAAGCTGTCATAGGAGGGAACACGCTGCAGGCTGTTGAAAGACGACTGGCTGCTCCAGGACTGAGTGAGACGATCACAACTATCGTAGCTCTCTATGCTCTCAAAAGAGTCCTGTCCCCCGAGTTTACCTGGAGGTAAAGGAGGAAGTAGGAAGAGGGAAGGGGGAGGGATTGGGAAAAGACAACTGTAAAAACCCTCTTATGGAGAGACTGCTAATCAGACCTGCAGGAGGGACAGAAGGGAGAGGCCCTTGGGAACAGAAGCCCCACAGATTAGGGGTCTACTCCAGAGAAAGGGGACTAGGCTGAGCACCACCTGAAAGGCTACTTGTACTCTGCTGCTGCCTACTTTATAGCTCCTAAGACAGAGATTCAGAGTCACACATTGCTCTTATTTGTCTAAGAGACACAGCAGTGTCTGGGACCTCAAGAATTCCAGAGCCCAAAATCCCAAAGCCGAGAATCACATATGTTATCATAAGATTCCTGGCTGATGCATTAGACCCAGTGAATTAATGAAGAAATCAGACCAGCATCAGACTGAATCCTTTTTGTAAGTCAATGTGAGGGAATGCGTTTGAAAGGCCCAATTTGGCAAAATATTTTGATCGTAAGAAAAAAAATTCCATTAGACTAAGAGCAGATTGACCTTCCTTGACCTTGGAACTGAAGTGTTATTTTTAAACATTTTTTCCCAAATACTATTTTAAAATGAAATACATGTCCTGTCTTTATGCCATCTCAAATAGAGAAAAAAGTTATGGGATGTTGTTTCCTGGAGATTAAAAAAACACTATCACTATTTCAAACAGAAAATTATATTCTTAATCCTTTCAAAGTCTAATTCAGTACTTGAAATTTATGCTTCTTAGGAGAAGTATAGGCAGTAAAAGAAAGTCAAGAAGTTGATTAAAGAGTTAAGGTCCATAGCAGTGTCAGAAATTCTTTACTCTGATGGTTGCTTAAGGCATTCTTAACTGACCACAAGATCATGCAAGTTCATTAATTTCCCAAACCAGGTTATAAACAGCTGCTATGATTGCACAATAACTCTTGGAGAAATTTCCACTGGCAAAAAATGCCACTAAAAAGAAGCTTAGCAAATAAAAAAAAAAAAACTGGAGCAAAATAAATGCATCTAAGACCTAAAAAGGCTCCCAGGGATATGTTCTATATTCTATGTCCGGATACTCATCAGGCAACCTAGGCAAATTACAGGAGACTAGAGTGGCATCTCAGTCCAGCACATGCTGAGAGACAAAAGAAGATAACAAATGTTTATGCAAAAATACCTGTGAATCAATTCCCAACTGTCCAAGCCTGGCTGATCTATAAATTTCCATTCCCAGAATAAATTTGGTGGTACATCCACATATTAATATATTTCCAGTGTGTTCTCCCCTTCACAAAGGTAGGGATTGGTTAAAAAAATAAAATAAAATTCAAACATGAGTAGATGCCCAAATCAAAATTAAATACATAAGGAAGTATGTTATTCCTAAAACTTTGAGAAAAAATTCCCAGATGAAAATGGATCATGCTGCAGATCATTCTGCTCCTCCCATTCCCTGAAGCACTGCTTACAATAAAAAAAGGTGGTGTTATCTGCTTCATCTCATTCCTTTACTCTTCCATTCAAAGGGGGGGGGGGCTTCATGGAGTAATCAGCCCAGCCTACACAACCTCCATCACTCTGGACCTCTTTTTACTATGCAAAATGAAGGGGTGGCCCCTCCCAGAAAGCCACATTAAATGACTCAGGAAAACAACTCACAAACAGAATGCCTTAGCTTCTTTTTAGCACAACAGGATATTTTCTGACATCTTATAAAAAGGTGCTTGCTCATACCAGCTATGGATCTTAATGGTAATTCAGTTCTTTGGGAGACAAACACATCAAAAGACTACAAAAGAGAATTTATATTTTCATGAAGACCATCCCACCCAGTCACCAATATTAAGGCAGCAGCAATGCTTAAGTCTCCTGAAATGATACTGATCTCTATGAGCCATTTTTATATTTGAAGGGTAAGGTGATCAGCGTTTCCACCACCAAGTCAGTTGAGTTTCCAAGGAGTCCCAGTAAGCAACGGCATTAAACTAGGCCATAGCCACTCTCTGGCAACCTTTCAAACATGAGCCAAATGCAACTCTGTAAAGAACTGTGGTTTATAGCTGAAGGCAGCTTTCATTTTAGCTCTATTTCACAACCCTGGAGCTGGAAACCTTCATTTACGGGCATTTTCTCCAAAAATGGGTTGACTCCAACTGGATTAGATCCTCAGTTTTGCTACTGTGCTCACACAGGGAATCACATATCCTCTAAGATGTGCACTGGCCAGATTTTCTGAGAAATGCCTCAGAGAGGCCCCTCCAACACTCTCTAACTCCATGGAACAAACCTCAGAGCACACAGAAGAGTAAATGAGTTGCACATAGCAAGCCACTGAATAGACCCGCACAAAGACAGGCCTCAGAAGCCAAGCAAGTAGGACACAGACGCACTTTGTACACTACAATGCAGTATATGAATACTATGATTATTAACAATAATCCTCTAACAGTAATGTTTTCAGTCTAGACCATCTCAGATTCAACTGGCCTTGGAATCAGTCTTGTTTGCAGCACCTCTAACATGCAGAAAGCAGACCTGCTGCACAAAATGGACTTCCTCTTAAATTGCAGTGGCCTGTAACTTGGAAAGGAAGACTGAGAGTAGAGCCAGAGAGAAATCCCTCATGTCCTTTTGTAAGGGTCACTTCTGGTTTATCGTCATTAGTTTGGGGTTAACAAGGTGGTGGGAACCAAACCACAAAGCAAGAGAGGGAGAGAGAAGACACAATTACACAGATACAAAAAGCCAGATGTAATTTTAAAACAATGTAACAGGGATCTACCCAGTTACAACATGGCTGAACCCCAAACCCACAACTCAGTCTCATTACATATATGTAGAGAAAGCCCATGAAAGTGAAGGTCATTCTAATGCTTTGGCCATATACTTGTCCATTTCAATAGACATACACCCAAAAATAAAAGACAGAAAGGGGAAGACAAAATTGGCCCCACCCATCCCCTTCGGTCTGAAACACAAACACTCTGGGACGCTAAGAAGGACAATTATAGGTTCTGAGTTTGTAGGGACTTTCCCTGTGTAGGGTCCGTTGGTTATCCAAGACTTGCTGGCAGGAAGTGTAAACCTGAACACTCAAAGAAAAAGACAGTATGTGTGGCCCAAGATGCAAACAGGGTGACCCTCCAAAGTAAGGGAACCTCCAAGAGCATCAGAATCGTATCACAGTTGGGCAGGCTCTAAAGCAGAAATCACTAACATACTGGCCCAAGTCTGACTTCTGTGACCAACCAAAGGCTCTTTACCACTTGGCTTAGCTTTCTCCTACTCTTCTTTCTGTCACTAATTCCTTCCTATTTACCCACCAGAAAAGTCATCTTTTAAATACGTCTTCTTTATAATAAACTGTACTTTGACTATATTACTTCATAGGTAATACCTTTGATAGTTTATATCATGGTTGTAAAAGTTAGGTATAATTTACCTTTTTGCTTTATGTCAGTCTGCTCTATTTTGAAAAGTTTACTTCACTGCCATTGAATGATTTATCACTATTATAATAGTCATTTCAACAAGAGTACCTTCTTTTGGAAGCCTCTGGCCACCTTTCCCTGGTCCTCTAGACAAATACACACTTTCACCACACTGTTGATGACTGGAGCCAAATAAACCACTGGTCAACCATCCTGTATCTTCCCAAACCAAAGAAGTCACAGGAGCCTAAAGATCCCAGGCTGAATAAGCACAAGTCATGCCAGGTACCAAGTCAGGTTCTACAGTCCAATTTAGTATTGTGGGAGGAACACAGGACACACGCAAAGCCTAAGAGTTTCCCAAGAGGGTCACTAAACCATTTTTCTTTTACTGTGTTCCCCTCAAGCAAAATTCTCTCAAAGAAAATAAGGTGTCTTTCTTTTTAAATGATCAAATTGAACTAGAACGAGACATATGATTATTTATTCTGCCAGACTTGAATCCCTCCATGGACCCTGAAGTCTCTGTCATCGTGATCTATGTGGCTGAAATTCCATGATACAGAGGTCTTAATTATCTAGGCATTCCAAGACAGGAAGTCCACAACTGGGGAATCTATGGTGCTTATAAGTGAGAAAAAAATGGGACCTGAAAAATTCACAAAGGTAAGTAATTCCTGCAAACTCCACAGCTTTCAGAGAAGAGATCTGACCTACCACGACTGGTCCTCCCCATGCACATGTTGTCGGGGGTGACAACTTCTTGCTTGATGGCAAAGTAGTCGGTCTGCAAGGTGTCTGTCTGAAGAGGGTCCCGGAGAATGACTGAGGGATAGTCGTTCTCATACTTGAGGGACAAGAGCTCCTCTGAGCTGATGGGATGGAGCGTCTGGTAGGACTCCGTGATGAAGCTGGGTTCCGAGAACTCTGATGGAGGGACACACTGAGCATGCTCGATACCATAACCTGGACAAGGAGATGCTTGCAGTTAGGGAAGAGAGATGTGTACCTAGAAAGTGCAGTTCTGCACCACTGTGATGCCCTCACAGTGTGAAATGAGCTAGCTACTTTAGAGAATTAAAGGAAAATACTTAAAAGTTAGAAAATCTTGAGTTTTTAACCTTGCTCCACTACTTAATGGCTGTAGCCACTGATAAAATGCTTTCCTTTTCTGATTTAATTTTCTTCATCTATAAATAAGTATGTCTGCAATCTTCCTCAGAGTGCTGAGATGAAGATCAAATGAGAATAAATATATGTAAACTGCCTCCCAACATTTGTGATATTCAAAATATTATTGGAATAAAAACAATAATTAAAAAAATAAAATGAAAACAACCCTGTTCAACCCCATTTGTTTCGAAGGAAAACAAAGCCATCAGCTAAGCACAGCTCTATACTAATTCTGCTCCTCTGGCCACCTCTCTGGCATGGCTAGGTATCTTATACTAAAAAGAAGGTTTTATATTCTGTAGTAGGACCCAAAGCTGCATAGCATGCTCTTAAAGAGGCATTTCAGAGGAAATGCTGTGATTTCCACTGGTAAAAAAGGAAAGAGCAGGGACCAAAATCAAATCACTAACCCAACCCTGTTGGCCAATATAGTGCACAGGATCAAACAAGATCCAAAATTTAGAGGTCGAGTTGTATTCCTTCCCTGTGACTTTCACATTCCAAGATGTACTGTGCAGAAACTTGCAGGCTAGTAAGGTATGTACTAGGCTGAGTTGTGGCTAAATGGTAGAGTGCTTGCCTAGAGTACACAAGTCCAAGGGTTCAATCTCTACCACTACAAAAAAAAAAGAGAGGACAGAAAATTATAAGGCACATATAAAGTAGAAATGGGAAATAATTAATAATTAACAAGACTCTGTAGTTTAAAAAAACATTATTTGCCATAAAATTACCACGAAGGAGCCTGAGATCAAGTGAGACAGGAGACCTTTCCTAGTGTCCCATTATAATGAGCAAGGTGAGGGAAGGGAGCAAATGCTGTAACTTACTGATGAAATAATCCGAGGTATAACGGGATTCTGGGTAGGTAGGGTTGACCCCATTAACTTGATATGGTTTCACATCCTCTGCAACAGACAAGGTAGGAAATGAAATAAAGAAGTCAACATGTAAGGAATACTTAGCCTAAAAGGATCTTGGATGCAAAAGCCACAATGATCTCAACACTTTTTCTAAGAAATGTGCAAGTTCATTAACTGCATTGGTGTCTGAGACTACCCTGATTGGGGCCTTGTCAAGAGATGAGATCACAAAAGTATGGCTAAGTTTATTATTTCAGTAGCTACAAAATGGGATTTAATATCTTGGAAAGTGAATCAATGAGTAATCGCTAAGCTCTCATTTTCAGCCTCTGTGCTGTGTGTATGTATCACACTAGAGACTAGATTCAAAGGCTGGACAATGAGTGGAGATGTCACCAAGATCAGTGCCCAACCCCGAAACGGATCATTTCCAAACCTTTTCAGAAATACGTTGCAATCTTTAGGCAAGTAGATTGCACATCCTCCACTTCTAACAGATGTTTGGTTTTTGTTCTCTGTTTCTCTCACTGCTCTTACAATTCAAGTTCAGGCCCAGACAAGAAATGGAACACTGGTAAGGTGATTCCACTTGGTGAACGAGGAAGGCTTATATAAAGGGGAAGGGCAGCAACAGAACCAAACTGCTTCCCAGGGGATAAGAAAGAAAGGGAGAGAAAGGGTATCTAAGGACAGAAGTGCTTTCTACCTGGTTATGTTCAGTATGGGATCTTCTGTTTACCCTGGAATCTAAGGGGGGAAGAAGGAGCCTCTGGCACTATTATGGAGCCATATGACTATATTTCATGGAATCAGACATAAAGACAGCGTGTTGGTTTGTGTTTTTCCTCAGCTATTTGATAGCTTCTTGGGAACAAAGGCTCACGGGAAAACAAGTTTATGCATGTACACACACACATACACACATACACCAAAAAAAAAGTTCTCAGTTGAGATAAACTGATTAAATTCTGCTTTAGCAGCTTATCAGGTTGAAACATCCCCTGTACCTTTAGTCCTCCACTCCACCCCAAACATCAGTGTTCTCTGGATGCTATGTTCCTTTGGTTTAATTATAGAACCATAACTGTAGCCTCGGTACAAACAGATCCCTCATGGCTTCAAGTATGTGGACCTGAAAAGGGATGATTTTTACTGTCTCGCTCCATGGAACACTGGGCAGGAAGGTATGCTTTTTGTTCTCAGGTATACTCAGTTATATCCTAATTCTCTTAAAGTCCCTCATGATATTTCTGTGCAGAAAGGCAAGCCAGACCTGTCTTAGGTCCAGAAGCTCCCCATGCATCCACATGACCAGAGAAAGAAGACAGGATGGGAAGTTACAGTCAAAGAGACAAAAGAAAAAATGAAAAGAGGCTTAAAAGTTAAAGACAATAGAGTTTAAAAATGTGTGATTTTGATGGACAAGAACAATCATGGTCCCTGGCATTCCTATCTCACAGGGTTATTCTGATAATCCAAAGAGAAGATGTGTTTTATAGCACTTTTGAAACAAGACACTATTGATTTACTAAGACACTAGATACATATATGATTTGGACAGTTAGACACCCAAAACACCTGGTAGTTCCATTGTGATGAACAAAGGGCAATGTCATAGTATGTAGTAGAATATATTTGATTTACACAGTGGGTCCAATCTGCTGCCAGCAGTTAAATCAGATCTCCAATGAGCCTCCTATAACTTTTCCCTCTATGAACAGGTTGTTTTGTGTTGACACCTCAGAGTGGGTGTGTGTGCAGTTGCACAAACAGCATGCCAGGGCGGTGGAGAGGACTGGGAATTGCTGCCAGCCCTCCACCATGGCAGTTACAGGTAGATTCATCTAGTTCTTGACTGTGTTATTTGTCAACAGAAAACCTGAAGAGAAGAAATAAAGGTCACAGCCCTACATCCCCAGGAATCTCACTTGGGTCTCTCCTGAACACTGCAGGGTGAAGAATATTCTTATACACACAAAGACAGGTATTATATGGACTAAAAGTGCTAATCCTGAGCTTTGCACCCTTCCCCAGTGCCCACACCAAGGGCTGGAGCTGGTGACCACAGAGAAAGGGTGGGCCTGGGTTACAGAGGGCAGCGGGCTTCTAGGCTTACAGTCAGCGGGAGGGCACTGCTGACTGCTGGTAACTGAAATTTATTTTAAGAAGAAATTCAGAAAAATAAGGGCAAAAACACCCAAGTTCACTGCCTGCTGCTGTTTCTGTACTCAGCCAAGACTGTGGGACATGAGTCACTTGGTCCAAAAAGGTTGGAAGAGTTGGAAGAAGCCAATAGGGGAGGCTGTGTCATTACAAGGTTGCAACACCTCGTCCTGATCTGACCCTGGCTTCCGCTCTAGATGTGAACAGTATTCTACACCTCTGCAGTTCCAGCCCATCAGTGGGCAGACAGGCCTGTCTTATTAACAAGCTCAGAAAAGCTAAGCTTTCTTGTGCATGTGACCAACTATTACATGGCCATGGATCAAGGAGATGTGTATTAAGATTGCCAGGAAAAAAGGCCAAAAACTATTCTGGCATTGGCCAGGGGCACTGCCAACACATAGTACATGGGCCTAAGAAAACAACTGGGATCAGAACTGTGCATATCATAAAGTTAATGGAGTACAAAAGTGCTTAAAATTAAAATCTTAACCCACAATACATAGAAGGAAAAGAAGCTGCCCTGTAGTAGGCACCTGCTAGATGTCAAGCACTATGTTAGGCACATCCCCTTTGACCATCTATGCCCTGATTGCATTACATCCCCACTGGGTCAATCTCCCTCCCCATTCATAGTAATTTCACACAACCCCCACCCTCCCTGTTTCCACACATTTACCTTTCTGCAGGATCTCTAGATGTTCCCATAAGATGTCCCCAACAAAGTCTGGAGCTAGCTCAAGGAAGCAGTCTTTACCCAGGCCACAGAGAGCTGCTCCGTTCATACAGAATTTCTGGAAGTCCACACCCTTCAGGCTGAACTCATTCACCGCCCACATCACCCAATCCCGAACGTGGGTTTCCGTCCACTGACGAGGGTCTGAGGGAAGAGACCAAATGAAGATGCAGTAGGTCAGGCTCTAGAGTAGACACTGGAGGACTGAGCACTGCTGAGGATGCTATCCTAGCCACAGAATCAGGAAGCACCAGCCTGCAGACAGAGCTCATCGGTACCTCCCACAGCCCCTCTCCCACATTCAACATCCCCACCTTCTCTACAGCGAGAAAGCACTCTGGTCAACCAAAAAGTAACACAGGAGGAGGAATAGGCACATTCCCTGCCCTTCACTCAGGCAAAGATTTCCATGAATCTCCTCCCACTGCCATATTTCCATTAGATTTTTTTAAAAGCCCCAGCCAGGGAGTAAATGGCTGCTGTAATAGCAGTAATAATAAAGCACAGTGTTTTCTACGGATTACACAGGCCTCTCCATGCTCTTAACTCTTATAATAAATTTGGGATCATTATTTCCAATTATTTTTATCTTAGCCACTTATGCTTAGTAATAATCATAGCAATTAGTAAGGGTAAGTCATTTAAATGGTACTGGGTGATGACATTATTAGGTGCCTGTATTATACTGGAAATCCTGCAAAGTCTGTAAATATTATAGGCCCTACTTTGAGGAGTACAGTAGTGTAGAAAACTCATAATCTCCATATATGGCCTGTGATTTAATACAACTACACCTGCAAATGACATCTGAAGAGCTCAGACAACAGCAGATTGCAGTGCCTATGTCATAGCTGCTCCAAGGGTCCCCACTTCAATCTGTAAGACTATTTATGAGCTTTGGAGAAGCCCAGTAGTCAGAATTCATCTTTTTCTGCCTTGTGATCCTCAAAAGATATTTGGCACTGCTGTCCACTAAGGTCTGCAGTAAAATCGTAAACACGGGAAAAGGTATATAGATACATTGACAGAATGTTGAAAGCACAAGTTTGGTAAGGCTGAAATCTCTCACCCAGAAGTTGAACTGGCTGATGATTTAAACAGCCTGACTCTCAAGAGAAACATGGTCTTTCTGCTCTTAAGTGTTCATGAACTGTGAAACCTGACATGTTCTCCATTCACTTCTCTTTCTGACAATATCAGACTCTCTATTCCTGAATAACCTCTTCCAGATGAGGATTGGCACAAAGGACAAACACATTTTGCCAAAGTACATGGAAGAGAAAAGATCAATCAGTAAATTCCAAGAAATGTAGCTCACTGAGTTCATATAATGGTGGCCCAAAATAACCTTGAAACAAAATTTCCCAAACATGTCTGCACTTTGAAATCATCTAAGGAGCTTAAAAAATACTATACTGATGCCACCAGAATAGGACCTGACCCTGTAAGTTTTCAAAGATCCAGAGGGGATTTGAATGTGTAGACAGGATCAGGAACCACTATTCTAAGCCCAAGATGGCAGTGATAAGCCAGCAGATGGTGGATCTCAAGCTTGTGTGTCTATCATTGTTCTAATGGATGTGTGCAACAACCTATAGCTGCTGATCTAACCATGGATAGGCTAATGTCTGCCTCACACACTACAGGCGAGTGAATAAACCCTTCCTAAGGATCTGGCCCCAGTTCCATTTTCCAACTACAAAAGCATACCCTTTGGGATTCCCAGTCGTTGCTGTTCTTTTGTGAAACCACTGAAAGTAGCTTTCAGTGCTTGAGACATCATTTCTTTGCTGCTTGGAGTTAATAATGGGACATCTGCACATTCCATATCTGTAAGAAAAAAAAAGGATAAGAACAACAAAAACTTAAATATATAATTAGACACTCACAACATAGCAGCATGGATGGACTGAAGAAGGCAAGCTGAGAAAGAACTGTTAGCATTCTCAGTAGAGCAGGTACAATTCAAGGGACTTTCCACAATGTGCTGGGCCCTGGCCAAAAAACAAAACAAAACCAAAAAAAACACTAACTCTTGACTGAAACATCCTGCATCCCTGACAACAAAATATGCTTATTCTTTCAGTACACCTCTACTAGTTCATCTAAAGAGTCCTTGTTTATCATTCACACTCACTTAAAACATTAGCATCACAGCAGTTATTTTCAGGTACCTATAACAAGGAAAGGAAAAAGTAATATTCATTAACTCAGCCAATAATTATTTAGCATTCTTCATATGCAAGGAATTAGAGAAGGAAAGAGCAGGAGACAAGACAGAAATGGCCTCTGGACATCTGAATCTTGCAATAGATTCAATCATTTTTTTAAAATCTAGTATCACAATTAAATATTCAAATACAATGTCATAAGGGCTTTAAAGGAAAAGGAAAAGATGCATGTTAATATATACATAAGAATCCCTGCAAGACTGGGGGAACCAGGAGACGCTTCTCTTAGGAGAAGAAAGATATTTGACCTAAAATCTGAAGGATGCACAGGACTTTGAGGAGGGGGAGAGTGCACTAGACTGGTGGTTCCCAAAGTGTGGTACCCAGAGCAGCTGTATCAGCACCACATGGAAATTATCAAAGGCAAATTCTCAGCCCCACTCCAAACCTACCTAGTCAAAACTTCTGGGAGTGGAGCCCAAAAATCTGTTTTTTAGCACATAACCCAGGTGATTCTGATGAGCAATAAAGTTAGAGGACCCTAGTCCAAGGCAAAGGGAAAGTATCACAATATGGAACAGGAGCTTGATGTATGTTAGTATCAAAAAGATCAACACAGCTGAAGCAGGGTGATCAAGGAGAGCAGCTGCCAGAGATGAAATTGAAGAGGAAAGCAGGCAGCACTTTAAGGAATCTATCATTTTATCCTAAGTAAAACAGAAAATTGCTGAGAGTTTTATGTAGAAGAATGACCTGACCACATCGTAAGATCTCCTTGGCTGTTCTGTAAAGAGTGGTGCATGAGGTGAATATGAATGGATATGGGAAGACTTGTAAAACAGTTATTGCACTAGTTTTGCTGAGAGGTAATGATGACTTGACTAGGAAACTGGCAATGCAGGTAAGACAAGCAGACAATTTGAGGTGCATACAGGAGATAAAATCTACAAAACTTGCTTTACATAAGAGAGAAGAAGAGTGAGATATCAGAACCTGCAGATTCACCAAGGGGCCGTCCTTTGCTAGACCCACATGCTTCTTTACCTCTGCTATGTCTATCTAGCACCTCCCACACTTGCAGACCCCGTTCGCAGTATGGCACATAAACATGGCTAAAGTCAAAGATCTTCTGGGTTCACTTCAGGCTCAATTTCCCACAAAACAATAATCCCTTCTAGCTTTCCTGTGTGTGGCTTTCAGCAGTAATGCATTTCACTATAGTAATTTCTACAAGCACAAGTCTTCAGTGTACTGCGTGTTGAAAATGACATCTTAAAATGTCTTGAGTTCCAGGCAAGGGTGCTACAGAAGTTCCTTAACTAGGCATTTCTAAACTTTGCTACTTATAAAGAAATCTCCACACATACATACGTGTTATTGGCTGAATAAAAAGGAAACAGAGTAGGAAAAAGATGACAATAGATGACTCCCAATTAGGATCAAATTGTCTATTCCTTCTCAATGTCAAAATGAATGGAAGTTACACTGCATGAAAGAAGAGCAGGCAGCACCTTCCCTCTTGTTGCTCTCAGCCATGCTTCAGGAAACTGCTTAGAGCCCAGCCCTGCCAAGGAAGAACAGGCTCACTCAGCTGCTCTCCCAGGCTCTGCCAGTGATGAGGAATCTGAAGCTCCAGGGTGTGGTGAGTTTGGGTTGCCCTGGGATGTGCCCAAAAAATTCTAATGGAAAAATCAGCATGCCTCCAGGAAGACTGACAAAATGATGGAAAATCCCAGAATGTTTGGGGTGAAAAAGTAGGGGGAAGTGATAGAATGTTGATTACATAACTTCCACTCCTTCAAACAATGGAGTAATCACCAAATGAGTCACTAAGAAACATATCAGCGCTCCCCATTCATCCCCACTCTTCACATCCATGAACAGCTAAGCAGCAGGTCCAGAAATATCTCTCCCTTAGAGCAGAGGTCAATTTTACTACACAGAAAGAGACCCTTTAGTTAATCAGATAGTGCAAATTCTGAAAGAAGAGACAACTGCTGCCTCCCTAGCTCCTAGCACAAGGCCAACAGATACTTTGTGAATTAAAGTTTTCCAGATTTGCACCAACTTTCCTCCCTTCGCTCCCACCCAACATAAATTCATGAACTTGAATGGTGTGGGTTTTGTTTTGTTTGTTTATTCCCTCCATTAGATTTATGACTCAATGAAAAGAACTCTACTGACGGCAGAAACTGGCCAGGACAACACATGTGGAAAACGCAGGCCAAGCTAAAGAAACTGTCAGTAGTTCTGCTGCAGCTGGGAACTAAAGGATGAGGTGGCTGGGAGGCCCCAGGCTTCTTTCTAACATGAAACCTTGGGCAGTGTATTGCCTCTGTGAGGTGAAGGTCAAGGATGCCAGCAGAAAGCCTAAGAGGTTCCCCCTGAGTCTGCTTCCAGTAAGTCCACACACTCTGGTAGCAGGATCTGGGCAGGAGTGCTGAGTGGACAATTCTCTACACAGGCTCCCACTTCCTGTCAGGGAACCAGCATTTCCGGGTTCTCACTTATTCTCTCTTAAGGGAAACAGCAGAAATTGCCTTTTCCTATCCACCTCAGTACCTTCTCCCAAAGTCCAGGCCAAACGTGGTCAGCTGCAGCTGTACAGGGACCAGCTGGTGGTGTCCAGCACTGCCCCTCCAGCTATGGGATTCAGTGCTGAGCTTCTAAAACAGAGCACACAGCCCACCTGGTGGAAATCTTCTCTACACACTTGAGACACCTTCATGTGGATTTGCTCTCGGGTATCACTGTCCTTGGAAAGTAGAGTTTTGCCCATATTTATGAAGTGTGAAACTTTGGTTTAGAAAAAATCCAACTCTCCTTTATATGTAAATGAACAGTTGGCCAGTACTGTCTTCTTCAGTGGTATAGGCATTGCATTTAAATGATGATGAATAAGCATGTTCAAACATGGGTATTAAGGAAAACATTAAGTTTATCATAAAATAATGAAGAAGTCCCTCTGTGTTGCTTATGAAGGTAGCGGTTCTGTTCATTACTCAAATCAATAATAATAATTAAGTTATTATGTAAGTGGGGAATCTGAAATGGTTTAGTCCAAGTAGGCATCGCTGTTCTTCTTAAAATATTTGACCTCATTACCTGTTACTGCATAATAATTTGTATTAGGCATCAATTATTTCTAATTTTGGGAGTAACATCCTGACACTAGTCAGTACCTCCACAGATATAAACCAATTGTATTTTATGGAAAAATACTAAAATTGTCTTCGTGTTAATAATTACAGTATCCAAAACTGAAACAGCATACTTGTCTCAAAATGCTGAGAAACTGACCTGAAAAAATACCTATTCCAATACAGTAGAGACTCAACACAATACTCTGGAAATTGGAAATGGAAACATATTGTACTTCTATGAGATTTCTTATTCACTGATTATTCCTAGTACCCTAAATCTGACTTAATATTTGTAAGAATTACCTAGGTTTCTAAGAAGAAAGTTGTGCAGATGCTAGTGAATAAATAATTATCCCAAGATTGTACAGTGTGGAGACAGAAGAGACAAATAGCTTTCCTTGAAACTGCAGGGCATAATGAGCCAACAGCATTTTGAATGCAGGGCAATGTGTTCATTTGTCACTGTGGCCTAACTCTAAACCATCTCATACATGTCTCCAGTAAAATGTAAAACAAGGGTTTCCATTTGCTTGTCTGTATATCAAAGTTAAGGGTTGATCAGTTTCTCAGAACACTTCAAGAATGTTTCATATGTCTTTTTATACCATTCTTCTGAGTTCTCTGAAACCGAACAGCTCATATCAACAATGTTACACAAACTCTACATTTCAGGTGGCTTTTGTTCAGCAAGAAGTTTGTGACATGTGACTTACTATACATTCTTCTCTGGCTATTCTCGATCAATGATGTAGACTGGAGTATCCTAGGTCCAGGTGGTGAGGGATATAGTTTAAAACAAGAAATTCAAGGCTAGATCCCAGGCTCATGGGACCACTGGATTGGGATTATAGTGGAGTATAATGGTACTTGGCATGTGTGTTGGATATTGTCACAATCAGAGCAGCATGAATAAGATGTCTTCAGTCTGAAAACAGCTGTATAATTTGCCAAGACCCTTCACATAACACTATTCCATAATATCCTCACAACAGGAGACTTCTGAGGGGACTGGAAGGTATTACAGGTTACCCATTTTACAGATGAGGAAACCAAAACTGAAAAATTAAGGGCTTGGCTGGCCTAAAGTCACAGGGCCAGAAACGTCTTCCAACTTTTTAAAATCCAGGGCCTTTCTGCTCTATTCCACTGCAAATCAGACTCAATCAGAGATCTAAGAAAATTAAAATTTTCAGAACTGAGAGATGTCTTTCTTTTTGGTTTGATGATTAGTTAAATTTAAGGAAATAAACATTGAAACAAAACTATTTCATATGGCTAACATAAAAGCATTATTAAAAGTCATTTACAGAATCATCTATATTCTTCTCTTCTCTTGAAACTAAGAGTAGTGAGGCTTCCTTTCTTTCATATGAAGCAAACAGGTTAAATGAAAATCCAGCTTCCTTCCCTGTCTGTTTTCAGCCCTGAATCACCCTGGTGGGCCACTGCGCACATAATATAAGGTTAATTAGTTACACAAAGGCTTCCTGAAATTTTTCTTTGAGACAAAGGAAACCAAGAAGAAACCTTCCAGTTCATATGAGGGAGAGAAAAGAACAATTGTCCAAATGAAAAGACAGGATTTTGAGGACAAGAAAAAGGGTTGACTTAGCTTGTCGCCAAAATCTGGGGGTTCTGATCTCAATTTTGCCATTATTAGACTCACAATGGTAAGTCACTTCCTAAATTCACTTCTAAAAGAGGTCTGCTAATAGGTGACATTTATATCCCACATAGGATTTTACAGTTTTCATTTGGCAATTTCCAGACACATACAAAAGCAGGGAGGATGCTATGATGACACTATTTAAAAATCTACCAGTATTACCAGTTTTTATTTCACCTCACACAGACGAACACACACACACATGCACACTGAAGAATTATAAAGCTGATCTCAGGCACTAATTTTCACCCACTAATATTTTAGTGTCAGAAAGATATTTTTGAGATGAAAGAGGACTGGAGCTAAAAAGAGGTAGATATACTCAAGGACAAAGAAAACAAGACTTCAAATGCTTTTCCCTGGTGCTTATACAGAATTTCACTTATTGGCACATTTGAACCACAGAACTTCTTTTAAAGTAATCCCATCATGATCTGGAAACAGACAAGGGTAGACCAAAAAGAGATGGTTTCAAATGAGGATGATAAGCTGGTTCCTTTGACTCCCAAGTCCTGCATGTATAAGAATGCTATTTCAACTGTGTCCTCCTGATCTTTCAACTGTCAGTAGAAGCGTGCAAAAATATCCTAGAAATTGTAGCAAGCACCAAAATGGCACTTTAAAAGGTAGAGCACGGTCCAGCGGCCTAGAACAAGGCCCAGTGTAGGAGACAAGGTATTTACTCCTTCAAATTAACACAAAGAGAAAAGTGGCTGTGGCCACCGAGACTAAATGCTCTGGCTCCAGAGTTGATTGTCTCTGGGAAGTCCCTACTGGCCCAATAAAGAGGTTAATGATACCAGATGAATGTGAAAGAGAATCTAAGACCCGGTCTCTAATGTCCTCCCTTCCACGGGAGGGTAGGTTGGAAGCAGAGTTGAAGGTATCAGTAGTGTCTTGTCTTCCACTCACTCCTTATTACTGTAAAAGGCACTAGACATGTGACAGACAGGACCTTCACTTGCTTCTGGTTGAGGAGTTAATGCAAAGGAGGGAGATAAAGGTCCTCTTCAGTCCCTGGCGCAGTTTTCATAAACCTAATGATGTGATAAACAATGAGAGTCAACCAGACCCTGGCTTAACAAAGGCTAAGCAATAAATGGCTCAGTGCCCTTGCTGGGGGCACAGGGTTGGGGGGGGGCGGGGTTCCCCATCCATCCCAACCTAGCAGTCTATCATTGTTCCAGTAAAACACTATGAACCTGAAAGGGAGTCCTGTCAGTTAGGGAAACATACAATGGGCTGTCTGCTTGCTCATCTCCAGCACACAACCCCCTTGAAGACATCAGCCAATAAAAACTCCTCCAAAAGAAGGGAGAAAGAAACTGCACAGAAAATCCCCAATTCACCCTCCAGTGACCTGACTGCCCAAAAATGCAAGCCAGTTTCAAATTACAGCATCTCAGTGGTGCTGCCAATGCATACAGCCAACAGGGAATGCACGCTGTTTGTGTACAACTTGCCAACTCTGAGTTAGATGCCTCTTCCCAGAGGGAAGCTTCCCTGGGACAAAAAAGATGGTCTGCTATGGAACAAAGTATGCTCCAAACTGCACCAGGAAGCCAGCCTGATCCTGCGGCAGTGGGGCCTGAGAATGAAGCCTACACAGTGGACAGGCACAGTGAACATCTGTAGGAAGTGACCTCAGGCTTCTCTCTCCTTCCCCACACACACCCCACCCCCACCCATCCCCCAAAAGGAATTTTAACACACTATTACCACTGGAGTCCTGAGGACCTGGTGACTCACCAGGCTCACACATGGTTCCAATGAGCCCTTGACCATTACATGGTAGGGAAGCAGGAAAAACAAATGAAACCAGTTGTAATTCGCCAGCGCTAGAGTTCAGACCTGCCAGACAAAAGGGATTGCAGGCATGTTCCCAAATTCGCTCAGGCACCTGACATGCAAAAGCTATTTTTAATCATTGGATTTATTTCTTTCCTAGCCGCTCCACCGTCCTCCACCTCAGCAAATGTACTAGAAGCAGAGTCCAACCCAAATCAATTCCAGGTGTTCAGGGAAACCCAGAGAGAGAGCCTCTTCCGTTCCAGGACCAGAGCCAGAGAGCAGAACTACCCCCTGGGTCCTGCAGCTAAATTTTCTTGCTCTGCTTCTGAGAATAGTTCAGATTTCCCACCTGAAAAATCGGGCATATGGAAAGGAAATATTTCTAACTATGTTTTCTCTAGAGGTGTGGCAAGTTGAAGGCATATGAAACAGGCCTAAAGGACCCACAGATGAAGTTTGCTGTTGACCCATCAGATGCTTTACCTGACTTGCAATGAGGATCATGCGACTGACGTGTGAAAATTCCAAAGCCAAACAGAACACCGTAGATCCTCAATAAACCGCTGCTGACTTTACTGAAGTTTAACATTTCGTAAAATACGACTGGAAAAATATTAAGATTTTATTTCCTAACGCTTAGAGAGACAGCAAGCAGAAGGAATCTGGCAATTTTTCAAGTACACATTTAACAACTGTGTAAATGAGAAAAATGAATGAAAAATCAGATTCTAAGGTATAAATGTAAACTGGCATCACCTGAAACTAGCTATTTTTTAATAGAACATGGTAATTTCTTATCTATTCTGCATCCTCCAGTCTGCTAAAGGGGAAATCCTTGTTGTAGCAATTATGTTTGCCATGACAACATATCACAGATACATGAGCCCAGTGGGCCTTCAGTTTTAAAAACTGCCTATGAGTGTCATCTTAGAATCAACATGGCATAATGGAAAAGTATAATGTTGTGCTCAAAACTCTTTTCTACTTTAAGCTGTTTACAAAGTGCTTCCCATGTTTCAGAGCATGCCTATTTATAAGACTACACTTGATATTCACCACACAACACTTTTATATAGTTAAGTCCTAAAAGTCTCAGAAGGGTGGGATTTTTTTTGTCGTGAAAACACAGATCCACAGTCTCCATGTTACTCAGGTGAAAAGCATTAGTTGGGCCCTTTCCATTCCACACCTCTGCAGATACCTTATTGCATCCTCTGGGTTCTGGCCCAGCTTTTCTTTCTTTGGTGCTGGGGACAGAACCCAGGGCCTATGCAGTCAAGGCAAGCACTCTACGCTGAGCTCCTCTTCCAGCCCTTATACTTCTGAAGGAAGAAAATCCCTGCCTTCAACTAAATACTCAAGAGAAGGACTTAAGGTTTTTGATACAAATGTGACTTAAGAAAACCACACTTGAGAAGACGGAAAATATCTGACACCCTAAATCTTATTTATTATCCCAGCTTCTACTACTTCTATCAGTTTTTGAGCCATCACTGAGATCCTAAAGATATCGGTTAATTGGAATAACCAATTAATTGTAATTTCACTTATTTCCACCTATAATGGCCTTTACTGCTATCTGAATAGACTTGTACAATTTAGAGAGCATTCTCTCCAAGATTTTAGTGTGATCTGAAAACAAACTTTAGTATTTTCTCCACCCTATGGGTGAGGAAACCGAGGCTCACAAAGGTTACACAAGTGACTTAAATAGGATGGTCAAGCAGTAAAGGACTCAAATCCAGATCTCCAGACACATAAGCCAGGTTTTTCCATGTGTGCTTATTTGCAGGGTTAAAAAAGGAGAGGAAAAAATGATGGGACACAAGATCACTGCTTTTCATTTTTTCTGGAACAAAATGAGACCCTGATCCCTGAGCTCTGCAGACAGCAGCTGCAACACTGAGTGACAGGCACCGCAGCAGCCCAACACAGGCCTGCTCTAGCCCTCGGCCCAGGGCCTGCTTGGCACTGGGTCTGGGGGTAAAACAGGCACAGAGAAAGGAAGGCTGGGCTGAACAAGGTGGAGGATGAGGAGTTTTCTCCATGGGCGAAGGAAAAATCTGGGCAAACAAATGCAGTGGAGCCCGTTTATTTAGGCTGGAAGAGGTAAAGTTTTTCTGCACTTTTGAACTGTTTTCCCAAGGCCTGCCTCTCCCTCCCACGCAGGGAACAAACACAGCGACAGCCTCTTCCAGGGAGCACTCAGCAGCTGTGAGCCAGGGGGAAGGAGGGGAGCAGGGTTTGACAAAGGAGAGGGTGTGGGGACAGATGGAGCCACGGCCACGGGGAACTCACAATCAGGGGCTGGGAGGAGAGAAGGGGGAGAACCAGCCCAGAAGGAGACAGAAAAGAGAGGAGAAAGCAGAGGAAGGAGTATGAGAAAAACTCTCCAAAATAAAGACACAGAACGCAGAGTGGGCACAGTCTGGGAAGAAGCAACAACTTACCCCCAATTAATGATGTTCAGAAAGCAACAGTTTTCCATCAATTTTAAAAGGAAATTCTCTCCCCATTTTCTCATTTATTTATACATTACATAAATACATTTTTAAACCAAAAAGGACAGTCTTTCCAATGGGAAAAAGCCTTGTTTGAGATGAAAGCAAGTCTTCAAAAACCCCTCAGAGGAAGCTCAAACCCCACATGTCTTGGTGCTGCAGAAAGAAAAACAAAGTGGACATTCTTCCTGAGTTCTAAGGCTTTTTTATGCAGATGTGTTTTTCTTTTAATAAATAAATCTGGACAGAAAGGAAAATGCATACTCATACACATTCACACAGGGTGACTGTCGGGTTTTCAACCCAGGGAAACAAGACAAAAAGTAAAATATCTAAGTCCACTTTTCCCTGAAGAAGAGACAAAGATTCCCCGTATGCCTACCATGGCACTGAACCAATGTATAGCCCTGCCCAAGCTTCCCATTTGACAAACAAATGAGTTAATAATCAATGGAAGGGCACAACCAGGGAAAATACCCCATGCTTCCCAAGTGTCTTCTCACACAAGACCTTCAGTTGCTCCATGCCCTGTGACCCATTCAATTTCACTATAAGTCACAATAATTTTTAAAGTGAACATATGACCTGGGCATGTTGGAGCACACCTCTAATCCCAGCATACTGGGGAAGAAGATTGCAAGTTCAAGCCTAGCCTGGGTAACTTAGCAAATTTAGCAAGACTGTCTCAAAATAAAAAAATAAAAAGGGGATGGGGTGTAGCTCAGGGCCAAGGCCCTGGGCTCAATCCCCAGTACTCCAAAACAAAACAAAAAAAATTATACCCATTGAATTAAAATCTGTCTTCTCTGGTATCCTATCCATCAACCCTGTTGGCTAAAGCCATGCAGCACAAATTTAATGTCTTTATCTAACACCTTTCCAAATGTTTAGTCTTCTCCTTTTTCATATCTTCTGTCCAGTTCCTTCAGTAATTTATGGTGGCATAGTTTTTGCACCTGTGCCTCCCATCCTGCCATATACAGAGAATTCCTGTATGCCTGTGATTCTAAAGAGCATCATAAATCCACATAAATCGACAGGCACACAGCATACTTCTCAAGAGTAAAATGAGATGAACAGGATGATCACCTTACTTGTTATTAGTTTGTGAAAACCAGGACAACACTAATAGACACACTGCGACACTCAAAGCCTTTCTTCATGCAGACTGACAATGAGCCAGTTCTGCACCTATTGATTGAGCTTTATTAGCTCCAATAAGTCTGTACATTTATCTATATTAAACTTCACCTCACTTGTTTTGATCCTTGTTTCCATGTGTAATCTTTTTTATATCATGAATCTATCCTCATACTATTTGCTATCCATCTCAGCTTTGAACCACTTGCAACTTACTAAGTATGCTCTCTATATCTTTATTCTAAGACTCTGGTAAAAATGCTGAAAAGACAATGACCAAGTACTGAGCTCCATAACATAACACCAAGGACTGCACATTATTCTGACACTGACGCAGTAATCAAGACCCTTGGGGTATAGTTGTTCAACCAGTTACAAATCCTCCCAACTCTATTATCATCAGATTCATATATCTTTGTCTTGACCACAAATATATCATTGAAAAACTCAGATAAAAGCATCACTGAAATAAAAATATGAGGCCAGTACTGAGATGATATACTTTGTGGAGCCAGTTTTCCCCCTCAAGTTTCTCCCTCAGCACCAGACAAGTGCAAAGGTGGCAGATGGAAATGGCTGGGCTGAGATTCAGGCTTTGGCACAATAAGAAAAAAGAAAGGAAAAAAAGAGGGGGAGCAGGAGGAGAGAGAGCATGCAGCAACCGCACAGAAATGCTTTGCTTCCAGAAACAATAGGCAGTTAGTGAACAATGCTACAGACAAAGCCTTGGTCTATTTATATCTGCCACTGTGAGTCCCAGACAGGAGGAACTGGAAGTCTGCCCTGTATGCATAGCTCCAACTGGACCCAGGCTGGGAGGAAGATGAGGTCACCAAGAATGCTGCCTGCTTAGGAATGGCTTCTTTTGTGCTCGAATAGTTCCTTCTTAGCCTAAGGATCTCTCTAGTCAAGCAAAGAAGTTTGCTTGCCTACTTCTAAAATACAGCCACAGCTAAGCTGGGGGAGATCAGAAAGGTAACTGCTGGTCTGCCCAGTTCGAAAGAATTAAGGTCCCTCTTACAGGTTGCAGGCAGGTGGGGAGGCCACAGACAAACAAACCAGTCCTTGAGGGTCAACAGTGGTATCAAGTCTGATAATTACCCCTGCTTAGGGACACTGTAAAAGAGCTTTTCCAAATGGAAAAGTGCCCTCCTCACTTCTTTAGGTCTGAATAAAGGAACCAAAATTGGAAATCGCATACAGAGACATCTCATCTTTCCTTTTACTTTTGCTTCTTTTGACACTTTCTCAAGTTTCTGGAATTTCATCCTTGGGTCTAATATGATTTTGGAGTGATCATCAATTTTAGTTCTTCCCAACTGTGTCACTTATATTCTTAATCCTCCTACAGGCTTACAGAAAAGGCCTACCAGTGGTCAGACCAGCCTATTACAGACACCAAATTGAGAGGCTTGGTGCAAGGAGGAATGGGGAAAGGCACAGCCCAAGAGCCTGCAGGCAGGCCCTGGCACTGCCTTCATCCTGAGTGTCACCCCAGCTCAGCATGAACAGGTCATCAGTAGTCAGCAATGTACTCCCAGGTCCAGAACAGCCACACAGCTGTAAGAATCCTGTGAGCAACTAGACTCTTCTAAAGGCAAGAAATTCAGGGCTCAATGCAGAGATGCCCTGAAGAATAACTGACTTCAGCTTTCCACTCATACCTCAGGAATTCCTGTCACTGGCTTCCTTCCTTGTTCCTGAAAAACCAACATTTAAATAGGAAGAAAGGAATTTAAATAAGATCATGCCCTCCTTTTCATTTAAATAGCTCAGGATATCTCATAGAGAGTATCCTAAATATTGTCACTTCATTGGGAAGAAACTACTGGCAAGTACTTAAATATTTTATCATTTAAAAAGCTTAAGCACAGAGCAGGCAATGGCTGATATTTCTGGGGCCAGTGGACCCAAGCAATGGTTAAAGGAATGTGTAGAGTTACCCAGCTCTTCGGTGACTTCAGAAGTGCAGGCATGACTCAAGATGCTCGGGGTTGAGACCATCTGGAGGGTGTTCTAATAAACTTGATCTACCAGGATAACTGAGACAGTATGTACAAGACCCCAACAAGTAAACATTCCAGTCCATATTTTATTCTATGCAGATGGCAGAGATGGAACCCCAAATGGAACATCTGACCACCTAAAAAACACCAATCAGTGAAGATCTAAGTGGGTATGTGGCCCTCCTGACCTAGTCCAGCATTTCATTCAAACAGTGCTTCCTCCACTCCACTCCACTCCCGCTCCCAATAGGCTACACATTCCCTTCTTTCCAAGAGCCCTGCTGACTCATCCCCATGTAATTCAAGACAGCCACATGGGAGCCACATGGTAGGAGTAAAGAGAAGGCAGAAAGACACACATTCCTACCCTAAAGCAAGGCTGACATCAGAGGAAGTGCAAAAGCTCTCACCCAAAGCATGTTTGGTAAGCACATGAGACAGCCCTCCCCTCAACCTTTCGCAGTCTTCAAAAATGCTTGCACTTCACTACAACGCACCAAAACCCAAGGGCTCTGCCCAATCAAGAACATCTGTAGTTTCAGTCTCAGGTATTGTAGGTTCAACAACTCATGGAATAAAGACACCCATTCAGTTCTGTTAATTAAAATGTGTATCCCTAATATGCCAGAAATCCTATTACTTTAGACATTTAGGTAATAATTTCAGAGTCCCAGATGACATTTCTTGAGCTGTTAAGGAGGTACTTAGAACCCAAAAAGGTAAACTTTGAAAGGACTGGTTACTCTCCCTAAACCATTAGGTTCACTGCAAACCCTATCCTCTGAGGCTACTCCATAGTTTGTGCAGACCTACCTAATCTGTAATTTCAGCCCCTCTATCTCTTCAGAGTTGGCCTGTGCTATGGCATAGAGTAATAACTAATCAACTCTTGTCTCTACGCCTTGTCCCTGCCCTCACTGCCTGTGTGATGCATAAGACCCTATCTGCAGCCAAAAAGCAGAAAAGAAGAATTTACAGAATTTGCTATAAAAGTTTAACAACTCCTTGGAGGGAAGTTCTCCCTCCTGGAAACCAGACATAATCTTAAGATGAATGAAAGGGACTCTGCCTGTAGAGAGGAGGAGAAGCTAAGCTCCTGTCACTGGTCAGGGGTCCTACACTATTCCTGGAACACAGAATTAAGAAGGAACTTTAGACATCATCTACTTCAAACATTTTTCTTTTACTGATGGGGAAATGAAGCTCAGGGAGGTGACATCAACTTGCCTTCAGTCACGTGGTTACTAATTCTAGACCTCTCTGACTCCCTGTTTGGTTTTTTTTTCCCCTCTCCACCACTGCTGTTTACTGACCATTGTGGATTGGGAGAGACAGGGTCTTCTCCTTGTCTTCACTACTGACAAGCTCTGGTTTATCGTTCTGGACCAACACTACAGTCCTTAAGAACCACAGGGCCAACCCATTCAAAGATCCAACAAACAAGAGAGGCCTTTATGGACCCACAATGCTATCTGTTCCCACTGTAGGCTACAAACTTTGAATTAAAATTTTCGACTCTACTGTGGAAGAGTTTCCTTCAAACAGAGATTCCTGTCATACACCAGGGATCATATAGCAAGCAGTCCTTGACACCCAACTTCAACACCAGGACATCACCGTGAATGTCAGCCCTGAAATGTGAGCACACTATTCTTGTCAATCCAGAAAAAAATGGAGACAGCCGTGAACTGTACAGATCTGTGGACCTTTCTCTATAAACCACTGACAGGAGAACAAAAGGTCATCCTGTCATCTGGGGGCTCTGAACCAGGGGCACAAGCCTGGAACTGGAAACTTTGCCTCTAATTAAGGAACTTGTCTAACCCAAAAAGGCCTGACAGCCTGAAGCAAGAAAGCAGCTCCCCTTCTAAATGCGAATGCTTTGTTTCTTTTTTTTTCCCCTCAGTACTAGGGATAGAACTCAGAACCCTGCGCTTTGCAAGTGTGGCACCACTGAGCTATATCCTCCGCCCAAGAATGCTTTTAGAGTCCAGGGCCCAAGGCTTCCAGGCAAACTACACCTAGCACTGCCCTCTTTACACTGGCAGTTTCATTCTCTGCTTTCACAGTGGATCTCCTAATGGCCTCAAACCCCGGGACTTCAGCACTCCAGGATCCAACTGCTGCCGCACAGTCTGGCCCACACTGGCCCGGTGCAGACAGCCTAGGCAACCTCTCTCAGGAGCAACCCTAGAGGCTAACTTGTCGCCAGGCAGACCCGTCTCCAGATCAATGGGCAAGACAGACCAGTAGGTGAAGAGGAGAGAAGAAGTGATCAATGCAAAGAGGGAGGCAGCCAAAGCCACTCTGCATCTGCCTGAGTCGGGTGGGGCAGGGAGAGACCGGGATGCACAGCCCTCATCCGCTACTAATAAATGGCTCTGCCTCATCAGGAAGCCATTAGGAAACTGCAGCCACCACAGCCCAGGCTCTCCGGACTAAACTGTCTGCACGCAGCTGGTGAAAGCGCTCATTATCTCCGCCCAGACTACACTGGCTCACTCCACAGTGAGCGGAGCCTCCGCCCTGAGGGAGGAGGGCAGGCAAGGAGAGGCAGATCCCCCACGTGTGGGCTCCAGGCTCTCTGCTAAGGGGCATGGGGCTTCCTTAGGGGTAATGAAAAGATTCTACAATTAGATATTGGCCATGGTTACCCAATCCCTGAATTCTCTAACCAAAGATGGTCCAGAAGTGGCTCATTTGAAGTGATAGTTACATTTTTCTATTTATAAGACTCTCAGGGAAGAGATGCATCACTTGGAGCCCAGTTCTTGCCCCCTGGCTGAACTGAACTGTATGTACATTTTAAAAGGTGAATTTTCTTATGTGGATTTTATCTTAATTTTTTGAAAAATATATTTGAAAGGACAGAGAAAGTGGGATACTGACCACCTGAGCAACAGGAATACCTTGTGACTGAGGCCATGCACCCCTCACTTGGAGGGTCACTTCCAGTAGGAAAAACAAATGCCACCCACGTACACAAGGAATAGCTACATGTTCCCACCGGGGGAGGAGCACTAGATGACAGCTAACACACAAGGTTTGCAAGGGACTGAATGCAGGGTGGGGTCCCAGAGGCAGCCTCAGCTGTGCTGGTGTGGGCGGAGTCACAGTGACAAAGACAATGCCAATAAGGGATGGGTGGCCCTACAGAGAGCTGCAGACAGGGAGAGGCTGAGCTCTTCCCGCCCACTCTGACACACGGAACTCCTTGAGGCTGCAGCCAGGCCATGTGCACTGAGCTGCCGTGGGAGTGGCTGGGTGAGGTCCATCCATGTCCAGAATAGACACCTGGTGTCTGCATCTTGTGGAACCATTTATGTGGAGGAGTCAGAGGAAAGGCCACAGACTCCAAGGAAAAACAAAATCCAAGTTCTCTAACCGAAAGATACTTGCAGTGGAGTCTACCCCCAGCACTCATTTAAAGTACTACCTGCATTTTTACAGTTATAAGACTGCGGAGGGGAGTATCATTAGATACCACCACCACCACCACCACCACCACCACCCCACTCTTGCCCCCTGCCTAGGGGTTTCTTTCCCAACCCTGTGCTACAAGGAGGAAGGGCAGGGAGAACAAGGAACACCTGGGGCAAACGAACCTGAGGGTGGGGGGCTCACTGGCCAGGAACTGAGGAAGGCAGGCAGAGTCACAACAACATGATGACGGCAAGGGATCTTTTGGGGAAATTCTTTTCCTTAAGGGATCATGAGCTGTCCCCCGGAATGCTCCATCTCAGCTCTGATTGGCAGCCTGCCCCTGACTCAGACTGAGCATGGCCTCACCCTCAGATGAGTAAATAAAGGGAGGGGAGAGGTGGGGGAGCTGGAGGGACAGGAACCTTAAGAAAGCAAGTGCTCACTCTGGTTCAGGGAACAGAGATCAAATTCAGAGAAGTGTGAGTGTGTGTGTGTGTGTGTGTGTGTAAATTCAAGACACAATTCTCTGAGACTTTCACTTTACACACCAGTCCAGTTGGTACACAGCCCTGCCTCAGTGGCCAGGCTCATTGCTACGTCTTTATAATATACTGAGTCACTGGATTAGCAAGAGTATTTACATACACTGGGGCACAGCTGTTTAAAGACACAGGATCTCCTTTTCTAGGTGCCAGATTCTAGCTGTCGATCAACCACTGCAGTCAGCACCTTAGAAACTCTAAAGGTATTTGGCTCCTATGGGCATCTAAAGTTCAAAGCACTTTATGGAAACTGCTGGAACTGGAATAGTGCAGGACAGGAGGGAGAGGGCCCTAGAATAAAGAAAGGACAACTGTTTTTGTCCATATCTTCAGGAAACACCAAAGCAATTCATTGACCTGGGCCTTCACAAGCACCTTTACCTGGCTCAGAAAGTGGCACCTGAGAGACAAAGAGTCCTAAACTGCCTCACAGATGGTAGTTTTCCTAGGTCACCTGCCAGAAAAACAAAGGATTGTGAGACAAAAACAAGTAATTAAGTAATAAAACTAATTTTGAATTCTGATAACAATTCCAAGAAGCTGCCTCCTTGAAGTAGCAAAGGGAATCCCAGAAAATAATGCTTTAGATTTGGGAATCTGACCCAAGCCGAACTCAAGAATAGTAAACATGCGTGAGAGAGACTGGAAAATAATGTAACTGGTCACAGGGGCTGCTCTAGCCCACTTGGTTATGGGGGTGTCAAGCGGAAAATTTTCTGTAACCAGGTTAACAGTAACCACAGCTTTAACAACCACTGAGGAACAGCGTCAGCAGCAGTGCACATTTGTACAGAATTTGGTGATGATAATGATAATACTATTGACTGAGACCCTGTGGCAGCGAAAAAGAATTTTACGGGAATCATCTCTAATCCTAGCCAGAGCCCTGAAAGCTCTTTATTACTATCTCCATTGTAAGCATCTGAAAAGCAATGTTTAGGGAAGTTAAATACTTTGCCTAAGGACAAATTAGTAAGCAGCAAGCCTGAATTCAAACCCAGGGCATCTTACATGCCTCAGTGAGGAATATTATTACAGACAACCACATAAAAGTAAGACTTCCTGTCATTCAGGAACAAAAGGATTATTTACTATGGAAAAACCTAAAAGTCCTTTACCTTTGACTTCAAGGTCTTGCCTACCAAATGGAAAAAGAATTTATCTATTACAAGCTTATGGTTTAAAAAAAAAACTGCGGCACAAAAAATCCGCATGACAAATAAATGTAAGAACCAATACCAATTACTGAAGGATGTGAATTGCATTTAGACTCTGTTGGAACAGGATTTTAGAGAAGTCACAAATATTGTGACTACCTCGTGCAGGTGGTTTCTAGTATGTATCTTGCACCAGCTTTTAGAAATTCAAAATATTACTTCCTTGGAATTAGCTGAGTGTAAAAGCATTAAAAATATTATTTTCGTGCAAAGTAAGGCAGTTGAGGGCAACTGGAGACTTGCTCAGCTCTGCGCACCAGTGAAGGCCTGCACCCACCAGTAAGAATACGCTGGTGAGAACCCTGTGGATCCCCAGCAGTGCAGCCAGGGCCCAATCTCATTAACAACTCATTTGCTTTTTAAAAAAATAAAACAACTCATTTGCTGTCTACTTCAACCAGCACCCAAAATCCTTTGGAGACTCTGGAGCTGGTCTAAGAATTTAAAGTTCTTCCATCAGCTCATCCATTACAAGAGTATGGGTGAGGGCACAGCAAAGCCACAAAGATCCCCCAAGAGAAGCCTTCAGAAATTCAGAGATATTTTATTTTTTTTAAATCTCCAACTAACACAAAGGTTAACTCCAGGTCCACCACGTAAATGTTGATTCATTCCATGTGTGTGTTTATTTTTCCACAAACATTCCTGTTCCATCAAGTGGCCTCAAGGCCTAGACTTGTGTATCTGAAGGTCCCCTCCCTGCAAAATTCTCAAGCATGGGTAGAGCTCTCACTTCAGTCCTTGATTTTTCAATCTGGAAAGTGGGGGCCAGAATACCAAATCTGGATGCAAGTTTAGTGAGTTTATTAGCCACCTTTAGTTTGTCCATCTTGGATTTGAACATGCATGTGAATTATGTTTTTGATTTTGCCTTGCCTTCTCCTGTACTGGCCTGTGGTAAATATTTATGATGAACTGAATCTTTTCTTCCTAGCCCTGATAGTACTCAGAATCCTAGAAGAGAACCCTACAAGAGAACCCTACATATTACAAAGCATAGTGTCCCAGGAACCAAGGCCTTTTACACAAATGCTGGCAAGTTTTCTCTCCAAACAAGTTCTAAGTAATGAGGCCTTGGTAATTAGCAAAGATCTCAGCCCAAATTTGTGACTTTGAAACTCTACGATGCTGGGAAAATTTTCTGAACTTTTCTGAGATTCAACTTCTTATTAACAAAAATGTGATTACTTCTGCAAAGTACTTTGCAAAGTGTCTAATATGTGGTAGGTACTATATAAATATTAGCTACTTTTCTTATTCTTCATACCTCAACACAGCTATGTATAGAGATGAAAAACAAGCAACCAGCAGTTTTGAAGAACATTTGATTTCCATTAGGAGGCAAGGAAGGTCTAAGAATGAACTCTTGGTCTACATGAAATCAAGGATGCATTTCCTGTACACACACATATGACTCACCCTTGGGGAGCTGATATGTATTTTGCATCACCGCTCTGTATCGTATCTTCCACTAATTTAATAACACTCCTTGCATCACCAATGACTCCAGAGTATTTTCTAAATGTGAACCTATTAACTCTCCCACTTTCTCCCAAAGAAAGGCAGCTCACTCACTAGGAGCAACCTCCTTCAAGAAGAATTAGAAGATAATGCAGAGAAGACGTGACAATCATCTGGTAGCTTAGAGTAAAAACAGATGCAGGTATTCGGAGTCTCACAGCAGGGAACAGAAGAACATGACTAATCAACAGCATGGAAAATGTTCAACCAGGCAAGACAGGACAAAGGACCCCTTAGGCCTGACCCTGAACTAGTCAGATATGGGGTGGCACTATCCTGAACCCCAGTTTGAGGAAGAGACACACTTTGTGGCCACACTAGGATTTACTTTATGAGCGCAAAAATTGTCCGGGCAAGGATCAAGTGAGTGCTGAGACTAAAAATGCCAAACTTAAAACTCTTCTCCCTATTTCTGCTACAGCAGGTTATACCACCCTCTACTTCCCATGCCCACCTCCCCTTACCCAATAATCCAGAAGCACCCAAGGAGGGCTGCTGGCTACTTAGGACTTCCACCCACTCCCAGGGAAACAGCCACACACCAAGAACAGTCCTTAGGCGAACAGCCTGACATCTGGCCCTGGAATGCTCTGCTCCCAGCATGACCACAGCAAGGCCGGGGTGGAGTGCGGGCTCACCCTAAGAACCTCGCTCTGTGTCAGGAAGATAATCTGATTCCAACTTGGCTAAATTCTGCACGCATATGTACAGATAGATGGGGTTGGGGGAGAAGACAGTGCCACAGAAATGACCTCTGTTCCACATGGAAAGTAATAAGGGGGAAGAATCACTTATCTAAGAATCTTTTAGGCATAGTTCCCTCTCTGACATGGACTATGACATTCAAAGGTTTCTGGTTTGTTTTGGTTTTTTTCTGAAGCACTCCTCCAGATATCTGAAGTACTCCTCCAGATATCTGAAGTTTCTGCTACTCGTTAAAATGGACCTTATTTGCTAAATGGGGTAAACTGAGGCACAGAAGATAAAAGCAATGTGCCTTATAGTTCAATACTGGGAAAAATAGATGGGATAGGAATTCTCTTCAAATCTCTTTTGATTAAAAGAAAAACATTTTTTCTTAAAGTCCAAAGTCAACTTTTCCTAAAAGGAAACTACGTATTTGTCCAGCAGCCTGAAGGATAACTCACATTTCTTTTTACTTTCTGAGAAGGGGTGAACTTGTCTTCCTACAAAGTTTGGCTGGTACCCAAGTTCACTATTTCCTGATTCTGTGTCATAAGGGTCAGTGCCACCAGTAAAGCTCGGTAATTAGCCAACTGTGAGAAACTCCTAAATACGTATAAAATATCTAGATGCAATCTACCTTCATCCAGCAAAGAGAAGACATGCCTTGTTAGAACTTAAATTTCATGTTAACGGTCATTATTATCATTAATGTTACTACAGGAAAGGTACTAGATATTCCTCAAATCAGAAATGTTTAAAATAGGTATGGTAAATTCCAGCTTCGGGTTCTCAGTTTGCCACTTTGCCAGGTAACCTTGGGAAAGAAATTTGGCATCCCTGCTGTGCGCTTCCCTTACTGGTGGAATGTTGGTAATTCAAAGGATGACTCTGGGCCCAAACACAGTGAATTCACATGTCACTCTGCAGGAGACTACCAGACTATCACCACACATTAAGATACACTGGTAAACAATACATATCACAGACCCTAATATTTCCCTCAAATTCTACAGCATCCAAATAATTCTAAGAATTCTGAAGACAGCAGACAGAATTGTAGAGATGACTACAGCTGGCTTGAAATGTAAACTCCTTCACCCAGCAGTTCTGAGACTTGGGCAAGTTGTTTAACTTCTTTTGCTCACTTGTGAAATGGGAACAATGTTCCACTATTAAGGGATTAAAGTAAAATAATGAGGTTCTTGGCATGAAGCTAGTATCCAAAAGCTAACAGAAAATAAACAAAACATAGGAAAAACAGTACAAATGAGTGGAAATGAGAAGAGGCTAGACAAGGACCAGCTCACAAACTCTACCATCTATCAGCAATGGCAGTTTTCCTTGCTTTTTTTTCCCCAAAACTGCCATGCTCAACTTATGTCCTTGCTTTCAAAAAAAAAAGGTAACTATGACAGATCTTGCTCAAAATGCAGAAAAACATCAATAAAATGAGATTTCAGATAACAGCTGTGCACAGGCAACACTTCCACCACCGCAGAAGCAGCCTTTGAAAAGTAAGGTGGCCTGTGCTCACCACACCCAACACACAGTTGTAGCTTCCGGGGTAGCTGAGGAAGCTGAGGCAGGTGGTATCTTGTCTATCCTTGACTCCACTGGGCAGCCTGCGCCTGCAAAGGGTCAGCTGGCTGCTGTCCAGACACTACTCTGTGAACAGCCTGGCATGCAGGCCTGGGCCCTTCCCTCTGTGCAAACAGCGGTGGGGGCCTTGACTCACTGGTCTTGTCGGGAAGAGGCGCAGGGTGGCTCACAGCATACACATTCCTGCTGCAGGAGCGGACTGTTTCTCAACAGCAGAGCAACAAGAAGAGGTGGCTGAGATGAAACAAGGTCATTACTCAGGCTGCTTGTTCTGCCCTGAGGATGCAGCTGTGCTGGCTGCTGCCCGGACTGGTCCCCCAGCCTGCATCTCCTTCCTCCCGCTCAGACTCGATACCGGAGCCACCTGCCATGGCCACTGTGACAAGGGTCCATGAAGAAAGGAAGCAGTTACACATTGGAGGACCTAGAGGAAGGTGTGACTCTTAATCCAGTGTCGCCCTGAGACACTGTGCCTCAGTTTCTCCAGCAGTAAACAAAACTTGCATCATTTCCTAATAGCTCATTCTAGGGAAGTTGCACTTCACAGAAGCACCCCAAATCCCCCCTTTTCTCTTGTTATCAAGAGAATTTAGAGATTTATCAGCCTCTTGAATGATAGCTTACGCTCTGGATTATTTTAAAAGTTACCTAAAGTCATACAATTTCAGAGTAGGAGAAATCTTACAGGTTGTCTCTCCACTTAATCTATTTGACTAATAAGAAAATTGAAGGCAGAAATTTGCCAGAAGTTACACAACTCTCTAGTCAGTGATGAGTTCCCAGAGTAGACCCTCTATTTATTTTACACATAGTGTTTATTTGTATAATGCTGACAGAGCTCCCTTACTCACAATTCCACATTGCACTCTGTGCATTTAATTAGTATTTAGATGATATAAAATAACATACATAATGTATAGAATTAAATTTTAGGTAAAGAATATCATGTAAGAAAAATGTATAAATATTACATGTATAAAGTCAGTCATGTGGAAATTTTTCCACTGAAAATTCCTTATGATGAATTTTTGGGAAGCTATTTTAAAATCACATTCAACAATACATTCTTATTTTGAAGGTGAATGATAATCAGAAATTGCCCTAGCTCAGAATTGTAACTTCACAGAAATACTACTTGGGAACAGGTGTAGTACCTGGTACATAATGGGAGTTCCTAAGGACTTTAAGAACCATGTGTCCACTATACGCACCTATGGAAATGTTGCAGAAAAATTCATTAATTAGTACAATGAATGAGTTAATAATTATAATTTTACAAAGAAAAAACATGTATCTGCAAATATGTTTGAAGTTTAAGAGACATTCTTGCCTGACCTAGGTTATTTTCCATTTGTACCTTGAAAATACGTACCTGGTTGATTTTGTCATGTTCTCTGAGGTTTAACGCCTATTCTGATAAACTGATAAAGAGGTTTTAACAACTAACAGTATGAGTGGGAGGGAAAGTAATGCAAAAAAAAAAAAAAAAAAAAACCTCTCTCATAAGCCCATCCAATAACACTGCTCTATTCTTAAAATCTTGTTGCTTTCAAAGGCAAAAATCATCCTGAAATTCCGTATGCTGTCTCGTCAGTCCTGGCCTCACCTTTCTCTCTTTTCCCTTTCTACAATCAAGTTTTTTCATGCTTATGTAAATCTTTCATTCCAAACTTGTAGCATTCTTCTCATGCTATTTCCTATATTGAAAATAATGCTTTCCCTGTTATGACACCTCCTTCAAATGCTTCAGAAATGCCTATACTCTCCATGAAGCTGGCCCATGAAACTATTCCAGCCTTAAAACTGTTGGAAGGAGAGAACCCAACCGGTACAGAAAATACAAATAGTCATTGACCCACACATATTTTCATGAAGTCAAACATTGTGGCAAGAGTCTATGGAGTAAGGAAGCTGTTACACATTGGGGAACCCAGAGGAAGGTGTGACTCTTGGCCCAGTGTCACCCTGAGACTGGTCCAGTGTCACCCAAACACTAGTCCTTGTGCAGTTAGTCAATGAAACCTCCTGGAACACAGGGAAGATGTCATCTGAGTTACCCTAACCAGCCGCACACCTATAAGTGGATCAAAGTATTCAGAAACAGTATTCAGAAATGAAGGCACCAACAAAGAACAAAATCAATAGGTCCAAGGTTGGCCACTGAGCCACCTGAGATTAGAACTTCTAGTCAAGTGTCACACTTGGTCCATCTGAGGACTTTTCCAAAAGTCTATGAAATACCACTTAAATTCTTTCTTTCCTTTTTAATCACTTCCTTTTGTTCTTTAATTTTTCATTAGTTCTTTCATGCTATCTTACTCTTTTCCTGTCCTCTTTCTTTCTGTCTCTTTTTTTTTCTTTTAGCCAAAAAGGATTTTTGAATTGAACTCAACATTCCCTTCCTCTCCTGAAGAACTAAGGACTTGCTGTTTACTCTTGTTTTTATTTTAATCGTACAAAAAAGGAAATTTTTTGTGCCCTTTTATCTCAAGAGTAAAATGTTTCATCTTGGTGAAGTATTAAAACAAAGCAAAATAAAAACTTTAATTGGCTCCCCTTATGTAGTGATGACACTTCCCCCATCTCAAAAGTTCATGTTCTCACTCCCTCACATGCGCACACACACATTCTGCAAAAAGTTTACAGCTCCTCCACAGAACCTTGTAAAGCAAAAGTTAATGGCTGTCACAGCTACCCAAAGCTACCAAGAAGTTTCAAATGCTTGATGTGAACTTGTTTGAGGTTGAATTTGAGCTGTTTCTCAGACACTGAGAAATATTATATTACACGTCAGAAACAAATTTACAAATATAACTCATGGTTGGGGGAAACCATACTAAACTTAAATTGCTTCAAATTCTTAATCTGGTCCTTACTTTGGATGGTCTATTCCTAAAATTAGCAACTAAATGAGCTATTCTAAAAAGTATAATGGTCCAAATTTAGTGTCTACGGGGTGACCCTCATCAGCTGCGAGAGTCCAAGTTTATGTCTTATCATTCTGGTATGATTATCAATAGTGTTCCTTTCCACTCTCAAAAGTGTTCTAGTTTGTATGGTAAATTATATGACCCTTCTATCTGTATATCTGAAATCCAATAGCCTAAAAATTGCTAATGTTACTTGAGTCAAAAGCTGTGTTTGGGTCAATATTTTACAACTTAGAGACAAAACTGCTACTAGAAAAAGACAAGTGAAAAAATTCATATGAGCAGAAAGAAGCCACATTTGGACTGAGAAGTGGCAGCCTGAACTTAATCAGTACCAAATGGGAAGAACCTGGGAAATATGACAGAGTTGGTCAAATAATAAATATTTATGACTTGTACAGCAATATTTTGAGTATATCTGTAAGCATGGCTCTCTGCCAATTGAATCAGACCTACAATGATCTCCACTATCTACCAATTTATTTCTGTGTAGAGATTATAAAATATGCAATTTAAAGAAAAATATAATGCAGATAAGCACAGCTAGGGAAGAAAAGTAATCAGAAAAGTAATCAAGTAGAAATAACCTACTGATACAATTTGAAAAACATTCACTGAAGCTTTGAAAAAAGGTATCCTCAACTCAACTAGGAAAAGTAGTCACAGACACATGACAGGTAAAATTGACAGATCTGATAAAGTCTGGGCATTCCTAACTGTGAATGTAGAACTGCTTAGCAGCTATAAGCAAAGGGCAGATCTAGAATACTGCAAACGCAGAGGCAATCCTATCAGAGACTCTGTCTGAGCGGAGAATTGGGAATAAAAACACAAGGACTGTGCTGGGTTTAAGGATGCTAAGCGCTTTGGAAAATGTCCCACAGTGCAATGACAACGAACCAATACCTTAGCCATAAGGAGTTAAAGAATCTATTTCTCCATTGGCCACACACTGTCGATGGCCAGCAGGTCTACAGGCAGAACCCCAGGCTGTTCTTCCTTCCTTACACTATGATAACTCCAAACAATATGCCTTGATACATGACACAAACATATAAAAAACAAAATTTCAGGCAGAAAGAGCAAAATTTTTTTTGTATAGAAGGCAAATGAGCCTCTTTCCAAACAGAAGAATTAACTTCAGCTGCCTTAGGAAAATACCCTAGTTTGTCCATCAGCAACTTCCATCATCCAGATTGTGAGCCATGCAACATAGAGCCACATTAGGCACAAAGAAGGTAACTGGCAGAATCTGGAGGCTCAGGGAAGGAATGACCACGGAAGTGAATATAATCACCCTCTGGAAGACACTGAAAACACAGGAACCCCAGTTCTCTGCTTTACCATCTGGGATCAGAGTTGTTGGAACCTTTAAGCTTCTTCCTAAAGCAACACATCTAGACAGTTAAGCCTGGTGGTACCTGTCCCTAAGTTGTCTGGAGCACTCAAGTGACAATGAGGACACCGGATTCAGCTCAGAGAGACTTGCAAGGATGGCAGGAAGCCCCTGTACTCCTGGACCCCCAAAGGACAACCCAGCACTGCATTCCCAGAAGACTCATGTTTCAACTTCCAGAGTTCCTAAGAATCACAGGGCATTTTTACTCTACGAACCAAATGCCTATAATAGCTCATCAATTTGTAAATTTCTGAAGTGCGGCCTTAGCCAAAGTATGCACCTCTAAGAATATCATTTTCTCAGTCCTAAAAGTGGAGAAAATACATAATATCCCCCCATCTCAGAGTATGCATGAGGCATAATTTGCTCTTCTATGGGAACATGCCTGCTACACAACACAAGTTCAATAGGTTTCAGAAATATCCCAATAGTTTTGAAAGGCAGGAATCCACCCTCAACCCAAGCTCATGGGATGCCACCATAGCCACAGGTTATTCATTCTGCAAATCCGAAAAACATCCATAATTATACCACTGCTGTAGTCACTGGAGAGTTATCCTCCATAGTCTTTGAGATAGACAGACTCTCTTTCCTGAAAAATCCTGACATATACTAACCAGCTCTCAGTTTTGCACAGATTTTAATGAGAGCCCAGTGAGAACTGGGCTTTGGGAAGGTGCCACGGGCTGCTTTGTCTCCTAGAGGAGGTGAAGTTCCTACAGGGTGGTCAGGCCTCTTTAAGGAAAAAAAAGTTACACAGACCATGAAAAAATAAAACAAGCAACACAAACTAACCAAAAATGTCAGGAATGCAAGCTCTGCCAACCAGATAAATAAATAAAATGTGAGATACTTCATAATAACTGGACATGATGCATTTCTCAACTCTGCATAATGGAAAAACTCTACTTTTTCGTCAAACCTTCAAATGTGCCCTTTGCCCTTAGACTTCGTGGATTTCCTGCTTAACACTGACAACCTATATATCCAAAGTAACTGACCAAACTCCACCTCTGTGATTGTTGGTCTCAAGACACTTGGAAAGTGACCTCCACCACTGGCCCGAACTCTCAGCTAAGCAGGTGAAAAAGTCCCCTGTAACTTTACTATTCTTTCCCTCATATACAACAGACTCAGGAAAGCTATATAATACAACCACCGTATTATATCCCCTATCAAATATTTGAAAGGCCTTGGAAAATTCTACAAGGGGAAAGGTTATATGTTTTGTTGACTTCTTTTCTAGTTAACTGTCAGAATATATTACAAATCAGTTGCTTTGTTCAGATTTTGTACATACTCATAGTTTTAATCCTCATGTCAACCCTATGATGTAGAAAAATAATTCTATTCCTTTTGCACATGCTGGAGCTAGGCCACACAGAGATAAAGTAATTTGTTCAAAGTTACACAGCTACTAAGCGTTTAAGCTGGGATTCACACCCAGACAGGCTGGCTCCAGAATCCATGCTCTGAACCGCTGGGATCTATGGTCACTAATGGAATGTGGTAAGGAGGGATCTGGGACCAGGCAACTCTGCCTGTGTTTCTTGTCTACACTGATGAAGATACAAAGGCTGTCCAATGTGGAAAATGACAAAGTTTAAAGTTTATTCTCATGTCTAAGGACAATAAATAGCCCCACTGGGTGGACACACTCTACTCGGGTAGGAGGGGGGTCAGGGCCTATAAATGGAAAACATCCAGAATTGAACCCCTATGAGGGGTTCAATGCTACTAGGCTCATCTCACCATGAAAATGGAGTGGAATGGGGAAGGAGAGGAAACTTAAGCAGCTTGGAAATGTGTTTCCTTTGGCACCAGCCTTGGTCGACTCAGCCCCTTCAGTGGACTCCGCACCAAGAAAGAACCAGGAACAACTCAATGGCTGTTTGGTTTTAGCCTATTTAAGATCTGAGAACAGTGTGCTCAAACACTATACCCTACTTTCCACACACTAGGGAAACAGTCCCAGGGTTATTTCAAAGTGCATATTAATATGTACTTAATGCTGTCAAAATCCTGTGAGGTCTCAATATAGAACAAAAATGAATAAAGGTTCTTGGTCAGACCCTAACCACAAAAGCAGGCAAATATTTCAGGTCTCTGACTCCCATTTAAATACTCACCTCCCTACTGCTTCTCTTTGGCTCATAAATTTGGAAGGGGGCAGAAAGGAAATTCTGACTTAATCACTGAAGCCAAATAAGATCCCACACTTGCTGTCTCCACACGTAAGACACTAAGACACACAAAAAATCATTCTGACAAATACTGAAGTCACAGCCATGGATGCAAAGCCATAGTATGAGCAGTTAAACTTTAAACATATGTCCTATATGGGCCGATGGGCAAGGCAAACCTCCACATGATGTCTTGTCCTTCCACCAGCAAAAGCTGACAACCTTGGCTAGGATTTTGCTCATCTTTGCACCTGCAAGCTTAGGTCTCACTTTGGAGTTCCTCTGCTGAGCTTTTAAAAGGTAAGTTGCAATATCACAGCAATATACACACAGAAGTTAGAAACTGTTTTGCTTGAGCCACTGGTTCTTGAGATATTTTTACATAAGTTACTCACCTTTTTGGTGTCTCTATTTTCCTCTCTGAGGTATGGGTATAATATTTACATATTATAAGCAACTAAAGTCTAGAAAAAAATGAACTAAAAATTAGTTAATAAATTCTACCCATCCTTTCAACTTCTGCTTTTTTCCCCTCAAGCAAGTGTTAGAAATCAAACCCCATTACAATGGATGGCAGATGACTCCTGGTTCCATGGGCCAGTTGACATTTTATTGGCGGTTACTTACTAATCCTGACCAGTGGCTTGGAAACCTTTTTTGAACAATAAAGACATTGTAAAACCACTTTGATAACGCATACTGACTGTGGCATGAAGCCTTACTGTACCCACCTCACCCATGGGCAAGCTAAATAAAGTTAGATGCACAGGGTGTATTTTTACAAATAACTGAAATACAGCACCATATACTTTAAATCTCTAATATTTAATATTAAATTACAAAGAAACATGCTTTAGCTGTGTACTGTGATCTAAAACATGTGTTGCCAGGGGCTCTGGTACATTCGCAGCATGAAAGATCCATTGTAGGTATGTGAACTGACATATCAACATGATATTTCCCAGATGACAAAAATCTGTCTCTTCCCCATAAACACACATAACACATACAAACAGGCCATTCTTAAGGAAAGGGTGTAGTAGTTGAGCGTATCTTTGCTGTGAAATATCCTTCTAAATCTATATATGGTCTGAATCAATTATGACAAACAACTTATTCAAGATTTCTTCAATCCCCAAACACAACCATCAGGGCAACTTCATTTTTCAACTGTAGCTCTAAGTGCCTGGACTGTCCCCACATCACTAGCAGATGACAGCACTGCTCTGACCAACCATCATGGTCCTGTTAACAAGAAACAAGCCAGGCCTCCTTTGTGCAGGACAATCCTGGGCTACAATGTCAGAAGGCCCGCAGGGAGGCGACTTGACCTAATGTCTTTATTAACACTCATGAGGGGTCCCAGGATGAGGAAACATCAGCTTGCTTTGTGTTTAAAAGTTTAAGCAGATTAAGAAAGGGTTAAGATAAGCAGTTAATTATGACAGAGGCAAAGAAAGGCCAGCAGCTAAACTTACTGATAATCAGATTCAAAGAGGTGCAGGCTACTACAATTAATTATTTTCCAGAGTGCAGCACCTTCTCCTCTATCTCTCTATCTACTTTCACCTCCAGAATCACTAATCCCTAAGGCTAGTTGGCAGTTCCCTATTCCCTCTCAAATGGCTGTAGTTCAGGAATCCTGCAGAGTCCAACTCCATCTACTTAGCACCAAAATTTGTGGTGACAAATTGCAATTTCTGTCCCATCTGTCCCTTCTTCAAATCCTTACAAATCAGTCAGTCAACACCCTGAGCCAAAGACACAAAGTCTCAGCTTGCACTGGGATGCTCTGCTTCGTAGGCACTCTGGTACTACGGGACAAATGTGCAGCAGAATAGAAACAAGGGGACAGTTAGTAAACTGCATGAACAGAAGCGGACTTTCCCAAAGTTCAGAGCATAATTTCAGCTCTCCTCCCACCTCCTTGCTCTCAACCTAGAAAAGAAGAGCTAGAAGCACAGGGACATGTGACAGAGCCGCTCTGGAAGGCAAGACATTTGAAAATGTGCTTGAAGGCTAGCCTGTTAGGCACCCCTTCAGCTCTTGCCCAGGGCCCTCCCACCAGCTCCAACGCTGGGAGACAGGGGGTCACAGGTCTGTAACCCTGGGTAACAAGGAATAAGGCAGAGGGGTTCTCGCTCTTTGGGAACAGAAAAGAAAGGGAAAAAAGCAGGAATGGGGACACTGGAAATTCATTCTATAAGCTTTTCCCACAACTCACAAAAACGCAGCTGTGAAAATAAATACTACCCCCTACACCAAGAGTCCTGCCTCCAGTAGTCCTCCGGCTGCGCCTCTCCCGGGGCGGCAGCATCCCGCTCCGGAGGACCACAGCCCGAGGGGACAGCGGGAGGGAAACGGCAGAGGGGACCCGCCGCCGGGCGGGGCGCGGGCCGAGGAGTCGCCACTCACCCGGGGAGGGGAAAATCTCCAGATCGACTTTTTCCGTCTTGATGATGGTGAGAGTCGGTTTGAGATCGACGGCTGCCTTCATGGTGCCGGGAGTGGGGGACAGACAGGGTGAGAGCAAGTTTGCCGTGACTTTTTTTTCTCTTTAATGGGGATTTTTAACAAGGGAAAGGGAACGAGGCGAAAATCTGACTCTCCTTCCTAAAAAAACCCTCAAATTCCCGCTGAGCGTGCCCCGCGCCTAGACGGTGCGCGCCGGGCACTGTCTCCCGGAAAGCTGGCACTTGGCGGAGCAGGGAGCGCGCTCGGGGTCCAGCCTGGCCGCGCCGCGCCCGCGCCCTCCTCTCCGCCCGCGCCGGCGCTGCTGGCTCGCTCGCTCCCGGGCCGCGCTCGCCCCTCCCCTTCGGGGCGTGGCTGGCCGCCAGCCCGGCGCGCTCCACAGGGGAGCGTGAGGGGCGGGGAGGGGAGGGGCGGTGAGGGGCGGGGCCGAGCGCCGACCGCCAATCGCCGCCCGCAGCCGGAAGCGAAAGGAAGGGCTGGGGAGAGATGGGCAGCTCCGCGGAGAGAGAGCGGGTCGTGGAGTCGGGGTGTCCGCGCCGTGCTCAGGGGCTACCTCCACCGATTCGGGGAAGTCCGCCCGATTCTCCACGCATTCCTGACGACTTGGTCACCCGCTGCTGCCTCCCTCCTGGTAGTAGCATAGTTTTCCCAGTGCGTGTACATCATTCATTCACAAAGACTGACACACAGGACGTGAGGCATGTGGACCACGGGGCGGGCACGAGCAGGGAGTCCGCCAGCTGGTGTCCAACAAGGGTTTCCTGGATATTGGACTCCAGCCGTGCTTTCAGAGGTGTCTTAGAGTTTCAGAACCGGCCCTCTGAATAGTTAGGAAAGAAGCAGCATTGTTGGATAGAAATCTGGCTTCTCCAAGCTTAATCAGAACCAAGCCTAAGGCAGCCTAGTGGAGACCCCAAAACACGGACTCACCTCCACCTGTATTAGCGGAGGAGTCCAACTAGGGGAGGGGGTGCCACCCTGGAGTCCAATCATGGGGTCCATAAGCTTCCAGTGTTACCATACCAGTGGGTGGATGGAAGTAAAAGCTATCGTTTCTTTCTAATTATTCCGTTCCTCTTTGTCTTTCCTTTCCCAGACTCTATTAGATAAAACCGACAGCCCACTCGCCACCCCTACTACTAAAAAGAGTGATGATCTTGAGGCTCTGGTTTGAATTTCTGGAGTACATCACTGGCAGGCAAGACGGGATCAGAATGCACACCTCCCTTATGTTTGGAAACTCAATATGAACTCCAATAATTCCAGATCTGCCACTCATGCATTGGCTCTTACAAATGCAGATAGTTGATCCTAATTAACAAATCATGCAAGTATATACATAGCTGCAGCCAGGCGCTGCAATCTACCTTTGATTAACTAAAAGTCAACATAAATCTTCCTCAACAACCTCAGATAAAGCTACTTTTCATACTGTTTCCTGATTTCTAAGCATATGTTGAACTCCCACCACTTGCCTTTAAAGGTAACCTCTGATTCTGGTAAATTTTAACACACCTGCTTACCTTCATCTAAGCCATTTTGGTTTTTTGTTTTTTGGTTTTTTTTAGAACATTAGTAACTTGAAGGTTTCCCATAGCAAATCAGGGAAGGAGCCAGGAATACAAAATAAATCCCTTAACTCCTGGTCCAGCCTCTAGATTATACCCTTTCTTCATTGACCAGAGGGAAATATTTGTATGTGATCATCCTAATTTTTGAAAGAACAAAGACTGTTGCAATCCAGCTGTGTTTCCAGAAGGTATGAGAAAACAATGCTGGCCTCCAGATGACAAGAACAGATACTTCTGAGCCTGGGAAAAGCTTAGGGAAACAGCTGATGAATGGATTGTACATTCACACACCCAAATGGGCAGCAAAGAAAGGGATCTTGAACCAAGTCCTGCCTTACTCACTATAATGACATCAGTACCACTGAACAAACCAAGAGTTGCTTTGGGGAATTTGGTTGATGTTGCCTTAAAAAAAAGCTAGTATTGTTTTAATTCAAGTGTGAGCATTCCTCTATTTGCAAATGCGTTTTCCTCAAAATAACTCTTTTGTTCCCCAGTCTGCTCCTCCACTTTCCTCTCAAGCTAGCCTAAACACGGCTGCTGACATTCACCAAAGTGAAGCACTAAAAAGCTCCCCGTGATTCAAAAGTAAACATTTTCCACTCTAGCAATGAGGGAATTTGCTTCTTCTAATTCTTCAGCAATGACAAATCAACTAGTCAATCGGCCCTGTTTCTAATCCAGTCCTGAAGCACAGAATCTCAAAATATCTAAATGTCCAAATCTGGGAATGGGTTGAGTAGAGTAGGAGTGTTGGAGAGATAGCCAGAAGCCACCACAGACTTCTAGGAATGTTACTTCTGACCGAATATTTATATTATCAGGTTATGTATTTAACCTTGAATCTGGCTGAAACTTCCCTTAGGATATGGAATACTAATAAGGTCGTGCTAAAATATTTTTACATATTTAGGACATGTATAGTCCAATCCAGCCCTATGTCATCCTTGATTTATCAGTTTTGATAAATGACACTTTTATTCTCTAGGGCACAAGTAGATCTTTCTGCATGTTCTTATGAACTTTAAATGACATTTCTATCTAATATCAAAAAAAAAAACCTAGGACAGTGTCTAAGACATAACAGATACTCAATCACTATGTGTTGAATGAGGAACTATCAGCTTTCTGGTCACTCTGGGCTTCTACTTTGCCATTGATTCTTCCTAATTTATAGGCTGAGTTTGATGTGCTATGGCTTGTAAAGATGAACTAAAAGATGTCAGCAAGACTGCACTTAGATCTGCACTTTTTCCCTTGTGGTAGAGCAGAACCTCCATCCCCAGTACTCATACCTGCTCAAATTCACATGTGCCATAGTTTTCCTACAAACAAAACAGAAACAGCCAAGCCTTGCATTCCATCTACTTAAGCATGTTATTTCACCAGTGTGTCTGATGATTCTAAGGAACTCAGGGGGGAAAAAAGTCAAGAGTTTCTTTACTCTTGCTTATAATACAGTAGGCTTTTCCTCCTGCATTGAGAAGGAAACATTTCTATTTTAAATATTCCTTGGACTTTAGCTAATCACATCCAACCAAGTGCTAAAACTTCTTAAACTAAGAAAAGGTCACAGAAAGTCTGCAGGAATTGGTGGACAAGAGTATGGCAGTGGACATGAACTTCCCTTTATACAGGAATTCCCTCAACACATGCAGTAGGTAAAAGCCATAAACTGTTCCCTTTATTTGTACTCCTCCCTCAATTTCACACCAACCTCAATAAAATTTTTTTTTAAATATTCATTTCAAACAGTCATGGAAGACACAAGCTTCCACTCCAGAAGTGTGCTAGAATGTTGTCTATTGCTGAATCATGGACTTCAACAGAACAAAAGACTCTGAGTTTTGAGCTAAAATATGAGGTATGCTTTACCTAAGGTAGGTACAAAAACATCCAGACTGCTAACGGTCAATGCACAGCAAGTTTATGACTCACAGATGTTGATTTACTGGTATAAATGTAAGATTTAAAAAAAAAAAAAAGCTTTCAGGCTCGCAATTAACAACTTGTCTGAGCTTCATTTGTGGTCTCAGTTTTGTTTGAGAAAGTGCAACAGTCCCTGTCACACTCAGAAAGAGACTTGGAAAGCTTAACTCTAAGCGAGTGGTTTTTCAGTCATTAAAACGCACACTGCAGATGAAAAATGCCCAAGGCTTCAATATCTACCATAATGGAACAGTAATAAAAAGGAAAATCCAAGATAGGAAGGAAAATTAAAATAATGTTCTTAATTACAATTAGATTCCAAAAGGCCTTAGGGTCAGTTCAAGAACCCAGAATCAGAAGGTAGTTGCTGACTGCAGGTTGACTCTGTGACCTCACCAATGTCACTTAACCTTTCTGTGTCACAACCTCATCTCTGCTTCAGGGAATAAAGTCACCCAGGCTACCCCTGGCATGTTATACAGACTCATTAGCTATTGTTGAGAATGTACAATAAACAATGAGTGATAAGAGAGGTGCAGTTAGGAGGGGGAAAGGGAAGAGGCAGGGGAAGATTTAGTGGCCTATTTCCCTGGAAAATGCTAATAAAACAGAGACCTTAGTGAGTAGTTTAGGTGATGGGATAAAATGCAGGTTCCAATTCTACCTCTACCAACTAATCTGCTGAATTATCATGGGGGAGTCACTTAAACAACCCTGAAACTTCTTTCCTCCATGTGTGAAGTAGAAAAAACAGTAGCACCTGCCTTTTACGGCAATTCGGAGGATTAAATGAGGTGATACATGCAAAGCACTTAGCATGATGTCTATGTTAAAAAAAGTGTTCAGTTAATATCATATCATTATTTCTGTCTTTAAGATCCAGGACAAGGTAGAATACACACGAAACCATGTTAGATGTTTCTCTCTGGCCATCTCTGCAGAATAGCTTGGAACACCTCACCAGGGAAAGATCAGGACAGTATCATCTTTAATTTAAAAATCTGTATAAGCCCCTTCCTCTGACCTTGAAATGGCAACTCTCCAACTTTAGCTTCACTTGCAATTCCCAGTACTACCTAATTGGAAAAGAAAACATATTTGTCTTAATAATTACAGAAATGCTGTACTTCAGACTCTGAAAGAAGATTACACTGATGGTGCCTCTTTGGAGACAAAACTTTAGATCAAGTCAAGTGAGACAGAAGCACATTAGTGATGTCCAAGTGTAGTCATCCTATCTACCAGAGGAGAAGGATGAGTTTGGAGGAGAATGCATCTTCCTGCCGAAAGCTATGTCAGGACTAAAAGCAGATTGCTGTTCTCTCCATGGCTTCCACTGGCAATGACAGGGATCACTTTGGCAAGAGGAGTTCAGCCTACTCAGCCTGCTCTATTCCAGACTCCCTTGAAACACAAAGCAGGGTCGCTTGTTCATGGGCACAGACAGATGATTGGCTCAATTTCTCAAAATCCAACAATATTTTGTGCACTAGATGTGTTGTCATAGGACAAGTACACTTCAGGATAACCACACTATTATTCCCTGTGGGAGACAGCTTGGCATGGACTATAAGAAAAAAAAAAAAAAGGGTTTGGGTTGGCTCTATTGCTGTCTGCAATTTCTTTAGACTATAATTATGAACCATTCAACTGCATCTGCAGCCCCAACAATGTGGGATGGATTGGCCTAATCCACAGACCAAGCGACATTTTAAAATCCATCAGTTTAGACATCACGTATTCTTCTTTCAGCAAATCAGACAGGACCCAGACAGAAAGAGATGAGGAGCTGCCACTCAAGCCTAAAGGGTTTGGGGGCCTCCTCCACACCCACGGCATGTTTACTTCTCTGAAGTAGATTGAGCATGTTTCCTGCAATTGTTGCTCCCTCCTGGGCCTGAATAATGCAGAACACAGACTACCCCACCAGCCTGTGCAGATCATGTAACTCATATTCCAATTTAAGCTGTCCTAAGTTGGCCTCATGAGGAGGTGGAGAGATGGTGGCATTAGCAGGAGAACAATGTTCTTTAACAACATGGCAGAAGTGGACCAAAGGTTCCACCCCTCAACGGGAACTGGATTCCCACGCCACCCCCTAGGCTGCAGGTGGTTTCATCCTGGTGGAAAGCTACAGTCTCCCTCTGATCTTACCCTGCTTTTCTCTTAGGTTACAAAGACAACACCAAACTTCAAAACAGATGTTCTTTGCAGTTGTGGTTTGAATCTCACATTAAGAAAATTTCATTGTGGAACCTTCCTCCCTCTGTGGCCTCCCCCTCACTTTCATTTTAAAAGGCCAAGTCAGTTGCCTCAGAGGACTAACACATACCACCCTAGAGATCAAGGAGCAGAGATGGGTGGTGCATTTCTCCTTCCTGTTCTTGGTGCTGGAAGTTAAGCAGCAAAAGCAGAGAGCACTAGAAGAAGAAAGAGTCCTGACAGGAAAAGGGAAGATGGAAAAGGAGGAAGCAGTAGAATGGACTCCTGAGAACAAATGGCTAGATACATCATGGGTGGTGATTAGGGCAGATGAGGAGGTAGAGTACAGGGATTCGACAGCATTGTTTTTCTGGAACTTAAATTGCCAAAATTTCAAGACGAAATTAAAACTTATGATGTAACCAGTATCTTCACAAAGTAAGCTTTACTGTCCTAGGTGCCTGACAGACATGGACCTACCAACAAAACAACACAAAATAAAACAAAAACCCAGCTCAATAGGAGGTCCTCATGCTGAAAGGGCTGCAAAGATCCAGGGCAGACTCTAGGTGAAGGGACCTCAGGAGGTCTAGCTAAAAGTTTAGACAGACCATAGAGGGTATCTCTGAGCTTTTCCCCACATGCACATCAGCCCTATGCAGAGAATTTCCCCCTTGTGAGTTTTAATTCTATCCCTACAAGTTGCCTTTCTTATGCTTAGCATAAGAAGGCACACCCTGAGTATGTGATGGAGTATGCTTGTCTGGCTCCTACCACTCCCTAAAGGCAGCAACTGAGGTTCAGCGGTTAGTTATTATACTCTGTGGTGTTGAGCTACAGACAGTAAGGGCTCAGTTACTTACGTTAATTAATGAACAGCTAGCTGGCTAATGTGGATCTTTACAGGAAAATCAAACTCTATCAATTTTGTTTTGTTTTGTTTAAAGTGAAACTCTAATTTGCCCAAAGTTTAAAGCGCTCATTGTGTGTGTGTGTGTGTGTGTGTGTGTGTGTGTGTGTGTGTGTAAGGTAAGAGGGGCTGAATGCAGAGCATTTGCACTGAGCTACAGCCTCAGCCCTTTTTTTACCTTTTATTTTGAGACATGGTCTTGCTAAATCACCAAATTTCCCAAGTGGGGCTTCAACTTGCAATCCTCCTGCTTCAGCTTCCTACAGTGCTGGTGTTACAGGTATGTGCCACCACATCCAGCTAAAAGCTGACTTTCCTAACCAAAAAGATCTTTATAAAGTCTTATTCTGCTTATTCGGCTTATCCCCCCTCCCATCCATTCATTAAAAGGAGAATGTTGCTAAGATCATAATGTTTATTTGATTTTTTTTTCATCTGAATAGAGAATATGTAGTTGTTTGCGAGAAACAAAAATGGCATTTGGTTGACCACCAGCAGACAGGTTGTTTTATCATCAGTCTGGACATTTTATATAGCATGCTGCTTATGGCCCCAACTGCTGCTCAGAAGCAGGCTTCAGGACTCTCTGAAAGTTGAGTTGAATGGAGTCTTTCATTTTACTGGCTGCCATAAAGGTAGATGTATAACTGCTATATACATTGTATGTAAGGTAAGGGAAATATATGCACAACTCAGTCTTTCCATCTCTTCAAGAAAGAATCAAATGTTGCATGCTTTATGGGGAGCCCAGTGACTGTTACATATCCCCTCCACCTTCTCAAATTTACCATAATCAGTCAGGTCCCAGAAGCATTGTATCTTGAAACATATCCTTTTGATATACAGAGATCCCCACAGGGAGAAAAGGGATGGGTTGGGAGGAAAAATGGGTAATGATGAGGTTGGGGTGAAAGGAAAAATGGGAAAAAAAAGGACTTGGAGAACCAACTGAGCTGGGGCTACACACACACACACACACACACACACACACACACACACACGGCCCCAGCAGACAGTAGAGGCATGTTAAAAGGACAAGCCTCTTGCTAGGATGGACTAGTACCCCAACTCAGTTATTTGTATCTGCTAGTGGAAATCATGATGTTGTAATAGAAATATCAGCTGACCTTAAACTATAGAGACCAAGGAAGCAATGGGCTTGTTAGGGTCCCCCATGATTCTGAGATTGGTGGGGATAATAAGCACACAATATTTTATATTACTTTTTCCAGAAATGTCTCTATATAAGAAAAAAATTAAATGTGCCACACTGAAAACATCTAACTGGTAAATTCAGCATTCTTTGAGTGCATTGTTGTAGTTGCCCATAAGCATCTTACTTATCTTACTTTAAGCACCCTTCGCCGAGCTACATAATGGTATCACAATGAATTTGTATGAATTCTACCTTTATCAATATTAAATCTAGTAACACATGAAGTAAAATGCATAGCACTTAATAAATTCTTGTCTAGCTTCAAACTTCTTTTTTGGTATGTTCACCTCTAAAACAGTGTGTGCAGAGTCTGAGTTTCATTAAATATGTAGGGAGCATGAATTTAGAAAAAAAAAAACTTTAGTGTGTCCAGTGTAATTATTCAGATTTAAAAGTGACCAAGCACCACCAAATATGCCACCTGTGTAAAGCTGACAGAGGAACAGCAACTGTAAGAAGGAATATGTCACTTTCTCCTTCCCAGGGACTACAGCTCACCTTCGATTCTCTGTTCTTCACAGTCAAAGAGTGATGTGAAGTCCATGTAATTTGCAGGAAACCAGCTATGCTCATTCTGCATCAAGCATCTGCTGGGTGATGATGGAGCCAGACGTACATGGTGTTGGTGGAACAGACTTGTCTCCTGTCTTATTTATCTGGACTGGCTCCCACAAAATAACAATAACAGTCTTTTTTTTTTTTTTTTTTTGAGCTGGTCAAAAGGAAAGAAGCAAATCTCACATGTGTGACATGTAAGGAAGCACCACATAATCAGCCAGGCCTATGAGACATATTTTAGAGCCTGTGACTCAAAATGATAGGTAATGATAGGTAACATGGAGGATGAAAAAAGTGGAGACCAGAGAGGCTACTTCTTCATGAAAGTGTATTTCATCCAACTGATCAGAAACATATGTTCTCACTAGATTGCAAAACCATCTTGAAAGCCCTCACGGCAGAAAGGTCTTGGGTGGAAAGGGCCACCAGGGACCTGTTGGAAGGGTGAAGGGCACAGGTGGGCGGGGAGCTGGCAGCTGACTGTGGGAGGGAGGGAAAAACAAGCAGCAGACAGCTTTCTTGTGGCGGGTTCCCAGGAGAGATCACTTTCCAGGAATTAAAAATGCTAAATAATGTTGAGAAATTTTTAAAATCACAAAGATTAGACTTTTCTTCCAGGTAATTCCACAGCCTTAAGAGAGCCCAGATGGCCAGCAACTGCTACTCCAGGTCCAGGAAAGACCCAGCATCCAGGCATATGCCCATTCTGGTTTTTGTTGTTTTCCTCAGAGTTAATGTTTTCTTCTGAGGAGTGTGTTTTTTAATTGAATTGAATGGAGCTGAGGTATGGAAGTAAAGAGGCAACTCCAAGTAAGTGTTCCTACTTCCAAATAGCCTGTAAAAAGACCTCCAGTTTCTTGCCACACAGAAACTGATATAGAATACATTTAAACTCTAAAATAACAGGGAGGCAATGACGTAAAGTGGTGAGTGACACAAGCTTTGGCAAGAGGCAGACAAGAGTTTGGGTTTGAGCTTCTTCACTGACCAGCTGTCAGCCCTTTGGCCTCAGCCTCAATTTCTAGAACAGAGGTGATAAAAGTGCCTCATTCACAGAGTTGAGCTGAATATAAAATGAATATGTCAACTGCTTTCCACTGTACTTGATACAGAGTGAACGCTTAATACCTCTTACTTGCTATTCTCAATTTTAAAAAGCAGAACTTTGACTTCAGATTTAGTAAGCCAAAACTTTTTTTCATGAATATTAATCCAAACCATGGCACACAGTTTATGGAATTAGGCCATGGTGTTCCCTCTTTGTATGTGCCTCTAAAATCATGACATAATGACAAATACAATTTTAGGTCTAAACAAGTAAATTACACAAATTCTTGACACAGTGTCTTTTTGGGGAAAGGAGATTGATTCCCATTGTAGAGATGTGAGATATAGTTGTGGAAGTTCTAATCATTTATGTTCACAGCCGAACTAAAATTAGCAGCTAAGCGATGTATATATGCACTCTAAAGGACTCCTTCCAATACTGTGCTCTCTCCACTTTCAGTTGCAGTTTTGATGCCCATCCAGTGATTTCACACAACATGAACAAAATGAGATCTTCCTAAGCAAATGGCCTCCCCTTTTGACTTTCCAGCTGGTAATAAGTTAGCAAAATCTACACACTGCACAGTGCTGCTTGAGGCATGCCCCAAACCAGCCATTAGTCAACACCATTGCAACCACTCCAAGGAAGTCATTCTTTGTATTATCTCATCCTATACTTTCCTTGGCTGTCTCTTCTTCTGCCAACCAAAAGTTTTCCAACAATCTAATCTGTGTTATATATATATATATATATATATATATATATATATATATATATATATATCTGTGATCATCAGCGTCTGTAATTGTGCCATACACATGCATGTTAGTAACAAAATTGTGGACCCACATGGCAGCCCCTTCTCTCTCAAAATTGGACCTGCCACGTGGAATTCAGATGTAGTTTTCTTTGCTGGTGTTGGCTACTTGTGCTGACCAGCTACCAAAGGAGTCCTCGCCTTGCCCCTTGGGCTGCATTCAGAACCATCCTAGTACTGCTCTCTAGCAACACAGGTTTTGCTATTAGGGGCATCAGCTACATAATTTGCATCCTGGCACTACCATTGTCTGGCACCTTGCCATTAAGGCTGGCAGCATGGAACATACATAGTCTCTTCACTAGTTTGCCCACTCCATTTTGGCAGGGCAAAAGCCGTATTGTTGAGAAAGCAAACTTAATTGATTTGTTAAGTCGCTCTACCTTAGCTCCAAGTTGATGAAAGTGTAGCTTTGCTACTTCCAACAGCCATAGCAAATAAATGGTGGGGAAATACTCCAAACTGCACATGGCTGGGTCCTCTGGCTCTCCTTTTCTTTTCTTTCTATTTTTTTCCAGTGACTTTGGGGAGGTTTGGGCAGTGATCCTGCATGCACAATACTGTTCTTGTTCTTCCTTTCTCTACAGAGTAGCCTTGAATAGCTCTGTCTAAAATTATAAGCAGGGGCAGCCCTAGGCTCCAAGAGATCAGAGCCCTCATGCTGGGCCTGAACAAAGACCCTGCTTTTTCCCAACAATTAGCCCTGCAAAAAAGGACATCTATCTCCCTCTATTAAAACCACCACGTGCCTTCAAGTCAGCCCATTGTAAAGCTAATTAAATAACACGCCTCTCTCCGCATGCAGGTCTCCTGATTAGCTTCCCCTCAGCCCAAAACCTTTGCAAAGAGCCTAGGGACAGAAAGCCAATGTTCGGCTTTTCATAAGCCACCCCCATTGCCAATTAGCCACCCTCGTCCAGATCATTCAGCTCATTCATGCACCATTTTCATCCACAGCTACTGTCATCACCACCAGCTTGAAGGAATAAACCAAAGTGACATTCTTTTAAAAATAAATTACTTGGGAAGGTGAAAGTTTCTACCACAATGTAAAATCTTTGGAGGGAATGTACCCATATCACAGTCCAAAAGTGCTACTGTTGCCTTTGCCAGGTCATAGGGCCAGGGGGACATGCAGCCCTGGTTCACACAGTCAGCTCCCTACTCTTCACAGGAGGACTCAGACCTGTGTGAAAGACGGACCACAGACTTCCTTATTACATAGAAAAGCAGGGATAAAACAAATACTCCCACCAGATCTCTTAAACATGATGTACAAGTAATATACCACTCCCTCAGGTCCAGCTGAGGATTTAGCTCAGTGGTTCTGCCACCAGCTCCACAAGCTCAAGGTCCCAAGTTCAATCCCCGGTACCAAAAAAAAAAACAAACAAACCCAAACCACTCCCTCAGGTTAAATTCCTTCAAAGACTCTTTACTGCCAAGTGGATAAAATCCAAGCAGAGCCCAAAAGATCAAACTTGATCCTGTCCACCACTCAGCCTCATTTCTCCTTCCCCACAGGAGGGCCTGGCTCTCCAAAGATCCTGGACTTGCTGGAATCTGGCATTTTACCGTGTGCACTTTAACACGTTCTCTCCTTTCTGAAAAGCCCCTGTCTACCTGTCCCTGCTGTCAAAACTTAGCAGAAAGACATCACCTCCCCTGTGAAGGTTTCCAGGGCCTTCCTAGCTGAAATCAGCCCCTTCCTCCTCTGTGTTCTCAGGACCAGCAAGCCCCCAGGTCAGCACACAGAGCCTTCTGATGGAGCACTTACTGCACTGTTGAAAACAATCAGGATTCCTCAAGGACAGAGATGTTATTTATTCCAATTTGAATTTCCAGCTTAAAACAGTGACTTAGACATGGAGAATGTGCAATAAATCTTGGGAGAATAAATAACTGAATAAATGAAGTAAATGAAAAGAGAAATGAATAAATGTATGAATTAATGAATGCATGAAACCATTTTACATTAAATACAATCTGAGATGGTAAATTCGGGCCTAATTTCAGCTTCACTACAGATGGTCTTTGTGTTTGGAAAAGGGCGTTACTATTTTATGGCATGGTTATCTCCTTTTGAAATTGTCAGATTTCATACTCATTCACATGCACTTCCCTCATATACAAATTTTTAAATAATGAAAAATGAAAAGAAACCAAACCAGTCATTTTCTACATCTGCTTAATACTTCTGGAGCTTAACTTATTAAACCAATTCATTCTTGAGGTCTCTTGCTCATCTCATCTTTAGACCCACACAAATCTTGCCTTCTAAGTGTTTTTAAGACAACTCATTTTCTCAGATGTCCCACACAGATGAGTAGATAACTAATTTATAAAGTAATCCCACATTCAATTTAGATCTCTGAAGTACTCATGTGCCTCAAAATTAGCAGTGAATAAAGGAAAATTTTAAGTACCTGAGCAAAATATAAGATGTGATCAAAATATATGGTGAATTTAAAATTTTTTTTTAATTACTACATTAAAAATGGTTCCTGCCACTTTCTGAAGCAGTTCTGGAAGTCTTCTTTTGTAAGTGAATGCTGCTGCTGAGTGTCATTTAACAGAACAACAGGCTCATAAAAAAGTTACTGTGTGTCCTCATCTACCTCATTCCCTAGATCTTACACCTTGTGATTTCTGGCTCTTCCTCAGAGTCAAAATGACCATGAAAGCTAAAGGTTTTGAATTGATTCAGAACATTGAGGAAGCCATGACAGTACAAGTAAAACATTCACAAAAAAGAACTGCCAGAACTGCTTCAGAAAGTGGCCAGAACAATGGGGTAAGTGTGTGAGGAAGTGAGGAACTTATTTTGAGGGGAATCATGGCAGCGTATCTTTTACTATAATGAATTCTAATTTAAACATTCACTGTATGCTTTGATCAGACCTTGTAGATTTTGAATTCTGCCAGATCCCCAAATGTTCAAAACAGCCAGTCATTGAACCCAACGAAATTGGAAATAGCTCTTATATTGCAGGTATCCATATGTCCTCTAACACATAAAGGCTTGTAGCCAAAGTCACTACCTAATGATTCTTGTACAACTTCACTTCTGTGCACAATGACATTTTGGATTAGTCCTTTCCCTGTTAACATCATAAACTCAACCTTTGAAAATATGAGTTTTTCTAATATTTATGGGTGTCTTCCATGTAGAAAGCTGACACCATCATAGGAAGATTCCATGATCACTCAGTTAATATATAATCCCATCAGTAAAAGAGTTTGCAACTTTCAACCCGAGACTAAGGGAGAAAACACTGTCATGTGTTTGCAAGTCACTTTATTGTGGGTAGCATCCACAATGTTAAAGTGGAATGTCCACTTTATAATAACAATAATGGATTAAAAGCTATAAAATCAGACTCTGGTTGGCAATAAGCTCTTTATTATATATTCTTTATGATAGTGCACCTCCATTCTCAGGCACTGCCTAAAGAAAGACTAATCCAAGACCTCTAAGACATGTAGAAAATGGGACAATAAATGAAGACAAAAAGATCTACATTTTCGTACAGATTTGCCCCTTCAAGATACCACTTGGCATGAATACAAAGCAGCCTTTGAACATTGAGCCTATAAAAGTCACACCTGTTAATTTATCAAGGATGGGTCAAATAACCTACACTGTAGAAATAAACTCTTACAGCACAGATGAAAACAAAACATGATTGAAAGAGAATTATTGAAAATGACTATGGATGTGAATACCACTATAAGAATCAAATAGAAATATTAGATGCATACAGTCAGTGTGCTTTAATCAAGATAAGAAATGTGTATTATAAATGTGGACACTGTCATGGAGAGATACCAGGTACAAGAATTAAGTACATGGAGTAAACAATATCATATAATATCTTAGAGAATAGCATACGTTATATAAACTAGAAATAGCTGTTTTCTGAATCCAATTAAGCTTTGAACATTGTTAAAAGGCATAATATAGACAAAGAAGCATGCAAGAAACCTCTCGTTAGGAGGAGGAAGAGCTCAGAATGACTATACATGCAGTAATGCTGACAGTTCACGGTGGTATATTCCAGTTAGCAGGTTATTTAAGCAACGACTTCAGGGTAAGCTGCCCATGGAATTCTGCAAATGGAATTCCTTAGAAGAGCAATTAGCAAACATTTATTTCACACTATCTTCAGAGTTTGGGTCCTGTTAAATCCTTTGAGTGCCTCAGACCTAAATGCAAATGAGCATCTTTTGCTTCTACTGTTTGAAATAACAATGATGCTTCACTTGCTCTAGTATGGAAGATCACAAAGTGCTTTCATCGGCAACATTTCCAAGCATCTCTGAGAGATGCTCAGGAGGAAGGGAAGCATCCTAGACTCCACACACAGCACCCATCCAGGGTGTACACACTCTTGAGTGTTTTGCCAAACTTGGTCCCAAATCAGAAGGTATACATAAGCTCAACTCTTTCAAATTATTTCTGTGACAAAAGTCACTCTCACCTACTACTCAATGACCTTTAAATGTGGTTTTCTCCTGCCAGGTCTTTTGTCATCATTTGCAAGGATTTCCTATTAGACATCGTATCACTTATGCTGTAAACCTTTTGAGTAATAATTTTTCCTCCAAGAAAGAATGTGTAGGGGCCAAAGGAGGGAAAGCATGGGGTAGAGGATGATGAAATTATTGACACACTAATTCCATCCATCTCCACTCACCATAGGAATGAACAGAGCTGTCTTTAGGAGATGGATAGAGTAGGATACCAAGTGATGCATCTGCCTTCACTCAAGAATAAACCAGAGGAAGAGTGAAATCACAGCTGGGGATTAGGGATAGAGAAGCAGAGGCAGCTCCCTTCCCATGGGAACTAGGGGGCGAGGGAAACTGACATGAAATAAACTCCTGAACCAGCCCACAGCCTTCCATGTCTGCTGCACATCTCCCTTGCAGCTGCAGAAAACAATATGGGGGGGGCTAGGAAATAAGAGCAGCTGGCCACAGAGCATGTATTACCAATTGTTTTTATTTCCACTTATACATTTATATTGGGATTTTGTAGCAACATGTCCTAGTAGAGATTTCAGAGTTAGAACTTCATAGCATTACAAACACACAAACAACACGTTCTGGGAAATGTTCCATTATTATACAGTCATATATCCCAAATTTTTCACCAAAGGGCAAGTGAACATCTGCAGGAAGGGAGAAAGAGTAAAAAAGCAAGATAAGGAAGAGGAATGAGGAACAATTTCAGATACAGTATGTACAGATACCTCCAATATTAGAGGTATTTCCAATTTCCTTGGATTCAAAGTGTTTGTTTTCTCTGAATGCCCCAATTGAACATATTAATATTATTAAACTTCTTATCTATAACACACTCTGCAAATTCAGGATGTTTTCCAGACAATTGATAGTGCCTTTTGAGGGAAACTTATCAAAGACAAGTTAAGAAAAGTGAAAAAAAAATCAATATTCACACTAAGTTGTCTTAGATGTGACTTATATAACTGATACATAAAAGTATGGTGAAATTATTCTAGAAAAGTCTGATGACTTCTTTGAGTTAAAATGTACTGAAGAAACTTAAACACTTAATTTATTTGTAATACAGGAGGTAAGGAAGGGTGTTAATGTTTCTATTTTAGAGATGAGAAAATTGATAACCATTTAGCATAACTAAATTTCCAGGTTTTGCATTCTTCACAAATTGAACATATAATGGTTGCTTTATGTTACTTTTTCCTTTCTACTATTATTTCATGGAACTTGCCCAAGGCTGGGAATGGTGTTTGATACTAGGCTGCAGAGTCAGGCTGACCTGAGCTCAAATTCAGAGTGTGTCACTTTACAAACAATATAACTTCTGGCAAATTACTTCAACTGTATAAAACTCAGCTTACTGCTCTGTAAAACTGAGCTAATAATAGCTCAGAATTTTTGTAGAATTTAAATAGGATAAAAAAATGTTTGGCAGTGTCTGGCTCAAAGGAAATAAAAAATAACAGGATTTTTCTCAGGTTCAAGCACACACACTCACACACACACACAGACACACACACCAAGCCAGCTTTGAAATCAGATATTCTCAAAATACTCATTTATAGCAAAGAGTAATGTTGAAGAGCCATTTAGTACAAACAATTATTTATGCCATAGATAAAGAAAGCAATCAGAAATATACATGGCTTATATATTTAAAAATCTCTACATATTTCCCAAAAGGGCTAATAAGCATGTGAAAAAATGTTCACCATCTTCACCATCATGGAAATGCAAATGGCAACTACATGGAGATTCCAATTCACCTCAGTCAGAAAGACAGTGACCAAGAATACAAAAAGCAATAAATACTAGGGAGGATACAGGAAAAGAAGACACTCTTCACTGTTAGTAGGAATGTAAATTGACACAGCCTTTATGGAAATCAGTATGGAACTTCCTCAAAAAACTAAAACCAGAACAACCATTTGACCCAGCTATCAAATTCCTGAGTATATTCTTGAAAGAATTACAGTCAACATACTATAGAAATCCCCATGTTTACTTCAGGACAATTCACAATAGCTAAGTTACAGAAATGGCCTAGATGACCATCAACAGGTGAATGGATAAGACAATGTGGTATATACAGAATGGAATATTATTCAGCCATAAAGAACAAAATCATGTTATTTGTAGAAAAATGGAACTGGAGACCATCATATTTAGTGAAACAAGCCAGACTCAGAGTCAAATATCACATTTTCCCTCATACAGGGAATCTAGAAGACATAAAAAATTTTAAAACATTCTTAAAAATAGAGCCACGAAAGAAGGGAGACTTTCAGAAAAATCAAGGGGTTGGGGAGGAGAGGAAAGGGAAAAGGGGATAAAGTGGAGAGAAATGATCAAAGAATGTTACATGAGTGTTCAAAGTGTGCCAGAATGGAACTCACAATTTTGTATAACTAATATGCACTAATAAAAATTCCTTTTTTTATTAGTAGCCAGACATTGAAGGAAAAGTCTTTTAACAGTGGACAGTAACCAGATATACACATACAAAAGAAATTTTACCCCTTACTGTATTTCACACTATGAACAAAAATTGACTCAAAGTAGATCATAGATTTCAATGTAGGAGCTGAAGCTCTACAACTCTTTTTTAAAAATAGGTGTAAATCTTCACATACTTGGGTTAGACAATGATTTCTTAGCTACAATACCAAAAGCACTAGAAACAAAAGAAAAACATGGATATATTGGGCTATATCAAATCTAAAAACTTTTTTGTGCTGTAAACTGTAACATAATAAAGTGAAAAGACAACTGATATTATGAGAGAAGTCATTTGCAAATTATATATTTGATAAGAGACTTGTATCCAGGCTATATAAAGAACCTTATAACACAGTAGTAAAAAGATAACCCAGTTTAAAAATGGATCAAAGAATTGAAAAGACATCTCTCCTAAGAAGATATACAAATGGCCAATAAGCATATAATAATATGCTCAAAATCTTTAATCTTTAAGGAAATGCACATCAAAACCACAATTAAATACTACTTCACACTATGGCCTACATATGAGGGCTGTAATAAAAAAGCAGACAAGTATTGGAAAGGATATGGAGCAATTAGGACACTCATACCTCATTAATAATGAACAATGGTGGCACCCACTTTGAAAAACAGTGTGCAGATCCATAACTAGTTAAACAGAGAGTTATTATATGACCCAGCAATTCTAGTCCTAGGTATACACCCAAGATACATGAAAACAGGCTCATGCAAAAATTTGTACATGAAGGTTCACAGCAGTATTATAATACCAACAAAGTGGAAACAGCCTAAACCAAATCATGTATAAATAAAATGTGCCAGATCCATCTAATAGAATATTGTTTTGATGATAAAAAGGAATGATGTACTGTTATATGCTACCACATGGAGGAATGTTCAAACTATTGTGCTAAGTGAAAGAAGTCAGGCACAAAAAAAAAAAAAATGACATTTTTTTTGTTTGTTTTTGTTTTTTTGGTACCAGGGATTAAACTCGGGTCCCTGTGCTTGCGAGACAGGTGGCATAACCACTGAGCTAAATCCCCAGCCCTACATGACTCTGTTTTAATGAGAAATCCAGGAATGGAAAATGCATAAATACAGAAACAAAATCAATAGTTGATTTTAGTAGAAGTGGTAGGGATGGGAAAGAATGGAGAATGTTAATGGGGTGCAGGATTTCTCTCAGAAAGGACACAAATGCTATAAAATTCAACTGTGGTTATGGTTGCACAATAATTTAAATCATACACTTTATATAGATAAATTATATAGTTTGTGAATTATATCTCAATAATGTTGGTCTCAATATAATTGCTTTTTCAGAGGTTAAAACAAGACAAATAATTTTTTTTAAAAAAGACAACTTTGTTTTTCCAGAGGTGAAGGCAAGACGAATAAAAGTGGGGGAAAGCATTTCCCACTGTCTAGTGAAGTCTGACCAGTGGGGTCTATGAACGTCATCTTGAGACTATTTGCTTAACCCAAGTTTAGCAGAAAAACATCTAACATTTCTGTGACCTGCCTTTCTGAACTTCCTAAGTGGCTTAGAGAGAAGCTGCTCAGAAAGCTCCAAATGGAACCTAAAAATATTATCTCCTGGCTTTATAAACACCAGAAACACTAATGAAGGGAGGAGCAGCAGGCCCAGAAATTGAACATTTTATCCAGGTTAGAAGACTCGAGTGAAGCCTAAACTCATCTTAGGAGGCAGGCATGAAGGCCGAGAAGAGGCCAGGCCAGGGCCAGGGAGGTTAAAATCAGCACAGGATACAGAAGAAAAGAATAACAATGGTCTTAGATACATAAAGCAGAGCCAGTGTGACCACTATTCTAAACATCAGTAAAACAACCTCTTCACAAATCAAACTCTGCCCTCATTCTGCTGACCAAGTTTGGAGAAATGGATGCTCATCCCACTCCCTTGAGTCCTGCCTTCTTGTATCTTGGAGGACACAGAAGGAACCATGCCACATTTGGCTTTTTACAGAAGCATTCCTCCAGTGCTGCCACTCCCCAGGTGCTCATCCAACTCTGCCCAGCCTGGCTCCACCTGCCTGAGCTCCCTACTTGATGACAAGAGTGCCACCCAATTCAGCAGCCCTAACTCATCATGCAGAGCAAGGCCTCAGTAAATGTGCACTGCCTGGGTGGAGACAGACTAAAAGTGCTCTAATGAAAATAAGGGCCTTTACATCAGTCAGAAACCTAGAATTACCTACAATCCCACTAGAACCAAGACACCAGCCACTCCTCCACTAGTGACAAATAGACCAGGATACCAATAGAGATGAAAGCACTGCAGACACAGAAACAGATGGTAACATCCCTTGGCCTTAGAGGAACCTTAACAGCCTTCTGGATCAATCTTTGGATTTGACTCTGAAGGTCTTGTGGACTATGGAAAAGTATGGTAGAACTGTGTGTGTGTGTGTGTGTGTGTGTTTTATTTTAGTAATTTCTTAGCTGATTTTTAAAATCCTAGGTAGTAATCACAATCATCCTGACATATGAATTTAATAATCATGATTTGTTTGTTCAACAAACCTTAATTGAGTGGCTTTAATAATTCAGGTATTCTAATAGGTACCAGGAACATGACAAGGAAAAAGAACCTTCCTCAAGGTACTTAGGACTCATAAGGAAGATGAAAGCAGATATTGCAACATAGTGCAATAATTTCTGCAAGTATTCACCAGTATCATAGGAACATAATTGGGGCCTGAGCTTAAGAACTGATGATGATGATAATAGAGAAGATAGGATAAATTCAAGAGCTATTTGGAAGGCTAAGTTGACAGGATTGGATGACTGTTGGAATATGAGGATATGGTATCTGCCTGTTCCTTTTCTCTCTCAAGTCTTTTCCTTTTTTTCCAGCACAAGACCCCTCCCCCTTTCCTTTAGGAAACCGATCCTTTTTCACACAGTATGGGTGTGGTGGAACTGCCATGCACAGTACCTCCTATGCCTCCTGTCACAAGGCTGAGTACCAGACCCAACATAGTCATTTACCATATGCCATCCCCATTATCTAGTCATGAGCTACAGAGAAAGGAGAAGGAAGAGAGGAAGGAAGACAAGGAAAATGAAGAGGAGGCAGGGAGGAGGAGCAAGAGAAGGAGGAGCAGGAGAAGGAAGAGACAAAGAAGCAGGAGACAGAGGAAAGCAGAGGAAGAGAAGGAAGAAAAGAGAGGCTGGACAAGGTTTCCTGGCTCCCTAGATTCTCCCAGGCTTGCTTTACTGGAAATCCCATCTGTAAATCAATAAATTCCCAATTTTTTTAAAAAATAAATTCCCTCTTGAATGTAAGTTAGTTGAGCCAGTTTTCTGCCCCTTGCAAACAAAGGGAAGTTTAGCCACTCCAAAGATTAAAGTAGAAAGGAGCCAGCCAATGGTTACCAGCATTCAAGGCTGATGATAGGGAGCTGGTGACACTCTTCACCAAGACAGCACCAAGGGCAGTCATTTGTAGGAAAATGGGTAAACCTTGAGACCATGATGTTATGTGAAATAAATCAGATGCAGACACTTCAATATCACATGGTTTCTCTTACATGAGAACCCTAAAATATAAATAGAGAGTAAAAGAAGAGATAATAAGCAAATGGGGAAATAGATCTTTTGCAAAAAAGGAAGGGGACCTAGAGATGGAAGAGGGGAGAGGAAGAGGATGAAAAACAAATGATGTGTTATGTACATGTGCCAGCTCCCCCACAATGAATGTAATCATTCTGTACAGCAAACATGTACTAATAAAAATTTTAAAAAGATACGGAAGTGGGAAAGAAACACTGGGCTCAGCTGTATCCCTGAGGCCTCAGGATCCAGGGACCCAGGTAAAGCAGTCACAAAAAATACCCATGGAAACAGCTCAGAGTGTTAACCCTCAGATAATGAGACAAACCATTGTGCCTGCCCCCTTGCTGTTCTTTAATTTACACATTTTCTTTAAAGAGGTATAGTATTTTCAAGCTATTATTTTTAAAAAATATATTAAACATGGCATCTATGTACTTGGAAAAGCACTAGGTCGCAGCCACGAAGGCAACAAAGATTGTGTTCAAAGGCAACCAGAGCAGCATAGAGTCTCTCTCATTTTTCCTACAGAGTTTTCATTTCTGTTTGAGGGAGGAGAACATGAGCAACCCTCACCTGACCCCTCTGCCATAGATATTGGGGTAATCAAAAGGGTAAGTGAGGATAACAATGAGAAACATGTAGAATTATACTTCAAACTGTTTCTCCTTGCCCCCCAAACTTATTGGCTGAATCCTCCTATCCACGCACCCAGCCAGTCTCCCTTGTACCTGTCTCACTGACACAATTAAAAGATTACTGTGAAAATCTGACCTGTTCTTTCTCAGTTAAGTTCCCCCAAAACATTTCCTTCAAGTTGCCTCAAAAGGTTTTGAAATTTTTATCTTATGTGATAAAACCAGCTAGAGGACAATTAAAAATTACTTAAACTTCTGAAATATCCTGAAGGATACTTGAGTGGACAGGTAATTGATGAACACTTTTAAAACCATTTCAAAATCCAAATTCCCCCTAGCTAACTGAAATGGCCCTTTTGCTATTTAATCTCATCTTTTTCTTAGTATTCAGTAGATCTAAAAAACAGCTGGTCATTCTCTGATATTTTAAGAAGAGTTAAGTCTACACTAGTATTTAATCTTAATTGATTTTATACTTAGTTCCAACTCACTGCTTGTCTGAAAGCCAATTTCTACAAAAGGCAATGAAAAATCTGAAGATGAGAAGTAAGTTAAGTAAGAGAAGAAGTATGGACTCTTGGTGTCTTAGTAATTTTGTGTTGCTGTAACAAACTATCTGAAGATGAGTAATTTAAAAAGAGGAGGTTTGTTTAGCTCATAGTACTGGAGGGTCAAAAACAGGAACCAGCATCTGCTGGGTTCTGGTGAGTGAGGACTTCGTGGCAGATAACATAACAATGGCAGATACATATGTGAAGAGGGAGAGGCTACACAGCAAGGTAGGATGCAAGAGATTCAAGGGAGGTGCTAGGCTGGTTTATAACAACCTGCTTTCCAGGGACTTTTCTAGAAAGCCAGTACATGCCCTTTGAGAAAAGCACCAGTTTCTGCTAAAGATCTAGTAATTTCCCATCAGCACCCCTTTCAAGTCCCACTCACTACCTCTCAGCATCACACACTGGGGACCAAGCTTCCAGCAAATGAAACTTGGGGGGATATATATATATATATATATATATATATCCCTCCCCTATCACCCAGTAAGTAGGGCTGAAAGATCAAGTGCCCTAGGGAAATGTGAATAAATGTACTGACATTGGAAGTCTAATCCCTGCGCCCTGAGCTTCTGCCTGCTCCCAATGCCACTCAGAGACATTTCAATTTCATTCTTTGCCAAGCTCTCCCTCTTCCCATCTCCAGAGCAGCAGCCCTACATCACATTGAATTTGAAATAAAGAAATGCTTTTCCTAAAGAATTCACACAAATAATCTCATTACCCCAGTGCTTGGGTTTTTACAGCAGACATCTTCTGCCAGGAATAAAAGAAAAAAAAAATGTGCTCCAGGCTCACTCCCAGGGAACAGCTGCAAGGAGAAAAATGGTATTTAATTCATTGTGAAATATGCAACAATGGCTACACTGCACTTTTAAAAGCCTTTTGATAGTAAAACCCACAGGGAACAGCCCATCCTGTGTGCTGAAAAGCAGCTTCCCCACAATTAGTCTCTCTATTCAGAGGTCTGGGAAGTCTGTGTAAACTTCAGCACGTGCTGTGTACACTGTGGAGTGCTTCAAGGGTATAACCTTTCAGGAACTTCTCAGGGCTTAGTCTTGCTCAGTGACTCTGCCTGATCTAGAGCAGGTCCGTTGGGGGTGGGGAAGTAGGGGCAAAGAGAAGTGAATGGGTAAGAAGATTCTTGGCACCCAAAATGAATGTCCAACAAAGGAAAAATCATTCTCTGGAGAAGGCCTGAAAATCACCAGGTTTGTTCATGCTCTTAAAAACCAAGGTCAGACCAAGATCTGGCAATAGCGATCGAGCAAGAGTGGCTTGTTTTCCTATTCCATCGCTATAGGATCTCCAAGGGTCTCTGGCTTGTGGGAACATTAAGAAAGCTTACACCTGTATTCTCTTATCCTGGAGGGTGGATATTAGTCACTGAGGGGGAGGCAACAATGAAGATGTAAAAAATATGTCTGGGCAGGCAAAGGTGGTCAAAAGAATAAGCTTCAGAGCAAGATTTTAGTTTAATTACCAGCTCTCTCTCTCTCTGCTTCCGAGATACACTTAGTTTCCTTTGGAGGAGGTAGTATTCTCTTTCTCAGCCTCATCCATCTCATGTGTAAAGTGGGAATGATATGACTGACCTTCATAGGAAATATAAGAGCAAAAGACCACACGTACATAATCCCCAGCCTGTAGAACATATTTAGAAACAGTAACTATTCTACCTCTCAAGCCATTCTGAAAAGTCAGGACTTCTCGTGAGCTTTCTAGAATAATATTATTTACATTCCTAATTAATTGGAGAAGAATGGGCTATGAACTCGTCTTTATTGCTATTCTTGATTTTTTTTTAATTGAGTAGAGAAGCGACATAAACATGGGGATGGGCACAAATACCAAATGGGACATTCAAACAAAACTTTGCATCATGATAGATTGGTTTTATTTTTCAGGAAATGTAAACTCAGAATTTCCAGAACACAGAGCACTGATAAAAGCCCTGAATATTTCAGGCATGGTTTAAGTGAACACAACAATTATTCTATTATCCCTAGTCTTTACCTGACTCTTCAGGCATTTCTGTTTCCAGAAGTAGCCAGTCACTTTTGCTACACAACACAACATTTAGCTATAAGTGTTTGGCAGAGCACCAGCCCTGAGCCTGCTCAGTTAGCAATGTCCATCTGAAATCCTGACTGAAGATAGAGATGGCTAAGCCATGACTGGGCATTTCAGAGCAGCTGGGTAGAAGACAACCTCTCTAGTTTGGAGAGCTCTGAAAACTGTCTCCATTGTATAAGTGAGTTTGTAGGAGTGGATATATTACAGTCAGTGGTTCCAAGAGAAGCCAAAGATCAGAAATGAGGGCTAACACTCCACAGGGTAACCTAGGGTCGGGGGAGTTGGCTGGGATTGTCAGCAACACCCAGTGGTTTATCTGCCATTGTTGTTTCTATAAACATTGTTGGGCAGGGAAATATTAGAGGCATTTTTTCTACCACAGTGTTTCCCTGTAGTACTAGATAAGGATGATGGGGAAATCTATTGCTCACTAGAAAGTCAGTAAGACATAGATCTCAGCATGCTGTGAAGTGGACAAAGTGGCCCATCCACATTACCCCCTCCAGTTTACTTTAGGGAAATCATGGGCCCATGACCTTCATGGGTGTCTGCAGAAGTCATCGCAAAGAACATGAAATAAAAGATGCTGAAAATGAGAAAGAAAGGATGTGCCTAGACTTTGGGCAAGGTTATGACGCTTGCTTGTTGCCAAGACAATGGGATGGAAGCAATACATTTTCTCAGTGATGACCAGAACAGTGGAAAGGAACTTATCATAAGGAAGCCTGTACCAGTGACTTCATCCCTGCTGAGCAAGATCTGCTAAGGGCCCTTCCTAAGTAAAATATGCTGTATGCTACCGAATGGCAGAGTGCCTTAGGACAGAAATTCTTACCCTCTTGGGGGACCTCAGACCTCCTGGAAAATCAGAGGAAACTAGAAATATTTTTTTTGAACCTTGGAAATATTCCTGCATGTAATTGCAGCAGGATCACACATTTCTGAAACTCATCTTGAACAAGAACTCCCGCTCTATGAGAATTAGCAGATCTAAGGCTTGGCAGAAAGTGGTCAGGGTTGATTTTAAATAAATGCATGAGGTAAGTACGATATCAGAGGGGAAAGACACAGGCAACTAGAAGCCTGGATCTGTAGATATTCACACTCCTAGGATTTCTCCTTCCCCAGGACCACTTTGGAGAGTCTGAGGAGGAGGGAAAAGACTGGTGAAATTGAAAACTGGTAGCTTGGCCCTTTGGTGTTTTAATCTCACCTGCAAGGATGAACAGGCTCTGTACTGTCTCCTTAAAATAGCAAGAAAGTCGAAAAGAGTCAAATAACTTTTCAAAGTTCTTCAATGAGCATAGCTAAAACCTTCAGGAATGGAATGAGAAAAATGAGAAAATTTTTAAAAAGTGAGTGATTGAGGGAGGAGATCGCCGGCTGACTAGATGATGACAGGCAGCGGGGGGTCTGAACTGGAAGGTGAGGTCACTTGCCCTGGCAACCTGGACTGCCAACAGCTGCCCACACCTCAGAGGAGAGGTGTTTTCTCTCAGAGTGCAATTAGATTGCCTGTTTGAGCCCTGACCTCTGTCCATGGGATATTTATGTTTTCCAGATAGGCAACAAGGGGGTAAATGAGGGAAGGTGGAAACTGAAGGCATTGGGTAGGGAAAGAATGAAAGAGAGAGCGGAAGGAAGGAAGGAAGGAAGGAAGGAAGGAAGGAAGGAAGGAAGGAAGGAAGGAAGGAGAGGGAGGAAGGGGAGGGAGAAAGGGAGACAGGAGCTTGGTCATTTGACAGTAGTCTCTGAAATCCTAGAGAACCTTCTCTATGCCAACCTGCGGCTTTGCAAATTCCACACTCAGTATGGTTACTTCTGGTTCACAGTAATTCAGTGAGGTCAGTACTCATATTACAAATGAGGGAACTGAGGCTCAGAAAGGTTCAGTGATTTGCTCTTGGCTGCACAGCTGGTTTAAGGCAGAGCTAAAACCAGGACCCCAGTCAGTCCCACCCAACTCTAGTTCATTTCCAAATGGTAGCGACTCACGTGTGCTCTGGCCAAAGAGTTTCACTCCTTTACCTCGCTATTTCCCAATCTATCTAGCCTCTTGCAAAAAAAAAAAAAAAAAAAACCTACATCTCAGTCCAAAATCTCTTCTGTTCCAACCGTCTATTTCTTGAGTCCACCTTGGGGCAAAGTTGCTACACAGCCCGCAAGAAGACCCTGCAGGCCGTGGCAGTCCATGCCTCTCTCCTCTTCCGGAGCTGAAAAATCCCAGTTGCAAACCCGGGAGCTCGGAGCCGGCTGGCAGCGCCAGGGTTAACTCGCCAGCGCTGCGGAGCAATGATTTCTGTTTTATTTCAGCAAGGGAAGTGTGTGCTGCCTGATTAGCCCGATGGTTTCCTCTTTTCCCATAACCTCCAGACCCCCGTGGCCCAAGTGTTTACTCTCTGAAATAAAAAATCTGCTGGTGTTTTTCTTTTTGTGTGCTCGTGTATTTTGGGAGGATTGCAGGGAGGAAGACGAGGTCGGGGTTAGGGACGCGAGGCTGGGGGAGGGGAGCGGGGCGCAGCCTCCAGCTGCAGGCTCCGGGCTGAGACCCCTGGCTGCAGTGCAAAAAAAGCGACTTATTAATGAGGAAGCTGGGTCTCTGGCTTCAGCAGCTATAAACACAGCGAACATCTGGAGGGAGAGTATGCGTCTGTCCCTGGCCAGCCGTGAGCGCAACAGGCTGTCCCTGCCGGCCACCCCCACCCTCGGCTCTCACACACCCCTCTCCCCTCAGCGGCTCCAGCGCTCGCCCCGTTCACCCAGCTCAGGATTTCCATTCACTGGGCTAGGGCGACGCCAGCCAACCACGCGCACCACCCCCTGCCCCCGCTCCAGAAGAGGGGTCAGATTTCTTGGATCCTATAAGAACTCCATGCCCCAGGGACATTTTCCCAATTCGAACTAAATATTTGCGGTTTGAAAAAGTTAAGAGAACATTTTTTTTCCCTCTGCAGCCCCCTGGGATTTCGAGTCCAATGCCATTAACTTCCTAGGATGTTTGAGAAGCAAGAATCAGGCCTACAGAATCCTTGCATTCTACTCGTAGCTGCACTAGCCCTGGCCGCAGGCTCCTCTTCCTCCTCAGCGTTCACCTTCCTTGAAATTGCAAGGGCAATTTCCGTTCCTAAAGACGTTTCCCAACCCAACAGCCCAGGGCCTTCTGAGGTCCCCCCAGTCCAGAACCTGGCCCTTCTTGTCTTCTGGTTCTCCCAGGCTCTGCTCCCCTAACACCAGTAAAATGAGTTATAGGCAAGGAGGCCGGTGCAGAAAAACAGCCTGGGGCAAGAGAGCAGTGGCCAGACTCCTTAGGTAAGGGTAGGACCTCTAGTCTCCTTGGCTCACTTAAATTCATGCTCCCACCAAGCTGAGAGGAAAAAGAAGGCAGGGAGCATCTATAAGCTGTGACCCTGCAAGTCTACTACTACCATTGAATGGACCAAAAACTCTTTAAAATAAGTATCACACCTGTTGGAAATAGGGGGAACTTTAGGGAATTTAGCCAAAAATCCAGTGCCAATGGCATCTCAGATATAGTTCTTTCAACCACACCACACTAAGCCCTCTGCCTGGACTGCAGGTCCTTCAACTTGTACTCCAAAACCTCAAGCCAAGAAAGTGCTTGAATATTTCATATTCATTTGAAAATGAAATAGTACAGGCTCAAAAGCCACCAAAGGAGCAGTAGGTGGGAGTAGAAAGTAGGAGATAATGTAACATTGGTAAACAGGGTGACTTCAGAGTGATGCCCTTCACTTACAGCAAGGAGGGCCAGGCACCCACAGCCACCTCCTTATCAGACAGGCAAAATGACACAGCGTGTTCGTAGACTCTGAGCAGGCTTGCTCTCTTCCTTGTGTACTGCTTGGGCTGGGCAGACCACCTGCTTCTCCTCTCTCCAGCATTTCCTCCTTGCAACTTCAGGTCCCCTCAGAGATGAGCTCTTCTTGCCACAAGCTCCTCTGTCCCTGGGAGTAACTGGTCAGGGCAGCTAGGCCCAACTGTGGCCTTCTGTGGAAGGCCAGACCCTAAGTGATGGTACCACTCACTCCTTCCCACCCAGCAGGCCTACAAGTCAGCATCTGAGAAGGCTTCCATTCCCCTTTTCCCTTAGTGTTTTATGCCCCAGTCTTGTGCCACAGAAGAGATGCACATTACTGTCTCTGGAAAGTTTAAGATATTTTGAAGTTGAGTTGAAAAATTGAGAAAATAAAATCCTGAGACTGGAGCAGGGGGTCCCAGGAGGTTCCTAGTTCACTTCACTAAGGCAACCTATAAATCTTCTCAGAGAAGAACAGTATGGCATCCTCTGAGGGATGATCTTTGATACTTTCTCTTTTTTTTGTACTGGGATCAAACTCAGAACCTTGGGCTTGTGAGGCAGGCAGTAGCACCACTGAGCTAAATCCCTGGCCCAGATGATCTTTGTCTAGTATTATAACATCAAATATTACAACATCCATGAAATGTACACAATTTTAGGTCATCTAAAAAAGGCAGACAGAGCCTGAAAGAGGACAAGCATCCACACACAGAAGATAGAGTTTAAAACATCACTTAAAAAAAAAACTCCAAGCCCTCTGAAATGGTCAGTTGAAAGAACAAATCTGCTACGAGAATAAACATTTCAGAGCAAGGTGAATCCCCATTTAACAAGTCTCTCTGGCATCCCCTCAATGTTCTCAACACTTAAAAGCCAAGCTGGAGGCATCTGTTTTTTCTGTTGAAACTTCCCACCTGGCTGTCTGTCGCCCTTTCCAAGCATTGCCCAGGTTTGATCTCTCCCAGCCGCCCCACTGGCTGAGAAAGCTCCAGGAGCGACTATGAATTCAGACTCTCAACACTATCTTGCACTTGAACTTCCAAAGTTTATTTGAGAAAGACATTCTTCAGTTCAACCATTTATTAGTAAAATTGTTTAAGAAACTTTAAAGAGTACTATCTGGGGTCATTCATTGACATTGCCAAACTTCATGTGATAAATAAATGTGATATTTTATGTATGAACCATTTGCTCTACCATGTAGATATACACATTTGAATAAAGGTTGCTTGCATGCAAGAACTGGGCCTTACCCTTTCTCTGTCTCTCTTCTTAGTATCCAGTGTGTGGCACTGACCACACAACGTGTTCAACCAATCCGGGAGTCACTTTCTGACTCAATGCTTCCCAGACATTTTTGGACTCCCCAAATGCATTACAGGACAATGAGTCAGAAGTCACTTGAGGACAATGGTTTGTAATTGCAAACATTCATATCACGGTTACTAAGTGAGGCACTGTTTTATGCTTTGCATAAATTAACTGAATGATTCTCAAAGTGTGACCTCTAAAGCAATAGCATCCGTGGTACCTGAGAATTTATTAGAAATGCAAATTCCTGAGCCCTAATTTAGATCCACTGACCCAGAAACTCTGGGGGTGGAACCTTACAACTTACATGTAACAAACTCTCCAGGTGATTCTGCTGCATCTGAGGAGATTCTGGTTCAATAGCTCTGGGTAGGGTTTAAAGCATTGCATTTCCAACAATACTGATGCTGCTAGTTTAGGGAGCATACTATGAGAAACTTCTGTTTGCAGGAGAAAACTGAAGTACCAAAATTAAGTTGTCCAAAGTCACAGTTTAGAAGACCTGATGAAAATCCAAGCAATTCGGTTCCAAAGTATGGGTTCTTTACCACTGCATTATATGTCTACCCTTTCTCATAAAGAATGGCAAGCGGCAGGCAGGTATTCTGTGCATGAGGATATCAAAGGTCTTACTGTAGTCAGCAACCAAAGCATACCAAACTGCACTACACAAGAAGAAAAACACTATGGTCTCGTTTCTCAAATTGAGTAGTATGGTAATAACACCATAGGTCTACTCTCATGAAGGTCAGTTGGGGTTCTATGTTTATAGACTGCTTCCCAACTCTAAGAAAGTATTTTGCAAAAGTGTACTTTGACAGCAACCTCACATCCACAGGTTTGGTTGATTCAAGACAAATCTATCTCTGGACTTGAAAAATAATCCCTGAAATGCAAAACAATTTAACACTATATCACTCTGGAAGGGTGCCAAGTAAGCATTTCCAGTGTTGGCAAGTATTTTTCAACATACACTATGGTCATTACGATCCTCATAAGTGGAAAATTGAGTCAAATATGAACGCTGGCAGTTCTGTGCTGTAAGTGGCCTTGAGGCCTGGGTGCTCACTGGGGTCTCTGATCTCAGTGTCTAGCTCCCAGGGGAAAACATGTGTTGCATGACTTCAGCTAGGGCTGAGATACAATCTGAAGCTCACTGCTTACACCTGAAAATGGCTTGCATCTATCCTGTCAATTCACAACTGGGCTGTGGGTAGGAATTAGTCGTAATAGTTAATGATAATAAAACATTAGTGAGTCCTGAGAGACAGGGAGAAAGAGCTTGACATGTAAAAATGATTCTTGTTATGATGATCGAGGGAAAGGGCTGAAGGTGAGGGACAGAACAGAGAGAAGGACCAGAGAGGAGACAGGGTCAGTGGCTCCACTCCAGTCAGACCATAAACAGTAACAGACATTGCAGCCCTGTCTTGTGTAAGGGGCTCCATTGATACACAAGTTTCCCTGACAGAAGGATGACGAGAAGCTGAGACAGAAAGGACCCATTCATTCATGCAGAACACTAGCTCTCAGCCCCATTGGCTCTTGATAATGGCTCCAGGCTGACAGGGAGAAGGGGGCAGGGGCGGACGGGAGGAGGAGATAAAAATGAAAGAAAAATGATGACTACAAGATTGTCCCGAAGAAATGTACAGCTGCACAGGCAATTGCATGCAAATGTGGCTTCCCTTTTTAGCTGTATAGCTAATGTCCCCAGAATCATCTTTTTTTCTCTTTCATATCATTTTCCTTCCCTTTCTTGCCTTGTCTTTTTTCTCAGCCTCCCCACTTCTTTTTCCCTTCCCATTCATTTTTCATCTTCTCTTTCTATTATCCTCTACCATACTACCAACCTTTATTTTCTGTCTACTTCCACATAGCTGGTCTTTCTTCTTCCACACCCCTTCACTGACTGTTCTGTCCCAGTGACTCCCAGCCTTGGTTACTGAGTCTTCTCTCTCCTCACCTGGTTAGATTTTCCCCATTTATGTTTTCTCTCAGATGCATTCTCTCCTTGACCCTCACTCCTTCCCTCTCCTCCTCCTTAGCCTCTGCCCTTCGTAAATAGAAACAACTTCAAGGAAGGTTGCTGTGAGAGGTCCTGGTCCTTCCTTGAGGGCCCCTCCAGTCGGCATTCCAGTCACTGACAGATGTGTAATCCTTGCAAAAGAAGTTCATTTATCCCTTCTGAGAGCACAAATGTGAGGGGGAAGCAGGACTGGGAAGTAGCCATGAGATGGAGGAAGGGAAGGAAGCTGAAGTTATAAATAGGATAAAAGAAGATGAAAAAAATATGAAGTGTTTTTCTCTCTTTTTAGTCAATACATCTCCAAGAAAATGTGCCACAGCTGGGGAAATCATTGGTTGGTTCATGCCTTCATCTCCCTTCCTTATAACCTCATGATTGCCTTCCAAATGACACCAATCACTGAGGCAAGCTGGACCACAGCCCAGAAATAGTTCCTGCATCTCCTTCATCTGGACAGCTCACACAGCACTGGGGGTTGCGGCTCAGGGTTCTTGCCAGTTATTTCCAGCAGAGGGAACCTAGGGCAATAGGAGCCACATTTTCCAAGCGATTGCCACTAACTGGTAGGGAACCAAACATCCATGGAAGCTGCCACTGCTGTGCTGTAGTTGGTGGCAACGAAGGTCTCGGTGACTCCCACTTCCATCTGACAACAGTAAAGTAGCCTGAATTATACTGCAATAAACCTATGCATTTTAAAGGCAGTTTCACCTAGTGGCTTTGGTCACAAGCTTTATTCACTGTCTCATTGGCCTTGAAATAAAATACTTTTTCCCCTTGGGACTTTATGTACTTCTCCATTTGGGAGAAAGAGAAGGACTGTGTCTTTTTGCTAAGAGGAAGAGTGCACCAAGTAATCCTGTCAACTCGACTCAGAGACTCCTGGAGAGATGACTGGCACACAAGAGCCATCACTTCATCAATGGGTTAGCCCATTGATGAGTTCAAAGCTGATTGGGCTATTAGAAGGTGAGGCCTAGTTGGAGGACACAGATTTTGAACTGAAACCTGTGAAACTGAGCCAAAATCAACCGTTGTCCTTTAGGTTGCAGGTGTCCAGTATTTGTCCCAACAGTGGAAAAGCTGACCAACACAAAGAGGCATTCTTTTTTGTTTTTGTTTCTTTCAAAGAGGCATTCTTATCTTGAGGCCATGGACAAGAGTGGAAATGTCTTCAACCATTAAAAAGATGTAACTTAGAGTGAGCAGAAGAACCACCCAGAGCCAAAGGTAATGCAAGGTAGCTTTCACCTCAGTTGCACTGGAAGGGTTATATGAATACTGACGCAACCATTTGACCTTTTACTTATATAAATATCTTGTTTGCTTAGAATTTTAAAGAACTTTTTATGTTCTCAAGTTTTAAGTCCTCTAGGTGAATGTGCAAACAGGTACAAAATTTTCCTAGCTTTTTTGTGTAATGGGTAGACAGCTGAGATATTTGGATTTAGCATAGAGGAACTGACATACTAGGCAGAATGCGCTAGCATAAATGTTGTTATGTCTACAGCCCAGGTGGTGCCAAAAAATACCTCAAAGATCAAAGGCTAATGAGTCAAGAGACTATGAAACATAGGAGTTGACTTCATTTTGCCCTGAAGAGGAACCAGGCAATTCCAAAGCAACTTTCTATGCCTCCCATACCCGACACACAACATATCCTACCAAGCACTACAGCAACGTGCCCTATATGGCTGCATTTATGTCTGATGAAAGGTAAAGCATGGAAAACAAAGCAAATATTTGTTTTATTTCTCCACTGTCATAAAAGTAGTTTACCATAAAGTTATGGAAGGTAAAAGGACAGTGAAAAAGAAAATTGCAGGGCTGGGGATTTAGCTCAGTGGTTTCACTGCCTGCTGCAAAAGCACAAGGACCGAAGTTCGATCCCCGGTACCAAAAAAAAAAAAAAAAAAAATTACATTTGTTTCTAGAGATTCTCCTAATCCCATGACTTCACTCATGTAATTCCTCAGAATTGGATTCAATATGTAAGAGCAATGACCTTCCTCATGTTAAGTATTCATCCTTGGATAAAACACAAATTTTGACTGGTGTATTTTGGTATTTAGATACGTTTATATTAACAAGGTCTCATGGAAAATTGAATTTAAAATCTGAATTTATCATCTTGTTATTCTCAAATTCAAGCTTTACATTTTGTAGTTTTTTAAAATGATAGCAGGTAAACAAGGACTAACAGTATTTTTAAGAAACAGAATGAGTCTAGAAAATAGAACAGAGACAAGGACTTCAGACTTCTGAGGTCCTTGGGAAAGCAGAGGTGTGTATTCCACAGAGCTCCCTGGAGTCTGACTCCTGTTCACCAGGGGGCAGCACTCTCACCAGTAAGACCAGGAAGGGGAGGGAATGCTGAGAAGAGAGGATCTGCTGTGACAGAGGGCTGGGGAGAGGCAGGCAGAGGAAAGAGAAGCGGAGTACTACTGCTCATGGGCAGAGACAAAGAATGACAGAAAGAGGTGATAAATGGAAGAGGTGTTGCTCTGTAAAAAGGCTAAGTCATTCATGCACCTCTGTTTTTCCAGTTTACCCTTTTGATTGCAAAATTTGCAGGCTTTTATGTCTACAGCCCTGCCTTAGGGGGCAAGTGTCAGGAAATGCTCAGTGAGCAAAACTGCTAACAAAATGGAGGCCCAAAATAATCCCTCTTGGGCCTGTTTCTAGAGTTTAGTCTTCCTGTTGAACAATAAAGTAAGACAAAATTATTGAAAAGGCCTGGAACTTTCCATCAGAGAACAATACCATCCGTCCACATGTAAGCCATGGCAGCATTATTTCAGAGCATGCAGCCCTTGTCCTTCAACTCTCTTCATCTCCAGCTTTTGTTTATGTTCCTACCTGAGCCACAGTGTTCGAGGCCAGTAGGAACTTCCTGAGTGGCCATCTCATCCCAGAATGGGAAGCAAGATCTTTGCTGGTGATAATTGGACTGGAAATCACAGGGCATTCGAGGATCTTCAAAAGCGCTGATAGGTCCCTGCCTCTGTGTCCAGGAAAGAGAAAATGAAACATATTAGGAGGAAAGCCTCCTTAAATTCACCGTCATTGAACTATGACTTTATACCATCCAATCACATGCAATCAACCATAGAAAATAATACAACATAACCAACTACTCATTAACTCCCCTTCACCACCCAAAATTCACAGGGCATGAGAATTTCCAATTTAAACTATGAGTACATTTATCTTCATCCATTTCTTCATGCATTTGAGGACTCTTTCTCTAATCTTCAAAGGAAGTTCATAGTTAAAAGGAGGGCAGAATAATTTATTTTTTAAATTTATACAATTTAAATTTATACAATCCTGGCCTTTTCTTTCTCTGATATCTTACTGTATAAAAACACCGTGAAAGAATATTCCTGTAAGACATTCCAATAACATAGAACTAGCAGCTGATAAATGCAAAAAGAAAAACAAAAACATGAGATCTACATCATAAATTCCCCTCATTTTCCAATTAGTCAGTAGATATAGGCTTTAATGACATCAGTTACTAGACAAGAACTATTTCCCCCAATATTTGATGATCATGCCACTTTCTTACTAATTTTACAAAATCCATAAAATTTACTATCCCACCCTGCATTAAGACAGACAAACATGATATGTGGAAGGTGATACTTTTTTTCAGTGTTTAAAATTATATCCTTTACAGCCAAATGAAACCAGATATACATAGAGGCAAATCCTGGATCTACCACGTACTGAAGGGAGCCTTGCCTGCTTCTTAATCTAAACCTCAGTTTATTCAGTTATAAAATGGGAATAATAATCCTTACCTCATAGAGCAGAATTGAATAAAATAATATCTATAAGACAACTATATAAAAGTGAGATAAAATATGAAATATATTTAATAAAGTCATGTATCATATAATATACATGCAATAATTACTGTATGTGGAGCTGGTTATCAATGAAAAGTAGGTATTATTTTAATATAAGATTTAATATTCTTCAGATTAGAAAAGTGGGTTAAATATTAAACAAAAAAAGAAACAGCAGATTTGTGGAAACATTTCTTGAGAATAGGAGGCTAATCTGTACTGGGTCATCATCACATTTATTTATTTTTTATTCTCATTCTCTTCTCTTACGGCCCTTCAACTTCCATAAAAACTCCAAGTTAAAAATCAAAACTCTGAAAGAATTTGATGTGATTAAAATTATTGATGGTACTGTAATAGTAAGTGCAGCTCCTAAGGTGCTATTCTCAGCCCACAAAGTAGCTTGCTAACTCCCAATAGGATTCTCTATTTGAAGAGCCTCTTGTGCCTACCCTCTCCTCAAGGATGCAAGAATCCAGCACTATTATGTTAGGTGCAGTTACTCATTGTCTACTATCCCCAGCTTTGCAGTGGTACATCCACTTAATAGCAGTTTAAAAATGCCTTAAAAATATATTGGCATAGGGCTGGGGATTTGGCTCAGTGGCTCCGCTGCCTGCCTTGCAAGCGCAAGGACCCGAGTTCGATCCCCGGTACCAAAAAAATACATATATATATATATATATATATATATATATATATAGCATACAGAACATTGATTTAAACCCAAATGGAGAACAAGGTATTGCACATATTATAAAATCTCAACTTGGACCTGTTTTCCATAATATTCATAAGCTTATTTAAATTAGGGCTGTTTTATTGTTTAGATCTGAAAGGTTCCCCCCCAAGTATTTGGATGGTGAGAGGCTCTATGCACATCAGTGGATTCATCCATCAGTGATTTCAGTAGCTGAATGTGCTGTCAGGAGATGGAGCCCGGCTGGAAGTGGGCACTGGGGGTATGAATTGGAAGGGTGTATTCTTTTCCAGGGCTTCTCCCTTCTCTCTGCTTCTAGGCTGTCATGGGATGGACAGCTGTCCTCCACCTGCCCTTCCACCATGCCATGTCTGCCTTGGAGTCAGCCAGCTTTGGTCTGAACCCACTGGAAACTGTACGCCAAATAAACCACACCTCCTTTAAATTGTAGGTGCTAAGTATTTTTTCCCAGTGGTGAGAAAGTAACTAATACAAGCTGGATATATTTTCCTCTTGGATTGTTTATCTTCCAACAGTGCTGGGTGCTGAAGTTACTGAAAATGTAATAACACCTTGAGAACCCAATAAAGATGCCTCGAGTTGTCTTATGTTGGAGACTAACATCACCAGCCTGCTGCTGCTGCTAAGAGGCCAACAGAACTGTGACAGTGTAAGCAGAACACTGGTGGATTTACCAGCTATATGCTTTGGAGACAAGAGATTTAGGTGGGTGATCAGCAAAAATATACTATTGAACTTCTGTCAGAAACTGTTTCCTGAGTTCTGTTTACATCTTATTTTAATACTGTAAGCGCCTCGAATAACTACTCACATTAACTCTGTTGAGTTTGCACAATAAAGGAGTCCTCTTTGAAGGACTCCTTGAAACTGAGTACATTTAAAACACATTTTCTACACATATAAGTCAAACTTGGTACTCTCAGTACCTTTTTCCATCTTTTCTTATTGCTTCAGATCCTTTCAAAATTTAACATCAACATCAAGCATCAGAGTTGGAGGACTAGGGTCTCAAGGGAGGCCATTTTTATTCTAAACGGTATGAAGAGGAGCTTAAAATTTCAAGTTGCTTGCATTTCTTTTCTTTTGAGACACTGTGCATATGGTTTACCTATAGCAGAAGATCCTTGTAAGATGGTAATGGGTAATATAAGTAGGGCCCTTCTTTGTAAGATAGTAGTGGGTGGTATAAGTAGTACCCTGGTAAGATGGTAGTACATAGTATAAGTGAGGGGGTCATGTAAGATAGAGGCAGGTGGTATAAGCAGGATCTTTGCTAAAGGGTAGCAGGTAGTATAAGTAGAATCCTCAAAAGTAGGTAGTGATGGAGAGTTTGTTACAGGACCTACTAAGGTGGTAGATAACTGAAAAGAACTAGAATTCAGAATTAAATGTTTGGATTTTCCCTACTACGGGGAAGCCACTGATAGCAAGGGGTAATATGCAAAGAGGCATTGACAAAAAATGATCTTAGAACAATGTGCAGAAACAAGAGGGAAGACAAAAATGATCTGTTAGCGAGTGGGGTATAAAACAATGACGTTTCAGACCTGGATGATGTTGGTGTAGTTTTATTTTAGCCTAACTCAAAGCTTTTGAATTCTAACTACACATAGTATTAGCTTGATTTTACATGGCTGGCCTTTTTCATGGGGTGGTCTTTGTCTCCAAATGAGGCTCTTTGTGAAAAGGAACAGTTCATTTGGTTTTATAAATAAAACTGTGTATTTTAGGGCATAATTTCTCTCTAACTGTCATCAGTTGAGCCAGAGAACACTGGCGAAACCTGTCTCCAAATTTTTTTTAAAAAGAAAAGAAAGAAAAAGAGAAAAGAATGAGAAGATGATAATATCCAAATCTACCCTAAACCACACACATCTTTGCTGATGGGTGCTCCTCTCCTAAGAAGCTTTTCATGGTTCTGTTATCTCAACACCTGCCTGTTATTAGACATTTCATGAACTGACTTAATAGCTATTTCATAGAGTATGAAAACGACTTTTTTACTCAAAAGAAACACATCACCAGAGTTCCACTTCATTATGAAACCATCTCAGTTGCAGAGAAATAAGCAGGGTATCAGCAGAGTAGAAATCTGCCATGCACAGCCCCCACCTTGCTGCTATATAGGGCACCACCCAAAGCAGGTTCCTGCCCATCGAGTCTCTTTGTTGGCACCTTTCTTTCCTGGCTGCAACTGAAGATGAGTTAGTGAGAGGCAACCAACACATCCAGTCTCTGTGATAGTTTTTAAAAACTGCCTGACAGTTTCTCACGCATTAATCCCACAGGTGATCCTTGAAAGGAACTAACATACATCACACCTGTTGGCGCCAGCTGGCATGCCAAGCTTCACACTGACATGGTCGCATTCAGTCTTTGCCATAATCCAGCAAGACTAGTGTTTCCTCTCTGTTTTGCAGATGAGCCAACTGAGATTTTAGATGGGAAGTAATGCTGCAAAGGCCAAATGGCCAATAAAACAATGGAGGTAGAATTTTATCTCCAGTCTGTTTAACTTCAGATTGTCTTTTCTTCTACCTGTACAACAAGAAGAGCAGCTCAAGATTAGTTTGCTTACAAATGATGGTTATTGTTCTATAATAGGTACTTGATGAATGATGCTCATGTGTTCACGGAGCTAATATGTATGGTATGCCTTGTCTCTGCCCATATTATGTTACATAGATCCTAAGCCACACAACATGAGCAAGAAAGGAGCCACACTCTCAGGATAACACAGACAAGTAAACAGGAAGTTACAATGAGGGGTAGGCCAGGGTTGAGTACCAATGTGTTGGGGAGGGGAAGCAGGGAAGGTTTCTTGGAGGAAGTAGATTAAGATGAGAACTGTAGGGTTGAATAGGATTTGACCTTGAACATTCAGCAAAGGGCCAGAGAGTAAAAGAACAAGAAGATCATAAGATACCTAAAGGTAAAAAAGAACATGCACAAGGCCTGGGGACATAGCTTAGTGGTAGAGTGCTTGTCTAGTATGTGCAAGGCCCTGGGCTCAAACCTCAGCACTCCAAAACAGACAAAGAAGATACACAACTATGTAAAGTGGAACAAGAAAAGGTAGGCATCATAAATGATGAAGACTGTTGTTTGCCAGGGGCTAGCACAAGGGAAAGGCAGGCTCTTATGCACCTAGGACACTTGTAATGGTGGCGAGTAGGAAGAATTAGACCAGTAGGCACAGGGTAAGGCAAGCAATGGATAATACACAGGAATTAGAATTTGGGAGAAAGCCATTGGGGGTTGTGTATGTGACAAGGTGGATCATATGCTCTAGAAAGATCCATTTGATTTCACTGAGTAGGATGGGCAGGGACAGAAGGTAAAGAGGTTGGTCAAGAACAGAGCTCTGCCAAACCATATTAGGCCTGAAGCAAAAAGATACATCAGGTTTACTGACTCCAATTTTATCTAATTTTTAAATTCTTATCCATAATAACTTTTGCATTAATTCTCATTTTTAAAGATATTGCATTAACCACTGTGGAAATCAGTATGGAGATACCTCAAAGAACTAGGACTAGAGGTTCCATTTGACCCAGCTATTCCCCTGCTGGGGATCTTCCCAAAAGAATTAAAAGAATCATACCACAGCAATATATGTGCACTCATGTTTATAGCGGCACAGTTTGTAATAGCTAAAGCTTGGAAATAGCCCAGTTGCCCATCAACTGGAGACTGGATAAAGATGTGGGTTTTTTTATAAAATGGAGTACTACTCAGCCATAAAGAACAAGAAACTAGAGACATTTATAGCTAAATGGATGCCTATTGAGGCCATACTCTTAAGTGAAATAAATAGGACACACATGTGTAAATACCAAATAGTTTCTCTAGTGTGAGAAACTGAAAGTGTAAATAAGGATTAAAATGATTAAAATGAATAATTGATAATTTGAAATAGGAAAAGGTCCAAAGGTGTAGGGGTGGTGGGAGGGGAAGGGGAAAGGGAAGAAGGGAAAGGAAAAATTATGAGAAAAGAAAAAAAAAAATAGAAACGAAATCTATGTAAATAGGGAATGGTGGAAGGAGTGAAGGGCGCACAGGTAATGGGGAAAAAAATAAGAACAAAGATACATCATGTACAGGTACAAGCACCCAAAGATAAATGTAAACGTATTGTATACCTAAAATGTGCCAAGAAAAGAATTTTTAAAAATAAAGATATTACATTAGTTTTGGGGTCCCCTTCTCAATGTGACTGCCTCACTCCTCTAATCTCAGTCAGTTATAAAGAAAGAGCTGGGTCAGAGTCATGTGTGGATAGTGATAAGGAAACAAGGAATACACAGTTTTAAAAGAAGAATCAAGATCATCTTATGACTGATTGGATAGAGGGGATGAAGGGAAAGAAAAAAATCTAAAGTAACAGATTGCTTGCTTCTGTGATAGTGAAAATGGTGATTGAAAGTGACATAAATAAGAAGAACGAAAAGCAACATCACTTTTGGAGCTGCTTAGAGAAATGGAAAAGCAATTTGGTATGTGTGGAGGGGGTCCCTAAGTGCTGCATCATATAAGGACAGGAAAGAATAAAATAGATCTCCCAGCATAAAGGATCAAATTAGAGGACAGAATCAAGAAACACACCAGATAAAAGGTAAAGAGAAGCAACAATGGGTCTGTAAAGTTTCTCTTCCTACAGTTAGGAAGAGAAATGAGAGGACCAAACAATACCATGATGCACCAGCTGAAATAGAGGAAAAGCAAGATGTGCACAGTTATGGAAGCTAAGAGCAGAGCTTTAAGCACCAGGGGTGGTTTCCAAATGGCCACTAAGGAAAGGGTGGTAGCCAAGCAGCCATGGACTGATGGGGTCCCTGGGCATCTCAGAAAAGTACATCTCTGCCCTGCTCCACCATTCACACAATGCGGAACCACCTGGGGAGCAGCACAGTTCTCTCTTTCCTCTGAAAAGCAACTACGAGAGCATACAGCCCACAGTCAAAAGGCTCTACCTACTTGATTCTGAAAATGAATCAGAGGATGCCTAGAAAGTCTGGAAACCACAAGGACAGGGACACACTCTTGTGCCTGCTCTGCTGTAAGGGTAGCCAGCTCTCCCAGCTACCACCTCAACTGACCTCATCCATCCTCATGCACAGTGGGGTCCTTGCTTTGAATCCTCTCCCAAGCCCCACTGCTTAATGCCTCAGGGCCTGGAGCTGGTATCTTCCCAGCCACCTTCCCTGCTCCACTACATGCAGCTATGTCTTCAGGGCCCCTCTTCACCTTCCCCATCTCCTTTTGCCGTATCTCAAAGTCATTCCTTTTGCTCAGGCTATTTTCTCTCTGCCCCCCACCAAAGTCCCACAAAGTTGGAAAACAGGAAATAGGGGAATACTTTTATGATACCAAATCACAAACATATGAAGTCCAGGTATCTGCAAGTGAGGTGACAATTCTTCCAGAGGGTTTCTGGCTACAGCCAAGCTGCTTTCACCATGCAGGTGTTTGCCTGTGAGCACTCTCCTCCCTCACCTTTTGCACCTGTCACTTAGTAGTTGCCTACAGAATCCTAGGGCTTAGCCTTAAACCATCAATATGGAAAACACAATAAACACGTCTAGAAGCTGCTATTTTCTAAACACATTTTAAACCCAGAGGTAAAGCTGAGTCCTCACTGGGTGGGTGGGCACTGGGATATGCAAAGCACAAGGACAACTTGGTATTATTTTCTAGGAATGTCATAGGCATTCATGTGCACTCTAGCACAAAGACAGAAGGCTATAAATCAGGAAGCTTGGATTCAAGTCCTGCTCCACCATCGAGGAGCTGTATAACCTCTGACCTATCACTTAACCTCCCTAATCTTTTGCTTCCTGAGGAGGCTGGCCCTGACAATCTGCAAGTTCCTTGCCAACTCCAAGGCTCCATTTTGCTGATGTACCCACATTCTTCTTCCTGACCTTGTGACGGACAGCCTTCATCAGATTAACAGCCACATGAGGGTGTGGAACCCTCTACAGCCAGAGGTTGTCAGAGTTTTCATAATGAAGACCATCACAACATCCCCTTATAATGTATGAATGCCTTTATATTGTTTTCATTCTTCCCTAAAACCATCCTTTAGCACTGTCTTGTCATCATATTTCTCACGCTGTGGAAGGGAAAAGTGAAGAGCTTAGGAGGAACCTTAGTTATAAGAGCTCTTAGACAGAAGGGGCTTTAAGACTATGTGCAATATGGACCACTTTATAACCTTCCGCTGCCTGCCACATGGTCACCTTTGACTCTGGGCTGAACAATTGCATAGGGACTTCCTTGCTGTCCTCAGAAGAGGCCTCAGGCAGCACCTCCTTGCACTATTGAGGAACACTTTACAGATAAATCTCCTTGGCTGATGATGAAAAGTTTGGTCTCAGAAGGGCAGCAGGGCACAGAGGTGCTTCTTAGGCACTTCTGATCAAGAGGGGCCCCTGGTCCTGCTTTGTGGGGGACAGAGAGAAGGAGGAAAGCAGAGCTCCTCAGCTCTCCAACTGTACATCAGAGAGGAGGGAAGGTGAGTGCAACAGCAGCCAAGAGATTCAGGAACGGACAAAATAGGAAATTCTCAAAGGGCAATTTAATTTTAGACTCAAGGCCAGGAAATTCTTTTGGAAACAATAAGAGTGATAGGCTTGGACCTTGGTGAAAGGGCAGGCGTGACACACTGCAGGTTTTTTCAGAAAAATCTGAAGCCCGGAGAGGGCTGTGGAGAAGGGCATCTCTAACTGTACTCCCACTGCAAAACTGTGCTTGGCTTCCATAAAGACCAGCTGGTTAGTGCACCAAGGTGGTGATGCTGAGTCCAACAACAGCACTGAAACTCTGCAGAGCAGCCTAAGGGCATAACAGTCTCTACTCACAGCTGACTACAGCTGAGACCCAGCTCAGGGCCTCAGAGTGGAGTAAGGAAAGGGCCCGAGTCTGGGCTACAGCCCTGCACTCTGCACTGGCGTTCTCTGGCTAAGAGAACTTGGGTGAAGTTGCCTTACTTGTCAGCTTGGAGTTCTGCAGATATCAAGTTTCTTCCCACTCAGCATGAAGCCTCCGGACCCACAGTGACACTCATGATGGCAACTGGAGGTGTTCTATGGTACAGAGAGGGCCAGTAAAGGTGGCTCCAAACCTTGTGATGGGATGTGGGTGGGAGAACTTGCAAGGCTAAAAGACTGTTCAGTATTGTGATTTTCTCTACAAGATGGAGTTTTGATGTTTTTCTAACTCAAGGAAGACCAAATTTTCATAAACAAGGTATATGGATGCATGAAAATTGTCTAGAAGTTCTCGTGTAGCACCAAGTATCTTTAAAAAAAAATGAATCAGATGGATTGGGTAATAAGGAGTTGCTACTGTCTGAATATTTTCTCCCAAAATTCCTATGTGGAAACTCAATCACCAATGTAATAGTATCCAAAGGTGGGGCCTCTAGGAAGTGAGTAAGCCACGAGGGCAGAACATCACAGATAGGATTAGGCTGCTTATGAAACATCTTGCGGGAGTGAGTCTAGTCTCTTCGGTCCCTTCTCCCATGTGAGGACACAATGTTCATTCCTTCTGGGGGATATAGCAACAAAGGACAGACTCGGCCCTCACCAGACCCAGAATCTACCCACTCCTTGATCTTGACCTTCCAACCTCCCAGAACTGTGAGCTACAATTCTCTGTTCTTTATAAGTTACCCAGTCTCAAGTATTTTGTTATAGCAACACAGACTAAAATAGGAATATTCTAAAACAAGAGTCAGGAGATTTGGACCACGCCCCATCTCTTGCCAGCTTTGTAAATTGGGCAATTCATTTAACTTCTTAGGACCTTAATTTTTTGATATTGTGACATGAGCTTCAAGTTGTAGCCTGACTCTGAAATTCTCCAGTTTATACTGATTGAACCTAATAGCTAGAAGAAAATATAAATTATTAGTGTTTTCTTTTTCCTTTAATTTCTGTGACTACCACTAAGAGTTTGGAATATAAATAACTTCCCTAACACTATGTTTCAACAATGGCTTTAGGTGTAAAACCATCATCATCCCAAGTAACAAGAATAAAAGAATTCTTTTCTGGCTTATATTTGGATTTGCAATTTCTTTTTGTGTGTTCCCACTCTTCTAATCCTAAATACCTTACTCATCGCCCTCTAGGATTCCCACAGAGAAGGGATCGACATCTGCACTGAGCTTCACAGATGCAGGCACAGTCTGCAAAGAAAGCACAGGGACAGCACAGCAATTGTGCTGCAAGCCCTGCAAAGACTCCAATCCTAAAGCCTGGGGATTTGGGATGAAGATCTGCCAACAGCCAGAGCCAAGGGTGAGAAGGAACCTGCTCCCAAGGAGGCCCAATTAAACCACAATTACTCAAGATAAGACAGCCAGGTATGTTTACACAATGGGGCTGTAAACCACCAGCACATGACAAGGAAACTTTGATCTGGTGACAAGAGAGCTGTTGATCATGCAAAGCAGTGGTGAAGCAAGAATATCTCCATCTTTACCCCTGGAGTTTCATCTTGTTCTGGCAAAACCCCAGTATGGACAACGAGTGGACAACAAGTAAAAGTCGTGTCCATTCTTCCTCCCACCATATGCTTCTAACACAATCAAAAAGTCCAGAATAAGACTAGACATGGTGAACAAAAGAACAAGGGAATTAACTGAAGTCATCTTTATGGAGGCACTGGACAAGCATTTTCTCACTTAATGGTCATCACAGTGACCTTTTGGGGTCAGTTTTGCTCTGTCTGTTGCACAAATGGGAACACTGAGGTTCAGTGAGGTTAAGTAGTTTCCTCAAGGTTACATAGCTAAAGAGTGTCGCCCAGGTCTTTCTGATTTGAAAGCCAAAGTACTTTCCACTATAATTGTCCAGGACACTAATATAGTCTGAGTGTCTTCTCCAAAACTCATGTTGAAATTTAACTAATATAACAGATACCTAGAGGTGACTAGGCCCCGAGGACTCTGCCCTTTTGAAAGTATTACATCATTATTTCAGGTGTGAGTTCCTAGGCAAAAAGATAAATTCAGGTCCCCTCTATCCTTTCTCTCTTGCCCTTGGTCACACTCATTTGACACATAACTCCTTCTGTCATGAGGTAGCAAGCAAACCCTCACCAGATGCAGCCTCCAGAACCAGGAGCCAAATAAATTTATTTCTTTATAGATTACCCAGTCAGCTATTCTGTAGTAGCAGCAGAAAATAAACTAAGATAAATACATTACCCAGCTACCTGGCCCAAGACCTAAGGTTCTATCTAATGTCTGGTATAAAACAGATAGGAGTAAGGTGGGTCCCCCTTCTGCCTCTCCAGAGTATCTGAAGATGGAAATGGAGTTATGTGTATACATTTCTCAGTCAGTCAATCAGTTGTGGAAGGGAGAAAGAAAATGTACAAAGAGGATCTGCCCAAACTGTGGAGAAATTGGCAACATCCAGTTAATCTCAAAAACCTCTGAGACAAGAAGCCTGTGTCTGAGGCCATAGTTTCGAGCTTAATTTTCCAACGCCCTTAGCTAAGCCTCATGGCCAGCTATTCCCCTTTGTCAGCACCAACACAAGATTCAGGTGCCCTGAGAGGACATGAGTCCCACTGCAGTGCCAGGAAGGATGGAGCCAATAGTCAGGCCAGCTGGTGGCTGTGATTCTCTTTCACTTCCCTCCCAAGCTGACATCCAGCACATGCTCAGGCATATTTCCATCGCCTTATCCCTACACTGAACAAAAGTCTGAAGTGTCCCTGGTCTCATGTCATTTTATTCTGTACAAGAGTCATTGTCTAACAAATGTGAGCCTATATATACAACTTTGAGGCAATTCACATAATAAAATCACAAGTCAGTAAGTCTTTCCTTGGACAGTATCTGAGCCCCAACTTTCATCTGGAAAATATAGGCACCATATTCATGAGAGAAGCATGCTCGGTTGAGAGACAGTGAAAAAAGTGGCTGGTTTTCAACATGTTACCCAAGCTTGCAGAGATATGCCCTAAACCCAGAGAATTATCCTACGAAACTCTGCCATTTTGGAGTATCCATTTGACCTCTGGGGCACCAGTTCTCTGCACATAGTCTAAAATCCTAGAAGCCACTGTTGCCTGGGGTTTATAGCTCTATCACCCAAGCCCAAAGCTGCGAGTAGAGGTGAGTAGCACTAACATTCTCTGTCCTCTAAATAGCTCAAGGTGCTTCCTAATGTTCACCTGGCATAGGCGCTAATAGTCTTCTAAGACTTCCTCCACACATTCTCTGTGCCAGTGAGCTCACCAAGGCCCGGGGAAAGTTTAGTTGAAACTACGAACAGCCTAGGGTCTCATGGAGCCCTCCCTCTGTTGGGCCAGCACAATGGAAAGATAAAAAGGATGACACAGGAGACAACTAATGCACCCACACTGCAGGGACTTCCAGGGCTCAGGGCCTGCTGGCAGGCTGGGACCACAACAGGAAGGAGCCGCTTCCTCCCCTAGATGAAGGCCCCCTGACACACAGCCCATGTAAGTACCTGGAAATGGCCCCACATCCACATAAAGGCCAGCCCACTCCCAAAAGGCTTGTTTCTCTACCGCGCTGGCTGTGACATCATTTCATTCATTACAGTCTCCTGAGGGGCTGACCTTACCATCCGGAAAACATGTGTCCTGCCTTTGACAAACACCCCGAGCAGAAAATGTGAGTTCTGGGTAAAATGGCTGTTACCCGAGGGTGGCATTGATTTTAATTGTGGCCTTAAATATTTCAAGCACTCTTCTGGTACAGCAAAGGGCCTTACAATGCGAATGATATCTCTAATTATAAATTAGCAATTTGAGGCTTGGCAATCTTTCAGGATTAGAAAATAGTCCTATTTTATCTTAGAAGAGTGCTTCTTGATCAATGAAAGCAGTCCCTCAAAAGAGGAACACATTCTCACTTTTTTCTTTTTTTAGATTTTCCTTTCTAAAATAATAACTTAAAGGACCAAGACCTGCCTAGAGCAGTCAGGGAGATTATGAGGAGCATCCTGCCATCAAAAGTGAAGCTGGTGCTCAGTGCTACTCTGGGCCAAGGTTTCTTAAGCTCAGCACAGTCTTGTCAGAGGCTGGATAATTCTTTGTCTTAGGAAGCTACATATTGTGGGAAGTATAGTTATATCCCTGGTCTCTACAGATGAGGTCTGTAGTGGTTCCCAAATTTGGACAGCCAGATAGATCTCAGCCATCACCAAATAATCCCGAGTGCGCAAAAATCACCCCCTATTAAAAATCCCACTGGCTCTCAGGGTTTTCCTTTCTCCCTCAAGCACGCCATGCCTGGACTGAATTTTTAGCTTTGATGGCTCTGTCTAACTGAATCGGACTATAGCACCAGCCAGGGGAACTTGGATTATTGGACTGAGCCCAGTGTGCTGAGCTCTGAACCCTGAGGCTCCCATGGCCCTAAAAAGACACTGGATACCTGGAACGTCGACTGCCTTGTCTTTAAAAGTTTATAAAACTCTGCTCATTCTTCTGCCAAATCTTAAACTGAGATGCAGATTGTGAGGTTTGCTCACTAGAATTGCTAGTGCCAACTTGCCATGGTTATACTTTGAAGATAATTTATAGATGCTTTGACTGTTTCTTATAGTCCAGCTTAAGATCGTAAGTTATCTATTAGAGCTGCTTTATTGAACTTGAACTTGTGCTGATAAATGTTATTGATTTGTTCTGTTTTCTTAAAGCAGAGAAGTTAAGGACTTGTTCGTTTGCCATATGGTTCTGAAGGGTGGTCTGACTAGTTCCATGATGGAAAAACTGAGCTCCAGCGAGGTTATGAGTGATGGTGCTGGAACGATATCTTAGCAGCTCTCTTGTGCAACTCAAGCAGCTTTGAAATTTGTGGTGAAAAGGATCTCACATGTTGATAATATTTTTCCAGATATAACTATGTGGGTGGGGGTCTTTGTTTTGAAACCAGTGAAACTATTCAAAATACATTAAAAATATTTACTGTAGGGGCTGGGGATTTAGCTCAGTGGTTCCTACACTGGCCTCACAAGCACAAGGTTCTGAGTTTGATCCCCGGTACCATATATATATATGTATATATATATATATAGAGAGAGAGAGAGAGAGAGAGAGAGAGAGGTAGTATTCATTTGGAAGTAGGGCTCTTTAGTTGAAAACATGCAATTAAAAAAAAAAAAAGAAAGAAAACATCTATAAGTTCCAGATACCCTCTCTAGGCTAATATCATATTATACTTACAACCCAAATGGTTATATTAGATTTTTTAATTTAAGTGTCTTTAAAAAGTATGTATTCATAAGGCATTCTTCACTTAGAGAAGATATTCATCTTGCTTGATTATAGTACTGATAGAATTAACATAGGCCAGTTTTAAATGGTCATTTCCAATCCAGTGACACATTGGTCCTCCTATTACACCATCTTTATTTTAACAATCCTCTACAATATCATCTTTTAAAAAAATGAACTATAATTTGTGTAGACCTTAGATGATAACCTTTCCCTGAAAAGCAGGAGGATATTTCTGCAGCCCTTCACATGGCTTTCAACTGCAAGTCCCTTGACAATTTCTACTAGGCAAACCTCAGTGACTGCTTACCTGGGTTTGTGTATGTGGATTTTTAAAAACATATTTCTGATGTAATTATGGTCTAAATCTTTTTCTGATTCTAATTTTTTGGAATCAAGTTGGTGTTTCCATGAAAACAGAAGCCATTTTAAAAAATAGTGTCTGTTTCAGAACAGCCAGCAAAGACAGACGTGTTAACCATCCTTACACTACGTATTTCACCTTGAATATACAATAGCTTTTGAGCAATTGATTTTTCAGTACTCCACAAAAATTCAGATCTTGTAATATCCAATTATAGTGCACAGTTATAGATAAAAATTACACAGAACCTCTGGTAGGACACAGTCGAAGGCCAAAGTCAGAAAAGAGCTCATATTAATTGATATCTACTTAGATGCATGAATGTACTGGGAAGTGTTAAGAATAAACTCGTCCATCCAATTCCAGAGTCAATAAAAAGAAAAACAAATTTAATGATAACTATTTCTGTATAAAAACCTACAGAATTTAGAAAGAATAATTAGCAACGTATCTGTTAACATTTAAACTTCATTTTATAACTGGAACTGATCAGCGACAGCATTTCAGGACCTTCCATATAGTACATTTTTAAAGGATTTTCCTAACCATTTTAGTAAACAGCATATAGAATGGTCAAGGATCTTCTTCTCTATAAGCAAAAATACAGAGTCCTAACCTTCATTTTACCTTTCTTAATCTAAGATTTCATTATATTTCCCCATAAGTTTATTGTCTTTTTATTTCTACTTCCAAATTCTCTGATTAGAAAACTTACATTGTTTTGCTTTTGTGCCTGAATCCCAAGGTAAGTTAAATTGTAATATCAGAAGGCACAAGATACATTCCTATGGGAAAAATCCTCACCAAATGAATGGAGCAATAGATATCAACTGGCTTTGTCTGTGAATCATGTTTGAGTCACATTTTCTGAAACTCATACACATTTTTTTAAAAAAAATTCAACAAAGCCATGAGACTTGGATTGCTACTTTGTATGCTGATAAAACAGAGATAATCTCACAATTGATCTCCTACAAAAGATTCAAAGCTAAGACCAAGTTGGTGTTCAGGTCATTGGCTTCTCTAAGCAGAAGTCAGGAAGCTGGAAGCCAGGGAAAGGGAGTGTAGAAGGCTGAGTGGGTAAGAAGGGGAAGGGAAGGACCCACCACTCACCGCCACTGCAGGACGAGACGCTGGGTAAGGGCCAGGGCTGCTCATGGCTGAATCCACAAAGTAGTTCATTCTGCTCTCAGCACCTGTGCAGGAGAAAGCGTTGGCTGAGCCACTGGATGCACGTGGGTGTGTAGACAAGACTCCAAGGAGCATGAGGATCTTAAAATAGTAGCTTCCCTAGGAGTGTGAAGCAGAGAAGGAAACTGAAATTCAGAAATACAGGTGACAGACCTAGGCACACAGGGTACAGCAGACCCTAGACAAAGTCAGCCCCCCGACTGCAAGGCAGCGTGGACAATATATTGTGTCTGCATGCTGCACACAGTGCTCAGTGAGAGGGTCTACGAAAACCACTTTTAATAGGATTCCTGAACAGGGACCTCATCTTCTGTGTTTTTAAATTAAATCTCCATCTATGTATCACCTGCTCCACTTCCCCTACCAGGCCTGGAACATAGCAGGAATTCAATACAAAGTTATACCATCAATTAATTGATAAAGAAACAAATAAAAGATTGGAAGAAAGAATGAAAGCATATCAACCACCACCTCAAGGTGCAAGCATCTAGAAGTCTTGCAAGAAACAGAACAGGGTTCATCTTGAAAACAGGAGAAAGGCTATTAAATAATTCTTGCTGAGAGTTATTATCTGCATTGAAAATCTCAATAACTAGAGTGCTTGAGCAATGTTCTGGCTAGAGAGATTTTCCAGCTAGCTCCTAGTCATCAAGAAAATTTTTTATATATCAAAGATTTCTGTCTACTTAAATGCTTTCTAAAGTGCATTAGTTCACAACCTTTCATATATTCAAAACTACATACTAAAAATATGTCTTTCCTGAATAATTTAGAAGATTAAATTCCTAGGCACCACATCATTCAGAGGCCAAATTCCTATTGTTAGGAAGTGACATTTCAACTTCATTGCCTTTCAGTTTGTATTTGTCCTTTCTCTTTATTCTTGTGGAGATTTAAAGCAATCAATACATTTCTAGAAAAGTAGGGTACTAAGATTTTATGTTCAGTTTGCAGTGATGGTTCACCGTCTTGATACCTCATGACAGACAATCACTTGTCTACTTTCATATGGTATGTATTTATATTTTTTTGGTACTGGGGATCGAACTTGGGTCCTTGAGCTTGTGCAGCAGGCGGCGAAACCACTGAGCTAAATCCCCAGCCTATGGCATGTATTTAAATAAGAGTTAAACATATTCTGCAATAGAAAATTATTCCAAGAACTTCAATGGTTGAGTCACTAATATAACATGGTTCAGAGATGTAAATTAAAAACTTTCTTAAATCTTAACTTATCCTAGAATTGTTTTAAAATTACATTATCTTGTTTTCTCCCAAAGATAGAATGTAATCCAAATAATATTAATTTAAAAATAAATTAATTATCTAAGGATTCTGGGTAGCTTGGCTATGTTAATCAAGATTTCACTCTCTAGTTTTTCAGGGAATTGAGCTCCACTGCTCCACTGCAGCAAGTGACCCGAGGAAGAGCTCACCAGAGGTGAGGCCGAAGGAGGAAGGTGCTAGTCCTCAGCAGTTGCCTCTTCAGTGCTTCTTTCTAAAAACAGTGGACAGATGCGTACCATGCTTCAGACTGTGAGCTGAGCACTGAACAGGGACTAAGATACATGTAACACAGGTCAGCAGAAACCTGTCTCAACTCTAAATTGTGAAGATGATCTTGATGGGCCCAACCAAACATTACTTATTTTTAATCATAAAATTGAATTTCAAGGTCCTAATGAATCAACATCAAACCATGTATCTCCACGTCAACATTGTGACCTACTCATGGATGAGACTTACAACACTGACTCTACCATACTGATAATGGCTTAATCATGATCAGATTCCTTAAGGAAAAGTTGACCAGTTGTCCAGGGTCCCACAGGACACTTATACCTGTTGGGAATGACTGGGTATGGGAGGAGCTACAAAAGCAGTTCAACCTCCTGATTCCCTCCCAAAAAGCATGAAACAGCTGCTGAGTCCTCACAGAATTCGGTTATCCCTTCGACAATCCTGAAGTAGGCTTCCTTTGCTGGGAATTTGTTTTTCTCTTTCAACAAGGACTTGCTATGTGTTTACTGTGAGCCAGGCACTGTTTTGTGTCCTTGAGTAAACAAAGACTCCTGACCTCATGGGTCCTTACATTCTACCAGACTCTGGAAAATGAAGCTGAGAAAGACAGAGTCTCTGCCTCCGGGCAGTAGAAAAGACACACTCACAAATAACTATAACAAGGTCTGGGGATTTAGCTCAGTGGTTTCGCTGCCTGCTGCACAAGCGCAAGGACCTGAGTTCGATCCCCGCTACCAAAAAAACAAAACAAAACAAATAACTATAACATAATTCGATGAGTAGTTTGCCAACAACATGGAAAAAAAAGAAGCAGTCAGTTCTGCTGGGCCCTGGGGATAAGAATTTGTGGAAGACTGCACAGAGGGAGGTGTGACCACATGGCCCTATGAATCTTGCTGGGACTCCCACAAGCAGCAAAGGACCTTTCCCCTTCTGAATGTCTATTTTACTTACATATTTGTGAAAGAAAGGACTTTTGGAATTGGCAGCAACATCCTGGAACCCAGCTCAAAGACACCAAGAGTTTCTGTCTGCAGCCAGACAACACTCCCCCTTATAGCCACATGCTTGGATAAAGGCTCAGTGGAAATACTTTTTCTCTTCCAATCAATTGACAGAGTGAAGGAGGAAACCTCTGGCCCAACATCTGGTGCATTCTGTGCTGGACCATATTCTCTGCTATATGAATGACACTTTCCTTGGGGAAAAGCCCTTTGCCCAGGGAGGAAACTGAAAAGAGGGAGTTGCCAGAGCTCTCAAGAGCTCTCATCTCAGGAAATAACCCTGGGACAGAAATGGATTGCTTCTTTATTATTTCTTGGAGAAAGAAAAAAAGAACCCACCCTTTTTCCACTTGTAGACTGTGACACAAAACAGCTGCTGGAGATCTAAACCCTTTCAGAAGACTCAAAAGGAGTGTTCGAAGATTTTTGTGTGGGGGTTTTGTCCCACTTCCCTGGCTTTTTGGCCAAAAAGAATTCCCTCCTACACGACAACTGATTGACCATCAGCTGGACCAGTGTTTTCTTGGCACTGCACATGTTTATTGCCTAAATGGAAAACAACTGTGTGATTTTAAGATCTACTCCCCAGCTAAGAAGCAGCCATGAGACCTGTCTGGGTGTAGAAATGATTTGAAAACTTGGTAACAGAGGGCTGTGAAGAGCTGTGTTCATTTTTCATGAATGAAAGCAGCACCACCCAAGCGGCAAAGTACGTGGATCCCAGGCAAGACTGCCAAGCTCATCCACCCACTGACCCATCCACACACCCTCCACCAATCCAGCCCTACACTCATTGTGCCCCACAGCACCTCGGAACTAAATGTACAGCTCTCTGTTGTTCTCATGAGGACAAGGTGCCAATTTTCACTTCCATGCCTATCTCATGTTCCAAGTCTTCTAGAAAGGCACCTCCGTCCTTCCCTCCTGCTCCCCAGGTCTTGTGAGCCCCTCCTCCTGGAGGTTTAGGATCCTTTAGGAAAGTCTCACTGCCTGGAGCCCTTCTTGAACCATACTTCACCTCCACCACAGCCAGCTGCTCCTTTTCTGTGTTTTCCTGCACATTATCTGTGCCTATCATACTGTTCCACCAATGTCTGTTTCTATTTATCTCCCACTAGATTCTGAGCTCCTGGAAAGTAGGCACCATGCCTTTTCCACTTTCACATCTGTAGCACTTAAGAGAGACCCTTAGGCATAACAAAAGCTCACAGTTTTTAAATCAGTGAATGAATGAATGAATTCATGAGACTCCCAAAGGCAGATCAGAGGTGAATGCATTTATTTCTCAAACCAGAGACACTGCATAGATTACAAGTCTGGTAAAGATCCTAGAAATAGGGAGTCTATTTCATGGTCCCTTTCTCAGTGAAACCTGCTTCCTCCCATTCACATGGCCACTTGATGTCACCTTACCTGAGAAGCATTTTCCCACAGCATTTCCTCACATCCCTCTCTCCAATTGGATCTGTCATTGCTTATTGTCTCCCCCAGATCAGGATTTTAGTCCTTTTCTGTACGAGTATCCCAGTATGCCAAGGTTGGCAGATGGTTGGCACACAAATGATTGCTGACTATCAGAGCCTAAATTAGAAAATTTGTACATAGCTGTTAACTCATGTATGTCCCCTTTCCACAGATTAGGAAAACTAAGGCCATACTGTTAATTGGCCTGGCTGAGATTGGCTTGTTTACTTTCATTGTCCTAGATTTGAGGGACAAAAGTCAGCGATCAATGGAGAAGACAGAAAGCACAGTTTGGTTTGTGTGTGCATCTCATGTCCCCCAAATTCCAATAGCACTAATTTCCACTTTGACAGTAGAAAGAATTGTACTGTTCACAAAGCTTGTGACCACTTCTCCACTTTCCCATCCTGTAACCAGCCAGGATCCACAGGCTGACACTTGCTTTTACCCATGTCTCACCAAAGCAGGTTGAGGGATGTACAAAAATGAAGACAAGTTTTAAGGAGGGAAAGGGCTGTTTGGGCCACGGCAGCAGAAGAGCAGGACATCCCAAAGACACGAGGCCTTAATCAAAGTTGGATCCAGTTCACATTAACTCTGACTCACTTGGCTGTATTTCTAGGTAATTGTGACATGAGTTATAGAGTTTTTTCATTTTGGGTTATCTGCTGCAATGTATGACTTTAGATATATAACCCAGTAAACTATATTTTTTTTCTTTCTGAAGTAATTGTTTATGCCAAAATAATACACATATATTGAGAAAATTAAAAAGTACAGCAAAGTCTCAGATACACACTAAAATTACCTTAAATCCCACTCTCCAGAGATAATTATACTAATATTTTGTCCAACATTCTTCTCAGTATTTTAATGTGTCTATACACATACATAATTTTACCTCCATGATTTTCTCTACATGCTCTTTTATAATTTTTTTTTCATTGATATTTGAATGAATGCACTGGGCATTTTTTGGATCAATAAATATAGCTCTATATCCTGAGGTTTAAGATTATCAAACATTCTATAGTATGTATACACTGTACTTTTCTTAATGAGGCTCTTGTTATAATATATTTAATTTGCCACCAATTCCTTGTCATTATAAGAAATTCCTAAAATATTTTACATTCTCATTAGAACCCTAAAGTAGTACTCTTGGGGAAAAGAATATGAATATTCTATCTTTTAATACATATCAACAAATTGTATTCATAATACATAAGGCAGAAACATATTGCTGCTGACAAAAGAGTTATGTTTTGAACTTGAACTTGACCTCTAGACCTGAGCTATTAGTTTACAAGCCAGGAATTATGGGGAAATCTTGTCTTGAGTCTCTTATTATTGTATATTTAATATAAGACCAGCGAATACAAAAGCTCAGTGAAGCAGGAGCAAAACATGTCAGTTTTGTCCACTTTTTCCTCATGTAAGCCATGCAAAATGTTAGCAGATTTATAATTAGCATTTCTCTGAATGTCAGCAATGTAGGATTCCATTCAATTTAAGTAAGAAGGATATCCTTTTGGCTTGGAATGCAAGAAGGAAGAGTTTGGTTTCCAAAAGCACTAGCCATTTAAAGAAACTTGCTCAGAACTACAGCACCTTATCCAAACTAAAACCAACACCATGTCATTCACAAAATATCTTTCATCTGCAAGGAGTAGGGTTTGAATTTCTTCTTTCTGAGTCCAATCATCCCGTGATATCCTTGAGGGTGGCTCTATAAACACCACCTCAGGATACAAAAATCCATGGATATTCACATCCCTTATATAAAATGACACCCATACATATCACCCATGCAGATGTTCCCATATATTATAAATCATCTCTGCAGTACTCACAATACCTAATGCAATGTAAACAGTTGCTATGCAGCATGTTTAGGGAATAGTGACAAACAAAAGTCTGTTCATGTTCAGTACAGATATGATATCTTTTGAAATATTTTTGATCTACATTTGATTGTACAGAGGGCCAATCATACCATATAAATGAGTTTTTAAGGATAAACAATATCACCTCTTTCAGAAAGCTTGCCCTGGGGTTCCTGGGCAGGTACCTGAATATACTCGATGCTCCTCCTGGGATTGACTCTCAACAATGAGACAAAGTCATAACACTTCCTGTGTTGGGAGAGGTCTATCTCTGCTCACTAATCAAGGGCTATTTGAGAGTAGGAACAGTGCCTTCTCCAATGGTGTGAGTAGACATGTGACACACACTTGTTGACTAAATGAAGTAAAGTGCATGTATTTGAAGTAGAATTAGTAGGTGGAATAGCTAAGCATCAGAGCCTGAGCATATGCAGGAGGATGAAGATATGTTCAGAAGAACAACAAAAAGTCATTACCCATCATGAAGTGGGTCCAATGCAACCCTGAGGTCAGGCTTCTGAAATGTTACTTAGAAGCAAGATCATACTCTTTGCTAAAGTAATTCATCCATTAGATTGATGATTTTGTCTATTCTCATTTCTAATTCCTCTGCAGAGTTAATTTGTATTTCTCAAGTCATTTTGGTAGGTATCGCCTCTGATTAGTCCTTATAATAAAAGCTACCAAGTCTAATTGTCTATAACTCAAATTTCAGAGAGCTCACATTTAAATAACTGAACATTCCTCACTCCCCTGGGAAATTTTGTCATTACAGTGCACAGAAAAGAAAAACACTTAGGATTGAAGATGGTTTCTCTGTTTTACTCTTAAGTCTGTCAAAAATCTCATCTTCTTGACTAAGTATTTCAGCATCACAGTAGTAAACATTCCTTCTTACTTTAAGTAGGCAGCACTGATAAAGATGATGCTTGGAATTATGTGCTATTGGCTTTTGTGTCTTAAACCAAGTCACCTACTCTTTGCCTAAGCTTTCAAAGAGCAGGAACTCACAGAACAATTAGCATCTGCCTTGATTCTCCCTACCTTCACTGGTAGTTATTCCCCAAACAGTCTCTAAAATGAAAATTATTTATATCCATCTTCTATTTCTAAAAAGAAAAAAATCTCCTAACTAGATAATTGTAGGTGGACATGGCTCAACTAATCTTTCTTAGTTTTACTAAAATGGACTTATGTCATTATAATACTACAAGAGAATATTCTTTTGGGCTTCCTGATGGAGGAGGTCACTAGTGTCTCCTGAAAAAGAGATGAAAGGTGGTTTTACTTTGGTATACCATAGCAGGTAGGAAATAAGAAGTGCTTCATAGATTATTTTTTACATTTCTTCCTCAGTGGAAGATGTTCCCTCACCGTCACACTGCTGGAATGCATAATTAACAACAGGCAGAGGTACTGTTTCTCATAAGCATCCAGGGAATACATTAAAATCAGCCAATTCTATTATGTCTTGGAATTTAATTGGGACAATATCAAACTTTGTCTCTGAAATTTGTCAAAAACTAACAATCCATGATTTCTAGTCAGTCTTCATATGAGAACATCCTCTGGAAGATCACAGGCAACATTCAATAAACTATTTCACAATAAAAGTGATATAGCTTATATATAAATGCTATTCCTCAATCCTGAGTTTAGCCATGAAATTCAACAAATGCTCATAGATGGCCTTCAGATATTCTCTAATACCATGAACATGTTAGGTACCATAAATAACTGAATAAGACAATTACTATTTTTTTTTAGGAAGAACCTGAAAACAAAACAGAATGAGTTGGCAGAATGATGTTAAGTACTCTTTGTTTCCCAATACTGGATGTAGTACAGGTCAGGGCAGAACAGATTCCTGGCCAAGTTAAACCCAAAGAAAGCCTACAAGACTGGAAATGTCAACTCTTACTCAATGGTTACTGTAAAAGAAATCCCCGAGGGCCTAGAATTTTAAACAATTTATTTTCACCCCATAGCTCATGGACCACTACAAATTTGCTCTAGAATGTAGATTTGGTTCATGTTTGTAGGGCTCTCAGCAAAACTGAGAGACACCATAAATAGAGAGGAAGATTGCTAGAACAATTAAAAGAGACTGGATCATTTTAATAATGCCCTTACAAAATCAAACTAAAAGACACCAGCTGACTTAACTCTCTCAAATCTGCCAAGCAATTTCTTGGACTATAGCTGATTGTGATTTTCATGGTGGAGTTTCATTTGTTTTATTGCCCAAATTGTAAGGTTCCAATTTCTCAGTATAATGCTAAACAGCTTGCTGGCATTCTTCTCTAAAGAGGGTTTTACAAATTCAATGAATTTTAGAGTTGGAAAAAAATTCACCAAATCAGTTCATTTTTTATTTAAATGAACTGAGTCCAGAGAGGTTCCATGTTTAGCAAGAGCTGTGGGCTCACAGACCATGGATGAAGGAGGTACTCCTTCCTGAGTTTATGGTTGTGGCCACATTTCTTAAAACCAGGGTCTTAGTTTCCTCAACTATATATAAAGTGAAGACTACAGTATCGACACTTTTAGAATAATTGAGGAGGATTCTACAATTAAAAAAAAATATGCAGCAGAGTGCCTTACAGATGGTAAAATGGCCAATAAATAACAATAATTGTTAGTTTTGCTATTTTATCCATAGGTCCTGGCAATTACATAACAAATATTTACTAGTGAGAAGTAATAGTGGTTTTTATTAATTATTTTTACTGCCCATGATAGCAGAAGTCATTTATTCAAGAATTAAAGGTAAAGTACCAATGGCCTAAATAAATCCTCATTTCTTTTTCCAAGAATTTGCATTTAAATCATCAAAAGAAGATTCCCTTTCATAATCATAGGTGGAGTAGCATTAGCCAAGAATTTTGCAGGAGAAAAGAGCCACAATTTCTACTGAATGGTATTTGGTTTGCACCATTGTTATGCATAAAATCAAGAAGTAAGCATTTTTCTTACAGCTCAGAGCAAACTCACTGAAAGACTGCATGGCACAAATGAGGAACTATTGCAGCTTCTTGAGTTAAACTAACATCTTTTGTATACAAATGTCAATCTTTTGTGGAGTAATATTGTAGCAACTAGCTGCAAATACTGTATAAGTAAAGCAATGAAATGCATAAAGGGAAAATGTTGCAAGGGTTTCTCCTTGGGTTGGTTTTCTCTTTTTATTTTGTCCTCCCTGATCCTTTAAAGTAGTGCCACCCAAACAATGATGTGCATATGAATCACTGGGGGCTCATATTAAAAAGTCATCAAAGGCAGGAGCTCTGCAGGATGCCTGCCATGTGACACCAGTGTGCAGGTCAAAGGACTTCTTGGCTAGAGTGAGACAGCATTGGACTTGATTACATTGATGAGTACTTTGCACAAGGTGGATGTTTACAAGGCAAAGCCCTCCAGGAAACACAAAAGAGGACACCTGTGCCAAGACCTAGCTGAAGTTTGAGAGCAAACTTGTGTGATGCAAACCTGGCCAGGGAAACTTGTACAGCTCAGGACCCTACTGGGCTTCTCAAGCCACACACCAGATGATGACCACATCTGACAAGGCTTCTATCTTTCCAGAGAAGCTGGGGTTTTAATTCTTTAGCTCCTTATATCAAGAAACTGGCAGTGGGGATTCTGCCCACCCACAGGAATCATTTGGATTCCAGATCACTAGAGGCAGTAAAAGATGATTTAGAAGACTGCTATGCATTATATTTTTCACAGTTTAAAATGATCCAAACCTTTTGGAAACTCTTCATACAGAGTTTGGGAACCTTTATGCATCTGGAGTTATTTTTAAATGAAAGACTTTTAAAAAGATTAAAATCTTGAGGTTTTTCTGTATATCTTGACAATTTTATTTCTCCCCATTTTAAAACTGTTTTGCTGACACTCACACTGAAGTTTGCTGCTTTACTCTCTACCTTATAAGGGCTGTCCAGACTGTTCCTTCAAAGTCACTGAGGCACCACCTGTGCTTGGTCACTAGAATATCAGCTAGGTTAAAAGACTGAATCCTGTAACACTACATTTTCAGTGCTCATTGTTATCTCTCTAGAGCAGAGATAAAAGAGATAAGGAGGCAAAAATGAATTATGTTTTTATATATAAGTTCCCCTAGGATTGAAGAAACTCAAAAGATTTGCCTCAAATTCAACTAAATTACTCCATATCACAGTAATTTCATTCAAATACTAAATGTTTTGTAATTTTTATAAAGAAGAAAGTGAAAAATGGGGAAAGAGTGGAAGAAAGGAGGGAAGAGAGATAGGAAAAAAGAAAAGAAGGAAGGAGAAAGGAAGGGAGGAAGGAAAAGTGGGTGGGTAGAGAGAAAGTTTATCCCATTTCTGGGATGTATTCAACCCTTTTGTTTTATTTGAAGTGAATAATTGGGAAGTTTGAGTGAGTAAATAGAAAATGATAGTTGTTGTGGGTAAAAAAAAAATCTGTTCACTAGAAAATAAAACCAAGAGGCACAACAGAACCTGAGTAGAGGGCAAGAAATCCAACAAGCTACTGAAGCTCCCTGTGTAGAAAGATAAAGGTAAATGCCAGTTACTTTTTTCCAGAGCCTTTGTTTGCCTTTCTACCTCTCTCTCCCCTAGGTACCTGCTCACTGTCTACTGCAGATTGTCCTGGACCTATGGGCAATTTTATTTTTCAAAGCTCTATGCTTTTTACTTCTAGCTTCTCATCTTTGGGAAACAGGTGGAGTATAAATAATCATTCACATTTGAGAGATGAAGAAAACAGGGCACAGCCACCTTCGATCATTTGCTATCAGCCACAAAGCACAGAGTCTAAGAGCACAGTCACTCTCCTCATTGGCTCCAGTGCTGATCCTACTCACCTTCCAACTCCATCAACACCTGGCACAAGCAAAGTTCTCAGATCTCCAAGACCACAGGATGCCAGGTGTCTGAGGATTACACCTCTGTCCCCAGCTTCCCCAGCCTATGCTCTAGGACTTCTCATACCTCTTGCAACTAGCACCTGGGTGTAAGGAGCCTGTGAGGCAAAGATGCCTCCTCCTAATCAGACTCCACTTCCTACATCCTCAGCAGCAGGAACCAGGATGGAAGAGGCCCCATGCCTGCCTGCACTGTTTGTTATTTCTCTACCAAGTTGGCAAGGATGGAAGTTGTTGATTTACAATGAGAAGCAGCATGCTTCTTCAAATATTAATATTAATAACAACAACACCCAAACACATGAAAAGCCCTTTTCATCTTCAAAGCACTTTACAGACATTAACTCATTAACTCCATTCAGCTCCATTCAGGAACACCAGGTAAGTAAGAATCTAACAGGAAGAGTGCCCCTAGCAGCCCTCCCTGCATAATCCAAGCCTACTGAAGCAATAGAGCTTCTCTAATTAAAAAAACAAGAGGAGGTGCAGCAATCCAGAACCACAGCTGATGGACCAGTTAAATGTCAGTAATTTTAAAAATCAAATGGAGTTGTCAGAGTTACCATTTTAGGATCTGTATTTCCCGCCGTTTAACAAAGATGTTTTTTCAGTTGAATGGCAGTGGTATGAAGCAGGAAGAAAAAAGTGACCTTGAGATGTAAGAGCGAGAGCAACAGAGAATGAGCAAAGCCTGCAATCAAATGCCTTGATTTCAGTAACCTAGGATCTACTGCACAGTTTACCCACAGAAAATGCAACTTGGAAAGGCAGCAATAGAAACATCTTTAATAGTAGATGAGAAACCACACACAGAGTGGGATTGCCAGATACAACCGGGGAATGGAAAGGAATAGCCATTCAAGTCTCCTGCCTCTCCAGAGCAGGTTCCCTGGACCCCAGCCTTCCAGTGCAGGAAAGATGCCCCCCACTCCCTCCATGACCTTGACTGGGAGACATTCCTCCAGCCCACCTGCATACTCTACAGTGCAACTACCATCCAAAGGATTGGCAAACCCTTGCAGAAGTGGAAGTTGCAAGATAGCAAAAAACACCCAACAGGCTATCTTCCCTCGTGAGATTGAAACCTGTGGCAATTTCCTGTCTATAAAAGCAATTCATTAAGATGCTAAAAAGAAAGAAAAAAAGGAAAAGACTAGACCCACCAGGACTGAAAGAGAAAAAAAGAAAGAAACCTCTATGTTGTGTTGAACTACAGTTTTATTTCTTTGGGAGTGTTCCAATCTGCAAGGAAAATTCAGTCTGTGACAAGGCGTCCCAGAGTATCTAAAACGCACATGACTTCGCTTTTGAAAAGGAGTGAGATAGTCTGGATGTCTGACTATCCTAACAAAGTTAGGCAGCATGTTTGAAAAACAGTATGAAGCAGTTGAATGGATGAATGTAAAAGGAAGGAAGAGAGACCTGGTTGTATCCTGAAAGTTTCCACTATTCTATCTTTTAATTTCACAGAATGGAAAGGAAAAGGAAAATGGAATAAAAAGTTTGAAGCAGAAACTCACACTTTGCCAGAGAGAGGGAGTGAAGAACAGTTACCCAGGAAGCTCGGCTCCAGGTCTGTGCTCTCTTTTCCAACTACCTGCGGGAGTGCTCCGCTGTGCAGCTGAAGAGGATGCGAAGACCATAATGTTTCTAATAGCGCTGCCTCCTTAAGTGAGGGGTGTGGTCAAGCCCGGGAAAGCTGGAAAAAGGGCGGTCTTCAGCCAGCCCCTGGCACGGCACCCAGTCGGAGATCATTAAGATAGAGGCTGTGGTCTAGAGGGAAAGAAGAGGGTATCTGGCTGTGGCCACACCAAATCACACCTTATTTTTTATCTGTCAAATTATGCTTCAACTAGATATAATTCAGCCCTGAGGAGAAATGAGTAGGGAGATGAGCAAAAGGGAGCTAGCCTTGTGGGATAACACTGTCTTATCACTTGCTGATACAGTGGTTTCCTCTCTGCTGAATATGTGAATATTCATGGCCCACCTTGCTTGGCTCTCTCCACGGATCCCTGTTAGCCCAGGCCAGGGCTCCGGAGGGACAGGAGGGAAAGGCTGCTGCAAAATCAGTTCAGGAGCCTGTCAGCCAGCAGGGTGTCTGCCACCCTCTCAGTTGCTCAGACTTCTTGTTTCTATTATCCTGATCTAAAACACCGTATTTCCTAAGGAACAGAAAATAATTACAGTTGTGAATCAGTCATGTGGAATAAATTGCTTGAAATTCAACCTTCTGTAGTGCCCCCCTTGTGCAACACAAAATGTCCACATATGCAAACTAAGGTGGCTATGACTGATACAATTTTATGGGACCACCCTGCTATATGTGGTCCATCTTGGATCAAAAGATGGTTACACGGTGCATGACTATAGAAGAGAGCCGACCAAACAGGGACTTAGGATTTCTAAGAGGTAAAGCTAAATGCCCTCTTCACGTAAGTCTGATTTGAGTGATCTCCAAAATAGTTGAGTGTTCATTGCCCTGATTCATGATCCATGGTGTGGGAATAAAAGGGCAGAAATATTCGTATATGTCTCATTTGGAATAAATATAAACAATGTGAAAGTCTTGCATTTATCCTAGGTACACAACATCTTTTATTTGCCTGCATTTTCAGAACAATGGTGAGAATATTACGATGTGATCTCATTTCTATGAGTGATTTTATTATGAAAAATTTTTTGAAAAGTCAGTATTTACTTAGTTTAAGATATTTATTCTCAGATTCAATTTATTTTGAGCAACAGGTGAAAGATAAAGTTTGTCATGGTTGGGTCCATTTCCTTTTTAATGAAGACACAGATGCTTAACTTTGAAATTCCATAAAAATCTACTGCATGCCATTTGGAGCAATTGTCATTATCCTTCATTGTTTATGGCTATATGACCCTATAATTAAAACAACGTTTCATTGCTGAGGTTTTGGCTTTGCACACTAACATGGCTTGGAAGAAATGAAGGAGGAATGCTATTGGTTCAATTTAATTTATTAATGTATGTTCCAGGTGCTGTTCTAGGCATGAGAGATCTAACAATTTCACAGTATTGTTGGAAGACAGAAGTATATAAATCAACAATATCCATAGAATGCAATACATGTTGTGAGAGATGTCTGTAGAGCTAAGGAACCTTCTGCCTGTCTCCCACAGCCCAGCTAATTCCAGCAGCCTGCCCCTTCTAAATAGTGTGTGGTCAATTAATCACAAGTAATCACAATTGTATCCACTATGTTTGCAAGAGAATTGAAAGGAAGACAGAGAGACAAAAACTGTACCTTTTTCCCTTCTGAAGATATACAGTGTGATTATTGAGGGTTGCAGGAACTAGAGTTATCTACAATGAGTTCATATGGTCAGTAACCCTTAGGAATTTAGCTCCATCCTCTACTGTGTATTGTGTTGTGGAAGAGAATAAACTAAGAATCAAAATGATGCAAAATAACCCTCTGCTGCCACAAATTGCCTAGAGAATGCCCAGGAAAAACAGTAAGCTTTGTTATAAAAAGTATCTTCAGAAATATAGCGTTAGGTGCATATCCACAAGCAAAAGAATGAAATTTTGAACATCAAAGGGCACTATCAAGAAAATGAAAAAGAAGCTGACAGAATGAAAGGAAATATTTGCAAGAGGGGGTGAAGGGAGGGCAGGGGAATGGGGAAAAAAATAAGAACCAAGATACATCATGTAAAGGTACAAGATCTCAATGATGAATGTATCTGTATTGTATACCTAAATTGTACCAATAAACTTAATGGAAAAAAAAAAAGAAAGGAGATACTTGCAAATCACATATCTGACAAGGAATTAATATTCAAAAAATATAAAGAACTATAACTCAACAACTAACCCAATGAAAAACTGAGAAAGAACTTGAGTAGACATTTCTTCAAAAATATAGAAATGCTAACAAGCACATGAAAAGATGATCAACATCACTAATCATTAGGAAAATGTAAATCAAAACCAGAATGAGATAATACTTCACATATATTAGGATTCCTATTACCCAAAAAACAGAAAATTATGGCAAGGATGTGGAGAAACTGAACTCTAGTGCACCGCCAGTGAGAATGTAAAATGGTGCAAGCACTGTGAGAAGCAATTTGGTGGTTCCTTAAGGCAGTTAAGCATAAAACTACCATATGATCCAGAAATTCCTTTCCTAGACACATAGCCAAAGGATTGAAAACAGAAACTTAAACAGGTATTTGTACACTAATGTTCGAAGAATTATGATAGTCAAAAGGTAGAATCAACCTAAATGTCTATCCACAGATGAACATACTGGTGAAATACAGGATACACTCACAATGGAATATCATTCAACCTGAAAAAGAATGAGATTCTTACCGATGCTACAACATGGATGAATCTTGATACATTGCTTGATAAAATAAGCCAAACAAAAAAGAAGAATATTGTAAAATTCCACCTATTTGAGGTACCTGAATGGTGAAAATTATAGACTGAAAGTACAATAGAGTTCAACAGGAGATTGGAGGAGAGGGGAGTGAAGAGTTAGGGTTTAATAGAGAGTTTAATTTGGGGATAATGAAAAAGCTCTGGAGATGGATAGTGGTGATGGTTACTCACAAGTAAACACATTTAATGGCTCTGAACTATACATTTAAAAATGATTATGATAATAAATTTTACATAAAAAATACACTGTCCCAAAGGAAAAGTTAGGGTCAAGTAGGCCTTCCACAGAAGTCATGCTCTGGATATCCCAGAAGGATGTTATTGGGCAAGAGAAAATCATCCCTCCGGAGCAGAGGGTTTGACCACATCGGAAGGAGCACAGTTCTCTACACAGCCTTGGCCATGTCACCTGTCGAAGTGAGGATAACGACTCCAGCCCAACTTCACAGGGCTGTGCAGGTGACCACCCCTGGTAACTTGTCAACACTGAGTTGCACAAGTGGTGTCACTTTGTCTTCTCTGCATCCTGTGATGTTAAATCCTATGAGGAAGGACCTCAGTTGAGATCACCATCTATTTTAACATCCTCAAGAAAAATAATGAGCCCCAGTGACCTCAAGACATGCATACTTGTGGTCTCCATGTAAATGTGTTATGCAAAATAGGGTTGTTTGCTTCTGGGATGGAATATCCTCATAGACCAGCATAAATGGTAGTAGTCAATGAAGTTCAGACACAATTGAGATAGGGTTTATATGAGTTTCTAGGATAACTGCCCCAGCTATTTGCTCTTCTTACTTTCCAGAACCCTTTTCCTTTTCTCATCATAACAAGCTACATTGTAAGTCGTTGTCTCCTAAGAGTTAAAAAGGTGGTAAGCTTTGCAGGGGTCTTCACCCCTCCCCTCACTCCCACCAACCACCTAAAATGCAGAAGACCCTTTCACAACAACTTGTCAGGATTCGTTAAGCCACTCTTGTCACACTGCAAGTTAAGTTTGAAATGAAGAAGGGCATTTAATTTAATGAGAAACAAAACATTAGCTATTTATTGCACTTTATATATTATCTCACCTAGGTGAGAAATAAAATCTTCTGGTGCTTTAGAAGACTCCCTGTATCGATGGAAGCAGTAAGCAAGCTATCAACACAGTGGAGGCAAATCCCAGACATCATTAGAAGCACAGTTGTCACCAAATATTGAAGAGGCCCCAGAAGATAAGATGAAAGGAAAGCAAAAAGCAAGAACCTTGTCTGTTCACACTCCAGCTCTGGAACCTCTTATGCTGCACTTTGTAATGAATCGCTCTTCTTCCCATGATCAAAAGCCCAGCCGTGTCTTGAGCCACAGATGGAACTGCATGGCACACACACAAGTACTCACATCTGGCACCCAGGTGAGTGTCCTGCATGTGCCAGGTAGCTTATCTACGGAGAAGCCGGGTTTCTTGACACAGTCCTTCCAGGACCCACACTATCTTTCTGAATTTAACTTCTTCCTGCAATGCAAAATGGGTTAGGGATAGGGCCCCAATGCATCCTTGCAAAGTAGCTTGTATAAGGTTTGTCAGAGATGTTTGCTCATCCTGATTCTATTGGGGCTGCTCAGCATCCTTTGGATTCCACAGATTCAGAGTTCTGACAGAACGGATGACTATGAGATGGACCAGATGTGCAGCCTGTTATCATACACTCCATGGTACACAGCGGTGCCCTTTCCCCATGCCTGCCCTCCAGAGCTCCCCCATTCATTTCAGCACCTGGAGGCATCTACATCCCATCTCCCTAGTTCCAGTCCCCTCTTTCTCCTCTGTGTCTCCCAGAACAGGCCGGTTTCAGCTCCTGCACCTTTTCCCATAAGCAATCTCATTCCTGTGTTGCAGCAATGTGATTTAAATTCTCAGAGCTCCTTCTCTTGTCTTGTCTCCCCCACTAGAATGTGATTCAGAGAGATGAGGAGCTGTGTTTTTGACATTTACTTATCCATCAATATTCACCTAAAGTCCCTCCCCAGCATACTCACTTGAACATAAATGAACTGGATAAATATAAAAAGTCAAAGATGACAGCTGAAAATATACACAGCATGACACCATCTTTAAAATCTAAGAGCATATATCACCTAAGTGTTGAGGGTCATTTCTGGTGGCATGAGAGATAATTGTTTTATTTTTATGTTATGTTTGTGTTTTCTGATTTTCATATAGTATTATGTTTCATTTTTAATAAGAGCAAGAAGCAAACATTTATTTTATTTATTTATGTTATTTTATTGTTTTTGGAGACAAGGTCTTGCTGCACAGTTCAGGCTGGCCTTGAATTCACTACATAGTCCACCTTGCCACCATGGTGATCCTGCTGTCTCAACCTCCCAAGGGTTAGGATTACAGGTGTGCACCACTACAATGCCCTGTAAAAGTTTATTTTGAATGTATGACTTGATTGTCTTGATGATGATGACAGTATAGCCCAGGGTGATAGCATGCAGTCCCAGGTAAAATGTCCCAATTTAACCATTTCCTTCTATGTTATCATGGGCATTTTGTTTAATAGTTTTAGTTCTTGTTTTCCTTATATATAAATTGAGGATAATGACAGAGAAAATTGTGAGGGTCAAAGAAGTAGTGAGTGCTAAGTATTCAATCCAGTGCTCAGAGCAGAGTTTGCACACAGTAACTACTTGAGTAGTTTCTCACTGCACCCTGTGGCTCTTCTGAGGAGGAGAACCCAGGGACCATCTTTCTCCTGATGGGAATGCTTGTTCCCTAATCAATGAAGAAAACTGACGCAGTCCCAGTAATGTAATTAGGACTCACTTGCTAGGGAACGTGCCCTGCTGAGTCTCTGAGAGGACAGCTGCAGCTGTGTCTTGGTGACACACACCAAATAATGTTGACTGCATTCATTTTCTTTTCTGAAACCATCTGCTGATTACAGATTGAGCCCCGTCTAGGACTCGGGCCCTCCTGCCCAAGGTGAACACAATCAGCCAGCTCTTCAAGTTTCCCCGAGCACATTTTCTAGTCCCAATTCAGAAGGCACCCTGCTTCAATTGCAGGGACCCTGAGATCATTAATATATTCCCTGCCCTACACCAGATGAAGAGATCCTCAACTTGTCCCCCTTTGTGGGAGGCTGTAAGGGCTTCTGGATGCCTGTGATTTTTCCAAGGTGTTCAGAAAGCTGCTGCCTCAGCTCCAGGAACCCACTCTCTCTGTACCGTGAACATTTCCACTCATGCCCTATGTCTGGCTTAACTCAGTAGCTTCTGCTCAGACCACACATATTTCCCACATTACCAAGAATTCTAGAAACCATGAATTTGTGATCTGGGAAGAATTTTAGGGATTCCTGTAACCTTATCTTTCAAATAAGTATATTGAATCAGAGAAATAAATCTCCTGGTAAAGAAAAGTGGAGAAATAAATTTGTCACATCTCTTCAAAGCTAAATGGTTAGCCTACTTGTGGGAATCAGTGCCTGCTGCATAGTGGTTACTTGGAGTCAGTCTATAGCTCTATGTTTGGGGCTAGGGTAGCTATACTGAAGAAGCAAAATTCAGATTAGTTGACCTGTTAATGGAGGAACCTTCTCATTTCACACAAAATGTCTGGGGCTTCAGTGGACTGCTCAGATCCCAGGGGGCCAGGAAGAGGAAAGATCATCACAAAAAGATCATCCTGGATCTAGCTGTTTCAAAATGTGCCTTGGGTCAAGAGTTCAGTAACCACAGACATGCAACCATGGGTCCATTGAGAGATTTATAGAAAGCTGCCTTCATAGGTTGTTGATATACTCATTATATTGGCTTAAGGCTGATGAATGATTGGAAGTAGACTGGTTTGTTTTTGAGCCTCTTTAGAACATTATTTCAACCAAATGCCAGGTTTGCAGCTGACATCTTTATCCTGAAAACGTCTCTTTTTTCTTCAACTTAGCCAAGACTATCCCTGTGCTTAGGGACTCAGGGAGACAAGCTAAGAAGATCCAGATGTCTCAGACACTCATACATCTGGTTTCAACCTGAATCTTACCTCTTCAAGGTTTTCTCTGACCACTCCTATGCCCTTTCTCTCACTAGATTTTTTCCATTATATGTTTCATTTATGTACTACTTACTTTATGTAGGAAGAATTATATTGTGATTATTTATGCAATATTACTCTTCTTTGTTTATTGTGATACCATGAGGCAAAAAATAGATTAGCCTTTTTTAATATAATTGTTCTTGCAACACTTACAATTGTGCTTAATTCTAAAGTAAAGGCTAAATATATGATGAATGGATAAATGATTGGATGCATGGATAAATGAGTGGATGGCATGATGAAAGTGGGTAGATGGCTGGATGGAAGGATGGATGACTGAACAGATAGATGATGATGGATAAATGGCTTTTGGAATGTTGGATAGATACATTCTAATTTACCTAATAACTTCTTAACTCTTGCTTCTTTAATTTTTCATCCTTCTCTCACTGTTTCTACTGGTGTCACATAACATAATACCACATTCCAGTACCTATCTCTGTTCCCATTAGTATACTATTTTAGGATAAATTTTTTCTAATCAACAAAAATATAAACCTGTCAGGAGAATAATTTATCTTGTATGTAGCACAAAGTGAAGAGCTGACAATTAAACAGAAAACTCGGGCTATATAAACAGACAGAATGAGTCATCACCACAGATTTCTTTTTGTCTGTTATCTGGATAATTTGGTCTTCCTCTGGTGTGTTTTTCCCTGATTATTTGAGAACTTATCTCAATACATCCTTCACCTTACTTTTCCTGAAGGAAGAGTAAAATCAGAGCAATTTAAATGAGATTTCCAGACCAAATCTAGACTTTAGGGTTTGATTTCCCCCTTAGTTTGTTTTACATGAGTGTCAAGTCTAAAATTACCTGAAATATGTCACTCAATCTTATTAGCCACAGAACAATCCACACACTGTGCATGTGTATAGAAATGGGGTCCCAGTCCTGATGTGAGACATGCATAAGATATAGAAACATTTTGGTTGTAAAATCCAGTATTTTAACTTGCCCCAAACACAAAGCACCATTTGCCTTATTTTTTTAAAGGTCAGCTAAGGAAATCACATTAACTTGAACTCAACTTTGTACCAACCAGAAAGCATCTGGAATAGCCAGAGATGCCTGACCTTCTGGTCAGTGACAGGCTTGTGACTGGAGACAGTGTCGCTCATTATCTAATGGAACTGACCCCCTAATCAGGACTGTCTCTTCTATCGTGTCTTAGAGCTCATCCCTGGCCAAAGCAAAACATGATCCAGTCCAGCACTTTTTATCTTCTATTGGTGGCATTTCAAAAATGTACTTGGAAATTCTGGGTGTTTGGATAATAGAAACTTCTAAAGAAGGCCAAAAGAAAGAAAAAGAATAAAAGTAAAAAAAAGCACTGTTATGGGTGGTGGGAGGGGAAGGGGAAAGGAAAGAAGGGAAAGGAAAAATTATGAGAAAAGAAAAAAAAATGGAAAAGAAATCTACCTTAATAGGGAAGGGTGGAGGGGGTGAAGGGCGCACAGGTAATGGGGAAAAATATAAGAATCAAGATTCATCATGTACAGGTACAAGTAGCCAATGATAAATGTAAACGTACTGTATACCTAAAATGTACCAATAAAAAAATTTTTTTAGGGCCGGGGATTTAGCTCAGTGGTTCTGGCGCCTGCCGCGCAAGCACCAAGTCCTGAGTTCAATCCCTGGTACCAAAAAAAAGAACAACAACAACAACAAAAAATTTTTTTTAATAAAAGCACTGTTACTCCTTGCTTAAAATAGAGTTCAATCTTCTGACAGTCAGAGGTATAGAAGAATTGGTACCCTTGGAGATTATGATCAAAATTTAAGGGAGCTAGGGTGAAGAATTTATATTGAAATTATTTTCCCGCTTTAAAATAACTTTCCGAACTGAGACACAGAGAAGGTGAGGAATATGGTACTTAAGCCTAGATGAGTCTATCTCCAGAGACCTTGTCTCATCCATTAAACCTTATGCCTGGCAAAAAAAAAAGCAGACAAGGAAATGTCAGACTGTGTGGCAGAGGCAAAGCTCAGGATGGGGCAGGAACTTCATGTCCAAGAGTGTGCATGAGAGGTTCTTCGCATACATACATGGAGTTAAAAAAATCTTTACATGACTTATACTTTTTAAAAGCCTTCTTAAAAATTAAATAAAATAATTTTCCTAGACTGAAACTCAAGGACTTGAATTTGCTGATTAATGTTTTATGGTGCTGGGGATTAAGCCCAGGTCTTTGAGCATAGTAGGAAAGCACACTGCCACTGAGCTACTGCTCTAGCTCAAAGGATGCTAATCTTGTCTCTTTTTCTATAAAAATAATGTATATTAAAATTAATATGTATAAAAATTGGGTAAATATGAAAGAAGTCAAAACAAGCAAATTGAATGCATGTATCATCCCCCACATAGGCATAATCAGTGATAACTTTTCAATGACAATTTCTTTCCAGTCTTTTCTATGAAAATAAGTATTTTTATGTTACATAAAATTAAATAGATCATATTTCACATGGTATTTTAAGCTATTTTTTAGTTATAAATCTTAGTCTACTTGTAATGTCATTAATGTCTTCCACAGGATTAAAAAAAATAACTCCTTAGTGTTCTCATATGTATTCCTAAAAAGCCATAAATATAACATAGGAAAGAGCCTTCTTTTCCTATTGACTCTTCTAGTAAAGAGGAGAATCAGGAGACCTGGATTCAATTTTTCAGTGCCTACTTCTAACCAGTTGTGCATTTTGGGGCAATTCCCCTCCCCCTGAACTGGTTTTCTCATCTATGAAGTAAAGGATTACATAATTGATTTCTAGAAAGTCCAAAAAGGAAGACTTCTGAAACATAAATCATATCATGCAGTACCCAGCTGCTCAATTTTGTCTACCATGTATGTTCCAAATGAAAAGGATTTCCTCCTTCTCTTCGTCCTTTGATTTGTTTTTCTTTAATTTCACTGTTTCCTTTCTCCTGAAACAATGAAATGCAATGCCTTTTATCTGTTCATTGGAATCTGGCTGGTTGGCTTCTTCTACTCCGCACACTGGACACCAGCCTCCTACTGGAAGAGGTCTATTTTGAGCCCCAGGGACAGGCAGGTCCTTTTACATGTGCTCCTGCCTGGAGGCTCATCTGAACTTCCTGCCTCTGGTGTTAAAAAAAAAAAAAAATTATCCTAGAGTTTCAAGTAAGTTTCTACCTTCTTTTCAGGTTCCAGTCAGAGTGAAACCACAAAGACCTTCATTGTCTTTGCATAAGAAACAGAAAAGTTAATCTTTCCTCTTTTAAAAGAATTAGGATTTTGTGTTCCACATCAAAAAGAAAGTAGGAAGAATCGAGACTTCCCACTGCAGTCCCTGGAAATGGGTAGAGGTTCAGTTTGCCCAAGATTTAGGAATCCTGAGGTCTAATAGAGTCGTTCCTAAAAAGATCTGATGAGTTTCCTGAAACCCACATGCAATCCTGCATAACTGGGTTGTTGAGATCTTTTTCTTGTTGCTGCCTAAAAGGGAAGAATTCCCTTCAAGTTCCAATCTAACCAAGCTATTCATGTAACCATCTAATAACGATCTGGAGATTAAGCACAGGTTTTCATTTTATCTCTGCATATCTCTAGAATCTGTTAATTTGGTATCTCCCCAAAAGCCAAAATCTCTCCCCAGAGAGACTTCGGCAGCATATCCACAAAGAAGATATAGAGAAGCTTTTATCATGCATTCCACTGGGCCCAGAGACTTGTGATTCTGGTGTGAAATGGGAGGAGCGTGAGAATGGCCACAGCCCATGTCCTTATCTCAGGAGGTGTCTATGTTCCCGCCTGTTGTCAAGCAGGATTCCAGAGAAGGAGGCATCCAGCCACTCAGCATCTTCTGAAATGAGACATCTTCTCCTTAATGATTTCTCTCCTGCCCTTGTCAGTGTTACCAAACAGCAATAACTGTCATCGAGCTCCACATGACTCTGTTCTGCTGCCTGCACTCCTAGAAGATTTCTTCTCATTGAGATGTTGGAAAATAAAATGAGATAATAGAGAGCAAATGCTTTGAATGTAAAATGTTTTGCATATGAAAGGCATTGGAGACTTTGTTTATGATAGCTCCAATGAATGCGGCCTTGTGTCTCTGCGCCAGTCTGTTATAATATTCCATTGTAGGAACTGGAACGGCCTCATAATAGGCGAGTGTCACAGAACTTGGATCAGTGGATAAACACTACAAGGAAGCATATTTCAGATCAAAATGACGAAGTGCTTTTGAACAGTTAGAGAGATATGCACATTCAGAGCCACTCAAAACAGAGAGCAATGCCAGGGCAAGCACTGGCTGAGTGGCAAGAGGGCTGGAGGGACCAGCTGCCAAGGATGCTAGGAGAAGTCTCCTGCATTAGACCAGACAACAACTATGGTCCCATCCAGCTCTAAGAATCTGTGGGCCCTGCATTAAGGTGGCCTCTACATATGTAAAGAATTATAATATAGAGGAGGAAGTACTTTCTTTCAAAGCATCTAACAAGGGCCCACTGGTGGAAGTTGGAGGAAGAAAAACTTTGGTACAACACAGGGATGGTATTCAAATATCTAGAAATGCTATATAATTCATTTTTCAAGCTAAAGTAGATGCAACTATGGAAGAATAACCTGATGAAAGCCAACCTATGGCGTTAGACCTCAAACTCTTGATTTTTCATGCAGTTCTGGGTTCCTTGTCTCATATGCCTCCTCCATCCAGGGCATCCATTTCAGATCCATCTTCCACACACTTAGTAAAACATTTATTTAAAAATCTGTTAATCCTGATTTGTCAACTTCATTGTATTCAAAAAGCCTAGAAAAATAGCAAGGCTCACTCCTGGTGTGTTGGTGGGCCATGGAGGCCTGACCTTGGGTACCATATATGGTCCATAGCCTGATCCTCTCCAGCCCTGTTCCCCTGATCTACTCCCAGTCTTCCAGGCACTAAGAAGCTCTGCGCCATAGTGCCTTTCTGCAATAATGTTCCTGCAGTGGAGCCAGTTGACTATGAATCCCTCTGAACCTTGAGCTAAATTAAACTGCTCGTCATTTAAATTGTGGGTATTAGGTATCATGTCTCAGGAACAAGAAAGCTGACTATACACCTTGTGTGAATAAGCATTTGCTGAGAGTCCTCTTTTGGACCTGTTGCTTTACACTCTTTCCTTTCTTAGACTCTCTCTTAGGGAAAAATTAAATTTTCATGCTTGAGCTACTCTTGGACTTCCAGAAACTAGATTGGCCAATAAAAACTATTGATGGAAATGTATCCATCATTTGGGGCTTCTTGCAGTTACCACCATCTAGAATGCTCTGTCCCATCTTTTCCTCATAGCAAAATCTGACTGAGTGTTCATTTCCTGCCCTCTCTGAGTCTTCTCTGCCTGACTTCATCCTTCCCCAGAACCACTAGCAGCATCCCTATGGGATACAGTGTTAGCATTCCTGATTCACATTCCCAGGTACCCTGTATGCAAATCCATTGGGTAATTGTTCCATGCACACAACTGACTTATTTACGTTCAGGGTGAGGATTATGCCTTATTTACCTTCATATCCCCAGCACCTCTCCTGTTACCTGGCCCTTAAGGACTTCTCAGAATAGGTTTATTTTCTTGAAAATATATTTATGTTATGTACAATTATTATGCATTAGTTAAACAAATATGCATAGGCTCTGCTTATTTTAGAATCCTGACAGTTAGCTGCAAATTCTGTGACAACTTCAAATGCAACAAAACATGAGTATCTTAAAATTTTCTGTGCAGTTGAGAACCCTTAGCCAGGCATGGTAGGGCACACCTGTAATCCCAGCACTCTGGGAGGCCGAGGCAGGAGAACTGCAAGTTCAAGCCCAGCCTGGGTAATTTAGCGACTTGGTGAGACCCTGTATTAAAATAGGGCTGGGGATGTAGCTCAGTGTGAAGGTCCTGAGTTTGGTCCCTCAGTTCAGGATACTATGGAAAAGGACGAGAGAGCGGGAAGTTCCTACCTCAGGGTCTTTGCACCTGCTCTTCCTGCTGCAGTTGCACATAGTAGTCTCCCTCATTCTGTAAATGTTGTGTGAAGATCTTAACATATAAATGAGGTCTTACCTGACTATACCCATGTAAAATGAAACCTCAACACTTCTATCCACCTTACTCTGCTTTCTTCTTTTCCCTAACATGTGCACCATCTGACACTACGTTTGTACCTGTTCATTTCTCTTTTTTTTTTTTTAGGTATACAATACATCTACAATTATCATTGGGTGCTTGTACCTGTTGTATCGTGGTTATTTTTTCCCCATTACCTGTTCATTTCTTTATTGTTTGTCTTCCCTCTCCTTAAGGGAAAAGAGACTTTGTAGGCTTTCTTTTTGGTGCATCACCAGACATAAAAGAATTCCTGGCACATAGCAAGGGCTCAATAGATATTTACTCTACAAGTGAATGATGAATGAATGAATTGTTGAAACTAAAAAAAAAAAAATGATTACCTGAGTGGTTGAATAGCATATGCAAGGCCTTGGGTTCCATTCCAGGTACCACCAAAATAATAATAATAATAATAATAATAATAATAATAATAATGACAAACTTTAAAAAAAATGATTTACCCAATAAAATTTAATAACATACCTGAATTTAAAAAGCCAAACAAGTCTTTTCAGACAGAGATCAAATTTGTAAAGAGGCATAAATATGAAATAAGTTAAAAGACATAGAAGATCAATCCAGATGTCCAACACTCACCTCATGGAATTCAACATGTGGAGTTCCCATAAAAGGCAGAAATATTAGAAGAAAATTTATGAGAACTGAAGAAACTCATCAATCTTAAAACTGAAGTTTCATCCAAGAATAAGAGAAGATACAAGAAGCTTTTAGAAAGAAAGTGGGAAGTTACCAACTGATACCGGTGTTCATATCAACAACACTTGATGTTGAAGGATAATAAAACTAGGTTTTAAACATATTGAAGAAAATTTATTTTGAACCTAAAATTCCATACCTAAATTATAATCGAGTGTTAAAAATAAAAACACTTCAGGGTGCCGGGGATTTAGCTCAGTGGTTTCGCCGCCTGCTGCACAAGTGCAAGGACCCGAGTTTGATCCCCGGTACCAAAAAAAAAACAAAAACAAAAACCATTTCAGACCCACAAAGAATGAGAACATTTACCCCCTCACAGAAATCTTTCTGAAGAAAATAGAAAATGTATCTTAACAAAATGAAAACGGAATCAGAAATAGAGGAGAAAATGAGAATCAAGAAACAGTGGGGCCTATCTAAGAGTCAAATGTATAGTAGGTATAAAAAGAAATCTCTCACATTTGAACAGATAAATATCCTTAAAAAATGGTAGGTAACTCTGTAATAAATAATTACTAAGAGATGTAAACATAAACTACTTTAACTAACGGCCCAGGAAATGTAAAAGAACTATACAAGAACATCATATGAGAAAAACTAGTATGTGGTCTGATTTTAACCAGTTAATTATACACAAGACTCCATCTGATCTTAAAACTTAAAGTATTTTCTCGTTGGCACACAGGTTTAGTGACATTGAATTATGCTCACTCCGTGTCTGTGCTCATTCATAGTCATCCAGCTTGGTTCTGTGGTGAATCAACTTAACATGAATACAAAATCACCTTAACACAAATTTTAAATTTCAGGATCCATTCACAAAGGGTTACAAAATTGGATACAGATTTAACATTGAGAACATTAGTAGGTAGAGATGTATGGAAATAGGTGGAGAGAAACATGAAGGTGATGTTCTCATTTTACATGGCATGAAATCCACTGTGTTGTTTAAAGATGGTGGATCAAGAAATAAAAATTAAGATATATTATTAAAGTTACAACGATAGCTGAAATAAAACTAAAAGTAAGTATCACTTAAAGATTGCAAAATTGATGGGGTGGTGTTGTGTAATTGAATTACATTTACATTATGTTTTGGATTGATAGTCAATTAGTATGGTTTAAAGTGATTAAATCAATAAGCAGAAGTATATTATGTAAAGCATGGAATTAACCACTAAAAATTAAAATACAACATTTACATGGCTTCAGTTGTCACCTCTTGGGGGAGTGTCTGTGGAGACAGGAATTGTCAGCTTGCCTATTTTTATAATATTGTTTTGTTCGATTTTTCATTATCACATGAATTTCTATATATCTCTTTTTCATTTTTCTTTTTTTTTTTTCATTTCTGCCTTTAACAGAAGAGACCGGACCATAATCATTTCCCTCCATGACATTTGCTTCATTAGGATGACATTTTTCCAAATGAAAATTTGGCTTTCTTTCCTGGTGCAGTTCACAGAGTGACTCTGAGGACCTTTGAAAAAATGACAGAATTTGGAACCGAAAAGGAATAGTAATTTCAGAAAAATCTTTTAATATGTTTCAGAGTTCTCTGTTTTTTCTGTACCGGGGATCGAACTCAGGACCTTTGGCTTACAAGGCAGGCATGGTGCCACTGAGCTAAATCCCCGGCTTCAGTGGAGTTCTTGCCCTCAATTGTTTACTCCTTTTTCTCAGAGTCTCGGGGATATGTAACATTTGAACTCTAAGCTACAGGAAACTTTGCCAGGGTCATGTTCAGCCTGGATATGGCAGTGGTTGTGGAAGTGGTCCCCACAGTTTTTATGCATTTGTAGCATGCAAACAAATGTACCAAATGTTGTTTAAATGACTCTATATGATTTCTAAGTCAGCAGCTCCAGCCCAAATGGGGCAAGGCTCAGGATGTGAAGCCTCCTCATAGAGGTTTGCAGGGCAGCCTCATCCTCCCTATCTCAGGATGTGCTGCCAGGCTCCAGGAACCTCCCATCTTGCGGTACCAGGCTCTGGGAGGACAGTGAAGGCACCTGCAAAGCTCCTCTTCCCCTGGCATGAGTGCCACTTCTCTTCCAAACAAAGGCTGCTCCATTTCCTCTTCCTGCAGTGTGGGGTTTCCATGGGGTACACTGGGTTGGAGATGATGGTGGACAGGAAACATACAGAAAATGGAAAACAGAAATGAGTTGTACAAACCTTCATCTGGGAAACTTGCATTCCTGTTGCCTGCATTTATAATATTAAGGGGGGAAATTACAAGTAAGACAGTCAATGGGTAAGTATGAATCCGATCTTTGTTCTTTGACAAATCCTGCCTGGAAGGCTGAGTTCAGGCTTTTCATTGACTTGCAGCATCAGTTTTATAGAAATGGCTTTAAAATCTACCCAAGACCCATTCTCCTCCAACCAGGCCAGAAGGAGGTAGAACGGTGACCACACAGCTGAATTCCCTGTGGTCAGCCTTATGAAATAGGCAGCTTGTATTATGTCTCTATGCTCCTCCAAAACTGGAAAGGCGGTGAGAAAATGGTCCCATGGAGGGACCTGGGAACAGAGAAAGGGAGGCAAAGACAGTAAAAATTCTCCTGGCTCTGTTATATGCCACCCACATCCATGGGCTGCATATACTCTCTAAATGCCAAACCTGTTTTTCCCAGTCAACCAGCAGCCAAAATGTAGCTTGAGAAAGCAGCCAAGAAAATTCTACAATCCAAACAAGCAAAAGAGTCTGACTGGAGACAGACAGGACAGTGAGATTAAGGGAGGGAGAGTAATTATTTCATGCATGTAAAATTCCTTTGTAAGTCAAAGAACACTTGCAATTTCAACTCATTTGTCCTTCAGGTAAATTTGGGAGTAAGTTGTATTTTCTCCACTTAATAAATGATGAACCTGAAGCTCTGATTTGGACTATGGCCAATATGCACACACAGGACTTGATTCTACTCCTTGACCTTCCTTTAGGGTCTTTTCCCCAGACCACATTCCCAGTAGGTGTCATTCTCTGACCAGGCAATGGGAATTCTAGCTACTTTAGTGGAAGCCAAAGGCCTTGGGAACTTTATGTGGTCACTCACTTTAATTCTGTCCCACACAGAGCCAGAGGACTGGCTCTCACTTGACCTTCCAACACTGAGCCCAAATATTTCCTTTTTTGCAAAAATTCAATGACACCTCACTGCCATTTAAATCCTCTATTCCACTGAAGCCCTCTCAGAAAACTCAATGGGTGTTAACAGTCTACATGTTTTCCCTGCAGATCTAAAATACAGTTCCTGGGGGTTTATTTTTATATTATTTTCCTGATTATATTACTATGTGTGTATTCAAGGTTTTTGTTATTTATCCCTCTGGTCAGGAGACTATTACATATCCTAGGCCAGGTGGGTCCAGTTTCCCCTATTCCCATGTTTTAATTTCCACAAGAACAGAATAAACATGGTGGCCTGGATATCTCATTTTCCTGTGCTGATGGAAATGAAAATTTAGCTCAGCCAGCTGGCCCACCCCATCTTTCTCTTGCTGCACAGCTTGCCATTCTGATGCTGCTGCCATTATCAACATGGCAGCTGTCACAGCAGTTAGGATGGAAAGACCCATTAGCTCATTTGACTCTCTCTCTCTGCCAGGGCAGGATATAGGCCCTAAAAATGCTTCCTGGTCTAAGGACTATTTGGGGGTTTACTTATCCTAAGTTACAGCAAATGTGGCATCAAAAAAACAGGAAATAAGGTCTTCTCTTAGCTAATTATGAAGGAATATAACGATGTAGTGGAGGCATTGTGGTAGCAAAGCTTGAACTTCCTTACAAGGCTGTGTAAGAACTTCACTGGGGAAGGTGAAGTGTGTAGCTATGAAAGCCTAGTAGAACCTTAAGAGAATTACATGTTCACATTCCATGGAGCCATCAGAAGTAAAGAGCTATATCAGCTTCTGAAGTTCTCAAATTTGCCGTAATTCACTGAATGCCTCATGGGCAAATTAATTGCTCCATTTGCCTTTGATCATGACTAGCATTTCCGATATGGTCGATAAAATGCCTAATTAATTAAGACTGATTGAAAAGGAGCCCAAATCTATCAGGAATGAGGAGGAGGAGGAGGAGGAGGAGGAGGAGGAGGAGGAGGAGGATGGGTGAAGGGTTTCCAGGTTCATTTGTGTGGATGGAGCCTCGCTGAATGCTGTTTCAGCACAGATTTTCAGAAGCATTTCCTACTAATCACCGCATTGTTAAAAATACAAAGAGCCAACACTTATTAGACACCACTTGTCATGTACTGATCCAAATATTTGCTATGCATATTATTTAATAAACTTTTAAGAAAATATTATTTTCACTTTGCTGAGAGGAAAAAAAATAAGGCTACAAGAGGTTAAAGAATTGGTCCAAGGAAGTATACAAGTAAATAAAAAATTGGATTCAAATTCTAGTTAATCTGACCCTTAAGTCCAAGTTCGTGACCATAGTGTTTTTTTCTTTCTGCTCTTGGTTTATTTTTGGAGAGCCAATGCTTTCAGAGAAGAGAAGTGAGAGGCGATATTATTGCTGTTATTGAGTAATTTTAACTCTGCTCCTGCTTCTGAGAGGCAGTTGTTTACCTTTCCACCCTCCAGGGCCTCAAGTGACCTTTCACTGTACCTTTTATGCCCCTCTACCTCCCACTTTTTCTCTTCATTTTCTTTCCCTTCAAAACGCTAAGTGAAGGTTGAAAGAAGAAGTGTGCTTGCATCATGACCAATGGCCTTGGATAACTCCACCTTCTTTCCATTTCTGTCTCAGGCTCAAGAAAGGAAATAATCTCTTGGATGCTACCTTCTGTGAATCAGAGACTAGCACCCATAAACATTTGTGTACAATTAATGCAGCATCTTTATTTTCATTTTCATACTTGATGTGTGGCATAAACACATACATTAGGCCAGGAAGGATTCTTAACCTACTTTACAAATAATACACCTGAAACTCAGAAATCAGATATAGCTGGGTGTTGAGCCACGTGTGCTTTCAGATCCCATACATGTTTCCCAAAGTGATGGAAGTCCCTTCCGAGACCAAAAGCTGACTGTTGTGCCAGCCTGAAGAGCCAGTCTGCTCCATGGGGCATTTCAAGCTCCACCCATGTGGACAGCTGTCATTTAGCAAGGTTGAGGATTCTTAATGATCTGAGGTTTCTGTGACAGTTCTTCTTTATGTTGGCTGTAGGATTGCTCTCCTCTTACCATAGAAACCACATTGTTTTGATTTCCTTCCATTGTTTCTGTCTTGCTTTAGACTTTGTCTCGATATGAAGGGAAATATTAGATCAATGTAAAATTTATCAACAAGTCTAAACAGCAATATGTGACTATGAGCCCAGAGCATCTCGAGCAATCAAATCACCTGGATTCCAGCCCAGATCTCCCATGAAGTCTATAAATCTGTGAGAGTGTCGCCTAGGTTCTCTAAGCCTCAATTTCCAGAAAGGAAACAGCAGTGATGGGATAGAGAACCCTACAGAGCCTGACCAACTCAGAGCCATTAGCATCCTTGGCCATACTGACCCTTATCTCAGCAGGAAAGTATATTTGCTATAAAAGGTGCTGATTTAGAAGTCCAGGGTGATTCCTCCCTGGGATGAGAAGCCAAAACGATGTACATAAGAAGATGCCCAGGGAAGAGGAGATGTGCTGTGAGGCTGGATCCAGATGAGCTGACCTGGTGGAGAAGGAGTCAAAATGCTGAGAAGCTCACTGTGGAGAGTTCTGAGCACCCACTCAGTGATGTCAGTGTCTCCATGGGTGGTCTTCAGACTCCAGGCACACTTTTTCTCCTATGAAACCTGTTTCAAGATAGCCTTGCAGGATTAGCTCATCCAAACAATATGCAATAAGCCCTCTGTGTTGCAGATATTTGATAAGAAATTGCAAATAAAAGATAAAATAAAATTCTGTTTTCAAAGAGCTTGCAGTTTATCTGAACAAATAAAAAAATGATGTAAATTTTTAGTGGAGGCTGAGAAAGAGTTAGATGAGAAAAAGGCTAAGAATCCTTTCATCTCTGAAATGTACATAATTGCCCTTTCAATTTAAACATCACACTACCCAGGGCATTTTTTCCAGATCAGATTCTCCTCCCTTGCCTTCTCAGGGCTTGCAAACCCTGTCTCTGAAATTCTACTGTCCTTCCCCACATGGCTTGGTAGGTTACATTACTTTGCAGTAACTCATAATATTCTTGAACTTTTTGATATGCAGTGAATTCTCTTTCCTCAGCTACATAAAAAGCTCCTTGAGAACACGATTCATCGCCGTTTATTTTGTTTGTTCAACAATACTAAACTCAGTGTTAAACACATCAATAGCTGTTTGCAAATATTCCAATTCTGCCCCAATCTGGGCATGTGGTAACATCCCACTTCCCTTTCTGAAATTGGGAGTGGCTTTAGAACTTGCATTTACTGAAGAAATTCAAGCAAGGTCACTTTCAGTAGAAGCTTGGGGAACCACTGAAGAGTCTCTGGCACCTGTCAAGTGAGAGCTGCTTGTCACCCTGGGACCCAAAGTGGCCCTTACAGCCACCAGGTACAGGTATGGAAGCACTCAACTGGTATGGAAGCACTCAACAAACACTGTATTTGCTGACCTATTTACCAATGGCTCAAAGACAACAGGTAGGTAAGGAAGCAAACAAAGTAGCTTGGCAATAACTTAGGAAAAGACTGCCTGCACTTGGAGAAAAATTTTCTAACTCTCTCTAAAACAGTAGACCCTTTTATCCATGGGGGTTACATTCTGATACCACTACTAGACCACCTCAAATCACAGGTAGTCCTGGACCCTGCATAGACTGTTTTTTCCTGCACATACATAGTGAGGATAAAGTAAATTTTAAAATTGGGCACAGTAAGAGATTAATGACAGTAACTAATAAGATAGAAGAATTATCATACCTGCTATAATAAAAATTACTTAGAGCCTTCAGATTTTTTTATTTCTGAAATTTCCACTTAATATTTTCAGATTGTGTTTGACCGAGGGTAATTGAAACTGCGAAAAGTGAAACTGCAGATAAAGGGGACTGCTGTAGATGCTGCCATTCATATTTCTAGAAAAGCACACTTCACCACCACTGACATTCCACCCCGTCAGCACTTTCTTCCCTTTGAGGCCACTTCACATTACCTGGGAATGTCCCCATCTTTGCCTGCAGACATCACTGTTCAGAATAAGAAATATAATGAAGAGTCCTAGAAAAGGGCAGAGAACTTTGGAAAGAAAAGCATGTGAGCAAAGTCTGGAAAGGAAAACCTACACCAGGGGAGAAACTCATGAAGAATTCAGTCCAAAACCATGGGAAACCTGCAGACAGAGTTCAGAGGCCCAGCGTTTGCCTAGCATGAGCAAGGGCCTGGGTTCCATCCCCAAAATTGCAGCAACTAAAAACTGCAGTAGGTTCTGAAGACTTTAAGAACTTGGCCTTTGACATTCACTAAACCTGAACTTGACCTCAAGTTACTTAACCTCTCTAACCAACCCAGTTTCCTCCTCTGTAAAACAAAGGTTAAGAGTAGAACTCAGCTGGGAAGACTATTGAGAACATAAAGACAATGCTCCTTAACAACAAAGAATGTTTTCCTATTATATGCTTTAAACAAAGATAAAACTCTTAAACAAAGATATGCGCAATCATTTTCTAGTTCATTTGAGCACAGTAACTACAAAATAGTAAATGTTCAAAAAAAATGAGTGCTCTAGCAAAATGCATAGAAGGTAGAACCATTCGCTAATGGCCATGAAACATAAAAGAAAGTTCTGCCTGGGTTCAGCTTCCAGGAAGCTCTGAAACTCTTGCCTAGAGCACCATGATGTGCCATTGGGCTCATGATGTAGTGATAAAGATTTCCAGATATCAGAACTTACCCAAACCCTCAGGAGTTGAAAGGACTCTCTGAAAAGTGCTCAGGGAGCCCATAGTGAAGGAGACAGCAAATGGAGAGAGAATGTCACTCTTCCTGGGCTAGTGTCCAGGACTTTCATGAAGCCTTTGCCCTGTTCCCCTGACTTTCAGACTTTGGCCAGAGCCTCCCAGCGTGTAGGTCACCTGTCAGTCTTCACCTGGGGCAGCATCAGTTGTTCTCTTGTTCCAGCTGGATGTGTCCCCAAAAGCAGCAGTAAAGGGGTGTGTAAGGCTCCCCCACCTCCTTTTCTGTGCTTTCTCACCTTCCAATTCATCTTTCTTGGGGCCACACAGCCAACGCTGTGTTCAAAATCTGCAACCAAGAAAACTCTTCTTGGTAACAGAGTGAAGAATAGAAATGATCTGAAATTAAAGGACAGATATCTGAATCTGAATGCTTCCCCATGCCAGCTCTTTAACTGATTGCCCAAAGTTCTGTTTCCTGAAAATAGTAATGACTACCTCACGGTACAATCTTCATTTTATTATCTTATAGTAGTAACAGATTTGGATTTGATTGGAGCAGCAGATTAATTTCTGCTCCTGTAAGTGAAGTGAAGCTTTATTAACTGAATAAAATCCCCTAGTCTGCTCACTCCCTTTATTCTTCTATCCATTCATTCTCTCAGTACACAGCTACTCTGTGCCTGTTACTGCATAATCAGTACTAAATAGTGACAGCTGAAAAGGATGAAGACATAGTCTGTAGCCTCACAAAGCTCCCAGCCTAAGAATGAGCCTGATACAAAACCAGGATAGATGCAGGGCAGAGCAGTTACTGGCAAGTCTGAGCTCTAATGAAAGAAGAGCACCAGTTAGCTCCTGAGAGCTCAGGGACGTCTTCCCAGAGAAGGAGATGCCTGACTGATTTTGAAATGAAGGCTCAGAGTAAAAGAGGTAAAGGAGGCAGAGGGAAAGGAAGGAGGAAAGGGATTAGAAGAGAAAAGATTAGTTGAGGTAAAGGCAAGCAAGAAGGTGAAGTGGTCAAGCACAACCAGGTTTGCCTGTAGCTACAGCATTAAGCAGGAGGTGGAGAATGTTGAAAAATAACAAGGTTTCTAGCACCCAGCAAAGCCTTGCTTTAGAAAGGAAAGTCTAAGATAAAACCCTTCCTTCTGGGACAACCTCAGTAGTTCATCCTCTTCTGTAGGTTCCCAGATACATTTAATTTATGCTGAAAATAGAAGGAAAAATAAAATGCGATCATCACAATGTTCAAAGCTCTATCCAAGTAACCCCCCCATCACTTTTTCGAGCACCAAACCCCAATGGTAGGAAGCATTCGCCTAAAAATAGCACTTCTCAAAGACCCAATCTTTTCTGAGTTTCATAGAACATCTGCTCAACAGTTTCCTCTAACTGTTTTGGCCACTAAATCAAAGCCAGCAGAAACAATGTTCTGTTTCTTTCAAGCAAAGAATTGCCACCAGACCTTCCTCTCAGACCCAGACAACAATGGGACAGAAATAGCCACAGGAGGCTTTGAAACACCTTAGGGCCTGAGTCCAAGCAAAAAGTTACTAGTGTGTTGTTTTCGACTCTTTTTAAAGATTCTTTTCAACTCCCAACTACAGAAAAGAAATTTAGATAGGCCAAACCTCCTGGGAGAGGCTACACCCCATGCAAATTACCACCTGCAGTGTGGGGCTGTGTGGTTTGTGCAGCTCATGATTGGCAGGGACTTGAGGCCAAGACTGGTTAATGTCTTGTGCAGGGCTGGTGTGTGGAGCCCAGTGTGAGGGTGGGTTGGTGTCTGGCTGTGTGCTTGTGTCTCTGCTGTGCCCTGAGCTTCTATTTGTTCATGTGGCAGAGACCCTGGAAGTTTGTGGCAACCTGTGCTAGTCCAGGGGAAAAGCAGACATAGGGTTGAAAATCCCAGAAGGTTCTGTCCAGACCCTGCATCCAACCAGCCGTGCCTCCTGGGCCAGACAGTTTATCTCTCCTGTGAGTTGCAGGCTGCTATAACAAGAATGATGCAAAACTGGGCATTGCCCCCCACTCTAGGCAGATGGCAGGAGGAAAAGGGGTGGTTGGGACCTGGTGTGATGCAAATATGGATCTTGCACTGGGCCAGGGCCAGAAGCTGACTCTGCTTAGCAGTAGGGTGGTTGGGCACCAAGGGTGACTATGGTGAAGGCCATTCTGCGGCCAGAGCCCAGCCAACAGTGCTGGAGCCCAGACATCTGCCCAGCTCTACAGGATCCAGTGAGGGGCTGGGGGTAAATGAAACTGAATCCAGGCCCCTGAGGCAAAGAAGACCTAGGCTTCTTTTTAACTGTAACCCAGGACTTCAGTCTGTGCAGGAACTTGAAGATTAGGCTAAACAAGTCAAGGCAAGCTCGTGGTACAAAGGAGCTAGAGATCACAGCAACAGACAGTGAGGGAATTTGTGATTCTGAGATTGCAGAGCACAAAGAGTTCATCAGTGGTGAGTGTCTGCCAGTCTCATGGGACATATTTTGGGCTCAAGATTTGAAGTGGCCAACAGGCCAAAGTCACAGCATCCTACATACCACTTTCAGGACTGGTTCAGAATGGAGATGGCCCTGGGATACACCTGTCACACAGGTGTGCATGGACAGGGATGCAGAAACTGATGGTATGAGACTGATGGGGTGAACTCTATGAGCTTAATCAGTGCTTCTGTGTGCCGCCTCTCAGGGTATAAAGAGTCACCTTACACCGTGACGGAAACCGCAGTCTGATAGAAACCAACTTCTGTTTCATGTCCACCATAATTTGTGATTGGATCTTGGCACAATGGAGGCGGGTCTGTCTCATGTGCAGACACAGTTGGATGGTTCTAGGTGTGTAATTGTGAGAGCAGACTGTCACTGTGGGCTTGTCCTGAACATACCCAAACAATGGTCACCAGGAAAGAGGGCCACTCACTATTTCTTTTTTGTTTACTTCCCCCTCCCTTCATCCTTGCTTCCTCCTTTTCTTTCTTTATTTCCATTTCTCTTTCTTTCACTCTAAGAGTAGATACCAGTTTGTATTAGTAACACGTGGAGAAGCGTATATGTACAAAAATATATAGAGATTAATATTTTACCCAAGCCAGTTTAGGTGAAGAAATCATCCCAAAATGGTTGTAAAACCCTCCCGTGACACTGCTGCCAGAAAAGATGATGCAGATCTCCCTGAAAATGCACAATCCCACTTGAGCAAATGCCTGCACCATTTGAGCAAATGATATAAAACCAGCCATTATGTCAGCTTGCTTGGGAAATCATTTCTGCACACTTGTCGCTTTTTGAACGGAAACATGAAATCTATTTATAGACCTGTACTTATTCGATAGAGCAGCAGCAGTAGTGAATGGGCTGCTTTAGGGGTTGCCTGCTGCAAATTAAGTGTGTGTGTGTGGGTGCGTGTGTGCACAAACACATGCCCAGCTGGGATGTCCATGGTGCTCATGTCTCTGAGTCTCCCTCCCTAGTCGGAGTCGTGCCCCTCAGGCCTTCCTAGTCACTGTCCCAGACTCCCAGACCAGAGCTCCTCCTCCTGTGTGCTGCTGACAGCAAAGCAGCACTGCTACCAATTTCATGGGCAGTAAGTTCTAAAATGATTCCATTTCCTTTGCCAATAGGCTCTCACCCTCCCTACCTGGGGAGACGAACACTCAGGCCACAGTTTCCCACATCAGGCCAGGCATTGTCAGCAAGATTGAGCAACAGTCCAAAGATGCTGGGATTGTCACAACATCTATCCCAGGTATTTGTCCTAGCTACACTGTTATTGCTCATCTCGGTAATACCACCCCACAGTAAGCGTGATGGTGATTGCTATTCATAGGAGGCCACCATGGTGCCATCCCTGAACTCCCAGGAAATGGCTGTGCCTCCATAAGCAGCCCTGTGCTGCTCCTGCTGCACCTGTGGATGTGGTATCTGGAAGAGTGGTGTGGTTGGGGCAGGGTGGTGTCTGAGCTGGTGCTCACCTTCACTTGCCTGTCCATTTCAGTGGATTTGGAGGGGGCCGAAGCCTCTGGTCCTCTCTGGCACTTCCTCCTTACCCTTCTCTTCTGGTAGAGACACCCAGTCCATTCCCTGTGGGATGCAGGTGTAGCCAAGACACCTGCCACAGGTAGGAAGGACAGGGAGGGTCATCAAGCCTTCTCAGCTATGCCCATGGCAGGCTTATATGTCTGAGCCAGGCCAGGGCAGTGGGCTCTCGCCTGGCACTGCGGTTTGGACAGGATGGATGCCACAGTTGGAGGTGGCTTGGGTGGCTACATGTACCATGCAATATCCAAATCCATTCCAGGACAGGTGCTCTGTGTTCAAGGGGTAAGGACTTTGGGCCTTTGATCCCTTGGAAGAAATGTATGTCAAAGAGCTGAGAAGGCAACAGGCAGTCTAGGACTTCACAGGGCAGTGGACGCTGCAGAGAAGGTGTCATGGCAGTAAGAAGGCCAAAGGAGTCTGTCATGGTAGCATTTAATCTGACCAGGCTTAGGTCTAGAAGGCAGCCATGGATAGCCCTGGGGGGAGGGGGGCGGCGGCAGCAGCCTGCACAGCATGATACTAGAGAAAGAACAGAATGCATGTGGACACACACACACACACACACACACACACACTTACTTACACTCAACCAGGCAGACCTAAGCTTCAAGTTAGCTCCCTTCCTAGCTCTGTGTCTATGGGGAAATTATTCAACCTCTCTGAGCCCCTAATTCTTTCAACAACAACAAAAAGCGTGTATTTTAATAAAATGCATTTACTAGGATGGCTGTGAGCATCAAATAAGACAAGATACCCAAAGGGCTTCCCATTTATCCAACCAATCAATATTTATTTAGCACCTCTCCCTGTGTACCTAGGTGGTACTGGGGAGACTCTGGGAATAACCCAGACACACTGAAGATGTTGGGGGCGGGGGTGGTAGACCCATGAGTCTTTAGGCAAATCCCATCAGAAAGGCAGAGGACAGCAGGAGAGTGGAGTGGTGGCCCTTGGTCTACCGAGGTGGTCTCCAAGGGAGTGACATTCAGGCCACAGCCTGAGGGTGTGAAGCACCCCACAGTGCAGTGCTTATCATTGAGTACCTGTTGCTTGTCATCAGGCTCTGGAGGACAAAGGGAAAGGTCCCTGCTCTGGTGGGATGCCCAGCCTGGTGAGAAGGGAGAGACAGAAAACAAAGGCTAGGAAACAAAGAAAATACAATGGGGAGAGCAGAGATGGGTATAGAGATAGGCATGGGCGGCCTGGGAAGAAAAGCGTGGGTCCAGGTTGCTCTGTCACTATGTATGGTCAGATCAGGCTACACTAGGAGGGCGCATTTGAGAAAGACTTGAAGAAGGTGAAGAGAGAAGAGAAGCACGATTGTCCACTCTGGCTTTGTCTCTGAAGGGAAAGCAAGCGTGAGTCAGGGAGACTGGCCAGGAGGCCACTGCCCAATCCAAGTGGACATGAAAGTGGCCTAGACTGGGAGGGTGGTTGCAGAGGGGACAAGGCGCAGGTGAATACTGATTATGGTTGGAAAGCAGAGCCAACAGGATCTATAGAAACTTTGGATGTGGCTATCAAGAAGCTTCACATTTCTGCCTCGGGAACTGGGAGAACAGAAACAAAATTACAGAGGTGAAGAAGACTGGAATGATGTGTGTGTGGCAGAGACCTGGCATCCAGTGGTGGCCACATGAATCCCGGGGTGTCTGCTGTGTGCTTTTGGAATTAGAGGGAGCTGGGGCGGGATATGTTTTCTGAAGCCATGGGCTGGGCAGAGCTCACCTAGGAAAATGAAGAAAAAAGGACAGAGGGCCAAGGATGCTAGGAAGCAAAAGGATTGTAAGAAGAGGAAGAACAGGCAGAAGGGCCTGAGCAGACAACAGAGAAGCAGCCGGGAAGCTGAGCAGGAGGAGGGCAGCATCCCTCAACCCAGACAGAGAATGACTAATAGCATCACCTACAGCCAGAGCAGCAAAATCAAATGAGGCCCAGGCACTGGCATTGATTTCAGGGCAATCTCATGAGATCCCCCCAAAGGCTCACCCCCTAAAGAGTTTCTTCTTGTTGGTTGCACCCTCCTGGCCCACCTGAAACCTGCTGCAGTGTCTGCTGGGATTGAGCTTCAAAGGCTGAGTATTGTCTCCCGGGAGCCTAGAACCTTCCCCTGTGCATTCATAAATGCACAATTAGGGGCTGGAGGGTCAGTCTAAGCTCGGGAGAGGTCTGCCTCAGGAAGATTTTGAAAACAATGGTGTAGGAGTGAGGACGAGACAGCCCTCCACCTGCACACTTCCTGAACAACTTTGAATTTTCCTTCTGAGCCCTATGCATCACTCACCCTATCCTGTGGAGAGCCAAGGGCGGTAGAGGCCAGATAGGAGGCCCCTCATTTGCACTGAGACAGCAGTGTGTGCACTGATGGGCTGAGGAAGGAAAGATCCTGCAGGGAAACTTCATCTGCGGGTCCAGAGCAGCTGCCTTGTCCCCTCTCCTCAGTGTTTATGGAGAGGAAGGCCCCAGAGAAGAAAGCCAAAGGCCTTGTCTGCCAGCTGCTGATAAGTGATCCAATAAGACAAGCAGAGGGCCCAGACAGAGATCTAAGAGCATCCAGATGCTCAGCACAGCAGGCCCAGTTCCTGAGCTGTGACGGGCTTTAATGTGCACTCCAGCTCCTGGAGAGAGGACCTGGCTGCCCCCTCCCACTCCTCAGCACAGACCTAGGCCCCCTAAGCAGGGGAGGAGGATCAACCTGCTTCTCTGCATCCCCACACCTAGGTTCCAGGCCTGGTACAGTTTGTAGAACCAAACATGAGGAGCTGAAGTTGTGCTTAATTGAAGCGGGGAGTCTGCTCAGACTCTAAAAGGATAGATGCAATCCTTACATATGAACAATCTGAGAATTATTATTTTGTCTCTGTTTGATGAATGAGAAAATGGGGCTCAGAATGATGAAGCAACTTTCCCTAATAAAGGACCATGCTATGTTTCTTAGGCAGCCCACGTTATTTCCACAGCATCCCTGGGCCTGCTGGGTAGCACAGATGGCCACTGACCCAAGCTGCTGATGTCTGGGAAACAATAACCAAGCATCAAATGTAAAATTCTTCCTCCTAAAGTATCTCATATCAAGAAAGAAAGGCAGTGGAAAATCTGACCAAGATACTGTATATCAGAAAGCACAAGTCCTTCCTACCTGACATTCTCCTGTCCCCAGAAAGGGACAAGTAAATTGCCTACCTCCTTCTCCCATGAGTCTGGCAGAATAAAGAAGCCCAGAACCAAAGCAGGGAAAGATGAAGGGACAGCCACAAGGTTGTCCCGCATCAGCAACTTGGCCCATGTTAGAAAGGAGAAGATTGGAACAAAGGTCTCTCCAGGTGATGGGGGAGGATGGGCTTCCCAAGGAGAGGGACTCTCTTTCCTGTCTTCAGGCCACTGGTCACCCTGCAGGAACCTCCACAGGCCAGGAGGGACACAGAGGAGGGAAAGGTGTAGAGTTATGGTGAATGAAGGAGGGAGGAAGAGGGAATAAACTGAAAGATCAGGGGACCAGCATGCTTCCCTTTAAGGTGTCCTCTGATCCTCTAAGTCTTGGAGGTATGATGATTTGGGGAGGGACCTAGGGCTTTCACTGGAAACAGTCAAGCGTAACAAAGGGGCAAGTCTCTAGGTTGCCATACACTATGACAGATGACAACCAAAGGCAGACAAGGGCCAGCAAGGACAGAACTCCAAACACAGAAAGCAGGGACAGGAGGACAAAGGAGCAGAACAGAGATGAACAAAGGAAAAAGTTGTGGGAAGATGGAACTACCAGCTGGATGGAGGGGGAAGTAAGAGAAGCCAGAGAACCTCATCTCATTGCGATCCTCAGTGGTTTTCTAGCGCAGGATGCCAGCTGCCCCTTTCTTGGTTGAGCCATCTATTTGTGGGACTCACGTCTGAGTCCCTCACTAGACCATGAGCTCCGAGAGGGGAGTAAATAGGTTTATTTCCTACCCCTGGGATGCTCTCCAGGAACAAAGCAGGGACTGACGGACACTCACAGGGCTCTGGTGCCCGATATTGATAGAGCAATAATAAGACACAATAGGACCCACAATAAGACAATAAGAAAGGAAGTTGCCTTGTCCTTGTCTTGTCTCCATGTTTTTTTTTTTTCCACAAAATGTTTTGTTCCAGAAATGTAACAGTTTGTGCTGGGCTGTGCTCCTGCCTAATGTATCAGAGTGTTTTGTAACTGCTTGAACTGCAGACCTCTCAGGAATGTTTTGTTAACTCCACCTTCTTCAGGAATGTTCTCTTAACTCTGCTCCACTGGTTCAGTGAGCCTGCTCGCCTACCCCCAGATCCCTATATAAAGAGGCTCCCATTTCTGGTCAACTGCTCAGATTTCCAAGCACGAACTCCTTTGAACCCTTTGGCATCATAAAAGTTTTCTCCACCTCTTCAAGTGACTTTCAGATTCTGGAGTCTTCAAATTTTGGTAGCTCTGACCAAGAGCTGTAACACTGAGCTGTAACACTCACCTGTGCCTCAGAGCTGTGGTACTTGGCTGTGACCTTGAGCTGCAACACTTGGCTATAGCACTCAGCTGTTCCTCTTTGCCACAATATGACTGGTCTCTCTCAGCTCCCACCCCATTCTCCTGGGTTCTGAGTTCTCATGGTGGGGACTGCTTCTCTCCCTCCCAGTTTTCAGCTCTGCCTCTTGGTCTGTCCCTACTTCCTCTCCACCTGGGTTAAAGATGATATTCATAGGGCTGCCAGAGCCATTGTCTTTGTCTTTTTCTTTGGGCAGGAGTTTGTGCCAGGGTTAAAAAATAGGAGAAAATGTAGTGGGACAGGGATATCTTTTCCAAGATGGTCCTTGGCTCAACAGGAAGTAAAAAGGCTGCAGTCAAGAGTGAAGTTGAGGCTCCAGTAGAGGGTTTGGAAGACAGGACTCTTGGCACCAGTACTGGCCTTTAACTGCCAAGTCAAATCCAAAGTACTGGCACTGTAGGTTTTCAGTACATCTCTATTTCTCTCAAAGCCAGACAATATGACATTTGGTGCAATGCAAGGGACAGGGCAGAAAGCAGTGTAGAATTAGGTCCCTGTCAGAATGGCAGATGTAGCCTAGGAGGGAACATGTATTCAGGAACTAACCATGTTATTGCACTGTGAAAGAAAAGCCTAGGATGCTTTGAGAGCATGTAACAGGGGCATCAGCATAGTCTGGGTTGTTGGGGTAGCATCCACTGAGGAGGGACATTTACACTGAGGCTGCTGAGTGAGTAAAAGGAATCCGATGAGAGAAGTAAAAAGAGGTATCACATGTGTAGGCCCCTGTTGGCAAGGGCTGGGGATTTAGCTCAGTGGTTCCAGCGCCTGCCTTGCAAGCATGAGGTCCTGAGTTCGATCCCCGGTACCAAAAAAAAAAAAAAAAAAGAACCAAAGGGATGAAAAGGAAGAAGCCAGAACTATCCAAAGGACAAAGAGACCAGGGTGACTAAGGTGCAGTGAATAACTCCGAGGGTGTTCAGGTAGCTCCCTCTGCTGAGGATGGGAAAACAGAATGGCTGGGGAAGCTAAGGCCCTGTTCCTTTGGAGTCACAGCCCTGGGACCTGAGAGAAAACCAAAGCAGTAGCATCAGTGTGCCTGCCTGAATTGAGGCCTGCACCCACTCGTTGCTCAGGAATGAGGTGAATTGGGCTTGAGGGCCCACTGTGACTTAGAAGGGGAGCAGTGAAAGGAAGGGAGCAGTATAGAACCAAAGGCCGAGGGTCCACAGCAGACATTGGGAGCTGCACTTGAAGCATGGATGCACACAGACAGCAGGACCAGGCAACACATGTGAGGCTGTGAAGATAGGAAGGACTAAGAAAAAAGGATGGGATGAGATAGGTAGGGGATCTGGGGGAGGAAGTACAGAAGCCTGGACTTGAAGAAAACCAAAGGATGGGCAGCACTGGGATAGTTTCAGGTGGGTGTGTTTCCAGGTCTGGTGAGTTGAGCCGAAAGGCAAGACAGAGGGAGGAGGGATGTCTACATCCTGGACCAGGGCTCAAGGCCAGGAGAGACTGGGTCAGCAGAGTGACGGGAGAGGCCGGGAGAGCAGAGTGAAGGACCGTGAGAGGTGTGCCACAAAACCTGGCTGGCGGAAAAAGCAGCGTGGACAGTGGTGCACAGTCCAGACGCAGAGGAGGAGAGAGCAAGCTGGTCAGAAGTCACAGCAGCGGGCGCCCAAACGGGGGGGAGCAAGGGCACTCAGCAGGTGGAGTGAGGTGTGGAATGTGCAGGCGGAAGCCGTGCTCCTGTGTCTGAAGGGTGCACAGAACAATCACAGTAGCAGAGGAAACAGGGAAAGAGAAGGGGCCGAGGCACATATATGGGGCACATTCAAGTTGAGGCCTTTTCAGTTTTGCCAAAGATACTTTTGTCCTACAAGTCAATGGTTGCCAAAATTTTTAAGCAGCAAAATTCTTTGTCTAGGCAAAATAGTAAGGGGATACCTAACACATAAAATGAATTAAAAGAGAGATATCTTGGTTTAAAATAATGAGTGTTGTGAGCCCAGCCTTCACCCCAATCCTCCAAACTTGAGGACTCCTCAGAGCGACACTGGAGGCCACTGGCACAGAGGAGACTGGGCCAGCCCGGGGGCCTGAAATCTGAGTCACGAATGAAAATTTGGCATCACCAGCACAGATCTGATAACCAAAAAACACTGATAGTGCCTCTGAGGAAGACAGAGTCCAGTGCCAAGTGTGCAGACATTTTTAGCTTTGGACAGGAGGGAGGCAGTGTGTGACCTGGAGCAGAGCAGCCCACTGACTGGTTTTGCAAATTAAATGTGAATTTCATGACTCTATGTAGTTGAGGTCTTCTCCTCCCCTGGATTCGCTTTCCTAGCGTGCCTCTCCCTCTTTCCAGCTCAGCTTCTAACTCCATCTCCCTTTCTCCTTTCCTGTGCCTCCTGTACACACTGTACCCCTCTTTCTTCCTCTCCTCTGCCCCGCTAGATCACCCCTCCATCCTGAGGCCCCTGGTTTTCAACTCTGTCAAGCTCTTCCCCTCCTCCACCCCTCCTTTTCACCAGGGTCTCTTTGGACCGCATTTCAGGGTTTATTTTCAGCTCTTGGGTCATCCTGAGGATGTGAACAATATTCCTGAGTCATGGTTTTGCAAGGAAGCAGGGACAGGCAGCTCCCTGGACATCTCTGACGATGGCTTATCAACCTCCAGGCAGGCCTGCAGCCTGCAGCGAGAGAGTTTATCAGCCAGCCCCTCTAGGCCTTGGTTCTTTTCTTCTTCTCTTCCTCCAGCCCAGCCTCCAGCTGCTGCAACCCAGGGAGCATTATTCAGAGAACCCAGGTGTTCTGCTGGTCCCCAGGAAGCAAAGTGAGCTGAACTCACTTGTATGCACATCACAGCCTCAGCAGAGTCAGTGTAGTCAGGAAAGAAGGATCATCCCTGTGGTGCTTCCGTGATTGAAAACACAGAGGAAGCCTGTTCAGAGGGAACAAGGCAAACTCTACTCTAAAAAGCCCTAAATTGGGGTCCAGAGATTTGGACTCTAGGCTTGTCACCTTCAACAAAAATCACTTAATTCTACTTGAGGAATACTTACCAAATCCTTCCTTTATGGAAGGAACTCCTGCCCAGGTTCCAGTTTCATGTGGGTAAAATAAGAGGATGATGCTAGAAAATAATAGACTCTATTTATGGAACAACCACTGAATGCAATACAAAACGCAACACCCTCAGAGACACCGACATTTTCCATAGGGAGATTTGGAATTCCAAATGGTAAATAGTTCTATGGCCAAGAAGCCAGAAATCGACATCATTTTGGTGTCATCCAGACTTTCGGCATTTGTAACTCACAGCTCTGTCTCTGGGCTTCTTCTGCGCCAGCCTTTACCAGTCCTCCACTTAGGAAAGGACTGAGTCTTGGATCGGCAGCCACTTACCAGGGACCCTGTCCGGCCGTGTGCCATGTAGCATTTCCAGAGTTCAGCGTGAGTAGGGCTGTGAGGATCAATCCTTTCACCCTGGGGGCAGCAAGAACCAAGCAGGGCCCACCCTTGGCACCACCAACGGTGGGGAAGGAGCCCCAGCTCGGGAACAGTCTGTTAAGCATCCAAGCATGAACCATTCCCTGCTCCCAGTGACTCCAAATGGGGAAAAGTAAATTAGATTGAATAGAGTCAAATGTGACAGAATTATTAACTATAATTTTCTAGCATAAAAAGAAAAAATAATATTACAATATTAAATCTTAGAGACTCAGATTCCTAAGTCACTGCTTCAATCGTCTCCTTCTCTCTGCAGCTACTCCCTTCCCCCGGCCCCATGACCTTTGACCACAGCTTGAGGCTCACAGCATGTCTTTAGATGCTTTGGGGTTTCCCAACAGAAAACATTAAATGATGTGTAAATCACGTGGCTGCGGTGAGAGGCGGGAAAGGGGAAGAAGTCCTGAATCAATCAGACCAGTTTCTTCCAGATGGATGCAAGCAGTCCCAGGGGTGCTGCTGGAGGGGGTTGGTCTGCTGACCCTGTTGCAAGTCCAGGGACCTGACTGATCCCTGTAGGATATTAGTCACTCTATAAAACCTCTCCACCAGTTTCCCAGGCCGTGGAGCCCTATCTCAATTTCCCACAGGGTCCCCGAGCCTGAGAACCTATGCATCTCACAGCCTGGTGGTCGGTTCATGTTGCATCATGGCCCTTAAAACATAACTTCAACGAATGTCTCAAGACAAAGCTGTAAACTTTCTTAACTTCTCTCCTAGCAGGAGTCATGGGACCCAACCCATCAGCTCTCTTCCTGGCCGTGAGGTTGTGGAGAGCCTGGGGAATCTGGAAACTCACAGAAACGCCACACCTGTTTCCAAGAAGGTGCACACTGGGAAGCCCAGAGATAGTCTTGGGCCCAACATGATGGCAGAAAACAGCTGGGAGAATAAAGTCAGGGCCTCAAGATGCTTCTTCAAGGAAGCTGAGGAGGAAGCAGCACGGACACCTGGATTGCAGCCCCAATAGGGGACCCTGCATGGATCTCTCACATGACAGGCCTGTCAGATTTACTGGGTCTTGGCTTAAGCTATTCCTTCTCCCCAACAACTGATTTCATCTCCGGATTCCTTTCCATGTTATAGCATTTTTCAGGATCTGATAATCAAGCCGGGTGGGGGTTGGTGGAGATATCTCATCAATGACGAGCCAGGGGACTTCTTATTCATTATTCAGTCTGTCCACCAGGAAGAAAGGTTTCTCCTTTACACAGAAAGGAATTCATATTTAGAAGAGGGAGAGAGAGCAGTGCATAGAGATTGGGAAAGGAGAGGGAGGGGAGGGCAGATGGCATAGATAGACCAGGGGGATGAGCTGTACCCATCACCCCCCGCACTGGGCTGTACCACCCAGCACATGAGCACTGTGCTAGACCCAGCCCAGGTCTTACGCTGGACAAGATCCCAGCCAGTCAGGCCAGGGGCCTTGCTTCCTGCCCTGATCACCAGCCACCTTCAGCTTTGTGTCTGTGTCTTCATCCACCCCAGCAGAACCACAAAAGTTTAGGGTGAAGCCAAACCATTTCTCCCAAAACTAACCAAAACTGATGTTTTCATGGTATTTTCACTCTTGATGATGAAATAGATGAATGTAATACTTAGGTTCTGATGCAGTAGAATCCAACCAAGTTACATTTGAAAAAAAGATTCCTAGCCAGATGTGATGGTGCACATCTATAGATCCAGTTACTCAGGAGGCTGAGGCAAGAGGATGGCTTCAGCCCAAGAGTTCTGTATCAGGCTGAGCAATATAATGAGACCTCATTCAATGCACAAAAACAAAAAGAAATATAGAGCCTGACTCTGTGTCCTTTGTTTCAACCACCATAGACAACTGCTCACCTGAAGAATGTGCTCTTGAAACCCTTAGGAGAGTGGGTCTCTTGTTCTTCCTTAAAGGTCTCCCTTAAGAAGTTAGTCTGAACCAAGGGTGAGGGGCAGGACAGAAACAGAATCTAGAAGCCTGGAAGGGACAAATGGAATTAGCTAGGCCCTCCAGTGACCTAACTCACCAAGCTCTAACCCAACTTTCTGATCTCTAATGAAACCCAAAGTCCAGGGTATTGAGGCTGATTTACACTGGCCTGAAACAACTTCCTATTTTTGAAGAAAAGAGGTGAGTAGAAGCTCAGAGATGCATTCTGAGCACCAATTGGCTTTGATGAAACAGTGCTTTCTTGACTTCAGCATAACTGGAGCAGAGCTGGTGAGACAGGGAAGCTTCACCTATTCACCCAAATAGGTGTCACAATCTGCTGGGCCATTACTTAGGAGAAGGGACAGACGATTCAGGGACCTGGCTCTGGGGCCTGAAAAGGGAGGGACAGGGATGCAGTGAACTATTGGAGTGACTAGGTTTGGCAGCTGTTTTGCAGCAGGAAGCAGAATGCAGTGCTGAAAAAGTGACAGAGAGCCCGGGTTAGCTGCTGCTACTGCTGGGAGCTGCTCTCTTGCTGCCTACTTCTCACTGAATTTCAAGGGGTCTCTGGGAAAGACCCAGTTTCAAATCGCTGGTCTGAATGTTTCCATAGATAGAATGTAGCAGCCACACCATGAATCCTGCTTCAGTAATGGGGGCGAGGGCATTGCAAGCGTGCACGGTGACCGGGCAAGAGCTGGGCTCCGGCTCCGATTCTCCATCAGGACGGTCCTTGCTCTGTGACTATGTGGTGTAAAGCAGCACAGACCCATCGGGTTCCCTTTCTCTGACTCACAGCCACTTCCACCACTTGGTATTTTGTTTGCCCATTGTTCTTTCCCCATCTTACTCCTGAAACATAGTAAAGGATTCCATAGAAAGTGGTTAAGACAGTGACTCAATATAAGAATCTATTACAGATTAATTATCCCTACTCCAAATATCCAAAATTCAAAACTTTTGGAGCAACAACATGATGCCACAAGAGAACAGTTCCACATCATGAAAATTTGTTCCCAATCCAAAATTATTTAAAATAATATATAAATACCTTCGGGCTATTATAGAAAGTGCATATGAAACTCAAACAAATTTACTTTAGTTTAGACTTGGGTCCTGTCTCCAAGCAATTTCTTTATGCATGTGCAAATATTCTAAAGCCCAAGAAAGTCCAACTCTGAAATAGTTCTCACCAAATTTTGGATGAGAGATAGTTGACCTGGATTGTGACTTCCTGGCCTCAGCTTCTAAAAAGAAGAGCCAAGTCTTACAGCTCTGTCCCTCCAGTGTCCGGCACACAATAGGTATGTTAATAACCATGCACTGATGATGGCATCCGATGGCTCCTATCCATGAGAGAAAGAAGAGGAACTAGGGCCAGGACACCAGAGGGCAGGGGGTCCTCAGCAAGTGATGCTGACTGTGACAAAGACTACATGGTGACCAGGACCCCACACCCCCAGCCAGGTCTGCCCTGCTCCCAAGCATGCCATGCACCCTGCGGTCCTGGCCCTGTCCCCCACAGCCTCCACTTCCTTCCCTACCACGTGTCCGTGTTACCTGGTCTCCACGTGGCTCCTAAGCATTCCCTCGCCCAAGTCCACCAGACCTGCTTGCTCCTACCCTCCCCACCCCATTTAAAGACACAAACCCCCTGGTTCTGCCCTAGCAACTAAGGCTCACTGCAACTGCCTCCCTGAGGAAAGCATAAGTTTGAGAATGGGATAGGAAATCAGAGTGGGGAAGATTGTAAAATCCCCATAATCTTATTCTTCAGAATGCCTAACAGTTACGCTTGGCCATCATGTGAGGGCCCTGCTCTCCTGCATGCATTTCCAGTTGCAGTGAGAAGATGAAGCCAAAGCAAGCCTCTGGGTCTGTCTCCCAGCCCCTGCCACACACGGACCCACCGCGGGCACTTGCTATGGGACAGTCCAGCAGAGCAGAGACCTGTGCATGACCTCTGCCTCTGCTAACAGTGTAACCTTAAAATATTTATTTAAATCATTAAGCCTCAGTCTCTCTCGCATGAAAATGAGAAATAAAATTTAGCTCACTAGGTGTTTTAAACAAGGTGTTTAAATGAGATAGTAAGTATAAAACACCTGGGCTATTGCTTAGGCATTTCAATTATCTAATAATGAAAAGACCAAGTAGCAGCTAAAACTATTCTCTTAGAATACCAGGCACCACACCTGGTCTAGAAGAGATTTTGAAGATCACATTATTAGCTACAAAATGAAGGAACAGAAGCACAAAGAAGGAGGAGGAGGAGGAGGAGGAGGAGGAGGAGGAAAAGAAGAAGGAGAAGAAGAAGAATGAATGAATGAAAAGTAGGCAGGAGTCTAATTGGGTGGAATAATAATGATAGCAGTCTCGCTGCCTGCCTCGAAAGCGCAAGGTCCCGAGTTCGATCCCGGTACCAAAAAACAAACAAACAAACAAATAATGATAGCAGTCAGCTCACTATTTGGAGGGAAGGATGGTTGTTAGCCATAGCGGAGCTGCAAGTGCTATGATTGGCCGCGTGGAGGCGCTCGCTTTGCACAGGCCTCACGCAGCCCGGTCTAAAATGGGCTTTTATGCCTGGGTTCCAATTAAACAAGGGAGGGAAAAAACACTTGGGCAGAAGGTGGCACCCTCAACCTGGGGCGGGGTGCAGCATGGCCCACCCTGGGAAGGGTCGGGAAAGGGACTGAGAAGGTCGGAGAACTCAGCCCTGAGTGAAAACCTGGTTCACTTGCCCGACCAAGGAGCGCGATTTTGTCTCAGAGCTTCCAGCATTTCCAGCAGGGGGAGAAGGGAAACATGGCCAGGTTTGTTTCTGGAAGAGAAATCGAGTGACTGCACAGGGACTCGGGGGAGGGGGAGGCGGAGCGGGAGGACACTCGGTGGCCACTCCAGATAGGAATGGTGCCACACTCCGCCCTGCGGCCCAGGAGAGAAATCCTCAAAGCCAAAGGTCAACGCCAGAGTCACTGAAATCTAACATGGGATCTGGGTTTCACAGCCCCATTGATTGCTCTAAACCCTATCACCGCCTGCAGCTGCTTTCTAACCCCAGAGACAAAGGTGAGTAATCCAAAGGAAAGGCCCCCAAACCAAAGGGAATATTTATTTTAAGTAGTTTGACGTCTATAGGAAAAGGAAAACAAAAAAACAAAAAAACCGAGCAAGACCTGAATGGGGAGTCATGACATTCACAGAGCCCAGGCATTGTGTAAAGAGAAAAATTCCTCAAGGTTGTGTTTGTCCAAGAAATCAGACAGTTTACGATGCCTGGGTCAAAACACTCAAGGACTGGAAGCCCGAGTTTCCTGGGCTGAGCCGAGTCACTAAATAAAATAAAAAAGAAAGAGCAATCTGAAGCCATGAATTGTGTGGAGCGGGTGGGCTGATGGCCAAGGCTCCCGTCCAGCAGATGCAAGGGAGGAAGGACACAGTGAGGAGGCTCAGGCTCTGCCAGGCCCCGCCCCACCCACCCCAGCCTGGCTGGCGCTGCTGGTGCCAAAGTCCCAGTGACTCAGGCTCCGACTCCCTGGGTGCCCTGAGACAGAGGGGAGGCCGTGGGCCTAGCCACATGCTGTGGAAGCAGCCAGACTAGTGCAGGGCTCATCCTAGAGATCAAAAGAGATCAAATTAGCCCCTCGCTCACTTGGGAAACTTCACTGGTGTCCTGCAGAGGAACATGCCAGCCCTCCACCCTTACTGGAAAAGTTGCAAGAAGTAGAGGGGACTTTATCACCCACCGGAGCAGAGGACAAACCAGGAAAGTCCCAAATAGTCAGAAAGAAAAGTGAAAGAAGGAAAGGAGACTGTTGGGGAGGCTACCCCATAACTTTCCCATCCTAGTCACCTCCTTCCACAGCTCCTGTCTCTCAAACTCCAGCCCAGCCTGTGGGCCATCAGGGAGGAATTCTCTGCAGTTGTTATCAGGACCACCCTGGCTGAAAGGTTGAGGGGAGAAGCAGGCATGGTGACTGGGAAGAGTGCGACCTGACACTGCAACGCCCGCCCTCTCTGCTCTGCGATGCAAGTCACCAGTGCGACCTGCTTGAAGGAAGTTGAGAATCCAGCTGCCTTCTGCCCAGGAAGAAGACATGCCAGCCTTTAGGCCGGCTGGGTGTGGGGCTGCCCAATGACCCTAGATATGGTTTGGTATCTAAAATATGCTCGAACTCCGTGGCCTTCACAGAAGTGAACTCTCAAGCCCGCTTGTTGATGGAGTAGCCAGAATTTGTGGACTGAAGTTTCTCAGAATTTGTGGGCTCAAACTCAAGACTGCCTTTGTGGAGAGATCCCAAAAGGGCTCCCTCAGGCCTAAAGAAGAGTTAGCCCCTCCTTCAAGGTTATGACAAATTCACAGGAAGGTGTGAAATTTCTTGTGAAAGGTGAGGCACAAACACATCTCAGAAACAAAAGAAACAGGAAAAAACCCAGGCCCGCAAACTATTAACTGCATCTATTTATTTCAAAAAAGCAAATAGACTTGACTTTTTTTAATGTTTAACTAGTAGGCTTTTCTTTCTTTCTTTCTTTCTTTCTTTCTTTCTTTCTTTTTTTAGGCTTTTTTTGGTTTAAAGTATCTTTTAAGGCCATTTTCATAAGTGACCCCCTCCGAAGAGAATCTGGCATTTTCTACAGTAGCTTGGTTTTTTAGTCATGGAGGCTCACCCACACACATGGCAAAAAACAGCAGGTGCTGCGAGGCCACACAGGTGCCAGGGAAGTGTTTGTGGGGCATGTACAGGACACGGGGCCATGCAGGTAGTCTGGGGAGGGAGCTGGCATTGTTACAAAGCCAAAGCTGGCACCTGTACCACGAGGCTCTGCATCAGAATACACTTTATTTCACTGGGGAGGAGGGGGTGTCTCAGAATGCACTTGCTCAGGCCCAGGTCTGCCCCAAGTCAAACTGGAAGACAGTCCTTCACCCATTCTGCTCCCGACTCTCCTCCTTTTGCTTCTTAGTTTTGTTTTCAGATATGAAGAAGTTAGAAGCTAGATCGCAAGGCATTAGAGACTAAAGTAGCCATTCCTCCTGGAGGTATCTGTGTGTCAGAGAGTGGAAGAATCCAGGTGGGGAGATGAGCAGTGAAGGTGAAGGCCAGGAAACCTAAGCCCATAATGGGGGAAGCTGGGGGAAATTTGAGAGACCTGCTGTCACCTGTACCCCGCTGGATGGGTCTCAGCAGGTTCCTGCAATGAGGCCCATCTGGATGAGGGTGAACTGTGAAGAGGGATGGAGTCTTGGGCTGAGCGGAGCAGAGCCAAAATTCTCTCCTCAGCACTGTGCTGGGAGCCCTGCAAAGGGGAGGAGCCATGAAGCTGAGTGAATTTGATCATCATTCTCTCCTACCATGCAGCAGAAGTTAAAGTTCTGGCTATTTAAAGACCCCTGGACTTAAAAAAGCTAGAACCTCAATATCGCCACTGCAGGGGAGGTGTGACATCTCAGTCACCTTGCCCCTCTGCAGCCTGTAAGCAGGGATGCTCGTAGAGGTTGTGTGGGGAGCTGCAGTGGGCTAATTCGCTGGAAGGCTCCTTCACACACAGGCAGTCTGGAAGCGTTTCCCAGATGATTTGCATACAAGCATCCTCTGTTCCTCCTGCCTTCCCTCCCTCTTTCACTCCCTCCTCCACCCCCCTCTTCAATTGTCCTCCTTCCTCCCCTCACCTTTTGCAGTGCTGGGCACCTAACCCAGGGCTTTGTACATGCCAGGCAAGCACTGTCCAATGTCCCCTAAGGCATTCTCTTTGGAGCAGACTGGCTCTCTTCCATATTTAGTTTGTACTTGAGAGAAGAGACTAACAAATAATGATCATGCTATTGTACACTGTGCATAGACAGACAAGTAATAGTGTGGGCTTTCGACAATTTTCCAGGAACTCCCATGCTTTTACACTGAAGCCAGGACCCAGGGAGGTGACTGCAGAGGGATGGGGAAGTGGACAGGGCAGCTCCCAGGTGGGCACAGACTGGTGCACTGGAACAGCTGGGCTATCTTGTTCAAAGCGTCCAGGGAAATCATTCTGTTTGAAAGTTCAGATTTGGCAAATAAGTAAAGGAAAAAATGGTCCTAATTAATTTCCAGGGTTTTCATGCTCTCTGACATGTTAAATTCCTGTTAGCCTTAACCAGAGTTAAACATCTGTTTTAGCCTCTCCGGGAAAGATGGGCTTGAAAACACCTTTCCTGACAAGGTTAAGGCTGAGAGTTCTGACACTGGTACTGTCTCCAGAGTTGTTGTGTATGTGTTGGTGGCTCTTTTGTATTGTGTTAAGTAGCTTTATAACTTTCTTTGTAAAATAACGTTGAACAAAAAAAGAGAGAGGAAAACAAACACAGGTTGCAATAAACTTGGCTTCTAAAAAGTCTTCTCGTGCCTGCAGTGGAGCAGTTTTGTTTGTGAAAAGCTATTTTGTCATAAAGACTAAAGACTTAGCAACTTAGGTTTTAGTCTTTGAGTTTTTGTTTTACCTTGTGACATTTCAAATTGCCCCATGGGGTCCTTTGGCCTAGAATTTGGAAAACACAGCTCAATGGCTCCCCCCAAAGGCCACAAGGGAGGAGTACAGTAGGAGAGGACTGGGTGCAGAGCCTCAAGCCCTGGGCAGCTGACTGGCCAAGACTGTCACTGTCAAGGCCCCAAGGATAGGGCTATGGGCAGCAGAACCAAGCAGCCCCATCAGCAGCCCAGTTCTGACACCATCATGCTGGTTTTGCATGTGTCCACAGACTTGAACGGAAACAGGGCTTTGGAATAAAAGAGGCACTGGATTCAACTCCAACACACATGTGTTACTTACTGGCCCTGACTAGATTCCTCCCTTCTGAATAACACAGAATACAGAGTACAGACATCCTTTGGTAGCCACCTAGGGTTGGTTCTAGGATCTCCTGAAGATGCCAAAGCCCATGGATGCTCAAGAGCCTTATGTAAAATGTAGCATTTGCATAGAACCTATGCACACCTTTCCTATACTATAAATCATTTCTCAATGACTTGTAATATCACGCACAATGTCGATGTTAAGTAAATAGTTTTCCTACTCTATTGTGTAGGGAATAATAACAACAAAAGTCTGTATGTGTTCAGTACAGATTCAGACACCCTAGACCTAACCCCAAAGTATCCAAGCCAAGGTTGCTCAAAGCTTGGCACATCAAGGGGTGAATTGTAATATTTTCTTAATTGCTCACTATCTTACAGTCTCTGTTCTAGGTCCTTGGCATGTGTTAGACTGTTCAGTGCCCATAAACCTCTTTGCTTTATGTGCCATTATTATCCACTTTGTACAAATGAGAAAACAGAGGTCCAGAGTAAATTAGGATGCACTGCAGCTAGTAATTAAAAACCAGGTCTGAACCTAGGTGGTGTGGCCCACAGCCGGGGCCCAGCCACACAGCTCTCTGCCTCCTACACTTACCAGTTGGGCTGCTGGGAGGGCTGGAAAGACAAATTCCCACCACCTCGCTCTGGGGCTGGCACAGAATAAATGCTCAATAAAGAGGAGCTACAGTTAGGTTCCAACTTTTGGTAGACCACACTCATAAAAGGCCCCATAGATGCAGGGATCAGTTATAAGAGATGACTAAGATGTTTACTGCATTTAAAAAAAAAATCAGTGAACTCTTGTATGCCTAGCTTCTTCCACTCAGCATTGCACCCTCTCCAGGCTCATCCTTGTATCAGGTATGGCAGGAGCTCCTTTGTTTTAAAGGATGAATACTACTCCTTTGTATTTGTGCACACATTTTATCCATTCATCTGCCCCAAGTCTTGGAGGAAGTTTCCACCTCTTAGCTGTTGTCGATGGTGCCACAATGAGCATGAGAGGATGCTCATATTTCTTCAAGGTCCTGATTTTGATTCTTTTGGATAAAGAGCCCGAAATGGCATTGCTGGATCATGCAGTAGTTTTAGTTTGGTATGTTTTGAGGACTTTCCATACAGTTTTCCATAGCAGCTGCAACATTTCGCATTCCCAAGAACTGTGCCTGGGTCCTAATCTTGTCACATCCTCTCTCACACTTGTTTTATGTTTTGATAATAGCTGTCCCGACAGGTGTGACGTGAAACCTCATTATAAGGAAAAATATAGGACTTTGAAGTGTCGCATTCAAGGGCAAAGAAACCTTGGGCAAATGGCATACCTTGTAAAACAGTACATAAGAATAAAAATTCATTTAGCTCACTATAAATTCCTGGAGTTCTTTTCTCCCCTTTTCTCCTAAATTCTCAGTGTTCTTCTGTTTATATTCACCTGAAACAATAGGAGACACTCAGCTCAAGCAACAGCTCTCAAGTACCTGTCACACCGGTGCTGGAGGCGGTCCCTCGGCGCAATGCATTTTAAAGAAAAGGACGCATGAGTCTGGGGTGGGAAGGGACCGGCAAAGGCCTGCCCTCTATGGGCAGAGGGCGTTTCTCCCAGGACAGGTCCCGAGTGCCTCTCGGCTGGGCAGTTATGAGCAGAGCGGGATTACGGGAAGGGTGACTCTTCCCTGCTACCTCACGGCAGTAGGAGCCCCGCTCCACCGCTCCCCTGGACCGCCCGCACCCTGGAGAACTATTGTGCTCTGCGCCGCAGCGACCTCTTCTGGCCAGATGCCGGTGCTGCAACGCGATGAGCACGTCTCCTGAGGCGCTAGGAGAGGCCCAAAGCAAAAGCCACTCCGAGGCCTGGCAGCGTCCCCTACGCTCTTCTGGCCCCCTCCTACTGACCTTCAGCTGCCGCACCCTGCGGGGAGCTCTTCCTGGCCTCCCTCTGGGCGCCAGGCACTGGGCAGGGGTACCTGGGGACAAAGATGGGCCGGGCGGCAGAAGCGGCCAGGGACTGTGAGGAGCAGAGGAGGAGTCTGAGGCAGCCCTTCAAGGGTGCCTTTATGCAGTGGGAAGTCTGGAGCAGGCTGGACAGGCCCTGTCTGCTGCTCTGGGTGCTGAGCGTGTGTGGTTCATACTATGGGCAGCGTGTGGTCTCTTAAGAGAATGAAGAAGCCAACTCCTCCAGGGTCCACACCCCTGGCTTGGGGTTGTCATGACTTAGGGAGAAGACAGAAAGCAGATATTTCCCAAGAAGCTAGGCTTGTCTTCCCTTAGCCTCAGTTTTTCTGAATCTCATTTATCGTCTGGATGCAATATGATCACAGGGGTTGGCTATGGAGGCCTGTATTCTTTTTCCACTGAAAACCCATGAAATCTCTACCGCTCCCCGGCCCACACAGGACTTCTGAGGCCACTAGGATCCAACTCAGGGGTGGTTCACATCAACATAGAACCCCAAAAGTGCTAAGAAAGGAAGGGGTTATTTATTTCTGTTTAGCACACATGAAGTGTTGAAGGCAAGTAAACTGCATCAGCCCAGCCACCCCAGGTGACTAGGTGATGGAGGCAGTAATGGCAGGGCCAGGATATAAATGACAAGTGGTCCAGGTCTAGAACTTTATTCAGGGATTCTGTCACTTTTAAAGTGGAATCAGAAGCCTGCATTCCAGTTGAAATGAGGCCTGGGCACAGGGGACTCTGGCCTGTAGGGTCACCTGGGGCTGCTAGGGGTGACCCTGGACTCCAGCTCAGCCTCCTGCCCTGGAAATCCTGATACAGAGAAGAGTAAAAATTTCATGCAGCACATGGGGCCCAATGGAGAGATTGCTTTGCTTTGCTCTGCCAGGAAGCACTATGAGCCTGGAGACCTCTGCAGCTGAGGAGCTAATCCAGACAGAGCCCAGAGAGTAACCAAAACTGGGAGCCTGGCCTATGTTGGCCCAACCCATGAGCACCTCACACTCTCTCACAAGCTCAGCAGGGACATGGACAGCCTCACAGCCTTTGATACCAGGCAGGGACTCCAACTCAGAAAATATGACCCCTCTCTGATTCCCACTACTGGCTCTCCCACAACCCTGACTGCCCAGGGCCAGATAGACTCAACATTGCCTGTGCTTCCCTTTCTGGAAGGGAACGGGAAAGGAGGCTTGCTGAGGTCACGTTCTTGTTTCCTGGGAACAGGTGGACACTTCAGTATCCATTTTTTAGGAAGTGACTGGAAAGGGCAACAAGGGGCTTAGACAAGCCACTCAAGGACATATGAAAAGATAATTCCTGGTAGTCTCATTTTTCCTGCTGAAATAGGGACTGAAGTAGTAAAGGGAAGCTGGAAGTGAGGGAGCAGGAGGTTTGAATGAGGCATGAATGGCCATGGAAGAAGGACCTGACCCAAAACAAGTGAAAGAGTTGATGAGCTCTGAATTCTAGCTCAGTTATGAGATCAGGAATTTTAGTTATAAAATTATAGTTTAGGGTTGAGGATTTAGCTCAGTGGCACCACACCCACCTCACAAGTGCAAGGTCCTGAGTTTGATCCTCAGTACCCCCCCCCCAAAAAATATATATATATAGTTTAAAAACCGGTTAAAAAGTCAACATGATTGTATAATTCTTTTTATCACTACTCTACTTCCCAACATGTAAAACCAAAAGCAATGACTTATACTACAAAGCCAGGCATGGGGGCTCATTGAGCATGTGTGAAATTTATTCATTACACAAATATATTTACATTGCAATCCACTACTCTAAATATACAAAGTGAACAAAATTGGTGCTAGCTCTCCATTTCAGGTGCATATAATGCAGTAAAGAAGGCAGAGTACAGGGGAACCAAGAGTGGAGCATGGGCAAGGCGGGGAAACTTGGAAAGAGGCAGGTAGCCTGGAAAGAAGTGTGCAGAAGCCCAGATGTTACGGTTTGGGTGTAGATGACCCCCCAAAGCCTCATGAAGACATAGGTGGGATTTTTTTTTAGAGGTGGGTGAATCTAGAGTATGTGATGCTGGGATTAAGGGTGTGTGATTACTAAATCAGTCAACTGTTTGGTTTGGCACCACCCTAATCCTTGTAGTTTAGAGTATAAAAGAGGCAGAAAGAAGCTACTGAGGTCCCCTCACTTGCTTTGCTACCTTCTGCCTGCCATGAACTGTTTCTCCTCTGTGATGCCTGTCTGCCACGTGCCACCCTGCCTTGGAGCCAGCCAACTATGGACTGAAACCTGTACAAACTGTGAGCTAAATAAACTTTTCCCCCTTTAACTTTGAGTGTTGAGTATTTTGTCTCAGCAACAAGAAGAGTAACTAATACAGAATTTGGTACCAGAGAAGTGGGGTTGTTGCTGTGACTGTACCTTTTCATGTGGTTTAGGAGCCTTTGAAGCTGGCTTGTGGGAAGGGGAAGAGTTAGGAAAAGTTCAGATTCCAGTTGAAAAAGTAGAGCTGGAACACCTGAGGCTGTACTTTCTAGTCAGAGCTCAGAAGACCAGAATGCTGATAGAAATTCTGCCAGTAAAGACTGGGAAGAAGGACTGCATTGGCTGTTGGACTGCAGACTATGTGTGCTATGCCTTGGCAGAAAGTTTGTCTGCATTTTGCTCCTATCCAGAGACTTTGTCTGAGACTGAGATTAAGGGCAGCAGAATAATTAATCTGGCAGTAGAAATTTCAAGGCAGTCTAATGTTGAAGCAGCAGCATGGCTACTTTGGGAGGGTTTTAGTCAAATTTATGTTGAGAATCAACAGAATGATTTAAAATGTTTTGAGTTTGGCCAGAGAGAAAAGTTGTGGTCTATAAAGATGGAACAGAGGAGAAATTGGTAACTGAAAAGACTAGTAAAAAAAGCCCCAAGTATTTCAGAAGACACAGAAAGATGGCCTACGGAAATCACAAGAACCAATCACACTCCAGCTTCTGCAGCCTCAGAAAGACTTTGCTTTGAGAAAAGACACACATATACACACAGAGCACCATGTTCCAGAATGGCTGTGGCCTAGGGAAGTTGTTCCTTGGGATTTTGTTCATAGGCACTGGACCCCTAGAGCCAAGAGAGAAGGAAGCCTGGTTAGTACTTCAGCTGGCAGCAGTCCTTGGCATCATGCACGTGGTGGTGCTGGTTTTAGGTGCATGCAGAATGCAAGAGTTGTGGGGTCAGGAAGGCTTTCACCTACATTTCAGAAGAAGGCCTGGGAGGCCAGGCAGTGTGCCCCTGAGAGGGCAGTGTGTGAAGCTATGAGTGTGAAGCCAAAGGTGCAGTGGAGACCCCAGAACCTGGGAATGTGGATCATCTGAGGAAAACTGTGAGGAGGGAGCAGAACCTGTCCACAAGAGAAGCCATGCAAGCTACAACCACTCGCAGTGCCATAGGGGCAAAACCACCCAAGCCCTTTGGAGTTCACATCTTGCCACAGATTGCCTCAGATGCTGGACATGGAACTACAGGACTTAATGTTTACCCTGTTAGATTTTGGACTTGCTTTGGTCCCATTCCTTTGTATCCCCCATTTGTACCTTTTGAATGGAAATGTCTACCTTGTGGCACTGATTGTTGGAAATATTTCCCTTTCTTTTCATTTGTACAGGGACTTGCAGCTAAGAGTTTGAACTTGGACTTTTCTATAATGCTGAAACTGTTAGGACTTTGGCAACTCTTAGAGATGGACCAAACGCCTTTTGCATAAAGAGATGTGCATGAGTCTTTGGGGGCCAGTGGTGGAATGTTATGGTTTGGGTCTAGATGTCCCCAAAGAGCCTCGTGTGGTCATAAGTGGGGCTTTTTCAGAGGTGCCTCAATCTAGAGTGTGTAATGCTGCAATTAATGGTGTGTGATTACTAAACAAGTCCACTGATTGGTTTGGAACCACCCTAATCCCGGTAGCTTTGATAGGGTATAAAAGGGGCAGAAAGAAGCTGTTGAGGTCCCTTGCTTGCTTTGGTACCTTCTGCCTGCCATGAACTGTTTCTCCTTGGTGATGCTTGTCTACCATGCCACCCTGCCTTGGAGTCAGCCAATTATAGACAGACACCTGTACAAACTGTAAGTAAAATAAACCTTTCCCCCTTTAATTTTGAGTGTTGGGTATTTTCTCTCAGCAATGAAAGTAACTAGTACACTAGAGATATTTGTGGGATCTAAGACCAGCTCACAAGAACATAGATGCAGCAAGAGGCCAGATAGGCAGTTGAACCCTGGCTTTTCCGGGGAAGGAGCATTCCAGGATGCCAATGTCCAGCTGGACCTGTGAGACTGGAGAGGGAAGAAGCAGGTCATTGGAATAGGAGGTCAGCACAGGGAACAAGCTGTTAGGACTGGCCAGGGCCTGGTTATAAAGCTGTGCTTGGTTATGGCAGACAGTAAGGTAGAGAAGAGCCTGAGACAAGTCCAAATTCTCAACTAATGAGGAAATTCAGCCCACAGTGTTGCAGAAGAAAGACAAGGAAGCATTGTTTATTAGATTAGTATGAGCCACGGTGGAAGATGGACTTCTATAAAATACCTAGAAGCAATGATAAGTACTGAGAGACTATTCCACTTCTGGAGTTAGGACACTGAGATGAGAAAATGACCAGCCTCCAGCTGCGAGGCTACAGAGAAAACATGTTTCCATGATGGCATTTAAAGTGCAGAGTCATGTATTATAAAGGGTTTTCCAGAGGAACAGATTGATAGGATGGGGGCGGGGATCTTGATTTTAAGTAGCCAACTTGGGGTTGAAGGGTGTTGCAAGACTAGTTTCAAGGCTGGCAATACCCAGAGAATTGTTGATCCAGTCTTAAGTCAAAATTCTAGAGACAGAATTTCTTCTTCCTCTGTGGACCTTAGTCTTCTCTTGTGAGGCCAAACCTTCTACAGATTGTATACAGCACACACACACACACACACACACCCCACCATGGAGGGCAATCTGCTTTACATAAAGTCTACTCATTTAAGTTTAATCACATCTAAAAAAACACCTTTACCTCATCTGGACTGGAGTATGACCACATATCTGTACAACATAGTCAAGCCAAGTTGGCACATGAAATGAGCCACCACAAGTGGCCGTCACACTAGTAAAGAATAAGGAAAAGTCTGACTGAGGATCTAGTGTCAGTTAGCTTTCCATCACTGCAACCAAATACCTAAGATAATGAACTTACAGATGTGTTTCAGCTCACAGTTTAGAGGATTTAGTCCATGGTTGTTAGGCCCAGTTGCCCTTGCCCTGTGGTGTGACAGAATATCATGGCAGGGAGTGTGTGGTGGAGCAGGAATCAGAGAAAGAGAAAGGCCAGAAGGGGTCAGAGTAACAATATCTCTGCCAAGGGCATGCCCCCTGTGACCTGACTTACACTAGGCCCCAGCTCCTAGAGTTTCCTCCATTTCCTAATAGCTCCATGGACCAGAGACCAAGCCTTTAACACACCAACTTTGGTGACATCTCAGATCAAAACTATAGCAGCCTTTAAGGCTACAACGAGAAGGGTTGGGAAGGGGCAATAAAGTGAGAAGAGCCAAGGCTGCAGCAGAGAGAAGCAAGAGACGGGAAGGACAAGAGACAAAAGAAAATCAGCAGAGAGGCTAGAAAGGGGGTGGCCTTCATGCAGCAACTAAGAGTTACAGGTGCAAGCAGCAGAACTGAGTATAGCTGACCTCAAACACCTGAACTCTAAGACAGGTATTTTGATGCCAAGTTTGACCTAGAACAAGGCAGAATTTGGGCTGGCCTTGGGGAAACAAAATGCCTTCGTGGAGGCACCATCTTCTCTAGTTTAAATGGCCTGCATCTCCAGGAACCAGCTCCAGATGCCCCGTCTCCCTGTTGAGAGCCTGTGCTTGGCACGTGAGGTGGCACGTGGGGAACTCTGGTGCCAGGTGGGTCGTCCTTTCCTGTCGTGTTGCCCTGAATGATGACCACACTCAGCCTGCTGTGCTCCACGCTGCAGAACAAGTAAAACCAACACATCACCCAATCCTGGGACTCACAGGCCCACACCGACAATATTTTAGAAAAAGGCAGATAAAACCCCTGAACACATCGGAAGACAGTAAATGGGATCTGCATCCTACACGCACATCTTGCTTTGGCCCGGGGATGAGTTGAAAATTGAGTACATTCCTAGTCCGATTCTCCCTTCCACCTATGGTCTTCACTGAGAGAAAATGAACCCCATCTAGAACTTACTCCTAGCACCAACGAACAGCAACAACCCTTTAGGGACTGCCTGCCTCGTCCTCGGTTTCTGTAAGATTTCGGTTTGGCACGCCCACTCCGGGGTGGCCCGGGGCCAGCAAGCACCAGTCTGACTCCAGAGCAGCCCGCTTGGCTTCGGACCGCAGGGGAGCCTGCCGCCCAGTGGCCACGTCCTGTAACTGCAGCGTTCAATTCTGGGAGAAGAAGCTGTCCTTCTGGGAGACCTTGAAGCCACATCTAAGCAGCCACCCCTCCTTCTCCCCTTCTCCCCACCTGTGTCCCTGAATTATAAGCCACTGAAAAGTAAAAGTAAATAAATAACAAGGCCTAACAGGAACGGCTGAAGAACCTGAGAGGGCTCCTGGGCGTCCCCTCCCTGATCTTGCAGCAGGCCGCAGGCAGGCAGGGAATCTCACTCTTGAGGAGCCAAAAGCAACAGGAGCGGCTGACCAGAAATACGTTTGCTTATTCCCGTCTCTTCTCTCTGCACTGTTTTTCCATTACCTCCCACTTTTAACAGCAGTCCTCTGGAGGACCTGCCAGGAGCAAGGCCAGCTTGCTAACTCAGGAAAATACCTCACTTGGGCATCTTCATGCAGGATCTTGAAAGACCATCCCAGGCTTCTTTCAAAAAGCCTGCAATTTTTAAAAAGGAAAATGGAACTGATAAGAACAGGCCAGTGTGAGCTCGGGTCTGTGCTCCTCCAGTGGCCCAGGAGCTTCCTTTTCTTCTCTCGCTTATGAAAGGATGGATCCCAAAGTGGCAGAAACTGACACTGGCAGTCCACAGAGAAAGGAGACCTTGGCAAATTGTACTTAATTCAATCACTGTCGAAAGCCAAATGGGAAAATCCAAAGAAAATAAAACCCAAATTATTAGACCGGTTTTCCTTACCATGTCGAATATGTGTCCCTTATTTGTTATGTTTTCCCTGTTTGATCTCAGTGTTGACACTGCCATGGCTGGAACTAGAGGTTCTCAATAGGCTTTCTATGCCCTCAAAACACCTAGCTTCAAGGAAAATCCAGAACCCCCGCAGACTTGCTTCAGAACTCCCTCCTTGATATTCTTGGCTTTGACATCTCTTTTTCATTTCTTCATCCTTAAATATTTAAACAAGCATTTATAAGAAAACCGTGAGAACTGCACTGTTGATCTGATTTCCATGCAATCAAGATGTTTCCTAAGCAATCAAGATGTTTCACCCTGTCCTTTCTGCCTTAACCTCCTCTACCACTAAAGATAGCCACCACTGGACCCCACAGCTCCCTACCCTTGGCCTATCACTGCCCTCCCACTGCTACCATCCCCTCACAGGGAGCTGCTGTCTCCTCTCAGGCCATTTTATGCTTTCCTACAGTCATGGCCAGAATTCCTGCCCCACCAAATCCACTGGAAAGTTTAGATTCACCTTTCCAGTTCCTAATCACCACAAATGTCCTGTGAAATGTCACCAAGAACAGTTCTGCTCATCTCCACTGCTCTCCTGACACTTTTCACTGTGTTTTGTGATTACATGCTCAGCCTTGCCCTTGTCGTTAACTTCATGTGGGCAATGTTCATGAAGCACGTTCATCTTGGAATGCCCAGAATATGGAAATAGCATCACCAGAAAGTGACAGGACCTCCAAATTCTTCATGTTAAATGAGAAAATAAACCGACAGAAGAGCTGGAAAGATCAAAGGATCAACAGGTACATAGATGGATGGATAGAAAGAAAGATAGCTTTATAGATAGGCAGGGGCTCTTTACACAACTTCCTCTGTACAAGATTACTGAGGTTCCTGGTGCAGTAGCACATACCTGTAATCCCAGATATTCAGGGGCTGAGGCAGGAAGATCACAAATTTGAGGCAAACCTAGATAATTCAGCAAGTTCTTGTCGAAAAAAAAGTTTTATAAAAGGCTGGGATATCTCAGTGGCAGAGCATGTGGTTCACATGTACAAGACACTAGATTTGATTCCAAGTTCTTCCAAAAAACATTACCGAGGTCATCTTTCCTCATTCTTCAAACCCCGTAGGTCCTATAAAAGTCACATGTCCTGGTTTCATGCTTTCAAGTTTGTGGTGTGTGCAGGGTAGGGGTGGCAGAAAAGCTAATTCACACTATAGTGTCAGTAAGTGATGCTTGTCCTCTCTCAGCATTTAAAATTTCAGCGCATTCTTTATTTCCTTGACCCCACAGAGTAAGAGTTATGAATGCCATTTTCTCTCTCATTGGCTGTATTTATAAGTTAAAAAGCAGATATTGGAGCTCTTAAATTATCAATGAATATTTTTTGCTTTATATGATTGCACCAAAACAACTGCTTTATTCAGAGCTAAAATGGACCCACATTAGTCTCTGTCCCTCATAGAGGCCCTAGGTGATTCAATATCTCCAAAATCCTTGTTTGGAATCTACAGCAAAAGTCTGAGAATTTAGGGCAATTGAGGAGCGAAGCAGAGAGATAAGGGAAAAAAGGAAGGAAGGAAGCAAAGAAAGGGAGGAAGAAAGAAATTCTTTGGGGAGTGTTCCATGCAATTTGACTCTTCTCCTGAACACGCTTATCCGTGGGCTTTACAGGACATATTGGTTCTGATGGAAACAGGAAGCGCACAAGAAAGTCTCTGGGAGAGGAAGCACTGTTTGGGAAGATAAACCCACACCCTGTAAACCCAGAGGCGGGGTTTAGTTGGGCATAAACTAAGACAAACAGGAATGTCAGAGGACCCTCAGAGCCTAAAGAATGTAGGAGACTAACACAAATGAGGATCCCTGATGCTTTTTTCCTTAAATATCTAACATGTCCAGCAGATGATAGCTGACTTCTCACAATCTAAATGAATCTTGAATCCTCACATCCTTTTATGAGCACAAAGATTCCCCGAGACCAGGCCTGATCACTGAATCCCGTAGCTAGTTCACCTGGCACACAGGATGCGAGCATTTACCTTCTAGCAACCTACACAGATATTCAATTAATGTCTGTTCAATTGAACAAAATAGAGGCTTTATTTAACAATAAGAAAAATCTATATATAGTGCTGATCTGAGCACTTGTCACATGTCAATTCATTTTGTCTTCACACCAGCCCTCTGGGGTACGCACTAGCATTTTGCAGACAAGAGAACTGCTACTCAAAGGGCAGCACCCATGAAAGAAGGGGCGCAAACAGCTCTGGGCTCGGGCTCTCCGGCTGCAGAGCCCACGTTCTCAAGCACCGCACACCACTGCATCATGTAACTTTTAGAAACTTCCAGTTCTCCAAACACTCACTCTACACCAGCTCTTCCAGATCTGGAGATGTAGAAAAAGGAGCAAGCAGATGACGCCCCTGAAGAAATCTGCACAAACACCTGTGTCAGCCTGTCTCAGGGCTCTTCCACACATTCGTCTTCCGAGTTACTCTTTACCAGCCTACCCAAATATTGAACACAGCGTGCTTTGCAGTTCACTGGTGAAAAAAGCTCTGTGGACTAAATGTGCAACAAGAACTCCTCAGCCCTTTCAGATTTTTCTATTTAAAAGTTGCTGCCCTTTCCAAGGTTGTGCTGAAATCTCCTTTATCATAATGCATGAAGAAAAAAATGAATATAGCTGAAACTCTCTAATCTAAAAGTCAGAATGCTTCAAAATCCAAAGCTTTTTGAGAGCTGATATGATACCCCAAGTGGAAAATCCCACACCAAGAGACTGGATTTCGTGTACAAAATTATTTAAAATATTGCATAAAATATCTCAGGGCTATGTGTATAAGGTGTATATAAAATATAAATGAATTGTGTATTTATACTTGGGCCTCATCCCAAAATATTACTTATATGCAAATATTTCAAAATTTTGAAACACTCTGGACCCAAGCATTTTGGATAGGAGATATTCAACCTGTAGTAGAAATATAATTCCCATGCTACATTGATAACCTACCAGTTTCGGAATACAATTGTTAACATAGCCGTTAGATGTGAAAATTCTAAATAAATTTCCAGTTTACAAAATATCCCCCATTTCAGGGTCCTTGGGCACTCTACTGGTAGCACTAAGGTGGCTTGACCTCAAGTGTCAAATCTCTCCTCAGTATTTCCAGGATTCGGGTCACTAAAACAAGTAGAAGCCAACACAGCATATGTCTAAATATTTAAGTATTTAGCACAAACTAACAAACTGGTAAATAAATGTGTTCTGTCCCCCTAACTAATAAACCTTTGCAATGACATAAGTTTAAAAACCCATGGAAAGCTATGGTCCTTATAAACAAACTGAGGAACATACCAAGGACAACTTCATTTAATTCTTACTTTGAAGGCTTGATTCTTCTTCTTAACAGACAAATAATGCTTGAATGAGAATGAAATAAAGATAGAAATGATAAATTCTTACATGGATATTTAAATTTTCATCTCTCACACACACATTTCAGCCAACTCTTTAATTACATTATTATAATCAAGATTTTTCCTGGAATTTGTGTTCTGTCGACAGTACTGTTAAGGAGAAAAATGTAATTATACTCAAAGTTTAAATATTTTCAATGTGTTTTATCAAAAATCTAAATTAAAGTGGGTGACATAAAGGGTAAAGAAAAAAATCATTGCTCATGTTTTCAAAATTATTTTCCTTCTAAAATATTCAAAATTATTTCTGGCTTGAAGTGGTGATGCATGCCTAAAATCCCAGCTGCTCAAGAGGCTGAGGCAAGAGGATTGTAAGTTTGAGCCCAGCCTGTGCAACTTAATGAGACCTTGTCTCGAAATAAATTTTAAAAAGGAAGGAAAAAAATGGGGATGGAGGGCCTGGGGACATAGCTCACTGCTTCCTTGGTTCAAATCCCAGTATTACAAAAAGGAAAAGAGAAAAAGTTTATTTATGAATGATAAAAGGCCAAACATAAATTATAAATAATAAATATCTAATTTTAAATCAAAACACTATAAAAGCTGAAATCTAATTTTTCTTGAAAATTTGAGTATTTTTAAATAACCTTACAGGAAAAAAAAAACTCCTTGGAATTATAACTGGAAATGTCTCTCTAACTGCAAGTGTTGAGAATAATTATCACACTTTATCCATGTTGTGTCTAGACCTTCATGTGCATAAACGTAAGAGAAATATGACTTATTCCATATTGCAAAATATTCCTTAGGTACCATGTGCAACTGTTGGAAATACTACTGTTGCCAATACCATGGTAATGTGTGAGTTCCTCCAGAATCATTCATGAAAACCCTAAGGCAAGCAAGTAAATGAACAGCAGGCACACCTGGGAAATTACAGTTCTCTCTAACAGGCCCGCCATCTGAGGGAAGGACTTGAAGAGCTAGCAGATTAGTCTTCTCTCCTGCCTATGCTAACTACCTCCTCACTCACGCCTACCTGGCCTTCCTGTGTGTTGGGCAGTGCAGACTCTGAGCCCTCATGGCAGGTGAGCTAGAGCAGAGAATAGCTCCCCAGGAGCCTGCCCAGGGCTGGTCACAGCACGCAAGTGTGGCACCGGGTGCAATCTCCTTTTCTTCCAAGAGATTTTGGAATCTCTGTTTTGATTTCCTCGTTGAATTCAGGGTAATCTCAGAGCACCAATATTCCAATATGGAAGTGTTCTGCATATATTTTATTACTTGTTTTTACTTAAATTCTGATCTGGATATAATCTGTATAGACAAAAAATTAGCTTCTTAGTTTGTCAAGACTTTCAAGTAATGGTATATTTTTGTAAATATTCCTTAGATATGAGAAAATGAAAAAACAGAAACAAAGTCTTTGTAGATAGGAAGGAGTAGAAGGGTTGAAGGGAGGGCCGGGGGAGGGGGAAAATATAAGAACCAAGATAGATTATGTAAAGGTGCAAATTTCCACAGATGAATGTCATTATACTGTATACCTAAAATGTACCAATAAAATTAATTTAAAAAAAGAAAATGAATGCTTTAAAATCAAAGGATATAAGAGTATATGTATATATATATACAGTATAACCTAATATATACACATATGCCTATACAATTAAATTACATTGATTATATAATCTAATTCATCCATAACCTTACTTGTTCCATCTATGTGGCATCACAAGTTCTGAGAAGCATACATTGTAGCTTTCTCTTATTTTATCAATTTTTTAGCTGTATGGTTTGATATGAACTCCTTAACATCTTCTATGTCCTCATTAATTATGATTTCCAGTTTTACATAACTGGACTTCTTTCATCCTTTTCTGTGCATTTAAAATTAAGCTTTTATAAGATTAATGTTACCCTTCTACTGTCTTTTGTTGGCATTCATCTGCTGTAATGCTCATTTTCACTTTACATGTTTTTCTAAGAAACAGCATATAACTGAATTATGTTTTTATAATTCCAACTTTATAGTCTCTGTTTCTTAACACAACAATTCAATCTGCTCACATTTATTGTGGTAATAAAAATGAGGAGGAGGAGGAGAAGGCAGTGCTATTTCACCTTCACTCCATGTTCTATGCATTCTACGCATGTGCCATCAATCTTAAATGTCACCTCCTGAAGAGGTGACTGGATTGCAAGGGCACTAACTTTGTCACTCAGTTAACCCACTGATAAGTTCATAGCTGACTGGGTTAAGGTGGGCTAGTTGAAGGAAATGGGTCCTGGGGAGTGACCCCAAGGACTACCTCTGGTCCTTGGCCCCTTCCTCTTTGGGTTCTTCCCCTGCTCTCTGCTTTCTGGAAGACAGGAAATGAGCAACTTTCCTCCAGTAGGCCCTTCCACCATGATGCTCCTGCCTTTGAGCCAGCCAGCCATGGACTGAAGCCTCTGAAACTATGAGCCAAAGTAAACCTCTTCTCCTTGAGTCATGGGTGTTGGGTATTTGGTCCCAGCAACAGGAAAGCTGACCAATTAAGAGCGGGGCAGGGGAGAGAGAAAAGGTGAAAAGGAGATAAGATAATGGAGTATTGAGGACAATTGGAAAATGTAATAGCAGTATTACACAGAAGGCAGGAAAAGTTAGAATCAAAATTGCAGAAAAATCAATCTGCAATTGCAGCATGAACTTGAAGAGCTCTTCCAGAATAATAAGGAAAAAGTTTATAATGGAAATAAAGAGCCTAAACCAGAAAACTAAGAATGAAAGTCTTGTATAAGCATAATGGTGCTCCTGAGAAATAAATCAAAATTAGTGAAACCAGAGTAATAATCAGAATCCTAACTGAAGAATACTTTTTATTGAGACAGGTCCTTGCTTTGTAGCCCAGGCTGGCCTGGAACTAGCTACGTAGCCCAGGCTGGCCTCAAACTTGTGATTCTTTTGCCTCAACCTTCTGAGTACTGGGATTGCAAGTATGTACACATTAGCCTACCGGGTTGAAGAATACTTTTTTGAGGAGGCAAGTGTCCTGGAGACCCAAAATGTGCACCACACCCTAGACACAAAGAGCCTTATCCTGGAAATCCATTGTAAACGTAAACACCTACAAACATACAGGTGGGAAAATCGTGGTACCTGTAAGAAGATGAAAAATGAGATTGGCAGAATGTTTACAGAGGACTTGGAAGTAAAAACAATCATATACTCATCAGTGGTGCCTTTCACTGGGGGAAGGCAATAAAAGATTCTCAACCAAGCATGATTTGAAAACTTTATACTTCTTTGAACAAACATAGCAAATGATAGAGGAGTTGTAGTGGGCAGGATTGGGGTGGCACAGTGACATCACACAGTCAGGCGGCACTTAAACTCCATACAAACTTAGTCCCAAATAATTGTTTTTAAAAAGTGTTTGCAAAATTAATTGTAAGTGGCAGAAGTGGTTTTAAAAGAGACAATACTGAGTGTAAAGAGTATTCTGAAACTATCATCTAGATTCAAAACTCAGGGTGTGTAGCAAAGTAAAACAGTTTAAGTCCATTCTCTTCTACAGGAAGTGTTTCAAAAGGTAACTTTAGTCTTCACTTGGATAGTTAAAGAAGAATAGATTAGGGGCCAGGCATTTAGCTCAGTTGTTCTGGCACCTGCCTCACAAGCGCAAGGTCCCAAGTTCGATCCCCAGTACCAAAAAAACAATTTTTTAAATTAAAAAAAATAAAGAAGAGTAGATTAAAGTAGTTTTGTTTTGAACAATGTGAAGATAACCAACACTGCAGTCAAAAGCAAAATGCTTTCCTCCCAAGCCACTCCTCCCTATGGCCTCTCTCCACCGCAGCTTTGAATCCTGTTTTCTTGGGATTCCACAGAATCAACTATGCCTTCTCTTCCATTCCTCCAGCCAACAATGAAGCATGTTTAAACTTCTGCAGTCCTCCATTCATAGGTTCTGCATCTGCAGATTCAATCAACCACAGAACAAAAATATTTGAAAAATACTCATCTGTAATGGATATGCACAGAACTTTTATTGTCATTATTCCCTAAACAATACAGTATAACAACTATTTCCATGACATTCACATTGTATTTGTTATTGTATGTAATCTAGAGATTATTTAAAGTATGCAAAAGTGGGCCTGGGATTTAGCTCAGTGGTTCCAGCGCCTGCCTGGCAGGCGCAAGGTCCCGAGGTGGATCCCTGGTACCAAAAAAAAAAAAGTATGCAAAAGTGTATGTGTAAATTATATGCAAATAAAATGTCATTTCATATAAGGAACTCAGGCATTCTCGATCTGCAGGGGTTCTGGGACTAGTCACCCAAAGATGCATAGGGATGACTGTATTTGTATATATTCTCCATCCCATATCACCTCCTTCACTTGGGGATTCATAAGCCATCTCAGTGCTTGTGTCCAGCCTTTAGATTCCAGTTTCATTGGTCTGGAGAGTGTCCTTGGCACTGGGTTGTGTTCAAAGTACCTCACACAATTCTAGTGTCCAGACAAAGCTGAGAACCACAGTCCATCTCTGCTCCTTCTCTCAGCAAAGTTCTTCAGAGTTTTTCATAAAACCTGTGTCCACTCCCTTTCCTCCAAACCACAACAGTTGGATTTCTATCCCTCTGGTCTCAAATATCTCTTGGAAAACTGCAGTTCAGTTACCTTGCAATTCAACATACACTGCCATCCTCATCTTTGCTGACCCCTCCAGTGCTAGGCATTTGTTATGACCCTTCATTCCTTGATATCTTTTTTTAAATACTATAGTTTGAACCCAGGGTCTCACACAAGCTCGACAAGAAAATAGCATTAGGACCAAAAATCAGAGAGCTGGAGTTCAAATTCTGTTACTGCCTTTGAGTAGATGTAGGACAGACACTTCTCCAGGTCATTCTGCATGTTCTTACCCTGTAAAATTGCTCCCCCAAGAACCCTTTCTCCCCTGTCATAGCAAGGAAGGGTAACAAGAAGGCTGATATCAACTGGATTTGCCAGTTTGGTGGCAGCAAATTAGGCACTGTTTCTATTTCATGGTTTCTATTTTGTCAGTGCAATAGGACACAAGGGTGTCCCTCAGGTAGGAGGTAAAGTAGGGAGTTTCAGGGGTTTGGGGGAACAGGGGAGGTATAAAATAGCCACTGAAAACTTGAAAAAGGAACAGAATAAGGATACCCGCACAAAGTAGTAACTCAAATATTTTTAACAAACAAATGAGAGTAATTTTTAAAATTCTAAAGCTAGACCAGAGTTTTATGACTAAACCAAAAATGAGCTGTTTTGTAGGAAATGCACTCTACAAATACAAAATAAAATGACAGAAGTCAGTAGTCTAAAACAGGACTCATTTACCAGAATTTGCTTTGAATTCTCTCAAATGTAGACACGGTATTCTCTTTCAGTAAGGCCCTTCATAGAGCTATCTTACACAATCCCAACCAGTGGCTGGGTGGTGTGCTGATCTACCTTGCCATTGCCCTTCATCAAGACTAAGCAGCTGATGTGAAATTTAACTTGACCTAGAAAAGATACGCAAAGCTATTTTGTAAAAAACAGCAGCAGAGTGGCACCATCCCTGAGTCAACAGAAGGGCAGTGTGAGAAAGTGACAATAAGCGTGTATAGGATTCAGAATGAAGTCTGAAGAAGGGAGACCCCTGCACAGGATGTGGGTGGTATCACCGGGTCCTCTTGTCTCCCCATCTGAGACACGAGATGGGCTGAGAGAAGGGCTCTCAGGCTTTTTTTTTAAAGCCCTCATGAGCTTAGCTTCCCTACCCTCCACACACACAGACACACACAGACACACACACACACACACACACACACACACACACTTCTAGCATAGTGAAAACTTTGCCAGCATCCCAGCATCAAGAAATTTACCTCTGTGGAAAAAAATAAATTCTTACCTCTCACCCCAACTCTCAACAAGAATACATACAATTGCTCTTTCTTTTGAGCGCCACAGCCTTGTTTGACAATATAATGAGATCTGGTTACACAGAAGAAAAATGTCTCAACCTGAATGTTTACTTCAGCCCTACCAAAGCGTTCAGTGCCCCAGGCCCTCCCATCTCTGCACAGGGGGTCAGGGACCTTGAGCTGCAGCCCATGACTCAGGGCTGGCATCTTGCTCCACCAAGTCACTTTCACAATAGCAGGAGGCAGAAGTTTCTGTCAGTTTGAATTTCCTAAAGTGTACTGGCCTGTGTCACAAGCTCAGTGGTGTCTCCGTGCAGTTTTTCTGGCACGGAATGGGAAAAGAGAGGGGAGAGAGGGAGTGCAAGAGCAGCAGAAGAGCAGGTTGGCAGGTGATGCTCAACAGGGTGTTTGTCTGGGGCCGGGTTGAGATCCTGTCAAGACGTAAACCTAAGAAACTTTCTCAGTCACACAGCCTGGGAAGAGTCCTTAATCCAGGCTAATTGGTCCTTCCTTTTAAGTCACGCCTACCAGACACATAGTAAGAGAGAATGAGGCATATTATCCAACTTACGTATATAAAGTATGCACCCAACTGGGTAAGTCTGGATGAAAAATGCCATTGAACTTCTGAACATGCAGTGTGAGAATTACTTGACTTCCAATCCACCCATTTTGGGGTTTTGCATTCTAACCAAATATTTCTTTGTTTTCCTCTGACCCCTAGAACAGATCTCTAACCCTTTCTAGGCTGTGTTTTAGCTGTTTCTTTGTGTGACTTTCCCTACCTAGCTGAGCTCTTTGAAAGCAAGGATTACCATGGAACAGGCCCTGACTCCTAAAGAAAGCTCTTTAGATGCACAGTAGTTGGGGTGGGGGTGCAGTTCAGTGGTACATGGTGTGCTCACCATGTGCAAGGGTTAAATTCCCAGGACTGGGGTGGGGGGATTGATTTATAGATACACAGTAGTTGCATTAACCAATTAACCAATGACGAACAGATTACAGTCATCTGAGAAAGGACTCGAAAAGATATGCCTTAAGGGGAGCACTCTGAGGTGTCCAGGAACCCATGCAGAACCAAATTGTCCTACACTGCTTACCAACCACACTCCTATTAAAGGGATTCTTTTCAGCATTGCCATTCAACCGTAGAGTTCAGTGCTTCTCTGCCTAGACTTGGTTTTAACCAAGAATCAAATGATTTCCAGAAAGACTCTGAAGGGATAGAAAAATATAAATATAACCAGATATTCAGAAGGTTGGCTGTGATATGTAAACAAGCTATGTATCTTTATCTGGTATGTATTTTCCTTCAATGGTTCACTTGGTCATGCTGTATCGTCCTGTAGCCTTCCTATTGCATTGCATCATGTTGCAACTCTGCATTCATCTCCTCCTCCACTAGACAGGGAGCTCCCTGAAGGCAAGGTAGGGCCTTGGGGTTTTCCTCACCACAGTACCTGGCGAACAATACTTCTGCGCTTTCACAGAGCAAATGAGTGAAAGAATTGCTTGGAAATGAGCCCCAAATCTCTGAGACACAGCTATCATTCACATTTTGCTAGGATGCTGCAGCTCTTTATTAATCTTACTAATGTTCAACATCGTAATTTAGACATAGAGGAAAACCATAAACCTCAAGTGCCTTGTGTGAATTTGTGCGTGTATATGTTTGTATTGGGGGTTTTATTTTCTTTTTTATGTGTGTATGAGTGAAATGAACAACAAATAGTCTCAATTGCAGAAACTGCCTTCCACAAAGGGGGGCTTGCCCAAAGCCCAAGGAAATCCAATCTTGAAAATAAAAGGAAAATCTCCAGTGGAGAATTGTGATGTAATGAAGTAGGGACCCACAAATGGAGTTGAACAGACGAGAGGCAAAGCTGACCGGACAAAGGGGTTGGATGTTAGCATCTCCCCAGCACATGGTCTCCACCATGTTAGAACTGAAGTGGTGCTGCAGGGCCCTTGGGAAATTGAGGTATCCCTTTCAAAAATGATCTCTCTGGTTATCACGGGGGCAGCTTGCCCCGCTAGGGTCGTTAACCTTCTGCCCTTTGTCCCTAACCCTGGGGTCCCCTAAGAGACTGGTTTCTAGAGGGGCTCCGTGTTCCTCTCTTAAGAGCCCCCAGAGCAAATGACTGAACAGATTAGGACGGATTAGACAGATAACAACTCAGACCTTTTTACAAGCACATTTTTCACTCGACACTCAAATTCCCTTCTGTGCCCCACAGTCTCACACAACCCAACGACTGGATAGTATTACTGAAATATCTCCGCGCCAGCCGAGTGCGTGGAACTGTGCAAAGCCAGATGTTCTTGTAACCCTGTTTTACTGAGTTATTTATATCCATATAATATTTGACATTTCCTGTGTTGTTAAAGAGTTGGGGGCCCTTCACGTGTTTTTAAGAGAAGAGTGCCGACTTTTCATTTTTTTCTTTGATGCCCAGCACCAGAAATAAGTATTGTGGAGAGAGCTTATTAAACAGATGCTTAGATACCTAGAGTCTACCTTATTTTAATGTCTTTCATCTTAAGTGAGCTTCAGAACAGAAAGATGCTAGAGCCATCCAGAAGGAACATATGAATTAAACCCACCATGCAATAAAAGCTAATGCCCATGGATCTAAACTCAGTCAGCAAATAGACAAAGAAAATATTTTTAGTGAATATTGGAAATATAATCCACATTTCCAGGACTAAATTTTATAGAGTCTTGATACATGGACTATACCATCTCTTTGAACTTGATAGATATGGAAAGGGCTAGTTAAAATTTTTTCAGGCTTAGTAAAATATTAGCAGGTCGATTTCTCTGGCTAAATGAAATAATGGAAACTTTATAGAGTTGAGAGTATTTGGTTTGTCCCAAGTGGTAGTAATGTTTAAAAATGTATGTGAAAGCCGATATACAAGGTAATCATTCTATTTTCTTCGTTTATGGTAAGAGTCCAGTCACAAGATATTCTTTTTAACTTTTGAGATTTCCTGATTTTGAGAAAGCTTGTCCCTTTATAGAATGTGATGAAAAAAGGAGCGGTCCTAATTTACAACCAATTTTTTATATTTCTGGCCACTCAACACTGAACATCACAAAAGAGGAAAGGTGAGGTAGGAGATATATGGGGCTCTCTGGTCTCCAAATTTGCTTTATAAGCTTTTTCAAAACTCCCTACATTGGTTTTGTGTTTTGTGGAGGTTTCTTTTTGTTTGTTTGCTTATTGTTTTCAATTTTTTATTAGTACTTGTTTGCAGTACATGATTATCACATTCCCTATGGGGAGTTGGTCTGGTTACACAACACATCTCAATTCTTTTTCATTCTCTTCCCCTCTTCTCTCTCCACCATCCCTCCATTTCTTGGTCACCTTCCCATGTGCAAAAGATTTATGTCTCTGTTTCTTATTATCTATCCTTAATTTTGATCTTTATTTATATTTTGAATTTCTCTTATAAGAGAAACTTTGTACTATTTAAATTTATGTGTCTGATTTATTTCATTTACCATGATGGTCTCAAGCTGCATCCATTTTCCTACAAATGATTCAAGTTCAAGCTTTTCTTCCTAAAAGCAGAGAAGGTAGGCATATGCAGTGAAACTTCCAGAATGTACTGCCTTCCCCTCCGGCTCTTCTTCCTGCCCTCCTTTCTCCACCCCTCTCCACTCCAAAGCAGAGGGCCCTCCTGATAGATTAAATCCTTCCCCTATTTAAGAAAACCTGGAAGCCAGGGCCTGCTGGTGCCCATCTGAGCACAGCAAGCCCACTCCCTCCAAAGCAGCAGTCAAATCCCTTGTAAAGCTCTAAGCTGTGATAAGTCTTGAGTGTTCCAATAATGAGACAGATGCTCTTGGAGCAGGCCAGGCAAGCAGCCTGCAGGGCATGGGTGTGCTCCACCTTGCAGACAAGTCCATTCCCCATCCTGTGGCTCCAGACTGCCCCGCTGCCCCTGGAATGGGAGGCTGCGTGCTGCTACCTGGGGCTCATTTTGGGCCGACATCTCTCAGATTCTTCTGGACCACAGCACAGCCGCTCATTTGTAACCATCAAGTGCAGACCTTTCCCTACCTTTTGAAACTTGCATTTTTTTTTCTTTTATTCTTCAACCCCCTATTCTTCCTTTGAAACTCCCTTAGGAATTCTTTTCTCTCAGCACATGTCTTCCATCACTGCTTCTTTATTTACTTCATGACCTTCTCCCTTCTGCCACTGACAACCTCTAGCAGACTTGAGAAAATCTCCCTAATTTATGAGTCTAAATCAATGGGTCACTCAAGATAGCAACCGACAGCTACCTGGAGCGAGCCTGTTGACAATACATGGAGTCTGGGTGCTGGATGAAGCGTCTGATAGGTAGTAGACTTCTGTTCCCAATCTTCTTACTCCCTAAGTCTTCAAATCTAAATATCCAGTGTATTCCCGTGGGGGCATTTCCTTCCTGAAGTATGAATTTTGTGCACCAAATGCAATCTCTATTTCATCAGGCTCCCTTTGATGGGACGGTTTCAAATTCAAGAGCTACTTCCTTCAGAAAACCTGATATTTTCTTTAAAGATGTCATTGAAGTCTGGAGCTTATGAAACAAGGGTCTAAGGTAAGATTTTGGGGGTGGGAAAGTACATTTTACATAAAGGTTTTCGTGATCATTGTTATGGCTTGTATCTAGATATCTCCCCAAAGCCTCATACAGTCATAGGTGGGGCTTTTCAGAGGTAACTGGATTCTAGGATGTGTGGTCTGGGATTGAGGATGTGACCCTTGGATTGATTCAGGGTGCAATGCTAGGAGATACTAGGATTAAGGCTGCCCCACCCTGTGTGTGAGTGCTGCCCACACTGAGGGTGGGTAGCCTGGATGTGATATAAGGGACAGAAAGAGTTTCATTGCTTGTCACTTGCTGCTTGCTGCTTGCTGCCTGCCATGAACTGCCTCTCTTCTCCCCTGCCATCCTGCCTTGGACCCAGCCAACTATCAGCTAAAACTTCTACAAACTGTGAGGCAAATAAACCTTTTCTCTTTTAACTTTCAGTGTCGGGTATTTTGTCTCACCACAAGAAAGGTAGCTAAGTCAGTCATAAATAATCCCATTCACCCAGAAACATTTCCAAGGAAACTGGGCAAATGGATGTGGGTAACTCAAGACTATCAACACTACATGGAAACTAAGCAAAAAAAAAAAGAAATCTTACAGTGGGGTTGGTAACAATGAAACTCCTAAATGTGAAGATAGTATGTTCAAGTCTAAAGCATGATACCCACTTTGATCATGGAGAAAAAGAATAGCATTCATCCTGGAAGCATTTGGAAACATGTCTTGAGAACTATACAGATTCAGCATATGAAACCTGAATGTAAACAAGAGTACACAAGCAAACAGTCTAGAACAGTGCCTGTTGTATAATAAGTGCTTTGTGAAAAACAGCGCGACTTTATGATTATTGTATCAGAGACAGGTAGAGTCTCGTCTTCAAATAAAGCAATGCAGGCACAGAGAGGAAAACACTGCCATCTACCAGGCCAGAACTCCTCTGCTTATCCTTACTCTCAAAGCAAAAGCCACCTCCCAGTAGATAGAGCAGCCACCCCTGATCCCCATCCGAGGAGCACAAGTCAGAAATACTTAAAAAACAAACATCCAGTCACCAGATGTTCCTAACATCTGGCTAAACCTATAAAACTATCTTCTACCACCACTACCTCCTTCCTAACTCCAAAATGTAGGGGGAGGAAACTTATGAAATCTCTGATGTAGTGAAACAAGATCTTGAACATATTCGTCTTTGTGACTTTTTTCTTTATTTGTGGCATATCCCAACTGGGTCCTCAGTATGCAGAGGCATACACACGGCCCTAAGGAACATGGAGTCCTATAGTAACAGACAATGGTCTATTCTTTTTTTAACAAAATAAAAGCCAGGTAAGAGGAGGTAGGGAAGTAGATCTTTCTCAAATGGGAAGGGTATCACGAGATGGAGGGAGGGGGAGGGAAGGGAGGGAAAGGAGATGAAAAAAGGAATGAGGATGTGTTATGTACACAGACCAACTCCACACAAGGAATGTAAACATTAGGTACTCCAAGCATTTACTAATAAAAAAAAGACGATCTGAAAAAAAAGTCTATTCTTTTTTATAGTTCTAATCTAAATTCCTAGAAATAACAAGGAAAAATCCTAAGTGCAAAACAGGACATAATGGATATGCCAGGACACAGGTGAGAGGGAAGATTGGAAAAAGAGAATATTGTAGTTGGGCCTTGTCCTAAAAGGAAATGGGGACAGTAATCTGGGTTAGCAGTAAAGGAGTAAAGATGCTCAGCCTGTGCCTTAGAACTGTCAGGAGCCAAATGTCAGGAGCAAACCCAGTGGGATAGGAGTCTGCAGAGAGACAACTAAGCCCCACCAGCAGGAACTGCTGTAGGGACTGAAGGGTGCTGCTCTACTCAAGGGGTGCATATCCAAGCCCCAATCCTCCATTTTTGCAAGAGGCCCGTGTCTCCTCCAACAGAGCGCCCTTGTCCAGGCTCCAGAACTTTGCTGAGGCCCAGTATGGGCACCGATTTGGAAAGATTCCACGACACTCCCAGGGTCCTCCTAAATCAGGATGAGTTAACTTACTCCTGATCAAGCAGTGATGGGCTAGAAAGAAAAGCTCAAACTGGACATGCCTGCCTTATAATCCTTACTTTTCAGGAGGCTGAGGCAAGAGAATCACAAGTTTGAACCTAGCCCGGGCATCTTAGCAATTTAACAAGACTTTGTCTCAGAATAAAAAATAAAAAGGGCTGACATTTGGGACTGGGTAATTCTTTGCTGTCAGCTGCTGTCCTGTGCAGTGGAGGATGCTGAACAGAATGACCTGTTTCCTTCCACTCGATGCCAACAATATACCATTATGTCTTAGTGCTGGCAATCCAAATGTGGAGAGCAAGACTGCCTCCAGCTGAGAACTGTGGGTCCAGACAGGGAAGAAACACTCCATTATTTCACTGCACTTGTACGTAACTTCAGCAATCCAGTGCAAAATCTTAGGCCCCTCATGGTTAGAAGGGAAGATGGACCAGCCACTACCTCAAACACAAGCCAGTAAGTACATTTATCTTAACAGATTCAAAATAATTGAAGCACCCACCTCTTCCATTCACACACACACACACACACACCACATCCCACACACCCTTTTAGAGGTGTGGGGTAAACCCCCACCAGTACAAACTACTTCTTTCCCCAGTCCAGTAAAATCAGTAGGACAGCTAATTGTGAGGAGAAATTTGCATAACCCTAAGGACTTAGGGAGCATTAAAAATGAGGAATGAGTAGTAAAACACTGAGGAGAAGGATCTAATACAGAATTTGAAGCTGGTGGCCATTTTTGTGGAATAGATAGTACCTTCAACACATGCTTGTACAATTGTCCTCCTCAAATATTTATTAGTAGTCTCCATCATTTCCCAGCTGTATAACACTGAAAAAATTACTAATTTGTCTAATCTTTTCATCTGCAAAATGGGGGTACAGTAGCATGCTTTATAGGATTGCAAGGAAGCCTAAAGGAGTTAAGCCGCTAAGCCCTCAGCACAGGGCCTGACACATAGCAGTCTCTCAGTAGGGTTAGCCACTACTCACACTTTCATTTTGATGGATTAATAAATGGATTGAACTAATAAATGATGGTAGTAACAAGATGTTGTACAACATGCTTTAAAGCTATGACACGTTGATCCTGACTGTGGCTTGCACAGTGATCACTGCAGCCCTTTAAGTCGGGAATCAATCAGCAATATGGAGCAGATAGCACCTGGTCACCCGAGACTCTAGTCAAGACCTCAGCTTCCTATGTGAGTTCTCTCCCACTAGACCACTTTATACCACACTGAGAGTCTAAGGCCCTCAGTCAGTTAGGGTGGTTTCAGCTAACTCAAATGCTCCAACAATGAGGAATTTTATTTACTTATATTCCTGGACATCCAGAAGTTGGGAAGTTTTGGGAACTGCAATGAGGACTCTGACTGCACTTCACAATCTGCCTTTACCTGGGCATCATCTTTTTTCAGAGTGGCTTATGACCCTAAGATGGCCACTAGCAGAAACTGAGGGAGAGAGAGAACTGCTACTTACTACTCCTGTCAAAATTGAGAAGCTTACAGGTGTACAATGGGTGACTGAAATGTGCAGTGAAAACTTAAATTAAAAATTTAAAATTTTATTACAGTAAAAGACACATTACCATTAACTGCCCTCAAAATATTTCACCTTGCAGTGATCAAAAATACAGTGCTACTGAGTCCCATCCAATGGGACAGCAAGCTCCAAAAAACGATGCTGTGTCCTCAACCACCTTATTCACAGAATCTGGCACTGTGTGATTTCTGGCTCTTGCCCAAAGTCAAAATTACCATGAAAGGTAAATGTTTTGAATCAATTTGGGACATTGAGGAAGTCAAAACAGTGTAACTAAAGAGAACTTCCAGAACTGCTCCAGAAAGTGTGTTTCAAGCAAGTATTTTGAAGATAAAATGTGTCTTTCTCTGTAATTGAAAAAATTTTAACACTCTTTATATTTTATGACTGTACCTTGTATCTTACTTATCAAAGCATAGACAGAGCATTGATTAAAATGACAGAATTAAGAGATAGAATTAGCTTTTGAAAAGTGAGAAAGAATATTTGCCTCAACTTCTGAGATATTTGCTTCAAATAAGGTAAGGTCACAGGACCACTGCTGAGCCAAAGGTTTTCAGGAGGGATGGATTTGGTCTGCTTTATGTAGTCAAATCTTAGCTCACTCATTGCAACCAGGGTTCAACAGTGCCTGACAGGTAGCAAGAGGAAGAAGGATATGCCAGACCCTGGATGTCTCAGATAGGAAGGAGACAGCAGTGGAGCCTAGTTAGTAGGCACTCATCAAAGTCTTCAGGTATTTAAGACTTTAATGCTTCTTTTTAAGACATTGCCCATCTTCTCTCCTTGGGGCAATTATGAGAAAGAGAAAGAAGGAACAAAGGAAAGAAGGAAGGAAGGAAGGAAGGAAGGAAGGAAGGAAGGGCTGACAGAGCCCTCTAAGGAAATCAGAGTCACAAGCATTCTGAGACAATTGAGCAGACCACACACTCCAGGAGAGATCCTGGAAAAACTCATCAAAACAGGAAAAGCAATGGTTCTGAAGGAAGAGATGTGAAATACATAAAATCCTCAAAAAGATGAAAATTCCATACAGTTGAATTCCAAAGACTCAGACAACCCATAAACTCCTTCATGGTCTTTCCTGTCATCTAAATTTGCTCTGTATAACAAAAAACAGCTCTACACCCTCAGTTTGTTTTTTAACACATTGCAGGGAAGGGTCTTCTTTTTATGAAGTTTCTCCTCTGAAACATAAATCTTTAGCAGTTCTTCAAGTACTGAATTTACTGTTTGTTTCCAGTGTTTAGCTGCAGCAGATACACAGATCCTACCTCATAATGGCCTGAAGATGTCCCCTGAGAACAGAGATGAAGAGCTGAGAAAACCCTTCCCTAGATGCCTAGGAGGAACTACTACTAGGAAATGTGTTTCTCATGGGCCTGGAGCTTATGTTCAATCCTGTGATGAAAGCCATTTCTCTGTGTGTCCTGGAAGAAGGTAGAGAGAGAATCCAGTGGAACCCAGAGACAAGAATGTATTGCTCCAGGTCAAAGAACAAAGGAAAAGGAGAGAAAAGGACAGATGTGTGAGTGGGATTTGTTACGCACCACCTCCTGCTCCCGCCCATTTTGCCTCTCGGATCCCACAGCAAAGTGTGGGCCAGGGCAGCTGCAAGCACCCCATGACACTGGAAGCATAGAGCTACATGGCGTCAACCCCACAGTTCCCATCACCCTTTCTCCATTCCAGCCAGAGCCTCCAAACTTTCACCCCACTCACAGCTGAGCCCTGAGTATGAGTATCACTAAAAGGAAAGAACAGAAGCCTGGGGAAGCTGAGCTCCTCACTAAAATACAGCATCCACGCTTTCTTTTCCGCCCTAACTCTCCTGAAGGATAGGCAGCCGCCACCCTGCTCCTCAGTCGAATCTGCTCTCTCTATCCCTGAGTTAGCAAGGTGACCAGCATATCTGTAGCCACAGTCACATAAAACCCAGCCATGGAGTCAAAGCTCCAAACATGGATTCTAAAGTTGAAGGGGTCAGGGGAAGGCCACAGGTTTGTGAGATTCTTCCCAGGCCCACTGTCTCTTTTGTGCATGGACCTGTGCATGGGGCTCTGATCTTGGCGGGGTTCACGACCTAGGTTTACGTGGTCAGTGGGACACACTGTCCTCTCCTTGTGACACACATGTGCACACTAAGTTATGTGAACTCAAGCCTTCTGTTTCTGTTTATTTGCCTTGCATTGTGTAGTTTTATTAACCAGAAACTTGAAAAGGAGGCTGTCTTTGTTGTGTTGCCATTTGGCAGAAGACTAGAAGTTACAGTAGCAAACAGAGCCAGAGCCTAAACATTTTTTTTTAAATCTCGATGAAAGTTCCTTCCACAGAGAAAAACTATATCCGATTCGCTGTCTCCCATTGAACCTCTGAAGAACTTCCCACACCTCACCTTCAAATAACAAAACCCTAGCCAAAGAAAATGGAAAAACATAAATTTTTGCACGTAAAATGAAAAAATCAGAAGGTGTAGACAGGCCTGTGTCAACAGGGTATTTTTAGCCATCTGTGAATTTTTAAGTCAAACTTAAGGCATGGTTCTCTGCACATGGACCCAAGTTATACTTTTCAGGATCTTTGTTACCTATGACTATCCCACTGCATTTTTAACAGTGGGTTGTGTCCCCATTTAAAAGACTAGGAAAACTGAGGCCAGGTGGGGGATAAAATGACTTGCATAGCTTCCCCATGATTGAGAACCAGAGATAAAATGTCTAGATGTGACAGCTCTTTGATCAGCACATCTCCTAGGGCAAAGATGCTATCTTCTTTCACTCTTGATTTCCATTTCTCAAAATTCATCCATTGGCTCCTTTTCTCGAACTTAAATAGTACCACTTTACAGTACTTTGTATCACTTTTGTCTTTCCACATTCACAAATGCAAAGAAAAAATACAAAGAGTTCCACCGTAAGGGTGCGGGACCTCTACCCCTTTGTCCTAATGAAATGCTTTTAACACCAGGGTAACAGTGAGTGACGGGCTCTGGTCAGTGCTCAGTTATCTCGAGCCCTGCCCTTGTGGCACCAGAGGAGATGAGCACAACAGCTCAATTTTCCCTCTATTTCCCTCAACAGACACGGGTGGCTAGGTCTCAACGATCAAGCCATGGCAGTTAGAGGCAGGAAATGGAATCAGAGAAGACAGACTCAAAGTTACCCACCATGGAGAGCCCAGGGTGCGTGGAGCTCTTCCAGGTCCCGAAGCCCCCACAGGAGTTTGCGTTCGAGCCTTGGAGCCTGTCCTGCACACTGCCAGCTGGAGCTGACATCACACCTCAAAAAGTGGCCCTGAGCTGCCTGCAGAGCTGACCTAGAGGCCCAAGGTGCCCACAGACTCTGGCCCAGGAGTCAGGATGTACAGCCCCAGCCCTGTTCCTTGACATGTGAAAACTCTGCAGGCCGCTTCACCTTGATCCTCAGTCTTCACCAGCTTGGACTGTCGAGAAATGAACATGAAAGGACAGTCCTTGGTGCCCAGTGGGAGACACTTTGGTAGTGCTGGGTTCTTTTCTGTGGCTACAGCTGCCTCTGGTCAGAAACAGCACATGTAGAAGCTGTAGATGATGCTCATGCACCAAAATCATGAGGATGTGGAGTCAACAGAGATAATTTTTTCCTATAATCATACAAGAGTAATGAGTGCAAAAGTTTGTTTGCTTTTATAAGTAACTAAAGAAGATTGTGTGCAAACTGGACAAGACGAATTCCTAAGGCAAAACACAACTCACTTTTCAACCTACCACAATGTGAGTGTGTGTGTACCCATAAACTGAAGGTTTTCTTGTATTAATAAATAGTTCAAACACACCATTAGCTTATCATACTGCCTAGCTCTGTTTAAAAGTGAGTCAGCAATCAATCACATAGACGCTCGGTTTTCTGATAAATGGCAATTCATGGACACATCCCTTGTATGTAGGCTGATTTCAATACAAATGGTGCAGTATTTTTTTCTGAGAAGTGTTTCTGGTGATATACACTTTGGCAACCGTAGGTGCCAAATGCTTTATAGTCTACTGTAACCGTATTTGCCAATTAAGTAAAATGTTTATTTGGGACATTTAACATGAACGTTTATTTAGTACTATAGCTAACATTATTGGAACTAAGCTCCAGGTAGTGTAATAAGTGCTTTAAACATAATACAATTTCATTTTTACTAGAGCACATAGAAATAGCTGCTATACCTGTTCTTACTTTAGTGATGGGTGAACTGAGTTTTGGGACCACTAAGTAGCTAGGCAGAGACACACAGGCAAAGTGATTCCACAAACCTAGAACTGATGACCAAACTGGAAACCTAATCACCACCTTACATTGCCTCATGGTGCTACTACTGATGTTAGTTTAATAGCAATTACTAAATTATTCTTGATAGCACTATTAGTCAACACATTTTCAAGCCCTTAATATGTGCTCAAACTTCTACAGATCTTTCTTTTTCAAGGGGTTTTCCAGTGGGAAAATAGAGGGATATACTTTGAAATTACAAATATAACCGAACTACAGGCACAAATAAGTCTCTGTATGTACAGCATCGCACAATTGTTCAGCTCTTGCTTTGGAGAAAAGAGTACTGAACTTTTACTTTTTTAAAACTCCAGGAGAATTTTATTTGTATGTTGTCAGTTGTGAACCATGCATGTGATGCTAAATATTGATGTTTGCAGCTGAGCCTAGTCACTAATGACAAAATTGAGCAAAATTTAATGATACATTCAGATAAAATCATGAACAGCATTGTTGTGCATACAATTTTTTTTAAATGCATTCAATTTCTCAAATTACTATGTTTTGGAATATTGTTGAGATGTCAGTTCTCTTTTATTTTATCTATAGGTTCAATATAATCTGATCTCAAACCCAGCAGGCTTTTAAAGATATCAAAAAAGTGATTCTCAAGTCTATATATCAAGGCCAAGACGGTAAAACAACTAAAAACAATTTTGCAAAAGAATGAAGTCAGAAGGCTCATGTTTCCAATTCACCTTATGATTTTGAGATTTACTATAGAGTTACTGTAATCAAGACAGTGTTGAATTGGCAAAAGGATAGATATGCAGATCCATGGAACAGAATTACAAACCCACAAGTAAATGCACACAAAATAAGTTGACTGGATTTTGACCAAAGTGAAAATAAAATTCAATAGATTTTACTTACTGAAAGACCAGCATTTCAATAAATAGTGCTAGAACTTAAATGTCTATACACAAAATTAATTGGATAATTAAATAATGAGCCACTATACCTACCTCACACATGAGCTTAATGGTGCAACTTAAAAACTATCAAACTTCTAGAAGAAAGCAGAATAGCTGTGTGATCTTCGGTATGGTAAAATATGTCTAGATATGACAATAAAACCAAGATTCATAATAATAAATTATAAAAAATTATAAATTTGATCTTATCAAAATTCAAAAATTTTGCTCTGGAAGGTCCTGTTAAGAAAATCAAAAAATATTCGGAATGTGTACATTTATATCCAGATAGATACATCAGAGAGATCGATTGATAGATTTAGATAGGGACTGAATCATGTCTCCCCCAAATTCATAGCTTGAAGCTCTAATCCTAATGAGTCAGGAGTATTCAGAGCTAGGAACTTTGAGGAGGTTATTGAGCTTAAAAGGGCTTTAGAATGGGCCATAATCCAATATGACTGAATCCTCATAAGAAGAGAGAGAAAGACAAGATATGGGAGCAGGCAGAGGAAAGACCACATGAAGACACAGCAAGAAAACAGCCATCTACAAGGCAAGAAAGACCCAAGGAGAAACCCAATCCATCAAGGCTGATCACCCAGCCTCCAGAACCATGAAAAATAAATTTCTGTTGCAAAAGCCACCCAGATTGTGGTATTTAGTTATGCGTGTCAAGCCAACTCAGACACTAACAGAAAGATATAAAAAGAGATATAGATACGTGCATGCATCCATGTTAGCATACATACATCAGTGTCTTGTTTTGTCTGCTGAGAGGGCTGGTAAGCAGCGATGCCCATAACAGTGAGCACACCTGATTCCAAATCCTAGTTTGGAAATATCATCTTCTCCTAAAAGAAGCCACCAGGGATTCTTGGGGAAGCAAGTGATTCCAGGGCTGGGGCAGGGAAAATGTAAGATGATCCTGGAGCATCTTGTGGGATCAGACAGTAAGGAGGTGCTGAAGGAAAAACCTGAAAAGATAGGGACATGTCCAAAGGCTGCAGAAGCTGACCTGCAAGAGCTTCCAGAGGCCACGGTCAGACAGATACAAGCAATGAAATAAACAACGATGGTAACAGATTACAATCCAAAGAACAAATAACTATCCGTGAATCCATTTTATATGGATGATTGAATAAATACATAAGGAAGGAGGGACAACTCTTCCTTACAAAAGAATTCCAACTGATAAACGTAGAAGGAATGAGTGAAATCTCCCTTAGAGCACCACATTAGTTATTGCACAAGGTGGACTCTACCAATGAATGCTAAAATCAGTGAGCAAAAGAAAGAGTAAGGAAAAACTGGAATATTTGTATAGTCTCAAAGTGTATCCTCACAAAAACACTTATCAATTATAAAGTATCTCCTTATAAAATCTTGTTAATTGCAAAGCGGAAAATATTAACTTTATAATGGAGAACCCTGGCCAGGAGCACTTTGACCAACAGTCAAGGTCAATATCACCAGTGCTGAGGTTTGAATATAAATAGTGTCCCAAAATCCATACCAAAGGCTTAGTACCCAGAGTGGTATATCTGGGAGGTGCTGTGAACTTCTGGGGGTCCTTAGGTCATAGGGTGTGCTGGCCTCTAAGGGGATTGTGGAACCCAACCACTCCATCATGTCTCTCTCTATTTCCTGGTTTATGGTACAAGAAATTTCCTCTTACATGTGCTCCTCACCAGTGCTATTGCCATCCAGCACCCTCATCAGGGGCCTAAAGCAATGGGGCAACACGATTTGGGACTGAAAGCTCCAAAACCATGAATTAATTGTATCTTTTCCTTTTATAAGATCACTTTCTCAGGTGTTTTGTCATAGTAATGTGAAGCTAAATGATAGCAACCAGTACCAAGACAAATCAATGTCGTGTGCCACTGGCATGATGTCCTGCACAAAGCACATCACCTCTGTAGTGTTCTTCCTCAAAGTTTATGGCCTCAATTTAATCAAGAAAAAACTTCAGAGCTGGGTGCACACTTGTAATCATAGCTACTTGGGTGGCTGATCCAGGAGGATCACAAGTTTGAGACCATGTGGGCTACTTATCACTAGCTTATCTAAAGATAAAAAAATTAAATAAAAAGGACTGAAAATGTAACTCAGTGACAAGAGTATTTCCCTAGCATGTGTGAGGCCCTGAATTCTTCCCAGTCCACCATTCCTGAAGGGAGGGAGGGAGGAAGGGAGAGAGGGAGAGAGGGCAGGAGGGAGGAAGGAGAGAGAGAGAAGAGATTGAGAGAGACTGAGACAGAGAGAGAAAGAAAGGGAATCAGACAAACTCAAACACCCTATAAGACATCATGTGGCAGTTGAGAGACATTAACCAATGCTTTCCAAAATTTTCAAAGTCATGAAAGAAAAGGAACTTTACAGACTGAGAAGACTAAGGACATCTAGGAATCACCTGCAATGTAGGTTCCTGGATTGGACCTTGGAACAGAATGAGGACACTATGGAAAAACACTGAAGTCTGCACAGTCTGCAGTTTAGTGAACAGCACTGTTCCAAGGGTGTTTTGGTCATAGTATCCTGCTCAGGTGTGCAGTAACGTAAAGGGAAGCTGGATGGAGGGTGTGCGTGAGCTGTGTGTCTTCTCTGCAACTTTTCCTCCTGGGATGGAAGGAAGGGAACTTGAAGGCAACACTGGGTGTCTTAAACATGAAAAGAGAATAATGAAAACCAGCAAACGGGCCTTGTTAGTGGACACCCACCACCATTTAAGGAGATGGAAAGTTCAGCTATGTCATAGAACTTGTTGATAGAAACACAATGGGGAAACAGGCAATTACAAGTTAGACAACACAAGTGAGCTCCAGTATGGCTCCACAACCCTACTTGACAAATTACTTAAGGTTATTAGGACTTGGGTTTCTCTGCGAGACTTAGTTTTCACCAAGTTAAAGATGATAATAACAATCATCATGACTCTTTAACAAAATCAAATATTTAATGTTTCCATGAAGAAAGAAGCAAATTCAGTTTGGTATTGTGTTCATCTGGAAATTCAACACAAATTTCTCTCATATCCTTTTCAGTTGTCTATGGCTCTAAGTGCTACATAAAATACATCATATAAATGTTATGACAGGGCCGGAGATTTAGCTCAGTGGTGCTACAGCCTGCCTTGCAAGCACAAGGTCCCAAGTTCAATCCCTGGTACCAAAAAAAAATGTTATGACAGAACATGATCAGGTTTTCTACATACACCCATATCTCTCTTTGACAAAAGTAATAGATGTGCTCTTTTTTAAACACTGGTGACCTTTTAAATAGTATATGGATTAAAACTCTAAAAATTTAAAGGAAAATGTGAGAGATTAGAAAGGGAAACTCCCTTTACAAAAGCTTTATTGATTTTCAAGTATTTTAAAATGTATAAGCATTGGATTTATATAACTATTTCCCCAGCATTGAATAAAATATCACTCAATTTTAAAATAGCCAATTTAATGGCAGTTTTCACAAGCTTATTAGTTATCTCCCCATAAAACACATACACGCTATAGGTACATATGTGTATTCAAACAAGCAGCTATGTGTTTTTTAAATTAATTTGTTAGAATGCTGCATGAAAATAACTAGCTCCCAAGCTCTAGTGACACTATTGTTGATCTTGGTGGCTTCCACTTTTCCTACCACACCAGTTGCAAGGCAGCTGAAATGAAAGGGCCAAAGTTTCAGCCATGTGTTCCCTCCATTCCTCTCCCCACTGGGCCAGGCAGGAAATGCCAGCCTCCTCACAGGAAAGCCTGTTGTGGTGAGATTTCCCGATTTACTTTATAGATGCAAGTAAGCCAGATACAGGAGGAGATAAGCATTCAAGATTGCAAGTGCTTATCATCTTGCTGGGTTCTGGGCCCCACAGCCAGGACCAGTTTCTCTTTTCAAGGTGCAAGCCAAAATTCAGTTTGGTTCCAAATCGAAAGTAATGTCCAACTGAAAAATTTGATCATCTTCCCTCCTTACCAGTCCTTGCCAGGAATCCCCTCCAAATGACCTGCTGGGTTTTCACTACAAGTGGCATTCTTCCCTTAGCAACTGAGAGAGCCTGGCTCATGACCTTGGCTACACATTGGAATGACCTGGGATGGGAGGGTGCACCAAAAAGACTTGGCAACTCGTTCCTCAGGTTAGGAGCTGATGTCTTGGTATCCAACGACTCTAGTTCTGCTAACCTAAAATTTTCAATGGGCACAGTATCCTTTTTCCCCTCGCTCTGATGATTTTACTCTTGGTACCATTTAGATAAAATATTTGGTTGACTAAAAAGGATAGGAATCTCAAAAAGGACAAGACAGCAAGAGAGATGGCCAGCTGACTTGATATTGAACCTATTGAACTAGCTCTATTTCAAATCAAGCATGCTCAGGTGGTCACTGGCCCGAGTGTGAGGGGGAGCAGTGAGGGTTGGAGCAGGCTTTGTCTACTTGCAGAAGAGCATTATTTCTTCAAGATGCTTTCCACTCCAGTCCTTTTCTTCTAGACAATTTTTGTAAAGCAGAGCCCTAAGAAGCACTGCCCCAGGAATCAATCTGCAGTCTACAACAGAGGGTGAAATCTCATGTCCCCTCTTTTTGTCTCCACATTCCCAAAAACTTTGAGGCAAGGAGAATTTCAGAGTCAAACACCCAGTTCATCTATTTGTCACTCATGAGTCCAATCTTTAAAAAAGGAAAAAATAGGATTTGGATAATAGCCTATGTTCCCCTTTCCTTCAGCCAAAAATCTGGGAGACACCTTAGTTAGTTCACAAAGTCTGATTTTAAAACACACCAAGAAAATGAAAACACGCCCTCCACGTTTGATCTCTTATCTGGGGAAAACAGGTTCTCTCAGAGGGGCTTTCAAGGCTCTGAGTCCCCAGTGTTTATTGTGTTAAGAGGGTACATTGTTTAGTGTGCAGCTGCGAAGGGCACTGAAGTGATGCTGAGTGACCATGTTCTCTCTGGGACTCCCTCTGTCCCCTACCTGTCAAAGTTGAGGTCACCGTAACAATCACAATGACACATCAGATCAGTGTTTGATCAGAGAAGTATTTACATAGCATCTTTTCCTTCTAGATATTGGAAGTATTTGGCCAAATGAATCTTAGTTTTCCAAACAATGTACTGAGGTATTGGTATTAGGGATATATAACCCACTCCTACCACCCTGTTTATATACAAAAACCTGCATGTCGTATATAATTAGTACTAGCCCAGCTTGAATCCTTTCCAGGTTTTCTTCTTGTTTCTTTCTGTCTTTTGAAAATTAGGGTTAGGAAAGGAGAATAGAGACAAATATATATATTATATATATATACACACACATTATATATTATATTATATATATTATATATTATATATCATATATATGAGAGAGAGAGAGAGAGAGAGAGAGAGGCCATGCTTTGGACAGCACTGCCCCAGTTATCCTTAATGACTAGAGTAAATATGCTTTGTATTTCTGTAGTTCATGTTCCAAAAGTTTGGGGGCTGATTTATTTTCAATTTATATAATTGTCTTCTACACCTTCCACATACAAATGGATGAATGAATGAAAGAATGAATTGCTCAATTGAGTCAGAAAAAGCGGTGTTCTCTCAGTACTCTTTCTGGAATTATTGAAAAGATTACTGCCTCAGTTTCATCTCTCACTAATCTGAAAGGGCATTATCAGATGAAACTTGTAGCATGCTAATTATAATTATGAAAATTAAAATGAACAGATGTTAGAGACTATCTAATAAACTAACAACTATGAAGAGATGAACTTGAGGGGGAAAGAAACTTGCTAAAGGAGTTAAAGGAATGAATATACAATTGATAAAATTCCTGGTTGAAGACCTCTTTGCCTCAATGCATGGTGTCATTCATTTGCCGGTAACCCCATCTCTTCATTCACTAGCAACCATCGCATTTGCTTGACTTGGAGGAGTGAATCTGCGAGCCTGGGGAGGCCCCTTCTGCTGCACCTGTTTGTGCTGCAGATCTTTTGCTCCAGCTGCTCCCTGTGTTGTACCTCCTGCTGCCCATCCTATGATCCTCTTTTACACTGAGGATTTGTATGCCTGCTTCTGTGTCTGTGTGTAGGGGCTGGGGAAGGGTCCTTATACCATGTGAATCAGGGGTCCTACCAGGTCGCATATACCTTGAAATCCAAAGAGACCCTGGTTTGACCATTCTTTCCATGGACTGTGCTCTGGGAACTGCCTCTATTTCCTGGGCTTATCTGCCTTCCCAGACTTCCTGACCCTTCTCCATCCCTGAAATATTCAGGAACCCAATCTACACTTGCAGCCTGTCGAGGGCTGCAGGAGGACACATATGATGAGAGATAAGGGTGTCTACTTGTTGGTTACCCTTTAAAATCTGAAATCTCTTGTTTGAAGAGCAGGAAGTAACTTCTCTCCTTCCCCATTATTAAGAGAAGAAAATAGTAGAAAGTCCACAAAAGAAGCTGAAACTAATTTGGCTTTGAGGAGTTTAACTGGGGCAGAAAGAAGTCCAAAGACAGGAACATGCCTGGCAAACAGGAAATGTGGGCACTTAATAAACTGACACTGATCATCACAACAGGTTCTAGAGCAGTTGAGTCAAATGGGTCAACATAACATTGTCAGTTCCACTTACATGCTTGGAAAAACCAAATCCATGGTGAAATATGATTCCCCAGTTGTAGTAGTTTGCTGAGTCTACCATTTAAAAAGTACTACAGACTGGGAGGGTTAACTAACAGAAATTTACTCTCCTACAGCACTAAAGATCAAAGAGTCAGCTGGTCTGGTACCTTCCGGGGTCTCTCTCAGGTAGAAGATGCCTATCTTCTGTAGCTTCCCATGGTCATTCTTCAGTGCTCCCACCTGCTTGTGTCCTGGTTTCCTCCACTTCTGTGACCACCATTTGTATTGGATTAAGACCCACCCATTCAGCCTACTTTACCCTGCTTACCTCCTTAAAGGTCCTATCTCCAATTACAATCACCTTCTGAAATACTGCAGGTCAGGGTTTCAACATGTACATTTTCAGAGGACACAATTCATCCCATAATACCAGTCTTCAGAAGCAGAACTAAGTCTAAACTGGAAGTAACTACCCCTAGATTATTCACATTCTTCCCCAAGCTAAATAATCTCCTGGAATTACAGCATATTTAAACCAGAAGGGATTTCAGATGATCTAATTATAGTCCCCTCATTTGCCAGATGAGGAACCCGAGTTCTTATTGCCTTGTTCAGAATCATAGCCCCTGGATAACCGAGGTATCACCTCCCAGATACCTTCCCCTGCACCCTAACTTCTAGTTCCCTGCTGTTCTGACAAATTCTCTAGGGTTGCTGGCACCTAGGTTCTGGATCCCAAATCTATGGCCCAGGGAAGCAATGTGGTAGAGGCTGGTGAAGGAGTGTAACAGCAGAGTAAGGACTCAACCCTCTTCCCTTTGGGAAGGGTTGGAGGGAGAAATTGCCTTTAATGAGTTCTCTCTGCTCCCTCCTTCTCTCTCTTGCTTCTGGCTCTTGTCAGCTGTTACCAATTTCAGCAATTTTCTTCTGGTGAATTGAAGGCTCCAGGTGACAAAAGGTCTTGACCATATACTCCTAGAGGATAAGACAGCCTGGATCCTAGAGAATGAAATGGCCCAGGTTCTGGAAAATGAGACAGCCTGAGCCTAGTTCCATACCACCCCTGAGCCTGCCCTGGGCAGCTAGGGCCATATGGGCTCCCAGTGGGCATCTTACAATCCTCCCCACCCCTGCCCACGAGCGGGTGAGCACGCACACATACACACACACACCCATGAGGAAGGCTTCCAGGTGTATGACCATCTCTGGTACCCTATGGAAAAGGGACTCCAGGTTTGTTTTCAGTTGATTGCTCATCCACATTCCCGGGACTAGTGAGATTTTTATTGTTTGCTCTTGCAATGAGAATCATTCTGGCTCCTGAAATCACAGGAAGAGTAGAACAAAGGACACACACCCACAAATACCCAACGGAAGAGTTTGGTACAGAGCCTAGGACACTGCCACCTCCATCCAGTGGATGGGAAGGGTGGGAAGGGGGATGAACTCAGGGTCCCTCATGAAATCATTTGCGCACAAATGAAGCAATCTTGTGAACACTGGTTGCAGGTAACCTTCCCTGCAAAACAGAAAATGAGTCAGCATTCCCGGGTGAAACTACTGTCAGTTCCTTTCTATCAGTGTGAAGGTTCTGCTTTGTTTGTTTTGTATTCCTCTTTTTAACTATTTGTCAGAAAGACTAAGGGTTGTTGAATTATTGTTCACTTCCTTGCCCAGTCCTGTCAGTGGATGCTGGATATCCAGTTGTGAACCCAATGAATCCCAAGGCCTCCCTCCAGGGAGCTTATAAATTGACCAGGGGGAGACAGGCATTGAGGAGATACTTCTAAAAAGGATGTCACAAAAAATGTGAAAGCATAAAGGAGGAGAAGCTTGGAATCTAGAGGCCTTTCAAGTAATCCCTTAGAACCCCCTTCAGGAACAGGAGGAAGGAAGGAAGGAAGAGGCAAAGAAGGGAGGAAAGAAAGAACAAAGGGAGAGGAGAAAGGGAGGAGCGGGGAAGAAGGAAGCAAGGAAGGAGGGACGAAGGATAGTGAAATATTAGAAAATATGTTCGCTCTCACTTCTTCTAATACAACTTTCTTAAAAAGAAACCATCTTTAAAATACATGACATCTGTGTAGGATGTATTATCTGACATGGAAAACCAACTATTTTATTTGAGATTGTTTGGAATAGAATGTTTGGTCCTTAGGGCGGGCAGACCATCTCCCCAAGAATCCCGAGCACAAAATTTCTGGGGCAGTGGCTCTTGTCTTCCTACCCGCTCCCCTCCCAAGCCCTGTCTTGTTTTCCTAAGCAATAGTCAGGAATGTGCAGGGCGGGAGCAGCCTGATCCTTAGCATTGAGCCCAGGCAAGATCTGGGCTGGCCTTTCACCTCATAGCTCTCTGGGCTGCTCTTATTAAGTAGCAAAATGTTTCAATATGTGGAGTTTTGGGGGGAGGGACAAGAGAGAAAAATCAGGATATTGTTGAGAAGGAAATAATGAATAACCCTGCCGCCAGTCCTCATACCCCCCACATGGGCAGATTTGGGTGATAAGTGTGCTTTCTCCTGAAATGGAATCCTAGCAATTGCCTTTGGTCAGAAATTTCCAGAGCCAGTTGGGAAAGGTTGGGGTGTGAGGTGGCAGAGGTACTAAGCCAATTTTCTCAAAGGGTGCAGAACCAAAGCAGTCATGGACCTGGGTATCCAAGAAGGAAAGATGAGAAACCATGAAGATACATAAACTGTCACATTGATTTTTACACGCAGACGCACTCCCATCTCTGCTCTCACTTGCCTGCTCCGTCTGCTTTCTTCCAGTTCAAAACCGTCCCAGACTCTGGTGTCTGTGGGGTGAGCCAAGTACAGGGATATTAAACTGCCCACCCAAGAGCACAAACGCAACCCCACAGCAATGGCAGGCGTTGTGTGGAGGATGGCCCTGGGACTGGGAAGCCCAAAGAGAACTTGTGAACAGTGGGACGGGAAATCTGAGCCCTATTCAAAACTGGGTCTGTAAAGGGAAGTGACGAAATAACCAACTCTTCAAATCTCAAGAAAATACAAATTGGAAGACCCCAAAACAAATCCTTAGCAAGAGTATTTAAATACTTGACTTTTTAAAATTAAAACCGCAAACCAGGCATGGTGGCATATGCCTATAATCCCAGCGCTCTGGGAGACTGAAGCAGGATTTCAAGTTCAAGCCCAGCCTGGGCAATTTAGCAAGACCCTGTGTCAAAATAAAAAGTGCTGGGAATGTAGCTCAGTGCAAAGGCTCTGGGTTTAATCCCCAGTAACAACAACAACAAAATTTAAATCTTGAGGTGTTTTGGGGACATTTGCCATCTACTTTTTTCTTAGAGATGCTACCTAGAAAATGTAGATAAGAAAGAGGTATATTCGTGAGGAGAGAGTAACCTTATGTAGGAAAACTTAAAAGCTTGAAAAATGAGCAAAGACTTCACTGATACTAAGTCTGAAGAATGATGATTTGCATAGCAGTAGTGTGAAACTTTCAAGAGAATAAATGATCAGTTTAAAGAAAGCTGGGTCTCAAGCCTCCTATTGGCTTCACAGAGCTGTAGTCTTTATACGTGATACTTGTGTGTGCTTTTGGACACTCCTTGAACTTTCCTAATCACATAGAGAGGTTTCTGGAAAAGCAGCTGGGGGCAGATGGGCGGCTGTTGTTTTAGGACAATTCATCAGACAGCAGTTGAAATATTGATAAGAAAGCGGAAATCAAATTATAAGAGGGGAAAAGAGAGAGGAAGACGGAGTAGGACCCAGAGAGCGGGCAGGAGGCAGCGGAGAGGCAGGCTGTGCTCACACATGAACTCCAGAGGTTCCTGCAGCCCTTCCAGGATGTGCCGGAGCTGAGGTGACTGGTCTGCGTGCTGAAAGAAAGGCAAATTTTTGACAGGTTTAATTCCACACTACAAGAGCCCTGGGCAGAGACAATATACAGGACAACTGGAACATTTTGGAACTGCCCACGGTCTGCTCCTGAGGGCTTAGCAGGGAAGGTGTTTAAGGTGAGTGCCCATTTTTGTCCAATCCTCCACAGACTATGCAGTATGGGGCCCCTCTCAGCCTGCTTGCCTGCCTGCCTTGGTTGCAGTTGGAAAAGACCGGACTCTCTGGGGCTTCTTTCTTTCATTGTTTCTTTGATTCTTTTCTCTCTCTCTCATTTCTTTTTGCAAGTAGCACCCCTGCTTTGAAAGAAAACGGGTTGACTCTGCAGAAAGGGCACTAGCTGGGGCCAGAAGCTGCAAAGGGAATCTATGAGCTGGAGAAAGCTACCTTGTCCCTGAACTCAAGTGTCTGTTGTGGCTTCAGGAGCCAAAAAAGCTGGAATTTGTTAGTGGGGAGAAAAGTGCTTTATCAGAAACACATTGGCTGCCAGAGGAGCGGTGTGCTGCCACATTAGAGATGGTTTAAGAGGGGAAAGGAAAGAGGAAAGGGACAGCAGCCTGCTTGGCTGAGACAGAGGACAGAGCCACTCACACAGAGCACTGGGCTCCTTAAGGTGGTTTTTGCTCCCTCTGGCCCAAATATTCAGGCCTAGGACACCACCTCCTCTGCCTCCAAAAATGAGAATCTGATGTTTCTCTTCATTGTCTCAGTCCATAAGCCTGTTTTCTTTCTGAAAGAGACAGGTTAGTTCTGGGAAAGGGGACCTTCTCAGACCTGTGGGAACTTGGGGCCAGATATTCTCCCTGACAGATCCATCCACCCGAAGGGAAGAGTGAGCCAACCAGTCTGGTGGAGCAGCAGGGTGGAGGCAGAGTTTTGCAGAAGGTCTGTGCCCTAGAGGCCCAAGCCCTGGCAGCTCTGTAAGTTGGGGAGGAGAACCTCAAGCTGCAAGGAAGGGAGCTTTTATTACCTCTGTTGTTGGCTGACTCCCCTTCTCTGGCCAGGACAAGCTTTCTAAGTCCCAGGTGCAAAGTTGCCCCAGCCCTGAAGAAGGCTGCTGTCTCTGATTGCAAGTAGGGGAGGGCAAGGGGCTGGAGGGAAGAGACCCATCCATGTGAGCTACCATCAGCCTTCACCAGCCCCTGTCCTGAAGACCTGGGCAGAGGCCAGGGAGTGTGCTAGACCCTCCCTACCCCAAAGGGCAAATCTGAGCTTTCTACTTCCCGCAGTCTTCTGCATTTGCCTCCCTTCTGCATGATCACCCACCAGCCCACAGTCTCTCCCTTGCCCCACTTTGGGGTGACCAAAGCTTCTCCCACCTAGGTTGGTTCTTGGGCCTGCCTAATCCTTTCACACCAGCGCAAGATGTTTCAGAAGGTCCCAGACACGTCGTCTTACGTCAAGGTAAGACTTGACAGCATCTTTAAACAGGTAATGAACCTTCCTCCACCCTCACCCTGGGGCCACGGGTTCGCTCCTTCTTTACCCAGAAAAAGCGCCGGATGCAGGAAGGGAAAGACTTCTTTGGGAATCCTAGGTCCAGGAATAACACTCTTGACAATTTGGGTTTGGGAGACTATAAGCAGGTGAGCCTATTGAAGGCTGCGGAAGAGAAGAGATGTGCGCCTGCGTCTGGCCCCAGGGGTGGTGCGCTTTGCACACCTGGCCGCCTAGGCTTCCCTGCGCTCACGGTGTGTGCGTGTTTCAAGAAGGCGTTTGCGTGCAGGTGTGTGTGCGCGCGCTCGCGGGTGTGCATGTGTGCTCGTGTATGCAAGTATGTGTGGGCGTGCGTCTGCTTGGCGTTCCACACCCGCTCGGCCCTCAAGCTCACCTTCCTTAGCCTTGCTGGCCCCTCCAAGGAGCAGATTGTTATATCTGACAGCACATAGAAGGGCTCCCCCCCCGCCCCTTTCCACAACAGTTCCCAAGAATGTAAACAAACCGCGGCTGGGACATCTGGGTTACACGTTTAAAGAAAATACGCTGGCGGGGCGGGGCGGGGCGGGGCGGGGCGGAGAGTGCGCACCGGGCGGCCCTGCCCTGGGCAGGGACCCGGCAAGGCCCTCTCGAAGCGCAGCCAGGATCTCCTGCCTTCCGCCTAGTGAGTCAAAGCCTGGGGCTATCAGACATGCTTTAGATCTGAGGAAGGACAGACTCCCCCGGGCGCTACAAACCTACTCTGACGTTCTTCAGTGTCCGGCCCGGTTCTCATCCTGAAGCCCCGCCCCCGATGCCCCACCCCCACCCGACCTCTGCCTGAGCCACCCACAGCAACCCGGGTGCTCACTCTCAGGTCTTGTCCAAGGAGCGCCAATTCTGTGTCCAGCCCTCCTTGCAACTGTCTTAAAGGAAATTTGACACAAGAGAGCATCTTGAGGCCCGAAGGAATCTGTAGCCAAGTCAGAGGAGCCAGGATGGTGGAAGGGTGGTCCAGAACGTTGCTTAATCAGTTGAGGGAGTGATCAAGTGAAAGGATGAATGAATGGATGAATGAATTAAATAAACAAGTGAATCTGTGTATCAGTAACTATCACTATCGAGTGGAAGGTTCAAGCGCGTGCTCTACAGTTCGTCTAAAACCTGCACTGGCTGGTGGTCTTCCATTTTCCGGAGGTGTTAGGGGTGCTGTGCCCTTCCTACCCCAACCAACACCGTCCAGCAGCTGAGCCCAAGAAGCTCTCTACAAACTCGCGGAGCTGCAGCCTGTCTTCCCACTCACAGGGACCCCAGGCCCAGAATCTCAGGGATCATGAGCCCTGAAGTGGCAAGTGGAAGCCGGGAGCCTGGCGCAGGCTAAGGGCCAGGGAGAAAGGAAACTGGGCCCAGGCCCCTTGGAGCCCAGCGAAGGAGCCAGGGGGGTGTGTGCAGTCTTGGAGCTGCGGGCTGCCAGGGAAGCCGCTTGCCGCAGGAGTTCTTTTCAAGGGGAAAAATGGATTTTTCAGCAGCCACAAAGTTTGTATTGTTGCACAAAGGGGTGCATTGATGACGGCGAAAGGTCTGCGTGGCAGGGACAATCTTGGGTCTGTTCCTGAGACTCCCTCCGCAGACTATTTGCCAGAGGGACACAAACAGTCCCAGGCTGCCAAGGCCCCGCCTTTCCCAGCTGGGCACCGGACTCTGGGTTGTTGACAAACACCACGGGCCTAGGCGCCCCCAGGAGCCAGGAGCCTAGCAGGCCCTGAGGGGACGCCCGCTCCCTAGCATTCGATTCTGGTTGTGAACTGGCTTGGAGAGGCCTGGCAGGGAACTCTGGGTGTGCTTTAGGAGCAAATGAGACAGGGAAGAGTAGGGGAAGAAAAGAGAGAAGGAGAGGAACTCCTAAAGACTCTGACAGAGCAATAGTAGCTGCCATACCAACCCTGGTGACGCAACGCTGCCGCTTCTCAGATGGCCCTTCCTCTTGCAGGCCCTGTGTTACACATTGTTCAGTATTAACTCATCTGCAATGTTAGTAACGCACCTGTGGGGTATTCTGTCTTGCAGATGAAGAACAGAGGCCCCGAGGTTACTGTGACAGAGATTGTAAGGGGCAAAACCAAGACACAGATAATCAAGGCCGTCATGTGACTGCATGGCAAGTTCATGGCCACTCATTCCTACAGCATCCCTTTGAGATGGGTCCTATTATAAGTCCTTAAAGACAGATGAAAACATGGAGGCACAGGGAGGTTAAGGAACTTGTTAATGGCCACAGAGCTATTGAGGGCAGAGCCACAACTGAACCCAGAAAGTCTGCAGCTTACCATCCACCAAAATGGTCCGCCCCAGTGTTCAGCTTGGGGATGGGGCAGAGGAGGGGGTGATACCAGGAGGCCTAGAGCGGAAACTTTGGCCTGTCCTTGCTTGATGCTAGAGGACTTCAAAACATTCTCCAAGGGAGATCAGCGCGCCTGAGAGAGCTCCTGCGGCTCCCACCCCCAGGTCCTCCCCTTTCCCTCCTCCAGCCCAGGCTGCTTCCTGGGGGAGATGACCTCTCCCCCTGCCCTCCAGACTGCATGCTCCCAATATTCACAACAACGCAAGCAGAAGTGGTGTGTGGTGGGCAGGTCCTGAAGCTGTGTTTCAAAGGCACCAGTTTGTGCTTGGAGTGAATACTGTTTGGGGCGACTGGGAGGAGGAGACTGCAGGAGATTGGAGAAGCTGAACCCACCCCCCCTTCCTCGCCCTCCCTCATCGGCGGCGCCGCCCTTGGGTGAGGGTCCAGACACCTGGCTGGCCTCCACCTCTGGTCAGCTTGTGCTCTCTGGTCATCCTGGACTCCCTGGAGGTTTCTTCGTTGACGCCGCGTGGTCTGGGGGCTCAGCCCTGAGCGAGCGCCTGGAGCTCGGGGCGCAGAGACCCTCCCCCTCCCGGGCCTCCCACGTTGCGTTTTGAACCAGCTCGGCGCTAAGGCAAGAAGGAGCGTGGGGAGCGGGCAGGGCGAGCAGAGGCTCTAAATCTTCCTTCAATCTGTTAGTAGATGAAGTCTGAGAAACAAATTCAAAGCAGGCGCGCCTGCAGAGCCTTCCTGCAGAAATATTCTCCGGCATTCAAGCGCATCCAGGCCCGGCTCTAGCTGCCTTGTTTGGCTAAGGTCAGACGAGACTCGAGTTCTCCAATAAAAATAAATCTCAAATTAATTATGGCCTCGAGCGAGAGGCCAGACACTTGAAGCTGCAGTTGTGCAGTCTGGAGTTTTGGAGCTGGCCCGCCCCCTCCTCCCGCCCTCCCCTCCCCGCCCCCTCTGCCAGCTCGGATACCCGCTGCGGCTGCGGCCGGCCCGCTGGACCAGCCGAGTGGGGGAAGAAGGATCCGCCCGAGACACTCTGCCAGGCCTGGCATCTTGCGGAGCTTCCACTGAGGAGCGGTCCGGGGCCAGGAAGCACCCGAGGGACCCAACTTCGGTTGTCTCGTCCTCCCACCCCCAACGCAGGCTGGGACCAAAGGAGCCCGGGGAGCCTCCGTCTGCAATGTCTTGACCCGGTCAAAAGGGCTGACATTGAGCTAGCCAAGACACGTTTCGCCCCGCCGTTCCCCTCCTGGGGGAAGAAGCACTTCCGCATCTTTGAAAATATTGTCAAGTGCGAATGGTGCGAGGCAAGTGGTCTCACCAATGTTTCAATAAAAATGCTCCAAATAGAAATATTTCCTGAATATTCGCCCGCCTGTGCACTGCTTTCTAAAAGCCTTAGAAAGGGGAAATGGGCTGTTTTGTTGTTGGGGAATCATTTTTCTCCAACTGGTAGCTTGAAAAGAACAATTGCTCAGCCTGGGTTCCTGGGCTGTGAGCTTCCCCTGACCTGAAAGCCAGGAGTGGGCTGGTGGAAATGGGCACACCGATGGTATCCATGCCAGACCCGGGCCGCCAGTCCTGCCCAGCCTGAGAAAGGGTGAGGCCAGGCAGTCCCTGGTGAGCTTGGAAAGAGGGCGTGCACAAGTGTGTGGGCAGCAGCTCGATTTCCCAGCTAGGCTGGTAGGGGAACAGGGGCTGGGGGGGGGGACGGGGAAGAGAGGGTGGAAGAGGAAAGACCAGTGGTAAGGAGGGAGAAGGGGAGAGGAAAGGGTGCCCCCTCCTCCCCAAGCACACTCCCCACACACAGAAGAGTTTTCATTTGTAGCGGGCCTCACCACAGGCTCTCTATCAATTTGTCTCAATGCAAACATTCAAAATATTCTCTTTGGCTGCTCGTGAAAACAGAGTGAGCTGCCAGGATCAAACCATCTTTCCAGATGTCTGGTGGTAACCACATTAAACAGGGCAGACTTGTTTACTGTTGTGTTTGGTTAGGGTTTTTCCCCCCTTCGAGATTTAAAAAAGAAGCAGCAGCAACAGAGTGGAGCATCAATCCCGGAGTTATATAAGCTGGGTAAACTTGCCCAGCAGCGGCCAATTTGGGATGAGAGGAATCTGGTATTCCCTCCCAGCTCTGCTCAGAACTGGCTGTGTGTGGGGGGAGTCTTCTTTCTGGGTAGAGACCCTTGTGAATGGCACTAATGGCCTAGTGCCAATCAGTGAGTCACAAAGGGGCCAAGAGGCCTTGTCTATCCATAGAGTAATGTCTATGCCAGGCCCGTCTCCAAAAGCATAAAATTACTGTAGCTTTGGTTGTACAGGCAGAAACAGAAAGTACCACTGAGTTCCACAGCTCGGACTGGAGGCCAAGTCTTCATTTTAATCTTCTTCCATATTGAGTACTTCTAATGGAATAGGCAACTGAGTGCTATAAATGGAGTTGGGGTACTAAAGATGTTGGGGTGACAACTGATTAGTGCAGCAAAGACTATCTGTGATTTGCTAGGCCAACAGGAGTTGGAAAGAGAAACCTATGGCATTTGCCACTGAGTACACTCTAATGGACTGGGAGTGTGCTCCGTGTGTATGTTGGGGGGGGGGTCACTGTGTGTGGGGTGCCCACTAAACCGGCCTCTGTGATTGCCCTGCATCAGGAAGAGGGCCTCTTGGTGGTGGAGTTTGAGTCCTTTCTGGCTAAAAGAAAAGCAGTGTGGCTGGGAGTCTGAGTTTCTGGTGAGGTCCTGGTGGGAAGTGATCTCCCCACACCCTCCTGAATCAAGGCCTGTTGTCGTTTGAAGGTCGGTAGAGTCTGGGCTGAAAAGGAAACAATTTGGGGTTTGAAAGGATGTAATTCATTCTTCCTTTCCCTTTAACCTCTTTCCTCTCTGGAAAGCATGTGGAAAAGCTGAAGGGAAGAGCAAGAGGGCGAGCAGCCGGGCTTCGGGGAGGAGAGGGTTAAGCCTGATTTCTTTTAATTGAACTCCAGAACTGGTGGCCTCAGGCAAAGGGGGGGACTGACCCCGCTAGCGGTAACCAGATGTGGCGGTCCCAGGGGAGCCCGGAGCAGACCCCTGGTTTGAGAAGCAGACAGGAGGGGGGGGCGGCCCCTATCCCACCAACCACTCACCCCACCCCCACACGCACACCGGAGTCTCAGTTGCTGGCAGGCTGCAACCGCCACTCCAGGTCTGGTCACGTTCAGACCCGTGTCTGTATTGGAACCCAAAATTGGAGCTGAATTGATGAGACTAATTTCGAGAAGGATTGGGGGAGGGAGGGTGGGAGGCGAGCGAGCTCTCAAGCTCAATTGCTCCTGAAGAAATAAAGAATTAATAAGTCACCTTTTTCGCTGCTGTGGACACCCTTTTGAAATTTTTTTCTTTCCAATTCATTCGGATCGCCTCTGGATTTTTTTCCTCCTCTTTCCCCCGGAGGACTCTTAAATAAAAGTGAGAAAGTCCAAAGCGTGGTCTGGAGAGCGTGGACAAGGTAACAAGACTTGGAGGTCGGGGAGAAGGGTCTCAGGCCAGGCCGAAAGTGCCCTAACCAGAGCATGCGCCTGTAAGGGACCGAGGTCTCCGGTGAGCTGCTCCCGGGAAGTGGCCAGGGGGGGTCGGCCCCTCCGCTGGGTGAGACCTTAGCCCGGAGCGCGAGACCCAGGTCTCACGCCGGAGAGATGTGGCTCTGTGTCGCGCGGCGCAGATGGCGCTCCTGGGACCTGCTGACTAGAGTGGACAGAAAGATTTGCCGTAGGGTCAATTCCCGGGGACCCTGGGTAGGACTGGAGGGAGACTCTGGCTCGGGAGTCCAGGCTTGGGCCATCGCGTCAGGGCAGGCGGGAGGGTTTAACCCTGGGAGACCCGATAGGTGGCCTAGGGTGCTGCGGGTCCCTGCCTCTCGCGGGTGCGGGGAGCAGAGAGTAGAGGCGGCTGCCCAAACGGCGCCCCTCTCCTAACAATGCTCCTGGGAGTCAGCCGCGCCCCCGATGGCGCAGGTCAGCCGGCAGGCACCCGAGGCAGCGCCGTGCGTGGGAGAGCAGATGTGCGAGCCCGAGTGGGAAAATTCCCCCTGGATGTACTTTTTAATGGTTGGTTTGCCGTGATCTGCGTCTGGATCTTCCCCGGTAGCAGGCGCCAGGTTATCCTAACCCCAGTCAACTCTCCAGCGGGCCTCCCATCCCCAAAAAGTTCGACTCCGGCTGGAAAAAGCATTAAAGAACGTATCTGTGGGAAGAAACGGAAAGTGAATGAGTCAGGAGGGCCACCTTCGGCCAACGGCCCGGGAAAAGGGAAAGAAGGCCAAAGGCGTCTGGCGTTTGGTTTGGGGAAGGGGATGGGGAGTGTTGCAGACTGCGGGAATCGGGGCGCGGGCGCTGGGCGTGGGCCCCGTCATTGTTCCAGGGAGTTCTTATCTCCCAGGAGCAAGTATCCTGTGTGCGCGGTGCATGAATGCGTCTGGGCATCTCCGCGTATATTTATATAGTGTGTGATGCGAAAAGCAGGAGTAGCAGAGGAGAGGAAGAGGGGGCGTGGGGGGAGAGAAGGCGAGGCAGAGCCGAGAAGAGAGAAGAGAGGAGAGAGCGAGACGAGAGAGAGAGAGAGAGAGAGAGAGAGAGAGAGAGAGAGAGAGAGAGATAGGACTTCCTCCCCATTCGCAAAGTGAAGTCACTTCCCAAAATTAGCTGAAAAAAAGTTTCATCCGGTTAACTGTCTCTTTTTCGCTCTGCTACAACAACAAACGTGCACAGGGGAGCGAGGGCAGGGCGCTCGCAGGGGGCACTCGGGGAGGGCCTAGGGCGCTGGGGAGGCCGCGCCCGGCTGATCCGGAGGCGCTGCGAGGTCAGGCTGTAACCGGGTCAATGTGTGGAATATTGGGGGGCTCGCCTGCAGACTTGGCCAAATGGACGGGACTATTAAGGTAAGCCGCGGGGCCCCGGGCGCAGGGCGGGGGCCGACCGGGCGGCGGGAGGGCTGGGCGCAGGGTCCCGGAAGACGTGGCCCGTCTCCCTTCCTTCCGCACCCCGCTTCGCGCCGTCTCCTCCAGTGTTCGGGTGGCCGGTCCCTCTTTCGGGGAGGCAGGCCAGGCTCTCCACCGAGGGCGATCTCCCCCGCACCCCTTGTGCCGAAGTGGAGGCCGGCTCCCTTCTACCACGCGTCGGGCCAGGCTGCGGGAGGGGGCGGTGTGGAACCGAGGATCCTGGTGCAGATCGGAGTCCAGGCAAGGGACCTCCGCGTCTGCCCTCCCTAACCGGCCGCCGGGCGCTCTGGCTCTGGCGCTGGGCGCTCGTCTGGCCGCCGGCTTCCTCTCGCCAGAGGCCGAGAGCGGCGGGGGCGGAGGCAGTAGTCGCCACCGGCTGGGGTCCCCGCCTAGCGGGCCTGGGGCGAGTCAGCGGCTCAGCTGCAGGCTCGGGAGGGTGCAAGGGAATGTGTCTGCGGGTCTGTCTGCGCGGCACTTCCAGATGGAAGCCCCTGTTTACATGTCAGCGGCCCGGTTTCCTTTCCTTCTGGCTGCTTCTGCGGCGGGTTCTCTGTGCTCCGCGGCCGCCAGCTCCGCGGGACTGACGGGCGGGCCTCGCAGAACCTCCTTCTGCAGCCTTGGTCGGTGCAGCTGCCCTGCACCCCCGCCCAGCCCTTCCGCGAGCCGGCCTGCGCCAGCTTCCCGGAGCTGCCTTCTCCGAGGGGGTCCGACGCCCGTACAGCCGTCTTCTTGGGGTGGCGGGTTCGGAGCCTGGCCTCGACGTCTGCCTTGTCCATCCTGCCCCGTCAGCACCGTCACATCTGGGTTTAGGCTGTAAAGTGCAGCCCTGAGGGACTGGTGAGGGCCTGGGTTCGGTATCAGAGTTCTGAAGAGTTGGCTGCTTGCTCCTCTGAAAGGGGGAAGTAGGGCCAGGAACAGAAAGGAGGGACACCCCCTAACGTGACTGGCCTGAGAGGACTTAGGGAATGAATGGGACTAGAAGTTAGCTTCAAGGCTACCGCTCACCAGCAAGCAGGAGTTTGCCTGGAAAAACCATTAGGCTGGCGAGGCGGGGTCGGCAGAGCCTGCTGTTCCCCCAATCCAAGAGCCCAGCTCTTAACGCTCAGGGCCAAGTGAGAGAAGGCTGAGATGTTGGACTTAGAGAATGCAAGAGATTTTTATCATCTGGGCGGGGTGCTCCGTGGTTTAATTTTTCTAAGTTTTTTTTTTTTTCTGAAGGTTTGAAATATGCTGACTTAGGTATAAGGCACCAACTGAAGGAACTTGAAAATCTGGAGATGAGATAACTGATTGTAAGGGGTTAAAGGGAGACTTTAAGAGTTCTGTGTGTTCCTCAAACTTAAAGAGAGTGTGTGAGAGAGGGCTGCTGTGGAGACCTGGGAGTAGGGGTCACTGGACCATTTTATGCCTGTTTCTCTGCTTCCTGTAGCTCTGTGCAGGCAACTGAGGGGTCTCTGGGTTTGATAATGAGATGCTCTCTCCCCCAAACTCCCCTTCATCAGAACATTTACCACTTACCCCAGAAACATCCCTCTGCTCCAGAAGGGTGGTAAAATGGCTTCAGGGTCTTGCTGCGGACACCCCAAGGAGAAGTGAAGCAATATCTGCGCAGTTCAAACCTCTAAGCACAGGCCTGAGCAGAGGGAGGAAGCTGTGGTCTGTGTACACAGGATGTGTGAACCTCTTTAGACACACACATAGGGATAGGCATGTTAGGCAGTGAGGAGACCCTCAGACCAGGAACCTGGCGCTTCTTGCCACAGGCGTGAAAGAAGGTCTCTCAGGGCAGATGGTGGGAACTGCTGAGCCTTCCCAAACCTTCACCACAAGCACCCTCCAGGTTACCTGGCTCTATAGAGACACCTACAGAGCCATCTTCAGTGCCCTAGGCTCTGCAAGATGAGTCGTTAATGTGTACTGTGGCATTTCCATTGTGCAGAAGCCATGGGTTCCTGTTCACGTATAACCTTTAGATCTCGGGGTTCCCAGACCCCGCTTCTACATGGTTCAGTACTGTGTGTGGAGAAGACAGTGAACTGGGAGAGAGGCCAACTAGCTTCTGGTCTTGCTGTGAAAATGTGTAATCTATTAAACGTCGTCTTTGAGCTTCATAATCTTCGGAAAAATAAAACAGCGCGACTAAATTACCTCTAAAACAGTATCTTTTGGATCCTTTCCCTGCCTAGAATATTGTGCTCATGTACTAGAACACTCACCTGTTATGCACTAAATCTTATCCTATACTACAAGAGGTCTGAAGACCTTATAGACCAGATCTAATTTATATACACATGTCCATAATGTGCATGTTCCCAGTTCAAATAGCCTGGAAAAATCAGCTTTGAGTGATTCTGGGGTATGACTTTATGTACCTTCATCTTTCTTCCTCCTAATATAAGGCATGGCTATATCTCGAAATGCCTGTGGGCCTCAATACTCAGAAGTATTTGATCCAGAATGCCAGGAAAGTCTGAATTTCTTCACAGAAACCCCTTGTTGTGTACGTAACTAGCACAACTCTAAGAAATTATAATTCCCAATCACATTGCCCTTATTGTAAGTATTATGTTCTCGTCTTCCTTTCCAGAGAATAACTCCTGGGCAGGCCCAGAACATGATATTTGGAGCACTAAAGTCTGTTAGTCTCCTTTTGCCACAGACAAGTTAACCTGGGTGATGAAACAACAACACTCTACTTTTTCTCTGTTCCCCACAGTGATATTATCAGTGTTGAGAAGCGTGTGATACTGCTTGCTGCTTCAAGAAATGGCCTGGTTTCAAAAACTGCGTCTTAGTTCTAGGTAGACTTCAGTTGAATCTAATTCCATCAATGTAAACCTGAATGTGTATGGTACCTTCAGAGATGGAGAAACGAAAGAGGGAGAAATGGTGAACCAAACTGGGAAATAGGAAAAGGAAGAGTAGACATGCAGTCAGAAAGCCTAATTTCATTTTCAGCTTTACTCCTTTATTGCTGTGTGCTTTATAGCAAGGCACTAGCCTCTTGAGTCTCATTTATAAAAGAAGGCCAAAGTGCCTCCTTGCCACAGGACTCAGTAAGGATGAAATAAAGTCAGTGCCTTAGCTGTATCATATTGAGCTTCTCCTTTGGATTAGGGCTGGTGGGATCTATTGGTCAAAATATTAGATCACAGATTTGGATTTACCATAATGTATGTTTGATTAACTCAATAAATATTGAGTGATGTTGTTTCTTATATTCCAAGGCTCTGCTTTATGTATTGAGTATAAAATAGCCATCAAAACTCTTGGGGAATGTACACTGTACTGGAGGTGTTGGGTACATACAGAAAGAAAGAGAAAGATACATCTTCCAAAGAACCATAGAGCAAATTAGGAACAGAAAATGATTGAGCTATACCATACCAGAGAGGATGGCTAGGGAGAGTTTTCTAACAAAGTCACAACTGAGCAGAGAGATTACCCAGTTTCATCTTTTATGTTTGAAAAGTATAGCACCACACAACCAGTGAATGACAGGAGAAGAGTGAGTGGGGAAGAAAGATTGGGGTTACTGCTAGGCTTCGTAAGTCAAAGAAAAGTCAACACACCAGACAGGCCCTGGAGGGCAAGTCATTGCTGGCAGGGCAGGAAATTTTCAGGAAGACATCTGGGAAGAAGGAGCCTTGTGAACAAGTTTGACATTTTGTCCTTAGGAGGGGTTGCTGCCTTCCATCCTCTCCCATCCCCCCCCACCTCTTTTTAATCCAGATTCATGCAAACTCCAGGCAAGGTAGACTCTGCTGGTTTATCTGTCCCCATGATTGTTCGGATTGCTCCCCTAAGACAATTATCAAATAGTAAATTCTGTTTTGTGTGTAAATAATTTTTACTAAAAAGCTCCCTTCTACTTCCATTACTGGTCAAATTCAAGTTCATAAATTTGCAATTTTAGAATTTGAGGGAGTATTTAGCTAGACATTCTTGTTTTATGAGTGGAGAAACTGAGGCCTGGGGATTAAATGGAGTGTCCATGATCATACAGTTAACTGCTTAAAGAAGGGTGAGAATTTAGGTCTCTCAACCCATTCTTTCCACTACACCTTGAAGACATCATTTGATTTTGTTACGTATTACATTATTTTGAATTATAGAATCCTGGAGGCAGGTATGTGTGTGTGTCTGTATGTGTCAGATACACAGAGACAGAAACCTTTAAAAAATAAATCATCAAGAATCTTGTACTTTGAACTAAAGACACTTCTTCATTTATTAAAAAAGTATTACAGGGGCCGGGGATTTAGCTCAGTGGTTTTGCAGCCTGCTGCGCAAGCGCAAGGACCTGAGTTCAATCCCTGGTACCAAAAAAAAAAAAAAAAAAAAAGTATTACTACTGTCTTGAATTATTTCCATACTTAAAAGAAAAAAATTCAAAATTTTCAGTTAAGGCTTTTATGCAGCTTTTCTAAAACACATTTTAAAAAAACTGTAGGTAAAGTAAACAAAGTTTCTGTTACCAGGAAACAACCAAAAAATATAGTATTTTACTCATATAACAAATAACCTCTTCTCCTGACTGAGGTCAAGTAGACTGAATTCCTGTTTCAACTCTTTATAACTGAATGGCTATTTAAATATAATGTGTTCAAATGTGTTTTATGGATCCATTTTCCTGTGTGCAGTAAATAGTTCTTGAATAAGAATCATATTAAATAAGGTTTAGAATGTCAATGTTTCCCACTGTTTAGGATTAACTAGCTAAGTTGACAGTGGTTTTAAAAAGTGGTTGATTTAAACAAAGCTTGTTTTTCTAGAAATGTAGTATCAGTCTAATCCAAGTACTGCATTTCATACAGAAAAAAGAGTTGGAAAAATGTTTATATTGACATATTGATGGGTGACCAGGCAGGATTTTTATCCTACCTCAGACTTTCCAAATTAGCATCTCTAAATCTGAAGCTGATATATAGGTTTTCAGATTAGGGACCAACTATCTTGGAATGGGAAATCTACTATTTTCTTTCATTTTAGACAATCAGCTACAAAATACAGGTATAGAATAATGGTTTTTTGTTTTGTTTTTTGGGTTTTTTTTCCAGTACTGGGGATCGAACTCAGGACCTTGTGCTTGCCAGGCAGGTGCTGGCACCACTGAGCTAAATTCCTGGTCCAAATATTGTTTTATTTTGAATTATACAAATTTCTGTTTTTAAGACTCCACTTAAAGCAATCTTTCTAACTCTCTCTTTTACTTATTGTTTTGTAATAAATTGAGCAAGCTAAAGGACATTGGGCCATTACACACACACACACACACACACACACACACTTAAAAACAATCTCCTAAAACTTTCAACCAGTCCTAATAAGATTTTTTTGGTAATTTCAAAACCATGCAAGTGTCTTTTTCTCTGCAGAAGACTACACCCTGTTTCATTTTCTCTTGCTCTCATGATTTCATAACTATAGTGTTCATTCCACTTATGTATCAACTCATCAGTATTACTAAGTGATGTCACTTTATGTGTATTACAATTCCGCTGCTGACCTGATGGGCCTGTGCACTTGGAGTTTCCCCAAAGGCAACAGATGAAGTCATCATCTACCTACATTATCACCTTCAGGGACAATATCTTTGAAATTTGGCGGTATTTCAAAATTCCAATCTATGGAATAACCTCTTCTGTGCAAAGTAAACTGGCCTGATGGGAATCTGTAACTTCAGCCTCATGGGCCTCAAACTGAACAACCATGTTAATGCACTAGCAAGACTTTTCTTCAGGGCTCGAACTAGGTGATAAGTGCTGTGAGGAGAGGATGCTGGTGCAGAAGAGCTGATGCTTGGCCAGAGGCTGAGCTGGTGTGGGCCAGCAGAACACAGCAGATATTATGATAGCACTGAGGAAGGAAAGAGCAATTTGAGCTAGAGAACACCTAATGCGAGTAGTTACTTCTGTCCTTCCCCACCTTTACAAACTCTTTGGAATGTACTCGTCATTTCATCCTTCCAGTAGCCCCGAGGAGGGCCTATCTTCACTTCTCCACTTTGTATGGAAGAAATGAAAGTTCAGAGGGCTGAGGTAACTTGCCCAGGATTACACAGTTGGGTGGCCAAACTTGGTTTTAAACCCAGTGTTTCAGATTGCAGAATAGCTCCTTCTTCTACATATACCAGTGCACTGCTTCTTGACATAGGTGGGTCTGGAGGTGGCCTCGAGGTCTGTATAGAACTTACCCAGGCTTTCTAGGAGAGTAGAATACTTGAGGTGAGTGCAAGTGTAGAAGAGGGTGAAAGTGGAAAAGTTAGATGGAACTAGATTGTGGAGGACCTTAAATATCACAGCAAAGAATTTGGATCTTAGAAAATATTGAAAGAGGAGGAATGCACATTTTTTGAATTGAAGGATAGTCTACATAGTTACCTAAATCCCTCATGAACTGAATCCTTCCTGCTGTGATCCTTTCCCTTAGGAAATGGAGATGGAAGTGGCTCTGTCACTTATCAGAGGTCACATGACAAGTGAGTGGCCATCAGGATTAGACAACTGTTGATAGGTTCAGGCAGCCAGAAATGCTATTGCTGGTTCTTAAAGACATCTGCCTATTATATATGGCACTGGGGAGGGAGAAGAAATTCTGTTTCACCAGATCTCATAAAAATGTGATTATCCTTTTATCCCTTTAAATAAATGTTTCTTCATTCCCCATGTTTCAGGAATCTCACCACAAACTATCTTTTCAATTGAGCCATCTATGTTGGGCTACAACTTTAGTTCCTTTTGAGAATGAGTCAGCAGATGCTAATTACAAAAGGAAATGTTATTTCCCTAAAATTCAAGCCAAATTTCTATGTAAATTTAGACAGGTCTGACATTCTCACCTGGTTTGGTTGTGTCCATTGCTTCAGTTAGAAATACTGAGATTTCCCCCAACAAGTCACCATCATTCCAAGTAGGGTCAAAATTGAGGGTGAAGGGGTATTGTCAGATAATCCAGATCAGCTTTATGGCAACTTTGAAATCATTCATACCTACAGAAATGAACCAAAACCCCTGCGGTATTTAAGATATTTCTAATCTTTGGGGAACAATGTGTCTGACACTTAGTTTATGATCAGAATCCCAGGGTGTAGTTTTTAAAACCATCTCAAGGAGAAAGCAGACTTGAAGACTAAAGTGCTCTCCCAAGAGCAGACCCATTGACACAGTCAGTACTATGTGTCCAAGGCAATGAAAGACTTTATGTCATATCTCACTGCACACATGCACGAGGCCAAAATTACAGGTGCCAAGGGAGCTTTAACCTTGAATTTCTAGACATGTATGGGTTTCATATGTCTGCTGGAATCTGACATTCCAGTAGCAGAATTGTTGGTTCTGAATATGTGGGAATTCACTGATTTGTGTGTGTTTCAGAAGTCTAAAAGTGAACAATTTTGCAGTATTAGTCATACAGCTAAAATGTGAAAACAAACACCTTAACATTATAGAACTACTCAGTTTGTAAGTTGTCCATGATTTAATGTGATATCATTTATATAAAGTCGTATATTTAGATTGAAATTTACGTCTGTGGATTCATTTTATGTTTAGACATTTATGACTTAATTCATAATCATTCATTTAGTCATTTACACAAAAGTTGAATAGCACTGCCAGACTCAGTCCTCAGTGGAGAAGTCGTGTTAATGGACAAGAGCAAAATTTTCTATTGTTTTTTCCAGACATCTAGAGATTAGAAGTTTCTCTGCTTCCTGATTTTAAATTTGACTATTGATGATTCTGAAAGAAGTGATACTGATTGGGGGAATCTTCATTTGTGGCTTATGGTTATAACAACATTGTAGAGGTGACAACCAGATTATAGTCTCCATTGCTCCCTAATCCTTCCGGATATTAGTCCATTGCATGGACATTTTTGGAAAGCTAGGGCTTTAGCCATGGAGACTTCTTCTTATTCATCCTTTCTCATATTCAATTCCTCTATTTATATATTATCAGAAAGAAAAGTGCCATAAGTGAAAAGATAAATGAGAAACTGCAAAAGACTATTACTCATACTTAAGACAAAGGATAAAAATCTTATATGAAGCCCACTTACAAATCAATAAGAAAAGAATCACTTGATAGAAAAGAGGCAAAAAAAACTATGAATACACAGTGCTAGAAAAAGAAATACAAATGGGCTATCAATGTGTGAAAAGAATCTCAAGTATGTGATAAAGATATTCAAGTGAAAATAATGAAGTCCCAATACTTGTGACCTTGGAGGATGGCAAAAATTAAAACAGCTTAAGAATGTTAGAAAGAGTAGGGGTCTCTGTCTTACCTCTTTGTAGAATTATAATGTGGTACAGTATTTTTAGAAGGCAACATCTATTTGAGAAGCTGATATTTATACAAAGTTGATAACACTGTAATTCCAATTTTAAAAATTAACCTTATAGATAGGTTCATTCAGATACCAAAAATATATATTCAGGGTATTTACTGTAGCATTATTTGTAATGGCAAAAACTGGAAACAATTTAAATGTTCATTAATAGAACTAGATAAATAAATTAGGAAAGATTCATGTAAAAATACCATACTACTGTTAAATGGGATAAAGTCAATTGCCATATACTGTACACTGATTTACAAACATTTCAAAATATATTACTATATGGGGAAAAAAAGCAAGTTGCAAAATATGTGATCCCATTTCAGTTAAAAAAAATTAAAAACAACTATTTATGATAATGTCTAGACAATTTCTAGAAAGATATGCAAGAAGTAATTAACAGTGTCTGTCTGCCTCAGGGGATGGAAGTATAGGCTATTACTTTTCACATACTTAAAAAGTAAGGATGTGAAAATTAAGAAGGGCTATTAGAAATAGACTTGTAAAGATCATTGTATTTCAAATGTACTGATTCTGGTGATTTGGGGATCCCATTTTTCGGTAATTAGGGGGACAAATAGCCTAAATGAGGCTATGACACTGGATTTCTAACCCCAGTTCTATCTCGTACTGGACATGGGATCATAGGCAAGTCCCTCACTTCCCTACTACTCATGTGAAAGTTTTCCCATTAAAGATTTTCTTGTGTATAAAATGGGGGTATGATTTCAAAATTTCCTTTCCTGTCCCATGTTCGTATGACTCTGGCCCTGGACAGACTTTGTATTGCTGTATTTTATTTGGGGGTGAATAACTGAACCTCTCACAGATGCCTGGGCTGGTCCTGTGTGGCTCTTCTCCTGCGCTCTTTGGGCTAAGTTTCCTGTGGTGACCTTCATGGCAGCTGAAGCCTGGGCTCCTAGGAGGTGCTTTGTGCATCTCTGGAAGCCGATTGCATTGTATTGCCGAGTGACACTGGAGCTGTGCCAGCCCCTTTCCTTCACGTTATGGCAAGCTGAGAATGGAGCCAGATTCGGCTCTGGAGTCTTACACTCTTTTGCAAAATTTAGTCTCATTTAAAAACCAAAACACATGTGGCCCCTGGACTTTTTAAAAAATCTTGTTCAATTGAAGGGAAGTTGAATTTGTCTGGTTTTGATTCATTTACACTTAACTCTTAAAAAAACCCAATATTTTGAGGACTCATTTGATGTTCAAGAAGAATTCTGAACCTTTTAATGAGTTTTCTGGATGGCTTTTTTTCTTCTTAAAACAGGAAGTGGTGCCGTGCTATGGGCAAACACACTCAACCCCAAAAGGCCTCAATTCAGTTTGAAACTGTATCACGCAGCATGTGCATGGGCCTCATGCTCCCAGCTAAGGCCTTTTTCCCTCTAATACTCACCTAAGAGTGAGAGACGCACTCATCCTCCATCTAAGAGGGAACAGAACTAAGGAAGAACAATCATAAGTCACCAGAAGAAAAAGAACAAGTTATTTTATCTGGCTGTTGGCTCTAATATCTATTCTAACCCTTAAGACACACTCACACTTGATCCTTGTAACAACCCTGTGATGGCTGCATTATTTCCACTTTGGAAAGGTTGGGGAACTTACCCAAGGTCTCATATATTCAAATGTAGTCCCATTCCTGTTTACCGGCAAAGTCCATAGAGCTTCGCCACTGTACTACATCATCGATTGACACATACACTTGCATGCAGTTTAGGGCTCCAAGCTGGGCCCACCTAATGAGGGTGTTGTTCTTTGTTTTGTCTTTTACTGACCCCTATGCACAGGCTACACTGATCAGATTCATTACATTGCTCCATGTCCCTCCACCCTTTACTCAAGAAGGCCTAACCCCCATATGTCCAGGTGAGAGAAAGTGCGTGGCTTTGTTAGCAGCACTGGTGAGCAGGCAAGAGACTGTGAAACAGACATGTTCTGTTTGACCATAATGAGCAAAAGGCATGATTAAAAATAAGTTTTGTACCTCAGTAGAGAATAGCACGTTCTTTGCCCTGACAGTGCTTCCTCTTCCATTTTCCTGCCTTTTCTCTTTCTTTTATCTCTTCCTCCAACTCTTGCCCTTTATAAAATTCTCTTTCACTCATCTACTCATAAAACTACACATAATTTTTTTAAATCTCAGATTTGGGAGGTTGTGAAAAACACAAAGAGGGGAATGTTGGGCAAGGTTAAAAGGAAACCGTGGAGCAAGGCCGACTTCAGGCTCCAGTTTCTCCTGAATAGTATTTCTTGTTATTTCAAGGCTGATTGACTTATAACTGCATCCAAAGCCACCTCACATCAGTCCCTTTTATCAGCCCAAGTGAGACTTCCTGTGGACTGGCCCAGCTTCCTGATATATTTCCTTTTTCCTTTGGCAGAACAAAGAAAACCATAACTCCAAGGATCCTTGGGAGCAAACATAATTTAGCACTGAAGGACCTATTATTTTAAAATTTTCATTCTCAGTGCATAGGACTGAGTTCGCCTTTGCAGTTTTCACAGCGTTCTGTGCAGCGCAGTGATGAAACCCATGTGCAGTTATTGGGAGTTGATGAGCTACTTGAACTAATCCTGGTGTGGTTTGATTTCACTTGGGTGGGGAGAGCATCTCTGCCCTATGCACACATGCACCTTCAAGAGTAACGTGGAATACATTTCTATTATAGAGCTCAACCTTTTGTTAGCCTAATTCAGCATAACAGATCTGCAAAAATTTTTCTGTTATTTAGATATTTCAACCCATCTGTGTTTGGCATTCTTACTCTAGAAACATGTGTACAGGAAAAGAAGCTTCACAATGTCTCCAAAGGACCATCAAAGTCACTTGAAAAAGAAATTCCAGACATTAGAATGAGTTGTTGCTTTCTTCTTTTGCCTGGAGTATCCAATGTCACTCCATGCCACTCGGCCCCACAGTCTACTCTATGTATTGTTACTGGAAGACCTTCAGGAATGACCCAAGATAACAAGGGACTATTAACAGTTGCTTGTATCTTTGTCATATCTTCCAAAGCACCTATCCCACATAGGCAAGTTATGGTACCTACCCCAGTATTCTTAGAAAGTAAGAGACCATCACACAGAAAAGATAACTGAGGCTTTAAGATACAGTGTACGCAAAGATGAAAACTGGGCAAGAGACAATAGGAGCAGAACTCAAGGATTCATGCTGTTCTAAATAATGCATTACAGGTCAAGTTATTTTCCAGAGCACAGAAACCAAGGCCCACAGGTTCAAGCTCTGTTTGTTCATCCAGTCCTACTTCCTGGCTAATATCACACTACACCCAGGAATTGAACAGTACAGTTTCCATAGGGACCCTTGAGGCAGCTAAGCAATTATGTAGGCACCCAAGTCGATTTTTCTCTTTATAGGGATCCCTGATGTGGGATGGAAAAAAATTGAAACTGAACTGTACTCAGTGGCAAGAGTCCTCTCTAAAAAGACACATCATAGTTAATCCATACTAATTTCTTTTAACTCAGTTCAAAGGGTATTCCCAAAGAGGAAAATAACTCAGAAACAATCCGGCATGAGGAACAGGTGAGGGTGATCTGGGCAGAACTGGCATACTCAGCCTCACATAACTACTTTGGCCATGCCAAGGGGAAAGGGACAGAATGACTGCACCCAGGTGCGCTGTCATTTTCCACCAGCCCTGTAGCTATGCCTATGATCAATTAGGCTTCCCAGAGCCAAGATCATGCATGATCTCATCTCGGATACCACTGATATCGCCAAGCACTGATACCAGGGTCTGTAGAGACCCATGCCGACCTGAACTTGGCTTTCTCTATAAAAGCATGCTGGCTCAAAGGGTCCAAGTAATCTTGCTCAAACCAGGTCTTTAGGGCCCAGGGTACAGCTCAGTGGCTAAGTACTTGCCTAGCATGTGTGAGGTTCTGGGTTTGAACCCCAGCACTGCAAAAAAAAATAGACAAGGTCCTTAGTGCAACATAGGGCTTCCCTAGAGTTCAGGGACTTGGGAGGCACCTGTGCTTTCTGCATTTTTCTAGAAATGGTAGGAACCTTTCTATAAAGGTCTGGCTGACTTTTCTGGAGATGTCATTTCAGGAAATGGGCACATGGAGTTATTCCAGGGTGCCATCAGGGAGGCATCCAGTCATGTATTTTTGCTGCTCTAGGCTTTTAAGTGTTTCCTTTTGGAGATCTGTGGATCTCTTTACACCACCTGGGTCTGCAGTGTGATAAAGGAATCACTCACCTTTCCTGATTTTGCCCCTAGAAGGTCTTGTGGCTGAGCCAGGGTTAAGCAGCGGGGCTTGGCTTATAACTCATTGGAATTTATTTTCTTCCCATCAAAATGGGCTGAGTATGATCCAGAGCATCCTTTCTAAAAAGTTTAAGACTATGTGTACTTCATGAGATGTTTCACATGCCTATTTCTGATTCATTTCCAATTAAAGCCTCAAAATACTGGTTTTATAAGAGCTCTTTGATGATTCTGATTCTTGTTGGTTCATCGTAGCATCCACCGAAGTTCAGTAAATGTTGTTCAGATATTTGCATGTTAATTGTTAAAAATAATTTGAAACAGAAGAGGATGTTTTATTAGTGTGCACAATACAAGCACACTGGAGAGAGAATGAGAGAAATGCCTCAGTGTAGATGTGCTGTGGAAAATAAGGGATATCACTGTAGATGAGTCCCCACCACTGAGTCCCCACCACTGCATGGGCCCTCTGAGCTCAGATCCTCTGGAAAAGGGGAGAGTGTTATAAGAAACAGGAGTCCCTCTTCCTGCAGTCAGCTGGGATCCAGAGGTGCGCAGCTGAAAGGTTAGTCTCATCAGAGAGGGAACTGGGGGGTTAGCGTGTTCTAGATTCTAATGCTGCTTTCAACTCCCTTCAGTCCAGATGGCCCCAGGCTTGTGTCATCCGAGTTCTGTCCCTGGTCTTGCCTTAGGATGGCTTAGTGACTTGGGGTATCTTACCTACTCTCTCGTTCTAATCTCAGCTTCTCCATCTACTCAAAAGGATCAAGGCTAGTAACACAATCTCTTCTTCCAAGGATTTGGTAAAAATCTGGAATACTGAGCTGGAAGCACTGAGCTTCTTGAAAAAAAGCATTAATTAATTAATACAGTTTAACTAACACCTGGGTAGCTCATTATAAAGTTCTTGTTACCAATTATAAAACATGCAAAAAAAAAAACATGCAATGACTCAGATTCTTAGCCTTATTTGCACTTTTTACTAAAGAGAAAGGACCCACGCCTCTCTCTTTATTGTCAGGGGCTGTATAGCAATGCTCAATTAGGCAAAGTTACAAAATGTAACTTTGTGTGTATACAGTGTACTGTAATAGGAAATGCTATGTTCTTGTCTGAGAAAGGTGGCACAAAATCTTAGTGAAGTTGGCAAGGAATTTCTGGAGTGTTTTTCTAGTTTATTGAGATGGTAACAAAAAATGATCTATAAAACCCACATGCAGTTCAAAGTTTGAAAAATCTAGGTTCAACTCCACTTTCTTTTTTAGCTGGTGATCATGGGCCAGATACTAACTTCTTTAATCACTATCCTTAAAACAAGGATAGTAATAGTTAATAGTAAGTTTTCTGTCTCACTAATTATTACCTTCAAAAGAAGTATGAAAGTAAAAGTACTTCATAATTGTTCAGTGCTGCACAAATGCCAGTTATTAAAACCTTAGCTATTTTTCTCATGTTACTCAAATTCAATTTGTTGGGTTGGTTTATCTTCTGTCTGTAAGACTTCCAAAGACATTTGCCTTTGGTAAATTTGTCAGTGAGCTACTTACTCATACCTCTTTGCCCATATAAACTCCATCCCTACCAATCCATCAGTACAGCCCAAGCATCTCATTTTCTCCTTTCCCTCTCTCATATCCGGCCATTGTTCCAATCCTGAAACTCCCATTCCAATCAATGAGGGGTTTTACGTAAAAAGCCAAAAATGGTGGCAGGATATGAGTGTGGCTTCAGGAATTCCACGCTGTGCTGCTGATAATAAGACTTATGGCAAACACAAAATACTGGAGAGACCGATTCTCCTGTTCAACCTGTTACCAGGTCCCTTTTAAAATTTTAAATTAATTTTAATCTTTTTGGGTTTTTTTTTTCAGGTTTCTCTCTCCCTTTGTAGAGTCAAGAACATCCTACACTACAAAACACATTATTTTTTAAAACATTCCCCAGTTTCTAAATGCCTATCTGACCGGCCAGATACCTGCTGGCTGCCTTGTCTCCCTCCCCTGGGCTACTTCTTCTATGGTTACTCTAACTTGTGAAATAGGTGAGGAGAACAAGGACCAGGCCTGCAGTTGGTCAATTCAAAGGGGAGCTAACATTTCAGCCCTTCTCTACCCTCTGCTTTTTTATCCACTACCTGAAAGAAGAAGTTTTTCAACCTAGGAGGGACATGAGAGCCGACTCCCTGGAGGGATGAATGTGAATTTGTTTGACTGTGATGTTCTGTCTTATGTGTTGATGCTACCAAAAGGTTTAACCGTTTTAGTGTGAGTGAAGGAACACTAGAGCAAAAGAAGCAACTTGCCTTGGGGGTAGTGCAGGTGTTGGGAGTAGTGATGACTGTCACTTAATGATGCCAGGAAATGCAAGCTCCATCTTTATCCTCATCATGAATCACCGGTATTTTAGTTTGGTGGATACATGAAGACACCAAATACGGTTACGTGACCAGGTTAGGTGAAGTGAAGAAAGAAGACATTTGCTTGTATTCTGCTCACACTGAAGCAGCTGAAGAGTGGAGAGATGAAGAAAGGGAAATGCAGTTGGCTCTTTACATTTTAAGTGCTATTCAGACACTTAAGATTGAGATTAAGAACTTTTCCTTAAATATTTTTTCAGAGTTGATTGAAGTCTGTATTAGGACTTTATTCCAGGCCTATGGAATCAGGATTTCAAAGTCTGAGCCAGACATAGGAACACACACCTGAAATCCCAGTACTCTGGGAAGTTGAGGTAGGAAGTTGGCAAGTTTGAGCCTACCCTGGGCAACTTAGTGACTTAGCAAGACCCTCTCTCAAAATAATTTTTTAAAAATTCAAAAGGCGTGGGAATATAGCTCAGTATGAAGGGTCTGGGTCCAATTTTCCAGTACCAAAAAGAAAGTCTGCTGAGCTTAGATATTATATTGAATTTATAAGTTCTTGGAGGCCAAAATCTAACAAGATCAGCCCTACAGTTTTTTGTTCCATGAAAAGAAAAATCACCCAGATATTGTGTCAAAAGAGAATTCTGCATTTTCTTACACCAAAGCTGTACAATGAAGGTAAATAGATAAAAGAGCATCTCAAATATGTCTTTCAAATTATAAAGACCATCTCCTACAATGGAAGCCAACAGGAAATTTATTTGACTCTGGTGTCTGTCTTTAAAAGGTTGAATTGTATAAAAGTTTTGGCTAAACACATTGTCCTACTACCTTTACTGTGCCCTACATTGCTCAAACATTCACAGATCTGGAAATAGTTACTCTATCACTTTCTAATCTTTTCAAGTGACTCTAAATCTCTGGATTTGAATTTGATTTGGATAGAAGAAAGCAAACATATTTCCTTGGGCTATAGAAGGCTCAGATAGATGTTTTGAAAGTATTCCTGTATAAGAAATTTCACTAGAGATATATCTCTTGGACAATTTTTAAGAGAAAAGATTTGGAGAACTTCATCAGTTCTTCTCAAACTTCTTACCCTATCTTAAAGGCCAAGGAAAGTAGGTTAAGAAGTGTCATAATCAGGGTTATCCAAAAGAACTTTCTGCAAAGATGGAAATGTCCTATTCTGTACTGTTCAATATGACAACCACCAGCCTAGCTCTGCAAGGAGCTGTGGAGTACTTGAAATGTGATTAATGCAAAAAAGAAATAAAATTTGAATTTAATTGAACCTGAATTTAAGCAGCCTCATATGGCTAGTGGCTACCATATTGGACAGAACAAGTGAGTCCACGTAATTCAGATCAAAAACATTGCCTTAAATGTGAATTGAGTCGGAAGGGTATACTTACATGGATTATTTTGTCTGAGTCAACACTGTGTTTGTTGTTCACATACAGGCTAACATTTCCATGTACTCAGAGGACTAACATTAAAGCACAGCAAAATGAAAGTGAATGCGTAGCATCGCCAAGTTACTGCCCATATTGGCTTGGGGCTGGAGTGGGAAATGGAGCTAAGGCTCACCACTGAGTCACCTGGCTTTGTCGTCAATTCAATGCTGGCCTTTACAGATATAATAATTTATTGCCTTTCTATAAAATGGTGGGATTTGGAGTTCATCAAAGTAACATTCACAAATCATGATGGAATATATACTGGACTTGTCAAAAAAAAGGATAAGGGCTTTCTCTATACACTTTTTCATGGGAAAATAACCTTGGCCAAAGAGAACCCTGACACAGCATGGTGACCTCAGTCTCATTTGTAAAGTGTTGGCATTGTACTAAATTCTGTTTAAGGTCATTTTCAGCTCTAATGCTTTATGCCACCATAAAAATATGATTTCCTACTGCACAGGGCTCCAGACTGTACAATTAACAGATGGTTTGCTTCCCTAGGTCCCAGATATCTATAACTCTTTTATAAGAAAATTTCTTCTGAAGTGTAAATGTGCACAAAGTAACTTAATTTAGCAAATAACTAGCTGGAGTGATGGTATTAGAAACCTAGTCTTCCTCCTATGTGTGTTCCCTTGATTTGTACTGCTTTGCCAAAACTTCACACACACACACACAGACACACACACACACACACCCATACTGAGAATTGAACTCAGGACCTTAGCACTGACTACATCCCAGCTCATCTTTTAAATTTCTTGTTTTGAGACAGGGTCTGACTAAGTTGCCTAAAGTCTAGAGTCAAACTTGAGATCCTCCTGCCTCAGTCTCCAAGAGTGCTAAGATTACAGGCATGTGCCACCACATCCTACTTCTACATTCTTGATATTTCAAGACACGAAACAATATATCTCTTGCCTTCATTCGCTGACCCACAGATAATGGAACTATGAGACATGCTATACCTACTGTGGCTTTAGGATTACCATGAGGAATAAATACCCCCATCCTTCTCCTGGAGAGATCTGTTCTTATCACTAAGGTCTCTGTAATGAGCAGACCTATTGTGGCTTTTGATTTGGAAGTCTTCATCATTGTGAAGTCCAGTCCTGTGTCCACTGCTAAATCTGTGATATGAACCTGTGGTTTGAAACTTGCTTAAAATTGAGATTGACAAATTCCTTTAAAAATGAGGCAAAGTTCTCTAAGGAGCACTTTCAGGGATGATGAACCATTATGTCCTGAATACAAATCTGCCTGAAAGACCCAGCAAATGCCCAGGTAGCATTTTTAATCATCTCATCCTAGAGTTTATCATGAGTACCATAGTTCTACAGCTGATGCATTTTCAAAAAAGTCTATCTTCAGCTTGAAATATTTCACCTTAGTTCTTTTTCAGGTTGCATCTTGCACAAGGTGAAGAGCATGTATAGAATACAATGCTGTGGGCAAGGTGATTCAGTTACTCCTCCTGCTTTGACTGGGAACCTGAGTGTTGGTTTTTAATTTTTGCTTTGAGCTCCTCGAGGACAGAGACCTGTTCTCTTGTTTTTGCATCCTCAGCACCTGACATATATTCATTAACTGAGCAGTTTCCATGTGCCAGTTGTTGGGAGACAGTAGAAAAAGCCACAGATTTGGTTTCTATTTTGATAGAAATTATAGTAAAGCAGTGTGCACAGGTATTTAGCCCTAGGAGTTCTGTGAAAGGGGAAGTCTGGGGTGCCTCAGAGAGCCTAACATGGGGACCTAACCTAGTCTCCGAGGTCAAAGGCTTCCCTAAGGAAGTGACATTCGGGCTGAACCCTGAATGATAAGCAGGAGTAAGACTGAAAGAGAACTGGCCTTCAGCATAACTCTGTAAATGAGAGAGTGAGTACAATGGTTGCTTTCCTGTATGGTCACTCTGCTAAATGAGGCACCAGACACTTAGTTATTCCAATCATGGACCTTCTGGCATTACCTGTGCATCTCTAAGCCATTTTCTTGACCACTATCTTTTTCTATGAAGGCAGATGGGGTGATATGAGGAATATTGTGAAAGGGCGATTACCCCCAAGGCCACACACTATCGAATGAATGTTTTACTGAGTGCAGAGAGTGAATACCTAGAGTATCTGTTAATATTCTCTTAATATGTGGTGCGCCCATTTCAAAGGCAAGGTCATTCTGGAAAACTGACATTCATCTCTGAAAGTCCCAGCCTGGGTTCAGCTTGATAGAACTCACTGGCAAGGTGCGGTGGCATCAGGCACCGGCATTCACTTGCTTTGACACGAGCTGTTATGTAGCCTGAGTAAGGGCCCAGGTCTCCCCTGCAGATCAGGGAGATTCTGCCCATGATAATTTTACCTCAAGGTGATATTATTATAAAGATGGCAGTAAACGCATTTTTGCAAGATCACAAAACAAAACACACCACCCACTAAACAGGCACACTATCTCTATCTGGTGTTTGCTAGAATTTCAGAGGAAATTCTCTGATCTAAAACTGTAGTGAAGTTAAGAACTAGGATTGGCTTTAAGGTCTTTTCTGGAATTGTCGCACTCTTTACATCATTATTACTTTAAAACAACCTTGACAGAAGGCATCAGCAACTCCAGGAATAATGACAGTGATGACAAGGGTGTCTGTTAAGCAGTTACTGGGCAGCGCACAGAGCTGAACACTTGTAGGCATTCTATTCCCAGCCCCATGGAATTCATCTACCATTATACCCACTTTCACAATGAGAAGACCAGAGGTACCCAAAACTTGAGATTGCCAAAAGATCTACAGCTAGTCAGAGCTGATCTGTCCAATACTGATGATTTTACTCATGACATATGTGAATAGTTGACCTCCAGGTTGCTAAGTGACTAAAACATATACAGTGCAATTAATTATTCCTGCCCTGGAACACAGAAGTGTCAAGCTTAGCAGGAGTTTATTTTTGCAATTCTTTTAGCTTTCTGGTGTTTCTACATGCTTTCATCCTTTTTCTTAACTGTGTTGCTCTCCTGTTGTTTAAGAAGGAAGTCTATTTTTAGACATTTTAAGTAGAAAATGATTTGCATTAAAAACAGCAAAGCTGCAGTAAAGGACTGAAGTTGGGGAGTCAGTGAGATTGTTGAAAACTTGTGGTAAGAATAAGATCTGGGCTATGTTTTATTAACAAGATCTTAAACAGTTTTTATGGGTCTTTTAGTACCTCCTCTGTCCCCTGTCCCACTTAATTTTATTGCATGATCTAGAGAGACAATACAGTCCCAGTTCTACCTTCTTGTGATAGAAACAATAGGCTTTGCCTGTGCCACATTTATTTCCCCACTGGGGCATCTGAGAGATGACCTGATTGAATTCCACTCGTAAAGGTCATGCTTTGAATTCAAGACACAGGAAAAAGGTGAAAAAAATTTTTTTGCAATGATACCCCCTGCATCCTGCTCACACAGGGGCCTCTCCTTTCTGCACTGTGGTCTGCTGATAAGGATAACATAGATGACAAGTGGCACATTTCCAGGACAAAGGAAGTTCTCTGTTTTATTGTTTAAAGGAAGCCACCATGCACTGAGGGAGAGCAAAGGTTGGGACATAGGCAAAGATTTTCTGGCTGGTAGGAGGAGAGGCAGAACTCAGCTGGTGGCACAGTGGGATTGGAGAGTGTCACCGCCTGCTTGTGAGTGTGTCTGTCCCTAATTTCATCGGAGGAATGTTTGTGTGGTTGGGAGTCAGTAAAGGGTCACTGCAGTTCATGGCATTCATAGGGTTTAGGAGGCAGACTGTTAGAAATGGAGGCATATTGCTTGGGAGAGTAGAAAGCCTGATTCATACAATGTGGCCCATTTAGAAATCACAGCAAAAGCACTAGGACATTTAAAGAAGTTGATCTGGTTTTGAGTTTAAATTCAGGACCTCCTCTCCCACCCCCTCCAAGCCAAAATGTCGGAAAAGGGCCTGGTTTCCCTTTATGGAGTGCAAAATAAACAGATCTTCCAACAGCAGGAGAGGGGCCGATTCCCTGCCCTTAATGCCAGAGCTGGGGGTGGGGACCATGGGGAAAAGCAGTTATTCTTCTGTCTGGTCAGGATTTGGCATTGACTTTCATTTTCCCCAACCTCTGTTTTCTAGAATCCTGCCTGTGCAGGAAATACAGAAATAAAGAGAAGCTGATCTTGAGGGTTTTCTCGCCAGACTTCAAAAGAGGTGAATTTTTGACTTTTGAGAGTTTGGGGAGAAACTTCCAAAAATGAAAGCTGTATGGGGGAATTGAACCCACCATCCTGAGAGGACAGCATGCTCTGAGCCTCTGTCTGTTCTCCCAGCCCAAGAGAGCTCCAGCACTGGGCATCGTGAGGTCAGCTGTGGTTGGGCTGCCACAGGGCCCTGCATTCCTTCTGGGCTTTGCTGGGTTTGGGTGGGTGTGACCACGAGTTTACTCTGGAGAGAACAGAGACAAAGAGTCTAAATTGGGCAGGATTGAAAATCTAATGACTTGTTTACGATCGTGCACTTTTTCGGGGCAGGGAGAAGAAAGAAGACAGGGTAGGCGCTGACCTTTGACATGGGCATAGTGTTGTTTTTCATTTTAAGGAGGCAGAACAGCTTCATCAGGCAGTCGGCATTTGCCTGGCAGCCAACGGGCAAAGCAAAGCAGTGCTTTGTGTAATTTTCCAAGGTGGGGAGGAAGCAGAGGCAAGCGATGGCTTCTGCCTCTCCCCACTGGCTTGGCTTCCGGGGAACAAACTACTCCGCAGAGAATGCCTGCCACATGAAAGGCTCGGTTTCCTCCCACTCCAGCTTCGCATGATGGGTGAGATTATCCTCTACACCCCTGCTCCAAGTGCACCCCAAACCAAAGTACCCCAGGAGGAATGCACACCTGTGATGTGGCTGAAGATGCATCCTGCATCTGTGAAAGGAGAGAGGAGGTTCCCAGAGGATTCTAATGGAAAGGCAGATCAGGACAATGATGCTGAAAGGTGGCATTTACTTAATGGCTCCAGGTGCAAGAAATTCCTCCAAAAAATATGAAGATTTGCTCTTCTAGCTTCTGGAAGTTATGAGCTCAGAATGGGGCTTCCAGGACATTTGAACTGAGGTCCCCAGGGTTCGACCCAAACAGTAGAGTGGGGCTGCAGGTGAGGACAGCAAGAGACCAGGTTCTTGTGCATACTGGGCAGTTTATAAACAACTTCTTTCATTCTTTTACCAACCTATAAGATAGATGTTGCATTTACCATTTTCTGATGAGGAAGTGAGGGACAGAGAGGCTGAATCACTGACTCAAGAATGCAGCTGTTAAACACATTGAGCTGTATCCCCTCTGCACTCAGTCTGAACATGTTGACAAGGCCAGCAGTAACCCACGTGTGCCCGAGCTCCTCAAACTGAAAAGGACAGGGCTCTAGGATGCGGTCTGCTACCTCTCCTGGCCGCGTTTCAGTTGGGTGTGGCTGATTCAAAGTTGCACTTCAAAAGGAGGCTTCTAGTTCATCGGTAGCAAAGCCCAATCCACAATGCTCTGTGAATGTTTATTGTGTAGAAGTCCTCCAGAGGTTCCCATACAGACCTCTACCCTGGTGCTGAGGATCAGGGTGGAGGACAGTCCTGGCAGGGAGGGCTCATAGATATTGGCATCCCCAGAAAGCTCTTGAATTGCAGTGGAGAGAGATTTGAAGACAGCACAATGCACTGCAATATGTAGTAATATAAATGACAGAATACAAAGTAAGCTAACACTTCACATTTTTTCATTTAAAAACTGTATTGTGCCTATTAACATTTGAAAGATGAGAGGCAAGCAGAGCAGCTCTTAGGATTGGAAAGAGGTCACCTGACAAGGTGGCTTTGTAGTCTCATGCCAGCCTCTGCTGTTCATGAGATGCACAGCTGAGGAAATCTTTCAGCTTCTTCTAGCCTTGGGTTCCCATCTGCAACCTGAAGGACTTGCTCTTCAAAGCTCCTCAAGTTGTGAGATTGGCAGAAAGGATTCTCATCAGCATTCTGAGATGCCCGTCCTCAACCTGGCAATCAAAGCCCACTGCCTTCTTCTCCCCTCTGCTGGCCAGAGTCTGACCAGGTCTGAGGCAGGAAGGAGTAGGTGGCAAGATTCCCTTCCACTTGTTCCTGCACCTGGGGAAAAGAATGGAGGCCATTATTCTGATGACTTATTGTTTAGGATTTTTGTTTGTTTGCGTTAGGGATATTTTTAACCTAATGGAAAGAAACTTCCACACTTTCCAAATTTCAATTGTTCCTCTCTCCTACCAGTCCCAGTTCACTCACTACCTTGCAACTGGCTGTCACTGGATAAGTCTCAGTGTGTAGAAACAGATTGCACTGTATATCTGCACCCTACACCCAGAAGTAGAGACTTGGTGAGCCCAGCAAAACAGCTGAGGTTGAACTCAGTGGAAAATCCAAAAGTGCAGATGTGAATCCAAATTGGGCTGAAAAATCTCATGAGATCAGGCTTTCTTGGACTTCCTGCTTTTAACCTAAGCAGTATGTTCAACATAAACGAACTTTCGGTATTTTGAAACTTCCGTTTCTGATCTCAGAACCTGGAAGTGGAAAGCTGTTATGAATATTTCCACAAATTCTGTCATGGTTATTCTGGAGACCAAGTTGAACCCAGTAATTATGGAATTTGGATCTCACTACAACCACAGCAGCCTGACTGGCTTGCAACAGGGGAGGGAGGATGACTCTGGTAAATAATACAGGCCCTGGGCACAGGCAGGATTGTGTTCAAATCTGTGTCCTGCCACTTCCTGCTGTGTGAATTAAAGTCTCATGGTCTCAGTTTCCCCATCGGTTAGATGAAGAAAATATATTGGATCATGATGTTCTGTGAGAGCAAACAACCCTACCTCTGTGAGTGGGGATGTGTGTGTAGGCTTGTATTCTCTCTCCCCTCTTTTCTTAGATACGTCCACCAAAAAAATTTATACACACTTCCACAGTTCACTGCACTAGTAAATATCTGGAACCTGATGGTCACCACTTTGGGCACCTCTTGTAATTGTAGAGGCCAAAGATAACTTGCATTAATCTCATAATCTCTCAATAAATTTAGTATTAAAATATTTATACAAGTTGTTCATTTCCTGATGGGCAGACTCTGTATATGCATGATATGAATATATACACATATATACATACTATATCTGTATACATAAGTACTACATATATATAAATGTATATATATATATTATTCATTTGTCTGTAGCTTGAATAAATTCCCCTGAGAGTCTCAGCCAGCCAACCTCTGGTAGATACAGCTTTTGGAAATCAATGGTATCAACCTAATTAGCTGTCAAAAGGTATGGTACACTAAGCCCACCGAGAGGTCTCTGCATTCAGACAGGGTGAGCTTTGAGCTGGGAGAGAACTTGGGCAGGCCTGAGTGACAAATGAGACTAACAGTGAACTTTGGAAGTAGAAGTGGAGCTAGGTTTATCACATCTGCTCTTGTGCTAGGGAGGCTCGCTGGGCAGGCAGGTAGGTGTGTTGGAAATGTAAGTGCTCCAGTGTTCCTTGGCTGACATGAACAACAGCTGGGAAGAGTGAGAAAGGAGGGAAGAGAGAGTCAGGGGCAGGGAAGGGAGGTCCATTGAAATCCCACCAGAACTGCTGAAAAGGGCTCCCATAGTGACCTTACTCTGCATGTGCTGTACCTCGTTGCTGTTTTGGACTAACTTTTAAAAAATGTGTTGTTTGTTTTAAATGTTTTTTAAAATATTAATTTCCAAAGTATTACCTTTATACCTTTTATAAAATTTAATTTGCAGAATAAAAAACACAAAAGAAAAATGCAAAAGCATGGTCTTGCAACCCAGAATACAACTGATTCATATTTTGATCCATTTCCATCCGGTCTTTTCATTACAAATAGATAGGCAAATGTGTCTGATCTAATCAGAATCATTTTATTCTCTTAATATTAAGTTATGGGTATTGTCCTCTGTCATTAAATATTTATATCACTACTTCTAATGTGTGTGCAATAAAACAATTAAACAAATAAGTGAAAGTCTAGGCTTTTAAAAATGTTTTTTCAGTGCTGGATATGGAGCTACCTGGGATTATACAGGCCAGGCAAGCGCTCTACCACCAAGCTGCACCCCCAGATGTGTTTTTGAGGTGTACATGTTCTCTTGGTTATCATAACTTCTGGTCCTCAGAAGGCATTTTGTAACACAGCCAGACATCTCTCTTTTTTATTCTAGTAAAATATTCAATATAGGCTTTAGAAATGAGCCCACACGAAATGCTGAAAAGGTGATGTTTTAGAAGTCACAAAGACCCCTTGAATCATAAAGCCAGAAACCCTGGGGGAGGCAGGGCCAGCTCTTCACTCACCAACTTGTACTTCTTAATGCAGCCCAGATGGGAACCTTGTCTGAAAGCAGATTGTAGGCCAGCCCAGGACCTGGTCTGATGGCAAAAAGATGCCCACAGCCCCGAATCTTCTGCTACCCAGAGGGCTCTTTTTGCAGAGGCTGACTTCCATGGATGCGGAAAGCAACTCCTAATAACAGAAAGTCGCCTTTTTTCTTCCATTGTCAGGTCCCTGCTTAGTGGCTCCCGTGTATCTCGTACAGGCAGCTGTCTGCCACTCTTCTGCTCCTCCTGGCAATAGGGTCAGTGGAGCTCTGCTCTCTGTCAGAAAGAGGCCAGCCCCTCTCTGCCTTTTCTGTGTGTGGTGGAGGTTAGATGGTAGCTTTCTGAGGACTCTTTGTCTGGCAAGCAAGTGAGCAAGATTCTTGTGCAGCAGAAGCCCCATCCCACCACCTCTTTGCTTCTCCCCCTCTGCCCAGTAAAGCTCTGCCCAGGCAGTGGTTTTATTCTCCTCTGCCCCAGCTAACGTGAGCTCATTCAGCTCACCCAGAGAAGCTGTAACTTCCTGGCAGCTTTTGCAAGACCCATGACCTTTCCAACTGGGGGCAGCCAAGCTCTGAGGAAGAATTCTCTGTGAGCCCCTCAAGTCTAGCAACCATGCCAGGCTTACCCCTTAGGATGCCTTGCAGAGAGCTGCAGCTATGGAGCTTCATTCATGCCTTCTTCATCCACCACCTTGACTCTCACAGTGCCATCATCTAACCATTTAATTAATTCCACTCATCTGCACTCAGTGCCTCCTATCCCACAAGCTGCACTAGAGAGTGGAAATAGAATGGAGAATACGATAGACAAGGTCTCTGCTGTCATGGAAGATAAAAAGAATACAGAGAGCCAGGCACAGTACCAAATGCCTGTAATCCCAGCATTCTGGGAGACCGAAGCAAGAGGATAGTGAGAGCAAGCCCAGCATGGGCAGCTTAGTGACTTAACAAGACCTAGTCTCGAAATCTAAAACTTTTTTTTTCCTCAGGGCTGAGACTATAGCTCATTGTAAAGGCCCTGGGTTCAGTCCCCAGTACCGTTAAAAATAATGAAGGAGAAGAAGAAATAGAATGGAAAAGCCTATGATCAGGATATTAGGAGAGATGCCTGCCAAATTACAAAAGACCCTTGATTCTCTGTGCTTTGTTTTTGAAACTGTGAGGGCCTCCAGCATGGTTCAGGCTCACAGGTCAGCTGCTGAGCAGCATGGTGACCATCTACAACAAGACCAATTATGGGCTGCAGAACATGCTTGGCCAAAACACATGGACCTATAGCCCCTGTGGTCAGGGAGTTCCTGAATGAACTCAAACCTTTGAGGGCTGGAATCTGTTTACTCTTGGCACATCGGGATTTCCTGTTTCTAAGAAAATGGGCTTCGATGTTTAGCTACATTAACCAAACAACATATTGACACAAATGAATCTTGCCAGCCCTGGGCTCTCCAGAAGGTCAAGTCTGGGAGTAAAGGCTTTGGGGTGATACTCTGTACCAAGAATTCCAAGCCAGATGACTTAATCCAATTATTAATAGGGGAGACACCCTGCCCTCCCCTTCCTACCTAAGGGGAAGCACCCACTGCCCAAAAAAGTGGCTTTCTAAAAGGCCCAAGAAGGACTTTGGAGTCAGAGATCCCCTTATCATTCTTCAGTCTGCCCACAGCTGGCCTTAGATGTAGGCAGTACAGTGGTACAGTGCTACTTAGGTGGTACAGTGGGGTGCTCTGAATAATTCATCCCATAAAGTCTCTACCACCAGTTCCTGCCTGTCTGAAATCCTCAGCATGAACTCACACCTTTGAACATTCAGGGTCCGGGTGGTCATGTCAAAAACACAACAGTTGCCCCTGACATGACTTGATTATCTGATTTCTGACATATTATATTATGACGTTTACTATATGAGCTTAGCCTATCAAGGTCCCAGAGAGATGGGAAACCTGGAAAGTTTTGGCAGGGAATGAGGGAGGAAAAGGAGAGCAGTTAGCGGAGAAGATGACCTATGTCAGCAAAGGTTTCTCAGAGAGGCCTGAGGCAGAGAAGGGAGGAGGGCAGGAGAAGACACTGAGATCAGGAGCAGACTCTGAACCCAAGACCACCGCCAGTTTATTTATCTAGGGCTGGCCTTCATGCTGCCTCTTCACTGTCTTTTCTTTTTTCCTTTTTTTTTTTTTCACTGTCTTTTCTTGTTGCCTTGTCAGTGAACTTTGCAGGGATGTGTTTGTCCTGCGAGGTCAACTCTGTCTCCTAGGGAGAATTTTACTATTTTGAACAATATTTGAGACAAATTTTTTTGTATGGCTTCCATGAGAAAGTACAACTACATGCAAAAACTGTGGAAATTACCAGACACTTGTTTCATAACAAAAACCCTAGTCATTGAAGTGTTACTAATAAGACTGTTAGAGCAGGAACTAGTCTGTTGGGGTACAGGTCCCTTGAGAAATCCAAAGCTGGGGAAAGAGGGATAAAGCATGGAGAACAGCAATGGAGGCACATCTAATGCAGTTACAGAGCTTGCATGCTGCTGACCTATTGTCAAGCACTAGGAATAGTGGAGTAGGGTAACCTCCAAAGAATCGAAAAGATAAATGTCTGTGTCTTTGTCAGTTCTAGGTTTGATAACAAAGTGCTGTAGACTGGATGACTTGTAAACAACAGAAACTTGAACTCAGCCTCAGTTCTGGAGGGCCAGAGTCCAAGATCAGAGTGCTAGCATGATTGGATTGTGGTGAGAGCTGCCTTCTGGGTTTTAGACTCTGGTCTTTTCTCTATATCTTCAAATGGTAGAAAAAGGGTGAGCTAGCTCTTCGGATCCCTTCTGTAAGGGCACTCATCCCATTTAGGAAGGCTCCACCCCCATAACCAAATCAGCTCCCAGGGGTCGTACCCTTGAATCCCATCACATTGGGATTTAGGGTTTAACATAACTTTTAGGAGAACACAAACATTTGTCCATACCATCATGGCAACTGTTCCAAACAGCAAGGAGCAATGAAAGGGAACAGAGGAGCAAGAAGGGCTCAGGCAACATAAATGGGATCAGCCAAAGAACTTCAGAAGAAAAGAAAAAGCCCCCAGGGCTTAGAATCTTGTGGGTGGGCTTCCTGGAGGAGGTGCCTTTTAATCCAGGAAGGCTCATCTGTACACCATGAGTTAGTGTCTTGGCAAACATTGGAAGATGAGGGGCGTGGTGAGCAGGAATTGCTGTGTGTAATCTTATAGAATTTGTGCACGTAGATGGAGACATTTCAGAAATGGAAATCAAAGAAATGCATTCCTGGATCCATATGTTTGCTGAGCTCCAGGAGGTGGCCATGTGTGGAAATGCGAGGAAAAGAAGGAAAGGTGTAGGAATTCCCTGCTTGAGGTTCCAAAAACAGATCGACAGAATCCATTCCTTCTTTCATTAAGTTCATTGTCAAGCATTTACTGAGCATCTATTATTCCTGGGCAGTGGGCAGCACTGAGAATGCAGTTGTGCATTAGACTTGGTCTCTGTCTTTCATGAATTTATGGTCCTCTGAAGGGAATAAGCATAAATGAGCACTCAAGATAGAATGAGCCACTGTTTTCATGATAGTATCTGCAGAGTGTCACAGAGGTCAAAGGAAGAAGCAATTGTTTCTACCAGAAGAGGTCAAGGGAGTTGGGGTGGCCTCACAGAGGAAGGAGCCCTGGGGTTGACCTCTTTTTCTTGTGGTGGTACTGGAGATAGAACCCAGGGCCTCACACCTGCTAAACAAGTGCTCCACCCCTGAACTACACTCCCAAACACTGGAGTTGATTTTTTTTAAAGACCAGAAATTACCAGATAGGCCACCCAGTGGGAGGAACCAGGAAGGATAGGGGCACAAACATGGAAAAGGTGAGAAAGAGAATGCCAGCTGGGTAAAAGTGCCATAAGAGTGGGACCTCGAGTGGAAAGGCGAGACAGCAGGTTAGAGTCCAACTCTAAAGAACTTTTCATACCAGTCTCTGGAGAATATGGATTTTCTTTTGTTCAAGTCGGTTTACATTTCTGTGAGAGAGTTTGACAACTGACATTCCTTTCAAGTCAGTTAAATAAGCACTTATAGAACCCTTATAACATGCACAGTATTCACTGTGTTAGGTGGCTTTATGGGTAATGCAACCAAAAACAAACAAAAACTAAGCATATCCCAAGTGGGGAGCTCCCAATAAATTTGGGAAGGCTTTAGTGGGGAGAAAGTGTGAGAAGAAACATGAGCACAAATAATGGGGTTGTAAGATGGGTATGAGTACGTGGTTCTGGAAGAGGTGCCTGATTCCAGCAGCCCAGCTCTGCCTCTGTCCTTTAGGGTCAAAGCAAGCTTGACTCAGAGGCCCTGCCATCTCTCCTGTCCTTGCCTTGGTACTGTCACCACAAGCCTCCCTCTTGCCACCATTAGAAGTGCTTTTCTTAGGCACAGAGTCCTATCAGGGTCAAGTCAATGCCGGAGATGAGATGGTACACACAGGCCACTCCTCCCAGACCTACAGCTTGGCCTCCTGCCAGCCCAAGCACTTGACCTAGGCTGTGACCCCAGTTTAGACTTCAGGTGTTCTCTTGGTTCAAATAAAAACTATAATTAACTGCCACAATGCCAGGCGATAAGGGGTGAGAGGAGGGAAACCTGAATGTGAATCTTTCTTTCTAGATTGTTTATTTCTGGCTCTCTTCTTACCCCAAGTCTGACTTCAGCTAAATTCTTATGGTTACATATGCAAAATAAGATGGGCTTGAGCAGGATCCCTATGTCACACTGTGTCACAAACTCAGTCAGGGCCTCCCTTTCTCCTCCCTCCTCCTCCTCTGTCCTCACGTGTATGCATGTGAGAACATAGCAAAAGTCTTAGCCCTTCCCAGTTCACCTGTCACCCTCAGGCAGCCTCAGGCACAGCAGGGTGAAACTCACTTCATAAAAGCCACTCTGACAGACCCTAAACTGTGGCTGGGAGCCTTTCACCAACTGAGACATGGCAGGGGGAGTGAAGCAAGAATGGGGCTGCCACAGAGACCTGTGGGAGGTAACAAATGATGTGCACAAAGAGATCTTACCATTCTCTCTCTCTCTCTCTCTCTCTCTCTCTCTCTCGTTGCCTCGTTGCCACAGGGCTGGTGGTTTCAAAACTAGCAGCTGCAAACTTATGAAGGAAGAAAACTGAAACCACAAACGCTGTCTTGTGAAAACCATGCCAGTCTAAAAGTGGCAGTCCGTGCGGGAGGAAAGCCTGCTAACGTTCACAGACAGAAGCAGGCAGCGTGCGATCACAGCTAGGGCTTTGTGGGGAGAGGGATTATCTTGTGCCTTGCACAAGGATGAGGCAGGAGAGGAGGCTGGGAGGAAGAGGACCTCTGACCAGTCAGAGGAGGCCTCTCAAGAATGGCTCCAGCATCAGCCAAGCTCTTCCCCAATGCAAAGCAGAGCCTTTGTGATCATCACATCACTGCTCTCTTCTTCCGAGAGACCCAAGATCCAGCCTCCCTTGGGTCCCCTGGGAACTTCTGAGGCATGGCTGACATCTGTAACTGTGGCCCCACTTCTGGTCGGCCCCCTGGCCCATGTACACTCAGGCTCACATGTATATTCATACTTTGTAGAACACCCAGTCAGACACCGAAATGCCTCAAACCCAACCCAACTCCCACTCCACTGCTTAATATATGGGAGCAGGAGGGAGAACAGTGTGACAGGATCCTTGTCTGGCCTCAAGGTGGATAAAGGACATCTTCCGAAGTATGAAGCCTCCTGAGGGACACTCCATGGCTTGGGCTATTTCTCCTGTCCTCCTGCCTAAGTCCCATACCAAGGGTATCTTTGGCAAGAGCAGAGGGGACACTCTGGAAGCACTGGGCCAAATAGTTGTGAGGTGGTACTGTTCTAGATAGGAAAGGTGGGTCGTCCATATGCTCTCAGACATAGACAAAGGAGACTAAGCCCCAAGAGGTCACTGCAGACTGTGTCCTGTGATACTTGCATATGGGTACACCTTAATGACAAAGACCCAAATGGACTTCAGTTGTAAAAGAAGACAGAGGGAATCAAGGGTGAATTTGAGGAGAAGCAGAGTGGGTGAAGTGATCAGCACTGGGTGGGGTTAATGAGAGAAAGCTATAAGGAGGAAGTCAGTTCTGAGCAGAGGGTGAAGGCAGGGAGGGGCTATGGCTAGGCCAGGGGGGAAGAGGAAGTGTGCACTGTGGGGGAGTGGCTGTCTTTGGGAAGGGTGCTGCTGATGGTATGGTGGCCCTGGTGGCTGTGCTTCAGTTGAAGTCCCTGCTAGAGTTATATCATTGGCATATATTTTCAAGGAAAAAGTCATATTCCATATTAGCAATGGGCATGTCATGTAATGGAAAGAACATAGATTTTGGAAAGAGCACACTTCAGAGGCAGACAGATCTGAGTTCAGTTCTTAGCTCTGCTGCTTATAAGCTGGGTCAGCTCCCAGGCCTCGCCTTCTTGAACTATAAAATGAGGAAACTGTTTCCTAAGGCTATGGTGATAATGAAATTAAATTAGACGCAAAGTACATAGTTCTGTACCTGGCAAATAGTAACTCCTAAATCCAAGGTGGCTAGTATTTTGTAGCCTATGTATTAGAAAAGCAGCCACGGGGGCCGGGGATTTAGCTCAGTGGTTCTGCTGCCTGCCATGCAAGCGCAAGGTCCTGAGTTCGATCCCCGGCACCAAAAACGAAAAGCAGCCATGGTGAACTGTTTCAGGTCTTCAACAGGAAGAGAGGAAAGACCTAGGTCTGGATGCTGAGCTCACTAAGTCAGGCCTGGTGTCAATCTTTCCATGTGGTGAAGGCAGCCAAGGTGTGCGTACAGCTCAAGCGCTCGGTCTACAGTCCTGTTTGCCACAAGGGCTGATGAGTCAGCTTCAAAACTGACCTGCTGCAACCTGAGCCCCTCAGTACCTGGATTAGAGTTCTGTTTGATTGAGAAATAGGTACCCCACCCACCCACACGTGCTGATAAATGTTTAACCACTTGCTCTCTGGGCTTGTGTAAGGTTCACCCATTTATCTCCATGGTGTGGACAGTCCCACTTGGGGCCAACTTTGATCTAGGGATATGAGACATATCCCATTGGCTCCAAGGTACCTATGGGAGCCCCTGCATCCAGTGACTCTATCTCAGTTTTAGAAAGGGCACCTGTCCTCTGCCCCCAGTGCCCAGCCTAGCTTTGCTTTGCCTTGTTTCAGCAGAGAGGCCTGGAGTTGGAGGGGAGGAAAGATGAGGCGTTCCTGTGCTCTTCTCTGCCTTCTCTTCTGCAGGGCAGAAGTAAATCTTCCCTCCCAGGACTCACTTCCTCTTGGGCCAGTTCCATACTGACTAGCAAGTTCATTTTCTTCACGGCCTGAAACAAAACAAGAAAAAATACACAAGTGGCCCTTTCCAGTGGGCCTTCAGTAGAGGGGTTCTGTTTTCAGAGGAGCAGCCCCAAATGTGATGACTCTCACCACCCAGCAGCACTCATTCCAGGAACCCAGTATTGCCTCACCTCACTCCCTGAGAATGGAGAGGCTTTGATGTGGCCACACCTGGGCTCAGGTGAGGGGGCGAGGCGGTGCCCTCACAGTTGCCCTGTAGGGTGGCAGCAGGGGAAGTCTGGCTTCGTCCTTAAGGAACTATTGGGCAGGGATTGTCACAGAGTCTTGTAATGCCAAGAAGAAAGATCTCAGCAGTCACCTGTGCGGGCCCCTCCTACACAGGTGAGGATGCTGAGGCTGGGGGCAAGTTTGTCCCTATGTCACCTCTAGAGATAGAGCTCGCTCTCTTGCCTGCCACTGCCAGATGCTCCCATTGGTGACTTGCTGACATTGTTTCCCGGCATTTTTTTTTTTTCTGTGATTACTGCAACTCCTGTGAGAATAAGCTTTTTCATGTGAGCTCTCTGCCGTCTCTTCTATGTACATTCAAAGTGCAACCACAGGCATACTGGTAGACCAGCCAATAAACCAGATCTGCACCCATTTGGCGGTAAAGGGAGCCTTGGTAAAGCCAGAGTGGAGACAAAAGCCCCAGCAAATTCGGTGTTGGTGTTTTCCTTCAGGTACATGGAATAGCTTGTTTCCACTCCCCATTTACCCTAGTGGACACCACCAACTTTATCTGAATTCCAGGCAGACCAACATGGCCTACAACGTGCCACCAGATATGATGAGCAGCCTAACTCTAGCAACATTCAGTCAGTCACCTAGTTAGGAGGTAGGGGTGAGAGAAATGAGAGGAAACTACAACTTTCCACAACCTCTGCTCCCCCCACCAGAGAACACACCCTCTGCCTCATGTTCTTTCATCCAACCAGGAGAGAACCAGTCTGGATCTAGCAATAGCTGCATGGGACTGGTCCTGGCTCACAGAGCCACCCAGCTCCCAGGTGAAGCCTACAGCCTGGACAGCAGTTTGAGTTCCCCTGCAGAAGCACATTCTGCTGGAACTGTAACCAGGTGTGTAAGGACAACATCAGGACTTCCAGCCTGGCTCTTTTCTGTTCAAAGTCAAAAGGTGGGGGTGAGGGGTTGATTAATAGCGAAACAGGAAGTGAGTTTATTATATTTTTAAACAATGAGCCCGTGTCCATGGTTCAGGTGTCCTGCCTGATTTATCTCACAGTTGGGAGGGAAGAACTGCTGGCAACTCTTCTCTCTGGGCTCTAGGTTTGGGAGCAGGATTTCCTCTGTGAGTTGTCAGAGATCAGATAAAATCTTAATCTCAGGCACACGCAGGTGCAGCTTTAAGCCCTGCCACTGTGCACTCAGCTTTCGGTAGTGAGGCAGAACAATGGCTTAGAAGTCAATACAAGTATGGGGAGGGGGAAGATCCAGGCAAAAGAGGGCATGAGGGAAATGCAGGCCAAACAAGCCCTGGAAGGCCCCGGGGCTCAGGCAATTTGGGTCCCCCAGGGCTTCTTTGTATCACACATAAAGTGCACCCACTAAGGTCCTTACTGACCATCCTTTCTGAAAGGATGCAAAGCAGAAGTATACATTCACCTGTGCTTTTCCAACCCATATCTGGGGAATCAGCATGGAGAAATGTGTCCCAGGCATTGGTGGGTAGGAAGATGGGAAAACTTCTGAACTTGTTCCGCAGAATGTTTGTGCTCAAGGCTTGCCTATTTTTTCATAATACATCTTATGTCATTTCAGAATAGGGAGAACTAAGAATTTTAAGGATCTCATTTGTTAAGCAGCACCATGCTAGAGTGCTCCAAAAGGACTGTAAAGTATTTCCAATATCAGAATACAGCTTACCTGTGTTGCGTAAGCCAGCCAGCCATGTTAGCATGGGAAGTTTGAAGAAACAGAAAAGTTGAAAATCTTGAAACCAGGGTCTGTACATGACTCTTTGTGCTCTAATGTCCCACTACAATTTTCAAAGTAGCAGCTCAACTATGACTGCCGCATGTTGACGATTCGTCAAGTGGGTACTGTGTTCCCAACTCTGCTTACATTCTCTCACTCCATCCTCACAGTGGCAATTTACAGATGAAAACTCAAGTCTCAGAGGAGTTTCCTAACTTGCCCAGGTTTCAAAAGTGCATGTGCACCCAGAAGCCCAGACCCCTCTTTGCGGAACAGAATTTTCACGGCTCCACTGATCTAAAGACTCATTTTGGGAGCTTATTCAGTACGGTGAGGACCTGGGAAAAAAACAAACCAGAGCAGCAAAAGCCATGGCCCAACATTGAGAACACATAGTCAATTCCAGAAAGCAGGTAAATATCCTGGTATGCCAAGGAAATCACTTCCAAAGCAACTAAGAAGTGCTCCATGCTCAAGGTGGACCAGGATCCAAAGATGCACATTTTCCTGCTCTTGGTGGGTGCTTTGCCTTTGAGAACAAGGCAGTCCTAGGTGCTGAGCCTTTCAGACCCAGATACCCTTGACTTTTCTGTTGCCTCTCCTGCTGTTAGGATCTTGGGGAGCTGGATCAAGGGCTTTGTGAAGGATAAGCCATAAAAGGATAGGTTTAGTTATTTGCCAGGGGGATGTAACAGGGAAACCAAAGCCTAATTAATGAGTTTCAGGGGGAAACTCAATCTGTGGAATGAATGATTTCCCCAGATGTGCTGTATTAAGAGGCTCATGGAAGTCCTGCATTTTTCCATTGCCATTTTCTATGCTTTCTGAGCCTCTGCTGACTGTATCCTGAAATCCATTGGAAAAGGAAGTGCACTGGTCTCTTCTCCTTGAACAAGAAGAAACCAAAAGGCATAATGTCCCTCTTCCTTCTTAAGGAGAAGGAATCATTTTACAAGTGCTTCTGGAGGTCTTGATGAAAAGGCACACGTCCTGTCCCCTCCCAGTGCAAAATGTTCGTAATAATCTGTGCAAAAGAGCACCTTTGGATAAACACAATGTGGCTATATATACACCCCTGGCCATTTCCTGTTGCTGTCACGGCTTTGCATGCTTGAAGGTAGGGTGAGGCTGTGACCATAACCACATGGTGACATGTACATTAGCCCATGCCCTTTGCTTCCTGTGCTGCTTACAGCCTGGCTGGAGCTGGACTAAGCCTGATGCTGCCAGGCAGAAGGATCCCTTGAGGCCTGAATGTTGGGGTCAGGGTGTCAGTCTTTTGGGGCACAGGTTGCCTGGCTTCAGCTAGACAAGGATGCAAAAAACGCAAGCAAGCCAGCACGTGTGTCTAACGGTCCACTGTGTAACTTGTGCACTGCAAAACAAGAGGTCAAATAGGAAAGAGTGGCTAACAAATCGAGCAGTCCCTTCTTTTCTATTAAAGGAGCAGCCTCAAGACAAAACTTCAGGAGTGAAGTTGTATAAAAAATCATTTGGCAAAACCCAAAATTCACAACCATGTGCTAGAAACCTGTCATGCTAGAAATTTTAACCACAACTTGAACTTCAGCATTTGCCTCTCTTCTTAGGATTTCAAAATGCTTAAGTAGATATCTCACTGTGTAATTTTGGACTAGAGATAAGTGGCAAATGGGACTCCCACTTCCCCAAACAACAAAATTAAGGCATCAAAATACTCAGAGCCTTGCCCAAAAACCTATAGCAAGCCAGGAGAAAGGACCAGAATAACATTCACCAGAATCCTTTCTTTATCTAGGCAACCAGTGATTGAAACATTGTTCCTGACCTCTCTTATCCTCCTCATTTAGGAGATCTGGGGTAGAATCATGCATTTTAAAAAAGCTTTTCAGGAAATTCTGATACATAAACAGAACCACTGCAAGTCTAAGTTATTTCGACTCTCATGTTCCATGTGAATTGTTAAATAAAAACTTAGCAATTCATTCACAGGACAAATAGATCTAGGTGCTTACTGCTGCCCAGGCATGGTGCTGAATCTCAAGGTGTACCAGTGAGCAAAACTGACGAGGACTCTGCCTTCATAGGGCTTCATCTAATGGGAGAGAGTGACACAGATCGAACATTAGCACAAATCAATATATAATTATAAATGGCACATGTTTTATGAAGAAATCAAACAGTGCTCCAAGAAAGAACCGCAGGCTGGTTATCTTTTAGGTTGCAGGAAAGCCCCTCTGATTAAGATAAGCAGGGAGAAATATGCTTCATTGCTTCTAAGGCATAACCAAAGCAAGTTATGATTCTAAGAATCTATTAGTTGTCCACTCCACCTCAAAAGTAAATGATCTCCTGGGCTTGTGATGCCTGTTTGGCCCAGAGAACAACAATTCCTTCTCCTAATAGTTTGGGAAAGGGAAGCAGGGAAGGGGAGGGGAGGGGAGGGGAGGGGAAGGAGAAGCCAGGAGACTAGGCAGGTAGAGTCCTCCAATGACTTGTCATAATGGCTCTGTGGAACCATTCTTTTGCTTCCAAGATGTGCCTGAGGGATGTTTAAAGGTGCTTTGTGAAAACGGGATTCTGCCTTCAAATGAGTATGGGAAATTTTAATGAACATAAAGAGGTCTCTTTGTCTTAAGATTTATCAGAGCCCCGAATACACTCAAACAGTGTATGTTCTGAAGCTTTAAGGAAAGGGGAAGGGCCATGGGGTTTGTAGCACTTCTCAAATAAGTTTGATTGTGTGATTGTAGAACAGTTTTTTTTCTAATTGTGCACCTAACACTCAGTGTTTCTCAGACTTGCATCTGTGTAAGATTCTCTTGAGAACGTAAAAAATATTAATTCTTAGGCTCTAGCTCCCAAGATTTTAATTTACTCCATCTGGAATAGTCCCAAAAATCTACATTTTTTTAATCAACAATGTTTTGAGTGACTTTGATGCAGCAAATCCAGAAACCATGCTTTGAGAAACTCTTGGGGGACGATTGTTCTAATGAACATCTCAGTAGTTCTTCACATTTCACTCATTCCAACTTTCTTGGCTTTCCCTCATTCCTTTTTTCTCAGTTTATACTGAGTTATTGGTCCAGAGTAGATTTTAAAATACTATTACTAATAATGTAAACAGACAACAAATCCAATCAAGGGCTAGAATTTGCTGCGTGTCACACGTCAAGTTAGAAAGACTACATTTGGACTCAGTTGACAGGAGCATCAGGCATAGTATAAGATTCTGTGAATTGAAAATTCCTGAAATTGTGCAAATACAGTATGCAGTAACTTTTTTTCTAATGTGCTCATTTTTCTGTTTCTAATTAATCACCTCTCTTTGGCCACTTCTCTTCCTTTCAAATGGAACAAAGGTACCCAGAAAGACACACCTTAATGCATTCATATGCAAAGAAGTTCCTCTCCTTCAATCTCTGTGTCTCTGTCTCTGTCTCTGTCTCCCTCTCAACAGAATGAAACTGGCTCTTTCAGAGCAGAGTCAGCTCCCTTGCGCTTCTCCTATCTGCCAGGAGATCAGTTGATCAATCGGCAGGGAGACAAGCCGGACAGAACGCGTGATGGTGAGATGCACCAGTTCAGATTACCTCTGCTTGTGCAGCGGCAGCCTCCCTGGAGCCCCAAACAGCCAAACAGCAGAAGGCAAAAAATACTTTTGTAGTCATATGCAGACAGGTGGAAAAAAATTCTTAAACCACTGCCAGAGGTTTGACCTGGTTAAAAGACAAACTAGACCTGAGAGGTGAGGGAGCAGGAGATATAGAAAGGAAAATTTCAGATAAACAATACAAAACAAAACACAAAGTGTTCTCCTGCACGCTAAGCAAGCATTACTCTCCTGAGAACATTCAGAGACACTTGTACTTCTGCATGTGCAGGACCTAGATTTCAGCAAAAGATTGAGTTTTGTGTTCAAATATATACATAGGTGCATGTTTTAACCTTTTTAAAAGTGAAGGGTGGTTTAGACTGAAACCAGAACGAGAGGAAAGAGTATGTTGCATTTCTTCAGAGATAACTGCAAATCATATATGTTCATCCTTGTGACCCCGGCTGCCTGTGCCCTGGTGTTTTGCTGGGTTTGCACCAGTGCCCTAGCTGGTGGTCACTTGCTCTTGGTGACCAGTTTCATTTCCTGGTTTTGAGAAAATGGCAGTGAGGCCTGTTGCTTGGGCATGCTGTCACTGAAGGAAGTGTGCAGTTTGAAAATGTCAAAGACAGCAGGCTCATGTCCAGTGCATGCCATCAATCAGCAGAAGTATCTGGACCCCCTAATGAGCCTGCTGCAAGTTCAAACAGTAAGTAACGGACAGATAAAGATCTTGCCTTAAAACAGCCTACGATCTAACCAAAGGGGCAAGATCAAAAGGGAAAGAAAAGTAACATCAATGTGGGAAAATAAATGTCCTCATGGCCATGATGTTTGCAGGCCGAAAATGCACCAGGGGAAATGTAGCCCCTGTGGAAAGGGGCTGATATCTAGAATCCAGAGAGCTGGGCTCCCACTTGTTCCTTGCCAGCTTGGTGACCTTGAATGTGGTTTTTAGCCTTGTTTCTTTATCAGCAAAGTAGGGGAGGCAGATACCCTATCTACTTTTCTAGTCTAGTAGGGAATTAAATAAGATTATAGGAGTGGGGAGGCTCTTGTTAAGATCAGTCATAAACTATGAAATACTCTACAAATTTCATTTATTATTGCTATCATATCAGTATAGAAAGAAATCTAGAAAATACATCTTTTGCCATTTCCATTAAAAAGAGAGAAACGTAGAAAATGAACTGCATATAGGATTTGAACCAGCCTGGGATTTAGTTCTGGTTCCTCCTTGTGAGCTTAGATTCTTCTATAACAACCTGGAAGTAATTGTGATTATCAATTGTGGTCAAGATTTAAAGCACTTAACATCTTGAATTGAAGACATCTAAGAAAATACCGTACTTCCTAAGACACCGTTTGGTTTAAGTTTTTAGGGGTCCAATATTCAACTTGGGAAATTTATGATGTAGTTGGTATAATTCCGTGGAAGGTCAGCTTGATAATGGGGAAGTAATCGTCGTGATGGTCCTTGTTATGGAGTCTCTAGGTAAGATAGGCAGACACAGGGGAATTTTAACACACTGTGCTACCGTGAGTTCCTGGGGAGCTGAATAAACCAGGAGTATGAATTAGCATGAATTCAGAGAAGTGTGATGTTCTTAAGAATTTCCCAGACCTTTCTGAGCTTTCTCCCATCTTTAGATGCCAAGTCCCCTTGGAAATTCATATGATTTCTGAAAACAGAAAATGGTATTAACAATGAGATGTTTTCAGATTTTCCTTCAAGGGTCTCATGAACTGGTTTGAGATTTTGTTGTTGTTGTTGTTAGTATTTTTATTTTTCTGGTACTGTGGATGGAACCCAGGACGTTCATCTTAGCTATGTCCCCAGCCTTCTTTGTTTTTATTTTTTAAAAGTTCGAAAGAGGGTCACTGAGTGTTTTAATTGTACAGGCTGGGCTCAAACTTTTGATCCTCCTGCTTTAGCCTCTCAGAGTGCTGAAATTATATGCCTGCACCATCACATGCATCTTGAAAAGTTGTTTAAAATAATTTTGAAGGGAAAGGACAAAGGACAATTAAAATAAGAACCTGGAATTGGGGTGTCATTGATTCCGAGGTTTCCTAGTGGTCAAATCTCTATGAGGTATCCAGAGGCCAAATTGATCATCCTGGGGCAGATCCTAAGCATCCTGAGCATCCTTAGGCATCATCACAGAGGCGATCTATCCAGGGTAGCACTGAGTCTTTCCTGTTTAAATCCTTCACTCAACCCTACTAAACAGGAAATGCAAGCTACTAGAGCTGAATGTGCAACCATCCCCCAGGTCCCCAGACTCCTCCCCCACCCAGCAAAAGTGCATTATTCTTTGGTTTCCATTCTGATGAACTGCACACACATTTAATATATGCAGTGTAATCCTAACTCATTCGAAATAAAAGAGCTGGCAGTAATTCTTACAATCTGAAATCTTACACTTGGGAAACTTCCAATGGGAAGAGAAATATGAATTAGTAAGCTACAACATGAAGTAGTGGCATGAGTATTCTGGCTTCTAAAACCCTTAATAAAGTCATGATTAAGAGATGTACTTATAGCAGGCTTGTCACACTTGAAATTCTAATTGGTGATTTGACACCTGAGTCAGTTTGACACTTGTGTAACTTCAGTTTGAGAATGTAGGAATTTGGAGAGATTTCTAGAGACATATTTATTTCAGATGCATGCTGAAGTATGCGAGGTACAGATAAAAAGATCTACTGTGGCTCAAGTGTCTCCAAACAGAAGTCTACCACTAATAGTATACCAGTAAACTATGTTGTCTTTTGGATTTCCAAGGCAGATGTTCAACAAATATTGTTTATCTGATCAATGGTAAAACTTTTCTCAGATTCTAGAAAAGATAGATAGCTACTGCTTTGTCTGTGTGTATACTTTCTGTTACAATAGCATTTGCATAGGTTAAATATAGTACAATTTTTAGTGGTTTTCAAAATGCATCATAATTTGTGGATATCTGTGTGTGCAGGTGTGTGTGTATAGGACCATGAACAGGCCAAAGACCCCTTCTAGTGGGGGTAAAGGCTCACTCAGACCCTCAGTACAGCCCCATCAGTGCCCCCCGAGAAAGCATACCTGCCAACCAAAGGACTTTGCCACAGCTCTGCCAAAGCTCCACCTTGCAAACATTTACAAAAGGCCCAGAAGTGAAACAGTATGAGACTCTTTTGAAGCTCAAGAAGCATATTTCTGCAGTAGATCTAACTCCTAAGAGGACAGGGACTTCTGCAGGCTCATTTTGAACTGAATTTGTTGAATCTAGCTAGCTCTGTGGAGATGATCATGTAAGTCCAGATGGGGAACCTGAAAAAAGCCTGAGATATCACAGAGAGGTGCAGAGAAGTCCTAGGTGCCCAAGCAGCTCCATCCTCTCATCTGAGAAATGGATATATTCTCTGGCTCACCTTAAAGCGTTTTTCTCAGGACCGCTTTACTGGGATCTGTAAAAACAAAATGCAAACCCAAAGTTTTCACAAGCAAGCCCTGTATAATAGACACATAGAGAGCCTGTTGGATCTCCAGACAGACAGACAACACCCCACCCCCACCAGAGACTGTGCTTTCTACGTGGTACCTCTCTTGTACCAGTGAGTTCTGGGATTTGAATGAATCATGGGTGAGAATTTAACCGTTTGTCTCCAAGCCATGAACACATATTCACAGGAATATTCCTTCCCCTCATCTTTAACAACTGATTTTTAATAAAATAAGTAACACATGAATATAGGATTGGAAAGAATTCAAACAGAGTTCAAGGGAAAACTCCATTGTCACACTATACCCTGCAGTCTTACTGCTCATTTTAGAAGCGTCCATCAAGTTTATTGAGGTAGTGAGGTAGCTCATTTGAATAATAAATTACTCTGTTTCTTCTCCTTCAGAAACTTTCTGTTAGGCTAACTCCCCATTACTTTTGCTATAATACTTGCTAAGTTTTTGTGGAAGGTTCACTTTCTATCCAAATGCAGATGGATGCCTGGGACTTATTATTATATTGAATGCCGAGGGCTCCACAATCAGCAGCAGGATTGCTTCATCTAAACTTGTGTGGAAGTAGCCCACTATCTTTATGGACATAAGTGGTCATAAGCAGTTCCCCTAGTTAGACTTTCACATCAGCACACTTGAACTTTGGAGCTAGGAGGGATAGGCGAGTATATCCAAATTCTATCATTATGTTTTTCATCTTAGTGTGAAATCAGAACATTTGTTTTAATATTGTCATTATAGTAGTATAATTTTGTGAGAATGTCTTCATGGGGGACCAAACCCTGTTCATGTCACCTTCATCCTCCCTCCAACCCTCCTGCCCCAGATCCCATTGCTCTCATTTTATACTCAGACAAGTAAACTTTGCTCCAGACCCCACAGTTGGTCCCCAGAAAGCAGGACTCTGTATTGTCGGCGATGGTGCAGTGCTTTTTCTGCGCTACACTGTATCTTCGACATGTGCTTCTTGCTATCATCCTGTGCTAAGAAATAACACATAGCCAAATAATGCATAGCCAATGCATAGAAAGAGGACATTGAAATATAAGACAACCAAGGCTCCAGCTTTCCCCTGTTACTCAGAGCCATCCACCCCCACATCCACCACCACCCAGGCATTCCAAATGCTTCCAGGTGGGACTCCCAAGTTCAAGGCCATTTGTATTTTTGCTTATCTTCTAGCTGCTGGGCCTCTGCATGCAATAGAGTGAACATTACCCAGCTTTATAGCCAGAGAGATCTGGATTTTATTCCTGACACCCCACTTCAAGCTGTGTGACACCGGGCACATCACATATCCCAGCTCAGGCAGCTTCTTTACTTGCAAACTATCAGTCTCCCTAATACCTTACAGAGTTGTCACATGGGCAGATAACACAATGACTGTAAAAGCACTTTGGGCAAGAAATTGTTTTATGCAGATTGCAATTGTTATCAATGTTTGGCTCATTCTTTTTACATCCAGGACTGAAAAGATTTCTTTTACTGATGCCAGAATAACAACAACAAAAATTGAGCAAAGCCCCAGAGCTGCATTTCTGCTCAGGAGTCCCCTGTACTATATCTGTGTTGCGCTTTCCAGTGTGTAAACTGAAACAAAACAAAACAAAGCAGAAAAGAAGAAGGAAAGGCAGCAGCAAATAGTGCTTGGCTTTGCATTTTCCCTTCTGTTTTCTGATTAGAGTTTCCACAGCTTGTGAGTGCAGAGAACCTCAAAAGATTGTGTTTGCTGCAGATAAGCACCAACCTCGATGCTTATCAGCTTATCTCCTGCACACTCACACTCTGCAAGCTTCAAAGACAGGGGAGATCTCTCAGCTTTGCTCTGGTGAGAGGCAAGTGCTCCTGGCAGGTCTCCACTGCAGGTATGGCCCAAGAGCCTCTGCATCATGTCTTCAGGAACTTGGTACTCTTGTTCCTCTCCATGCAGAAGAAGGAAGCAGGAGGTTGTTTGAGGATGGGCAATAGGAGGGAAGAATAAAAGGACTAATATGAAATAAACTCAGAAAGGCTGAAAAAGTAGGTATAGGGAAGAAGGGGAAGGCAGACTGCTCATCCACCCAGTACCCCCACCCACCCAACTCCTCTAGGCTCACCTTCCCCTACTTTCTTTGGGTTTGCCCACTACGCTTTCAATTCCCAAGACTTTTGGCAGAGTGGGACAGTGGCAGGGAGTGGGGAGACAGGAGCGGGGGAGGGGGAGCCAGCATTTTATTAGGCTGTTGAATTTGATTTATTAGGGGGGAAAAATCCTCTGCTTTCTTGCCACACAGGTTATTCTCAAAGCAAAAACTCTATTTTACTTTGGAAAAAAAATGGTGAAAGTGCCTACAGTTATGAATGGAGCTCTTTGTTACCTTCCAGATCGACAAGACAGACTGTTTGGTTCATGTCTGTGCACTAGCAAAGGAGTGCAGGGGCCTGGGAGACAGATGTGGCCTTAATTGCATGGAAATATTAGAAGATTGTTAAGCCATTTTGACAGGATTTTCCTTTTGCTGCAGGAGCAAAGGACCACGTCTGAGCTGCATCAGGTCTAGCCAGACCCTCTGGCTGAGCCTGTCGTTCCCATGTGTGAGGGACATATGCGCCTCAATTCACTAGTCCTGATATTAGAAAGGGAATAGGTGGCTCCTTGTCACCACCTTTACCCCACGTCTGTGCCCTATAAGTACAGAGAACAAATCTCCCAAGAAACCCTCTAGCCTGTAGTGGGGGTTGGAAGAGAAGCTGCTTTTTGAACTCAATTGGTACACGTGCTCCTTGACTTACCGTGAATTTGCATCCCCATATGTTGAAAATATTGTTAAGTCAAAAATGCACTGAAGCTAGCCAAGGTGGTACATGCCTGTAATCCCAGCACTCTGGGAGGCTAAGGCAGAAGGATTGAAAGTTACAGCCAAGCAAGGGCAAATTAATGACTTAGGAAATCCTGTCTCAAAAAAAAAAAAGTTCTGGGGATGTAGTTCAGTGCAAAGGCCCTAGGTTCAATCTCCAGTACCACACACACACACACACACACACACACACACACACACACACACACATTTAATATAGCTAAACTACTAAGCACCTTACCTTAGCCACACAGCACACTAGAATATTGGTCCTTTCCCCCTGTGATTGTGTGTGGCTAACTGCAAGCTGTGGCTCACGGCTGCTGCCCAGCATGGTGAGACAGTATCATGGGTGGGGGCAATAGCTCAGGCACTCAACAGTAGAGCATGGGCCTAGCTTGGGCAAAGCCCTGGGTTCAGTCCCCAACAGCATTGCAGGGTTGGGGGAGAGATTGTCATATCACAAATCACTAGCCCAGAAAAAGATCAAAATTCAAAGTATGGTTTATATCAAATGTATATGAATTGCACATGATTGCAAAATTGAAAAATCTTAAGCTGGGGACCATCTGTTTTTGAGGATATATACACATACGCACAATGGAGGGTGATCAGATTGTCTGCAGACTGAAAGGGAGGCTCCATAAACCTCTAGGGACCCACACAGGTCTTAAAGAGTGAATCTGTCCCCATAAAAAATAGTCATATACAAAGACAGCTTCTTCCTTTTCTATTTGCTTCTTCCCTTGGTCTGTACATATATTTGGTGCTATAGAAGTCATGGTCCATGGGAGTCCAGAAATTAGAACTGAGAAATCCTTAAACAATGCTAGGTTGTCAAAGAAAAAACTCCATAAATATGGTCAACTTCATTTCTCTTAGGCTTGCCTTGTTGTATCTTCCATATATTTATAGCACTTGCCCCCCCCCCCATGCACACACACTTGCCCTGTTAGCTTTCTACATGCACAGGGAAGGCAAATATCTTACCATTACTTAAATTAAAAGTAATTAGTGGTGTTCTTCTGCTGGGAGGGAGGGGAAGCCCCTGCAAAGCCACAGTGCTGTAATCCCTTTGGGTTACAAGGGTAAACGTTTTAGAGCAGGTCTTTCTCAATTAGGTCAGACAATGTCCATGGTTGGGATTTGGAGCAGGTCAGGATTACACAATCCTCCCTTCAGAGAGGTAGGGTAGCCTGAAGCATCCTGTCAGGGGCCACTTAGAGTTGGGGTGGTGGGTGGTTGCTTAGGTGATATTTGGGCCACAGCCTCGGAGGGATGGAGACTGGGTAATCAGTGAGGAAGATAGGTGGAGAGAGAGGAGGAGGGAAGGTGCAGAGGCTGAGACCTTGTTTTCTTGCAAACATGGTTGCTAACTCACCTCTAGATACCATTAACAGATAACTTAACAGGTGAATTTGGGCATTAGTTTGTCAAGGTATGGGTGTTGGGGGAACATACTCAATCGTACCAGTCGTCTTCTTCCTACCATGCGTGCTGTAGAGTCTGGGATGGCAGGTTCATTTGAGGCTTGCAGGCGATTTGTGATCAGGAAAGTCCTTTGGGCAATGAAGTGTTGATATTCCTGTTCAGTTGGCTACTTTCTCCTCCTCTGAAATCCCCCTCCTTCACAGTTGATTGTGCCATTTTACTTTGCTTCATGTCCTGTCCTTCCACCTTCTCATGAGGCAAGGAGCCAGCTGCTTGACCGCTTTCTGCGATGCCATGTTGATTGGGGTGGCAGGAGAAGCATTGTGTCAGACTATTTCAGGAGCTCATGGGGACACTAACAATGCACTGCTTTAATATGTAAATGCTTATACTTTCCAGAGGACCTTGCTGTTATTTAATTTAATCCTCACACATACCATAATTTCCACTGCATTTAAGTCAGGCCCTGTTCCCGATTCCTATTGTCACCTTTTGACCTGTGAACACAACCTGTGTTTACACAGCACATTAGCAGGGCCGCTGACTGTCCAGAGTAAGCATCAGTATTCACAGAACAATCTACATACCTGTCACATTTATATTCATTGCAAACACTGCCACATCACTGAAGGAAAAGTTCACCAAATTATGCTAATGTCATCCCTCCGTATCCAGTATCCACAGGCAATTAGTAGATGCTCAAGTCTCTTCTGTAAAGTGGCATAATATTTGCATATAACCTAGGCATATTTTCCTGCATACTTTATTTGTTTGTTTGTTTGTTTTTGGTACCGGGGATTGAACTAGGGACCTTGCGCTTGTGAGGCAGGCGCTGGAACCACTGAGCTAAATCCTCTACCCCTTCCTGCATTCTTTAAATCATCTTTAGATGATAATAATATTTAGTAAAATGTAAATGTTATATACATAGTTGATATGTTATACTCTTTATGGAATAATGACAAGAAAGAAATGTCTGTACATACTCAGATCTGACACCATGTTTTTTCAAATATTTCAGATATTTTTGAATCCTCAGATGTAGATCTGTTGGATATAGAGGACCGACTGTAATCAACACATGCCACTAAATCTGTGCTGTCATTTTTTCATTGACACATTCTTGACTTTTATCACAATGCCTGACACACAGTAGATATCCAATAAATATTTATTAAAAGTATAACTGCACCAATGAATGAAAGCTTTTTTGTATGACAAATATGTTTCATAATACCATCATGAGACAAGACATATTAAAGAAATATCCAGAGTTTGGTATGTTTTCAGTAGCACGTTATCTGGCCACCAAATATATATGCCTAGAACCTGTGCTGTTCAATATGGTAGCCATTTGTAACATGTGGCTAATTAAATTTAAATTAACTGAAATTAAATGAGGTTTCAAATTCAGTTCCTCAGTCGCTACTCACTTCTGCATGACCCAGTGTAGATTTTAGAATAGTTATCTCATTACAGAAGTTTCCACTGGGCAGTACTGGGCTAGAAGACCAAATCAAAGGGTTTAACTTCTTCCTGTCAAAAAATAAAAGGCGGGCCAGGGATTTAGCTCAGTGATGCTGCCGCCTGCCTCGAAACTTCAAGTCCCGAGTTCTATCCCTGATACAAAAAATAAAGAGGTTTGTGTAAACACTTTCTCCTTAATTCTGATTTTATTGTAAGATTGATGCTGAAGATTATGCATGCATTGTTGTTTTCCAGAATCCTAAATATGTTTTAGAACCCTTCCAGCCTGTCATCATTAGATCTGAGAACTTTCTTGGTTCAAGCTTAGAAGGTGAAAGGAGCCAGGGATTTAGCTCAGTGGTGCTGTGCCTGCCTCGAAAGTACAAGGTGTTGAATTCAGCCCTTGTTACCTGGGGGGTGCGGGGGAGAAGGTGAAAGGTGATCACAAGGTGGTCTCCCTGCTCCCACCATTCCCAAGGAAACAGATTTGGGAATGTTTTCTCCAATGACTTTGGCCTCTCATGAAAATAACCAACCCCATAATGAATATGGAGAGATCTCTTTCATGCAGAAAACCAAGCTGAAGTAGCAATAAAAGATTTTGGACAGTTTTGCCTATGGATCCTAATGTAAATGGAACTGAGCAGGAAAAAAAGAGCTAAGAAGCATTTTGATGAGGTTTGGGGTATCTCCTCAGGACATCTCTACTTGGTAGGTTAGTTTCCTGTTTCCCATAAATTTCGGGACTGTCAAGGGTTGGTTTATTGCCACCATGACACATGTCCTTGAGACAGACAGACGGGCATGGTTCCTGCTGGGCAAGGCCAGTACCTCTATGGTCTTCCAAGAGTAGAACACTAAGTGCTGTTATGAAGTAACTAAATGAGTCCCAAGAGCCTAGAAACTGTCAATGGGTTTCAGCTGGGGTCTCTACGCATAGTTTTATTGAGATTGAAAAAGAAAATATCTCCATGTAATCCCACTGAGATGTTTTCGTTGGAGGGCCAAGGCAGGGCTTGTTCACAAAATATCTGCTTTTCCTATAGATGGATGCTGAGAGACAGGCAGCCCCAGTGCCAGACTGCCTAGGTTTGGCACTCAAGTGAAGCAAGGATGAAGGCCAACTCAGTGGGCGACAGCCTTGAGGCTGGCTGCCAGCTAAGAGACCAGCTGCGGACTGGAGATGGAGTCTGAGCTTCTTGTTGAGAGGCTGCTTGGCTTCTCATGGATAGACCAGGCTGTCCTCAGTTCCCCTTACTTCCTCCCTGGAAAAGAGAGCAAGGATGACAGCTGAATGGCCCACAAAGCTAACGGACGTGAAGATACACAATTTTGCCCATAGGGAGGGCGGCCGTGGAATGTGTCATCACAACTGGGACTACTCTGAGAGTTAAAGGAGGCACAAATAAACATTTTCTGGACAGGCATAAAGTGGAATCTTCCAGGCTAATGGGGTTATAGGATCGCTTCACTAACAAACTTTAGGATTAAGCCCTGGAAGGTATCTTGCCAATTATCCCACTTAGTCTTTTTATACTATAGGTTCAGAAACAATCCCAGGGAGTTTATGTGTTTTTCTTATATTAGAACATGTAGATTATAATAAGATTATGTTTAGGGAGTGCTTACTATGTGACAGGCATGTTAGTATACTATTATTTTCCCTGTTTTACCTAAGAGGAAATGAGGCACAGAGAGATCAAAGAACTTGCCTGAGATCCTGGAAGTGGCAAGTGGTAGATGCAAGGTTATGACCTGAGAGTCTGGCTCCACTAGCAATGTCTCAGATGACAGTGGAGTACTCTGCCTCTCAGGCAGGTACAGTGCAGCATCCTTTTCAAGCACCAACTCACTCAGCTCTCACATCAACCTTTTTTTTTTCTCATTAAGTTTGGTACATTTTAGGTATACAATATAGTTACATTCATCATTAGGATCTTGTACCTTTACATGATGTGTCTTTGTCCTTATTTTTTCCCCATTCCCCTGTCCTCCCTTCAAAACCTCTACCCCTCCCAATTTACAAAGATTTTGTTTCCATTTTTTCCTTTTCTCTACCCCATTTAGACCTTTCTTTCCTATTTCACATTATCAATTATACATTTGATCCTTATTTACACTTTTAGTTTCTCATACCAGGGAAACTATTCAGTATTTACACATGTGGCTCTCACATCAACCTTTAGAGGAAGGCCTGGCACTGTGCTCATTTTATGGATGAGGAGACCAAGGCACTCAGGTAATAAGGTCCACTTTAAAGAAAATTCATCTTTGAGGCACTTAAAATCTAGTTAGAGAACCAGAACTTAACCTTCACAAAATTATAAGGTCAAACAAGATCTAGAAATGAGCAGTGTGACCGGACATCTAGGATAATGTGCAGAATCGGCGGTGGAGGTGGAAGGCACAGAAGGTTTCAGTGTGAGAGTACTGTGGTGGTCTGAAGTGTCCAGGGAGCCTTCCTACAGAGTGATCAACAGTTGGGTAAATGAATAATTTGGGTTGGTCAGAGAGGATAGGGAAGGCAATTCTGTGAGGGGAAAGCTGAATCCAGGAAAGGGGAAGGCAAGTTGATTTTCACAGACACCCAGTAAAAAGAAGTCCAGAAATGCATATTAAATAAGTGCCTAAAGGTTAAGAATGCTGGTGAGAAAGGGGTGGGAGGTCTCATGTAACAAGAAGAGAAACTGTTTAGAATAGGACATTAGAATGGAGGAAAAGGAGTTAGAGAAAAAGAAGGAATGGGGGCATGAGGTAGAAGTAAGTGAAGAAGACAGATGGAAAAAGAGAGGATGCTAAAAGGGAAGGAGGACCAGAATGAACAGAGTGCAAAAGTTAGGCAGAGCCACTGAGCCAGCTCAGAAAATGGTCCTCCTTTGGCACAACCTCCTTCTATTGCTCCCACCCAAAGGTTTTCACCACATGTCACTGCAGCAATATGGTAACCATATGCCCTGGGGCCACAGGAGAACTAAACACCCTGGAGGGAATGGCTCATACAGATGTGCAGGCTGGAAATACTGCACCCTGAGGACTACAGGCAAAGCTGCCTCCCAACTTGATGGGCATGAGGTCACCAAGTGTGTCTCCTTGGCATTAATCACAGAAAGGAAGCAGCTGTGAAAAGCCAGGAAGGAGATTCAGGAGCTTCCCTTCACCCACACCTTGAGAAGAAATGAAATAGATGGAGTCTCCAGGGCCATGCCTGGTCTATCAAGTTGAAGTAGCATCTCCCTGGGCAGTGCCAGCCACCTGAGCAGCTCACGTGTTCCCCACCATGTGCACCTGAGGCAGAAAACCCACTGGTTTTGCTTCTTCCTGCCAGGTTGCCCATGAGTGTTGCTGGAAGGATAGAAGCAGAGAGTCCCCCCTGGGTGCGTGTTTCCTCCTGGGCTTCCTGTGATTCTGAGGGCTGTGGTTGTCTCAACAACTGTCACATGAGGAAACTGTTGGATAAGCTCATAGCTTCTAGGAAAAGGACCTCAAGAGGCTGTTTAGAGGGAGCTATGAGTGGCTTTGTGTTTAAACTTAAATAAGAAACTAGTCACTGTGTGGGACTAGTTAAAAGGAAAAGGACAAGGCTGGGGTGAGGATGCCAGAATCAAGGCTTTGTCAGAATTGCTTACAACATAAAGAACTGGGAAACCTGACCGGGGAGACCAATGTTGGCTAGGGAGGGAGCTTCTGCATTTCCCATCATGCTCTGAGGTCTTTACTCATCAAAATCATTGATGACAAACCTACTAAGTGCCAGGAAGTGTGCAAGCAGCTGGTGATGAAAATAATGAATAAAACTGATGCATGCAGTTCCTCTCTTCAGAGAGCTAGAAAGAGGAGAATATAGTTCCCATGACTCCAGGAGTCAAAGAAACACCAGGGGAACAGCTCACCTACCCTTCCTCCTCTCCCCAGGGATTAGGACAAAATCGTCATCTTCACCCCTAGTAGACAAGTGTCTATTTGTCCCCGGGGGAGCCCATCCTTTCAGATCTGAATGGCCTCATTCCCACCCTTCCTTTGTCACACATGGTCCTCTCTCTTTTACTTTTTTCGGTTATGGGGATCAAACTCAGATCCTTGCGCTTGTCAGGCAGGCAGCAGAACCACTGAGCTAAATCCAAAGCCCCACACAGTCCTCTCTTATCCCTGGGGGCCCGAGCTCCCAGGCCAGGCCCATTAAGCCCAGACCTCACATTCTAGAGCCCTCTCTCTCAAGCAATAAGAAGGCTCAGGACCTTTATCCTGGTGCCCAGGCTTCTCATCATCCCTGCAGTGGGTGAAATCTAGACTATGAGGAACCACGGCAGCCACTCCCCAGAGGGGACACTCTTCCCAAGCTTTCAGCCCTCTGTGGTCAGTGAAGTTTGGGCATTTATCATCCTCAAGAAGCATGAAACTTTCAGGAGAAGGCAGTTTAAAATGTTCAGGAACCAAGAGGTTAGGTAATATGCCCAATTTTGCACAGCCAATAAAGCTTTGCATTGATCTAGCTGATAGCCGGTGACTTTTCTTGGGATGGATTTTAACAGCATCAACTTCTGGAGTAAAGAGAGCAATAGAGTGGCTTGCTTCCCTTATCCTTTGCCTTTGAACTGTGACTGTAACAAACATGCCCAGGATCCTCTGTGAGGAACAGGCTGCTCCCAGCCCATCTTTCCCCATCCTCAGCACTGCCACTGGTATGAGAAGACCCATCTCTAGGTCAGGGACACATTCAAATCTGTAAGAACCCATATGGCACACAGCTCCCAGCACAGAGGAGGCTTCCGGGTCAGTGTGCCACAGCTCCCAGCACAGAGGAAGCTTCTGGCTTAGTGTGCCACATCTTCCGGCACAGAGGAGGCTTCCGGGTAGGCATGCCACAGCTTCCATTGCAGAGGAGGAGGCTTCCAGGTAAACATGCCACAGCTCCCAGTGCAGAGGAGGCTTCTGGGTCAACATGCCACAGCTCCTGGTGCAGAGTAGGAGGTTTCCAGGCCAACCTACCACTCTCAGCACAGAGGAGGTAAGCTGCGTGGGCACCAGCAGCATCCCCCCCACCACCATGGAAATGAGAAGACACGTAAACAAGCCTCAAAAACAGACTTCCAGATCACCTACAGCAACCCCAAAGGGAAACGAGATGGAACAACCTGATACTCAACCACCTGGGCTCCCTGAACTGGCCACAAAAGAGGATCTGGGAAAAATGAAATCAGAAATAATACCTCAGATAACAGCAAAGATTGTGCTCATAGTGCAAGACATGACTAATCTAGAGAGGACACAGATAAAAAATAGAGGATCTAAGGAACATGATGGAATCCCAACACAGGAAACAAATGGAATCCATAAAACAGATGCAAACAGATTTTGAGGAGATTAAGAACTCCATTGAAAGGGTATGAAGCAGAATGAGCCAATGTGAGGACAGAATTTCAGATATAGAAGATAAGATTGCAACTAGTGACCAGGAAAGGAAAAATGTCTTTAAAATTGTAAGGGACCATGGGAAATCAGTCCAGCAGCTGCTGGATGATGCAAAGAAGAATAACATAAGACTGATTGGAGTCAATGAAGAAACAGGAGAGAGTGCAGATGACAAAAAAAAAACAAAACTGTTCACTCAATCAAACTCTTGAACAAATGAACTTAACAGATGTTTACAGAGTGTTCCACCCCAAAAATTCAGAATACACATTCTTTTCAGCTGCACATGGGTCTTTCTCCAAAATAGACCACATACTCACTCATAGAACATATTAAGTAAGTGCAAAGGAATTGAAGTTATCCCCTGTATATTATCAGACCATAGTGTAATGAAATCGGAGATCAATAGCAAAAGAAACCACAACAATTTCATAAAAACATGGAAATTGAACAACACACTTCTGAATAACTAGTGGGTCACAGAGGAAATTACAGAAGAAATCAGACAGGTCCTACAATTAAATGACGATGACAATACAACATATCGGAATCTGTGGGACACAATGAAAGCAGTCTTACGAGGGAAATTCATAGCAGTGAATAGTCATATTAGGAAAACAGATTGAGCCCAATTAAACAACCTGATGCTAAACCTCAAACTTCTAGAAAAAGAACAGTTGGACAAACTCAAAGCTCATACAAGGGAGGAAATTATAAAGATCAAGGCAAAAATCAATGCAATGGAGACTAAAAGAATGATACAAAAAATCAATGAAGCCAAGAGTTGATTCTTCAAAAGAATCAACAAAATTGACAAACCCTTAGCCAATATTATCAGAAAAGGGAAACAAAAGGCCCAAATCCATGCAATTAGAAATGCAAAGGGTGAAATTATAACGGACCCAGCAGAAATCCAGAGGATCATCAATACCTACTTCTAGAACCTATACACCAATAAGATGAAAAACAGAAGAAATGGACGGATTCCTAGATATGTATGAATTACCAAAGTCGAACGAAGAAGACCTAAAATTTCTAAACAACCCAATATCAGTTAATGAAATTGCAAACGTAATTAAAAACTTACCAACTAAGAAAAGCCTGGGTCCTGATGGCTTCAACGCTGAATTCTACAAGACATTTAGAGAGGAGCTCCTCCCATTACTGTTTAAACTCTTCACTGAAATTGAAAGGGAAGCAATATTCCTGAATTCATTCCTGGGAGCAAGCATCACCTTGATCCCCAAAGCAGAGAAAGACCCAACCAAAAAAGAGAACTATAGGTCAATCTCACTAAAGAACATAGATGCAAAAATCCTTACTAAGATACTGGCAAATAGAATGCAGAAGATCGTCAAGAAGATCATACACCCTGACCAAGTGGAATTCGTCACAGAAATGCAGGGATGGTTCAACATACACAAATCAACCAATGTAATACACTATATCAATAGAGCCAAGGACAAAAACATATGATCATCTCAATAGATGCAGAAAAAGCATTTGACAAAATCCAACATGCATTTATGATAAAAACCCTACAAAAAATTGGAATAGATGGTCTCTACCTCAAACTGATAGAAGCCATCTATGAAAAACCAACAGCCAATATCATACTAAATGGTCAAAAACTGAAATCCTTCACACTAAAATCAGGAACAAGACAAGGATGTCCACTATCGCCACTCTTGTTCCATATAGTTTTGGAAACATTAGCCATGGCAATTAGATAAGAGAAAGAAATAAAAGGAATAAAAATAGGAAATGAAGAAGTCAAATTCTCATTATTTGCTGATAACATGATATTCTATTTAGAAGACCCCAAGAACTCCACCAGAAGTCTTCTAGACATAATAACTAAATTCAGAAATGTAGTTGGATACCCATCAACACACAAAAATCAATAGCTTTCCTCTACACCAACAATAGACTTACTGAGAGAGAAATAGGGCAAATAATTCCTTTCACAATAGCATCCAAAATACTGAAATACCTAGAAATCAACCTAACAAAAGAAACCAAATACCTCTTCTATGAAAATTATAGCACTTTGAAAAGAGAGATTGAAGACAATATCAGAAAATGGAAAGACATCCCTTGCTCCTGAGTAGGAAGGATCAACATAGTGAAAATGGCTGTACTTCCAAAACTGCTATATAGATTCAATGCAATCCCAATTGAAATCCCAGCAGCATCTTTCATAGACCTTGAGAAAGCAATCCAAAAATTCATTTGGAACAAGAAGAGACCCAGAATAGCAAAAGCAATTCTAGGTAACAGAGACATGGCAGGGGGTATTACAACCCCCAACCTGAAAATATACTACAAAGCTACTGTATAAAAAACAGCATGGTACTGGCAAAGAAACAGAACTGAAGACCAATGGAACAGATTAGAAGATGCAGAAACAACTCCAGACACACTCCGCCACCTCATCTTTGACCAAGGAGCCAAACACACTCACTGGAGGAAAGATAGCCTCTTTAATAAATGGTGCTGGAGAAATTAAGTTTCAACTTGCCATAGACTAAAACTAGACCTATATCTCTCACCATGCACTAAACTAAAATCGAAGTGGATTAAAGATCTAAATATTAAAATAGAAACTCTGAACCAGTTGGAACAGAGGTTAGGTAGGACTCTTGAAGATATTGGTGTAGGAAAAGATTTTATGAACAAAACCTCAGTTGCCCATGAACTAGCACAAACAATCAACAAGTGGGATCTCTTCTTACTAAAAAGCTGCACAGCAAGAGAAACCACCAGCAGTGTGAAGAGACAACCCACAATGTGGGAAAAAATTTTCACCAGCAGTCCCTCAGACAAAGGTCTACTATTTCGAATTTATAAAGAACTTAAAAAAAATAAGACCTCCCAAATTAAAAAACCCAATCCAAAAATGGGCATCTGAAATGAACAAACATTTCTGAGACAAAGAAGTAGAAATGGGAAATAAACATATGAAAAAATGTTCCACATCACTGGTCATTCGAGAGATGCAAATGAAAACAGCGCTGAGATTCCATCTCACTCCAGAAAGAATGGCTGCTATCATGAAATCAACCAATAACCAATGCTGGCAGGGCTGTGGGGAAAGGGAAACCTTGCTCCACTGCTGGTGGGAGTGTCGACTGGTGCAACCACTGTGGAAATCAGTATGGATATACCTCAAAGAACTAGGACTGGAAGTCCCATTTGACCCTGCTATTCCACTGCTGCGTATCTTCCCCCAAAGAATTAAAAGAATCATATCACAGTGATATATGTGCACCCATGTTCGTAGCAGCACAGTTTACAATAGCTAAAACTTGGAAACAGCCCAAATGCTCATCAACTGGAGACTGGAAAAGAAAATGTGTTTTTTTTTTTTTATAAAATGGAGTACTACTCAGACATAAAAAATGAGAAATTAGAGACATTTGTTGCTAAATGGATGCATTTGAGGCGATACTCTTAAGTGAAATAAATAGGATACACGTGTCAATACTGAATAGTTTCTCTAGTGTGAGAAACTGAAAGTGTAAATAAGGACTAAAAGGCATAATAGATAATGTGAAATAGGAAGAAAAGGGGCAAAGGGGAAGGGGTAGGGGAAAGGAAAGAAGGGAATGGAATTAATATGAGAAAATGAAAAAAAGGAAACAAAGTCTCTTTAAATAGAGAGGGATGGAGGGGTTGAAGAGAGGGCAGGGGAAGGAGGAAAAATAAAAATCAAGAGAGTATGTAAAGGTGCAAATTTCCAATGATGAATCCTATTATATTGTATACCTAAAATGTACCAATAAATGGATATACAGTTTAAAAAAATGAACCTATATGGCACAGACACCTTTTGTATTAAAGCAAGGTCCTGGGAGACCCACCGTGCCAGTCATTGACCTTCAATTGTCTCAGGATGGAACTCAGAGAAGAGGGGACCTAGAATAGCAGCAATTTAACCCCCTGTCTAACAGTATCTTGGTCTGTTTCCTGATTCTGTATCTGAATATCACAGAATGGGCAATTTATAAAGGATGGAGTTTTCATTATGAAGTTTTCACCCTTCTGGAGGCTGGGAGGCTGGGACCTCCAAGAGCAAGAAGTCAGCCTCTGCTCAGATCTGGTGAGGACCTTGCTGCAGAATTCCAAGGCAGTGTAAGGTGTCACAAGGTCAGACAGAGCAACGGTGCAGATTTGAGTCTCTTCCTTTCTAATGGAGCAGCTGCTGATACCATTGGGGCAGTCCCACCCTCATGCCCCTATCCAATCTTAACTATCTCCCAAGGGCCACACCTCCAGTACCATTAACAAATTATGTTGAGAACTGGATTACAATATGAGTTTTGGAGGAGAGAACTACCTAGACCACAGCACACAATATTTCAGTATTTTAAATAACTGGTACAGTGGCCACCATGGTGAAATCAGGCAGAGCAGAGTCTCAGAACAAAGGGGTGCAGGAAACTACTTCTGCTGGGGTACTTGGGTAGATTTTTCAGACTACAGCCCTCCCTGGCTGGCCCTGCTTAATGTACCTGGGTTTTGTTTTGATGGTTGGAACTTCCCTCTTTATTATTACTAGTGCGCCGGGAAAGGCAATCAGAACAGAACATCGAAGCTTCTTCACCTTAACAAGCTCTACATCCCACCTACACCCTGCCCTGTCCTTTTGGCACTGGGATTCCCCGCAGGTCCTCTTCACTTTATTACCTAAGGGGCGTTCGTCCCCCAGATGGTCAAACAGAGCATCACCAATCCTGCTACATTTCCCTTGTCATCAAGAAAGACTAGGGTGCTGAGTGGTCAGGCCCACTGTAAAGAAACAGAAAGTAAAAATACTTCCCTCTTCTTGGAATTCAGATGCATTTTCTATCCCCCTTTCTGTGAGTTTCCACATTCAGCACTTTTTTTCTTTTCAGCAGTAAAATCATTCTCTGTAGGAGAATTTAACTTTGATCTTTAGAGATGCCCTTTAAATGTGGTTACAGTCAAATATGACTGTGAAAACTCAAAAGTCAACAGTCAAAGATACACATTCACCCACAGAGACCTGGAGAAGCATCTATTGGGAGCCTATGGCTCGCAAAGGGCCACAGCTCTGGATTCTCTCACATGTCATGCCCCTGGAAACTCAGAGAGCCTGTGCTCTGAACTCATTTGGGCTTAGTCCCTTAATTTATTAGACCCCATTAAATAAAGTACTTTCATCTGCAAAGGATTCTGATTCCATCAACTGAAAACTAGGCTGGCTGCCTTTTTCTGGGTCATTCTCTACAGAAACCCCCTTCCCTGAATGTGGCAATGGCAGGGACAGTGAGGGTGTCTTAGTCTGTTTTGTGCTTCATGTAGCAAGGCCAAATCTGCCTCCGAGTCTCAGAACCTAGAATGCAACTGACTGGGTTATTATAATGAACAGATATGTCTTGGGCTTATGGTTCTGGAGACTGAGAGGTCCAAAATCAAGGAGCTGCATCTGGTGAGGGCTTTATGCTGCAGCATCTCATGAAAGATGGTGGAAAGGAAAGAGAGTGCACGTATGGGGGGAGGGGAGGAAAGCTCAGGGGACAAGTACTTTGCTTATATCACAAGCTCACCCCAGCAATAGACATTCATCCATTCCTCTTAAATACCCTCTTAAAGGTCCCGCCTCTCAGCACTGTCACTCACACTGGAGATTAAGTCTCCAGAGCATGAGCTTTGGGGGACATATCCAAGCCATAGCAGAGGAGGAAGCACTTGAAAGGTGAACTGATGTTCAATAAGATGACTTTACAAATCATTCAGGTGCTCTAAGACTCAGAGGCAGATTTGGCCTTGTTACATGCAGCCCAGGGTTAGAGAGGGCAAACTGGAAATGGTTTAGGGGCAAGTGTAAGCTTGGCAGTCAGGTGCTCAGTGTGGAGAGACACTCACTGGAAGACCTAGAGCTGTGTAGATCCTCTGCTTGGGCTGGATTGGGCATTCTTCCACCACAGTGGCTCATTTCCAAGGACTAAAGCCCATGAGAGATGAGAAGCAGGTGGAAATAGTACTGCCTGCTATTATCTAGCCTTGGAAGTCAGGCAAGGCCACTTCTATGACATTCCATTCGTTGGAGGGATCACAAAGTCCCATCTAGGTCAAGGAAGGGAAACAACTCTTCCCCTTGATAGGAGAGGCATGCATTGGAAATATTGCAGTGGGGATTTGAGGAAAACACAACTATCCCCTGTCAAAAGAATTTTCACTTATTCTTGGTGACTGATTGATGTTTCCTTCTTCTTCACCCAACTCTCCATAAAATTTACCTCCTTTGCCCTTTATCCCTGTGCCCTCTAGAGTATGGAAATAATGAGCAAGAAATGGGTCCATGGCTGGTAATGAAGAAGGCAGTGGAAGCAAAGGCTCTCCCTAGCTAACAGCAGCCATGCTGTTCTGAAACTTCAGATATGATGGGAAGTAGCCCCACTACAGGCGAGTGCTCCTCCCACTGCAGAGCCTGCTGTGTTCTCAAACCAGAGAAGGCAGAAGGCTGTGCTCCCAACAGTCTTGTCTGCATTTTGTATGCTCTTGAGCTAGCAAGAGAAGGGACTTCGTGCCATTATGCAAAGAATGTAATAAAAAGCCAAACTCGTGTGCTCCCGGTGGTGACCCTGGGTAACGGATATGCAGAGATTAGCTTTCCAGAGCCCGGGTCTAGGAGCAGCTATGTGGACCCACAGAGCAGGAGCAGGAGCAGCAGCAGGGAACTTGGTCTGGTTGCTTCTGACATTCCTTTCACCCACAGCCTCCCGTAAAGCTCATCAGCCGCAGAAAATTGTCCTGGGGAAATTCAAGGCAGGACAAGGGGGATAAAAAAGGAGAAAGCACCATGGAAAATTGGTGCTTCTCAGGCCCCATGTCTTGACTTATTCCCTGTTTGGAAATAAAGGATTAGCCTGACTATAAAGATTAACAAAGGACAAGCATCTCCCTTCCGTGAAGGTTCCTAAGACTTCTCCTGCAAATACTTCCCTTGGAACTCAGAGTCCTGTTTGTGTCCTTCCAGTAGGTGGGACAATGTTGGAAGTTAGTGTATTCCTGAGTAGAATGAAGAGGTCCTCAGTGCACCTTCTGTACCTTTCCTTGGCATTCTGGAGGCTTTTCTACCTCTGCTTCAGCTCAGCTGTTGGAGATGCACCTGTTGGTCATTATTAATGTTGGCCAAGCTACCATGTGGCAGTGCTCTGACCACCACCCCATCACTCAACCGATGGGCACAGGGAGACTAATATTTGGCTTAACCCAAGGAAAACAAAAGTTAGAAGACTCATCTGAGTGTAAAAAAAAAAAAAAAAGAGAGAGAAAGATTTACATAACACACACTTGTAAGTGTAACAAATTCCAAAATAAGCAAAATTTTCATTTAGTGAATTCACCAACGTACACAGGGCATTCTTGTGATATTCAATGAACACATGCTGTAGGAACAGCAATGTAAGCCAGTGGTTGCTAGCTACTATTCTCACTACCTTGGCAGTAGATGCTTTCTTCCTCCTTTGTATGACCAGAGCCCTGTCTATGCCACCTAGAGGCCTGAACTCAGAAGCCAAAGAGATGTAGAGGGCTGAGCCTGCAAGGGAACATTTCTGGTTTAAAATGAATGAAAATACAGAAGGGTGAAATAGGCTCTGTTTAAAAGTTCAATGGATTCGCATTTCAGAATCCAACTATTATCACCAAACCTGCTAATTCTGAACCTTTGACAAGACATCATTGTTTGACATGGAATCTGAGTCTATTTCTAACAACTTCCAGAAAAGAAACACACAGCAACTACTCAGTAAACATCTGAGATAGGGATTAGTAGAATCAGACCTTCTTCTTCCTTTTGCCTCAGCCAGAGCCAAGGCAAAGCATTTTCCAACTGGTCAGAAGGAATGAGGCATAGGAAAGCAAAGGTGCAGGGGGAAAAAGAAGAAGTGCAGGCCATGAGAAAGAGAGAAGTACTACTCAACAAAGAAGGCAGGTGCTGTCAGAGGTATAAAATCTTTCCAAGATGATGAAAGCAAGAAGAAAAATAAATAGAAAAACCTCAATGCACCATCTGCTTTGCTCGGGAGAGCAGTGACAGGGTGGGAATAGGACAAACCAGATGGCCACAACTCTTTCCAAATGATCACTTGATCACCTTCTGTGGGTTTTCTTAAAAAGGGAACGCAAATAAGAATTATGGTTAATATTTAGAAAATCATCTTCTATGGGCAAGGAGTTACAGAAAGTTAAAATGTACATTTTCACAACCCAAACACCTTCAAGCACCTTGAGCACTGACGTGCTGGGTAGGCCCCTGTACTCAGGGGTGGAGCCACCCTGGTGACAAGGAGCACTGCTGATGTAGTGTTCGCGTCCTAATTCTTACATGCAACTGGAAGCAATTTTGAGACACAAAGTTGCATAAGAGTTGACAGACAAGAGTGGAGTGATTTTCCTATTCATTAATTCACTAGCTCACAGACTCATTCATTCAGATGTATCTACCCAGATACATTCAGATGTATCTACTAGGTACCAGGTGCTGTTTCGGGCATTAGGAAAGGAGGTTTATTTTAAGTACCTTTGTTGCTTGTAATTAGAACCCTTATGGAATGATTGCTTCTCAGCGGTGTCTTTTAGATATAGCTAGTCTTTAAGTTTTGAGTCTCTAATGACTCTGAGGCTGTCTCATTTTCATTATACCAGGAAGGACAACTGATTAGATCAATCACAACACCTTAGCCCAAGTGATACAATCAGCAACACCATAGCATCAAGTACATCTTAGAAAATGACATTTTGTGGTAGTTATTAATCTATCACCTTTCGCTGTGTGAATTAAATCAAGATCAAGGACCAACCCAACATATGTTTATAGCGAATAAACTCTTCAAAATAACAACTTTACCCCTCGGGATGGAGAGTTAGAAGGAGTTGGGGAGGAAGGGATAGATAGGTAGAAGGATAGGGGAAGATTAGCAGTGAGGCCAGAGGACATAGGGGAGAGAAGGAAAAAGAGAATCATAGACAAATAAAGAAGAAATCTGAATGAGGGCCAGAACAGGAATAAAAAGGGAGATGAACAATGTGGGACAGAAGGAGAGTGAGTGTAAGAGAGAGAGAAAGGAAAGAGAAAATAAAGAAGAAAAAAAAGGAGAGAAAAACTAAAATTTGCGAAGAGTAGGAAAAACAATTAAAGATAAGAGGAGGAAAAAAAAAACCCCAAACCTATAATACTAATTTTGGAAATAAAAAATAAAAAAGAAAATGAAGGGCCTCTTTCAGGGTATGTCTCTGCTGTCACAACAGACAATGTGGGCAGCAGTGTGCAGATGTAAGTCAGTGAGTCCCAGCAAGCCAGTCGCAGACCTGTGAGATTCAGGGAGATTCTGGCTGCAAGTCCCAAGTTGAGCTCCCTGTCCTCCTGTAGGGTTGAACTCTGCAGGGTTGTACTGCAGGTTCCAGCTGCCCTTCCCCTGAAGATAGTCCCAGTCCTGATGGGAGGTAAAGATCCCTCCAACTTACCCAGTATGGTGGTCTGGTGGTCCGGTGTCTCCTGTGTCTTTGTAGTGTGGAACCAGGTGGCTGTACAGAGAAGAGGCCAGAGGAGCGGGGGGGCGGGGGGGGTGTCCTGCAGGCACCCTTCCAGCTAAGTGGATCACTCCCGGGGGCTCAGGCTGCATGGGGCGGGTCCCCTGCCTGCGACCAGGAAAGGAGGTTTAAACAGGACACTGTCCTGTAACCTGAGGGCTCCAGCGTAATAATCACAAAATCGGTGATGTCCCTGAGCCCAAGGACAGCAGTGGCAGATGGTAGTGGTAGGGTGGTGTGAAATGACTTGATGGTGCAGCTTGAGTGGGCTGGTGCAGGACTCTCGGGCAGGAAATTGTCTACACCTGCCAGTGTCAAGGAGGACTTAGTGCAGGGCAGGGACATTTGTGCAGTCCTGAAAGATTCACCTGATGTTTATGAAGGATGATATGGAGATTAGTCAAACTGAAGCTAGTTTGAGAAAAAAGGAGGAGATTTCAAGAGCACATAGGGGCTTTTCTGGAACCGCAAAACCAGTCCCCAAAGCCTAGGGCAGAAGCTCAGTGACTCTGAGAAGGAAAGCAGGGAGCTGATCGCCGGCCTCTTCACCTCTCTGACATCTGTCTCTCCTCCCTGCTTGACAGTCTTGGCCCTCCTGTCTGTATATCAGCATTTTAAACTTCTTTAGCCATGCAGAGGAATACAACCTACTCACACCTCCTGAGCTGGCCCAGGTATGACTCAGACACAGTGGAAACTGGCTCATTTATATGTGCCCCAGATCCATATTCTTGGCAGAAAAAGTTCTGATTGGTCCTCTTGAACTAGGTGTCCGTTTGAATTAGGGGTCTCCTGAGAAATTAAACCAATAGGAGATAGAGATGGATGGAGAGATAGATGATGGGAAGGGGGCTATATATGGGAATTGGCTCACACAGTTAAGAAGGCTAAGAAGTCCGATGGTAGGCCACCTGCATGCTGGAAAACCTGGGGAACCAGTGGCTTGGCTAAATCCAAAAGCCTGAGAACCCAGGCATCTACCAGTGCAAGTCTGGATTCCAAGGACAAGAAAACCTGGAGCTATAATGTCCAAGGGTATGGGGAGAAAGGTATCCCAGCTCCAGAAGACAGAGGGGCAACTTCTTGTCCTTAGGCAACTGATCTTTGGATAACCAACATAGAGGGGAAGGAAGTAGGTCTCTAGCTCTACCTGAACTCCCCCTTGCTCCTCTTCAACCCAGTGGTTCTCAGGCTATTTCCTGACATTGACCTTTGATTTTTAATTTTAAGTACTTACTCTGTTCCAAGAAACTTAAGTATTTGATTTTGGCACTTTATTTAGAATATCTCATTTTCATCCTTATTCAAAATTTACCAGGTTAGTATTGTTATTATTGTCCCTATTCTATGGACAAGGAGAGAAAGTTGCTACCATAGAAGTAAATTGTACTAGGCACTCTTGGACCCATTGGTGGAGTTAGGATCAGCAGTTAAATTTCTCTGGCTTCAAAGGCTGCTTGAGTTATGATAAACACAAGAGTTATCCACAAAGAGCTTGTGATCTAACTGGGAGGACAGGACCAGCAAATGTTGGTGGTTACTTACCCAGGCAGCAGACTTGGATTTGAACCCCAGTTCACAGTCATTTCCTGTGCAAATGAGTAAGTTATTTCATTTTCTCATCCATTTTCTCATCTTTAAAAAATAGAGGTGCTAATAGTACATCTCTCATAAAATTGCTAGGAGGATTAAAGTATATTGCTCATGTAAACAGTGTTGTGCATTTAATAAGTACTTTGCAAATTCCCTACTCTATTTGTTTTCTATAATGATAACACAGGGTGTATTATAAGTGATAAGTGATGTGCTCAAAGCACCTTACCCAAACAAGGTAAGGAGGAGGGTCCTCCCTAGGACACATGCAATGCTGGTGGTATACAGCATCTGGTTTCCTGGCCAGCAGAGCACTGTGGATAGGAAGCATTTCTGTGGGCAAAGGTGAACCATCTGCTTTAGCTCAGAACTAAGGCTGCCACCCTGAGCAGATCTCCTTGCTGGTGTTCTCTGGGAAAGGGGCAGCATTGGGTACTAATGTGGTGGGACACTGTCCTTGGAGCAGGGGCCGCATCCTACCCTCTGGGTATAGAGTTTACTGGCTGAGGGACCAGAGCATCCTAACCTACAGACCTAGCCTTATCAGCATTCAGCAATGGAAAGGTGCATCTAAGGATCTAATTACCAAGCCAGTGCAGGATTTCCCTTCAGAATGGCCACTACTAGGGCAGAAGAAACCCCAGAGCTGAGCACAATCCAGAGCTAGGGAGCCCATGCCTTCCACCTTGCTCTCTTTGAAGTATGTTTTCATGTAACGTGGTTTAAAGTAACATGGACTGGGCAGGCCTTTTCCAGAGTAACTTGTCTTCTCTGAATGAAATAATCAGTGTCTGTAGTCTATAGGAGAACCTAGGTGTTAGCAACTAAAAGAATTTAGCTTCTCTGAGAATGAATGGTTGGTGAATTTGAATGTTGATTCTCTTTGTATACCCAGTCCATCTTACCAAAAGCAAAGTTAAATGCTTATCAACAACTGATCAGTGGAATGTTCTTGAGCAGCGGAAATGTGCTCATTCCTAGAAAGAGATATAAGTACAAGTAAGAGTTTTAATTTTAAACTGTTAAAAGTTTTAAGAGTATAAGTAAAGAGCTTTATAAGATACACATAAAGTAGCAAACTCTACACATGGTAGCAAGCTGCAAGTGTATGAAGAATGTCTGCAGGCTCAGTAGCTCCTTGCCTGGTGACAGCGGCACCTGTACCTGCACCCTGCCAGATTATGTGACAATGTATTTGCTAAGGTCTTTGTCTCAGGCTTGAGTGGCGAAAGGGATGCTATTTCCTTACAGCAGTAAGAATGTTCTCCCCAACTCTAATTCCCTTAGGCTCCAAATCAGCTTGTTGGGGCCTCCTGTCCCCAATCTTTTATTTCCACTTTGACACCCTCAGCAATTTCCCCTAAGCAGATTAAATTTCTGATTCAGTCCCTTGAACCAGAGAGAGAAATATTTTTGTTCATCTTTCTTTTTCCAGCCTCTATCATCTACCAATTCATTTCTATACACTGCTACAGGGGAGAAACCTTTTATCTATTAATGATTGCATAGTGTGTTAGTATGTGTCTGTGGGTCTCTGTGTGTGTGCTTGCCTGCGTGTGTACCCAAGCAATATTTTCAACCAGACTTTTGAAAGCTCAAAGAAATCAGAGTATTTTAAGAGAAAGTTTAATGGAGTGAGGAAAACTTCATGTTCTTTAAACAATGGCAAGGATTAACTGTGTGACAGGATGAAAGGAAAAAAACAAGAGACTCTGGCAAAAGGACCAACAAAATCCAAGACCCAGAGGTATAAATGAGTAGAGCTTGTTTAGGGGAGCCGGGAGAGTAGTGTGCCAGTTAACCTTGATTGGCAGCTCGGCTGAGTGAAGAGACTCCTGGAGAGCTGATTGGATTGTGAAGCCACTAATGACTTCAGAGCTGAATGGGCTACTAGGAGGCGGGGCTGGTTGGAGGAGGCAGGTCCTAGGGGTGTGACCTTGTGGACTATATCTGGTCCCTGGCCTCCTTCCCTGGCTCTTACCTTGTACTCTGTTTCTCAGTCACCATGAAGCAAGTAACTCTGCTCTACCACCATGTTTCTGCTTCAGAGCCAGTGAGCATGGACTGAAACCATGCACCAAAATAAACCATGCTCATTCTTTAAGTTGTGGATGTCAGGTATTTTGTTCCAGCAATGGAATGCTTGGAAGAGGATAGAAACTGTAGCAACAGGAAGCCATGAAATGTCAGGATGGGCAGGTAAGGTGAAGCTGCGTTCTTAGAAATCGAGGGGCTGAGAGTGCATTGTTATGGCAGACAGTGAGGCCTGGGAGGGAGGACTGTGCCAGATGACATCAGTGGTCACAGCTTTCAAGGGTGCTAGCACTGACCAGGGAATGCCCATGCGAGACTGGATGAGGGAAAGGTGTGTACATGTGTGGCCAAGGAAGAAATGGTCTGTGAGAGGAGAGCAGTGGGGCAAGTGTGCCTGGTGGGGGATATAGGCAGAAGAGTGGGGCATTCTGGGGTGAACGGGGACACTCTTTTCCTGCAATGTTGGCACTTGATTAAAGTTTCCTTGGCCTGTGAACTATATTCTAAAGGAAACTTCTATTCCAAACTTCTATTGAAAGGTTTCATACCTTTCAATGCCCACCTATACTCTGTCTTGTTCACTACTCACTTCCTTAACAAGTCTCTCCCAGGTCTGCCCCAGAACCCCAGCCTCCTTTGTTTTCCATTGCAATCTTTTTTGCCGTGAACCTGAGTTTCACCATCTGTGTGTCCTTTTAGACATGGAAGTCCTGCATTCTCTTTCTTGTTGGCTCATCTTCTTTGGTGATAATGATGGTAGGGTCCCTTCACCTTTTTCCCAAGCTTTTCTGTGTTCATTTCTGCCTCCAGCCCTCTTTGCCTCTTCTTTTCTATTGTATTCTCCCCTGACCTAGAGGAATGAGATGGAAAAAAAGTTTTACTGGAAACTCCAAGATTCATATGTGATAAACTGAGAATGTTGATTCCCTGCAGCAAAAGACAATACCTGATTCCTTAAATGTTCTCTTATTTTATAACAGAACTGTGGGGCTTGTTCTTCCCCTCTGTTACTCAAAGGTCACTTGGGGGTTCTAGGTGATTCATCGTGTGGAACCCAAGGAATTTCAAAGATTTAGGCTCAGCCCTCTGAAAGGTTATAATGCTACACTTCAACTTGGAACCATAACACCTTGCACCCATGTAACAGATCAAAATTTGTTTGGGATATGGAGCTGGGGTTGATCCCTAACTGAAGTAGAGAGTGAATGTAATGACCAAAAGCCAAATGGTCCTGAGAATCATGGCTTTCTTCTGAGCTTCACTCAAGGGCAACAGGTAGAACATAACTGATGCTGACAGATCTTAGGTCTGAATGAAAGGACACCTATGCACATGCAGGGCATTAGTTTTGGAAGAGGCATTGGGGGCAGGAATGTGAATTGTGTCAGGAATGTCAACAAGTCTCAGATTTAGGAGGTACTATTCATTTATTATTATATTTTTAAGCAAAGGTGGTACATATGTTTTCTAGGGCAGCCAAAGCATGCCACAGGCTGAGTGGCCTAAACAACAGAAATTTATTTGCTCACATATCTAGTGACGGAAGGCCAAGATCAAGTTGCTGGCAGGATTGATTTCCTCTAAGGCTTCTCACCCAGACTTGCAGATAGTGGTCTCTCGTGTTTTCATGCTGTTACCCCTCTGTGCACACACAGCCGTGGTGTCTATCTAGTAGATCTCCTCTTCTCATATCAGCTGCAGTCAGACTGGATTAGGGTCCACCTCATGAACTTATTTCAATTTAGTCACCCTTTTCGAGGATCTAGACCCCAAATACAGACATAGTCTGAAGTACTGGGGGTTAGGATTTCAACCACTGATTTTAGGAGAGGGCATATTCAATATAATAGGTAGCCTGAGGTAATCTTTGCCTGAACACTGATAGTTATCACTGCTAACATTTACTGAGTATCACTTGCTATGCGCCAGGATTTTTGTAAGCACTTTTCTCAGATTATTCCATCTCTTCTTCACAATCACATAGTATATAGTTAAAGATTATATGAATTATAAATCAATTATGAATTGCTACTATTTTTCCTGAAAAGTGGTAAACTTAATTTGGCATAATTGCATGGCTCTAGTAGATGCTGTACCCCAGTCCGTGACCTGGGTCCCTGTGATGTAATATGACTTGGAATAATAGGAGAATCATATCCTCATGCTTTGATTGTTAGGAGATCTCTGGAAAGCACAAGGCTTCCTTTCTCAATCTATGCTTTTCCCAAAGCCAATCCTGAGTCAGATGCTGGGACAGTGTGAATGGGTAGACCACAGCCTGGCATAGAAGTGTCTTACCCTGACAGCCCCTTCTCATCTCTCCATGTACTGTATCTCCAAGGGCCTTCTTCAGCTAAATCATCAAAATTAAGACCTGTAGCGCACGCAGATCTGTAGTATGTGCCCTGGAGAGCCACTCAGGAAACTGCCGAGTGTTTTGTAGAAGCAGCACATTAGTACCAGGCCTTCTCATTTAATCCACCTAGCAACTGTGAAGAAGCTATTCTTATTCCTGTTTACAGACAAGGAAACTGAAATCGACCTGGCCATATCCCTGGGTACCACCCTTCCCTTGTGTGACCTTGAGCTAGACAACCTCTCTGGGTGGGTCTCACTGGCTTCAACTCCTACTTTGACTTCTTCTTGTGACTAATGATAGACATTAGCACTTACGCTGAAAGAGCCCAGCACGCAGGCCCAACTCCAACGCCACATTCTATACTGTGTAACCTCCTTCTGGGATTCTCATCCTCCAGACTCCACAAGTGAAACCACTTTGATAGAGCTTACATACCTCCTCCACTGCCCAAACACCCTCCTCTCCTTTGTCACCTACAAAGAGCTCACCAAGTTTGCATGTGGGTAGAACTGCCCCTGGGGTATGAATCAGTCAGCCATGGCATGGTTGCAACTCCCGGGCGAGCTGTCCCCAGCAGCCCTGGGCCACCCTGCCAACTCAAAGTGAGAGTGCCATGCACTTGGGTGAAGAGTGACACTGAATTTTCTATCTCTTCTCTGGCCTTGCAGGAGGCTCTGTCGGTGGTGAGCGACGACCAGTCCCTCTTTGACTCAGCCTACGGAGCGGCGGCCCATCTCCCCAAGGCCGACATGACCGCTTCGGGGAGTCCTGACTATGGGCAGCCCCACAAAATCAATCCCCTCCCGCCACAGCAGGAATGGATCAATCAGCCAGTGAGGGTCAACGTCAAGAGGGAGTATGACCATATGAATGGATCCAGGTAAGCTTGCCAGGCTATACGGGGACAGTTCTAACCCAAGTGACTGAGTCACACAGATCCCTAATAAGTGCCTGCTGGCAATCAGAGCTGTGGTGCTGGACCCGGGAGCTTGTGTTGGTCCCTAGAGAGGTGGGGCAAGAAGGGCCAGGAAGCCCACCTTCACTCTAGTCTAGACACAGCCAGGTTCAATTCAGGGCTGAGACATTATATATTCATCAAATCTCTGTTTGTGTCCAGCCAACCCCAGGCCCAGCCCCTCGTGGGAATAATTTAGCAAGATACTCTTCTCTGTGCAGTTGAATCTACTTAACCTGTGTGAATAGGTCTTGTTAGAGCAAAGATGGACCAAACTATTTATCTATCAATTGTGGAGAAAGGCAGATGTGTGAAGGAGTGAACTGTGGCTGGGAGGAGGCACCATACCTGGAAAGTATGCATGAAGAATATTAGGAAAGATATCCAGAGCAAGGAAGACTTTGCTTCAGAAATGGTAAGAGGAGAATCCAGGGAGAGAAAAATCACAGAAGCAAGAAAGAGCTCAGGCTCATGGACAGGTAGCCTGGGTTTCAGGTCCTGCCTCTGCGTTTTGCACAAATTATCCAACTCCTTCAGAGGGCCAGCTTCCTCCACTGATGCCAGGCTGGATGATTCACTTCTTCCCTGGCTTCTTAATCCTAGTACTGCAGGAAAAGGACCCAGAACAGTGTCTAGGACTCAGAAAGGGCTTGGAGAGTGATATTGGTCATTATGGACAAAGGCTTGAAAGAGAGAAAACATTAGCTCATTATTACCTGGTAATTTCCAGTGATTTTCAGACAGTTCACTGGGCCTAAAGCACAAGGAGATAAAGATACAAAGCAAGACAGAGTCCTGATTGGTAGGCTAAGAAAAGAAGCCATTTACTCCATAGGCAGAGAGACCGGCCCTAAGGACATCACCAGAGTTGTCATTCAGGGCTAGTGATCTGACAATTGTCCTGCACAGAGGGTAGGGACAGAAATTCAGAAAGATAAGTTAATGAGATAAAAAATAAAGGTATGAGCTAGGGTGATGGTACTGATTATGGAAATTATAAAAGGTTAGATATGTAAGGGACATATCACAGAGATAATTCACAGGGCTTAGGTGAATAAATATTGAAGAGGGGGGCAAGTGAGAAGAAAGAATCAGAGAAGACCAGAGCCTGGAAGTTTTGAAGGGTGGTATTGTTAGCAACCTTAGGAGTGTGGGAGATGAATTGCTTTGGGGAGAGATACCAGTGCTCTCTGTGGACATCACTATGAGCAACATCCAGACAAAAATGTTTATTAGGCTTTGGAAACCAAAGCTTAGATAATACTTTGGGGCTGGAATTTATGTTCAGAACTGTCTTTAAGGGTTTTAACTGTGCACATGAAGAGTCATGGAGGAAACGAGACCAGGGAGAGAAGAGAGAAGGCGGGAAGGAGGTGGCGGCTGGGAGGGAGAGCTTCTCCACAGCAGCTGCCTCATACCTGCCTGTTCCTATGGGAACCACCAGCCCTGCCTCAGTCCCACTAACCAAAACCAGAACCTGAGCCCCAGTCACCTTCCTGGATTCTAGGGTTACAGAAAAGCAAAGAGGTCCTGAGCCAGGGACTCCTCAAATGCATTTCATCCCACAGAGAGAATAATGGTGATGTAGTAGTTCCTAACAGTGGTACAGCACATGTTTATGAAATGCTTTTTCCATGTTCTTTTATCTCTTGCTCCTCACCACTCTCCTCAGAGGTAGATAATGTAACTCAATTATTACCTAGAAAGGTACACTGGACTTTGACAGGAAAGTGCTCTGTCTAAGGAGCCAGAAGAAACAATGTTGGCACCTGGCCCAGGTTTTCAAATTCCTTGGGTATCTTTCTGCCCCTCCCTTTCTGCCTGTATTTTGTGTTTTTACACCATGGTCTCATTTCTGCCAACATCCACCAATGAGCCAAGGAGCAGGCTTGTTCAGCAATGGCTTCCAAATTGCCCTGGCAACAAGGAGTTCCCCATGCTGGTCTCAAATCCCAATTCCATTGGTCTGTTGTAGCCTGAATCTGACCTCTGCTCCCCACCCCAGCCTAGTAGCCCCATCTGCACAAGGCTATTCTGGTAGCATCCCATTCTGTGGTCTTCCCCAATTCCATTGGTGGTGAACCTATGGCACTCTTGCTGCCAAGGGTTGTTTGTATCATTGAAAGCTCTAAAAGGTTCACCATCATTGCACATCTGTTCTCCAGGAAACAGCCAGAGTCATCCTTTAAAACTATTTAGCCCTAGTGCTCAAACCCCTCAATGGCTCAGGACAAAACCTATAATCCTGCCATGCCTCACACATCCTGCCTAACACCTCCCAGCTCACCTCTACCCCTGCTCTAGACACACAAGATTGGCTGCTTGTGGATTCCCAAGCACACTTCTGTTTCACAGTCTCCTCCCCTAGGTTCCCTTTTTCTGGAACTTTCCTACACTGTCTAATCACATGACTGTCCTTCATGAATGTCAGATCTTTCCTGAACATCACCTCTTCAGAGGCCTTCCCTGACCACCCCATCTAAAAGAGTACCCCTTTGCCACTTTTCATCCTGCTAGGATTGTTCTCCTCAGTTTTTGTCATCTCCCTCACTAAGATGTGGGTGGGGCTTTTGAACAGTGCCTGCATGATGCATGCTTCATGAATAGGAGTTAAACAAATAACTGAACAGACTTAAAGGTGAAGTTGCTTGTATACAGTCATATAGGTACAGGTTGAGAATCCTTCATCTGAAATGATCAGGACCAGAGATGTCTCAATGTCAGATTTTTTCAGACTTAATATTTCCAGGCACATAATGACATAGCTTGGGGATGAGACCCAAGTTGAAACATAAAATTCATTTATATTTCCTATATCTATTATACATATAGACTGAAGGTAATTTACTATAATATTTTTAATGAATCTCTGGATTTTTTTTTGTTTTTTTTAATTTATTTTTTCCCATTAAGTTTATTGGTACATTTTAGGTATAAAATACAGTTACATTCACCATTGGGATCTTGTACCATTACATGAGTTTCTTGGTTCTTTTTCTTTTCCCCTTCCCTTGCCCTCCCTTCACCCCCTCCATCCTTCCCTATTTGCAAAGACTTTGTTTCCGTTTTTTTCCTTTTCTCATATTTTTTCTTTTCCCTTTTTTTCTTTCCCCTACCCCTCCCAGTTCCCCTGCTCCTTTAGAACTTTACTTCCTGTTACACAATATCAATTATACATTTTTATCAAGATCTAGGAGACATTACCACAGATTTTACAGAATTTCAAAGGATATAGAAAGCATATTTCAAAAATCTGTTTTGAGATTTCTTAGTATTTTCTCTGTAGATGATCATTTCATCTACATATAATGAATCTCTGTTTTGACAGCAATCTTCCGCTCATGACATTAGGTTGGTGCTCAGGAAGCTTTAGGTTTTGGAGCATTTCTGATCTTGTATTTTCAGGTTACACATGCTCAACTTGTAGTTAGTGAACCACTGGGACAGAGACTCTGCTCATGGAGCCAGGGTTGGTGCTCAGGAAGGCTGCACTTATGGGCTCCCCATCATCACTCCCCTGCTTCCAGAGAAGCTTCAGGCACTTAGGATACTAATCCTGGCCAAAGAAGATCCCCTGAGGAAATAGATTTTTCAGACCCCACGTGCCAGCTCGAGCCTGGCTCTGGTCACCCCAGAAGCCAGCTGGAGAGGGCTGTATGAACACATCTGTGAGCCAACAGAACATTTACCTGGCTCTGGATGCAAAAAAGCAGCCTCTTCCTCCCATTACCCCGTCCTGACTCTGACCATCAGCAAGTGACAAAGTAGGTTCAGGAAGACTGAAGATTTCTCCCATCCTGGGGGAAACAAAGATGATCTAGTGGATTCAGAACCAACAAGGTTAGGCACAGCAGTGGCTGGCACGTAATAAATATTATCTAAGCACTGACGTGTCATCTGGACTATGGGGAGTAGGGAGCAAGAAGTTTTAGAAAGATGTCTTTGCTTAACGTGGAACCATGTCAGGCCCTATTATTTAATTATGCAAAAGAAATGATATGAAGAAATAAATGCCAAGCTATTTAAATCTCTCACGGTAAGTCCTATATTTCTTCTATTTCCTGAGTGCTATTGATGATTGCACTTTGTTACTTTTTTTTTTTTTTTTTGGTACTGGCAATCAAACTCGGGACCTTGCGCTTGTGAAGTAGATGGCGGCACCACTGAGCTAAATCGGTGACTCTTTGTTACTTATATATGATTTGATTGTTTTTAAAGGGCAAATTCACCATAACACAACAGGTAGTAAAGGCTGCTTTAATGGTTCCTAACTTCAGATGAGAAAATCAAAGCAGGGTATATACTTTGGGGTCTTCTGGCTCCTGGGGCCTGTGCTGTCCAAAGCAAGAGCCACCAGCACCAAGCCGCTACCGAGCACTGGAAATGTGGCTTGTCCCAAGTTGACATTGCTCTACTTGTAAAAATACTCTGAATTTAGAGGACTTACTGTGAGAAAAAAATATAAAACATCCATTGATTGTTGATTATGGTGAAATGGTCTCATTTCACCTATATCGAGTTAAAATGTGAATATATTTTTAAGTATTATTAAAATTCATTTCATTTGGTTTTGAATTTTTTAAATGTAGCTACTAGAAAGTTTAGAATGATTTATGTCACTCATGTTTGTGACTCACAATCTAATTTGATTGGACACTGCTGGGCCAGAAAGTTTTGTGATTGACAGTGCATTTGGACCATAATCTTTGACTAATATAGGTTTCTGAGTTACTTCTTGGTGCTTATTGGCGGCCCCGTAGATATGTGTGTCTCTGGTAGGAAGGAGGCCCTCTGGGTGCCTGAAGCTTTTCTTGCTTTTGATCCCAGCAGCAAGCCATCTGGAGCAGGGCAAAGGGTCAAGTGGAGAGACTGAGGTCTGAGGAGCTCAGAGCACGTCTGCCTGTGTCACGGGAGGTTTGCATTCTCTCTTCCCATCACCCTGTTGTGGTTGAATCTGGTAGGCTGGGTTGCCCGTGAAACAGCATAGCCCATAGGTTCTGTGCTGGATATAGACTTCAGCAACTTGATCCAAGTTGTGGTCTGTAAATAACTCTCAGCTGCATCCTGTCTCAACCACGAGCACTGGGGCAAGCATCCCATGAAAGCAAGAATTATCAGTTTGTAGAGGAGAAACACAGGACTTGCCTGGCATTCAGGACCTGAGCTCCAACTCAGCCTGCCTGACACTCCCTGCATGGCCAACAGCATGAAGGTATAGTGGGCTCACATTCCACTCAGAAAGACCAGCTCCATACACCCTGTAATTGTGCCTCTCTCTAAATGGCTCTGTTTAGCACCTTCCCACATCCCCATGTACTGAAATGAGCAGTAGGAGACATGCCACACATGACCTGGGGGAAACCTTACTCAGAATTCTGGAACAGCTGTCAGCATCCAGTAGGCACGGAGATGAAAACAACAAGTGGCTTAGGGTGAGGGCTTCCTTATGTATTTTCTTTCCTTGAAATGTGCTTTTAACTTTTTACATTTACTTTGCAAACACAAAAAAGTCACATCTATGCATGGACCCTACAGAAATCCTAAATAATAAAGACTGCATGGTATAATTTTACAATGTGCTTGCTGTGTAGACGACACACTGACAGGTCCTAATGCAACTCTGGCTCCGATGGGCCTTGTGACCTGCTGGTAGCTGTGTGAGTAATGGGCGTCCCTTGATGTTTTGCCTGGGCTGCAGATTTGTGGATCTGATGATTTACCTTGAGTTCAGTTGCTCTGAATTGAATGGGAAGGTACAGAAGATGTTTGTATAGTTTAAGCAGGTAACTTTTAGAAGTCTTGAAAATCTTTTAGCCAAACTTCAAGACTTGACACCTTGTTTTAAACTGCTTAAAAATTTCAAGGCACTTTTGAAAATCACTAGCCCATTCTTCCCTCCTCCCCCAGTACTGGAGACTGAATGCAGGGATGTGCTACTACTGAGCTACGTTCCCTACCCCTTTTTATATTTTATTTTGAAATACTGTCTTGTTACATAGCCCAGGCAATCCTGGGATTTGCAATCCTGCCTCAGCCTCCCCAGTAGCTGGTTGTATAGGCCTGGACTACCACACTCAGCTGAGCAGTCTTTTTAAAGCAGTGTTGACTGAACACACAAAAATAGAAGCAGAGGAGAAAAAGTTTGTGTCCAAAGGTGACAATAAAGAACAAGTGCTACAGGACCCTCACCATGTTTGCCATGACCAGTGGTGCCGTGCTTTCCCTGAGATTAAGATACCCTGAGTTACACTCTGGAGCCACTATCTCCTTCCTGCTCTATTGTGGTGGCCCCCAGCCTTCCTGTCACCTGTCCCAGTGCTATCAGCTGCTTGTGGGCCCCAACCCCTCACAAGCTGCAAGTGCATGTCTCAATACAAATTAGCCGCAGTGTAGGCAAGCTGAATGGCAAAACCTCCCCCAACCCGTACCCCCCTCCTCCGCTCCCTCTTGTTTTCCTCGAGCCCTCTTCACAGGCACCAGCTGCCTCATTAAAGAGCAGCTTTTATGCTGGTCTTCACCTGTACCCACCCCTAGCACAGCCGTGAGCCCATGGCCATGCCGTCTGACGGAGGCACAAAGAATGGAGGCAAGTCTGGCGGGCCAGCAGAGAGGTACGCTTCCCTTCTTTGTCACAAACAGGCCAGTGCAGGGGTCCAGGGTGGGTGTCTGGGCTTCTCCCTAAGGACACCCCTTTGCAGGTCTTAGCACGAAGGTGTGGGGCTAGGGATAGAGCCTTATTCCAGAGAATGCCTCTGCATGGGACAGCCAGACAGGTCCCAGGCCTGGCTGGGAAGCAGGTTTAGGTAAGGCTGGGAAGGGAGAGAGGAGGGAACAGCTAGACCTTCCATGGGCTGGAGTGAGCGGCAGGTTCTACCCCCTGCAGAGCCCCAGCCACTGCCTGCCCAGCAGGAGAACCAGGAGAACCCCACTCCTCTGCCCCTCAACTCCAGCAGCTCCCAGGCCCCTCTCCTTATGAGGACATGCATCAGGCAGGCTTTACCAGATGTCTCATCTTTTCAGGTTTGTTTCTTCTGCTCCTGGCACCAGGGACTGGCCCTGGCACCCACGCCTGCCATGCAGGCTGCGAGCCATTAAGGGTCACTTTATCCAAGTGGTCCCAAGGTTCTGACTTCTTGGCATGGCAAGGGCAGTTTTGGACTCAGAAATGCCCACAGGTCCAGCTGATGTGAAAAAGTTTTTCAAGGCTTACCTCCCTGATATTTGCAAAGGGGAGAATCCGTGGAGTTGGCAGTTCTTCTCCCTCCAATCCCTGCCTACAGTATCTGGCTCTGGGTGCCCTCCAGGGCTGTGTGTGTCGTTCAGCTCCACCCTTTCCCACAGAACTTCCAGCCAATCACAACTTAATCCTCCAGACTTCTCTGGCACTTGGATGGTTTCACAACTGGAAGAGGCAGTGGTGGTGTGTATGTGAGGACATGTGTGAATGCATCCGCATGCACGTGTGGAGCATGAGCACACATGTAGTGGATGAACTGCACACATGTATGTGGTAGGTTATGGGTGTGCACCTTTATGCCTATGCATACTGTGTGCATATAGATGGCAAGCTGCTGTGTATGTGTGTCTTGTGTGGTGGAGTGTGTGTATACCTGTGTGTGTGTGAATGTATATGTGGATTCTTCCATTGTATGTGCACAGGTGTGTAGTGAGCCATAGATGTATGTGTGTGTATGTATGTGTGGTGGAGTGTATGTGGGCACACGTGTATGAAAGTTTATGTATACATGTGGGGGACTATGTAGCCATATGTATGTACATTTGCATTATGTGTGTGCGCTCTGTGTAGTGGAGTGTGTGTGTGCGTGTTTGTATTGTACATGTGTGCATTTGTGGCTGAGTGTGATTGTTGAAGTGTATGAATGTTCATGTTGTGCATGTGTGGCTTGTGTGATGTGGCATGCATGTGTGTATGTGTGCTCATATGTGTGAGCTGAGCCGGAGTCTGTTGGAGTGTGTGCATGTTCGTGTTGTGCATGGGTGTCATGTGTTGTGGAGTGTGTGTATGTGTTCCTGTATGTGTGGTGGAGTGTGGGTGTGTTTGTATCGCGCATGCACGCAAATGCATGCATACACGCGGTTAGCCACAGGCAGGCGGAGCTGGAGTGCGTGGCCAGCCCAGTGCAGACAGAGGCTCTGGGTCTGACTGGGGCTGCTTCATCTCAGGCCAAGTCCTTCAGCAGCAGAAGCCAAAGGGCCAAGCGCTGGTGAAAAGCCCTGATGTGCTACTGCCTCCCCTCCACTGCCATGGGGACATTAAACCGTCAGCAATCTGGGACTCTGACGGCTGGTTCTTGGTTCTCTGCCTGGAAAAACAGTAGGCGAATAGTAAAACCTTAAATTCTAACATGTGTAAGTTATACATCTTATTTTCATTTTCAAGCCATGTTCCCCTCTGTAAGACATCAGGAAAAAATTACCGTCTGACTTCTAATATCTCAGTGGAGCATTTATCTCCCAGCTATGATAAGTGATCTTCAATATTTTTTTCCTTTCAGATTAAGAAACAAATTCATTTAATTCTTTTTATTGAATGTGCTCAGGCCTCCCCACCCTGCCAGAGTTGAGAAGCGCTTTGTCGTTCTCTCTCCTCCTGGGCTGGTAACTGTTCCCCGCTGTGGGGTGGGTGGGTCCCGAGCTGGCGTGGCCCTTCTCCTTAGGGCCTCTTGGCGGTGGTTTGTTTCTACCCACGGCAGAGTGACAGAGGGCAGCGGCCAGGCCTCTGGAATGTCCGGAGAGGTTGGTGGCATGGAGCTGGAAGGTTGTAATCTGAACCTTATCTGACCTCCCTGGTCTCAAGGCCTGGTTTGGGCTCTCTGGAGAGCTGGCTGTCTCCCAGGCTGCAGAGTGGATGCTTCCTGCTCTGTAACCGTGGCTGCAGCCTCTGTGTGGGCTTGCAGGGGTCTCCTCTGCTCCTGCTGCCAACGCTTAGCAGAAGCTGGGCAGGGCAAAATGGCACTGCCCCTAGGCATGCTGCAAAGTCCATGCTGCTGACCTGAGCAAGATGGAGTGTTCTGCTTACCCACTCTGGAGGACCAGGTGACCACAGAGCCATGTCAATCCAGCTTTCCAGTCAGTTGCTCAGTCCCCAATACTGCAAAATACCAGTTGCTAATTTGTGTTTCATTTGAGTCCAAGTAGGGTGATTTTCTGTCTCTCTTGTGCAGTTCCATATTACATCTCTGTGAACTTGGTGGTCAGAGGTACAAAATGCTTCAAGGGCCACAATCTCTCTTTCAAAGCTGAAGTTTCTCAATTCTATTCCTCCTTAACCTCCTTGTGCATAAGGGCTTTGGGCTTTGATAGAGAAGCTTAACGCTATGTGTGTGAGTCCTAAATCTGCTTTTTAAAATTTTTTCAGTGCTGGGGATTAAACCATGCTCTGCGAGTGCTTTACAACTGAGCTACAGCCCCAGCCTGCATCCACTTTTACTAGCTATGTAGCTCTGGGCCAGTCACCCCAATTTATTGATTTCCTTAACCATAAAAAGATAGTAACACTTGTTGTGTCCATCTAGGAGAATTATTAGGGGATTCAAATACAACAAACAACATATCACAAATGCACTCATAGCCCACTGAAAACATTTTCTTCCTAGGAAAGGTACCATGTAGGGTACAAAAAGTAATGACACCATCTCAAGAACTAATATCTAATGAGAGGGCACATGCCAAGCTCACCGTGTGTGAAAGTCCTATAACCAAGGCAGACACCAAGTTTGGTGCTGCTGTGGAGAAGGTGATCTAGTGGCCTTGACTAGCAAGGAAGTACAGCTGACTGGCAATCAGGCTAAAACTACAAGCTGCAGTGGGATGAGGAGGGCTGCAAAGCCATACAGAGATGTTCACCAAAGAACTGCCAAACATTTTTCAGTGCTGTAATTACAGGATAGGGTTGAGGTTTGCAGAGAGCTCTGGTGGCAGCATGGAAGATGGCAACGGGGCCATCATCATCATCATTATGCCAGGTGGGGCTGGGAGTGGCTGCCTGGGCTGCCTTTCTGAGGCTCTCCCCTGCAGTGATGATTTCCTCTGGCCTTTGTCTTCTCTCACTCCAGGGAGTCTCCAGTGGACTGCAGTGTGAGCAAATGCAGCAAGCTGGTGGGTGGAGGCGAGTCCAACCCCATAAACTACAACAGCTACATGGATGAGAAGAACGGCCCCCCTCCTCCCAACATGACCACCAACGAGCGCAGAGTTATCGTGCCCGCAGGTACGCTGCAAACCAGGCTGCCTGGCTACCATTCACATTGCCATGGTGGGGTGCGCAGGGGAAGGGTAGACTTGCCTCAGGGGACATCCACACCTCCCCTGGTACCCCATCTCTATGGAAATGAAAAACTTAGAAAGCTGATCACCTTACCTGACTCCCTAGGTGCCATCCAAGAAAGAATCCCAAACATCACCAGAACCTTAAAGTGCAGACTCCAGATGCCTCTCTCTCAAACAGAGCTCACTGTGGACTGCATCAGTGGCCTGGTCCCCTGGGATGAGGCCAGCTCAGGGAGCAAAGGGGAGGCTGCCTCCACACTAAAGGAGTCCCATAAACTCCTAGACCTGGCTGTCCCTGACTTTAAGGAGGAGGCCAGCTGCCGATGTCTGCCTTTCCCTTCAGGCATGCACTTCCTGGCATCTGCTGGGTTCCACCTTTCCAAAATTACAGCCAGTGCTTTCAGTTTTAAAATAGAAATAACTATATTTAACAAATGGAATGCCTCCACATGTGTGCCACAAATTATGTCATTATGTAAAAATAGCCTCTTTTTCCTAGGTAATGGTGCTTTTGGTTACAGAAAATAAAGCCATTGTGCAGTGCTTCAGCCCATTGGTCGGACACTCTGCCCCAGCTAGCAACAGCAAGCTGGGCCCCCTGGGCACAAACAGAGCCTGAAAACTGCCCTGTGTAGAGTGGGTGCCAGGTAGAAGGGCAAGAATGTACAAATCTCAAACCAACTGAATAACAGGGCAGGAACTAAAACTACTGCTTCATCCAAGAGGCTAACTCTAGCCATTTGTAAAAGTGTAAATATAATTGTGTTTAAAACAGGGGATTAGACCTCTCTCTGAAGTAATCCAAAGGAATTTGTTCATTGATCTAAAGGCTGACTTTGTGATGGCCCTGCTTCCTAGGCCGAGGGCGTGTGTTTTTGGTGGAAAGCTTTGGCTTAGCATCCCCTAGGAGTCCAGCTGCATCTGTAGGTTCTAGGCTACATTCAGTGTGGCGAGGGGTGGCCAGTGTGGGGAAGGGTGAGGCAGAAGAAAAAGTGCATATCAGAACTGTTCTGCACCCTAGCTGCTCAAATTCCTTGTTCACTAAGTGGATGAGCTTACAGAAGAGCTTTTGAGTGATTTCTAGGTGCCAGACATTGTGTAGATTATTTTATCTACATTACATTACTTATATCATTGGCATCTGGTCTCCCACCTCCCTGAGGAAACCAGGTGGTGATGGGTAGCTCAGGTGCATCTTCCTTGGACTCACACACAGTGAAACGATACTGAAACTGACATGGTGGGAAACCGTGCTCCCCAAGCAAAGCCAAGCATCACCAGGCCTTAGCTCATCTGGACTCAGCATACACACACACACACACACACACGCACACACACACACACACACACCCCTCAGCATAACTACTTCTCAGCTACTAGCACAAGAAGGAAATCTGGAGGCTAGAGGGACTGGAGTAGCCAGGGACCAGAGATGGACTCTGAGCCAAGTTGTTGACACCATTATGATTTGGGAGTCATTGGGAGGGCACATAGAAAGAGGGCAGAAGGAACTAGACTGCTTGGTTGACCTCTCACCCTTAAAAAGGGAATAGCAAAATGTCAGGGCTTCAGTGGGCCAAGGTAACCACAGCAGTAATAACCAAAGCAGTGTAAATTCATATCAAACTGTTTTCAAAGCACTTCACTTAATGAATTCATAAGCTACGAATTTGTCTCATTATTTACCACTGCGGAGACCTTTAAGTGTTATCCTCAGACATTTTGGCTTCCTCTAGGTCAGCCTCCTAGACACGAGGGAAAGTCTCATTTGGGCAAGTTCGCAAATCAAGGCAATAAAACATTAGTGGAACAACTGATTGAATTTATGATGGGATTTTAAGACAAGTATAAATGAGAGCCCTAGTTAATCACGAGCTCCATGTTCAGATGGGGAGAAACTAGGACTAAATCATCCAGGAAATACATTTGGAAGAGTTTAGCACGATCCAGAGTGGAAGATTTATAATTCATTGTGCTGTAGAGGGAGAGAAATAATATTGTGATAGGGCCCAAAGCAAGGGAGGAAATAATAAAATAAATAAAATATAGGGTATAAAATTGAATTTGAGGCCTTGGATAGTAAAAATGAGGAATTAGCAGAAGCGAAGGATGAAATAATATGCTACATAATCCAACTTCCTCCAGGACATTTTTCTTAAAATTCTGAAGTGCATTTCCACTTACCAATGGTCCATGTCTAATTGTTTCTGGAGAGTAAAAGAATAAAACTAAACAAGAAATGTATCTGGAAGAGAGAAACACATAGTTGCACAATGAAGCTTTAGAGGAACTTTTTTTTTGAAGCAAGGTCTTTGAAATTCACAGGTGAGTTCAGTCAGTATGGGAGTGACTTTCAGGAAGTCTTCCTCTTCAAATAAGATCTGACTTCAGTCCGAACCATGGCTTGGATTCTTACCAGCAAGGGGTCTTTGGGCAAGAGATTAAATTTTCAAGACCTTACTTTCTGTCTGTAAAATGAGAATAACAAACTCATTTCTCAGGATTTTCCTGATAAGTAAAAATGGGCCATACAGAGGAGTTTGCACGTAGTAGGATCTTGTAATAGGCTATCACCAGTCACAGGGTCATGTGACTCCCCCTCTGTGCTCCCTCTCAACTTCTCAGGGTCCCTTTTAGGCCCCCTGTCTTTTGCTAGCTCCTCCACCTTCAGCACAAATACAGCAACCAAGCCCATGCATAGACAGAACCGGGCACTTGGTAAAGCAGACTCATCCCCTGCCAGCAAGATTGTCTCATAAAAGCCAAGATGAGAGAGAGAACCCACACAAACAGGGCAGTCAGTAGGAGACCTGAGTAAAAGCTCTGGGGCATTTATGGGCCTATGGCATCTGTAAGATGTGAGTGAGACAACAGAATCCTGGTTCCTTCCCCACCACCACTCCTAGTTATTCCAACCTGGTTTCCATTTTTGCCAAGAGCCTTCATAGACTACAGAAAGAGAGGATGAGCTGGTCAAGAAGGAGCATAAATATTCTTGCCAAATAGAGACTTCAAACAAAACAGGTCAAATAGAATCTGGGAGCTAATAGCTGCCTTTCATTAAGATGCCAAGTCTCTCCTCCTTCAGGGAGCCTTACATGAATCTCCAAATTCTCACCCACCACACCTGGAACTAGCACCACAAAATCCAGTGTTTACTTGCTGCTTCTTTACCTAAATGTTTTTTGGTGATGGATATTTCTTGAGGGCCAGAGCCACATAGATGTTCTCTATGGTGAGCATATTCAGGGTGTTTTTTGGACCTACTAATGATTGGTTTCCAATTGAAGAGTTGGACTCCAGGCTGTGTCAAGGTCTGCACACTGAAGAGCCCAAAGGAACACATCACTTGCACTCAAAGCGCACTCCACTCTCATCCCCTGGCTGAAGAGAGCTGCAAGGGCCCTGTGCTAGAGACTTACACTGTTCACAGTCACTGACACCGAAAGAGGCTTCCTGTATCCAACACACTTCTTCACCTTTGAGTATTTAAATGCCCTGAAGATGTTTTGGGGATGATCTGGTAGGAATTTCAACACAGCTATCCCCAAAAGGAGAAAACTCAGATTGGATTGATGTCAAAGTCTATCACCACTGGGTTTTCCAGCTGCACAGATGGGATTGCATTTAAATGCACGCATATATACTTCTTTCCTATAGCCATCTGAAGGAGCTGTGTTCTTTCTTGAAATCACTAATATTCTTAAAATACAGATGGTTTCCCTTTCCAGAGACACTGTCTCTGGGTCTGTGTAATTGTGTGTGTTTTCATTTTGATGCCACCATTTCTCACACAGAGGTTTCAGTTGCCCTCTAAACACTTTAAAGAGGGTCCTGTCAGGGTACAGAGTGAGGCAGTGAAGAACCTCCGCGGGGTCCTAAGTGCTTCAGACAGCACCAGATGCCATGGAGCTGCCAGATGGGCTGCTCTGGAGAAACCATCTGGACGGGAACAGGGAGAGGGAGAGAGAGATGGGAAGGGAGAGAGAAAAAGAGAGACAGGGGAGGGGGTGGGAAGAAGAAAAAGACCAAAAGAGGGAAAAGGAAGGAGGAAAAGGAAAGACAGGGAAGAAACAGGCAGAAGAGGGGGGAGATGAAGGGACAGAAGAAGAGAGAGGAAAGAGGGAGCAAATAGAAGAAAGAAGAGAGAGGACAGGAAAGAGAAGAGAGAAGCTAGGGGAGAGAGAAAGAAGGAGGAGGAAAAGAGAAAGAGAAAAGAGGAGTGGAGGGGAGAAAAAGGAGAGAGAGGAGGTTGAGGGAAACAGGCAGAGACAAGAAGAGAAGGAGGAGAGAGTGGAAGGCAGAGGAAAGAGAAAAAAGAAGCCGCCTCTGCTGAGGAGGTGGGAGTCCCTGCTGACCTGTCCTGTCCTCTGCAGACCCCACGCTTTGGACACAAGAGCACGTGCGGCAGTGGCTGGAATGGGCGATAAAGGAGTACGGCTTGATGGAGATTGACACCTCCTTCTTCCAGAACATGGATGGCAAGGAACTGTGTAAAATGAACAAGGAGGACTTTCTCCATGCCACCTCCCTCTACAACACGGAAGTGCTGCTGTCACACCTCAGTTACCTCAGGGAAAGTAAGTGGGCCCCAGCTCCCAGGGTGGGAGGAAGCTCTGCAAATTTTTGTGGGTTGTCAAAGAGCAAACTAGGAAAAGCAGGTCCATGTTCCATGTCGCCAACTGGGGCAGAAGCCCAAGGAGCAGTGCCCTCGGGGCTTGTCAAGGTCCTGGGGCTCCCTCAGAACTTGCAGGGGGCAGACCCAACTCCAAGGCGTCAAAGGAAGCAGAAAGGGAGTGAAGAAAAAGTAGAGCTGTGACCTGGGGCTGGATGTGCTGCCAAAGGCATGTTCCCATGAGATTTCCTTTCTGGAAACTATTTTCGCTTGTAATTATGTAGAGATGATGCTTAGGTTGGTGTTCTCCTAAGAAACGATTTGAAGTTCCCACTGCAAACTCTTGATTCATTGATTTGGGATTTACAGCATTGAAAACTGATAAACTTCATCTTATCCTGAAGTCACTCTGGTCTTTCTGACTGTGTCTTGTAGGGTGTGTAAGCCACTTTTCTTTTCTCCGAGACACAATACCTGACACCCCCAGCTGAAGGAGGAGAGGTTTATTTTGGCTCATGGTTTTGGATGTTTCAGTCCATGCTTGGCTGGCTTCAATGGAGAAACAGCATCCTGGTGGAAAGGCCTGCCACAGAGGCCCACCACAGAGCTGTTCATTTCATGGTAACCAGGAAGCAAAGAGTAAGAAGGCACGAGGCTGGGAGGCAGATATACCCTTCCAGGTCATACCTCAGCGACCCACCTCTAACTGGGCCCCATAGCCTAGCAGCACACTCAGATTTTGAACTCACTAATGGATTCATCACTAGTGGATTAATCCACTAATGAGTATAGCACCCCCAAAAGCCACGTCTCTGAGTGCATAAGAGTTTTGGAGAACATTTTGTATCTAAACCTAGGTAGAGTAGTTAATACCACCAGTATATTGGGATCTTCTGGAAGCTTTCTCCTAGTATAGCCTTTAAAACAAAAAGAACTTTGGAAGGGAGAGGCTTTGTCCAACATGAGGCTCCCTAACACCAAGTACCCCTCAGTTTGATATGGAATGTACACGGAAAAGAGGGGTGAAATTCTTTTGGACCTGCTGATAACTCAGCCTTGACTCTTCACTAGGAATCTAGATCAGGTGGAAAGCTGTGCTGTTCCATGTATTAAAGCATTATTCTGTGGTCTGAAAAGATGGCACTGGGATCAGGGAGTTGAAGCCACAGGAAGACAGATGGGGGCTCACCTAACTAAAGGCATCCCATGGCCAGTCATGTCCAAAGACAGACAAGGTAGGTTGAGGATGCAGTGTTCACTGTGAATGGCCAAGGCTGCTGCCAGTATTGCAGGAGTTAAGTTTGGGAAGGTATTTGATGATTTGAAATCACTTTTAAAAGCCACAATCTTAGACAACACCCATGGGCCTGCTTTTCTTGGTCTCATGGGCTCTGGGTTGGTTCACTCCTCAGTTGTTTTCCATCACTCAGTGGACCTTTAACTTGCCATCTTTGTGATCCACTCTACTGGCAGAGGGCAATGCACACTGGCTGGAAAAAGGCCTTTGGAAGTTCCCACCCGTGCCCTGGCTATCGGTTCACCTCTCCAAGTGGGAGAGAGCAGATGGTATGACGTGGTGCACGTTAGCCATGGAGTGACCTCATGTCCAGGTCTTGCTGCAATATGAGGTCAGCCCCAGAAGCGATGGTTTCATAAAGGGAGCCATTTCCACCAAGCTTTCCTGAGCTTTGAATTATTAATATTTTCTAACTATATTTCTCAGACTTCATGTGTTTGAGAATGGAAAAAATAAAGATCTTTGAACAGAATTCTGCAATGATCTAGGCAGAATGGGGGCAGAGGCAGGCACAAAGAATGAGACTGAGAGATCAGCAGAACAAAACATGGGCCATTCTGCCTTTTCTGCTGCTTCCAGAGTCATCTGTGACAGGGAATGGAGGAGCCCTTGACCCTTTTATTTCCTTTATAGGAGAGGAGATTCAATATCATGGTTATATATTGAATAGTCAAAGGACCCAATAATTTTCGGCTCCGTGGTAGATGTCCTTGCTGGGAGGATATTCAACTGCATTCAGACTTGATAAGGCAGAAGCCTATTCAGGCCGTGTGACCCATAGGTCTAGCTGTCTGCCCTGTCCATAAACAGCCCAGTCCACGTATATGTCCTGTCACCAAAGAACCTGAGAAACAGACACCAAAGTGAGACCAACATCTGCTGCTCAGAAAGTCCTAGAGTGTGCTAAGGTCATGAGGACCCCTTAGTTAACTTCCTTCTGGCGAGGGAGATAGCAAGGTGTACAACAGTCATGAAGAAGGGGAAGGGCAGAGTTTGGCATTTGGGGGGCATAACATGGCAAGAAAAAGTGTGGAATGATTCTTTCTTTTTTAAGAATATGTATAGATATTAAGGAGGATGCCTCCCAAATGATCAAAATATGAAGTTTCCAGAAAGAGGGTTATTGAACCAAATTTCCAGAGTTGAGAGAAGGTGTAATTGAGCCAATATATGGGAGACCTTGGAAAATGTAGGACAGATTACCAGCACCAGGAGAATAGTTGGGTGACAGTAGTACATCTGTGGGATGCAAAGTTACTGTGGCAGTTAAAATGGCTATTGTGAAAAATGTAAGAAGTGCTTCTGATACAAGTTGGAGTAGACAAAGCTCACGGTATATAAAGTGGTCTGTGCATTGAATAACAGCCATGTTTGCCTGCCAAAACAAAACTTAAAATAGTTGTACTCAGTTGAAAAAAATCTTGCCCCGAGGTAGTTGTAGTATAGCCTCTTGAGGGATCTAGATTTAAAATAATCCACACGGAAAAAAATCTTTCTGATGGATGCTTCTTTTCAGCTGGGGTTTAGGCTTGGGGTTCCAGGCTAGGGGTCTGGGTTGGGTGGTAGGTGGCTGCCAGGTCATCTGCTGAGCCCCTGTGCAGCTGATGGCCAGCTTCCTGACTCACTGGGAGTGCCCTCCTGCCCACCACATGCCTTCAGACACCGTCCTGCTTTTCCAGACGTATTTACAGGGGTCTTATATACTGGGGAGGGAGCCCAGTGCTTGGGGAGAGGGTCCTAATTTTTGTGCTTTGTCATTTTATGCCTTTGGGCATGGGGGCGGGGCCAAACCTTCCCTTGGTTGAGAGCTAGAAGGAAAATAGCTGAGCTCCTCAGCACAGATGTAGGAAGGAACATAGAGGGAAGGAAAGTCAACAGAGGAAAACCAAGTATCAGAGCCTGTGTGTAGATTGTCTTAAGTCAGTAAAGTCAAAATTAGTGGCACTTCTCCAATCTAATCTTTCTGGACTTTAGTAGCAAAAAGAATACCTTTAGGCTACAAAGTTCTGGCATCACATATACACTTTCACAAAAGATACTCTGGTTATCCAGGAAGGGAGCTACACTTTTGAATTCCAGATGCCAAATGTTTGATTTAAGAATGAATTTTCTAGGGCAAGATGCCACATCCAGATTGCCTATGCACCCTGTCTGATGGCCAGACATATTAGGAGGTACCTGGCCTGCTCTTCATAACCTGGGCACCTTGGCTGTCCCACATTGAGTGGTACTATAACATCACACATGCTTCAAATTCCAGAAGGACTGAGGGTCTGGGTCTGTCCAGGCTGCCCGTGCTTCTTGGGGTCATTCTGAAATCCCAGGGTTGTACCTGGCCCAGAGGTCATTCGCTTAGCAGACAGGGCGCCCCCTTGTGGACAGCACTAGGCCAACTCTTCATTATCCCCATTTCAAAGCCGATGCTACTGAGGCCTGGCGTTCTTCAGATATTCATTTCCAAGGCGTCCAGACATAGAAAAGCTCCTGCCTTGCTCTCTGAGACTGGGGCCCCTGAACTCCCTGCCAGCCACCAGCTCCCCAGCCTCACACTGTTGTCTACCCTGGTGCCCAATGACCAAATCCAGGGGCAGCCAGGAGTAGACCTGTGCCACCAATGTCACGGTTGTCACCCCTTCTGAACTTTAGATCCCGCCTGCCTTGTCCCCCCATCCTGTCCCCCGGGGCCACCATGCCAAGGGCCAGCCCCCTTCCCTCCAGTGTGAGCTGTTTTGATTTGTACCAAGAGATAGATACTCTCCAACAGCTTTCCTGTGACCTCTTGGAATGAGGCAGATCAAGCCAGACCTTTCCCCACACTCACACCCACACCCCGATTCAGCCTGACTGGCTGAAGCCATGCTTGCTGACTTTGCGCTGCAGAAAGTGAGATTGGCCCCTTTGGGACAAGACCAGGAGGACCTCACAGCCTATCCCCAACTGGCAGTTCAGCCTCAGGGCCACTGGGGGGAGTTGGGGATGTCCGGGAGTCGGAAAGCTCCTGGGCAGATACAGTAAAAAGAGGAGTTGTTGTTTATTTGTTTGCTTCATTTTACAAATCAATTGGGTTTATAGATCTGTCTGGTGCTTTCAAATAGTGGTAGCTCCAGACAACGACATACACTGTGTGATAGGGAGACCAGAGAAAAGGTATCTGTCTTGATTCCCATTTTTAATTTAAACTTCATGGAAAACACATTTTGCCTTTCATAGCCTTCCCACCTGTGCCCTCAGAGGGTCGGGCAAAGGTGGTGGTCTCAGGCAGTGACACTGGTGAGGTACTATATTATCCCTCCCGTGCCCAGGCTTGACTGGTAAGGAGATGAGGGAGGGGAATTGCAGCAGGACAAAAGGGCAGACTGCCCTCGACCCAGTGGTCAGCTGGGCCTGTTGTTCAGAGCGCAGACCTTCCCACCGTCACTCAGCTGGGGCTGCTGCATGCCGTAGGGAAAGGTGATGGACTCAGTGGGCCAACTGGGAAGGCGCTGTGGGCTCTAAGGTAACAGTGTGGCCGAGACAAAGGCTCTGGCGCTACCACCCTTGTGTGGCCTGCTCCAGGCGCCCAGATGAAAAGCAGGTTAGGTGGAGGGGTCGAGGCACAGAAGCAAGCCCGAGTGCTGTCCCCCCGCACAGCTCTCCTGTGCGTCCAGTGACAGGCAGACACGTGACGGACACCGAGTTTTCTTCATGCTGACTTTGGGACGCCCATTCCACTCTCCACAGCACCCACTCCGTGCCCTTTCAGAACAAAATGTTCCCCCCAAATAGATGCACACACCTGCATGTAGATCCACCACACATACATGTATGCATACATACATACTCCATGAGTACCTAAGGAAGGAAATGTTTTCATTGAAGTATGGCGTACAGAGAATTGCAAAAATCACGAGTGCAGAATGGGAGAATTATCACCAAATGCATCCAGTCACTCAAGTGCAATGCCCAGGCCAGGGAGAAGAGTAGAAGCCCCTGTACTGCATCATCACCACCTTCTCCTCTGCCCCCCAGTATCCACCGCCCTCCCTCCCAACGTTGTAGGTAAGCTTTGCCTCTTCCTTTGATTTAGCACGGAGGCTGCAGGGGCTGCTGGGCTAAGGACAGGATGGGGATCTTGCCTCCTGTACCTTCTAGCTGTGTGATTCTGGGCAATGACCTGACTTCTCTGAATCCTGATCTTCTTGTCTGTGAGGCAGGGTTCATGTGCCATTGGCTTTGGCTCATGTGAGAATGAAGTGAGAGAACCGATCAAAGGTGTCTGACACCAGAAGTGGCCCAAGACCATTAACTTCCCTCCTCCCCATTATAGCCAGCTGATTCTGGTGTCAGGAAACACTAGGAGCTCAGCAGAGTGCTGGACCACCTCAGGGCCAGCCCCTGGAGGTCTTCAAAGTAGGAGAGAGAAATCCAAAGTCACCAAGCAGAAGGTGAGACTCCAGGAAGGACTTTCACACAGTAGAACAAGCTACTTTAAAAGAAAAGAATGTGCATGGGGTAGGGGGTGTGCTTCAGTGTTGTGGTGCTTGCTTGCTCGCTTGGCATACGCAAGACCCTGGGTTCAATATCCAGCATCAAAAAAAAAAAATGACGGTGAGGGAGTGTGCTGTGCCACCCTCTCTAGCCTGGGGACCTGGTTACATAAAGCTTGGAGAGAGAAGGGAATGTGGGCCCCTTGGGAGAGAGGCCAGATGCCCCTGGCCAGCCCCTCCTAGGGGGAGGCCACCTCCCCTTCCAGGAGTGAAACTTGAACCAAGAACAGTCTTGGGGCAAAATCCTTTTCCTAGGTTACCATGAAATATGTATTTCATGCAAGCCTTGGAGAGGTCAAAAGACCCTTTCTCTTGGCTTTCTGGGAGTTTCCTGTGGAATTCATGTGTGCCCGAAGAAGACCTTTCACCACGGTGGGGAAATTTAATAAATGTGGTTTATCCAAGCTTCGTGCTCTCAGCTCACTTTGCACTAATGACTCAGGCAGTTCGCTCCTCAGAGGCCATCATTTTTCTTTATTTGCTGCAACAGTGAGGTTTCAGCCTGAGGGAGAGAGTATCAGGGACAGAGAGGCAGACATTCTTGCCTGGGATTTTTTTTTATATCCCCTTGGAACATTTGACTCTGTTTCTTAACCTCCTTCCAGTCATGGAGGATTATTTCTTATTGCAGCAGAACCCATTCATAACTCTAATTCCAGAGGACAAGACGCATGCTCACCAAGCTTTCGGAGAAAGGGTTTTATTGTATGTAATCATGGTGTCTGCAAGAGAATGAATATAAAACAGCCAGCATTTATTGAACACTTATGAGCCAGGGTCTGCCCTGAGCACTTGACAGGCATGTTTTATTTAATCCTCACAACAGTATCAGGTGAGTGTTACTCTGAGCCTCTTGTAAAGATAAGTGACCTGTTGCTCACAGAGATGAGATGAATTGATAGAAGTAGGCAAAATAGTTAGTGGCAAGAGGCAGGTCTAATTTTAAACTCCCATTTGCATAATAACCTATATTAAAATGAAGTCACCTCAACCACAGTTTGTCATGGATATACGTGAGTATATCCACCAAACATAGCTGGCTCTTAGACATCACATTCGGGCAACTGTGTCATCTGAAACATGGTGTCCTCATATCAGTGCTTCAGCACATAGCACCCTCAGTGTCACCTCTGTCTCCCTCCTGGCTTTCCTCTGGAGTTGTTTCAGAGCTAGAAGGAAGAGTCACCAAGCTAGAGGTCACAGGCCCTGGGGAGTTGAAGGATTCTTACAAAATCCTTTCCCTCTTCATCTGGCCTGGTAGGCACACCACTGAACACCCACATCTGGATGAGGCATAGCTTGCTGCTGTTTCCCTTCCAGGGCTAGAGACTAAAAATAGGCGTGTCTGACAGCCTGTTCCCAGCCTGGCACCCAGTCAGGCCCCTCGGGCACAAGCAGCAGGAAGAGGACTGTTTAGAAAGACTTTCTCAGCCTCAGACACATGTGTCAGGGTTATGGTATCCTTTGTGAAAACATATCCCAGTTCTAGTTCTGGTGGTTGTTTAAGATTTCCCCAGAAGGATCACAAGTAGATTCCCCCAAATGCCTAAATTTTATGAAAGAAAACTCTTAGGTTCACTTTAAACAAAGGAACAAGTGTAGTTTTAGGAAGGAAAAAAACATGTATTTTACATGCAACAACAAAAAACGATCATCCGTTCAAAATGCCCAGAGCAGAGTGCAGTACAACACAGGTGGGTACTGAAATTTAGAAGTCTGTGCACCAGCACTCTGGGATGAAGAAAGTTCAATGCATTACTCCTTGTGTTTAGTTGTTTCTCTTAAATGTAGGTGAAGGAAGACAAAATTCCTACTTGTAGTGTCGCCATCCCTCAGCTTCCCAATTCCCAGTACCACCCTCCAATAACGAATATCCAAGCAATGCACCCCTGCCTGTAAAATGACCTGCATATACATCACGGACATAAACCCAAAGGCTTTCACAGCAGGATAGATAGATAGATAGTTGGTTGTCATCCAGGGTGTGGCAGACTACAAGGGGCAGGCCAAATCTGGCCAAATCTGGCCCATGGACAAAACAAAACAACTAAGAAGACTGTGTTTAGTCCATAAAGTCTAAAATATTTACTAACTGGTCTTTATTGAAAAAGTTTGCCAACCCCTGCTCTCATTCAATCCCTTCATTTTTCTGATGAAGAAACCAACGTCTAGACATGTAAAGTCAGTTACTCGCAGTCAGTCAGGGGTTTGTAACAGAACCAGGACCGACCCAGGTCTCCAGAGCCTCCATTCTGTGTTCCTTCCATGATACTGTGCCGGGATATATTGTTTAGGATATAGACCTGACTGCTTGGGAGGGCGTGCCCTTGTGCCCCCTCAACCTTATGTTCTAACTAACTCTGACCCAGCTCCTTAAAACTACAAGTCTTGCATGATTGGTTCTAGGAATATGGGTCATGTTAGCTTATTCTTTCTTTCCAGGAGTCCTCTGTTCATCTTTCACTCTTTTCTTCTCCCCTGCCTCACTCCTTCTCATGTCATCTCCTACTCTGCACTGCAAAGAAATGTTCAGGTTTAACCTGTGAAAGCTTTCTGTCACTGTAACAAATACATGAGATAATCACCTAATAAAGAGAAAAGGTTGATTTTGGCATAGAGTTTTGAGATTTCAGTCCACGATTGATGATTTTCAGTCCCATTGCTTTGGCCCTGTGGTACCAGATCATGGCGGAAGCTCATGGTGGAACAACTGTCTACCTCATGCAACTGTTTACCTCATGAATGTAGAAAGAAAAGAGGAAAGGGTCCCATCACCCTCTTCAAAGGCAGACCTCTAATAATCTAAGACAGACTGGGCCACACCTCGGAAATGTTGCCCTACCACCCTGGGCACCAAGCCTCTAACTCACAGGCCGTTGGCAAACATTCCAGACCCAAACCTTAGCATAACCTGGGCCCGTTTTTTTCCCTTTCAGGTTCACTGCTGGCCTATAACACAACCTCCCACACCGACCAGTCCTCACGACTGAGTGTCAAAGAAGGTGAGTCTGTTCTCTCGTCCACTTGCAATGCTTTTTCAGCACAAGGCATGATGCCGTCCCCCGCGGCTGAGATTGGGAGGAGGACTTCAGGTCTGCACCAACTTCCTTGCTCCACCCTATCCTTTCTTGCACACAAGACAGGAAACTGAGTTTTTACCATGTGTGACACCAGCCAAGAAGCTATGACAAAAGAGGTTTTGAAATGTCGTGTAATGATTTCATAAAGATATAGCTTGAAGTTATTACTCAGTGAAGGAAAATGTGTTGCCCTTAGAATGAAATGAATACTGCTCACTGAAAATTGTGGGTTTGCTCAACTGAAGATAAGAAAATGAAGCTTTCAAGGATTTAGCATGCCCACCTTTTAAGGTATTTTAACAGTGCCAATTCATGTTAAAATCATGGTTTGAGGATTTGGTATCGTTTGGTTTGATTGGGAGAGAAATCTCTGCAAATCCTTTTTGCCAAATGGAGATTTTGTGAACATCACAATAGCGTTTCTCAGCCTCTTTATGAAACAGCATCAGAAGCTCTGGTCCAGATATTACTTTAGCTTTTAGGCATTTAAAAAAGTGAACAATTCATGGTACCTGGTTAATGGAGAAAAAAATGTGAACAGATAATTATTAGAAACCAGGGAAGGAGTGAAAAGAAAATCTTCCCATTCCCAAAGAAAGTTCCTCAGAGTAGGGTCTTCCAGCAGGAGCTGTGGCCGGATAGGGTGGTGGCAAGCAGGCTGTCTTCCTTGGCTTTCTCCCTCCCTATTTTTTCTTTAAAACATTTTTCACACCTGTCAAAAGATGGAATGAATGCAGAAAATCTAGCTGTATGTTTCATGGTAAAGAGTGTGGCATAATATTTCAGACATACATAAGGCTCTTCTAAGGGAGGAGACTGTTTGGTTCAGTCTTTGTGGGATATGGAGAACACAGAGACCCAGAGACCTGCTGATTGCACAGGACTTTTTTATTGTTATTTTTTATGTATTTTTTATTACTTACATTCTTTTATTGGTACACTGTAGGTATACAACACAATTACATTTCTCATTGGGAACTTGTACCTTTACATAATGCATCTTGGTTCTTATTTTTTCCCCATTCCTAGCCCTCCCTTCACCCCCTCCACCCTTCCCTATTTACAAAGACTTTGTTTCCATTTTTCCATTTCTCATCATTTTTCCCTTCCATTCTTTCCTTTCCCCTGCCCCTCCCACTACCCCTACCCCTTTGGACCTTTTCTTCCTATTTTACATTATCGATTATTCATTCTAATCATTGGTACATTTTAGGTATACAATATAATGACATTCAGCATTGGAAATTTGCACCTTTACATAGTCTCTCTTGGTTCTTATTTTTCACCCTTGCCCAGCCCTCCCTTCAACCCCTCCATTCCTCCCTATTTACAAAGACTTTGTTTCCTTTTTTTCATTTTCTCATATTAATTCCATTCCCTTCTTTCCCTTCCCCCACCCCTCCCACTTCCCCTTCCCCTTTGCCCCTTTTCTTCCTATTTCACATTATCTATTATACCTTTTAGTCCTTATTTACACTTTCAGTTTCTCACACCAGAGAAACTATTCGGTATTTATACATGTGTGTCCTATTTATTTCACTTAAGAGTATCGCCTCAATGGATTGCACAGTACTTTGTGTTTCCTGTTAATGATTTATAATTTGACCCAACAATCCATAGGAGAAATATATGCTGTGGTGAATCTGCTTTTAAACATTTGTGTTTTCATTTCCCTCCTTCTCTTATACCTCACCCTGGGCCAGACCTGTTCCTGCTGTTTCTCCTTTCTGAATCAGATCTATTGAATTGTGTCACAAAAACTGAAGTTCTATGGACTCACTCTGCATTCTGAGCCACACCTGGCTTGATGGCCTGTTTGAACATCACATTGCAAATGTCCATCAGAGAGGAAATTTACTTTCATGACAAATACATGGAGGTCAAGGCACCTTTGGCTTACTTTGAGAAAACCCTTTGTCCCTCAGCCTCAGTTTCCTGTCTAATGTGGGAGCTGAACTAAGTGAGAGCCAGGTCCTGTCCTGGGCTCTTGGCTTCTGAGAAGACCAGGAGCCCCACTGTGAGGGCTGAGGCCTCCTTCACAGCCACTCTGCTTTGATTTGCTTTATATATTCGGCTTCAATTCATTTGTGAATTTAGAAGGAAGCAAGAGAGACAGAAAGAGAAGCAACCACTGGAGGGAGAGAAGAAAAGAAAGGAGGAAGGCAGGTTAAACCTTTGAACTACCTACATTGGGATTCAACGCTAGATTGCAGCCTCCTGACAACATCAGGACGAACCAGTGAGGCTTTAGGGCAGCAGAGACGATGGAAGATTTTCTAATATGTGGCATACAATACAAGTTTAAGCTTAGAAACTGGTTTAGCTAAGTCGAAAAGTGTTGCTCACTAGCTTCTTCCTCTCTGGGGTCTCAGGCTTCAGCCTTCAGTCCTCTTCTCTACCTGCGACCCGCAGCCCCTCCCCCTGGCCCTTTTGTGTTTGGGGAGTGCATTTGTACCGCCGCTGCCTTATTCAGGCTGATTGTGAGAGAGGCTCCTCTTGCTAAGTAGCAGCCCCTCTTCTGAAATGAATTGACACAGTATCCAGGCAAACGCACTCGGCCAGGGACCCATTCAGGTGGTGCGCAGCATTTATCTCCCGCATCGGCCCTGGCCTCTAGAGACGATTAAGCCTCGCTTTGCAGGTGCATCTTTTGTCCCCAATAAAGCTCTCCACTTGAGCAGCCTTGCTCTTCTATGCTTCCTCTTGCAAGGTGGTCTGAGTCTGAACAACCCAGCAGTGCCACAAAACAAAGTACATTAGCAAGACAAAGCTCACCAGGCTTCTCTCCCCTCCCTTTCTCCCCCCTCCTCCCCTCTATCTCCCTTCTCTAATAGCTATCTCTATCTTTTAATATTAAATGAAAAAGAAAGAGAAGACATCATGCAACCTTGGCTCCATCTCCTTTGAATAAGATGAACACGTAGCCCCAAAGAAAATCAGAGTTGGGGAAGAGCACCAGAGTCGTGTGTGTGTGTGTGTGTGTGTGTGTGTGTGTACATGTGCACACATATGGTCTACAAAGGACAGGCGCTGGCATCAGGCACAAAGAAAAGAAGTTAAGGAGATGGTGTCTATTAATGTGTCTTCAATGCCCTTATCAAATTAGAATCCCTTTTTACTTTAAAATAGGGTAACCTCCCTTCTAGCTTGTCTCTTGAAACAATGGCTGCAGTCGCTAAGGGTGCCCAAAAAATAAGTCTAGATTTCAAAAATTAATTTACAGCAATCTTTAAGCCTCTTTACATTAAATATTCTGTGAGTATGGGCTGGGCCCAGCTAGAACAGCTGTGTTCTCCCTATCATTAGTTATCAAATATAATGCACTTAGTAAATTAGCATAAAAGTCATTGCTGCCTATTTACCATGGCAGCCACAACTGTCACTTATGTAGGATTTTGGAGTACATCAGACACATCCCCACGCTTGGCTTTTGAGCCTCGTACCATCCCTGTGAAGAAAGTGAGTTGTGGCAGAATTAAGTGGATTACTGGAGGGCGCAGCTGTTTACTGGCAGAGCAAGGATTCAAACCCCCTCGCTTCACTAGCAGTTACATGGTCTCATAGAAGAAGACAGACAATAGTGGCTGATAAACTAGAAGAGGGGTGGAGGTGGGGGGGGGTGGACAGGGATGGTCAACAAGTACAGAGTGGGGCAGAAGGAATAACTTCTAACGTTGTGTAGCACAGTAGGGCAACTATGGATGGCAACAGTTAACTGAATTTCAAAATAATTAGCCCAGTAATCCTTTCCAGAGGATTTTGAACACTCCTGATATAAGTAATGATAAATGTTTGAGGAGACATACATACCGGCTATCCTGAACTGATCATTGCACATTGTATACATATGTCAAAGTGTCACGTGGTACCCCATAAAATGTACAATTATTATGTGTCAGAGAATTTTTTTAATTTTAAAAAAGTCCCATGTTTCCAAGGCTGATAAGAACAGCCTTCCACTACTAGCTCTCTTTTTACAAAAGTAGTACCAACTTACTTGTAATTTGGGCAGAGATCTGAATTTTTTGCATTATTTTCTCCTTTGCTGCAGTTTCCACTGCCATCCCCAGCTACCTCCCTAAACTGTTCTCTTTGCCTGAAGATGATCTCAGACAGTGTCTGCTTGGTAACACCCTGGGCCCTGACTGCACAGAGAATCACTTGTAGATATTTGTGAAATATAGTGCCAATGCCAGGGAGAAATACTATCTAACTCTACTCATGGGTGATACCTAAAACAGCCAAATTCCTGGAGGAGGGAAGTAAGTGGTGTACTAGGGGCTGCAGAGGAGGACAAGGAGGGGTTCATGTTCAATGGACACAGAGTTCACTTAGAAAGAAGGAAAAATTCTGGAGATGGATCATGCTGCTGACTGCAGAGCAGGGAGAACATGCAAAATGCCACTGACCTGGCGCACTTGAAGTGGTTACAGTGGTAAACTTTATGTTGTATGTATTTTATTAAAACTTGTACAAACAAATAAAGCAAAATTAAAACTAAAAAATACTGAGGCTCAGATCGAAACATGAACAATTAATTCCGAATCCCCAGGGCCTTGGAATTTATGAAGTTCTCCAAGTCCCCCTAACCTGCAGCCCAGTGTGACTGGCCCAGCCTGGTCACGAGAGAGGGTAATAAGAACCATCATAGAGCCATCCCGGGTGTTCTTGGAGATGCCCTGAGTGGGTTGCCCTTGACCCTGCATGGCCCCAAATCATCCAGACAAGGACCTTTGGTGTACTGATAAGGCATGGCTGAGTAAAGGAACTTTATGGGCATGATTCGTTGTCATTAATGATGCTGGAATTACTACTGATTTTGACAACTTTATACATCTCAGAGATTCCCTTTTTCTATGTCCTCATTCAGGTCTAATGATCAGATATGGTGTTGCCAACTTGCTTTGACAGGAAGACACTGAGATCCTAGAAGTGAAGTAGCCTCTGCAAGTACATAAACATCCTGGAGGCAGAGCTTCCAACTCTCTACACCTCTTTCTCTCTTGTGCTGCCCTCTAGGCTGTAGACCTAAGTGTGCCTGCTCCAGTTCCGTTCAGAGCTTCCCTTTGTTTTTCTGGGCAAACCCTGCCCAGGGCCTCCCCCATGCGCTCAGTTGGAGGAGCAGCCAGCAGGAATCAGCAGATCTCTTCTGGGAGCTGCTTTGCATGCTAAGCCTTCATTTCCTTTGCCTCTCATGCTGAAGTTGGTGAAATACCTCGGACTTTCCGAAAGACAGAGGATATTGAGCTCTTTGTTTATTAGCTCCTAGAACTCATAAACTCGTCCTAGGCTGATCTGTGCTGAATCAAGCTCCAGCCTGAGTGCTGCTCAGGACCTGCTAATGAGAAAATTGAAAACCACAACTCCACTGTGCGGAGACTGCCTGCCTGCAGGGTCCCTACTGTCAGCAGTTGCTTTGACCAATGGGTGAAAGTCTGTCTCCTCACTCACCAGGATGGAAAAGAAAGGAGCAGTTAGCTTCTGTAACAACCATGGTGAAACCCCTAACCAGCACTGAAGACCACTAAGGGGAGCCCTGGACTGTGCACCAGTGGCAGCCTCTTGTCTGTAGCCCTTTATTGTTTGCTGAGCATTTTCACATCCATTAGGGTCCTCAGTAGCACGCTGGTCTTGGTGCAGAGCAGGACTCAGTCTTGGGTGTTCTTTATTCCCTCCAGGCTATTTCCTACACTAGCATCCCAGCCTGTTTAATTCAAGCATCTGACAGCATCTTAAACATTTGTAATTCTGAATACTTCCAATTTACTCAGGGCAGACATCCATCTCATATCTCAGTATTGCAGTATATAGATGAAGAACTCAGCTTCTTTGCTCAGACTGATTTTGGCCAGAGCAGTCACTTTTTTCTGCCTCAGTTTCCTCATGTATAAAATGAGGAAAATTAGCCCGACATAGTGGCACATGCCTGTCCTCCAGGCACTGAGGGAGGCAAGAAGATTGCAAGTTGGAGTCCACTACTGGCAACTTAGCAATTTAGTGAGACCCTGTCTGAAAATAAAAAACAAAAAAGTCTGGGGGTATAGCCCAGTATGAAGGACCTGGGCTCAATCTCCAGTTCCTAAAAAGAGGGGGGGATAATTATAGGGTCCCTCAGAGATGATACAACACTTGTAATTCAGCATGATGCCTGACATGCTAATAAATGTTTAACAGAAGGTATACTAATAATAGCAAATTATTATTTATAATAAAATCATGACAGCAACTAACATTTTTTTTTTTTTGGTACCAGGGATTGAACTTGGGTCCTTGCACTTGTGCTGCAGGCAGCGAAACCACTGAGCTAAATCCCCGGCCACTAACATTATTATTGTGAAAATATTAGAGTATTTTTGAGGGTTTGCCAGATCTTAACAGCATAGTATAGAAAGAATATAAAGAATACCATACTGTAAGCAAGCTATGAAAGTCTGTGCCAGATACCAGCAGGTCCCATGAGGTAGCCAAGGTGCTTAAAAACTTATTAAGGAGAGACATCTATGAAATATTCAGGAATAACTTAAAACTGGATAAAATCAAATACAAAAACACATGCTGAGATAAAAAGTTCTCAGAGGGTAATTAAGGGAAGAAAATTATAATGTTAAAGCTGAGCATCTTCTCCAAAGTGATCTAAGGTGAGCAAAGGTATAGGCTCAGCTCAGGCCACACAGGGAGTGAAGACAAACATACGCTTCAACATCACTAGTCTGAAAAATTCCAAAATCTGAAAAACTTATTGCCCCAAGCAATTCAGATAAGACACACTCAACTTATTGAAGTATACTTATATATTGGCAGGTGTTATAGATTACCAGTACTTTAATCGGGAATGGACCTAAATTCTGGGAGTCATGCCCTCTTCTACCCCATTCTTTCGTTGGTTCCTTCACTGATTAAGAATCTGCTTGGTGCAGCCCACTGGGCTAAGCCCTGGAAATCAGGTGAGCTCAGCACCTACCTTCACGAGGTTCCAGTCAAAAAAACAGGCAGGTGAGGAAGGAAGGCGATACCGTGGGTGGGTGTCACCAAGTGTGTCCATTCTCTCCTGCCCTGCACATACATCCTCTGCCAGGTGCCCTCTGTGATTTCACCAGAGAAGTCCCGGGGAAAGACAGAGGCCTCCAGGAACTTACAGCATGGTGGAGCTGAGGCGGGTGTTGAGACAAAGGACAGGGTAGACCCCAAAGAAACAAGTGTGCTTGGGTCTGGGGTGTATGTGTGGAGACAGTGTGGGGTGCATCTTCAGATTGGGTTTTGAGGAAGAGAGCCCAGGCAGGTCTCTGTGAGAGCCAACAAGGTTTTACTGGGTGACACGGTATGAGGAGAGAGGCAACCACTTCCTCAAAACTGGAAGGCAGTTTAGTTAATTTAGTTATTTTGTTAGTTTCAATGAGAGACAGGAAGCTCAGCGAAGAAGCCAGCAAAAGATCTGCCTCAAAATCATCAGGGTTGGGGAGGAGGGTGGAACTGACATGAGACAGGGCACGAGGTCATAATTGTTCAGGCAGGGTGGTGGGCTCTCAGGGGTTCATTTGACTTCTCTCTGCTTTTCTATATCTTTGGAATTTTCCCTAACTTTTAAAGATGCTCAGGACTGAACTTTTGTTCCTAACACTGCACACTGTATGCATGTATGTATGTTTCATGCAGCGAGGGAGAGTGATGTGATTTGGGGCTCAGCACTTTGTAGGGAATGAGCTTTTGGCAATCAGTGTGTGTGTGTGTGTGTGTGTGTGTGTGTGTGAGTTTTACTGTCACAAATGTGTGTGCATGTGTGTGTTTCACCTTCTACAGAGCAGTGTCAGGGAGACTGGGCTGGAGCGTGTATGCCTAGAGGAAAAGGCCGGTGACACTGTGAGGTCATCTCCTGCTTCTTGAAGGAAGAAACAACGTCCCTATGCAGCAGGTTGTGTGTCTCCACTGGCTGTCTGTCACCAGCGAGTCCTTAAAATTGAAGGTTATGGAGGTCTCACAGTAGAGCTTGCTAAGAACTTTGTCAGGAGACCTTTTTTCTTTATGATGAAATACCCTTAGTGCATTTTTAGCAGAAGCGGGGATGATTTCTGAATGTGTGTGTGTGTGTGTGTGTGTGTGTGTGTGTGTTTCTGTGGTCCCAAGGCAAGATTTATGATTATGGAAGAGGCAGTAGCTTACTCTGTCCCCTTAATTTTTAAAAATTCTTTTTCTTCAAAATTCCAGAGTTAATGTTTTGTCTGCTTCCTATCTGACTCTCTTTGGAGAGTTGCATGGTTTTTTGTTTTGGGGGGTAGGGGGTTTTAGGTTTTGTTTGAGAGAGAGAGAGAGAGAGAGAGAGAGAGAGAGAGAGAGATTGGAGAGAGAGAGACTGGGAACAAAGAATCGTTGTTTAGCAGGCAGGAAACCCCAATCCCAAGGGAATTCAGCTAGCCAGCCCTGTCCCGGAGTCAGACTCCAGCTCTCTGAGTTCAATTTGACAGCTTGTCTGGGACACTTTCTAAGTAACCATTATCCTTCCTTTCTCTAAGTAAAAGAGCTGTTATTCCCTCCCGTGGGTGTGCTGTGTGCACTGTCATTGCACACGTGTGGTTCCACGGTGACAGGGACACACTTTCTCTAAATGATTGGAAACAGTTAGCATGTTTCCTCAGACAAGTGTAAATTTGTTCCTGGATAATGAGGCAAAGACTTGAAGTATTACACCGCTGCCTTATTAGAGGCAGCCTATTGCAGGCAAGAAGGAATTCATTGCGGTGCTGTTCATGTACATTTTATTCCACTGAAGATTCCTTTGAAACTTACACAAAAAAAGATATCCTAGGTGATCAGTCTCCTCAGTCTCCACACTGATGGGTGCTGGATAATTGGTCATCCCAGTGGTAGATAACTGCATCACCAGGCATCTCACTATGAAGGAGCTGGGTCAAACACCGCGCCTACAGTGAGCAGAGGTGGTGGAGGGGCAGGCTCTATTAGAGGTGATGCCTAAAGTTTACAGGGGCTCTGCTGTCCTCTTGACTTTGCCACCACACTATTGGGATGGTGAGGCAGTAACCCACTCTTCCAGTGCGTTCCTGTTTGAAGACATCTAGCTTCAGCTCTGCAGGAGCCGTAGAGGTATAAGTTCCAGAGCTGTCTGGGTAGCCTGGAGGCTCAGAAGTGTGACAGCCTTTTCCAACAGAATAGTTTTTTCTGTTTCAATTTTGACAAAAAATCTTCCCTGTAAGTGTGAAATGGCTCCTGTATAGTCTGCCTTCAAGCACAATTTGGACGGGTTTCCCCCTTCTCCCTCTGCCTGCTGTACCCCTCTTCCCCTGTCTTACCTCCACCCCACCTGTCTGTATTCTAGGAAACCCCATGCACCCACAAGGCCCAGGTGAGAGGACATCACCTCCTTACCTCTCCTCTGCCCTTCCCCAAGGTGCTTTGCGTGTATACACTGCATTTCTGGTTTCAGCATTCAGTGGATTTTAGCATGACAGCCTTTTGTCTCGCAAGACTAAAGCATCTTAAAGGTGAGGATTCTTGGAAGGATTAAAGCTATGGATGAACTGCCTTAAACCACCCCTAAGAGGTTAGCAAAAGCCTACACTTAAAGATTTTTCTAACTGCAACACTGGAAATTTGACTTTATCTACTGCAGATAGTGGCAAGGTGACCTGTCATCTCCATCTGGCCCTAAATTTGCACTTCGGGTGACCCCAAGGTGATGGTTCTGAACTCAAGTCAGTCTCATCCCAAGGACTGAGGGAGGAGCTGGCACGATTTTGGCCCAAATGCCACACAGGATTTTTATCAGCTTGAACTCCCATTGAAGAGCATCCAGCTATGCCCGTGTGGCGAGAGGCTGAGGACAGATCCAGCCATCAGAAAGTAACATTGCAGGGAAAATGGGTTTTGTTGTTGTTGTTATTGTTCATTGCAACTTCCTGACCTTGCTTTTCTTATCAGCCCCCCAGTAGCAACTAACATTTAGTAAGCACCTACTCTGGGCCAAGAACTTTTCTAGTCACTTCACATTTACACTTCATAAAACCTTGTTAAGTTGATGTTATTATTATTATTATTATTACTTCCATTTCAATATGAGAACACTGGGCCACAGGTCAGGGAAGCCCAAGTCACAAAGCCAGAGTGAAGCAGAAAGGCACCTGTCCCTGTGGTAGTCCTTCCCCACCCAATAGTCCACCCAGATGTAAAGTGACAACTCCAATTACAGGTGATCAGCCCTCTGCCCCTGTGAGCTTCAGAGCCCTGCAGTTCTCAGATATCAGAAGCGCCTGCCCTGCACTTTGGAGGCACTCACTAGGATGGGCGCTTGTGTTAGAATAATCTCCTTCCATGTTCCCTGAGTGCTCTCCCCACCCCACCCCAACACTGAGAGCTAGGGCTGAACTGCAGAAGACCTGCAACTTCCTCACCCACAATGACATCCTTTCTGCCACTTCAGGGCTTGCCCCTTCTTGCCTTGTGCCTTGGGTACCATTCTTGGCTGCTCCCATGCTCCCTCCTAGGCCTTCCTGCCTTCCGCAGACGTGTTTTTAGTCTTCATACATGCCCAAACTGTTCTTAGATGCTGCCTGGATAAATCAGAGGCAGGTCATTTGCTCTGCAACATTAATCCTGGTGACAGTGAATGTATGTGACAATGAATGCATGAGCCCCGGTACACCTTTATAAAGAAAAGTGATTTTGCGTAGGCCTCAGAGTCAGGAGAAGTGGTTCAAGGCGGTGAGAAAGGTACTTGGGGAAGCCTTGACCCCCCCAGCAGCCTTCAACCACACTAGACTTCACAACCACTCCCGCACTGCCGGAGAGGGGCCAGCAACCAAGCTTAGCTCTGAGTGGCTGGAGCTCCACTTGGCTTATGCTAATTTCTCGGGACAGTTCACACTTGCTAAGCGGGCCTTCCGGGTTTTGCATTCCTAATTCATCTCCCAACTCTGCACAATTACTATTTTAGTCTTGTCATCTCTACCAAGTTTCACTTTGACTTGGACATTCATCCCACTCTAGATGACAAAGCTGCAACTCAGAATGAAATTGGCCTCCTTGTTGTAGCTCCATCTCCTTTGCCACATGGTCTTGGTGTGTAATGGAAACTAGAAGTGGCCCCTATGGGCTGTGTTGATGAGTGGGGTTCCAAAGTACCTTGGAAGGAAAAGGATGGCTCCACAAGTGCTCCAGATGGCCCACTGGTGGCCACCTCGGTGCAGAATAGTCCATATACATTCGGTTTTATCTAATACACTGATTGAGAAATTCCACAACAGGGAGGTTGTTTCAGGGGCAACAGTGCTGGAAAGTACTTCACATCCACTCTTTCCACACCCATAGATTCAACTAGCAGCTGACTGAAAAGATTTAAAACATACATCTGAACTGAATATGCACACATTTTTTTGTCACCATTCTCCAAAGAGTACAGTATGACAACTATTTGTATAGTATTTCCATTGTATTAGATATGATCTAGAGATGACTTAAAGTTTATGGGAAGATATGCACAAGTTACGGACGAGTGCTACACTCTGTTGTGGAAGGAACTGGAGCACCTGTGGATATTGGCACCTGACAGGGGTCCTGAAACAAAACCCCTGAAGTTAGCAGAAGGGACCACTTATTTTTTTAAGGCTTGCTTATTCCCATTTTCATAAACCAAATTCCATCTATGTACCTATCATTTATCTATGTATCTGTTATCTACCTGGCTACTATCTGTCTAGATATGTGTCTATCATCTATGTATCTATCATCCTTCTATCATCGATCCATCATCAATCTAAGTACCTATTATCTTTCAATCATCTATCTATCATCTTTCCTTCCATTGTCTGGAAAAAAAGAGATAGAAACAGAGAAGCTTCTCTTGGGGCCAGACAGGGATGAAGGGGCTTAGATAAAGTCAAAGTATAAGTAGCATCATTTTTTATTTTAATATAAAAGCCTTTCCTATGCACTTTTTATAGATATAACAACTTCCTCACTTCAGAGAACACCAATCAGAGATAATAAAGAGCCTATTTCTCATGAACTATCCTGCAGGAGTTTGAGGCAATGATGACAGCGCTACACTAACCACAGGGCACAAGGGGGCTTTTCCTTCCTGATCTCAGAGTTCAGCTCCCCCATTTGAGGATCAAGAAGTTTCAAGTTCAAATCCTTTTTCAGGCATAATCTCGAGAGGAAGTGATAACGTTAAGTAGAATAATTATTTTATCTGTCATGACCCAGTAGACCCGTCAGTGCCCGATTCAATTCCTCCCACCTCAGGATCCTTTTTCCTTACTCCTCCAGACCACAACCTCTTCTCTGAAGCTATTTATGGACCTAATTACAGATTGCCTTGTAGTCTCTAATTGTGAGTTTTGTCCTGTTTCTTTTCTTCCAGCCCTGTGGATATTCAGTAAATACCATTGACAGTTGATGGATTCACTAGGATGGAAACTCTAGTCTTTGTCAATTTAATTCAGTATTTTCTCAGGCCTCCTTTTCCACTGAGGATAAAACAAAACAGAAAAATTAGCTTTAGTTGGCACAAGAAAGATTCACTTCTTATCTCCCATCAATGAAACACTAGGAAAGAATGGTAGCCCTGATTCTGTAGGACACTTTGGAGTATTTTTACATGTGTGATCTTGTTTATTCTCCAGAGATCCCCATGAGGACTAAACATGCTGTTTGCTTTTATAGGCATTTACATTTAGGAAGAACCAATTATGTCTTCCCCAAATACCTACCTTTCACAGACTGCCTAACTGAGGTTTAGAGAGGATAAGTCACTTGCCTAAATTGACACAGCACATATGTGACAGAGTTGTGAAGCAGCCTTAAGAGTGCTGGTCTCTAATGCAGAGTTTTTCCCTTTGAAATGAGCTATTTCCTTGTTTGAAATGAATTAAAGAGGAATGATGGGATTCCTTCCCAGGAAGCTCTTTAAAAGCCCTTAACCACACCACAAACAGCCCTGTGCTTGATAAGAATTAGGTGCCACTTTTCCAAAGAGATGAAAATCACTCACTCTTGGTATAATTTTGAACAATCTTTTACCCTAAAATGCTTTTGGCCTGCCTGCAAAATAATTATCAGTCATCCCCAATATCCTAGAGGAGGTTATAGAAAGGCAGTTGTGATACCCTGAGTCATATTTTCAATTTCGATTAAAATTCTTACACAGCCACATATGCTCTCTCTGGCTTGGGCCTTCAGGCCTGTGCTGATTTGCATGTCTGGCTTAGATAACGTCTCAAGTCCCTTACAGACTGCAAAGGACCCTCTGGTTTTATCATATAAGTAAGACCACATTCCACCTTCCAAGAATTGATGGTTCTTTTTCTCTTAACTACTGTGCTTCTCTCTGACATGTGGGTGCAGGACTTGGGGACCAAAGCATTTCCTGGTCACTTGCCAGGCAAGAAAAACAAAACAAAACAAAAAAAGTTTTCCTTCGAGATGCCCTCCCCTGTCCACTTCCCCTATATGGTCCTGAGAGATTTGTCCTTTCCTGAAAGCCATTTCAGCCACAAGTCCAAAGACAGATTCTAGGAAGTGTCAGGATTCTGAGTTTCTTGATTGGAATGACAATTCTAAATTAACTTGAGTCTAAGACCCCAGATGGGGAAATCACCTTTATTCTAAATATGCAGAACTGGTTGATTCTTTAATAGACTGTCACCTTTCACTATTTCTCATTGAAACATCCAAAAGATGCTGAGTTTCTTGCTAATTATGCCATCCTCTCACATAAAGTAATTCTCACTAGATAAAGAACTAATAAAAATGAACTGCCTTTCCGGGAGGACTTTGATATCCATGTAGGGCAGCCAGCCATTTTTCAACAGAAAATTATGGAGCCACATAAATCCCTGTTCTCATCATATTAGACACATCGAGTTTTTATTCAAATTATATTTTCATCAAGACCCTGCACCCAGCAAGGCCTGCTCCCCTCACATAGTTGTCTTTTCTCCTTAGCATTCATCATTTTCTCAGCTATCGTGCAGTTTACTGTTCATTTTGAATGTAAGAGCCACAGAAGAAGGATGTCTGTGTGGCCATTGTCACATTCTCAGCCTATAAACATGTTTGGCCTCATAGCAGACATTCAGTAAAACCTTAAATGAATGAATGAACGTGTGGTGGGATGTTAAATTCAATCAGCTGATGGGGGGCAGGAACTAGTTTTGTAGGGAAACAAAGGTGATTAAAACAATCTCTTTTTTCTAAAAGATGCTCAATTACCAACAGAGGTAGGTACACAAAGAATGATACCAGGAGGCTGAGCAACACAAGGGAAATAAATGCAACCAGTGGCCTTGGCCTGCAGAACTCCAAAAGCAAAGGCTGCCAAAGCTGAATGATGAGGCTGAAACAAGATGGCACCCGCATGGCTAAGGAGAGGAAGGGTGGCCTCACATTAATATTTCCATGTGGATGTCAGAGCAGGACTCTCTAATGGGCAGAGGGGTCTGAGCACTGCCTCACATTTCTTCTCAAGTTCACTTACCTAAGAGAAATGTTATGTTTCCTTTTTCTTTTTCTTTTTGGCTTTCTTGAAACAGGTTCTTGCTTTGTAGCCCAGGCTGGCCTCAAACTTATGGTAGTCCTCCTGCCTCAGCCTCCCAAGTGCTGGGATTACAGGCTGTTTTCTTTTTCCTACCTGGAATCCTCTTAAACGTGATGGCAGATCTGACTAAAGAAGTGTGCAGTTTGGTTACACCCATCGAGGAGGGGAATTTTGGCAAACACCCAATTAATCTAGTCAGTATAAATTGCATTTCCACTAAGATTAGCCCCCAAAATCCTATTTTGAGGGCCTTATCATAATAAATAGTTCATTAAGAACTCTGTGTTGGGCTGGGGATTTAGCTCAGTGATTCTGCCACCTACCTTGAAAGTGCAAGGTCCTGAGTTCGATCCCCAGGACCAAAAAAAAAAAAAAAAAATGAAGAACTCTGTGTTGTTTGGACACAGAGCAACAGGAATGACAAAGTGAATGAAGGACCCAGATGTGATGAGGGTCGCAAGGCTGTGCCTGGCACGAGTGCCACTTACCTTTCCAAGTCCTTCATATCCAAAAGCCAACCTTCTCTCAAGCACTTTGCTCAGATGTCTTTTTTCCTCTTTGCTCACATAATATTTTTAACACTGCCCCATTATACTGCACACAGCAGGGCTGGTCCTGAGGCTCAGGGGCTGTTTGGATTCAAGAACAAGACCTTTGAGCAAAGGAAATCTGATCCTGGAGGTTTTTTCTTTCTTCTGTGAGTGTTAAGCTTGGGGAAAGGCTCCCCTGGATAGCACCTTCCTCATAAGGCCTAGGTGGGAGCCAAGCTCCTCTGTGGCTCTTTGGGACATAAGATTCCACAGAAGCAGGGGCTGGGTGACCCCAATAGAATGGGTTACTCTGAGGTGGCGACTCAGCTCTGAGCCCAGGACCAGCTGGGCAGAGACTTAAGTGGCATTATGGACAAAGAAGGGCTGGAGAACACTGGGCATCATGTACCAGCAGGCTGCCCCGAGCACTACCCTTCTGTCTTCTGAGGCCATGTTCTCAAATGAGGGTCCAAGAAAGACCACCTCCTCTTCTGAAAGATAATGATCCTTTATTTACATTTAGGAATCACTAACCCAGGGCCGCAGGAATGATACTGTCCTTCTCCCTGAGGACTGTGGGGCTTTGCTTCCTTTCCAAGGACTTCCTGGATGAGCTTTTTAAAAAAAATTTTACATACATGTTTGCAGTATATAATGTTTACATTTATCTCAGAGAGTGGGTACATGTACTTAGCATATCTTAATCCTTTTTATTCCCCTTTGTCTCTCCTCCCTTTCTCTTCACTCTAGATCCCCTCATACCTTTACAACAGCTTTAGCTCCCATTTCCTACTGGCTATCTTTCTTCGAGTTGTTAGAAAAAATTTATACTTTGGGTTTCTCATATAAGAGAAACCATGTGATATTTAACTTTCTGTGTCTGGTTTATTCCACTTAATATTATAGTGTCAAGGTGCATCCATTCTCCTAAAAATCACCTCAAATTCATCCTTCTTTATGGCAGGGTAGTAATCTGTTATGTGTAACAACCAGATTTTCTTTCCATTCATCATCAGTTGATGGATATACAGGCCATTTCTAAGATTTAGCTGTTACAAGTTGTGTTGCTATAAACATAGGTATGTGTGTGTCACTGTGCTGTGAGGGCTTTAATTTTGGAGGGAAGATTCCTAGAAGGGGAATAGCTGGGTCAAATGGAACTTCTAGTTTTAGTTTTTTGAGGAATCTCCACACTGACTTCCACAGTGGTTATACTAGTTTACATTCCCACCAACAATGTAGAAGGCTTCCTTTTTCCCTGTAGCCTCACCAGCATTTGTTATTATTTGATTTTTTTTTAATGAAATACATATGGCCAATAAATACATAAAAAAATGCTCAACATCTCTGGTCCCCAGAGATGCAAATTAAAACAACATTGAGATTCCATCTTATTCCAGAAAGAATTGCTGTAATAAAAAAAAAGGGTGAGCTCTTTAACTTCACTGAACCAAGATAAGCATTGTTGGGATACAAAAATGATAGAAATACGAGATAGATGTGTGTAGTGTGCATTTTTAAACTGCCATTTATCAAGTGTGTATTCGATCCTCACAGTGACACCATCAAGTGTTTGTTGTTTGTGCTTTTCAAGGGAGCAGAACTTGAGGTTCAGAAAGACAGAGCCATGCCACAAGAGTACTCAACTGAGTAATGGCAGAGCAGGGACTAGAACCTAGGCCCACACTGTGGCTACCAAAGTAGCCTCAAAGAACTCCAGAGGGAAGACATCTCCACGATGGAACCCTGAAGTTAAGCCTTGTGCGCTTCTCAGCAGGAAGTCAGACAAGAGGACTGGGTGGTCCCCAGCAGAGCTAAGCGCAGAGACCATTGGACAAAGAGCTGTGGGTTGGGACCGTGTAGGCGGTACAGCAGGCTTTCAAGGGCATGGTCCAGAGCAAGCTTCCTGAGTTGGTTTGGTAGCTGACAGAGCCACTCCCCCTCATAGACACAGCCTGTTAGATGGAAATGTGGTTCCCAGGGTCACCGCGTCCAACCCTCCACTGCTACTTGTCCTAATCTCATGCCCCAACACCAAAGACAATTGCCTACTTGCTTCTTCTGGGTCAGAGTCTGGGTGGTGTATTTTCCTCCTGCTGGGCTTGGGTCTCTCTTGGAAGGTGAGGGCTTTGTGGCTCAGACCCTCATTCACTGGGACATTCTCCTTCAGCATCCTCACTCGTTCAGGAAAGGAGGTCTGGATCTGGTGACCAGAGGTCTGTGCTCTGCCCTGAGCACGCACAGCCTTGCCCAGCCCTTGGCTGAAAGACCTGCATTCAGTACCAGGCTTGCCCAGTATAAACTAGCTTCAGAGCACACAGCCTTTTCAACAGCAACCAGAAATTTGAGGAGAAGGTTCAGGGCAAATGCATCTTTTTCCACCAAGTCACTGAGAGAGAAGCCTTATGTGTTAAGGGGCAGAGAGAGAGGTTTCTGTGTGCTTCTGGTATCTGCCTCAGTACCCATGGGCTGAGGTCACGACAAAGAGAGAGCCACATGTTGGCTGGTACTCTGGCCTTCAGACAGCTAGCTGTAGGTATCAAGGCAGAAGGCAACGTCTTTCCTAAGACATTTGGCTATATTTCCTGGAGCTGTTTAAAGGCTTCACACAGAAAGTGAGTTAACACTGGTATGTCTGTGCCAGGGTCATGTCCAGCAAAAGCCTTCCCCTTCCAACAGGGACTTACAGGAAAAAATCTGCAAGCTCATATTTCTCTACCCTAGGAGGCTCTCCTGGAATCCAAGAGGCCATTTAGGGTTGAATTCAGCCATGCTGAGCATCGCATAATGGAGAAACTGTTCAAGCCATTCTATATAGGAGCCTGAAATCTCCACAATGGCTGGCAAAGCTCTGTTCTCTGGAAGGAGACTCAGGTCTCTTTGCTTTGGCAAAAAAAAAAAAAAAAATGATCTCAGGACTGCCTGAAACCAGACACCCCAGGCAAAGCCCTTAGGTGACTCTTAAAAAGGAATCACAATAGGATTTTTCATCTCCTACTCCATAAAGCCAGAGGGTGTCAGCCTTCACTAAAGTAAAAAGCAAGTTTGTCAGAATCAGGGCATGAGTTTCTGCTGATAAAGCTGCCTGCCACCACAGAGAAGTTCTGAGCTTGTCAGCCCTCAAGCTGGTCTGAACAGGCACATTTTTGCACTGTGTCTTTTGGCTGCTCCCTCAAGCTGTCTTTTGGAAGCCAGTTCTCAGAATACAGTTGCCCTGCCCCACATTTAGGACACACCTCAGGGCACGCTGACCAGAGAACTCTGCCATGCCACGCTGAACAGCAACTGGCCGAGAGCTGGCACAGCCAGCAAGCATCAGGCTCAGTGTGTGGGGTGGGGGGGGTGGGTAAATTGTTTAGGAACGTGAGCTGCTGGGCTAGCTGCCTGGTCCAGCTTTTCCATGCTGCCTATAGATGTTTTTCTGTTTGTGTGTCTTGTACCAGAGCTGAACACACTGCTAAGTTTTCACTTGCGTCATGTTTAGTAGGAAAAAAATAACAAACCCTCATTTCAGCAGTGACGCTACTCTGATAATGCATTTGTTAGTTGATTTCATCATGGAGTGTACTGACACAAACTGAAATAGTCAAGACAGCACTGGGTGATATAACATTAGGGAACCTCTTTCCTATTTTTTCCTATTACATCTGGTATTGCCTGAAACCTGGTTATGTGATGCCTGACTGTCTATAAAATAAAATGCAAGCCACTTCTGTGAGTGGCATGTAGTCCTTGACTCTCCTGTGGGAACAAGCTCTTAGCCTATGCCTCAGAATAGGTGGGCTCTTGTCTAGTGCGCTCCAAGGGAATGAACACAGGCTTCACATAGTCTATACTCCTCATCACCCCAAACCTAAATCACTTGGAGCTGTGGTTGAGTAGGGAGAAGTTAGTTAGAAAGCCTGGATTCTCTTCACCTAGGGAACAGTAAAAGGAATGGTGTATATTTAGCAAGAAAGAGAAAATATTGGCCCAGTCCATTAATTAATTAATTCATTCATTCAGTCATTCATTCATTCAACAAATACTTATTCTGTACTATGTATTAGAAACTGTTCTTTGGGGCTGGGGATTTAGCTCAGTGGTTCTGCCGCCTACCTCGCCTCCCAAGTGCAAGGACCTGAGTTTGATCCCCAGTACCAAAAAAAAAAAAAAAAAAGAAAGAAAGAAACTGTTCTTAGAGCTTGGAAAGATCACAGGACATAACAAAGCTCCCTGCCCTTGGGGACCTGGCACTCAGGTAGGGGATGCAGACAACAAAAATGAATTCATTATTGACTAAGCAGTATAAAGTGGCTAGAGAGGAAAGGAAGGAATAGGAAGTAATCTGCTGCCCAACATATTTTCAAGTCTGAATATTTCTTACATGTATAATAATGATTCAAATTCTGATACTGATTGTTGATTTTCACTGAGGCCAGTCCTGTGCTAAGCACTGTGCTCTGGGTTTACTTCGCTGTTTCACTTCAACTGTAAGGCTTTGAGGCTCCTCAGACCTCTCAGGTACAATGCCAGACTTTAGTGGCCTTGGCCGTCTCCATCTTCAGGCTTTGTCTTTGCAGCAGGAATTGCTCCAGAAACACTAGTTTTAATTTCAAACTTACATTGAGTGGATGTCCCCTGGAAGCCCAGTGTTCCCTAGAGTGCATTTGTTAAAGTCCGTAGTAAATGGATTAGGTTGTCCTTTGTATTTCAGGTGCCACTGGTGGGATTTTTCTATGCAAATAGAGAGGAATGGAGAAGCAAATGGGGAGAAGGCTGTGGTCTTCATTGCTATGAATCCACACACTGCTCCATGCACTGGCTCAGTTTGTGGCTGCTAGCATTGACCAGACTGCTTATTGCTCTATAACTTCACAATGAGAACATAGCTCAGGCTAATTGCTGGATGGCTTGTTTCTGTCTCTTCCTCTTTCATCTACAAGAGAACACATGGTTGGTTGGGACTTCCAGTCTTTTGCCATGTGGTAGGCCTGTATTGACCCATAAAGATCTTCAGCCCTTCCCAGGCCTGAGACATAACAGAAAACATGGAGCTGCAAGCCACTTCCATAATAAGCCCCCAGCTTCAAAGTGTAGTTCGCCATTTAGAGTTACAGAAAAATCTAGTGATCACCCACCTACTTTTGGAGAGAAAGAATTCTCTCCTGAACTTGGGAACATTTGTATGCCTGCTCTTCCCTTGGAGCTAGAACAAAAGAACAGAAAAAAGCACTGATTAAAAAGTCAATAGCCATTATAGCCATGGCCATAATTTGGGCTATAAAATAAATGGGTCTTCTGCATGATTATAATATAGCTTTCAAGTAGGATTAAAGCCTCCAGCAGATGAATCGTTGAGTAGAAAAGTTGATTTGAAAAATTCAAGGCAGATTTTAATCTGTGCAATAAGCCAGAAATCAGGTCAGACTTCAGGTGACACCAATTCCCAGATCTCGAAGGTTTTCTTTCTCTTCTTGCTTGAATTTGTCACTTTCAATTCCACTTTCTTTTCTGTTCCTATAGAATGGCTTCCTTTCCTTGGCACTCTTGTGTGTCCTGCACCCCACTTTGAGTGCATTCTTCATCATCCTGTTTTCCTGGTGTCACTACATGTCCTTGGCTTCCATGCTTTACTCACCAATCACAACACTTGTTAGCTTCCATCTCGATGGCCTTGAATATCCCTCTCTCCTAGTCCTTGCTCCTTCTCTGCCTCCACATCTCTCCATTTCACTCACACACTGGACACCATGCCGCTACCCTCTGCCTTGTTTCTGCCTGTGTTTCTCACTCTCTCCTGGCCAGCAATGTCACACTCCAGTCCCACGGTCCCCATGAAGGCCTCTCCATCCAAGTCATGCTCCCTCCTTAATTTTCAGTAGTTCTCAATAGCTCTACCTTGTTTTGAACACAGGACCATGTCTCCTCACCATCTTAGTGATCATGTTACACCTAAATGCAAGGGTGAGACACTTGTTTTGTAATATTTAACCTCTACTCTCTGCCCAAGCACACAATTCAGTGCACATGTTGGTCCCCAGTAAATCATTGGAAAACAAACTAGCAACCTCTCCCCTTCCCATAGAAGATTCTTTGATGACTCTCACCTTTCTTTTCCATTTCTCAATGCACACCTCTGCACACCTCCCCAGACCTCTTGGAAAAAGTCCACAGGGCCGTCGGCCTCCTTCCAACTCATAACCAAGTTAACTCTCCATTTTCTTGGGTTGTCCTGAAGCAAGGAGGATCTATTTTCAGTAAAAATTGTGGAAGAATAGAAGTCAAAAATAAAAACAGCTTAAAGGAGTTTTGTCTCTTTGTCCCCTTCTCTGCCCTTCCTCGCCTTCCCCATCCCCTCAGTTTCTGTTTTGCTTTTCATGCCAATTGCCAAAGACTGTAATTTAAAAACTGAGCTGGCTTTTCCACAGCTATGAGGAATGTGCATCTGCACGTGGATTTTTCCACAAGAAAATTGTCCCTGTCTTTTGCGTCTTCTTATCCAGTAACAATGAGACCAAGCCATGGGATGCACCCGTCCATCTTCCCAGGTCTTCTTCTAATTTGTTTGAGAGACTCAGAAGAGGTTGAGGGGATGGTTTGCGTTTCTCCCATCAGGCTGCTGTTTGATGAGGTTTGAGTTCCATTTGTTCTGATGGTTTTTATGGTTTCTTTGTTGTTCGTGGAAAGACTTTGAAAGTCATAATTCTGTATCCTTAAGCCTTTCTGCTATTCCTGCTCCATGTCTCAATGGGAGTCACACCATGAGAAAGGAAATGAGAGAAGTTTCCAGCCAGTCAGTTAAGCAGTTTCTGAGTATGACTATAGAGCATGTGGATTCTTTTGAGAAAGGCTGGAGATCACCATAGTTCATAGAGTATTCTTGAAGATAATCTAGAAACAAGCCTCTAGTCTCTAGTCATTTCCAGGCAGGAAGCATCTCCCCCCCCCCCCCCGGTCTCTCTCTTTCTCTCTCATTCAGGCTGACCTCGAACTCACTATGTAGCCCAGGTTGGCCTCAAACTCATGTCCTCCTGCCTTAGCTTCCCAAGTGCTGAGATTCTAGGCATGTGCCACATGCCTAGCTCCATCACTCATTTCTTCCCCCGCCCCTTAAGTTTATTGGTACATTTTAGGTATAAAATACATTTATATACATCATTGGGATCTTGTGCCATTACATGAGTATCTTGGTTCTTATTTTTTCCCCCTTCCCCTGCCCTCCCTTCACCCCCTCCACCCTTCCCTATTTGCAAAGATTTTGTTTCCATTTTTTTCTTTTTCTCATATTTTTTCTTTTCCTTTCTTTCCTTTCCCCTAACCCTCCCACTTCCCCTACTCCTTTAGACCTTTTCTTCCTATTACACAATATCAATTATACATTTTTAAAATTACAATATCAAGATCTAGGAGACATTACCACAGATTTTATAGAATTTAAAAGGATATAGAAAGCATATTACAAAAATCTGTTTTGAAATAAATTTGACAACTTTTAAGAAGTACCTTGGAAGACAAATTAATGAAACTAACTCTGGAGGAAATATAAAATTTGAATAGCACCTATTAAAAAAAAGTATATTCCTAGCTTGAAAACCTACCTAAATGACAACAGGCTCATATATATTTTAACTGATAAATTATATCGAACATTTAAAGCAGAAAAAAAGAACACTTCTCCCCTCATTTTAGGAAATCAACATTGTGCTAATCCTAAAACTGGATAAAGATAACAGAAGAAAAAAAGTATGAACATAGATAGAAATTTGTTTAACAAAACAAACTATTAGAAGTCAGATCTGGCAGGATGTAGAAAGTGGTTTTATTATAGGGATGGCAGTGTTGGTTCAGCATTGGAAGATCCACCCCCAAAAGTCATCATTTAAACAGAGGAAAGGAAAAAGCCATATGATCCTGTCACTAGTTGGAGAAAAACTATTGGACTAAATTCTACAGCTGTTCATGGTAAAAAGCAATCAGGAGAGTAGAAGTAGAACAGAACCTTATCAACAGATTAGAGACATGTACTCCATACTTCCAGCAAGAACGCCTTATATGAGGACAAGATACAATGCTTTCTCCCTAAGGTAGGGAACAAGGGCAGTTATGCCTACTCTTCATCTGTCCTTTAAACTTTGAAACCTAGGCCTAAACCAAAATAGTCTGGCAATAAAATGACACAATTAGGATAGGATTGGCAAGGTAGAAGCCAAATATTTATGTGTAGGTGAAATGATCATCTACAGAGAAAATACTAAGAAATCTCTAGGAGCCCCTAGAACTTGTATTTGAATTTAGCAGAATTAGAAAACACAAGGTATATATAAAAATTCTAGTCTATGCATACTTGCTATAAATGAAGAATTGGATATTGAAATTTAAAAGTTATGGAGGAATACAAAGGACCTAGAAAAGTAAAAAGAAAAAAAAATCAGTGTTGGAAGACGTTTAGTACTTAATTTTAAGACTCCTTCTAAAGCTACAGTAATCAAAGCAGTGTTGGTGTAAGGAAAGACATATAGATCATTGGAATAAAACAGAGAATCTAGAAATAGAACCACACATATATGGTCCACTGAGGTTTGAAAGATTATTTAACATTAACATTTTATAGAGCACAAACTCAGTTCAAGAGCTGAGGAAAAGATAGTGTTTTCAGCAAATGGCACTAGAACACCTGGTATCCGTATATAAAAAATTAACCTCAAGCCTTTATTTCCATACATAAAAATAACTTGAAAGGATCTATGAACCTAAATATGAAAGCCTAAAACTATAAAACTTTAAGAAGAAATTATAAGGGAAAATGTTTATGAATTTAGGGTAGGCAAGAACTTCCTAGGATACAAAAAACATGATGTATAAAAGAAAAAAATTGATAAATGAGATGCCATCAGAATTTAGAACTTTAAATGACATCGTTAAAATGAAAAGTAGTCCTTAAACAGACCACATTTACAATGCATATAACCTATGACCAGAATATATAAAGACACTTAGAGCTCATTAAGAGACAACCCAATTAAAAAGTAAACACAAGAAGATGATAAATAGCCAGTACAGCACAAGGAAAGGTGTGCAACACTAGAATCAGAAAAATACTAATCAGTACAATAACAAGATTGAATTATACACTCATTAGGGAAATGAAGTTAAAAGTTTTAGAAGCCTTGTCAAGACTTTTCTTTTTGTTGGAATCTCCCCCTTTGCGTTTCATTTGTCACGCCCAACAGATTCATTCTGCTGGGCTTCCTGGGGTTGTGATCCTCATTGTCTTTTCCTAGGATATTGTCTAAAATTTTTTGGAGTGCTGGTTTGGTATTCCTGAAGTTCCTAAGGTGCTCTTTATCATGAAAGTATCTTATTTCTCCATCAATTTTGAAAGATAGTTTTGCAGGGTACAGCAATCTGGGTTGGAGGCTGTTTTCCTTTAAGGGCTTGAAATACATCACTCCAAGCTCTTTTTGCCTTGAGGGTTTGCATTGAGAAGTCTGCTGTCATTCTGTCCATCACTCATTTCTTAATCGTTCCTTCTCCAGCCACTTCTCTGGCCTTTTCTCTTTCTCTGTAGCCATCAGGCCTGTACCAACAGAAAAGCCTGACAGTCCTAAGACAGTCTAGAATGTGTCACACCTCTTAGTATCCTCTCACAACACCAGTGTACTAATATAAGAGACTAGGCTTGGCCTGCAAGGAAAGTCAGGGACCTAGGCTTGAGACACTTTTCCCATGGGATCTCTCATCTGAGTGTTCCCCATCTCTTTGAAGCAACTTGAAGGACTGCATTATGTGACATTTTTTTCTTTCTAACCTTGTGTTAGTTTGTACTTGTAGAAAGTTTTATAAATGCTTCATATATATTATCTCATTTGATCATTAGCACAACCCCATAGGGGAGGTAATTCTTCCTGTAATTTTTTATTTCCACACTAAAAACTATTAAGGCTCAGAGAAGTTTTATAATTCATCCAAGTTCTCAGAACAAATAGTGGCAGGGAATGAACTTGAATCAACCCTCTGACTTTAAGTTCAGGGTTCTGTCCATGACTTTGGCTCCTAGATAAGAATGAACTCTTCTCAAAGTCAGTGTTAATATTTCTTCTTTTACTCCACCCCTAGGAAAAGAATATACCTCAGGAATTTAGTGATGCTTAAAATTTTATTGCTGAATTAAATTTAATTTCTTCTGACCACTAAGAGATAATCTTCATGCAAACTTTCTGCAAAACAGGCAAAGCTAATGTCTCCCTACTTGTTGTTTTTCATTAGACCCTTCTTATGACTCAGTCAGGAGAGGAGGATGGGGCAATAACATGAATTCTGGCCTCAACAAAAGTAAGTAAATATCATACCATTCTTTGAAGGAAAACATTTTTCTGAGGATGGGTGGAGAATGGTGTCATGAGATAAAGAATAGGACTAGCATTTGTTTTCATGGTTTTTGAGTTCATATAAGAGTTACTCTTCAGGGGATCAAGAGTGTAACTTGGTGGCAGAGCATGTGTTTAGCATGCACAAGGCCCTGCCTTCAACCCCCAGCACCTAAAGAAAAAATCATATTTAATTTAGAGCTTTGTCTGTGATACCCAGTCCTTGAAAGATGGTATGAAATTTCCATTTGTAATGAACAATTTTGAGATTTGTTTCACTGCACTTGGTTTTAGAATTTTTAAAGTTTGAAGGTTTGTTGGAACAAATTTCTATACGAATGAAAGGTTACTAGATTTGGATTCTATTAGTTAAGTTGGGATATTAAACTTCTATGATTTTGTTCCTTCCATTGATGAGTCTTAGTCAGAACAACGTTCCTATCCCCATTTCATGAAAGGCTGATGAAGAGATGCTTGGAGTTAGAGACATCAGTTTGTCCACTGAGTGGTGAGATGTGGATTTGTTGAAGTCCACCCAGTACCTCCCTTGAAGGGAATAAGGAATGAGAATAGTATGTGGCCTCCCGAGCCAGAATGTGTTGACCTTGCTGTCTTTAGGAAGTAAAATATCAAGCAGATGAATGGGTAGTGCAGGGGAATTCTTTTGAGAAACAGGCTGGGATTACAAGTTAGTGCCCAAGCAATAACCGGGATCTGTTTTAGTTATACGGATTTGTTGTTTGTCTGCTCTACACACAGCACTTGGCTCTATGGGGCTCATAAAGATGAATCAGTATGGGTTGAAGAGACAGAAATGCAGGAGAGAGAAACCTTGCACACACATAACTCTTTCCATGTGGGTGGTATCAAGGCTTTGCAGACCTTCTAATTTAGTTAGCTCTGAAAGGGAGGTGGAATCTGGCCCTGGGGAGATGGGAGGACATCCTAATTGTCATGTCTGGCAATCAGTAAGGACCCCAGATTCCTGGAGTTTAGGGTGAGTGATAGAAAACAAGTCTGGAAAGGTAAGAAAGTGATTGTGAATAATGCTGTGAGGATAAGTCTTCCAAGGCAATGAAGGGTCAGGAAAGTTTCTGAGCAGTGGAGTTTAGGATGGGGTAGTGGGGAGAGAGAAGAGTGGGAAGCACGAGTGAGACTAAGCCAGAGGCTAAGCAAAGAGAACATGGATCCAAGATGGAGAAGTGGCCGTGGGAAAGACAAGCAGTGTGAGAGAAGTACCACAGAGCAGGGCTCACAACAGGTGGGGTCCCAGGAAGCAAGTGACCTTTGCTTGAATGTCACCTTCTTGTTAAAGACCTCTCCAAATGTCCTATTTTAAACTGAGCTCCACAGCCCCAGGGTCAGCAGACATGCTATCCTTTAAAAAAAATTTTGTTCTCCATTATCTCCACATTAGGATGTAAGTTCTACAGGAACTGCTTGGTCTCTGCTGAATCTCCAGCATGGAGAACAGTGCTGACACACAGCAGTTTCCTGGTAAATATGTGCAGAATCAAATGCTCACGGGAGGCAATGAGAGTGAGTGGACAGAAGCACCTTGATCCTCCTGCGGGGTGAATGTCTGCCTCCTCCACCGCTGGTGGCTCATTTACCAGCTCTCCTTTCTCCTGCACAGGTCCTCCCCTCGGAGGAGCACAGACGATGAGCAAGAGCACGGAACAGCGGCCCCAGCCAGGTACCACCCAGTGTGTGATCTCAGCTTTGTTCTTTTGCAGCTGTGTGTTCCACACAGTTCACTGGTGGAAGATTTGGACAACATGCAGTTAGCCCTCCATAGCTGTGGGTTCTGAATGCAGGGATTCAAGCAACCCAAGACTGAAATATTCAGGGAAAAAATTGTGTCTGTATTGAATATATAGAGACTTTTTTCTGGTCTCTGTTCCCTAAACAATAGAGTATAACAAATATTTGTATAGCATTTATCTTTTATTCAGTATTATAAGTAATTTAGAGATAATTGAAGGTATATAGGAGGATGTATATAGGTTCTAGGCAAATAGTATACCACTTTACATAAGGGACTTGGGCATTGCGAGTATTGGTATCCATGAGGGTCCTGAACCAATCACTTGTGGATACCAAGAGAAAACTCTACCCTATGTGTTGTCTCTTATCTCTGAAAATGAATCTATATTTGGCTCACTGAACTTAAATCTGTAAAGTCAGTAACAGACACAGAAATAAGGTATAGGCTTATTAAAAATGAGCTGAACAGAATTTAAAGATTAATTGTTCTGATGCTTCTTTTGTAAAGAAAGAAACTGGGGCCCAGAGAGGTAAAGTGATTTGCTGAAAACCATTCAGCTGCTGTATGGGAGAAATACAGCTTTAACCCTAGGCTTCCAACTTTCTGTCCAAGTCTTTTATGCTTCACCAAAACATACTTTCAAAACTACACTCACCCTGCCATGGATCTCTTGAACACTTACAGCAGAAGAACTTTTAAAGCCGTGGATTTAGAAACTTTTAGTACTAAGATGGATCTTGGAGACTAAGTCTATAACACCTTCTATAATATCTCAGTCCTGTGTTCCCCTCACCTGTGCTTGAATATGTACAGCAAAGTACAGTTGACCACCTAACTCAGGTCAGTTTCACTGAGCCAAAGTCCCCAGTAACTTCCCCATCAGCTTCCTAGTTTACCCTGGGGGAAAAAGTGTTATATAAATGCTTCCATAAACTTGATGATAGCCATGGTGCCCAAACTCCAGTTCCATCTTTCTTTTTCACGTGATTTAGCTCAGATTAAGCTCTGAAGTAGCCATTGGTTTTGGGATAGGCACACATGGTATCAACCTTTACCCAAGACAGAACATTGCATAGGAAGACAAAGAAAACACTGACTGTGAAACACAAGCAGATGTAGTTTCATGGAGGTACCAGTAACAACAGAATTATACATCACCTGTCAATAATATTTTATATCATACCAAAAGTGTGGATAAAAAAGTAGACTAAATGGGCTTAAGGACTCTTCAAGTTAATGGTCTAATTAGAAATCCAAGAGTCATATTGAGTTGTTTATATTGCAGCTGTAATTGTAAAAATAATCAAACTGTGCAAAAGATTTGAGATTTGGCCCAAATTGAGATCCAGCCTGATTCCCTCAACTGCAAAAAAGATGAATCTCACCTAAACCAATATTGCAGACAGCCTCAAAGTTTTAAGTAAACCAAGAATTTAAAAATAATGATTTTACAGCTAAAAATACAAATTCTGATTGGTATTAACATATCCAACCTTAAAATCACAGAATAGAATTGGTTGTAGGAGGAAACTGAGGCCAGGAGCCCAACTTATTCATCGTACAGATGAGAAAACTGACACTCAGATTGCCCAAACAAATTAGTTGACAGCAGAGTTGGAACTAGAGCCCACACTACTTGGTTTCCAGGCATGTGGTTTTTATGCTCCACCAGAAAAACAAGTATTTGTAATATTTTTAGTATTAGGTAGAGCAGTACTCATCATGAGACATTCTTCAGGCCTGGTTCTTAAGTGACCCTTCAGTTTATTCACTGTATGGTTCAGTATCAGCCAGCTCCTTTCCAAATGTTTTCATGATTTTGTTTTGGGTAATGACAGCATAATCTACAAATTTTAGAAACCAAATATGAAAAACTGATGTCATTTTCTTTCCTTGTTGTTTCAAATATAACTGTGATCAAGACCTTTGAGGTCTTCAGATAAAAGCAGTGAAGTTTTCTGAAATCAGGTGTTCCTACCATACTGAAATAAAAGTATAAACCCTGGGGTTTTGTTATTGTCAGTGCTGTTTAATTTTTAATAACAATGAAGCAAACATCCTTTTGTGTCTTCTTAGATCCGTATCAGATCCTGGGTCCAACCAGCAGTCGCCTAGCCAATCCTGGTGAGTTTACCTTGGCCTACAAGCCTTTCTTTCCAGAATGTTATGTAGCTTTCTAAAGTCAAAGAAACCTCTATTCTTAGTCCAGACACCAGCCTGGGAAGTAGTATGTGCTTCTTTGACTTCTTTCCTTCAAATGCTTAACACCTGTTTCTTTGGCATGCAAACAAGTTATCAGGATTTATTACTAGGTGGCAATATCTGTTCCTGAGGGTTCTTCTGAAAAATAAACATATCAGCACAATGTCTCATACTGACATTTAGATTAGTAGTAAATGTTACAGGTAGAATTTCCAGGTAGGGAAAGATGAGGAGGGGACAGTTCCAATGAGCTCTCAGTTATCTTCCCCAGGCAAGACACAAATGAATAAACATCTCCAAAGTGTTTTCATTTTAATTTCAGAAAGAGTTAGAGTTATCTGACCTTCTCAAAGAGGCATGTCCCAGAAAATCTGCAGACAAGTGAACTTGACAATACATTAGGGTTTATTATTAAAAATAACTCGCAGGTGAGTTCTTCTAAGCCAAGACCCCTGAGATTTTTAAGCTACAGGCCCTTTGCAATAGTGAAGCCCATATATCTTCCATTCCAGGGAACTTAGTGTTGCTGGTTCCACTTTGCCTATTCCTTTGTCCCTGTCCATCTTTCCCAGGCAATATAGAAGCCTCCCAACATCTCGTATTATTTCCCCCTCTACCTGAGTTCTTCTGTGTAGAACTTAGAACTAAGATCCAACCGCTAGAACTCTTCCAGGAAATAATGAGGTTTGGTCAAACTAAACACCCATAAAGTGCTTTCTCTCTGTGACTCCAGCAGCTGCCTGTGACCCTGATGCTCTAATGCTAACAGGGAACACTTGGGACTTTCTCACTAAACGGAGATCAGACAGTGATTCAGGAGAATCAAAAATCTCTTTATACGTCATGTGAGGAGGTAGCTTACCCAAGACCACAGCAGCTGGTTTTGGGCAAAAGTGGCATGTAATTACTAGTCCTTGAGACAAATTCTCTTAATATCTAACCTTGTTTATTGTGCCCATCTCAATGGCAAGTACATAGTTAACAATAATTCACTGTATATTTCAAACTAGCTGGGAGAAAGATTTTTAATGTTCTCATCACAAAGGAGTGATGAATGTTTGAGGTGATAGACATGCTGACTCCCCTGATTACTCATCACACTGTACATATGTATGGAAATACCACCTATACCCAGACACATAGAGGATTATGCATCTGTGTCACAAAAGAATGCTAAGAAGGGGTTGTCAAGGTGATCCTGAGTGTAAAAGGAAACAAAGGGTTTCTTCCAAAGGATAAGTGAATCCCCATGCTTAGTGCATTGCTTCTGACTTCTCCGGGCTCAAAGACTCTGTTTTTCTCCTGTTTGCCTCCCTGCCTACAGGAAGCGGGCAGATCCAGCTGTGGCAGTTTCTCCTTGAGCTACTCTCCGACAGTGCCAACGCCAGCTGTATCACCTGGGAGGGGACCAATGGGGAGTTCAAAATGACGGACCCCGACGAGGTGGCCAGGCGCTGGGGGGAACGGAAGAGCAAGCCCAACATGAATTATGACAAGCTGAGCCGGGCCCTTCGATATTACTATGATAAAAACATTATGACCAAAGTGCATGGCAAAAGATATGCCTACAAATTTGACTTCCATGGCATAGCTCAGGCTCTGCAGCCACATCCAACTGAGTCGTCCATGTACAAGTACCCTTCTGATATCTCCTACATGCCTTCCTACCACGCCCATCAACAGAAGGTGAACTTTGTCCCTCCCCACCCATCCTCCATGCCTGTCACTTCTTCCAGCTTCTTTGGAGCAGCGTCACAATACTGGACCTCCCCCACCGGTGGGATCTACCCCAATCCCAATGTCCCCCGCCATCCTAACACCCATGTGCCTTCACACTTAGGCAGCTACTACTAGAAGCTTAACTCTTGATGGTCTTCCAGCTGACACCCCAGTCCTTACTCTTCCTGGATATTCTGGACTCTAAAGGACATATGTGACCTTGAAAAGAAAACAAAACTGGATGTTCTTCTTGATGATAGAACCTTTATATTTGTTCTTTAAAAACAGTTTTTGTTTTTGTTTTTATGTCAGTAATTTTGCTTCCTCTACCTGAACAAAGAGACAGATCATTCCATGGGCCAGTACGCCAGTTTGGATTCTCAGTCTCCTATCATCTTTTGAGTTGAACTTTTAGATTACTGGGATGTTTATATCATGGTTCTGAGAAAGAAGCTGTAAATTTTTAAAATATTTTTATGACCAAAGCAGTTTCTTAATACACGGGTTTCATTATTGTAGGATTTAATACAATAATGAATCACAGACATAACCAGTCCTGGTCTGGTTTGAGACTTAGTGAAAATAGAGGCAGGAAGCGTATAGTCTTATTTTAGGAGGTCCTAATTCAGTAGATGGCAACTGGAACACTGGCTGTAAGGCCAGTGAAGTTTTCATCCAACTGGAATTTGCAAGAAAGAACGTGTATATGTGTGTATTTAAGAAGCCATGGGCATTGCAGGTCCCCTCCTTGGGCAGTGTGCACCTGGCTGACCATTCTGTCCAGAAATAGTCAAACCACGAACTGAGTCTCATGCAAATACAAACATTCCTGAAAGAGAATTAAATAACTTTTTAAAAAAGTGACAGTGAGTCCCGGAACTTTGAGAAGTCATAGGGATTTCTAAACTCAAACAGATTCGCAAGCGCTGTGCGTTTGTCAGACCATCTGACCAGGGTCAACCAATCAGAAGGCAACTTACTGTATAAATTATGCAGAGTTATTTTGCTATATCTCACAGTATTAAAAAAAATAAGTAAAAAATTAAAAAGAATAAAGAAACGAGTTGACCTCGGTCACAAATGCAATTTTAGTATAAAAATCAATCATTGTTATTTTTTTTAATGTAATTTGTACATCTTTTGTCAATCTGTACATTTGGGCTATTTGTACGTTTTTATAGCTGGTTTTTAAAAAGCATAATGTGACTATTGCTGAAAAGAAAACAGGGCCTTTAAGTCACTGACTTACTAGGAAGAGAAGCACTGGTACAGTTATTTAACAGGTGTGTACAAGCAAGGCAAAGCAGTCCATTTAAAATTTTAATGCTTTGAACATGTTTGTAAATAACAGAAGAGCAATAATCACAACACAGAACAGAACAACCAAACTTTCCCTTGTGAAGGTGGGGGATTTTTCCTGCTCTATATATGCAATCTATTTTTAGACATTAAAATATATATAATTTTGCAGGTAATCGTTGACTTTTAACTATATTAAGTGTTAAGCTGACAACTGTCAATGAAGACTATGTTGTAAAATAATTTGACTAAATAAATTGTGCCTTCTCTCAGAACTGCTTTCTTATTTATCCTACACCAGGTCAAAGGGTTTTCCTAGGGGAAGTTTACTATTTCATTAAGAATTATTCAAATGTACTTGCTGCAGTACAAAAGGTGCAAATTTGATATGGTTTTGCATTGTTATTTATGATATTTGCAATCATTTGTGGGGTGCTATTTAAGCCTTCCTTCTTCTGCAGCAGTAGTGGGGAACCCACATGCCCCAGCAGGCTGTTTGTTAGCTCTAAAAGATTTGCCATCACTGTCCTAAAGGGTTTTATAAGACAGCCAAGGCCATAATCTTATCCAAGGACCAGAACAAAGCAAACAGTTCTGTCCAGGATGAGCCTCATTCATCAGACTTCACTCTGTAACACCCCCCAAGCATTTTAAAACCAGGTAGCCAATCTCCTGACACTCCCAACAGAGAAAAGAGCTCCGCTTCCTTTTACTCCCATGCCAAGATTTTATGGTCCACGTAGAATTTTAAAGTCTTTTTTCTTCCCAAAGAAGAAACTTGCTTCAAATTGCTTTCACTGAAAGCTTGCTTTCATTTCCATTATTAATAATGAAAAAGAACAATTCCTAGAAAGTCCTTGATGTTGCAAGGGCACTCACAGCATTAGTAACCCTAGGACCTTCCGTGGGTAACACAGAGCACCTTCCAGACCACTTCTCTACCTAAGTGAATTGAGATGTGTACCACAGCATCGGTCTCCACTTTTTATCTTTATGCATTTTATCCTCATATGCATTCTGACCAAGGGATGCCTGGCATTTAGTCCCCGGGATGCCCAGGTTTAAAGTCAATTAGTTGGCTCATAGGTAGCTAGTTGACCCATTGCCCCCAGGAAAGTTTCTTTGTCCTCTTGGCTACTCGTGAAATCTTTTCTGCACTCAAACATTCTGTACAAATGCTGTGAAGTTTATGCCATCTAACAAACAGCAAGCCAAGCAGAGAGGGACACAGCGAGCCTGTAATAGCCCTTTGGAGCAAGAGATTGTCTTAGATTGGGTGGCTTATAAACAGTAGAAGTGTGTTGCTGACAGTTCTGCAGGCTAGGAAGTCCAGGATCAGGGCAGGTGAGGGCTTGCTTCCTGATTCCTAAATGATACCTCACCTTCTCACTGTGTTCCTACACATAGTAGGCACAGAGTAGCTCCCTGGGATCTTTTTTATAAGAGGATTAATCCCATTCTTGAAGGTTCCACTCTAAAGACCTAATCACCTTCCAAAGGCTCTACCTCCAAACATCCACACATAAGGGATTAGGATTCAACCTATGAATTCAGGGTATGGTCAACAAGCACTAAAAATTTAATAGAACTTAAAATGATCATGATTTCACTGAACCAATAATATCTGGATGCAATTGAACATGGGTAATGATTGCAGTGTGGGTCCTCACTTAGAGGATCCCTAATTTAGACCAAATTAAATCAGGAGGATCCAGAACACTAGGAAGCAAATGATCATTTGTCCAACCCAAGCCAAGACACTGCCAGGCCAAAAGGCATCAGCTGATGGGGAAATAAAAAACAAAACAAAATGAAAGCAAATACAGTCTGCTCTTTGCATCCATGGGTTTCACATCCACAGATTCAGCCAACTGCAGATTTAAAATTTTCCAAAAATAATTACATGTGTACTAAACATGTACAGACTACTTTTCCTTGTCATTATTCCCTGAACAGCACAGGATAACAAGGATTTCCACAGCACTTACGTTGCTTTACGTGTTATATGTAACATAGAGATGACTTAGAGTCTATGGGAGAATGCATGTAGGTTTTATGCAAGTACTATACTATTTTATATAGGAATTTGAGCAAGGATGATGGAATCCTTGGGGGGGGGGGCGGTCCTGGAATCCATCCCCTTTGATTCCAAAAGAGGCTGCATTTCTGGGAGGCGTCTGTGGACTTGGTTTCACACACTACTTCCACTATCTGTTTCATAACAAACATCGTACAAATATTTTGCCTTAAAAACTCTGAAAAGGCAGCCTTTGGGACAGCATGGCTGGGGACTCAGCCCTTGAGCTTGACTCCCCACTGCCTAGCCAGGCTCCTGCCCCTCACTGGCTCTGCCTCTCCAAGATTCCTCTGCCAATGACAGCAATGCTGTGCCCAGAACTCCTCAGGAGGCCGCAGTGAGCTTGATGGTGAGGGAAGGAGAGGAAAGTAAGAAGGAACTAGAATGAAGGGTCAGGGGACTGATTCTGCTGAAAATACAGAGGCTTTGCATTTATCCAGGAAGGAATTTGTATTTGCAAAAAGCATATTGGGCATTTCATCACATAGAAAGCTACTGAAATTGACACTGCATGCCTTCTGCCAGGGAATCCCTCTAAAGGATTAGGAGAGGTCGGCTGATTTCAAGACTACAAATCCCAGGCTCCCTCGAGGGATGGACACTGCTGAGAGGAAGTGGTTTTGCCAGGCAAACCTCTAGGGTTTCAGCCAATTGAGAAAGGATATGGAGGGAAGCCTTTAAAAGGAATGTCAGTTCACATGCTTGGGGTCTGTCTCCCTCTCTCACTCTTACTTGGCCTTCTGTCTAATTGTTTCAGTCTGTCTGAGCTGGTAAATTCCTAAGCACATAGTCAATTTACACTTAGTTTAAAAGCTCTAGGGGGAAACAGAAAAAATTTCCAGTGAGACCACTTACTTACCTACAATTGCTAGATTAACCTTCTGGATTTTAACTGAGTTAACTCACATGTTTACTTAGTGGGAGAAGAGAGGCAATTTGGGGAGATAAATGATCATGGTGTAGTCCCAGACACCCTGGGTTCAAATTCTGGCTCTTCTGTCTACTGAGCAAATTGTCTGCCTCTATTAACTGGGGAGCTGAGTAATATATTCTGCCCGAGTCCCTGTGAAGTACTGCAGGACAGTGTGGAAAACCCATTGTAAAATGCCACGTCGGAAGTATATGTGTTATTAGTTGTGTGCTAATATTTACTAGAGAATGTTTATTACATCCTTGATAACCAGTGAAGTCTCTGTTTGGTGAGTTCAGTACAGTGTAGACTTTGTTTTATGGTCAGAAAGGCGTTTTCCAAATGAGGGAAAAGTGGAAGTAAATTGGATTTTCCAGAGAGCCTTTGCATTCCCCCAGCCCTTACAGTGCCCCGCTTGGGTGTGTGCCCTCCACTGGCTCTGTTTGTCCCCCTAAAGTCAGTACAGCATGCAGCTGGGCTGTAGGATGCAGCAAATAAAATGAGATTGTTCTAAAGGAATGCTAAAAATGAGTTTTGTCAGAAGTGTTGGATGAGATTTTTAAGTTGCTTAAGGAATACAGGTTGGAAGCTGGGATTTTATGCCTAGTAATCTTGGATCCAAATTTTTCAGACTTAAAGCCACCTGGTGGCTCCATAACAGAAGGGACTATGTCTATTTTGTTTGCAGTGGTGGCAGTGGCATACAGTGATTGATCAATAAGAACAGGTCCATAGTCAGAAAGATCTAGTTATGAATCCTGGCATGTCCACTACCCAAAGCATAACTTACTGTCTCTGAGCTTGATTTCCCCATTTGGAGAATAAGGATGATGGTAACACCATGCAAGTTTGTCACAGGAGCTAAGTAAGATCACAAGAATAAAAATGTTCTCTATGTTGAAAAGAATGATGGAAATGCATGGTATCACAGTACTTACTGTTTTGATTGCTAGGCAGCTCCACTTATCATTCAAAGCTCTGTACAGGGCTCTGTTCTTCTGGGATAGAAGATAGAATTAAACCAAGCTATTCAACTGTATAGCATATTCTGAATATAAAATTTTTACATTGAAAAAAATTTTTAAAGCTTGAAATAGTCACAGACTTTAAAAAATATTGAAACAATACAAAGAATATGTTTTATTGAACCATTTGGGAGTAAACTGCCAACCCTGTGCTCTATTACCCCTAAATACTTCAGTATATATTTCTATAAAACAATGTTTCCTACATAATCCAGTACACCCATGGGATCAGAAAATTAACATGGACAGATTACTGCCATGTAACCCTTGGGCATTATTCACCTTTTGTAGTCAAAGGACCCCACTGAGACTTGTAGATATTCAGTTGGCTTGAACATTCAATGTTTCCTTGACTTTTAAGACTGACTAAAAAGTACACAGTACTATGTTGTTGTAGCATGTCCCTCAATTGGGGATCATCTGATGTCTCATTATGCTTATATTTAGGCTAGGTTTCCCTGAGAGAAATGCCATCCATGTTATACTGAGTTCTTATCCTTGCAGAATCTCAATTTATCTTTTTATTGATGAAGTTCCTTCTGATGATTTGTTGAAGGTGGTGTCTGCCACTCTTCTCTGAAAAGTTGCTCTTCCTCCTTTGCAATTAGTAAGTATTTTGTGGGGTGTTGTATGACATTATATAACTAACTACTCATCATCAAATTGTGATACTTCATTCGTTCACTTATATTTAAATAAGTATCTTTAGAGATATCTATCTCTAAAAGACTTTAGACTCTAAAGACTAATTTTTCCTACGTTATTGAGTAGATTTACTAATTCCTCATCATTATTTATTTTGCTCATTATTTTGTCCTTAAAGATGGCTGTTCAAGCTGGTGTCAATGTCCTTTATCATATGAGCAGAGCTAGGCAATATGTGTATATATGTACATACATGTACCTAATTCATGTATTCTCACATATACACCCATACACATTGTTGTCCACACATATATGTATACTCTGTATTTGCCTTTACCTCTATTTATATTGAAACCCCCAAGTTCACTCAGATACATTCATTTCCAATACAACACAGAGTTCTCTATAATTTTTTCCCTTTCCATATTTTTAACTTCCTTATTTGACAAAGAGAAACATGGTTCTCATTAAGTACATTGTACTGTATGCTCTTCCTTCTCAGACCTCCTGCATGTAACCAATTTATCTCTGCATCACCCCCACCCCATGCGACATGTTCTTCTCCTTGCTTCACCCCTAACTTGGCATCCTGGCATCTCTATTTCTGGGCACCATCCTCCTCCCACCCTGGGCTGTGCCTCTGCATGAAGGTCATCCTCAAACCACTCAAGCTCGACACCCCAAGCCAGATTTCCCCTCCATGGGGACAGAGTACTAGTCCTGTGACTGTCTGCACCATCTCCATGTTCTCTTCACCCAGCTTAGGCTCTGACACTTCACACCAGGACCCCTTCAGCTCTGGTACTACTGCACCCTGACACTGCCTCCCTCTGCTGCACCCATGGCTTCAGGAATAAATCTTTCAGGAGAAGCAGGAAAAGGGAAGAGTGGTGAAAGAAAGGGGGACAGGAACTATGAGATTCATCAGTAAATTTGTCTTCCTTTGTATTTACACACACACACACACACACACACGCACCCACACGCACACACACATGCACGCACGCACACACCTTTGAGGTGCAGAATCTGAAGAATCAAAATGGCTGGGAGTATGGGAGGAGTCAACCAGAGAGGCTAACAAACCAGAAATTAGGTGAGAATGAGGGACTGGATGAGAAAACAAAATTTTTAAAATCCTGTGCTAGATGTCCAGGGTGGAAAGTAGAAGAAGGAAAGGGAACCAGGTAGGCCTGGCAAGTATGGAAAAGTAGAGTGGGCTGGACACTAATATTTTGGAGAGAGGGTGGGACAAGAAATGTATGGCTTTTGAATTACTTTTGGTTGTTGGGGAGTACAAAGCCAGAGAAATATGAGACTCGAGGATCAATCTGTGTCTGAAGGTCTACATCCCCCTGTTAAACAACACAGGAACAAAAGGCAGGAATTGTTTCTAGCTCCTGCCCTCCCCCACCCTCCCGTCTTACAGAAGGATTCAGTGCACGCCTGTTGTTTGTCAGACTGCACCTGCTGGACAGAACTGTCCACAGCACAGCAACTCTGTGAGGCAAGATGAGGTGCCTGCGCTGCTCGGATACTGTTAGCTCCAGAGATACACAGAGAAAATAAAAACCATGGAAGATACAGTTAAAGCATAAGACCAGATCCATGTAACTAATTTACCATCAATTTTTACTGAAACCGAGTTTGGTGTTAATTGATTTCTCCCATAGATGCAGTATTTCTTTCCCCACAGATTATTATATTGCACAGAGCCCTCATCTTTCAGAAATGTTTAATTAAGCACCAGTGTATTTTAGCAATACTTCCCAGACACCTTGGCTTCCCTTGACAGTTTCACCTTCCTTTGCTCTCTCCCTCTGTCTTTTTTTGCTACGTAAGCTTACCTAGTAATTTTCTGCATAATGTAAAGATTTGACATTTAGAAAAAAGTCATAATAAAACATATCACCCCTGAAGACCTATTTGCTTCAGACTTCTCTCTCTGAGAACTTTAAAATGTGAGGAATACAAACCACCCATAGGGATTTAGTCTATAGGGAAGAAATACGGGCTTGCCACTAATTTCTGAATGGCTAAGTTAATTGGATTATAGCTTAAACTTGACTTTAAGAGTATTTCTGAGGATTCTCAGCCTGCTCCTTCCATACTGCATCTTTAGAAACTTCAGTGGTTACCTGATCAAAATACAACTCCCCAAGCTCCACATGGATCCAGTTTTTCAAGTGACAAGTTGGACAACCAAGACCTAGAGTTGCCATTTTTGTTCGCAACCAACTCTCAAAGGTAGGTGGGAGTGAAGAGGGAGAGGGAGAGAAATTCCAGACCTTCAATCCCCACCATGAGCTATATTGCCAAACACAGTCGTCTTCTAAGCTGCCTCCCTGCTTAGGAGACCTGCACTCTTAGAAGATCCAGTCCCTCACCTCTCCAGAGCTTTGGCTAAACCCAGGAGGGATATTATGAGATTAGCTGATTTTCTAGAAATTCCAAAGTGCCATAAAAATCACATTTGCATATAATGCTGCACCTGGGTTAAATCCTATTTTGCAGGAAATTCTTAGGTTCTCCACAGTTGATTCCAAATGTCATGTGGCTGAAAGGCAGTGGAGAGAAAGTGGGAATCAAAGCTCATAACTCACATGCAATAGAAGCCTGGAGGGACCCTATTCCACCTCCAACATTTGGGGAACACTGAACAGATAAACTAGTGTCTCTGTGCATGAGGATTTGCTGGTTTTTCTGGGAGAAAATGTGACACAAAGACGGGAATTGGCACTGGGTTTCCAGGAGATAAGTGTAATGATCTCAGTGCAAAACAGTGTTTCACTCCGGATCACAGCATCTCTAGAAGGTGAAGACCATCCTTCACTAAATCCTCCACCATCCTGATCTCTGAGAAAAACAGAAAGACTGGCCTAACCATGGAATTTCCTGAACTTGGTGGATTTACAACCAAAGATCCAGCAGATGACCCAAGTCATAACTGCTGGCTATACAACAAATTCAATTATCCTAAATTCCAACACATCACCCTTCTTCCTGTCCCTCACCCCTTTCTTATCATAATCTTTCCTGGGCCATCAACCCCCATTGGGGTGTCTGAGCCCACATTTAACCTTTCTGTGAGCTCAGAGCCAAAAGCGATGCTGAAGACATCTCATCAGAGGGAGAAAACCACATTCCTGCTGAAGAGCAGTGACATAAATTTAGCCCCAGCCTGTTCTAACCCACAGAATTAAGTAAATCAGTTCTATCTCCTCTTTGCAGCCATCTCCAAGCACAAAGAAAACAGTGCTGGGTTGTGAGAAGTTATTTTTCTGACAGCATGGGGCCCCTGACTAACTGGTTACGAAAGGAAACTACTGAATTAGTTTAATGTGCTGAAATATAAAGCACCACTGTACAAACAACAAACTTATCATTGGTCTGCCCTCCACCCCAGCAACTGGCCACACAGGTTAGAGACTATCTCTAGAGTATTAGACCTTCAGAAGATGGATTCTCTGGGTTGTGAAGGACAGGTGTTCACCCTGGCTTCCTACAGTGCTGAGAATCCACTCCTTGACAATGAGGAAGACCATAGCCTGCAGGATAGGAATTCTTACAGGCTCAACCTCCTCGACCCTGGGACAAGAGAGCTACTAGGGCCCAGGGGATTCCAAGGAAGAGTCTCCTATATTCTCCTAGGACCCTTTCCTCCCATCTTCTCATTTGTCATCTATTCCACTACTACCTGCCTCAATCTCTCTGTATTTCCCAGTTAAAATGTTCAAGAGGCAAGGCCTGGAGTACCTAGATCATTGCTGTCACCTCACTCTGAACCCCAAAGGGTTCCCTTGGGTCAGGGCCTGGGGCCAGGAAGTCATATGGCACAGAATACCCAGGGTTTCTCCCTGAACAGAGCTGTGGACATGACTGGCCAGTCCAGGCTACCCCTGTGGCCAAGGTCAGGACAACACCGTGCACAAATGACCCAGTGCAGCATCTCCTAAGAATGGCACTCAAGCCTCAACTGCCAAAACTTATTTGGTCCCATGTTTTACCCAGAAATCTTAAATTGTGTTCTGGGGAACTCACAAATGTCATTTTCCAAGAGAATACTATATCACCACTAGGCCTAGAATAAAATGCTGCACTGGAGAGGGAGGGTAGCATACAGTGCAATGTGTTATTCACTGCCTTTCATTTAACCCTTACAGCAACCCAGGAGGTGGGCATTATGGGTCTCAGTTCCTAGTTGAGGGTTCCAGGGCTCTGACATGGCTTTAATATAAGGATCTGGCTCCTGACTTGTATCTGCACCTCTGAGATGCTTGGACCTAGCTGCTGAGCTGACCCGTCTAGGGCTCTGCCAACTGTCCTGGCTCATCTCCTTGGCACCTGCTCCACAGGAAACCAACTACCCCTGCAGGGGGAGCACTGTAGTTTGCAAAGCATCTTCACACACTTCCCTGTAGTGTGCACCAAGTATGTATTTTATCTACTTATTCATCTGTTATCTGACCCCCCCCACACACACACACAACTCCACAAAGGCAAGGTTTTTTCTCCTACTGGGACCCTGGGATTACTGGCATGCATCCCTCCCCCCAGCTCAAGAGCCGTGCTGGGGTTCAAACCCAAGGCTTCGGGTCCTCCAGCCAAGCGCTCTACCAGGGAGCTAGATCCACACCCCAAACCCAGGCACGCAGGCACCCTCTAAGAGAGGTTTGGCTGTGGGGTGTGCACAGACTGGCCCCTCTTCAGAGGCTCGTTCGAGGGCCTCCAGGGCCAGGCACACTGCTCTGCCTCATGCCAGAATCCTCCCTTTTGGAGAAGAGGAAGCTGCTTTGGAGTCTCTAGGAGTCTACGTTTGCAGCAATATTCGGCCCACCAGAGAAAGGTTTTCAGTTTGTTTTATTTTGTGAACGGTTCCCAGAAGCCCCAAATGCTCCATCCAGCGCTCCCCTTCACCCAGGACGGAGACGCCCACCTGGCAGGGCCTGGACCCAGCTCCTGCCTGACCACCCAGGCCTTCGTCTGGCCCCCAACCCCACTCCACCCTAGGTCCCCCCTCCACCCCTCCTTGAATCCAATCCATTTAAAATTCCCTTTGAAAAGGTCTCTGTTTGGGTGAGTTCTCGGACTCTGCCTAGAGAGCGGCAGATTATCTGAAAATAGGTGTTATTGATTACAACCAGGTGGTCTTTGTGGAAAGGGGTCCACTTGAACCAAAATAAATATTTGCCAGCACAAAGAACAAGCCAGTCCCTGTTGCGGGCGGAGGCGTCCGGGCCGGTGCGCCAGCAGCCAACGGCGACCCTCCTGGCCCCCGCGGCCCAGGCGCGTCGCTGCGCAGCCCGGATTGTGTTTCTTCAATTAGGACAAAAACGGGGGGGGGGGGTGCGGGACGCGGGGCTCACAAAGGCCCCGCTGGCTCTGATGCCAAAGCCTGCAGCCCACGACCGGCTGCAGGCTCGAAGCCTGCTAGGGGCTTGGAATTGTATTTTCTTTGGCTTTCTGGCGCGCTCCTTATTATTTATTTCTTTTCCCTCTGTTTTATTTTTATTTTCAAGTTGCCGGCCTGGCTGGACGCCGTCCATTCACCCCGCTGCCTCGGAGCGCCGAGTACAGACAGCCGGAGCCGGCTTGGGCTCAGCCCCGGGGCCAGCCAGGCAGCCGCCAGCACCCGGGGATGCAGCCCAGCGAGCGCCCTGGGGGTCAGAGGACCGCGCCGGGCCCCTGGGGCAGCCGCATGGGGGCGGGCCCACCTGCCCAGGGTGGGGCCCCGAGTCCTTCTGAGAGTGAAGCTGTCCTAAGTCCAGGAATTATGTGATCTGGCAGGGGCGACGTAGTTTACTTGAAAAGATGATATTTCGTGGCGAGATCTGAGGGGCTGTTCAGAAGAAAGCTGAAACTTTGACCCTCCCTGGAGTTCCCTCTCTTCTTGCTCTTCCGCCCAGGGCAAGCAGAGCCACCCCCTCTGGTCTCCTGCCCCCGCGTTTCTCACTTGGGGTGCCCCGAAAGCCTCTGCAAAGTCTCCTTTTCCTCTCTAGACCCCAAGGTCATCTCTCAAGAGCCAGTGTAAGATGGGCGTGGCTGAGGAGGACCTAGGAAGAGACAGGAAGAATCCCCCTTCTTTGTTAGTTTGTGAGGCCAGGGAACGGGCAATAACCAACATACTGACACCTGCACCCCTGCAGCCAATGTCAACGTGGGGGGGGGTTGTGCTGGAAGCTGCAAAAGGTATGGGATGTAGGAAGCGAGAAAGCCTAATTCTAAGATATTCTGGAGGACGGACAGAAAAAGCTGCAGTCAAAAAAAAGAGTGACAAGGAAACTCCCTAAGAAATGCGGGGTAAACCGGTCTTGTCAAGGTCTAATCATGGGACAGCAGAGCCCCTAGAGGCGGGAAAGTAATGGAGGAATGTTCCCAGGGCTCTGAAACCCTGCGTTACTGATCAGGGTTTGCTCTGCTCTCCTGCAAATTACAAACCCTTCCTCCACCGGGCATTCTCTTGGTGATTGACCAAGACAATCCTGGCATCCACCATTGAGCAAGTGGACCGTTTTCTGGCAGTGTGGGAAGTACTGGCAGGTGTAATTTCAGTACACTAATGCTGACTAAAACCAAGCTGTGCCTCGGTCTGCTGGCCTGCTTTGGCAGTGATTTCCTCTCCTGCCTGAATCCTAGCAAGATCTACCACTGGGTGGACATGGCACATAAGCAGCATGCCCCAGGCCAGCCCGGAAGCCAGGGTGATTTCCAGTGTCCAGAAGGGAATCCAGGGTACGGAAGGACACTGCTAGGCTCCTGTATGCTCTTCTCCAACTTTCCTCTGGGGACTTACTTCAGAAATGAGACCCCAGCTACCTTGCTGTGTCCTCCAAGGGACAGCATCATGAAGGAGGGAGAAAGAGCTAGTTACAGGGTGCTTCCATTCCAAAATGAGGACAGCCTAAGATTCAGGGAAGTTAGAAACACCCTGCCAGGGTGGAAATGTCTGCAGACTAGCCCATGAGCAAAGCAGTGCCCAGTTTTCCCAGGAAGGGATGGCCCAGTAGTAGCTGATGGCTGTTTGCAGCCTTGGTTATGGCAGTCAGTGTCACCAACCTTGGAACTCAAGTGGCAAGCATGAGCGGCTCTTTTCAGAGCTAGCATGATCTTCAAAGACATATGATCCACTGGCTCCACCGGTCATTCGTGCAACAGTATCCAGTGCGCTGCTCTTTGGAATCCTATGGCACACCTGAAATGCTAATTCCAGAGGTTTGCAGAGGCCCACAGACTCCGAATTTATAACAAGGGCTCTCAGGTGATTGAGGCCCCAGCAGGGCCTAGCATCTCCCTCAGTGGTGTCCTGGCAACTGCTTAGCAGTTGGCACTGACAGAGAGGACAGACGTTTTCCCTGCTGGGAGCTCCCTGTTCTCTTGATCCTTGACTTCCTCTCAGCCATGCTCACCACTGAGCTTTCCCTGTGTCATCTTCTCACAGAATCTCTCTCTCTTTGGTGATCCAGACTAAATTTGGTGATCCAGACCTGTGCCCTGTGCCCCTCTTTGACACCTGGATTTTCTGTCAGCTGCCCCTGGAATATGAATTCAAAGTGTATTTTATTTCTAATGTGTTCCCAGGACTTTTCTTGGTGCCTAAATATTTGTTGAAAATAGCATAACATTTCACCCAGCGTTATAGTCCACACTACCTTAAGTCATTTCCTGTTGTGGTGAGCTCGGGTTTTCCATCACCACAAATAACCCTGAGACAAACATCCTCCTGTGCGTCTACAGATTCAGTGTCTACAGAATTCTGGTTTATCATTCACACTGTGCTTTCATAAATCTCTTTCTGATTGATCTTTTCAACAGCCATGTATGGTTGGTTTCATTATTGTCATGTGACAGAAGAGGAAGCTGAAGCTCAGAGAGGTTTGGTGACCGGAAGAGTCAAGATCTGAACTCAAGCCTCCAGGAAACAGTTGGCTGGTGACTGGGGAAAGCTCGTGAGTTTCAACACAGCCTGACTTGTGATTATACAGGTGGGATGTGTTGCCTCCTACAGTTATTTTGAAAATTACATGAGTAAATATTTGTGAAGTACTTAGAGCAGTGCCTACTCATAATGAACTCTATATAAATGGTTAGTACACAGATGCATACCTGCTCTGCCCTGAATGGCCACGTATGGGATGGTGGGCTAGTATTTTAACCTCTCTGGGTCTCAGTTTTCTCATCTATAAGACGGGGGAATAATTTCAGCTTTATTGTAGGGAAAATTCAAATCTCATAGACTCAATACATGGTAACAACTTTTTCTTCCACCACTCGGGGGTCTCTCTGGAGTTCCAAACTTTTATATCTATATCACAATTTAGTTTTCCAAAGCCTCTCAGTCATTTTATCAGCCCAGTAATGATGAGAGGATCTATAGATTTTGTATCTTCCTGGTAAACATTCTAAATATTGTAATGGCCACTAGAGAGCTTTCTGGGTGTGGGGAACCCCTCTCTCTTCACTCCATCTTGAGAGGGAGACTTCAACCAATTTCACTTTGGGGGATCTGGAAGTGTGTAGCGCCATCTACTGGCCAAAAGCACACCTGGTAACAAAGCGCAGGCTTGCTTAACCTTGGTCTCCAATTAGCTTCCTGGTAGCTAGCTCTACTCTGAGCTAACCAGATTGCAGGAGGCCAGAGGAATGTGTGCAGCGCAGGATGTTAGCAGTGGACACTTTCCCCACCTACTGGATCCCTCAGTTTCTCCACTTGCAAAATAACAGGATAGGATCAGGGTTTGCCTGGGCTCGTGCACTGAGGAGCTCCAAGGACTCAGCAGAACCCGAAGCAGCACTGGGAGGAAGGTGAGGTATCCTGTCTCCAGTTAAGGTCAAGCCTTGGAATAGAAAGCCAGGGGCAAATAGAGAAGAAGAAAGTAATTCACTGCAGGGGAACCGGGGCGCGCGTTGTGGGACACACCCCGCAGACACCCTGTCTTGTCTTTCCCCTTTGTCACGGAAATCCTCATCTCGATTTTGTCATTATCCCTCAGACTGTCACTTAATGGGAGCCTGTATCACCACAGTGGTGGGTGCTTTCTGTATTACTCCTATTCACAACCAGAAAAAAAAGTGGTTTATAAAGGCCAAGAACTGGTTCACAATAATGTGGTCAGTACATGAGAAAGTGGGATTGAACCGAATCTGACTTCAGAGTCCCTGAACTTCCCACTGCTTCCTCACTTTCTCTCTTCCTTTCTTGCCTACATTTTTTTTTCCTCCAGTGTTTTTATCTGGATGTGTCCTATAGGGCTCTCACTGGTTCAGGTTGCACCTGGCCATGTGATGTGGGGAACTGAGATAACCATGGGAGTAATCATGGTCTCTAAGCACTACTTTTAATCCAACTGAAAACACCTTTCTGGTGGTTCAGAAGTTCAGTAATGAATGAATCCCCTCCTTTCACTTTATGAATATATGAATGCCCTGCTGTGATCACAGCAAGAACTTCCCACTTGCAGGGAGGGGTCCCAGGCTCCCCAGACGCCAAATGCAAAGGTGGATGCATGAAACCCCTGGGTCCCTAAAGAAACACTCCAAGGGAGTAGTTCCTGCTGAACTCCCCAGACTCCTCTGCCGCCCAGGTCCTTGCTGCCAACTCAATCTGCACCTTACTTCGAGAGATCAGTGCCCTGAGGCATGATACTTGTGGGTGGCCCTAGAAAAGTAGAAGTGCTAGAAAGAGCACAGAACTAACCAGATGCCAGAAAACTGGGACCCCAAGCCCTGTTCTCCGCCCCATTGCTACCTGTGCTGGGTAAGTCTTATGCTCTGAGCCTCAGCTTCTCCTCCTGAAAGATGGGAATCATACTTTCCCTACCTCCCTAGAAAGCTAGATTTTGTCTCTAGTTTCTTCTCCAATCTACCCTTTATGTCAACACCAGAGATGAATCCCTAAAATAAAAGTTTAATCAAGAACTCCAGTGGCTGGCTGAGCAAGGATGCCCTCAGGTCTGCCTGATCCCAACCTCCACCTCTTTCACCCCGCAGCTCTCCCTCCCATGACCCGTGGATCCCATGGATGCATCGTCCTGGGCATCCTTGTTCAGAAGCCCTGTGGTTCTGTTAGTCTGAGATGTGTGCCACCCAGGCAGCCACCTCTCTACCCCTCACCTTTTCCTATTTCAAATCTTACCCACCCCTCCTTTTTTTTTTGATACCGGAGCTCGAACTCAGGTTCTTGCCCTTGGGAGGCAGGCAGTGGAACCACTGAGCTAAATCGCCGGCCCACTTACCCATCCCTTAAACCCAGATCCACTGCCACCTCTTCAAGATGCTTTCCCCTGCCTCTGTCTCACTGAGCACTTTTTAAAATACTTCATTTGTAGCATTCATTCATTTCTCTAATATACTTAATTTCTATTTTAATGTACTTGTGCATTAAATTTTACACACAGTGTGGACTCCATGACACCAAACCTCAAAAGGTGCATGGACCCTAATCAAATGCCCTTGGGATGTAATATCCCTCTCCTAACCTACTCCCCTCCCTCAGACCATGTACTGGAATGAAGACATGTCTCTTGAAGACACCTGTTCTGGCTCTTTTTTTTTTTTTGTACTGGGAATAAAACTTAGAACCTTGTCCCTGACGGGCAGGTGTGTGCCAGACTCACCCCTGGGTGGGGTAAGGAGGATAAGCCCTGTAGTGATTCTGCCAGGGGAGCAGGCTTTGGCAGCAGTTCCCCTCCAACAGAGCAAGAATCCAGCAGCTACTGCAGAAGCACCCAGGAAAGAAAATGGAGAGGTTGTACTATCTGCAATTATCCCTACATGGTGATCTGCAGGATACACTGCTAAGTTAAAAAAAAAATTACTTCAGGACCGTGTTTCCAGAAAAATGCCCAACATGAAAGAAGGGGTGAGTGTAAATACATATGTATTGGTTATCTTTGTCAGAAAGAAAAGGGTTGAGGCCCCTGGTGACCTGTTGAACAGCACAGTGACTATAGTTAAGAATGATACATTGGCCCAGAGCACCGAGGAGGTGAGCCTCTCAGGCCTCCATACCACCACCCCAGAGCACTGAGGAGGTGAGCCAAGCCGGCGCCAGCACTGCCCCGTCCCCAAGCTGTGCCAAGCCATTACCTGGATCCACAACACAGAGTAGCAGGGGTCATAAAGGACATTGTTCTGAGCTTGAAAAGATAGAGTAGAAGTGAACAACAGAAAGAGGGCCTCTCTGAGGCCCATTGATGAAAATTAAAGCCCACCAGAAAAATGAAGAAAATCTCTGCAATAAAGGCACATCAGACCACCTTAGTTGGGGGAGCAGCAGTGTGGACCAGAGCAGTGTGGCTGGAAGTAAATCCCAGCCAGGGCTCCATCCCAACCCCAGAGGCTGGGGCACACCGGCCCAAGCCAAGGGCCCACCTGGAAAAGAGCTGCACAGGCACACAAGCATCAGCCCCAATACCATCAGTAAGTGCGTGAAAGCCTAGCCAGAAGCTTGCTCACACAACAGGAACTGGGGTGCACAGCACCCAGCCAAAGACCCTCCTAGACAACAGCTACATAGGGGCCCTAGCCAGTAGCACACCTAGTTACCATCCCAAGTGTGCACAGGCCCAAGCCAGAAGCCCACCCAGACAACAGGTCAGCTCAGGGATCCAGAAGGGCACCTTTCTGCACCCAGGAATTAGTGTACTGGTGAGCAGCAGAGAAAAGGCAGCTCTGTGGCTTGCTGAGAATTGAAGACCACTGGGTGAGCAAAAAGTTGCCTCAGCAAAGGCACAGCAGGCTGCATCTGTTGACATGAGACAACAAGTCTCAAAACCAGACTTCCAGATCACCTATGGACTATTTTGGTTTGGGCCTATGTTTCAAAGTCTAATGGACACATGAAGAGTAGGTATATCTCCCCTTGTTCCCCACCTTAGGGAGAAAGCATTGTATCTTTTCCATTCACATAAGGCGTTTTTGCTGCAAGTATGGAGTACATGTCTTTAATCTGTTGATAAAGTTCTGTTCCACTTCTAGTCTCCTGATAGCTTTTACCATGAATAGCTGTAGAATTTAGTCCAGTACTTTTTCTGCAACTACTGATAGGATCATATGGCTTTTTCCTTTCCTCTGTTTAAATGATGACTTCTGGGGGTGGATCTTCCAATGCTGAACCAACACTGCCATCCCTATAACAAAACCACTTTCTACATCCTGCCAGATCTGACTTCTAAGAGTTTGTTTTGTTAAACAAATTACTATCTATATTCATACTTTTTTCTTCTATTATCTTTATCCAGTTTTAGCATTAGCACAATGTTGAGTTCCTAAAATGAGGGGAGAAGTGTTCCTTCTTTTTCCTGCTTTAAATGTTTGATATAATTTATCAGTTAAAATATATATGAGCCTGTTGTCATTTAGGTAGGTTTTCAAGCTAGGAATATACTTTTTTTTAATAGGTGCTATTCAAATTTTATATTTCCTCCAGAGTTAGTTTCATTAATTTGTCTTCCAAGGTACTTCTTAAAAGTTGTCAAATTTATTTCAAAACAGATTTTTGTAATATGCTTTCTATATCCTTTTAAATTCTATAAAATCTGTGGTAATGTCTCCTAGATCTTGATATTGTAATTTTAAAAATGTATAATTGATATTGTGTAATAGGAAGAAAAGGTCTAAAGGAGTAGGGGAAGTGGGAGGGGTAGGGGAAAGAAAAGAAGGGAAAAGGAAAAATATGAGAACAGAAAAAAATGGAAACACAGTCTTTGGAAATAGGGAAGAGTGGAGGGGGTGAAGGGAGGGCAGGGGAAGGGGGAAAAAATAAGAGCCAAGATACTCATGTAAAGGTACAAGATCCCAATGATGAATGTAACTGTATTTTATACCTAAAATGTACCAATACACTTAATGGAAAAAAAGAATGATATGTTGTACATGTATTTCAAAATAGCTAAAGGAGAGAAATTTGAATGTTCTCATCACAAAGGAATGCTAAATATTGGGGGTGATGTATATATAGCCTAATTTGATTACCCCACAATGTATACATGCATCATAACATCATATCGTACCTTGTAAATATATGCCATCATTATTTATCAATTACAAATAAAGTAAGATTTTCAAAAACAGCTCTAGGAAAAAAGTACTAAGAAAGATTAGCTTTACATAGGGAGAAAGGAACAGAGTACAGGGCAGAAGACAGGAAGTGTTTTCTACATTCTATCTCATGACTTTGAAATCATGTAAATTCTTTTTATAATCATTACAAGAAAAGTTAAGTAAAAAACCAATAAACACTCTAACAATTGGAAAGATATTAGAGGAAACAAACCTCACTGTCAAGCTGGTACACAATCACATTGAGAAAAGAACTACAAGTGATTTAAAAATAATACATCAGGGCTGGGGATTTAGCTCAGTGGTGCTACCTTGCCGGCCTTGCTTGCCTTGCCTGCCTTCCAAGTGCGAGGTCCCAAGTTCAATCCCTGGTACCAAAAAAACACAAAACAATACATCAACGGTGTATCCCTAGCAGAATATATCATAAACAAATTTTTAATCTCAAGTAATTTAAAAACAACAACCAATATTCTTATTGTTAGCAGTAAGGTCAAAATCAGGTTTTGAAATTATTGTAAGTATGCATTATTGAAGGCAAAAAAATGACTTTCTGCACAATAAGCAATTTTGCAAGCTAGTACTGGTCCTTCCAATGGTTAAAGCCCCTGCATCCTTCATTGCAGATGAATTACTGTCCTTCCTCGGGGGGCATTCCCAGTGCCTGGCTCACAGTGAGCCCGGGATGAGTATTTGTTGGATTGAAATGAACTCTTAGTGTCAAGATTCTCCTCTAATTCCCAGTTCATAGCTCCTTCCACCTCAGTGGACCCCTAAGGTGCTGTCTTTTTATTCCTCGGATCTCTGCCAGGGCACAGCCCTGTGCTGTGCTTTCTTCACCTAGCAAGACACGATGTGGGGTCTGCCTGAGGATCAGCCCCTTCCCCTGCAGCACTTGGGGTTCAATCCAATTGTTCCTGCCCTTGTTGGTGGCCATTTACTTTCTACAAAGACTTTCCCATTCTTATTCACTCAATTCTCCCCTCAACTTTATTTTGAAAGTCCAGTTAACAAATAAGGAAACAGACTCAACAAAGTCAAGTTGCCTGTCAAGATCCCTCTGCTGCTAAATGATATAACTTGCAAAATCTCATTGGACAGATATAAGTTCAAATCTATAATTAGCCATGCAGTCCTGAGAAAATCATTCTTTCATTTACTCATTCATTCAAGAACCATTTACTGACTGCATGAAGTTTGCTGATCTGAGAAATACAGAGGTGAATACAGATCCTGCTAATCAAGGACAACTGAGGTTCCATTTCTCCATCTATAAAAACCTTACACGCTTTTGACTTTGGTGAAAAGTAAGAAGCTGCACAGTGCCAGATCTGGTTAATGAAGTGGATGAGGACACACTGTAATGTTTTTATGAGCCTGTCTTCCCGTTGGATGGCACTCAGCAGCAGTACTCACTGTATTTTTTATCACATTTCATACATACACTCATAAAGGAGGACTCAGAACTGCTTCAGAGAGTGGCAAGAATGATGAGATAAATGTGTTCAAAACAACTGGGAGTATTTTAGGGGGATTAATGCCAATGTGTCTTTTAGTGTCCTTTTTTATTTAAACATTCACTGTATATTTCAATCACACTTTATATATACGTAGTATTCAAAATGTTATTAGTATTGAGATGATTGGTTTCACCAACAGGTCAGGCAGATCTTCAAGGTGCCCATGATTTACTTCTAGAGACACATTGGGCAGGGTTGTTCAGAACCCCTGGAAAAACACTGACTTTTTCTAGAACTGTAATTCCAGAGTGTTGATTAACCCTGGCCAGAGCTTCTCCCTGTGCTAAGCAATGAATGGTTTTTCCCAAACGGTGAGAGCAGGCCAGGAGCATGCCCCCTTCCCAGGGCCCAGGTGACAGATGGCCTCCGTAGGTCCTGTCACAGTACGACCCCTTGTAGGATGTAGACTGAAGTGATTTTAAACTCACAAGCTTTCGAGGAAGACTGGCATGGGATTGAGCCCTGCCATTTACCAGCTCAGAACTCTGGACAAGTTGCTTATTTCAGCTGGCTCATGTGAAAAATAGGTGTAATAATTGTACTGACCTCATAGGATTGTTGGGAAATTTAAATGAGAGAATGTATATGAAATATTTAAAAGAGAACTTAAAACATAGTAAAGCCTTTGCAAATAACCCTGCACTGTAAGTTTCTCCTCCCATGTCACAAGGCTTGGGGTTTCTCATTCTCCAGAAAGATGTGGTGGCTTCCAGGACACCCATCACAGGCAGGGATGCACTGGGTGGAAACACTCCCAGTCCCCTGCCCTGGTGGTGCAAGATCTTCCCCTCTACAAGGCTTTGCTCCAAAGAGTCCAGCTGGGCTCATCTGGTTGGGGAGATTAAATTATTTTTGAATTTCTAACTGAATGTTCTTTTAATGGAAACTTTTAATGACAGGCATTGAAATAGATTTCCTCCATAACCCCTCCTCCTATCGTTCCCCCCCACACATGGTTCTGCATTGCGCAGATCCTGATAACCTTTATTCCCTACCCCTGGACTTTTATCTCCCCAGTGACAAACAGCCCTTGCTGGACAGAAAGAGGAAATTCCAGTCATTGTTCTCAAACTTCTGGCTTCCAAAATAAAATGCTCTATCTCCCCTGTCAAGCTTTGATTGACACACACTTCCTGTAATGGCAGAAAGCAACGGCCCAGGGGTGGGACCAAGGGTTCATTTACATTCCTCCCATCAGAGCTTTAACTAAGTTTGTGCTAGACAAGGGAAGATTCCCTGTGGCATGCACAGAAGATCCTGTTGAGGACTCATCTCTTGTTTTATGAATCTCTCTAAGAACGATGCACGTTTCCACTGTGCCTGCAATCCACTTGGGAAGATTTCTCTTAAGGTCCGCTGTCAAAATGGAAACAGATACTCTGACCTCCTCACTTCTTCCATTTGGCTACTCAACGACTCTTTTCCTTCTGCCCTTATTAAAGACAATTTCCCAAATCTTCACTCTAAATATTGGCCTTTGAGTCAACCAAGGTCCAGGAAGGCTACACTGGGTCAGACTCTCTAAGTCAAAACTCTCCATAACAACAGAGACAGATTGGGTAATTCAAGGGGAAGCAGTACTAAGGAAAATTGTGAGTACAATAATGCATTGAGGGATGCAGTTTTTTAAAGAGAATAAGAAAAAGAGAATTACTTTTGAAATGGACAATTAATAAATACAACAATATAATATACCTATAGCTAATAATAGTACTGGTGTGATCAAGTTTTACTTGGGAAAAAATGTTACTGTATGGGAAAAAAAAGGCAACCACTAGCTTTAGTCTAACCTAGAGGTAAGTTGGCCTTCTGATGATTTCTGGTTCTCACCTGTTTTCTTTACTCACTGAGTTCCCGTGCCCTTGTAATCCCTTCTCTCCAAATCCCCAGAGCTTCTTGTGCTGCTTTTGGGTTCCCTTTAGAATTATCAAAAGTTACCTTCCCCAGGTTCATTTCCTAAGGGTTTTATTGGATGTACTTAATGGTTGCTAAATGTTCAGTGGGAATGGGTATTAAAAGGGAGGCTTCAATACAATCATGGAGTACTTTGATCCTAATAAAGGAATATTCGGAAGCAGACAAGCTCTCCATGGAATAATCCATAATCAAATACCAATCAGAAAGATTCCAGTCATTCATCTCCCTTAACAATCAAAGAGACTGGTTTGCTTCTGAGCATTGTCCTTCCACCTATCCCCAAGCCTGCTGCTAGGGAACAGGGAAGATAGAGGAATGAGCTCAGATGTGAAGGACCTTAGGCAATATATTGCCCCTCTAGTTTATAAAGGGATACAGGGGCATGAAACCCCTTGATAATGGGCCAGCAGAGAATTCCAACTTCTTCAAGCATATGGTACCTGATTTTTTTTTAGCTTTATCAACAGAGTAAGTTCTGGTGTCAAAACACTCTCAGGCAGGGGTAATCTCCCACAGCACCCAGTTGTGTCCTCTGCTTTGGCCACTGACAAAGTGTACAACCTTAGACCCATCAGAGTTCCCACTGGTCTGATTCAGAAGGAAAGGAGTGTATGTATGGATCTGTACAAACTCCAGTCCAAACCCAGAAAAAGACATCCATACCAACACCTGCCAGCAGCTGCTGCTATATGTGCCAAGACTCACACTGGACAGCTTGATGGAGCTGTACCATAAGGGGTGTGTCTTCAGCCAAGCTCACTTCCTGCAGGGAGTCAAGACAACAAGTGCATCCGATCTGCCTGCTGCCTTCCCACCAGTTGTGCCCCTTGCCGGAAAAAGTCCACCCTAGGCAAGAGTATTTTTCCCAGTTGCCCTGTCACATTTGATGCATAAAAACAGACATTAGTTTCAGGAATTTAATAAATTAATCAACATATTGAATCATCTTGAATAACAAGCAGGTTTGATTTCCATTTTTTCCAGGATACATTCAAAATAATTCATGTGGGGAACAACATAATGCATTCACATTAAAACCTTCCCCTAAGGGGCAATCCTTCCATTAGGTTGGTCCCTTTTAGGAAATGTGGGGATGGTTTATAGAGACACAAAGGTCTCAAAATGTCCAGACTGTGAGACCACATCTTATTGTTTTCCCCTTTCCACTTCTTCAGATACCTTTTCAGTGCAAATTGAAGGCAGAGAAACATGAGAAACTTTAACCATTAGCATGCCATAGCCTTTCAGACTGACTGCATTCTCAGAATCCTCACTACCATCGTGAATGAGCAGGAAATACTCTTAACAGATCTGTAGCTCCTTAACCCATCTAATGCAGATTGAAAGAACTATCACCACCATTTTCAACTCAAGCATTCTATTTGGCAAGAAATAGTTCATCAAGATTCTCGAGTATAGATCTAACCTTTGTCTAAATGTACCACATGAGAACATTTGGGCCAAAGCCCAATGTGGGGTGCTGCATCTGCATAAGCCATAAAGCAAAGCACGTTTGCATCCTGCAGAGTCCCTGGACTGTGCTTTTCCTTCTTCCTTGCGAATCACACATGATCCTAGATGAAGGCTCTAATGACCAGAGCTCAAGAGGGTTAACTCCTCAAGTTATTCATTGTGTAACAAGCTCTTCTTATTGTCATTGGTTTATTAGCTCATCTCCGCCAACACAGGAGACAGCTTTTCCATTGATAAACTCAGTGTTAAAATGAAAATGACATTTTTCCTGTCAGAATCAAAATGAAAATATGGTTGTTTCTTGATCCTATTTAAAGCTTCTAACCCCTTCAAGGAGACTTAAGAAAAACAAACAAGTATCTCCTTTGGCCTGTCCATGAGATTCCTGATGATTTCATCTCTTCTCATGAACACTGAATGACCTAAAATAATCATATTCAAAATTCCAAGTGAACTCCTGTGGCTTTCATGTGCAGTTTCATATAAATGCATCATGTGTGCTAACACAGTAGTCTTTCAGAGTCATGTATCTTGTAGGGGTCATTGTGCTGGTAGACCTTGATGGCTCTTGTCTTGTGTTTGTAACCTCAAACTGTTAATTGCTTCATAATGCTGAAGTCACTGGGTACCTAGACAACTTCGTTTCATTCATGGTGAAAGCCACTGCTACATTTTGGTGTCATCTGTTTCACTGACTTCGGACAAGACAAAGTTGGGGTTGTCATAGCCTATCTTTGTCCTGACCCTAGCATCTTTCTCATTATAAAGACACATGGCACAGTGAGGGGTCTCCACTTGCACTGTCTTACTAAAGTTATGGAAGTCTACTCGGTATTTCCCATCCTTGGTCTTGGAGACTATGGGAACAAAACGGTAGCCCCAAAGCACCTCCTCTGGAACATAAGATGTGCGGACTTGGCAGGTAGCACTAGTTGACTCCACTGTGCCATCTAAAAATACCACTAACTCAAACTCTTGTTGGGAAAGGGTTTCTGCTGCCATGTGGAAGAAGGGACTATTGTGATCAATGATGTGGTAAATTGTCAATGGGGAGATGAAGAATAAATTTTCATTGCCAGCATCAACTACGAAGTTGATATTGGTCTGGTCCAAAATAATGGTTTCTCCTTCTGGAGTGACTGTGGTCTTCAGAAGTTTTCCATATATGTGACCTCCAATGAGGAGGCTCTTCCTAAGATTAGCCACTCGGATTAGAAGACAGAGCTTCCCACCCCGCTTGCTAATCACTGCATTCTTGCTGAATGTAATGGTCTTGGCACGTTTTTTGGGTCTGGAGATTTTGGCTAAGATGGCACCACACATGAAAGAATTGATGACAACTCCAAGAATAGACTGGAATACTAGTAGAAAAATGGCAGTGGCACATTGTTCCGTCACACACCTGAATCCATATCCAATGGTCACTTGAGTTTCCAGAGAAAATAGAAAAGCTGAGGTCATGCCATTAATGTTCTCTACACAGGGGGTATGATTGTCAGGAGGATGGAACTCTGGGAGGTCTTTGTGAATGTAGGCCACCACGTACCACAGGAGACCAAAGAGGAACCAGCTCCCTAAGAAGGCTGAGATGAAAATGGTCATTTTGTATCTCCATTTGAGGTCAAGCACAGTTGTCCAGATGTCCACAAAAAATATAAATCTTGACTGTACATCCACATTGCCAAATTCTATGTTGCATCTTCCATCTTTGGAGACTAGCCTTGCTCTCTGCCGAGAACGCCCAGAAAAGTGAGTGACAAACCATTTCCGAAGATGTTTGAACATCCTTTCTGTCAACACCTTGATCTGAAAACATATCAGAGAAACAACAAAAATAAGATGATGTCTATAGCAGCAGCAAGCCTGGTGACTAATATACAGACCTAACTACATATGAAATGATCATTCAAACTGCCTGGCTCATTGAATACTTGGGCAAGCACTTGGAAGCTATTTCCAATAGAAACTTTCTCCAAGAAGGTGTAAATATAAAACTAACAACAAAGGTAAAAATGGTTACACACCACGAGATCATATACTCAGATATCTCCTGATCCTAGTCAATGACACATCTTAAAAATGTTTGGTCATAATTAGTTTTAAGAAATAATTATGGCCTATGCTTTTATTTGATGTTATTCTTCAAATTACCCCCTTTTTTCTTTAATAAAGTTAGCCTTCTGATAAGCAATAATTTCTATGAAGTCGTAAGCCTGAAAGAATGTTTATATTTTTGTGATATATAAAAATAAATAACTGGAAAAAAAATCATCAACATACTATCTAAATCGTCTTGTATACTTGTTTTTTGGTTTTTTTTAAAGGAAAAAAATAGTGTTTTATTAACTACCACACTGTTATAATACACTTTAAATGTACAATAAGGTAGCCTTTAAATTTGAGGTGGTCTTAAAGATAACAAATGAACAGAACTCCAAATTTTTGAAATAGGTGGACTGCTGCAGTTATAGGTATACATTTAAGAAAATTGTATAGCTCTTACAAGACCAGCATTGTAACTTTATTTTGTACATTTTTAATTGAAAATATAAACAATAATTAAAACATAAAAAGAAAATACAGCATAATAAAAAACATACATTTCTCAATGAAGTTTATTGGATACATATAAATTTTAAGGGAAGAAACAACAAAAAAAAATAGGAGTGGTTGATATTTAAGTGCAGACTAACTACCTAGACCAAAAAAAAAGACTTAAAAAATCATAAACCCTCTAGTTTTCTATGACTAATATCCATATGGTTGGAGTATTGTCACTATGAAAGTGATTTTGTTATGTTTGCATATGTTATACTTTACTGGTAATTTACATAATGGCTTTTAAGGCCCTGGCAGACATACGGTTTTTAGAAACAAGATTCGATAAAAATCACTCCTATACTTACTTGTTAATAAAGGAAATTGACACTCAGAAAGCTTAAATGACTTATCCTAAGTCAAATATCTAACCAGTGGCAGGGTAGAGCTGGAATGTAAAGCTTCTTACCTCCAGTTCAGGGAAACTTCTACAATGCTGTGTCCATTCTAGAGTCAGATTTCCCTAACACACATTATGATGAGTACAGAATTGGTCAAATTTGTTTTTTAAAAGTGACTATTTGGAACAGAGTTCAGAACATACCAGACAATGAATGTCAGAGGCCTTCTCTGTGTATCTGCAAACCTGTTCCTTCTGTCTCTCCATGGTTCACCAATGTTTCCAAAAGGAAAGCATGAGGGTCATTCTCATACCTCACACCCTCTTCCTTGCTCCAGAGCTAGTGACCGCTGAACATTGCTCTATCAAGGTCAAACCATGTTTTCATTCATTCCTAGATCCCAGATGCTGGCATGATCTATTAGCACTTACTACTTTCTCCAAAAATATAAGTGGAACAATTTACTGAATGTTGAAAATATGATCTGCTCAATGGTTTCTTACCAATGACTTTTTTTGTGTCTTCCATTTTACAGCAAAAGAGGGAAGGGACTTTTCCCTAAATAATGAACAATGGTGAAACTCAAGGGTCACAAACAGTAGACTATCTCTTCTCCTGGATCAAAGAAAATCAAGGTGTGTCCACCATGGTTTGTGATGTCTTCGTGGCATTTTTCATTAAATGCAAATATGTTTTTAAAATAGATTGCAAAATCCCCCTCCCAAAATGTGTTTATTCATAAAAACTAGGAAGCGAAACCAACTTAGTGACACATTTTAAACAAAAGTGATATTCCACGGTGTCTTGCTCAAGGCCTTAACCCAGGTAAAAACACAAAAAGCCAACCCAAGTAGAAGTGGTGAAAAGAAAACCACAACCACGGTGATTTGAAATGTAAAGGACAGATTCTAAAGATACAAAAAAGGTGCTACCAAGAGAGCAAACAGGCCTTCACACACTCAGGGGCCCTGCCCAACCCTCAGGAACCTCAGATCTTCAAAGAGGGTTAGGGGGTGTCCCAGGGAGGCATACAGGGGAAAACAGTTTCTTCTCCCTAGCCCCACTCTGTGCCTTGCACACAGGTCCTATAACCTGGCCTACAGTTCTGGACACTGACTCCCTCTTCCATGTGCATGGAAGCTCACAGTATTTACCAGGCTCTTTACAGAGTGGATCTCACCTTAAATACTCAATTCTAAGACAACATTTATCAACAGAATCCACATTTTTTTTGTCCTACATTTCAATTCCAGAGATGGCTTCTAAACCACCACCCTTCTCCAGCCTCTCTGAGATTTGTTCCACTTTCAAAGATTATTTCCATAAAATGAGGAAGTACCCCCTGATGTATTTCTTGGAGGAGTTTGGGTTTCCATAACTACATTAATAATAAAACATCTGGCTGGCCTTATGAACAGATGAAACAAAAGCAATCAGCGGCTTATAATGCTTTCCCCAGATTGTCTGCACTTACCAGCTTCCTAAACATATTCTGGCCGGAGGCATCCATGGCTGGGAAAAGCAAGGAAATGGTGGCGTTGGGAGCTGGTCCAGATGCAGGTCTTTGAGACCCAGTCTAATTTATCTTAGGCTTCTGCCAGTGGACTGATGCTAATTTGTATTAACTTGAAAACACTTAATTCAATAGTGCAGTTGTGTGGCTTAAACCAAAGCAAGTGTTCTCAGACTAAGCCTGGGCTAGGTATATATATTTTTCCAAATCTCACATGGCTTAAATACCGTCATGCTAAGACATGACAAACCACCAGCTCAGATCCCTGGGCAGCAGGCGTGGGTTGGATTCCAGTATTGCCCTCCTTTCCTTTGCCACGCTCTAGAGCTCTCTTGCCGTTCCCCTAAGTCATGCCACATAACTTTTGGCCAGAAACAATTAGTTATCATCCATCTCCCAGCTTATTTTCCAAAACACACTGGGATGCTGAATTTTCCAAGCTACCGGCAATTACACAAATACAGATAGGGACATGTTTGCAAGATGAAAGTAAGATCACATCAGAAAGAAACAAGATACCACATTAATCCCTCTGTATAAGTGTCACTGTTATGTAAGAAACTGAGATTTAAAGGAAGCTTTATTGTTGGATTTATTCAGGAAGAGCTGGCATTTACTGAAGGTGCTTTTCACATGCACTGGATTAGCCAATGCTATTGATTTATTTCTTCACAGAGTAAGAAGAATTATATGGGGACAATGCAAGGGTAGAGGATAAATTCATCCACTAACCAAACCCATCACTCACAGGGAGACCTATTATTGCACATATCCCACTTTGCTTAGATAATGGCATTTAATCTAACCACGGACAGAGCTGATGTGTATTTTATAAACTATTGCATGGTTAGAGATTGTCCCTGGTGTCTGATTGTTATACAATGTGTTCGGTTTTTAGGTCCCATTCTATTGAAATCAGTAAATCTTAATAGCAAACAAAAGGCTACACATTAACTAATATTTACCAAGGTATCCTTGGTGGCTTGGCAAAACAAGTGGATTACATTATTGCCACTTTTTCTTTATTGCTTCAGCATTCTTGTTCTATAAACAGCTTGTTCTCAGAAAATACTTTTTGTACATCCCTCAAACACTGATTGTACACTTATTCTGTAGGATTTCGATGACAAACAGAAGTCTTCCTGTTCCAGGGAGCTCACAGTCAAATGGGAAAGTGAACTAAGTACATCAATATATACAAGGTAACAGGTTTTGTATACTGTCCCCCAAAAAACACCTTTTCTGTAAGATTCCCTGTTAGTGACAGATCCACCATCTGGGAAAACACTCCAGCTGGCAGTAAGCTCAACACATTCATGTATACATTTATTTATCTATAATTATTCAATAAGGCTGTGTTGACAATGCTGTGTATGTTAGCCACTGTGCTAGACACCCCGGAAGCAATCGTGGGCCACATGGTCCCAGTCTTTGTCCTTGTGCAGCTCTCAGTTCAGGTGGGGGTGGCTTTGTAGACAAACTTATAAACAATGAAACGCAGGACCACACTGCTGTAATGTCAGAGTGGGAACACATGTGTTGAGGGACAGAACAAGGGACACCAAGGCCAGGGCCTGAAGCTACGTTAGAGTCATACATGGTAGACGCTCTGTGAATATTTGCTGAATGCTGATAAACAAATTAATCAATATGTATATAAAGTGAGGAGTCTGCTTGGCAGCCTGCAGCTCCCCATGTAATAGAGATATTTCAGGAAGGACATACTTGTGAGGGTAGCAGTGACTAGCCTGCATTTAAAGGTATGTGTGACCCACGCAAAGGTGATAGAAGAAGGCAAGCATGGAGGAGCTGAAAGAAGTTCCAGGTAAACAAATAACAGTGTCTAGGGGACCTTGGTGACAACTTGGGCTGGAAGGGCAAGCAAGGGTCACATTACTCAGCACAGGTAACCATTTGCTATGTTTTTGTTGCAGACCCACAGGAGAAATTGTAGAACAGCCAGGGACAACCCATAATTCTAAATAAGGCCCAAGTCTCTTTCATTTAAACACCCTCTAAGTTCTTGAAAACAAAGGAAATTTCCTCCTGAGTCTCCTTTTGTCTGTAAAAATGCACGCATGCATTTGTACTTCAGTCACACCCTCTTCATTTTAAGTGAGATACCAAAATTTCATGCTCATTGCCAAAATTTGAGGAACCTAAATAGCTGAATTTTTTTATAGGCATTCACCTCAGGACAATCCATTCTGAACTGGGGATTTCGTAGAGCACTAATTCCATGGTCTCTGCCCAGCATGCTCAGCAGCCACTCCATCAGAGAGAAGGGAAAAAGGTATGACTTCTGTTACTGCTGATTTAGAATTACATTACTGAGGCTATACTTCTCTATATGAGTAAAAAAACATTCACTGTAATTTGGCTTTTAGTTAAACTGATCACAAACAAAGTTAATTTCAGGATATTTCTGGGAGTCAAAATTTTATGTTAGAGGTTAAAAAATATGAGCTCTTGGGGCCAGGGATTTAGCTCAGTGGTTCTGCCACCTGCCTTGCAAGAGCAAGGTCCCGAGTTCGATTCCCGATATAAAAAAATTATTTTCTCTAGTCCCTTGGCAACTGTGGTGCAGAAGAAATTCAAGTTTCTGTGAACATTTACTACCTTGTTTCAGGCTAAGAGTCGATTGAATTACAAAACATTTCTTGAGGATCTCCCATAGCCATGTATCCACCAGGATTATGGGGCTGGCTCTCCACCTTCTGCATCAACAGAAATGTACGAACTCTCTAGGTACTGAACATGGCCTAAGTACCAGGGGCTGTGCTAGGACAGGAACAAAGTGACAGTCCCCTTTCCCAAGTTGCTCTTACAGAAATCATAAAAATTGCAATGCAGCAGATTTGCCTAAGAGGACTGAGAATAGGATATAAAGGCAGTGACCAAAGAGGGGACCCAACAGGCAGGGTGTCAGAGTTGTCCCCTTCAACGCACCCTTGCTGAGGAACTAAAACAAACGCATCTGACTGCTACTGTAGAGGACTTCCTGTTTGCTACGAAAATCATCTCGCTCTATCCAACAACCGCCACCCAGCAGGACTTGCAAATGTTTCGGGCCCTGGGGAGCATCATGTCACCCAGGTCCCTGGACTGCCCTGGCCATATCTAGTACCTAGAGTAGACAGAGGGTAGCATTTCCCTTTAGGGTGGCATGACAGAGACTTAGCTCCGACATCTTTAACAGGCAGCTCACTTGGGGTCTGATGGGCTCTTCCTCCATGGAATTTGGCAAGGATGGTAGAAACCATCTTTCCTGGCCTCATGGGCATCTGAGCCCAGGCCCCTTTCAGGCTAGATTGGAGGACACACTGGTGGAAGATCCCACCTCTCTTAGAGGTGCTCGCGCTCCCACATTCTCTCTGCTTCAAGGCCAGCAGTATGTTGGGTACAGGGCACAAATGTGATACAAGCTTTCCCTGGTCCTTCCAGAGAAGAGAGCTCAGAAACAAAAGCCAGGGAATCACAAGTTCTGGTGGTGCTGGCACTCTCATAGGTGCACTGTTCTGTAGGCGTCTCTGGGGCCAGCTGGTCACAGTAGCATTATCTGAACAATTTGGTATATTTCACATGGAGACAATGAGAAGATAGGAGACTTGGTCCAGGAACACTCCCAGAACAGGTGACCCCAGAGGCAGCTTAGCAGAGTGGAAGGGACTCCAGTTCAAGTAAGCACAGACATGGACTTGAAGCCCAGCTCTGCAGCTAATCAGTGCCCAGGTAGCCCAAGCAAGCCACTTAACCTTTCTGCGCCTCAGTTTCCTCACTTGTGAAATGGCCATAATAAATACATCCAAAGGTCACAGTATAATATAAATGCAATAGCGTGTGTAAAGTTCCTAGAACATATCAGTCCTGCAATAAATAGTGGCAATGGTTATTATTGGTTCATACATTTAAACTAGTATAGCAATTTAACCAAGGGTCACTGACTACAACTATCTTATCTGTCATGCAGAGTCAAAGGGACTGTACTGGAGACCACAGCCAAAATAGGAAAGGCTTTCAAGAGAGGGACATAAAAGTTCTGACCACAAGTCACATCTATGAACTGCCCTGGCTCCAGGTCCCACCTCCCAGTGTGGAACAGATGACATGGGAAATGCAAAAATAATTTAATAAAGGATTTATCTATAATTAGAGTGCAACCCTCATCTTGGAGAGGTGGGAACAGGCTAGAGGGAGAGAATTGTCCTTGGCAAAGCCAGACAAAGGGGAGTGCCCAGGTGTGACACTATTCTTCTCTTGGCCTGAGTCACTGACCACACACATATGCCTACTTAGGAGAAGAAGGCAGCTCCTGGTAGCAAGAGTTGGTCTGACACTCACAGCAAGGCTCTGGTAATCTAGTACTGATGACTAATGATTTCATAGTGCATTGACATCAGGCAAAACCACTGTGATCATGATGGGATTAGTTAAAAAACAAGACCTCTCTGTAATCTTGTTTGAACACAAACAATAACATGACCATTGTACAAACCACAAAACAGCCAAATGGCCTCCTATCCTGGCTAGTACCAGGGAATGCTGCTTTTGTACCAATAATAGCTTTAGATTCATGCCAGAGCTCTCTCTTTCTAGATAATAAGATTTATTAACATAATGTGTTAATTAGCAGCATAACATACCCACACTTCCTTCCATAAGCCTTCAGAACCTAAAACAAGTTCAAATCCTATTCAAGCCTTGCCTGACTCCTTCTAGTGAGGCTCTCACAGTTGCTGGTGGTGTATGTAACTCATGGGCTGGCTACAAAAAACCCAAGTGACTCAAATATGAGGTGTTCTTGGTGTTCTTTGGCTGAAAGATCCTGATACTACAAAAGGCCATAGCACATACAACATAACAGGTATGACTAAGGGGTAATAAAAATTGTTTTACAAGCCAATTGGTGAGAACCAATTCCACTGGTTGCTTCCAGAAATCACATGTGCATATATGTATTTTGTAGGCATGTTTGCTTTTCTTATGAAGATTTGAAGAATCAAGGAAATAGCCAAATTACAATACCAAAAGCCATTCAAATGAGTTAAAATTTTTAAGCTCAGGTTTTAAATTCAATCTAGCTAAACTGTTTGCCAGGATCACTGTTCCTTCTCAGATACTATCTATTATCACCACAAAGACCACTATCTCTTCACAGATCCCACAAGAAAGGGTTGGAGCTATATGTCCTCACCAGCATAGCCAGCCTGGGAAGTAAAGCTGGACCAAGGAAGGTATCTGTGAGGTTCCATCAGAGTCTGGTGCCCACATGCATTTGCTGTGGACTTCAAAACTGATGCTTTAAAAGCTGGACACCTATTCTATGTGCACTTCCAATATCAATTTCTATTGTTTTCCATAACTCTTCCTTAAGGTCTTTTGGGAATGCTAGCAGGTCACAGCTATGCAAAGAAGGACCAAAGGGGCACTTTGTCTCTGCTTTGTTCAGTTTTCAAGGAGAGTGGCACATCCTTGCCAACTGTGAGGATAGTGACGGGGGTCAAGAGAGCCCTAAGGGCCAACAGGAACTCATAACCACCCAGTTGGTGCTACCTGGCTCCTCCACAGATTCTGTAAGAATTCCTCTCTCCCAAACTTCACAGAATACAGCACTTTACCAAGGGAAAACATTGCTTACTGGGCGAGAGACCATTAAGCCAGAGTGGACAGAGTAAACCAAAGTAAGAGTGGAGGTGCATGACCCAGAATACATGAAAGGGAAGACTAGGGCTGAGAAAAGTCTCCAGAGAGCATGGAATGGTAATTAAAGCCTCACTCTCTCCCTGCCAGCTGGAGACACCACTGCATTCTGTGTGAACAGCGCCCCCTGGAGCACAGAGCAAATGGTGCCCCCGTGGAGCAGGGACATGGGGTGGGAAAGCTTACAATGTTGCTCAGACAGGGCCAATATCTCTGACGTGCATTGTCATATTTGGATATCATAATAATTCCAGGAGTTTGAGGGCTGAGAAGTTAAACAACTTGCCCAAGATATAAGCCAAAGAGTAAAGATTAGAAGACTCTAGATCTGCCTGATTGAGAAGTCTTTGTTTTTAAACCCTAAGGTGTACTCAAAATAGCTGACAAATAATATGGAAAGAAGGTAAACATTTATCCAACATCTGCGTACCATGCCTCAGGAGTGGATTTTCATAGATTTCCTTGCTTTGGGTAAGAGATCACTTTGAAGGGTAAAAGCCCCCAAGAGACTAAGCTTGTTTTAGATACTAAGTCTAAAAAAGAGAGAGGCTTTCATTAGTGGAGAGGGGACAGCTCTCTAGCACAAGGAAATGCATATGGGAAAGCATCAAAAGAGGAGAGAAGAAGGGGCAGGGCTTGATTGGATTAGGTCTAGGGGTGAACGTTGGAGAAGACCACAGGCCCTGAAACACTAAAGGGACCCAGTAATGCCAGGCAGAATTCAGTAATGTCATGATATCAACAGAATTAAGAAGGAACTGTGAATGTAGGTGAACACTTTATCTTACCAAGCATTCTGCTTCCTTTGGAAGTATCTACAGATGGTCTTGGCTTGAGCAAATTATAAGCGATGGCCTAGAGTTATAGGAAAGGTATCTTCCACTTGAAAGCATCTGTAGATCTCTACCAGGTACAGTTGCAGCATCTTCTACAGCTAGAAGTTTATTCTGATGACAATGGCTAGTGTGTGATGACAATGGCCTAGTGGGCAAAGAGAGCTTGCCAGGAATGGGGAGCTAAGCCCTGGCCTTGGAGTCAATGCCATGGTCACACCTAGATAACAGGTGGTGATAGGAAGACATGCACTGGAGGTTCAGCCCTGCCTCACTACAACTGCCCATCTTGGGTGTGTTGCTTAACCTCTCTGAGCTTGCCTCACTTACTATTTCTTCTGCTGGGACACCTAGAGCTCTACTCTATCCCATCCTACCCCTACTTAACTTTTTAATCTCAATTTAAATGTCATTTCTGAAAAAGGAACTCAAATGTCACCTTCTCAAAGAGAGAAGTTTCCTGATCACTCAAGTTGTCTCTCCTTATAAGATTCAAGTGTACCCTTTTCATTTGTAGTATGAAATAGTAATTTTAACTCATACAGTTACTTTCATGCTGATCTAAAGGCAGTGATCCCAATTGTCTCCTCCTCCTGCCACCTACCCCAGCTCCAAGCAGAGACGAGAGGGTCAATAAGCATTTGTCAAGGAAATAAATAGATACTTGAAGATGTGAAGGACCCAGATTGCTGATTTTGCAAAGGGGACATGGAGAGGGCAATGTCAGCTCAATGCCACTTTCTCATGATGGCACTTGAGGTCTGGGGGACCTGAACAGGGCAGATTGGCTCAGAGAACTTTGCCTAAGTGGCTCCTCCCAAGCCAATGTTTTTCCAACTTTCTTGTAGCCTGGGGTGTCCAGTGACTTGTTTATTTAGAGGTCAATGCAGAAATCGAGTCACTTGCCTCTGGAGAGGCACAGGAGATGATTTTTAAAGCTTCATGTATGAGTGAACCTTGGTGTAGCCAACAAGAGCTTCTGGGTTGGGATTCCAGCTGTTGGTCGGGGAATTTGCTCAGCTGTCTGTCAGGATCCAGGAGTTGGAGGAAGGCCCAGTAGGAAAGAAACTGAGTGAAACAAATCAGACATGCTTACCATCTGGAGAGAAAAGACAGGTTCCTACAGAGTCCTGGGTAAAAGTTCAATCAGGGTGGACCAGGAACAGACAGCACTCTCTAGACAGGCAGGGCAAGAAGTCAGCTCTGCCTATGGTGAACTTTAAAGCAAGCATTGAGAGCTCCACCTTTCTCTCTGTTCAGACCTTGCTGAGGGTCACCAGCCTAAGTGATAAATTCTAGCTTTCAGGGAATTTAGGATTAAGTTAATACAGCGATCCAGAGACTTTTCTAGTCTCATGGTCTTTTCATTCTTATTCTTACAGTGGTGCCTCAGTGCATGAACTTAATTCTTTCCACAATTCTGGCCACAAACCAAATTGGTTGTGAACCAAATCAAATTCAATAGTTAGGTTCAGTGTTGACCTTATGGGAAAATTTGGTTTGGTTCACAACCAATTCGTTTTGTGACCAGAATCGTGAAAAGAATTACGTTCATGAACTGAAGTACCACTATATTTAAAAAAACACTACATTGAAAATATTATTGTACATGTCTGGCTATGTAATCCTGTATTTAAATCAATATTTCTTCTCTAAGGATTTTTTTGTGAACAGAAATTGTGAATAGTAAGTCGTATTCCCATAACACAGTGGGCTATTAGATATTTAAAGGAATCCTATAGTAGATTGTTTTATAAAGTGATTTTACAAATCAAATTATCATCCTCCTGCTTGTTCATCTTATAACAGTACTGTGTTTGGGTGGAGGCAGATGTTCTAGAAACTGAACACATCTATAATGACTCTATTCTTAAATTTCACATATGGAGCCACTGTAGTTTAATGACACTGCAGTTTAATGAAAGAATTTAAATGTTTATAAAAAGTTGTACATATTATGTGTGCAAGGATCCTGTTATTAGCCAGACCCTTCTAGTTCTCTGTGGTTTTGGTGTGGTATTACATCAACTCAGTGTTTCCAACCCAGAAATGAATGAATTCCATGTGGACAGAAGGCCTGAACACACTGAGCCCACAACAAGCAAAGCACACTTTGCTAAAGGAAACAGAGTTCCTGATCTTGACAACTTATAAAGTGGAGCAAAGTCAGCTCGTGCCTTGAGCACACACAGTTGGAAAGTAGTGTCCATGTCACTGCCTACATAGTCAATGAAGCCTGGCACAGCCCAGCCTGAGAGACTTGCAGAATGGGACGCAGGGAATGCCATTTGTTGGATTGGGAGGGGGACTCTGAACACCTTCTAGTCCCACATTCTAGCTTATGTTTGAAGTTTCCCTGTCACCATTCCATCAAGCGAACAACTGGGCAGGATGTTAGAAGAGGGTTTGTGGGGTGTGAATCTAAAGTCAGTGCTAACACTGTGCTACATAACCTTGCAGTGTGTCAATTTTCTCATCTGAAAAATGGGAACATGCATGTGTATCTTAAAGACAGAAAGAGCTTAGACAGCACTGGGACATAGGAAATGATCTAGTTGTTAACACTTTTGGTAACACTACCTCTGGCTCTGATTTCCTTTGCATGGAATGAAAAGATCCAATCACATCACAATCTGTGCTGTCTTTAATGGCAGGTTTCTGTACATCAGGATCAAGGCTGCACTGGCATCATGATTCCCAGAAAGGGATGAGAAGGGCAAGGCTTTTGGATAAACAACAGGGCAGTGAATTTGCTGGAGAGACGGCCTTCCTGTAGATTCTATTGCAATGCCCTGGGGAGCCTTTAAGGGTCAATGATTACCAGTTTTGGCTTGAGTTCTGCCAAGCCATCAGAGTTACATTAATGGGGTGGCACGTCACCTGCCCTCCCATATCCAAGTGCTTTCTGGGAAAGCCCTGGGGCCAGAAGGAAGCAGAGCCAGCAGCCTCAGTGACCCTCTTTTTCCATGCCACAGAGCTGTCCTTGGGCACCTGCTGGATCCCTCTCTTTGAGGCTCTTCTTCCTGGAAGTTGGCAAAGACACACCCCCACCTTGTCATCAGGAAAAGCTCACTTGAGGAAGCCCACTCCGAATGAGGACACTGCTACAGGAACTTCCTACCTGGCTCCCCCCGTGGCTACTCCATCTAGAGACTTGAGCAATTCTTGACCTACTCTCATGACTACCCCTGAAACAAGGACAAGGAACAGAAAAGGGACATCTCTCCAGGACTCAGAGCCATACCAGGGCCAGGCAAACTCAGTCCTGTGCCCCCAGACCCACCACCAGAGAGTTAGCGGTGGAGGCTATAGCAGGTCGACTGATGACGCACGTTCACTCATACTTTTCCTGCGTTCTCTTTACCCAATCATGTGTATAATGACCTAGAGAAGGTGAAGTGAAATTCTACTTTATTTCCCTTTTACTTGCCCTTCTGTCATAGTCCAACCAAATCAAGAGAATCTGTTCAGTCTCAAAACGTTATTTCACCTTTCTGAGCTGTGGTTTTTCATAAATTGTTGACCATCCTGGCTTTGTTGTTATGGGAAATAATAAAGTATACACATGTCCACACAAAAACTTGTCACAAATGTTTATGGAAGCATTATTCATCATTACCCAAAGGCAGAAACAACCCATGAATCACTAAGTAAAAAGTGACATACACATACAATGAAATATTATTTCTTCCAGAAAAGGAATGAGAGCTTGATACATGCTGCAGCATGAGTGAACCTTGAAAACATTATACTAAACGAAAAGCCAGGTTTTGTATGACTCCTTTTACCTGAAATGTTTAAAATATCAAATATAGAGAGGAAGAAAGTGAGGTGCTGCCTAGACGGTAAGAGAAGAGGTAGAAGGGTAATGACTGTTATGGATGCCTGGGTCTTTTGGGGTAGTGAAAATGTTCTAATATTGACCGTGGTGGTGGTTGTACATATCTGTGAAGATACACAAGAGAGCACCGATTTACACTTCCAGTGGGTAGATTGTGCTATGGGAATCACATCCCAGTAAAGCTGCAATAGAAGAAATACACATATAACGTGGCTGTCACATTGCAGTGGCTCCACAGCTTCCCTTCCCAGCCCTGCCCAGCTTCCCATTCCTTCAGGACTTTGTTGAGCCTCCAGCTGAACTCAGCATCTCCCTTCCTTAGCAAATGGCTATACCCCCAGAACAGTTACTTTCTCCTTCATGAGAGCTCTGGAGTATACAAAGCATTTTTCTGCTTACCCTCACTCTTACAGAGAAGCCCTGCCAGTGGGGAGCATTCTCCTCTCCAGGATCCCTGTTAGTCCTTCACTGCTGTCCAGATAGAGGTCGGCCAAGGACATGAGACACAGCCATGGGCCCCTCCTACCCTTCCATCCTTCCAGGTCTCCACAGGGACCACAAACCATGCAGTTAGGATTCTGTGCTGGCTTTCTGGGGTGCAGCTTCTCCTTCTCTCAGGGATGGCAGCTGGTCATCAGCTCCCCCAAGCACAGCAGGCCCAGGCTGGGGAGCAGAGTGGGAAGGAGTTCACATAGCCTTGGCCTCCCCACCACAGGCAGTACAACCAGGTGTGCACATGGCTGTCTTCTCTTTTACATTCTGGGTGCTCAATTCAGCTCTTTCCTTCTCTTTTTTCTCAGTGCATCTTATATTTCTATTTTTTTCCTTATCTATAACTCCTGCATTTCTGGAGTCAGCAGCATGAATATTCTAATTCCCATTGAAACTGGCCCCTCTGGAGACTCAAACTACCTCCCAGACAAGCCAGAATCCAACAGGACCATTTAAAGCATTCTCTTGCCCTACATTTCTCCCATCTCATTCTTTCTCTCTGCCTCTCACCCCACACATACCCGAGAGGACGGATGGGATAGGAAGATGACTGGAGGGAAGACCTTGCTGCTTTCTTAAGTGACAGCTGGGTGGAAAGCTGGTGTGCAGTCCAAATTTAGGGACACTCATGAGAGTGATAGAAAACCAGTCACTGAAGTCCCAGAAGATGGCTCCTTTCTCAAAGGTGGGGCTGGATATCCTTAAATACTTCTGGAGCAAGAGCCACCAGCAGAGCAAGCAAGGATGTACCAATCCACCACCCCCATGTCAGCTGTCTACCTTTATACAGTAAAAGCATCCTCACCTGCATTCATACAAAGCATGGTGACCCTCCTGATGACACACCTAGATCAGATTAAATATCACAAGTAGGTGATGGGGGTTTTGGGGAGAGGAGGTGCTGAAGGTGAGCCTTGCCACATAATAAACCCTAATTCCTATGGAAAGAAATGAGGCCAGTCACCTGCAGAGCACGTGTAGGCTCCCCCGTCTTTGCCTGGAAACAGAAGTTGGAGTCAGGCTTGAATTCCTGCTCTGCTACTCACTGGTGCATGACACAGCCAATTTCCCAATGTAATCAGTTAGGGCTGGAAGACAAAAAGAAAGAAAAGTCACTAAGAAACCCGAGGAGAAAATAAAGACCCTGGAGCTCATTTCAAGTTCCTTCCTTCCTCTTCTTCCCTCCTTTTCTTGAAGTGTCTATCTGGCTGCTCTCACCAACCTAAATTGGATACCCTCCAGCACACACTGCTGCTTCCTGACTCATTTTTCTCTCTTCCACACTTCCTGTGACTGGACTTGTTTTCAGCACTGGGTGTTTTTCAACAACATTTGAGGCCTGGAATGTCCCACCTTGCCGAGGCTCCCTGAGAAGACAGGATAGAAAGATGATCTCTAGGAATTGTGAAGGTTGCCAGCTGGCCTTACCAGAGGTCCTGGCACCTGGAGCGTCTGGGTTCCAAAACTGTGATCAGCATTGAGACTGAAGACATCCTTACAACGGGCAGAAAATAGGATTGGCAAAACAAAGAAGTTGAGGTCCAACACAGACCAACAGTTGTGTAGGAGTAAGCTGTAAGGTGATGTAGATCTCTTTGCAAACCCCACAACTTCTGCTTGTTAATAGGCTAAATTACTTCTCTGAATTTTAGTGTTATCTTCCATGAGAATGGAAATAAGAACACCTGTTTCACAATGCTGAGATAGGATTTAGCGTGGGAACGCCCAACAGAGGATCCAGCGGAGGGAAAGCTGAAATATTATGTTCCTTCCTTGTTTAGCAAAGCTGAGGAGCCTTAAGGAAGAGATTAGGGCTGGGGACAGCCAAAGGTTGAGTTGGCATTTGGTGAACATTTTAACTCCCAGGTCTAGATTTAAGCAGGCAGCTGGCTTCCTGCCAGACCCAAGGACAAACAAGAGTGCTCACATATGCTGTGGAAAAAACACAGGGAAGGATGTGCAGTCTTGTTAGGACTTGCCAGGCCTTGGGAGGTCTTCTTTGTCCCTGTCCCTTGGTCCTCGCTGGCTCCCCAAGAAGGTTCTCCCCTCCAGAACATCTGGGAGAAGATAGCAGGCTCTGGGCTGCTTTATAGGGACCTATAACCTGCATCCTCTCATACACAAAGCCCAGAGGGTAAAGACATTGTTTATCTGGCTGCTAGGCACAAATTAACAAAGGAGAAGAAAAGGCTGGGGATCAGAAAGAAAAGATTGCCTGTAAAATGAAGAGATTAGATTAAGCCAGGAAGATATAATTGTGCCAGACCAATTGAATTTCCTCTGAGGTTAGCATGATTGCCTTCAAGACCAGAGCAGCCAGAGCGCAGGGCCTGGTGATTAAGATCTGCCACTATCCTTTCTCTAAAAGCCCTTGGCCAGGTGTGGACCCTATGGCCTCGAGTCTGAGGACGAGAGGTGCATCTCAGCCCTCAAGCTGCTAGACAGAGCAGAGACAGGGAAAGGGAGTTTTTTTGGGGGGGCATACAATATACATGGAGTAGCACATCTGGGCACAGATGTCTTGGGTTGAAGTTCCTACTCTGAAGAAATTTTCTTAGTACCCTCATCTTTTCCTTCTTAGTACCCAATAGAGCTGACTTTATGTGTGTTTTCTTTCATTTGAGTCTTCCTCAGCTCTGTAGATGCCCCAACTTCCCACTCGTTCAAGGGAAACCTTGTTTCAATCCACAGGCATGACTTATCTGCTCTCCCTGCAGAGTATATTCAGGATCAACCTGTCCTCTTCTGTCCATCGCCTTTGTTGTCACCTTCATCTAATCCACCATAATTTCTTCATTGGCCTAGAGAATCTCTCTCTTACTGATCTGTCTGCTATCTGTCTACCCCCCGTGGTATGTATCCCCGCCACAGCAGTGATGAATCACATGGATGAGCTCATGCTGCTGCTTTACTTAAGCCTTTCTAGGCTGCCCCTTGCTCTCATGACCTCAAGACCCAGAGGGACCTAGGTTCAGCCATGCTCCCTGACCCCTCCCCATATCATTTGTTCTTGTTCATTGGCTTCCCACTGACTGCTCTGCAAACTGCCATGCCAGTCCTGCCCTAGTGTTGGGCACTTGCTATTTCTTCCTCAGCACCGCTCTGCCCTGGGTCTTCCTACGGCTGGCTCCTCAGGACTCGTGGCACTGTGGCATGACCTGGGACTCAGCTCCATCATCACCTTCTCTAAGAGCCCCTCAGCATCTGATCTGAGGTAGCACCCCCTGCACCAGTGGTCATTCCATTCTGTCCTAGCTTCTTCCCTTTCTTCTCATTGCCAGATGTCATCTTGTTTGTTTACCTGTTGCTTTACATGTTCACTTATTTATTATCTGTCCCTCTTCTACTAGAAAGCTTTCTCCAGGAAAGCTGCCCATTTTGTTAGCAACACCTGGAAACACAGGAGAGACTCTGCAAACATTTCTGGAATGAGTGATGTTCAGTGGGCTAAGGGTGCCACATGTGTGGGGACCTGTCACTGCTTTATCCCGCCTACTGCCCATTGGGCCGCAGTGGTCTCTCTAACTAGAGAAGATCGTGGGACAAAGGGAAGCTGTTTTACTCAAGGTTGCAGCTGGACTTACCCTTTACTTTGCTCACCTAACTGACAACCAAGCAAACATCCAAGGGTGGGGTGAAAACCACACAGAGTGATTGTAAATGCTGAGGCTGACACGTGGCTGGAAAAGGGAGCCTATTCACAGGCATCAGGTGTACTTATGGTATTTTCCTTCTCCTCTTATTAAGCTCAACTTACATTTTCACACTGTGCAGTGGCACATATACTTCGTGCATTTTGTACTCCATATTATCCTAGAAAACTTATGTTAGAAAAGTGTATTTCTGGCCAGGGATTTAGCTCAGTGGTTTCGTCGCCTGCTGTGCAAGCTGAAGGACCCAAGTTCAATCTCTGGTACAAAAAAAAAAAGTGTATTTCTGACCATTGTTTGCACACCAAAAGATTACATATTTTTAGCATTTGTTAATTTATCAAGAGTTTAGAAGTTTTAAAGAGTGCAAAAGCAGCTGTGCCCAGTGCAAAGGCTTAGAGAAATTGACAAAAATGTGGTTGAAATATAGAGCAAATGGATTGCAAGAAGCTCCTCAGTGACGAGGCAGAAAACATGGGCAAAGAGAGTAGATGGAAGTAAAGCAATGAAACACATACTCTGGACCAAACAGAAGGACCCAGAGAAAATCCTGACTCCCAAGGGAGGTGTGTGGTCCAGAGGTGAGCCCTGGAGTGAAAAACAGACACAAGTGAAGCTTAATAAGTCAACTATGGGGCCGGCTGGGGATCTAACTCAGTGGCACTGTGGCTCCCTCACAGGTGCAAGGTCCTGAGTTCGATCCCCAGTACCCAACAAAACAAAACAAGTCAACTACACATGACCATGTTTCATTGACAGCTCACTTCTCTTAGAATGGCATATGTCTTTCTGGCATATACCTCTCTGGCTGCAATGAGTGAATCCAAGAATGAATGAAAAATTGGAAGGGGTTTTGTACCTTTCAGAGTGGTTTGAAGATGAAATGAAACAAGAGGCAGTAAAGTAACTGGAAAATAATGAATGTTCCAGAAAGTTCACTTGAATCTCATGGTAGTTTTCTTTCTAACCTATAGATAGATCAACAATGAGTAACATTTATGGAACTTACTGTGTCCCAGTCTCTTTGCACAGATAAATGTCTGTTTCACCTACTCCATTGCCTACTACAACTATTCCAACTACTACACAGACAACCATTATGACTATTATTCCTAGTATATAGAGGAAGAAACCAAAGAGCAGAGAAGCTAAATGACTGCTCCAAATTCACAGAGCCAGAAAGTTAGAAATCAGCCTATCAACTGGCCTGATATGTGTCCAATTTGGGTTACTTATTGGATGAAACACATCAAAATGCATCCCTTCCCATATGATTTTCTTTGACACAGACCTGAAGGCTACCAGTATATTGTCTCTAAGATCCTCATGATGGCCAGGCCTCCTCCCACACTTGATTGAAAGCACAGTAGGGGTTTAGTTTACTCTGCAGGATTAGGCTTGAAAAGTTGACACCTTTTGACATGAAATTGCTACAGGGGAATAGAGCAAACCCTTGTTGAATATCTATTATGTACCAGAAACTGATAGTCGTTTTGCAGGAGTTATTTCATTCAGCCTCCTCAGTGCCCTATGAAATAGGTATGTGAGAATTATTTCTCTTTTACTAGGAAGGAAACTGAGATGTACAAAGGTGATTTTTGCTATTGTTTGCAGTCCTGGGATTGAATCCAGGGGTTGTGCATGCTAAGCAGGCTAAGTGGCTGCCACTGAGCTATGCTCCCTACAGAGGTTAAATAGCCCAGAAGAAGCAAAGCTGGGGTAGGAACCAATTCAATGTTCAAACACAAGTTCCCAAAATATCTGGCCCACAGGATGAATAAAACTGGAAGTCTACAGTAGGGGAGGAAAGACTGGCATGTCTAGGGAAAATTCTAGCCATTCCCTTCCTTCCATTCTCTCCTTCCTTCTTTGTTTGGCCTTTCTTTGCTGGTTTCTTCCTTCTTTTCCTACTGTCTATAAACATCCACTGGGAACTGTCACATGCTGAGAAGCCTTCTAATAATTGGGGATACAGTGTTTTCAAGGATAACATTAAGGGAGGTGGGGGAGCTGGACAGATAATAAAAAGTAACCAAATAAAGCAATGAAAGATTGTGATAAGGACTAAGAAAGAAACAGTAGCTATAAAGGGCCTTAAACAGTCTCAGTAAGTAGAAGGGCATTGGGCACCAAGGATGGTGTGATAGCAGCATCAAATGAGCAGGGAAAGGCCCTCACCCAGTAGGAAGCTCACACTCTGCCCCCTCACAAGCCTTCTACCTACAAGGCCTGATTGTTTTAGCAGTTCAGACCACGCAGAGCCCTGACAACCTCTGGGAGGAGGCCCTGTCTAGCCTAGAGTGGACACAAGTCAGACTGCAGTTTCCCGTATGTCAAATGACAATAATAATAGTATCTACCCCTCAAGACCATTGTACAGATTAAATGAAGGTGTGTTTCGGAGAATTCAGGTGGCTGAGTAACACATTATATAAAGGTGGCCTGGATTTGCAACAAGAAGGGGTTAAGATAGACAGAAGAAAAAACTTGGCCGAGAGCACTTAGGACGCGAAAACAGGTTACCAGTGAAGAATCTGACATATGTTAACGTTTAGAATAGAACCAATAACTCTCTATCTGACATAAGTTCCTGCCATTTCATAGGCTTTATAGTACAAAATAACTGTAAATGTCTGTGGAAATGAATGAGTTTTTAATTGTAGGAATGACTTGAGTGACCAGAAGAATGAAGGACCTCAGGAAGTCTCTTTGCTATTGCTAAGTTAGGGATTCCTGAGAATTCTTGCTGAAGAAAAGTCACCAAGTGAGTAATGGACAATTAGCTCTCTGCCACCACAAGGGTGAAAAAGTGAGGGCCAGGGTGGCTTCGAAACCCAGCTATGACACAGAGGAAAGCCGTGACCGGCTCCCCACCAGTCAGTCCTGAGACTGTGGTGTGGCCTCCACTCTGGTGTTTTAATTTCCCTGCCTCAGAGGTGGGGACCATGCTGCTCAGGTCTTCCTGGAGACTAGGAAAAGAAAAGCATGCTATGCAGAGTGGAGGGGGTTATTTTTATTAATTCTGGGGCAGAAGATGTCAACTCCACGGAGACAGAACTAGCATCTATCAAGTGTTTTGGCTCCTCTTCATCCACAGAAGGATCTCAGCATCGGGTCTCTGGTCTGATGACCTACACTCTGTGTTTTCTTTGTATGTGTTTGGAAATTAGCCCACCTGTGGTCTGGCTGTGGGTGTCCCTGGGCCCTCCTCACCCACATGGCTAAGCAGCAAAGACAAGGACTCTAGTGTCACCAGCTTCCGCCCACAGCTCTTCCTGGAATGAAGTGCTGCAAGAGCTTGCATAACTGCTTCCCCACGCAGAGCCTGTGGTCACTGAGATGGAGGATGAGGACCTAGCAGAAGTGGGGTCCATATACCCTGCAGAGGCATGCACTACAGCATTTAAAACAGAGATGTGTTAGTGGAGACAAGGCAAGAGCTTTGAGCAGAGGGATGTCCCTGGGGCCTTGGGCATAAAGGAAACTACAAGGGAATCTGAGGGTTTTTATGTTTGGGGTGCTTGTGTGTGTGTGTGTGTGTGTGTGTGTGTGTGTTGGGAATGGAACCCAGCACCTCTCACAGGCCAGCCAAGCTCTCTACCACTGAGCTACACTCCCAGACCAGGAATTTGTATGTGGGGATAGATCTCAGTTTCATTTATGGGGTAGACCCAGGCACCCTGAAAAGCATACTCAGAGAAACAGCCCAAAGAGACTGTCCCTGCTTCAAGCTTAAGCCATGTGTCATTGGAAATGTGTCTCTGCCCTAGGAGACCCTTTTTTCTGGGGGTGAAGGGGGTAGCTGGGAACTCGACTCTATGGTGCATGAACACAAGACCAAGATTGAAGGGCTTGTGACAAGACTTCCAAAAGCACCAACTCTTTCCCTGCTTGTAGGCAAGTGGCCTCCCACAACTCCATCAAAAAAAAAAAAAGATACAGACAGTAGGTCCATGAAAGAATGTTTTCAGCAGCTTATTTCCATCTCCGTGGAATATGTACTCCTGCTTCAAGACACCTCTGTGCATGTGGTAGCGAACCCAAATCCTTTTAGGCAAGGTTTCCACCTAGTGTCATCTCATCATCAGAAGGGATGAGAAACCAGTTCCTAGGCATAGTAGGAAGAAGTTCCACCCTGCTATATTGTTGGTGAGGATGTAAACTAGTACAACCACTGTGGAAATATGGAGATTCCCCCAAAACTCTAGTCATCTTCCCAAAGACTTAAAGACACATAACACCGGGATACATGCGCACCCATGCTTAAAGCAGCACAATTCATAGTAGCCAAATGTTGGAAGTGGCCCATACACAGAAGAATGGATAAAGAAAATGTGGCATTTATACACAATGGAGTACTATTCTGCCATAAAGAAAGATAAAGTTGAGTCAGTTCTAGGAAAATGGACTCACCTTGAGACCATGATGTTAAGTGAAATAAATAAGACATACAAACCTAAATAGCACATGATTTCTCTTATATGATAAGACCAAAATATAAATAATTAAAGAGCAAAATGAAAATAGATAATAGGAAACAGGGAGCTAGGTCTTTTGCAAAAGGAAGGGGGCCAAGAAATAGAAGGAGAAGGGGAAAAGAGGAGAGGAAAGGGATGAAAACAAACGATATGCTATCTGCATGTACCAACTCCTCCCAATGACTGTAACCACTATGCACTGTAGACATATATTAATAAAAATAAAAATTAGAAGAGTGAAAGCAGTTCCATCTCCCAACCCTTGCCAGTCTTCTCCAACAAGAACCCACTTCCAGCTTCTCTTCATGGCTGCTACAGTCAGCCTCGTGGAAAGGAATCTGCCCACTCTGCTGAGTGCCAGGATGCTCCACTCGTGCTGCTGTGGCCAGCCTGGATTGGCCCTTCCCTCTCGGACACCCCTTCTGTCATCGCAGCGGACACAGACAGTCCCCAGCTTACAATGGTTCTACTTAGGCTTTTTCACCTTTACGATGGATGGTGCAAAAGCGGTGCTTGCTCAGCGGAACGCCTCCGCGTTTTGACCTTTCACTGGGTGATCAACACACAGTAAGGCACTCTCTCCTCATGCCGGGCAATGACAACCAGCTGAAGATCATGAGGGGAACAACCCATATGCCACAGTGAATCATGTTGCTAGGATATTCAGCAGGTTAGCTGTATTAAATGCGTTTTCAACTTATGGCAAGTTTATCAGGCCATAACCCCATCATAAGTAGAGAAGCGTCTGTACTTAAGATGCCATTTGTGTATGGAAATTCATATCTGCAAACACTGCCACAGCTGTGAAACAGCCAAAGGAAGGCACGTATTAGCAAGAAGGTGAATAAAACCTCAATTCTGTGTATGTCTTTTTCTGCCTCTCAGCAGCCTCTTTCCCCAGAGAACTTCACCTCATCTGTCTCTCAACAGTGGCACGAACCTGCCCGGTTGGGTGGGGCAACCTTAATTCTCACACTAAATGAATTTGGGCAGGGTAAGGAGCGCAGACAGCCCCAAACCCCAAAGGGATTTCTGGATCTGCTCAGGGTGAGGATTTTGAGTTAGGATTTCTCATAAATTTCTTTCTCTTCTCTCGCCAAAGGGATAGAGTAGTGAAGAGAGCAGACAAGCCTTCTCTCCTCAACAACCTCACCCCGCTGGGGCTGTCCTAGAAAAAGGCTGAGTTTGAGAGCCAAGTCAATTAGAATATACCTGGTGAGCTTTCTGGTGTGCAACATGGCAGCTCTGGGCCCCACATCTGTCCTCTTTATGCATCTTAGTTACTTTCCTCGTTGGCTGAGACAAAATACCCAACACCCAAAGTTAAAGAAGGAAAGCTTTATTGTAGCTCACAGTCTGTAGAGGCTTCAGTCCATAGTTGACTGGCTCCAAGGCAGGGTAGCATGGCAGAGGGGCATGAGAAACAGTCCATGGCAAAGCAGTGCAGGCAGAAGGCAAAAGGTAGCAAGGCAACAAGCACCAAGGTACAAATGACAAGCAGTGACACTAACCCTCTTCCTATCCCTTATATTTTATCCTACCTGCCTTTAGGGAAGGTAGCACTCACATCCAAGGTTGGACACCCTTAATCCTATCCAGAACCATGCCAAACCAATCAGTGAACTATTTAGTAATCACACACCCTTGATCCCAGCGTCAAACCCTTGATCCCAGCATCACACATGCTACATCCAGCCACCTCTGAAAACCTTCACTTATGACCACATGAGGCTTTGGGAGGCATCTAGATACAAGAAATAAACAGTAAGAGATGGAAACTTGTGTGATGCAGGGTCTCTCTTCAGATTTTACACAAATCAGCTCTGCATGGACTTCCCAGCGGTCCTCAAAAGTGATCCTATGACCATGCCTGTGCCTTATCTCTGAAAGTGACTCAAGCTCTCTATATTCTATGCATAATTCATCAGTAGTCCAATCCCCAAAGAGCATCAGAATACCCTAGTCTTTGAAATGGTTGTGCCTCCAAGCATGGGCCTGGAATCACTCTTATCTCTCCGCATATCTCATAATGGACTCAAACTCCTAGGGGCCAAATTTCATGCAGACTTTTCCTGTGAAAAGCTAACAGTTATTTGTAGTTGACAAATTCTGTCCAGCTCTTCAAGGGCAAATGGCAAATCTGGAGAAAGCCGGAAAGCTCCTAAGAATTTAATCAAGGGCAGTGAACCATGAGACTTCCCTTAGGGGTAATCACCTGAGAGAACTGTGGTTGTTCTAATTCTGCAATCACCATATTAACCTGCTTTTCAACTATGATTCTCTGAGGATAAAGTAGCACACAGCTATACCCCAGTGAGTATGATTCCTGAACCCGAGCTGAGAAACTTGGGGCTTTGGGCCATCTTCAGAGAGGGAGAGGCATGAGCATTGGAAAATTCTAATTAAATGGAAAGTTCTGGCTTGCATTTCAGAGTATTCCAAAGAATCTTGTTTTAGAAGCATCGGTGGGTCACCAGCATCTGGCTACAATGCAAACTTACCAAGCTTCCTACCTGTAGAACACAGCATGGGGCAAATACACACAGGCCAAAATGATTCTGTGGTATCCTGGGGAAACAGATTCAGGAAAATAACAAAATTCTTTGGGTGAGGAAATTATTGATCTAAAATGTTGCTGGGAGAATTCAAATTAATGCTTTTCCAGGGGCTTTTGAGCACCTCATTGCCCTTCCATGAGGCCTTGGTTTCTTCTTTCACACAATGGGTGAGCTGAACTCAATGATTGCTTGAAATTAGTATCTCAGTGCTCTGTTTTTAAACAGAATGACATTTTGTATTTGACCACTGAAAACCCTAAAAAAGTTTTTGAGAAGCAATACTTGGGGAAGAACATCTCTGGATTCTCAATACTTTTGAAGTTGATTGTTACGATCCTTGGTTTCTTTCTGCTACTCTTTTAAAAGCATCAAGGAGTTTCAGGAAATTATCCTCTTCTCCTGTATGTTGGAAGAGTCTGGCAGTGACTGGCAGTCAAGGATGCCTGATACTTTCTCTGAAGATCCTTCATGGTAACCTGAGTAAGGATGGCTTGGAGCCACCCCAGCTGGAGTGAGCACACACCAGCACTTCGAGGACTCCTTTGTCCCTTTCTGTTTATCATTGGCTTTTCTATGTGTCTACCACTCATATGATTCCACATTCATTTTTCCTTCATCCTTTTTTAAAAATTTGTTTCTTCAGTTTCTGTTTTGTTTGTGAAGGTTCCTGAAGCACATGGTCAAGTCAGCCACTTATTTGCCATCTCAGAGCAGTGTTAATGCTATCATGAGTCACATCTGTTTGAGGAGACAGAGCAGGATGGAAATGCTGAGGCTCTGCTCTCTTTCCTTGGGCTTCAGGCTACATCACCACAGTCTAGTGCTTTCCTTTCCCAGTCTGTGGAGTGGGAGTGGTCTTATTGGCAAAGGCACATCTGGGCCTAGAATGAAAGTAGAAGATCCCTTTCTGCTTCCCTCAATTCTTAGGCAGTCTGGCCATCACTCTTGCCTCTGAAATGCCCAGCTGATGTGGGAAAATGAAAAGACAAGCATCCAAAGCAAAAGCTGTTAAAATTGATTGTTTGTCCAACCATCCTCAGTTAGCTGTAGGGCACACTGATTTCTACACTAGTAATTCACTCAGTGAGGATACAGACTAGCAGGACAATACATATTCTTCTTCTTGGGCTTTACAAAAACTAAGATGGAATCTTAGTCTGAATCCCAGTTCTGCCATGTCCTGGCTCTGGGCTTGGCCCAGAGCTTCTCAAATAAGGCTGAAGTGGTGTCCTGTGTCTCAAGACCCTGACTCCCTCAGCCCCTGAGGTCATGTGGGGCACAAGAAAGTGGCTCCAGGTGCAACAGCCTTGTTCCCATGCCCAGCACAGCTGACCAACACCATCATGCTCCAGTGGCCAAATGAGGAAACTCAGGAGCCACCGACTCACATTCTCTTTACTTCTCTGCCCAAGGGGATTAAAAAGGGCAGCTCTTCATAGGAATGAGCCCCAGAAAGATTCAGGCCAGTGTCGGACTCAGTTGAGGTAGAGGGTACAATTGGGCAATGAATGGTGAACACAATAACAGAAGGCCTCTGGCTCTCAGTAATTCTGTTACCATTCCTATTCCTGACAGCATCTCAACCTTAGGCTCCCATAATAAGGAGCAATGCATTTTCTGCCCTTTCTCCTATGGGATGACCATGGGCTCTAGCAGGGACTCATATACCAGGCTGACTACAGATCTAAGATAACGCTTCCTTTGAGACCCAGGCACCCAGGGGGAGGGAGACATTGGCTATGACAGACTCACTGTGTGGAAGTCTCACTTTCTCCCCAAACACGGGCTTTTCAGTGGTGCAGAAAAGAGGACCAGGTTCCCAGCCCTCACTCCTATAACTTCTAGGAACCAGTACTTCATCTCTTTGAGGCTGAGACTGGGTTAAGTGTTTAAAAAAAAAACACCCTTTGCCATGCAAAGTGTAGTCATATGTAGACTTTAGGGATGTTGTCACATCTCAGGCTCCTTTTCATCCCACCTGTCTCCTTCTGCAGCCAATCAGCTGCTGAATCCTGAGCCTTCTTCCTCTGAATGATCTCCTGCCTGGTTCTATGGCAATGGTCTTATCCCACTCCATCCCACCTTGCACTTGGCAGACAAAGCAACCTTTTTGCAATATAACTAGGATCTCACCACAGCTTCCCACTGCCTTCCAGACACCGCCAAGCTGTGCAGCCTCACAGACAGGGCCCTTCATCATCACTCTCTACAGCCCTTCTTGTCTCATATACCTCCTCCCCTCATCCCCTTTGCCACCCTCAGCCACACAGGTGCACTATTTCCTGTACATGCCATGCTCTCCTGCTTGCCTGTACATTTTTGTCAATGCCATTTCCTTGTTCTGGAATTTTCTTTCTCCTGCCCTCACCAGGTGCCATCCCGCCTATTCAGGGCTTTTAGGATTATGCTACCATGAAGCTTTCTGTAGGCAGAATACAATATATAGTCCCATGCACTTAGCAATTATACTGTGGCTACATTGGTGTGCTGCAATCTCTAATCATCATGGCATCTCTCTTATGCGATATCCTCTAGACTGTACATTCCAGGAAACCACTGCAAAGCACAGTTGGCAATTACAAACAATTGCCAAGTCATTCAGGAGTTTCCCTGGGCCCAGCATAGTTCCCAGAACATTGCAATTTTGTTTATTATAACCTTTTGAAAGGCAAATAAAGAAAAAAGCTGTATGCATAATATTAGTATTAATGATAAGAATGATAAAGAGGACAATAGCTATCAATAGCATCTTGAATTGTAGTGTGAAAGAGAGTTAAATGTGAATTTAACATAAAATTGAACTGTGAGACATACAAACAGTTACAGAGAGAGCTCTAGGAGATGGAATTAGGAAGCCTTCAATCTACGGAAGCCACAGGGCAAGGAAGAGGCCAAGCATGTGAGTCCCAGCTGAATACTGGGAAAGTCACTGAGCTGTGAAAAGGTCTAGGGTAGATTTGTAACCAAGCACCAGCAAATGCCTCACTAAGGAAAGGAAAGAGACATGCATGGAAGATTTTGAGTCTCGCCTCTCCAGAGTGGAACATGTTTGGCCATCACAAGCATCTTATATTAAAATGCTTAAAATCAGAGCACACCGAAAGCCATGAACAGCACCAAATGCCCAAGAATTCTGCATAGGTAATCTGTATACTCTGTTTCTTTGTAAGTTCAGTCTTATGCCTAAACTGATTTTGTGCACTTTGTTATGCAGAAGGAAATTCATGTTCAGGAATTGAGTATCAATGAGAAGAAAAAGAAAGAAAGAAAGAAAGAAAGAAAGAAAGAAAGAAAGAAAGAAAGAAAGAAAGAAAGAGAAAACTTCTGCTGATGGCCCCTACTTACCAGATACCCCTATTCCTTTGTGCTTTTAGAAGCAGAAATTGATTTAGAGGGTGTACATTTCCCCCAAATCAGAGTGAGGAAGGCAGCCCAAGCCAAGCCAGAGGCTCAAGGGACACACAGGGATGGGGCAGCTCCTCCAACACAAAGGTGATGGGCAAGCCCTTGTCCGCACAGCCTCCTGACCAGAAGGACTATATTTTGCTCCATTTTTTACACCCAGCTAAAGTGGGGGAAACCCCATTTTCCCTACAGGTTGGCAATTGTGAACAACCAACTTCTTGTGAGCAACTCTGGCCAGAATCTATGCAACTGAGCTTGGAGAAGGAGCTCCATGTACATCCGAGCATAGGGAAACAGCTGGCATCACTGGTGCAGAGCATTTATCAGAGCAATATTTCAGGAGCTCAACAAATGTTGAGAGATCCAATTGAATTCACTCAAAATGGTGCACAATTCCATACAGTACTACATCAACAAATGAAGTGAAGACACTGAGAGAAGGTGAGAAAATTCCTTACTAACTTGCCTTTTTCAGATAAGCTTTTTCCATGAAAGACCTCACCAACATCTTTACCCTCTATGTTACCAAGGGGGAAGGTCTGAGCAGGGTTCCACTGAGGACTAAGGTCTTGCAGCAACTGAAAGAGTGCCATCACCCATAGATGCTCTACACACATTTCTGCAGCTGGGAGGAGACTTTGAAACTAAGAGCACCACAACAAAAGATTTCAATGTCCTCCCAGCTCCAGGGCTGTGAAATGGCCCCAGAAAGGCAGGATAAACCTCCCAGCTAGTAATCCATGTGTAACCAGCAGATCAAGAGCACCTTGTACGTGAATTAAAACCATGCTTTTGTCTTCTGGGAGCGGATAGACAAGTCTATCTAGATCTGAAATGGGGGAAAGAGGGCTAAGTTTTCACAAAAATTAAATACTTTTTTTTCTGCAAAGAGACAATGAGATATTTCTCCCCTTACCTCATGGATTGCCAGAGTAAATGTGGAGACAAAAACCATTTTCTTAGTCCCCAAGGAAGCAGCCAGGTCCTTGATGTGTGTGAGTCCTTGCATCCTTGATCTAATAGTTTGGTTAATCCCGGTAAGGGTACTTGGGGCCTTGTTGGTTTTTATGTCTGTGGGTCAGCTCAGACCAGCTGCCGACTGATCTGTATGCAACAGCTCTCAAAGAACATAGTTTATTTTATAACCGGATCCAACAAGAGTAGGCGTGGTAGTGAAATGGGCTAGATACACCAAAGGTGTTGAGCTGCCAAGGCTAATTAAGAAAGATTGTTTATAAAGAGCCATGGCTTGGAACCAGAAAGCTAGTGTGTTTGTGTGATGGTGCCCGAGTGAAATGCATGAGGCTGAGCAAGTGTATACAGGAGGCTAGATTGTCCAAGGTAAGGCATTGGGATCATCAACAAACCCCTCCAAAGCCTTACCTGCTCAGTGACTCACTCGGTAGCCCTAGAAAGTTCGACTGACCTGATCTTCCTTTGGCCCTTCATTTGTTGCTCTGGTGATGAGAAAATGTAGAGCTTTCTAACACAGGCTGTGCCATAGACAGACCAGGATTAAAACCCTGCTCCACCAACTGTATTACCAGGGCCAAGTTACAAAGGCCTTCCCTTAGAAGCTTGTGGTGGGAAGAAATCTGGTAATATTTGCCACTGAGTGATTGAAATTCAATGTATTCCAACTCCTACAGTCATCTGCCTGAGGTTCCTATTGAGAGAACTTCTCATATCTGATCCCCCTTAAGCTGCTCTCTTCCCTGTGTTCCTCTAAGTCATCCTGTCTTCCATGAACCACCACACTTGATGCCTGATCCCTCACTTGAAGCATCAGGAAACAGTCTTCTTAGAAAGCCGTCCCGGCATGGAGGTGAATGCAGGAAGGCCAAACAGGCCTGCACTGTCTAGTGAAATGAGACGCCAGCCTTCAGAAGCGAAGTGATGAAAAGAACAGGAGAAGCAGCAAGCACTGCAGCAACATGGAGATCACAAACCAGTGACTCTGACTCCACTGTGCTCCATCGAACTGGTACATCATGGGGTTCACAGAGAGGGTAACGTGGAGATGGATGCAAAATTACATGAGAGAAGGAAATTCTAATTTCAGGCACTTACAAATATACCCAAGTATCACAGAGAAGTTAAAAAGAATATAGTAGATTGCGATGGTCTTGTTGTTGTGGTAGTTTGAGTGGTAAGGCTTTTAAGAAGGCTACATGTAGCCAGAGATTTAGTTCAGTGGTTTCGCCCCTTGCTGTGCAAGTTTGAGGACCTGAGTTCGATCCCCGATAACAAAAAAAAAAAAAGAAGGCTACATGGAGTAGGTTCATTGTCTTCTTTTGTGAGGAAGTGGCTTCATCTCCCTTTTACACGTTTGCCGTCCTCCATGTGAAGACACACCAGACAAACGCCAAATCTGCATTGCCTTGGTCTTGGACCATCCAGCCTCTAGAACTGTGAAAAATAAATTTCTGTTATTTGTGAGTAACCCAGCCTCACATATTCTGTTTTAGCAGCACAAACAGAATGAGTCATGAGTGTAAATAAAACCATTTATGGTAGCATTTCCCATGTGAAGTTTGGTCTATGGGGGAAAAGCAGTACCATAAGGGGAGGGAAAATAGCAAGAGGAGCAATTCAAAGCTCATGCTAAGTATAACCTTCCACTTCCATCCCAGGTCCCCTTGGGAGCACCACCCATATTTCCCTGTCTCCAGGGCCAGTCCTTTCTCCAGAAGCACCCACTGCTTTCCCAACCCACTGCTGTGAGGCTCTCTACTTACCTTTCTAGGCCTCCCAGTATCACCTGTGGGATTTTCACTAATCCCAGACTCAGCCCACCCCCATCCAAGCAGTCCATCCCCTGAGTCTGGATGTGGACCCACAAGGATGCACCCTGCAGATCTCCAACTGCAGGGAGAGCTCCTGGCTGCTGCACTCTGAAGTGACAGGGTGCAGAGGAAGCTAAGGAGGCTGCTCCAGGAGAAGTGGGCTCCTCTGAGGGTGACCTTGGCTGGCCACATAGAGCCTTCCAAGGACTCCATGGCAGTCTAAGACACACCCTCCAGTCTGCCCTCCTTCTCTCCTTCACTCCTGGCATCCTCCCAGTTTCCTCTCACCTGGGCATTTCCCCTAACAGGTTCTTTGCACTTTTGATCTCATCTTGGTGTCTGCATCATAGAAAATGTGGACTGGCACACTGGGCTGTTCACATAAGAAGGAGCAGTCAGAGTGTGCAGAAGAGACACTGGAGTCCCATGGGATATCTCAGGAAAGGAAATTCATGATCCAATGTTCAGAGCAGTGGCCTCAGGAAGAGGATGTTCTGCCTCCCCACCAGTATGAGCTCCGGGTGTGTCTTTCCATCTTCTGAGTTATCTAGCAGAGGACTATGGCAGTGCAAACACACACACACCCATCTCTTACAGGTAAACATTACCTCTCAGAGAGAGGGCAGCATAAACCCCAAATGAGGAAAAGAAATGTCGTCATCTCTGTCTCATTCATTTGCAAGACAGGTACCTCTTACATAATGGCATTAAAATGTCTCATTACTATGTCAACCAGGTAGGGATCTTACTATTGTTCCCCTTTTTTCCCACCTTCAAAACTGGAGTCCCTTGCACCTGCTGGGAATGAGAAATAGGCTGTTGCTAAGCAACAGGGAGGGCAGGGCAGATGTATTATTTCAGTTCCACAAAACTTGGTGATAATGAGGAAATGAAGATGTTTGACCTGATGAAATGCTATAGCTTCCATAAAACCTGCATGACTGTTTTTTGTTCTGTCCTCCAACACACTGTCTTTATGGAGAAAAACTGCTCCAGCTCCAACACATTTGCTGCTTTATAGCACAATGGTCAGAGAGAAATCCTGGGTCCTCGTCTGTGTAGCAGTTGGTGGCAGAGTGAGGAGGGAGGCTCTCTTCCACCTCCTGCTCTGTCCTGGCCCCCAGTGCTGGCATTGCCAGCAGTGACAGAATTGATGTGAATCAGCACAGTCTGAGTGAAGATCAGAGTCAAAAGAGTAGGATTTTTTCTTAAAGAAATTTGGAACATCTTGAAATTATTGTCCTATTCATGACTTATATTCCAACAGGAGCAAGTTGGGTAAGCCAAAAGCCCCCAGAGGTGCCTGTCTGATTTGGAGGAAGGCAGGATATTCCTATTCATACAAAAAAGGACAGAACATGACAGATTCCGAGGGTCAAGACCCTGGAGCAGGTGCAGGCACAGATGGCAGGGAAAGCAGCCTGGACTTTCCAAAGTAGGACAAAATTCTGGGTAGGAGGAGTGGGAGGTACATTTGGATGACCCAGGCAAGAGCAACCAAGCCCAGAAAAGCCACTAAGGCTAGCTCTTCCTGATCAGAAGAGGAAGGGGAGAAACCCACAGGGAGTGAGCTCCCAGTCTGTGCTGGGACTTGATACACAGCACCAGTGTTTATCTTAGAACCTCTGGGATATGTATGATTTTAACCAAACCACAAACAGAGAAGTGGAAAAAAATTTGCTTCTGGGGACTTCAGTATGTGATCAAGATGGGGCACAAACTGAGACTTAAGAGCTGATGAGTAGGCACTGTCCAAGCATTGCTTCATGAAGACAATTATCTATGGTGGATAGAATGCCCTGGAATGAGGGTTTGAGTCTTTGTCCTATCTCTGCCCTAGTTAGTTAAAAAGCAGATTAAACTGTAGACTTTGTGGTATCATTCATAGCCTATGCAAAGACCTGAGCTCATCCTTTCAGGTAAAAGGAAAAAGATTAGAAAGAATCTTAAGAGAATAATATAGTGGGGCGCTGGGCATGGGTATGGTGGGGAACACCTGTAATCCCATCACTCAGGGGGCTGAGGCAGGAGAATTATCATGAGTTTGAGGCCAGCCTGGGCTACACAGTGAATTCAAGGCCAGCCTGAACTGCACTGCCAAAAAAAATAGTATAGTAATAATAATATACTGTAGTATAATAATAATATAGCATATAATATTATAGTGAAGTAAACAAATGTTTATTTTTGCTTTTCAACAAAGAAGGGAGCAAAACCATAAGATAAAAATCCACAAAGATGAAAAGAAATAACAACAGTCAAGATATTTTTTTAAAATATGGGAAGCTGGAAAACAAATAAAGAAAAGCTGTAAGAGCTTAATTCAAGGCCTGGGAGGGAGGAACTGGTAAAGAGCAAGGGGTAAGCTCTCAAAAGAGAGCCGAGCAGGGCTGATGTGTACACTAAGACAGGAAAACTGGCTGGGTGTCCTTACATGAAACGGGCTCCCCAGCCCAGGATTTGAGATTTACCAGAAAGAGTGTGGACTAGGGCTCTTCAAACATAGCTAAGGTGAAATGTAAAGCACCTACTGGAGAGTACAGGAGGTGGTGTGAAGAAATGATCCCCCGAAATGGGAGACCTGCAGGCCCCTGTCTTCCACTCAGATCTCCAGGTGCCCAATCACCGTCATATAGGAGGAGGACCAAGTCCTCTTTAGTAAAACTCAATGAACTGAGAGGAAAGATCTCCTAGTTCTGACAACCAGGGGTCCTGCACATTCAGCAGGATCACACACAGCATCTCCCTTACCACTTCCAATGAGCTTGCTAAAGGTCTTTAAATATTTGAGGAAAGACTCTAACAGGAAAGAGAAAAATACAGTCAACCATATATTAGTAAATAGAAATAATGTAGGAACAAACAGAGATAAAGCAGGGAGCAAAATAAATTTATAAAACCCAGACATCTACAAGAAGAAGATGTGATATTATAGACATGAAACAAGAACAGAAAGCTAACAAAAGAGACCAAGAATGAAAGTAAAAAGTACTTGGAAATTTAAAGTATTAGAGCTCAAAACATAATTGTAAAACAAAGTCAAGAAAACTTCCCAGTATCCTTTTTTAAAGAGCAACATTAGGAGGAAAAGGAAAGAATAGAATCAATGCAGAGGAGTTAACACATGCATGATGATAAAATATGGAAGCCATGAGATGTTATCTGGCCAACTTCCAACTGCATCTACTGAAGCCCACCATAGCCTCCATTCTAAGGTCACAACCCCATGGATTGCTCCCACCAGGACAGCAAAGTTGGCCAGTTCTCTGACAGAGAAATTTGGCTCCAAAATGCCAGTCCACTAAGAGGTGTCTACTCCAGCTTTCCTTCCCTCTGTTTCACATACCTCAGATTTGCACCCCACTCCATCCTTCCCCAATCCCGCTCCATAGTCTCCCACAGCTATCACCTTAACAAAAAACTTCTGCTTTTCATCCTGTCTTGGCATCTGCTTCTTGGAGGACCCAGAAAATACTTGCGAGTTCCATAATGAAAGTATGTAAAAAGTAAAGGGGAAATATTACGCAATTCTCAGAATAAAAGTCCATGAGTTCCAAATTGAAAAGACCTACTAAGAACCCAGGACAACAACAAAACAAAACTTCAAAATACCCACATCAAGGCAAATTCTTTTGAAATTCCAAAACACTGCAGATACAGCAAGAGATATATATTACACATAAACAATCAGCAACAATGATGGAGCTCAAGGCCACTTGAATGCCCAATCTCTTACAAAAAAAACAGTGGATCTATTTTAAATTGAAATGTTGGAGAAAAATGATTCTACATACAGTCTAAACCCTCAATTAAATGTGTAGGTAGATTAAAGCTATTTCAGATCTATAAGGTTTCTTCTCCAAGGATATTCCCTTGGTATTACAAGAAATTGTATCCACCAACAAGAGAGAAGAAACCCAAAAACTGGGATACAACATATCCTAGGCACAGAGGCCCCAGCACAAGTGAGAAGCAATAAGGCCAGCCTACGCAAGGAGGAAGGACCACTATCCAGGACATCTGCCGAGGTAGGCTGAGAACACACAGTGAAAGGGGTAGGCACCTCTCAGGGAAAATGGGACCAACTGAGTTGCCGGTTAGAAGGAGTTTCATGGTTCTGAAGATTTCCAGGATGAATCAGTGATAGCTGCATAGAGACTTAAGTATACAAGAAAATAAGAAAATTGTTAACCCCACTAAATGCAAACATGTAAAAGGGAAGGAAATGCACTGATTATGCACTAACTTGGTTCATCTGTGCATAGTATTGAGTGAGTCAATAATATAAACATAAAGTATTGATCTAATACTTATTTATACAGCTAGATGGGGGATGAAGAGAAGGAACTGTCATATGGATAGGGCAAACGAGCACATTAAACTGTATATGTATATTACTTTAATAAATAAAATGTACCTTAAAGGCACAGTTCCTTTTTGTCTTTGAAGAACTTACAATGGAATGAGGCAAGATGGAGCAAGTTCAAAGCGAGTGGATCTCTGCCATGAAGGAGCCTCTGACTCACCTCGAACACAACTCCCAGAGCCCTGGAAATGGTGACCATCCTTCTCCATGTGAAATGGGGCCCTAAGTTATCCTGAGTAACTTTGGCGTATTTTCACCCACCACACACTGTTGGATGCAAGGAAAGGTGGATAAATCCCCCCAATCCTGCTATCCTCACCCTTAATCTTTGAGCATCTCATACCACTTGATACAACACAGCCTTGCTAACTAAACATGTGCCTGAATGCAGGGCCCTTCCTCAGAGACAAGGCTGGTGCTCAGTATTGGACTGTATGGCTGTGATTTTATTTTATTTTTTCTAGTGGAAAATATATCCCTCTCCTTACCTCTGTTTCTGAGGGAAAGAGTCTTATTGAGTGACACAGAAAACATCCATGGCCTCCCATGTGTGTTCATGTGTGGCAGTCAGACAGGAAGAATCAACTTGTTTGCACCATTAGACTTATTGATGGGTGACTTTTCATGCCCACAGTCTCATGCACTTTCCAAAACAAGTTACTCAGACACAGTGAGACCGAGTTGAAATCTTTACTTCCCCTAACCATCTAGACATAAGTGATCCCAGGCCTCTAAAGACAGTGAGCCTATGGTGAGGGCACCTTTTCTGTTTTGGGAAGGGCAGCCATGGAGATTGTAGCACAAGCAAAACACATCACCCCACAGACCTTCCAGCTCCGACATGGGACAGGGCAGAAGGACTCTTTTCAGGAATAGGTTCTTTCCTCCTTGAGGTTTGATTTTCTTAAGAGCCAGTACTTGGTAAAATAGTGACAGTAATATCTGAATATGTGGACTACCTGAGCTAGATAATCCACTCATGTGTGAGAAGGAAAGGGTGTTGCTACTATACACAATTCACAACGGAAAAGTCTTAAGAAAGTATACGTAAGAAATGAAATGTTTCCCCTCCAAAACAATAACTGCTACTGAGGACGAAAGCATATCACTTGGTGAGAAATGGTCAAGAGGCTATTTTTAAAAAGGGATAGAAGTCTGGGGTTGTAGCTCAGTGGTAGAGCTCTTGCCTAGCATACGCAAAGCCCTGGGTTCAATCCTCAGCACTGCAAAAAAGGAATAGAAAGGATAAAATCGAATGAAGAAATTTGACAATTCCAGTCTGAAGCTTGTTGAAGGTCTTACTAAGTAAAAAGCATCCACCCGGCAACTTTACAAGTTACAAAGATGAATGAAACATGGTCCGTGACCTTCAAGAGTTTGATATTTTGTAGAGGACAAGACAGTCACAAACACAATAAAACAAAAATACATAGGAAGTGTTACAAATGCCTGGAAAAAGATGAAGCTCCTTGCTGGAAAAATTTGGGAAGCTTCTTAGAGGGTCATCTTCAGATCAGGCACTATAGGAAAGGACAATTAGAGTAGATGGCCACAGAAGGTGAGGAGTAGGTGAAAAAATAGGTCAGAGTCCAGAGAGAAAAATTAGAATGCACAAGTGAAGAAATGCTGGTTCAGGAGAACATAGATGTGGCAGGATAAGAGCAGGAAGGGATGCAATGGCAGAAAAACATGCCCTGTCCGTGGTGATTTTGACTTTTGAGACCCCTCAGTTCAGCACTGTAGTCTTTCTCTGGAGAAGGGATAAACACCTGGAGTGCAAGAGCAATGAGTCTTTCCATAAACTGATGCTTACCATTTTTCTTTGTTTCTTTGATTTTCTATCTTGAGCTGTTTTGCTATGATGTACCCAGAACTCTATACTTACAGAGAGTATTTCCTATTTTGACACCTCTAGTACATTTCTGACAGTTAGAAAATTTTGCCTCCTCCAGAACATTGTGGGAACAGATCCTATAAACCCAGTCCTCACACACACAGACACATGATGTGTTATTTATAGAGCCTGACCACTCATGACAGCCAGAAAGTACAGTTACACCAGGGAGAGAAGGTACCAGGAGGCTGCACACTTGGTCTTATTCCCCTCTCTGCCCGGCTTTCTAGAAAGAGACACCATCCCTCAGCTGTGCCCTGAGGTCTTCTTCTTTCAGAAATGCTGGAGAGATTACAAAGACTTCAGTCAGTTCCCCTAAACCAAGTGCTCCACCAATACCAAGCAGCAGTGGTGGTATTTTTCCATCTCCCAGCCCTGGAGATGAATAGAACATCGTTGCAGGCTCTTCTCTTCATGCAGACTGTGCTTAATGACCAGCCTCTGAGTTTTCTGTGAGCTTTTAGCCCTGCAGGTCCTCAACGGTGCCACAGCAGGAAAACTTTCACTTAGCCACAGAGTTCAGAAGAGAATAGAGCCAGGATTCCTGGGCTCTTTGTTTTGTTTCTCCACTAACTTCCCTGCTAAAGGGCTGCTCTGTGGTAGCTTTTCTCAGAAGAAGTGCAGCAATGGGTCCTGGTGATAAAATCTTTAGGTAGACATTATGGACTATATCCCACCCTGCAGTTCATAGGCACCTTGATGTTACTCTTTTACCCAGGCCTCTTCTGCCTGGAAGGAGATGGAGAATTATTTTTGAAATTCTCGTTTTAGAGATGAACCAGCAGGTTTAGCAAGGCCAGCTCCTGGAGAAGTCTTGCGTGCCCTTCCCGAATTCAGCCACATGCTTGCTATACCTCTGTGACCCTGGCTGCTCCTGCAGTTTTCATAGCTAGATGCCAGACTGTCATTATGAAAAGCCTTGCACCACCATCTCCCCAAGCAGCTGCCTTCTTAGAATGAAAACAGGTTCACAGCTTCGCAAACTCCCTGCATTGAAAGGGAATTTAGAAGTTACTTCTGGCCTTCCCACAATCCCTGTGCTTTCCCCCTCAACAACAGCCACCCAACCATGTAGCCTGCTTAGTCTTTTTTAAAACCCAGCCCTTGGGGTCCAGCACTCCCGGGGCTCTCTCCCACCAGCCTAGGGACATTACTACTTCATTCCAGATATCATGTTCCTATTAATAACCGCTTAGAACTCACAGGATGTTCATATCAACTTAGAGGTGACTTTCATTTTATTTTGTTTACAAATGCTAAATAATCTATACATCCCTCAGCCTGCATATGTATGGCTTGTTTGCTAGTCCTAGAAGAGTTCTTCCTCCAAGATTGTGTCCTGCAAAGTTTCTAGAGCTTCAGTGCTACAGAGTGATACCAATCGAAAGAAGGAAGGAAGGAAGGAAGGAAGGAAGGGAGGGAGGGAGGGAGGGAGGGAGGGAGGGAGGGAGAAAGGAAGGAAGGGCTAAAAGAATGTTTCCTCTTCTTTTCTACAACCTTGTGACACTAAATGCCTGCTTCCCTCCAAAAAGCCACTACCAAAGAAAATTTCCAAGATCACCAGCTGGTGCTTCATAGGTGCTCAACATCCAAGCATCAGCTACCCAGCTGCCATGAGGCACCTTGAAGTTCCTTTTTCTCCTGCTGTCATCCCAGTGGTGTTGCCATATCCACAAAACACACTGTGCCTTCTGTCTAGGCTGCTGGGATATGCCAGGGTCCTTATACTGTTGTTCCTTCATGTCCACTGAGGACTGGCTCCAAGACCCTCTCAGGGATGAAAATCCAAGATGCTCGAGTTGGTTATAGAAAATGACTTAGTATCTGCCTAAAATCTACACACATCCTCCCATAGACTTTAAATCATCTCTAGATGACTTAGAATACTAAACACAAGGTAAGAACTGTGTGGTTTTTTTGTTGTATTGTTTAGAGAGTAATGACAAGAAAAATCCCTACATGTTCAGCACAGAAGCAATTTTTAAAAAATAATTCAATATGCAGTTGGTTAGTGTTATAGCGTGTGGCTAGATGCCCCCCAGTGTCTCATGTGGTCATAGGTGGGCTTTTCAGAGATAGTTGGATCTAGAGAGTGTGATGCTGGGATCAAGGGTGTGTGATTACTAAATTAGTCCACTGATTGGTTTGACATGGTTCTGAGTGTGGATAATAGAAAGGCCCTCCCTGGGTGTGAGTGCTACCCACCTTGAGAGCAGGTAGCCTGGATAGAATATAAGGGACAGAAAGAAGACTGCTGTTGCCCTTGTCATTTGCTTCTTGCTACTTCACTGATTTGCTGCCTTCTGCCCACCATGAACTCTTTCTCCTCTTCAATGTCCCTCTGCTATACTACCCTGCCCTGGAGCCAGCCAACTATGGACTGAAACTTCTATAAAATGTGAACCAAATAAACCTGTCCTCCTTTAACTTTGGAGGTTGAGTATTTTGTCCAAGCAACAAGTAAGACAGATAAATGGATGCAGGATCCACAGATGCAGAGGGCTGATGGCACTGTGCCACTCTCTGCTCAGGTTTCTGCTTGCTAAAGACTGATCAGGGTGGCCTTGCCCATATTGATACGCATATCAATGGGCATCAGGCTATGGGCAGAGCTGAGAGGCCTCCACCACACTGATCGGTGACCAGGCCTCCATTCCCAAGGCTAAGGGTGGGCCAGGGTAAGGCAGGTTGCTGATGACCTTCACTGAGGCTGCAACCCTGGGGGCCAGGGACTTTAGCACAGCCACCTCTCAACTGGTCCTCAGCAGGGCCCTCTGCAGTGTCCTCTGTATAGGGAATAGGCCCAGGGTCAGGGAGCTGGCTTGCCATAGGGCCAGAAAATCCCACCAAGGACATTTAAAAAGCTACAAAAAGGGCTTATAAGATTCTTCCCTCTTCATTGCAGCAACACTGGCCTGTGGTTATTTTCTACAATTTTTCACTTCCACATCTCAGACACTTTGTTCCAGATTCTCAGGTGCCTCACACACATCCTCATAACATCAGCGGTCAGGACAAACAAGTTCACATAGTCCCAGCAGGTCACTGCATGTACCAGGGGAACAGCCAGGCAGATGGCAAGACAGGGGCACAGGCAGGTCCAGCCAGGCACACATATTCATGGGGGCAGCTTCTTAACTCCAGCACACAAGCCCCAACTTTGAAAATTTCCAGCATCTACAATGACAAAGAGCAAACACTCTGGCCATTTCAGTGACCTTGAATTTGGTGCACCTTGGGCCACATTAGCTGCAGTGAAAATCCTGCCCCTACTGTGGTGACCTACCCCACCTCTCCACATTGCTCAAAGGTCCCTTCATGCTAATACTGGGGTACAGTCTTTGGTACCTAGGACAAACCACAAAACCAGGTCCTCCCTCACAAGAAGAGGGAACAGTCAAAGAACAGCAGGTATCAGTGGCCTTCCACCAGGGTCCCTGCCATCTCTGCCAGCCTGCAGCCCCTCGTGAGAGGTCTGGTCAGTGGTAGAAAACGTGTGGGAGAATAAAGGCCCAAATGAGCCTCAGGGAGCTTGGGTGGTAGGAAAAACACTGAACTTGGAGTCAGGCACTCGGGCTTGAGGTCTGACTTTGCTACTTCATAGCAGAACGACCTTGGATAGTTACATAACCTTTCTGACTTTCAGCTTCCAGGTCTGAAAACCTGGCAAACTAGACTTTACACAACAGTGTGTGACAATGCCTTGTAACTGCTAAGTACTACATATGCATCCCGTCCCATAACTCTGTATAACACTAAAGCCAGATATCACCAGGGACTGGGAAGTCCTCCATCCAGACACAGCACAGGCCACTGGTACCAGCCCAAGTTGTAACACTAGTTTGTGCACTGTTGTTTCCAGGGGCCCTGGGAACCACATGGGGCTGTGAAACGCAGGTGCTGCGTAGCTAGGATGCTCTCTGGAGATGAGAGAAGATAAATGAGGCCTGACCTGGGCTTGAGTGGCAGGATGAGGGCCATCACTCCTACTCTTAGGCAAGAACACTCCAACAGGGAACTCTGTTCGCTAAAAGAGAGTCAGTATCACTTCCAAAATAGTCACTGTGGTAGCCTCCCTTTGGCCCTTTACTCTGCATAGGTTATTATGTGACCATGCAATCAAGGAAAAGTAGCTGGGGGGGGGGGGGCGGTTTGCCCTTGGCCCTGTGGCTCTCTGTCAGGTTAGTAACTTTGTCCTTTACCTCTGCTGCACTGGTGTCTTCAAACAGAAGTGACGCAGGGCATGTCCAGTTTCTGTGACCCCCACCCCCACCCCCACGTGCAGCCCACATTCCACCCTCAGCCCGCCCGCCCTGGCTCACTGAGCAGAAAGCATGAGCTCTTTCCCATGCCCACCCTGTAGAGGAGGAAGACTCACTCCTAACCTCTTTCACCAACAGCTTTAGGACCTGGTTTCTCTCTTTAAAAAGGGCACTGGGACTAATGACTGCCAGGCTCTCCAGGGAAGGTGATTCTCTGGGAAAATGGCCCAGCGGGTGTCTCGTGATGCTATTAAAGAGGAGGCAAATTGATCTCTTTCTGCCATTGCCTGAGAGTCTTTAGAGATCATCTGAGTCCTCATGTGATTCCTCAGCCTCCTTCAGGTATGTTCACTTCCACACAGGTGAAGGGCACTTGACTCTAGACAGTGACCATGCCACCCGGTCAAATCTCCCTTTTCCGAGAGTCTGAGAGACTTGAGCAGCTGGGGTGAGGTAGGGGAATCTGAATCTCTTTAGAAGAAGCCCACCCCCTTTGTGTTCTCATGCAAAGAGTAAACTGATATATCTGAAAAAAAGAGAAGAAAACAGTCGAAGCTACAATGAGAACTAAGTACTTTCCAGGAAAGGACAGCCCCCTTCAACAGCCTCCACCATTCAGCCTACTGAGCACTACCTTCCTCCCTGTTCAATGGCCAAGAGCAATGAGAGTGCAGTCATGTGCAGTTCACACCCCCGGAAGATTCTAGGTTCCCCTAGCAATTTTCCCATCATGATGTGGCTCCGTGCAGCTCATTCCCTGCAGGAAAAGATGTGCTGATTGAGCCATCATCTGTGCTCTGGTTTCCAGCACTGTTATAGAGCTCACTGGATATTAATTCATGAATTAGCATTTTCATCTAGACACCAGGAAGCTAGACTGTAATTGGTGGAGATGGATGTTCTCAGAATGGCTGTGCTAAAAATCAGGTGTCTGAACTTACCAGGGAACCTTAGCAAATAAGCTATGTCATCTGCTGGAACCTCTTGGAAAGCAGCCAACTGGACCCCCCCAAGGAGACGCCCAGCCACCACTCTTAGCTCTGTCCCCACTTTATAGAAGCTTATAAATTTCCTTGTCTGCTATCACACATGGCAGGCATCTTTATAGAGGCAGGGAGCATGGCCTTCTCCACCACCGTATGTCCCACTAAACAGCAATGGGTCAAAAAATGTTTGTAGAATGGATGATTTTAAACTTATTGAAGGACTTTGGAGTAAAGATAGTAAGTTAAAGAAATGCTTCTACTTTTGCTCTCATCTGAAGTACTCATAAAAGCACCCCAGGACACACCTTCTCCTATTACCAAGAGGTTTGGAAATAGGTGATTCCAGAGTTTGCACTGGGGCTGTATTCAGGGCTTTTTGTGGGGCCCAGTACAAAATGGTAATGTGGGGAGGGGTGGCAACTCTTAAAAAGAGAGGAGATAATGACATTTTTTAAAACCTGTTCTACGTGTTAGTCAGCTTTTTGCTACTGTAACAGTTACCTGAGATAATAAACATGAAGAGAAAGGGCTCACAGTTCTGGTGGGTCCAGTCCATGTTTGGTTGGCTCTGGGATTTGGGCCTCGTAGTGAGGCAGCACAACATGGTGAAGTACATAGCAGAGCAAAGCCATTCACTTTGTGACTGGGATGCATAGGATAGAGGATGAAGAAGGGCTGGGCTCCATGATCCTTTTCAAGGGCGTGCCTTGAAAGACCTAAACACCTCCCGCCTCTCATAGCACCAAGGTGCATGTCCAGCCTTTAACACAGGGGCTCTGACAGATATTGCAGACCTAGACTGTAGCATGCCAGGAAAAGTCAGCACAACTGACAACTGACTCTTCTAAATCCCCAAAGATATAGATGTCTGTGGCCTGTTCACATTGTTATGGGCGGGGGTGGGGGTGGGGGTCAAAGCAGTTAAAAGAAAGCAGATGTGGGGCCGGGGATTTAGCTCAGTGGTTTCGCTGCCTGCTGCACAAGCGCAAGGACCTGGGTTTGATCCCCGGTACCTTAAAAACAAAAAAGAAAGCATATGGGTTGACAGTCCACTTAGGAAGTACCATAATTAAGGCTCAGGAACCCTGTTCCTGACTCAGCCCTTCCTGGCAGAAGACTGGCAGTCTGTTCTCCAAGGCAAAAGGCTTTGGAGTGAAGGACAACACCAATAAGGATGGTCCTATCATACTCCAAAGAAAGGAGAACAGAGCAAACATATCCATGTCAGACATCAAGATGCCCAGCTTTCTCCAACTTGACTCCAGGAGGTTGGTGGTGGTAAGGACTCCACCCTTCCTGGAAGAGTTTGAAAGAGTCTTTCCTGGGGAATCCTACTATTTCAAAAGAAAAATCCAGTATTGGGGCACCTTCCATGCAATGGCTGAGCCAGAGCTTCCCCCAGGGAGCCTGACAAGTCCTATCTACTGCCCAGACTTTCTCTTAGTGACAACAGCTGGCCAAGGGAAAACAGACCAAAGACAGGCTGTCATGAAGAAGCATCTCTGGTGAATGAAAACTGTACAAGGAGAAACAAACTTTAATAGAAAAGATGCTACCAAAAATGGGCTTCCAGACAATAAAGAAAAAAGATGAAAGGCTCTCAGAAATTAAAATGTGATAGCAAAAACAAAACACTCAATGGAAGAGTTGGAAGAAAGAGTTAGAACAAAGAGAAAACTACAAAGACATTAAAGTAACAAAAGATGAGGAAATGGGAGATTTGCTCCACAAATCAGCTAGGAATAGAATTTTGTAGACATAGTTTCCAAACTGAGTCTATCCAACCAACACTATGACATAGCTCTATTGCTGAACAAGAAATGGGAAGGGCACAAGTGTGTGGTTGGGACGATGGAGGAAAAATGAGCGCTAAGTTTCCATTCTCAGTGGTGGACGTGAATAGGTAATTCTAAAATAAATCAACTACAAATATTAGAAGTGCGTTATACAGACACGTGCAGCAAAACCAAGGGGAATAAGTAGCCAAGAGAAGTGAAAGCGATGGCCTCTGAAGATTGAGAGAGGGAAGATGTCTTGGTGCTTACATCTCAAATTAATACATACATAGATGAATTTAATAAAACAAAAACTAACCATCAAAATAAACAAGTAGACATCCACTTTCTACTTAGTGTGGAATCTCCTTCAACCGCTAGATGGCGCAATTGGCCCCTTGTGGAAATAGCACGAGGGAAAGGCCGGGGTTTGTTCATCAGAGTTTCAGTGGAGTTTTCCACAAAACGGAATTGAAGTTTTTATTAATAAGGTTAGGAAGGAATTAAAAGTATTCATTTTATTTCCTCTCCAAGTATCCCCCTTCCCAGAATAGGAGGGAAAGGGTCACCTGCCCCAGCAGTGCAGTAACGGAAAGTTCAGTCTGTGTCACTGACTCCTCCCTCACTGGGGACTGAGAGGACACTCCGGAAGAGAAGCTTGTTTGGGGGCAGCCGGAGCTACCTTGGTGCTTCAGTTCGAATTTAGTAAAATTCAATGCCAAGTGAATTTGAGATCTTCAAGGGACAGGTGGGGATCTCAGCCCCAAATCATCGGCTACTTTCCCCAGCACGCTAGTTTTCCTGAGATGAACATGAGATACACTCAGCACACCTGCAGAGTAACTAATTACATCTTGCTCGCCTAATCACTGGGGAGGGGATCCTCCCACCCCGCCCCTATTTTCCTTGACTTTTCTGGATGTGTCATCACATATTCCTGAGCCCCTCCTGCACTGATTAATGAATCTCTGGTACACACTCCTCTGATTTCCCTGCCATTGATCATTCCTGACGAGAGCTGCCACCCTGGCTGGGCGATCCTTCTGCCCACCTGGCCACTCTTCTATTTCCCATTCCATATCCTCTTTCTCCTCTCCTCCTGTTCCTTCTTTGCCCCAGACAGGATGTGAGCAAGGTCTCTGGCTGTCTGGCTCTGCTCCACTCCTCTCCATCTTTCTCCAAGTATCTATTCTATTTCTGAGTTTCAGTCTTCGCTCTGCAGAGGAGGCCCCAAATCTATACACCTACCCCCACCTCCCTCCTTAACCCCAGACATCTCTTCCTGCCTCTTCTCAGACAAGTCCATTGAGGGACTCACCCAGCCTTCTTCGGCGAGCATGAAATGTGTCTACAATCAAAACTGCAGCTCCCCCTTCCAGCCACCTACTCCTCCTGATTCCCTTACTCTCGTCACCAGCAATGCACACATCCAGAAAACTCAGAGCAAAGGACAGGGTGCCAGACATTCAGAATTCTGGGATTTTGGAAAACAAAGTCCTCAATCTCAAGAAACTGGCAAGTGGCAGGAGAGACATGGGTCAGAGAAACCACGGCTCACACTGTTGGAATTGTGATGAGGGAGCCAAGGTCACAGTGTCTGCAAAGAAACCCGGGATCCCGGCGACTGAAGGAGCCCCGCGCAGGCCAGGCACTGGGCTCTGTGGATTCTTTCCTGGCTGTGCCTTTAGAGGGCACACTCTCTGCTCTCCCAAACTCCAGCTTGGGGCTGTCTCCCTTGGGGATCTTGTTAAATGAAGATTCTCCTTGAGCTTGGTTTCTAACCATTCCCAGGGGTGGTACTCTTGCTGCCCAACTGTGAGACACTGTGTGTGTGTGTGTTGGGGGGGGGTGGTCACTGGGATTGCGTTTGGGCCTTCCGATCGAGCCACAGCCCTAGCCTCTTTTAAAATTAAAACAGGGTCATGCTAATCAGAACTTCTCTGGCCTCCAGTGCGCTTCAGCCTGGCAGAGTGCTGGCACCACAGGCCTGCACCGCCACGCACGGCTGTGCCGCACTCCGAAGGGTGAGCAGGGAGGGCCCCTCCTCCTCTGCTGTGGTAGCCCTGTCACCTCAGACTGGCACCGGTGCCCAGCCCCCAGCACTCTCCTGGCCTCTAGCCCTGCGCTGTGCAATACAGTGGCCACCATTCATTGCCCCAATTTAATTGAAAATCACTTAAAATTTAAAATTCTGTTTCTTAGAGTGGACACATTTCACATGGTCAAGAGCCACATTATACAAAATGGATGAAGACAATCTTTCCAAGAGTTCCCCGTAGGGCAGCACCACTTGCTAATCTCCGCCTCACCCCAGGATCGCCTTGTGGAACTCCTTGTGCACTGACCACCATGCTCAGCAGACTGTCAGCTCCTTGAAGGTGACCTCTGTGTGGTCTCGTCATCTTTCCCAGCCCTACAACTTAGCCCACATCCGCTCTTTCACTCAACAATATTTGTCAATCTACTATGTGCCTGATTCTGGGCAGGCACAGCACAGGGAGTAAGTAAGGCTCAGACACGAACAAGACAAATACGGTCCCTGCAATCACAGAGGTTGCTAAATAGGGGGTCTGTAATTATTCGTTGTGTTAAAGAAATGAATGAAAAGTACACAAACCTCCCCCAGGGAAGTCTCCACAGTGACTAATTCTCCCGAACCCAGAAATCTACAATAATTACTTCCCACCTGCAGAATAAAGACTCTGCTCTGGAGCTGGGGTTCAAGGTCCATCTGAGAGGTAGACAGGAATGGAGGTTCATGGTTTGCTTGCTAGGCCTGCCCTAACTAAAGCTGTCTGCAGACTGGGAACTTAACAGAAATTTCCTTTTCACCTTCCTGGAGGCAGAAAGCCCAAGAGCAAGGTAGTGATGGATCTGGCTTCTCCTGGGGCTTCTCTCTTTGGCTTGTAAGTGACAATCTTCTCTCTGTGTCCTTGCATAGTCTTTCTTTGTGCCTGAACATCCCTGGTGTCTGTTTGTGTCCCAATCATCCTCTTCTTACAAGAGCATCAGTCAAATTGGATTAATGTGCACCTTAATGGCGTCCTTTGAATTTAATCCCTCTAATGGCTCTGTCTCCAATCATAGTCCCACACTGAAGTACTAGGGTTAGGATTCCACATATGAATTTGAGAGGGACACAACTGAGCCCCTAACAATTGGAAATGTGATTTTAGAATACAACAGAACCAGGTTCTGATAGATGCTCTGAAATTCACTTAGTAGTAACTGCACGAGAAGCCACTATGCTTGTCTGAGACTTCTCTCACGTGGGTATTAAGAAAATTACAGCTACTTATGAGAAGCACCTGGCAGGGCTCAGCACACAGCAGGCACTCCATTAATGACAGGCACTGTCCTCATCACTGAGCCTCCCCAGTCCCAATCCGAAGGAGTGGCACCCCTTCACCTCCAGTCCCTAGACTCAGGGAGCCTGCTGAGCCTGCTCCTAGCCTGCTCCTCTCTTCATCTGCATATCCTGTCCCCAGCCCTAGTTCAGCTTCTGGCAGCCAGGCAGAGGTCTCCCTCAGCTCCTTTCTCCAGGCTTTGTTATCTTTCATGTCACTTCCACACCACCACTCAATTATCACCCAGGAATTAAATCCCCACGTTGTTAATTACTCTGCTAACTCTTCCTGCATATGCTGGCCTTCCCAATTAGATCGGAGGCATTTTTTATCAAAGTCCACCGTTACGCTTTTTAGCTTCTGCCACAACACCTATCCAATGTATCAAACATAACAAGCCTAATCAACCGAGAGTTTCTGAATATAAAAATATTTAAGTTGCACCCCCTTACCTGTGGAGGATATGTCCCAAGACCCCCAGTGAATGCTGGAAGCCAGGATAGCATCAAACCCTACATATGCTGTTTTTTCCAATAAATACATACACAGATTTAATGTCTTTTCTGTCCTAACTGGCACTGACCGCATACTATGATCATAGCTTTTGCAGTTTAGGTGTGACAGCAAAACCAGCAGGAATTACTTTTTCCTTCTCTGTAATTTCTCAAAGTTTCATTCTTACTGTATGCCATAGAAACCTCAGTATACAATGTTTTATTTCCCTGTTAATTTAAAAACTCATCTTTTTATCTAAAGGAAGTACTTTACAGCTTTTCTTTGGCACATCTGAATAGCCAACATCACTCCTCTTGGGCTTTTGAGCCATTATTGAATAAAATAAGGATTATTGGACCATTAGTACCATGGTACATCCATCGGCCAATCTGATAGCCTCGGTGGCTGCCAAGAGAGGAGCAGGTGCGTAGCATATGTAGAGGGGCGATACTTCCTGAAGGTTGCTTCACATGGCTGGATAGAGGAAGTAAAAGGTGTGAGATTTCATCACACTCCTCAAAATGGAGCTTTACACTTGATATTAAGGGGGAACTCGTGTATAAATAACCAATATTCACTGATTGAATGGGAGAGTGATTCATAGTTTCAGTACAAAAAAACACAGGAAACAGGAACAGTAAATTCAGGTTGCTGACTCTTTTTTGAGGAAAAATGATATAATCTAGAATGGATTCAACGGTGTCGCCAATATTTTGCGTTTACCAGGATAGCAGTCACATGATTTTGTAAAAGTGAGAAATTAGATTTCATTAATTGATAGATAGTTGGTCTTTCTAGATAAACTTATTAACATATACAAGTAGTATATGAGAAATTCTTCTGACATGAGGGAAAAGTACTTAAAATATTTGTCTTAGAAGAGATTTAGTTAGGGTTTCAGAATATAATTCAACAAACTCTACTGATTAATATTTAATCTGGCAAGAAATATTTATGAGACATTACCAGCTTCATAAATGCAAATGAAAAAGCTATAAATAGGAGAAAATATAATTTCCTGTAAGTGTCATATTCTAAAGAGAAAACTTGAATTGTGAATTCATCTCCTGCTTCATGAAAGAAGGTAAGAGAGACAGATAAAAGGGGACAGAGGAGGTGGTCTGCACACTAATTAGCAGTGATAATCCATATAAATTCTGTTGCTTTCTCACACTTCCTCATCAGTTTTCAGAGCATATAAGATGCATCTAGCACCTTCCAAAGCTACCTGAGTAGCTTCACAGTTGTGTCACTTCACCCCAAGTCTCATCTGTGCTCTTTGGGAGACTTAAGCATATGAGAGTGAAGATTACCCTAAATTTCCAACAACCAATCAGGATTAAAATACCCCTATTTCTCACCTTTCAGGTGTCGGCTGAACACTAGACACAGATTTCCTGTCTCATGGCCCAAGGTCCCATCACTGAAAGAATATTTGCAAAGCAGTATTTCCCGGGCCACACCATGTTCCATTGGAAAGTCAACTATCATAGTTAACTGTTGTGTCAGCTTGAATAAGAACACCCAGCTGATTGGCTTAGCATAGTTCTGGGTGTGGCTGAATGAGGGACTTAGTGAAGAGAGAAGATGCACCCTGGGTGTGAGTGGCATCAACCAATAACCTTGTAGCCTGAATGGAATAAAAAGGGAAGGATGAAGAAAATCTCATTTCTGCTTCTTCAGAGGAGCTCCAGTCTCCACCATCATCTTTGGACATCCATCACCAGGTTTCCAGCACGTTCTTCCCCTTCCAGTGCAGACTCTTCAGGCTTCCAATGTAGACCCTTGGGCTTCTCAATACAGACTCCAGTAGGACTGGGCAGTGAGCTCCAGGTCTCCCAGTTTTGAATAGATTGACCAGCTCTTCCACACCTGGCTCTGCAGGTGACCATTGCAAGCCTACCTTGTAAATCCTATATATAAACTATCTTGTATATTAAATATTACTCTCCTGAATGCTGATACATCAACTGATCAGGAGAGAAGGCATACCACAGGCACCACACTTAACCGAAAGAATGCTGCTGTTCCAGGACAGAGCGTCTCTCCGCATCAGTAAATGCTTACAATGTGTGTTATCTGGACCTCAGAACTACACCAAAGAGGCCTTTTCCAAGACTAGGAAATTAAAGAATCAAGCACTTTCTTCTCAGAGTGTTAAACCCTAAGATCAACCAAGACAGTAACATTCCTCAGGAGGACAGAAACTTCCTTGTAGTCAGGGCCCGTGGCAGCCTTACTTAGTAATTAACCTCTCTATAAAGAGAGCAGAGGGGTGGAGGGGCAAACCCAGACAGACCCGCTCAAAGCCCTGGGGGCTCAGCAAGTTACTCTAGTTCCAGGGACAAGCAGTTTCTCCTTATAATGGAATACACGGGTTTCCTTTTGGTACTCACCATGCACAGGATAAATATTCACCTCACAGAACGCCAGAGGAGCTGGAGATACCATGGGCCAGATCAAGTGATGTCCTCCTCAGAAAGGAAAGAGAGAGGCAGGGCCTGGAATTGCTGCGGTGTTCAACCAAAAGGCTGGGAACAGACAGAGAGGGGCCAGAGGTAACACCATCAGGTAAGAAGGGCCAGTTGGACACCTGCCAGCAGTCCCAGACAGCAGCAGGGTGACTTCCTAAGGCACACAAATTATAGATTAATGTATCCTTCCTCAAAGCCAAGAGGAACCCAAAAGGGAAGGCAGGGAGATGGCCAAGTGGCCCCGCCCATGCCTAGGAATGCACCAGTTCCCACCTGTCTTTCAGTGGGGGACACACACCCCCCGCCCCGCCCCGCCCCCTCTACCTGCACGGTGACCCAGCAGCTCCTCTCCACAGCGCGGTGCCAGCCCATATTTTCCGCCCTAAGAGTTTCTTCTGTCTGCTCAGCCGCACCCAAGAACACACGCGCACCCACGCGCACCGGTCTGGACCCTGCACTCCAGGACCCAGCCGGTGTGGCCGGGAGGCGGCCGAGCCTCGCGGAGGGAAGGGCTGAGGGCACCCGCCCTTCTGGACAGCATCCTGGGGTCACACGCAGCCCCAGTTCAACCCCACCCCGCCCCACCGCCTTGGCCTGTGGCCCTTTAAATCGTGCTAGTATCCAGAGATTCCTTTGTAGTGGAGACAGGGGGAGGTGAGCTGGGGGAGGCGAGAGGGAGGAGAGGGGAGGGAGGGAGGAGGAAAGAAGTCAGAGGGGGAGAGAGAGAGAGAGAGGGAGAGAGGCAGGCAGACAGGAGCAAGCGCCTCCAGCTGCTCCTGCTGAAGAAGGGGAGTGACTGAGAGGCTGGCAAGCGGAGGACAGGATGCTTTAGTCGCCTCTGCTCACAGGACCCAGAACCAGGGAGAGACGCTAAAGGGTAGGGAGTCCCCCCAAAAGCCTTGAAGGCCCCCTGCACCAGCTCTGAGGGACACCCCAGGAGTTAGCATCAGTGGGACTTGGCAGCTGCGATCTCAACAAGTAAGTTGTCTTCTTTGCCTCCTCCACTTCTCCCCCAGCCCCAGGGAAGGGAGAATGGACACTTGAGGGGGGCGGCGGGGGACACTACCCCTGGCTGCAGCCTTTCCCAAGGAACCAGTCAGAAGAGAAGGTAAAAAGCTCAGGGAGGGCCCAAAGTTCACAAGGAAATTAGAGAAGTCTGTAGCCATGGTGGCTGCCCTGGGGTGGGGAGTCCCTCCCTGGGGTGCCCCAAATCTCCCATTCTTGGTTGGAGAGGCCAGGGGACTGAGAGGAGGGCAGAAGGACACTGATCCCTAGGTAGCAGCTTTACCTTCAGTGGGGCCAGAGAGGGGCAGGGTGGGGGCTCTGATTCCCTTAGCCTTGGATCCTTGCTTAATCTTGCTTTCTGTTTTAAGTCTGGCCAAACTAGGAAGGCAACCTTGTTACTTCTGCCTCCTCTCTGCCTGGGTCACTTCCTGTGGGAAGGCAGGGGTCAGGACTCCAAGGACAAGGATGGTAACTGCAGAGGAGTGGCCTTGTCAACCCCTTCTCCTCGCCAGGGCTGGTGTATCTCCTGGGATGGCTGTTCCCAGCACCCCTGGTTCTGCCTGTGCCTTTCCTCAAACAGGGCTCTCCCTGCCAGGCTGTGAAACAGACCTGGGTCAGTGCTGGCTGCTTAGACCCTGTCTGGTTTCAGAACCCCCAGAACAGGAGGTGAGGTGGAATGACAACCGAACACCTCTTCCAAGAACCCTTTCAAATGCCAGATAATGATCATTGGGAACATGCATGTTTGCAAAGTACTTTATTCTCTTTTAATCCTCTTAATGAAACTGAGATTATCAGCCTCGTTCTACAGGTAAGAAACAACAGCCGATAAAGGGAGGTTCTCACCTGGGTCTGACTGCAAAACATTCCTTGCCTTCATCATAAGCAAGCTGTGCATTCTGGAGCTTGCTGGTTCCTGGGGCGCTTTCCCATGTGTGAGGAAGAGGCAGTGAGAAGCAGCTAAGCTTATGGACCCAAGGTGCTGAGCTAGGCATCTGAGTGAGGTAATCCCACACCATTCCTGTGAGGCAGAGTGAGTGCTCCTGTTTTATAGATGAGACGGACAGAATTGGGAGCACTAAGGGGCAGTGCTATCATCCTCTAAATCCCTGTCCTCTGGCTTCAAATGAGGGGCTTTCCATTATCAAAGAGCAACCCTGCAAAGCCCAGACCCATGCCTTTTGCTTAGAAGCAGGTGGAAATCCCATCCCCTATTGGCCTGGACTCTGGCAGATGAACAGAGCAGAGTGAATGCTCTGGGGTCAGAGAGAAGAGCGTTGGCTTGGGCTCTGACATAAAAAGCCCAGTGGATTTCACTGGGATTGCAGATTGCTGAGCCACTGAGATGCATCGTTTTGCCTAAAGCGAGGCACAGCCTGCAGCAGGAGTCCTGGGGCACAGGGTGTGTGCTTGATCCTCGCTCCTGGGAAGCTCACCAGCAGGGCCAACTGTTAAAAGAAAGGAACTTTCATCTAGAGGACTTGCCGGCGTGCTCCACAATGCCCAGCAATCCTCCCTGGACTTACTACTCAGCTCTCCAACAGAAAGGAAACCTACCAGTAGGGCATGGCTCTTCCAAGAACTGCTAGGTGCTGCTGGTGTTCCTCACAGGCAGCATCTCTTACTTCAGTAGCATGTCTGCATTAAGCAGAAATGAGTATTCCATCAGCCAGCAGTTCAGCTGTAGGAGGAGGCCAGAATAAGGGTGGGCATATTGCTCGCTCTGCCCCAACTGCCCCATGGCAGAGCTGCCTCCTGGCTGAAGTCAGAGCTGGGCCACACAAAGGTCCCCCTGAGCCTTCCCCGCATCCTTCTGTCGTTCTGGCAGACTCATTTGTGTGGTTGTCCCAGCGCTCTCTTGGCCTCGCTGCTTCTAGCAGAGGGCTCCTTAGCAAGACCTGCTGGGAGCTTTCTGCAAGCTCTTCACTGGGGTTCTTGTCAGGAATTCTGAGACCCTTAAGGTTGCTCTGGTCATCTCTGATATAGTCAACCCACAGGAAAGAAGTGACCGGTGTCCATTTTCTAGTCCCCATTTGCTCTTAAAATGACAGGATTTTGCCTGCCTTCTGCAGGCAAAGCCACGAAAAGCTATGCTGCCCATCCTGCACTGGAAAACTGAAACTGGTTTTTGTCTTTCAATCAGTTCAACAGTCACTTATTTGGTCACCTAGCATGCACCTGGAATAATTAATGTTTGAAGACTTTGGAATGTAGTCATTTGGGCAGGGTTATGCTTTCCATCTAGGAGAATGTCAGCAAAAGCTTGCTTGCATTCTCTGAGCCAATACTGATTGAATTTTAAGGCTGGAGGTGGAAGGATGATGGAGAGAGTATAGGGGGTGGGGGCAGGAATCCATTAGGTAGTTCAAGGGAGCTGTTTTTAGATTAAACTTTTCACTGTGCTTGAGCCACAAAGTGGTCACTGGGAGCTGGTGGCATTTCTAAGAGGGGACCCATCATCTGATGACTGCTGAGATAATTGTCAGCCATGGAGGACTTCTTCTGTTTTTTTTTTTTCCCTAAGGACAAGAAGAATGGGAGTTGAGGCATAAAGGATTGTAGGGAGGCATTTGAATAAAAATGCCTGAATGCATTGTTTCAAAAAGAATTGTGAAGTGGTTTCCCCTGAAATAATTTTAAAACAGCAGACAGCTTCTGGTTCCTGAAGGAGGGATGGAGGGACAGTATGGACACTGCTGCGGCCTATTTGGCCCCTCCTACCTTGACATTCTGATAAGGGAGCTATTCTAGGCCTGAGAGCCCTGAATTCCAATAAGCCTTGCCAAGAGCCTTGTTAAGTTAAATGTCAGAGCCAAACCTTTAACATGTGGCCCTGGAGTTCCTGGCTGGGGTTTAAATGTTAAGTTCCATTTTCATTCCAGGCCAGTGCTGGCTGAGGTCAAAGGTCAGGGATAATCTGACCATTTGGAAGGTGTATCAACCCATAGGGTGACCGGAAAGTCTGGGGCCAGAACATTGGAGGAGAACACGAAGATCAAGATTGTAATTTCACTCCCATCCCTTCAAGTTGGTTGTAGGGGCTGGTGTGCATCTCACCCCTGCATGTTATATTCTCTCGCATTTCAGGCTCCTGGTCTTATCTTACTGTCAGGGAGGCCCCAGAGCTATCATCCTACATCATTTCTTGGGCTCAGAAAGGAAAAAAGGAGAAAAGCCTAGGGTATCTCAAATGGTAGCTGGGGCCCAACTTGGGCCTGGGTCTTATTCTCAGACTCTTGCCACCCCCCACCCACTCCAGAACAGATTGAACTTTGAGCACTTGGAACCTGAGCCGAGTGCTGACTTGAGCACAGAAGAATAAAGGCATGAGGTGCTGCCCTGCTTCAAGAAGGTGACCATCCTCCAGGGTGAACAGAAGGCACAGGTGTCCAGACCCCAGGGCCCTTTATTAGATGAACACAAATGTCCTTCATATTCTTATACAAAAGTATGTGGAGCTCCTACCACAGGCTAGACCTTGCACAGGCACCTGAGGTGGAAGATTGGATTGTTTGCACACTGCCTGAGCTGTCCTTAGGGGAATGCAGACCTGCTCAGGAATAAGTCACAGTGTCAGGGACAAGTGCCATTAGGGACAGGCCCAGAGGGCCACAGGGGAAAGGTGGACTCTGCCAGGGGGAAATAGGGAAGGCTTCCATGGGGCTTTGCAAAACAGATGTGCTGGTGATCTCCACACCTGGAGGCGAGAGCACAGGTTAGACACAGGTAGCTGGAAGGGAGATTGGCAGGGCCAGGTGGAGAATGTGAGCCAAGACCCAGATATGGGCCTGTGGACAGCCTGGGGGCCCTGGCCCGAGTTTCTTGAGCGGATATCCTGACCTCTCAGCTCCTCAGAAGGACTCAGTCACATTTGACTTCCTCTCCCCCTATTCTTCCCGTTTCCTTCAATTTTATTCTTTTTTCTTCCACGTTTGTTCGTTTTTCCCTCACTTCTTCCTTGACCATAACTGCCTTTTAGTGCTTCTTTAGTTAAGACTCTTTTCCTTCTGCACTAGCTTACTTTTATTAAATACTTTTTTTTTCATTTTTAGATAATTGTAGAATAACATGCAGTTTAAGAAATAATGGAGAGAGATCTAACATCCTCTCTGCCCACATTCCCTCAATAGTAGTTACATCTTGCAAAACTACAGTACAATGTCCAAACAAATGAACAATTTGCAATATAGCATTTCCAGCTACAAGAGTATCTTATATGCTACCTTCTTCCCATCTACCCTCTCATCCCTGGAAACCAGGCATCTGTTCTCCATTTCTAGAATTTTTGTCATCTCAAAAATGCCATAAAAAGGCTGGAGATATAGCTCAGTGGTAGAGCACTTGCCTGAAAATGTATATAAATAGAATCATACAATATGTAACTTTTGGGGACTGACTTTTTTACTCAGCATAATTACCAGAGATTCATTCAGGTGTGTGTGTGTGTGTGTGTGTGTGTGTGTGTGTGTGTGTGTGTGAGTGTGGTTGCTGGGTTGCTGGGTAGTAGTCCATAGAGTTCATGTGCCATAGTTTATTCAACCATCCACCCATTGAAAGACATCTAAGTTGTTCCCAGTTTGGGGCTGTTACGAATAAAGTATCTATAAATGTTTCTACACCTGGCTTTGTGTGAACATAAATTTTCATTTCTCTGGGATAAATACCCAGAAGTGCAGTTGCTGGGTCATATGGTAGTTATATGTATTTTTTTTTAAACTGTCAAACTGTTTTCCATAGTGACTATACCATTTTACATTGCCATCAGAAAGGGAGAAGTGATTCAGTTTCTCCACATCCTTGCCAACAGGTAGTGTTATTGCTATTTTTTGTCATTGTAATAGCTTACTCTGGTTTTAATTTCAATTTTGCTAATGTCTAATGATGTTGACCATCTTTTAAATTGTTTATTTGCCTTCTACATATCCTCTTTAGCAAACTGTCTTTGGCCCACTTTCTAACTGGACTGGTGTTTGCTGTTGTTTCCAATCAATATCAGGAGTTCTTTATATAGTCTAAATACTAGTCCTTTATCACATAAGTAGTTTGCAGATATTTCCTCCTACTCAATAATTTGCCTTTTCATCTTAACAGTCTTTTTCAGAGCAAAGTTTTCCATTCCGATAGTTAATTTATCAGTTTTTATTTTTACAGATAGTGCTTTTGGTGTCAAATTTAAAATCTTTTTGCTTGTCCTAGATCTTAAAGAGTTTCCCCTACTGCTTTTTAAAAAAAAATTATAGTTTTATCTTTTATATTTAAGTCCATGATCCATTTTGAGATAATTTTGGTGTAAGATCTAACACTGTGGTCAGTTCATTTTTCCCCTTAAGGATGTCAGATTACTCCTTCACTGTTGGTTGAAAAAAGCTATCTATTCTTTTTTTTTCTTTCTTAAATCCTTTTATTGGTACATTTTAGGTATACAACACATTTACATTTCTCATTGGGAACTTGTACCTTTACATGATGCATCTTGATTCTTATTTTTTTTGTATTAAATTCTTTTATTGGTACATTGTAGGTATACAACACAAGTACATTTCTCATTGGGAATTGTACCTTTACATAATGCATCTTGGTTCTTATTTTTTCCCCATTCCTAGCCCTCCCTTCACGCCCTCCACCCTTCCCTATTTACAAAGACTTTATTTCCATTTTTTCCATTTCTCATCATTTTTCCTTTCCCTTCTTTCCTTTCCCCTGTGCCTCCCACTACCCCTACCCCTTTGGACCTTTTCTTCCTATTTTACATTACCGATTATTCATTCTAATCATTGGTACATTTTAGGTATACAATATAATGGCATTCAGCATTGGAAATTTGCAACTTTACATAGTCTCTCTTGGTTCTTATTTTTCACCCTTGTCCAGCCCTCCCTTCAACCCCTCCAGTCCTCCCTATTTACAAAGATTTTCTTCTTATTTTTCCATTTTCTCATATTAATCCCATTCCCTTCTATCCTTTCCCCTAGCCCTCCCACTTCCTTCCCCTTTGCCCCCTTTCTTCCTATTTCACATTACCTATTATACATTTAGTCCTTATTTACACTTTCAGTTTCTCACACCAGAGAAACTATTCAGTATTTACACATATGTGTCCTATTTATTTCACTTAAGAGTATTGCCTCAATGTGCATCCACTTAGCTATAAATGTCTCTAATTTCTCATTTTTTATGGCTGAGTAGTACTCCATTTTATTAAAAAAACCACTTTTTCTTTATCCATTCTCCAGTTGATGGGCATTTGGGCTGTTTCCAAGTTTTAGCTATTACGAACTGCACTGCTAAGAACATGGGCGCACATATATCACTGTGGTATGATTCTTTTAATTCTTTGGGGAAGATACCCAGCAGGGGAATAGCGGGGTCAAATGGGACATCCAGTCCTAGTTCTCTGAGGTATCTCCATACTGATTTCCACAGTGCTTGCACCAGTCTACACTCCCACCAGCAGTGGAGCAGGGTTCCTCTTTCCCCACAGCCCCGCCAGCATTGGTTATCAGTTGATTTCATGATAGCAACCATTCTTCCTAGAGTGAAGTGGAATCTCAGCATTGTTTTCATTTGCATCTCTTGAATGACCAGTGATGTTGAACATTTTTTCATGTATTTCTTTGCTATTTCTACTTCTTTGTCTGAGAAAAGTCTGTTCATTTCAGATGCCCATTTTTGGATTGGTTCTTTAAATTTGGGAGGTCTGATCTTTTTAAGTTCTTTATAGATTCAAGATAGTAGACCTTTGTCTGAGGAAGAGCAGGTGAAGATTTTTTTCCACATTGTGGGTTGTCTCTTCACGCTGCTGGTGGTTTCTCTTGCTGTGAAGAAGCCTTTTAATAAGAAGAGATCCCATTTGTTGATTGTTTGTGCTAGTTCACGAGCAACTGAGGTTTTGTTCATAAAATCTTTTCCTATACCCATGTCTTCAAGAGTTCTACCTAACCTCTGTTCCAACTGGTTCAGAGTTTCTATTTTAATATTTAGATCTTTAATCCATTTTGATTTTAGTTTAGTGCATGGTGAGAGATATAGGTCTAGTTTTAATCTTTGGCAAGCTGAAGCCCAATTTTTCCAGCACCATTTATTAAAGAGGCTATCTTTCTTCCAGTGAGGGTGTTTGGCTCCTTTATCGAAGATGAGATGGCTGAGTGTGTCTGACATTGTTTCTGCATCTTCTAATCTGTTCCACTGGTCCTCAAGTCTTTTTCTTTGCCAGTACCATGGTGTTTTCATCACAGTAGCTTTGTAGTATAGTTGCAGGTTGGGGGTTGTGATACCCCCTGCCATGTCTCTGTTACCTAGAATTGCTTTTGCTATTCTGGGTCTCTTCTTGTTCCAAATGAATTTTTGGATTGTTTTCTCGAGGTCTATGAAGTATGCTGCTGGGATCTCAATTGGAATTGCATTAAATCTATATAGCAGTTTTGGAAGTATGGCCATTTTCACTCTATTAATCCTTCCTCCCCAGGAGCAGGGGATGTCTGTCCATTTTCTGATATCATCTTCAATCTCTCTTTTCAGAGTGCTATAGTTTTCAGAGAAGAGGTCTTTGGTTTCTTTCGTTAGGATGATTCCTAGGTATTTCAGTTTTTTGGATGCTCTTGTGAAAGGAATTATTTGGCCTATTTCTCTCTCAGTGAGTCTGTCATTGGTGTAGAGGAAAGCTATTGATTTTTGTGTGTTGACCTTGTAACCAGCTACTTGACTGAATTTGGTTATTAAGTCTAGAAGACTTTTGGTGGAGTTCTTGGGGTCTTCTATATAGAGTATCATGTCATCTGCAAATAATGACAGTTTGACTTCTTCATTACCTGTCTTTATGCCTTTTATTTCTTTCTCTTGTCTAATTGCTGTGGCTAATGTTTCCAGAACTATATTGAACAAGAGTGGTGATAGTGGACATCCTTGTCTTGTTCCTGATTTTAATGTGAAGGATTTCAGTTTTTGACCATTTAGTATGATATTGGCTGTTGGTTTTTCATAGATGGCTTCTATCAGTTTGAGGTAGAGACCATCTATTCCAATTTTTTGTAGGGTTTTGATCATAAATGCATGTTGGCTTTTGTCAAATGCTTTTTCTGTGTCTATGGAGATAATCATATGGTTTTTGTCCTTGGCTCTATTGATATAGTGTATTACATTGATTGATTTGCATATATTGAACCATCCCTGCATCCCTGGGATGAATCCCACTTGATCAGGGTGTATGATCTTCTTGATGGTCTTCTGCATTCTGTTTGCCAGTATCTTATTAAGGATTTTTGCATCTATGTTCATTAGTGAGATTGGCCTATAGTTCTCTTTTTCAGTTGGGTCTTTCTCTGCTTTGGGGATCAAGGTGACGCTTGCTTCCAGGAATGAATTTGGGAGTATTGCTTCCCTTTCAATTTCATTGAAGAGTTTAAACAGTAGTGGCAGCAGTTCCTCTCTAAATGTCTTGTAGAATTCAGCAGTGAAGCCATGAGGGCCCAGGCTTTTCTTAGTTGATAAGATTTTAATTACATTTTCAATTTCATTGGTTGATATTGGGTTGTTCAGAATTTTTAGGTCTTCTTCGTTCAACTTTGGTAATTCATATGTATCTAGGAATCTGTCCATTAATTCTGTGTTGTCCATCTTATTGGTGCATAGGTTCTGGAAGTAGGTATTGATGATCCTCTGGATTTCTGCTGGGTCTGTTGTCATTTCACCCTTTTCATTCCTAATTGCATGGATTTGGGCCTTTTCTTTCCTTTTTCTGACAAGGTTGGCTAAAGGTTTGTCAATTTTGTTGATTCTTTCAAAGAACCAACTCTTGGCTTCATTGATTTTTTGTATCGTTTTCTTAGTCTCCATTGCATTGATTTCTCCTCTGATCTTTATGATTTCCTCCCTTGTATGAGCTTTGGGGTTGTCCTGCTCTTCTTTTTCTAGAAGCTTGAGGTGCAGCATCAGGTTGTTTAACTGGGCTTGTTCTGTTTTCCTAATATGCATATTCACTGCTGTGAATTTGCCTCATAAGACTGCTTTCATTGTGTCCCATAGATTCCGATATGTTGTATTGTCATTGTCATTTAATTGAAGGAACTGTCTGATTTCTTCTTTAATTTCCTCTGTGACCCATTGGTTATTCAGAAGTGTGTTGTTCAATTTCTACGTGTTTATGAGATTTTTTGAGTTGCTTTTGCTATGAATCTCCAATTTCATCGCACTATGGTCTGATAATATACAGGGGATAACTTCAATTCCTTTGCACTTACTTAAACATGTTCTATGTGTGAGTATGTGGTCTATTTTGGAGAATGACCCATGTGCAGCTGAGAAGAATGTGTATTCTGATTTTGTGGGGTGGAAAACTCTGTAAACATCTGTTAAGTTCATTTGTTCAAGAGTTCGATTGAGTTCTAGTATTTCATTACTTATTTTTAGTCTAGTTGATCTATCTATTTGTGACAATGGTGTGTTGAGGTCCCCCACTACAATTGTATTAGTGCATATATGACTTTTCATGTCCATTAATATTTGTTTTATAAAGTTGGGCGCACTAGTGTTTGGTGCAAGATATTTATGATTGTCATCTCTTCCTGTTGGATTCTTCCCTTTACAAGGATGTAGTGTCCTTCTTTGTCTCTCTTAATCAGTGTTGGTTTGAAATCTACCTGATCTGCCAAGAAGATAGCTACTCCTGCTTTTTTTTGGCTTCCTGTCACATGGAGTATTGTTTTCCACCCTTTAACTTTCAGTCTATGAGTTTCCTTTTGAATTAAGTGTGTTTCTTGTATTCAGCATATTGTTGGATTTTGCTTCTTGACCCATTCTGCCAGTCTATTTCTTTTGATTGGTGAATTGAGACCATTAACATTGATGGTTATAACTGAAACATATTGACTTGTCGTTGCCATGACTTTTTCTTTTTGTTGGGTTCTCCCCCTTTACATTTAATTTCTTGTTATACCAGATGAGTTCATTCTGTTTTGCTTCCTGGGGTTGTGATCCTCAATGTCTGTTCCTAGGATATTGTGTAAAATTCTTTGGAGTGCTAGTTTGGAATTCACGAAGTTCCTAAGGTGCTCTTTGTCATGAAAGTATCTTATTTCTCCATCCATTTTGAAAGATAATTTTGCAGGGTACATCAATGTGGGTTGGAGGCTGTTTTCTTTTAGGGCTTGGAATATGTCACTCTAAGCTCTTCTTGCCTTGATGGTTTGTGTTGAGAAGTCTGCTGTGATTCTGATGGGCTTTCCTTTGTATGTGATTTGTTTCTTTTCTCTGACTGCTTGGAGAACTTTGTTCTTCTGTTGTGTTTCTGGAATCTTAACAATTATATGCCTATGTGTAGATTTTTTTTTGATCAAGGCCAGCTGGAGTCCTATATGCCTCACTTATCTGTATGTCAAGCTCTTTTCCCCTGCTTGGGAAGTTTTCTGCCATTATTTCTGTGAAGAGATTTTTTATGTCTTCTGCACTGTCTCCTGTTTCTTCATTGACTCCAATCGGTCTTATGTTATTCTTCTTTGCATCATCTAGCAGCTGCTGGATTGATTTCTCATGTTCCCTTATAATTTTGAAGCAATTTTTCTTTTCCTGGTCACTAATTGCAATCTTATCTTCTATATCTGAAATTCTGTCCTCACATTGGCTCATTCTGCTGTGTAGACTTTCATGGAGTTTTTCATGTCCTGGAAATCTATTTGCATCTGTTTTATGGATTCCATTTGTTTCTTATGTTGGGATTCCATCATGTTCCTGAGCTCCTCTCTAGATTTATTAATCATGTCTGCACTAGGGGCACAATTTCTCCTGTTATCTGAGAAATTATTTCTGATTTCATTTTTTCCAGATCCCCTTTTGTTGACAGTTCAGTTGGTCCAGGTGGTTGAGTATCAGAGTGTTCCATCTCATTTCCCTTTGGGGTTGCTGTAGGTGATCTGGAAGTCTGGTTTTGAGACTTATTTACGTGTTTTCTCATTTCAACTGGGGCAGGGGGCTGTTAGTGCCTGCCCGGATTACCTCCTCTGAGATGGGTGAGGTGGGACAGGGGCCAGGAGAAGCAGTAGGGATGGTGGCCCAAAAGCCCTTTCCTGTGGGCTGGGAGCAGAGGGAGGGATGGTGGCCGGGAAGCCCCTTCCTCTGGACCAGGAGCAGTGGGATGGTGGTTCAGAAGCCCCTCCCTCTGGGCCGGGAGCAGTGGGAGGGATGGTGGCCCAGAAGCCCCTTCTTCTGGGCCAGGAGCAGCGGGACAGAAGGTGGCCTAAAAGCCCTTTCCTCTGGGCTGGGAGCAGCGGGAGGGATGCCAACTGGGAAGCCCCTTCCTCTGGACCAGGAGCAGTGGGATGACAGCTCAGAAGCCCCTACCTCTGGGCTGGGAACAGTGGGACTCAGTACCTTGGTCTGGTGCCCTCTGCATCTTTGTAGTGTGGAACCAGGTGGCTGCCTGTCTGCAGCGGGGTGATTCGGTGTCTTCTGCGCAACTCAGGACCTCGGTAGGGTGTGCACAGACCTTCCTGTGTGCAGTGGGCCAAGCTGTCTATTCTTTATTGAATTTCTTTTGCACTTTTGTGGAAAATAAGTTGAGCATCTTTGTTCCATTGATCTATGTGGCTGTCTTTCTGCCAGTATCACATAGTCTTGTTCACTGTAGCTGGATAATTAGTCTTAAAATTGGGGAGACTGATTCCTCCCACTTTATTTTTTTCACAATCACTTTATCTCTACTACTTCCTTTGTCTCTTTATATAAATTTTAGAGTAAACTTATCTCTCTCTATAAAAAGAAACCAAATCCTGTGGGAATTTTTTTTTTTTTTTGGTACCAGGGATCGAACTCGGGACCTTGCACTTGTGAGGCTCCTGTGGGATTTTTGGCAGGAACTGTATTGAGTCTGTCTGTGTGTCAGTGTAGAGAGAATCAACATCTTTACTCTATTGCGTCTCCTGATCCATGAACGAAGTATGCTTCTACACTGACTTAGCTATCCTTTGGTGTCTTTCTTCATCATTTTGAACTTGACAGTTCTTTTTGCTCTGCCAGGAAATGACTATTACCTTGGGCATCAACTCATTTCTCAGACCTTCAGCTCACCTTCTGAAAAATGGGACTGATAACATCTACCTTGAATCGGCATGAAAAAGGTCAAATACAGCATCTGGGAAGTGCCAAGCCAGAAGTGTTTAGTGACTCAGGTTCCCTTGACTGGTTGTTCTTTCTTTCCTCTTTCCTGCCTCCATTTGATGCCCACAGTCACCCTCACTTCTCTTTACTTTGCCTTTTCTTTTCATCCTTTGCTTTTTTGTACCTCTTTTCCTCTCAAGCACTTACTCTAAGTTTCCCATTCATTTTGTCTCTTATTCTCACTGGCTTTCCTGCTTCGTTCTGGTCTTCTGTGAAACTTTTCTCACTCATCTCTTATGAGTTTTGGGGCATTCCTTTTTGCTGTTTTCCCTAGCTGTTGAGTGTGACTCTAGAGCCTGCCAGCCTGGGTGAAGTCCAGATCAACAACTTACTAGCTTTGGGGCAATTGGCTCTCTCCTGTGCCTCTGATTCTTCGTGTATAAAATGGGGAAATAATAACCTCATATCTTCCCTGAAGTGATTAAATGAATTAATGCATAGAAAGCATTTAGAATAATGTCTGGTTAAGGGATGCACCCAATAGGTTTCAGCCACAATTATTGGGATTGGACCTACTATGCCCTATTTCCTGTTTCTTTCTCACTCACCTTTTCCTCACTATCCTTTCTTTTTTACATGCATATGAACATATTAAAATTCACATCATCCTACTTTCTTGCTGTTGTCTCCTCTACATTTCTATGTCATATTCTCTAATGATCACTGCTAAATTGGCCCCAGCCCAGGAAATCCCTCCCAGGGACCATGGAGAGGAAACAAGTAGTTTTCATTCTGATTTAATTATTAATCTCCTTTATTCTTTAATGCAGAATACATACATTGTGGGGTGAAGATGAAGAAAATGTATTAGAATGATGCTGGTAGCTTTCCAGGAGAGGCAGATTTTAAAAGGAAACACTCAAAGTGAGCAGATGTAAGGGGCCATGGGGGGCCTCCCAGCTCAGCGGGAATGTATCACCCTAAGGAAGTGGGTCCACACAGACCAGCAACCTCACTCACAAAGTCAGGGGCCTGCTCCACAGATGCTCTGCTCAGTGATTTATTCCCTGAAGGTCTTTGAGTGTAAGCCTTCCAAGCCTCTATTCCACAGCACAAATTCGGCCTAATCTCTGCCAAATATATTTGGACCCACTTCAGTATGCTCAAATGAATCTTCTAAATACTGTCTTTTTATCCTGTATAGTCTCCAAAGAATTGAACTCCAAGCCAAATGCCAGTCCTGTCTTCCTTGAAGAACCTGTAGGTGAAAGGTCATTCAGGCCTTCTCCCTCTGCCTTTCCATCTTTATCATGAACTCTCAGTGTTTTTGTTTCTTTAATGACAAAGCAGCCATGGGATTAATCCACAGCTTTTCTAGCTGGGCACTTGCTTCTTCCCAGAAATAATGCGGGAGGTTTTGTTTCCTCAGAGTTTTGGAGAGCTGGCCAAGGGTGCAATCCTACAGAGCCTCAGCCGTCTCCCCTTGTCTGAACTGCCCCATGCTCTGAAGGCCCCAGACTCTGCTGCCCTTCTGGCACCAACTGGCCCCTTTTCTGTGTGGCTAGAGGCCAGGGTCCCTGTTAGTCTTGTTGTTAAATCTTTTGGTGTTTGTGTCACATAAGACTTCATAATCAGTGTTTTTCTGTCCATAATGCCAGCACCCCAAGAGTGACTGAGCCGGCATTTCTGTGCCCTTTGGCAGCCTAAACTTTCCAGCTGTGAGACAAGAATGCTAGTGCGGGCATCTACTGAGCCAACCCATGAGTTCTGAAAGAGCCCAAGAAAGCTGCAAATCACTGCTATTATTCCATAATAATAATCCTGCATAATAGTCATACTGCTATTATTAATTCCTCATATAACCTTCAGGTTAAGAGGGCCATGTACATTACACTAGAATTTGGTGAGATAGAATTTTCCTGATAAAATGGTGTATCTCTTTTTAACATTATGACTGCCATGAATATTTTCATTTTTTCTGTAGGAGACTCGGGACGGGGACCTATGGAGTAATGTGGGATTTAAGGAGTAGTATTTGGCCAGGAGAACTGGGATTATAATTAAGAACCAAGATCACTGAATTCTGGTGGACAGGAAGTAGAGATTAGGAGAGTGAGCTGTGGAGTCAGGCCAAGGTCAGTTAAAGCAAGGACCACCCCCCACCCCTTCTGAGGCATGTAGTCTCAGGCAAATTTGCTGTCTGCTCTGAACCTCAGTCTCCTTCTCTGTGTAACATATGCATCACAGCAGGGTTGTTGAGATGGTCACGTCAGTTAGCACAGGTGAGGCACCTAGTTCAGAGTAGTATACATACACACATGCACATGTGCCCATTTCTAGAGCTTTTCTACACAGAAAAAAACCAAGAAGTCAGTACAACCTGCTACAAGAGATAGATTGAGCACATGTTCAAAGCAAAAGCAAACAGACATGGGGATGCAGCCTAGACACGACAGCATGTCCTGGTCAGGGTGTCCCTGAATCACCAAGGCACAGCTGAGTGACTCTGGGAGCAGCCTTCATCCTGACTTTGTTCTCTACACTCACCCCACCCAGCCTGAGAGACAGAGCTCCCCTCCCTGCAGGAGAGGCAGCCCAGGCTGCAGGCCAGGGGAACCTGGAGCACTGGACACCTGCGAGACAGGGCTGTGTGAGGGCTGATGTGGCAGGTCCCCTCGGCTACCTGAGGAGCCCTCCACCTCGAGGCAGCCCAGCAATCAGGAACACTGCATTCAGGGACAGCTCCACAGTGATGAAGTGTCCCATCTGACACCACCTATTTCCAGATCCACAGGGTCGCTTGTTCCACATCACACCGAGAGCCCTATGACCTGCTACCCTCTTCCCGGCACACAGCCCATCTCACAGCCACAGGTACCTTGTCAACTCTGGCTACGGAGCACTTAGGAGGAGCCCTTTGTGGGGCCTCTTGCTTGGAGCCGCACTTAAACGATAATGCATTCTCCTCAAACCCTGGGGAGCCCATGACAGTGAGGTGTGACCTGGGCTTTAACACCAGCACCTGTGCTATAATCCAAGCCATGCAGCAGAGCCCCATGGCCCTGTCACACCAAGATTCCCTACCCAGGCTAATCAGGATCCATTACAGCTGTGCTGGGAACCAGCTCGGGGGATCACTCATACTAACCCACTGTCCTGACAGCCCTCCTCCAGAAGGATTACAGCATTTACAGTCAGAAATCTCTTCTACCCTTAGTGAGATGGAGGACCATGGCCATTGCCCGAGATGTTGTTCTCTGTACTTCTCTTTCCAGGCATGCTGGTGAGGACAAGGAGGCAGCAAGGTGAAAGATGCACTTTAGGAACAGGGAAATCTCAGCTGCCATCTACATGACTGGGGGACTAGGGAGGACAGACAGGCTACTGAGGACCATAGGAGCCAGCCGGGGGCGGGGGGGTAGAGCAAGCACCATGCTGACCCCTCCCTTTGCCATGGTGAGCACCCGACGTCTTCCCCATGGCCTCCTGCTTTCCTATTTCTTGGGGGTTGACAGGCTGTGTTCAGAGTAGATCCATGATAGCAAAGAGGGAAGTTCTGAGGAAAATGTATCAGTGCTATTGCAAGCCTTAGTAACACGCTGGGCATAATTCAAAGCACAATCCAGTGTGGGAAAAGGCTATGGGATTGAGCACTCCAGCATCTCACATGTACACCTTCCAGATGATCACAAGGTGCACTTGGGTTGGAGAAGCCTTACTGGGACTGTTAAAAAAATGTCGATGTAGAAAACCGCATACCTAGTGAACCTGAAACTGCCTTTTTAACAAGATCCCCATGAATAGAAAGCATGGAAATGCCAGTGGAGTGAGATTCTACTGCCTTCTACCCCCATAACACACTTGTGGGGAGGGCTCACTGACTGACAGATTGGCTGTCTGAATGAATAAAAGGATGAATGAATGAAGCCATGTGTGGGTTTCTTCTGGGCATTCACACCTACTACTTCATGTGCTATGACCCAGACTGACTTGGGTTCAAAAGCTAAAGCCATAGAATATGCAGGAATTCAAGAATAAACCACCACCTAAGTTGATAGAATAGTTGCAAAATGATGGGAATTTTCAACAAAATACCTCCTGGGTTTTTAAAGATTTATTACTACTGGGCTCTGTGCCATTAAACCTCAGAGTACACTAAAAAGAGTTTTAGGTTGGTCATTTTGAAAAGCTGGGAAACCAGGATTGGTACCCTGGGAGGAGCCAGCCCTTCCCTGCAGTTTGGGCACAGGCGGGGGGGGGGGCTCGGGTTGATTCCCCACCCCCCGGAAGAGGGACCCACTTTACCCAACTCCTCTGGCTCTGCTTTTGCACTCCTGTGATGGCACCTCTGTGTCCCTCTCCACAGGCCCCTCCTAGCCTCTCTCAGCCCAGTTTGTGCACACAGTTGAAGAGGCTCTTCCCATGCCAGCCAATGAGCTTAATGGAGGCCATGGGGCTCCCAGGTGAAATGAGGAGAGAGTTGCATGTCCAGCCCAGTAAGGACTTGGTCGGGCACCTGATATGGAGAAGGGTCCCCAAAAGGCCCCTTGGTCAGGTCAGGTCCCTGCTGCACTCTAGGACTGCCAGCATCTGCCATGCTCAGGAGTTCGCCAACTGCACTCAGGACATGCAGTGCCCAGAGTTTCCTCTTCCCTGTGATATTCAGGGCTCCTCTCCACTTTCCTGATCCAGGAGGGAGCAGGAGCCAGGGAGCACTCTGGGGACCCAGGAAGTGACAACCTGCAAGCAGGGTTGATGGTGACGGGTGCAAAGACAACACCCCAGACCCAGGCACCAGCAAGGCTCTTCCTGGGTGTGAAAGAGGAAAACTCATAGACAGTTACTGGTTAGGGAATGACGACAAGAAAAAAGTCTGCATGCACTCAGTAAAAACATGATCTTTATCCAAATGTTTACACAGGGCTGTCTGTTCACATGCTTGTCATTTCCCCTTCTCTGCAACTTTCCTTCATCAATACTATTATCATCTGCATTTTGCAGATAAAATAACTGAGGCTCAGAGAAGTAACTTTTTCCAGAGCATCTCAGCTCAAGGCAGAACGGGAACCTGGAGAGTCTGATGCCAGAGTCAGCTTTCCTGGCCATTTGTCATCCACAGTCCCTTTCCATGCTGTGTTTTCTATTTCTATCATAGCTTAATGGCTTAAAACACCTATTTATTAGCCCACACTGATACAGGTCAGAAGCCCTGGCATTACTCGGCCACGTGCTCTGCTCTGTTCTCACAAGGCCAGGGTCAGGGTGTCTGTAGCGCTCATGCACTCATCTGGAACTCAGAGACCCTTTTCAGCTCCTGTGGCTGTCAGAATTCAGTTCTTTTCATCTGTGGGACGGAGGTCCCTACCACCTTCCTGGCTGTCAGCTGAAAGCTGTCTCAGCTCTGAGAGGCAGCCACGTTCCTTGCCATTGGTCCCTTCCATCTTTAAAACCAGCAAAGGAGAAATCTGCCTGTCATCTAATTTCTCTAGCAACTGAATCACCTGCTTCAGGAAGATCTAGTTCCTTGGAAGAACCTCTGTGACTAAGCCGGGCTCACCCCATATGTCCTTCCTTTCAGAGGGTCAGTTGTGCTACATAACATAACTGGGTCATGGGAGTAATGGTCCCATCCCCAGATTTTTCAAGGCATGTGTATCAGGGGACATTTCTGCCTGCTTATGTGTGCCTTCTCTCTATGAGGTAGTCTGCACTCTATGCCACCTTTAATGTTTCTGCTGACCTTGACCTTGTCCTTGAGGGCACTGGGGCAGCCTACTCACCAACCAGTTTGGAGCATTTTCATATTTTAATAACCATACAGTCATATAGATTTGCACACAATATCTCAAAATGAGACACAAATGTGTCCTTCTCCTCAACTCTCCCTCCAGTGTCGTCCTAGGGCCCACATCTCAAGATACAGCATACGTACATAAGACAGGACAGAGAAAATCGATGCAGTTGTTTGAGACTCCTACTTTCACAGATAAAGAAACTGGGTCTGAGACAAGACTCCCAGCCTAGTGCTGTCTGCAGCAAGGCCCACCGAGCCCCAAGTGTGGCTCTGTCAAACTACTGTGCCGGACTCCTGGCTTTCTCCCCTGTGCTGGGTGGTGCTGCACTCCTTGTACAGCAGTCCATTTAGGTGGATGTCAGATTCACTCTCATCATCTAAAATACAGCTTCCTTTGGTCTCTTTTGAGTCTCTCTCCACTCATGTTTAATATCAAAAGGACTAAGCCTCTTTGCTGGACTTGAAGCACTGCTTTTCTGAGAGCTTTCATCTTGTCTCGGCAAGGCTTCCCATCCTTGGGCACAGGCGGTTGGAAGATGAAGAGTAACAGGCTGATGGGGTGTTACAGAATTCGCTCAAGTCACAATTTTGTCTGATGTCCTGCAGGGAGCAGCTGGATGACTCAGTTTACCTCAGCCAGGCCTGCACCTGTCTCCTGCCGCTCCATCCGCACACACTTCTGTACAAACCCTGGGTTCAAAGCTGCCCTGCTGGAGCATAAACACCAGGAGGGCTGAGTCTGCATATATCATCTGTACTGCTTTATGGCCAGCTCACAGGACAAGGGCTGGACGGTAGGGGTTCTCAGTCAATGCTTGCTGAATGAATGTGTAATTAATAGAATGGTTCATGAAAATCTGATTAAAGAAAGCCATCTCCACTGTCTTTGAAAACCTGTTTGGCTTGATGGGCACTGGATGTCTTAGGGTGGGCATGTTGCTAACCCTGCAAAGAAATTTGGATAGTAAAGGCTCTGTTCCAATTAGCTCAGTATATGCCCCGCAAGTTGCCCTGGTGTTAGGTGTTCAGTGTAGATGCTCCTTGCCTCTCTTTCTTCATCTTCAAAATAGGGCTAATTGAACATTGCGTTAAGTTTAAATTCAAAGAGAGTTCATAAATATGTTGATCCAATAAATATATATAATCTTCTTTGAACATTGCATTAAGTTTAAATTCAGGGAGAGTTCATAAATAATCTAATAAATATATACTCTAATATATATATGACAAGGATATATTCTGAAAAATGCAAATTAGTTGATTTTGTTGCTATGAAAACATCAAACACAATGGAGCAGCAGTTAAGATGGCTACAGTATCACTAGATGCTGTAATTTTATGGGATCACCATTGTAATGTATTGATTAAAATGTCATTATTTGGCCCATGACTATGTACACTTAGGCTTACATTTATGCATCTAAAAATATATTTTTTCCATGGATCAATGAAGAAACAAAGAATATTATCAGAGATTTATAGAAGAAGAAACGGAAGCCCAGCAAGTTAAAGTTAGTTTTTTGTGGACCACAGAGCAAGTTTGTTGGACCTGAGCGAGAATCTGACTGTTGCCCTGGGCCAAGGGAGGACTCACTTCTGTTCATGATCCCAGTACACAGGGAGAATGTATACCAATCTCAGATCAGAAGTAAATGCCCTTTTCCTGTCTTCCAGACACAAAAAGTTTCCAGACCTGGGTGGAGGTGTCCTAGAAAACATCTTTCTGTTTCTAGTACAGCACATGGGCTTCTCCTACAAGAACATATGAGAGTATGTTTAAAAATACAAAAGGAAACAGTGCAGAAAATCAGCAGAAAGCTGTTCTCTTGCAAGAGCTGAAAGAAGGATAATGCTTTCCCCAATGCCCTGGCCCATGACTCACTCACACACTGCACTGGCGCAACCCAGCCCCGATGGCTGGGAGCCCAGGCAGCCCTATCACAGCCCGGTTTGAGTCCCAGTTGCTGAGGTTCCCAGGTACACACAGGGCCTCAGGCTCAGCAGCATACCCCACATGTCTAAGCATCTCTGATGGGGTTTGCAATGCAAAGACTCCTATCCAGAGGCAGAACAAAATGTCACTTGGGACTCTGCAAAGAAACCTGAGCCTTCCCCTCCTTGTTTCATTTATCTTTGTAATAGCCACATGGGGCCAGAGAGCAGGTGTCTGTGCAGAATGGGAAATGGCTGATGGATGTCTGAGACAAACAGGCCTTCATATGACTCTTCACTATGACACTTTAAAGGTTACCTTGAAATTGCCGCAAGCACCCAGGCATCAAAGGAAAAAGTCTGTCAGGCCTATCTGACCTCCCAGGATGGGTAAAATGGCCTTGGTTTGACAATGAAGGTTGGCTCGGTGAGGTACAGAACATTCACCAGGTTGTTCTATCAGGTGGTCTTTTTGTGGGTGTTCTGCCCAGCTAAACTTACAACTGGAATAGCCCCAAAAGTGGTGGCACAGGAGTTCCCACAAGGGCCTGCCCCCAAACTACCCCAAGAAGGGGCTGGCTGGGGTTACAAAGGAGTATTAATACCAGAATGATCAGTCCAAAGCATTTCTGGGGGAACTTAACATCCAGAGGGATGCAGCAGTCCTTGTAATAAGTGGTGAGGAGAGGCGGATCTACCCAGGCAGGGCCACGGGGAGGGGCAGGGTTGGGATGGCGAGCTACATGGGCTAGGAAACTTGGCTTAAGACCAACGCTAGTTAAGCCCTCAGGCTCAAGTCAGATAAACCTAGTGCCAAACTTTACCACATGTCTGAAAAATGGACACATAATAACTACCTGTGTAATAGCTTTATAGTAGGCATAAATGAGCTAATGATTGTAAATTTCTTAGCGCAATTCCTGACTCTTGAGGCTAAGAAATTCAGTTGTTCTTATTACAGAGATTTTCATGGTTTTATTTAACTCCATCAGAGTTTTAAAGCATTTTAAATGGGTTTGGGTAGAACATCAGACAAAAAGAGTATCTCAGGTGTCTGGGTATCTCTTTGAAGTGTGGCAAGTCCTTAACACATCTGTTTACAGTCCTTTTAAAAGCCTGGAGACATGAACATCCTGATCATTTCAATTTCTTAGGGAATACTGAATCAAAAATATTAAGAGAGGATCTACCCAGCAATTTGTCATTTTGGTAAGTGGCCACAGACTCCCCACTCAGACAGTGAGAGCCACCACTTGGCGAATCAGACATACACTACCTTTCTTTGTGTCTGCTACTAAAAACTCCCAGATGAAAGGAAGGGAGATGAACAGGTATAAAAGAAAAAGCATAAGATTTGCTCCAGGAAAGCAAGAATCTAAATATCATCTCTACCAGTGTTTGTTTGTTCATTTGGTGGCCTGGGTGTCAATTACCATTGCAGGCTCCTACTTCCTTATTCATTCATTCATTTAGTAAGTATTGTGAGTACATAGCACACACCAGGCTATTTTCTAGGTGCTTGGAACATACCAGGGAACAAAACAGGCACAAAGTTATGCCCTTGTGAGACCAAGGCATGGTGCAATGTGCCCCGTACTCTGGGAGGCTGGGCAGGAGTGTCACAAGTTGGAGCCCAAGTTAGCAAGACCCTGTCTCAAAAACAATTTTTAAAGGGGGGAAGGGCTGCTGGCGATGTAGGCCAGTGCAAAGGTGCTGGGTTCAATCTCTATTAATGAAAAAGAAAAGCACTGAGGAGCTTACATTCCCACTGGAGGAGAGAGACTATTAGAAAGCAAAGCAATACATAGGCACACAGTTTATAACAAGGATTACAGTCTTTAACTCCACAGGTTATTGTGATTAAATACTGTACCTAGAATGTAGCAGGCATGTAATATATGGTTATAATGACTATTTTTAAAATTGCTCCCAAATACCTTTAAATACTTCCTATGTGGTTTGCCCAGAAGCACTATTCAATTATTCACTAAACAGGAATCTGTGGGAGGCATCAGGGACACAAAAGAGTCCTAGAAGAGCACAGGGTCCCGGCCTTGTGAACTTCCCAGTCCAGGCCGCTGCTCCCCAAAGCGGAGGCCCTCGAAAGCCTTCAGTCTCGTGTCTCTGTGAGTCCCTGCGGTTCCCCACTCATGATGATGTCTCTTAACCCAATGCATCCCAGCCATGGCTGGCGATTCTAGGAACGCTATGAACCAGGACATGGAGATTGGAGTGACGCCCCGGGACCCCAAGAAGATCCCCAAACAGGCCCGCGACGACACGCCCCTGGCCACGGACCGCACACGCCTGCTGGCCGAGGGCAAGAAGCCGCGCCAGCGCTATATGGAAAAGAGTGGCAAGTGCAACGTGCACCACGGCAACGTGCAGGAAACCTACCGCTACCTGAGCGACCTCTTCACTACACTGGTGGACCTCAAATGGCGCTTCAACCTGCTCGTCTTCACCATGGTCTACACCATCACTTGGCTGTTTTTTGGCTTCATTTGGTGGCTCATTGCTTACATCCGGGGCGATCTGGACCACGTGGGCGACCACGAATGGATCCCTTGTGTGGAAAACCTCAGCGGCTTTGTGTCTGCTTTCCTGTTCTCCATTGAGACCGAAACGACCATCGGGTACGGCTTCAGGGTCATTACGGAGAAGTGTCCGGAGGGCATCGTCCTCCTCCTGGTGCAGGCCATCCTGGGCTCCATCGTCAACGCCTTCATGGTGGGCTGCATGTTTGTCAAGATTAGCCAGCCCAAGAAGAGGGCAGAGACGCTCATGTTCTCCAACCACGCCGTCATCTCCATGCGGGACGAGAAGCTGTGCCTCATGTTCCGGGTGGGAGACCTCCGCAACTCACACATCGTGGAGGCCTCCATCCGTGCCAAGCTCATCAAGTCGCGGCAAACCAAAGAGGGCGAGTTCATCCCCCTGAACCAGACGGACATTAACGTGGGCTTTGACACTGGGGACGACCGTCTCTTCCTGGTGTCCCCGCTCATTATTTCCCACGAGATCAATGAGAAGAGCCCTTTCTGGGAGATGTCTCGGGCCCAGCTGCACCAGGAAGAGTTCGAAGTGGTGGTCATTCTAGAAGGGATGGTGGAAGCCACAGGTAAGACCTTTTATTTACCTCAGCCACAGGATCCCCTTACCCTCCCAGGAGCTTCACCCACAGCACCTCTAAGAGGCGGACTGGGAGAACCTTGAAATGGTACAAGCAGCAGCCCATCCCTGGTTGTGATCCGAGGGTCCTGTTACTCAAGATCAAGGAGTAGCAACAGCTAAACTAGATGAAGCTCCAACTTCCAGGCCTGGCTCTACACTTTAAACATAAGTCCTATCATTTGGTGCCCTCCTGCACCACTGTAAAATAGTGTTCAATAAGAAACAGAGGCACAGACGCAGCAAGTGCTACTGAGTCTAGAGCCAGCATGCCGATGAAGCCCAAATGTGGCATTCGTTTCCAACAGGCCACAGCAGCCCCCATCCCGGGACAGGTGTCAGCTGACTTTGGGAAACCTGGGAGGACACAAAGGTGAGCTGGTTTTGTAGAGCAGGACTTCACCATATCTGTACACACTGTGAATCTCATCACCAGGAAAGGGGCCAGCATTTTCTAAACTCAAGGTGATTCGCACAGTCCTTCTTTAAGGGACACCTATGGCCCACACTGGCAGAGGGGTTCTTCCCGTGCATTCCTGTCTGAAGCAGCCAGCCTCTCACTCAGCTTCCCTCCTGATGGTTGGCTCAGGAAACCAAGGTGTGCAAGGCCTTTTCCTTACAGGAAACAGCACATCCAAGTTGACCCAAGCACATCCACATACGCCCAGGAAGATGCCCACTTTGTGGCCAGCCTGGCCTCCTGCTGCTCGGCTACCAACTCTCACAGGCAGCGGAAGCCGGGAGCCTCCATTCCTCAGCCACACGCCCCGGGTAGATCTCTCTCCAAGGAGCTCAGGGCCCAAGGGTGCCGAACTCTCCTGCAAGCACAGACCCAGCCCTTCATCATGTCATGGGGCCCACTTCCTAGGCAAGGGGACCCACCAGCAAACTGTTGCACCCTGCTTCTTATTGCCTTTCTTCCTTTCCCTTTTTCTCATCCAGCAGACTGAGCAGCAGGCCAGACCTTACCAATGGCTTATCAGAAACCCACCCATGCTCAGAATGTGGCACATTCTTTTTTTCTAATTTTTGCAGACAACATCAGTCTGGCTTCAGTCCTGTACTATAGATATGGGGGCTGAGCCTCAAAAGAATCCTTCAGATCCTGACTGTTCACACTCAGGCCCTTCACTTACAAATCTAGGGCTTTTTCTGGCATAACACACTGGCCCCCAAAATGTCAAGTGCCTGTTACAAAGGTGGCCAACCACACTACCTAGACTTTGAAGCTGGTTCCTGGGTGGGGGACTCAGCCTCTCCACGCACGTTCCCTTTTCAGAGCTACTGGAGCTGGCCAGGGGAGTGCCATGGGGCTCTAGAGACTGTGCGAGAGGGGGCTGCTTGGCCATCTGCTGGGGGCTGGAGCCTGACCAGGCAGCATATGGTGGCAGCTGCAGGGGCCCCTGGGGCTGAGGACAGTCAGGATGCAGGAAGCTGCCTCCTGCTGAGCGGAGGGCTTGTGGGTCACCTTGCCCTTGGTGAGAATCAGAATCAGAGTACAGGCTGTTTCTGGGGAAGAGTTCCTCTCCAGTCACAAAGGAGGGATCAGGTCAGAGACATGAAGGCAAAGAAGAAAGCCATGCCTTACCTTTCTCCAGACATGCAGCAGACTCAGACCCATGGCCCTGCTGGCTCCTCCCCTCACATTTCCCTCAAGGCGCACACTAAGCTGTCTGAACTGCTTGACCTCCCCTCCCACAAGCTGGGCCTCCTTGTTTTGCTTAGTGTAGGGACAGCCATGGAGATCAGGGACAGAGACCTCCTGCCTAGATCTGTTCTGACCCCAATCACTTGAATTGTCTGGTTGTCAAGCTCTCAGACCCAAGCTTAGGTGTGAATTCAGGGCTAGTTTTGAACAGCACCGCTCTGCCACAGCCTGTACCTGAGTAATTTGGGCAGGTGGATTGAGTTGTTGGCAAAATGAGGCAAATCAACCTCATGGGGTCGTTGGGAGGATTAAATGACTAAATAAGGCAATACAGGTAAAGCACAGGGCCAGACACAACACAAGGAGAGTCCTTGCAAATGTATTGACAGTGACAGAATCTCAAGCAACCAGGGACACAGAACTCTAGTGACAGCAAAGCCTGTGTTGTGTCACTAGAGGACGGACAGGAAGAAGAGAAGGAAGAGGCCAAGAGGGCTGCCCCAAAGGCCCCTGTGGAGGTTCTGCCAACTGCAGGGCTGGGAACCTGCAGCCATCTAACCTTGGGCCAGGTGGTCAGTGCCTAGTTTGTGTCCCTGCACCTCTGCTGAGGCAGGATGTGGCAGGGATGGGTGAGAGACTGGGCCTACCGAGGCATCCCTTGAGAGAGGAGAACAGGCCACAAGCTGCCTGTATCTGGGGCTCTGGGGTATGCAGTCCCTGGGCCACAGATGGGTGGGACACAGCCTTTGGCCTGGGTTTGGTTTGTGTGACACCCTTCCCAGAGAAGGCCCAAGGTGGACAGGTGGAGAAAACTTCTCCTTCAGTGTCCAATCAGTACCTTCCTTGGACAGACTAAATAGGAAGCTGCTTTCCTGTGAACCTAAGCACAAAGGTTGCCTCATACATAAACAAAGCTGCCTTCCCTCTCAGAAGAGAAAGCAACACCTAAAAATAACACAAGCATAGCATGGGCTATGTGGGGCAGGAATATAGGCATTGGAATGTCCCAGATCAAAAAAGCCAAGCTCTGTGTGTGTGTGAGTGTGTGTGTGTGTGTGTGTGTGTGTGTATTTTCCCTCTCCAGTGTGTGTGGTTGTGTGTATGCATGGGTGTGGGTGTGTGTATTAGTGAATGTATGGGTGGGCTTGTGTGTCTTTGTATGTTCCTGAATGTACAGGCTTTTGTCCATATCTGTCTACCTGAAAAAATCCTGATATGTTCTAAATGCCTATCAGCTCCTCTTTGTTCCCTTGCTCATTAATTTATCTTTAAGTTTTCTTCCTACCTCTTCCTGTCCCAGTCTTCTAGATCTGAATGCTGTTCTCAGGAACCATGTTATTGCCTCTAATGCTGTTTGCTCAGGTTTGTAAGAATGTACTCCAGAGTCTTGCGTGCATTTCTAATTTTATGCCCTCACCATATCTGAGCTCCTTCACATCAAAAATGATGTCTTATTCAGATTTACTCCTGAGATGTTTAGCACAAAGTAGATGTTCAAGAAATACTGGGTATATAGATGGATGAATGGATGGATGGTTGCACCTTAATGCATGTGGTTTGTTTCCCCAGGCATGACTTGCCAAGCACGAAGCTCTTACATGGACACAGAGGTTCTCTGGGGCCACCGATTTACTCCAGTCCTCACCCTGGAAAAGGGTTTCTATGAAGTGGACTACAACACCTTCCATGACACCTATGAGACCAACACACCCAGCTGCTGTGCCAAGGAGCTGGCAGAAATGAAGCGGGAAGGCCGGCTCCTCCAGTACCTGCCCAGCCCTCCCTTGCCCGGGGGTTGTGCTGAGACAGGGCAGGATGTGGAAGTTGAGCAGGATGAAGAGGATGAGCCTGATGGACTGAATGGGTCCTGGAAGACCAGGGGCTCAGTCTGAGGACTGTATGCTCTCCACAGCCTCCTTCACTAGCTTCCCTGAACACAGGTACTGCAGAGCCCAGAAAGGGTAGGGGAATTAGCTGCAGTTGTATTTGGAGGCATGGGAGCTGTCAAGGACTTGTGGGATGGAACCACATATCTAGCCCTCACAGCTTACAGCTTATGGCTTCCTCAAGCAAGTGGCCTCCCATCTGGTCCCTGGGCAGTGCTACCTCATCTCCCAGCACTGGCTCAGGGACAGACCAGGATGGAGTTCCCACAGTGAAAATCACAGGGTGGCATCTCTCTTCGTTCTGCCTGCTGGCCTCAGGTCACTTCCCTCCCTGGGTTTCACAGTCCTTTCCAGGGCTGACACCTAGAGAGGGCTGTCGGCCCGTCCCCCGCTCCTCCTATCCTGAGGGCACTGTGAGTTCAGTGGAGAGTGGCTGATGGGTGTTCAGACACACCTCTGGTGTGAGGACAAGCTCATAGCACCCTGGTGGGTTAGGTGTCTGAGTCATGGAGGCACTCCATCCCTTTTAAATAGGGGGCCAAGAGCCCTGTTCCTCTCTTATTATCTGCCAAGTTTGTGTGTTTCTCCTCTACTGTGTTCTGTGTGTGCACTGTGACCTACTGGGTAACTGGCCTCATTCGCATGAACCTGGACCACTGACCACCTCTTGAGGACATTCGTGGTGGCCATAACAACCACTCCCACTCACACTGTGCCCTTCACCTTCCTCCAAGGAAGAACCTCAGCAGCTGGGTTCTTGTATGCCTTTTTTGGCCCAAGAACCTCAAAGTGCTTCTAATCATCACTGTAGTTTCTTTCACAATCTCAGACAGTCTGTGATATGATCCTGGGATGAAGCTGGGTTTCAGAGATCCAGAAGAGCCAGCTGGTACTGAGAGAGGCAGAGAGGAAAGGGAAGCAGAGAGAAAGAAAAGCAACAAAAAGTGTAAAATAAGCATCTACCCAACTTGTTACCCAGACACTCTGTGAACTCGAGGCCTGATATACCTTGGCCTTCAAGGGAAGAAATAGGATGTGAAGCGGAAGTGACAGGTGGCTGTAAAGGCAGCCTCCTCATCAAGCCCCGAACTTTCAAACGGGTGCAGAGACTCTGGCAGCCAGGGCCAGGGAGGATAGGGACAGGGCTGCCTCTCCGCACTCAGGAAACAGAAAGCTGAGGAAGCAGCGGGGAGCACTGCAGAAGGGAGTGAATGTTATGAGAAAAGGAGTAGAGAGGAGCCTTACCATGAACAGCTTCAGAGACTTTTCCATTCTGGAAGATGGGTAGTGCAGACTGTCAGGTCAGTGAAGCATGTGTTGAGAAAGGCAGGTTTGTGCTCAGTTTGCCCAGGCTTGGCAACAGGGTCCACTTGTTCCCAGGTGCAGAATTTTACAGGACCCCAGCACAGTGTCTCTGGCTCCCAACCGGCCTGTGAACGTGGAGCACTTTCCCTGGGAACCACGCTGAAATGGATAAAGGCAGAAGAAGGGAAGAACTTGCAGAGCTCAGGCCCAGTCCCCCTCAGTCCGGCTTTCTAAGTTCTAGGGCTAGTGAGAAGAAAGTGGCGTAGATTAGGAACCCCACCTTGTGGGCTGCTCACACTGTGGCACTGGGGGTGGGGGTGGGGTTCCTCATTCTTGGCACCTTTGCTGGCTTTTGAGAGGTGGGCTAGGACAGTGGTGGGCAGGCAAGCATCTTCCTGTCAAGGGCAGGGTGCTGGGTGGTGGTTGCTGGAACCTGTATTTGGTGGAGCAGGTCTTGCAGTAAATGCAGAATGGGCTGCAGTTCCCACCAAAAGAAACAGAAACAGCCAGCTGACTCCACCCCTGTGGGTGAGCTGCATGCAGAGTCTAGGGGAGGGGCCTATCACTGAGCCTGGATGCCTGTTGAGGGGAGAGGCTGCCACTGAACTCCCCAGTGGAACTGGCACTCCCCCGGCTCTCCAGATCCCAGCCCTATACATAGGACTCTTCCCACATCCCCGAGTCAGATGCCTGTTGGATGTGAAGATTCTTATGCAGGACTGGTTAGTGCCCTCAGGACCCAGCCCACATAGCCAGACAAGGGTGGGCAGCCACAGAGGAAGCTGGTTTGTGGCTGGACAGTGACCTGGCTCCTGTTTCATATCTGCCTCCATTTACAGTTCTGACATACCCCCCAATTGGCCAAATGAGTTTCTCTCTAGTTCTCTACTTCTTTGTCAGGGCCTCTATAAGCCAGGGCCAAGTCTCACCTCTCCACCGGCTGTAGAAGCTGTCAAAGACAAGGGGATCAATATGACCCTATCCTAAATCTCCCCAATAGGCCAGAGCTATGTTCACTGGAATTGGTGAAATACTAATCCCAATGTGCTCCTTCTGGTTTCCATCATGGCAACCTAAATGTAAGAGGACTGTCTTTCATATCCCAAGGAACTAAAGTTTGAAATTTTCTTCAAATCATTTTCTGGACATTATTAAATAAACATAGACTTATTAAATACAAAGTCTGATGATGGCCAGGATTTCAGTGGATCACTTCCAAATTACTGCTCCTCATGCAAGCCACTTGTAGTTCATGGCCTTTCTTACCTGGCTCTGAGCCCACATCGCCACTGATAGGAGATAGAGAACTGAACCAGGCCTTAAGGTAGTGTCACTGGTGACTCCCTCAGCCCTCAGCATCTGCAGAATCCCAAAGTGATAGCTCACCTGTTAGACCCTGACCATCTAAAGAGAGGAATTCCTCCCTTAATCCCCATGTTCTTCCTCTCTGGAGACATCTATAAGGGACAAGTCCAAGGCAACTCAGAAGCAGATAAGCTCCCACTGGTACTGTCTTCTCTTTCACCATGTTGACACCACTATCCACAGGATCCCACTCCCAAGCCAGGGCAGAAAAGGCTTCGCCCACCCTTTGTCCTTCAGATGCTGCTGCCACTTGCCTCCTACACAAATAGGGAAGCGTATGAAGCCCTGGCTCCATCCAGCATTTGACCTTGATGGAGGAGAAGAAGCCCTGTCTGTCTGTGCAGCACCTTCCCTGCTGGGCCCCCTCACTCACAGTCCTTACCCATGGCCTGCCTTTCAACTTGCCTCAACCTTACATCTTGTGTGAGGTCTCACCCACAGATACTTAAATCGCTTCTATTAAAGTTGCCAAAAAATCTGAAGTTGCCCTTTGTCTTCTATGTTCCAGAAACGTCTCTGTATGTGTACCATTGACTGAGGAGGACACTGGCCGAGGCTTACAGTTGGCTCTCAGAATGCTGCAGAGGACCTCAGTAACCCTTGTTACTAATAAGTCTGTAGGGGTTCAGAGAGGTTCCCTGGTTTGCTTAAGGCAGCAGATAAGAGGCAGGGCCTTGATGCCAACCACCTCCCAAGCAAACACGGTGGGGCCATCCTGCAGACACACTCCCTGGGGTCAGGCCATGGGGATAAAGAGAGTCGATCTCTCTCTGTGGCAGCCACAGATGTGTGTGCAGTGCTGTGCAGCTACAGGCCCCCACCCTCACCCAGCACTGTTCTCCCATGGCAGGACAATCGGGAAACACATTTTACTTCCTTCTTTTTTAAATTTTTATTTTTATTAGTACGTGTTTGCAGTACATTACAGGAAACACCTTTTCCTGATTCCCAGAGAACTGATGAGCTGTGAAAAGAGATTAGACAAGGAAGAATTGCTTTCCAGAAGAAGCCACTTACTCTTCGGGGCTTGATTTCTGCTAACAACATCTTCTTAAACTGCTGTGTCAAATCTTTCTCCTTGTGCAGGATTTGTCAATCCTTTTTTTTTGGTACCTGGGGATTGAACTCGGGTCCTTATGCTAGCAAGGTAGGCTGTATAACCACTGAGCTAAATCCCCGGCCCCATGTCAATCTTCTTATATATAAAAAAAAACAAAACACCATTACACTGCCAAAAATTCACCCAATAAAGTGGACCTGACTCTAGGGAACTCTCTCTTATTTAAAATAAACCACAAGTTTCCCCTTCAGATGCATTGCCAGTCTGAGCAAACTTGCCCTCCTCACTTTTGTTAATCTAAAAATGCTGGGCCGAGGATTTAGCTCAGTGGTTCTGCCGTCTGCCTCGCAAGCGCAAGGACCCGAGTTCGATCCCCGGTACCAAAAAAATAAAATAAAAATGCGATATCAACATCTAGTCTGACAATGAGGTGGGCATGTGGGCACGGGAGGGAAGGACAGACCCGGAGAGAGGCCGCTGCCGCAGGTGTTAGGGCTCAGCCTCCACAGCAAAAGCACAGTTCAAGATAGGAGCAAAGGCAGAGAATGCAAGCAGCCCATGTGGTTTGGCACACTGGACCATTCATTCTACCCCAAGCAACTTTCATCTGTTCTTTTTTTTTTTTTTTTTTAGTTCTTTTATTGGTATAGGTATATTTTAGGTATACAATTCATTTACATTTATCACTGGGTGCTTGTACCTGTACATGCTATATCTTGGTTCTTATTTTTTTTCCCCGTTACCTGTGCGCCCTTCACCCCCTCCACCCTTCCCTATTTACACAGACATCATTTCAATTTTTTTTCTTTTCTCATAGTTTTTCCTTTCCCTCTTTTCCTTTCTCCTTCCCCTCCCTTCACTCCTTTGTCTTTGGACCTTTTTTCCTATTTCAAATTATCAATTATTCATTTTAATCATTTTAACCCTTGTTTACACTTTCAGTTTCTCACACTAGAGAAACTATTCGGTATTTACACATGTGTGTCCTATTTATTTCACTTAAGAATATGGCCTCGATATGCATCCATTTAGTTATAAATGACTCTATTTTTTCATTCTTTAAGGCTGAGTAGTACTCCATTTTATTAAAAAACCACATTTTCTTTATCCAATTTCCAGTTGATGGGCACTTGGGCTGCTTCCAAGCTTTAGTTATTGCAAACTGTGCCGCTATGAACTTTCATCTGTTCTTTAATGTTAAATACTCAGAATCCACACCCCTTAAGTAATAAATCATTTAGAAATATCCACTTGTTTTGGGAAACTTTGAAAATATCCTCTATAGGGAGCTCTAATGTAACAGTCTATATTCATGGCACAAATTTAGAAAACGATACCACAACCAAACCAAGGGGAAAGAGTATGGGAAGCTGTGACAGCTAATATTGGCAAAGATTTCAGGACTCCTCAGGTGAGGACAGAGGCTTCTGTTGAAAATGTCCGTGTTAGTAGAGGACTGACCGTGGAAAGCACTTCTCCTGGGGCCACCTGCTGGCAGTATCTTGGAGTTCAGATACAAGTCTGTCAACTGGAGATCCCTCACTTACAGCACCTGGAATGAGAAAGCAACTCTCCAGGGCTTTGATTCAGCATGAGAAACAACATTGTAAGTTGGGGGTGGCAGTGTGGCCCTGCAGGGTGTGTGGGCTTTTCCCATGTCTGGTGCAGCAAAAGCATGCACCACCATGCTAACCACACTTGATCTTAGCCAAAAGGCTGAGAAGCAATCCTACCATGCTAATCAGACAGAAGCAAATCAGCACATGTCACCAGGGCCAAGTGCAGGCTCGGAGCTTCAGCCTCAGCAGTGGACAAGAGTGCCTGGTCACACTGAGTCTTCCGGTGGAGACCAAAGACAAGCAAGTTGTCCAGGAAGTTCTGGGAATAGCTGTAGGCTTCCCTGTGAGGACATCCCTTGCCTAGGGTTCAGGGTCAGAATGCTAGCATGGAGACACAGAAGGTCAGGTGGTCACATTTGCCAGTCACACCTAGATTGCAGTCTGAAGAAGGAGGACTATACACATCTATCTAATAACAAGCAAAACTTGAATGGGTACCCTTAGAAAACTCACCCTGGCCCAGACCTGCTCTGATTGTGCCAGTCAGAAGACCAACATTGATGTGCACATAAAATATGTCTCTTCGGACTCTATTAGACTCTAGCAGTAAGGCATATTGGCACATGTATGAAAAATAAATGTCTAGGAAGGCGCTTTGCAAATAGAAATGTTACTGATTTTCTCTAAGGACTATTTACTTTCACTCAGAAGCTGCTATTCAAATAACCTTGGCTCCTGTGCTGGAGACACACATCTTAAATCCCAGGGGAGAATTAATTGGGAATTCAGGTGCCTTCAAGTGCACTTCAAGCCTGTTCTTCTATGGAGTGGCAAAAGTATAAGCAGAGAGCCAGGGCTGAGTGAGATGCAGTTGCTGGTAAGAAATACTTGATATGCACATGCATTTAGGATCCTTCTGTGTACACACACCAGATATTACTCACATTCCAAATCGCCTCTTAAATAAGCACACCCATGCAAGAGGCTGCAGCCAGCCCTGTGTGACCTGAACATTCAAGGCAGTGATGTTTTCTCGCCTAACTGTGCCATTACTTGAGGAAGAGAGCAAGTTGGGCTGTTCAGGAATTTGATCACCATCTGTTCCTTTCCTGATGGAAATCTGCTGGCTCAGGTCCATGAGACAGCTGGGAAAGAAGGATAAGTGTTTGCTGAGCTGACTGCACCCTGACGGATGGAAGCTGCTGTTTCGGTTGCCAGGGTCATACCCACTTGGCCACTGCACTGGCAGAGCCCCCCACACCACCCCTTCAGCACCAGACTAGAATTCTCCACACCAATATGCCCCATCTCCAGGAATCCTCACAGCCTGGACATCACTCCAGTATCCAACTATCCCAACCACTCTCTCTGGGCTCTGCGGAGCTTTGCTAGGTATTCTGACAACCATTTCACTGTGGTACTTTGAAAACTATGCATCAGAAAACAGGCCTGGGCTGGGGCTAGAGCTCATAAGGCTCTGAGTTCCATCTCCATCACCAAAAAAGAAAACAAGAAAGAAGAAAGAAAAGAAACAGAAATGACTCCATATAATGCCCAAAGGTTCTCAGACTTTTTGTTGCTATAGTTTCCCTGTACATACCACCATTTCATAAATGTTTATTACGCATCTTCTGTGTTCCGGAAGCAGGAATAGGCACTGTGGATTCAGCAGTAATCAAGACAATCGTAGTCCAATGTGGCTGCTCTGACAAAATACTTCAAACCAGGTAATGCATAAACAATGGAAAGTTATTGCCTGTGGTTCTGAGTTCAAGGTCAAAACACCAACAGATTCAGTGTCTAGTAAGGGCTGGTTCCTCATAGATGGTAACTTCTACACATTCTCATGGGTAAGAAAGGGCAGACAGCCTCCCCCCGGCCCTTTTATGAGGGTACCAGTTCTATCCACAAGGCTTTCCCCTGGGTGACCTATTCACCTCCCCAAATTATCACCTCCTAATACCATCACCTCAGAGATTAGGTTTCCGCAGATGAATCTGGGGGACCCTAACATTCAAGCCCTAGCAAAGATGATATAATCTGTTGCCTTCATGGAATTTACTGTCTAGTGGAGGGCAGGGAGAGACAGAGGCAGAAAAAGCACACAAATAAAGGAAATACAGTTTGCAGGAGAATACAAAGGGGACAAACAGGACTGAGCTCAAGGACCACAGGACAGAGGGCAGGGACTGACTCTCTGTGGGACTTGTCCCTGTGGCAGAAACTTCAAATAAGGCACAGTGGCCAAGGTGTGTAATCCTGAGCAAGAGGAAGAGTGTGTGTAGAAAAGACCAGGGCTGCTGTGGCCCTGAGGAGAAAAGGAAGGAAGGGTAAACTCACCCATGCCTGCCCAGAACCTCAGTGCAGGGTTTGGGTTTCATCCTCAGACAGGGGACAATGACGGAAGGGCAGAGTGGTCCAATGTGATTCCTCTCTTAGGTGGAATGCATGACACTTCCCTTCTCTAGGGGACCCAGATGATCAGCCATAGAGGGCATTTCTAAGCTGCTCAGGCTGGTTGTATCCAACCCTGTCCTTCAAAGTCTAAATCCACAGATAAGCCTAGATACTTCTTCATCTTTGTCTCCAAGTGGTAAACTCAAGGACATTTCTAAGCCACACTGCACACATTCATCCTAGGTATTTGTTATTATTTGGCTCCCAAATGTCCTCCCAAAGGCTTATGTGTTTGGAAGGTGGCTGTACTAATCCATAGCTTCATCCACCTGCTAATTTCAGGGGCTGAGTATGCTACTGGGATCTGTGGCCTGGTCAGAAGAGGCCAGTCACTGAGAGTGGAACCTGAAAGCCTATATCTCCCTCTCCAGCTCCTCCCTTCACTCTCTGCCTCCTGAGTGCCCAAACTGAGCAGCATTTTGTCCACAATGCCCTCTGCCATGCCATTTCTGCTTTAGGAGCCTGTCAACCATGGACTACAAACATGAGCCAAAATAAACCTCTCCTCCTTTAAGTTGTAGGAGTCTGTTATTGTGTCTCAGTGATAAAAAAATAAAAAAAGTGACTAAGACAGTGTGATGGCTCATCCTTTATGCATTAGGTGTGATCAGATTGTGGGAGGATCTTTCCAAGTGCCATGGACCATGGCTTGTGCCTACCCACACTACTTCCTACCTGTGCCCGGGGATCAGGCTCACAGAGCCAGCCCCTGGGTGACCAGCTGCACTGGGGGTACTTAAGAACATGGAGAAAATGTTCTAGCTTCACGGGCCTGACCTTGACAGCTCATTCCACATCCATTTCAAATAGGTAGCTTCTGAAAAAGAAAGCTGGTCTCTTCTTAAAGTGCTCTCTTTAAAAGGGAAATTTCATTCTGCAATGCTGTGCTAATTGGTATGACATAGATACAGCATCTGCAAAACCGGGAGGGCTCTATGGGACCGTGAAATCCAGCTCTCTTCCTGCAGCCCACCTCTTCTTTCCCTTCATTGACCTCTCCTCCCAGTGTCAGTCGGGGCTCACTGTAAGGCTAAGCTCTGCCGTCCGTCCGCCCCACCTGCCTTCCCCCACAGGCTCACTCAATTTTCCCTGTACTGACTCAGAAACACCTGCCCCAGACCAGGTTAAACCCTGCTCCTCTGCTTACAAAAGTGGAAGTGTTTCTTTAAAAAGAAAAAAAAAACAAAACAAAGAACCAAAAAAACCCTTTTCCAGGTAGAAGGCCTGGGGGGATGGTTCTTTACAGGTGGAATTAGGTTATTCCTGAAACTTTCCTGACATCCTTCTGGCCAGAGTTAAAATGATTCACTGGAGTATTCAGAAAATATTCACTGAGCACCTCTGTAGGATCCTGCCAGGACCTGGGAAAGCAAAACTGAAAAGATACCAGTCTCACCCTTTGAAAGCCCACAGCCAAGCCCCTGTCTGTGTGGAGGGGTCCATGCAGTGCGCTGATGCATTCTATTGACTCCTTTTTGTTTTGCTTGTTTGTTTTTAATCCTTGTTGTATAGATAAAGATTTTCCTGTGCTCCTCCCAGCTGAAGCAGAGGCACAGACTGCATTTAGGTGTCCCTCTGTCTTATGTTACAACTCTGAACAATTCCCAGGATACTTTCATGCTCCAAGTTAACAACAACAACAAATCACAATCACTGAGCATCAGACTTGGAGAGACGAGAGACTGGCTGTATGGAGCCCCCTTTTCCAGGCTGCGCTCTGCCCTCTCAGCCATTGGCTGCAGAGTCCGGCAAGAGGCTGGACTTCCCTCTTTCTTCCTGCAAGTCACAGCAACTGGCGTGTCCTGACTTTTTCCTAATTAGTTCTTTTTACATGGTAGCTTTGCAATTTCTTTTGACTTTCCCTGCCCATTTAAATGCCTTATTTTCATTTTTGAAGCATCCCTTTAAACTCCCTGTCACCTCCTTGGTTTCTATTGTGATGTCTGACATGTAACTAGTTTTAAAAAGTAAATTTCCATATTCTCAGAGATTTGCATTTCCATTTCCACTGGAGAAACGACAGCTGATACCTGGGGAAAAGCTGGAGGTAGAAAGGTATATTGAATGCAGCCACTGGCTCCATTTGCAGTATGAGATCTTGGGGAGAAAAATTTAAGAAATTAAACATGGCCAGAGAGCTTTGATGATGAACAGTATATAAAATTTGATTCTTACATCACTGCCTCCAACTCTACCTCATCCTCCTTAATTTATACTCACAATGCCTAGAGCTTATTCTGGAAGATAATCCAGAAACAGCTTTGGTTGTAGTTTCATTGAAATATCCCAAGTAGCTCCACTTTATTCATTTCATTCACTAAAGTGTTGCAGAATTCCAAGAGATGGGAGAGACTAATGGGAATCAGGAGAATTTATTTCAGGTTTTAGGTGAACACTGGCTCAACAGACTCCTGTCCAAAGGAAGAGCATTGAACAAAGAAGTTTCAGCTTTTATACATTTGATCGAAACGGGGTGGTCTTTCTTGTGACATAGCAAGTGAGTTTACCAGAATAGGACAAGGGCAGACGGTTTTGTAATTTAGCCTTGTAAGAAAAGAGTGTCTTATGAATCCTACGAGAGCAGGGTGTCATAAACTTTGTTTACAGCACATAGTTGTCAATTTTATCTGTACCAGAACAAAGAGTTATAGCTGCAAGGGAGAGGGAGATGACCCGAGGTGGGAGGACTGCCCTAGGTTGGGAAGAACTTGTTTTTCTTTAAGTCCTGCCTCAAAACACCATCTTGGTTTGTCCTGGGTCAGTGCCCTTCATTTCTAGGATCCCATCACTGGTAATGCTGCCCTCCTCAGGAAAACAGGACAGCTCCACTCAAACTTTCTGTAGCAAAAAATTCAGGCAGGCTTCACAGAAGGACCGAACAAATGGTCATATTGTCACTCTCACATTTACACACAGTCACCAAGACACATACCCTCCTCCAAGTTTCATAGCGATCATTAATGAGACTGCAGTTTGAGAAATGCTGTTATATTATTATCTTTCAGGAGTGCTATATTTTTTTTTTAAGAGTAGGAAAAATTTATTGAGAGAAAGATAGCTTCTGTCTAAGAGACAGAAGGAGGACAGGAAAATGGGTTGCCCACTCACCCAATTTCTCAAAGGTGTTTTTATGGATAAAGCCATAAAGTGAGGTGGGTTCAAGGCGGGACAAAACTATAGTCAACTAGTAAGATTACAAGTACTGTCACTTAGGTAGTATTTGATCCAACAAGAAATCACAAGGTGGACAAAACTATGAACAACCAATAGGATTTCGACAAGTATAGTTGCTTAGGTAATACTGATTAAATGGGGGATCCAATGGGGAAACAAATCACGTAGCAAGGGTACAAGGAATGACCAAGGATTTTTGGTGGAAAAGGGTAGGTCAGGGATCTTTCTTGGAAGATCTTTGTCCTCCACCCAGGTGACTGATACCTATTTAGAATATCAGTCACTGCTATTCATCCTTAGGGGAAGCACGTGGGTGTGGTAGTTTCTCTTCTTTTACAATGCTGGCTTTCAGTGAATGTGTCTTGATTGTCCTCCATGTTGGTTGCTCTACTGTCTTCCATGTTGGCTCCTCATGCACTGGCCATGTCTAACTACCTACAAGATATCTAATTAACTTATCTATCTACAGTATTCCCCCCTCTAAAGAAGTACCCCTAACTGCTGTGAGGGGGCAAAGGGCAAAGACTGTTCTGGCTACTGGGAGTGCTTTGTTTTTAAAAGATGCCCTAGGGTGCAACCTAAGGCTAGTGGTCAGGAATCATCACAGGAAGCCAGCCGTGCTCAGAGCTTCACCTTGTTTGCTCGGCTGCAACCAGGTGGGGCACCATCTACCATGTAGAAGAGGCAACCTACCTGATTACCATCTGCACCTGATATGGCTGCAGAAATGAAAACTTAGCTCTGCCCCAAAAGAGGATGTGAAGGAACAACACACTTAGCCTGGCTCTGGGAGCACAGTGCCATCTTTGAGTTAGGGGAGATGGTGTGGGGCTCCAACAGCACTGGGGGCCTGGGATCTTGGAATAGATCATGGCTATTGATGTGAGCCAAAGGAACTGAGAATGAGCACCTTGAGGTCACAGATTCCTGCATTTCTCCTGGTGCTGATGCCTACAGGCTGCCCACTGTAGATGTGCTATAGAACCGTCATTTTCTGTAGTTCACTTCCCATCAGGAGTCAATAGGGATTTTTCTGGCTGTTGGTCCTGTCTCAGGTACAGCTAAGACTTCAAATAAACCCTAATTTCTACTGTTGACAAGAGCATGTTTGACAGCAGCACCACTTGTCCAAGAGTGCATAGGTCAGTCAGTAACTAAGCATGCATGTCCTGGAGCCAGGTAACCTGGAATCAAGCCCTGGCTCTGTAGCTTGCTCAGTGACCTACGCCACTTAGCTAACCTCTTTTGAAAAATGGAGATGATGATCTATCTTCATGACACAATTAGTTCTGGGGAATGAAGTTAGTCAACAGCTTCTAGCTGTGGGTGCCCATATGCTTCATAGGGAGTGGGACCTTGCATTCAGTGTCTGTTAGCCTTACCCTTGATGATCAAATGTTGACCTCATTTTCAGCACACCACGTCCTCTGGCAGTAAATGAGAGTACCTTTGAGTATTGCCATGGAGATCGGCAGGTTCAAGTCATTCCCTGAGTTGATAGTTGTTAAGCTTGAGCCCAGTATTCTCCATTGTCAAAGTTCTCCATTGTTGAAGTGAATAAACCCAGCCAAGTCCTCAGTCACTGTCATCCCTCTGCCTCCATGTTTTTAATGTGCTTGAGCTGTTGCCTGAGTTGCTGTGTCCCTCTGTGCCTGTACCTTATCTCAAGCCAGCACAGGCTTAATATGTCTTAGCACCTAACACTACCCTGTATATCACCTATGAAGGGTGTGCCCACTTGCTATAGTTTGGATCTTGAATGTTTTCCCCAAGGCTTATGTGTTGAAGCCTCAGGCCCCAGCCTGTGGTGCTACTAGGAGTGGTGGAAACGTTAGGAAGTAAGGCTTAGTAAAGGAAGTTAAGTCACTGGGAGCATGCCCTTAAAGGGAGGTTGGGACCCTGGGCCCCTCTCTCCATCTCTCCCTCCCCCTCTAATTTGAGTTTCCCCAAAATCAGAGGTTGAGACAAGGCCTTAGATGCACATAGGTAGTTTATTTAAAGGGTAATCCCAGAACACCCAAGGGAGGAAATGGACATAAGAAAGAGACAGGGAAGAGAGAAACCCCAATATAGGCTGTATTGTTGAATGTAAACTATTGAGGTCAGTCCTGATGGGGATACTTCTAAGCATGATGTAGACTACGGTTCAGACTTAGCCAATCCCAGGGAAGCTCAGGTACTTTAGCTCCAGCTTTTTTCCACCATTGGAAGGTTGCCCTAGGGACATTAAATTTCCAGCATTCTAAAGTAAAGCAGTCCTGTACAGTCTAAATAAGCTCTTCCTGCACTGGAAAAAGAGAAGCCCTTAGCCAGACAAGTAGAGCAAGGAAAGGGCTCTGGTCACCAGGAATGGAGACTGCCCATCCCTACTAGGTGAAAACTAGAGCTAGACCCAGGCCATCAACAGTAACTTCTCCACTTGACATCACATCTGAACATCTCGACTTAGCTATTTACATCCCTTGGTGTGCATGGTGGGCATGACAGTATGCTAGGGCCTGGTAGAGGCTGTGAGGCAATGCTACAAGCATCAGCTTTCCTTGCAGAGTTTTGTAGGCAAACACATTTTTACTTTTTAAGCTCACGAATATTAGAGACTAGAATGTAAACATTCCGTGAATTTTTAAAACAGAATGTGAAATTTCAGAGAAACCTCATGCTTGACCCCATCAGCTTGGTATGACCCCTTTGGGGCCTGCTTCATCCAAGTGGAAAAGATTGACATGAGAAGCAGTAAATCATTGAAGTTTAAGTGTGAAATAGCAATGACCATATTTGTGGTTCTCAGAGAGACACTAACAGCAGGGAGAGGTTGGGGCCTTTGGGGGATTCACCAAGGGTCCAGAGAGTACAGTACACATTCTAGGACACAGCAGTGACAGCAGGTGGACTGATAGTCTCATTCTGGAGATTGGAGGAAGCATCTAAAAGTCATTCTGCAATTATCACTAAGTTAGCATTTTTAGATCCACTCTGAACAGAGTGCTAAGGGGGAAATGTATCAGGAGAACAAGAACTAACCAGTCCTTGACCAATTCTTCAAAGAAACAGCATTGGATTTGAGCTCTGAAGGATGAGCAGGAATGAATTAGGTAGAGGTATGGAAGAAAATGTCCTAGATGTAGGAGACTGCTTGTGCAAAAAACCAGAAGATAAAAGGAGCTTGGGATGTTGGAGGAAGGGACAGGCACAAGCATGGCCAGAATGCCAGGTATAAGAGCAAAGAGCATGCCAGATGGAGTTGGAAGTATTAAAATTGGGAGGAAATTTTGCAATGAGATGTACAGCTTTGGACAAGACCATGTTGGCTGCATAATGGAGAATGACAAGGGAAAAGGCAAGAGCAGATGAGGGAAGTTGGGAAGTAGAGCTTTAGTCCAGGGAGGAGGTGTAGCTTGAACCAGGGGAGACGTCACCAGCAGATGTAGAAAGAAGCAGAGAACTTCAGGTGATATTTAAGAGGTAAAATTGACAAGGGTAAGTGAGGAAAGAAAGATGAGGATTGAGTAATGCGAGAGATGTCAAGACTGACTCCCTCACTTAAGCCTGAACAACCAGAAGGATGATGTATTATAGTCAGTTTTCTGGCCCTATAATAAATACCAGAGATAAATCAACTTATAAAGAGAAAGGTTTATTATTTTGGCTCACAGTTTCAGAGGTTTCAGCCTATGACCAGTTGGTCCCATTGTGTTGGGCCTATGGAGAGGCAGCACATCATGGTGGGAGCACGTGGCAAAGCAAAATTGCTTACCTCATGGCCAAGGAGTAGAAAAATGGAACCGGAAGGATCAGGGGTCTCACTACACTTTCAAGGGTGCGTTCCCAATGCCTTAACTTCCTCCCTCTTGGACCCACCTCTTAAAGTTTCCACCACCTCCCAATACACCATAGTGAAGACCAAATATTTGCACATGAGCCTTTGAGGAACACTTAAGATCCAAAAGATAACAAATGCTAAGAACATTTAATAAAACTGAAAATTCTGGGAAAAGATCAGTCTTGGAAAACTCATTTTTCCTATGCTGGATGCAAAGTACCTGGATTTATTTAAGGAAGGACGCTGAATTGGAAGAAACCTGAGTAGGACAGCCACAAAGGAAAGGGACAAGGTGACAGAACCTGATGTTTGGGTCACTGGAGGTCAAGGTGGTGGCACATCAAGGGTGTCAGCAGTAGTGTCATGTGCTACTAAGTAGCTGAGTACATGGGACAGTACTGAGAAATGTTCCTGAGCAGGGCTGCTGCAAAAAGTACAGGCAGGCAGGCCAGCTCAGAGAGTGAGGGTGTGTGAGCTGAGAAAATTGAGAGGAAGGCAGTATCACACCTTCTGGGAGACTGGTGAGACCCAGGCAATGGGCCCCAGGGGGAAAATGGGGTAATGAAGATGATTTTAGTTTATGATTTCATGCTATGATTTTATGATATGAAAGACTGCAGCATGTTTAACTGCTGATAGGAATACAGCCAGGAGCCCCTTAATGACATTTCTGTCAACAGCAGGCCATATGTATAACAACAACGGTCCCTTGAGATTATATTGCCTAGTCCTGCTGTAGCCATCTTAGCTTGAGTTAGTACTCTCTGTGATGTTTGAAAGATGATGAAATGCCCTAAGGACACATTTCTCAAAATGTGTCCGCATCACTAACGGACATATGACACAAGCTAGGGAGGAGGAAGTGGAAGGGATGATCAGGATGTGAAGCCCAGAGAAGGAGGAGGAGCTAACCAGTAGCCCAACAGTGGGAAACTCCTCTCTATGGGATGCTTTGCATTTCCCTTGTTTTCCTGGTTTCCTATCCTTTTCCTGTCTCCCTGCTTCTAACAGTCAAGGTTATCCTCCATTTTCCCGATAAAGTCACCATCCCCTTTGTCCTCTTACTTCCCTGCCCCCACTGTATGCTCTTTCCAAATAATGGTTCATGCCCTTTAATGTATTGAATATTTCATCCACCAACTGGCCTGGCCGTAAGGGTAGCACTTCATTCTTGTTTTGTGACTTCCTCAATAGCCAGCTCTGTCCTGACATTAAAGACAAAAGGGCTTTGCTTGAAACAATCTGTCTTTATGAGAGTCAGGCTGAGCAGGAAGACTTTCCAGCTTCCACAGACACCAGGACTTGCCCCTTGAATGAACCCTTAGAGACAGACATCCTGCTAGTGAGAGCCCCATTTCTCACACTTGGTGGTCAAGGTCAGAAAGGCTAAACCTGAGCCACTGGCAATTAAGCAAGGCACAAGGAGAGAGCACAGAATTGGGCCTGGGCAAACTGGGGTGTTGATGGTGTCCCTCGTTCCCATCGCCATCCTCCTCTGCTCATCAAACATAGGCCAAACTGAGACAGGCACTAATCTCAGAAGTCATTAGATGGCCTAAGAGCAGAAGAGGTGTGAGTACTGCTGAGCAGCATGTCTGCCCTGAGTCAGCCTTCATTAGCTGCTCAGCAAAACCAGCAGGGAAGAAGACTGGTAGGTGGGAGAGAGATAACCAGCTGCAGGGGCTTGGCGCCCCCCTGAAGGCCTGTGCCCAGGCAAGGTCAACTGCAGACCTCTCACACCTTCAAATCATTTGTTTATGACATCTGCCTTCAGTTTTCCAGGGAGGGCATGGTTAGGATGACAAATTCATTAAGGCAATTTACAGTGTCTAGAACCTACCAAGCCTACCTGTTAAATATAATAATAAAGCAATACCAACAACAGTAATTATTATTCTCCTTCAAAAGCATGAGTTAAAGGCAGAATAAAGCTAGGTTTAAATAGCACATCAGATAGTTTCCCAGTGTTATCTACTAAATAAATCACTTAAACTCTGTTTTTTGTTTCTTCATCTAAAAACTAAAGACACAAGGTTGTTGTGGGGGTAATAGAAGATACTATTTTAAAGTTTAGCTAGCCACCCCCCAGGACTTCACAGGGAGAGGGGGAGTGGTCTCCCCACATAAGATTGTTCTTCAACAAATCCAACACCTTTCTGCAGGTGATGCCTTATTTTATACATGAACTAGGCTTAGTCACGGTGCCCACATATGTGGACAAACATTATTGTGGATTTTACTGTGAAAATGTTTTTCAAATGAGATTAACACTGAAGTCAGTGGACTTTGAGTAAAGTATCTTGTCCTCCCTAATGCAAGTGGGCCTCTTTCAACCAGTCAAAGGTTTGAACAGGACGAAAGTCCAACCTTGCCCAAGCAAGAGGGAATTCCACAGTGATCTTCAAACCTGACGCTGAACATTAGCTCCAGCCTTACTGAACCCACCCAGCAGATTTTGGACTTGTCAGCTTCCAATAAATCTGTCTGTCTATTCATTTCCTGTTAGCTCTGTTTGTCTGGAGAATCCTGATCGATACAGACACCAAGCTTCTGATTGCCAGAGTGATGCAGTAGGGGCAATCTACCTACCAGCCGGCCTGATCGCTAAGAAAACAAGATGATCACTCATCTGACATCAGGTCCATGTGCTAGATTGTGCTTCCAGTCTGAACATCACCAAGCTCACACTGATGATGAGGACGGCACGGAACTGAAGGAATGAAAGTCCTAGAGAGACCTGGACCAGACCTCACCTGGGAGGGTGGGAATTTATCCTTTCCAAAATGCATGCCGTCTTTGTTATTTACCAGACATTGTGCTAGAAAGTGGGGATACAGCAATAACAAAAATAATAAATTTCAGTGGATCAAATATACAGTCTATTGTAGGAAACAGTATAATTCTATCAAGAAGAGAGCAAAAAGAAAACTTAAATTTCAGACATATTCAAATGGGAAAAATGTAGAGTAGAAAGAATATGGTAATGGTAGTAAACAAATATTTAGGCCTTCCTCTGTGTGGACATTATTTTAGTGCTTGAAGTATATTGCTCCATTTTATGCTTACAGTGAACCTATGAGACAGAATCTGTTACCATCTTGCTTAAAGATGAGGACACTGAGACTCAGATAGGCCAGGCTAGGACTTGCACCCAGTCTCTGCAGTCTGGCTCCATGATCTCAATAGCTCTCTAGGAACTAAAATTAGGAGACTGCTCATTCCAAGTCTGTCCATAGTCTACCATCCTACTAGGCAGTCCATGTCCCGTTCTAGAAAGTTCAGTGGCTGTCAATCAGCTAGGCTTAATTGCACCATTTTCTTCTTTCTTTTCTTTTCTGTTTTCTTTCTTTTTTTGAGAAATTCAAACAAAATATATCTAAAGCTGTTCAGGACTCTGCCATGTTGTCACTTTGTCAGGTGGCAAATTCAGGGAGAGGCCAGAATTCAGCTCTCTGAATTCTGTTACCTGGGTTATGGGAAGGACATCCAATTACTTATTTTTATCACAGCCCAGCCCTTGCTCATGAATTTACTCCATAAATGACTGCCACCTACCAGCATAAGACAGTTGCTAAATAGCAAGGATTCAGAGGATGTGTGAGAGAACTGTTACTGCCTGCAGCCTAAATTAACCTGGGGACCCAACACTGAACACTTGAAGCTTCCAAGAAGAAGGAAGCAGGCTATGTGGTAGGTCCTGCAGGGCAATCTCAAGGAAGGCATTCTCTTCTCCAGTAGCTTTTCCCGTAGGTATTCATGGCATCCTGGGGCATGTCACCGCAGCAAAGTAATGATGCTGCCTCTTTGGTTTCCATGGAAACCAAACTGGGACAGGAAGAACAAGAGGTTCCTCAAGGTCATCAGTACCAAGGACCACAGAGACAAACACAGATTCCTCCCCTCCTCCTCAGCTTAACAGTGGCTTCTCTAGTCAAGCAGGCCTGGGCCCCCCAGACCTTTGCTCTGTGTGAGTGCTCTAGGGGAGAGAAGTACCTGTCTTGGAGTGACTGGGCTCCTGGCTTCTCACTGCCTCCCACCTGGCCTGGTGTCTGGTTCCCTTGACATGCCAAATGTAAGAATGAATGAACAGCCCCACATCCTCCCCCTCCTTCCCATGGCCCCCAAGCCTCTAAGTGCGTCATCTTCAATACTGGCTTCAGCGAATGACTTCCTGGAGCCAGAGATTGCTGCCTGGAGGGCCATCTGAACACCAGAAGGAAGCCGGCTCTGGTCAGATGCAGAACAGGTGGCAGTGACCTGCAGCCAAGCACTATGGCACACTTCCAACCCCACTGCTTTCCCTGGGTGCCCACCCACAGTGTCTCTCTTCAGCTCCTCTTTCCTGCTACTCCCCCTGCCTTCCCAAGGCCCTCACCTGTTTCTAAGAAAAGACCCTTTGCCTTCTAGAAACCAGGATTCAGAGGAAGAGAGCTGGCCATTCCATTGGAGCTGTTTTTCCGTGGTGTGGATTTGCGTCAGGGTCTGGTCTGCAGAGCTGGGAGCAGTCGCTAATGGACTTCCAGCAGTCAGGCCCTGTCACCTGGTCATGGCAAGTCTGGGATGCTGGGTACAGAACCCAGAAGCTATCCGGCTGAGTCCCCTGGTAACCAGCAAAAGACAAGTCTTTTCCTTCCCTCCTTGGCTTCAGCTGGGATCTGAGCTATGCCTCACTTTCTCCATCCTGGTATCCATGGAATTGCACAAGACTCTAGTCCTCTCCCTAGCTCTACTTCATGGGTTTTCACATCTGCAGCTTCAGCAGATCTGAGGCACAGCCCCAGGGAGACCCTATCCGCAGGAGACTGGAGAACTGGCTTCTTCTTTTGTTTTTAGGACTATGGCTTCAGACATTTTAAAACAACAACACAGGAAACAAGTGGTGGGAGCAACCGTGGGGTAATAATGATTATTTTTATTATTAGGATCCAAGTATGTCTGTTTCAGTTCCTAGGAGCAGCCCATCTACCTTGTGTGAAATTATAGAGCTGGGTACAATCACATACCTTAGAAGATGCTTTGAAAAACTCAAAGTCATTTGCATTGAATCAGAGAAAGGGAGTGGGGTGGTGGGGTGGGGTCAGGTGGACCCCATGACTTCATTAGCCATGGGCCCTTAGGGAGAGCAGCAAACTCTCTTCATCCTCTCTGTGTATGATGTGGGCTGCTCTGAGCCCTTAAGGCTGTTCCAGCTGCATGAGGGATTAACACTCACTCCCCAGGGCCCAGGCTAAGGGGACTCCTATCTGCACTGTGGCTCGCTTCATCTCATTTGTTGGTGACAGGAGGGAGAGGAGGAACCAAAGCCACAGGTCAAGTTCACTGAGCCAGGTCTTTGCCAGCATTAGGCACCTGCCATCCATTTAACCCACATAACAAACCACAAGGCAGGTGCCATTACTGTCTCCATCTTACAGGTGAGGAAAGTAAGGCTTTCAAAGGCAAGAGAGGTGTACGGAGTCAGCTAGAGAGCATGGGGACACAACTGTGATCCAGACACTCTGCTAAGGTCCAAACTCACAAGGAGGAGTTGACCTAAGATGTCTCTGAGAATCCTGGAGAAAGCTCATCATGTTATTGTCATGGTCCTAGCTGGAAAAAGCATCCTCAAATAGGGTGAGGGGAGACTGAATAAAAGGGCTATTTGGAAATGTGTGGGCTGGGTTTAGTGGAAGCCATGGGGATGGTGCAGCCTCAGGAACTGAGGGCCTGGGTGAAGAAAGGTTTTCATAGAGATCACCTCACCCCCACCCTGGGACCTGGAGCCTCTAAGTCCACCTAGGACCCCACAGGGCAAAGGTCCCGCCATCTCGTTCTCCTGACCTCCCCAGTCTCATGCAGTTGCTTGCCTTGATGCTGGTCATAAGGCCAGTGGGGTGGGGAGCAGAGCTTGGAGAAGAGTGAGGCAAGGCAGAGGCATGGAATGTAGGAGTACCCTTCCACAGGAGTACCAGGCTTCCCCCCGAAGGGATCCACTCTCCAGGGTCACAGGACAGGGAGCCTCCCCACTCTGCCCATCTCTCCAATGCCCCCTTGGAGTGGGCTGGGGTAGTGGAGGGGCAGTAGTAGGCATCTCTTCCTTTGGGAACTTGATGAATGCCAACAGAAAGGGACATCCCTACATAAAGTTAGATGGAGCCCTGGGCAACAAGAAGGGAGCCCACCTCCAAACCATTGAAATCATGTCTTCCAAGAAAGTACCCCTAACAGTGCCCTGTACTTGGCTCCAGCACTCAAAGTCCTGAGAAATGGAGGAGCCCCCCCATCTCTGGAGGATGACTGACCTCCACCCCCAGGGCCCAGATCCTATTGCTAAGCTCTCAGGTTCAAGGAAAGAAGCCCATCTCAGGTGAGAGCTCTACATCTATCTTGGGCTGAATGAATCAGAGGAAGACAAACATGGAGCCAGTCTCCTCCATCCCCTCTCCTGCTCCTCAGCTCAGAGGCTCTCCGGCATCACCACATGCAGATTCCCCCTCCCCTTCCCTGTCCTCCTAGGTACCATGGGTCATAGTCTGGGGAAGCTGCCATTCTGTTGTGCAGGCTCCTACAGACCCTTCCCAGTCCTGGTCCTGTTCGCTCTCCAGGAGAGCCAATGCCCACATTTCTTCCCAGAAGGAACAGTGGACAGAGGCAGAGGCCTCACTTCTGACAGCTTGTGACTCAGTGTCTACAACCACCAGAGCTCCCTGGGTCATCCACAAGGTAATAGAAGGATGCTTCTTCCCTGCAAAGGCACTGAAAGAGCCACCGACATACCTCAGGAGTGGACAGAAGCAGCAGGGAACACACCTCACTAACTGGAAGCCCATGCTCATAGAATCATGCATATCAGGTAAAGAAGACTGTAGAGATCGTTATTTCCAGCCTTTCCCATTTCTAGTCCAAAAACGGTGTCACTTCAGATAATTTGGTGAACATTAGCATCGCCTGTGACCTTTCTCAGTACTGTACATTTCTCAGTTTTGCAATTCTCCCTGCAGTCTTATGGAGTTCTTTTCCAGTTAAACAAGAAGTTTTCCCAATACCACACATCAGGAGAATGGGCGGCGGGGCAGGGAGGGTGTTCAATGCTAAGATTGAATCCAAGTTAATGTATTCTCATGCCGCTCTGCCTTAAATCACTTTCCAAGCCACTGAGACACAATACTGAACACCCAAAACCTAAAGGAGAAGTTTACTTTGGCTCAGTTTCTGAAGTTTCAGTCCACAGTTGGCCAGCTCCTAGGCAGAAATGGCATGGTGGAGGAGCGCCGAGGAGGGAAGCTTCTTTTTACATCATGGTGGCCAGGAAGCAGAAGATGAAGAGAGGAGCCAGGGGGATGGATACACACTCCCAGGTCTCGTGCCCAGTGAGCCACCTCTTGTAACCAGGTCCGTTTCCTAACGCGAGTCAGCTCTATTGCCTGCATCTATTGCCCAATCACCTTCCAAGGCCCTGCCTAAGAGCACATGAGACCAAAACCATAGCAGGCACCTTCTCCCTCCTGTTTCTAGGAGGCCTCTGCAGTCCCTGGCAGGATACCCCCACCACCAGGCTCCCAGTGCTCTGCCACCAAGCAAATCTCTGAAGAGCCATCCCAGGACAAGGGCAGTTAGCCCACTGCTCACTTTCTGCAGAGGTCAATGAAGCTGCCCTGCTGCTGGATTGAGGCCCCAATGCAGCATCCTATGGCCCTTAGTACAGAAGGCGGGGACTAGAGGTGCCTCCATTTCCCTCTTCCAGCCACTGAAAACCAAACTTGTCAGGGTTCAGGTCTGCACTGCTGGTTGCGGTACCTTCTCAGGAAAGACTCATTGATGTACTTCCTCAGCACCCCCACTGAATAGAGGGGATTCACTTTTCTTGCTACAATTTATCTCAATCCTAGAGGGACTATGGATCAACAACCCTCAGTGGCCTTTCCAGAAACATCATGCTTTGGTGCATGAAAAGACAGCTGTGCTTTTGAAGAGTTGGGCCCTTCCACCTATGGTTGGCTACAGTGGGAGGTCCTTCTGACTCACTCTAGCTTAAAATTATAGTTTTCATGTAGAAATAAACTTTGTTCTCATTCTACTTCCTGTTTGAAAAATGAAGTTACTACCTGTAGGAGGGGTCCTGGTTGAGTTCAAGATGGGACTCAAGACTGTGCATGGATCCTGGCAAGGAGCTATCCAAGACAAATTCTGAGGAGCTGCTTCCATTTATCATGCAAATCTATCATGCCAGCCCTGACCCCAAACATCTGGTGGCCAAGTCAGAGATGAAACTCACAGCCATTCCACTCACTCCTTAGAGAACAGAAGGGACCAAGTTTTGTTTAAGACACTGAGCTAGTGTGGGGAGAAGTGACAGGTATCCTCTGTCCCTCATCCCAGAGGAATGCTGTGCTAGCTGCTTATGGCCCCATCTCTGAAGCAGACATGAGAGCACTTTCCTCAGTCAGAAGCAACCTTGGACAGCACTTTGGTGCAAATGTGTCCTCTCCAAAACACAGGAGCTGCTGGTGTGAGAGTATTGGGAGGTGAGGCCTTTCAGAGGTGATTAGGCTGTGCAGGTTCCTCCCTTGTGAATGGAATTAGATGCTCTATGTAGGTGCTTGGTGGAGGGAATTTGTTCTCCTCTTACCCTTGTGTCTTCCTTCATATGAAGACACAGAGTTCCTCTCCACTGCATTCAAGGCATCATTGTGGAAGCAGAGAGGAAGCACTTGCCAGACACCGAACCATCTGGCACCCTGCTCTTCAGCTCCCAGCTTCCAGCACTGTGTGAAAGTAAATTTCTTTTCCTTATAGATTTCTCAGTCTTGGTATACATTACAGCAGCCCAAATGGACCGAGACAGAGTGAGTGTCAGTGGCCATCAGCAACCTACACATACCCTCTGGGGCACAGAGGCCGCACTGCGTCATCAGCAACAGGTAGCGTGGGCACAGCTATCCATGGATGTTCCCTGGGGTAGTCTGGGCACTGGCAGCATTAGAGGGTTTGTCACAATAGGCCAAAGCATGAAAAGAGGGAAGGGGAGTTAAGAATCACCCCGAATTAAGCACATCCAGAGATTCCCAAAGGACTGGGAAAAAATTGAAGTGCCTAGGACTCCTGAGTGTGAGAGGGCAGAGTGAGAAAGGAGTAGGAGCAAGGTGGGAAGGAAGACGACCACCAGAGAGGGAGGAAGCAGACTGCGGTTGGCATCTATTTGGCCCACAGGTGGTGCTGCACACTGAAATAGGACCTATGCCTGTGAAGATGGAAAACTCAGTACCTACAGTTCTCACTCCTGGGAAATGGTGACCATCTTTATCGTCCAGCTGGTATCACATGCAGCTTTGTGGGTGAGGACACAAAGGGGAAACTACAAGAGGATGGGACCTCTGTCCCGGTCTCTGTTTCTGCTTGCCTGTGGCTACCAGCCAGTGATGTGCTGAACACCTGCTGCCACTCAGCCTCCAGCTAGTGTCACTGTCAGTCCCACTTGGGTTCCTGGCCTGCTGGACCCCAGGAGGGCTTGCTAGTCCTGGCCCACAGCTCCCATGCTTGCTCTTCTGATACTCTGGGGAAAGCTTACAGCTTGCCAGCCCCTACCTGCTTCTCCCTACCTGCCAGCCACACCCCACCAGCCTCTCCCAGGCAGCTTCTCCACTTCCCAGGTGGGGCTTTGCCCCTAGGAGGCTCTCATGAGTCATGCTCCAGCAAACAGGGAGCAGCAAGTGTTGGGGAGGGAACCTCTGCCCCCTCCCCAGGCTTCCAGCCTTTTCCCAATACTCCCTTCCAAGACCCTTCTCCAAAGAGAGAAAGGAGAAATAGCCACATTATCCTGGAGAGTGGTTACTGCAGCTTCAAGATGCTACTTCCTCGAAGCAGTGTGCTCCATGCAGTAAGCACCTCCATGGAGGGCCTTGCCTCAGCTGGACTTGGCCCTCTTTTCTACATTTTAATCTTGCCTTGGACAGGGGCAAGACCGAGTCTTGGAGATAGGCCAGCCAGCCTCACCAGTTGGGCAAATGAATTCAAGGCAGGCTTTGTAGACGTGGCCCATCCTGGCTGTCAATCCAGGGCATGTGTTTCACTTCCTGACCATCATCCTCTGCTAAGACACATCCAGTATTTCAGTTTTTATAAGAATCATGAACTTGGAGGTATTGGGCATAGTCTGAGCTCTTACTAATGTGGTATGTTTCTTATATTTTCCTATCATAACTTGGAAATTACAGTTTCTCCAATTAGGTCCTCTAAGTGAAAAAATAAATGAGTAGTCAGTCAAACTCCAGGCATTCCCAGGCCATTCTAGTCCTTGACCTTGAATGCTGGGCAGAATAGACATAGATGAGGTTAGAGAAGTAGATACATGCTAGAAATTGTAATGACGAGGCCCATGCCACTGCAAGGGGACTGAAATATACTGTAGAGTTGTGCCTCTTAGAATGTGGTCCATGGATCAGTGCAGTGTGACATGTATTAAAAATTCTGGATCTACTTATTCAGTCTTTGTGGATGGGGCTCAGGAATCCACATACTCCAGAAGAAGATGCTTGTATCTGAAAACACTGGCATCACTGATTGAGAGGTCAACTGAAGGATACGAGCAAAGAGATAACATACGTCATAGTTTGGTCACTTTGGGTGCATTTTATGGGATGATTTTTTAAACTGGAAAACAGACAACTCAGTATTGTAAGACTCAGGATCTGAACTAAACCACCAACAGTGGAGACAGAGCAATATGAGGAGGTCAACTCAAGAGTTTCTGGCTTGAGTGACTGAATAAAGGATAATTAGGAAATTCAGAAAAAGTTTAGGAGGAAAAGTATTAATTGCTCTAGGCATTTTGAGTTGAGGGGCCTGTGGGCTTTGTAGATAGAAGCTGTTTGTGGGGAAGGTGAAGGGAGGGATGTGGAGCTCAGGATACAGTTCTAAGTTAAAGATCCAAGTAGGTGAGAAAGAAATTGTTTAGGATGGGAGCAATTTCCCAGGAGAAATGTAACAGCAAAGAAAGAGACGCGAGGAATATCAACATTAAAGGGAAAAATGGAAGAAAAGTTGTCCAATGAATGGGGCTTATTATTTAAGAAAGTATTTTTGGTGTCTATTTAGATAAATTTATATTTGAAGAGGACAGAATGTGTTGGTGAAGTAATGGAAGATATGGCTCTATATAAGCAGTATTCCACCCAGGCTATTTAATAAATGCACTCAATAATCACAATGAGACTTATGCTTTAGCCTGTCAAATGCCTTAGGGAAAGAAGGAGAGAAGATTGAGTTGGGTGGAAGAACACCTCCATTATCACTGCTATTTAGGGATGTAGATATAACTGAAACCTGTTCAAAGGCTCAGGTCCCTTCATGTTGAGGAAGTAAATATTCTTTCAGTAAAATTCCCTTCAGTAAGCAATGCCACTAGCTGACCTTTTCAGGTGTGAATATAAGAAAAATCAAAATGATACTTTAAAAGTACAAAGTGGAAACTGCTTTTCTGTACCTCACATTGGAGTAGGGGCAGAAGGGATATTTGTTTTAAATGTCTCTTGGCTGGGAATAAAATGGATTTTGCCCCTTTCCCTCTTTGTGTGCATGTTGTTGGTAATAATTTACAAAGCATTTTTCTATTTATTCAATACTTCCATTCCCCCAGTAAATATTTAACCATGGTTGTACCTTAAGAAAAGTAAGAAAATTTACACTGAGTGCTTTCCTTTGTACCAAATTTTACTTAGTGTGTTATGTGTATAAACCCATTTGCTCTGTACAGTCACAGAAAAAGTGCTGTTCCTTTATCTTCTAGAAAAGTAAACAGAGAGTGGAAAGGTCAAATGACTTAACCAAGGTCACCAAGTAAGAAGGAGCTACTGGCAGGATTCACACCAGCCAGCCTGGCTTCTGTCCTTATTCTTTTGCCCATTAGATTTTACCTCTTTCTGTTCAGAGGACCTACTGGTTATTAACAAGAGGAGCTGTTTAGATCATTCAAGTACTTTTGAATTTCTCAGAGGAATCCAAATGTAGTCAACAACTATGGACTGACACTAGGGTTTATGATAAATAAACAATCAGTGAAGCAGAATAATTCATAAATGTTCTTCCATGCTATCAGGTGATGTGAGTTTATAATATATGTACATTTCATTACACAGTTTTATGCATATTTATCACTTTAGATGGCTTTCACTTGTCTAGTTTTAACTAGATAATATATTCTCTGAAGTTAGGAAGTGCACATTCCCAATATTCTCTATATAGGAAAGCAGTGAAAGATCAGTGATGCATTTTTAATGAATGAGTCAAGTAATGAAGGGGAGCGCAGATGAGCCTCTTTCAGCTCACAAAAATATTTCCAGTTATTTTCCAAACTGTCTGAATTGGGAAATCTCAATCTAAAATATGTGTTAGGGCTTGGTTTATTTATCTTTTAGCATAGATTTAAATACATTTTTATAACTTCCACAGAAGTGTGGCCATATGGACATGATTCTTTTTGAAAGGATCCCATAGGCTCCATAGTATTATGAGGCACTTTTTTTTAATACATAAAAAACAAATTTTGCCTGAGCTGATCTTTGAACCTAAGGTCTGCAATTGGAGGTTGGCTGTGGTTCAAAGTTACTCCCAAACTCCCCTGCCAACACACCGAATGCTTCCCTCGCCCTATCCTTCTCTTTTTCTCCCTTCCACCTCTCTCCTTTTAGGATCTTCTCTAGGTACAAGGCCTGTCTACTAGAAAACGTCTGTTATTAAGTATCAAAGAATGTGGTTGTCAAAGCCTTTCTGCTGAACATCCTAAGAGGACTTCTGCTCCTGGCTATGGAGAATTTAGCAATTTAGCATGATCTAGATGAGGATAAAAAATTTTTTTGAAATGGCTCTTGAAGATATTGTTAATTCTTGTGAGTTAATAAAATTTGGGAAATTATTAGAAAAAATCCAGAAGCAGTCCGAGGCCCAGAGAGGGGATTTCAGGGTCTGGAGTCACTTTCTACCTGGGGGTAAGAGTTGATTCTATTTACATCTCCTTCTCAAATGAGAATATAATCATTATTTACTGCAAACATGTACTAATAAAGATAAGCATTTCAAAGGAGGAGTTGATTCTAGAAGAGGTTTGGTGCTCACCATGTCGGGGGACCCAGCACTGATGAACCCCCTTTCTTCTGGGTTGGGGCCACTTGCAAGACTGCAGAGCAAAGTACACAGAAATGGATTCCCCTCGATGAGACAGCAGTTCAGCTGCAAGCTCCTAGTTTCTGAAATTGGACTGAGATAGGTCCGAGTGTTGGCATCCCTACATGCAAAGGAGAAGCAAGAATGAGGACTCTCTGGAGGAAAATGATATTATCCTAGTCCTCAAGTTATTTTACCAAACAGTCTTTCAGAAATAATGTTCAGCACACAATGAGGAATAAGAGGCGTACAAGGAGCAAAGAAAAGAGGTGAAGAGAAAAAACTAAGCAATAAAAAACAGGTACTCAAATGGAAAATACTAGATGTGAACTTTAAAATATCTATGCATGTATGTTTTAGATGATAAAAGATCATATTTTTAAAATGGAATATTCTAGAACTGAAAATTACAAAAGTTACTTTTAAATTGCCATGGGTATATTTAATAACAGACTAATTAATCCTGAAAGGAGAATTATTGAACTTACAGACTGGTGAAAAAATACCCAGCATGACTCAGAGAAACAAAACAATGAGAATAAACAGAGTAAGAGTAAACAAAGATAATATAGTTGGGGGGGGGGAAGAAGGGGGAGGGGCCAGGGAGGAAGGGAGGAAAGGAAAGGTGGAAAATGGGTATTAGGCAGTTCACAGAGCCAGGTGTTCAGTTTGGAATAAACCTTACTTGGTGATTTGCCAGTATGTTACATTTCACAACACAAAAGATTTTATTAAAAAAAATAAGCAGGTGGGTGAAACTGGGAAATATGGTACATGTCAGATTAGGGAGTTGGGCTCTTAGAAAATACAGAGAATATCAATTGTTTTGCTAATGTTCTTTTAAAAATTGAGTAATAACTTCATCATATTTAGTTACTTACCATGCTTTATATTTTTAAGATGTACATAAATTACCCATAGTTATTTGGCTTTTTAAATTTATAAATGAATTTTAAAAAGATAAAAGTGTGTGTGTGTGTGTGTGCTTATATATGTATGCACATGAGAAATTCATTCACATTTGAACTGGAAGCCATTGATGGCCAGATGTGTGAGGAACCTTTCTATTATATGTAACAAAAACATAAAATAAACAGATAAAAGGAAATTAAGGGGAAAGGAATGAAAGGAACATAATAATAATACCCTCTAATATCTCAAATATAGGTCCTGTTTTGATCTATTAAACAAAGAAAAAGATATAGAAAACAAAAAAAATTCAATGAACAGTAAATAATTATTAGAAATTTAAAATACAGAATTTCTTTCTTTCTTTTTTTTTTTGGTACCAGAGATCGAACTTGGGACCTTGTGGTTGCGAGGCAGGTGCCAGAACCACTGAGCTAAATCCCTGGCCCTCAAATACAGTAAAAATTCAGTATAGGGATTATTTTGAAATGAGTAAATATCTCAGAAAATAAAAACAAAATGTCAGAGATGAGTGATAGGAGAGCAAATGTAACATAAATTGAAGATCAATCCAAAAGTTCCAAAATCCAAATAATAGGTGTTTGGAAAGGTTTCTTTGAGAAGAAAATTTAAAAAAATAAGAATGCTTTAAATCCCTGAAATGGACCATATATTTGCAGACTGAAAGGGCCATGTGGGACCAGGTTGGATACACCTGTAATCCCAGCTGCTTGGGATGCTGAAGCAGGATTAAGAGTTCAACACCTGCCTGGGGAATTTAGCTAGACCCTCTGTCTAAATTTAAAAACAAAGTGAAAAAGGGACTGGAGATGCAGCTGAGTGATAGAGCACTTGCCCTGTATGTGCAAGGCCCTAGATTCAATCACCAGAACTGCAGGAAAACAAAGGGTGGGAGCAGGGAGTGCCCAGCTCAATGAGTGCGTAAAGACTCACACCAAGTGGGGCAGCAGTAGCATTCTGAACACCGTGAAGAATGAGAAGACTGAAAATTTCCAAAGTGGAAAATGGATCATGTGTAAGGATCAATAAACAGAATGGCATCAGACTTCTCAACAGCTAGATTTGCCTTAGGAAAAAAAAAGCAATACTATCAAAATTATGAGGGGAGTTGATTTTCACTTAGAATTCTATGTTAAGCCAAGCCTTGGAGTGTAAAAAATACTCCTCTTTAAGAGTAAAAAAAGAAAAAAGGGATACCTTTTGATGTTCAAAGTTAGTAAAACTATTTTCCTTCCAACTTTTTACTTTTTTTATGTTTAATTTTTATTTTTTATTTTTGGTACCAGGGATTGAATTTAGGACCTTGTGCTTGAGAGGCAGGTGGTGGCACCACTGAGCTAAATCCCCGGCCCTCCTTCCATCTTTTTAGATAAGACAGTGGAAGGTGGGTCTGGGAAACAAGGGACTGTCCCCAAGCCAGGGTTGAGGGGTCTTCCATGCTCACAGCAGTGACACAGGCCCAGAGGACTCCTGTGGACTCAGCCAAGAGGACCCACCATCCAGAGCTTGGGGACAGCCCTCCATGACCTGCTCCAGAAAGAAAAGCACAAGAAATGGAGACTGGGTGACATGGAGAGGAAACGCACAGTTCCACAGCAGAGCCTAAGGATGAGTAGGTGCCTGGAAAATATGGAACACTGATCACTAGGCCATGGGACACACAGAGAAAAGTGTGATGGAAATGTGTCATGTGTGTGTGCATGTGTGCTTCAGTCTGGATCTGCAGTGCCTCTCACAAGCTCCTGTGCTGAGGACTTGTTCCCCACCTCCACACTATTGGGAAGTGGTTGAAAATTTTCGAAGGCAGGGCCTCCTGGGAGGTTTCATGTCACTGAGTGAATGCCCTTCAAGGGAGGGTGGGACACTGGTCTTCTAATTTTCTCTTTCACTCCCTGGCCATGAGGTAAGCAGCTGTCTCCTCTGGGCTCCTACCAGGACGTACTGCCTCCCCACAAGCCCAAAGTAACAGAGCCAGTCAGTCCCAGGGAAGCTCTGAAACTGTGGCCACAATAAAGCGGTCCTCATTATAAGTTGTTTATTCTAGGTATCTGTTAGAGTAGCATAAAGCTAACAGTGTATGTGTGTGCCTGTGCTTTTAGGGCAGTGACCTGGCCCAGCACTATGAAGACAGTGTTATCCTCATAGCCGTTAGGTCAGCACAATATAATATTTAAAATGGAAAAATAAAGAACTAAAATAAATAAAATTTATTATTTAGAAAATGGGCCAGTAAATATCATAAGCATCACCCAAAAGAAAAGGTTGACTCTGGGCAGAAATTAAGCAATGAATGGGAACTGCTGTTTTATTTTAAATAGAGCCTTGTGACTCTATTTGACTTTAAAAACTATTTGGATCATTTTCATTATGAAAATAAAAACTGTTACAAATGGCAGTTGCCAGGAGCTATTAGACTAATTCTCACATCTCACTGAGCATACCATTGCCTTTCACTTATATGATTGCTATGGCTTGCCCCTCACAAAATAAAGAATATTTGTTTAATAATTTAAATACATGAAATGCCCCTTGAAAATTATTGAGTCCCATAATGAAAGCAAATTTGAGTTCTTCAGATTTTCTTTTTAACTTTTTCTGAGTTTTTATTTCAACTATATGAAAAGTCTTTAAATATGTGCAAGTATAAGGAAAAATTATTGTACTGCATATGATACATGAATGTATTCTTTAACAGTACATACACAAGTGCAGAGCAAAAACCCTCTCTGGCAAACTGAGGGCCCATTTATACACCGCAGCTGAGTTCTTCTTCTTCCAACAAGGAACATGGCAGGAAGCTTGAGCAGCTTTCTATCCATAAGAACTAAAGTGGGAGAATGCAGGACTGGCAGAAAGACAAGGGTCATGAGTTCTTCAGATTTTTATCTGTTCATCTTACTCATCTTTTTTCATGGCTGGTTCCTAGAAAAGTGCTTATTAGCAGTCACTAATCAGCTCCCAGTGTTTTCTGCCAGAACATTGCTCTTAAAACTGCTTTTATAAAAGTGGGGTGGGAAGAGATGAGAAAGCATCACAGGAAAGCTGAGTGAAGCTTCCCCATCACAGGACACTTCTGGATAAAAACTCTGACAACATCACCCTCTAGTGGCCTCTTAAAAATACTAATTCTACGCAGTAGGCACATCTAGCCTGGATCTATCTGAAGCTTCTGGTGATAACAGACATTTCTATACTATTGGGCTGAGCTTAGGAAAACTAACAAAGTTTGTTAAAGTTACTGCTTCTAGTGGCCCCCTTTTTACTAGCTTACAAACTAGTGAAGAAATAGAGAATTGATAATTTCTAAGAAGTGCTAGTGTATTACGAGAATGACATGAACAAATGGCTAGCTCATACTGTATTAGGTCATTGGTGGTGCTCTCATACTGTATTAGGTCATTGGTGGGGCTCTCTGATGATGAGATCTCAGGCAAGAGGTGGCCTTCCATGAGAGCTCTCCGGGCTATGGTGAACTCCAAAGGCAGATGTACAGGTCAGACTGAACAGTCTGGAGTTATGTGCCCATGGAAGTCTGGAAGGAATAGGCTCCAAGAAGGGAGAGAGGGAAGACGGGGATACAGTTCATCACTCAGCAGTGGGCAGCAGGCAACTGGCTTCTCAATGCATGGGATATTAGTTCTCAGGATCCCACAAACATAACACAAACTCAGGTTAGGAGGGACTTCAAAGGTTCGCCTCAATCCCTCACTGATCTTTCAGTCCCTCCTACAATACCCTTGCTTGCTGCTCATGCATTTCTGATTGCTTCCATCATCAGTATCCATCAGAACTAGTTCAAATCCTGTTCTGAGAACTCTGTACACACTTAGGCTGGCTCTTGTGCTTGTCCTGCCCCTCTCACATCTCCTGTCTTTCACTGTAGTGTGGGCTATAGCATAGTGAAAGTGTTGGTGAGGAACCCAGCAGGTGCCAGTGTAGGTGATCAGGTGCCTTCCCTATGGCTCAGAGGGCCCTGGAGGATGGTTCTTTCCAATGCTTGTCAACTTGAATTAATTTAGATTTTGGATCAGTGACTGAATCATGGGGGCACTATACTCATAATAGATTAACCCTCTGATTTTCATAGCTGAATGTGCTGTGAGGATGGGGGCCCATTAGAGGAGGTGGGTCACTCGGCAAAAGCCTTGGAGAGTATTGCTTGCTGGCTCTCTTTTCTTGTGCTCTGCTTCCTGGACACCACGAAGTGAGCAGTTTTGGTCCACTATGCCTTTCCACTGTGATGCTCCTGCCTTGCAGCCAGCCAACCCTGGAATGCAACCTGGAAACCATGAACCAAAATAAACCTTTAAATTGTGGGTGTCAGGGATTTTGTCTCAGCAATGGGAAAGCTGACTAAAGCACACTGGGGGCAGGAATGCCTTGCTTTGCTTCTGACTTGCATTTTAATCACTCAGACTATAACCTCCAGTGCTCCACTCCCTTGCCACAACACCTGGAGGTTCCACATACAGGACCTTACCCATGAGTCTCCTGGGTCCACAGCAGGAAACAGTTTGTGTGTTAAGGTAGATTTTGGTGGTGTTACTACAGCCCAAACTAGCCTATCAGTCAGGAAGGAGGGGCTGCACTCTGCAGCTCAGTGCCTCAACCCCACCCCCACCCCCCACCCCCACACTGGGCACTCCTAGGTCAGGATTCCTGGTCTTTGAAACCCTGTGAACCAGCAGTGTAACAGAGATGCAGACTGCAAGCTCTGCAGTCAGAGCCTGGGTTGGACTCACATTTCACTTCAGAGGTAAGGACTGAGGCACATTACTTATATTTTCTAGGCCTGAGCTTCTTAATTTGTAAAGGAGCAATAAAATAAGAATGGTACCTCACACAACTTGTTAGAAAGATAACATGTTAGCATTAATGTATGCAAACCACTTAGGGTAGCCTATAGCTGGTAAATTAGTAACTTGTTAGAGCTACTAGCTACTATCAGTATAATCACTATAATGTCTTCTCTGGAAAAGTATGTTGACTCAAGGCCAGCTTGAACTACATAGTGAAACAGTCTCAAAAAACCAACAAAATGAAATGTAAAACTCAAATGATGTTGAATCAGGAAAAATTAGTGTTTAATAATGAAAAATTTTTTATTACTTATTTAGTTTTACCATCCAAAAATGGACAGTCAAAGCCATCTCTCCTGCAACTGTTTTATAAAAAATACCAGACCTGTTTCCCTCTACTATTCTTTGGAGTAATTCATAATCCTGCTTCCATTCCTGCCACTGTGTGGAATGATTGAGCAGCTGGGGCAGTACAACAGAGTGGACGCATGTAGAAAGCAACACCGCTGCAAGGAAGGCACAGTACAGAGATCCCCAAGATCACTTCCCTAAACTTCGAAGTTCTCAGATCCAATGGGTAACAGAGGTCAAATACAGAATGCAGACACTGTTCAGCAGTCATAATCAGCGCTGGATAAAGGTTCTCACTGAATAACTGAAATATTTTTACTGAGACCTCAGGGTAAGCAGAGGTTTTCTCCATGTTGTATTCCAAGGTTCACTGTGAAGTCTCATCTTGACTGCCTCAGTATGTCTTGCCTCTCTACTTAAAAAGACATTCTTGCAAGATACAGCAACCATGTTTAACCTTTCAATTTATTTCCTTCAGAAAGGTTGACTCAAGAGCTAGTGATGTAGCTCAGGGGCACAGCGCCTGCCTGGCAAGCGCGAGGTCCTGAGTTTGATCCCTGGTACAAAAAAAAAAGGTTCACTCTGAATAAATTTTTTTAAAAAAATTTTTTGGGTACCGGAGCTCAAACTCAACCTTGTGCTTGTGAAGCAGGTGCTGGAACCACTGAGCTAAATCCCTGGCCCATGAATAAATTCTTAATGATAGCCAGGCTTAGTGGTGCATGCCTGTAGTCCCAGCACTCGGGAGGCAGAGGCAGTCGGATTACTGTGAGTTTGAAGCCAGCCTGAATTTTGTAGTGAGACCCTGTCTCAAAAAAAAAAAAATTCTTAATGATACAATTGAGTGCTGGTTCTGAGCCTCAGCCTTACACCCATTACTATCTGTGTGACAGTGAGCAAAGTATTCAACCTTTGTGTATCGTGGTTTCATCCATGAATTGATGGGTTACAAGGAATATAATAGTTAACAGATATAAAGTGCTTGCTACCGCGCCTGACAACATCCACGGTAAACAGAGTCAGTTCTTCTTAGCTGTTAAAAACAGCTATGTCATTGCCCATAGTTGATAAAATACATAAAATTCAAAAGTAAAGTAAGCTAGTAGTTATCATAAGAAAACAAAGGAAAGCACATCCTTGGTCCCCAAAACTCTGCTGTCTGTGAACACAGTATATGAAACACTTCACTGCCTAAATAAGTAGCAAATATGTACTAACTGTACATGGTAACCCACCAGAATGGTTCATACCTTCAAGACTTCATTGGAGAGAGAGGAGATGGAGGGGAGGAAAACAGGAATTAAGATGTGTTATGTACATATACCAACTCCACACAAGGGATGTAAACATGTACTGCAAACATGTACTAATAAAAAAAATATGGCAACTCTGGGAATCACTGTTACATGAGTATATGATAGCAGGCAGTGGTGTAGACAACAGTGCTTTGGTGTTGTTTTAACCATTTCTTTAGAGAGTGGCAAGTTATTCTCTATGCTGTCTGTTTAGCTCAATCAGTTATAATTTTTGTAAGTGAATCTGGGATTAAAATTTATTTAAACCCAGAGGACAGAGAAACTTATGCAACAGTTCTGTTAGCTTCCCACCTCTGTGACAAAATACCTGAGGTAATCAACTTATGAGGAGGAAAGGCTCATGGCTTCAGAGGTTCTAGTCCATGGTTGATTAGCCCTGTTGCTTCTGGGCCTGTGGTGGCACAGTGCATCATCGGAGTATGGGGCAGAGTCCTGTTCACCTCAGCAACCAGGAAACAAAGAGGAAAGGGCCAGGTCCCCAGTCTCTCATTCAAAGGCAACCGTCAGTGATATAACTTCTATTTACTAGGCTTCACCTTCAAAACCTTCCATCACCTCCCATAGTGCCAGTGACCAGGCCTTTTAACAGATGGGCCTTTGGGAGACATTCAAGATTCAAACCATGGCAGCCAGTATTACTGAAGTAACAGGAAACCAAGGTGTGAATAGGAAGAAGTGATAAAGCTAAATGATCCAGACACGGGTTACTGTTCAGAAAGAAGACCATTATACTGGCTAGATCAGTACTTCTTAACCATCTGAATCCAGATCATTGAGTGCTCACTGACAGTGTAGATTCCTAAGTGCAATTCTAGACCTAGTGGGTTAGACTGGTGTGTGCTTAAGGAATATTATTTAACTAGCTCTCCAAATGTTTTACATGGACTCCAGAATTGGAGAACTACTTGCTGAATTTAAAATATCAACTAATGACTGAGAAATTTCAGAATGCTTTCAAGGAAGTTTGGGGAATTAAAAAATGACTGAGTTGATGCAGTAGCTCTGCATAATACTCATGTTTTAAAATTATGGATGCCCAAATCCTCTATGGACTAGCATTTTGTTTATGGGGCTAAGTCTTTTATAAAGGAGGAAATGCCAGTGTCTAGTCATACAACATTTTCATAGAATGTCAAAAGCAGGGTGAATTTTTAGTCTTTCATTGTTAGGAGCCAAAAAAAAAAAAAGCCTTTGAGTATCAATAACTAGATGAACAAAGTCCATACCATTCAAGATGAACTTTCAGGACCCCAGTTCAGAGCATGTTGCTTACTATTTTGACAAGTTTAATTATGTGATTTCCGAGGTTAGAATCACGAAGACAAAAAAAATTTATAGATAAGTTTATAGACAGTAACAAGAAATGGTAGCACAAAGCAAAGGGTACAGAAAACTTATTTAAAAGGAAGAAGAACCTTAAAAGGGTACTGATGTTAAAACCATTTGCAATAGAAGTACTCCTTTATCTCAGTGTGTCCTTAAGGGTCTCACTAAATTACAGATCAGTAATTTGTTAGTATAAATGGTAAATCTTGAAATATACTGGGAGCAAAGTTTGTGATTTGCAATATCCTCTAGAAATATTTTAATTTTTTAAAGTAAAAATTAAACTTCATAGTTTTCAAGAAGTATGTTCTCAGCTATATGGAAAACATGGATGATTAAAATGTTTTATTTTTGGTGTTTCCAGATGCCCAAGGTTTTACTGCAGTGGGGAATCAATTTTCCTTCAAAATGTGCCTTTTCCTACAGCAACACAAATGACTGAAATTTCAGTAATGAGTGTTTTTTTTGTCACCAAGTCTTCAGTGACAAATACACATATCTAGAGGTAGAGACTATATATATATTTACCAGAATGAAGGAAATTTGGTGATAAGAGCCACAGAAAACTAGAAGACACATTGAAAATGTCATACATGCCTTTTCATCTCATGTGAACAGTTTCCATGGGAACACATGCTCAGGTCTAGGAGCATATGCTGAGCCAAATGTTGTATGGCTGCTTAAGATTGGAGCATGGCACGGAGGTAGGTAAGGTGTCCGGACTAAAAGGGCAACTTTCCTGTTACTGCAAAAGGGGACAGTCTCCTAATTCTTTCAAATGAATGATTTGTGATTTGACTCCCAATAAGAAAACCCATTAAGAGCTAAATATTGATGGTTGTCCCTCCACCCTCTTAAGTCCTGATACTGGAATTTTTTTTTTTTTTTTGAGAATGTGGCACAGGAAAAAGCTTTGGACAGCCTGTTGGGCAGCTGGGTGACTCGAGACACTTGGCTCAGATCTACAGCAACTTGTCTTACCTCTCTACCCAGATGTGATGTGAGCCAGCTCACCACAGGCAGCTGAGTCTAGGGGATGATTTACTTTACCCTTTAGAGAAAATAGGACATCCGTGCTGCTTTGTAAAAAAATTTGAAAATGTTTTTATTCAGATTCCCCATCTGTAAGATTCTGAGAGAAGAAGCCAATTCAGCTTCCTGGGAACTGCATGCTGGGTGCCAGGCACTGGAACAGAGGGCAGATAGGGCATTATGTCTGCCCAGAATTTCCAGAACAGATCAAGGAGGCTTGGCGGCTCTTAAGAGATGTGCGTTTGGGCTAGGTATTTAGCTCAGGGGCATGAAAGTGCAAGAGTGCAAGGTCCTGAGTTTGATCCCTAATACCAAAAAAGAGGGGAGAGGGGGAGAGGGGGAGAGGGGGAGGGGGGAGGGGGGAGAGAGAGAGAGGGTGGTTTGAGCTGGAGGGAACTTGGCCAGGCAGCACACTGTGGCAGAGGTGAAGTGAGATGTTTAAACCCCTTCCTTAAATAACAGTCTGTCATACAAACACTTGTCTTCTAGTCTGAATATCCCAAATCAGTGACCCCCCCCCCATAAATTTCATTAGAATTCATTGTAGGTCAAAAAGGAAACACATACACAAAATATGTTTTAACCTGAAATAATTCTGTTGATATTTGAGTTGCTTTCAGTGGGACATTTGCATTAAACCACAAGATATCTCCATCTTCAAGTACAAAATCCCTTTTCCCCACCCACCCCCCAGCCAAACAAACAAGGAAACCCAAAACCCACAACTCAGCTTCAAATAAGTTTGGAAGAAATGAAGCTCTAAATATTTACATAAGGGGCAAGAAATGAATCACAAAACTATTTACAAAAATACACAAGCTTATATGCATTAACAATTTACACAAGTTCACAAAAATATTAAAACATTAAAAAACACTATATAAATTAAAGAACTCAGAAGTATGATCTAGGACTTTCTAGGATGCTTCTCTCATGCAGGTCATGGTTGAAAAATCAGGTTTTGCTATCTCAGAATCTAAACTGTAAAACAACCATTTTTATTCTTGGACATTAACAGTACTAATCAGATAAGGAAAAAAAGACCCTCTGTGCACACCAACATATCATCTTGCACACATTAAAATGTATCATTCCCAACATTTCTGTAACACACAATACTGACAATCACATGCCTCTAACCATTTGAAAGTAACTTCCTGACATACTTAGCTTTCATTATTCCCTTGCACCCTCTGCTCAGGCGATACTCTGTCAACATTCTGAGTGGGTGATCAATAGGACTGGAACAGAGAAATGGACTTTACATGCTCCTTCTTGAACTAAAGGAGCAAATCTTAAATTTATGTCATATACATTACTAATTCAAATATGACAACCCACTCTTCTACCCCCACTCACATTCACAGTCCTCCTCTTTACAGAATTAGTCCTAGAATTTTTCAACCTGACCTTAAATTTTAAAAAATGCTTTGCCATTGTAAGAAATGTGTGGGCCCTACCCTTGGGACCATCCCAGGGACTTCTTCAAACTAAGCATTTAAAACATGTGAATGGATATTTAAAAGGAAATCGAATACACTAAGAAATAAGGCTCAGAATAAATTTATTAATAAGATAATGGTACCCCTGGGGCTTTTAGCAAAGTTCTTAGCTAGAAATCCAGGAAATATTTATTTCCATCAAACCAAACTGTGGAATCAGAATTTTGCCAAAAAGATGAAACCTGGAGACAAGGCTGTGAAAGTATCAATAGAATTGAATTATGGGTTAATGCGTAAGGCAGCTCCATTTCCTTGATCACGATGCTCCATGTCAACATCTGAAAGTAACAACATTCAATTCTGCATTTGTGAAGCCACACACAGGGTGGCCAATGCTGAGGTAACCTGGCTCACAGTGATCTAGCATCCAATTTCTACCCCCACAGTATTAGAAAGGGAAAGATGGGGACAAAGTCTTTTAAATAGCTGAATCCAAAGTTAAGGCTGTTGCTACATATGTTAACTCTAGACTTTATCTAAAGTCTGTTTCACACTTACACCAGTAATTTGAATCATCATTCTATACTCAAAATATTTACCTACTTCCAAGCCCATAGGACATTAATAAAGAAATTGTTCTGAGGAATCAACTTTAGCATTTATAAAACAGACTTAGTTCCAGGAGTAAACAATGTGTGACACCAAATCCACCAATATTAAAACTGGCCTGGACTTCTTTTGTTGCTTTGTTCTGGGTCCTCAGTTACTGAAGCCATGTCATGCCAGCCCCTCTTCCTAACCTCTGCTGCTGGTAACAATTTCAGGGCTGGTATGGTCCCCAAGGGGCAATGGGTTGCCTACTTGATAAAAAGATGATTAAGGTTTTTTTTTTTTTTTTTTAAAAAGTAGTGCTGCATATTCACTAGAGCTCAATTTCTATACGTAGCACCCCCAGTGTGTGTGTGAGTGTGTGTGTGTGTGTGTGTGTGTGTGTGTGTGTGTGCTGGATGAAGTAACCTATTGGGTTCCTCAAGTTTTGACCTCATCAGTTTAGTCTGCACTTTTAACACTGAGGCCTAAACTTCCAGACTTTTCCATAAATTGGTGTTTTAAGATTTCTACTCTGGTCTTTGTTGCATTCCTCTGATCAATTCTTGGGAACAAAAGAAAATCTTATATAGAGTATTTTCATATATAAATTTGTCTTTAAAACTTTTTCTAAATATAAATCCTTAAAAAGCAATCACATGACTTTTTTAAATTAAAAAAATGACTGGCATGGATCCTATTCTTTATACAAATTCACAGCAATAATAGCAGCATTTTAGCCTCTTAAAAGATAATTCCAAGTTCTAAAAAGCCAGAGCAGCAACCATTCAGTAAATGGAATGAACTGTTTTCTACAACTGAGCATTTAAAATATGTAAATGTATAAAACTCAAGTATTATTACAAGTTATGGAATGAAACGACAATCTCACTTTGTAAATACAGGACTGCCTTTCTAGTCTGGTGTTTCTGTGGTGGGATGAGCTGAGGAAACATAATAGAGTTGGGTTAGAGAGATGTCCTGTTCCTACTCTTCTAAGGAATGCAACTTTCAAAAGAAAGTCCTGGGTATTAAACATGTTTAACATGTCTACAGAGTTATAAAGAGCTATACCTGAATGCTGGTGTCAGTGACAATTACACTAAGACTGTGATCACAATAGTATGGAGGAAGCAAACACTGCACGACTCCTTAGGACGTAAATAGTAGCTGTACAGAACTCCAACTGGAGAGATGGGGCTGTGTACACTAAATCACAACTACTTTAATAATTTCAGGGAACCTGTACTCTAGTTTAGAAACAAATTAACATGTAAATCTGTATTCATGAGAAATTGTTTATCCAGTCAAATCAGGCAAGGCTTTTAATGAGAAAATGTTGCTAATTTAGGAAAATAGACTGTGTTTTACTGGAAGTACAATTTACTAAATATTATTAGTGGGAAAAATCTGCAGACAGGCAACACATTAACAGCATTTATACTGTTTTCTGGAGTTAACCAGGTTTGCTGACAATAGAATTTCACTTTCACTTACCTAATAAATTTCCTTAAACTTTAACTAAGAAAACAAAACAAAAAATCCCAAAAAACCCTCTGCAGTGCTATGAGTTCACTTACCTGTGAAGACCAAGTATAGAAATAATGTAGAGTATGGTTTGGCCTGAGTCTAAATGGTCTGATATTTCATAACTCTGTATTTATTAGGAAATGCTTAAAATCTTAGTTCTTTTACTTTTTAATTACAATGCTGCTAATTATCCGAGTGACTTATTTGAAGAATCAGGGAGTTTTTCTCCACCCTAACTTAATCTGCAAGTCCCTTATTGGACAATGAAGTGATGTTCTCAGTCTCCAACTGGGCAAGCTGTACACCCACTGGTAGGGAAGCAGGGACACAAACGCAAAAAAAAGCCCACCAGGAAAGACATGTAAACTGCTCTGAACTAGGTAGCACGTGCTAAGAAAAGACAAAGTTAAATTCAAATTCAGTTAAAGGCAGTCCTCAGGCTCTTACAGATCAGCTCTATATGGCAAGTACAGTCTGTGACAAGTTTCTTTACTAGGTTTCCAACACAGTGCTTTACAACCATTCAGATCTCTCTTAAAGACAAAAATGACAGCCTATAGATGGAAGGATGGTAATGAAGCAGGGAAGGGGAAAAGATGGTGATTTGCTTACTTTTATTACATTTGTTTCTTAAATGTGGTTGGAGATTTTGTACCTTTTTTTTCTTTTTAATCTTTTTTGTTACTGAAAAAAATAGAACAGTCCACTGTCCAGCAGAGGCTGCTTCAACTCTATTGCTCCCGGGGCTCATTCTGCATGGATCTGTGTGTCAGGGTGCTGCAAAGACAACTCTGTGGGCAGAAAGGCCCCCTGACCCAGTGCTGTGGCATATGTCCTGCTCTGTGGGTGGGCAAAGCCAGAGGGCATATATGTCCCCATGCCTGCCCCTCCGAAGCCGCCTCGCTGGTGCTGGGGCAGGGAGTGGTAATCCTCCAGGTTATCATACTGGGACACAACAGTCATATTGCTGTGGCGCTTGCCATGTGTTTGGTACTGGTATAGCACGCTTGGATCCCTGTCCAGGTTCTGGGTATGGTGCAGCTTTAGGCTATGACTCCTCTCTGGCTTAGGGGGTGGGACTGCTGACTGGGTGAAGTGCTCCTCCTCCTTGTAGCAGTTTCTGGAGTGTTTGTCAGGGGCAGGTGGCTGTCTGGCTCGAGGGTGCTCCAGCTCTTTGGAGAGCCTTACCTCTCTGTGATTTAGTCTTAAAGACTCCTGCCCTGATGGGGCATATTTTCCTCCAGAGTTATGGTAGCTGCCTGGCTCAGGAGTGTCTGGAATCCCTTTGGGCCCATAATCTAACTGGCCAGCTGCTTGGGCATAAGGTGGCCCATTTTTTGATTCACACAACTGCCTATGGCTTGCTTCCTGATGTGCCCTGTGCTCTGGGAGACTACAACCCATGTCATGGAGCTTCCTGTTCCTAAGGCTGCTCTGCTTCTGAGGGAGGGATGGCTTCTCTGCCTGTGCACTGCTGTAGCCTCCATGGTGGAGGACTCTATCAAATTCCTGCTCTGTGTGCTTCCTATAGAAGCGGTCATCTCCCTCAGGACTGACAGCCTTGGTTGAGTGTCGCCCCTCCTTTCCCTCTGCCACTGAGAGAAGTCCAGTTTTCCCAGGATCAGATTTGCTGCGTAGATGGATGACATAGATCCCCCCCAAGTCATCCTGCATGGCTGGAGTCATGTTATCATACTGAGACATGACAGGGTCCTTCACCTTCTGCCGTGCACGGCTTTCTCTCCGGATGGACTGCATGTGGTATTTCTCCATGTCCTCGAAGTCCCAAGAGGTGCCGGTGTGCTTTACATCAGCAGGTGGAGGCATGTTGACTACACTATGGTCATTACCAGAGAAATAGCCAGTGCCACTGGCACGGGGACGTGGAGGCAAACCAGGGTAACTGTACAAGTTCTTGCCTTGCAGCCTAGGATTATAGAGAGCAAAATCTCGACTTGGCAGGCGGTGAAAGGGCCTCAACTGCACTGTGCTATAGGCATCCACATCACACAGGGCTCCATTAGGACTGTAATAGGAACTGGAGGAACTGGAATAAGGGCTGTAGCGGTAATGTACCCGTCCATTCTCAAAGTAAGGCTGAAGCTGAGTTACATGGTAATCTGAGCGGGCCTGGGAGGACTGATATGGCTTATACTGGTACAGGGGTCTTGGGCAGTAGGTTGCTTCATCATCGGGGGGAACTTCTGTCCGAGAAATGGGGACAGAGCGGATCATGGATGATGGGGGTGCATGAAGGGACTGCACCCTCCGGATGGTAGGGTATGGTGGAACATCCTCGGGGTAACAAGCACTCCTAACAGAGGAGGTCAGAGAAGAAACATACTCAATCCGGCTGCATGGCTTGGAGTGATGTCCAGATGTATTTCTTCCTGGAGCCACATAGGTGTTATAACGGGGACCCATGGAGGCTGGTGGCTCTGATCGGGCACCATACACTTGGTGTTGCTCCAACTTATTATGATGTGGAGGTACACTCTGGGGACGGAACTGGCAGTTTGGAGTCATACTGAAATGCAAACAATTTTCTGGGCCAAAGGGCTCAGTGGCAACCTCGGACCTGACAAAAGAGGAGTAAGCTATTCTCTGAGAAGCATGCTTGGGTTGAGGGACAGAAAGTGGTAAAGGCAACACATCATCCACTGAGGCTGATGAAGCAGCAACACAGGAGTGGTAGTTGGAACTGCTGGTGGCATCTGCACTGCTGGAGTGTAAGGCAGCAGCGATCTTACTCTCCATGGCCCTGGTAGGGGGCACTGGTGCCCCGAAACCACAGGAGTGCCCAGGGAAAGACTCAGCACGCAGGTGAAGTAGCGGGGCCCTGGTGCCTTCTTGAACCTTCTCAGGTAGGCCTGGCTGGAGAGCAGCAGCAGCCATGGGACACTGGGCAGTTGCACTGCCATCACTGACAAAGATGGGCACAGGGTCATCCATGGCTCGAGGCTCAGGTGGCCTCTCTGGAGCTGGAACTGATCCTTGAACCTATTGAAAAAAGACAATGTTATGAGTCCATTTTTCATGACCCTCCAAGGAATCAAATGCTATTACATTTTTAACTTGCAGCTGAGGCTATTTGGGTGGCAGTTTGAAATCTCCACTGCCGCTGCCAGGAAAGGATGGCCTATGCTATTTGGCATATCACATCTCGAGAACTCTTCAGAGTTTCTAATTCATTATATATTTGAAATGTGACACAAGATTGCCTATGGCATTGTCTTTTATGTGCAGGCTCAAATAAAAGTTTAGTCAAGTAACACTGTAAAGCTTAAAAACAAATGCCCAGCTTATCAATCTAGCTTAGCCTCAATACCAAGAACATTTTATTTAAAGAAAACAGTTGACTCTGTCATCTGGAGGATTTTTATGTGACTTACAATTGTATACAGTGAGCAGTTTTAAACACCCCAATACAAGGAAGGGCAATAAGGTGACACTCAATTCAGAGGTTATCGTCTTCCACCACTTTTTTTAACTCCATTCCGTCTGTGGATTTACAGGCCAAATATAATTCTCACAGCAAGACTACAAAGATGCCATCCCTGAGAAGTAACTGCTAGAAATAGCATCTTCCAAGAAGAACTAGAAATTTAAGTCCTTTTAGTTTAAGGTGATCACAAAAAAACCTGTGGCATTTTTTTAAAAATCAGAAAACTAGGAAAAAAACCTTAGGTCTGTATAAAAAATTCTCTCATCAAAACAAGGACTTGGCTATGGAACAATCGGCTGGTTAGTTAAAAAATAACACAAATCCTATTGCACTGTAATGTCTTACACTTTTACGAAGCCTGTAAGGCAGACTCTTACAAATGTCTTAACGATGAGGTTTTTTCATTGTGCAGATATGAATAATTGTCAGAGGGTGGTAAAACGACTTGCCCAAAGTCACAGTTAGTCAGTGATGGAAGTGGAAAAGAAAAGAAACAGAAGGAAGAGAAGAGAAGGGAAGGGAAAGGAAGAGACAAACAACCCTTATACCTGACAGCTAAAGCCCAGCTGGTCTCATGCAATCAAGATCTCTGCATTACATTACTCTGAAGAAAAGACCTAAATCAGTGATGGTGAACCTTTTAGAGACCGAGTGTCCAAACTGCAACCCCAAACCTACTTATCAAAAGGTGCCAACACTGCAATTAAACCTGAATACTGAGGTTTTAGTTTAGAAAAACAGCTCATACATTAACATCTTTTGTCTTCAAAGAAAAACAAATAACACATGTTCCATAGGTTCGCCACCATTGACCTAGATGCTTACAGAAGAAGAAACTCATTGTCAATTAACTGCTTCTTCTTCTTCAGAGAAAAACTAGCAGCCAGGCAGACTCCAACCTCAAATGGGAACTATTTAATGGAAACCTGCCACAGGATTTAAAAAATAATGTTGCATCTGACTCACAGATAAGAACACACCCTGCTGAAAAATGACATACCTTTGAAAAAAGCATATTTCACCTTATTGAGTTCCTTTCCTTCTTACCTTGTGGGAATTATTTACTCCTATACTGGTTGGTGCTTGTACCTGCCCCATGACTGGTGGCTGCTCTGCTGGCCTCTGGGAAGGAGGTGCAGGGAGGGGACGATTTCTGTGGGGGCGCTGGAGGGTGGCAGCAGCAAAGTCAGTAGCAACATAGTCAGCAGCAGCAGACTGTTCAGCCATCACCCAGCTGGTGTCCTTGGCTCTTGTTTCGGCTGCCGCAGTTGCTATCATGTAAGCCATGGTAGCTGTGCTGGCATTCTCTTCAGGGGACCCAGAAGGCAGGTAGACTTTGTCCCTTGGCAAACTCGCAGGCATGGGAGATTCGCCTGGGAGTTCTGAAGGGTGATGGGGCTTATCCACACTTGAACCAAGGTAGGAGGGAAGCTGATGCTCACTGTAGAAGTGGAGCACAGACTGGTCCTGCTCTGCAAAGGAAACACTCAACACACTGGGCTTCCCAGCCTGGTCTTCAGGGAAACATCCATGATCATCAGACTTCTCTGAGTCAGTTAAGGGAGCTGACGCAATTCTAGCCTTTTCTGGGTCCCCAGGTAAACAGTTTGGAAGTGACTGATTCCCTGGTAAATCTACTTGATGGAGGTGCTCCCCAGATTCTGTGTGGGAATGGGGGGGATCCCCAATAGCTGCTGTCTCTGCGAGAGGCTGGTCACTGTTCCCAGGTGTGCTATTCTGGAGGTGGAACTGCTCTGCTGGTCGATCCGTCTGGAAATAGGCCTTATCTATTGCAACACTAGAGTAGGGACTGGGCAGTTTATCTTCAGCGGTGGCCACTATGTCTCCATAATTTGTATACCCAGCCTGGGAAGCCCCTGGTTTCTTCAATGTCTGGGTTGAGGCTTGCTGTGCAGACTCAGCTAACGCTAGTGCCAACATTCGAGCGACATTTTTCGGAGGCGGAGGTGGTGGGATAAGAGAGACTGAACTGACAGGAACGGGATCCTGAGGGGGGTCATGGGTAACTGCTCCTAGTGGGAAATTGGGAAAAAGAATGAGAATGAAAAGGTAGCTTACATTATCCTATACGGAAAGTCAAACACTCCCCATCTGATCATTAAAAAATAGATGCCTTCCATATTTCAAAATGGCAATCCATGATCTTCTATCCCACATGCAAATGCTGTTGAAAATACATATCTGGTTCAGAAGGAAAACTAAAATAGTGGTTTGGTTGCAAGCTCCTCTTGAATTGATACAGAAGGAGCAGGGGAGCAGGTTCCTCACCTGACTCAAAAAAGACTGCTTAGAACACAAGCTTTGAGTGCTTGCAAACTGTTATTAAGTATAGTTTTTACATAGGATGGTGTAGGCTGGCTTGTTAACTTGTAAGGCTAGCATAACGGTATTTATTAGAAGAGAAAACAGAATCAAGAGCTATGAAGTTGTGTACAAGTTATCCACAAATTCTGACTGTCCAAAGTGGTAAGGGGACTTTTGTGAAGGTCTGAAGTAGGACCATGGGCCCTTTGGGGAGTTTTGTTTGATTGATTTTAATTTAGGGCTTTGAGCCATCAGCAGTACTCAAGAAAGCATTCTCTTTGATTAAAGACTAGCTGTGGTGCAAATTTCTCTGTTAGAAGGCACAGATGGCACATAGGATTGAAGATCCCTCTTAACTTAAAGAAAGAAGGGAGGAAAACAAACGGTACCTGTCTGAGTCTGTCCAGAAGCTACAGCCTTACTCTGACTGCTTGGGACAGACCGATCCTCTTTCCCTGGCAATTCTACTTCTTCAGCAGCCACCTGGTCCAGGGGCTGGATTTCAGGTTCACATCCTTCTTGGGCCTCTCTCTCATTTGCTTTCATCTTTACTATCTGGGTGGGGGTTCTATTTGTGACATCACTGTCTTCCATGCTTTTGTCCCAAGTTGGAGACGATGCATTCTGAGCTGCAGTATTTGAGATGGTACCAATGACTTCTGACACCCGAGGTGGAAGGGTCACTGAAATTGGCTCTGATATGTTCATGGAAGGTGATTTAGTTAACTTCCGTCCAATCTTTGGAGAGAGAGCATAGACGACCTTTTCAGTAAATGAGGATGGCTTAGATGATTTCTCTTCAGGTGGGCTCAAGTCCAGGGTAAAGAATGGACTCAGTTTCTCCTGAACTGGAGAAACTGGTTCAGAGCTTGTAGTGCTTCCTGGAGTCTGCGACTGACTACCACCTGTTTCTATATCCTTTGTATTGGCACATGGTTTATCCTTTGAGTATCCTAATGAATCTAAAAAGGAAACACCACTCTCCAGACATTCTGACTCAGCCTTAGGAGGACTACATTGAAAGGACATTGGATCAAAATCCAGGCTGGCCACTCCAATGTCTGGTGGGCTCAAATCAACGTCCTCAGCGGAAGGAGGAGACATTAGAGCTGGAATGTGCAGAAGCCCTACTTCCTCCTCACTCTCATTGTCATGGGGCAAATTATCATAGGAATTACAGCGGTTCCCCAGCATTTCTCCATTAAAAGAGGCAGACAGGGCATCACTGCTAGACCGGGGTCTTCTAGGCCGGAAGAGCTTGGAATCACCTAGTAAAAATGGACAGCAATGTCAAAGAATGAATGTCACCAAATATACAATGCTGTGATAAGTCACCTACTTAGTACAGCAGTAACTTTCCATTTAGGATAGGAAAGCAGAACTGTTCATTCTCTTTTTGTCAACTGCCTCTGGGTGCAGAGGGATCCTTTGCACTTACAGTAACAGAACCCCTGAGTCAACTGCTATATGATAATCAGAGGGAGAATGCACCCTTTCAAGATCTAAATAAGAAAAAAAACTTCAGGACTCTTGAGATTCTATTACTGGTCCAACACTGACTTCTGGTGTGACTTTGGGTAAGTTTTTTCATTTCTTTGGGTCGTATTATATTAGTGGCCTCACATATGATTTGTGAAGCAGAACTAATCAATCACTTCAAATAGCACCTTGGATATTCAACAACAAAAAAGATTGTTTATTGCAGGTAAATATTCTTATAGTACCCACATTTCTTAAAAAAGAATTTCTCAATTAAAAATATTTGCATATATGTAGTAAAGGATTGCACTTATTTCTTTAATAAGAGGAGCCTTTCAGTTTCTTAAACAGAGCCCTAAAGAGTGATAGACAGTATTACACGATTTTATGTCCAAATGATAAAAAACAAAACAAAACACCTCTATTCTATGAGAATTACTATAACTGCCACAGTGAAAACATACTTGGCTCACTATACTGTTTCGGTAGATTATCTTAACTGTAGTTTAAATGAAAATCTCTTGGAAAACTCCTAAACTGTCAGGAAGTCAAACAGAACTGCTCTGTATCACAAGCAAAACCACTGGTCAATGGGAATCTGCAGTTTGAAGAACTAATAATAAACAAAGATGAGAAAATTGACCAGAATCACGACACCTCAGTATACTTCAAAAGAGCATGATTAGATTTAAAAATCCAATGGATTTAAAAAAGCCTTTGGGGAAAAAAATTTGGTGTAGCTCTTGAACACTTTTGCAAAAAGAGCCTTCTTTATAATCTGCTGCCCAAACGAAACACCAAATGATGGACGGGTGCTCTATTGTGTTCTTACATGGTTTTGTCCAAAAAAATTATACCTTCTCCCAAATCAACATGGAAGCAATTATTTATTCTAAGAATTACTACATAGGTAGTTGCAACTGTAATTTACTTTTACTAAACAGAACAAACATCTATTTTCGTATTTTAGTTTTGTTTTCCAACTTATGTTGCAACCAAACCTTTTCCACTATTTACCATGAGACTTTGGTCCCAATTTTAAGCAGATTCACTTTAAGTTGCCTTCTCCAGGTGCTAATTATTCTTGGATAATGAAGACCACCTGTAATCAGTCTGACCTATGAAATTTAAGGTCAGGTTAAACCATTTTGCAAGAGAACAGACAGTCATGAAAGCTGTTTACTTTTATACTTTGAAACAAATATCCTTTCATTGTGAAATCTAATGAAGGGGACAGTTTTACTAGGCATTAACAAATATAAGTGGTTGATTTAAAACATTTTGGCCATTTTTATGTAAATAAATAGGAATCATGCCAAAATACTGCTACCACATTAAAACTTCACTGAATTTTACTCTGAACAATTAAATACATATTTGTATTCTTAGAAATGCTGATGAATAGCTTATTATTTAAGCATATTATTTATTAAGTACATTTAGTTACTGTGTTCATATCCTTTATGCCTCCATCATGGAATAAAACAATTTATGCTTTCAGTCTCACCATCAACTGCATGGAGAGAAGTAAGAGACTCCTCACTTTTAGCTGAGCGTAGGGTTCCTTCTGCCCTGCCACCTGAAGAACCAAGAACAAGAGTGTAGAGTTTTATTATTGCTGCATTAGTATACAGTTAAAGGGATCAATGCTTTTCCTAACACATGCTTAAACTCCCAAGAGTAATTAGCTGCATATTTTGACATTTTCAATTTACCACCCTATTATGTAAAGCTGTTGCACTGTCCTCAAATAGTTTCTCATTTGAAAAATCTCTTTTCTAAAGGATCATGAACTTGAACAGAGATGAACTAGAAGACTTTTTTCTTGTTTATTTCCAAAAGACTAATATGTATCCTTTGTGTGTGTGTGTGACAGGGTCTCACTATGTAGTTCAGGCTGGCCTTGGGATTCACTATGTAGCACAAGCTGGCCTCCAACTGGTAACAACCCTCCTCCCTCAGCCTCATGAATGCTGGGATTATACATGTGTACCACCATGCCCAGCCTGCACATGTACCCTGAGATGATATCACACTGCATTTACAGTGGGCCCATCATCCATGATTGGTATCTATAAAAGAAGAAAAGACACAGAGACACACAGAGAAGGACTCATGAAATGGAAGCAGAGCGTGGGTGATATTGCCTCAAGTGAAGAAAAGCCAGGAGCTGCCAGGGGTGGGACAGACAAGGAAGGCTCATTCCCTGGGGCACAGCTCTGTTCACAGCTGCCAGAATTAATGTGAACCTCCAGAGCTGTGAGGGAATACGTTCCTATTGTTTTAAGCCACTTGATTTGCTGGAATCTGTTACTGCAGCCTTAGAAAACCCACACAGTCACTTTAATTAGATACGTGGACTCTTACTGCTGAGCATCTTTCTCACTGGACACTGCCCAAACTTCCTCTGCTGGGGACAGTACTCATTTCTTCTCGTCTTTGTCTACTGTCCTAATTATCTCTTCTCACTCTACTTTCTGACAAGTCTTCTTTTAAAGTATTGCTTTTCCACAGGATTCAGTCCCCCAACTTGCTTCTCTTCCCATCCTGTCCCCATCTCCTACCATTCTTAGTCTCTTGTTGATTAGGTCAATCCTTGCTTATCCTTCAACACCTACGTCAAAGGTTATTCTTCCTGACCACCAGCCTCTTCCCGGTAAGAGCTGACTTTATACAAAATTGTTTCAACAGCTATCATTCTGCAGCGAAATTTATTTTCACACACACACACACACACACACGCACACGCACACACACACAACTTCCCATTCAGACTCTGAAAGCAAAAGCACTACCTTAATTTTCTTTCTCTCTGCAAGGCCCGCGGTCAAAATATTTAACACATGCTTGTAATACTGAATGAGTTAGATGAATGGAACATCACACTAATATTATCTAAGAAGAAAAGTACTATTATCCTTTCTAGATTCAAAAGCTGTTACTACCAAAACATGGGTTTTAAACTATTTTTGAAAGAGTAGTTCTTTTTAATAGTAGTAGATCTACTTGATCAAATAAGATACTCTTATCAAAGTGTCAACTTGGACTGGCTTTGGGATTTTTTCCCAGGAACTTTTGGGGCGCATTTTTGAATTTGCTGAAGTAGATTGTATAGGTGTGGCCTTAGAGGTTTGTAAGTGGTCCCTTGTCCTTTTCTCTCTGGCACTATTACTCTGCTCTGCTTCTCAGCTGCCATGAACTAACAGCTTTACTCTGTCACACTCTTCTGCAATACTATTTCTGTCTTGGAGTCAGCCAACCACGGACTAAATCCCCCCAAACCATGAGCCAAATTAAACCTCTCCTCCTTTAAACTGTTGGGTGATGGGTATTGTATTAAGCAACAGGAAAACAAACTCATAGAAAACTGGTATCTAGAGTAAGGTAATTGTTGTGACTATACCTGACCTGAATGTACATAACTAATATGTTCACAATAGGTCTGTAATTCCTATGTCTAATTGCCAGGCTACTCTGAAACACCAGTAGTACATGCATACCTGTCCCATTGGGGCAACATGGGATAATCCCATTGTGTGATATAAGCTTGCCTGATGGGACAGTCATGCATGTACCACATACATACATACATGTTCAAACTGTTGGAAACATGTAAAGGTTTGGAGATGAGCAGTATAGAAGCCTTAGAATGCAATAAGCAGGGCTTGATGCACGATTACACTTGGAGCCCAGAAGAGCAGAATGCTGGTAGAAATGTAGACAGTAAAAGCTAGGCTCAGGAGGTTTCAGATGGGAACCACGACTCCACTGGCATTTGGACTAGAGGTCATGTGTGTCGCACTCTGGCAAAAAATTTGTCTACATACATTTTGCTCATAACCTGAGACTTTGTAGGAGACCGAGAATAAGAGTGGTAGACTAATCTGGTGGAGGAAATTACAACACAGCTCAAAATTCAGGCTGTGGCATATGTACTGATGGCTGTTTTTAGCCAGATTTATAGTAAAAAGTGGAAGCAAAAGGGAGAGCAAAAAAATTTGAAAAACTTAGATTTTGGCCTAGAAGAAGCCATGTAAAAAGCTGGGGCCAAAAGAGGTAGGACTGCTAAAGAGATTAGTGTTATTAAAAGGAAACCAAATACAGCATTAGCTTGGTTCATGTATGCCTCTGTTTGCAAACAACTTGGCTCACAAACGAAACCATTCGCCAAAATTTCACTTCCATTCGTCAACTCTACATTTCGGCACTGGGTGACAAACACGACCACAGCCATCTCCCCCACACAAACACAAATGCAACCATCTTCCCCAAAATCAGAAACAAATTAAAGTTTGCAAATTGAGGTACCACTATATTTTGTACAAGAGCAAACATGCTTTGAGGGCATCTAAAGAATCAGCAAGACTACAACCCCTGCAGACTCAAGGATGCAAAAATATTACCTTTCACTGAGGAGACAGTCCCTGGCTCCCCTACTTGAGAAGAGCCTCCTACGGTATTAAGTACTGGTTCCCCCAGGATTCATTTCACTGTGCTGAGCCACTCAAAACACTCAGAAGCCACTGCAGCCATGCCCACAGGAGCCTGGCTACTGCTTCTGCTGACACAGACCTAGGTGTTGTCCACATAACGCTAGCTTTACTGGCATGAATAATATGAGTTGTAGGGTCAGAGAGGCTTCCTGGCAAGAAGCCCCTGAATGGACAGAACATGAAACTGTGGGGATGAAACCAAAGGTGTATGGAGACCCCAGAAAGTTGGAGACACCAGGAAAGTCTGCTGAGAAAAGCTGCAGGCCATGAATGGAGCCAACCAAAGAGAGAGGCCACGGGGATACAAGTAATGAGGCCACCTGAACCCTTTGGAACTCACATTTTACCCTCAAATGCCCTGGATCTGGATAACAGACATGGAGTTGTAAGACAATGTTTGCCCTGCTGGATTTCAGTTTTGTTTCAGTTTCTTTTCTAACCTAATTTTCCTCCTTTTCAGAATGGGAAGGATTACCCTCTACAACTATACCTTGGGATTATGCAGTTTTTTTGAGTTTTACAAAGGTTTTTCAGTTTTACAAAGGTAGGTAAATCAGAGTTTGCCTTGAGTTTCAAAATAGACTTGGACTTGGACTTTTAAAAAATACTGGAACCATTGAGACTTTGGAGAAAGGACTGTAGCATTTCTAGTTTTATTAATGTTAGGCAAAATTATAAAATTATAGCTATTATCTTTATTTGGAGATTAAATATGATTTAAAGAGATGCGTTTGAGTTACAAGGTGACAAGGAGTGGGATGTGGTGCTTAGGGTGTGTGTCCATTTGAACTGGCTTTAAGACTGCCTTGGAGATTGGTGGGGCTCAGTTCTGAGTATATCTGAGTGGGCTGCATGGATGTGGTTTTGGGGGTCTATGTCTGGTCCTTTGCCCCTTCCTCTCTGACACTGTTTCTATTCTTTGCTTCCATGAACTAAGCAGCTTTGTTCCACCATACCTTTGGGCTATACCATTTTCTGCCTAGAGCCAGATGACTACGGATTGAATCCTCCAAAACCATGAGCCAAATTAAACCTTTCTTACTTTAAGTTGTGGGTGTTAAATACTGTGTCCAGCAACAGAGAAGCTATTTATTATAAACAATGTACAAGCTATGTTACAAATAAGTTTTAGATTTTTAATCACATTCTGTAATCTTTACAGTTTCATTAAGAAATTGAGTTCTACATATTTATATAAAATTTTTTATCACTTTTCAAGTTGGAAATAAGGAATTGTTCATGCAGACAATCCACTCGTGCTATGTCACTGTGCACATATTGTAATGAGGTCTATGATGACAATACATGGGGTGATAGTGGCAGACATGGGACCTGTCACGCAGACTGCTCTGCAGCAGCAAGAAGGGAGTATATGGCACTTACCTTTCAAAGCCATGGCCTTCATCTCTGAAGGCTCACTCTCATTGCGCTGCAACTTCCGCTTAGAGACAGATGATGACTTCCCCAAGTTGAAAAAGGAACGCCAGCTGCCCACAGGGGACTTTTTCATCTTATTTTGAGGCCTCTTTCTATGAGAGAAAAAATAGACAATATTAAGACAGCCAAGAGTCTATCTTTTCTTATAGAAAAAAATGAATAAATGGTAGAACCAAACAGCTAGTGAGGCCCAGGTGAAATAGTGAACAAACCACCACCTTCCTTATAGCACATTCTATATAGTTTGGCCAGAGCATGAAATGGAAATGCAATATGCAAATTTTAACACTGATAACTAGTTTCACAAAGATCATTTTATACATGTTATATTTAGATTCTACCTCACAATCTGCAAAATAAGTAGAGTAAGACATAACTGGGAATAGGAACTTAGTATTAATTAAACTTCCAAAAATAAAACAGAATTAAAGAAACTGATTTTAGATGTGAGTAAACTGATAAGGAAAATAAAGAAGTATTAATAATAACTAACACATATCAAATGTCACATCTGTGCTAAGTACCTTACCTTATACGTAGTGTCTCTTTTAAGGCAGAAATAACCATATGTGGCCAGTACTATTATTCTCATTTTATGGCTGAAGGAATAAGTTCAGAAAATTTCCTTGAAGTTATAGAACTAGTAAGTGATGGAGTCAGGTTTGAAACCCAAGTCTACATACATCCTTTCATCTACTCTTTAAATCACTATTCTATAAAAAAGCTTTTGAATAAATTATGGAGTTACAATATAAAGCCAAAATGCTCAGAATATGTTCTAACTTTTTATTTGTTTTAGCTATGGGAGGTGAAAGGAGATTAGAGGATTATACTAAAATATGGGAAAAAAACATTCTAAAGTTTCGTTAATAAAATTGAATCCAGAGATGATCCTTACATTCATGTGCAATACTCAAAGTAGCAGCAGAGACATTAAAAAATAACTTTTACATACATTAGTCTTCTTATGGTGAACTAGTAAAGAAGACACAGAAATGACATTCTTGTCATTTCTTTAGGGAAATAGAGACGTCAGAGCTGACAGGGACCTTGAGAGGTCACACTATCATTTCTGCACCCCTGAAAAGCTTGATGAAAGATTGGCTGCTGGGCCCATCACAAAGGTTCTGATTTAGGAGGTGTGGGGTGGGCTGAAGGATCTGCCTACTAACAACTACCAGGTAATGTGATGCTGCAGATCAGGAATAAAGAAAAAAGAACTAATGTCAAGTAAGTCAGTGTCCATTCATTACTTTCTGAATATGGCTATTTCAATACTGCTTATTTCTAAGAAAATTTCTAAATAACATATCTCAGAAAAGCTATCTCATATCATGAAAGTGTATCATTTTTCTCCGTACAATGATGGGCTTTCCTATTTTATTTTTACAAAACTAGGTGACATTGTAATGCTTTGCAAATATCATTTTTATTATTCCCTATGAAGTGTTAAACATCATCTTTATTCAAGTAAGTTTTTCTTGTATTGGTTCAGAATTTAATATATAAATACTAAAATATAAATTTAAAAGCAAAGTAGGGATGGGGAGAGCTCAGGTCACAGAGCATTTGCCTAGCACACATGAGGCCCTGGGTCTACTTCCCAGCAAGGGGGTAAGAACAGAAACTAAAAGAAACTAAAATAAAATAAAACTAAAAGAAAACAACACATGGTTATAGAAGTCCTATTTTTACTCAGGATTTAATGAATTTTACCTTTCCAGTGGGAACTCAATTATGGTATGAAATTTCCCCTGAAGTGCAGCAGGTCCTTCTCCTACTTCAATATATTTATTTTCAGTCACAATTGGAGAATTGACCTGAGCTTGTGTTCTTGCCTGGGCTTCCTCCAAAGTCAGAAGCTTGGTGGATGGAGAAGATACCAGCAGAGACTTGGGCCTAGATAAAGATGCTTCAAAAAGAAAGGGACAGAAACAAACAGAGTCAATGATGAATGGGTGGTGTAGCATTCTTTTTGTGTGTCTATCTATCAATCTATCAGTGTTGTTTCGAATTGCCTCAGGTTTTTTTAAGTGGCAAAAATCACAGTATGTACACCATGTAATAAAAAGTTACATCATAATTTAAAATAAGTACTTTCTGAATAAGCTGTTCCAACCAGTTTATTTCTAAACAAATTTCTAAATAACATGTCTCAGTGAGAAAATGAAAGTACGAAAGTATGTAATTTTTCCCTGTGTAATTATGTGTGAGTTTAATTCATTCATAACTATTTTCCTATCTTAAAACATACTAGGAAAGATGATAATTCGGATATTTTTAGTTTTCAAAGGAACTTTCTTCTCTTCCACATTATACTTTTATATACATCAAGACTTTTTGTGATTTTTTTTCAATTTGTCATGAACTCTGGTAATAAATTTTTTATGTAGGATCCACTATGTAAACACAAAATAAATGTCAATTTGAAAGACAAGACATAAATTGTCTATCTTCTACCGATGACATTTTTTTAAAAAATTGAGATGAGAAATGCGAAGTTTTCCATTCCTTTACAAGTACAGAGACATGTTGGTGGTAGCAAATAAAATCTGCCTGAGTCGTACCTGCCCCTTCCTGCATGACTGCACTGATTTTGCCACTGAAGAGCACATCTACATGATTGAGGATGAACTCCACAACCACAGACTGAATTCTCACTTCCATGAAAGCTGCTGTTCCACTGAAGCAGGCGGATTCTATCTGTTTTGATCTGTGAGGTAAACAACATTTAAACAGTTTCAAAGGGCATTTAAAAAGAAGTGTAAATCACATGCAAATAAGCAAGAAATCATACTTTTACAGTCTCTTAAGTTAAGCCCCACTTGCCTATTTTAGGGAGACGCTAATTAAGAGAACAACTAAGGAACAGTAATTAAATAATTTTAGATCTAACAACAGAACTAAAATAATTAATTCCAGTGAAGGTCATATGTGAAATGCAAACTACCTGAGCAGGTTTGGAGCCCAGACGATTGCTAAGTTTTTTGCATGCATATTTGTGATGGAGCAATAGTCTGCTAGAAGAGACAAGTGCCTCATCAGGAACTCCAGTGTTCTGGAAAATAAAACACAACATATTAGCAGAAAAATACATTCTGCAGCAGTATAGAACATAAAGGCCAGTAACTGACTTGTAAGTTTTCAACGGTAAAACAGAAAAAAGAGACCATACTAACCTATACATATTTTTTGCTGCTTAAGTTAAAATATCAGAAGTGAGTCCTCCATAAAAACTTGTTTCTAGACCAAACAGTATTTGGAATTTATGCTATTCTACTTGCAGCAGACAACTAAGAAGAAAGAATTTAATACTTCTATAAAAGAAAAAACAATATTTCACAAGCCTAAAAAAATGGTTAAAAGGGAAATTTCACTATGCATTTGAGCAACCAATGTACTTTTGGAATAAAGAGCCTATTTCAAATTGTAGTAAATTTACCTTGTCCATTTAAAATAAGTTTATAGAAACAATTCTACATATATTAAGATTAAATAACTGAGCAGTGTTTTTGAATATAAAACACCATCATCTTATATGTAAGTTAAACCAGTCACAAGTACACGCACATAATCTATCCACTGCATGTCTCAACATCCTACCTAAATGTTCAGGGCCTAAAATTGTTAAAGACAATAAATAAGAGGCAAATAAAATAGTAATCAATGTTAAACTGTGGTCTTCGTATGAGTCACAATGATTCAGATGGACCTAATATGAACTTGAGAGGAAAACGAAGACAGCAGCCAGGCTAAGCACTGTACTTTTTTTTTTTTTTTGGTACTGGGGATCAAACTCCGGTCCTTGCGCTTGCTCAGCAGGTGGCGAAACCACTGAGCTAAATCCCCGGCCCTAAGCACTGTACTTTTAAGGGGAGCCTCATTTAATTCCCACAGTAGATGAACTACACACAGTATTATCAGCCTTGACAGGAAAGAAAAGTCAAGGCTTGCCAGTGGTTCCAGAGACAAGCAGTGGTAGGCAGGCTGGGACTTAAATCAAGCCTTTGGAGGCTCAGAATGCCTCCAAAGAGCCTACTCCTACAGTGGCATCTACTGTGGCTGGTGAAAATGGTATTGTCTGCCCTTCTTGTACACAGTTAAATAAGGAAAAACAGACAGCCAGGCACACATGAGGCTGGCCTGGGTACTATGTGGGAGGTGGGAAGCCTGAGAAACCTGTTCAGAAGACAGTAAAATTTTATTATAGATAGGAGGGATGTTAAAGAACTTCAGAAATGTATTTTACAAGAAATGCAAACTAAAACAACCAAAGGTATCTATTTTGCTTGCCTAATTATAAAAATTTCTTGAAGTCGGCATAGAATTTAGTCAGGCTTCCATGAAGTGAGCACTTCATATTCGGCAGGTGAGCATGCAATTGCATAACCCTTCTGGGAGCACACTCTGGGTAATCTTCTACACTGAGAATAAAAATGTCAGTATCTTTTGATTTCTAGAATTCAACTCCCAGGTCTTTATCCTAAAGAAAGTCTAGATTCTGTGTAGAAGGACAATCAGCATATACGTAGATTAAAAATGCAAATTAGGGGAACATGAGAGAACACCATTAAAAATTACATTTGCAAGAAGATTTAAGGAATTAAAAAAAGTAAATGTTAAAATCTTAGATAAACAGTGTATAAAATATATAAACATATGCAATATACTACTGAACATCTACTAAGTACAAGGCTGTATTCTGAAAATATAGCAATAAGACAGAATAATGTCAAGGAGCTTACATTTTAAAGAGGCTGCATATTGAATGGGTAATACAGTGTAAATAAAAATGTACAGTCATATATATGTTCAATATATATAAATATATAGAGGAAAGATACATAATATTCAGTAGGAAAGACTACACAGAAAGGGAGCTCGCTCTACACATAATTAATGAAGGAAATAATTCTTATGTGAGAAAAATATATATATATAATTTCCAGGAAACTTCAGTTGAATGTTTTGCTAAGTCAATATAAAAGTGAATTGCCCCCAAAAAGGGGTAGATGGCCCTAATGGTGCATGCCTGTAATCCCAGCCTTCTGGGAGACTGAGACATGAGGACCCTAAATTCAAGCCTGGGCTGGGCAATTCAGGGAGATCCTGCTTCAAAATTTTTAAAATGTCTGGGGATGCAGTTCAGTGAGAAAGCCATGGGTTCAGTCCCCAGCACTACAAAAGAGAGGGAGAGGGAAAAGGAGAGGGGTGCAAAGAACAATGTGAAGTAAAACAAAATGTATAAATACTAATAATGTTCTCCCAGTGAAGAGACTCTATCTGCAGGATGGACAAGAATTAGATGTTATAAAGTGGGAAAAGGAAAGGGAAGGAAGCGTCTGCTCTTGGAAATCATTAAAAAAAAATCAATAGAGGGTCAGGAAAAAAATCCATGGGGTAGAAAATGACAAAGAGAACATGAGAAAATAAAAGAGTTCAATAGTTAAAATAATAATAGGAAGAGAGTAAAGAGTGGGGTTTAAATTCCAATGAGACCATCAAAGAAACAGCACAAGATACATTTCCAGAAATGAACACCATGAGTTTCCAGATGAAAAAAGCCCATCAAGTGCCCAAAGTGAAGAATAAAAAGAACCTGCACCAAGGTATGAGACTATGAAAACGGATCACAAGGTATGTTTTAAATTTAAAAGCACCAGAATGATAAGGACAAAACAAAACAAAATATACCCAAAGATGTCACAGAAAGACTGGTATCAGATTGTGGTACGCCATTTCTTGGTAGAAAACAATGGTGTAATACTATTACAATTATAAGGAAAATTATTTGCATACTAAATTATATAATTACCAGTCAAATGCATGAATAGAATAGGAATATTCTTAGATATCAAAGTCTCAAAAAATTTAGCTCCCATATCTTTCTCAGCAAGAATATTAATGGTGTGTGTTACAAAAGCAGGGAATAAAAACAGGGAAGATGACAAGAGATCCAGAAAAGGAGATTCTAACTCACAGAGGAGTTGACAGGAATTTCCAAGGTGTGAGTACAGGGGTGGCACTGACTTCTTCATTGTAGATCAAGCGAGGGGAGGCAAAAGACCTTTTAAAAGATACTTTTCAGGAAGAAAAAATGAAAATGTTGCCTGGTATGTCAGAACACAGTGCAAGAACAGTGAATAGGCTTGTTAAAGAACCTGGAGGATAAAATGAAAACAAACAGAAACTCAGTGACAAACAAAAGCCAAGTACTCCACAGAAAACACAAAAAGTTATCCCGGGGGCCGGGGATGTAGCTCAGCGGTACAACGCCTCCCTGGCAAGCATGAGGCCCTGTGTTTGATTCCTGGTACCAAGAAAAAAAAAAGAAAAAGAAAAAAAGTTGTCCCTGAAAGAATATATTCCTTTAGGTAGAACTGTGAATAACAGTTACTACAATGTAGACCCTAAATACTTACCTAACTCTAAATGATCATGTAACTGGACTAGGAAGAGGAAAGAAGAGGAAGTATGTGTTTGTGGGCTCTGGGGAAGAGTATGAGAGATCCTCATTTGCCACAAGAAGAAAGCAACAGCACCAAAAAAAAAAAAGAAAAATTGAGAAACAGCAATGCCAAGGTGCTATTAGAAATGGGTGGGGTATCAATCCCTAATAAAAGAGTTAAGTGTACTGACTTCTGACAGAAATGGGAAATGGAGTGACTCAATATTTATTATGCATGCCACTTGACTTTATAAACTGTGTTTATTTGTTACATGGATCATTTTTTAATGTAGAAAAAAGGGACATATTTATATGATACTTCATGTAAAAATCACCAAGCCAAGGCTGCAGGTGTAGCTTGGTGGTAGAGTTTACCTAGCATGCTCAAAGTCCTGGCTTTGATACCTACCAAAATGAATGAATGAATGAAATTACCAAGGTCATTGTTAAATCCTCTGTCTTGCTATGTTTTATTCAAAAAGTGAGGACTAGGCTCATCCCCTCATTTTATCATTAAAAAATCCTCTTCAGAAAGTATTATCAGTATTCTGTTCTCAGATATAGAGACTGAAGCTTAGAGACTGCAGTACTCTGTGACAGACTTGGAAATTCAAAGCCAGTTGTATCTGTCAAAGTTCTATCTGTCTTTAGATTGTACTAGGTTTCTTTCACTGATGAGTTAATAATGTCCTCTTCTCCTCAAAGATATACCTTGAGTAACTGTTACTGATCATATTTATCTTGACAGCCTTCTTTTTCAGGGCTATATTCCTTAATTTCTTTGACCTTATGCCCCAAAACCTTTTTAATTTTCCTTTGAGTTTTTCTTTTTCACTCTTTGCTGGATCCTTAGACTCCTTTAAATTCATCAAGTTCCTCCTAAGAGCAGCTACATTAATGGGACAGTGACCTGATGTTACCTTTTAGTTCAAGACCATCATGCATTTATATCTAGAGTGCTGATTAAAAAGGTGCTTATTTTAGTGTTGATTAAAAATATTAGTTGATTTAGTGTTGAATATAGTGCTGATTTAAAAATATATATAAGCAATGTCATTTTCAAAACATCAGCATTACATTACGGTTGAATTTAATTTCTTGTTAATAATTTTAAAAATGTCTCTTGGCTTTTTGTATATTATAATCCATGCTTTCTAATGTTTTCTTTCTCTCACTAAATAGCAAAGTCACCCTCTTGTATTCTGGTCTTTTCAAACATAAACAAAAATATTTCTGAGAGTCCAAACTAGCATACAAATCATGTATTTTAAAAAGTAGCAACAAGGGGAGGAAGGTCGGGGCAGAGTGCTTGCTTAACATGCATGAGGCCTGGGCTCAATCCCCTATACCACCAAAACACAAAACAAAAGCAGTAACAACAAAACCAATAAACAACAAATCCTAAAACACAACAAAACCCCAGGTTTAGTCAGCCATTCATTTGTTCATTCATTCATACATTCACTCAACATTTACCTACTGGACATTAAGCATTGTGCCAGGGCCTGGGGATATAAAGACAAACAAATACAAATATATGTATGAATAAAATTCAGTCTGGAAAAGATGGAACTTTAATTAGCTAGAACTTCAAAGAAGTTTAAGTAGCTAGAAACCCAAAGGAAAAACACCTTTACATGGGGGCCCACTTCTGCCTCTGGCTGGTGTTCACCAACGTGTGATTTACCTGTAGTGCGGTGGGGGGAGCTGCTGGATGACATCATGAATTTTTATCAGCCTTTCTTCATCTGTTGCTGCTGAAACAGCATCCTGTAACAATCATAACATAAAATAAATCAGCACACTTTGGGTAAAAATGAATTTCTCACTTAAAATTCAGTTTTCACTCAAGATTGATCCATTTTTTTCTCTAATGCTAAATGAAGAGAAAATACAACACAGCATATCCATGATGTGCACTTTGTTCCCACAAGATGTGAACACTGAATCTCCTCAATGTTCATTGTAACAAACTTGATTATAAGCCTAACACAGCAAAGCAACACAGGAGATCTTGAGCTGAAAGTAAATGGTACTCACAGAGAACTTCTCATACAGCTGGTAGGTGAGCAGAGGGTTGGGGAGCTCTCGGAAGTACAGCTTGCAGAGGGAGCCCACAGAATGGATGTCTTGTACATATGGTTCTTTTGTCAGGTCGGGGACATGCTCAGAGTCAAATTCATGCCTATTCCAGACAGAAGAGGACAACACAAAATTATTTTACTGAAGGAAGGCAAACACATGACTGGAACGCAATATCCAAAAGTGATGACCTTGGCCTCAGTGAGTTATTCTTTTCTTCAAATTATATTTCATGTAAATTTTATCTGGAGTTCAGCAGTAATTGATATATTATCACCAGCCAGGTAACTACAGGGAATATTAAAAGGGAAACAACTTCTAGCCCAGAGGACTAACTTTATCTCGGTTAGCTGTGACTTTCTTCAAACTATATTTCATATCAATCATATTTGGATTTCGGTGGCAACTGGAGTCTTATCATGAGGCAAGCATCTTTCTACATGAAAATTAAGGACACAGATTTAAATGGACAATAAACCATGAAATGTGTGTGAATAAGCAGCTCTTACAGCATATCAGCCTGAAAACAGTATACCTAATTTCTAAGGGTTTAAATATCTAATACTCTGGCAACTGCAGGAACCAGGGGTGAGCAGCAATTATACACAGAAATTCCTCAGATACAACTTGTACAGTTCAGCAATGTTATACTGAAGCAGAATAAGAATGCCTGAAACAATATAAAGCAATTTCTAGCTAAGGCTGAATTTTAATAGAAAGATCTGTAGCATTAGAATATATGAAACACAAGTCCCTAGAATGCTAAAGCAGATTAGGCTCACTCTCTAGGAGGTTAATTAATATTAATCTGCAGTCACGAGGTCACTTATCATCTTCCTAGAAGATTAATGTGTGGATGATCTGAACATTTGCTTTAGTGAATTTGAAACTGTCTTTAGTACAGGAACCAGTTTAAGCTATGGGCTATACCTTATTGTTAGAGCACTTTCCTATCATGCTCAAGATCCTGGGTTAAAAAAACTGAGTATTTTCTAAACATGTATTTCTGAAAAGGAAGCTGAGCTTTGTGGTCAATTAAAATATTAAAATTCTTGTAGAACAAAGGCAGTTACAGTGAAAAAAGAAGTGAGAATAGCATATTGGAATAGAATCCAAGATTAAGCAAAAATATTGCTTAATTTTATTGCTGGTAAAGAGAATACCACCTTTTTATTTGTCGCAGAGAAGCCATATAAGTGGAAGTGTAATAGATAACACACATACTTAGGTATACAATACAGAATTAGAGTCAAAGGAGGCTTTAGAAAAGGTTTCACACCTATTGATTTTTGTTAATAACCAAAGGGTAATTCTATTACAATGTAAATTTCATTTCTCTTGCTTGTCAAAAGTTCAGACTCAATTTTCCACAATCTTCAAACATTTTAAAGAGATAGAAGTATTTAAGAGGTTAAGGTGCATGGTTCTCTATTACTGTGTAAGTACAAATGTCATTTAGAAAATATACAGAAGAAACAATATGAATATTATCTCCTATTTCATCTCAACTATCTCACTGAAATTTATGGTCATCAAAGTAAGTTACTCAATTTTGAAATAATTTCATTTTAATGAGTTACATAGGAATAAAACAGAAAACGCCACAGATTTTTACCTACCGTAGTCTCTGGATATTGGAGGCAACTCCAGAGAGACGATATATTCCATCCACAATCCCATACCTCTCAATGAATGTTGTGCAGCTCTGAAGAACCTGGGGCACTAAAGAGAAATTTTAAGGATGTCAATTCAGTTGGTAACATTCAGTAGAATCACCGTTAGATAAAATGTGTAAATTAAAAAGGGATGAGTATCCGCTCACTAAAAATACTGATGTAGGCATGTTTACTTAATTTCACATTGAAACTACATAATTAGCACCTGAATAATCGGATTGGTTCGATTCTCACTTCATTAGGATAGACTTACATCTTGCAGTCTTCTGTCGTGAAGGCACTGACATCATTTTACCCAGTAAGCCCTAACACCATGACTGGTTAAAATATAGCTCAGTTTCACACACAGCAAATGATTCTGTAAAGTTAAATGTTTACCCCAACAATAGTTACTGGTAAGTGCTGCAATGTTTTACTTCTAAAAGACTTTTTCTCTCTCACAGTTAATGCTAATTCTAACTTATTTATTAAAACACCAACATAATGCAAAGGTCAAAGCAATTTCAAATTGATGAATCTTTTAATTTTCTGCTCATCTTCACACTAAATTTACTGACATTTTAACTTGATTTTATCTCTTCATTATAATGGAGACAACCTAAGAATAAATGGGAAATAAAAAAGTACTTTCAGTTAGCTCAGTGAACATATACAAAGAGCAATTATTCTGGGGCCTAGAACAGAATTTTCAAAGTATCTGATAGAAATTGTTATAAACATTCAAAATTTTATAATAGCTGAGATAAGAACATTCTTTATTTTGTAATCCGTATTGGTCAGTTTACTACGGTCATTCGACTGTTAGTTAAAATCCCTGAAAAAAAAGGATTGGAAGGACATTTGCTCTATGAAGAGCTACTGTGCTAGGTGTGAAACATTCAGAGGGCCAAATGAAAGACTGAAGATATTTTTGTAAGACAATTTTAACGAATTTCACTTACAGTACATTACTATGCCAGAACTTTATTATTGTTGCAAGTCTTTTCCTTGGTTCTCCTTCCTATTACTCCTACAGTCTTCTATAGTCTGTTAGATTCTATAACATATTTAAAATTGATCTCTTTATTTTTCATTTAAAAACAAAACACAGCAGCTGACAATATTGAACACTTCATATAAGCCAGGCTAGTTGCTTTAACCTGGACACCCTCCAATCCTCATAGAAATCCTATGACAAAGTTCTAGCATGATACTGATTTTAAAGAAACTGTATCTTAGAGATAAGTTTTGTCTAAGAAACAGGAGCCAAGGATGGAAATGAGATTCTAATGCAAGCACAGCACCAAGCTTTAAACTACTGTAGTATATTGCCTGGCACAGAAGATCCTTCACATTTACACTTATTATTATCCTGTTTTCCTATTTTACAACTAATTCTAGGCCAACTAAAATTCTACTTTTTGTCTCATAAACTAGCCATTTATACTCCTTCACAAAACAATATCCTCTATCCAGATTCTCCCCACTAATCCACAGCATATAGAAAATTCTATGTTGCTGTTCAAACCCAGCTAAACTATGACTCGTATTCCTTCTTTGAATATCTTCAAGTTAGGAGAGCTTCAGCACTGTGTTCTACTCACTACATGCTCACCAAACTGTATTATTTCAAAGTACCATTTATTTATTTATATACCATTATCCCTTATCCACTGTGAACTCTTCAAGGGAAAAAACCCAGCTCCCTTCTCCCTTCATCTCTGGACATTCAATACTCAGGAGCACTGTACTGACACAAGGAAAATTGTAACATAAATGTAATCAACAAGTGAATTAATTTACAGGTACCCAAGAGCATGAAAAAGTCATCTGATTAAGGTACTAGGGCAGGGACGTGCCATAAGTTTCACATGAAACTGTATTTATTTTCTACTGTATTCTTTCTGTGTCTGAAAACATTCTGGATTTGTAGTAATAAGAAAAGGATATGTCTATGTAGTAGAGATGAAGGTAGGCAGAACTGTTGGGTATTTTTGTGGACTGGCTTTGGTAAGAAGTAATCTCTCGGTCTAAATGAAATGTTAAGTATAAAGCATCTTTGTAAGAGCTCGGGCTCCATTTATATTATTACTCCATCAATAATAACCTTGTGCTTTAGGTTTCTACTCTAGAGTACTTATAGAGTAGGTTTCTAGTCTATAAACTAGAAATACAATAATAAACTTAGAGGTTAAAAAGTTTCTATCACTTATTTCAAAAGAAATATATTTAGAGATTACTGGGATCGTTAACATGGTTACCTAAAGTATGAAAGGAATACAAGGCTTTAATTTATTTTTTTGGTACCAGGAATCGAACTCAGGACCTTGCGCTTGCAAGGCAGGCAGCAGCACCACTCAGCTAAATCCCCGGCCCTTTAATTCTTTATTTTTAAGGTGCTTTTCATTATTTATACTCAAAATTAGCATGCTAACCTAACCCAAGCACACAAGAGATTGGCTTTGGAAGAAATCTCTTCAAGCACAGGATTTTATCTCCTTATCAGGTTCTCCTAAAATGCAATACAAAATTTTCATAAAAATAAGTTGCCGCCTATAGAAAATATTACTTTCACTAAATTCTTACATTCACTGGAGTCATATGTTTATATTCTCTCAGATGATTTTGAAAATACAGAAAAATTAAGGTTTATTTTCTTGAACATGACCAAACCTTGCATTTATAATAATTGATAAGAAACATCTGGATGGCTTCTTTTTGTTTTTACATTTACTAGCTGGTTTTATTTATTTATTTATTTTTATTAGTACATGTTTGCAGTACATACTGCTTATATTTCTGATGTTGAGGTGGGACATGCACATAACACATCTTAATTCTCTTTTTCATTCCCTTCCCGATCCCCTTCATATCTCGATCCTCTTCCCATTTGAGGAAAATCTATCCAGTAAGGATTAAATGTCTACAAACAAGTGCATAATGAGATTTAATAAATAAAACTGCATAATAACTGCTTATAATTTTTTTCCTTAAATTCTTTTATTAGTACATTTTAGGTATACAATACATTTACATTTATCATTGGGCACTTATGCCTTTACATGATATATCTTGGTTCTTATTTTTTCCCCATTTCCTGTCCTCCATTCACCCCCTCCACCCTTCCCTATTTACAAAGACTTTGTTTCCATTTTTTCCTTTTCTCATAATTTTTCCTTTCCCTTCTTTCCTTTCTCCTACCACTCCCACTTCCCCCCTTTGGACCATTTCTTCCTATTTCACATTATCAATTACTCATTTTAATCATTATTTACACTTTCAGTTTGTCACACCAGAGAAACTATTCAGCATTTACACATGTGTTGTATTTATTTCACTTAAGAGTCTGTCCTCAATATGCATCCATTTAGCTATAAATGTCTCTAGTTTCTTGTTCTTTATGGCTGAGTAGTACTCCATTTCATAAAAAAAAAAAATCACATCTTCTTTATCCAGTTTCCAGTTGATGGGCAATTGGGCTGTTTCCAAGCTTCAGCTATTACAAACTGTGCCGCTGTAAACATCGGTGCACATATATCACTGGTGGTATGATTCTTTTTAATTCTTTGAGGAAGATACCCAGCAGGGGAATAGCGGAGTCAAATGGGACCTCTAGTCCTAGTTTTTTGAGGTATCTCTATACTGATTTCCACAGTGGTTGCACCAGCTTGCACTCCCACGAACAATGGAGGAGTGTTCCTTTCTCACCACACCCCTGCCAGCATTTGTTTTTGGTTGACTTTTTGATGGCAGCCATTCTTTATGGAGTGAGGTGGAATCTCAGGGTTGTTTTCATCTGCATCTCTCAAATGACCAGTGATGTTGAACATTTTTTCATATGCTTATTTGCTGCTTTTACTTCATTGTCTTAGAAATGTCTGTTCATTTCAGATGTTCAATTTTGAATTGGGTCTTTGAATTTGGGGGTCTGATTTTTTTCAGTTCTTTATATATTCTAGACAGTAGTCCTTTGTCTGAGGTACTGCTCCTAAAATTTTTTTCCCACACTGTAGCTTGTCTCTTAGCTCTGTTGGTGGTTTCTCTTGCAGTGTAGAAGCTTTTTAATAAGATGAGATCCCAGTTGCTGATTCTTTCTGCTAGTTCCTGTGCTACTGAGATTCTGTTCATAATGTCTTTTCCTATGCCAATGTCTTCAAGAGTTCTACCTAATTTATCTTCCAGCAAGTTTAGTGTTTCTGTTTTAATATTTAGATCCTGAATCCACTTCAATCTTAGTTTAGTGCATGGTGATAGATATGGGTCTAGTTTTAATCTTTGGCAGGTTGAAATCCAGTTTTTCCAACACCATTTATTAAAGACCCTATCTTTCCTTCAGTGAGGATGGTTGGCTCCTTTGTCAAAGATGAGGTGGCTGAGTATGTCTGGAGTTGTTTCTGGATCTTCTAATCTATTCCACCGATCCTGAGGTCTGTTTCTTTGCCAGTACCATGCTGTTTATCACAGTAGCTTTGTAGTATAGTTTCAAGTTGTGGATTGTGATACTCCCTGCCAAGTCTCTGTTACCTAGAATTGCTTTTGCTATTCTAGGTCTCTTCTGGTTTCAAATGAATTTCTGGATTCTTTTCTCTAGTTCTGTGAAATATATTGTTAGGATTTCAATTGGCATTGCATTAATTCTATATAGCAGTTTTGAAAGTATGGCCATTTTCACTATATTGGTTCTTCCTACCCAGGAGCAAGGGATGTCTTTCCATTTTCTTATATCCTCTTCGATCTCTTTTTTCAGAGTGCTGTAGTTTTCAATGCAGAGGTCTTTTGCTTCCTTTGTCACATTGATTGCTAGATTTTTTTTTTTTTTTGTACCAGTGATCAAACTCGGGACCTTGCACTTGCTATATTTCATTTTTTGGATGCTATTGTGAAAGGAATTGTTTCCCTAATTTCTCTCTCAGTGAGTCTGTTATTTGTGTACAAGGAGGCTACTGTTTTGTGAGTGTTGACCTTGTACCCAGCTACTCTACTCCATCTGTCAATTAAGTCTAGAAGTCTTTTGGCAGAGTTTTTTGGGTCTTTTATGTAGAGTATCATATCGTCAGCAAATAATGACAGTTTAACTTCTTCTTTTCCTATCTTTATTTCTTTTCTTTCTGTTGTCTGATTGCTGTGGCTAATGTTTCCAGAACTACATTGAATAGGAGTGGTGATAGTGGACATCCTTGTTTTGTTCCTGATTTTAGCGTGAAGGTTTTCAGTTTTTGACCATTTAGTATGATGTTGGCTGTTGATTTTTCATAGATACCCTTAATCAGGTTGAGATAAAGACCTTCTATTCCAATTTTCTGTAGCATTTTTATTATGAATGGGTGTTAGATTTTGTCAAATGCTTTTTCTGCATCTACTGAGATGATCATATGGTTTTTGTCCTTGGCTTTGTTAATATAGTGTATTACATTTATTGATTTACATATGTTGAACCATCCTTGCATCCCTGGGATAAATTTGACTTGGTCAGGGAGTGTGATCTTCTTGATGATGCTCTGTATTCTGTTTGCCAGTATCTTGTTGAGAATTTTTGCATCTATGTTTATTAGGGAGATTGGCCTGTAGTTCTCTTTTTTGTTTGGGTCTTTCCCTGGTTTTGGAATCAAAGTAACACTTCCTTCCAGGAATGAATTTGGAAGTATTGTTTTCCTTTCAATTTCATTGAAGAGTTTAAAGAGTAATGGCAATACTTCTTCTCTAAATGTCTTGTAGAATTCAGCTAATTGCTTATAATTTTAAGCAGGACAAAGAGCTGGCAAAAATGGAAGAGAAAAACTAAAAAATTAGCTTTAAAAGAAACATTAGAAAGTGAAGAACAGTATCAGAAAATGAAAATTATCTAATTTCTTTTTTTTCATTGCCATGTAGGAAAGTAATATGACAATTTGTTTTAAAAGGTACCTTATTAGCACCCTTGTGCCCCCCTGCCCCCAACCATCCAGTAAACCAGCCAGTGCAAAACCAGTCATTACCCAGGCAAAATAACAACAGAAATAACCAACATAGCTCCTCCAGGCATTCCAAATAATATACTTTTCTTCTTTAACATTCTGTTTTTTAAACATGATCACATGACAATAAATTGATGATTTATAACATTAAAATTGTGGCTTTAAGGTGGAAAATACGTATCTCAAGAATTGATTCTAGATTGTTCTTGACACTTTTGGTTTTGTTTTGGTCCTTTCTTCTTCCTTCATCCACTCACTCACTCAGCAACCATATATTTATTAGGCAGGCATCAAGAAGCCATTCCAGAAACAGATGAAAAAGATCAGGTTCATTTGTGGCTTCCAAGAGAGACACAGGAGTGTCACTTTAAAGGATTAATTTCAGGGGTGATTTGGACTGTCTTTCTTTCTACTGTGCTTAGATTATAAAATGTGTGTAAACACATGCAAACTTAAAAAGAAGATCTCTTGTTGAAGGTGACAAATGACTTCAAAACACCAAAATATGCCCAGGCAACAGTTTCCTCTTCCTGGGGTTTAAAATATTTTTAAACTTTGTACTGAAGATAATTTTATCTATTTTCTCCAAAGTTTTCACTATTTCTATTAGCAATCTCATTTCAAACTTTTTTTGTTTTTTTTGGTACTGGGGATCAAACTCAGGACCTTGTGCTTGAGAGGGAGACGGTGGAACCACTGAGCTAAATCCCTGGCCCTCATTTCAAACTTTTAAGGAAATTCTGCTTTAACTATACGCAGCAAATAAAACAAGTCTTATAAAAAAAACCAGTGACACTTGAAAACTGTTCCACTTGATCAGATTTTATCATAATTAGGGAATGTATGACCACTGAAGTTAAACCTCTCACATAATCAAAAAAAGGATATATTGTCATCTGTTCTCACCTATCATTCTAAGAATGGAAACACCTCAAACTTGTAAGGTCCAATTAAAATGTATAATAGGTAATGTGAAATAGGAAGAAAAGGGGCAAAGGGGAAGGAAATGGGAGGGCTAGGGGAAAGGATAGAAGGGAATGGGATTAATATGAGAAAATGGAAAAATAGGAACAAAATCTTTGTAAATAGGGAGGACTGGAGGGGTTGAAGGGAGGGCTGGACAAGGGTGAAAAATAAGAACCAAGAGAGACTATGTAAAGGTGCAAATTTCCAATGATGAATGTCATTATATTGTATACCTAAAATGTACCAATGATTAGAATGAATAATCGAAAATGTAAAATAGGAAGAAAAGGTCCAAAGGGGTAGGGGTAGTGGGAGGGGCAGGGGAAAGGAAAGAAGGGAAAGGAAAAAATGATGAGAAATGGAAAAAATGGAAATAAAGTCTTTGTAAATAGGGAAGGGTGGAGGGCGTGAAGGGAGGGCTAGGAATGGGGAAAAAATAAGAACCAAGATGCATTATATAAAGGTACAATTCCCAATGAGAAATGTACTTGTGCTGTATACCTACAATGTACCAATAAAAGAATTTAATACAAAAAAAAAATTTGAACTGATGTTTCAAAGCTAATAAGTATGGCAGAACAACATGGAAAATGCTTGCTCACACCAATGATCTCATCTGAACAATGTTGCACAATGGCAAGATACAAAAAGAAATCAATAATAAAACATTCTGACTTTCTGAGCATGACTATGTAAACAAAAAATTAACCACTTAACAGTCCAATTATTTAAATGTAGGATGACCAAAAATTCCATATTTTTGGTAATCTTTACAAGATAATAGGAAGTACAAAAATGACAATTTAAGAAAGTTACTCAATACAAGAATTGACTGGTTGAAGTGACAGCTGCCCTGGTGATACTTGGGATAGTTGGTACATAAACATGCTGCCAGAGGGACACTCAGGGTAAACTATCAACTGGCTAACCTATGCATAAAAATACACTGTGAGTAGACTGTTACAGAACCACGTCTATAGATACCTGTGACGCAATCCTTAATCAACTCAATTGTGAACACTGTGAAGCTGAAACTCTGCAAGATCATCCTGAGTGAACCTTGGCACTAGGGACCACAAATTACAGAATAAAAAGAAAACTGCTTTGTTAGGATCCTACGTGATTTCTTACAACACTTTGCATAGAAGAAACATGTCAGGTTTGTCATCTGCTCCAACAGGGAGATGCTTCAAAGTTTAGAAAGTGTAACAAGATAATCTCTGGGCAAAGTTCATTATTTCCCAGAAATACAATTCAGAGTCACTGAGCAAAACAATCTGATATGAGCTTCTTTCTCAGAAAAATCCGGTGGAAAACATCTACTTTGTTTAGGGTGATGACAGTGCAGTCATGTGTGGTTAACAAGAGGTCCACACTGTGTCTGGTAGGGGAGTTCACTGTTGTACTAATACCACAGACCTGGATGGTATAGTCTACTCCACCCCCGGCCATATGTACAGTCCATTGTTCTGTGACTACAAACCTGTACAGCATGATACTGTAGTAGAGAACATAGGCAACTGTAACACAGTAGCAAGCACTTATTGTGTAAAAACAGAGCTGAACCAGTACAGTGAGAATATAGTACAGAAGATAAAGATGGCACACCTATATCAGGGACTTAGCTTGACTGGAGTGCCAGAACTGGGAGTTGCTCTGGTGAGTCCGTGAGTGGGTGGTGAGTGAACATGAACACCCAAGTCACTGGCATACTACTATTTCAGACTTTATAAACACTGTAAACTGTACTTATTAAAAATTCCTTAATAAATTAATCTTAGCTTAAGGTAACTTTTTACTTTATAAGCTTTAATTTTTAAAACCTTTTGGGCTTTCATAAGTTAGCTAAAAATACATATTATTACAACTGCAAAGAATTTCTTTCTACCTTTATTCAATACATTTTTCTCTTTGTAAACTTTTTTGTTAAAAATCAAGACATAAACACATCAGCCTTGGCTTCCACAGGGTCAGGATAATCAATGTCAGTCTTTCTCTTCCTCTTCTTTTTCTTCTGTAGTTTCCTTTTCTTCTGTCCTTTCTTCAGCTCTGCATTCCACTAACTGGTTCCTCAAAATGCCCATCTAGGAGCTCCTCAGTGCCATCCTCATTCGTTTTAGGGAAAAGTTCTTGGCTACTTCACCACAGCCTGTTGATTCCTGCAACCTCCTCATCCTTGCTGGATCCTCTGAATTCAGGACAAACCTCTTGAGTCACTTCCTCCCAGGTGTCCATGCATTCTTTGGTGACAATCATCACAACCCAAGCAAGGTCTTGCTGCAGTCACAGATGTCTTGAACCTCCCAGAACTGCACCAGGGTCTTCTCAGTGTCTTCCTCTGCTGCTATGATAGTTTGGCCAAATGCCTACTCATACACTAGATCTTAAACACTATTACTCCCTTACCCATTGCTGGACAGGTGCTGTCTAGAGGGAGCAACACCACTTTGTTATCCGGGTGAAGATTATCAATAAAGGGAGGGCGTGCCTGTGTATTATCAACATTAAGTAAAATCTTCAAAAGCAGGTTATTCTCCAAACAGTAATGCTTCATTTGGCTGGTGCAGAAATTTAGGAGGACATCTTGGAAGAGTAACTGGCTCATTACTTCTTATTGCCCCTGCAGTACCCTGGCAGTGTGTGTTTATTCATGTGCTTGACAGCACTGGATTCTGACTGTGCCAGGTCACCAGAGGTTTCTTTTTTTTTTTCATACCGGGGACTGAACTTAGGTCCTTGCAGGCAGTGAAACCACTGAACTAAATCCCCGGCCCACCAGAGGTTTCAATTTGCAACATTTCACATAAGCAAGACTACTGTCCCATCCTTATAATCCTTGAAATCTAGCACTGATTTCATCTGGCACTGAATCAAAGTCCTTTCAGGCATCCATCTCCAGAATAGGGAAGTTTTCTCCATAGTGGAGGTTTGCTCTGGCAAGTAATTCCCTCCAGTCAACTTACCTAGATTTTCCAGAAATTCTTCAGCAGGTTTTACATCAGCACTCAAACATACAACTACTGACTTTCATGTTATGTAATGAATAATGATTCTTCAATCACTTAAACTAGTCCAAGCTAGCAGTAAACCCAACACTATAGTGGGGCTGACCCTTTTCTTTCAATACTAAAAAACAACTACATTATTTGCTTTGGCTGTGATCATTATGGTGCGAAGAGGGACAGGATTCTGTGCCTGGTCTTCAGCCGAGGTTGCTCTTTCTCCTTATCTGATAAGGCTCTTCTGGAAGTTTTGTTAGTATGTTATCTTCACTGAAGAAGACCCTCTAACTGTTGCCATCATTTTGTTCCTCTTCAAGTTGTAGGTATGGTGGATGGAACATGCCTGACTGGCACACCATAACCATCATTTATTTTCCTCCCTTCATAGCCCTTGATCACTCTTAATTTTGTTTCCATGTCAATCAGTGTGGCCTCTTACTGGTGACTTAACAGTAGCTTTTGTTTACTTTGGAGCCAAAAACAAAACAACACATGACTGAAGCACAAGAGTACAATACAGTCAAGAGACAGTATGAGATGCATGAGGCTGCTGCCAGCACAACACATTAAGTGGTATGCTGTTTCACAGTGAATTTTTTTTTTAACTAAGCAAGAGTACATTCTCAAAAACAGCAAAACAGTAAATACATAAACCATTTACAGCCACTTATATCATTAAGTATCATGTACATAATTATAATTGTATGTGGTATACTTACATACAATTGTTAGCTCAGTAAGTTTGTTTACACCAATATCACCACCAACAAAAGTAATGTGTTGTACTAGACTTTTTTTTTTTTTTTGCTGGTCCTGGGGACTGAAACCAGGGCCTTGTGCACACTAAGTAGGTGCTCTATCACTAAGCTACACCTTCACCCCTGAGCTTGACTTTTTGAAGCCTGTACCATACAATGCAATAGAAATTTTTCAGCTACATTATTTTATGCAATGAGTGTCCTATATGTGGTCAACTGTTGATCAAAACAGCAGTATGTGATACATTTAAAGCCTAAACTAAAACAGAATACTTGTGAGGAAGAATGATTATACACATGATATATCTTCTGTTATTTTACATGTGTCTTTTGCATTTCTCCTCATAATGTATATAATTCTTTCACATGATTATTCTAATTAATGGAGATTTAAAAATATTGTAAATATATATTCAATTCTAATTCTTTTATATAGACTTCAAAATAGTCTGTCTCCATTTATGTGTGCATAAATATAAATGTATATATGTATACATGGATATAGACATAGATACATGATATAACTCTAGGTATAAGACGACATATATGGAAGTCTAAATCTTTAAAAAGGTAATTCCTCACATTCTTAAGCAAAGAAAAATAATCTTCATATTAAAAATCTACTTTCTTCAAAATTTCAGTTAATAAACATTAAGCTTCCCTTTTCCAACTCAGTCTTCATTTGAATATGCAAATGATATCTTTCATACAAATATTCATTTTTCACCATCCCTGATGAAATGGAAATTATTTTAATATGACGATTAGAATATATCTGGCCTCAGCCTTCAAAGTTTCAAGATTACCAAATTTCAATTACATGCTAATATTACAAGTTAATTTGTTGTTTTTCCAATCATTTGAGTATAGAATTTCTCTGCTGGACAGAGTATCAACAGAGAATTTTATCTTATAAGACTACTGAATTCATTTCTAATATTCTAGTTTTCTTCTTTTAAAAATAAAAAGCAAGACATCTAAGGGAAAAAAGTAACAAAGATATTTTCATATCTACTACTTTATCACAATTATTAATTTTACATATCACCTATGTATTTATACTTTTAAAAAATTATGTCTACTGTTTATGAATATAGCATTTCAGGCTTCTCATTGTATTAAAATTTATAATTTTAATAGTAAAATTTAATAGTATAGTATAATTTAAACAACATTAAAATTTATAATTTTAATAGGTTTGTAATGTATAAATTTTTTCCTAAAATTGGCTACTCAATTTTTTTTGCTGTAATGAATACTTTTGGTTCTATTTAATTAAAAAATTAGGATAAATCTCTAAGGAGGAGAATTGCTAGATGAAACAAACTATAAAGTCATTACGCCTCTTGATATAAAGTGCCAAAATGTTTTCCAAAGTGGCTACATTAATTCAGAGCTGTTTGAAAACAACAATTTTCACCTACTGATAAAAATGACTGCTATCTTTAACGGTAATGGACATTTAATGGTAATGGACAACTTAGAAAAACTGCTTTCCTATTTTAATGTCTACCAATGTAGAATGGTATCTCAAAATTGCCTAAAGAACACTTCTATGATTACAAATAAGAGTAAACATGCTTCTGCATTTTGTTTACTATCACCTTGTGACAAGTTCTTCTCTCCATTCTTTAACTTAGGGATTTAAATTAGTATACGTGCTACCAAAGCGAGCACACTCAGGGATTTAAATTAAAAATCTGAATGATTTTCTCATATATTATGATAACATTTCATCATAAACATAAAAAGAGTTTTTGTCCTAGTATATGATATCTCTCTTCCACACTTGATATTTTTCATTATATGAAAAGTGTGTATATGAAGTCACCTCTTTCCTTATGTTTTTTTGTTTTAATCTGAAAAAGCTATTATTCTTCTTTTACCTCCAAACAAAATCAATTCATATTGGTAATGCCATACATTTAAAGCAGTTAACTCTCTTTACATATTTAGAGAATTTTTGGTGTAAGTGGGATCTTTTTTCAAAACTATTTATTTCCATATTATTATTATCATTATTATTTTTATTAATAACTGTTGTTCATAACGTGGCTTGAAAGCCATACTTTTCTTACTCATAGTGGTAAATATTTCTGAATATCCTAAGCTATTTGGATTCATATTTCATCCTTGGCACAAAGCTCTCCTTTTAGTTTTGAATACTGTTCTGATATCTGGTAAAACTAGATATTTTGCATCCTATCTGATTTTTTTTTTCCACAATGACTTTTTGAGGTTTTTTTGTTTTTTTTTTTTTAAGAAAGAATATTAAGTTGATCTTAATCTGGGAATAACAGCTTAGCAGCACTGCACCTGCCTCAAAGGCGCAAGGTCCTGAGTTTGATCCTCAATACCAAAAAATAATAATATTAATATGCTTTTTGCTCTCTTACAAAAATGGTATAGTTTGCATTAAATTCATATAATGCATCCATGAGAAGCTTTTAAACAGTAAGGAATAAGGTCTTAATTTGGACACGATATTATTGAGGGCATTTATCACTGGTCTCCATCAGTGGTCATCTAAAAATCCATGAGTCTTTCCCATGAGAACTTTTCCTAGTTCTTTCACAACTAAAATCGCATAAATCATCTATTTTGACATAGCAGGTAATTCCTTAACATTCTAGCATCTTTAAAGCAGATGGTACAGAAAATGCCATTTTTATAATATCAAAAGAAAAGATTTCCCTTCCCTCTTAGCCATCAATCCCTTCCATTTACTTATTCACTGTTTTTATGTTTTTTGATACTGGGGATTGAACTCAAGACCTTGTGCTTGCGAGGCAGGTGCGACACCACTGAGCTAAATCCTGGGCCTCCATCTAGTAATTCAATCACAAATTCTTGATTCAGAATTTAATTTATAGAGAAAATAAAAATTTCAGAGCTCTGCATGGTAGCACATGACTATAATTCCAGTATTGTGGAGGCTGAACCAGGATGATCAAAAATTCGAGTCTAGCCTCAACAACCTAGACCCTGGGTTAATAAACAAAAACAAAAAAATATTTAAATGGGACTAGAGATATAGCTCATTGTGAAGGCCCTGGCTTCAATCCCCAGTACCATCACCAAAAAAAAAAAAAAAGGGGGAAGGAGGAAAACTGGCTAAATAAGCTATCTGTTTAACAATAACCCACAACCTTCGGACCAACTTAAATAAGCTATCTGGACAGATAAAAGAAACAATGCAGAGTGAGTTACAATGCTGCTGTGTTCTTTGTGTGCACAGGGTACTCTTCCTAAACAGACCAGATGCTACAGTGAATTTTGAGACTCCCAGCTCTGCCCAGAGCTAAGAAGGGTCCCTGAGAAGTCCCAATATGTACTGCAGAACTGAAAGGAAACAGGCACCATTTGCCAGTATTCTCGACAACTAGTTATAAAAAACCAATAGGGAAAGGTCAGAAACTGATATTCTAAGCTTACAAATTTTACTTTTACCTTCAAAACCAGAATTCAGAAGATGCTCCCCAAGGTCACAACCAAACACCCTCTCTTTCAAGATCCCCCGCTGCTTTAGCTTCTGTTTTGTTGGACGAGACTTCATGAATGTTCGTAAGAAAGTAATGAGTTTGCCGTGCTTTTTAGACACTAAAAAATAATAAAGAGAAAAATACCTCAGTTGTGGCAAGAGATTATATTTTACTCTTCATGATAAAAAAACTAGACATCTCAACAGGCTGATTGCACCGTAATTTATAACAAATATATTTTATAAGTTGTAGGGGAATATCAACAGAAATGTAGCTAATGTTACATACTATAAAAATTATAAAAAACTTCATAATTTTGCATTTTCTTCTGAAGTAAGCATGTGATCTTACTTGATGGTATTATGAGCAAACTTCATTCAGTGCTGAATCCATGACCTTCAAATCAAACTTGCTAAACCAGCTATCTTCCCAATGTATACTCAAGGACGCTACAGGATTACAAGAAGGGTCTAATTTTTACTTTTAATCAGTCACTTTGGAGATCTTCATAAGAAGTAAGACTTAAGTCTTAAAAGAGTGTAAAGGAAAGAAACAACAACAACAAAAATAAATAAATAGATAAAAAATTAAACAAAACAAAAAAAAGTGTAAAGGTAGTTTGCACTTCTAGTTCATTTCTAAAATATTTTTCTTGATGGTTACAAATTTTCACAGTAATTGTAATTTTATGAGTACACTAGAAAAAGGAAAATCCCCTCCTTCACATTTTACAAAGAGGACAATGTCCGGATGATATAAAACACATTTGTCAACTTTACAGTTATATAAATACAAAAACCACACAAACATCAAGTCTTCTATTAAAGTCATCTAGATTATATTAAACCTATCACCTTAAATTTTTTGTAGATCAGGCAAAATACAAGTAAATTAATAATTGGGACAGTATTTCCACTAATTTATATATTAGAAAGATAACAGTGAAAGAATTAAAACCAAACAAATGCCAAGAAAAATAGCTTTTGCTAAGAAAGGCAGCCCACAGAGAAAATTGCTCTAAAAGTTAATGCAACAAATTCCATGAGCTCAGCTATTAACTATTAAGACAGAAGACCATGCCATGTGGCTTCAATTCTATAGTTTGCAGATGACTGCTGGAGTTCTACTCAATCCTACTGTAGATTCTTAATAAAAATCCATGATGGCTCCAGAAGGAACTCTTCACCATGAGTAACTTGTGGCCCAGAAGGGCTGTTGAATGTGGTGCTCCAGACCAGACAAGATAGTATTTGCTATTCATTTCTTTCCATTCTTGCAGACAAACCATCTTTTCCACAGACTGCATGGAGGTGACCTGCCATTCTTGTTGGATCCTGACTGAGGTTTCCTGATAAGTACATGAAACTGTCCATGCTAAAACTCAGAAAAGTCCCAGACAAACTGCAACATAGCAGTCATTCTATATTGCATACAGATTAAATGGAAAATTTATTCTTTTTCTATACCAGTTCTTCAAAATTAATACTTAGAATCCTTACTATAATTTTGATGCCATCTTTGACATGATCTGAAATCCTGAGTAAATTACAATCGCTCTTGTGTCTGAAATTTCTTGCTGTAAAATTTAATGATGTACCCTCATATCTGTAAGTGAGACACTGATAGCACATTCAACTTCAGAGTCTGTCACATATATTGTATTATTGGGCTGGGATGAATTTTCTTCTCCAGTAGTTGCTAGCAGTTTATCTATTAAGAATCTTTGTTGAAGAACAGCCACCAAGCCATTTCTATTCATCACTTTCAAACATTTTCCACATGAACTTCAAAAAAAATTTAACAATGTTTCCCTCCAAAATAGAGTTTGATTTGCAACAATTTAAGACTATTTGATAATTTGATTGGAGGATCATAATTATACACCTGTTTCCTTTCTCAACAAAGTAATTATCAGATTGTTTTCAGTAGTTAATAAGGAAATAAATAGGGTGAATTGACTGTGACTTGAGAGGAAAGAAACTCCACTACATAGGATGGTCAGGTATAGCATTCCTGAGAAGGTAATTTCTGAGCTACAAGCCAGGAGGGTGTAAAGGATCTAGGAAGACAGCTGTACAAACAGGCTGAAGAGGTAGGTAAGGGAGAGATTATAAGCCATATCAGAGAGTTTGGGTTTTATGCAATGAGACTACAGATCAAACCTGCTGGACCATACCCAAGAGTCAAGGCAGCCAGAACCTCCTGGCTAGACTTGGGACAATTCAAACATCATAAATAATAACTATGCTTGTTTATAAAACATCAAATAAATATCCAATTTCATAGCAACATTCCCCAAAAGAAAGGAAGGAATGAAGCAACAATTTTCAGCACAAGTGAAGCTAGAACATTTCAACAACTGCAGCAAGTAGTGTTTCATATTGAATTGGGCTCCTTGACAGAAAAGGGTAGGTATTAATGTTTTACATCAATTAGCAATGTTATGTCTTGAATTATTGACTAGAATTATACAATGACCTTCACAATTCATTTATAACTTAATGGAAACAGGTGTATAATTATGATCCTCCAATCAAACACTCATATGCAATAAAATCCCATTCATTCAGAAGAGGGCAGCCTACATACAACTGGCTTTCCAGGACATTAAGTTAAGTTGCCTTAATTCTAATTCTTGGTTTGGTTAAGTTTGGCTCAAGAAGAAAGTTGGCTATCTTTCCCTACTGTGGTAAAGATTGTTCACATTTATTTTTCCTCAACAGTGACACAAGACCTAATTAACAGCTGCAAAAAAGCACAAGATTAAGATGGTGGAGGATGTCGCTAGCAAGGCTGTGCCCTATTTGGCACTCGAGGGCTCTGGCAAATACTGGTGATTTACATGAGCCCCTTGTTTCTACTCCATGCCACCATCTTGCTCCCAATACCATTCTCAAATCATTACTAAAAAAGTCAGGACTTCACATGCAAACTTGAGAGGTGACAGTCTCCTCTTGCCAGTCTATATCCCAATCTGACACTAAAATAACAGTGTCTTCAGTGGTATCTAAGCTTTCAAAAGAAGATTAAACTATGTTCTGCAGAGTTTGGGAGTTGGCTGCTACTAATATTATAACTGGCACTCTCACTGTAATAGAGTAGTGGTGAGAACCTCTGGCATCCATAATTAAATAACCAGTTTTCTATCAACACATTAATCATTGCATTGGATATTTAAACTAATAAAATCATTCAATTTAATTATACTCAGAATTGAGAATTTAGTAACAATTACAAATACAAATATAAATATCTTGTCATACTAATTTTCTTCATTTTAAACTTCCTTCCCATTTGCATTACAGTGGCCAAAATGAACTTATTTTGGCCATAAGCACTGTCACTACCCCCACTTCCTGTGTGATGTTACCAATTACTACCTTTTGAGAAGCAGAACCATAAAATGCTGTCATAAGGCTTCTACTGAGGAAGGTAAGAGTTTGGTTATAATAGTTAAGTGCTTACAAACCCATTTCTATAGAGGGGGAAGGGAACCTGTGAAGGGTAAGGTCCATCAAATATGCTGGGTTAGAAACAATAAATGATAACAATGGAATTCCACAGATAAAATGTATCAAAAATAAAGTACAAAATGATACCTAGACAAAAGTAAAGCATATTTTCCTAGAGTTAAAATCCAACTTATGCCACAATCCTAACTTATTCCAGATCTTTTACCTGAAATCTTTTTATAAACCTCAGACAAACCCTACCAGACCAGTCTTTCTGGCAGTTACAAACTTTCACAGTATGACACACAACTGAGTATCTCCAAGGTAGATCTTTATGATACCAATAATCAGAGATACTAAAAACGCACAGCTCTGTAAACCACAGTAAACCTTGGCAAGGAGGTGGGACACCCGGGCTTCTAATTACACAGTAGAATATTTCTCAAACAATCCCACAGTAGTCTTGCTTTCTCATAATACATCGCCCCAACTAGAGTTCTGGAAATTGCTTCTCGGAAATCTCTAGACTAATGTAAGACAAGTCTGGGCATGGATTAATCTCTGAGGGTGTAAAGGAAGATGGCCTGTGACTAGTAATAGTCCAGCACTAAGTTTATTTGATTATGTGTATAAAGTTGTAAGATCTGTAATAAATTTGAAAAGTCAAGCAGACAGAATTAGAGGGTAGTAGAGATATATAATACCTGTGGAGATTGTGCTCATTTTACTGAAGGTATAATGAAGTATAAGTGTAATGTTTAAAATCCAGTGAATGTTCACACATTGTATACAGTAGCCTGTTTTTTACTCAGGTCTCAAACACAGATTAGATGACCACTTGGTACAAATTTAACAGAGAGGAATACAAATATAGGCAACTGGGGTACATGGTATTTATGGCTCTCTTAGAACATCCCCAAATCCTATCATTCTAAGTTACTATTCCATGCTTCAAAATTTTATAGTAAGTAAGTAGGAAAAGATGTTAATCTTAATTTGAAACTCCATAACATGCCTTTAAAGCATAACAATATCCTCAACAGTGAACACAAAGAAAAGATTTTTCTGTAGACAACTATTTAATTGATCAAATGGACTAGTGTTCTAAAAATTCTGCTCTTCAAAAGAAAATTTAGTAAATTGTAAGGAAATAACAACTACAAACTATTGACACAAAAGGCCACTGTGTTGTGCTCAGTTTTAACCTGATTATTATTTTGAAAGCAACTGTGTACTTAGCTTTGTACTCAAGTCTTCAGTAATGTTTTCAGGACAAGCCAACTGAAAGCACGATTAGGAGAAATAGGCGTGGAGTATGACTGCCCTGGAAAATAAGGAGCTGGGAAACAGACAGAAGTTACCAGAGCCCATGGGAAGTACACTTACTTTGAAAAATCACTCAACAATTTTATAAGCAGAAAAGTTTGAGAATAATAGTGAATATTCATTATCTAGTTTTTTGAACCATTAATATTTTGTTGCATTATTTCATTGGATTTATTTTCTTTTTAAGTTAAAAAATAAAAGCACCACAGATAGTTGAAGCTGTGTATCTTTCCCTAATTTTATTCTCTCCATACATAGCCTTTATCCTAAATTCAGTATTTATCATTCCCATTGTTTTTATATTGACTACATGTATACTAAGCCAAAAACAATAAATTCTCATTCTCTATGCTTTTTAAAATTTACAGAAATTGAATCATGCAACATCAAACTTTCTGCAACACTGTGTATTTTGAGATTTATCTGTGGTACAGCACTTTTGGCTCAGTATATTCATTTCAATTATGTTATAATTTTCCCTTATAAGTATACATCGCCACTTACATCTCCAATCTCCTGCTATCATGTAGGGTTTCCAAGGTTTTGCTGTTTCAGTTTTGTCTTGAGAAACCCAATAAGTACACTTCCCTATACACAAGTGAGAGGCCTTCTCTGGCACCCACGTTGAGCAGTACTTTTGGGCTGTGATGTATGCCACCTTTTCACCATATTCATAGTTTCTAAAATGATTTATCAGTAATACACTACCACAGGATGTATTTCTAAGTTCCCATTCTTCACATCGTTTTCCCATTCTGTGCTGTGAGCTTTATTCACTTTTTGACAATCCGATGATCAGGAAAATATATTTCACTTTAATATGCACTTCTGTGATTGGTAGTTAGGGTAACCACATGTTGTTTATGTTTAATGATCAGTTTTCTTCTATACTGAAATAACTGTTCATGCCCTTTGTCCATTTTTCTGTTTGGCTGTCTCCTCCTTGATGGATAAAACTAAGGATTTAGTTCAGTGGTGCCGCCGCCTACCTTGCAAACACAAGGTTCTGAGTTCGATCCCTGATACCAAAAAGCAAACAAAATGAAACAAAACAAATCCTCTTTACTCCTACTTCCCCTGTATTCTTCTCTGGGATGAAGTGCAACAGACTGGACAATATGAAAGCAGAAGCTGTACGCCAAGGCAAAGTTCCTCTGAGAAACTGTAAAAGACATAAAAACTGAAAATGTAAACATTCGAATTGAATTTCTAGAGAATTTTAGAGGGTGCAAGTGAAGAAAAAGAATTCTAAAAAATGGAAAAACTATGGTGGGTTGCTGATGTCTTAAATAGTGGCAAAGGAATATAACAGATTAACAATTACAGTCTTAAATGGATAAATTTTATCACTTAGTATTTTCAAATTTATTAAAAGGGATATTGGCAGGAGATACAATAATTAAATTATTTTTGGCATGTATTGTCGTATAACCTGAAAAGATTTTTGGGCAACTAAGAAATAAAGCTTTTGAATAAATTTAATTAGCATGTAGCTGGGAAATAATTATTTAGTCTATAACCTTGAGTATATCAATTAAATTGGTTTAAATTTAACAAAACTTTGATTTTCAAACAGTTGAACTCATAAAGCAAGCTGTGGTTCACTTTAATTAACTCTACAAATCTTTTAAAGAAAAATTTCTAGATAGCTGAACAAAATTCCAATGTAATTCAAATGTTAAAGAAAATGAACTTACACTTTTTCCAGTAACTGAAATACAGAATTTCTTACAACTTTTTCTCTTTTACAGTATATTAAGTGGCTTTAATATAAAGGATGAATAATGATTTAAGTTTTTTATATCATTATTCAGTGAATGACTGAAAATACAGATGAATAATTTTGATGAGAAGTTATTTTCAGTTTTATAGAAAACACCCTCCAAATCAGAGTGAAGAAGTTTCTCACAATAACATGATTATTTTAATGTAAAATTTAAGGAAACTACTTTTTATTTATACTGACACCATAAATATTCATACAAAGGAAATAGCCATAATTTCTCCATCTCAATGCAACAATTTTTAGATTTGTACTATATACTTCTTCACCTTCTTCAAAATATGAAACAAAATTAAAAACCAAATAGGGCTCACTGTTTTAAAGCAGCTGGTACTTTGAGACATACATATGAAGTAACTTACATTATTTATTTAATGAGAAAATTCACAATAATGTCAAAGTTTACATATATGGGATGATAAGTGAGTATCAATAATGCATACGCTGCTTTTTCACAGTAAGTTTTTATTTAATAAAATAAGGACATGCCCAAGAAATTCCATCACTGTCTCTATTTTTCTCTTTGTAAATTTTCTAGTTTATTTGGTGCAAGATCAGCACTCTCTTTGGCTTCCCCTATTGGCCTGTTCCCAAATCTTAAGTCGGATACCACCCCCCTCACAAAAAAGCGGGAAAATCTTTTAAAATTGTGGTAGTATCATAAGAATAATTATAATATACTGATGTTTACTGAGTATTTACTATGTGCCAGGGCTTTATGTGCATTAACAAATTTATCTCAGTTTGTGTTAATATCACACTTCACATGATTTAAATCCAAAATATAAATGAGTCTCTAATCACTAGAATTACCACCTTAAATGTTTATGTCAGGTCAGGTATATGAAATAAAATATAATGACCTCCCCATTACATTCCTTACATTCCTCCTCCTTGACATTCTGTGTAAGGACTTAACTGTACTAAGAGTTATCAGAATAATGACACTGTTTTTGTTGTTGTTGCTGCTGATGCTGCTGCAGTAAGGGGATCAAATCCAGGGCTTCATGCATATTAGGGAGCATTCCTATCACTGGGCTACATCCTTGGACCCAGAATAAGGATACCGTATACCTTTCCTCACTTCTATGTATATGCTTCTAATTATCATAACCCAATACTCAAATTTCAATTACTTTTTGTTAGTCCATTTGGTACTATCCTGTATCTAAATGTATAGATTATATGAGTAAGCGTAAAATGTTAGTAATTCTATTTGAAGACTTAAAAATATTTGAACCAATGACCCAGTAATTGAAAACTTTTGTGGCTTTCCAATAATAAGACAGATACAGATTGATCATTCCTTATCCAAAATGCCTGGGACCAGAAGTGTTTTGGAGTTCACTTTTTTTTCATATTCTAGGATATATACATGTATATTATGAGCAATATGTGGGATAGAACACAAATCTGAACACAAAATTCATTTACATTTCATATACACTTTATATACACAGCCTAAAGATAATTTCATATAATATTATAGTATGCCTACATTTTAATTGCAATTAATTCATCACATGAGGTCTGATGTGGAACTGTCCACTTGTGGCATTCTATTGGTGCTCAAAAATTTTGGAATTTTTCTAAATAGGGATGTTCAATCTGTAGTCAGATGAAGGCCATCCATCCCATCATGCATCATACTTTTTGCTGGTTAGGCATGTGTAGAATCATGAACATGGAGATAAGGTTTTAGCCTTAATTCTGCAAATAATTCACTGTAAGATTTTAGACAAGGAAAGCAACAAATTTAGACGGCAATTTTCTTTCTTTTCTTTTCTTTTTTTCGAGACAGAGTCTTACTTTGTCATTCAGGCTTGTCTTGAATTCACTATGTAGCCAAGACTGGGCCTGAACTTGGGAGCTTCTGAGCTTCCTGCTTCAGCCTCCCAAGTGCTGGGATTATAGGCATATACCACAGTGCCTGGCAAGATCTCAGTTTAACAAAACAATGAGAAGTTTAACTAGGCAATATGAATTCTAGATTTCAATGAAAATACCTAAGAAATCATTAGGTATCTGAGAAAATATGACATTCAAACAGGATGAAAAGCCCTTCTATAGAAATTATGTTTGTTTTATAATAATTTACCAGGAGGATAAAGAGACATCATTTAAAACTTCAACAGAAAGCCTTGTAAAAAAAAATTAGGCCTTCCAAATCATTTTGGGAAAGGCTGGCATAAGAATTTAAGATAAAAAGAGTACTACTAAAAGTTGTATAGTATATTAGGTTAAGTACTTTAAAAATTACTTTGGTCTATGAATGTTTAAAATAGTAATAAGGAGTTTTTATATAACTATATCCAGGACTTGATATATAAATTGGACCATCTTCATTTATTAAAGACATTCACAGCTGTTGATCATACCATATGACACGCTGTTGTTTATTTGCCTCCAGATTCTTAGATAACAGTACAATGTCTGTAGTACTGCTTTTATTAGTATTAGCATAGACATTATAAGGATTAATTTTTAATCTGGGTTTTAGGAATTCAGAGTATTAAAAGAAAAAACAAGGTAAATTTTATCCGTAAAATTCAGAATTTCTGAACATTATATTCTACCATGCTTATTCAAAAACCAAAATCCTTACTCTTCAGACACCATCAAATTTAGCTTCTAATTTTGAAATCAAGAATATAATAGTTGCTCAGTTTTGTATTCCTCTCCTTCCCCCTCCTTCCCCAAGTATGTGTGTGTATTATATATAGTATATATCCAAAATATTCTTTAGATAAAGTGAGCCTCAATCTTTAATAATCGGTTGAAGTTACTGAGGAACACGAAGTACAGAATCAATTTTGCTCAACATATTATAAACAATTTTGGAAGTAAGAGAAAAAACAGTACTCTAAGTGATGTAGGTAACAGCTGTAAGAGGCTGCTAAAGAGAAAATCTGTAGGACCAGCTTAGGAATGAGGTTCTGGAATGTGGACAGCTACAGCCTGATATCTGAACATTCCAACCTCAAAGGGAGGAAACCAGGTATCCCAGAAATGCCATGTTCACTGTATGCTGTGTTTAAAATGGCATCGGCAGTAATAGCTCTTGACTGAAAAATGGGCAAGCTACTGGCAGTTACGTAAGTCCAACAGGCTTCCATTTACTGACGAGGGAAAGGAAAAGCCATTTCAAAAGGCAATACTGTCTGAAACACAAATGACAAGGGTTATAGAAAATAAATCTGAAGTAAATTCCAGAAAAGAAACTTTCACATAAAAGAGATAAGAACAATGCAATTGGAAAAAGAGAAAGCACAAAACAGGCAACTGACTTCTGTAGACTACCTAGCACAATTCATGTTGAATAACACACCTAACATGTTTGGCTATTTGAATGAAACTCTCTCTTCTTCAAGGTTAAGAATGAAACCAAAGCCACACCACACGGCTGCCCTTCCCAGAGGAGCCCACAAACTGTGACAACATGTGGCCTGCACGTACACTGCAGCTTTAAAAATCACACTCTCTGAGAAAATGGTCCTTAGGTTAAGATAAGACTCTCTTATTATCCATGTTTAGACATTTACTTTCCCAGAAGCTACAGATTTTGTTACAAACAGCAAAGAAGGCTCAAATTTATATTACGTGATTTGAGGTTGGTATGAATAAGCTATACTTTTCTTCTGCTCAAAATGTTCACTGATACTTATTTTAAAAATTTAATTACAAATTGAAATAAATGTGAGTGGTTTTGCTCAACACTGCAAAAACAAAATAAAATGTTTTTTAACTTGGTGACTACCGATTCAGTTATTATATAAAAGACTATGACTAATTTAATTTCTAAAAACAGAACAAAAGGAAGATTTGCATTTTACCAGAAGCAAGTAGGAGGAAACATAAGGTGGCTAGAAATTCCTGATGCTAGAAGTGTTTTAAAACTATAATGGGATGTAATATATAGATTATAGATTTTTAAATCTGCTAAGAGTTTTCAAATTATCTGGGCTCATTTTTGCAAGATGAATTGGTAGTATTTCCTAAGAGGCTTAAAATACAGTACTTCCCAGGAAAATGTTTATAATTTGCTCATTAAATTAAAGTGTAGTAAACACATAGCTTACAAATTCAGATACATGAAAGGTAGTAGGACTTTCAAAGTACTGCATTAATTTCTAGAAATCTGAAAATTTAGAACTTTAATCTTAATCTTGTGAAAACTTTTCAGTAGATTTTTCTTTTTAATTAGATTAAAATATAATCATATTCATTTAAATGCCACATAATCTTTTGCAGTTTATTACTACAAAGTCTGGTATGGAATACTGATATAGTGACAGGTGTTTTTGGGTGGGAGTTGGAAGGAAGTGAAGGGGAGAAGGTCTGTATTCATAGATATGGTACCAATAATGAAGTTCCTTTACAGGATAAAGTTCTGGAATCTTTCTTTGCCAAAGACCAGACTTTCAGTATAGTAAATTAAGGGCACAGATCTTGAACTCAGATAGACCTAGGGGTTACAGTCCCTAGAGCACTTCCTAACTGCAAGATTTCAAGCAAAGTATTTATTGAAATCATGACTCCTTTCACTCTGCAATGGGAACAGCAGTAACAGCTGTCACTCAGATTCCTAAGATGCTTACATGAAATGATAGCCGCCAAGCACCTAACTCTGTAAGTGTGGCGAACTGGGAGCTAATATTACTAGTACTAGTTCATCTTACCTTTGAGAATGCCCTCCCAAGTACAGGGGGCTAATTAAGAAACCATTTCAGTTTTCTAGACCCAATGTAATTTGATCTGGCTATACATTCCCAAATAAGAACTGGGCTTACTAAGGAAGGACGTATACAAACTCAAGACCATTTCCTTCAAGTCTTTCCTCCTGTAATTTTCTTAAATGTAAACTTAATGTAAGTGATTTTAGATTTCTGCTCTCTTCTAGTAAATATAAAATACTATACAATATTAAAAAGAAGAGAAGTTATGTTTTCAGAGCATTACCATCTGACAGGTGCTTTTTTAAAAAGCCGTCTTAGGAAAAATTCTAAATTCTGAAATCCTGTATTTGTGGTTTTGAAAATTAAAAATACTGATTATCATTTAAACAACAGTGCAACAATCCTGACAAGAAAAATATTCAACTTCTTAACAGATCATTTGTGATTAAAGAGATAATACTGGTCCCTTGCATTGTTTTAATACATAACATAATGAAAAGCATTTATCACCAAGATCTAAGGGAGACCCACATAAATATGAAATATTATCTTAGTAGTAAACTCTGACTTAATACAAAATGTTTTATGGATGGAGGTGACCATCAGTGCTAATGCCAAAGGGAGGGTGCACAAAGCTTGAAGGAGAAGGGCAAAAGGGTCACTTCCTGGTGCTAATTGGAGTGGCCTCTATACAGCCTGCTACACTCACTCAAATAAACCAGGACTGCCTGTTTTTCACTAGTCAATACTGAAATATTATTAGCACACCAGGAAAAACATTAAAAACATACAGACACTGGTTGAAATATAGAGGTACTGTATGTTCTTTTAATCCTGAAAACTTTTACAGTATTAATCTCATGTCTGGAAAACATTAAGAAATAAGCTAACTGGAAAGAGAAAAACAGGCATTTCCTAAAACTGACTAGGAAAATAATGCCTACATGGTACAATTAACAAAACCCTATTTCAAAATACAAAACAAACATTAATACTCAGTTATTCAATTTCTAGATAATTACATAATGAGCCACTCACCTGAGAAACCAAGGTAACACGTGCCCAAATCTAATCTAAAAATACTCAGTGAAATATACCAAATGTTGTCTGAATCAAATATTTGAATAACTGATTGAGATATCCTTACCTCTTGCTTCTGTACAAGCTTTAGGATCAATATTTAAAATGATCCCAAGTGGCTATATTTAGAGTAAACTCCACAGAAAGGACAGCTCTGCATTCTGTGCAAAAGCGCGGAGAATGGATCGCAATCGCCCCGGCCCGGACCTTATCCAGTATGGGTGACTCCTACTCAGGTCCCCTCCAGCGTGGAGCAGGTGTCAGCTGCCTCAGCCCCTGTGGGCAGCGCAGGCCAGAGTGGGAGCCAGAGCGCGAGGGCTGCCTCCGGAGCGCAGTCCTCCTCTGTCAGCACCAACTGGGCGGCGACACCTCAGACGCCTGGAGCTCACACTGGCAGAACCGGCTCCACCAGCACGGCTCCGCCCACCAGCCTCTCACAGGTGAGCATTTCCGGTGCAGGAAACGCCCTGGGAAACTTGAAACTGACATTCACCTTTCTGTGTCTTTCACCTTTCCAAAAGTTACTATTTAGCTACTTACTATTACTTCCTATCGGAAACAAATGACCACACTTTAGGACCCAAGAAAATTAGATAAGTGGTCAAGGAGGAAGTATTGTTAGAAAAAAGCTGAATCAGGAAACTAGCAGCAACAGGGCAAGTAAACAACCCACTTCATAGCTTTGCTGATAATGAGCTGTGATTGTTATTCCACTAACGTGCTTTAAAAAGTATCAATTTACACAGCCTCTGTAAGAAAACTTTTGAAAGATAATCTCTTACTTAATCTCTTAGAGGAAAAACAGAAAGATTGCTTCACAACTGAAGATCCAGAAGGAAATCAATTTCCTGAGTATGGACTCTTTCACCCACTGTTAGGACCAGGATCTGTGTTTAGAGTTGCTGCCTCTCCCCCACCAGAAACATTCATCAGCAGAAGCAAAAATCCTCGGTAACTGTGCCAAGCTAACATTCAACCAGTCTCAAACTGACTTTCTAGAACATTCTTACTAGTTTTCTGCATAAATGCAATATATTCAAGAGATTCAATCCTTATACTAACACCACTCAACTGTGCTAACCCTATTAGAATTAAAGAAATAAATGAACTAGAAAATACTAATGTATTTTCTGTTCCAAGTGACCTTTTACTAATTCCAGTGTAAATTTTACTTTCAGATAGTTTGTCTTTAACAAAATGATATTATATCATTATTTTTATTCTGTTATATGCCAGGCACTATTCTACTTTAAAGAATTATTCATCAAGCCAGACATAGTAGCATGCACCCATAATCCTAGTAGTCTGGGAGGCTGAGGCAGGAGGGTTGCAAGTTCAAGCCCAGCTTGGGCAACTCAGCAATTTAGGGAAACCTTGTTTCAAAATTTAAAAAAATTAAAATTGGCTGGGATATAGCTTAGTGTGAAGGCTTTGGGTCTAATTCTAGTACTTCAAGAAAAAAAATCATCATAACCCTAGGAAATTCTATTATTATCTCATTTCACAGATAAAGAAATGAAGGCAGAGAAGTTGAGCAATTTGCAAAGGTGGCACAACTGGTAACTGGCAGGGATGAGATACCCAGGGAAAATTCATCATATGCCATGTCAAAGTCTGATGCCATTGACTGAATTTATTCTTCCTCTCTAAACACTGCTCTGAATGTAAAATTGCTGATAAATGTTAGGCCACAGAAAGAAAATAATGAATTAGTGTGATTTTAAAATATGAAAGATCACAGCGAATTCCATTATGTGGCAGGAACAAAACATTAATTTTTTTACCACTGGAACAACTATGGATTTATGGATTTTGCTGACTTAGAAATGAGGCTCTTAAAATTCATTCATAGTGGAGAAAGCAAACCCATACTTCTTTAATTTTGAACTAAAAACACCTCTCCCTTCTAACCTCTTCTTCAATCAATACTAAACACATGTAAGGGGGAGCAAGAGAAAAAGAAAAGAAAGGAGAAAGAGAAGGAATAGAAGTAGGGAAAGGGAAAAGAAAATAATTTAGAAAGCATAAATATAGAATGTATATAACAAGAACGAAAGCCACTCTGAGACTACTTCGTATAATTCATGATCTCCTCATATTACCTGAGATATAAACACAGATAGGAATAACTAAGTTCCACAAGTTTGCTAGGGTGTGAAGTAATTGCATAATTAATGACAGTAACTCTCACCTAACACCCAAAAGACTGTTCTCTAAGGCATATAAAAGTGCATGGTAAGAAAATGAAAGGTGGAATAACCTATAGATTTGGCATTCACACTGTGTTTGCAAATTCCTCTAGCTTCACAGCTGACATCTGGAATCAATTACTTCTCCCTGCTTTCACAGATCCCACACTGGGCTAAGGCACTATCATCTCATGCCTAGATCATTCCAGTAACCACTACCAGTCTTATTCTTCAAACTGTCCTTGCCTATTCTTAATTTAGCAACCAAAACGCCCCTTTTACCAAGGTAAATCAGCTCAAAACTATTACTGCCTTCCCATAATTCCAAATAAAAGTCAAAACCTCTACAAGCCCCTGACAGGGAATTGCCTTTCCCCTCCTCACCCCCATCTTTCCCATCGCCCTCTAGCTTGACCTGGCCTTCCCACTCATTGGTCTTTCAAAGAGCTGGACATATATCCAGGTCAGTATTTACTACTCCCTGACTCCCTGTCGGAAAGGCTCATTTCCCAGCTATGTGAATGTCCCCTCTTCATCTCTTTCAGGTCTTTGCTCAGAAAGAAGTAATCTTCTAATAAGTCCTTCCCTGACCACCTGGACCTCCTGGAATTAAAACCATGCATGAACTACATCCCTGCACTTTCCAGTCTCTGCACCCAGTGTTGGCCTTATTTTTCTTCACAGTATTTACCTATCAGACCGTATATTTCACTTGTTACCTCTCTTACTTTCATCACACTGGATTATAAACACCACAACAGCAAAATTTCTGTTTGGTGTGTTCAATGATTTATCCATAGCACTTACAATGCACTCAATGAAATCTTGATGGGGGATTGGGGTGTGTCTTAGTGGCAGAGCACTTGCCTAAGAATGCATGAGGTCCTGGATTCTATCCCCAGCACCACAGAAAATAAAATTAACAAATGAGTGGACACTGGAAATGACCAAAGTAACAACATGTTGCTTTACTAAGTAAAGTTGTCTTACATAGGACAAAAAGAAAACTGATGTAGGATTCAAGTCCTACTTCCAGCACTGACTAAGGGCTAAGTGGGAGGGCTTTTTGATAAGTATAATAGAAAATGCTCCTGTTTATAATTATGAACCATGAACTATTTCAGAGCATCCATCATGCATAAAAGAAAAAAATTCATGTAAAATGAAGTCTCTGCCTATAAGCAAGACAATGTAGGTGGGGAAAAAGACACACAGGAAGTGAAGCACCAAACTCAAAATGAGATCACTCACGAGCATACACTATTTCCAAGGGGGTGACACAAACAATAGCTCTTGAGGGCTAGGGGTGCAGTTGGGATCAGCATCATCAAACCACACGTCCCATCCTAGATCTCCTGAATCATGACCTAAGTTTTAACACGATCTCTTGTGGAACTGAATGAACAAGGGAGTTTGTGAAGCAGTAGCCAAGGAGCTAAAAGGCATGGTAAGTTACTTCAGGCAGGTAAAAGATGGGAAGCAAGGGAATGGGAAAGCCAAAGTATTCTGGGAGGAGAGTAAGGAAGCATGTCACTAAAGACGATTACAGATAAGAAGCAGAAAGAATCAGGGCACAAAGATAATTAGTTCCAATCATTATGACTAGATTAATAAAGATTTCACACATAATTCTGGCACAGAGGAAAATGACTAAAGTTTTCTGAAGATAAGGGTTATATAAGTTGTATTCTAAACATTTTTATTTAGTAGGAACTAGTAGGATGAATTGATTCAACAGGTATTAATTGTGCAATTATTCTATGGAGAGATAAAGATGAATGAGAGAGGTATTTGCCACCTGTAGGAGAGCAAAATTTGGAGAACATGTGAAATAACTGCTATTAGATTTGAACAGGGTTAGGGAGAGATGGGACAGGGAAGCTCTCGTAGTAGAAGTGAATTATGGCCTGAGGTCTGAAATATAAAGGGGGCTTCAAGCGTTCAGCCTCTACTTAACAGCAGGAGCAAAAGGCAAATTTTGAAGCCAAGTGACACATTCAGAACAGAGTAGATTCCATCCTAGCACATAGGGAAAATGACTTAACACAGGAGTGCAGAAAGGAAGGATGGCTGGAAATGCCACCATAAAATAAAAGTTTGGAGTTGCTTTACACATAGTGAGGAAAGGCTGAAAGATGTAATTAGAGACATTAGAAAGGATGGCTTAAAAAACCTAAAAATTAACTAGGTCCCCTAAGCAATTCTCTTTATTCTCAAGTTAGCCCCTTTTGGTCCCAATTTTTATTCTGTTCATATGGCCTTTGTAGAAATTCAAATACATTTTTTTACTCCTGTTGTATTTGGAAATACATTCCTTATCTCTAGCACCTCGCAGGGTTGCACTAAGATTAAGGTCCAATTAAACAGTTACAAGTATTCATAAGCTCTAAAGCATTTTACATGTTTCATCATAGAATGAGAAAATATTATCTTGACCTGCCCTTCTGCAATGCATTCAGGAAGAAAATTTCCCCAGGCATTCCTGAATGTCCCCACTCCCTAATCTCCTAATTAATTTAAAACTAATGATTTTAGTATCTGATTCTTAAAAGTATTAGCTTCTAGAACACAAGTAACCATATGTGCAATGGGAAGAACATTCAATTTAACACTCCAAATAAGAAAAGCAAAAACCGGGCCAGGGATTTAGCTCAGTGGTTTTGCCGCCTGCTGCGCAAGTGCAAAGACCCGAGTTCGATCCCCGGTACCAAAAAAAAAAAAAAGAAAAGCAAAAACTTTGATCTCTTTAACTCTGTGTATATATGTATGTACATCAGCAACTTCTTACCAAAGTGCCATGCAAACAACATGTCTATAAAAGAGCAAAGGGCTGGAAACACAAAGAAAAAAACTAAAGGAAACAAATAAAAATATAGAAAAAACTGTAATTAGGCAAAACTGCAAACAAGCAAGATAACAGAGGACCAATTTCTTAAAAGAACATTACCAAGAATTCTTTTCCTTTTTAAAAAAGGTAGCTCAAGAGGTCAAGTGTCAGAGCACTTGCCTAGAATGCCTGAGGCCCTGGTTAGAGGGGGTAGGGATGGCTGGGGCTCCATGATAGAGCACTTACCTAGCATGCCCACAGTTTGATCACCAGCAGTACACACACACACACACACACACACACACACACACACAGAGGCATGCACGCATACACGCATGCGCACTCACACAAAAGAATCTTGAATAAACATTTTTCATTAGACATATTAATTATTAAACCTTTCCCCCAAATAAAAACCCAGTCATTTCTATGTCTGCTAGAAAAAAAATCAGGTATCATCAAAAAAAGGAGACAAAAATGTATGATGCAAGATTTAAGTGACCATTTAAAGAGGCTCTTTCTCCCACCCCAGTGTTATAAAACTGCTGTATTTATTTTTTTTAAGTGGCATACTGTGATATATCAGCATGTAGATTTGTATAAAACAAGTATCTCCGTAAATTAAATAGATCTAGTTTCTAATATTCATGATTTTTAAGAGCAATGAATATTACCATGGACATGTCCAGGAGTCTTAAATGCCTTATCTTCAATCTTGGAAAGAATCTTACTTTACTTTTTAGGTAATGAAATTGAATATCCGAGAAGAAAATCAAACAATGTATATAAACACAGGTAAAAATTGCACAACTATTAAAACTCAAGGAAACCTGAGTGTCCTCTTTTCAACTGTATTGCTTTTAACAAAGTATGTAAATTAAATATTTGTGTTAAACAAAGTGTCACAAAACTGTCCACTTTTATGGAAAGGGTGCATTAAGAATGATCCCCTCAACTTAGCTATTAGGATACTATAGAGTTAAGAGGAGATTACAGTTTATTGTTCATATTTTATAAAGTAATATATGCTCACTGTAAAGGATTTAAACAATATGGAAGCAAACAGGAAAAAAATGAAATGTCTCTTTTTTTATTTCCATAGTTCAATTCTCCTTCCCAGTTAGGTATGTATATCTTTCCAGATCCTCTTCTATGGATTTACAATGGGATTATACTGTTCTGTAATTTGTTTTTTCTTTTAACAATTCTCCTGGCTAATGCACACTTCTACTTTGGCCTTTTTGATGGGTTCAAAGTACTTTACAATATAAAGTATCAAATATATTTTGAAAGTGTGATTTCCAACATTTGTGTGTTAAAGCAGTGGTGCAAAAATAGTCATGTGCATGGGAGGTATATTTTTAAAACTGCAAAGTGATCAATTAAAAAAATGGCAAAGACTTAAATAGACTTTTCTCTAAAAAAGATATACAAGTAGGCAACAAGCACATGAAAAGATGATATTTCTGTATAATCCCTACCTGGCAACAGAACATTACCAGAACTCATTTTCCAGACTCTCTCTCCAGCTCATCTCAATCACCTACCCCACCTGCTCTGGAAAGGTGCTGCCATCCTAACTCCAAACACCACAGAATTAGTCTTCAAGTAAGGATTCAAACACTATAGCATGTTCTTATGAAACAATACAGTGAAGGGAAGGGTGTGGATCTGGCTTTTCAGCTCAACTGTTTTTTTTTTTTTAGATACACTGTTAACTCCTCAATTGTTTAAAGGAATTCATTGAATGTTAGTTTCTACATTCCACCGTGTTTTTCCAGTTTTTGACAACTGAAAATAAAGCTCCTATGAACATTCCTGTACATGTCTCTTGACACACATACATGAATTTCTATGTATCTGTATCTAAGAGTGGAACTACTGGGCTACTGGGCACATACATTTGTGTCACCTTCAGCAGAGAGAGCCAAACAATGACTGTTCCAAAGCATGCTCCCACCAGCATTACTAGAAAATTTGCATCTTTGCTAACTTTTGGCACCATTGTTCTTAAAATTTGAACATTCTGGTGGTTGTGTATCAAGGAGTCAATAGGCTTTAATTTGCATTTTCCTAAAGACTAATGATGTTGAACATCTTCTCATATGCTTATTGAGAATGTTGGATATTTCTTGTAAAGTACCTGAATTTTCACTAACTTAAAAAAATAGTTTGCCTTTTTCTTACTGATTCTTTACATACTTTGGTTTCCAGACATTTGTGAGATAAATGTTCTGTAAATATCTTTCTCATTTTGCAATTTGCCTTCCATAGCATATTGTGATTAATTTCTTAATTATAATTAAGTTTAATTATTAAGCTTTCAGTTGTAATTAATGCTTTTTATGTCTAGTCCAAGGTCACAGAGATATTCCACTGGATCATCTTTTAAAAGTTTTACTGTTTTGCCCTTCACATACAAGTTGTACAGATCTATAATTCTCCTGAAAAGTATTTTTTTGCATGAGGTTAAATAAGAATCATCAGACTTCTCAGGGCCAGGGATTTAGCTCAGTGGTGCTGCTGCCTGCCTCCCAAGCACAAGGTCCCGAGTTCAATCTCCAGTACCGGAAGGAAGGAAGGAAGAATCAGACTTTTCTTTTTTTTTACACTCAGATGTCTGCTGACCCAGCACCCTTTATTGAAGTAACTGTCCTTTTAACACTGCCCTGTAATATCTTTGCTATGAATAAAGTATCTCTAAATATCACCTATAAGTAAAAGATATTTCTGGATTCTAGTCTGTTTTATTGATCTGTCTGTCTATTTTTGCATCCATACCAGTGTATAAATTAGTGAAATATTAAAAATAAATTTTTATATCTATTACAGTAAGTTTGTCATTTGTTGCTGCTTTAAAACTGTCTTAGGCATTCTTGGCTCCTATTTCCTTAAAAGTTTTAGAATAAGTTTAGAACCAGTCATCAATTTCCACAAAAGTCCCAAATAAAAGCCTGGGGCATGTATTAGAAACTACCCTGTTGGGGTCTGACCTTCAATTTCTGTTCCCCTAGTACTGTGACTTCCTCTATTCCACAGGCACACTCTAAACTAATGTTCCTGTATGCCATATGCTTCCCATACCAAGATTGCTTTCTTCTTTTTCACTTTAGCTCAGCAATTGTTTAGAGCTTTATTAACTCTTCAATACCTCAAAGAAATATTTTTCATATTTCTGTCCAATTTTTCTAACTGTTCTCAAGAGAGAATGTTTACTTAAATCTGTAATCTTCAATTTCCAGAAGTTCATGCCTCAAAAGTAAGCTTACCTTACTTCTCTCTTTTCTTCCTTCTTTCTTTCTGTTAGATAAGGTAGATAATGTAAAAAGATGTAGAATGCCAGTGTGGAAATTACAAGAAAGACCAAATGTTGGTATGCTCGTCCTGGCAATGAAAACTATGATATAAGAACTGAAGAATTTACTACATGAGCTTAAGTAGAAAGAAGAAACATAGTAGAAGGAAGAAATCACTGAACTTGAAGATAGGTCAATGTGGGTGTGGTATGTGTGTGGGGAATCTCCCATGATCCATGAGAAAACATTAAAGAATATAACTGGTGTATAAAGAAGAAGAGAGGAATACCTACACAAATAGAGGTATCTAAAGAGGTAAAGCTGAGGACATCTAAAACTTGATGAAAGGTATCAATAAATAGATCCTTCATAAATTCCAAGCAATATAAGTACAAAGAAAAACATTTGCTTTCTCTTCCTCTTTGGCTTAACCTCAAAACCAACCTCACACTCTTCCATCAAACCATATCCTGTGGTGATTGAAACTAAATGCTGATTTCTTATGGATATACTGCTGTTGCTTCCTCTCTCCCTCTCTGTCTGTCTGTCTCTCCCACCTCCCCATCTGCCTTCCCTTTCTCCTTTTATTTTTTCCTTTAAAGCATCACAAATATTTGCTATCTTGGCCAGTACGTGGTGACTCATTTTTATTTTCGTATACACAAGTAATTGAACATATTGAGAACATAAAGAACAGCTTTAAAAGGAAAAATTTTCCTATTACCCTTGTTGTGTAATAGGATAGAGGAGGTTTAAGTTCTTAGTCTCAAACTATAGCTGCATCTTTCAGATCTGCATCTAACAGTCACAGATGGCAATGTTAAAAATAAATAGAACATTCAAGTTGTTTATACTGTAGGCAAAGACAGTTTTAAAGTGTGAAACAAGCCCAAGGCTGACTGAATTTACATCATCCTTTTCAAAAATGTATTAAGAATGTACATTTTCCTATTCCAGCCCTGAAATGCTGCTCACAAAAGAAAAAAAAATAGCTTTTGAAGGTGTGTTCATTTTTATGCTAATTACTAATATAGAATTAACAGTGACTTGTAGGTCTTTGTATAAACCTATTTCCTACAACTATCAATAACTAACTTTCCCAATGTTAGAAGTTTCTGGGGGTTATTACTATTAAAAATGTCACTTTCCCCTTGCAAAGATGAGAAAGTATTTAACTGATACTGTTTTGAATGTCAAAGGAAACTAAACATTAAAAACTCAGGTTTACAGAAGATCTCTGGGTAAATGTTATAAAAGATGACTAATAAAAGTTAATTTTATACCACAGGAAAATGGATTAAAACAATGCACAAAAAAATCACAATTTTTGAGGGCCATTTTAGTCACTTTAAAACAGTGATGATGAAAACTATGATCATCTCAATAGATAGACTTTTTAAAAAAAAATCCAGCACACTTTCTATGAGCACACCCAACAAAATGGACTTCCTCAGGAGTCCTCAGGAATAAGGAACATCTATGAAAGCCCACACCTGACATCTTATTCAGTGCTAAGAGAGTAGATGTTTTGCCTAAGATTAGACATAAGTCAACGTGCTTGTGCTTGAGGTTCTACACAACATTGTACTGAAGATGTCACCAGGTAAATGGGGCAAGAAGAAAAATAAATGAAAGGCATCTAGACAAAAATGAAAGATCTCTATTTGCCAATGACATGACTTTATGTACAGAAAATTCCAAGGAATCCATTTTTAAACAATCAGAACTAATAAACCATGCAGTAAGGTTTCAGGATATAAAATAAAAATATTTCTATGCACTTGCAATAAACAGTAAGAAAATAAAATTAAGAAAAAAATTCTATTTACAATAACATCCATAAAGAACAGAATATTTAAAAATAAATTTAATGAAAGATGCAAAACTGGATGGTAGGAAATGGCAGTGAGGAGAAGGGAAAGGGAAGTAAAAAGAATCAAAACTGGATGTCAGGAGATGAAAGGGAGGAGAAGGGGAAGTAAAAAGAATCAAGTTGTGATATGTGTATGTGTCAATTTCCTTTGGTGACAGTATTTATCATGTACTACAAATATATACCAACAAAAATTTACTATAAAAAAGAAAATAGTAAGTTCCCAGGGCAGAGAAGCTCAGCCAGTCCCAGCACCCAGAAGGAAGCTCCCCTGCTGCCATCCCAGGCTCCTAGGGTAGAGAAGCTGAGTCGGTCCCAGAACCCGGAAGGAAACTCCCCTGCTGCCATCCCAAGTTCCTAGGGCAGAGAAGGTTAGCTGAATGGGAGCCAGAAGCAACCCCCCGCCCCGTGGAAATGAGAAGACACATAAACAAGCCTCAAAAGCAGACTTCCAGATCACCTACAGCAACCCCAAAGGGAAACAAAATGGAACAATCTGATACTCAACCACTTGGACTCTCTGAACTGGCAACAAAAGAGGATCTGGGAAAAATGAAATCAGAAATAATTACTCAGATAACAGCAAAGATTTTGCTCATGGTGCAAGGCATGATTAATAAATCTAGAGAGGACACAGATAAAAAAATAAAGGATCTGAGGAACATGATGGAATCCAAACATAGGAAACAAATGGAATACATAAAACAGATGCAAACAGATTTCCAAGAGATTAAGAACTCCATAGAAAGTCTGCTCAGCAGAATGAACCAATGTGAGGATAGAATTTCACATATAGAAGATAAGATTGCAATTAGTGAGGAGGAAAAGAAAAATTGCTTTAAAATTGTAAGGGAACATGAGAAATAAATTCAGCAGCTGCTAGATGATGCAAAGAAGAATAACATAAGACTTACTGGAGTCAATGAAGAAAGAGGAGAGAGTGCAGATGACATAAAAAAAACTGTTCACAGAAGTGATGGCAGAAAACTTCCCAAGCAGGGGAAAAGAACTTGACATACACATAAGTGAGGCATATAGGACTCCAGCTAGCCTTAATCCAAAAAAATCTACACATAGGCATATAATAGTTAGGATTCCAGAAATCCAACAGAAGAACAAAATTCTACAAGCAGTGCGAGAAAAGAAACAAATCACATAAAAAGGAAAGCCCATCAGAATCACAATAGACTTCTCCGTGTAAACCCTCAAGGCAAGAAGGAAAACAGCCTCCAACCCAGATTGATGTACCCTGCAAAACTATCTTTCAAAATTGATGGAGAAATAAGATGCTTTCATGATAAAGAGCACCTCAGGAACTTTATGAATACCAAACCGGCACTCCTAAAAATTTTAGACAATACCCTAGGAAAAGACAATGAGGATCATAACCCCAGGAAACCCAGCAGAATGAATTCATTGGGTGTGACAAATTAAACGCAAAGGGGGAGAATCCAAAAAAAAGAAAAAGTCATGACAAGGCTTTTAAAACTTTTAACTTCATCTCCCTAATGAGTGTATAATTCAATCTTGTTATTGTACTGATTAGTATTTTTCTGATTCTCGAGTTGCATACCATTCCTTGTGCTATACTGGCTATTTATCATCTTATGTCTATGTTTTAATTGGGTTGTCTATTAATGAGCTCTAAGAATTATTTATATATTCTGGTCATAGGTTATATGCAAGGTAAATATGGTCTGTTTAAGGACTATTTTCCATTTTAATGATGTCATTTAAAGTTCTAAATTTTGATGGAATCTCATTTATCAATTTTTTTCTTTTATACACCATGTTTTTTGTATCCTAGGTAGTTCTTGCCTACCCTGAACTCATAAATATTTTCCCTTATAATTTCTTCTTAAAGTTTTAGACTTTTAGACTTTTTTATTTAGGTTCATAGATTCCTTCAAGTTATTTTCATGTATGGAAAAAAAGGGTTGAGGTTAATTTTTTATATATGGATACCAGGTGTTCTAGTGCCATTTGCTGAAAACACTATTTCTTCCTCAGCTCTTGAATTGAGTTTATATTCTATAAAATGCTAATGTTAAATAATCTTTCAAAACTCAGTGGACCATATATGTGTGGTTCTATTTCTAGATTCTCTGTTTTATCCCAATGATCTATATGTCCTTCCTTACACCAACACTGCCTTGATTACTGTAGCTTTAGAAGAAGTCTTAAAATTGGGTACTAAACGTCTTGCAACATTGTTTTTGTTTTTAACTTTTCCAGGTCCTTTGTACTCCTACATAACTTTTAAATTTCAATATCCAATTCTTCATTTATAGCAAGTATACACAGACCTGAATTTTTATATATACCTTGTGTTTTCTAATCCTGCTAAATTCAAGTACAAGTTCTAGGGGCTCCTCAAGATTTCTTAGTATTTTCTCTGTAGATGATCATTTCATCTACATCTAAAGATTTTGCTTCTACCTTGCCAATCCTATCCTAGTTGTGTCATTGTATTGCCAGACTATTTTGGTGGGGACTAGGTTTCAAAGTTTAATGGACAGATAAAGAGTAAGCATATCTGCCCTTGTTCCCCACCTTAAGAAGAAAGCATTGTATCTTCTTCATTCATATAAGGTGTTCTTGCTGGAAGTATGGAGTATATGTCTTTAATATGTTGAGAAGGTTCTGTTCTACTTCTAGTCTCCTGATAGCTTTTACCATGAACAGCTGTAGAATTTAGTCCAATAGTTTTTCTCCAACTAGTGACAGGATCATATGGCTTTTTCCTTTACTGTGTTAAAATGATGACTTTTGGGGGTGGATCTTCCAATGCTGAACCAACACTGCCATCCCTATAACAAAACCACTTTCTACATCCTGCCAGATCTGACTTCTAATAGTATGTTTTGTTGCACAAATTTCTATCTATGTTCATACTTTTTTCTTCTATTATCTTTATCCAGTTTTAGGATTAGCACAATGTTGAGTTCCTAAAATGAGGGGAGAAGTGTTCCTTCTCTTTTCTGCTTTAATTGTTTGATATAATTTATCAGTTAAAATGTTTATGAGCCTGCTGTTGTCATATAGGTAGGTTTTCAAGCTAGGAATATACTTTCTTTAATAGGTGCTATTCAAATTTTATATTTCTTCCAGAGTTAGTTTCATTAGTCTTCCAAGTTACTTCTTAGAAGTTGTCAAATTTATTTCAAAACGATTTTTGTAATATGCTTTCTATATCCTTTTAAATTCTGTAAAATCTGTGGTAATGTCTCCTAGATCTTGATACTGTACTTTTAAACATGTATAACTGATATTGTGTAACAGGAAGAAAAGGTCTAAAAGAGCAGGGGAATTGGGAGGGGTAGGGGAAGGGAAAAAAGGGAAAGGAAAAAATACGAGAAGAGGAAAAAAATGGAAATAAGGTCTTTGCAAATAGGGAAGGGTGGAGCGGGTGAATGGAGGGAAAGGGAAGGGGAAAAAAAAATAAGAACCAAGAGACTCATGTAATGATACAAGATCCCAATGATGAATGTAACTGTATTTTATACCTAAAACGTACCAATAAAGTTAATGGGGGAAAAAAAAAGAAAATAGTAAACACTGAAAGAAGTTAAAAATTATCTGAATAAATGGGAAAATATTTCATGTTTGGGAATTGGAAGACTTAATAATATTAAGATGGTAAAATTCCCCAAACTTATACAGATTCAATACAGTCCTTATCCCAACCCCAGCTGACTTCTTTGTACAACTGACAGGGTGATACTAAAATTCACGCAGAATTACAAGGGACCTAAAAAAGTTTAATCCACCTTTTATTTATTTTTTATTTTTATTTTTTTGGTACTGGAGATTGAACTCGGGACCTCCTCATGCTTACGAGGCAGGTGGGTGTCACTGACCTAAATCCCTGGCCCTCAACGTTTTAAAAGAAGAATAAAGTACAGGATTAATACTTCCTGATTAAAAAACTTAACATAAAACAATAATAATCAAGGCAGAATGGAACTGGCATAAGAGCAGACATATAGATCAATGGAACAAAACCGAAAATTCCAGAAATCAACATATGTGTTTAAGGTCAATTGATTTTTACAAGGGTGTCAACACAATTGAATGGGAAAAAAATTATCTTTTCAACAAATAGTGCTGGGACAACTGACTGAATATCCACATGAAGTTGGGCCCATCTTACATCACACATAAAAATTAGCTTTAAAAAAATGAATCATAGGGCTGGGGTTTAAGCTCAGTGGTTCCAGCACCTGCCTTGCAAGCACAAGGTCCCGAGTTCAATCCCTGGTACCAAAAAAAAAAAAAAAAAGATCATAAATTAACTTATAAAAATCTGTGACTATAAACTCTAGAGTTGAAGATAATCTTTATGACCTTGGGCTAGTCAATACCTTCTTAAAAGACACCAAAAGCATAATTAACAAAAGAAAAATAAATTGGATTTTATAAAAATTAAACTTTTTTTGTTCTAATGGATACTATCAAAAAATGAAAGAGAACTCCTAAAATAGGAGAAAAAACATGTAAATCACTATTGTCTGGCAAAGAACATATCTAGAATATATGAGGAACATTTACAACTCAATAATAAAAAGACAAATAACTCAATTAAAAATGGGCAAAGAGGCCTCATCCAGCCCCCACCAGGCACATCGGCGAATGCCTGAGAGAAGTCCCCGTAGCAGCAGGGAACCCGCCCCATCCAGCTCATGCCCACAGCAGCGATCCACTTAGCCACGCGGGTACCTGCTGGACCCCTCCCCCCCTTCCTCTGGCCTCTTGGCTGTACCATCACCCAGCTCCACACTACAAAGACACAGGACACCAGACCACCAGACCACTGTACTAGGTAAGTTGGAGGGATCATCACCTCCCATCAGAACCTGAACTATCTTCAGGGGAAGGGCAGCTGGAACCTACAGGAGAAGAGGGAGCTCAACTTGGGATTTGCAGCCAGGAATCTGCCTGAATCGCACAGGTCTGGGACTGGCTTGCTGGGACTCAATGACTTATATCTGCACACTGCTACCCATGTTGTCTATTGTGACAGCAGAGACATACCCTGAAGGAGGCCCTTCATTTTTATTTCCAAAATTATTATTATTGGTTTGGTTTTTTTCTCTTATTTTTATTTTTCTTCCTACTCTTTGCAATTTTTTTCTCTTCTTTTTTTTTTTCCTTCTTTCTTTTCTCTTTCCATTCTTTCTCTCTCATGCTCACTCGCTTGCTGCCCCACATTGTTCTTCATCACCCTTTTTGTTCCTGTTCTGGCCCTAATTTGAATTTCTTCTTTTTCTTTTCTTCTCTTGCCCTTGTCCTCTGGCCTCACTGCTAACCTCCCCCTATCCTTCTACCTATCTAGCCCTCCCTCCCCAACTCCCTCTAACTCACCATCCCGAAGGGTAAAGTTGCTATATTGAAGAGTTTATTCACTATAAACATATGTTGGGCTGGTCCTCGATTTTGATTTAATTCACACAGTTAAAGGTGACAGATCAATAACTACCATTTTCTAAGATGTACTTGATGCAATGGTGTTGGTGATTGTATCACTTGGGCTAAGGTGTTGTTATTGATCTAGTCAGTGGTCCTTCCTGGTGTAATGAAAATGAGATAGTCTCAGAGTCATTAGAGTCTCAAAACCTAAACACAAGCTATATCTGGAAGACAAATCTGAAAAGCAATCATTTCACAAGGGTTTTAAACATAAGCAACAAAGATACCTACATTAAGCAATTTTGAAATATCAACCCAGGAATTAAACCAAGGACAGTACCAAAAACAAAAATGAGAAGACATATAAGCAAGGCACAAACGCAGGCTTCCACACCACGAAAGGGAAATTCTGGGGGAATTGAGGTAGAAAAATCTGGTTATCAACCACCTGGACACCCTGAACTGATAGCACAGGAAGTAACAAGGCAGATGCACGAGGCTCTAGAAAAATTCAAAGCAGAAATAATCTCCCAGATAAATACAGAGATGGTGAGCAGAGTGAAAGACATGATTAGAGGCTCTAGAGCAGAAACAGATAAGAAAATAGACGAGATCAGAAACATGCTGGAAGCCATGAATGCCCAGCATCAGAAAGAAATGGAAACCATGATCGGCCAATATAAGAAAGAAATGAAATCCATGAAACAGATTCAAACAGATATTCAGGAGATTAAAAGCTCCACTGAAAGTATCCACAGCAGATTAAGGGAATCTGAAGATAGAATATCAGATATGGAAGACAGGATCAAGGTTAAGTACCATGAAAACAGAGATTTCTTAAAAATAGTATGGGGCCATGAGAAATCAATCCAGCAGCTGCTAGACGATGCAAAGAAGAATAACATAAGACTGATAGGAGTCCATGAAAAAACAGGAGAAAGTACAATTGACATAAAAAAACTGTTCACAGAAGTAATAGTGGAAAACTTCCTAGACAGAGGTAGAGAATTGGACATACAGATAAGTGAGGCATATAGAATTCCAACTAGCCACGATCAAAAAAAATCTACACCTATACATATAATAGTCAGGATCCCAGAAACCCAATAGAAGAACAAAATCCTACAAGCAGTTAGAGAAAAGAAACAAATCACCCACAAAGGAAAGCCCATCAGAATCATAGCACACTTCTCAACACAAACCCTCAAGTCAAGGAGAGCCTGGAGTGAAGAATTTCAAGTCCTAAAAGAAAATAACTTCCAACCTAGACTGTTGTATCCTGCAAATTTATCTTTCAAAATCGATGGGGAAATTAGATACTTCCATGAGAAAGAACACCTGAGATACTTCATGAACACCAAACCAGTACTCCAAACGATTCTAAGCAATATCCTAGAAATAGAAAATGAAGGTCACAACTCCATGAGGCCCAACAGAGGGAAGCCACCAAGCAAGGTAATGATAATGGCTATCTCATAAGGTTTTATAGGAATTGAATGGATGTACATACATAAAACGCATATAGTAAGCACTTGTTAAATGTTACCTATTACTATCCCAGTATGTTGGGTACCAGAAGACCTACAGGGCTCTAGTTTCTCACCAAATGAATATGACACATAATGCTTACCATCTTTTTTGTGTATGAGCTTAAGTTTCCTCACTCTCAAATATCATATTTTCATAAAATCATAATTCATTTCAATTTATAATCATCAGACATGTGCCACAGCCATTCTTTCTGGGGTGAGGTAGAATCTCAGTGTTGTTTTCAACTGCATCTCTCAAATGACCAGTGATGTTGAACATTTTTTCACTAAACTTGCTGGAAGATAAGTTAGGTAGAACTCTTGAAGACATTGGCATAGGAAAAGACTTTATGAACAAAACCTCAGTAGCATGGGAACTAGCACAAAGAATCAACAACTGGGATCTCATCTTACTAAAAAGCTTCTACACTGCAAAAGAAACCAGCAACAAAGCTAAGAGACAACCTACAATGTGGGAAAAAAGTTTTAGCAGCTGTACCTCAGACAAAGGACTACTATCTTGAATATATAAAGAACTGAAAAAATCAGACTCCTCAAATTAAAAGACCCAATTCAAAATTGGACATCTGAAATGCATAGACATTTCTCAAAACAAGAAGTAAAAGCAGCAAATAAAAAAATGGAAATGACATCTATGTAAATAGGGAAGGGTGGAGGGGGCGCACAGGTAATGGGGAAAAAATAAGAACCAAGATACATCATGTACAGGTACAAGCACCCAATGACAAATGTAAACATATTGTATACCTAAAATGTACCAATAAAAGAACTTAAGAATTTAAAAAAAATGGGCAAAGAATCTTAACAGACATTTCTCCAAAGAAAATATACAAATTACCAACAAACACAAAGATGATGACTATTAATAGCCATAAGGGAAATGACAATTAAAACCACAATGAGATACTTCACACCTGCAAAGATGACAATAAAAAAAAAATCCAAGTAATAATTTTGACAAGAAAATGGAGCAACCAGAACTCTCATACCTCACACATGGGACCAGAAATTGGTGCAATTGACAGTTCATCAAAAAGTTAAATTTAGAGTTCTTATCTGATTGCACAATTCCACTCCTAGACAGATACCCAAGAAATATGAAAACATATATTCACATAAAATGTACACAAATGTTCATAGCAGCCCAAAATGGAAACAACCTGAAATGAAGACAAACATGATATATGCATACAATGGAATATCATTCAGCCATTTAAAAAAGAAACAATCCACTCAAACATGCTATAGCATAGATGAACTCAAAAAACATTATGTCAAGATGTGAAAGAAGCTAGTCATTGAAGACCATATAATTTATTATCACACTTATACAAAATATCCAGAATAGGGCTGGGGATTTGGCTCAGTGGCACCGTGTCTGCCTCGAAAGCACAAGGTCCTCAGTTTGATCCCTGATAATGGGAAAAAAAGTCCAGAATAGGAAAAGCTAGAGACAGAAAGTAAATTATTGGTTGCCTAGGGAACGTGGTGGTGGTAAAGCCGATGAAAAGAAATATTAATGAATACTGGATTTCCTTTTGGAGTAATGAAGATGTTCTACAATTAACCATGATAATAGTTGTATAATTCTGAATATACTGAAAACCGCAGAATTACGTGATTTAAAATGGTGAATTGCATTGTATGTGAATTGTACCACAATTATTTAAGGTGGTATTTGAAAGTGACTAATGCTATACTTTAAAATAGAAACATACAGTCATCACAATTACTAATGAACATTTACCAAGCAAAAACTCATATAGAAAGTCTTTTTATAAAAAAAAAATCAGGATAAAATAGCCTTGAGAATCCTGGCTCAAGTAAAAGTGCAAAGACGCTCCTTTTGAAGTACTTTCTTTATTGAGCAATAAAGTTAGTCTTCCTAAAATAAATTCCTGTGAGAGAAATTGGAACAATTCCCCAATGTTCAATGAAGAAATGGGCTTTTAAAGGTTTTTTCTCTCTCTCGTTCTTATATACAAGTCTTAAACCTTGAAGATATTTTAAGGAAAAGCAGTTCAAATAAATTCTGAGATCTAGAAATTTTTTCTTCTCCCTTTTACTGGCAAGGAGGAGATGGGCAAAAGAAATGGAATGTAATTAGGAAAAATAAACTTGATCACTTCTTCCCTTTAAAATTCTTTTAGTTTTTGCTTTTATGCTTTTAATTTACATCAGATCAAACATTTCCAGACTAAGTATTCTTCAGAATCTTGCCCAGATTAAATCACCCCAATAAATACAAAAATTCCTATTTTCTTGATATTTTAATACCCTGCTTTACTGAAAGTAATAAGAACTGCTCTTTGAAATAGTTTTGATGGTCAAAAGCACTGATAAAAATAAACGTTGCCTTCAATTATTAATTTCTAGTTAATCATACTATTTCCACGTAAGTTCTTTAAAACTATATTTAAGTCACTTTAGTCAATAATAAGCTATTTTCCTGCTGTCTCATTATAAAAGCATATGACAAGCCTTGATAGAGCACACAGTTCTTTTAAATTGTCTAAAAATCTGAATTCACTGTGAAATGACTAACAGAAACAAGGCATTTAAAAATCAAAACCATATAAAACTAAGAATGTGTAATATACTAATAACAAAGAAGGGTAAAACAAGCTCTGTATTTGACTGGAAAAGAACATCTGTGTCTTTAAGCAGTCGATCAGAACCACACCAATGAGATAGTATACTTACCTGGCTTTGGCACTGAGTTGGTCACTGACTGGGGAACTTTCTGGTTAATTAACTCAACACAATGTCCAGGGAAGAGTCCCACCTAAAAAGAACAACAAACAGAGGATTTCAAACCAGTAAAAAGACCAGTAAGTGAACACTGCCAATTCAATTCCAGTAATGTACTCCACAGGCCCTCCCAAATGATTCTATTCTTCCAAGATTCTCAATAGCAGATGATGCCAATTACACAAACAAATAATGAAACAATCTGTTGCTATGAGTATATAAAGTTATGGGGGGGGTTCTATCCAAATATCTAAGTCTGCTTTTTAAGTTTTAGTCTTTAACTTCCCAAATTTCTTTTACTCCAGTTAAAATATTTAGTGTGACAACAAATTAGGCATGCACTTGATAATATTTTTACTGCTTACTGATTCATTTTGCTGAAATCTCAATCCAGTTATGTAGCCATCTCTGTTGTCAACTATTGTTTATTGCCTCCTTTGTGATTTTTTTTAAAAAAATCAACACTACACCAAAAAAATCAATTTTTTTCCTAAATTTTCTCTTCACTCTCCTACAGGTTTTATGAAAAAAACCCCACAATTAAAATAAATTTCTGAAATCCTCTTTTAAAATGCTGGTGATCCTTGCTGTTCATGAACCAGCAGTGCACAGGAACAGCGAAAGCAAGACAAAAGACCATGGCCAATCTCAGTAGTACTAACAGCCTCTGGCATTGAAGAACATACCAAATTGACCTCACAGAAAAATTGCCTGCATGGCTTCAGGTAGAATCCTAACAAGCTCTATGTGGAAAACACTAAAGTTTCAGATCATCCAGAGATACTGTGTGGCCAACATAAATACAGAGATAAATAGCCTGGGGAAAAAGCAAAAAGGAAATCTTTACCAATATTTATAGATGTTTCCTTAGATAGGATATAAATGGGCTGCCATGCAGCAGATGTTAAAGCTGAAACATGAAAACTATATCACGTTGCATCTCCCTCTGTTGACAGACTCTGGGGAAGAAAGACAGTTTCCCAAGAGCGTAACTCATCAAGAAGCTCTGAGCTGTATAATTTCCATCTGTGTGAGATTATTTTCACACACTCATTTGCTGCTTTCTTATTTCAATTTCTGGATCAATATTCTATGGTACTTCTTAAAATTATGAAGATGTAACCAGTAATTATGAGCTGAAAAGGGGTTATTGAGAGATTATCAGTTTTGCTTGAAAGATTTTTATTTGGTATTCAGAACACTCTTATTTGCACTGCCTTCCAAAATGATGCTTTACATATATGTTTTACTGGTGAAATTTTATAACATATTCTACTTGACTTCCTGTTTCACTAAACAAGTAGAATTCTTCCAAGACTGGTTGGAACCAGGTAATAAAGAACTTGAAAAATTCTTCATTTTCTATTGCAGGGATCCTAGCAGTGGGTGCGTGGTGCACTGGTTCACAGTATAGACTTGAAAGGGAGAGGCTTGGGTTCAATCCTAAATCTGCCTCTTACTAGATGGGGTGTATAACCCAGCATCTCTGTCTAAACATGATAATAATAATGGCTATCTCATAAGGGTTTTATAGGAATTGAATGGATGTACATACATAAAATGCACATAGTAAGCACTTGTTAAATGTTACCTGTTACTATCCCAGTATGTTGGGTACCAGAAGACCTACAGGACTCTAGTTCCTCACCAAATGAATATGACACATAATGCTTACCATCTTTTTTGTATATGAGCTTAAGTTTCCTCACTCTCAAATATCATATTTTCATAAAATCGCAATTCATTTCAATTTATAAACATCAGACATGTGCCACAGAGATAAGGCCAAGTTCTAAACTTGGCTCACTCATTTCATAAGCTATGCTATCTGGAGCAACCTGCTTAGTTTCCTAATTTGTAAGCTTAGGATTACATTACCTACATATCAAGAGTTTATGTGAAAACACCCGTGCTAGCTTCTAAATTCAAGTTTAAAACTGAAAGTATAAATAAGGACTAAAAGGTATAACAGATAATGTGAAACAGGAAGAAAGGGGGCAAAGGGGAAGGGGAAGTGGGAGGGGTAGGGCAAAGGAAAGAAGGGAATGGAATTAATATGAGAAAATGAAAAAATGGAAACAAAGACTTTGTAAATAGGGAAGGATGGAGGGGTTGGAGGGCAGGGGAAGGGGGAAAAAATAAGAACCAAGAGAGATTATGTAAAGGTGCAGATTTCCAATGATGAATGTCATTATACTGTATACCTAAAATGTACCAATAAAATTAATTAAAAAAATAAATTCAAGTTTAAGCAAAACTAGTTCAAGCAAATAAAAACTAGTTTTCTATTACTTCTTCACAAAGACTGAGTAAAGTTTAATGAACTTCTTCAGGGAACTACATCATGTAAGTTACATCTTTACCTCTTAAATTTGTCCCAATGCATTAGATTTAGATGTCTGGAGGAGAGCAATTGTGTACTATGTGGAGATCTACAGTGGGTACATCTAATGGCTAACTCCAGTCCCTTCCCTCTTGCCTCTCTCTCTCATGTAATATAATAGTGAGCGAGTTAGGGACCATCATGGTGTGACTGTGGTAAGACAGAAGGCTTGGGATGACAAAATAAACTTCTGGGCAGAATAAACTGTTGTCCTTTGCAGCATGGCATACTTCAAGAGATCCATCATGAGATCCTGATCAAACCACAAAAGCAGAATGTTTGCATGAAAGAAAAACTGTTTTCCCCCTCCCCCACCCCAAAAAGCTAAATAAGCCCTCTAGCTTCACTGGCTCTTAGTCAATTAAAATCACTAATTTTGGAGGTCACACAGCTTTGCTGTAGATAACACCTCTGATGTGGGGGTTATAGTAACAGTTTCCTAGGTTATTTCCTCGAGGCATGAAGGCCACTTTTGCTGAGAACAAGAATTTTCACTTAGGCTTGAAGATGCCTGATTGAGACTAAAATGGGATAAAAGGCTTGGCATCTCTGTCTTCATCGTGTGCCTGTCTCCTTTGCTGTCTTAACCATTGAGTCATATTTTACTCAGCTCTGCATGTAGACACGCTGATCGCTTAAGAAATGTTTCTCCAAGAGTATTATACAAGGCTAACTTAGCCTATTGCCTGTGGGAGCTGGTATGTGTTTCCTATACTCCACCCTTGTGCTCTTTCAATAGCTCAAGCACTGAACATCCTTGTAAGCATCTCACAAGTTTACTCAAGATGATGAAGCCAGCTACAAGAGTAACTCAGTAATTCCTGAACAAAGTTGACCATCTGTTAGCCCACCAAGTACTGGACTGAGAAGTTTTGCGCAGGAAGTCTCCAGATATATAAAAATACCACACAGCCTCTAAGGCAAGTTGGCTGTGACCACCTGGTTGGTGGTCCAAGTCCATCACAAGAAGAAACATCTTTTAAAACTATGCCCTGGCCAATGAAAATTACCAGATTTTAGCCCACCACAGTCAATCAATAAAAACCTGCTGTGATAGTTAACTTATTGTGTCAACTTGAGTAAGAAATGCCCAACTAAATTGGATCAGCATAGTTCTGGATGTGGCTGAAACGATTTACCGAAGAGAGAAGACACATCCTGGGTGTGAGTGACAGCAACCAGTAGGCTTGTCATCTGAATAAAATAAAAGGGAAATATAGAAGGAATGTTTGCTTCTGTTTTTTCAGAGGAGCTCCAGTCTTCACCTTCACCTTGGGCGTTGCCTTCTGACTTCAAGGGCAGATTCTTCAGCCTCCATCACAGGCCCTTCAGCATCCTGATATGGACTCACATGGGACACTACAGTGAGCTCCAGGCCTTTGACTGGATCCTTCGCATCTCCAGCTCACGACAGCCCCTTTGCACTCTTCCACATCTGACTCTGTGGGCAGCCATTGTAAGCCAATCTTGTAAATCCTTATATATTTGAATATCTTGCATTAAATGTTTCTCTAGTAAGCACTGTCTGATACACCTGCTCCTCTCTGTTCTGTGAGCAACAGCTTGGTCCCTCTCTCAACCAATTGCTGACTCTCTTCAACCGAAGTTCCAACGTGGCTGAAACCTCTTTTCCCCTCCCCCAGTAAAGCTGTGCCTACACAAGAATTCATGTGTTTGCAATATCTGGCCCTTTCTCATTTCTAAGATCTCTGTGTCAAAAGATCTCACCATCTAGGATCAATGTTATTAAATATCAGCTAAAGTAAAAATCCAGTTTCCCACCTTGTTTACTCAGGAAGCCAGGGCATATGTAAATGCAACACTAGGCTATGCTCCTGTCTCTTTCTGCTGTAAATGCAGGTACCATGACTGGATCTATAGCAGCCACCCCTTGATCACAACAAAAAAAGCCTGAGACCATCTTAGAGGCTTTTGCCTATTATCATTAAGCTGCTGATTCAACAGTAACAATCAGCTACTCTTTGCACTTTTCTGTTCTTAAAGCCAAAAGTATTCCTAATGGTTAAGTGGACTTTTATTTAATACTGTTTTACAAATCTGTAAAAATCAATCTAATTTCTTATTACAAAATTTCCATCATAAAAGACGAAACTGTTTTCTGTAGAAAATATTACACATGACAATGTAACTCCAAAAAATGCAGTCAATGAATATTTATACTTTTCTGATGAATAATTAAACTAATATTTCACCTTTCACAAAATATAAACAATTCAGATAAACTCCCAAGTGTCAAATGATAAATGTGACTGGAACACTGACAAAATGAGCTATTAACCCCATCACTTTGTTTCATGTTTTATACTTTCTGCAGCACTGCTGGAGAGGGAGAGAAGAATTAGAAATATCATCAGGGAGTCAAAATGAAATTCAACTCTAGGAAAAGGATGGAAGGGAGAGAAATGACCACCATCTGGTGCCTATAGTAGTAGAGAAATAGGTAATAAAATAATAGTCCAGAAGTGTTATGGTATCAATTTAAAATATCCCCTAAAAGTCTCATATGTTCAGAGTTGACGTATTCAGAAGGTGTCTGGATCACTAGGGATAAGTTTGTAGCTGAAAGGGCTATTAGGAGGTGGGGCCTAGTTGGAGGAAGTAGGTCACAGGGGCTGTGACTAAGAAGTGTTTAACTTTCCCCAGGCTCTTTCCCCCTCTCTGCTTCCAGTCTGTCAGGAGGTAAGCAGCTTTCTTCTGTAATGTCCTTCCTCCATGACATCTGCCATGCCACAGCCTGAAAGCAATGGCGCCTGCTGAACACAGAATGAGAGCTATGAAACCTTTAGCCTAAATAAATCTTTCTTCCTTTACACTGCTTATGTCATACATTTTGTCCCAGCAACAAAAAGATGACTAAGACAAGAAGGAAAAGAACAATTCGGAGATAAGGCTGAGACAAGTTGGAGATGGGCCTACAGGAAGGAATGAGGGCCTTGGTAATGTTCTCTCAAGTCTTTGACATAAAGTGAGAAGCAGCCAAAACACTATTATATCCCATAGTATGCTGGTAACTGTTTAACAACTGGCTCTCCCTGAGAAAAGACCTGATTTATGATATGCCTGTTGTAAATGATCCTATAAAGGCTGGCTTCAAACTACTGACAGGACACAACTGAGTGCAAAGTTGAAATGAAATGTACAGTAGTGCTCTTTTATGCAGTCCTTGTAACATTCAAATCTACTAGATAGAAACAATCTCAAGAGCACAGATAATAGTAAAATGTATAAAATTATTACAAATAACAAAAGATTTGACCTTCAAATAATTCATTTATTGTAAAATTATGTACTTTAATTCTTAACAATGGGTGTTTTTAACAACTGTCCTACAAGATACATAGGACTGTCCTATAAAGATTTTACAAATGCCTCCAGATCATCACTAATCTATGGCTACCCACTTGGTCCTTTGCCTATCTCCACTGACAACTGCTACAATCAGTTTCCAACAACTTGGCAAGCCCACAGCTCACCCTCTGATGCTAAAGAATAAGGAGGGTGCAAAGGGAATGGACTGTGATATTAACCGTCAGTATACTCAAGTTAAAAAGAAGGAAAGTTTAGCTTCAACAGTGACTGTACCGAAAAAAAATTTTGGTGTAACTTAGAAGTTTAGACAGGAAACTACTACAATAAAATAACCCCAGAGCTTTGGTAGCAGTGGGAACAAAAAGGAACCAGTGCTCAGGAAAGGAGCCTGAACTGTAGTGTCTCTGAGGCAACCAACTGCAACCTAAAAAGCAGCTGCAAAGGAATTTAAATATAACAGCAATGTACTTATCACTGGCTTTTAAAAAAATTCCTGCTCTAACGGCTCTTCAATTTAATTTACAGCTAGGGAAACCTTAAGTCTATCAGGACAGAAAAACATTTTTTTATCAAGCTTGGTAAAGTACTGCTCCCTCCCGGAGACATACATCATGGGTTGAGCTATTTAGCCTTGGAGAGTTAAACTCTAGTATTTCATTTTCTGACTACAACTTCCTAACTTTCCAAGTCTGTGGTTTTTACATTCCATTGCAACTGAAGTGAAAACTCAGACACCCTATTCCTTCCACTCCTGTGTTTCCCCTCTAAGATACCTATTCCTCCTCCCCCTTCCTTTTTTGCTAGTCAATGTGGACTCTGTAGTTGGCTATTTGAACTTTTAAATCAGTACCTTTAGCTTCCTTGCAATATTAATCTTCTGCCAAACCAATCCAGCAACATCCTAACTCCTCGACACCCTAACTCCTCAAACCAATACACATCCATACATGGAGTCTGTGTGTTTCTGGGGAAAAAGAATCACATCAATGAGGAGATTCACTCTGCAAAGTCATAGTTTATTGTCTAGAAATGCCAATTATTTTCCCTATTCCCCAAACATTCTCCAATAACCTACTCTTCTTTAGACTTCCTTGTCTGACTCCTGTAACCTTTACAGCAGCACAATCAGACAAGTCAATGAGTCAATTAACTTATCTCAGATTTTGAAACTAGGTCCAAACCTTTATCTACATTGAGCAGCAACAAACAGAAAATTGTTTTCAGAGGGAGGGAGAAGGGAGAAGGGGAGAGAGAGAGAGAGAGAGAGAGAGAGAGAGAGAGAGAGAGAGGAAGAGAGAGGGAAAGAAAGAGGGAGGGAGGGGGAGGGAGGGAGGACAAATGAGAACAAACAGCAGCTACTATTACACAGAAAGAAGCAAAAACTGGAAGCAAATTTCTCAATTCCTTACTTCCCAGTTTCTGATTGCATTTAGTGGTAGTTGAGTATTTCTTGCAGTTCTTTGAAACAGTTCCACTTAAGTCTCTCCACTCTCTATCTCCCATAAAAATGCCACATTGTTCCTGGTTTCTTTGCCTTATTCTTATCATCCCCTTAAATGTTGGTTCCCTATTTTCCATTCTGGAAAAAAAACAAACCAAAAACAAAAAACCTACCCTTGCAGTGAGGACATTGGTTTGAAAATTAGAAACACAGGGATCAAGATATAAGTCTAGGACTTGGGCATAAACGTGGTATTTGAAGCTAAGAGAGGGAACAGAGCATAGGACGAGTGTAAATGAGAAGGTAGTCAAATCCCAAACCTCACTAGTCAAGTATGGGAGATTGCTCTGGCAAAGACAAGAAGAACTTTAAAAGCATGTGTCAAGTTAGTCAAGAGAAGAGAGTGTCAGGAAAAGGGAAATCAGAAATTGATGATGACAGGTTAGGTAAGAGGAATACAGAAGTATCTGTTTTTGCCTTAAGAAAAAGACCTAACCGATACAAGAGAAGAAAAGAAAGGTGAAGGGTTTAGGAATGTAGTGCTAAGTGAATGCTGAAGGAAACTAGGATATGCTTCCCAAAATGCAGGACAGTTGAGAGGAAGACAGTTAAGAACCGTTCCGCATTCTCTGCTTAAAGCAAGACAAAAATTTACAGACAAAAGGTCTTTCTGTCTCTCCAGACCCATGCTTCCCACCTAAAGAATTAATGTAAAATCTGATTTAAATGCTTTGTTAGCTCACAGATGGCACCAGAGGAATCTGAGAGGATACTTTTCTCCTTTAGTTCATTTCCCATAGATTTTGCTTCCCAGCTTCCTACCCTTGGAAGCCTGGGACTGATTCCCTTTATCTTGCCACTTCTCGAACATGAAGATACGGAGGCCTAACACAGGCCACTGGCTGCAGTTATTATTTGCTGACCTCGCCCCTTCATGGGAACTGCACATGCTACTGAACTTGACTGTTGTTCTCCTGCTATTCTGCGTTTTGTTACAAGATTCTGTCCCAACTATAAATTTATGGGGGTGGGTGGGGGATTCTCACCTTCAATGAAATGATGTCCTAGAAGCTACATAAGGGTGAATGGTAATATTGAGTATTATGTACAACTGTTTACTGCATAGCAAGTTGCTGAATTTCTGTTTCTAATTAGCTCAAGGTCATATCGGTAAGATGAAATAAATTATAAGTGTTTTAAGTTATACTTAATTTGCCTTATCTTTCCTCCCCAGAAGGAGGAAGAGGAAGACATTATAAATGGAAGGATGTGTAGATAAGAGAAGAAAAGAATTTGTAATGTGGGGAGAGATGATAGTTACGTATGGCAGAATGTGAGTTTATGAAACAGAGAAGAAGGGAATAGGACTGTAAAAGGACAATGGAGTTAGAGGTCATGGAAGTCTGAGCCTGCTCTGGAACGTTGGCTATGATAATAAAGGATTCCATTTAATTCAGAGTATGGCGCATGACTATAGTTCTAACTTGCCTGGCCCTATAATGTGATCAGTTCTGACACCCATAAACCTGTCACAACAATGAAGACTATAAATATATTCATCAACCCAGAAGTTGCCTTGTACCTTTCATAATCCCCAACCCTCCTCCCATCCCAGTTTCTTAGTAACCTCTGATCTACTTTCTATCGCTATATGTTATTTGCATTTCCTATAATTTTATATGAATGGAGTCCTACAGAATGAACTCGTGTTGTCTGCCTTCTACCATGTAGTATAATTATTCTGAAGATGAGTCATGTTGTATGTATCAGTGGTTCATTCCTTATTCCCAAGTAATATCCCATTGTATGAACACCCCCATTTGTCTATCCATGAGTATGTAACTGACAGATATAAAGATTCTTTACAGTTTTGGACTACTATATATAAAGCTGCTAAAAACATTCAGGTACAAGTTTTTGTAGGGACACAGGCTTTCTTTACGCTGAGTAAGTATCTAAGAACGGAATGTGTAGGTCATGTAGTAGGTGTATGTTTAACCTAACTGCCAAATTGTTTTCAAATTGGTTATGGCATCTTATGCTCCTTCCAGCACAATATGAGCACTTCAACTGCTCCATAGCCTCACCATCTTACTAAGTATGGGGTTATGCCTCACTGTTGTATTAATTTGCATTTCTCTAAGGATTAATGATGTCGAGCATCTCTTGATGTGTTTGTCATTCATATGCTTTTGGTGGTGTGTCTGTTCCAATATTTGCTTATCTTTTAAAATGAGTTCTGTTTCCTATTGAGTTTTGAGAGTTCTTTATATGTTTCAGCTACAAATCCTTCCTCAGTTATAATTACTGCAAGTATTTTTTAATAGTTTGTATCCTCCCTTTTTATTCAATTAACAGTGCCTTTCAAAGAGCCAATGTTTCACAACTTGATAAAATGCAAAAGTTGTATAAACTGCTTTTGATGTTGCATTTAAGAAATCTTTACCTCATACAAGTCATAAATTTTTTCTTGTCTTCTACAAGCTTTATATTTTACCCTTTACACTGAGGTTAATAATCCCTTTTAAGTTAACTTTTGCAGGTGCTGCAATAAATGAAGTTTATTTTTTGAAGCATAAACAGACGATGTTTACTCAATGAACTGAATTTGAATCTTTGTTAAAACCATTTGTCCATGTATTTACTGGTCTGTTTCTGGACTCTTCTGTTCTACTGATCTACTTGTTTATCTTTGTACTGATAGGCACACTCTCTTCATACTATCACTTTACAGTAAATCTTCAATTAGTGTTAGTTTTTCAATGTTGTTCTTTTGGCTTTTCTATTATAGGTTCTTTCCATTTCCATATGAACTGTTTAATCAGCTTGTCAATTTCTATACAAGAGTCTGTCGGGATTTTGAATGGGATCAATTTGGAAAGAAATGCTATCTTGATAATAATATAGTCTTCCAAATCCACCCACACAATATATCTGTTCATTTATGTGGGACTTCTTTATTTCTCTTAGCAATGTTCTGTACTTCAGTGTATAGGTCCTATACAGTTTTTTCTAATATTTGTCTCATATTTTTGATGCTATTATAAATGAGTTTTAGTATACTTTTTGCCTTATATTAATGCTGCTAATTTGGAAAAAAGCTAGTCTATAGAGTTACTTTTAGAACAATAACATTCTCATGTATTCTTCCAAGTTTTTATATCTAAATATATATTGTATATTTTAAAGATATAAATTACTTTTTTCTTGTTTCTTTATATATGAAAATTTATACTGATTTGAAACTTTTTATGTAGGTAGGCAGTTGTATTATGGTGAATTTTATTTCAGAACCATAAGAAGAGATTATGGAAAATATTTATCGTACAGAACAGGCATATTATTTAATGAGATTAAGAGCTACTGCCTGCAGCCATGCTGTCTGTTACTCCCATGAAACTGAATACTTAAGTATCACTTGTTGGGAAATATTTTGATATCATAAATTAACAAAAAGCTATCAAGTAATAAATTTATGTCTAAACAGCAGTAATTGAGGTAATGGCACTAATAAAAACATGACCAACAAATAAAATAAATTAAGATTGACACACTTCTGGAACTGAAGGGAGGGAAAATGCAAAATTGGAACTTACTTTGCTACTGTTTTGTTCCTGGCTATACCACGGACTTACTGTTTTGTAAAACAGAACAATTTATTTAAATATCTTTGTCTGTAGATTTCTACCACTTGGAAATAACAGTTCAGAGCCAGATGGCCTACTATCACCTTTTCTACTACAGAAATCTATGATTCATACAAGGAGACAAGTAGAAGTTACTACAATTCCCTGAATTACTGCTGAGATGTGTTCTTTGCCCAGAATACCTCAGTTTTAGTGTAAGCTCTGCACTGAAGAGCCAGGTAACAATAGCTAATTGTTTCACCCTTCTATGCTGTAATGAGATAACACTACATTGTTCAAGTTGTGAGATTAAAGGTTAATGGAAAGCACTTAGAACATTATACATAAAAAACACTCAAGAAGTGTTAGCAATTACTTTTATTTGCAGTAACATGTACTTCCTCTTCTCTTGAAATTATGGGACATAACAGATGAAAATTTACTGCATAATGAAATTGAAAATGTAATTAAAAACTTATCAACTAAGAAAAGCCTGGGCCCTGATGGCTTCACTGCTGAATTCTACAAGACATTTAGACAGGAACGGCTGCCACTACTGTTTAAACTCTTCAATGAAATTGAAAGGGAAGCAATACTCCCAAATTCATTCCCAGAAGCAAGCATCACCTTGATCCCCAAAGCAGAGAAAGACCCAACTGAAAAAGAGAACTATAGGCCAATCTCACTAATGAACATAGATGCAAAAATCCTTAATAAGATAATGCCAAACAGAATGCAGAAGATCATCAAGAAGATCATACACCCTGATCAAGTGGGATTCATCCCAGGGATGCAGGGATGGTTCAATACACACAAATCAATCAATGTAATACACTATATCAATAGAGCCAAGGACAAAACCCATATGATTATCTCCACAGATGCAGAAAAAGCATTTGACAAAAGCCAACATGCATTTATGATAAAAACCTTACAAAAAATTGGAATAGATGGTCTCTACCTCAAACTGATAGAAGCCATCTATGAAAAACCAACAGCCAATATCATACTAAATGGTCAAAAACTGAAATCCTTCACACGAAAATCAGGAACAAGACAAGGATGTCCACTATCACCACTCTTGTTCAATATAGTTCTGGAAACATTAGCCACGGCAATTAGACAAGAGAAAGAAACAAAAGGAATAAAGATAGGAAATGAAGAAGTCAAATTGTCATTATTTGCAGATGACATGATACTCTATATAGAAGACCCCAAGAACTCCACCAAAAGTCTTCTAGACTTAATAACCAAATTCAGTAGAGTAGCTGGTTACAAGGTCAACACACAAAAATCAATAGCTTTCCTCTACACCAATGACAGACTCACTGAGAGAGAAATAGGCCAAATAATTCCTTTCACAATAGCATCCAAAAAACTGAAATATCTAGGAATGAACCTAACGAAAGAAATCAAAGACCTCTTCTCTGAAAACTATGGCACTCTGAAAAGAGAGATTGAAGATGATATCAGAAAATGGACAGACATCCCCTGCTCCTGGGGAGGAAGGATTAATAGAGTGAAAATGGCCATACTTCCAAAACTGCTATATAGATTTAATGCAATCCCAATTGAGATCCCAGCAGCATACTTCATAGACCTCGAGAAAACAATCCAAAAATTCATTTGGAACAAGAAGAGACCCAGAATAGCAAAAGCAATTCTAGGTAACAGAGACATGGCAGAGGGTATCACAATCCCCAACCTGTAACTATACTACAAAGGTACTGTGATAAAAACACCATGGTACTGGCAAAGAAACAGACTTGAGGACCAGTGAAACAGATTAGAAGATGCAGAAACAACGCCAGACACACTCAGCCATCTCATCTTCAATAAAGGAGCCAAACACCCTCACTGGAGGAAAGACAGCCTCTTTAATAAATGGTGCTGGAAAAATTGGGCTTCAACTTGCCAAAGATTAAAACTAGACCTGTATCTCTCACCATGCACTAAACTAAAATCAAAATGGATTGAAGATCTAAATAGTAAAATAGAAACTCTGAACCAGTGGGAACAGAGGTTAGGTAGAACCCTTGAAGACATCAGTGTAGGAAAAGATTTTATGAACAAAACCTCAGTTGCCCGTGAAGTAGCACAAACAATCAACAAGTGGGATCTCTTCTTATTAAAAGGCTCCTGCACAGCAAGAGAAACCACCAGCAGTGTGAAGAGAAAACCCACACTGTGGGAAAAAATCTTCACCTGCTCTTCCTCAGACAAAGGTCTACTATCTCGAATCTATAAAGAACTTAAAAAGATCAGACCTCCCAAATTTAAAGACCCAATCCAAAAATAGGCATCTGAAATGAACAGACATTTCTCAGACAAAGAAGTAGAAATAGCAAAGAAATACATGAAAAAATGTTCAACATCACTCGTCATTCAAGAGATGCAAATGAAAACAATGCTTAGATTCCACCTCACTCCCGAAAGAATGGCTGCTATCACGAAATCCACCAATAACAAATGCTGGAGGGGATGTGGGGAAAGAGGAACCCTGCTCCACTGCTGGTGGCAGTGTAGACTGGTGCAACCACTGTGGAAATCAGTATGGAGATACCTCAAAGAACTAGGACTGGAAGTCCCATTTGACCCCACTATTCCACTGCTGGGGATCTTCCCCAAAGAATTAAAAGAATCATACCACAGTGATATATGTGCGCCCATGTTCATAGCAGCACAGTTTGTGAAAGTTAAAACTTGGAAACAGCCCAAATGCCCATCAACTGGAGACTGGATAAAGAAAATGTGGTTTTTTTTCATAAAATGGAGTTCTACTCAGCCATAAAAAATGAGAAATTAGAGACATTTATAGCTAAGTGGATGCACATTGAGGCAATACTCTTAAGTGAAATAAATAGGACACACATGTGTAAATACCGAATAGTTTCTCTGGTGTGAGAAACTGAAAGTGTAAATAAGAACTAAATGTGTAATAGGTAATGTGAAATAGGAAGAAAAGGGGCAAAGGGGAAGAAAGTGGGAGGGCCGGGGAAACGATAGAAGGGAATGCGATTAATATGAGCAAATGGAAAAATAGGAACAAAATCTTTGTAAATAGGGAGGACTGGAGGGGTTGAAGGGAGGGCTGGACAAGGGTGAAAAATAAGAACCAAGAGAGACTATGTAAAGGTGCAAATTTCCAATGATGAATGTCATTATATTGTATACCTAAAATGTACCAATGATTAGAATGAATAATCGATAATGTAAAATAGGAAGAAAAGGTCCAAAGGCGTAGGGGTAGGGGTAGTGGGAGGGGCAGGGGAAAGGAAAGAAGGGAAAGGAAAAATGATGAGAAATGGAAAAAATGGAAATAAAGTCTTTGTAAATAGGGAAGGGTGGAGGGCGTGAAGGGAGGGCTAGGAATGGGGAAAAAATAAGAACCAAGATGCATTATGTAAAGGTACAATTCCCAATGAGAAATGTAATTGTGTTGCATACCTACAATGTACCAATAAAAGAATTTAATTTAAAAAAAAGAGATTGAAGATGATATCAGAAAATGGACAGACATCCCTTGCTCTTGGGTAGGAAGGATTAATAGAGTGAAAATGGCCATACTTCCAAAATTACTATACAGATTGAATGCAATTCCAATTGAGATCCCAGCAGCATACTTCATGGACCTTCAGAAAACAATCCAAAAATTCATTTGGAACAAGAAGAGACCCAGAATAGCAAAAGCAATTCTAGGTAACAGAGACATGGCAAAGGGTATCACAATCCCCAACCTGCAACTATACTACAAAGCTACTGTGATAAAAACAGCAAGGTACTGGCAAAGAAACAGAGCTGCGTACCAGTGGAACAGATTAGAAGATGCAGAAACAACGCCAGTCACACTCAGCCATCTCATCTTCGACAAAGGAGCCAAACACCCTCACTGGAGGAAAGATAGCCTCTTTAATAAATGGTGCTGGAAAACTTGGGCTTCAACTTGCCAAAGATTAAAACTAGACCTGTATCTCTCACCATGCACTAAACTAAAATCAAAATGGATTAAAGATCTAAATAGTAAAATAGAAACTCTGAACCAGCTGGAACAGAGGTTAGGTAGAACCCTTGAAGACATCGGTGTAGGAAAAGCTTTTATGAACAAAACTTCAGTTGCCCGTGAACTAGCACAATCAACAAGTGGGATCTCTTCTTATTAAAAGGCTTCTGCACAGCAAGAGAAACCACCAGCAGTGTGAAGAGACAACCCACAATGTGGGAAAAAAAGGGAAAAATGGAAATAATGTCTTTGTAAATAGGGAAGGGTGGAGGGGGTGAAGGGAGGGCTAGGAATGGGGAAAAAATAAGAACCAAGATGCATTATGTAAAGGTACAATTCCCAATGAGAAATGTACTTGTGTTGTATACCTACAATGTACCAATAAAAGAATTTAATTTAAAAAAAAAGAAAATTTACTGCATAACATGAATTTCCATTATGTAACCAGAGAGTAAACATTTTCTCTATCTCCATTTAAACAATAAAGAGGTTGGCCCTCAGATTTCAGAGCATGTTAGGAGGTTAAGATTTCCTGAAATTTGTATTTTTCAATAAAGCCTCTTTCTGAAAACCAGTTATTTGGAACTTTGTGGTAAGTAAAGTTTTATTGTTCAAGAATTGCTTCTCTGACATTTGTGCATAAAACACTCACATTCTGGGATAACTATGAAAAATAAAATAGCTGACCTTTGATTACACTGGAGGAACCAAAAGAAGATGAGATGTATAAAATTTTGTCAATCTCTAATTGGGGTTTCATCCATTCATTAAGTGTATTACAAATGTGTTTTAAGGTAGACTTTCTGCATGGAATAGGAACAGGACGACTGCTGAACTGTTTACTCATGGCCTTCTCTCCGCGCACAGTACAGACAATGGGAGCTGGATCGGTGGTTCTCATAGTCTGTGCATGACAATCATCTGAGGAACTGGTTAAAACTCACACACTTGCCTCATCCTGAGATGATGGTGATCAATATTCAGTATTAACTTCTCTCTCAGATCACTATGATGCTAATGAATTCCACATAAAACTCTAAGAAATGCTGCACTAAAGAAACAAATAATTGCTCAAACATATTAACATCAGATTTTTATAATACCTTTTTACCTAAGGAAAAAAAGTGTTTAGAGACTGCATCCCACACTTCCAACAGGAACACAAAACTGATAGTGATGTTAGTTTAAAAACAAAACAAAACAAAGAAGTTTTTTTTTTCTTTTTCCTGAAGTGTATTATATGACACAACACCTCAGAAAACAAAGATAAAAGATTCAATATATCCTTTAGGAGACAAAAAAAAAAACCCCACAGACTTCATGATTTCAAATTACTATAGTTAATATAATTTCACACTTCCTACTCCCAGAGGTTTAAGAAAAGAGAGTAAAATTTAAACACATGGATGAACTTATCCTTCTGTTCCCACCGCTAAATTATGATCTGGGCTAGGACAATGCATTAAACAAAACTTGGCAAAATGCATATTGTTACCAGCCACCAGCTGACCAGTACAGTTTACCTACAGTACATATGGATAAAAATAGACAGATTCCCATCCTACCCTACAACTACTGAAATAGAATGCTGGTGCTCAAGCTCTGAGATTTAATCTTTTCACATACTTTTGGTGATTGTTTTACACAATAGAGTTTGAGAATCAGTGGCAAAAGAATAGTAGAAACAATTATTGGTAAAAGAAAAATGAAAACAGCAGCATAGTACCCTTAAGGATATTCAGTAAATGCTATTTCTTGGACTGGCTTTATTTGTAAATTAGGACAACAATGTAACAGCCTATTAAAATAGTGAAAATTTTAGAAAATTTGACAATTATGAAATATTAGTGAGGATGCCCAGCAGCAGGAACATTGAACTCATTGCGAGTAATAATATGAAACGATACGGCCACTTTAGAAGACAGTTTGGTGATATCTTACACAGTTTAATATATTCTTACTACTTGATTCAGCAAACACACTCCCTGGTATTTGCCCAAATTACCTGAAAACTTATGCCCACAAGAAAATCTGTACATGAATATATGCAGCAGGCTTATTCATAATTGCCCAAACCATGGGCATACCACAGAACACACAACACCAAGAATGAACCTGACAGTAAATGATGGACTACAGTTACAACAGCATATCAAGACTGGGTCATTATAAGAAAAGCAGGGACAAAAATTATTTCAGTAGTTATGGGGTAAGATTTGAAACTGCATTTTTATCTATGTCTAGGGTTTCTCAGACCACATTTCTAGAAAGTGTTTACCATGTGCTGCTGTAAACTCAGGGCTAAAAGCTGATGGCTGGCAGAGGTCAACACCTGCCAATTCCATTCAATATACTGTGAAGTAAGGTGTAACAGGAAAACTATAAGGGAAGGGGCAGTATTTTATGAAACTCCTTAAAATATTTGCTCAATTACTCTATAAATCTAAAACTGTACTAAAAATCAGATGAAATAATAATAAAGTCACAAAACAGTGACTGCATAGCACTAGTTCACAGTAGTATAAAGGAAAGGCCCCTGTATGGAACCTGTACTCAGTTATGCCCTGATGGCTGCCCAAAAAGAAGATTAAGCTCAGTGGTTTCGCCACCAGCTGCACAAGCACAAGGACCTGAGTTTGATCCCTGGTACAAAAAAAAAAAAGAAAAGAAAAGAAATAGTGGGATCTACACAATATGTTATAAACCTATCAAACTGAGCAAAGCTCCAAGTACAGACATTTCAGCATCTTCCTATCAGTACTCAGAGCACAACAACACAGGGGACTTGGCCTTCATCCTGGAAAGCTGTTATGGCTTATTAACTACAAGTGCCCCCAAAGCCTCATGGGCTCTTGAGGGGGGCGGGCTCTTTGGAGCTGTCTGGATCTAGGGTGTGTGACACTAGGATAAAAGGTGTTTGGTACTAATTAGTCCACTGATTGGAATTAGCATAGTTCTGGGCATGGATAATGGAAGCCCCACCTGGTTGTGGATGGCACCAATCAATAGGCATACAGCCTGGATGAAAAAAAGGGAGAGTGGGGAAGTCATTCTTGTTGATGCTGCTTGCTGCTTGCTGGCTTCTGCCTGCTACGCTGTAAGATGTTTCTCCTCTGCCAGGGCCCCTGCCATGCCATCCTGCCTTGGATCCAGCTGACTGTGGACTTAAACCTCTACAAACTGTCAACTGAAATAAACCTTTCCTCTTTTAACTTGTGGGTGTTGGGTATTTTGTCTCAGAGATGAGAAAAGTAACTAAGACAAAAGCAGAGCCCACATCCTGGCTCTCCCTTCTCCCCTTTTCCTGGGTTATTAACACAAGATGATCTCAATCCCCAGAAAGACAACTGTACTGGCTACCCCAACACCAAGAAGAGCCCCTGGTGTCTTCTCCACCACTAGGGAACACAGACTGCTGTGGTTGTGCTTCCACCTCTGTGGTACCCAGACAGCCATTTTACACAGTAGGCATGTGAACAGAGCCAGTGGAGCTGGCCAATAAAGCATGCTGCTCCATGCCGGGCCAATCTGCCTGCTTCCTCTGACAGAGGCACCGGGGGTCACCTGGAGAGCCTCTCCCTGGAAGATACACACAAGCTGCATTCCTCTAGCCATCCTTCAACAAACTCCAGCTGGGCTCTGAACCTCCCTGTTGACCAGAGAGACCCTGAGAAGAGTACTAAGGCCCACTGTTCTCCCTGTCCTACCTTGGAACACAGCACCCAGTGCCAGAAGGTCCTCTACCACATATGAAATGCAGACGTGATGTCAGCCTGAGAGCCTGCAGTGGGCCCTTCTCAGGTGCTAACCAAAGACGGGGCCAAGGAACCCACCGTGCAGTTCTTCTGAAAATTTCCCCTCTATCAGGAAAGGTTGTCCCCTCCAACCAAATGGATATGCAATTTTGGGAGGGATGCACATGGACGAGTGAGGAAGGAAGCAGTCACCTGCCTAGCCAGCCAGATGAGTTCATTCAACCCTGGCAATCAGTTGGGTGGCAGATTTTGCAGGCAGTTGGCCCACACATGCAAGATGTTCCTGCTCTTGACCTGGAGGACTAACCTGGCTCAGAGACAGCTGTGCTCCTTATCAATTTTCTGTGAGAGTTCCCCAGGGCCTTTAGGCCAGTCCTAAAGGAGGCCCAATCCCCTTCTCTATCCTGGACTGCTTAGCACCTGTGACGGGATAAAATATATTCACCCAAAAACTCGTATGAATTCCTAACACTTACTACCTCAGAATGCAGCTACATTTAGAGGTAAGGCTTTTAATGAAGTGGTTAAGGTTACATAAAATCATAGGGGTAGGCCCTAATTCAATCTGACTGGTGTCTTTGTAAGAAAACGGGACAGAGACACCCACACACATGGAGGAAACGCCATGTGAGGACACAGTGAGAAGAAGACTGCAACCCTGACAACATTTCATATTGGTCTTCTAAATTCTAAAACTGGGAGAAAATAAATTTCTGTTGTTTAAGTCTCCCAATCTCTGGTATTTTGTTATAGTAGCCTGAGCAAACTAACATAGCACCTAACAGAAAAAGAAGGAATGAAAGAAACTTATAAATAGCCAATAATAGCAAAAAATAAAATCACAGACACAGACACACATACAAACATAAACACATGCAAATATGTATTACTGTTTGCATTCTGAATTTGTATCACCCACCTACATCAGAATATATGAAATACAAATAATTCAGATATAATATATGTGAAAATAATTTTAAATGTGACTTTGGCCCTTATAAATGGGATCACATAAAAATACCTTTATAAATAATATTTTCTCTAATACTTTAAATCCATTTCTCATTTCCCCTGAAAATGGAGCTCAGGAAAAATCTGCATTTCTTCTTCCTAAGTGGGAAATGGGTTAAGTAGCTTTGGATGTAACAAATCTACTACATAAAATAACACCCAGTGGTAACTTAGAGTAGAGGCTATCGGCTCTGGTAAAGCTCCTCCAGATTGTGGCAAGAGGCCTATGGGAGACTGATTAGGCATGCCTGTCCTGAACTAATCAGGGCAGCTCTGTCACCTTCAGTGACCATTAATCATGATATGTTAACTTGAATGGATTAAGAAATGCCTCACAGATTAGTAAAACACAGTTCTTAGTGTATCTGTGGATGACTGATATGTAGGCCAGCTAACTGAGGGAAGAAGATTCACCCCTTCTTATGGGTGGCAAATATGGTGGGTGGCAGAAAACCAATAGGCTTGTTGCCTGTACCGAATGAAAAGGAAAAGAAAAAAGAAATGTTTTCATTTTGGAAGAGCTCCAGTCTTTGCCATTGCCTCTGTATGTGATCCCACATACTATGGATTCTCCCTCCTCTGATCCGACAGGTGGCCACTGTGGCCTCTTCCAACTCTGACCCTGTAACTTACTTAATAAATCACCTTGTGTAAATATTCCTATTGATTCTGTTCCCTTTAAGAATCCTAACTAACAAAGTACACTTTCTCTCACCTTAGTATTATTCCAGTTATTTTAAACTTCAAAATCAGGACATAAAAAGGCTCTGATTTAGAGACATCCTATACAAGAATAACTGAGATCTCCTTAGTATATAAGAAATAATTGAGATTCCCTCTCTCAACAGAATATTTCAGGAGGGATACATGCTCAGAATTTAGAAATACCTAGCCAGGGTAGAAAACATGAGCAGCCCAAGGAAGAGCTTTCATGGAGTTTACTGATCATTATATTAAAACCTAACAGTGACAGCAATGTTTCTACCAATAAGCAAGTATGCTTAGTAGCCTGAGATAGCCAACCTTTACTACATCCCCTGCTGGTTGGGAAGAAAAGAAGTTCCTTTCAACAGGAGAAAACTGAGCTGGAGAGAGTACTCTGAGAGTGCACCCAGGAATCATACCTAGTGCTCCTCAGACAGTGAACAGAGCAGACATGGAACTGAGTGCCTGCTCCATCCATCACTAAACAGCCTAGATGCTCATTAAACATCTCAAAAACTGTTCCTCTCTCCATAATGATGAGAGACAGGAACTACTTGGAAGTTTTCTGAAATTCAACAGTGCGTATGGAATGCAGAGCAGTACTTTGCACATAAAAGTTACGTCCCCCCACTCCACCTCACCCTGCAATTAACCAGGGTGCTCTCACACATGGTCTAGTGTATAGGAACAGCAAAGAACAAGAACTTTGCTCAAACACTGGATGCTATCCTTAAATACTGGACTCCATTTTTGAACTGTTTTGACAGTGCAATTTAAAGTCGTTCTCCTAGTTTTATGGGCTTCCCTACAGGGACTGCACTTCTCACAGGCACATCCCAACAGATGTGTGGATAAGGCTGCCTTTCTGAGAAAAATCAGGGGGAAAAAGAACATTACCAGAGGAACAAGTTTTTGTAATCAATTACAAATCTCCTTGAGTTTAAATAACTTGTTTTTATTCTAAATGTTTGGCAACAAGCTAACTAGTTTTAGACTAATTCGTACTGACTTTAAAAAGTTTGTTTAGGCAACACTAATTTGTGAGTCTAAATAAAATAATTAGATAATCTATCCCAAGACAGAGTCACTACTCAATAAACATTTGCTACACAAAGGAAGGAAAAACTTGTTACTATTTTTAAAATCATAAAATTAAAACAATTAAAAGGAATAGAGAGATTATAAATGGAGCCTTTTGATTCAAGAAAAAATAAGTTCAAAGAAAGAAAATGGCCTTTCTAAGGTTACATATAAGAAAGCTGGTAGCAATATGAAGACCAAAAAATAAGTGCCATTTTAAAACCAAATTTAATTTTTGATCATTTGTGAGATGCTGAAGTCTACAGTTCATTTCCATCAATAAAGAATTAATTCCTTATTACAATGAAGAAAATCCCAGTCTTCTACTTAGTTTCATATTTAATCAAGAGCATCTATTATTCAGATCTGTTAAGAAATCAGAGAACAGATGAAAGAAGACCCCAATTATGCAATCATGAAAAGACACGGAGCCACATGGATATGATTTTTCTGGTCTTCACCGCAAAAGTAAATTCTATATATAAACTTATACTAGAGAAAGGGATAAATTAATTTTTAAAATAAAAAGAGAATTATTTAAATTTTGAAAAAAAATTTATTGAGGAAAAAAATACACAACATGCCTGCTCTATGTACTTTTCATTTTTATTTCACACATTTAAGTTTCATGACAAGTCTATGAAGTAAAATATAGTTCTGCAATCCCCATTTTTAAAATGCGGGAACTGAAACATAAGAGAGTTAAATAATTTGTTCCAGGTAATACAGGACTAATGCCCAGGTATTCTGGAACCAGAGTCCACAATTAACTATCATGCTATACTATTTTATACTGGATTAATAGTTTTAAATAAAATACACCAGTATTATATAAAAAGCTAAGAATTAGAATTTTTAAATATGCAAAAGGCAGTTAACAAATTTTGACATACAAAGGTAAAGATATAATAGTTATCAAATTTCTAAGTATATAGTATAAGCACTTTAGTTACATGGCATTTTAGAAGTACTTTTATAAGAAAACTAAAAAAACAGGCTATAGATTAAAAATATAATTTTAAGGCATTTTTCAGAGGATCTTCTCTGGACAGTTTTAAAAGGAAAAAGAAAACCTATCTATACTATTAAAATTAATGCTAAGTCAATTTAAAAGATGCCACTGTTAGATCTCAAATTGTTTAGATATAGATGGAAAAAATAAATGAGGTGGCTTAGATTTTGCAACTAATTCACTAAGATTCCAATAACAGTCACAAAGCATTGTTACAGAAAAATATTAATCAAACCAATTTATTTCAAGGAGAAAATACATGCAAATCATGAGTTAAGCCAATAGATTCAAAAGTAAAGCAGGTTCAGATGCCTGATCATCTCAAAAAGGTCCTCAGGTCTGAGCCTGCTCACACTTTGGCTATCTCACCATTTAAAATTGAAGAAGGGGAGAAATAAAAACCTTGACAATACCAGATAGACAAGAAAACCCAAGTCTAACACCATTACCCTCTACATTTTTCTATCAGAGCAGACAAAATGTCCGATGACATGTCCACTGACAGTACATCTTGTAAACAGAAATATTAGTAAAGCATAGAGAGAACTAATATTTGAACCTTTCCACATATAATTTTGTTGCTTACCTGAAATCCATGCTTGCCTCTCCACCATGTACTTAGCACTTTGGGGGGCATGTCAATAACAGAAACAATGTCTCCCACCTAGGAGAATCAGAGTTTTAAGTAAAACTGTTTAGTTAAAATTTAAATCTGAACTGTACAAGAAGATAAAGCGCTATTTTATATTCTGGACAATAATTTCTGAAAATCATACTACCTCTCCTTAAAATAATTTAGTAATTTTACCTTTTGTTAAAGTTCTACAAAAAGTTAAGTAGCACAAAACTGTAATCCAGCTAACATTTATGTAGTAACATCACAATAACAGATCTTCGTGTAAAGTTTTTTTAATGCTCAATTTTATACCATCATCATTACTTCCGTTAAAATAGTCTCCAACTTAGGATGATTCGACATAAGTATGATGCAAAAGTGAAGTGTATTCAAATTTGATATTTTGTTCTTGCCTCGGGCTAGGGATGTTGTATGATAGCTCTTCTGTGATGCTGGGCAGCAGCAGTGGTCCACTGCTTCTAGTCCTCTGTCCGATCATTAGGGCAAACAACTGATGCTCTGCAGTGCACTGTGCTGCGAGGCTGGGATATTCAGTAGGTTTACTGGATGAACCCCATTGCAAGTTGAGGAGATTCTATACTGTGGGTACTGAAGCTGATCAGATTTCTTATTTGGGACAATTTTAAATAGCATATCAAGTATCTGACATGTCTTATTTAATCACAGAGGAAAAGTATGAAAATGGGTTGTTCTTAATGTAAAATGTTATGACAATGTCACTTCTTTCAGAAGATGGTACAATATGACACTTATAAAGAGCTAACTTTCTTCATCGTAAAAGGTGAAACAGTGAGTTTATATAAATGTGAACAAAATATGCATAATAGTTAAGTTTTAAATAATACATTTAATAGATGTTATATTTTTCAATCATGCTAATATCCACAATAAAACAGAGTTAAACACTTAACATGTAGAACATTTTTAGTACTCTTTATAGCCACACTGGTTTCTCTAGTCATGAACGAGCCACTTTCACATAGTCATATTTACTCACAGACACAGCATCTTTTGAGATCTGTGTTTCCTTCTGCACAGAACCTAATAGTTTAAGAACAGTTCAGATAATACACAGTCGTCTCCATTGTTCTTTCTTTCCTTCTGTGTGTGTGTGTGTGTGTGTGTGTGTGTGTGTGTGTGTGTGTGTGTATTTTACTGGGTACTGAGCCAGGGCTTTTTACACTAAGCTATATCCCCAGCTCTTTTTAAAATTTATTTTGAGACAGGTCTCACTAAGTCACTAAGTTGCCCAGCCTGGCCTCAAGCCTGTGATCTTCCTGCCTCAGTTTACCAAACTGCCAAGATTATAGGCATATACCACCTTACTAGCTTACAATGTTTATTCTTAAAGCATTTAAGTTTGCATTTATTTTGTCTATCATCAGCAAATATGTTTTTAAAGGAAAAAACTTAAAAGCATTATTTCTCCTCCTTTTGCACATGATAGCAAGAAATATTCATTTTTACCTTTATTTTGTTCTTTAATTCAATTTTTCAACAGGCATTTTAAAAAATACTATTACTATACCACTGTTTTTAGGCACTAAAAACACAAAGCTAGGCTTCCTTTCAAAAGGCCCTATAAGATAAACATGAAAACAACTACAATTAAATGCAGTAAGTGATCTGTTAGAGATAAGCCATGGGAACAATTCTGAATGGCATTCAGTCCAGCTTTTTGGAGTTTGTTACTAGCATGGAATAAGATAAGAAAGACCAAGGATGAGTTCCTGAAAGAAATGGAAGACACTGAAGGCAATCACGGATGAATGAGTACAATCATTTAAGTAAAAAATACAAAACATTCTAGACTAAAACATAAAGGACTGCAGAAAAACCTGGTGCTTTTCATTTTTTTTTTTTTAATTAAGTAGTTAAAACACTTCAGGATGAGGCTGGAAACAGGGGCCACAGAACAAATACCCTTCTTTAGTCATTTACCTCTAAGGTCAATTCATCAGGGGCCCGAGCAGTGTACCTCTTGATAACATGAGCAGCACCAACAGCAGGAGTGTTGATGGATGATTCCTCATGAACCAGAAGGTGATTTCCTCTATTATCAATCTGTAAAAAAGAACATGTACTATGAGGTGGTTAAACACATGGGACTTGTACATGTTTCTTTAAATGCCTACAAAATACAATTCAGTTTAATTTAAAGAGAGCAATCTAAAAAGTGAAAGAAAACTGTAACTACCATTTACTGGATAGTTAATATATGGAAGTCATGCTGTGCAAATAATATGTGAGTTAATATAATCCTAATTACTATAAAAGATACTAATCTTTATCATCATTAAAGGTAAAGATACTAAAATAAAAAGAAGTTTTGTAATTTTTGAGTGATTAAATTATTTTTCTAAGATCACACGGCCAATGATGAAAAAGTCCAGATCCCAGTGCCAGCTGGCCTGGCTCACAGCTCTATATCCTGTCTACCTCCCTTCTCGCCTTCCTAATCTCCACTGAGAGAAAAGAACAACCTAACTTCTGCATATGCAAATTAAGAATATATACTTAACATATTTACTGGACAATGTTTCACTTTGGACATTCTTAAATCATATTTTTAGAAAAACTACTTGTTCATATATAACTGAAAAATATTTTTAATTATTAAGTCAACTGAAAAAATACATAACTTGCTCAAACCATACATTAATACAATGAACACCAAGACAACAGGTATCATTAAGACTCATAAAATATGTTAAAATTAGTTTCCCAAATTATCAAAGAAAGATTTGAGGTAAAATATTTCATATATTATATATCTATCCTTCCAGAAGATAATAAACTCCAGTTTTTTGATTCCTGAAACTCAACAGCAATCTAATATAGAATTTCTTAAGAGAGTAATTTTGAAATACATCTCCGTAAGGTGAATACCTCCATCCAGGTAAGGGCAGGCCCACAGTTGATCTTGTTGCCAGCAATGGCTGAAAGGCGGGACAGGTAAGCCATGAGCATCTTAGTGACGGACTGTGGAGAAAGTGCAGGACACAGTGTGACTCACAGGAAGGATACCAATTCTTTGGAAAAGATACTCTGGGGTAAATGGTTGTTTCTGGGGGTGAGGGAGCTACAGATCTTTAGGCATTTAACAGTTACAGAGGACTTTTTACAGAAGATGATCACCGAACCTATGGGCACCAATGTAATGATTCAGCCTGTCTTGTGAGGCCTTTAACTTTGAACCCCTATTTTATAGCTTCTAATCATATTGCTTTCTGTTTCTATTTTTGTATTGAAAACACAGAAAGATGTTTGTTACAGATCCATACTTGGCTCTTCCACCTAGCTCTCTACTGTCGCCCTGCAGCCTTTTGCTTCCAGTCCCTCTGTAATCCTCTGTGCATGTGGCTGGACAGCAGCCACATTCATATGATCCAACTATGGTACAGCTGTTTCTGAAATTGGCAATCTGAGAGATAAAGTGAGTGAAATGGGCATAAATGGGAAGTGAAGACAGAGACATAGAGGTTTTCTGGGCAAGCAGGAATAGCGGCTAGAAGACCTTCCTGCACTTCTGCTGCAGGGTCAGCTCCTGCATGATCCATGATGGCTCTACTCAATCCATCTACTTAACTACTCTGGAACTGATAGTCCAAATTACTTCACCACCCCCCAACATGTCGGAGATACCCCTGCACTATTTTCTAGTCCATCCTGGCTGAGGAAGAGTCTAATGTCTAATTCTTAATTCTTTTAAGAAAATCTATGTTTTGTTCTCTGCATGGATTTAGGAACATATGCAATTTCATAACATTATATGATAGCACCTATGGGACCCTCTGAATCTGAAAACATTGATTTCCATAGGTCTAGTGAACTCTTTAGTTACTTCCTTTCATCTACTCTCTGCTCCTACAATCCCTATGAGTAGGAACTGCTCTTCTCTCACAACTTCTTAGCATTTTTTCCCTTTCAGAAGCCACACTCTTATAAATGACTTGACCTTCAAGCTCATTAATTCTTTCCTTAGCTGTATCAATTTTTTATGTAGTCCAGTTATTCAGATTTGCTATTAAACTTAATTTAAATGATCATATTTTAATTTCTAAATCTCTGATTATTTTTCAAAACTCCGCTCTCACTTTATGGATAGTGTCAAATTCCCTCGCAGGAGAGCAACCAGACTTTCCAGAGCTTTCTTCTGTTACATCTTTCTCACTTATTCTGTGTACTCAGTGTTTTTAAGATTTCTGTGTTTTGTGGTCATCTTGTATATAGATTTTTAAGCCATATTTTCTCTTCCTTGTAAATTTTATTCTATTTTCAAATACTCTTCACAATTTTTGATTCCCTGATGTTATTTTTTGATCATGATGCTGTAGTTTGGCTTTCGTGGTTTTTATATTCTCTCTGAAGAATGGTATGTTAATATATATTGTCTGTTTATATATTACTGCTATGAGTTTTCTTTCCTATAAAATTATATACCAAACCTACTTTAACTCTAAATATCCTACTAATGTTTCTGTTGAGAAATAGGTAATTCCAAAAATGATCCTAGATGTTCAATATAAGTTTTTATTTAGTGTACAGACAAAAATTTCTGCTATTTCACATGTAGTGATTACATGTGCAAAGTACCAAATGCATACCTCTGGACTGTCCTTCAGGTTGTCAGAACGGGGCAGCTCAGAGAGTTGGGAGAAGCGTCGGTCATAAATACATAGATGAAGATGTTTATCAAGTACCCGAAAATCTTCATAACTTCTTTTAACAATCCAACTTTTGCCCTACAGGTAGGGTTAAAAAAAACTGTAATTCACCTTTAAATAGAAATCCTTAGGAATCAGGCCTCATTCTAGAATGGTATTTTATTCATGACATTTTATATTTCCTAATGAGTACTTTTTATTCACTTCATTGTAAATAGTGAAATTCCAAAATGCTCTAATGAGTTACATTAAATTGAAAGGTCAATAATGGAAAACAATATTAAATTACCCATTAACCCTCTTTCTCCTGATGGTTAAAGCCCACTGCCTCCCTTTGAAAATAATAACCACCAGGGGCCAGGGATTTATTTCAGTGGTTCTTACGCCTGCTTCTCAAGTGGAAGGTCCCGAGTTAAAAAAAAAAAAGTAGTTTGAAAACCCTAAAGGATTTTGGAAATTAAATGACACACTTTTACATAAAGCTTGAAAAAAATAAGAAATTTCAAAAGAAATGACTATGTAGACACCCAACCGAGGTCCCCAGTCGCGCGGAACACACGCCGAATCAGCCCTCTGCAGACAGACAGGCCTGTGCACGCCCTACCGAGGTCCTGAGTCACGCAGAAGACGCCTAATCTTTAGACCCCTCTGCAGACAGGCAGGTCTGCCCACACACTACCGAGGTCCCCAGTTGCCGGAACACGCCGAATCAGCCCAATGCAGACAGGCAGGTCGGTGCACGCCCTACCTAGGTCCTGAGTCGCACGGAAGACACCAAATCACTCCGCTGCAGATAGGCAGCCACCTGATTCCACACTACAAAGACGCAGAGAACACCAGACCACCAGACCAAGGTACTGAGTCCCACTGTTCCTGTCCCAGAGGTAGGGGCTTCTGAGCCGTCGTCCCACTGCTCCTGGTCCAGAGGAAGGAGCTTCCCGGTCACCATCCCTCCCGCTGCGCCCAGCCCAGAGGAAAGGGCTTGTGGGCCACCTTCTGTCCCGCTCCTCCTGGCCCAGAGGAAGGGGCTCCTGAGCCACTATCCCATTGCTCCTGGACCAGAGGAAGAGGTTTCCCAGCCACCATCCCTCCGGCTGCTCCCAGCCCACAGGAAGGGGCTTTTGGGTCACCATCCCTACTGCTGCTCCCGACCCCTGTCCCACCTCACTCAGCTCAGAGGAGGTAATCCGTGCAGGCGCTAACAGACCCCCACCCCAGTCGAAATGAGAAAACATGTAAATAAGTCTCAAAACCAGACTTCCAGATCACCTACAGCAACTCCAAAGGGAAATGAGATGGAACACTCTGATACTCAACCACCTGGACCCACTGAACTGGCAACAAAAGGGGATCTGGAAAAAATGAAATCAGAAATAATTTCTCAGATAACAGGAGAAATTGTGCCCCTACTGCAAGACATGATTAATAAATCTAGAGAGGAGCTCAGGAACATGATGGAATCCCAACATAAGAAACAAATGGAATCCATAAAACAGATGCAAATAGATTTCCAGGACATGAAAAAGTCCACTGAAAGTCTACACAGCAGAATGAGCCAATGTGAGGACAGAATTTCACATATAGAAGATAAGATTGCAATTAGTGACCAGGAAAAGAAAAATTGCTTCAAAATTATAAAGGAACATGAGAAATCAATCCAGCAGCTGCTAGACGATGCAAAAAAGAATAACATAAGACTGATTGGAGTCAATGAAGAAACAGGAGAGAGTGGAGATGACATAAAAAACCTCTTCACAGAAATAATGGCAGAAAACTTCCCAAGCAGGGGTAAAAAGCTTGACATACAGATAAGTGAGGCATATAGGACTCCAAATAGCCTTGATCAAAAAAAATCTACACATAGGCATATAATTGTTAAGATTCCAGAAACACAACAGAAGAACAAAGTTCTCCAAGCAGTCAGAGAAAAGAAACAAATCACATACAAAGGAAAGCCCATCAGAATCACAGCAGACTTCTCAACACAAACCATCAAGGCAAGAAGAGCCTCGAGTGACATATTCCAAGCCCTAAAAGAAAACAGCCTCCAACCCAGATTGATGTACCCTGTAAAACTATCTTTCAAAATGGATGGAGAAATAAGATACTTTCATGACAAAGAGCACCTTGGGAACTTCGTGAATACCAAACCAGCACTCCAAAGAATTTTACACAATATCCGAGGAACAGACATTGAGGATCACAACCCCAGGAAGTAAAGCAGAATGAACTCATCTAGCATGACACGAAATTAAATGGAAAGGGGGAGAACCCAACAAAAAGAAAAAATCATGGCAATGACAAGTCAATACGTTTCAGTTATAACCATCAATGTTAATGGTCTCAATTCACCAATCAAAAGAAATAGACTGGCAGAATGGGTCAAGAAGCAAAATCCAACAATATGCTGCATACAAGAAACACACTTAATTCAAAAGGAAACTCATAGACTGAAAGTTAAAGGGCGGAAAACATTACTCCCTGCGACAGGAACCCGGAAAAAAGAGGGAGTAGCTATCCTCTTCGCCGATCAAGTCGATTTGAAACCAACACTGATTAAGAGAGACAAAGAAGGACATTACATCCGTGTAAAGGGAAGAATCCAAGAGGAAGAGAGGACAGTCATAAATATCTATGCACCAAACACTAGTACGCCCAACTATATAAAACAAATACTAATGGACATGAAAAGTCATATATGCACTAATACAATTGTAGTGGGGGACCTCAACAGCCCACTGTCACAAATAGATAGATCAACTAGACTAAAAATAAGTAATGAAATACTAGAACTCAATCAAACTCTTGAACAAATGAACTTAACAGATGTTTACAGAGTCTTGCACTCCACAAAATCAGAATACACATTCTTCTCAGCTGCACATGGGTCATTCTCCAAAATAGACCACATACTCACACATAGAACATGTTTAACTAAGTGCAAAGGAATTGAAGTTATCCCCTGTACATTATCAGACCATAGTGCAATGAAATAGGAGATCCATAGCAAAAGAAACTCAAAAAATTTCAAAAACACGTGGAAATTGAACAACACACTTCTGAATAACCAATGGGTCACAGAGGAAATTAAAGAAGAAAACAGACAGTTCCTTCAATTAAATGATAATGACAATACAACATATTGGAATCTATGGGACACAATGAAAGCTGTCTTACAAGGGAAATTCATAGCAGTGAATATGCATATTAGGAAAACAGAATGAGCCCAATTAAACAACCTGATGCTGCACCTCAAGCTTCTAGAAAAAGAAGAGCAGGGCAACCCCAAAGGTCATACAAGGGAGGAAATTATAAAGATCAGAGGAGAAATCAATGCAATGGAGACTAAGAGAACAATACAAAAAATCAATGAAGCCAAGAGTTGGTTCTTCAAAAGAATCAACAAAATTGACAAACCTTTAGCCAACCTTGTCAGAAAAAGGAAAGAAAAGGCCCAAATCCATGCAATTAGGAATGAAAAGGGTGAAATTACAACAGACCCAGAAGAAATTCAGAGGATCATCAATACCTACTTCCAGAACCTATACGCCAATAAGATGGACAACACAGAAGAAATGGACAGATTCCTAGATACACATGAATTACCAAAGTTGAACGAAGAAGACCTAAAAATAACAACCCAATATCAACCAATGAAATTGAAAATGTAATAAAAAACTTATCAACTAAGAAAAGCCCGGGCCCTCATGGCTTCACTGCTGAATTCTACAAGACATATAGACAGGAACTGCTGCCACTACTGTTTAAACTCTTCAGTGAAATTGAAAGGGAAGCAATACTCCCAAATTCATTCCTGAAAGCAAGCATCACCTTGATCCCCAAAGCAGAGAAAGACCCAACTGAAAAAGAGAACTATAGGCCAGTCTCACTAATGATCATAGATGCAAAAATCCTTAATAAGATAATGCCAAATAGAATGCAGAAGATCATCAAGAAGATCATACACCCTGATCAAGTGGGATTCATCCCAGGGATGCAGGGATGGTTCAATACACACAAATCAATCAATGTAATACACTATATCAATAGAGCCAAGGACAAAACCCATATGATTATCTCCACAGACGCAGAAAAAGCATTTGACAAAAGCCAACATGCATTTATGATAAAAACCTTACAAAAACTTGGAATAGATGGTGTCTACTTCAAACTGATAGACGCCATCTATGAAAAACCAACAGCCAATATCATACTAAATGGTCAAAAACTGAAATCCTTCACACGAAAATCAGGAACAAGACAAGGATGTCCACTATCACCACTCTTGTTCAATATAGTTCTGGAAACATTAGCCACGGCAATTAGACAAGAGAAAGAAATAAAAGGAATAAAGATAGGAAATGAAGAAGTCCAATTGTCATTATTTGCAGATGACATGATACTCTAGATAGAAGATCCCAAGAATGCCACGAAAAGTCTTCCAGACTTAATAACCAAATTCAGTAGAGTAGCTGGATACAATGTCAACACACAAAAATCAATAGCTTTCCTCTACATGAACAACAGACTCACTGAGACGGAAATAGGGCAAAAAATTCCTTTCACAATGGCATCCAAAAAACTGAAATACCTAGGAATCATCCTAACGAAAGAAATCAAAGACCTCTTCTCTGAAAACTATGGCACTCTGAAAAGAGAGATCGAAGATGATATCAGAAAATGGACAGACATCCCCTGCTCCTGGGTAGGAAGGATTAATAGAGTGAAAATGGCCATACTTCCAAAACTGCTATATAGATTTAATGCAATTTCAATTGAGATCCCAGCAGCATACTTCATAGACCTTGAGAAAACAATCCAAAAATTCATTTGGAACAAGAAGAGACCCAGAATAGCAAAAGCAATTCTAGGTAACAGGGACATGGCAGGGGGTATCACAATCCCCAACCTGCAACTATACTACAAAGCTACTGTGATAAAAACACCATGGTCCTGGCAAAGAAACAGACTTGAGGAACAGTGGAACAGATTAGAAGATGCAGAAACAATGCCAGACACACTCAGCCATCTCATCTTCGACAAAGGAGCCAAACACCCTCACTGGAGGAAAGATAGCCTCTTTAATAAATGGTGCTGGAAAAATTGGGCTTCAACTTGCCAAAGATTAAAACTAGACCTATATCTCTCACCATGCACTAAACTAAAATCAAAATGGATGAAAGATCTAAATAGTAAAATAGAAACTCTGAACCAGTTGGAACAGAGGTTAGGTAGAACCCTTGAAGACATCGGTGTAGGAAAAGCTTTTATGAACAAAACCTCAGTTGATGGTGAACTAGCACAAACAATCAACAAGTGGGATCTCTTCTTATTCAAAAGCTTCTGCACAGCAAGAGAAACCACCAGCAGTGTGAAGAGAAAACCCACAATGTGGGAAAAAAATCTTCACCTGCTCTTCCTCAGACAAAGGTCTACTATCTTGAATCTATAAAGAACTTAAAAAGACCTCTCAAATTTAAAGACCCAATCCAAAAATGGGCATCTGAAATGAACAGACATTTCTCAGACAAAGAAGTAGAAATAGCAAATAAATACATGAAAAAATGCTCAACATCACTTGTCATTCGAGAGATGCAAATGAAAACAATGCTGAGATTCCACTTCACTCCAGAAAGAATGGCTGCTATCATGAAATCAACCAATAACCAATGCTGGCGGGGCTGTGGGGAAAGAGGAACCCTGCTCCACTGCTGGTGGCAGTGTAGACTGGTGCAACCACTGTGGAAATCAGTATGGAGATACCCCAAAGGACTAGGACTGGAAGTCCCATTTGACCCCACTATTCCACTGCTGGGGATCTTCCCCAAAGAATTAAAAGAATCATACCACAGTGATATATATGCACCCATGTTCATAGCAGCACAGTTTGTGATAGCTAAAACTTGGAAACAGCCCAAATGCCCATCAACTGGAGACTGGATAAAGAAAATGTGCTTTTTTTATAAAATGGAGTACTACTCAGCCATAAAAAATGAGAAATTAGAGACATTTATAGCTAAGTGGATGCACATTGAGGGAATACTCTTAAGTGAAATAAATAGGACACACGTGTAAATACAGAATAGTTTCTCTGGTGTGAGAAACTGAAAGTGTAAATAAGGACGAAATGTATAATAGGTAATGTGAAATAGGAAGAAAAGGGGCAAAGGGGAAGGAAGTGGGAGGGCTAGAGGAAAGGATAGAAGGGAATGGGATTAATATGAGAAAATGGAAAAAAGAGGAACAAAATCTTGGTAAATAGGGAGGACTGGAGGAGTTGAAGGGAGGGCTGGGCAAGGGTGAAAAATAAGAACCAAGAGAGACTATGTAAAGGTGCAAATTTCCAATGATGAATGTCATTATGTTGTATACCTAAAACGTCCCAATTATTAGAATGAATAATCGATAATGTAAAATAGGAAGAAAAGGTCCAAAGGGGTAGGGGTAGTGGGAGGGGCAGGGGAAAGGAAAGAAGGGAAACGAAAAAATGATGAGAAATGGAAAAAATGATGAGAAATGGAAAAAATGGAAATAAAGTCTTTGTAAATAGGGAAGGGTGGAGGGCATGAAAGGAGGGCTAGGAATGGGGAAAAAATAAGAACCAAGATGCATTATGTAAAGGTACAATTCCCAATGAGAAATGTACTTGTGTTGTATACCTACAATGTACCAATAAAAGAATTTAATACAAAAAAAAAACAACAATAAGGCAAAAAAAAAAAAGAAATGACTATGTATTTTTAACTAACTGAACATGAAAATACAATTTATTCAAATTTGTGTGATGCAGTGAAAGCCATCATCTAAGTTTCTTTATAGCAAAAGTTACAGCATTGAATGCATATATTAAAAATAGAGGCCCATAGCCTCCCGGCCCCTCCCATGTCATTAGGCCCATGGGTCCTCCTGGCTCTCCTGCTGCCATGGCTGACAAGGAAGCAGCTTTTGACAACGCAGTGGAAGAACATGTGATCAATGAGGAGTACAAAATATGGAAAAGAACACACCTTTTCTTTACGATTTGGTGATGACTCATGCTTTAGAGTGGCCCAGCCTAACTGCACAGTTGCTTCCAGATGTAACCAGACCAGAAGGGAAAGATTTCAGCATTCATCAACTTGTCCTGGGCATACACACATTGGATGAACAAAACCACCTTGTGATAGCCAGTGTACAGCTCCCTAATGATGATGCCCAGTTTGATGCATCACACTATGACAGTGAGAAAGAATTTGGAGGTTTTGGCTCCATTAATGGGAAAATCGTAATAGAAATCAAGATCAACCATGAAGGAGAAGTAAACAGGGCCCGTTACATGCCCTAGAACCCTTGCATCATTGCAACAAAGACACCATCCAGTGATGTTCTTGTTTTTGACTATACAAAGCATCCTTCTAAACCAGACCCCTCTTGAGAATGCAACCCAGACTTGTGTCTCCGTGGACATCAGAAGGAAGGCTACGGGCTTTCTTGGAACCCAAATCTCAGTGGGCACTTACTTAGTGCTTCAGTTTACCATACCATCTGCTTATGGGACATCAGTGCTGTTCCAAAGGAAGGAAAGGTGGTGGATGCGAAGACCATCTTTACAGGCCATACAGCAGTAGTAGAAGATGTTTTCTGGCATCTGCTCCATGAATCTCTGTTTGGGTCAGTTGCTGATGACCAGAAAGTTATGATTTGAGATACTCGGTCAAACAACACTTCCAAACCAAGCCACTCAGTTGATGCTCACATTGCTGAAGTGAACTGCCTCTCTTTCAATCCTTATAGTGAATTCATTCTTGCCACAGGATCAGCTGACAAGACTGTTGCTTTGTGGGATCTAAGAAATCTGAAACTTAAATTGCATTCCTTTGAATCACATAAGGATGAAATATTCCAGGTTCAGTGGCCACCTCACAATGAGACTATTCTGGCTTCCAGTGGTACTGATTGCAGACTCAATGTCTGAGATTTAAGTAAAATTGGAGGACAGCAATCTCCAGAAGATGCAGAAGATGGCCCACCTGAGTTGTTGTTTATTCATGGTGGTCACACTGCCAAGATATCTGATTTTTCCTGGAATCCCAATGAACCTTAGGTGATTTGTTCTATATCAGAAGACAATATCATGCAAGTGTGGCAGATGGCAGAGAACATTTATAATGATGAAGACCCTGAAGGAGGTGTGGATCCAGAAGGACAAGGATCCTAGATATATCTGCACTCATGATTTTAGACTCCCCTTTTTTCCTCTCAACCCTGAGATTGATTAAACACTGGTTTTGAGACATATAGACTTTGTTCAGCTATCCCTCCACACCAGGTACCACCAATAATACTAGTGGCCCAAACAGTGGGTGTTATCTAAATATTAACTAGGGTACTTGATTCAGCAAAGCCACAGACTTATACTTAAATTTTCTTCAGGAATTTTCTATTAACAAACCCAGGTCTAAAGTAGCTACAGAAAGGGGAATATAATGTGTGATTATTTTTCTTCTTAAGATAAATCCCCAAGTTTTTCAGACTTGTTTCATAAAGGCTAAAGTGTAAGGAATAGAGTCAAGTGAGGTTAGGTGTCTGAGCCATGAAGTATAAGTACTGCAAGATGTCATTTTTATTTAGGAATTAGGGGAGAATCAAGTCATAGATTCCTACTCTAAATCTTCATACTTGACTTTCCAGGATGCACATCTTTCCTATGTAGATCAGTCTCCTCTTGGTTTATTCAGTTAAGTCAAAGCTACATGTTCCTCTTTCCCTATATATTTTTGCTTGTTAGTGTATTTCTTGAGCTGTTTTCATATTATTCCTTTCTTTTCTGTGAAATGGTTTCTGTTGTTGTTGTTTTAACTTGGGACCACCAAGTTGTAAAGAGGTATGTTGTTACCTGACAGTTGTCCCTCAGGTAGACTGTCAAGTTGAGAAGGGTGATTTGATAGCTTAAATTTGTTTTTAAAATTAAATTAATCCCTGATAAGAGTTGCTTTTTTTTTTTTTTTAAGAAGTTAGTCCTTGACCACTAGTTTAGTACCATCTCCATTTTAGGTGACCTGTTTCACTAGCAGGCCTGTTACTCTCCATGACTAACTATGCAAGTGCTTATAATGGAATAAATTGCTTTTCTACATAAAAATAAAAAAATAAAAAAAATAGAAAGCTTTAAAATCAGCCATCTGAGCTTCACCTAAGGAAACTAGAAGAAAAAGAGCATATTAAATTCAAAGTAAGCAGAAAATAATAGTAAAAATTAGAACATAAATCAGTAAAATTGAAAACAGAAAATCACTAAATAAAATTAACAAAAAAGCTGATTCTTTAAAACTAACAACAACAAAAAACTATAAGCATCTACCCAAGTTAACTAAAAAAGAGAAGAGAAACAAATTACTAATATCAGAAATAAAAGAATGCATAACTACAGCTCATATGGACATTAAAAGAAAAATAAAACAATATTATGAACAAGTCTATGCCTATAAATCTGGTAAGAAAAAAAAAATCTGATAAGAGATGAAATGGACAAATTCTTTGAAAGCCCCAACTGACTAAAATTCACACAAGAAATAATCCTAATAGGCCTATATCCATTTAAGAAATTAAATCGACAATAGACTTCCAAACAGAAAGCAACAGGTGATGTAAATTCTACCAAGTATCTAAGAAGGAAATTTTACCAACTGCCTACAATCTCTTCCAGAAGATAAAAGGAAAGGGAATAAATACTTCCTTACTCTGCAAGGTTACCAAAATTCCAATATCAGACTGATAAATAAAACTGTTATCCAAAATATTCAGAGAACTTTTCTAACAGTAAAAAAATGAACAACATGATTTTTAAAATGCAAAAAATCTGAACAGACATCTCAGGAAAGAAGACATACAGATGAAAAACTTTTTAATATCCTAGCAGGGAACTGCAAGTTAAAATAATGAGACACCTTTTAGAATGGTCAAACTCCAAAACACTGACAACAAATACTGGCAAGGATGTGGAGTGGCAGGAGTTCTCATTCATTTCTGGGTGGGAAAGCAAAATGTCACAGCTAATTTGGAAGACAATTTGGCAGCTTCTTACAAAACTGAAGGTACTCTTACCATGCAAACCTGCAGTCATGCTCCTGCGTATTAACCCAAATGAACTGAAAATTTACATCTATAAGAATTCCCGCACACAAATAATAATAGCAGCTTTACTCATGATTGCCAAAACCTGGAAGCAAGATGTCCTTCAGCAGGTAAATAAACTGATACAACTAGAGAGTGAAATGTTAGTGCTAAAAAGAAATGAACACTAAGCCATGAAATGACAGGAAGAAATCTTAAATGAATATTACTATGTGAAGGAAGCCCATGTGAAAAAGCTACATACTACATGATTCCAACCATGTGACATTCTAGAAAAAACAAAAAAGTGGAGACAATAAATGATCAGTGATTGCCAAGGGTTTGTGGGGAGGGATGGATGAACCCGACAGAGCCGAAGAATCTTAGGGCTGGAATACTTTTCTCTTTTTTTTTTTGTACCGGGGATTGAACTCAGGACCTTGTACTTGCAAGGCAGCGGCAGCACCACTGAACTAAATCCCCGGCCCTGGAAGGAATACTTTTCTGCACAATGATAGAATCATGTCATTACACATTTGTCCAGACCCCTGGAACATACAACACCAAGAATGAACTGTAATGTAAACTCTAAACTTCTGATAATGATTGTCACTGTAGGTTCATTAATTCCAACAAATGTGCCTCTGTGATGCGGGTGGCATTTGTCAGGACATGGAGAACACTGGAACTCTGTACATTTTGCTCAATTTTGCTGCAAATTAAAATTAAAATTGCTCCAAAAGTAAATTTAATTGAATTTTTAGAAAGTAAATTACCTTCCCTCTTATTTAAGCACCTTTACTCAAAGAAGAAATATGAACAACAAACCTTATAAACATCTTCAGAACTTCAAAAAATACAGGCTGGGAACTGGATTTCAAAATGTGTTCCCTTACCTATCCATGAATGGAATTCTTTCAACTTCTTAAAAATATTCTCATGCCAGCAAAAACTGTGTTCTTTTACATGAATTTTCATTTATGAAATTAAAACCTTAACATGTAATTTGCAAATCATCTAAACTATGTTACATTTACTGAGGAAAAATTAAAAAATATATTTGTAGCAGACATGAAGTATAAATTCTAATTTCAAATATAAAAATATAGCTTTGATCATCTAATTTCCAAACAGCCTGAATAAACTAGATGATCACAGTTTTTTAGAAGTTCAATAACTTATAAAGGAATGAAACTCTTCATTATATTCATCAGCCTTAATTTCAATTTGCTACTAATTTTTAATCTTAATTATTAACACCAAGTAATTACTTCCATTTAAGAATGACAAATATCAGTAATTTTTGTTTTTAACAAGGACAAGGAATAAAAATGAGATAAAAGGAAATATCTGGAATCCTTTCTGAAAACAGTCTTTGTCTCTGACCCAGGATGTCCTTTTGCCTTGGAAAGTTATCTGAGAAATAACTGCTGCTATTGATTACTTTTTAAATGTACAAAGGTCAGTGAAGAAGAGAAAAGAGACATGACCTAAATCTCAGCTTGGCCTATCCTAAATAGAGTACTTTATGTAAATAACTCAACTGCTCTAAGCAACAGTTTACTCATCTGTGAAATGGGAATAACAACACCTACAATTCGTACAAGCATTATGCAGTTTAAATAGGAATGATGCCAATTAGCCTAAATATTTTGTTCACACACAGAAGATCTACAAATTCTAATATTCATGTGATGGCTGTAGTAACAGTGTTTTCTAAATGGACTGAGCTGAGAAGGAGATATTTAATACAGAGGAATACATTTCTGATGATGGAATTGCAAGCACGGGAACATCAGAGTGCAAAAGATAGTTTGAGGCAGGGAGCCATTCTCTTGAAACAAACTGTTTACCCCACCTACCGTGACATGAAGGAACCTTGAGATCACTGTGTTATATAAAACATTTGCTCTTCAGAAAAATAAACTCTTAAATGCTGGTGAATTTGGATTAAAATACAAAGGAATTTAATACCCTCCAACTTCAACAGAAACAATATCAACTCAATACCACTGACATTATATTCATAAAGGTTTTGTTCTATGTAGTGAGCTTAATATAATTAGTGTTAGAATTTATCTAATTTTGGTCTTTGAAAATTGAATTCTCAACATTAGAAAGTGTTCATTAATATGTTTGTGGTTTATAGTGCCTACGTTCACTTTAGGTGTTTGATGCACACATAGCACACCTCCGTCACTGTTACTCTCCTTGCCACTCCTCCCCTCCCCATTCTCCCTCTTTTCCCAGATCCTCTTCCCAGCTCTGCAGTCTACCTTCCTGTTTATTGACATGGCTCTTTTGTTTTGTTCTTTATGTTGTGTTTTGAATCTGTTACATTAGAGAAACCATGCAATACATTAACCTTTTGTGACTGACTTAATTCACTTAGTACTATGGTCTCAAGGTCCATCTATTTTCCTACATATGACTCAAATTTGTCCTTCTTTATGAGTATTATGCACCACTGTGCATATATGGCAAATTTTCTTTACATTCATCTGTTGATGGGAATAAAGGCCACTTCCATGATTTAGATATTGTGAGTTTGCTGCTGTAACATGGGTGTGCATGTATCACTGTGGTATAATTTTAACTCTTTGGGGATGATAACCCATGCGAGGTATAGTTGGGTGAAATGGAATTTCTAGTTTGTTGAGAAATCTCCATGCTGACTTTAAAGTGGGTATACTAGTTTACATTCCCACCAATAATGCAGAAGCGTTCCCTATTTCCCACATTCTTGCCACTATCTATTATTTTTTTGAGACCTTGATGATAGCCATGTACTCTTACTGTAGTATGGTAAAATCTCAGTGTTGTTTCTATTTCTCTAATGGCCAAAGATAATAACCACTTTTTCAGGTATTTATTGGCCATTTTTATTTCTTCTGAGAAGTTTCTATTCAATTCAGTTGCACTTTTATCCAAGTCTTTTACTATTAGAGGTCTAATTTTCTGAGCTATTCATATATTCTAAATATTAGTTTTCTGTTCAAGGAGTAGCTGGCAAAAAAATTCTTTTCCATTCTGTAGTTTGTTCACTCTGTTGTTTCCTTTGCTACGTGGAAGCTTTTTAATTTGCTATAATCCCATTTGTTGCCTCTTGATATTATTTCTTGGGCAACTGGGGTTCTGTTCAGGAAGCCTTTGCCTCTACCTATGCCTTCAGGAGTTTTACCATTTTTTTTCTTCCAGCATGTTAAGTGTTTCTGTTTAGTATTTAGATCTTTAATCAATTTTGATTTGACTTTAGTCCAGACTAAGAGATATAGATCAAGATTCATTCTTCTGTTTGTGCATAAACACTATTCCCAGCTATCTTTCCTCTAGTGAATGATTAGCCCTTTTGTTGAAAAGCACATAGCTAAAGGTAGTTGGGATTTTTTCTGCATCATCTATTCTATTCCACTGGTCATTATGTCTGCTTTTGTGCCAGTACCATGCTTTTTCTTTTTAACTAGTGTAGCTTTGTAGTGTAATCTGAAGTCTGGGATTAAAATGCCTCCTGTCCTGCTTTGGATATTCTGGGAATTCTTCTGATCTCATATAAATTCTAGAATTATTTTTTTTCTAGTTGTGTGATAAAAGCTGGTGGTATTTTGATGGGGATTAGAGTAAATCTATATATCATTTTTGGTATTATGGCAATTTTTTTTTTTTGGTACTAGGGATCAAACTCAGGTCCTTGCTCTTGCGCTTGCGCAGCAGGCAGCGAAACCACTGAGCTAAATCCCCAGCCCAGTATTATGGCAATTTTTGACAATATTAATTCTGCCTATCCAAAAACAAAAGACATCTTTCCATTTTCTAATATCCTCGTCAGTCTCTTTTTTCAGAGCAATATAGTTTTCTTTATAGAGGTATTTTACTGCTTTGGTTAGGTAAATTCTTAGATGTTTAATTTTTTTGGAAGCTACTATAAACGAGATTGTTTTCCTGCTTTCTTTCTCAAGTGGATTGCTTCATTCTTGGTGTGCAGGCACACTACTGATTTTGGGGTGTTTATTTTATATCCCACCACTTTGCTGAATTTATCAGTTCTAAGGATCTTTTAGTGGAGTTTTTTTTTAAAGATCATGTCATCTGCAAATAAAGATATTCTGATTTCTTCACTTCCTATTAGAATCTATTTTATTTCTTTTTCTTGCCTAATTGCTCTGGCTAAAGTTGCACGTACTATACTGAAGAGGAGTGGTAATAGTGGACTTCCTAGTGGTGTTCCTGATTTTAGTGAGAAAGCTTTCAGCTTTTTCCTATTTAGTATGATGCTAACAGTGGGTTTGTCATCAATGGCTTTTTACCAATCTAAGGTTCTTTAGATCAGTTGTTGTCAAGCATTTTATCATGAATGGATGTTGGATCTGGCCAAATACTTTCTCTGCATCTATTGCAATTATCATGTCATTTTTATCCTTGCTTCTATTTATGTGAAATATTACATTTATTGATTTACATATGTTGAACCACCCTGTCATCTCTGGGATGAAACCAATTTGGTCATGATATTTAATCTTTTGAATGACTTCTTGTATTCTATTTGCAAGTACAGTATCTTGTTGAGGATTTTTGCATTTATGTTCATTAACACGTTCCCACTGGCTTGAACCACCAGTGGTACATGTATGACTGGCCCACTGAGCAGTCCTGATGGGCCAGTCATGGATGTATGGCCCCACTGGGAATGTATCAAGGAAAGTGGTCTGTTCTTTTTCTTTAGGTCCTTGTCCACTTTGGTATTGCAATGCCAGCTTCAAGCAATGAGTGGGGCAGTTGTTGTGGCTTGTGTCTAGATGCGCCCCCCCCACAAGCCTCATGCAGTCTTTTTCAAAGGTAGCTAAATCTGGAATGTGTGATGCTAGAATTAAGGGCGTATGATTACTAAACCATACATGTGAGTGACTGGTTTAGGACTGCACTACCTGGTAGTCTGAATAGGATAAAAGAAGCAGAAAGACAGTGTTAAAGTCCCTTGTTGCTTTTGCTACCTTGTACATGCCATATTGTTTCTCCCCTGTGATACTTGTTTGCCATCCTTGACTTGGAGCCAGACGATTAACCTCTACAAACAGTGAGCTAAATAAACCCCTTCCTCTTTAACTTTGGGTGTCGGGCATTTTGTCTTAGCAACAAGAGAAAAGTAACTAACACAGCAGCGTTCCTTCCCTTTCAATTTCATGGAAGTGTTTGAAGAATACTGGCATTAATTCTTGTCTGAAGTTCCTGTAAAATTCAGTGGTGAATCCAAAGGCTGAACTTTTCTTTGTTGGTAGGGTGTTTATTACCAAGTCAATTTCATTGTATACTATTGGATTAGTCAGAGTTTTTTGGCTCAGTTTTGGTAACTCTTATGTGTCAAGAACTCTACCCATTTCTTCTAGATTCTCCAATTTACTGGAATGCAGGTCTTTTAAGTAATTACTTAAAATACTCTGGATTTGGTCGTGTCCATTGTGATTTCATCTTTGTCATTTCTAATTGTGTTGATAAATACTTAATCTTTTCAAAGAGTAAACTCTTTGATTCCTTACTTCTTTATATTTTTTAACTCTCAATTTCATTAATTTTCACTCCAATCTTTATAATGTCCTTCCTTGTACCAGTTTTGGATTTGGACTTCTGTTGCTTTTCTAGGGCTTTGAAATGCATCATTAGGTTATTTATTTGGAATCAATCTGCTTTTCTAATGTGGGCATTCACAGCTATTAACTTCCTTTTTAGGAATGCTTTCATTCTGTCCCATAGGTTCTGGTTTGTTGCACTGCCATTATTGTTTGATTCTAGGAATTTGTGTAATTTCTTCCTTGATTTCTTCTGTAACCCATTGATTATTAAAGGGTATATTGTTTAACCTTCAGATGTTTACATAATTTCTATGACTTCTTTTGTTACTGGTTTCTACTTTCATTGCACTACAATGTGATAATATGCATGAGACCATTTCAAGGCTTTTGTATATAGGTAAGTGTGCTTTATGGCCTAAAATATGTTCTATTTTGGAGAAACTTTCCTGTGCTGCTGAGAATAAAAATGTATTCTCTACTGTTGTTGGGGAAAACAGTCCTGTAGCTATCTATTAAGTCCAATTGTTCAAAGATGTGATTCAATTCTGATATTTCTTTGCTGATTTTTTGTTTAGTTGACCTGTACTGAAGTCCTGCTATGATCGTGTTGATGTCTATCCTGTGCTTTTTTTTAAAATTTCCAGTACTATTTGTTTTATGAAGTTGGGTGTCCTGGAATTCGGTGCATAAATAACTTCTTTGTCTCTTCTGGTCAGATTTCACTGAAATCCACTTTGTCTGACAGAATAGCTAGTCTAGCTTGCTTTCTGGTCCTGCTGCATGGAGGGTTGCTTTCTATCCTGTGATTTTCAGAATATGTGCTTTTGTTATGGATGAAATGTGTCTCATATGTAAATACAGTAGGCTTGTTTTATTTTTTTTGAACAGAATTTTTTAATACAATGACTATGTATACACAGACAACTGAGAATAAGGGAAAAAATCCAGATTAATATCTTCTGACAAATTAAAATTGTTGCTAAAGATCATATGATTAGATTTAAAAGAAACAGTCCAATAAGATGAATAGTGTCTCATTCAATCTAGTTGCTTACCCAATCCCTCTTTTAACAAAACTAACACATTATACGGGTATAAATTTATCTTTTCTAAACATTCCACATAAAAACAGGTGTTCCCTCAGTGTTCCCTCTTTCTACATTTAGTCATGAGTGGTCTCTTACATGGGAAAATAAAATTAAATTTATATTAGCAAACCGAAGTGCAAGTTTGTGCAGCTAGGTTGGGCAGCAAAACTGAAGAATAACCATGAAAAGTGAAAAGCTGACGGCTGCCACGCGTGGCGCGAGTATACCCTGGAGGCCCTCATCCCATTATCACCCAGTCCAGATCCCATCATATTTTCATTGCTCTGAAAAGAGCAAAACGAAATCCTTCTTTTATTTAAAGAAACATGAACCACCACCACCCCTGCTCCATATAAGTCCCCACCATCATCGGGGATAGCAGCAACATACAAATGTCAGAAGTAGCCCTGAATCACCAGTAACAATTCTCTCACAGTAATGTCAGAAGCAATGCATCTCATAAAGCAAATGTGCAGCACTGTCACACTGTTCTAATTTATTTGATTTGTTTGGAAAAACTTTATAAATACATTATTTAAGAGGAGAGTAAATTCTTGCTTTGAAAAAATAATTTTTTTCACATTTTAAAACTTGTTAGCTTTTGTAAAAGTAACTGCAAGAAGAATATGATAGCTGGGTTCGCAGAATGTCTATGTACAAGTTGCATTTACAAGAACCTGGTAGTCTGCCTTTAATTTGCCTCTATAATTAGAGCTTTTTGCAACAGTATTTAAACAAACAGGTTTAAATACCTCGCTATTCACTCTATTTGTAGAGAAAAGAGATACTTATTTTTCAAGTATTACATTGTAAAAGGTAATTTTTTTTGCCAATTTTATAAGTTAAGCTTCTAAGAACAAAATATCTCTGTGAAAAAATCATGCTTAGTTAGCCCATTTCTTTTAGAGTCAAATGTTCTTGTCTTTTAAAGAATGCAGAAAAATATCGATTTGCTAAGAAGTAATACACTAGAAAAAGCCATTTTAAAGTACTAAAAAATAAGGAGGATTTATTTCTTTCTGTTGGGAAAATTATTAGAAAAGCTATCCAGTCTGTTGTCATTAGCTGGTTTTAATAAAGTCTTTTCAAAGTGATGGTCAAGCAATCTTTAGAAAACTGGAGGAGGGAATGCTCCTTTGTGGCATGAAAGGAATTCCATCAATTGTAGAAACTCTTACTCATTATCTGCTTTGGTGCATCAGAAGAAATGCTCATATAACTTCTGAGGTCTGTTTTGTTTGGACACCAACTACCCGAGGTAGAGGCCCATGCGTCCCTTCTTCATCGAAGGCCAAAATTGGAGTCAAAGGAATTTCTGGGCTCTCACTGTTGATGACATCTAATCTTGATGGCTTAGATCCAACGGGTAAGGTTGTACTTTCTTCAAAAGTTTCATTCTCCACAGATACTCTGTTTTCATTTGGTTTTCCAAATTAGGAGCACTCTCCACGGTCACTTTCGGTTGGTGTGAAGTGACCACATGTGGGCTAGTACCTGGATCTCCACTTCCTGGCGAGTTTAATCATACACGGAAGTGTAGCTGCCTCTGTTGCTCCAGGGAGAGCTCCCTTGGCTATGTCACCATTTCTCTGGTCCACGGTTTTCTTCTCTGGAGCTTCTGTCCTCTTGGTTCTCTTCATAATCTCCTCAAGCCACTTCTTCCTCTCCAGACGCTCCTGCTCTTCTCTCTGGAAGTGTCCCTCTCTTTCCTGCCGGACCCTCTCTGCTTCCTCACAAACCCCGGCTGCTTCTTCCTTCTGCTTCTGGGACTACTTGGTCTCTACGTGCTCCCGCTCCAGGCGTAGCTGCTCCTCCTCCTCCTGGGTTTGCTTGGCCTGCAGCCTGTGGGCCTCCTCCTCCCAGTGGGCTCGCTCATCAGCCACCCTTTGAGCCAATTCCTCTTTCTTCTGTCTTTCCAGCTCTTCCTTCTCCCTCCTCTCTCTATCCTCCTTCTCTCTCTGCTATTCAGCCAGCAGCCGTGTGGCCTCTTCTGAGTCCCTGGTGCCTGTGGAGGCCTTGGGAGCAGCACTGGCAGTCAGGGGATGGTGTGGTGGGGACAGAGGCTGGCGCTAGGAGCGAGGCTGGAGCCTGTGCTGGAGCAGCTGTGTCAGCTTAGGGCTTGACAGCCATCACCTCCTAGACTTTGGCTTCTGCTACCTTCACTAAAGGCTCTCTGCCCCTCAGTGAGGGCTCGCTGGCAACACTCTGAGGCTTCTTCTCAGGGTCTTTCTTCTCAGGTTCCACTCTGGCTTCTTTCTTGCCAGGGCAGATGTTGCCAGGGGATGGGGGCCGGGCCTGAGCTGGGGCAGCCTTGACCGAGCCAGGAGGTAAGGAAGACGCAGGTTGGGGTGTGCGGGGCAAGTGCGGAAAAGACTTGGATGGGAACCAGAATCTGGAGGAAGATGGAGATCTTGCTTTGGGATTAGCTGGAGATAGAGCCCTTCATATGCCAGATATGAGGTGGAAGTGTACATTTTCTGTCTCTTTTATGGCCCATGGTGCCATGAACAGTCCTCCTGTGTGAAGAGCCCTCTGGCGGTGTTACAAAGAGTTTTGGTCCACCCACTGTATTTCTAGAGTGTGCAGCTTTGCAGGACATGATGATGGGGCTGCAAGATGCTGCATCTCCAGACAAGGCAGCTGTGTTTTTACTTCTGGCCAGGAACAAATGTGTGGGCGTCAGGAGTCTGTTAACAACAGTGCTCTTCCAGGGGCTGAGCTGCAGGTGGGGAGCTCTTTCTGGAGAATTTAGCAAAGTTGCAGATGAGGAGAGCCGCTTGCTAATGATGGGATCAACATGTTCCGAAAGATTGGTGGAAACTGATCGCCTGTCTGGATCTGAGCTGTGGATGCTGGGACTCCCATGGAGAGGGCCTCCCCAGGACCACTGGTTGTACTTCTATCTGGGTTTCTGGCTCCTTTCCATTGTAAGTCGGACAACAGCTTCAAGGCGTTCCTTGACCTCCTCTAGCCTCTGCCTTGGCTTCTCCTCCACTGCAGCCCTCCTCCGTTTCTCCTTCAGCCGCTGCTCCTCCAGCCTCTTCTTCCGCTCTTCCAGGTGTTTCTCATAGTGCAGCCTGGTTCGCTCTTCTCTTTCTAGCCAGACAATTTCTCCTGCAGCTAAATGCTTGTCCTGTTCCTCACGTCGTTCTCGGGCCCGCCGCTGCCGGTCATCAACCCGTAGCACAGGTGGAGGGTCTGGTTTATTTCCTGAGCGGCTGCTATTTTGTCCTGAAATTGTAGCAGAAGGGCGGTTGGAGGCAGTTTTCTTGCACTTTATAGCCATCAGGCACTGTTTCACTCTGCTCAGCGCCATCGCTGCCGCTCGCAGCTCCACCGTAGTGCTCTGATGACATGCACGAGAGCCTCTCCACCCTCTTCCTTGCTTCGCCTCGCTACCGCCTGGCCCTGCCTCCCTCCTTGGTCCTGGCCCGCGGCGCACACCCAGCAGGCTTGTTTTTTTATCAATTTGTCAATCTGTGTATTTTGATTAAGGAATTAAGATCATTTAAATTCAGAATTAATACTGAAAGGAACTAATTCCTTCCATTGCATTATTTTTTGTTGTTCATTTATTTTCTTCTTTTGCTCAGCTGCTTACCCTGCTTCATATATTAATTCCTTTAGGCTCTTTAGTGTTGTTGGCCTCAGAGTCTCTGTCTAGGAATTGAGTACTTTTTGTAATGCTGCTTTGGGGGGCTATGAATCTGTTAAGGTGCTCTTTTGTCATGGAAAGTTCTTATTTCTCCATCAATTTTGAAACAGAGTTTAGTAGAATATATTAATCTCTGGTTGAAAGGTATTTTCTTTTAGGGCTTAAAATACTTCACTCCAAACTCTCTTGGCCTTTAAGATTTGTTTTGAGATATGTGCTGTAATTCTCATAGGCTTATCTATGTAAGTTACTTATTGATTTTCTCTAAAAGCTTTTAAAATTCTGTCCTTGCATTAGACTTTTGATTTTAACTATGATGTGGCATGGAGTTCTTTTCTGACCATCATTATTTGGGTTTCTATATATCTTGTTTACCTAGAAGTTCAATTCTTTCCCTAAACTTGGAAAATTTTTTGTTATGACTTTGGTAAATTTTTTATACCTTTTGTGTTATCTTCTGATTTTTCTTTAACTCCTATTATGGCAGACCACCCTATTGATTTTGCTCAAAGCAGGCTGTAAGCAGTGCAGGCTATAAAGAGTTAACCCCACAAATGGCTTGTTTTAAGAAGTGAGTCTGACTGAAGTCTATGTGACTTATTAGAGTACTGCGGATGGTGTGCATGCTTGCACAACCTCTCTGCCAATGGCCACAGCAGAGGCCAGAGAAATGGCCCCTGAAGCTGTGGGGCTTAATATGAGATAATACAGCAACTGAGGTCAGGGTGACATCCACCCAAATTCTGTTCCCAGAAATTAAACCTTCTTAACTGAAAAGACAGGTTCATTGTTAACCACAACCTATATCTGATCTGTCCTGTTTCTAACACAAGAATGCTTTGTGCCTTGTTTTACAAGCCTTGCCTGTGTCAGCAACTTACTTCTAGCAACCACACCAGCCCCCTCACCAATTTTTAACAATGATTGTGTCACCAATAAATATCAGCAGTTCTGGTTGATCAGGGTCTTTGCTGCATGTTCAGCACCCCCCCCCCCAATTCTGTCTCCATAGCACTGAGCAGGAGATCAGGATCCTATGCAGGGACTCTGTGATACTATCATTCTTAGGTTCGTTCTCCTTGAGTCATCTAAGTGCTGCTGGATCGAGTTTCTAGTCTCTCTCTGTTTCTAAGGAATGTCTGAGTATATGGTCTCCTCCATCAACCTTATGTTCTAATCATGGTACTTTTTTCTCACATTGGTCATTTCTGCTCCCATACTTTCAACAGAATTTTTTATATCTTGGATTTTTGTTTGATATCTTTTCATGGACTCTTATTCTTCATCAAAATGGTCATGCATGTTTCATATCAAGGTAATCTGCCCAATATTTTACTTGTGTCTTCTTTAAGCTCACTGAACATTTCATCAATTAAGTCCTTTATTGAATTACATCACCCATGTGCCTGTTGAACATCTTATTGATCTGGTTTTGTTGTTGCTGCTGCTGTTGTTGTTGTTTCTTCTTTATCTGTTCATATGTTTCAGCCATTTGGTTTTTGAGTCCCTGATGCTGCCCATGGGATCAGCTTTTGGGGAACTGAATTTTTGGAGGCATCTTGTTGCCTTGTTTTCTCATGTTTCTATTTTTTGTTTTGTGGGTTGAAGATCAATTAGAGTAGAAAATTTCTGTCACTAGTATGGAGATCTCTTTAGTAAGTGCATGCTTCCCAATGATATGATCTTGGCTTTGATTATATTTGGGGATTTATACACCTCCTCAACCTACTCAGCAGAAGGGGTCACACCCAGTTGCTGAGTTGCAAGGGACAGAACCACTACCTGTTAAGTCAGCATCTGCAAAGCCAATCATATATCAATTGTGTACATTAAAATATGTTTTAACAATTTCACCTTTTTTCAGTGAACCATAAAGACTGTGATATAATATTATTGACAGGTAGGCTAGGATGTGGGGAATGAAGCAAAAAAATGAAGAGGAAAAGGGAGATACCAGAAAGAAAATGAGAAAAACAAGAGATAGGAACTAGTTGCAAAGTGAGAAGGAAAGAAAAGTAATCAAACTGCTGATATTTTTATAACTAGAGTGGAGGGCTAGTGGAGAGGAGGTTTAAGAGAATATTTGTGGGAGCAGAAGGGATTCAGAAAGAGGGAAGTGTAACTGGACATTGAAGAAAGCTGTGAGAAGGGTAGAACCTGTTACTATGCTGATATTAAGCTTTTATAGTGTTATTAAGTGTTTTATAGTGTTATTATTTTAATCCTCTAGACAAAATTTTGGTGAAATTTATCCTTACGTGTTCAAGAAAGGTACTATTTGGATTAAAGCACCGGTTAATTTTCCTCTCTTTTTTTGTATATACAGAACACTGGCATATACAGTATATATATGCCAATTAAAAGAAAGGAGAAAAGGAAAATAAGAGGAAAAACAACCTACACAGTTACAAAAAGCACAAAATTAAACCATTTTCTCAGTCCTATTTATACTGCAGTCTTGTATTTGACTAGAGAGCTCTTCCCCTAAACTCACAAACAGGGAAGCTCTGACTTGCAGTGGGAGTATGGACAGAGTGCAGAATCTACATCTCTCCTGCACCTCTGCACTCCAAAGAGCATCACTGTGCCCACAAGGTGCCTTTTTTCCTCCCCTTCTCAGTCCACAGCCTACTCCTGCAACTCACTGTGCCAGCCCCTCCTATGATTTATTTAACGCCTGCCAGTTCCAAGAAGGGGGTTAGGGGTCCAAATGGATCTTTGAGCCTGCCTCCCCTCTTTCGGACACACTATGCTTAGTTACAGTTTTGTTCCTGTGGGTGTGGCTAGCTGGAGGTTTCTGTCTTTGTCTTATGTGTAACACTTTCAATTGAGTCAGACGAGATTGGGGTGTTCAGGGTGGTTGGGCCAGTACATGGTGTTTTGCTGATTTCCAAAAGGATTTTCTTCATCTCCACTCCCCTCCGTTATCCACCCAGCATCTCTGTGCTCACTTTCTGTAAGGCTCTGGTTGGTGCCACATCATGCCCTCTGGCTAAGCTGTCTCTCTGGCTCTGCATCTGTCTCCCTCACTGCTCTCTACAAAGATTTACCCTCTGGACCCAAAATATGTGGTGCCCAGGACTCCGATGCTTTGTAGCCCGTGTCTCCCTCACTGCACCACCCAACTCATTTTCCTTCTTCCAAACTCTAAGGTGATTAGGGCTCATGGCTCTTTGAAATTCATGTCTCCCTTGCTGCATTCCACATACCAGTCACTTTCCAGCCTGCATACTCTGTGGTACCTGGTATTTGGGAGAACAGTGGGGAAGTGACTGCTATGGTGCTGCTCAAATTACCCTTCTCTTCCAGGTCTCATCAAGTGCAGTCTGCCACTCCCTGGAGCATGACTCTCCTAGTCACCAAATCCAGGACCCTAATCAATGCTCTTCTTTTGTTCTTTACTTACCCAAGGGCCAGCTGAGGCTGGCTCAGTCTCTGTCCTCCACATGATTCTCCGATGCTCTAATCTGTTAATATCTCACTCACTAGGTTCTCTCTCCGAGAGTGGAAGGAGAATAAATTTGGATCCTACATCAAGGATCCACCTGCCACTGCAGAACTGGCTCCTTCCCTGAGGATGTTAGAGTCACTTTCAAGATGCTATGTTCACCAGACCTGGGGTGTAAGGGATACCACAGTCCAGACACAGCCCCACTCCCCTTTCTAAGTTCACCAAATACTGGACTAAATACGGTGGTTTCTCCTTATCTGGCTTTGTTTGCCACACTTGTTTCTAAGGGCCTGTGCATCCTGGTATAGATATACAGAGCTTCCCTACCCACCCATGCCTCTTATAGTTGGCCTCTATCCTAAATTTTCAACATGTAAGGCAGTAGTTTTCTTCCTATTTCTACCATTACATATTTGTGAATTTCCTAAGATTGTTGTTAATTTGTCACTAATTTCAAACTAAATACACTAAATTTCTTAAGAAGTATGGACATGCAGAGGAAAAGTAGCATGACTTTCAGGAAAGACTGAAAAGGACTCTCACCAAGAGCACATAAAGACAAAAACTGGCTAGACAGAGTATTTCTTCATCCACAGCAGTTGAAGGGTTTGTTCCAATAAATACAACCAAACAGAATGAAAGGGGTGGAGTATCTGAGGCACACCACATCTCTGTTAGTTAAGATCACTTATTCTCCATAATGAGTAATATGAGAAGGAGGAAGTGAGAGCTCTATTCTTCAAGGTATGGGACAGTCAGCTGAGAAACACCAATACTGCTAAATAAAATTTGTGTGACCGGTATCTGTTTCAATTGCTTTGGATTTTGCTATACTGACTTAAATACTTTTGTATCAGTAATACTGCAGCCCACTGGGCTGAGATTGCACCCTGTTGGTCAGGACTCTCTCCCTCAGGGGCTCCAGAATTTAAAGGTCCACTAAAAGGACTCAAAGGTGTGGGGAAGGTGGGAAAGGCAGGGGAGAGAAGAGGGCTTGTCCACTAATTCATGAAAAGAAAGTGGACTGTCAACCAACTATCTGCACTTCTGCAATTCTTTATTAACACTTGGGATAAGTTCACAGATTTTAGAGTGGCCAACAAAGAACAAATCGTGTTATTAAGGAACGGTAGAGGACCTCCCCCTCAAAATACTACATTTAGGTTCAAATCCTGGCCCTTCTCTTTAATTTTATGACTTTGGAGAAGGCCTTAACATTCCTGAGTCCTTGCTTCATCATCTATAAAATGGAAACCAGACTATTTGCCTCACACAGCTGTTACAAGAATTAAATGACATACTACATGTCATAATATCTGTTTATAAGACACACTAGTGATAAAAAATGTGCTTATTGAATTTGAGTCCATTCAGTATGGTAGACAGAGTTTACATTTCTGGACTCACAATTTAGAAAGAAGTAAGTTTTAAAGGGCAGACAAAAACACAAGAGGTTCAGATATAAGACCTAAGATATGTTATGTACATGTACCAACTCCCCATGATGTAGTACAAACATACTATACTAGTAAAAATAATGAAAATACATTTTAAAAAGAAATTAATGTCACTTAATCTGCAGGAAGGAAAAAGAACTGTGCCATTTAATGTCACTTTCTAAGATAATAGAACAAGAGGGAGAGGGGTAACATGAAGGATCAAGAGTTTCAGTTAAAATAAAAGAATATTAAAGTGTATATTATTAAAATGAGAAGTTAGCACAGATATATGTGAATAAATAGCTTCTTCAACAGACACATTACATCAGTGTGTAACAGTGATCTTGCCTTACCTGAAGTCTAAGCAATTTCTGAAATCTCTCTTAGCCTGAAAATGTCAAGGAGATATAGAAAAAGCCGGCAATCAGGAAACTAGTTCTCAGTAGCTAGATTCCACAGTTTAGAACAGCCGCTTGAGTACTTTTGACCTTGGTTTCCTCACTTGCAAAATTAGAGGGTGTAATTATGAGTCTCTCATAGTTATAAAAAGTGATTCTAGTTTAATATAGTTTATGGCTGACACACATGGCAAAAATACAAAGGGAAGCCTTGGGGATGCTTCAATGATTACTTACAGTGGGCAGAGAAAAGGACCAACCGCATCATTACAGTGTGGTAAAATTACTACTTCGATATAATAAATTGTCTACCAAGTGATTTTACATGTTTTAAACAGCTTGACAAGACATTTATAACCAGCAAACTTATCTACCATCTAGGTCACCTATACAGGAAAGTGCAATTAAGGAACAGCTAAGCATCCTAATGTACAGTCCCAAACATCTGTCTGCCTTTTGAAGAAAACAGTATAGATTTTTTTGACATTATCTTTTGCTCATGAGAATAAAAATATATTTTCAGAGCATATGAAAATTAATGACAGAAATGCTAAAATACGAGAGCTGACAAAAAACGTGGTATGTTTAAATTTTAGAAATTATTAAAATAAAAGACACACTGCCATTAACCCCTTCAAAGTACTCTTGAAACACACTTATTCCATTGTTCTTGCCACTTTCTCAGGCAATTCTGGAAGTCTTTCATGGGTGTCTTCATGAAGTATAGTCAAAATTTGGTGAATGCTGCTGCCCAGGGACCATCCAAAAGAAAGGCAGGCTTGTAAAAACATTATGGGTGTGTCTTCTTCCACCTTATTCACCAGATCTTCCACAGTGTAATTTCTGGCTTTTCCCCAAAGTCAAGATGACCATGAAAGGTAAAAATTTTGCATGTATTCAAGACATTGAGGGAGCCACAAGAGTGCAACTAAAGATACTCAAGGAGAAAGACGTGAAGAACTGCTTCAGAAAGTTGCAAAAACGATAGGATAAGTGGGTTCAAAGCAATGGGGAATATTGCTAAAGGGATTAATGGCAACATCTTTTACTGTATTAAGTATTTATAAACATTCACTGTATTTTTTGATCACACTATATTTAGGTTGTAATGGGATTAATAAATTCCTATAATCATACAATATAAAGATAAGATTTCTATTCATCTGTTACTAATAGTTTATCAGCAAAGGATTTGATATTTTCACATAAAAATCAACTCACTTGTTATGGTTTTTGGTTTTTTTTTTTTTGGTACCGGGGATAGAACTTGGGACCTTGCGCTTGTGAGGCAGACACTGGCACCACTGAGCTAAATCCCCGGCCCACTTGTTATGGTTTTCATCTGACTGTCCCCTAAAGCCTCATGTACTCATGACAGGAGGTGGAAGATGATTGGAATATGGGAGTGTTATAACTGGCTTGCTGTTAGGGAGGAGGGCCTGGTTGGGAGGGTGGGTATCACGGGAGGCATGAATTCGAAAGGTTTTTCTCTTTCCCTGGCTCCACTCTTCTTTCTCTGCTTCCTGTCCACTATGAGATGAGCAGTTTTCCTCTGATCAGGCCCTTCTACCATATCATTCTGCCTTGGAGGCAACCATGAAAGCACTAAAAACTTCTAAAATATGAGCCAAAATGAACCTCTTCTCCTGTAAGTTTTGGTATTTTGTCCTAGTAATGAGGAAAGTAATTAAGACATCACTGATGCTTACTTTCTCTTAATAGAACCACACTTCTAGTCAATAAGGGCTTATCCATTGTTCTTGCTACTTTCTGAGGCAGACTGTCCTATGACTTTTGTTTCTGTCCTTCTCTTTTCCCGGGTCTCACCATTCACCCAGTCTTAGCCATGCACATTCTGCCTAACCAATTTGAAAATTCAATTTCCCGCTTTAAGCTACACAGATCATCAAGATCAAACAGGTGTGTATGCATGGATGTATAAGGAGTAAAGAAGCACATTCACATTGCAATGAACACTTGTGTAACAAATGGTTACCCATGTAACTGTATTATCTTGGACCCAGGGACCCAGTATCAATTGTATCATCTATCTCCCTGTAACCTAGCCACTAAAGAAAAGAGTAAGAGAGATGGAGGTACCTAACCTTTTTGAGTTTACAGTATCAATATTGTTGCTTCTATAGCCTAAAAGAGAAAATTCATAAAATGCAAATTTGTGAGTCTTGCTTGTTATTAAATCTTACAATAAAAAATTAATTCACCAAATAGAATCATTTTATGAAATATGACAGGAACTTAGTGACTGAGACATGATTATTTCCTCAAACTGAGATGACAGGCAAAACACATGAACAATAAGTGACTTTGGCTATCTTCTTTATATGCAAGCTAAATTCAACTTCCAATCTCATGTTCTGATACCTAAAAATAGAATCACTTAGTTCTGGAAGGCTTTCCTTACAATCACCAAAACCAAGAATTTAAATATTTCCCATATTATATAACCATCAGATTTTTTTATACTATTAACTTCAGAAAGAGAATTAATGTTTTGACAAAAAACATAAATGCCCTGTACTCTCTTTGAAAGAAAGCTAAAAACTTTGTATAGAAGAAAGCTTTGTCTGAAATACTTCCTTTGCAGTGTCAAGCTCACTAACAGGCAGAAGGCTCAGTGCATGTAAAATAAATGAATAAAAGAACTCCACTCAGTGCTTACTAGATGAAGGAAATAATTGTTGTAGCAAATGATATATTTTAAATCTCATTATGAGCAAGTCATAGTAATTATCCTAAAAAATTTCTAATCTAGCCAGGCATGATGGCAGACACCTGTAACCCCAGCACTCTAGGAGGCAAGGCAGGAGGATCCAAGTTTGAGCCCAGACACTATCTCAAAATACAAAATAAAAAAAGCACTGGGGATGGAGCTCACCGGAAAGGCCCTGGGTTCAATACCTGGTATGGGGAAGGGGTAGGCAGTTCTAATGTGAGAGTCAAGAAATAGCAAGCTTCAAAACCATACAGCATCCTATTGTTCCACCACAGAGGAGCTCCCTGTTCTGGTCAGTAGAGACAAGCATCTGGGGCAGAGACAGCTGCTCCACTCTCCAATTCTGACACATGATCAAGTTCACCTAATGATCAATAAATGCTATCTTTCTTTGACCTCTGTACGAAGGATTTTCACTTATGGATGCATAATAAATTTCTATAAAAACTGACTCCAAAACAGATTACTTCACTCTTGAGTATGTGTAGAAATGTCAATATGATTGAGAGGAAGAATAAAACAGCATCTGGGTCACCATAACTACCACTGTTTTTTGGTTTGTTTGTTTTTGTGGTACTGTGCATTGAACCCAGGGCCTTCACATCACACTGAGCTACATCCCTCCAATACTATACCCCCCACACACTTTAAGACAAGGTCTTGGTAAGTTCCTGGGACAAAATACCCAACATCCAACACTTAGTACACAGAAGAGGTTTATTTTGGCTCACATTTTAGAAGTTTTAGTCCTTGCATGGTTGGTTCCAAGGCAGTAAGAGGCTGGGCTCAAACCTTCCATCCTCCTGCCTCAGCCTCTCACAATGCTGAAATTATTGCCATGTGTCATCACACCCAGCTTTATATTTTTTTACAATAGTCTTTCATTGCCCAATTTGGCTTCAATGTAAGTAACTATCTGTGAATTATACTCCTTTAGGCAATATGAGAAGCACAATATAGTAAGAAATTTAATAATTGCTCAAAATAATTCTTACTAACTCTATATGAAGTGAAGGACAGATCCACACAATTACCTGACAGGCAATCTGCACGAGGTAGACCAGCTCTTTAGATTCGCAGCCATTTTTCATTACTTCATTCTGTTCTTCAGAAAGTGAAAGCTATGTCACAGAAGAAAAGGGAAAGAGAGGGAGATAAAGACATGATTAAGAACAATAATAAACCAAACACACTTTTGGTTGACCCTCACATCAACCAAAAGTAAGACGTGCCTCTTTAGAATTCTATCTCATAAAGCAGATAATTGAGGAATTCAGGACTTCTGATAAAACAACACAGTCCTATGAATTGTCTTTGTACCTCATATCTAACTCGGCACAACTGTGTTTCAGCAGTAAGTAAAACACACTCAAAAGCAGGTCTTTGCTTAACTCGTATACATACACTAAGAGCAGGCACTGAAGGATAATGCGACTTAACAGCTCAAAGGGGCTCAGGCTCTATCACAGGCTTCCCAGAGCACGGGCAACACGTCTAACTTCAGACTCTCTATGTGGACCTGCTCACTGGATTTTATTCAACTTGTATTTAAATGAGCAGCCAAGGTGTGAGAGGTTAGAGGCTTCATATGAAAAGCAGATTTTTGCCTTCAATTAAAATATCAGGAAATTGGGAAATTGGCAACAATAGCTGATTAGTGACCATCATCTTGTAAAAATTTTTTATTTTTATTGGTATATGTTTGCAGTACATAATGATATTCCCCAGTGTTACAAGTACATAACACATATTAATTCTTTTTACTTCTCCTTCCCTTTCCCTCCTAACTCCTCCCTCCATCTCATCTCCCTCCTTTTTGAAAAACACCTTTCTCCCTATTTTCTATTATCTTTTATTTTATTCTTTATTTATATTTTTTGGTTTCTCACATAAGAGAAATGCTGCAATTTTTAACCCTGTGAGTCTGATGTATTTTATTTAACATTTTGGTTTCAAAGTACATCCATTTTCCTATAAGTGACTCAAGTTTATCCTTCTTTATGGCAGAGCAGTACTGTGAATAAACACCACATTTTCTTTATCCATTCATCTGTTGATGGCCATATAGGCTGCTTCCAAGATTTAGCGATAACGAGCTTATGCTGCTGTAAACATGGTTATGCATGTTATCACTGTACTATGATGTATCTAACTCTTGCAGAAAGATAATTAGAAGGAGAATAACTGGGTCAAACAGAATTTCTATTTTTAGTTTTTTGAGGAATCTCCACACTGGCTTCCATAGTGGTTGCACTAGTTCACATTCCCACCAACAGTGTAGAAGGGCGCCTTTTTCCTAACAGCCTCACTCGTAGCTAGTAGTTTTTATTTGAATTTTTGCTGATGGCCATTGTTACTGGGGTAAGGTGTAATCCCAGTGTTGTTTTAATTTGCATTTCTCTAATGGCCAGAGATGCTAAGCATTGTTTCACATACATATTGGCCATTTTTACCTCTTCTCCTGAGATGTGCATATTCATTCCAGTTGCCCATGTTTTGAATGGGTGATCATCACCTTTAAATGAGGTATATACTCTCCAACAGAATGGATTACTCTTTATTTTGTGCCAGCACCTGGCTGATTATTAATTGTCTCATTCATCATGCTGCTTGGATTGTTACTTTTTGTATACCCAATTTGCTTTACTCACTTCTGTTACATACCTGTCCCATCTTTTAATTCAAACTTGCAAAGTCTATTCCAAAGAGGGGCAACCCTAAGTTCAGAAGTACCAATAACTGGCCATGTAATACTGTCCTACCTATTTAGTTTCTCAAACAAAAACATGGAAATGATATAATTGTACCTGTTCTCAAGTTTATGGGTACTGAATATGATGGTACATAGAAAATACTGACCAAAGTGTCTGGCACCCAGTAAACAATACTGTAAATACAACATACCACTGTAGTTAATACAAAAAGAAAAATAAAGTTGATGAAAATACATTCTATAGTTAGGGGAATAATGTCAGTGGATTTTTTTTTTAAGCTTTCAGGTATTAAGTAGACGTGATTCACAGAATAACAGTCATTTTCACACTAACCAAAATAAACTGCATTTACTACAAAATCAGAACTTAAAAATCAGATAATTAAGAGTAAAAAGAAACCTATACATGTAAGTTTCAGAAAGTGACAAGACTTTCTTGAGACAGAAAAGACTAATGCATGAGGCCTGATGTGGGCAGAGATATCAAAGGATGAGCAATCTGCCTGAGACAGGAGAAGAAACCAACCAAACCTTAACTTCATGCAGATTAACATTGCAAAGTGCTATTATAAGGTACACCTGTAGCTAGGTATATATTGACAAAATCCCATGGGATTCACCAAGGTCAGTACATCAAACACCAGGGAAGAGCAGAGTAGGAAGAAGGGAACCTCTAAAGAGTAGGGTGCTCCCCCAAGCCACAGCAGCAGCTCACTGCAATAGACTGGGACCAGGACAGAAGAACTGAGACATCACCCTTGAGGTGCTCAAGACATGCAACAGCTGAGTACAGGAGGAGGCACAGAAAGCTGGGGGGGGGGGAAACAAAAACCCAGGGAGATATTGTAGGCCTTCACAGGCGACACAGTACAGTACAGATAAGACAGTACAGATAAGGAAGGAAGTGGAGAGCATGGAGAAGAACCACTCTGCACAGAGTAAAGGGGGACATGCATCCCTCAGGCAGAAGACTGGTTTCACAATGAGCACAAAGATGTCTTCAGCACCTCGCCAGTCTTAAATATTCCCCATTAAAGAAACTTCTAGACCCAATCCTCAAAATATCTTAATGTGGTGATGAACTCACTCAAACTAAGGGTGCCACAAACAACAGATCACTACCCAGTACAGATCAGCTTGATTTCTCTGAAGATCAGTTTTCAGAAAGTGATGAGACTTTCATGAGACAGAAGACCCATGCATAGCCTGTCTGATTGGCAGAGATGCCAGATCAAGAATCTGTTAATCTGAACACTGGGAAAAGGATAATCCCTTTCCCAGAGATAAATGTCATGTATTTGAGTCTCAACTATCTTTTATACAACATATTTGTACAAAAAAATTACAAAATGTGCAAAGAATATGACCCAAGTCATGAGAGGAAACAGTAAAATAAAGTATACCTAGAAATGAACCATATATAAAAATAGTAAGAGAATGTAAATTATGACAGATTCTGAGATTTAGGTGAAAAGGTAAACAATATGCAAGAGCACATGGGAAGGAGAAGATTCTGGAAAGAAGACAGAGTGAGAAGCAGGGGAATCTGTCTCCCCACCTGGATAGCAGTGGACTGGCAGAATCTGTCTAATGTAACTATTTTGGAAGTCTGGTGTCTATTAACAGCTTGCAACCTCTAGGGGGAGGGTTGGACAGGAATGCTGTGGCTAATTCTTATTGCTCTCAGCTCGTCACACACTAGCAGCCCCCACTGCCCACACTCAGCCCTGTGCAGCAGCTGTGCATGTGTTCCTGGAGCAGCCTTCACACACATTATAGAAGCCAGGGGAGGCAAAAAGGATGCTGACCCCTACCCGGGAGACCACGACTACTGAACATTACTGCTTCTGATCACAGAGGTGGGTGGAGGTTGTTGTTGCTGCATCTCTCCCCATTGTCCCAAGCCCATCTGTTCTAGCTGATGTAACCTCCAAGAATTTAAGGGCTAAAGCCATTTCCCCTCCCCAACCCTCTCATTTTTCTTTCCCCTTATGGAAGGCAGATGTGAAAGACTGCGTGAACACTCAAAAGCAAGTGCATACACATGGTATATCAGAAAGTGAAGTACATACCCAGGGAAAGGTACAGACTCAGAAATGACCTGTGAAAAAAGATTTACACCTTGGGCGGATCCCTGGTATAGATACCACCTACAAGATGGGGGGTAGGCAGGAGTGGTAGCACAGGCCCATAATCCCAGATACTCCGGAGGCCAGGGCACAAAGGAGGGTTGCAAGTTCAAAGCGAGTCTGGGCAGTTTTATTTTAAGTCTCAAAATAAAAAAATGAGATGGGCTGGGGATATAGTTCGCTGGCAGAATGTTTGCCTAGAATGTGTAAGACCCAAGAGCAATGCCCAGTACTACAAAAAATAAAAAATGAACAAAAACAGTAAACAAAAAAGTGAACTGTGGAGGAGAGGAAAATCTAGCTTCCACAATCACATTATTAGATTAAAATGTTCATTTATCAAATACCAATAATAAATCACAAAGCTTATTTTAAAAACTGGAAAGCCTTGTTCAAAGGAAGTAAATGAATCAAAAAAAGCTTTCTGAAAGAGACCTGATAGCTGATATGCTCGACAGACAACAGTCTTCATAATGCTCAAAGAACTAAAGGAAGATGTGTGGAAAGTCAAGAGAATACTGTATGAACAAAATTACCAATAAAGATAAAATTCTACAAAGAACCAAAAATATTTTATAGCTACAAAGTGCAGTAACTTCAAAGAAAAATCCACTAACAGGAGCCCATAGCAGATTTGAGCAAGCAGGGAATCAGTGAACTTGAAAACAGAGCAGTGAAAATAAGGCCTAAAGAATAGAAAGTAAATGTACTAGAGAAAAGTAAAAGAGCCTAATGCACCCATGAGATATCATCAATCAAACATATGAGAGAGTCCCAAAACAGGACAGAGTAAAGGGGAACAAAGGAACCCGAAGAAAAAACAGCCAAAAACTTCCCAAATTTGTTGAAATGGAGGAATATAAACATTCAGTGTACACCATGAACCTCAAGTAAGATGACCTCAAAGAGATCCAGATGACACATAATAAGCAAACTTCTAAATCAATATCCTCTCTCTCTCTCTCTCTCTCTCTCTCTCTCTCTCTCTCTCACACACACACACACACACACACACACACACACACTCAGGAGAAAGCATCAGGAGAGAAGCAACTCAACATAAGAGTCGTCATCAATTACCTGCAACAACTTCCCATCAAAAATGCTGGAGGCCAGAAGGCAGGTGTCAGTATGTTCAACTGCCAACCAAGAATCGTACAACTGGCAAAATGATTCTTTTAAAATGTGGGAGATAAGACAGGCAGGTCTGCGCACGCCCTACGGAGGTCTCGAGCTGCGCAGAAGATGCCAAATCAGCCCGCTGCAGACAGGCAGGTCTGTGCACACTCTACCGAGGTCCCGAGCCGCGGGGAACATGCTGAATCGGCCCGCACCCTGGCAACAATCCACTGGACCCCCCCTCCCCGCTCCTCTGTACAGCTACCTGGTTCCATGCTACAAAGGCGCAGAGGACACCGGACCACCAGACCACGGTACTGAGTCCCACTGCTCCTGGTCCAGAGGAAGGGGCTTCCCGGTCACCATCCCTCCCCCTGCTCCCAGCCCTGAGGAAAGGGCTTTTGGGCCACCTTCTGTCCCCCTGCTCCTGGCCCAGAGGAAGGGGCTTCTGGGCCACCATCCCTCCCACTGCTCCCGGCCCAGAGGTAGGGGCTTCTGAGCCGCCATCCCACTCCTCCTGGTCCACAGGAAGGGGCTTCCCGGTCACCATCCCTACCGCTGCTCCTGGCCCCGGTCCCACCTCTCCCAGCTCAGAGGAGGTAATCTGTGCAGGTGCCAACAGCCACCCCCGCCCCCCCGAGTTGAAATGAGAAAACACGTAAATAAGTCTCAAAACCAGACTTCCAGATCACCTACAGCAACTCCAAAGGGAAATGAGATGGAACACTCTGATACTCAACCACCTGGACCCACTGAACTGGCAACAAAAAGGGATCGGGAAAAAATGAAATCAGAAATAATTTCTCAGGTAACAGGAGAAATTGTGCCCCTAGTGCAAGACATGATTAATAAATCTAGAGAGGAGCTCAGGAACATGATGGAATCCCAACATAAGAAACAAATGGAATCCATAAAACAGATGCAAATAGATTTCCAGGACATGAAAAACTCCATCGAAAGTCTACACAGCAGAATGAGCCAATGTGAGGACAGAATTTCACATATAGAAGATAAGATTGCAATTAATGACCAGGAAAAGAAAAATTGCTTCAAAATTATAAGGGAACATGAGAAATCAATCCAGCAGCTGCTAGATGATGCAAAGAATAACATAAGACTGACTAGAGTCAATGAAGAAACAGGAGAGAGTGCAGGTGACATAAAAAATCTCTTCACAGAAATAATGGCAGAAAACTTCCCAAGCAGGGGAAAAGAGCTTGACATACAGATAAGTGAGGCATATAGGACTCCAAATAGCCTTGATCAAAAGAAATCTACACATAGGCATATAATTGTTAAGATTCCAGAAACTCAACAGAAGAACAAAGTTCTACAAGCAGTCAGAGAAAAGAAACAAATCACATACAAAGGAAAGTCCATCAGAATCACAGCAGACTTCTCAACACAAACCATCAAGGCAAGAAGAGCTTGGAGTGACATATTCCAAGCCCGAAAAGAAAACAGCCTCCAACCCAGATTGATGTACCCTGAAAAACTATCTTTCAAAATGGATGGAGAAATAAGATACTTTCATGACAAAGAGCACCTTAGGAACTTCGTGAATACCAAACTAGCACTCCAAAGAATTTTACACAATATCCGAGGAACAGACATTGAGGATCACAACCCCAGGAAGCAAAGCAGAATGAACCCATCTGGCACGACAAATTATATGAAGAAATGATGTCTGAAAATCATTCCAAATTTGATGAAATACACAAATGTACTTGTCCAAAAATCTCAATAAATTATAGGTAGGATGAACCCAAAGAGATCCATACCATAATACATTATAATCAAAATATCAAAAGACAAAGTCAAAGAGATTCAAGAGATTCACTTTCGATTCAAAGACACAAACAGGTTGAAAATGAAAGGATGGAAAAATACATTCCACTTAAATAATAACCAAAGAGATCATGGTGGCTGTACTAATATCATACAAAGTAGCCTTTAATTCAAAAATTATTATAATGTTTCTGGTGTCAGATCTAAGAAATTACTGCCAAAAAAATGCCCTAATGATTTGCCCCTATGTTCTCTTTTAAATTTTGTAGTTTCTACTTTTTACATTTAGGTCTTAGGTCCATTTTGGGTAAATTCTTGTAAATGATGTAAGAGTCCAACTTCATTCTTTTATATGTATGGATAAATTGTTTTCCCCGTGGTATTTGTTAGAAACACTGTATTTCTCCATTGAATGGTCAAGCAATCTCACTAAAATTCTACTGACCATATATGTGAGGTTTTCTTCTGGGTATCTGTATTCTACCCCATTCATCCAAATGTATGTATTTACACCAGTACCACACTACTGCTGCTTTGTGGTAATTTCTGAAATCAAGAAGTATAAATCCTGCAGCTTTGTTCTGTTTTAAAGGCTGTTTTGGCTATTTAGGATTGCTTAAGAAGTCACATGAATTTTAGGAAGTGTTTTCTATTTATGCCCCCCCAAAAAATGTCACTGGGGTTTTGAAAAGGATTGCACTAAATCTGTAGATTGCTTTGAGAAGTACTGACATGCTGACATTATTGAGCCTTCTAATCCATGAACCTGGGATATCTTTATATTTATTTAATTCTTCTTTAAATGCTCTCAGTAGCATTTTGTAGTTTCCTATGTACATGTCTTTTGGTTTTCTGTGATTTTCACTGTTACAGGTTTTTCTCTAATTTAGTCTTCTGCTATCTCTGTTGAAACTAGCCATAAAACACGTCAGCTACTGTCTAGGAGAATCCTGACTAGGAGGAAGATTAAGTTCAGGTTTGTCAATAAGGCATGCCACAACAAAGAGGTAAAACCAAAATGCATGAAGCTAAAAAATATATTATTTACAGACTCCAGAGAGGTTAGGGGTGCCAGAAAATGACAGGGAGCTCAACCAGTAGATGAAATGTATGTGTGCAAGAGACCTCTGGTACTACACATTTATTAAAATTTACAAACATTACCCCTGAGGCTTTTCCAAGGGGTTGTGGGTTAGCTAACTTAAAGAAAACACATTCAAAAGGTGGAACTTACCTGCCAATTCTAGCTTTGACCTTTAGATTCTGTTGTAGTTAGCAGTGGCATGATGTGCATGTCTGTAGTCAGTGAGATGAGGAAAAAGTGGCTATATTGCAGACACCCACACAGGGAGGGGAAGTTTTCATAACAGGAAAGGTGATGGCATACAACTGGGTTTCACAGAACTTAGGCCTAAAAATGGATCCCAAGGCAGCATCTATATTACACAAATTCGTAACATGTCTTCTTGGTTATTTCCTATGCATTCCTATTTTATTCTTTTTAATGCCATTGTACATAGAACTGCTTTCTTAATTTCCTTTTCAGATGATTGTTAGTATATAGAATACAACTGATTTTTGGTTGTCAATTTTGCATTCTTTACTTTTGCTGGATTTATTTCTTAGTTCTGACAGCTTTAGAATTTTAGAATCGTTAGAATTTCTATATATATGATCATATTATTTATGAACAAAGAAAATTATACTTGTTCCATTACTGAAATTTTACTACCTTTTATGTTTTTTTCTTGCTTAAATGCTCCAACTAGTGTGTCTAATACTATGTTGAACAGAAGTAATAAAAGCCGGCACACTTATTTTATTCCTGTTGTCAGAGGAAATACCTTGTTTTATGTTACTTGAGTATATGTTAACTATGGGTTTTCATATATAGTCTCTATGCTATTGAGGAAATTACTTTCTAGTCATAGTTTGTTCTGTTTTTTTAATCATGAAAAGATGTTGAATTCTGTCAAATGCTTTTCTGCATCAACTAAAATAATCATGTGAGATGTTTTCTCTTCCTTTTGTAAATAAGGGTATTACAGTGATTGGTTTTCATATAGTATTTGAACCACCCTTGCAATCCACTAAACTGATGGAAATGTTCTGGGGATGATTAGTGTTGACAGTTGCACATTGAGGTGAATGTCCTTAGTGCCACTGAGTTGTACACTTAAAAATGGCTGGAATGCCCCTTCCCCAAAAGAAAATTTACTACCATCTAGTCCATCTTACCAAAAGGCCAAAAGAAGTCTCTAAGAAATATTAAATTTAAAATACAAACTTTTAAATGTATAAAAATGTGGAATATATCCATACAATAAAACATTATTCATTGACAAAAAGTAATATAGTAACATATGCTATAAGTTGAATGAACTCTGAAAACATTACGCTAAGTGAAAGAAGTCAGACATAAAAGATCACATACTGTATTGTATGATTCCATTTATATGAAATGTCCAGAGCAGGGAAATACACAGAACTGAAATATATTAGAGGTGGCCCAGGACTGGGGAAAAGAAAGGACAGGGTCAGGAAGAGAATGTGATGTCACTACTAATGGTACAGGATTTCTTCTAGGGGTTACAAAGTGTTCTACAATTGGCCTTTGGTGATGGGTATTGTCAATATACTAAAAGCTAGTGAATGATAACACTCCAAGTGAATGAATTTTTGGTGCATAAATTATAACTCAATAAAAAATTTAAAAAGTACTTTAAAGGAGAAAAAAAATCAGTCGCATTCCTATAACCAGTAGAATTTAATTTTAAAAATACAATAAAAACTACAGGGCTGGGGATTTAGCTCAGTGGCACATTGCCTGCCTCGCAAGTGCAAGGTTCTGAGTTCAATCTCTGGTACCAAAAATAAATAAACAGATAACCAAATACTACAAAGAACTTAAAATAAATAAAAGGTATGTAGAGTATCATAGAAAATTACCAAATACTGAAAGATGTGAAGGAAAATATAAATAAATGCAAATGAATATGAAAATAGAGTATGTCGAATGCAGTAATTAAATCTTAATTAACCTATAAATTAAATGCAATTCTTATTAAAATTTCAACACTTGTTTCTTCCCAAAGGATTGTCAAGGGGAATCTAAAATTTATATGGAAAAGCAATAGGCCAGAATTAACCAGGATCATTCTGAAGGCAGGAAATGTGCCCTACCAGCTAACAAGACTTACTATGAAGCTATAATTCAGTGGCCCTGTGTATGCACATGCTATTCCTCCCATAAGCAGGTAGGATTTATTTATTTATTCTTTTGAATTCATGCTAAACTTACGACTCTCTGAAACAGTTATCACTAGAGAAAGCACTAACACTGAGAAAACAAAGTTCTGGGGCTTCCAAGATCAACCAGTAAAGGGTCTAACAGCTTACTCCTGAAGGCCTAAGCTGCCACATGAAAGGTCTACACTGCCCTATTAAAAAAGAGATCACATGGAAAGGCTCAGCAGGATGAGATGCCTTGTACAAAGAGAGGCTGCTGAGGAGATCAGGGACATACCAGATTTCTAGCTAAGCTGCCACCCCAATCTGACTGAGACTACATGAGGGAATTCACAGGACCAACAGCAAATTGTCCATCTGAGTCAACCCAGGAGTCATAAAATATTGTTTTAGGTCACTAAGTTTTGAGGTGTTTGATATATAACATCTCAGGACAGTGGGATACCTGCACAGAGACAAACCAAAGACCCATGGAAAAGAAGATGGCCAAAAACTGACAAATATATTTAGTCACTGAAACATGACCAATGAAAATTTAAAAATTACTAGGAAAAGGAAGTACTACTCAGTCTATGTTGTAAAATAATTAGGGAAAAAAGATTCCTATCAATTTCAAGTGAATTAAGTAGATTAAACAACAGTAAGTGGATGAAATCAACAATAATGGCAAAGGAGGTATAAGAAATATCTTTATGCCTACAAGACAGCAAAGAACTTCTTAGCTAAAACATGAAAAGGGGAAAACAAGAGACTGATAATATGGACTGCATCAAACTGAAAACTTAGTCACAAGTTGAGATAAAAATATTTACAGTACATATCTGACAGGCTTTTAACCATAATATGTTAGGAAAAACAAATGCGAGAGGAGGATCTAACTCCAGCATATTGAAAAGTACCTGGAACTTAGGAGGGGATCACTATGCATTTGATGAATAAAGAGTTTCACTAAAGTATGGTGCTCAACTTCAAAATGGATTTCCTCATCTTTCTTTACTCACATCGTCTCTTCCTCCTGAATGCCCAAAGTAAACAAAGTGTACAACCATTTACCCAGGTGTCCAAACTAATCAGACTAGACTCTTCTACTTCTTCCCCTTCCCTTGTGCTATCTTTTTATATGCCCAGGGTCCAGATCTAACCCAAACCTCTCAGTCATTAATCTCTCCTGCCTCTCAAAATGTGTCTCTCCCTCCTTCCCATTTCCTTTCTGCTACTTCTCTAGCTCTAACTGATCTCTCTCCATTTCTCATTACACACTAGTCATGATATTCTTTTTCTAGAAACCCACAATACTTTTCCAGCTCCTACTAAAAAAGATTGAAAAGTAAGGTCTAAATACCTTACATGATCACTGAAGGACCTCCATTGCTATATTCTAAGTATCTTCCAAACCATATTTCCCCACAATCATTCTTCCTATTCGCCCTCTTCCCTCCCATGCACCTTGTATACATTATTTTCCTTGCCTGGATATTCTTCACCTCTGCCTACAAGTACTTTTACATTTACTACATTTTCCTTATGTTTATTGGTTTATTGCTTTCCTCCCCTGAGGAAAGACTATTCACTTTGTCAGTGATGCTCAAATAAGTACCTGGAATACAGAAGGCACTTAAGAAAACCATGTAAAATAAACTGTAAGTTTTAAGATATTCTGTACACAAGTTTGAACATTAATGTGCTTGATGCAATACCTGAACCACATGTACTAAGAGCACAAACTATGAAAGACTGAGCTACCTTTGCCTGTATAATTTGACCTGAGCTCAATTATTTAAATAATTTTCACTTCCTGCAATTTAACAATATCTTGGTCTTTTTTCTACTAGGAAGAGCAAGCAGGATTTTCAAAACCCATATTTATAAATTCTTTTCAAAGCTATCTTTGGTGTTTATGTTTCCTGTATTGACTTTACATTTCTATCACTATGGAAACCTATCACAATTAGTGTTGTTATAATCTTTTTAAATATAACTTTATTCAGCAAGACTTCAAATGTTCAGAAAAGTCCTTTCTCTAAACAGAGAATGAAGGTAAATAGCATAGGCAATTATAAAAATGTACCATTCCTCCCACACCAAAACTATTTATCAAACCCTAATAAACAAAACTACAATGAGGCACAAAAAATTCTTCTTTCATTCATCTTTTATAGTTCTAGAGTAGTCACAACTTCACTGTATCATACCTATGGAAGTTGTAAACAAGCTTCCTTTTATCCAAGTGTCATTTTAGCCTGCCAGAGTTGTGAAGACATGAAAAATAATTTCTGAAAGGGGCAAAGGGGAAGGGGAAGTGGGAGGGGTAAGGGAATGGAATTAATATGAAAAAATGGAAACAAAGTCTTTGTAAATAGGGAGGGATGGAGGGGTTGAAGGGAGGGCAGGGGAAGGGGGAAAATAAGAACCAAGAAAGATTATCTAAAGGTGCAAATTTCCAATGATGAATATCATTATATTGTATACCTAAAATGTATCAATAAAATTAAATTTTTAAAAAAAGAAAAATAATTTCTGTTACACAGGATTATGTGGTCCATCTAACCTACCTTTACCTCTTACTTGGCACTGAAACTACTGAACTCCTTAGTAGAGTCATGTCTTGTGTAGCTGAGCAAGAATGTAAGTTTTAATTTCAGCATGTAAGGCAAAAATCAATAAAAGACAAAATTACACTTTGAATTTATTAGAAAAAAGCTAGAAACCACATGCATCTTAAGAAAGCTAGGTTTTCCCTTCCAAAACTGGAACAGAGCACTGTTTCCTCAGCTGAGTACCAGATGAAGTAACTTGATTTGTTTATCTGTAAACACTAGAATCACCCTCAACTCAGTTATGATCCCCACAGTATAAAGAATGCAGGCAAAATGAGACTAAAGGATACAACAGCAGAGTCACATCTCTCCATCTCACTGATGCACATGCCACAAAACAATACTTCATGAATGTTTTCATATTTCTGCATGCTGCAGGCTTTCTGGGCAAAATCACTGGCACCTAGGTTAAAGGATGACTGAACAGTAATCAAAAAGATAAGGCTCCTCCTCAGGGATATAGTCTTTAATCTCTCCCTTAAACCATTTGATTACATTTTGGGGTGTGTGTGAAATAGAGATCTTTATTTGTTTTCCCCAGAGATTTTATACACATTCCAGAGCAAATCTCTATCTCAAGAAAGGAGAATGGGCAGAAGTGCTAACTATCCCAAATAATCTCTAAGTTTCATAATTGCAGAGCTGCTCCCTTGTGGTACAAAATCTCATAGTAAACACAGGGTGTGTCCGGTTCTCACCATGCTGCTTCATGGAATTCTGGGACTTAGAGAACCAACATAAGTTACTCTGTATGTAAACAAAAGGCCTTCTCTCTAATCACATGCTTCAATTGAAGTGAGGGGAGAAGAAAGGGTGAGAGATTGATAGATGGCTACGTTTGAGTCTATAACTATGGCAAGCCAACTTATTAGCTTACAAGTAGGGTAACATCACAGATTCCTCACGGTTTCAGACTCAACAATACTAATTTTCATGTATATTCAGTTCACTTCCTGTAAGTGAACAGAATATGTAATTGGCATTTGGCTGTAAATAAATTTTTTAATCTTCCAACTGCTTTCATACCTCTAACTCTGGAACTGGATCATCTCAAATAAGACAGTTAATCCGGGTCCTGGATGATAACACCACCAGTAGCTCACTATCTGAACCTTTCATTTCAAATCCTCCATGCAAATGACAATGATTTCTTAACATAAGAGGAAGTATTACTACTCAATGTGCCAAAAATTAGGGTTAAAATTTTTATCTCTTCTAATCTAAGGAAAACTAAACGTTTTGGTTATGCTGAGGAAGTGTTAAACTATGAGCATGGTTTCTGTTTCAAAACAAAATAGCCATGGATGTTGCTCAGTGGCACAGCACCTGCCCAGCAAGCATGAGGTCCAGAGTTCAATCCCCGGTACCCCCCCCCCAAATACACAGTTAGGCATGTAATATGTACTAGCTAAGGTATCTTTAGCCAAAAACATCTACAAGTACATCCTGCAAATTGCATATATCTTAACAGATGAGGAAAAGAACCTTTACATTAGTTAGTTCACTTTTATTTATGATGAAAATCCTGAATGAGAGAAAGCACTTTATGAAGTCCACTCTGCTGCTTCAATCCTGACAACACTACTCCAGGGCAATAGGACAAATGTGACATCAGACAGATTATGAATTGACTTCATCCAAGTGCTGCCTTGAACATCTGCCTTTCTGTAAAATATTTTAAACTGCATTGAGCAAACTGGCTTATTTTTGAGTATCAGTTTATTTAATTCTCCCAGTACCCTGTGACATAACTGGAACAGAAGCTTGACTTTTTTTGTATTTTTACGCCTCACTATTCTTTTTTTTTGTAGCAAGGAACAAACTCAGGACCTTGCGCTTGCCAGGTAGGCGAGGCACCACTGCTAAATCCCCGGCCCTACACCTCACTATTCTTATACTCAGGTGCAGCTTCACTAATTCTTTCCACAAGCCATGTATCAAGCAAGAATGTGTCTAGTGATGAAAAGCTGTGTCAGCATTTATGATCCCCTTGCATATTGCTTCCCTATAGAAAGCTCAAAACACAAGTATCAAATTCATACTTTTCCTATACCTTAGGTCTGTCAAAATTTGAGCTCCTGCATTTATATGAAACTGGATAAAAGGGAAAATATCAGTCATAGCCTCATATAACCAGCTAGATGATAAAGTAAATATAAATCAAACATCTCCATTGTACTATACTACCCAGTAGATGGCAATGTAACATAAAACACAGTAGGAAGACAGTAATGTCTCAAACTGCAGTATAAACTGATCACTGCTTTGCATGCTTGCAGATTTTTCCACCTTATTAAAAAATACAGTATTTGAAATGTTTTTGGACAATTGAGACACTACAATGGGGAAAGAAAGTGTACTCAAAATAATAAATGTATAAAATTTAAAACTACATATGGTGTTACTAAAGCAAGAAACCCTTTCTAGCAACCATCTTTTCTTAGCTTTTATTTCTCTAAACAAAACATAATACATTTATAAATCAAAACCTACAGAATTTGGCTAAAGTATTATCCAGAGAAAAATATCCAAGCTTAAATATATTTATTAAAATCTAGAGCCAGGGGTGTAGTTCAGCGGTACAGTATGTTTAGCATGTGTGAGGCCTTGTGTTCAATACCTAGCACAGGTATTGAAAAATTCAATACCCACAGAAAAATTCAATAGCTGAAAACAAATGAACTATTAATACCTACAGCATTTTATTTCTCTAAAGAAAAGAGGCAATAAGTTGCATAATAATACTGGATAGTGTTGGTTTATGCCAAATCTAGTTTTTGATAGGCACATTCTAGAAGCTAGATACATATTTGTATTATCAACTCTTTCCTGGAAAAAAGAAAACCGAACTTTTAATTCAAGCAGCAAGGGAAAAATACAGAATAAATAAAGTAGAAAAATGTATGCCTTGAAATTAATGCTATGAAAAAAAAATAATGTCAAAAAAGTCTTAAAACTACAAGCTAGTTCTCTGGCAAGAAACAGCTTTAAGAATATCTTGTGTAAAAACTTATACATTTGAAAAGCTACATTAAATAATTTTCTTACTATAAAATTTTTTAATTGATCTAAAGAGACAAGAAAGAACCTAACTAGAATAATCAAATCATATGTTAAAATATTAATTAAAGATTAAACCCAAAAGTTTTAACAGGAAAACTATTAAACCTTCAAAGAACAGGTAATTCAATTTATATAAACTATTCCTTAATATAGTTTTTGTAAAAAAAGAGGAGGAGGAGGAGGAGGGACCATTGAAAGTTTTCCAAAGTCAGGCTTGTTAAAATTCAGATCAATAGCTGTATTATGTGTCCAGGCACTGTAGTACCTTTGCAGTGTGAAAATAAGGAAAACAATACTAACTGAGGATGTCCCGGGTGGTTAAAAAGTATGGCACAAAAAGAACACATTGCCAACTGGCCCACCATTCTACACCACAGGCATACTGTTCTCATTCTTCCTCTGCATAACAACACTATCTCACAACTGGAGTTACAAGTGAAGGTACAGAGATTTTAACAAGATGATTACATAAATTGCCTGAGGTCACTACCAGAGAGGACCGAAAATAGGGTTTGAACATATTTGTGCACTCTAAATTATGTGTTGGCAACCCACTGGAAAAAATCTACACATGCGTGAGAATACATGTACTGGGCATAAATTAAGAGAATGCTGGAGAGGTGTTGTAAAGGTAGAATACCTGGTTTCAAATCCTGGCTCTACTATTTACTATCTATGTGAGCTTAGCAGGTCCCTCCATCACTGAAATATCCATTCCTTTTCCCTGTGGATTAGAGAACCTAACTCACAAGATCCTTTAAAGCACTAAGCTTTAGAGAACCTAACTCACAAGAGCCTTTAAAGCACTAAGTTTGCTTTTTCCAAGTGGAGAATTTGTTGACCAATACACACTGGCCAATCTATCTTTCCCCAAAGGTCCAAAGATGCCAACCCTAGCACACATTAAAGGTATACACACATGCATCTATTTCCAGGCTCTTGTCCATTGGCTTAAACTGGTCCTATGTCAGAGTGTGGCAGGATAGAAAGAAGAAATAAAGATGGGGTAGAAAGGAGACAAGGAAAATCATAATCTTTAAACTTCAAGGACACAAAGTTATCCATGGCAATCCATATTGGCATACCCTTGATTAATTTATACTTCTTTCCTTCTAGAAGTATACCCAAAATTTCTTAGGGACACCAAAAGTCCATTAATGAGCTTAGCTGAGAAAGTAAAGATCAGAAACCGGATCTTAAGATAACGGAACAGATTGACAGAATTCAAAGAAGGCTTAAATTATCCATCTAAAAAAATAAAACTAGGCTCGTATTTTGTCACCTATAAAATGGGACATTACTGGGGGGGCATCTTTTCCTTAAGATTCTCACTCTGCCAAGAGAAACATAAATGTTGCCAGTTCCAGGAAACAGTCCACCTCTCGAGAGCCCACACTCTACTGTTTTGTGCACTTTTCAAATTCTGCTTAATAAATTACTTTATGCTTCTTACTGATGCACTCTTAATTTTTTTTTTTCTGTGATGTAAGTTGGCAAACCTAAAACCTATCCCATGTTAAGTCAAGGTATCCCCATTTTAGGAACTTCTTTAGACCCTGTGTGGTGACAAGAACACAGTTAAAAAGACAGAGAAATCTAAATGATGATTTGTTAAAAACAAACAACAACAAAAAACATAACAAGCAGTTCACAGAAAGAAAAGGACAAATGGCCTATTAACACAAAATGATGCTTCACTCTTAACTAAAGAAATACAAATTACAATAAGATGTTATATTTCACCTATTATATGAGCAAAAATAAGAAGATCAGCAATACATGCAACCAATAAGAAAAAGACAGTCTCTTGCTGGACCACTGGACAAAGCAACATGAAGTAGCCCTGGCACCCTGTCCATCTCCCATCCCCATTTGCAGTTTCACTGTCCACACTCATACACCCATCGTCTAGAGTCTAAAAATATTAAGTGGAAACTCAACATATAAGCAATTCATGAGTTTTAAGTTGCATGGCATTCTGAAGATCATGATGAAATTGTACACTGTCCTCCTCAACCAGAACGTGTATTATTTATTTGCCCAATGCATCCAGGCTACATAGGCTGACCCATATAATTTAGTGGGCTTCTCAGTTATCAGATTGTCATTTTTACAGTGTTTGTGTTCCAGTAATCCTAATTTTATTTAATAATGAACTCAGAGTGCAGGAGTAGGGAGCTGTAATTTTCTTACATTGTTATGGTTGTCTATTTCATTGTAAGTTATTGTTGTTAATCTCTCACTATGCCTAATTTACAAATCAAGGCTTATCATAGGTATGTGTATGAAAGGGGTTATGTTCTTGCCCTAGTTTCGGCACTCACTGGGGGTCTTGTATCACTTTCCCTAAGTATAAGGGAAACCACTATATTTCAAAAAAAACTTTAATATCAAGTGTAAACATCTTAAATGTATGTACTTTCTAATCCAGTAAAACTTCTTATAGCATTTTAGTTAATGGAAGTAGTCAGATCAATAAAAGTTGGAATATCTATCAATAAGTGACTAAATGAATAATGATATAATTGTTAAAAAAGAAATACAGGGCCAGGGATTTAGCTCAGTGGTTCCGGTGCCTGCCTCGAAAGCACAAGGTCCTGAGTTCGATCCCTGGTACCAAAAAAAAAAAAAAAAGAAAGAAATATAATGTAGCCGTGGAAAAGAAGTAATTCCAGACTACTGAAATGACAAAATATATAAGCAAGTTCCAAGCCAGTGTGTATGGTAGAACTCCATCTATATTTTTAGAAGAATATAGCTAGATAGCTATTGTTACAGCTATATCCGTAAAAACTTCTATATTTTTAAATATATAAAAAAGTTCTAAACAGACACAATAGTCAACAGAACATGGAGGGAATCTGTATTTGTATTTGTACTTATCATCCATTCCATTTGATGTTTTATAATAAACAAATAATTATACAGGATATACATTCATATAGGACCAAAATTTAAATGAGTAAAAACAGAACAGCAAAACAGAATTTTAAAAAGTCAATTATATTTCTTCTTGAAACATAAATTCATTTATCCATTCATCTTGAAGTAGACTAGGGTTAGGGCACACCAGATAACTAACTGGGAAGAATGTGTCAAAGGTCATAAAAACTCATGGCTAACAGATTGAGCAAGACGGTTCTAAAAAGGGAAGACATATGCAGAACATGAGATCCAAAATGTCAGACTTATGGCTGAGCACTGTGGGCCAATCAGAAAAATGCTATTCTCAATCCCTCATTTAAATCTGGCACTATCTATAGGACCAGTCAGAAGAGGCTCTATTTAATCTTCATTTGCAACCAAGAGACATTGTTCCAAGAGACACTGAAACCAACCAAGAGACACCATCCTGATCCTTCACTTGTAGCTGTTGGGAAATCAAGCAAGTTTTTTGATAGGACAGTTTATACTTGGTGTGGTGCCAAGTGAGTTTCTGACAGGACAGATGTTCCAATGCCTTATTTGCATGAAGGAAAAACCAACCTAAGGGGCCGGGGATTTAGCTCAGTGGTGCCACCACCTGCCTCAAAAGCACAAGGATCCGAGTTTGATCTCCCGGTACCAAAAAAAAGCCAACCTAGGAAATTTGTGTGTGTGTGTGTGTGTTTTGGTTTTTTCGTTTGTTTGTTTTTTAAAGACAGAATCTCACTATGTAGTTCGGACTGGCCTTGAACTCACTATGTATCCTATACTGGCCTGGAACTCACAGCAATCCTCTTGCCTCAGCCTCCCAGGGCTGGAATTATAGGAATGTGCCACCATGCCTGGCTTCAAACCAGGAATTCTGGATACAAGTGACCCATTTCCCCTTAACCTTGGGCTGCTGTGAGCCTTTCCACTAGCCTGCTGTTGCCCTGTGCAGCATACTTTCCACCTTCACAAAATGCTAATCCTCACTGCATTTTCTGTGTGCCTTGTCCAATTTTTTGTTCAAGACACCAAGAACCTAGAAAGAAGTCCTCACAGGACCCCTCATCCAGGAACAACCTCATTCTTCCATTCATTCAAATATTTACTGAGTGAATATTGTATGTCAGACACTGTTATGGATGAGAAAAGGGACATAATGGTAATACCATATAGTATTTATCATGCAAGTGGTGGTGTTACTGAGCAGAAAGGAGGGAACATGGGTGGGAGGTGAAGACACTGGTGACCTAGAATTGGAATCTCAGGTGCCTTCTGAGGAGACAACAGTGGGGTAAATACTTTAAAAGGGGACACATTAAGGTACTTGATAATCCATGGAAAGCTTTCCAAGGAGAGGAAACAAAGTACAAAGGTCTTGAGGAGGGGAACACATACTGGAGAAATTGCAAAGAGACACTGGGGATGGAACCTTCTTCCTGAGGGGAAGAGAACATGAAGATAGTGGTAAGGGTGTGCCCTGAAAAATCTTGGTTGGAAATTTTAGGGAATTTGGCTTTTTTTCTGACTAACAGGAGAAGTAACTGCAGAGCTTTGAAAAAGTGACAATCTGATTTACATTTGAAAAGAATCACTCTTGCTGCTGTGCCAACTATAGAAGGTCATTGAAATAATCCTCCCAAAACCACAGTGGTTTACGCTAAAGTCACAGCAGGGAAGATGGTAGGTAGGTGTGATTAGATCCTGAACTGCTTTTAAAGACAGAATCAAGAGATTTGCTGATAAACTTAAAAGTAGGGACTGAGGGAAGTGAAAAGATAATCTCCCAGGCCCCTTGACTAAAAGGATAGAGTTGCTATGTACCAAGATGGGAAGATAGCAGGAGGAGCAAGCCTGAGAAGAGCTGCAAAGCATGCTAAATTTGATAAGTATCCAAGTGAAGATGCAGGGAGGTCAGTTGTTTGTACTGGCTGGAATTCAAAGGAGAGATTATAAAAATGTATTTTATACATTATATAGTAATGTGCTGACCCAAAGTACTTACATCTAAAAATTTTTTACATAAGCAATTATGTCTTTCAGTCTAAATAAAATTGATAATTGGAATTTCTAACATATAAGACTATGAATATTTTCACTGGACATGATGGTGAACACCTGTAATCTAAGCTACTAGGGAGTCTGAGGGATCACAAGTTTGAGGCCACCCTGGGCAACTTAAGACTCTATCTCAAAATTTAAAAAAATAAATAAAGAGGGTGAAAGATGTAACTCAGTGCTCCCTATTTTTTTCATTTTATAAAATAAAATGAAAGCCCTTAAGTTAATGATTCTTTTATGAATTTTAAAAATTTAATCAATATTTATATCTTTTATCAAAGTAAGGCATGATAGCCAATTACAGCTGTAAATTTTTAAGACCTAAGGAGGAGAAAAGGCTTTAAATACTAAGAAATCTGGAAATCTAAGAGAAACTCCTAAGAGTTATAAAAACAAGAAAATATGTGACAGAAAATATGTCCCAGAGTCGGGACATATTAAAAGGCAACAACAGGCTGGGGATTTAGCTCAGTGGTTCCGCTGCCTGCCTTGCAAGCACAAGGACCTGAGTTCAATTCCGAGTACCAAAAAAAAAAAAAAAAAGCAACAACAAAGTCAACCTGACAGTATTAGCAACCTATTGGTTATTTAACAGAGTTGCCAACATAAGTCTAATTAAGTTGCCAACATATGTCTATTCTAGATATATGTTACGAAATTTTCTTATTTTTCTCTCAGAACATTTTCCAATCTTATATTAAGAATAAATAAGGAATACAGGATTCATTTTCCATAAACATGCTTGTAATCAAATGTGTTAGGATTTATCTATTATAGAATGCAATTTATAAAATGACAAAAAATATGAACAGAGACATATCCTTATTTTAACTACTTCTATGGAATGTAGGGTTGTCTGAAGGTTAATATTACTTTTTCTTTTGTTTTGTTTTTCTTTAAGTGGCATTCAGACAATAAAATGTAAAACTATAAAATGTAAAATCATGTACCAGCTAAAGCAAGAATATTTACTACCCCTGTAAAAAAATATAAACATGCAAGTTAAGCCAGGCTGTTCCTGCTATCCACTCAGTTAATGGAAGTTAGTATTACCCTCCTAATGGAATCTGCCATGGGCTTTCCCCAACACAGGTAAAAAGCAAGGAGACCTGGGAAATGTGTTGAGACGTCTGTCTCCAAAGACATAGAACAGAGGAAGTCAGCATAAAACTGGCAAGAGAACAGACTGTTCAGGAGAGTTGTCCCCAACACGCATGACTAATACAGAAAGAAGATTCTGTGGTGAATTGGCAAGGTGCCACCGTGCTGGTTTCCTGTGAACCACACCAAAAGGAATGTTAAGTCTGAGATGCTCACTGGGCATCCAAGCAAAAGTCAGCTGGATATGAGTTCTATGAACCACTCCTTCTCCCACACTCCAGAAGCTTCCTCAGTGACCAACATAGACCTGAAAAATTCACTCAAACATCTCACATACGAAGTCAGTGTCGTATCTTTTTTTTCTCTTCTGCCTGAGAAATAGTAGAAATGTTTACAGAGTAGAAGTGAGCACAAGGTGGAAAGTGAAAACTTGTACAGATCTAAAATGAAGATTACAGATCAGTACACTGGCAGAAAAGTCTACCTAATGGGCTTGCAAGTAGGAATAAGACATAGCCCTCTCATTAAGGGGACTGAATTTATAAGCATTTAACACAATCTCCAAAGACAACCAAATCCAGCTCCATACTATTCCTTACCCGCATTCTCAACACCTCTATTATAAACTTTTAATATAAAACAAAACAATAAAAGTTTAGAACTATACTATCGCTTACTATATCCTTATTTACTTAATAGATGAAGGAAATAAAACCAAAGAGGCTAAGCTGCTTTCCCAAGGTCTCAAACTTCCTAAGAAGCAGAACAGAAATTAGAATCTGTACTATCCAACTAAATCCAAGACTTTCTGTATTCCATAGTCCATGCTTACCATTAATAGTTTCGTTTTATTTAAAATTACATTCCTTAGAGAGTTTCTCATCTGTTATACAGAGTCAATATTTTAAATACTGTTCTCATTTGGTTTTAGATCTCTAGTCATCTATTTATTTTCATGATGCTCAGTAGAACTCTGCAAATTTTACTGCTTCCAAAAGAGCCCATTTGACCTTATAAAATTAAAAACACAAAGTAAATTTACTCAGAAATAATTTATCTAAATTCTAAGCTGTAAACTAAATCGCTCAAACACTTAACAGTCACAAAATGAAAAATACATTCATTATTGGTTTCTTAATCAGCTCTTTCTGACCTAACACATTTATCACTATAACTGCAATCTCAAGGATATAAGCATTAAAGAAATAAAATGTCCTTTGCTGTCATAATAGTCAAGCATTATAAATCTCTAATGCTTTTTTAAACTATCAATTTATCAGAAACAGAAATGTCCTGGACTTTCATACATCCTGTATTGAATTCATGTAACTTATTTATGAAACAAAATTACAAAAAGTACATGACACAGTATTACTAGTGTCTCATAAGTTTTCTTTTGGAGAGAGAGTGGAGTTAGGGAGACTGGCCCAAAGTAGAGAATTTCTGTATGTAGCATGTAAAAAAGAAAAGATCAAAAGTTTTTTTCTATTAGCCTACTTTGAAAACCAACATAAAGAATGGCTTTTGCTCCCCTAAGGAAATAGAATTTTTAAAATAACTACAATCTGCCTATTTTTAAAGTTTGTTTATAATTTTTTCACATTAAGCTGCCAACAACTTACAATAACAGCAAAGTATTAAGCTTGATGCCAACCAGTTAGATTCTATAATTGCATGTAAATGTGAAGACAAATAACAGCCAAACACTTTGAAAAAGAAGAATCGAATAACACTTTAATCTGCTAAACACCAATACATATAGCAATTAATTAAGAAAAGGTAGCACTGGCAAGGTTATCTAAATTCAGAATGGAAAGCTACTACTGGTAAGTACTTTGTGCACATAATGGGCATAATACATGACAGAAGATGGAGAAAAGATTGACTTTCCTTAACACATTCCAACTGCTTGAACCACTGGTGATACATGCCTGACTGTCCCACCAGGCAGCTTGTATCACTGGAAGTACCTGCACAAATGTCCCACCAGGTAGCTTGTACCACCTGATGTGTTCCCAGGCTGCCTAACAGGACAGTCAAAGGCTGGTGATTTAGCTCAGTGGTTCCGCCGCCTGTCCCGCAAGCACAAGGACCTGAGTTCGATCTCCGGTACCAAAAAAAAAATTAGAAGAACCAACAGGACAGTCACGCCTGTATCATTGGCGATTCAAGCCAACAGAAATGTAACACATTCAAATCAGAGCCACCCTGCAGTGAGACATATGAATTACAGCTTTGTGAACCTGTTAATTCATATATGCTAGTGTGATGATTAATACTATGTATCAACTTGGCATCAAGTATTATTCAAGAGAAAAGAATAAAAGATCTCACCTCAAGCAATAAACAGCAATAGTTTTGAAACAACCTCAAAGTATCACCTGTTATTGTAATTCAAGAAGCAAAAAGTATACCAAATATACCTGTATGCTGCCGAATTCAACGTTCTCATAATGGAAATGTGCACATTCAGCCATCTTTGGAAAGTGACCCTTAGTGAAGGGCAACCTGAAGTACATGAAAATAAATATGAAATCAGATAGTGGAATAGTCAAAATTACTAGGTCAAAGGGGAAAACACAACAGGTTAAAGAGCTCATGCAAGCAAAAATATTTAATGAGCACATGCACATGAGCCACATACATCCACACAAACTTTTTAGATATACAATAAATCCAATGACTCTGTTTAGTGCACAAGCTAGACCAAAAATGAAAAATTTAAAAACCTCACTATACTCTCCTAATCCTTACCCAAGTCAGAGCCTGTAGAAAAATTGTACATTCTGTGGCTGTTATGGAAACTGATTGTGAACCATCAGCTTCTAACCAGAAGCAGCATTCACAACACAAAGTAAAAAACCATATTTTACCTGTGAATGTTGTCACAGCCCATCAGTCCTGGGGTGGTGGACCTGGATGTAGAACGAACATTTTTATCTTTATCTTCCCTCTACTAACATATGAAGCACAGCCAGCTAACTATGCCTTCTTTATCAAGTGAAAAGAGGCTTTTCCTGTTTAACACTGCCCAGGAATCTTCAGGTATTTCATTTAATGGTTGACTCTTGGCATCTGTTTCAGGCTTCTCAGATGCAAACCTGAGATCTAGCAATTCATAACTCAACAAAGCTGATTCTTCCAAATAAATGAGAGCACACAATAAAGCTATCAAGAAGGATATGCTTGGATTGTTCCTAATAAAAAAATGCAAACCTAGCTGGTAACAAATTTCAGAATAAAAAATAAACTATATTTTTAGAAAAGCAGATAATGTGCACACCTATTCCATTAATTGAGTCAAATTTAAAGGTTAACAGTATAATTTAATGTATTCACAGAGCTTATTCAATAAGTGACCTAAATAAAATGTTTTTTACAAGAACGAGAGCTGATTTCCATTTATAAGAATTCATGTAGAACTCACTCCAAAGTTATACTTACTTTTTCACATGTTTGACCTTCATACTTGCTGTACTGCTGCATGCCTTAAGAGTAAGATCTCCAGGAATCTCTGGAACATCTGCTCCCCTTGCCTTGAGAAAATGAGGACAAATATTTTATAAAATAAGTAAAAAATATTGACCTAATTTAAATACTTGGCTTTATCATTTAAAGGAAAACTTTCTGTGAAAATAAGAATTTTTATGGTTTTATGTTCAAGTGTCAAAACAGGCTAATAAAAATATTAGCATAAACTAAAATCTCCCCCTATGAGTTAAAGAATGAAATACTCTTGGTTAGGATGATTACAGAAGTTGAAAATGGAAATACAAATATAAGCAGCAGATCACAGCATGCATTTCTCCAAATTGTGAAAGTGACATGTAGACGCATCCAGCATTAAGCTGGCCATAATCTGCCACGGTTTCAGAGGTGAATTTTTTTGAATGATACATTCAGCTGCACTATTTTTAAAAATCAAAGGATTCTTTATGTAGAATGTAGAAAATGTAGAAAAAATAAAAATCAAGTCCAAATATTTTTCTCAAACAAATTTGTGCTATAGTATCTGTGATTTACAATAAAAACATAACCTGAATTATCATACTCCATGCCACATGATTCAATAGGGAGGAATAATATGGGATGAAGAGGGCTGAGAGGTGAATCACAACCTTAATTTTTACAAATATTTTTTTTTTTTCTTTTTTGGTACCGGGGATCGAACTTGGGCCCTTGAGCTTGCGTAGCAGGCAGCGAAACCACTGAGCTAAATCCCGGCCCTTACAAATATTTTCTTAATGGACAAAAAAACAGTTGGGACAGGGCCAGGAATTTAGCTCAGTGGTTCCACTGCCTGCCTCACAAACACAAGGTCCCTGGTGTCAAAAAAAAAAAAAAGCTGGGACAAGTGTTGGAGAGAGGTGAGAGAGAGGGAGTGCAAGGGGGAGGGGGAGAGGGAAAGGGAGAGGGAGAGGGAGGTAGAGAGTGAGGGAAAGCCTCTTCAAAGATATGAAGTAACGGTGTACAAATTATAAGAACCAATTTCTGGCATATTGTCACAGTCAAATAGGCCCAAATTTTGTTTTTTGAGGTTTTCCACTTTAGGAAATTTAACTATATATAAGGATTGATACTTCATGATCAAACAGTCTTAGACACCCTCTCATTCCTTTAAAGGTCTCCTGAGAAAAAAAAGAATATGTAATATATTTTTCAGTGATGAAATAAAACTTTCCATCTTACAATTATCATGCTCACCTACTAGATCTTTTTATAAATCTATGATAAGATCCTGTATTAATTTTACTTTGTTTAGAAAGTTATTTTATAACCCTAGATACTGTTTCATCAGTATTTATCATCATTCATCAATTACTCCCTATTATGCAAAATATTTTAAAAGACTCAAATAAAAAATTACTTTTCAAGAAAGGAAAATAAGGGAATCACCTAGAAGAAAGGTTACAAAAAACGTTTTTTTTGTGTGTGTGTGGTACAGGGGATCGGGCGCTGGAGCTAAATCCCTGGCCCAGCTAAACTGTTTTTGTAAAGGGCCAGCTGGGAAATACTTGTTTGTGGGCCACGCTGTCTCTGCCACTGCTCAGCTCTGCTACTGTGTACAAAACCAACCAAACCAAAATGATCAAACATAGCTGTGTTCCAAGAAAATCTTCTTTGCAAAACAGTTAGTGAATCAGCAAGCTGAAGTTCACCAACCCTGATCTACAAGGTTGACACTACAGTGAAATACTTTGTTATAATTCCCAAATTGTTGCATCATTTTCCAAGAAGGTATTTTTAAAAGCTCAGAGACACCATTTTGTAGTCTGCACTTAGATTTCACTGAATATATTCACTTATTCTATAGGTTTTATTTTCTATCCATAATAGAAAATAGAAGAAACCTGACAGACATTTCACAATCACTACAAACATTAAGGAATGTATGCAAAGAGACAGCAGCAACACTAGACTCTATAACATAAAAGTGACCACATATGTGATCTTTCAGACTAATAAAAATATCCTTGATGGAAATAGTGTAACTTAAGAATTGAAGCTGAGCATGGGAGCACATGCATATAGTTCCAGCAAGTTGGCAGGCTGATGAGTTTGAGGTCACCCTAGGCAACTTAGTGAGACAACCATCTTAAAAAAAAAAAAAAAGAATCGGTGAGTGGCAAAAATATTTCTAAGGGAAAAGGAAATATTATTTTCCTCCAGTTTGTCATTCAACTGGAAGGACTTTACCATGAAGTAATCTGCAGTGAAATACTACATGAATATGACATGAATCATTAACTTGGACTTTCAAAAAAGTCCAATACCCTTTCATTATTTATATTTTTGTGCAACAAATTTACTTGACATAAGAGGTCAGGCTTATATTCCTATTAAACTTAAAAAGTTTTTCACTATTCTATAAATTATCCATCAAATTTAACTTAATATTATAAAAGAAAACTATCCACTAGATTAATTTGGTAAATGGCTTTGACTTTTATGGTAGATTGAAAATTAAAATATCAATTTTGTTCTATAAATAAGCTAAGTGTGCTCAATAAGCCATTACCCCTAACATATGTCTAAAGGGGGAAAAAAGAAAGCCTGTAATCCAAAAGAAGGAGGAATTCCATGGAGTACACACATTTGCAACCACACCTGACCAGACTGCAAGTGAAAACATGGCCCAGACATAAATCCATAAGTCATACAAAGGGTCAGAAAAGGAAAGTTCTGCCCAAAAAAGACAAAACATTAACAAATAGGACAGAGAGCCAAACCACGGTCTAGGAAGCTTGAGAAAATGCAAGAAAGTATTTCTTACCCAATATTTCAAGTCATCTATGACCATGTATGTTTTGTTCAACAATATTTTTCCTTAGGCCAGAAAAGTTACAAGCAGATCCTGGCCACTCAGTATATTTTTGCAAATGAACAAATACAGTACACTGCAGTATAACCAGGGTATATCATTACTTTTTTTCCAATTAAGTAAACAGAATTAAAAGAAAAGACAGTACACTCAATCATCTAGTAAACTAATATTTTTCACCTACATATTTAAAAATATAAAATAGACTTAAATTTCTACTAAAACCATGTAGGCTTGAGTGAATTTATTCTGTTGTTTCATATCAAAGATTAAAAATGTTCTCTTTTAGAAAATAGTTAATAATATTCATTTACAGAAAATACACAACAGATAAGTGAGGTATATGAAACCCCAAATAGCCACAATAAGAAAAGAACCTCTCTGCAACACATCTCAGCCAAAATCCCAGAATCCCCAAACAAGAAAAGAATCTTAAAAACTGTTAGAGAAAAGCAAAGTATCGCTTACAAGGGTAAAACCATTAGAATTACAGCAGATTTCCTAACACAAACCTTTAAGGCCAGAAGAGGTTGGTGCAAAGTGTTTCAAGCTCTGAAAGAAAACAACTTCGAACCCAGGCTGATATAATCTGAAAACCTACTTTTCAAAACTGATAAAGAAATAAGATATTTCCACAATAAAGAGTTCCTGAAGAAATTCATGACCACCAAACTAGCACTCCAAAAAATTCTCAAAGATATTCTAGAGACAATGAAGCCAACAATGACAAAATATCCAATACAATGAATGCAACAGGTAGAGTGAGCAAATAAGCAAAAGGGAAAAAATAATCAGCAATAGGAAAATAAGATAATGACATGAGTAAATCAATATCTATCAATTGTAACTCTCAGTGTAAAGTCTCAATTCCTCAATCAAAAGACACAGATATGCAGTATGGATCAAGAACACTTAACAAAAAAAGAAATGCATAAACTAAAAAATCAAACAATAGAAAAAAATAGTCCATGCAATGAGAATCCCCCCCGCAAATGCAAGTGTAACTACCCTATATTCAGACAAAGTGGACTTCAAGCCAAAACTAATCAAAAGATGCAAAGATAGTCACTACATACCGGGTTAAGAGAGCAATCCAACAGAAAGAGATAACGATTATTAACATATATGCACCAAACAATCGTGTACCAAAACTTCATAAAATAAGTACTACTGGACATAAAAGATCAGACAAACAAAAATGCAATTACAGTAGGGAATCTCAAAACCTGATTATCACAAATAGATCAACTAGACAAAGAAAAAAGCAACAACAGGGTTGAACAAAATCTTTGAACAAACAGACTTAACAGATAGAATGTTCCACCCAAAAACAATAGAATACACATTCTTCCCAGCAACACATGGAACTTTCTCCAAAACAGACCAAAATACGAACCACTAAAGCAATTTTAAGTAATGCAAAAGAATTGAAATTATACCACCCATTTTATCAGATCACAGCACAATGAAACTAAAAATCATGACAAAAGAAAACATGTAAATTATGAAAATGTATAGAAACTAAACAATATACTCATAAATAACCAATGGGTTGCAGAACAAATCAAGGAAGAAGTAAGAGAGTTTCTAGAACTATATAATAATGCTAGGACAGCATACATATGGGACACAATGAAAGCAGTCTTAAGAAAGAAGTATATAGCTATGAATGCCCACATCACAAAAATAGACCAAGTCACAATAAATAACCTAATAATGTATCTGAAGGTTCTAGAAAAACAAGAATAATCCAAACCCAAAGCTAGTACAAGAAAGGAAATTATAAAAGAGCAGAAATCAATGAAATTGATACCAAAAGTCATACCCGAGAATTGATGAAATGAAGAGTTCCTTGTTGAAAAGAATAAGCAAAATGGACAAAGCCTTTGCCAACCTGACCAAAATAAGAGAAAGACAGAGAGACAGAGAGAGCATGAACAAATGTAATCAGAAATGAAAAAGGTGAAATAGACACTGCCAAAACCAAGAAGATTATTAACAACTACTTCACAAATCCATATGCCAATAAATTGGAGAATTCAGAAGAAACAGATAGATTCATACCTACATACAAATTACCAAGTCTGAACCAAGAAGTCTTAAAAACTCTGAATAATCCATTAAAAAGCAATGAAATTGAAGCAGTAATAATTAAAAAAACCAAACCTACCAACTAAGAAAAACCCAGGTCTGGATGGATTCATTGCTTAATTCTACAAAAACTTAAGGAAAGATCAAACACCAATACTCAAGCTCTTTAATGATACTGAAAGAGTAGAAAGAGTCCCAAAGTTATTCCTGGAAGCTAGCATGACTTTAATTCCAAAACCAGACAAGGATCCAACCAAAAAAGAAACTATAGACAATCTCTTTAATGAATATATATATGAAAATCCTCAACAGACACTGGCAAACAAAATGCAACAAATTATCAAAAAGGACATACATCATGACCAAGTAGGAATGCAAGGGATGCTTCAACATAAACAGAAGCAATCACACGACCACATGAAACACAAAAATCACATAAACACAAAAATCACACAATCGTCTCAGTAGACACAGAAAAACCCTTTGATAAAATCCAATATTCTTTCATTAAAAACACTGAATAAAATAGGTCTAGAAGGACCTTTATCTCTGATAAAAGTCATTTATGATCAACCTACTGCCAAGATCATCTAAAACCAGGAATAGGACAAGGACATCTACTATCACCACTCCTTTTTAACATAGTACTCCAAACATGAGGATGAGCAATTAGGCAAGAAAAATAAATAAGAGATATGAATAGGAAAGGAAGAAGTCAAAATCATCATTACTTTCAGATAATATGATTCTCTACATAAAAGACAAAAAATTCCACCAAAAGACTTCTAGAGTTAGTAACTAAATTCAGCAATGTAGCAGGATACAAACATCAACAGCAGTCCTGTACACCAATAATAAATCCACTGAGAAAGATATGAGGAAAAATTACCATTCACAATACAACAAGAAAAATTAACTACTACTTAGGAATTAACTAAGGAAGGGAAAGACCTCTATAACAGAAACTACAGTACCGTGAAAAAGGAAATCAAAGAGGACATGAGAAAATGCAAAGATATCCCTATTCCTCAATAGGCAGAACAAATATAGTCAAAAGTCATACTTCTAAAGTTGATAACACAGATATAATACCAACAGCATTCTTCACAGAAATGAAGAAAATGTTCCTAAAATTCATATGGAACCCAAAGAGACAAAGAATAACAAAAGCAATCCTGGATAACAAGAGCAAAGTAGGAAGCATCAATATTCTGGACTTGAAGTTATACTACAAAGCTACAGTGACAAACAGTACTGTCACAAAAACAGACACGAGAATCAGTGGAACCAAACAGAGGATGCAGAAACAACCCCAGACACATTTAACTATTTGATCTTCTGACAAGAGGACCAAACAATATGTCAGAGGAAAGATAACCTCTTTAGCAAATGGTGCTAGAAAAGTGGGCTATCCTCATGCAGAAGAGTGAATATAAACCCATTATCTGTCACCATGTACTAAACTAAAATCAAAATGGATCAAAGAACTAAAAGTCAAAACAGAAATACTTAACCTGCTGGAAGATAAAATAGGTAAAACTCTTGAATTCATAGGCAGAGGCAAGGACTCTCTGATCAGAACCTCTGTTGCACAGGAAACAGTACCAAGAATCAACAGATGGAATCATATCAAATTTAAAAGATGCAAGCAAAAGAAACAACCAACAGAGGGAAAAGAAACACTACAGAATGGAAAAAAATTTGCCAGCTATTCCTCAGATACAAAACTAGTATCTACAATATAAAATGAACTCAAAAACCTAGACCGCCCCCAGCAAAGGACTGAATGAAAAAAATGGGAAAGTGAAATGAACAGATACTTCACAGAAGACAAAATACAAATGGCTAATACATGAAGAAATGTTCAACATGGCTGGCCATTACAGAAATGCAAATAAAAACAACACTGAGACTCCACCTTATTCCAATAAGAATGGCCATCATAAAAAAAAATCAAATAGTAACAAATGTTGGCAAGGCTATAAGGAAAAAAGAACCCTTCTACTTTGTTGGTGGGAATGTAAATTAGCACAACCACTAAAGAAATCAGTATGGAGGTTCTTTCAAAAACTAAAACTCGAAATTTCATTCAACCCAGTTATTGCCCTTCTAGTTATCTTCCCAAAAGAGTTTAAGACATCATATTACAGTGATACATACGTAATTACATTTATAGCAGCACAATTCATAATCACTAAATCTTGGAAGCAGCTTATATGTCCATCAACAGATGAATGGAAAAAGAAAATGAAAACACAAACGAGTCATTTGTAGGAAAATAGACATACTTTAAGACCATAATGATAAGTGAAAGGAATCAGACACACCATCTTAAATATTGTATGGCTTCTCTTACATGAAAAAAGCAAAGTATGAATAAAGAACAAAATAAAAGTCTACAGCAAGTAGAGAGATAGAAGTTTCTCAGATAGGAAGGGGATCAAGAGATGGAGGAAGCCGGAGGGAAGTAAGGAAAAGGGGATGACGAAAGGACTGAAGATGTGTTATGTACATGTACGAATTCCCCTACAAAAATGTCAACATTATATATTGCAAACATGTACTAATAAAAATTTTTAAAGAAAATACTAAAAAAGGGGCTGGGGATTTAGCTCAGTGGTTCTGGCGCCTGCCTCACAAGCGCAAGGTCCCGAGTTCGATCCCCAGTACCAAAAGAAAAAAAAAAAGAAAACACTAAAAAATAAAATATACACAATTTTCTCCATTTATTCAGGCTACAATCATTATTTAATTATTGTCCCAAAATAGAATTAGGTCAATTACAGAGAAACAGCACCCTTCATGAATGGAAAAGAGATAACAGAAAGCAATCAAATACACCTTCATAAAACCACATGCCATTTATATTTAATCTAGCAATAAAATGACCATCTCAAAGATGAGGGTTTCTGTCAACTTTGAATTACAAGTATCAGACACAAAGAATGTGCCTTCAAATGATTCAGAGAAATAATAGAGTAAATGATTTTTATCTCCTCACTCTTCTCTTTATGTGTGTTTATACCTCTTCCTTTCATTATGTAATTTAACTATTATCTTCTTTACCCCACTTATACAACCCTATTTTCAAAATCAAAGTCAAAACTACTTACTCCATTTAAGCTTAAGCCAGTACCTTTGCCAAATGTTCATTTTTTTTATTGGGTATTTTATATTTTCATTCTTTTCTTATTGCAAATTGTCTTATATCATTCTCCAAATGCTTTTCCATTCATCAAGAAGATAAATTCTTTGAGGGAGGGATAATGAAGTAACATGTGCACATATTTTATCAGACATTACAACTCTAAAATTTAGAACATTTTAAAGAAAATGGTAAAAACTCAGTATTAATTACCCTAGGAAAGTAAAATTTTATCTTTCATTTTAACTGCCCTAGATAATAAACAATATCTTTGAAAGTTTATAGTTAACAAAATAAAATTCTTCATTTTAATACTATTTTATTTTAAAATTTTACCTTATTATTTTGGTGCACAATTCTGTATGATCCTCTAGAGAGCTTGATCTAATTGCCCTGGGTAATAAATGGTATCTTTCAAAGTCTATAGTTTACAAAATAAAATTCTACATTTTAATAGTTCTACTTGCATAAATAAAAATATCTTACTGTTATTATTTTCATACACATTGTAAGAGCCTCCAGTAAGTAGGATCCAATTTAAAGAATGCTTATTTCCTCACAATTTCACAAACGTGGAATGTTATCATTTTATCTTTGTTTCACCAATAAAATTACTCCTTCACCTTTCTTTTATAATTAACATAAAACAGTGGAACATAACTTCCTGCTTTAGCAGGCATTTGTATTTATTATTTTGTACAATATATTCTATTATATTCTGTGTCTTTGAGAATGTTCACAAATTATATTAAAGCTACCAATATTTGTCTGTCGTATACAATGCCAAGATATTTAATAGTTGGCATTAAAATTAAAAACCTGGAAGTTGAAGGACTTCTACCTCTCTATGATACAAATAATGTTTGTCCCCCAAAGGTCAGTAAGCAGAAGACATGGTCCTCAATGTAACAGTGGTGAGAGGAGACCAAACATTTAAGAGGTGGGGACTCTGGGGAGGTGATTAGGTCACTGGAAGCACTACCTGCACAAGGGATCATTGTCCTCTAGCAGGAGTTGCTTAGGTTCGTGGGACTAGGTTAGTTCCCTTTAAAATGGGCTGTTATATGCATAATTGATAATTTGAATTAGGAAAAGGTCCAAAGGGGCAGGGGTGGTGGGAAAGGATGGGGAAAGGAAAGAACAGAAAGGAAAAATTATGAGAAAAGAAAAAAAAGTGGAAACGAACTCTATGTAAATAGGAAAGGGTGGAGGGGGTGAGGGGCACACAGGTAATGGGGAAAAAAATAAGAACCAAGATATATCATGTACAGGTACAAGCACCCAATGATAAATGTAAACGTGTTGTATACCTAAAATGTCCCAATAAAAAAATTTAAGGAAAAATAAATAAAAAAATAAAATGGGCTGTTATAAAGCAAGCTAAGTTTTCTTGGCTTGTTCTCTCTTGGACACTCAGGTCCTGTCATGTATGACCACCCACTATGTCATGACAAGACCGCCTTGCCTGGTAAGGCTGCCTGAGGTGGGACTTTATAGCCTCCAAGCTCATGAGCCAAAATAAACCTTTTTTCCTTACAAAGGAAATATCTTGTCTCAGATATTTTCTTAAAGCAACACAGAATAGATTGCCATATCTCCTGATTCAAAGACTTACTATAAATAATACAAGTGACAACAATATCCTACTAAAGTAAGAATAAATAATCAATAAAGATATACATGAACAGGGGAATAGATGAATAAACTTTAGTGTATTTATGCAATGGAATTCTGTGCTTCAAAAAAAGCTAATTATTAATACATTAAACACCATGAATAAATCTAACAGTTATGACGGTGTGAAAGAAAAGGGGAAAATCTTGCTATATTTATATGAATTTCAAGAATAGGTAACGTTTTTCACAGAAAGAATAGTGTTACATCTGATCAGTGAGAAATAGGAAGAACGCTGAAAAGCACTGTATTTCCTGTTTTCAGTGGTAGTTTCTCAGAATATACAGGTCATAAAACCACAGACTAAGATTCATGAACTTGACTCACTTTATTGAGCATGTGCACTGAACTTTAAGTGAAATTAATAGAGAAAGGCCAATTAGAAATTTATGAACTTGCTGGTTCAACATTTATCTGGAATAGTTATTATAACCATGAAAACAAGGAGGAATTAGGAAAGAGCAGTATTCAAAGGAAAAGGAAAATAAAAATATTTTCTATCACCCAAGAAAGTTGATACCAGCTAGGAGTAGACTAAAATGTTCATGTAAAACAATTGGAAATAGTCCTGAGTCGCGCATAAGACTCCGAATCACCTCACTACAGACAGGCAGGTCTACCCACACCCTACCAAGGTCCCCAGTCTTGCGGAACACACACCTAATCAGCCCGCTGCAGACAGGCAGGTCTACCCATGCCCTACATAGGTCCTGAGTCACACAGAAAATGCTGAATCAGCCCACTGCAGACAGGCAGGTCTGTGCACGCCCTACCAAGGTCCTGAGTCATGTGGAAGACACCAAATCACCCCGCTGCAGACAGGCAGCCACCTGATTCCACACTACAAAGACGCAGAGGACACCAGACCACCGGACCAAGGTACTGAGTCCCACTGTTCCCAGCTCAGATGTAGGGATTTCTGAGCCATTGTCCCACTGCTCCTGGTCCAAAGGACAGGGCTTCCCAGTCACCAGCCCTCCCGTGGCTCCCAGCCCAGAAGAAAGGGCTTTTGGACCACCTTCGGTCCCACTGCTCCTGGCCCAGAGGAAGGGGCTTCTGAGCCACCATGCCACTGCTCCTGGTCCAGAGGAAGGGGTTTCCCAGCCACCATCCCTCTGGCTGCTCCCAGCCCACAGGAAAGGGCTTTGGGGTCATCATCCCTACCATTGCTCCCGGCCCCTGTTGCACCTCACCCAGCTCAGAGGAGGTAATCAGTGCAGGCGCTAACAGCCCCCTGCACCAGTGAAAATGAGAAAACATGTAAATAAGTCTCAAAACCAGACTTCCAGATCACCTACAGCAACTCCAAAGGGAAATGAGATGGAACACTCTGATACTCAACCACCTGGACCCACTGAACTGGCAACAAAAGGGGATCGGGAAAAAATGAAATCAGAAATAATTTCTCAGGTAACAGGAGAAATTGTGCCCCTAGTGCAAGACATGATTAATAAATCTAGAGAGGAGCTCAGGAACATGATGGAATCCCAACATAAGAAACAAATGGAATCCATAAAACAGATGCAAATAGATTTCCAGGACATGAAAAACTCCATCGAAAGTCTACACAGCAGAATGAGCCAATGTGAGGACAGAATTTCACATATAGAAGATAAGATTGCAATTAGTGACCAGGAAAAGAAAAATTGCTTCAAAATTATAAGGGAACATGAGAAATCAATCCAGCAGCTGCTAGACAATGCAAAGAAGAATAACATAAGACTGATTGGAGTCAATGAAGAAACAGGAGAGAGTGGAGATGACATAAAAAACCTCTTCACAGAAATAATGGCAGAAAACTTCCCAAGCAGAGGAAAAGAGCTTGACATACAGATAAGTGAGGCATATAGGACTCCAAATAGTGCTACATTTTTGATCAAATTTCCTTGATCAAAAAAAATCTACACATAGGCATATACTTGTTAAGATTCCAGAAATCCAACAGAAGAACAAAGTTCTCCAAGCAGTCAGAGAAAAGAAACAAATCACATACAAAGGAAAGTCCATCAGAATCACAGCAGACTTCTCAACACAAACCATCAAGGCAAGAAGAGCTTGGAGTGACATATTCCAAGCCCTAAAAGAAAACAGCCTCCAACCCACATTGATGTACCCTGCAAAACTATCTTTCAAAATGGATGGAGAAATAAGATACTTTCATGACAAAGAGCACCTTAGGAACTTTGTGAATACCAAAGCAGCGCTCCAAAGAATTTTACACAATATCCTAGGAACAGACATTGAGGATCACAACCCCAGGAAGCAAAACAGAATGAACCCATCTGGCATAACAAGAAATCAAATGTAAAGGGGGAGAACCCAACAAAAAGAAAAAGTCATGGCAATGACAAGTCAATATATTTCAGTTATAACCATCAATGTTAATAGTCTCAATTCACCAATCAAAAGAAATAGACTGGCAGAATGGGTCAAGAAGCAAAATCCAACAATATGCTGAATACAAGAAACACACTTAATTCAAAAGGAAACTCATAGACTGAAAGTTAAAGGGTGGAAAACAATACTCCATGCGACAGGAACCTGAAAAAAAGCAGGAGTAGCTATCTTCATGGCAGATCAAGTAGATTTCAAACCAACACTGATTAAAAGAGATGAAGAAGGACACTACATCCTTGTAAAGGGAACAATCCAAGAGGAAGAGATGACAATCATAAATATCTATACACCAAACACTAGTGCGCCCAACTATATAAAATACTAATGGACATGAAAAGTCATATATGCACTAATACAATTGTAGTGGGGGACCTCAACACCCCACTGTCACAAATAGATAGATCAACTAGACAAAAACTAAGTAATGAAATACTAGAACTCAACCGAACTCTTGAACTAATGAACTTAACAGATGTTTACAGAGTCTTGCTCTCCACAAAATCAGAATACACATTCTTCTCAGCTGCGCATGGGTCATTCTCCAAAATAGACCACATACTCACACATAGAACATGTTTATGTAAGTGCAAAGGAATTGAAGTTATCCCCTGTATATTATCAGACCATAGTGCAATGAAATTGGAGATTCATAGCAAAAGAAACTCAAAAAATTTCAAAAACACGTGGAAATTGAACAACACACTTCTGAATAACCAATGGGTCACAGAGGAAATTAAAGAAGAAATCAGACAGTTCCTTCAATTAAATGACAATGAAAATACAACATATCGGAATCTATGGGACACAATGAAAGCAGTCTTAGGAGGAAAATTCATAGCAGTGAATATGCATATTAGGAAAACAGAACGAGCCCAATTAAAGAACCTGATGCTGAACCTCAAGCTTCTAGAAAAAGAAGAGCAGGACAACCCCAAAGATCATACAAGGGAGGAAATTATAAAGATCAGAGGAGAAATCAATGCAATGGAGACTAAGAGAACAATACAAAAAATCAATGAAGCCAAGAGTTGATTCTTCAAAAGAATCAACAAAATTGACAAACCTTTAGCCAACCTTGTCAGAAAAAGGAAAGAAAAGACCCAAATCCATGCAATTAGGAATGAAAAGGGTGAAATGACAACAGACCCAGCAGAAATCCAGAGGATCATCAATACCTACTTCCAGAACCTATACGCCAATAAGATGGACAACACAGAAGAAATGGACAGATTCCTAGATATATATGAATTACCAAAGTTGAACGAAGAAGACCTAAAAATTCTGAACAACCCAATATCAACCAATGAAATTGAAAATGTAATTAAAAACTTATCAACTAAGAAAAGCCTGGGCCCTGATGGCTTCACTGCTGAATTCTACAAGACATTTAGAGAGGAACTGCTGCCACTACTGTTTAAACTCTTCAATGAAATTGAAAGGGAAGCAATACTCCCAAAGTCATTCCTGAAAGCAAGCATCACCTTGATCCCCAAAGCAGAGAAAGACCCAACTGAAAAGGAGAACTATAGGCCAATCTCTCACTAATGAACATAGATGCAAAAATCCTTAATAAGATAATGCCAAACAGAATGCAGAAGATCATCAAGAAGATCATACACCCTGATCAAGTGGGATTCATCCCAGGGATGCAGGGATGGTTCAATACACACAAATCAATCAATGTAATACACTATATCAATAGAGCCAAGGACAAAAACCATATGATTATCTCCATAGGCGCAGAAAAAGCATTTGACAAAAGCCAACATGCATTTATGATAAAAACCTTACAAAAAATTGGAATAGATGGTCTCTACCTCAAACTGATAGAAGCCATCTATGAAAAACCAACAGCCAATATCATACTAAATGGTCCAAAACTGAAATCCTTCACATTAAAATCAGGAACAAGACAAGGATGTCCACTATCACCACTCTTGTTCAATATAGTTCTGGAAACAGCCACGGCAATTAGACAAGAGAAAGAAACAAAAGGAATAAAGATAGCTAATGAAGAAGTCAAATTGTCATTATTTGCAGATGACATGATACTCTACATAGAAGACCCCAAGAACTCCACCAAAAGTCTTCTAGACTTAATAACCAAATTCAGTAGAGTAGCTGGTTACAAGGTCAACACACAAAAATCAATAGCTTTCCTCTACACCAATGACAGACTCACTGAGAGAGAAATAGGCCAAATAATTTCTTTCACAATACCATCCAAAAAACTGAAATACCTAGGAATCATCCTAATGAAAGAAATCAAAGACCTCTTCTATGAAAACTATGACACTCTGAAAAGAGAGATTGAAGATGATATCAGAAAATGGACAGACATCCCCTGCTCCTGGGTAGGAAGGGTTAATATAGTGAAAATGGCCATTCTTCCAAAACTGCTATATAGATTTAATGCAATTTCAATTGAGATCCCAGCAGCATACTTCATAGACCTTGAGAAAACAATCCAAAAATTCATTTGGAACAAGAAGAGACCCAGAATAGCAAAAGCAATTCTAGGTAACAGAGACATGGCAGGGGGTATCACAATCCCCAACCTGCAACTATACTACAAAGCTACTGTGATAAAAACACCATGGTACTGGCAAAGAAACAGACTTGAGGACCAGTGGAACAGATTAGAAGATGCAGAAACAATGCCAGACACACTCAGCCATCTCATCTTCAACAAAGGAGCCAAACACCCTCACTGGGGGAAAGATAGCCTCTTTAATAAATGGTGCTGGAAAAATTGGGCTTCAACTTGCCAAAGATTAAAACTAGACCTATATCTCTCACCATGCACTAAACTAAAATCAAAATGGATGAAAGATCTAAATAGTAAAATAGAAACTCTGAACCAGTTGGAACAGAGGTTAGGTAGAACCCTTGAAGACATCGGTGTAGGAAAAGCTTTTATGAACAAAACTTCAGTTGCCCGTGAACTAGCACAATCAACAAGTGGGATCTCTTCTTATTAAAAGGCTTCTGCACAGCAAGAGAAACCACCAGCAGTGTGAAGAGACAACCCACAATGTGGGAAAAAATCTTCACCTGCTCTTCCTCAGACAAAGGACTACTATATCGAATCTATAAAGAACTTAAAAAGATCAGACCTCCCAAATTTAAAGAACCAATCCAAAAATGGGCATCTGAAATGAACAGACATTTCTCAGACAAAGAAGTAGAAATAGCGAATAAAAACATGAAAAAATGTTCAACATCACTGGTCATTCGAGAGATGCAAATGAAAACAATGCTGAGATTCCACTTCACTCCAGAAAGAATGGCTGCTATCATGAAATCAACCAATAACCAATGCTGGCGGGGCTGTGGGGAAAGAGGAACCCTGCTCCACTGCTGGTGGGAGTGTAGACTGGTGCAACCACTGTGGAAATCAGTATGGAGATACCTCAAAGTACTAGGACTGGAAGTCCCATTTGACCCTGCTATTCCACTGCTGGGGATCTTCCCCAAAGAATTAAAAGAATCATACCACAGTGATATATGTGCACCCATGTTCATAGCAGTGCAGTTTGTAATAGCTAAAACTTGGAAACAGCCCAAATGCCCATCAACTGGAGAATGGATAAAGAAAATGTGGGGGGTTTGTATAAAATGGAGTACTACTCAGCCATAAAAAATGAGAAATTAGAGACATTTATAACTAAGTGGATGTACATTGAGGCAATACTCTTAAGTGAAATAAATAGGACACACGTGTAAATACCGAATAGTTTCTCTGGTGTGAGAAACTGAAAGTGTAAATAAGGACTAAATGTATAATAGGTAATGTGAAATAGGAAGAAAGGGGGCAAAGGGGAAGGAAGTGGGAGGGCTAGGGGAAAGGATAGAAGGGAATGGGATTAATATGAGAAAATGGAAAAATAGGAACAAAATCTTTGTAAATAGGGAGGACTGGAGGGGTTGAAGGGAGGGCTGGGCAAGGGTGAAAAATAAGAACCAAGAGAGACTATGTAAAGGTGCAAATCTCCAATGATGAATGTCATTATATTGTATACCTAAAATGTACCAATGATTAGAATGAATAATTGATAATGTAAAATAGGAAGAAAAGGTCCAAAGGGGTAGGGATAGTGGGAGGGGCAGGGGAAAGGAAAGAAGGGAAAGGAAAAAATGATAAGAAATGGAAAAAATGGAAATAAAGTCTTTGTAAATAGGGAAGGGTGGAGGATGTGAAGGGAGGGCTAGGAATGGGGAAAAAATAAGAACCAAGATGCATTATATAAAGGTACAATTCCCAATGAGAAATGTAATTGTGTTGTATACCTACAATGTACCAATAAAAGAATTTAAAAAAAACAATTGGAAAAGTTGGATAAAATGTACAAACAAGCTGTTGAAAATTCATACTAACGTTCAGTCATTCAGAAGAGACATGGGATGCCTTGATCACTGAGAGAAAAAAATGACACAGGTTAACCTGAGTGCAAGTGCTTCCAACCACTGCAAGCAATGCATGGTAGACTGAAAGCAGCAGTACTGGGGCAGCAGGAACCAAGCTGACACAGGACTCAGGACTGGGCTTTATAGGGGAATCCCAGAGAAGTGAAGTACATGAAAATGTTTATAAATAAATCAATTTGAAATAACTTGCCATTCCTAATCTCTACATACACAAGAGAAGCCTAAGAAATCTAGGCAATGATAACCAAATGGAAAATCACTAACTGAAGTGTCTGACTAATAACAAAAGTAATAAAACCAGCAGAGAAAAAATGTAAAAATACTTTGTATGTTCAATGGGCTGAAGGATGGAAAAGAGAAAACAAACATAATGAAGATGAAAAAATGATTTAATACCCAAGAGTATTACAAAAGAAAAGTATAGCATCCACAGAAAAAATAATTAATAGTATTAACAGGATACTAGAGAGAAGAAAAGATCAGAGAACTATCTATAATTTAGCAAAGAAGAAAAGATCAGAGAACTATCTATAATTTAGCAAAGAAAAAAAGATAGCAAAAAAATCTCAATGAATTGTTGGACAATATCAAACTATTAACACATGTGTAACTGAAGACAAAAAAAGAAAAAATGAGGAAAAGTGTATCCTCAGAGTATAGAAGGGGAGCTCCTCCCAGAAAAAGTAAATAATGGACAAAGTTTCTGAAATTTCATGAAAATTATAAGCATACTGATCAAGAACAACTCGATAAATCCAAAGTATGCTTAACACTTACAAAAACCACACAAGGTATATCATTCAGATGGCTTAAAATCACTGATAAAGGGATAATTTTAACAGGTGCCAGGAGGAAAACATGTATGTTATGTTCAGAGGAATAAATATAAGAAGAAACTGATAGAGCTCTTTTGTGTAGTGTTTAAAGCAACTGTCAGCATAGAATTCTACACCTAGAAAAGTTTACCAGCTCAAAAAGGATGCAGGCTTCAAGGCTGTTCTACTGATTAAAACTAAAAACTATACAGAACAAAATGAAATAAAAACATGCAACTATCTGAGAACTCTACAATAAATGAGAGCAGGTGGATCTGAGGAGCAAAGTCAAACACTGAAGAAAGCACAATACAGTGATGTGTACTTCTTCCCTACTTACTGACCCCATTACCTCCCGGAATTAATCTGAGAACAGGCTATACTGGGGTATGAGGAACCATTGTGGTCAGGAGAACGCTTAGAGATGTCTAACGTTCTGGCCAGAGGACTAAAAAAATTACCCCTTAAGTGTGGAGAAAATAGCTGAGAATTTTCCCCCCTGACATTTCTAGCCTGGCTCTAGGAGAGCCATGAAGAACTGTGGCGGGCCAGTTTAGAGGTGGCTACTTTTCTGAACAGAGTCCCTCCTGTATAATGACTGTGGGAACAGCCCTTGGTATTTTCTCTCTTCTCTCAAAACTTAAACCTACCCTAGTACCCCCATCAGGAAAAACTATTTAGTACTAGAGACTAAAGCTCTTACAGAGCTCTATCTTTCTATCCAGAAAAAGTAAGAAAAGCAACCTTAGGAGAAGGGGATGCTGTACCAAACAGGAGACAGGGACACAAAACTGAGAAGCAGCTGAGTGGACACCATGGCTGGAATCTCCGCTACTGAGGTGGTGGAGCACAAGATCCAGGTTCTGCAGCAGCAGTGGAGGGAGAAAGGTGGGCTTGGGAACAGGCTGAGGCCAAGGTGGTCCCCTTTGAACTGTAAGATCCAGCAGGTTTTAGAGGAGCTGGACTATGCTGAGGAGCACCTGGCCACTGCCCTGCAAAAACTGGAAGAACTGGAAAAAGGAGCTGATGAGAGTAAGAGAGGTATGAAGGTTACTGAAAAAGGGAACCTGAAAGATGAAGAAAAGATGGAATTCCAGAAAATCTAATTTAAAGGCTAAATACACTGCAGAAGAGGCAGGGAGGAAGTATGAAGAAACAGCTCATAAGTCATGGCTACAGGAGGCCTCAAACACACAGAAGAATAAGTTGAGCAGGCAGAGCCCCATTGGTGGGACATGGATGAGCAAATAAGACTGATGGACCAGAACCTGAAGTGTCTGAGTGCTGCTGAAGAAAAGTACTCCCCAAAAGAAGACAAGTATGAGAAAAAGGTAAAGAAAGATGCTTTCTAATGGAGGAGGAGGAAACTTGTGCTGAGTTTGCTGAGAAATCTACAGTAGCCAAACTGTGAAAGACAACTGATGATTTGGAAGATATGCTGAAAGGCACCAAAGAGGAGCAGCTCTGTACACAAAGCATGCTAAACCTGACCCTTGCTGACCTGGATGAGATGTAGAGCTCCCCAGTCCACTGATCCTACTCCTCCCTCTGGCCTGACACAGCCTGCCTGAAGCTGACCTTGAAATTGAGGGCTCATCTTTGACAGGAAGCCTGCTTTCTCCTTTCAATAGCCTCTCCAGCTGCGCTACCTAACTCCTCACCCCCTTGTCTATTTCAGGAAACAGTCTCTGCCTCTTCCCAGGGATTCCAGCTGGCCTAGAAGCTGAGCACCTTTGGGAGCAACATTTAAGGGATGATCAGCACAACGTGAGGTGTCATTAAAAGCATGTTGTGATATACACATTTGTAATAACTCTTCTTGTAGCAACTATTTGTTAAACATTTCAAATAATTTCACAGTTCTGAAGCAGCAATCTAATTCCTTTCTTACTTCGGAAGGTAACTCTTCAGCCTGAAGCCTTGTGCCCTCTCCACAGAGGAGGAAAAGAAGTACGGGCATGTTCACTGAGAGCCAATCCAGCTGAGGGAAGGACTTCAACATGGGAAACCTCAGGGCTGTGCACAAGGCACCAGCCAAATCAGAAAGGTGATTCCAGGAGTTAGCCCAAACACAAAAACTGTGTTGCTCAGGTTTTGACCTTTTAGGTATCTTTGGAGAACTTTATTTTTATTTGTTACTTTTTTTCACCAGAAGTGAGAAAATTAAGATGGTGAGACCTCTGAAACTTTTTTTTCCTTCCGTGCTGGGGGCTGAACTCAGGGAGGGCCTCATGCACGTTAGGCAAGAGCTCTTCCACTGAGCCACATCCTAATCCCTAAGACCATATTTTTGTCCCATCTCTACCCAACTGATAACGGAATGAATTATGTGTCCCTCTCTTAATATTGAGGTGGCTACTTAACTGTTCTTCTGCTTCCTTGAAAGACAGAAGTAAAGTTATGTTCTTGCTACTGATTCAGCCATATGAAATTTATATCACCATCCTTTCCTAAGTCTGAAGATGCTGTCTCTAAAAGTGCCATCTTATTGTGCTTTTATATCAATCAGTGATGGAGAAATCTTGAAGAGCTTATGAACAAAACTTTTAAAATTTTATATCATTTTGAAATTTTACTTCTTTGGGGTTTAAGTACCCTGACTGCTATATCTGGCTGTGAGAGTTCTCTACAGTCTGTAGGCTGGCAGTGTGCTGCTCTTTCAAAGTTTCTTTCTCCATCCAATCCCCATTTTTAGGAAAGGTTTCTGTGAGGTCTGTTAGGTGTATGTCTTGCAGCTTATTGGTTTAAAATGTACTCTCCTATGTTGTGGTCTCTCTTTGGGACTGGCTGAGAGAAAGAAGACTGCTATGGCTTGTACCCAGAAGCTCCCCCAAACCTTCATGCACTCTTACATGGGCTTCTGGGAGATGGCTGGAACCTGGGTGTGTGATACTGGGATTAAGGGTATGTAATAACTAAATATAGCATAGTTCTTGGTGTGGATAATGGTAGCCCCACCTGGGTGTGGGTGGCACTGATCAACAGGTTTGTAGCCTGGCTAGAATATAGAAGGACAAAAAAGCTGCTGCTGTCTGCTCTGACTTCTGCCTGCCTTGTCCTGGACTGATTCTCCTCTGCCATGCTGTCCCACCTTGGAGGCAGCCCATCATGGACTGAAACCTCTACAACAAATTGTAAGCCAAAATGCACATTTCATCCTTTTACTTCTGGGTGTCAGGTATTTTGTCTCAGCAATGAGAAAAGTAACTAAGACAAAGACCATGGGCAATGGTTTTGATACTGAATATTGACAAAAGTGTCTTTTTGAAATAAAAAAACAGTCCCTCCAAAAAAAAAAAAGAAAGAAAGAAAGAAAGAAAGAAAGAAAGTGCAAGCAACTTTAGCCAGAGATTGTATAAAATCCTCAACAAGAAAGAGCTGGATAAATGCATTGCAATCACTTTGAAAATGAACTAAAATTGAAAATCACCATCTAAAAAAAATCCAGATAAAATTTTAATATGAACCTAACCAGGATAATAATCAGTGTTATGGTTTAGATCTAAAACCCCCTCCCAAAGGCTCGTCTGTTCAGATGTAGGGCTTCTGGAAGGTGATTAAATCATATGGGTGCTACAATCATTGGTGGATTAATCCACTACTGAGTCCACAGCTAAATGTTCTGTGTGTTTTAATAAATGTGCTAGGTCAATCAGATTTCCATTTGGATAAAATGAGTATTGACCACCCTAAAAAAACCTCACATCAGACACACAAAAAATCAATTTTAAATAGTTCATAGGTCCAAACATTGAAGGTGAACCTGTTCTAAAAAATACTTTTTATAGCACTGGGGTAGACATACATTTCTTATAAATATACACCAACAGGCTGCCATCCCAAGCTCCTAGGGCAGAGAAGATAAGCCAGTCCCAGCACCCAGAAGGAAGCTCCCCTGCCGCCATCCCAACCGACTAGGGCAGAGAAGCTGAGCCGGTCCCAGCACCTGGAACGAAGTTTCCCCGCTGCCATCCCAAGTTCCTAGGGCAGAGAAGGTGAGCTGAATGGGAACCAGAAGCAACCCCCCGCCCCGTGGAAATGAGAAGACACATAAACAAGCCTCAAAAACAGACTTCCAGATCACATACAGCAACTCCAAAGGACAACGAGATGGAACAATCTGATACTCAACCACCTGGACTCTCTGAACTGGCAACAAAATAGGATCTGGGAAAAATGAAATCAGAAATAATTACTCAGGTAACAGCAAAGATTTTGCTCATGGTGCAAGACATGATTAATAAATCTAGAGAGGACACAGATAAAAAAAATAGAGGATCTGAGGAACATGATGGAATCCCAACATAGGAAACAAATGGAATTCATAAAACAGATGAAAACAGATTTCTCGGACATTAAAAACTCCATAGAAAGTCTGCTCAGCAGAATGAACCAATGTGAGGATAGAATTTCACATATAGAAGATAAGATTGTAATTAGTGACCAGAAAAAGAAAAATTGCTTTAAAATTGTAAGGGAACACAAGAAATCAATTCAGCAGCTGCTAGATGATGCAAAGAAGAATAACATAAGACTGATTGGAGTCAATGAAGAAAGAGGACAGAGTGCAGATGACATAAAAAAACTGTTCACAGAAGTGATGGCAGAAAACTTCCCAAGCAGGGGAAAAGAACTTGACATACACATAAGTGAGGCATAGAGTGAGACTCCAGCTGGCCTTGACCAAAAAAATCTACACATAGGCATATAATAGTTAGGATTCCAGAAATCCAACAGAAGAACAAAATTCTACAAGCAGTGAGAGAAAAGAAACAAATCACATACACTGGAAAGCCCCTCAGAATCACAGCAGGCTTCTCAATGCAAACCCTCAAGGCAAGAAGAGCTTGGAGTGATATATTTCAAGCCCTAAAGGAAAACAGCCTCCAACCCAGATTGATGTACCCTGCAAAACTGTCTTTCAAAATTGATGGAGAAATAAGATGCTTTCATGATAAAGAGCACCTCAGGAACTTCATGAATACTAAACCAGCACTCCAAAAATTTTAGACAATACCCTAGAAAAAGACAATGAGGATCACAACCCCAGGAAACCCAGCAGAATGAATCCATTGGGCGTGACAAATTAAATGCAAAGGAGGAGAATCCAACAAAAAGAAAAAGTCATGACAAGGCTTTTAAAACTTTTAACTTCATCTCCCTAATGAGTGTATAATTCAATCTTGTTATTGTACTGATTAGTATTTTTCTGATTCTCGAGTTGCACACCATTCCTTGTGCTATACTGGCTATTTATCATCTTATGTCTATGTTTTAATTGGGTTGTCTATTAATGAGCTCTAAGAATTATTTATATATTCTGGTCATAGGTTATATGCAAGGTAAATATGGTCTGTTTAAGGACTATTTTCCATTTTAATGATGTCATTTAAAGTTCTAAATTTTGATGGAATCTCATTTATCAATTTTTTTCTTTTATACACCATGTTTTTTGTATCCTAGGTAGTTCTTGCCTACCCTGAACTCATAAATATTTTCCCTTATAATTTCTTCTTAAAGTTTTAGACTTTTAGACTTTTTTATTTAGGTTCATAGATTCCTTCAAGTTATTTTCATGTATGGAAAAAAAGGGTTGAGGTTAATTTTTTATATATGGATACCAGGTGTTCTAGTGCCATTTGCTGAAAACACTATTTCTTCCTCAGCTCTTGAATTGAGTTTATATTCTATAAAATGCTAATGTTAAATAATCTTTCAAAACTCAGTGGACCATATATGTGTGGTTCTATTTCTAGATTCTCTGTTTTATCCCAATGATCTATATGTCCTTCCTTACACCAACACTGCCTTGATTACTGTAGCTTTAGAAGAAGTCTTAAAATTGGGTACTAAACGTCTTGCAACATTGTTTTTGTTTTTAACTTTTCCAGGTCCTTTGTACTCCTACATAACTTTTAAATTTCAATATCCAATTCTTCATTTATAGCAAGTATACACAGACCTGAATTTTTATATATACCTTGTGTTTTCTAATCCTGCTAAATTCAAGTACAAGTTCTAGGGGCTCCTAGAGATTTCTTAGTATTTTCTCTGTAGATCATTTCATCTACATATAAAGATTTTGCTTCTACCTTGCCAATCCTATCCTAGTTGTGTCATTTTATTGCCAGACTATTTTGGTGGGGCATAGGTTTCAAAGTTTAATGGACAGATAAAGAGTAAGCATATCTGCCCTTGTTCCCCACCTTAAGGAGAAAGCATTGTATCTTCTCCATTCATATAAGGCATTCTCGCTGAAGTATGGAGTACATGTCTTTAATGTGTTGAGAAGGTTCTGTTCTACTTCTAGCCTCCTGATAGCTTTTACCATGAACAGCTGTAGAATTTAGTCCAATAGTTTTTCTCCAACTAGTGACAGGATCATATGGCTTTTTCCTTTCCTCTGTTAAAATGATGACTTTTGGGGGGTGGATCATCCAACGCTGAACTAACACTGCCATCCCTGTAACAAAACCACTTTCTACATACTGCTAGATCTGACTTCTAATAGTTTGCTTTGTTAAACAAATTTCTATCTATGTTCATACTTTTTTCTTCTATTATCTTTATCCAGTTTGGGATTAGCATAATGTTGATTTCCTAAAATGAGGGGAGAAGTGTTCCTTCTTTTTTCTGCTTTAATTGTTTGATATAATTTATCAGTTAAAATGTATATGAGTCTGCTGTTGTCATATAGGTAGGTTTTCAAGCTAGGATTATACTTTCTTTAATAGGTGTTTTTTCAAATTTTATATTTCTTCCAGAGTTAGTTTCATTAATTTGTCTTCCAAGGTACTTCTTAGAAGTTGTCAAATTTATTTCAAAACAGATTTTTGAAATATGCTTTCTATATCCTTTTAAATTCTGTAAAATCTGTGGTAATGTCTCCTAGATCTTGATATTGTAACTTAAAAAATGTATAATTGATATTGTGTAACAGGAAGAAAAGGTCTAAAGGTGCAGGGGAAGTGGGAGGGGTTGGGGAAAGGAAAGAAAGGAAAAGAAAAAATATGAGAAAAGGAAAAAAATGGAAACAAAGTCCTTGCAAATAGGGAAGGGTGGAGGGGGTGAAGGGAGGGCAGGGGAACGGGGAAAAAAAAAAAGAACCAAGATACTCATGTAAAGGTACAGGATCCCAATGATGAATGTAACTGTATTTTATACCTAAAATGTACCAATAAACTTAATGGGAAAAAAAACATACCCCAACAAAATAAAATTCACTGAAAGAAAAAGGCAAGATTTAGACTAGCACATCACTAAAGATTATCTCCATAGCCAATAAAATTATGAAATAGTGCTAGACATAAACAACCATCACTGAAACATAAAAGTCACAATGAGATTCTATTATTTATACAACAGAATCCAGAACCAAAGATGGGTATTGTACAATTTCATAAATAGGAACAGCTTTGGTAGGAAAGGTATTGACTGGGAGGCATTCAAGGGAGCTTTCTCAATTTCTGGAAAAGTAATATGGTGTTGGGCACATAGGAAGAAAACATAATCAAAAATCCATCAAGCTATACCTATAAGATTTGTGGCTTCTCTGTATGTAATAGTTCAGTTAAAAAGTAAATGGAAAAAGTTAGATGGAAAAAACAGGCATGAAAGTAGAAAATTTCATGTATTAAACACAGATACAAAAAATATCTGAAATAAAATCAAAAACCAAATCTATCATTATATTAATTTCAAAAAGTACATCATACATAGTATGTGTCAGGCTAAGGGTTGGAGTGGGGATTGTCTCTGGGAACAAAGATAAAGGAATGGAAGACAGATTATTCAGGATGCCTTGATTTAAGATTTTGGGGCTATGAAAATATCTTAAGTATGTATTTGTAAACTTAAATTAAAGTGGCAATAAAAGGCAATCTCTAAATATAAAAAACAACCAAACCTAATTACCATAAGAGTTAGTGGCTTAAGCACACAGAAATGAATAACTTCAAATGACAGTAAAGAAGCAAAGTAATATATCCCTGGTAGGATATATCCTAGAGATGAAACTGTTTTCAGTAATATTGGCTCTGCCATTCAGAAAACTATTAAAAGTGAAAGATTAAAGCAAATAGTTGGTAATGTCACTAAAAACTATTTTCAGTATGAGATAGAAATATAAAATGATACAAGTTAAATAGAAATCTTTACTCATTTCTATTCTGTGTATCTTTTTGTATCTGTGTATGTTTAAATAAGACAGGTAGACAGACAGAACTGACAAATGTAGAAGGGATACTGAACTTACATATAAGGCATATAACTAAGTGTTCTATGACATACTTTACATGAGATTTTAAAATAAGAGTTCAATATCAATACAGCTAAATTGGGAGCTGATTAAACACTGAAGGATGTTAAATAAATGTTGACTGCTGACGTGTATATGCAACATAAAGGAGGTAGCATATCACAGAGCTTTTATACCTAACTTTCTCAACATTTTTATCAAAGACAAAAATATTTGGCCTGCTTATCAAACTTATAGCTAGAAGAAAACTGAAAGGGATACTAACCCTCTGAATGATGGAATTCAAAGAGAGTTTAATAAGCTGCAAGATGAACTAAAATGAATGTGCAGTTCATTGAAAATAAAAATTAACACCCTGAATTTACAGTCAAAACTTAGTTATGTAAGGATGGGAATCAGAGTTTACTTTATTTGATAAGAATTCATATAACAAGATCTGAGGGCCACAGTTTACCACAAGCTTAATATAAACCAAAAGTACATTTTTACAATGAAAAGCAAATGTGGTTTTTAAAAATATGACTTGTATAACAAAGGAAGCATTTGTTTTTCTACAATCTGAACCAGTTAAACCACACATAAGTTGATACGGAAAACTTAACAGAAATAAGAACTTCCAACGTTATCCTGTCTTTTTTCTTGCTCCCTATCCCCTCCAAAGAAATATTCTGCTACTCCTCCACTGGTATAGATCTTTAAAGACTCTTTCAACTAGACTATTCTCTGATCCTACATCCAAATAAAACACTAATACTGACTGGGTAACTGTAAAGGGATTTGGCAATAGTGTAACACACTGTGCTTTCTAATATGGAACCATAAAGCTGGCTACTCCTACAGTCAGCCCCACCACAATCCCCCTTTGATGACCATGTGCGACTATCTCCTTCAAACATAACAAACTCCATACTGATCGGCATTAGCAGGATGCTGAAAAGTAGTACAGGTTTTTTTGCTAAGAGGGAGGGGGTGGAGTATGCAGAGGTGTTTAATATGTAATCAAAGAACTGAAAGAAATCTGATTTCAGCCATTTCATTGTAAGCAGGGAACTGAGACCAGGAAAGAAGTGGCAATTTACACAGTCTTAATCATAACATTTGAATTAAATTGAATTTCATCATGAAATCTACTACATCTAATATAGGCATATAAAGAACTACTCAAAGAAGATGAAATTTAAAAATAAAAAATCAGAACAATGAAAACTAGAAAATAGTATTCCCATATCAAAAAAAACAAGACTAAACACTTAAAAGACTGAAAAGGTATGGCAAAAAAGACACTAAAATAAATATTACTGATTAGAATACAAATTAATAAAATTATTTGGCAAGTAATTTGAAGATCTCCATACTCTTGGGAAATTATAAGGTAAGAGTAAAAAGAAAAAAACAAAATTAATCATAAAGATATTCATCAACATGAAAAATACAAAACAAATTCAGAGTCCCTATTAATTAAACAGCAATAATATGTCCTATTTTAACAGGTGTTGTATAATCATTAAATATATTTATTACTGTTTTCATTTAACACCAATAACTATATTGCAAATATGAATAACTCATGCAATCAGTTTTATGGAGTACATATTAGTGGATTTAAAATTTCTGGAATATCTCTAATTTCTACCTAATGCTATACGAATATTAACACATATGGTAAATATATTATAAACCATAAAAACTAGAGAAAACATATAACACTGTGGTAGGTAAAATTCTAGGGTGCTTAACCTAAGCACCGCTGTGAAGTGATTCTGCAGATGGAACTCAAAATCCCAGGTCATTCCATTTTAAACTAGGATTCTATCCTGGGTGGCCCAATCTAACCACGCAAGCACTTCAAAAGCAGAGTTTTCTGCAGCTGGTAACAGAAAAGAAACGCAAAGATCTGAAGTATGAGGCACTACTGCTTTCCCCTTCCCCTCACAGCCCTGCTCTTGATCCTATTCTGCACCTCTCAACATCATCACACTTTTTTCCCTTAAAGGGAAGAAAGCAGAATTTCCTTCCTTCTCCATGGCAGTATTTTTTATTCACTCTTCCAAGGTGTCCCTACACGAAGGCGACCAGCCAGTCCTCTTAATAGAGCTCTTCCTTCTGATGAACCCACCAATTCCTTTTCTATGACACCTCCCATAATGTACAAGGGGGAAATACATGGTTTTCTCTGCAGTGCAGCACCTTAATTATAAGGCAGAATGTTTATGTTAAATGGAAAAGCAAGGACATATACAATTATATTATCAAAAACTCATCTTCCCAGACATAATACTTGAAACTAACAATTTGGAGAATTGTATATAAGAAAAATGTACTTACATGAATGTTATATTTAAGACTTTGCACTGTAAAAAGTCTTGAAGGAAATATACCAAAATAATCTCACCTTATAGGAAATGGGATTATGGATGAGTCTTTTTTCCTTTTACTTTTCTACATATAAGCATTTTCCTTTCACTTTTCCATATAAATATTTTTGTTTTTATAAAGAAGGGGAGCTAAAGAGAAAGACAGAGTTATAAAGGGTGGAAAAAAGGAAAGAGAAAGCAAAGTAGATTCTTAATCCTTTCTGTACTACCATCTGCAAATGCATAACAACTTACCATGAATAAATGAGATTAGTCTATATAACTCCAATGTGTAAAACTACATATTCATATTTATAGTCAGTTTAGGAAAGAAACAGAATAAAAATGCCACTGGGATGCAATTTACCCATATCACAACAATATGAATTTTCTTGTTAATCACTGAGCCAAGTTATGAGTTATCTGTGGAAGCTAGAACCACAGTGGGAACACTTCTCAAAGCAGAGAAGAGGAGAAGAAATGCCCTGGCTCCTCCCCTCTTCCTGCTCTCTGACCTTCTACCAGCTCTCCTATTTGCCAAATATCACCAGAAGTCTGTGGCAAAGAGTCAAAAACAGTTCTTGCAGGGATCTGCTTCCTGCAGCAGAGAACAGAGAAAGAGGGCAAAAAATTCCAACTCCTGACCCACTTCGTCCATCATTAAACCATGAAGATACAAGCATCATATAGGTTAGTTTATATAAAATGCCTTTGTACTTTAACAAGGAAAAGTAGCCACGTACAATATACATTTATTCTCTATCTCTCTAACTGAATAAATGAGATTTTTAATACTATATTTATACTCTCAAGTAGGGAAACTATTAATCAAAATGAGAAGCTAATACTTAACAATAAACATGGATCTGAAATTGCTATAAAAAATCAACAATAACATCATGGAACAAGCATTTACAAAGGACATGAAAATGCAATGGGTCTAAGTATATACTACTGTCAAAGGAGCCCAGAAATGCTTTTTTTCTTCTGGGAATAGAAAAAATTCCATTACAATATGCATGGGAAAACGAATCAGAATCAAAGTGTTCTTCATGGATGAGGCTGGTATCTGAAAATAAGTCAGAGGGGAAAAAATGGTGACTTTTTACTACTTTTCCCTTTTATTCTCTTTAGCAGATTCACATTTATTGTATTATGTTTATTACTTATACTTAGCATTTGACAGAGAGAACAGTACCTTTAGGCTAATATTTCTTGGCAATGATAATGAAAAATTAGGGGCTAGGGATGTAGCTCAGTGAGAGAGGATGCACTTAGCTTGCTCAAGGCCTTAAGTTTGATCCCCAGCAGTAAAATAAAAAGATGAAATAAACATAAATAAATAACATTTCTTCCTAAAATGCAATGATAAATGGAAAAATCTTTGGCCCCTTTAACTTTCAAGACACAGTAAACAATTTTAGGGGTGTGATTAAAGGGGCACTGTCTCTAAACTGGCAGAACTACAGACATACTGGATATATAATATTTTAATATAAAATTTATACTATCAAGAAAGGCCAACAAAATTACCAGTTTTCATACTCAACCATAGTTTAACCATAGTAAATACATACAGGGAATCTCTGAAATTATGTATGTTTATATTTATAGAAGTTTTTAAATTAAAATTGGTCTAAGTATTGTTCACTTTCTTACAAAATAACAAGTGATAAATGGAGAAAATCTAATAATAATTGTCCCAACATTACAGAAATGAACTTATCACTAAAATGATCCTTAAAGAATAAAGATGTCACAAAGAAATTCAATTAACAAAGAAATCTGTCTAAATATGTTCAAAAGAATTTTGATTCAATAAAATATTCTTAATGCTAGACAGACCACATAATAATTTACTTATTCAACAGGTACCTCACAATTTTTCAGTTCTTTAGAAAAATCATCACCATACAGTACTAAGGAAAAAATTATTAAGGTTTTGTAAGTTTGCATATCATGACTTCAGAAGTCTCTGTGAAACAGCAACAATTACTTAAGAGACACACACACTTTCTAAATTGTTATCTCTGAATGTTGCCCAGACTTCGCTCCTGAAATTCTTTTCAGCATCATTGATCTGCCTCATACTTGATAACAAGGCTAGTAATATTATTAAAAAATCCTTCAAATAAACAAAAACTCAAGAGCTCTGTGCTAAACACACTGGTACAGGTGATGTACATCCTAATGCCTTAAAGTCTGGACACTGCACCCATGGCCAGGAACACGTCTTCTAATGAGCTGTAGACATCACCAATGTGCAAGTGCTAAAATCCAGAAACAGGAACCAAAGAAGGTGGTAGGTCCTTGGATAAGCCACAAAACCACACACACTGCCATGAGTAAACCGTAAAGTTACTCCTATTAATTTCTGTATTTTGACTGAGAACAACAGAGTAGGAGCAAGCTGGTGTGGTGACACACACTCATTATTCCCATTTACTCTGGAGGCTGAGGCAGGACGATGGTAAGTTCAAAGCCAGCCTGGAAAGCCTGTCAAGACCCTGTCTCAAAGTAGAACTTTCAAAGGGCTGTGGATATATCTCTGCTTGCCTAAAGACACAGAGCCCTGAGCTCCATCCCCAATGGAATAAAAATAAATAAATAAATAAATAAATAAAAGGGAGCGAGTACAAGAGCAAATAAGCAAACATGATTTCTGAAAGGGATTATATAATAACCTTTTTTGCAGTAAAGCTGCCTTCAGGTTCATTTCTTGTAGAAAAATGCCTCCTCAGAGAAACCAGTAATGGCATGGAAAAATTATTCAGAAGCAATGTTTAAGACAATTTGGAAAGCTGGGGTGGTGGTTTTCCCACTCCTGAAATCTCATCACTAGGGAGACTGAGGCAGGAGGACTACTGTGGGTTTGAAGCTAGCCTGGACTACACAGTTGAAGGACAGCCTGAACTACACAATAAAAGGAGACAGTTTGAGAAAAATTATTAGCAAGCAATATTAGTATGATTATTACAACTAACAGTACTTGGCAAGAGCTGGTTAATTGTTAACCAACCCAGAATCAACAAATTTACATATCAGCAAAACATTTAAATGTTCAGAAATTTATACTTTTCTATATCTGAGATTCATTCTTTTCATTTCACTCTCATTTTCCCTGATTATTAAATTATATATATTCAGAAGATATTTTGTTCCAATAATGTATATAATTTTCATAATTTTATAGAAAGGTTCCTAAGAAAATCAAGAACAATATAATATTACCTTTATAGGTACCTTATTAAGGCAAATTCTTGTTAGCCTACAGTACTGTTAGAAAGTGATACTAATCTGCTCCTTCAATTGAATTTTTATACATTAGATCTAGTAAAAACTTGTAAACAATGTCTATGTATTATAAAAATAAAAGATACAAATTCAAAGGCAGAATGAAAAGAAAGATAAAACCACATCATTTTCTTAATTGGCAATTTTGCTATTAAAGGAAGAAACAGCAAAATTCCAGACTACACAGATGACTCCATCTGAGACCTGTAAGAACCATTCTCCCTCTAACTGTACCTTTTATGCAGTTGTTTCCTTGAATAGTTCATGTTTTAAAATTATTTCTGAAAGGCTATATAATAAGTTATATCATAGAAGTAACACCTTAATCTCCTAAAGCCTTAAATAGCATATTTGAAATGTAGTTCTGTTTACTAATTAAAATAAGATAGTAGGTTTAAGTATGTGTTCAACAGTTCAAAGAATTTTAAGCTTAACCTAGTGGAACCTTCAATTTTCAACCTTTTTTAACCTATAACATATATCCCAGAGATCTTAGTGGTGTATTATCTTTAATGACTACTATCAATACCTCTTTATACATGCCAGAGAATGTCCATAATCTTCAGGTAAAATTGTATGCACCATGGAAAGAGAGAGGATAGAAGAAGATTTGTAGTTATTTACTGAAGAGCTCTGAATATATACTGGCAACATTTAAAACCTGGACTTTGCATATGAATCAATGGTTGCATTTGTGATTCTTCAAAAAGCAACAGTACATAGAACATTCACTTTTTAGAGAATGAGAGATAATGAACAACATCAGTTCCTCTGATTTAAAACTCACCCATCAACCAAAAGTAAACTTACACATCACATACTAATAAAAGAGCTACAAAGATTCATTTCTGGAAGATTTGCTTAGACTTTTTACTTTATGCAAATTATAAATGTACTTACAAGTTGATGGGTAAAAGGAATCAGTCTAAGCACTATGGAAGTAGACTCCATCTGTGTTCTGCAATAAATAAAATAAACACTTCCTCCAAAAGTATCTCTCCTTTAAAATTATTCAGAAAGAAATAATCCAACTGATCCTCTTTAGAAGAAAGACAGGCAATACAAGGGAAATGACCCAACTACTAAGAGCCACTTGTGATAGACCAAAAAATATATACTTAGTCTCACTTTTCTTTAACAAAAGGAGGGGTAAAAAAGAAAAGAGAAACCAAAACAAAAAAGAAGAAAAACCATGTTAATGTCCAACAAATGAGATAAAAAAGTAAAAAAATTTAGGATATTTATCAAGGAAACAGAAGTCATCCAATTGTACAAAGTCATTCATTGTACAACTCAAATGTACAAAGAATAATTTCATTTATTCATCAAATATTTACTGAGAATTTACTATGCTAGACAGAGGAGACAGTCATAACCAGAAATGACAGTCCCCATTCTTAGGCAGCTTACAAACTAATGGAAAAGGAAATAATCATACAAATATGCAGTTCTTGTAAGTACTATGGAGAAAATTAGAGCAGAAAAAGCAGAAAGAGAGAGGAAGGCGGGCTTATGAAAGACTAAGAAAAGGCAGCCCTTAACATCTGAACAAAGACCTACTGGACATGAAAAACCAAGCTCTGCAGGTGAGATTGCAAAAGCACACAACAGGTAAGGGAACACACTCCAAGGCCCTCAGGTGGGAAAATGTTTGACTTATATAAGCATTTGGAAGGGAGTAAAAGTGACTGTAGCAAAATCATCAAGTGAGGAAGGACTTTAGCTTTTAAGATAAATTAGACTGAAACCGACTCACTTGTAACAAATACAAATGAACCTGATGACCGAATAAAGTCAATGTTAACATAAATTGTGAAAGGTTTTTTTTTTAAAGAGGCTTATTTCAAGGAGCAGTAAAGATGAAGTTAGTGAAAGTCTGTAGCTCACACTTTCTACAGAGCCTTTAAGAGCCAAATGAATACTTACAGGACTAGAGATGGTGACGTGGAAGTCATCTGTATAGCAATGGCAACAAAGAATGGGGAGGCAATAAGCAGAAAGAGGCAGTGCAGACCGCAGAGGACACTACTTTCAGCAATGAGAAGGCACGGTTGAAAAGATGTAACCTGCAGGAGTAACTGAGTGTGAATGTGTGCACATATGTGTGCCTGTGTGTATGCATGGGGAGCATTTGCTAGCCACTAGTGCAGAGCTGAAAACAGCACTAAATTTTTCCTACCTTTTAAAATATTTTTGATGTTCTAGAAGTTGAAATTTTATATTTTGTCTTCATGACTCCATTTGTTAACACAGGTGAGCATTTTCAACTACAGCCACTTAAAGTATTTTTCTTTATCAATATTTTTTTCTTTGCTCCAGTACGACCTGCTATTATCTTTAAGAACTGACTACATATTAATGACTAAAAAGGAAGCTAAAGTGAGAAACCATTTCTAAGAAAGAAAGTAAGAGCACCCATCCTGAGAAAACTGAAATGACACTCTCACCAATTCATACTGTGCCTTGGCATGCTATAAACTGCAGTATTAAATCCTAATTCAGCAGCATTTCAATTCCACATTGTTCTATCTTGTGATTAGACGTCCCCCCAAAGCCTCACGCTTTTTCAGAGTGTGTGGATGACTCGTGAATGGGTTAGATCCTAGGGCTTTAGGATTAAGGGTGTGAGTGTTACCCATCCTAAGTAGTCTGAATAAGATAAATGGGGCAGAAAGACATTGTGTCTGGTAATTTGTTGATTTTGCTGCTTCTGCCACCATGAATTGTTACTCCTCTGCCACTCTGCCATAGAGCCAGCTGATTATGGACTGAAACCTCTACAAACTAGAAGATAAATAAACCCTTTCCCCTCTAACTTTGAGTGTCAGTTATTTTGTCTCAGCAGCAAGAGAAAAATAACTAAGACACACGTATACATCCACACTGTGCTTTTTAAAAATACCATGGGTGCACATATCATGTGACTTCGTTATATTAAATCATGTTCAATCCTGAAAATAAAATAAACACAGAAATGCTAACGTGATGGTGTGATGACACTGAAATGAACAAAGAAACAGTGGCATGATGATCAAGGTGGTTTAAGGTCAAATATTCAAAAACTGGTTAAAGAATCTGATATTGTCACATATTCACTCTCCAGAATTTTTATATCTTACTATTTAAAAGATCTTAATGTATTTACTAAGTGATTTCAATGTTAAATAATTACAAATAAATTAACTTTCATAATTTTGAAACTCTAGTTTTTTTTATTACTCGTTTTTTAAAACAGATTTCAATTTTGTACACTTGGTTGGTATGACTGTTGTCAATTTGATTAAGAGTCTCCTGGAGAGGTACTGGATCATGGAAACCCTATACTCATTAATCTACTGATGTTCATAGCTAAATGTGCTATCCACAGATGGGCCCCAGTTGGACGTGGGTCACTGGGGGTATGTCTTGGAGGGCATTATCTCTTCCTGGTGCAACTGCCTTGTCCTCTGCTTCCAAGCTACCATGAAATGAGTAGTAGCTTTGTTCCACCATGCCCTCCCACTATGATGTTTCTGCTTTGGTTAGCCATGGACTAAACCCTCTGAAACTTTAAATCAAAACCTGTCCTCTTTAAGTGTGTCAGGTATTTTCACCAAGCACTAGGTAAGCTAACCAATACTGTTTTGTGTCGTGTTTTTTCTTCTGTTTTGTTTTTGCTTTTTGTTTTATTATTTTTTTAAGAAGCAGGACCTAGCTACACTAACCAGGCTGGCCCCAAACTGCTTAACTCAAGTAATCCTCCTGCCTTGTCTCTTGAATAACTGAGATTACAGGCACACACCACTATAACCACCTCAGGTTTCTTAAAATACTTATTTAGTTACAGATTGATGAAGATAACCTGATCTTCAATGACAAAAGCATAGCGCCCTGTTTTAGGATTCTATCATTGTTTGGATGATTGGTATGGCTTGTATCTAGATGTCCCCTCAAAGCATCATGCACTCACAGAAGCTTTTTGGAGGTGGTTGGGTCTAGGGTGTGTGATACTGGGACTGAGGGTGTGTGGTAACTAAATTGGTTTAGGATAGTCCTGGGTGTCCACTCAGGATATGAGTGGCAGCAATCAATAGGCTTATAGACTGGATGGAATACAAAAAGACAGAAGAGCAGGCTCACTTCTCTGTCTTCTGCCTGCCACACCATGAGCTGTTTCTTCCCTGTGATGTCTCTCCACTATGCTATGCTGCCTTGGAGCCAACCAACAATGGACTGAAACTTCGACAAACAATGAGGTGAAATAAACCTTTCCTCCTTTAACTTGTGGGTGTCATGCATTGTGTCTCAGCAATGAAAAAAGTAACTAAGACAATTACAAAATGGCTATATATAACATTTCTTAAACTCAACAGCTCAGAAATGTGTGGCCCTCTTTTAAATATATTATTAAAAGCCAATATTGTGGCACCAATATATTCTAAACAAACTCAAGTTATATAAAAGGAACCGCTTTGGGGACACATTTTTAAAGGATTTCTCTTAATAAATTTCTTTCACAAAGTGTTATTTCAGATAGGTTATTACTGGAAGAAAAATGGTCCCAAACTTTCTCTACTCTTACTTAGTGTTTAAAATGAACACGATTTTCTAAACAGAGGGTAGTAAAATAGTGGACCTAATTTATTTCATTCCTTTTCAACATTTCCTGCATTCCTTTGATGAGTGTTATGGTTTATGTCTAGATGCCCCCACAAAGCCTCATGCTGTCATAGGTGGGGCTTTCTGGAGGTGGCTGGATCTAGAATGTGTGATGCTGGCATTAAGAATGTGTTGCTGGGATTGATTCACAGGTCCATGCTAGGATTAAGGGTGTGAGTGTTGAGGGCACATAGCCTGGATAAAATATAAGGGACGGAAAGAGAGCTGCTATTGTCACCACTGGTGGCTTGCTTGCTGGTTTGCTGCCTTCTGCATGCTGTGGACCATTTCTCCTCTGTGATGCCCCTTTGCCCTGCCACCCTTCCTGAGAGCCAGGTGATTATGGACTGAAATCTCTACAAACTGACACAAAATAAACCTGTCCTCTTTTAACTTTGGGCGTTTGGTATTTTGTCTCAACAATAAGAAAAGTTTATGATACCAGGAATGTACTATTTATTGTGATCCTATTTTTAAAACAGAAGTGGATTACAGCACCTCCCCTGAGGGAGGTTATGTATAAAGAAACTAAGAGTATGAATGAGGTAGCTCCATACTGATTTTCACAGTAGTTGCACCAGTCTACACTCCCACCAACAGTGGAGTTTCCCCACAGACCCACCAGCATTTGTTAGTTGATTTCTTGATAACAGCCATTCTGTCCGGGGTGAGGTGGAATCTCAGCTTTGTTTTCATTTGCATCTCTTGAATGACCGGCAATGTTGAACATTTTGTCCTATGTTTATTTGCTATATCTACATCTTTGTCTAAGAAATGACTGTTCATTTCAGATACTCATTTTTAGACTGGGTCTTTAAATTTAGGAGGTCTGATTTGTTTTAAGTTCTTTATACATTCTAGAGAGGACCCATTTGACCCAGCTATCCCCCTGCTGGATATCTTCCCAAAAGAATTTAAAAAATCATACCACAACAATATATATGTACTCATGTGCATAGCAGCATAGTTTGTAATAGCTAAAACTTGGGAACAATCCAATTGCCCATCAACTAGAGACTGGATAAAGGAAATGTGGTATTTTTATAAAAAGGAGTACTACTCAGCCATAAAGAATGAGAAACCAGAGACATTTATAGCTAAATGGAGGCACATTGAGGCAATACTCTAAAGTGAAATAAATAGAACACACATGTATAAATACCAAATAGTTTCTCTGGTGTGAGAAACCGAAAGTGTAAATAAGAATCAAAATGTATAACAGATAATGTGAAATAGGAAAAAAAGGTCCAAAGGGGAACAGAAAGGGGGAGGGGGAGGGGAAAGGAAAGAAGGGAAAGGAATAAATATGAGAAAAGGAAAAAATGGAAACAAAGTCTTTGTAAATAGGAAGAGGTGGAGGGGTTGAAGGGAGGGCAGGGGAATGGGGAAAAAGATAAGAACCAAGATACATTATGTAAAGGTACAATTCCCAACAGTGAATGTCAGCATATTGTATACCTAAAATGTACCAATAAAATTAATGAATTTTTAAAAATGTGAATAGAATGAGATGGTGAAACATGATATAAATAATAATTTCTGTAAGTGCTTAGACAAATAAATATGGACTCCAGAAAAAAGAATACAGTACTTTCACATGTATATCCTATTTGACCTTTTAATACAAAGTGAATAGATTATCACATAAAAACTAATGTCACCTTTCTTTCCATTCCATAAATTCAATGTAGATTTATTGGAGATTTCAAACAATGTAGAAAAAAATTGTAGAAGATTTAAAAATGGGCAAAATAATTATTTTCAATGGAATATTGGCACTTTCAGAGATTAACTGAGTCAACAGGGCATGGGATTTACAATCCTATATATCTGTAGAGATGAAAGTTAATTTGTAGAAAACTGGTGGAAATTCAAATAATTCTTGTTCATAGAAATATAAACTTTGTCCAGTAGAATTGAGCCACTTTGTATCCATTTGCTTGTAATTTAGCATGGTAGATGACAGTCATGATTATAACATCTTTTACACTGACTAAAATGAATACAAGATGATTCCTGGTACTCCTCAAATAAATTAAAAGTACAAAATAAAAATATACTGAGGTACTAAAATATGATATCCCTACCTTCCTACTAAGGAAGACAGATACAGTGAGGCCTGATTAGATTGATACAATGAGAAGTAAAATAAAACTATTTTCTCACTATAAGGTTTTAAAAAGCTTTCTTCTCAAGGTTATCTCTTAAGTTACAACTACAGGATAAAGCAGGGGACAAATAACTGGACAACTTCACCCACCACCTGTCCTCAACATACAGCCCTTGAAAAAAAAAAAGCTGTTTTTAGATTTTTTAGTGTTTGGGGAGAAAGTCAAAAGAATGATTATCTAATGACATGAAACTCAAATATCAGTGTCCATAAGTAAGGTTTTGCTGGAACACAGTCATGCTTATTTTTTTTATATATTATTTATGGCCACTTTTATGTTACAATAACAGAGCTGAGTAGGTGCAAAAAAGACTTATCAGTTCATACTGCTGCTTGGCACACCATAAATAACAGCACCCTAACTAGCATTTCAATTTCCACATATTATTACTATAACACATTTTTAAAAAATTAACAGTGCATGGGTTGGGCATGCAGCTCAGTAGTAAAGGACTTGCCTAATATATACAAGTTCCTAGGTCCCATCCCCAGTACCATACCACAGGGAAGAAAAAAATGGTGCCCAATGTATACACATCATGTAAAAACAAGAAAATAAGAGCTAATGTGGTGTATGGGACAAAACAATGTTAACTACTATAAATTAGATGGCAAAATACTGTGTGTTATGCAGTGACACTATAGGAGTGCTAAAATGAAATATACATCAACATTACTAAACTATGCACTGGTCAAAAATATCCCCAACTCACATGAAAGCAACATTCTAAAAAAATTCAAGAATTCAACAGTATACCACCTTGAAAAATACAAAATAATAACAAGATTGCAATGTAAGTAAATTTCTAAGTAGCTCTTTTGTTAGCCAAGGAAGGAAAGTCATTTTCTAACAGTAAATCAATTATATTATGTTTGTGTGCAGCAGCCAAAGAAATGTGTTCAGGAAAATTGAACTGGCTTAAGTTCATCAACTACATCTTGGTGAAAACAGTTGCTTGAAAATTTGAGGATATGTGCAGCAACATCAACAGTCAATTAAAAAAACAAAGCAAATGCGTGAGGACATGGCAAAGTGTGGAAAACCTGGCTAGCACATGCAAGACCCTGGGTTTGATTTCCAGCACATGCTCATGTGCACATGTCTACACAAATGATTTCAAGTGGTTTTCCTTCATGACTTGACTCTGTGAGTCGAGAAATGTAAATAGTGGCTCAGTTGCTACTGAGGAGTTAATGTTGAACTTGAAGTGGCTGAAGAATTAGTACCTATGAACATTATGCATGAGACATGTATAGGAAATAACATGTATAAGACATATTGCACAAGACACTTACGGGAAATAAGACAAAGGCTTAGTAGCACATATTTTTGGCCTCTAGTACTAAACACTAAATTGCTTTGGTAACAAGTTTTTACTGAAGATTTAATGATAAAATGAATTTAATTTAAAATTACAAAATAAAACAGCATATATAAAATATACTGGGATAAAGTCACTGAAATGACAACTAGCATTCTTAAAATCACAGAATAAATCACTTCTCAAGCTATCAAACATTAAAATAAGAAAGGTGAGTCTTGTCCCCATACAAACGTGCAGTGGCTGTATTTTCCAAGCTCAGATCATAGGCCCAATATGGGTTTTTTAGGCCATAATGCCAGAGCAAAATAAATTTCCATATTTTGAATGCTCTTTTATTGTGAAACTAAGGAGCTTCCACCTAACCTTCAATTGGAAGCTGTAAGTCTGTAATACAATGAGATGCTAAAAGGCAAAAATGTAAAAAACAATATAATAGAACACTCTACATGCCAAGCGATGAATATGTTCAATTAAAATCATATTTATGCACTGATACCAGTATTTATACAATCTATCTGAATGAAAAGACATTTCAAAAATAAAATATGTACAATCTCATGGATCAGCATTGACAGATAAACATTTGATTAAATTCTGATGATAAGGAATACTAACTTTGAACTACAATTAAGTTAAATGTTATCTATCACAAAAATAATTTCATTATTTTTATTAATAGATCTAAATTACAAAAAGAGTTCATAAATGAGTTCCAAACATATCTACACTGTTCATTTTTCAACCTATCCCTAAAAAAAAATTGCTTTTTCAACAACTCAGTAAATGTATATTCCATTCCTCAGGGTGAACATGCCAGAAAACTTGAAGTCATCCTTGGCATCTCTTTTTCTCATGGTCTTTGCTCACATTCATCAGCAAAATCAACTGGCTTTATCTGCAAAACTGTATCCAGAATCTAACCAAATTTCACCATATCTGCTACCATCCTAGATCGTGCTACTGCCACTGTTCATTTATTCTAATAAACTGCCTCCCCCTACTTACAGCAACCTAAGATTTCCATTAAAATGCCAAGTGAGGGCCAGGGATTTAGCTCAGTGGTTCTACCACCTGCCTCACAAGCGCAAGGACCCAAGTTTGATCCCTGGTATGGGAAAAAAAAAAAAAATGCCAAGCGAGATGTTACTTCTTGGCCAAAAATCTTCCAATGGTTTCCATCTCACTCACCATAAAAACCCAAAGTCATTCTCAGTGGACTACAAGAAACTCCACGATCTGATCTCCACCTGCCCAACCATTCCTCTGACTTCATCTCGTCATGATCTTCCCCCAGCTCAAGAAATTTCAGCCACTTGGACTATTTGTGTTTCTCCAAGCTTCCTTTTTCACCTGTGCCACCACCTTTAACTTGCCCTTCCACTGCCTAAAATGATGTGCTCCCAGATAAACCCAGTCACTGCCTGTTCCCTCATACTATTTTTTTTTTATTCTTAAGTTCTTTTATTGGTACATTTTAGGTATACAATATGTTTACATTTATCATTGGGTGCTTGTACCTGTACATGATATATCTTGGTTCTTATTTTTTCTCCATTACCTGTGCACCCTCCACCCCCTCCACCCTTCCCTATTTACATAGACTTCATTTCCATAAATTTATACAGCTATCTTACATTCTTTTTTTACTGTCTTTGAAATCCGATGTGTATTTTGTTTTTCTTTTGGTACTGGGGATCAAACTCAGGTCCTTGCAATTGCAGGGCAGGTAGCAGAACCACTGAGCTAAATCCCCAGGCCTTCCCCTCCTACTCTTAAGGCCTTCACTCAAATCTCATCTTCTCACAGGGATTATCTGTGATTGCCCTGTATAGCCAACAACTACCCTTTCCACTGATTCTCTACTCTGTAGCCCTATCAGTCTGCTCACAGAGAACAGCTGCCTGCTACCTTGTTCAACAAATATTTCCTGAATAAATGAACAAAGCAACCAAAACAATTGTACTTTTTTCTGTAATGATTCCTCAGTTAATTTTACTTCCATATGTACCACACACATACTTAAATATGAATAATACTGATTTACCATTGCACTAAGTGTTTCTTCCCAATCAGGCCGCTCTCGGGGATGAACATTTCTATGTAGTTCTGGAACAAAATCATCCTCTTCAGAATGTACTGAGGACTTCATCTTCCTAGAGATGAAAACATGAAAGATTCTGATAAGAATTTCCATTTCTATAAAAACTTCCCAATGAACCCAATTCAAAGAGCAGAAAAATATATTTGATTTTAACTTTGGTTAAAAGAACTCAAGTGGCTAGCACTGATCCTTTATTTCCAGTCTGGTTTTCAGAGATCTTTTCTGATGTGCCAAATACCTGCTTTTTACTCCAGAACACAAAAGTAAAGTTTAATACTGGTTAACTTCTATGGTTAATGGTAGTTATCATATAAAAAGTGGTTTTGCCGATTTAGCTCAGTGGCACTACACTTGCCTGGCCAAGTGCAAGGTCCTGAGTTCAATTCCCAGTACCAGAAAAAAAAGTGGTTTTATCTTTTTAGCACAATTTGAACCTTGAAAACAATCTATAACACCAATATTTTATATCAATACCTATAGAATTGTGCTAAGCATTAGTAACATTGCAGGACAAAGAAGAAATAGGTATTTCTGGTTCCAATCTATGAACCAGAGTGCATCAAACTAGGACTCTCAATGAAACATGAACGCTGGGGAAAACATGAAACAATTGCCCTGAAGGCCCAGGAAAGTAACCAATACAGGAAGCACTTCGAGCACCACAACCTCTAAAAGGAGAAAAGCCAATAAGATGATGCTTACATTTAGTCACTCCTTTAATATAAGATTCTTCCAAATCAACAGGAAATAAAGTCCAAGGATAATACTATAACCTTAAATAGCTTATAGGGAAGAGGTGAGGGATGTAGGTTCAGTTTACCAAAGCAGAGGACCTTCACGAAGTAAAATGTTTACCAAAAGGACCTATAGAGAAAGAACCTGAAAGTCTTCATGAAAATCCCCTCAAATTATTAACAAGTATCATCACAAGTACACAGCCCAAGATGATGAATAAATAGCCACTTAAAGAGTCGAGTAGACATTCTAGCAGTGCAGCTAAGGAGACAGAGGTTGGCAAAGAACTGCCAAGATGGAGGAGCCCTAAACACACCTGAACTCTCAACTAAAACTTTAAAGAGCCACATCTTCAGAAGAAGGACAAAAAAGCCATAGATAAACTCTAAGGAAGCCTAAAACCACATCTTGATAGAACCAGAAGTGCCAGGGAAAAATTAACTCTCTTTGGAGGGAAAAAAATTCTCCAGGCTCTGCAAAATTTTCATCCACATTATCTGGGATCCAATAAAAATTATGAAGTATGCTTCTTTTTAAAAAAGAAAAAATAGAAAAAACGTCAAAACAGAGAGATTTACATGTTAATGGATTTTTAGAATTAACAAAAAGATGTTAAAATGGCTGTGATACATCTTTGGCTTCTGTAAATAGCATCACTCCTAGTTCAACAAAAAAATTCACATTATCTATAATTTTCTAGAACACATCAGATAACTAAGGTCTCAGGACAAACAACTAGTCTGAACTCTAGAAAAACAAGCCTCTCCACGAAGAGACAGATCACAAGCAATTACTTGCCTGGGGCAAAGCACATGGAATGAAAGATACATAAGCTGCTAAGAAGTAGGGTAAATTTCTGTCAAGTTGCTAAAACACATGTATGATCAATACATTCAATTAAATAAAAGAAAAACAAAAGATAAGGTATACAGAGAATTAAAATCTATGAAAACTAACAGTTCAAAACAAAACATAAAATATCTGAAATGAAGAACTCACTATATGGGTTTAACTCAGCAATACAACATGGCTAAAGAGAGGATTAGGTAACTGCAAGATAACAGAAAATATCTATATTGAGGCACACAAAGGAAAAAAGGAAGAGAAAAATCACAAGAAAGCATAAAGAACAACAGACTAGTAAACTAAACTACAGGTGGAGGGCGTGAAGGGAGGGCTAGGAATGGGGAAAAAATAAGAACCAAGATGCATTATATAAAGGTACAATTCCCAATGAGAAATGTAATTGTGTTGCATGCCTACAATGTACCAATAAAAGAATTTAATACAAAAAAAAAAACTAAACTACAGTATGACAAATTGATAACTCGGAAAAAAAAGATGAAAAAGAGAAAGAGACAAAAGCAATTTTAAAAAATGGCTGAAAAGTTTTCCAAGCTTTTGAATGTCATCAAGCTAAAGATATGAAGTTGTATAAATCTTAAGCAAGATTTAAAAAAAAAGCTAGGTTTATTAGTTAGACTAATAAAAACCAAACACTAAGAAAAACTGTAAAGAACAGAGTACAAAAGACAAGTTGACTACAAAGAAGCAATGTGGTTTTTGCCAACCTACAACTTCGCACCTTGCAAAATTACCCATTAAAAAGGCAAGTAAAATAAACTACTTTCATACAAAAGCTGAAGGAATTTACTACCAGGAAATCAAGTAGACTGATCTCAGAACTACAGAAATAGGAAAAAACAATAGAGAAAAAAATGAAAAAATATGTAAATATTAATGTAAACCCCAAATTAATATCATTGATATTTATAATATATAAATATAAAACAACTGTATTAAATGAAAGACGCCAGACTATATACTACATGGCCTTCCGTCTCCCTGTCTCCCCCGCCTCACCCGTATATATAAAAGTCAGGTCTATAAAGACAAAGCATACTGCTACTGTCCAGAATAGCCAAGTCCACAGAACCCTTAAGAATATTAGCCTTTCTCAGAGGCTGGGGAAAAGGAACATGAAGAGTTACTGCGAACGAATAAGGAATACTTTCTGAAATGTTCTCAAATTAGACAATGGTGGCTGTTGACAGTTTTGTGAATATATTAAAAACAGCCTAAAAGTATACCTTAAGTAAATTTTATGACATCTATGTTAATTCTATCAAAAAATAGAAAATAGACTAAAAATTCCAGTTAGAATCAAAAGCTATAAGAGTAAGTTTTAAAAGTAACAATCGTATCCTAAAAAGCATAGGAACTTGAAAACAGAAGGGCACCAAAAGGTGGAACACAGAAGCAGAAGAAATAATAGCAACACTAACTTAAGTCAAAGTAGGCTGTAGGCAAAAGGTATCACTAGAGGTAAAGGAGGACGTTTCATAATGATAAAAGCATAATATTTATAAGTTGATATAATTTACATCCAATGTTGTAAGTAAAGTGGTCAACAAATAGCACAGTTTTTAAATACATAAGGCAAAATCTAAAAGAATAAAGAAAATTAGATAAATCTACAATCACAGTTTGGCAATTTGTTAAAAGATTTCTCAAGAATTGACAAAATAAGCAAAAACAATCATAAGTACATAGATGTAAATAATTTCCAATTTCAAATTTCCCATTTTCAACTAATATAGAGGGTTAAACCCAACAATTACAGAATTTATACATTACAGTTCTTTCAAATGGCTATGAAGCATTTGCCAAGATATTATATGCTAGGCAATAAATCAAGTCTCAATAGATAACAAAAAATATAATCTATGAATTATGTGTTTTGTGACTACCACTGAATACTTTAAAAATCAGTTACTAAAAGATAACTAGAAATTCCCCTAAGCATTCAGAAATTAAGAAATCCAATTCTGAATCATTCATATCAAATAAAATCAATGGAAATTATAAAGTATTTTTATCTGAATGAAGATACAATAGAAAAAAATGTGCAGGATACAATTAAGTATTTAAAGCAAAATTTGTAATTCTACATGCATATTGGTGGAAATAACACAAATTAAAATCCATGTTATTCCATCACAAGACGGTTGAAAAATATTAATCCAAAGAAAGGGTGAATAAAAAACATTTTTTAAATAAAACAATGAAATAGAAAGCAGATGTACAATAGAGAAAACAAAGAAAGACAAAAATTGATCAAGAAAAAACAAGATACAATAGAAAGAATGAAAAGAAAGCTTTAAGTAGGAAAGCGTATGGACATTAAAAATTCTAAGGGCAATAAGAACAATTTATTTCAATGTACGGTACTTGACAATTTAGTTGAAATAAATACCCTGAAATTCCCCAAAACTGAAACAAGAAATCAAAACATCTGTAATTTTATGGCTATGCAAGAATTTAAATCTTTAAGGAAAATATGGGTCCAAATGCATTCACTGGTGAATTCTTTCAAACAGTCAGGAAATAATAACATTTTTATATACATTCTTCTCAAGTATTAAAAAAAACCACTTCATGACCCGATCAATGAGGCCAAGCCTCATAACAAAAGCTGATAAAAATATTACCAAAAAATTACACTTTGATAACATGAACATAGCTACAAAACCTCTAAACAAAATATAAGCAAATCAAACTCAGTAACATACAAAACGATAGTGAGCAAGTGAGATTTGGTCCAAAATGCAAGTTGATTTAACATTCTAAAGTCAATCTCTATAAATGACCACAGTATTAAAGTGTGTGTAGGGGGGTTATATCTCATATCAATAGATAAGATTTAATATCTATTCATATATCTTTTTTTTTTTTTTGGTACCGGGGATCAAACTCGGGTCCTTGCGCTTGTGCAGTAGGCGGCGAAACCACTGACTTAAATCTCTGGCCCGCTATTCATATATCTTTTAAAAAGTATTTTAATGGAGGTTATTTTAAAAACACAGCTAACAAAATACTTTAAAAAGATGATTACTGAATGGTCTCCCACTGAATTCATGAGCAAGCAAGAATGTAATCTTCAACAAAAAACTGTAATTGAAGTCCTACTCGGTTTTTTTTTAAAAGGCAATGGAAAGAAAAAATAAATAAAAGTCATAAAAATTGCCAAGGAATGCTAGGGATTTAGCTAAGTGGCACTGTGCCTGCCTGGCAAGCACAGGTCCTGAGTTCAATTCCCAGTTCAGAAAAAAAAAAATTGGCAAGGAAAAACCAAAATTTTTATTATTTTAAGATAACATAGTATGTACATAGACAATGAAAAAGAGTACAATTAATTTAGGATTAATAAATTATAGTCCATATTAAATATGTTTATATATACCAGCAAATACAATTACTTACTATGGCAAAAATATGTTCATCGATAACAGACTAGTTTTTCACTATTTTTCATAAAATATTCCACAGAAAAACTGTTGCTGCCATTTGCAACAAGTAGATATTGACGTTGAGCAACAGATGTCAAAGAATATATGCTATATAATTCTATTTACATGAAGCTCAGTCAGATATAGAGTATGTGCTATATAATTCTATTTATATGAAATTCAAGGACATGCAAAACTAATCTATTGTGACAGAAAAAACACTAGTCACCTTTGAGGTGGGTGCTGACTCGGAGGGCCAAGGGTTGTGTCACATAAGAAAAACAGTCTTGATGGGATTGTGATTATATGAGTATATACACACATATAAATTCACCAAGCTACACATTTATAATTGGTATACTGTATTATATGCAAGTTATACTTCAATAAAAGTATAAAATAAAAAGGTTATTGACAAATGTTACATATTAGTATAATAGGTACAAAATTGTATTTGTGTACTATGCCATGTAATTTAAAAATCCACTCCTTAAAACTTAGTATTTACTTATTTCATTGATTCTCTTGTTGTGTTCTTTCGGTCTTAAAGTATCTGACTGTAGTTTCAGATCCAAAAGGGCACTATATTAAGGGCTGCCAACTATAAAACCTAAGTAACCTAATGTATTTTTTACAAGAATTTTCTGTAAACTATCTTCAGACTTGAAGATTGATATATTCAATCAAAAGCAAAAACAAGAGAGAAAAACATTTCCTTCAAATAGGTTATGATGGGCCTTACCATCTTGCTGCTTCCTTGGTTTAAAATTATGTAAACTGTTAAATGTTCAACACACACTCAATTTGTATTACTGAGTGGGATTCCTGCTTATATGTCATGAAAACTTGCACTGGACAGCTTTAAAGTTCCCCAGAGAAGTCCAAGTGAATTTTCCTTCCATCAGAAGGAAAGACTCCACCATTCCCAGAACTGCACCTCATGGGCTGTTCCCTCCAGGTACATCTTTTCCTTGGTCCCTGGAGCAAATTCCAAGCAGCAATGGAACTTTAATTCTCTCTTTTTATTCTCCCAATCTGTTTTTATTTCTTGTACTTTGCCAAGTTTGATTCTGGCTCTGCACCAATTACGGCCAGTAAGTTATTTCCCACTGAGGGTAACAAGGACCAGAAGAGTCCGTTTTAAGGTCTGGTGATCTGGTGATGCCTGGCTGATGGAAACAGGCAACTATTCTGTCAAAGACAACACAGAATTTGGTTTCTTAGTCAATTCTTTTCCATCTGTGTGAGAAAATGCCTCGATTCCACGGAGAGAACAGCTCTTTGAGGTAAGGTCCCTGTGGCCAATTTGGTGTTCTCTCTCCAACCAAGCTACAAGATTTCCACGCACATCTGTGAACCTGTCACTGATGAAAGCCATTACTGACCACCACAAGGTGTAATACATCAACAATCTACCTTCAGAGGATATTAAATTAGATCACAAAGCTTTTTAAAATATAGGCACTCTGTTTTGGTTCATTTATATAGACTACCATAACATATGCTTACATAAATCTAATATTCCCACAACTCCCCAAAAATAAACTAACATTAATGGGAACAGCTTACTGGAGTAAAAAAGGTACACAAATCTGGTGAAGCCAACTGAAACTGGGCTTTGGTCACTTCCAACTGGAAACATTTTATAAAAATTTTAGTAAGAATTATAATTTTATCAACAAAAAGGTATAAAGCAACAAAATTTTCATCCCATCTTCAATCTGTCCTTTTCCCACCTCCCAAGGTAATAACTTCCATATACATTCTCTACCTCCCAAGTAATCCATTTTATATATATATTCTTCTAAACTTTATGCATATACAAGGTATGATTTAAAAATAGTGTCTGGGCCGGTGATTTAGCTCAGTGGTTCTGGGGCCTGCCTCGCAAGCGCAAGGTCCTGAGTTTGATCCCCAGTACCAAAAAATATATATATAGTGTCTAAATTTTTTAAATATATTAGAGTAACAGACATACTGCCATTATTCCTCCTTGCTTTGAACATACAAAACTACTGTTCTTGGCCACCTTCTGAAGCAGTGCTGGGAGTCTTCTTTCAAGTGCTGTCATGGCTGCCTCAATGTTCTGAATTGGTTCAAAACATTTAACTTGCATGGTCATTTTGACTTTGGGGAAAGCCGGAAGTCACACAGTGCCAGGTCTGGTGAATAAGGTGGATGAAACATCATAATGTTTTTACAAGTCTCCTTTCCATTAGATGGCACTAGCAGCAGAATTCACTAAATTTTTTATTGTACTTTGTAAAGGACTTCCAGAACTGCTGCCGCAAGTAGCAAGAATAATGGGATAAGTACATTCAAAGTAAGGGAGAGAGAGTATTTTGAATGGGATTAATGGCAATGTGTCTTTTACTGTAATTAGTTTTTAAAATTTAAACACTCATTTTTTTTTTTTCCAGTACTGGGGATCAAACTCAGGACCTTGAGCTTTCGAGGCAGGTGCGGTGCCACTGAGCTGAATCCTGGGCCCATCATTGTATATTTTTATCACACCTTACATATGAAAGAATATATACAAAGGAAAACATAATGTATAAATATGCTACTTTCTAGTGTGTTTATACAGTTGTGTATCTTGCTTTTTTCTAATATAGCCTAAACTCTTTGGATCAGTATGTAGAATTTCTTTGTTGCTTTTTTACAAATGCATAATACTCTACTACATAGATATTCCATAATTTATTCAACCAGTCCCTTTCTAATGGACACTTCAATGATCTCCAATCTTTTGCTATTACAAATAATACGACATTAAATTTGTATATTTTTACATATGGAAAAGTGTGTCTATAGACAAATTCTTAAATGAAAAAATCCTTTTTACATATTAGTACATTTTTCTATTGGATTAAGCCTTTTCCTTACCTAGTTTTAGTGCTTTATATATTAAAGAAATTAATCCTTCACCTGTAACATAAGTTACAAGTATTTCTCCTATGTTGTCATTTGTCTTTTCTTATACTGTTTTTTGTAATGCAATATTTTACATTATATGTAGTTTAATTTCTCAATCCTTTCTTTTACAATTTTTGTGTTTGAATAATTCAAAATGCCTCCCCTGATGAGTTAAACCAAGGCAACTATATCCTCAACACAATGGCATGGCTAGAATTGGCAGGCCAGAGACTCTGATAAACTTCTCAAAGAGTAATGGCAAGTGGGATGCGCTGATAAGGAAAAGAGAAAAATGGAGGTTCAGTTGGCTACACTCTACTTCTCTCCCACAACAAAAGAGCTGTCTTTTTGTTGCCCCCAAAGTACTAACAAAAACTAAAAAGTTACTCTGTAAAAAAATTTAACTATGAACTAGAAGAACTGTGGCTCCAAGAACTCTTTGCACCTAAAGAAGCAAGGCTGAAGCTATATACACCACAGGATTGTAAAGGAACCATGGTAAGGGGAAGGCCAAAAAAGGCCCATATTTCACCTAGTTAAACATGGACAGCCAGGTGTGGTGGTGCATGCCTGTAATCCCAGCACTTGGGAGGATGAGGCAGGAGGATTACCTTGAGTTCAAGGCCAGCCTGAACTTACCTCAAAAAAACTGTATGTACTGTTCAGAGACCACACAAAATAAGAACAATGAGTGAATAAACTTCACTCAAAACTAAAAAAGATATAATGTGAATGTATTATGCACATATTTATATATGTATTTGTCTAAACATAAAGAAAACTTAAAAATGATCTTACCTCCTCTAACTGAATTTGGAAGATTAAAGATGGAATTAATGGGTTAAGAGAATAAGCATAAAATTTTAATGCCGGGCATGGTGGTGCATGCCTGTAATCTCAGCACTCAGGAGGCTGAGGTAGGATGATTGCCACTTGTTCAAAATCAGTTTAGGGAACACAGTGTTTTCAACGTTAGCCTGGACTACATAGGGAAACCCTGTCTCAAAAAAAAAAATCTTTAAATCACATAAATGTAAAGAAATAGATCATGAAAGGAGTGACAGACCTAACATGCAAATGTTTTCACAAGAAGAAGACTACTACAGATAGATAGAGAGGCAACAATTAGTCATAGTAAGTAACAAAATTCCTATCCTAATATAAACCTGTAGATTGAAAGTTACCGAACTCCAAGTTGAAGAATGGATGATAAAATACATGCAACTAAGGATAAAAAGAAAGAAAATCTTACAAGTATTTATACAGACAGAACAAGTTACAACTGCCTTATTTTAGATTATGAATACCCCAAAGGCCCATGTGTTCAAGGCTCAGTAGCCAGCCTGTATCCCTACTAGGAAGTTGTGAAACCTTTATGAACTGGGGCATGGTGGAGGAATTTATATCATTAAGTGTGGGCCCCTAAGGGGATATTGGGAGCCTGGCCCCTTCCAGTCTCTGTCTTTACTTCCCAACTGCCATGAGAGGAGCAGCCCTCTCCATCACACACTCTCGATCATGATGTTCTACTTTACCACAGGTCCAAAAGCAATGAGCCAAGTGACTAAAATCTCTAAACACAAAGCCTTCTTTTAAGGTGATTTATCTCAAGTATTTGTCACATCAATGGAAAGCTAATACACAAAGGAAAAAGAAAAAACAGATCGGCATTGGAACATGTAAAGGAAACTGTAGTATACCACCCATGGAATTTACATGGACAAAACACTCAAGAAAATACCAAGAAACAGGGCCGTGGATTTAGCTCAGTGGTGCCACTGCCTGCCTCACAAGTGCAAGGTCCTGAGTTTGATCCCAGGTACCAAAAAAAAAAAAGAAAATACCAAGAAACAAATGATCCAGATACACTAAGATAAGATGGGATGAAGAGGAAAGGAAACAACAGTTAATATATGCAATTAAATCTGAATGAAAGGTAAGAAACAGTAAACTATCTCAGCAAAACACTAAGGCTCAGGGTTTGGATAGAACTGGGATAAACAAAAGAGATGCAAAACTCTCATATAGGGTTAATGAAATTGAGAAAAAATAAGAAATAAAAATGTCCTAAAGATCTAATGAAAAAGAGAAGAAAGGAGAAAAGTAAAATCCATGACAGGCAAAACAAAACATACAGGTAAAAGAAATTATTTGATTTCAAATAATAATAGAGAAAATACATACCTGAATGAGAACACAAAAAAATTAATCGTAAATGACAAGTAAACTTACAGGAGAAATTCTAAAATGATGTTTCTGAGGTTTTGTTTGTTCTGACTATACTCTTGCAAAGCTAGATGATTGATGTATTTTATTTTAAAAGCAGAAACTGACTGTATTTATAAATGCAGCTTTAAATGTGGCAGATTTTGTAAGTTTGAAAGTGCAACTGACTGATGGAGTTTAGTGTTTAAGTGAAATACAAAGGTTTAAAAAAATAAGTTTTGCACATTTAAGTAAACAAGTTAATAACAAGTAACTTTTATGTAGTTTTATATAGTTTCTGTGCTCTAAGGCCCTTGATGAACATGAAAAGCCTCATAAAAACAAATAGAGAAAGGCCAGCCTTGGACTCCATCCCAAAGTGCTTAATTACTGAAATACCAAGAAAGTCTTGTACTGACATGCCTCATGGTAAGGACAGATTCACTTCACAAATTATAAAGACAGGCTAATGGCTAACCTCTAATACTGCATACAATTTTCTGAGACTAAGGAATATTCACAACAGACTCTGTTGATTAAAATCAAAGTCATTATTTTTCTAATGCTGATAGAGGTTTGGGGTAAAAATTGTATTTAATGCTTAAAAAAATCTTAGGGGTTAAACTAAGCCCTACATCTTATCTTTCAGGGTACAAAGCAATATAAATATCATCTTTTTTGGTAATATGCACAATTTTTTGAACATTATATATAAAATATTATTAAGGATGACAAGACTATGAAAACTCACAGTATAAAATGGGCCTGGGTAAAGTATTGGGATGGATAGTCACCCTTCAAAGTGCATAAAAACTGGGAATCACAAAGTCAAGAATTTCTCCAGAAGACAAAAGAATCATAGTTAAAAAGCAAAAAATTGTTGAAATTGCTTCATGAGTTTCCAGAGGAATTAGCCATTATAGTACATCATCTAAAAATCAAGAACCTAGAATAATGTAATACACTACTACTGTCGCCCTCATTACCTAATTGAACTATGCAGTATCCATTTGTGGCTTCCTTCCAAGCAAGGCAGAGAAGGAATAAGACAACTACTCAAATAGTACATGAAATGTTACTCGTCCTATAAAGCTATAAATAAAGACATCCCTCCCAAAATTAAAGCATGTTCACCAAATCATCCAGCTTAACTAGTCAGATCAGAAGATACTCTTCTCAGACAGAATCAGTTGTCTTAAATGAAGATAGAAGCAAAGATGTGGCTGAGGAATTTAAGCCTCATAGACTAAAGGTACACGAGTTTTTAAAATGTTTAGTTGTACACTATATCATCGCTGTTTCACACTGTACGACGTACTTGCTAGACTGTATCTACCAACAACATGATGTTAAAGAAGACAAACAAGATTATAAGAATAACACTTACAGTGGACATATCAAAAATATTTCTGTAAAACTAGTCGTTCACTTTCACAGTCAGTTATACCTGGGATCAAAATTTTGCTCTACCATGTATAAAATTTAACTACACAGTAACAACATGGGCTATATGGCTCTTTCAGCTATAAATTCTTCATCTGGAAAATAGAAAAATTAATACCCATTTTATAGATCTGATATGCATTTAACAGATAGACTATATAACACACTTGGCCTAGGACACTGCATGTGCCAACTCCTAAACAAAGTTTTCTTACTTGAAAGTTTAAAACATTTACATTTTTCCTTTTCTATTTTGTGGAGCCCTTTCTGACTTAGAGAATAATTTTTCTAATGATCTCTATAAGGACTAGTCTACTCTGAGGACTTTGATGGCCTCCAAATAATCTAAGCACTATTTTACCACAGTGAAAAGACAAATAACAACACAGATTATTAAGTTCATAGTAAAAATGAGAAATCTGACGATGAGAGGTCTGTCAGTGGAAAAGTCTGAACCACTGCCATGCACGTAGGTAATTTATCACAGTATTAGAAGTAGTAAAAAGTATCCTTCCTTTCCTTAAATCAAGATAAAAAAATAAAGGTATTCCAAAAGCTACTGGACAAACATTAGTCCCCCATAAGTACAATACTTCCTTCTGAAGCACAGGGTGTGGCTGGAACCATCAGAAAACTACTCTAGATGCGAGATGATTTTACTCTTTTAGCCATGGTGCTAGAGTCAACTTAAAACCTAGTTTAAAAGCTATTCAAGGAAAAAGAATAGCACACAATCTTTGTCCTCATCTCATTAACTCATGTGTGGGTGCATGAGTGGAAATGCAGCCAATACATCAGTATGGCCTAGCATATTAGCAAAGATTTTAAAGAAACACATTAAAACTCCAGTGTACACTTTTTTATCATTCAACTGACTGTATAGAAACAATTCTCATACAACACAGTCTACTATTTGGTTCTCTCATTTTACAGCTGTGGCTCCTCCCATCCAACCCTTCACCTTCCACACCCACAAGCATTTTTCTGCCGGGCATTTCAGAAGGAATGTGTGGTGCAAGTTGTGAAAGACCTCCACGTTTCCTCATGCCTTGCTGCTGAACAGGTGAGAAACACTACATGAAAATGAGCCTTATCCATATCTCTTTGGGCACTTGTAAACAGAACAAGCTCAAATCTCAAAAGACATATTTAGTTGGGAAAGCTATGGTGATATTCAGATAGGAAATATAACTAAACAGAGAAAGTGCCCTGTGGTATCACACTTTCCTAAAACAAGGCATACACTAGCTCAGTTTCTGGAATTCATATGCTACTTCCCAAGAAAAGAAAGGCTCAGGTTTATACAGACTTGCTTTTAACTGTCAAAATCCCAGAGAGACTCTGGCTGCCTAACAAACAAGTCTAAGATTACAGCACCAAACCTACTGTTAAGCAACAACAAAATAATTTCCAAATGTTTTCTTCCTTTGACAAATACCCCAGAATAATTTACACAATGTTATGTTGGGTCAAACAGTTTTAGTACAAAGAAAACATAACAAATACACACTGTCAGTGAGACATTCTATTATAAAGTAGGGGACACTGTACGTGTAACATAAGCACACCTTGAGAAAGAAGAGACTGACTCAAATAAGATAGGCTAAGTTAATAAGAAATCTGAGAAAAAATCTGAACACTGAATTATTCTTTTAAAATTTAATAAGTATTTCTTATTCATTTTAACACCTGATTAACAAATTCAGTGTGTGCTAGCAAGAATCCCTAACATTCAATTCTGTCAGTAAGCCTTGGCTTTAAACAATAAAACTTTGTAGATAGAGAAATCCTTTACCCTGAGATTCTTTTTGAACATTAAACATAAAGACAGGATCTGATTAAAATGATATGTTCACTTAGCCACATACTCAGGGAAAACTGTAAAAGATGTTTAATTGGCCATGTGGGTGGCAATGATAATACCTAGTGCAAACTTTGAGTTTTTTTAATGCTAGCAATTTAATGCCTCCAAAGGTTAAATTGCTAACCCCACATGAAAAGAAAAGCCAGAGCAAAGCTTCCTAAAATTTGTAACATTACAGCAGAATACATACCCAAATGGTACTATTTCTACAAGCTGGTATACCTCTTTCTTAACAAATGCCTCTAAATTTTGAGACCTGCTTAACCAGGAGACATCCTCTAAAAACTTTCAACTATGAAGTTACTACTAGAGATTCAAAAACCTAGAAAGGTTTGGGAATGGGATGTGATATAAGATCAGAGAGAAACATAAGGATCAAAGTCACAAAACAACGAATGTGTTTTATATGGCAGGCAGGCGCGCACACACACACACACACACACACACATCTATCTGTAGGGACAGGAGTCTGTAGACAAAAAATAAATCAGGGGCCTCTTTAGGTCTTCTAGCTAATACTGACTAGAAGGAGTTAAAAACAAACTTTACTAGAGAGTTTCCTCTGGGAAGCAAGTCAAAGATAGGGGTAGAAAAAGAAAGAGAAAAAAAAAAAAACAGATAAAGGCACCAAATGGCCTTGGGACTTGCACCAAGAGACGAGAAAAAAGATCTGACAGGCAGGACACAAAGAGAAAGCCAGGTGCACAAATGATAAGCCACCCCCCACCTCCAATAGAATATAAGGGAAAGGGGTGCTGACTAACTTTAAGGCCATATGTACTCACACCTATGCACTAAAATATACATGTGTATTCACTCTAGAGTCACTGTATTATTTATTCTAGTGTCATTATAGAGTACAACACGCCCCCTTACTAACTCTAAGCTAAGCGAGAATAAGGTATTCCCTTGCCAAGTAGCAGCCCACCCCAAAGATAAGGCATTAAAAGGTACCATCAAGGACAAGAAAAACAAAACAGACAGAAAGAAGCTGCACATAGACCACTGGAAGAAAGGACGTTAGGCAGAGGAGCCCAGAAGCCAATCCAGTATGGAAAGCTCCTAGTGAAGGGGAGTCATTCATCTCCCATATAAAAATTGCTGAGAACAAAGGGCCCCATAGGTCCTCCATCTTCCCAGAGCCCCCTCCCTAATTCTTTCTTTTCGGGGTAGCTATCTATCTTCTCCTTCCTCCCTCCTTTTCCTCTTTACAAGTAGTGTCTACTTTTTGTTAAATTTTGTCCCCCTTTTTATTCTTGGGACTGAGTTATGATCCGGGTGGGCTGCCCGAACTGCAGAGCATGGTGCTCAGCCCGCAGATGCAACAAATCTATCTACCTCTCTGCCCACTCCCTCTCTCTCTCCAGAATACATTCTAAGAAAAAGAAGATGAAAAACCTATTAGATACAAATTCAGATCAAATCTGTTAGACACAAATCAAGACACAGATTGCAGTCTCTACCTGAAATTCCTGAAATGCTACTACAAAACCTGTCTAACATCTTTTCTTCCTGGTGTTCTAACAAGTCACTGAAAACACCTTTTACAAGATCAGGGCAAGTTGTGGGACAAGGAATGCTACATACAATTCAAAACTTGTCCCCTCCAGACCCAAGCCTCCCCCCAGAAAAAGGAAAGTTTTATTGGAAAAAAGTCTGAAACTCAGAAGATGAAAAAGTTGGGGAGGACAAAAAGACAAAGGGTGAGTGTAAGGGGACCTCCTTAATTACCTGAAATTCTGTCCCCTTTCGCCCTCTTCACCATCAATCAGCTGGGTGGTAACTTCAGATTCCAACCAAAAGACACTGTCATCCCCAGAAGTGCTACTCTCGCTGTCTGTCTCCATTTTGCATTAAAACAAATTTAAACCTCAAGGCATGAGCTAAAGAGTACCCACATTCAGGTGGCTCTGCCCTGCTAATGTACACTACTGGCAGTAGGTGATGGTGCTGGTTTCATGACAGCTAGGGTTCAGACAGGAAATCCCTGATGCACACTCACTGCTCCTGACTGCACACCTGTCACACCTGGACCCTCCCACTGCCTTGGGCTCTGTGACCTACATAGCCAAAAGCAGAGTCCAAATAAAAGTGACTTTTCATTAATTATCCATTTTGAAAAGTATTTTTCAGAAAAAAATTAGTTGAATAGTTGAATATAGATTTTATTTGTATTATTTTGCAATCTGAGACTTAAGAAAGGCAAACAGAAAAGTAGGAAGGACAAGCACAGATAAAAGTCATTTGGGGAAGGCTCAGTGAGAGGCACAGACCTCATGGTTAGGACGACCATGATTAACAGAGACTGTAGTGTCTAGGGACCTGCCAGCTTCATGAATTCTAACATCATACCTATCATTCCTTCCCTACAGCAATACTCCCATATACACCTTTGGTCAAGGACCTAAACTCACACAGAAAAGCTCACTCAGACCACAGTTCATTAAAGAAGAGTAAGTGTCACAAGGTGAAACACACTTACAATTACATCAAACAAGAACATGCAAAAACTTTACTTATTTAAGCTGCAAATGTCCACTATGGAAATAAAATGACTTACTGGGAAATGAGTAAAAAGTATAGCATCTGTTTTACTGTCACCAGTACATATATGACTCAGAAAACAGCCACGCTGTTCCAACCCCTGACCTGTCAGCCAGATGGTCATAGTTGTTTTCTACAGAGCACTGACTTTCCATTAAATCTGACCAGATTTAAAAGTGAGAAGAGGAGGAGAAAAGAGAGGAGGAGGAGGAGGCGGGGAGGGGGGAGGAGGAAGAGAAAGGTGAGCAAGGGAGGAAGAAGAAGGGGGAGAGTTCCCCTGCCTACCTCTGAAAATATGGAAAATGACTTGTAGATGATTTTGCTTATGTAACAACCTTTCCTTCCCACACAACTACAAGTTATATAATATACACTGCTTTAATCTTGCTGCTTAAAAATGTATACAGCTTTAGTCTACTTGATAGAAACTACAATTTGTTATCTAGCTTGGAAATACAAAACAAACTATTCTTGATAGCAGGTGATTTGGATTTCTTAATATTTTACATGGAGACATCTTGCAAAATAATCTAGTTTCATGTAAGATAAATCCATACCAAATTTTCATCTGAATAATTTCAAAAAATTAAAAAACTGATTGATCTATCTTATAAATCCCTTATCACCTTCCAGAGGCTCTGAAGAGGTGGAAATTAAAAGTCTTCCTCACTTCATCCATTAAAATAAACACCTGACAGGTCAGAAATTTATATATAAAAATACAAGGATAAAAGAATATCATAGGAAAGCTTTTATCATCTCACAATGAGAAAGTCTTGAAACTAATACACCACTGTAATCCCCATGCTGGAAGGCTGAGGCAGGAGGATTACAAGTTCAAGCCCAGCCTGGGCAACTTAAGAATTTGGTGAGCTTCTGTTTCGAAACATAAAAAGGGACTAAAGATGTAGCTCAGTATAAAAGCCCTGGATTCAATCCCCAGTACTAAAGAGGAAAAAAAAGGGCCAATATATGTCACTATATAAAAATTTTTCAATCTTTTACAATGACAATAAAAATACTATAAGCAAAGTCAAAAATGCAAACAGAAAAAAATATCACAATGGGTTAATTTTTTAAATATATAAAGAGCTCCTACAAATCTCTAAGATCCAAGAACCCAAAAGGTAAATAGGCAAAAAGTATAACTGGAAAAAATACAAAAGTACCTAGAACAAATGAAAATCTATTTAAACTCACTCATAATAGAAATATGGACAAACACACACACACACACACACACACAGTGGTTTTAAAAAAAAAAGTAACCAAATAAGATAAATTTTTCAAAGATTTTAACACTAGATGAAGACATAGAAAAATAAATACGTGTGCAGTGTGGACGAGATTTGAAACTGGTACAAATACTACATAGGGGACTTGGCAAATTCCACCAAAATACAAAATGCACATCTATTTAGCCCTGCAACCTTCTTGTCTTGGAAACTATCTGAACTTCATAGGGAGAAAAGATAAATAGAAACATTCATTGTACTATACTTTGTAAGAGCAAAATAAGAGCCAAAATGGCAAAAATAACCTAACTTGCTCACAAAGATATAAGCAGATAATTTAATTATTGAATATGGAATGGAATGCTACACAGATGTGTAAATGAGAAGATAAATCTGTCTTGTTTGTCATGATATGGAACAAATCCTAAAGACACACTATGAAGGCAAAGAAGGAGGAGGTAAAGGTATGAGATGTGCAGTATGCCACCACTCACATTTTCAAGGAGAAACACATGTGACCACAGTGCCTCAGTATTTCTATGCAAGGGCAGCATCAACAACAGTGCTGTCTCCTGAGGAAAACGGATGGAGAAGAGAAATAAAGGAAGAACATTTTCCACTATGTTGTGTATATATATTCCTTGCAAAAAAAAAAAGACTATAAATATATTTTGTTCCTCACCAAAGAATCTAATTTTTAAATACTATTTTATTAAAAATGTAGATTTTTTTTTATTCTTAACAATATTAACTCCTTCAATGTGTTTTCATGAATCCTATTCACCTTTTCTTTTGATCCTTTCTTTTACTCCTTCATTATCATAGCTGAGTCACCTCACTTCTGCAAGACCTTTCCATGGTGAAGAAGTGAACTGTGAAAGGTATGTTTATATAAAGCACTGACTGAGAGTCTGGTTTACATAAGACCACTCTGGAATCCTGCTGCGATTTTCAAATCCATCCCAAGATACCCGTTTCTTCTGCAAATATGCAATGTATAACTACAAACAAACTACACAGACCTAGGCTTCTCACAGCCTTCACTATGCTATCAGAAATTTTTAAAACTGTTTTCAACTTCAAAATCAGTGTGTATTTCTGTTTTCTGTTCTCTTCTTCAGGAACCAATGAAAATTGAGCAGAAATGAACAGTAACAGCAGGGACAAGGGATGGAACAACACAGAGTTTCACCAAGGTACCAGAGTCTGAGCAGGACCAGGTCTTCCTGAAGACCACAAGATGACTCTGATCCTTTATTCCCTGATGTGTTTAAACACTAAGCAAATTTCACTCCCCAACAAGCTCTGGTGGGGAGCGAGTCCTGACTTAACCAGGGAGTTTATAACTAGTTCATTTCCTCCTCCCTCTTTCCCCTAACCCTACCCTTTCCTCCTCTTCCTCCTCCTGCTGAAGGAAAAGGAAATGCCTCATCTCAGGGCAGCAGGAGGGAAGCATTCCCAGGTTAAAATTCTTTTCAAGAGTAATGTGGTTTAAAAGTGGCTTGTTTCTCTAGCATTAGTAGTAGTAGTAGTAGTAGTACTAGTACTAATAGTAAAGGAGTAGTAACAATGGCAAACCCAGAGGACTTACTTTATGTGGCAGGCAAGCACTATGCTGAGCCCTTACATAATGACCACATAATTCTCATGATTATAAGATAGAAGTCATCATGACCCTCATATTACTGGTGAAGAAACCAAAGCTTGGCACAGTCACTTGTCCAGGGTTATTCGGCTCATAACATTTGCATTACAAAAACTTTCCAAAACTCAGCCTAAAATCTTACCACCAGAAAATGGTTATTTCTGTGGAAAGCACATATGGTTTTCATTTTGGTCCACATTCAGCTGATCACCCTGGCACTCCCTTATGTGATAGTTATGTTATTATTTTCTTTTTGAGGAGTGGGAGATGAGAGAATAGATGCTCCAACCTACATTCAATTTTCTATCCCATTTCTCAGATATCTACCTATGTAGCTAAACACAGTTTACATTGGGGTTACTACTGGGGGCTCCAGACAGATCACACAGCAAAGCAGCAGCTCAGCAGGGACTCAAGGCTGCCATACTCTCATTTCAGCACCTGTTTTCTCCCACCATAACTCTAGAACCATTTTTCTCCATTTTTCCATTTTTCATTTTTCTCAATTTTTCATTTGTTCAACAAGTGCATGGTATATAGTAATGTCTCCATAATTAGGCACCAAGCATGACTGTAAATACAAATACTGTATACCAAATATACTCCTCAGAAATGTAATGTTAAAGGTGTGAATAATATGTGATGAGTGTAGTGTGTATATACAATTGTATTAGAAAGAATTACAAGAATCCTAAATATTTCCAATGACTGAAGATGTTCCTACAAATATACAAAGTACAATATATAATGTACAAATATCATCTTTTTTAAGTATAGTATATTTATACTACTTAAGCAATTATTCTAAATGTTATATTAGGTATGCCTTTGTTTTTTATAACAGTCATCTCTGTAGGTAATTTCCTACATTGGAATAGTTAACTTTACAAGAACTATATTTTTCCTTCTTTATTACAGAATACTCATGCATTCTAAATCAGTTTGTATTAATATTTGAATTCACAGCTATATCTGAAGGACAAAGAATTCTTATGCATACAATGACAAATAGTCATAAAGATATCAAAAAATAATGCAATAAATTTAATCTGATCCTCTACTGGTCACCTTAAACAGAAAAGGTCTTCCTACTTAGAAAATGGAACATTTTGTGTTACAGAAGATTTTGTTCTATTAAATATACATATATTCAAAGAGAGACTTAACTTTGTACCGTTACAAAAGCTAAATGAAAAAAATTTTAATGGCTGTCCTAGCAACATACCTTTCCCTTGGCAGACATAGGCTTAAAAATATTCAATTTCAAAAAAATATAAAATTGGAAAAAATAGTTTTCCATAGAAATACAAGTATTTTGACATCAAACAGACTTGGGCTCAAAACTTATCTATGCCATTTACAAAGAGTCTGGTAATCTCTAATGTAGGAAAAATAATAAAATGTAAAGTTAATGTATGGATGAGAAATTACACAGTATAGGTAAGGTCCTCAATTAACGATAGCTATAATCATCACTGAAACCAGAGAATCGTTTCATTATTATGATTATATATACGAATTTAGAAATAAAACACTTTAATCTGTAAATCTTTTGCTTTTTAAAATCTTAACACTAATTTCTATCATTGTTTAAAATAAAATAATAATCTAATGAATAAAAGCCCCAACTAAATTAATAGATTGTATTCTACTTAATTGAATCTGTTCCGTAACTGTGAAGGATGGTAAATAATTAAAACAGAAAGGTCATATTCTAGTCCCATCTCATCAATACAAGAGTTACAAAGTAAGTATAGTAGGCCCTCTTATTCATAGGAGGTATGTTCCAAGACCCCCAGGGGATGCCTAAAAATGCAGACAGTACCCAAACCCCATATATGCATGCTATTTTTTCTATTAATACATATCCATGATAAAGTTTATAAATCAGTCAAGGAAGACAACAATAACTCACTATAGATTTTAGCAACTTCACCATACGATTTTTTTCATTCCTTAAGTAAAGAACTTTCACTTTTCACTTAAAGGAAAGATTTTATAGCTTCTCTTTGACATATCCAAGTTGCCTGCATCACTACTCTTGTACTTCGGGGCTATATTACATAAGGGCCATTTGCACACAGCACTGAAATACCTTAACAGTCAGTTTTTAACCAAGATGGCCACCGAGTGACTAACAGACTGGTAGTGTATACAATGTGGACACATTGCACAAAGAGATTACTCACATCCTGGATAGGTCACAGCAAAATAACAAGAATTTTCATCATACAACTCAGAACTATTCACAGTTTAAAACTTACAAATTATTTCTGGGACTTTCCATTTAATATTTTCAGATCTCTGTTGACCCAGGTAATGAAAACCATAGAAATTAAACTGCAAATAAGTGGAATCTACTGTACAAAATAAAATTACGTCAAGATAATTCAGCATGGCATTTCCAGTCTTCTTAATAAGCAGTATTAAGTGGAAACTTCACAACTTTATGAATAAGTTCTCTCAAAATTCAAACTGAGATGGTCTGTTGTTTTTAAGGCTTTGTCTTTCAGTGCAATAAGAAAAGATTAAAACCATACCTTCTGGTATTCAACTATAAAAAGTGTGAAATATTTATTACTAATGTTGAAATTTGCTTTCAATAAGTATATAATCTGAGGCTATAGTCTCATTAGATCACTAACCAGCTACCCTCAATTATTATACATGCTAGAATCATGTTGTGCATACTGAAAAAGAAAACTGCAATAGTCAGTCTAACTAGACCCCATCTACACAATTTTCAACCACCACACTATAGACTACTTAGAAACAAAAACTAAAAAAATCAGAGAACATTACAAAGAGTCTGATTCCATTATTGTAAACAAAACAGTATTTTAATACACACAAAGGTTTTAAAAATTGGGAAAATCAAATACTTCCTACTTCCATCTTCACCTCTATTATAATACTTTTAATTTTTTAACAGAAACATATATTAGCTATTTAACTTTTTAAAGTTAACAGCATGAATTAAAAGATCCATTCATTTCTTCTCTTGAATAGTTGAACACTAAGTTTTCCCATCCCATATACCACAGAAATCAGTGACAAATCTTTATGGAATATATATTTCAATCATGTCCTGGAAAATTTAGGTTCTCAGAGTAAGGAATATAATAAACACAACATAAAAAATAGAAAGGTTGGGGATATAGCTCAATAGTACAGCACTCCTGGGTTTGATCCCCAATACTACAAAAATAAGATAAAGCAATGTCCATATAGACAGCAATATTTGTACACTCAAAAGTAAATCAAAAACAAAGAGAGGAGATGAAAATGAGCAGAGGAAAACAGCAAATACAAGTATGTAGCCTAAATAACTAAGAAAATCAAACAGATTTCCTTTGGGATCTCAGAATTATGGAATAAATATACATCGCAGGATATAAGAATTCACTTTTCTCTTCTATGTATTTACCATTCCAACCTATGAAGAACTAAAGTGAACAGTATTCACACATTAATAAAGAAATCCAATGCTAAGGAAAAAATATGAGAAAAGGAAAAAATGGAAACAAAGTCTTTATAAATAGGGAGGGGTGAAGGAGTTGAAGGGAGGGCAGGGGAATGGGGAAAAAAATAAGAACCAAGATATATCATGTGAAGGTACAAATTCCCAATGATGAATGTCATCATAGTGTATACCTAAAATGTACCAATAAACTTAACGAGAATATATATATATATATATATATATATATGAATGAAATCCAATGCTGATAGTTGTAAGTACAGAGATTGCATCTACTTGATGTTGAATTCAACAAGCTCACAAAGTTCAATCCAAACACATTAACAGTGAAAGACATAAGGAAGTCTTATGTAGAGGAAAAAAGAATACGCTTTTGGCATTTCCATATGCCACCAAGTGAAATTAGAGGCTACAGAGAGCACATATCTTCCTAGCCATGGGCACAGAGAACAAGCATGTTGTATTAACTTCAGCATTCTACTGAATTGGGCAGATCCAGTAAGTAACGAAAGTATCTGCTTTATCAGACATACTAGACAAGACATTTCAACCACCTCCTCAGACTGAGACACTTATCATTTTTGCCTTCAACCTACAGATAAAGTAAATCAAAGCTATATAATTGTTAATAATGTCTGGAAAAGTAATTTTTGTAGCAATGCATTAAAGGCTACTAATATACAGTATTTACATGTAGTGATTAAATGAAAAAAATTTTTAGATGTAGCTGGACATAGTGTTACATGTCCAAATTCCCAGAACTCTGGGAAGCTAAAGTAGGATTGCAAGTTCAAGCTCAACCTAGGCATCTTAGTGAGGCACTGTCAAAATTTAAAATGTAAAGGGGAAGCAGGATGTAGGTCTGTGCAAAGGCCCTGAGTTCAAATTCCTTTATCACCCCCCCAAATTAGTAAAATGTAATAAACTTTACTAGAACCAATCATCTTTTTGAACAGCTACTAGATAGTAAAACCACATTTCTAGATGAAAGGGAATCTATAGGACTAAAGAAATAGGCCACAATTAATGTATAAGTATAGTAAATTAGTATAGGATAGGAAATTAGTGACTGACTGTATCACAACTGATTTACAGTTCTTGTAAAGATAATAAATGTTGAATATCCTTCAATAAATGCTGAACTAAAGGAACTAATATTTTCTGAGCAAATATTGTGTCTAAATATACACAGTGAGATAGGGATGAAGAAGGCTACATTGCTTTCAGAAATTCAGGGCCCTAGAAAACTGGTCTTGGTAAAAACTGAACTGTATGTATAGCTCTCCTGGTCACCACTGTAACTGGACCTCCTCCTAACGCTAATGATATTGCAGAAACAAATACACTCTTAGTCACTTTCTCATCAATGAGACACAGCACCCAAAATCTACAACTTAAAGGAGAGGTTTATTTGGGTCCATGGTTTTTAGAGATGCCAGTCCATAGCTGGCTGGTTCCAAGGCAGAAATGACATGGAAGGGTGACAATGGCAGCCAGGAAGCAGAGAGAAAAGAGAAGACCTGTGGTCATGCTCCAGGTGACCCACCCCTTCTGACTAGACCCCACCTTCTAACAACATACTCAACTATAAACTCATAATCCAATCACCTTCCAAATGCACAAGACTTTGGAGAACTTCCCAAATCTAAACCATTGACAAATACTAAATGCAAATTCAATTAATAATAATTGGGGAGAAATCAAATGACCTACACAGACTCTACTTCAACAGGAGATCTGGGGTCAGGTAAGGCAGGGACTAGGGTCAATAACTGAGGCTACACAAAAAGCTTGTGGGCTTCAAAAGCTCAGAGTATTGTATAAACTTATTAGAGTTGGGCCAGGGATTTAGCTCAGTGGTTCCGCCACCTGCCTCTCAAGTGCAAGGACCCGAGTTCAATCCCCAGTACCAAAAAAAAAAAAAAAAAAAAACTTATTAGAGTTTACCCTGCACAAAACTACTTGAAGAAATACCAATAAATCAAATATTTTAAATCTGTTTTACCTACAAGTACAGTGAGCTTCCCTGATACTTCATTTTCAAACAACTCCTTCTACTAAAAGCTGGTTTCAGAAAGAAGTGCCTTTAGCAACCCCACTGCAAAGCTTATTCTGCATGCTCCTCTGCAACTCCCCCAGAGAGGGTGTCAAGGGTAAAAGTGAGAATCAACAATGATTAGGTAAAATATTAAAGGCATTCAATGACTTACAAAATTACAGGCAGTCTTCTCAAATCACAATCCTCTCATTCTCAAGTGGCAGATGCTAAAATCTATACTTCTAAATACTTGAGGTATATTACTATTCTGATTACTGTAAGTATAATGCTAGTTAATTTTATTATTGTAAAAAGGAAAATTAAGTTCCTATTCATTTAATTTCTTTCTCTCATTTTCCTCATATGGAAATTTGTTTTGGTAAATGTTTTCAATAGCAATGATAATAAAATGAATCTTTTGAAGAATAAAATATGATAAAAAAGAAATTACTATAGATAGCACTTCACAAAATAGATGTATAAACTTTAATGATACATAAATTAGACATTGAGTATCTGCCATTTTTTCAGAGCTTACTGGAACCAAACATCAATATTACTATCTGTGGTACTCTTCATCTGATGTTTTCAAAAGGAAAAGTGAACACAAAGCACCTTTTCTGATGGCTCAAGAGTATTTGCAAGATAATGAGGTTTTTTCTAAAGTGTCAATTCTGAATCTTCTTCAAGTTATATTCCTATTCCCTTGTGATAAGCATATTTAGAAATGGACCTAATATTGCTTACTAATACGCAATTCAGTAAGATACAGTTTCACAATTACAGATAATATTGAAGTTACAAAGTGATTAAATGAAACACTTCATATAAAATACCTATATAAGACAATATCTGTAATCAGTATATGGTTAAAAAATTGAAGATATAATTTTTTTAAAAAGAAGATGTTCCATCATGCCAGACTTGGATCTACTAAAATGTTTAACTCCTTTAGAAGAGGAATCAAAATGCTTAGTAAATTAACCTGCTATTTTATTTGTTCATGGTACACACTAAATACTCTGATGTTACCCTTCATAGCCAACTACTATACTCCTTTAACACTATGTACTTACACTGCTGAATTTAAATATTTTGATTTTTTTATTATAAAAAATTTCAATCATGTACAAAAGTAGAAATGACAGAAAAACCACCAAATATCCATCACCCAGCTTTAACAATTAACAATGGCTGATCTCATCTCTACTCCCACTCTTTCCCACCTCAATGGATTATGAGAAAATCCCATATATCATATCATATTTAATCCTTAATTCAGCACGTATGTCTAAAAACCACTTTTTAAAAAATACCTAAACAACTACTTCATCTAAGGAAATTAACCAGTAAATCCTTATCAGGAATATCCAGTCGATGTACGGTTTTCCAATTTTCATCAACTTTTTTTGTTTTTTAACAATTCACTTATTTGAATCAGAGTCCTCACGTGATATTCTGGTTGGCAGGATAAGTCTCTAAAGTCTCCTCTCTTCCATTTTTTATTGTCACATATTGTTTGGAAAAAACCCAGGTCTTATATACTATTTGGCACTCCGCATCTTGCTGATTATGTCCCAATACTGTTGTTCTGCAGGTGCCTCTGTCTCTTACATTCCCTTTAAGTCGTCAATTCTTAAAAACCATATTGAATGCTTTAGCTTGATGCTTTCTGCCTTTATCTACCAGTCTTCTAAAATAGATCTTTATTAGATGAAAAACAATATGGTAAAATGCTAAAAGAAAAAAAAAAGTGACCAAAGGGCCACAGATCACCTGTTGCTGTAGTGTTTAATCAACTATAAGTACTCAGCTAGCCAAAGAATAGCACGGTAAAGAGCTTCAGACATATTTAGACTTCTAGCCCAAACTAGCTATTCCATCTCCGCTGCCATCTCAGACACATCTATGTCCTCCCACACTGTCTACAAGGACAAGGCAAGATATGTGCACATCTGAACAACCTATGACTACTACCAAGGCCAAACCTACTCTATTTGCCATGCTGATTACTTTGTATCATTTTAGAAGAACATGATAACAAGGATGTGAACTATCTATTATCTTTAAAGTAGAGGATACAAACATTATAAGCATTCCTATACAGGCAGGAAAGACCAACAATTTATATCCTAAAATGAAGTCATCAAGTACATGAAAACCAGTTGATATTCAAGAACAACCAGTCTAGAATATTAAACTTTGTTTACCAACTCTTAAATGTTAAAGATTTAAAGATTAGTAGGAATCAAGAGGCCAAAGAAAGATTTAACATAGCAAGCTATATATCTAAGAAAACACGGATTCATTATTTAAATAATGTAAAGTGATGGGCATTAATTAACTTTCATGAGAATGGAAATCCATGTCAGTTCTAAGTAATATAGTTTTGCAAAGGAGAACTAGACCTTCCCCTGTCCCTTCCTCCAATGAGAGAACTGTTACTACTTGGCTAGCATCTCAGCATATTCAAGTCTACAAAACATTAAACAAGCATAGAATCTGCAAGAATCAACTCTGCTCACAAACTAACAAGAAATCCTGCAATAAACAAATGGAAAGGACAATTAATTCATCAGGCGCTGTTTTACCGCCTCCTGAAGCAACCTGCTGCTTCCAGATGTAAAATACAAAATACATGCCAGTATAATAAAAATATCACCTTACACTGTATAGTAGCTTACTATTTATATTGCACTCTCACATTTCAAAGCAAATGACAAGTGACAAAAATGAAGCTACACAAGAGGAAAGGTGGGAATTTTTCATCTAAAACAGATTTTAGGGAACTAAACTTTTAAGAGTACTAAAATTATTCAGCATTGAATTCACTATAATCTTTCAATAACTATACAGCTTAACATTAAAGAGCTTAATAATAAAAACAGGCGAGACAGATTTCAAGAAAATAGTATGCCACAAGAAAGTACAGTCACTTACAGAATTGTTGCCCAAGAAGAAACTGTGTCCTCAAAAGAACAGCTTTACAACAGGTTCACTGGGGTTTTCCTCTACCCGCAAACAGTTCAAGGATATTCATACTCTCATTAGCCACAGAGACTCAAATCTACTTAGAAATTTATTTTCATTAACAATCATTTTAAAAGGAAATTATCTTTTAGGGTGTCAAACTGAGCAATAAACCTTACAGTGAAAATCATTTTAATTAGAACGTAATTCAATTGAAATCAACAGCACAAAAGAAGTTACAGACTACAGGGGTTAGATGGCATGTAGTCTCTGGCCAGCTAAGGCAGCATGAGGGCACAGAAAGGAAGGCAAATGGAGAAAAAAAGAAGTATGACACTAAATATACCCAGACAACACTAAAGGTCCATCTAGGTGCCTGGGAGGGTACCTATGCTGCACATGTCTGGACAAGGGCTAAATTCTTATGTCAGAAGTGGGTTAGAAGGCAGCAAACAAAAATACCCACTGGCACAGCAAAATCACAGGTTTTTGAAACTGAAACACTGATTCTATTTCTGGTTGACAAATCTCACAAAAGACAAAAGTGAAGCTATAAAAGGTTCTGAAAAAAGAAACACGATGAAGATAAAGGAAGACCTTCCTTCCTTCCTTCCTTTCCTTCCTTCCTTCCGTACCCTAAGTCCCCAGCCCCAGGAAAAGACTTTCTTTCTAATAGTAACTTCTAAAAGCCTAAGACTAAAGACCACAATCAATTCATTACATGAAGCAAATTAAGTTTTATCAAACACAATAATTGTAAAAAACAAGACATGACCTATAAATGTTTGTATAACTGAAAACTTTTTGTATCATTCTTTGAAAATTCAGATGAAAGAGACACAAATCATTAACTACAATGTCTGGGAATAGCAGTAAGGTTATCAGTGTTCTTTCTCTAAACATCCTGGAAATGACATCAAGGCAACAGGATGCTCAAGTGCATAGACACTAACTGTGAATGAACATGGAACTAATTCCTGTGCTGTTGCTGACATTTCTGTTAGGCTCTCATATTTGAAATTAGAACACTGCAGGTAGGCATAGTGGTGCACACCTGCAGTCCCAGCTAGTCAGAAGGACAAGGCAGGAGGATGCCTGAGCCTAGGAGTTCAAGACCAGCCAGGGCAACACATCAAAACCCCATCTAATATTTTTTAAATTTCTTTTTAAAGAAATATTTGTTCAGCTGAATATCTGAGGCAAACACCTATAACAATAATGAAGAATTGGCAAGTAACTACTTAGTGCTAAAAAGATTGAAGAGCCAGAGAAACATCTACATCATAGGTCCCAAAGAACTTTAAACAATGTTAGCACCTACCATGATTTCAGAGTTGAATATTTTCATGGTTAGAAGAAACCTTGAAGATCAGCTGTTCTGAAGTCAGCTAGGTAACAAAGCTCTACAAATTCAGGTCCCCTTTTATATCACATTATTATGTGGTAGATTTTTCACAGTCTTCCACTTAAATTCTCATATCCACAAGAACTTAGTGATAGGAAAAAGCCAACAGTAATGTCCCTGTATTACATATGAAGAAACTAAGACTGGCCCAAGGTCACACAATTTGTAAGTTGTATTTACCTTAGGTTTCTCACAAAGAACAGTTAAACTGTCTTCTCCACTGAGAGGTTTTTTTTTTTAATAAAAAACTTAATTTTGAGATACAAGGTACAAAACAATCCCAATACCCTGTGATCCCTCACGGTGCCTCTTCCCTTTCAGCCTGCCCGTATCCCTTTACTTGCAATCATCGATCTATTTCTGTAATTTTATTTCAAGCATGTTATGTAAATGGAATAAATCAGTATTTAGCCTTTTGGGACTGGCTTCTTTCACACAGCATAATTCTCATGGAACGTTGCAGGTCTCTATAGTTCATCCTTTTTCACTGATGAGTAGTAGTACTCCACACTGAGGACATACATTTCCTTGTTTAACCATTCACTCATTGAGCAATAGCTGGATTGTTTCCACTTTTTGGAAATAATGCTTCAATAAATACTTATAAACATGTTTTTATCATTGTAAAGTTAGGATTTTGTGATTGTAAGTTTTCCATCACTAGTTGATGGGTCACATGATAGTGACATATTTTATTTTTTTAAAGAAAATTCGAGAATATTTTCTGGAATATCTTTTCCATTTTACATTCCTCCTCACAATGTGTAAGTGATTCCATTTCTCCAGATCCTCATCAGCATTTGGATTTGGTGCTGTAACTATTTTTAATTTTACTTGTGCTTGTAACTAGGTAGTGACAGCTTATCAGTCTTAATTTTCATTTCCCTAATAGCTAATGAGGGTGCATGTCTCCACGTGTCCTTGTCACCTGTCATCTCCTATCCTCTTTAGTGACATGTCCATGGTTTGTTTTTAGCATTTTATAATTGAAAAAAAAATTTACTGTTACTTTTAAGAACTCTTTACATATTCTGGATACAAATGAGTATGTATTTGACAAATATTTTCTCCTAGTCAGCAACTTTTCATTCTTAACATGGTCTGTCACAGAGCATGTTTTTTAATTCTGATAAAGCATCATCTATTAATTTTTCCTTTTATGAGTTGTGCTTTCAGGGTTCTGCCTAAAACCTTCACTGAGCCATAGGTCCTGAAGATTTTTCCTTGTGTTACCTTCTTAAAAGTTAGAATTTTAAATGAGTGTGGTAGTGCATGCCTGTAGTCCCAGGGCTCCAGGAAGCTGAGATAGGAGGATCTCAAGTTCAAGCCCAGCCAGGGCAACTTAGTAAGACCCTATCTCAAAATAAAAAAGGGTTGGAGATGTAGCTCAATATGAAGGTCCTGGGTTCAATCCCTAGTACAAAAAACAATTATACTTTTGTGACTTACATTTGAATAGGTGATCCATTTCTTAGTTGCTTAATTTTCTATGAGGTATGAAGTTCTGGTAGAGGTTTGTTGTTGTTGTTGGCTGGTTTGACCTATGGATATCCTGTCATGTCAAATGACCTGCTGAAAAGAATTACCTTCTTTCAATGAATTAATTGCACTTCAACTTTGTCAAGTCAGTTGTCTGCAGTTGAGTGAGACTCCTCTGGCTTCTTTTCATTCCACTGATCTATGTGTCTTATCTCTCCACTAATACAATATAGCTTTGACTATAGTAGCCATATAATAAGACTTGAAATTAGTAAGGGTGAGTCCTCCCTTTTTCTTCATTTTCAAAATTGTTTTAGTTAATTCCTTTGCATTTCCATGTAAATTTCACAACAATCCTATCATTTTAAAAATTCTTCCTGTGATTTTATGAGTTCATTAAACCTACATAACAATTGGGGAAGTAGCATCTTTACTATGTTGAGCCTTGCAATCCATTAACAGAGTTTGTCTTTTATTTAGATCTCCTAAATGGTACTGTATTTTTAATTTCTATGCCTATGTGTTCATTGCTGATATGTAGAAATACAATTAATTTTTGTATGTTGATCTTGTATCATGTGACTTGCTTAACTCACTTAGCAGTTTTAGTGTATTCACTGTTTTTGTTATTGCAGAACTTCTGACTAGTACTTCCAGCACTATGTTGAGCACGAATGTGAGAAGAGACACCCTTGCCTTATTCCTAATCATAAGCAGAAAGCAATTATTTTTTTACCATTAAGTATAATGTTAACTGTTAGCTATAGAATTTTTGCAGCTACTCCTTACCAATGCATTTCTTCTTTCATTCCTTTTTTCTTTAGCTTTTATTTATATTAGCACATGCTTGCAGTACATGTTAATTACATTAATTATGGAGAAGAGTTGAAACATGTATATATCACATTTTAATTCTTTTTACATTCCCTTTTCCTCTTCCCTCCCCCTCAATTTCTTAATCACCTTCCTATTTTCAAAAGATCTCCCTATTTCCTCTTTTCCCTCTCTCTCTCATATATATATACATATACATATATATACATATATATATATACACACACACATACATACATACTTTGGCTTTCTCACAAAAGAGAAACCCTGAGAAATTTAAGTGTCTAATTTATTTTAATTAAAATTATGGTCTCAAAGCGCACCCACTTTTCTACGCATCACTCAAATGTATCCTTCTTCACTGTAGAGTAGTACTTCACTGTGTATAAATACCACATTTTCTTTATCCATTCACCTGCTGATAGAAATGTAGGCCACTTTCAAGATTTAAATATTATGAGTTGTGCTGCTACAAACATGGGTAGAAGTTTATCATTATAACATGCTGTTGTTCATTTTTTGGGACGATGCCTAGAAGGAGAATTGCTGGGTCACATGGAATTTGTTTTATTTTTTGAGGAATCTCCATAATTTCTATAGTGCTTGTACTAGTTTACATTCCCACCAACAATGTAGATTGCCTATGTCTATAGCTTCAAGAGTTTTACCTATGTTATCTTCCAGCAGAGTATTTCTGATTTAGTATCTACATCTTTGATCTATTTTATTTTACTACATGATGAGAGATATGTCTACATTCAATCTTCTGAATGTGGAGAGCCAGTTTTCCCAGCACCATTTGTTAAAGAGGCTATCTTTCCTCTCTAGCATATGTTTTTGGATCCTTTGTCAAAGATCAGATAACTGAATGAATGTACCAGGGGCTTTTCTGCATTCTGTATTATTCCACTGATGGACATCTCTATTTTTCTGCCAGTACCATGCTGTTTCTATCACTGTAGCTTTGTAATAAAACTTCAAATCCATGACTGTGGTACCTCCTTTCTCATGACATTATAGTTTTCATTACAGAGGTCTTTCACTTTCTTGCTTAGGTTAATTCCTAAGTAATTTTTCTTGCAGCTGCTGTGAATGGTATTGTTTTCCTAATTTCTTTCTCTTTGTGTTCATTATTGATGTACATGAACACTATTGTTTTTTGTGCGTTGATTTCGTATACTGCTACCTGCTGAATTAGTTTATTAGTTTTAGAAGTCTTTTGGTGAAATTTCTGGGCCTTTTACATAAAGGATCATGTTGTCTACAAATAAGGATAGTTTGACTCCTTTCATATTTTTTTTTCTTTCATTTCTTTCTCTTGCCTGATTGCTCTGACAATGTTTTGAGTATTATATTGAACAGGAGTGGTGACAGTGGACTTCTTTCTGATTTTAGAGGAAAAGCTTTCAGTTATTCCTCATTTAACATGCTATTGGCAATAGGTTTGTCACAAATGACTTTTATCAGATTGAGATAAGGTTCTTTCATACCTATTTTCTTCACAGTTTTTATCATGAATGGAGTTATTTTTTGTCAAAGACTTTTTCTGCAGCTACTGAAATGATCATGTGATTTTTCTCCCTGCTTCTGTTTATGTGATGTATTACATTTACTGTTTAGCATACATTGAACCATCTTTGCACCCCTGACAAGAAGCCTACCTAATCATGATATATGATCTTTTTGATGATTTGTTGCATTATGTTTGCCAGCATCTTGTTGAGGATCTCTGCATCTATGTTCATTAAACTGATTGGCTGTAGTTTTCTTTTTCAGTACAGTCTTCCTCTGGTTTTGGAATCAAGGTAATGCTAGCTTCCAGGAATGAGTTTGGTAGTACTCCTTTGCCTTTCAGTTTCATTAAGAGTTTGAAGATTACTGGCATTAGATTTTCCCTGAGGTTCTTGAAGCATTCAGTAGCGAATCCATCTGGTCTTCAGCTGTTCTTAGTTGGTAGGACTTTTATTACTATCTCAATATTACTGCTCATCACTGAATTATTCAGAGTTTCTATATCTTCTATTATCCCCTTACCCTCAAAACTATTGCCTCAACGGTCACTAATCAAGCATGCTCTCTTCTGCTATAACATCTTTCTATAATGTTAATTTGTTCACAGTGAAGTCAGTAAGATGGAGAATTATATGTCAGTATTTCCCATACATTAATATATGCCCAGTTTAATATGAAGTTCATGAACTGAAGGCACTACACTGTACGGAGATTGTTGTACTGTGTATGATGCACATCCATGCCACTCTGTTCCTTTTGAAAGGCACTTCCTCATTTTTCTATACTTTGCCCTTATCTCTATAATCCAGTAGCCTCAACCTTCATTACACCACTTTCCATTAAGTAATTATAGCTTTATTTAAAGAAAAAAAATCCTATATTTACTGTAATGTTTCCTTGCATATTAGGGCACTGATATGTCTTTGTAACTGTATTTTTATTTTTACTAGTATTGTTATTGCTTTTATTAGTACTCTGGATACAAAGCTATGTAGATTTTGTGATTTATGCAACTGTAATTTCCCTAGACCTTTTATTTTTAGTGAATGACTTGCAAAAACAAGATTTTTTCAGAAATATATATATTATACCAAAACAACTGCATAAAAATTCTTTAAAACCAACATTGATATTTGTGGCCTATCTCTTTAGAGCTAGTCAGATCTTTCAAGTTTTGCTCCAAAATAAAACCACTACCATCAAAAATACTTAGCAGCTAACACAATGTTATTCATTCCCTATTTATTTTAGTTCCTTCTACATTCAACAAAAGTTGGGAGCTCCTCAGAATAAATATAAGAGAATGGCACAAACATACTCTGATTGACTCCCAAACTTGACTGGACATCAGAATCACAGAAACCAAATCCTAAAATCTAAGAAGTTACTCAGTTGACACTGTTCAATTTATACCTTTACATAAAAAAAAAAAAGCAGAAAAAGTACGCCCCAAAAGACATGCTTTTACTTTCTACAATGATCAATATACAAGTGAAAGAAATATCATTCCAAAATGAAAAGTACTAAAGTTATATAAATAGCCATTTTTAATCATATTCTTCAGAACTGATCAACTCAAACCTAGAAGGGCTATTCAACAGCCATATGACTGAGAGACTTGAAAGAGTAGAAACAGCAACGTAACTATCAACTATTTCTCCAATTAGTTGTCTAAATAAGAATCTCAATATGGAAAATGAGAGCAAAAATCTTAATGTCTGTGATATATGCACACACAGGAAGTTCTATTTTCTTGGCATAAAACTGGCAATCTGAAGTTGTCATCTTTTTCTTTTGATCCTTTTGGAATTCTTGGAGCTGCTAAGGCAAATTATTCTCATTAAAGCCATATCAATATTACACTACTACTGACCATACTGCTTAATTTACCTCAACACAATCCTTCATTAAAATTTCCTACTTATGGGCTGGGGATTTAGCTCAGTGGTTTGGCCACCTGCCTCACAAGCTCAAGGTCCTGAGTTCAATCCCTGGTACCAAAAAATAAAAAAATAAACAAAAATTCCTGCTTATGGCCGAAATTTTTAGCTCAGTGGCGCCATGCCTGCCTTGTAAGCACAAGGCCCTGAGTTCAATCCCCAATACCAGAAAAAAAAAATTTCCTACTTAAGTGCTAACATGAATCTACCAGAGTTGGTAAGTTTTATCACTACTACACTCCACAGCATAATACAAGTGGAACATTCTCATTCTGGCAATGAAAGCATGTTAAGCTTATTAAAATGAAATGCTGTAGGGCATTTCACAGTATCACATGTAATGTACATAAATATTCATTAGCTAGCATTCATAGAATATAACAAAGTTAATTTGAAGCCAAAAAATTTGCTCAATAAATGCTTAATTATTCAATTTAAGCAAACTTTACTCAGGCTATAAAAGAGGATTAATTTAATTTAGATCTCAAATTATATTTTGATCAGGTCTTTACCTAAATGCTTCCCAAAAGATACATTAATGTCTTAACTTTTATTTCCACCAAATATTTGTATTCCTTAATATTACATTTTAAATAAAAAGCAATATGATTAAAGGGTCCATGTGTTTTCTTGTGTCTGATCCTCAAATATTTTCAGTCACTTGGTCATTCTGCTATTTGAAAACTGGATGATATACACTGAGATTCAAAGTAATCAAGAGTTGTTCTCAAGGCACGCACATGCTGCTATGCTCAATGAAATTCACATTGCTCTGAAAATGAATAAAATCACTTCTTCAGTCAAACCACAAAAATACCCCAGAAGGTATTTTAACTGACACAAAAGATGTGGCTTACTACCTACAGCACTATACTTTAATCTTCTATTTGTCAGAACTACACACCAAAGATAAATGACTGCATGAAATCATGTAATAAAATTTCCTGCACCTGACAGCAGGTGCAATCATAGCTAATAAAGAAAAATGACTGGGATAGAAATCTAGGATGTCATCACAGCACACTTATAAGATATTGTAGGACATATCAAAAACACTATACCCAATCTGAACTGCATTAAATATTAAACTAAAACTCATAAAATGCTTCTCTCATCTTGACCTAATTTTGTATGATGTAGTTAAAATGTTTGTTTGTTTGTTGCATGTTTTTTTTGAGATGAGGTTTCACCATGTAGTCCAGGCTGCCTTAAATACATGATCCAATTGTCTCATCCTCCCAAGTGCTAGAAATTCATGCCTGGCTGTTAACATTTTTTTAAAGAGCAACATTTTCATAATGAGATATAAACTATTTAAAACCAGATTTATCTCAAATAGGTATAATGTTCTGTGACAGCAAAAACAACAAATCTTACATGAAGACACTATAGGGATGGTAAACTGGGGCATTAAATGAGGGCAGGGAGAGACCAGGAAGAACAAGGATAACTACTTTGTAGAGGATAGTGGGTATATGTTTTAAATGATTTTTAAATAAAAATTCAAAAATCTTAAAAGTAAAAACATTTTATCTTGTTAAGCCCTTGTACCTTGAGGAAGTTTTAAAAGAGAACTGTAGTTCTCTTACCCAAATCTGTAACTCTAGTCTGTCAGCTGTTACACAGGTGTTTTTAGGAACAATCACTTATATTGTATCTGCAGGAAGAAAGGCTGCTGCCTTTTTAGTAACTGTTAACACTCCTTCAAGTTTTTCTGCAGCTTCAGATATGGCACTCCAGAGAAACCCACAAGGAACCAGGCAAGATCACTTAGTTGTTCTGACTCACTTTTCTAAGTGATCTAGAATGAACCTGGCACACTAAAATCTCATTAGAATCTTAGTGTAATGCTAAATTCTTCACCCAAGAAACATTCCCATTTACCATTTCTAAACAGTGAAGCACGATCTAGAACTGAGTTTGGTCAAGAAGGTGTTCACCTCTACAGGTGATGACAAGTCCCTCCAGCAGGAATATGCGTATTTACCCAGTAAAACCCTCTGCTTTCTTTACGGAAAAGATACAACAGTATCCCCAAACATGGGGATTTACCCCCAGTAGGTACTGTCTTCCAGTACAAACAATAAACCTCTCCACTCTTTCATCTCCTACATATGCTTATTAGCTCTGCACTCACTAAGAGGTCAACCATTGCACCCAGTTATATAATCACAGGGGAAAAAAATCAGATAAACCCAATCTAAGGGACACTCTATAAAATACCTTGTTTATTGGGACTAGTCAAAGTGGTCAAGGTCATCAAAACCAAGGAAAGTCTAAGAAACAGCCACATGTAAAAGGAGCATAAGGAGAGAGGATAACTGAGGTTAACAGTAGCTGAGTGGGCTATTAGAACAGAAAAAGAATATTAGAAAGAAATTCAGAAAAATCAAATAAAGTGTGGGATTTAGTTAATAGCTGTACACCAACACTGACTCATTAGATGTGACATATGTATGTATCTACTTATTAATGTAAGATGTTAACAATGGAGGAAATTGTATGTGAGAAAATGAGAATTCTCTGTGCTTTCTGCAACCTCTTGGCAAATCTAAAACTTTTAAAATTAAGATTTTTAGAAAAAGAAGTTTCTTTAAGTAGCAGACAACAACTCGAACTGGATTAAGCTTAAAATACATGTACTGGCTTATACCTGAAAATACCTGAGGAATGATCCCATTGTAAGCCCAGAGATTCACAGGTTGAGATGGCATCAGGAAGGCATCTTTGCATTTTCTGCCTTCACTCAGCTCACCAGGGGACAGTCTGAGGTTTTGCTTTGTTTTCTGTATTTAGTTATTTTCCCTTTTTTATTAGTATATGTTTGCAGTACATTATAAATACATTCATTGTGGGAAACTGGTACATATACATACTGGATCTTGATCCTTTTTACTTCCCTTCCCCTCCTTCCTATAGCATTTGTTTTGAAGATAATGTCTTTCAAACTTACTGATGTATTAGGGAAAAATCTGAGCAGAGCATAAATTTTACACTTGCTTATGCATGATGTCATTGGACAAAAGAACTAGGTCATGTCAGAAAACTTTTTCTTTTAAGGGCCAGGTAATAAGTTCTGTAGGTATTGTAGATTGTGCCCTCTGTTACAACTACTGACGCTCTGCCTTTGTACAAAAAAAGTAGCCAGACAATAGTTTAAAAAAAAAGGCATAGCTGTTTCCAACAAAATTTTATTTACCAAAACAAGCTGGGCCTTAGTTTGTGGTTCCCTGAACTAACCGAATAAAGAAAGATACCTACAGCTGACCCATGCTATGTAGGAACACTCCAAACACACATACCTCACAGGACGATATGGCTGCAGATACAACTCTACCCTCCAATAGGTTTCTGAGCAGCCTCCTTTCACCAGCTGATGGCAGCACACAAACTGCAGCCCTTCTAACCAGAAAGGCCACAATCTCAATTTTACCCTCTTTCCTCATTCTAGGGTTAGAATTTCCTTAGGGTTTGGTTAGGGTCAAGGTTAGGGTTTTGAAGCCTCAATTTAGCAACAACACCTCCTGCCTCAAAGTTATTGTGGTAACTACCTATATAAAGTGCTTAGAACACATTCTGGCACTCAGTGCTTTCTATGTATAATAACTTCTGCCTTGTTGCATTAAGTTTCCAATTGCTGTTGTTACAAATCACCCCAAACTTAGTGGCTTAAAATAACAGGAATTTATTATCTCACAGTTCCGAAGAACAGCAGTCCAAAATCAGTTTCACTGGGAGTCCCTGTGATTACCTTGGGCCCACCAGATAATCCAGGATCATATCTCTTCTCAAGAACCTTCATTTCATAGTATCTTCAATTTTGTTGTTGTTGCCATGTGTGGTAAACTGATATAGCTTCCAAAGATTTGCTCATATCCTTCCCCCAGAATTTTTGAATGCCATCTTATTTGGAAGAACACTCTGCAAATACAAGGTTAAGGATCCTGAGATGAGAAGATAACCCTGAATTATCCAGGTGGTGTTTAAATGCCACAAGAGAGACAGGCAAAAGGAATTAGACACACACAAGTTTTTTAAATGCTCTTCTTCTATTTGGGTCATTATTGCAAAAAGAAACAACTTTATTATTCTACCACTGAGCTATATCCCCAACCCAACCCACCCCTTTTTTGTGGTAGCGGGGACTGAAGCCAAGATCCTCACAATGAGCTGCATCCTCAGCTCAATTTATATTTTTTATTTTGAAACAAAGTCTCACTAAGTTGCCCAGGAAGGACTTGAACTACAATCCTCCTGCCCTAGCCTCCTAAAGTGCTGAGAGTACAGGCATATACCACTGTGCCTGACTTCAAAGCTGTACTTTTTCCCTACAAGAAATAAACACAAATTTCAGTTGTACATTCATGGGAACATATATACAAAAATTATTTTCTCATATTTTATTCATGATGTTTAGATAGTTGAATCATCAATTATAAAAATGTTTAAGGGGCCTGGGATTTAGCTCAGTGGTACCGTGCCTGCCCCACAAGTGCAACGTCCTGAGTTCGATCCCCAGTATCACAAAAAAAAAAAAATGTTTAAGGATTTACAAAGTCTACCTTTACTGTCTGTTCTTTTTGCTTTACTGAATTCAAGCTAAGGCAATTTTCCTTTAACTTTCCAGTATTCCTACCCTTCTGAATGATAAACAAGAAAAAGCTTAAACCTGTATTTCAGCTGCTTTTGAGACCTGTTATACAATCTGTTCTCCAAATGAAGCACAAAAGAATAAAGAATCAAAGTTATACAGCAGCAAAAATCACATTCTCCTCAGACTAGTGGTCATGCTTTAGCTTCTATTTTCTCCAATTATTTTAAAACTTTTCTAATTTTTGAGATTTCAACAACATCAGTTTTTTTATAATATTATTTATAAAGAAAAACACTAAGACTTATAGGACCAACCTGTTACAGGTCAGAACACAACTATTTTCTGTCACACAATAATTAATATTCAGTCTTTCAGAATGAAAAAGAGAATGCTACTTACAAAGCAACAGAACCTGAAATCCAGAAATTATTAATATTCATATTAACTAGCCATGCACACAATGTTCATTTTCAATTTTATATAATTTAGTCTGCCAGGCTTCAACTGAGGGCTCCATAACACACTGCCATGAAAAAATAAAACCTAACAAAACTATTTCCAGTTTACCTTAAAGCTGATGGACACACAGTTAAAAAGCATTATATTCTGGCAAATTAAGAGTTTACAGCCGTAAGATTTGAATAAATTGCTTAAAAGTAGACCAGACTGACCAAATAATTAAACAATATTTTTCCTGTATCTGGAACATTATAATTGATTAACTTTTAAAACTACAGAATTATTAACTCAATGTTCGCTTATTCACCATTTGGTTTGTCCAGGAGAGCACAGAATACCAAAACAAAAACAAAAAAAAAGGGCAGTTGGGCTGAATTTTAATGCAAAAGAAAGGGTCTGCTAAGGTACAGAATGTGGAGTTTTGAGAAATGTGATTGAAACTAAGATCTGTGAAGGAGTTGGGGATGGAAGTCAGTGATAGAGCTTGCCTAGCGTGTACCAGGGCTTGAGTTCAATCCCCAGCACATTTTTTCTTTAAAAAATGAGTAAGCTTTAGCGGGAAAGGAGAAATTTTGTTTTAGTCTTAATAAAAAAATATAAGACAGGTGTACCTTTGTATTCCCAGCACTCTGGAAGCCTGAGGCAGGAGGATCACAAGATCAAGGCCAGCCTTAAATGTTAGCAATTTAGGGAGATCCTGTCACAAAATAAAAAGTAAAAGAAAGGAGCTAGAGAGGTAGCTCAGTACCAAGGCCCGGATCTCAATCCTCAGTACCAAAGAGGAGAAAAATGTATAACAGGAAACACAAAGTCATCTTTTATTTCTAGACAAAACAAAAATGCCACATTCAGCTGTGGTTTTTATTAACTTAAAAATGTGCAAAGCTTTCAGAAGAAGTAAGCCCAAATGTTACTCCAAATACATTTTGCTTAAGGGCAGAAAGACTTATGCTCCAATAAATAGTTTAAAGTTTGTGTGATGAAAGGAATGTTTGGGGGCCATTTTCAAAAGTAGCACAGGAAGACAGAAGGAGGTAGAAGGTAAAAGTTCCATTCAGGAGGATATAAAAGTTACTCTCCAGCTTAAAATAAGTCTACTATAGATATTCAATTTAAATGGAATTGTAACCATCAGTTATACTCCACCAAAGCCTTTCATACTTAACCACTGTTTAAAAAAAAATAGCAAAATTTTATCAATTTCTCCAACACCTGCACGTTTTTAATACTCAACATACAAACCATTACAGCAACCTAGATCAATACACTAGGCAAATGGGAGGAGAATGTTTGCTTAAATTCTTACCTTGCCACAGTCAGGTACTGTCACCATGAGAAGATGGTGGCTCCTCAGTGAACAATGAGTTCTGATCAGGATCTAGTCTGGCTTAATGTGAGAGACAGCTTGTGAACTACCTGCATCAGTCACCCACAAGGCCATTAAAATGGCATGTTTCTTAACCCTAGAACTGGTATGTTCATCAAAACCTTCATGTTGAACAACTTCCAGATCAAAATTTAGTAACTGTTTTTGTGTAGATTTGTAAAGGTAACATATTTGCTCCAAGTTACATTCATTTCTACAACTATTTAAAAAGATAAAACTGAACTAAATGGCCCAACACATTTGCCTCCAGCATTAATCAAATATTTTACGTAGTTATCTTCTCTTTTTTTGTGGATCTCTGCTACTCAATAGCATATTTCCTCATACCATCATCAACAAGAAATATGGCGAGTGAGCCTGAGTTACAGAATTTGGAAAAATCTTGTTAAAATTCAGAGTCTGATTTGATATGGTTGGAAGAAAAGGATTCTGCATTTCTAACAAAAACCTAGAGGATACTGCAACCCTTAATGATGTAGTACTGCATTGTCCTATGGAAATGGGCCAAGTGATATATTATTTTTAACTTTCTAGTAACATTAATAAAAAACTAAAAACTGATCAAATTAACATGGTATAACTCAAAATATCCAAACCATTACCATTTCAATGTTTTTAAACCATTTTAAAATTAATGAGATATTTTATATTATTTTTCCATATTCTTCAAACCCCAGCATAAATTTTGCACTTACAGAACGTATCTTAACTCAGAACAGCACAACCCAAGGGCTCAATAACCATATATGGCTCATGGCTACTTTACTGAACAAAATAAGTCAAGTGGATTGACGTATTTTAATGATCCTGTACCTCTAATTTCCTTAGAATGTTTAAGTACTAAAAAATTTATTATTAGACAGCTTCATTAAAAACTTGGCTATTAGTATGTTACATCAGTAGAAGACTGTTTGTTTCTTATGTTTTCCTTTTATGAACTCTGGAGTTCCATGAGGTGACAGATGTCACAGCCAAATCACCAGCACATCCCATTTTCCTTTCATCTAGACAATCCATGACTGAACAATGAAGCATAGAAAGGACATAATTAGGAGTGAAATGTTCAGGCTATAGGAAAGGAAAAGGCAGAAGCCTAAGTAATGGTAAGAATGACAGTGGGAAAAGAGAATGTGATTTTCTAAGACAATACTGGTACAACTTCTGTGGGGAAAGTGGAAAAGATATCTCCTTACTTTTTTTTTATTAAGTTTATTTATTGGTACATTTTAGGTATACAATATAGTTACATTCATCATTGGGATCTTGTACCTTTACATGATGTATCTTGGTTCTTACTTTTTTCCCCATTCCCCAGCCTTCCCTTCACACCCTCCACCCTTACCTTTATAAATACAAACTTGGGGGGGTACATCGCAGTACTTTGGGAGGCTGAGGCAGAAGGATCAAATATAGATTAAATCTAAAATAAGGGCTGGAGATTTAGCTCAGTGGTTCTGCCACCTGCCTCACAAGCACAAGGTCCTGAGTTCAATCCCTGCTACCAAAAAAAATCTAAAATAAAGAGCCAGGAGGAGTAGTGCACACCGCTAATCCCAGAACTCTGGAGGCTGAGGCAGGAGGATCTTAGTGAGTTCAAAGCCAGTCTGGAATATACCTAGTGAATTAAAGGCCACCCTGAACTACATGGCAAAACCTTGTCTCAAAACCCCCCCCAAAAAATATATATATATATAAACGTTGTTTAAATATCAATTTAAATATCAAACTTTTAAAAACTGCTAAAGAAGTAAAAGCTCATCTACAACAAAACAAAAAGTAAATTCAATTCCTGTCAAAGATAGTCAAACAGGTTTCTATATGCCAGGATTCCCCAAACAAGATTAAGCATTTAAGATGAATAAGGTCATACTCATCAGACAGTTTCAGGCAAAGAATCAGCTAGACATCTGCCTACAACACTTAATCACATTTTGACACTATCTTGAGGCAAGTACAATCACACAGCACTTAATAACAGGTATCCATTCGGAGAAATGGGTCCTTGGTAAATTCATTCCTGTGTGAACAACAAGAATGTATGTATACAAACCTAGATGATATGGCTTAGGCACACCTAACTAGTGGTACTAGTCACCATCATACACATATGTGGGTCTATAATGGACTGAAACAAAGTTATGTGGCACATGACTATATACAGTGGTACCTCTCAGTGCACAAACAGTTGTTTGTGAACAACTTGGTTTGCAAATAGAAGAGTTTGGCAAAATTTTGTTTTTGTTGGCAAACTCTCCATCAGATGATGAACACAACTGAGGCCATCTTACATGCACGAACATGAACATGGCCATCTTTTCCAGAATCATAAAATGAATTAAGTTCATGAATCAAGATACCATTTTAAAAGAACAGTATCAGAGATTTACGACAGAAAATAAAAGATGCCAAATACATTAAATATTAGCTTTCTTTTTAAATAATGGTGAAGAGCTGACAAGCTCCATGATGATGAAGTAAGAAAATACAAACCAAGAAAGTGATCCAATTTCACTGGTCCATACTAACTGATGTTTTCAGACAGAAAAGTGGTAAAGGTACATTTCATTGCCAATATGAACATAGGCCAACTGAGATTATCCAGTCCGGAGCACAGAAAGAAAAATTTAAATACAGAAAAGTAAACACAGCCTAGGAAACCATGGGACACCACCAAGCATACTAACATATGTAATACCAGTTTTAGAAGAGAAGAAAAGCAGCTAAAAAGAATACTTGAAGAAATAATGGCCAAAAACATCTAAAATGTGGTTAAAAACATTAATTTACATATCCAAGAAACTTAACTAATTCTGAGTAAAATAAACTAAAAAAAAATCCATACCTACACATTACAGCAAAAATGTTCAAAGATAAAGCACAAGGGCCAGGGATTTATCTCAGTGGTGCCACTCCTGCCTCCTAAGTGAAAGGTCCTGAGTTTGATCCCTGGTATGGAAAAAAAACAAAGATAAAGTGCAAGGCGAGAAATGATTTATTATGTATAAGGGAACTTCCATAAGATTAACAGCTGATGTGTGATCATGGAGACAAAAAGACAACAGAATAACATATTAAAGGTACTGAAAAAAAAAAGAATAGCACCCAAGATTTTTATACCCACTTAAACTATCCACCAAAATGGGGGGATTAAAAAAAAAATGAAGACGTTTCCAGATAAACAAAAAATAAGAGAATATGTAGTTAGCAATCTTGTCCCACAAGACATATTAATAAGAATTGTTAGGCTAAAATGAAAAGAACAGACTATAAACAGACTGCAGACTAAAAAAAAAATGAAGAGGATAGTAAAGTAATTAAGAATGAAAAATATAAAGTTTTACACGTATAAAAAAACATAATTTTCTTTTTTCATCTACCTAATTTGAAAGAATTCCACATAAAGCAATAATTTTTTAAAAATCTGTGTTGCTGGGCACACGATGTATAAATAATACTTTGTATAAAATAACCCAAAGGAAGAGACAGCAAATGAGCTACATGAGAACAAAGTTTTTATATACTATTAAAACTGAATAGATTATCAATCCAAACTAGATTATTATATATTTATAATCCCTATGATAACCTTAAAATACAAAACATAAGAAAAATAAAATGATGCACTAGAAAATAATGGAAAATGTTATATGGAGGAACACAGAATCAAGACAAAATACTATACAGAAAAGAAATAGCAACATGGTAGACATTGTTATTAATAGCTATGTTAAACATATATGAATTAAATGCTCCAATTAAACACTGTTGGCTTAATGATTTTGTGTTTCTGCTTTTGGTTTTGTTCTTTTGAGACAAGATTTCACTGTGCAATTCAAATTGGCCTTGAACTCACCAGATAGCCCACCTGGCCTCAAACTTTCAGAGATCCTCTTGCCTCAGCCTCTTGAGTGCTGGGATTATAGGCGTATACCACCACACCTTTCATCTTAATGGGTTTTTAAAAGAATGACTCAATATGCTGTCTACAAGAAAAACATTTTAAACACAGGTATCACATAATGATGTTTTGATCAATGATAGACAAAAATATATCATGGTAGTCCCACAAGACACACCTAATGATGTCACAGTTATGTTACTTTGTAAACATAATCTATGATGCCTGCACAGAAAAAACTGCCTAATGAATAACTTCTTAAAAATTGCTCCCATTATTTAGCGACACATATATACATAAAGATATTAAACAGATTGTAAGTAAAAGGCTAGAAATGATATTCCACATGAACAGTACCAAAAAGAGAGCTAGAGTGGCATTACTAATATATAACAAAGACTTAAAGAAAACAATTATCAGAGACAATTTTTTATAAAGATAAAAAGATAAATCTATCAACAAGATGAAACATTTACAAACATACAACATCAGAGTTTCAAAATACATGGAGCAAGGCCAGTAATATTTAAGGAAAAATAGATGATGTAACAATTGAGATTTCAATATCCTACTTTTAATAGCAGGCAAAGAAATTAGAAAAGCAACAAGGAAAAGAAGACTAGAATGTTACAAAGGCTTCTTAGATGCACATGCAACACTCACCAGGATAGATTAAGAGGCCATAAAGAACTCATGATAAGCTTAAAAGAACTTAACTCACCCAAAGTATACTCTCTAAACACAATGGAATTTAAATTAGAAATAACACAAGGGTGTTTGAGTAATTCAAAATTAGTAGAAATCAAATTACATACTCCTAAATAATAGGTGAAAGAAGAATTCACAATGGAAATTACAAAATACTTTGAGATGAATGCAAACAAAAACACAACTATCAAAATTTATGAGATGGAAATGAAAGCAGTGATTTAAAAAATTAACTTATAACCAATTATATTTTTAAAAAGTAGGAAAAAAGCTCCAACCAATAATGTAAGTTTCCACCTCATAAATCCAATAAAAGAACCAGATGTGGTGGTACATGTCTATAATCCCAGCGCTTGGGAGGCTGAGGTGGGAAGATCAGAAAGCGGTACTGGTCAACCTGGGCTACATAGAGTTCAAGGCCAGCCTGACTGTCCGTTGAGACTCTGTCTCAATCATCTGCTTCCCTTAATCCTAGAAATCTAATTAAAAATAAATAAATAAACTAAAAACTACATCCAAAGCAAGAAGATGGAAATATAGTAAAGATACTAAAGCAGAAAAAAAAACACAAAAAAGAGATAAAATTGACAAAATGAAGTCTCCTTTAAAAAGATAAACGAATTTGTCCAAACGTTAGCTAATATTGTCCATCAACTCTGTTAAATAATACATGTAATTTTACTTATAGCCATAACCTATGGGGAAACATGGCCATGCCCAATGCACATGAAAGTAAAATGATCAGACAAAAAAAACACGGAATAAAGAAGTCAAAGTTTAAGACCATGTTCTCTACATAACGTTGAATTGCCTGGGCCACTTTTGGATTTGTGAAAATCTAAACTCTATATTTTAAAGAATACAATCATATTAAAATACTTTTGTCTCATACAGTCATTTAATTATGTATATACTGTTCTCTTAGCTTACATTGGGCATCACTGAAAAATTTCATTCTACATTAATTTACAAATTTCACATACTTAGTAAAAGTGTGATTTGTAGGAAAATGGATGCACCTTCAGGCCATAATGTTAAGTGAAGTAAATCATACACACAAGGTTAAATATCACCTGGCTTATCCTATATGAGAAAATCAATATATAAATGAAGTACAAAATAAAAGAGAGAAAATAGGAAAAAAAGAAAGAGGAAAAAAGAAGTTACCGTAATCCAGTATAGACAAAGTATCTAAAAGTGCACCTTGACTTGGTGCAACTGTCTTAGTGTTTTACATGGTGTTTGGCCTATTAGTCTGGTTGTTAATCTGATGTATGATAATTAACTTTCTAAGGATTTACAAATAAATGAATATGGTACTGGCAAAAAAAAAAAAAAAGGAGGGTTGGAAGGAAAGAGAAAAAAAAGAATTGATATCCATAATGTATATGTATCAATTCCCCCAACTGAATGTAATAATTATGTACTACAAACATGTAATGATAAAAATTAAAAAGAAAAAAGAAAATGAAAGACCTAAAAGAATCAGTATAAATGCACAAATGTAAATTACATGTAACTGAAGAGCTGGTCACACATAAAACGAGTATTTGTCCCAAAAAAAGGAATACAAAATATGCTATTTCTAATTTAAATAATTTTGCTAAAACTGTTTATGGTAACTTAACGAATCTTAACTTTCCACTGTTGGCTCAACAACACTGAATTACCAAATAGCCAGTAAATATCACTTACACATTGTGTTATGATAGCCTGTACCACACAACCAAACATAAGCAATCTTGATGCTTCATTAACTTCAGATTTATGGCTGGAAGTCTGTAGAGATGGCAAGAACACAAAAGGTTGGGTGGTACAGAGGTGTACGCAAGGTATAGAACTGTATACCTTAATCCTTTAAAATGAGTCATATTTTAAAAAAATTATATTGCTTGAGAATTTTAATTATTAATTATGCTAGAATAGTCTGAATATTAAGACATACATGTAAATAACATTAATGTGATCAGATACTAAGCAACAAAAAATTTTTAAAACACCTACATGAAAATATGCAGCTAGATGCTACTAAAAAATTCAAACAACAGGTGACACTCTAATAAAAATAATAATTACTGTAATATAAAGTTGAGGAGATAAACCTAAAATTTAACATTATACTGCTTGGCCAATCCATATAATAATTACTTAATTTTTCTCCCAAATCATAATCCATATCTTTGAGGAAATGTTTCAGATGCTACTGAAAAAAGGTAGTTGTTTCTGGGCCCCAATAAAAATCAGGGAGCTTTCACCTTCTCTCCTCCTAGTCTCTCGCACTTGAGTTTACAAGAATACAGCAAAAAAATTTAATGATGCAATTGTGCTCAATGATATATGAACTGGTTTATTCTATTTAAATTTTTTTAAATTTTGTTACAAAATACCTTATAAGGCATTTTTGTTAGACTATGAAAAGTAAGCAAACTGTTCAGGTTGGGTGTTTATGTCTATTCCAAATTAAATGTGTGGCATCAATTAAACTGAAATATACTTTTAAATTTTATTTCTTATGAATGATTATTTCACAGCAAGAGTGGGCCTTTACAAGAATAAAACTTAAAAAAAATAAGACTAAAATATCTTTGAGCTAAATTATTTCAATGGGAATTCTAGCAAATATCAAATCATTTTGATGACTGTCTAATTTGTAAAGATCTATCAAATAAGAGCCTAAAGTGTAACATAAAATCCAATACCTTGAAAGTAATTTTCATATTTATATAGCACATATTTTATGGATTTTCTGCAAATATTTGTGGCTGGCTTGTTACTATTCTCACATATTAAGAAATCTTGTCCCATTTTTAATAACTATATTAAATAAACATACAGCTAATAATTACGCTTCTTTATGTGGGACTGGGGATTGAACTCAGTGTTTACACTGAGCAACGTGTCCGAACTTTTTTGTTATGTTTTGTATTGTTTTGTTTTTTAAAACAGACCCTTACTAATTCACTAGCCCCAGGTTGGGCTCAAACTTGTGAATCTCCTGCCTCAGCCTCCCGGAGTGCTAGGATTACAGGCATGCACTATCACACCTGGCTTAATTATGTTTTCTGATTATAGAGATTATAGCTGAAACCTCAGGAAGGAAGGAATTTTTGTTAAATACACCACTAGGTAAGTAATTCAAAGTAAATAAAGAATGTATGCAATATCTTCAAATAATTAAATACAAGGGTGATGTGTGACCAGTGATCCCATTACATATCATTTAAATTTTTAAAAAATACTAGAGATGCTTCCACAGCACCCTAACAGAAAAGCAGATGAGGCCATGGGGCCTGCCCCCAGCCAACTCCACACTGCAGATTCAATGCCGAGCCCATATCAAATCATCAACTCCTACCTGGCTCTCCATTTTTATTCCCCTTAGTACAGGGCTGCAGAGGTGCTGATTATGGATGAGACCAACACCCTGGCAGAGACGGTAATCTCCAGAGTTGGCTGTTCCAGAAAAAAATAACAGACCTGGCCAGCAGCACTGGTCCCAAGACCAGTCCTATTGTAAACCGCAGAACAGTGTTAAGATTTACAGAGAGAGTGACTCCTGCACAGCAGGATAGAATTACTTACAAAAGAAACCCAGTACAGAGACTGCCATAAATTATTGCCACAGAGTTTCATCAGGTGTCATTTTGGAAGGGGTTGTGTTGAACTGAGCTGAAAAACAACTACACTATATCTTCACTCCAGGATTTTCAGAGCTACCCTACCACAGTGAATGGGGGAAAAACAGCTATGGGAAACAGACACAGAGGGAGATGATTAGGACTACAAATAGATCCCCAGAGAAGTTCATCCTCAGGGCAGGAAGGACACAGGAGGCACCACACCCCATGGTGTATAGCTTTCAGAGGTGGCTGGATCTGAAAGTGATGGCAATTAATCCAATAATCCACTGCCTAGAGTGCAGAGCAGTGATCTGATTGCTTATCTATTTACTAATATGAACAGGGATGTATATGCCTTAGCTTGGACACTTGCCATGGTCTCAGATTTCTCGAAGAGGGGCCTCTGGTGCAGGTGCAGCACCTCACAAACTCACAGGCCATAGAGTAACACAGAGAGGACCAGGACTTGCTGGAGTCCAAGACTGCGGGTATTAGAAGGAAACTACTCAAGTAGAAATACAGAGGGAATTATTTTTTGGACTCTTTTTTCCCTCCTGTACTGGTTTTTGGTGTTTGGACTCCTCCCAAAACCTCATTTTTTCATTTGGCTTTCTTTTCTTTTTTTTACCCCTCTTTTAATTTTTCCTTTATTATTTTCTTTTCCTTTAGTTTGCTATTTTTAATTATTTTTTTCTTGTTTGTTCTTTTCCATTACTTTTATGTAAGACTATTAACTTCCTTTTATTACTTAATAGGATCTTTCACTTCTGTCACCTGTTTCTCAACCTCTATTGCTTAATTTTTTGTATTTTATGTTTTTCATGCTCCTATTCCCCACAACCTAAATCTTTACCAGCATAACAATTAAGCTTTATGAATCTTTAGACAGTTAACTATATGCTATGACAGTTAAATACTGTTCTATTGTTTGTGGAGATAAGTTTGTTCCAGGTAGTATTTACTGTAGGTAGATGTTTAAGTTTATCTTAGACTCTATACTATAACCACAGGTCTCTTTTCTGTGCTTAAGGGTGGTACATTATAGGTTCTCAGGCCATGTCAATTTCCAGTTTGTCTTAGACACTATTATTTTTGCTGATTCAATTACTGGAGCTCAGGTGACATAGTTGTTGTTATCAACTGGTTTTCTCTGTATGCTGTAGATGACCAGAATAAAAAACTAAGAGTCCATGAATACATACCAAATAGAAACTTAGGAGATTAAAAATTTTACCGAAAGTACGGGCAGCAGAAGCAACCAATATGAGGACAGAGTGGCAGAACTAGAAGACAGGGATGGTGTCAGTGTTCTATTAACGAGAGATACCTTAAAAACAAGGGAATGTGAAAAATGGATTCAACAGCTGCTAAATGACACAAAGATTAATCCAATATTAATTGGAATTAGTGAAAAATCAGAAGACAACAAAAATGGTATAAAAACCTGTTTACATAGATAACAGCAGAAAACTTTCCAAACATGAAAAAAGAATATACAGATAAGTAAGACATACAGAGCCCCAAGTACCCACAATCAGAAAAGAACATCTCACAGTCAAAATCCTAGAAGTCCAACACAAAAACAGAATCTTAAAAGTTGTTAGAAAAAAACCAAAGAATCACTTATGAAAAACATATTAGAATTATGGCAGATTTCTCAACACAAACCTTAAAGACCAGGAGAGCTTGGAATGAAGTGTGTCAAGCCCTAAACAAGAACACCCTCCAGGCCAGACTAATATATCCTACAATATTATCTTTCAAAATTAACAGAGAAATAAGATATTTCCATGATAAGCAACACATAAAGATACCCATGGCCACCAAACAAAAAAATTCTCAAGGATATCCCAGGAAGAGAAAATGAAGCTAACAATGCTAAAAGATCAAACAGTATGATCATTGCAAGTACAGTGAGCAATTAAGTACAAAGAAAGAAAAGGAATCAGCAACAGGAAAATAATGCAATGACAGAAATAAGACAAAACTGTTCAGCAATTATGCTCAATGTGAATGGTTTCAACTTCCTAATCAAAAGACACAGATTGGCAAAATAATCCAACAGTATGCTTTATACAAGAAACATATTTAACCCAAAAAGAAATTCATAAAATAAAAATCAAAGGACGGAAAACAATATTCCATGCAACAACAACCTGAAAACAAGCAGGAATAGCTATCCTACTTTCAAATAAAGTGAATTTTAAGCCAAAACTGATCAGAAGAGGCAAAGAAGGGCAGTACATATTAAGGAAACATTTCAATGAACCAGATAACAATTATAAATATATATGCACCAAGCACATCTAACTTCATAAAACAAACACTACTGGACATAAAAGGCCACATAAACATCAATACAATTACAGTGGAGGACCTCAATAACCCACTTTCACAATAGACTGATCAACTAGACAAAAAAAATCAACAAAGAAATATCAGAGTTGAACCAAACCTTTGAACAAATGGACTTAACCTATCTACAGTGTAATCCACCTAACAGTAACAGATGTTCTTTTAATCAGCACATAGAACTTTCTCCAAAATAGCTCACACAACAGTCAATTAAAAAATGGAGTAATACTCAGCCATAACGAATGAGAAAGTAGAGACATTTATACCTAAGTGGATGCACACAGAGGCCATACTCTTAAGTGAAATAAATAGGACACACATGTAAATATTGAATAGTTTCGCTGGTGTGAAAAACTAAAAGTGTAAATAAGGATCAAAATGTATAACAGATATTGTGAAATAGGAAGAAAAGGTCTAAAGGAGTAGGGGAAGTAGGAGGGGTAGAGGAAAGGAAAGAAGGGAAAAGAAAAAATATGAGAAAAGGAAAAAATGGAAACAAAGTCTGTAAATAGGGAAGGGAGGCCAGGGGAATGGGGAAAAAATAAGAACCAAGATACATCATGTAAAGGTACAAGATCCCAATGATGAATGTAACTGTATTGTATACCTAAAATGTACCCATAAACTTAATGAAAAAAATAGGCAATAAAGCATGATTAAGTAAATGCAAAAGAATCAAAATTATCTCATGCATATTATCAGATCACAGTATAAAGAAACTAGAAATCAATGACAAAAGAATTATGCAAATGGATGGAAATTCAACAATATACTCAAATAATCAATGGGTCACAAGAGGAAATAAGACAGTTCCTAAAACGAAATGATAATTTCAGTACAACATACCAGAACTTATGGAACACAATGAAAGCAGTCCTAAGAGGGACTTTTATACCTGTGAAAGCCCACATCAGAAAAACAGAATGAGCCCAAATAAATAACATAATAACATACCTGAAGGTGTTAAGAAAAAAAAAATTAAAATCCAAAAGTAGTACTAGGAAAGAAATTATAAAGATCAGAGCAAAGATCAATGAAATGGACACATTTTAAAAAATACAAAGGTTTAATGATTTGAAGAGGTGGTTCTTTCAAAGAATAAACGAAACAGACATACCCTTACCTTTTGGGTAAATGTTACCCAAAAAAGGAAAGAAAATACACAAATTAATGTGTTTAGAAAAGAAAAAGATGAAATTACAATAGACAGTGACAAAATCCAGAAGATTATTAGTAACTACAGTGGTTCTTCAGTTTACCAACGCTTTTGTTTTGGCTCACAAAAAGAAGGATTTTGTAAAATTTTGTTTTTGGTTGCAAAATGCATCAAGTGACAAATGTGACCGTGGCCATATTTCCCACACAAACACAAACTTGGTCATCTTTTCCAAAATTATAGAACAAATTAAATTCGTGAACCAAGGTATCACTGTACTTTGCAAACCTGTACACCAATAAATCTGAGAATTGAGAAATGGATAGATTCCTAGCTACATATGAATTATCAGCACTAAATCAGTAAGATTTAAAAACCCTGAATAATCCAATAATAGGTAGTGAAAATGAGACAATAATTTAAAAAACACTGCCAAGTCAGAAAAGCCCAGGTTTTGATAAATTCACTCTCGAATTGTACAAGAACTTAAGCTCTTTAATGAAATCAAAAGTGAAGTACTCCCAAAGTCATTCCCAGAAGCTTGTATTACCCTAGTTCCAAAACCAGATAAGGATCCAATTTAAAAAAAAAAAGATTATAGGCAAATCTCTTTAATAAACATAAATGTAAATATGCTCAACAAGACAATGACAAACAGAAGGCAACAAATCATAAAAAAAGGATCACACATCATGGACCAAGTAGGCTTCATCCCCAAAGATGCAAAAATGGTTTGACATATGTAAATCAATAAATGTAATACATCACATAAACACAAAGAACAAAAATCACATAAACATCTCAACAGACAGAAAAAAAAGCCTTTGACAAAATATAATGCCATGCTCAATCTAAAGAAACAAAACAAAAAAAAAAATGCACAAAACAGGTAGAGTAAGTTCCGAACTAATGAAGGAATTTGATTCCGGGAGAACATTCGTAAAGTTGGATGCATTTGTGAGTCCAGGAAAGTGAATCTTATAAACCTTTGACACAAATACACAATATAAAGTATAAAAAACCAAACACATACACAAAAATACACTAAAAAGAAGCAGACACATAAGCAACTTCCACTATGTCCAAATCTACAAATGTTCCTAATGTGAGGTCCATTTCTCACTGTAAAAGTTTGTAACTGGAATGTTCATAAATCTGTAAGTCAGGGACTTACAGACCTTATCTCAAGGACCTTATCTCAATCTTATTTATAACAAGCCAGGTTTGATAGGATACACCTTTAATCTCAGCACTCAGGAGGCTGAGGCAGGAGGAATACAATTTGAGGGCAACTTGGGAAACACAGTGAGTTCAATGCAAGCCTGGACTACAAAGAAAGACACTGTCCTCAAAACAGTAACAAAAAGCCATTTATGACAAACCTACTTCCAACAGTATATTAAGAGGAAAAAAAACTGAAAGCTTTTCTTCTAAAATCAAGAAGACAAGGATGTCTATTCTAACCACTCTTGTTTAATATAGTCGACAAAACATTAGCCAGAGGAATCAGGCAAGAATAAAAGACAATATGTATAGGAAAAGAAAAGTCAAATTATCATTTTTTGCTGATGACGTGATCTTCCACATAGAAGATTTAAAAAAATTCCACTAAAAGACTCTTAGAATTAATAATCAAATTCAGCAATATAGCAGGATACAAAATCAACACACAAAAATCAAGAGAGTTCCTGTACACCAATAATAAATTCACTGAGAAAGAAATTAGGAAAACAATACCATCCACAATAGCATCAAGAAAAATTAAATATTTAGGAATTATGCTGACCAAGGAAGTGACAGACCTCTAAAATAAAAACTACAGTACTATGAAAATGGAGATCAAGCACAGAGGAGGCTTCCGCATGAGGCCGCTACCAGGGCAGAAGAGGCTTCCAGGGCTTCCGGGCCACCTTAGCACCGCTCCCAGCACAGAGGAGGCTTCCAGCCCCCTGCCACCGCTCCCAGCACAGAGGAGGTGAGCCGCACGGACACCAGCAGCACACACACACCTCCCTCCCCACACCAACCACATCACCGCCCGCCCCCATCGAAATAAGAACACACATAAACAAGCCTCAAAACCAGACTTCCAGATCACCTACAGCAACCCCAAAGCTAAACGAGATACAACACTCTAATACTCAACAACTTGGACTCCCTGAACTGGCAACAAAAGAGGATCTGGGAAAAATGAAATCAGAAATAATTTCTCACATAAGAGCAGAGATTGTGCTCATAGTGCGAGACATGATTAATAAATCTGGAGAGGAGCTCAGGAACATGATGGAATCCCAACATAGGAAACAAATGGAATTCATAAAACAGATGCAAACAGATTTCCAGGAGATTAAAAACTCCATTGAAAGTCTGCACACCAGAATGAACCAACGTGAGGACGGAATTTCAGATACAGAAGATAAGATTGCAATTAGTAAACAGAAAAAGCAAAATTGCTTTAAAATTGTAAGGGACCACAAGAAATCAATCCAGCAGCTGCTAGACGATGAAAAGAAGAATAACCTAAAACTGATTGGAGTCAATGAAGAAACAGGAGAGAGTCCAAATGACATAAAAAAAACTGTTCACAACAGTGATGGCAGAAAACTTCCCAAGCAGGGGAAAAGAACTTGACATACACATAAGTGAGGCATAGAGGACTCCAAATAGCCTTGATCAAAAAAAATCTACACATAGGCATATAATTGTCAAGATTCTGGAAACACAACAGAAGAACAAAGTTCTACAACCAATTAGAGAAGAGAAACAAATGACATACAAAGGAAAGCCCATCAGAATCATAGCAGACTTCTCCATGCAAGCACTCAAGGCAAGAAGAGCTTGGAGTGATGTATTTCAAGCCCTAAAGGAAAACAGCCTCCAAGCCAGATTGATGTACCCTGCAAAACTATCCTTCAAACTTCATGGAGAAATGAGATACTTTCATGACAAAGAGCACCTTAGGAACTTCATGAATACCAAACCAGCACTCCAAAAAATTTTAGACAATATCCTAGGAAAAGACATTGAGGATCAAACCCCAGGAAACACAGCAGAATTAATCTGTCAGGTGGCACAAGAAATTAAATGCAAAGGAGGAGAATCCAACAAAAAGAAAAAGTCATGACAATTATAAGCCATTACATATCAGTTATAACCATCAAAGTTAATGGTCTCAATTCACCAATCAAAAGAAATAGACTGGCAGAATGGGTCAAGAAGCAAGATCCAACAATACACTGCATACAAGAAACACATTTAATTGAAAAAGAAACTCACAGAATAAAAGTTAAAGGGTGGAAAACAATACTCCATGCGACAGGAACCCAAAAAAAAGCAGGAGTAGCTATCCTCTTTGCAGATCAAGTGGATTTCAAACCAACACTGATTAAGAGATACAAAGAAGGACACTACATCCTTGTAAAGGGAAGAATCCAAGAGGAAGAGATGACAATCATAAATACATACGCACCAAATGCTACTGTGCCCAACTATATAAAACAAATACTAATGGACATGAAAAGTAATATATGCACTAATACAATAATAGTGGGGAACCTCAATACCCCACTATCACAAATAGATAGACCAACTAGACAAAAAATAAGCAACAAAATGCTAGAACTCAATTAGACTCCTGAACAAATGAACTTAACAGATGTTTACAGAGTGTTCCACCCCACCAAATAAGAATACACATTTTCAGCTGCACATGGGTAGCTCTCCAAAATAGACCACATACTCACTCACAGAACATGTTTAAGTGAAAAGAAATTGACATTATCTCCTGTATATTATCAGACCATAGTGCGATGAAATTGGAGATCCATAGCAAAAGAAACCACAAAAATTTCATAAACACATGGAAATTGAACAACATACTTCTGAATACCAATGGGTCATGGAGGAAATTAAAGAAGGAAACAGACAGGTCCTACAATTAAATGTCAATGACAATACAACATATCAGAATCTGTGGGACACAACAAAAGCAGTCTTAAGAGGGAAATTCACAGCAGTGAATACTCATATTAGGAAAGCAGAGCAAGCCCAATTAAACAACCTGATGCTGAACCTCAAGCTTCTAGAAAAAGAAGAGCAGGACAAACCCAAAGCTCATACAAGAGAGGAAATTATAAAGATCAGAGCAGAAATCAATGCAATGGAGACTAAGAGAACAATACAAAAAAAAATCAATAAAGCCAAGAGTTGGTTCTTTGAAAGAATACACAAAATTGACAAACCCTTAGCCAACCTTATCAGAAAAAGGAAAGAAAAGGCCCAAATCCATGCAATTAGGAATGAAAAGGGTGAAATTACAACAGACCCAGCAGAAATCCAGAGGATCATCAATACCTACTTCCAGAAACTATATGCCAATAAGATGGAAAACACAGAAGAAATGAATAGACTCTTAGATACATATGAATTACCAAAGTTGAATGAAGACCTAAAAATTATAAACAACCCACTATCAATCAATGAAATGGAAAACATAATTAAAAACTTACCAACTAAGAAAAACCCAGGTCCTGATGGCTTCACTGCTCAATTCTACAAGATATTTAGAGAGGAACTACTGCCACTACTGTTAAAACTCTTCAATGAATTTGAAAGGGAAGCAAAACTCCCAATTCATTCCTGGAAGCAAGCATCACCTTGATCCCCAAAGCAGAGAAAGGTTCAACCAAAAAAGAGAATTACAGGCCAATCTAACTAATGAATATAGATGCAAAAATCCTTAATAAGATACTGGCAAATAGAAAGGAGAAGATCATCAAGAAGATCATACATCTTGACCAAGTGGCATTCATCCTAAGGATGCAGGGATGGTTCAACATACACAAATCAATAAATATAATATACTACAAGTGCAAGGACCTGAGTTCAATCCCCAGAACCAAAAAAAAAAAAATATATATATATATATATATATATATATATATATATATAATACACTATATCAATAGAGCCAAGGACAAAAACCATATGATCATCTCAATAGATGCAGAAAAAGTATTTGACAAAATCCAACATGTATTTATGATAAAAACCCTACAAAAAATTGGAATAGATGGTCTCTACATCAATCTGATAAAAGCCATCTATGAAAAACCAACAGCCAATGTCATCCAAAATGGTCAAAAACTGAAATCCTTCACACTAAAATCAGGAACAAGACAAGGACGTCCACTATCACCACTTCTGTTCAATATATTTTTGGAAATATTAGCCACAGCAATTAGAGAAAGAAAGAGAAAGAAATAAAAGGAATAAAGATAGGAAATGAAGAAGTCAAATTGTCATTATTTGTAGAAGACATGATACTCTAGATAGAAGACCCCAAGAATGCCACGAAAAGTCTTCTAGACTTAACAACCAAATTCAGTAGAGTAGCTGGATACAACGTCAACACACAAAAATCAATAGCTTTCCTCTACACGAACAACAGGCTCACTGAGATGGAAATAGGGCAAACAATTCCTTTCACAATGGCATCCAAAATACTGAAATACCTAAGAATCAACCTAACAAAAGAAGCCAAAGACCTCTTTTCTGCAAACTATAGCAATGAAAAGAGAGACTGAAGATGATATCAGAAAATGGAAAGTCATCCCCTGCTCCTCGGTAGAAAGGATCAACATAGTGAAAATGGCGATACTTCCAAAACTGCTATATAGATTCAATGCAATTCCACTTGAAATCCCAGCAACACACTTCACAGACCTTGACAATACAATCCAAAAATTCATTTGGAACAAGAAGAGACCTAGAATAGCAAAAGCAATTCTAGGTAACAGAGACATGGCAGGCAGTATCCCAACCCCCAACTTGAAACTATACTACAAAGCAACCATGATAAAAACAGCAAGGTACTGGCAAAGAAACAGACCTGAGGACCAGTGGAACAGATTAGAAGATGCAGAAACAACGCCAGACACACTCAGCCACCTCATCTTCGACAAAGGACCAAACACCCTCACTGGAGGAAAGGTAGCCTCTTTAATAAATGGTGCTGGAAAAATTGGGCTTCAACTTGCAAAGATTCAAACTAGACCTATATCTCTCACCATGCACTAAACTAAAATAAAAGTGGATTAAAGATCTAAATATTAAAACAGAAACACTGAAACGGCTGGAACAGAGGTTAGGCAGAACTCTTGAAGACATTAGTGTAGGAAAAGGTTTTATGAACAAAACCTCAGTTGTCTGTGAACTAACACAAACAATCAACAAGTGGGATCTCTTCTTATTAAAAAGCTTCTGCACAGTAAGAGAAACCACCAGCAGTGTGAAGAGACAACCCACATTGTGGGAAAAAATGTTCACCTGCTCTTTCTCAGACAAAGGTCTACTATCTAGAATCTATAAAGAACTTTAAAAACTCAGACCTCCCAAATTTAAAGACCCAATCCCAAAATGGGCATCTGAAGTGAACAGACATTTCTCAGAAAAAGAAGTAGAAATAGCAAATAAATACATGAAAAAATGTTCAACATCACTGGTCATTTGAGAGATGCAAATGAAAACAATGCTGAGATTCCTCCTCACTCCAGAAAGAATGGCTACTATAATGAAATCAACCAATAACAAATGCTGGCGGGGCTGTGAGGAAAGAGGAACCCTGTGCTCCACTGCTGGTGGGAGTGTACACTGGTGGAACCACTGTGGAAATAGTTTGGAGATACCTCAAAGAACTAGGACTGGAAGCCCCGTTTGACCCAGCTATTCCCCTGCTGGCTATCTTCCCTGAAGAATTAAAAGAATCATACCACAGTGATATATGCACACCCATGTTCATATCAGCACAATTTGTAATAGCTAAAACGTGGAAACAGCCCAAATGCCCATCAACTGGAAACTGGATCAAGAAAACATGTTTTTTTTTTTAATAAAATGGATTACTACTCAGCCATTAAAAACAAGAAATTAGAGACATTTATAGCTAAATGGATGCACACTGAGGCCATACTCTTAAGTGAAATAAATAGGACACACATGTATAAATACTGAATAAATTCTCTAATGTGAGAAACTGAAAGTGTAAACAAGGACTAAAAGGTATAATAGATAATGTGAAATAGGAAGAAAAGGGGCGAAGGGGAAGTGGGAGGGGTAGGGGAAATGAAAGAAGGGAATGGAATATGAGAAAATGAAAAAAAGGAAACAAAGTCTTTGTAAATAGGGAGGGATGGAGGGGTTGATGGGAGGGCAGGGGAAGGGGGAAAATTAAGAACCAAGAGAGATTATGTAAAGTTGCAAATTTCCAATGATGAATGTCATTATATTGTATATCTAAAATGTACCGATAAAATAAAATTAAAAAAAAAAAAACAGAGATCAAAGAGGACATTAGAAAATGGAAAGCTATCCCCTGTACTTGGATGGGCAATGCCAATATAGTCAAAATGGCCATACTTCCAAAACTGATATAGATTTAACACAATCCCACTCAAAATACAAACAACATTCCTCACAGATCTAGAGAAAACAATCCTAAAATTCATATAGAACCAAAAAGACTCAGGCCTAGCTAAAGCAATCATGGCTAACAAGGGCAAAGCAGGTGGCATCACAATCCTAGCATCACAAATCTTGTATCACAAAGCTACAGTGATAAAAACAGCATAGTACTGACACAAAAACAGAAATGTGAGATCAATAGAACAGAATACAAGAAGCAGAAACCACCCCAGGCACATTTAGCTATTTGATCTTTGACAAAGGCTAAAGACATACACTAGAGAAAAGATAGCCTCTTTAATAAATGGTGCTGGGAAAATTGGCTATCCACATCAAAAGATTAGTCTAGACCAATATATCTATCTTACCATGCACTAAATTAAAATCAAAATGTTTCAAAGATCCTAATGTTAAAACAGAAGCACTTAATCTGCTGCAAGATAAAACAGGTAAATTTCTTGAACACACGTGTATAAGCAAGGACTTTCTGAAGAGAACCCCAATGGTGCAAGAAACAGTACCAAGAATCAATAAATGGGATCATATTAAATTTAAAAAGCTTCTGCACAGCCAAGGAAACAGCCAGCAGAGTGAAGAAACAACTGGAAACATTTTTGCCAGCTACTGTGTAGAGAGAGGACTAATATTTAGAATACATAAAGAAATCAACACAATTAGCCCTGCCAAAATAAAAGCCTCAATCAAAAAATAGACAACAACAATTTAAAAACTGAACTACACTCATGGGTGAGGTCCATGTAGATAATTTTTTTTTTTTTTTGACCAAAGAACACATCCAGTTCTGATGTTCGGTGTGCCTAGAATTCAAGCAGAAAGCTCGTCTTAATCGTTAAGGTTATCAAATGACAGAGTTCGGGATCACCAAAGTGACGGAATTTGAGAGTGACAATCTCAAAAAGGAGAGGATTACAGAGAACACCTATTATTTACACATAAGCTCACTTCAAGATGACCTCTTAACTCAAGATCAAGAAAGATTCCTAGGAGCCCAACAGAAAGCAGAAGAGCTGACAGACACCAAGCAAGTATTGCATCTCAACTACTGCCAATGAAGTGAAAAAAGTTTCTAATTTAAATCATGTAAAGCTAAATTGCTGGGTTAACACTTCAGGCTTTATATCATATACCTTAAGAATAATGTCTAGATTCCAAGAGTAATCCCCTTGAACTGAAGCCAAGAGCAGCCTACCCTAGCACAGTATAAACCCCAAATTCTAAATGTTCAGTTTGAATAGTCAGTAAATTAACTGTCCACTAAAGCCAAAATACTCAAAGGTAAGAGAAGACAGAGTCTGTATAATAAATCATCCACAATTTTCTTTTTTTTTTTTGTACCAGGGATCGAACTCAGGTCCTTGCGCTTGCACAGCAAGCAGTAAAACCACTGAGCTAAATCCCGGGCCCTCATCCACAATTTTAAATCTCACCTTGCGTAGCTGAAGATTCCTAAGTTCCTTTCAGGGATCTGCCAATGCAAAATTATTCTCATAATGACTTACTACCTTTTTCAATGTGTTGCTATTTGTACTTACAATGAAAAAGCAAGTAGGTAAAAATGTTTGCAAATGTGAATAAGGCTGTGTATTAAACTGTACAAATCTCTGTATGCTTCAGCAATATGCCCCTACATTTTCAAAAAAACAAAATTTAATTTCATCTGCTATAATTAAGAAAGTAGTAAATCTTTTTTATTCCCAAATTGACCTCTGAATATATGTATGTCTTTGATATCCTATGTGAAAGAACAGGAAGTATGCAGGCACTTTATACCTCAGTACACAACAGAAGGTTGTCTCAAAGCAAACCATCTGAGTGACCGAGCTGCACTATGAAGCAGTTCCAATTTTCATGGAATGCCATTTTCATTTGAAAAAAGGCCAAACTAGGGTTGCTCAAATGATATTTTCTTGAAAATTAATGAAGTATGCCTGCTATTTCAAGGAAAACAATTTGTCAGTATTTGTTGCAAATATAAAATCTGAACTTTCAAGTAACAGATTTTTGGAAGACTTGTATCTGATACTGTGAGCTTAATCTTAACAGCTTGGTGAGCTCAGTAATGATATTAATAAAGGACCTCACAGGCCAAGCTATTAGCCAGCTTTGGCCTTCAACCTGAGGCTCTAAAAAAAATTTTGCTTCCAAGTGCATCCAAGTTGTTGCTCAAATTCAATTGCTTGTAGCTGTAGGATGGAGGTCCTTTACTGGCTGTCTGCCTGGGGCCACTGTCGCCTTCCAAAGGACATGATCATTCCTCATCACAGGTCTATTTCCTATCTTAGTGTCAGCAGTGTATGCCCAATCAATCCTCATAATTTAACCTCTCTGACTTTCCCTTCCACCACCAATCTCAGAAAACTCCCTTTTAAAGGGCCCATATTATTAGACTGGTATATTAATCAGCTTTCCCATCACTAAGACACTGTGTCCAACACCTACAATTTAAAGAAGAGGTTTCATTTGGCTCATGGTTTCAGGGGATTCAGTCCATGGCAAGCCAACACCCACAACTTAAAGGTAGGGAAGTTTATTTTGGCTCACAGTTTCAGAGAGTCAATCTCTGATCAACTGGTTCCAAGGCATAAATGGAATGGTGAAAGGGCATGGCAGAGAGCTGCTCAACTCATAGCACCCATAAAGCAGAGCAGGGGAATAGTGCCAGAGAGGTAGGAGTGAGGGACAAAACCAACCTGGCCTCACTCATATGTGAAACATAAAAAGAAAGATGTTCTGGTAGGTTGAGAATAGAATGGTGGTTAGCAGAGAGGTCGGGGTAGGGTGGAGGGGCGCTGGATTATGGTTACTGAATTACAGTTAGGAATAAGAAATTCAGGTGTGCTACTGCACGGTAAAGTGACTGTAACAATAATGTAGTGTATCTTCCAAAAAGCTAGAGGAAAAGATTCTGGGTGTTTTTGCCATGAATAATAAATGGGGGACAGGATACCTCAGTGGCAGAGTATGTGCCTAGCATGTGCAAGACCTTGAGTTCAATCCCCAGCATTCTTCCCCTGACCCCAGAAGAGGGAAAAATGAATGACTGAAGAGACAGATGTTTAACTTGATTTAAACATTACATGGTATACATGTATCAAAACATCACAGGAAACCCAAATGTATGCACTTTTATGTATTAGTTCAAATATAAATTTCAGCAGGATGTGGAGGCCTACATGCCTGTATTTCCATCACTCTGGAAGGCTGAGGTAGGATTGCAAGTTCAAGTCAAGCCTGAGCAACTTAGTGACTTAGCAAAACCCTGTCTCGATCAATCCATCCATCAATCAATCAATCAGGCTGGGGATGTAATTCACTGCTAAGGCACTGGATTCAATCCCAAGTACCTCAAAAAAAATTTAATAAATTTAAATTTCAAAAAATGATAAGAAAAGAACTTCAGGATGATAAATATACTTTTTTGTAAAGTTATAATATATACTATACAATATCCTACAAAAATATATAGGAACTGGGGATGTAACAACAGCAGAGCACATGGCTAGTACATGTGAGACCCTAGGTTTAATCCCCAACAACTATATATTAAATATATATGTATGCACACACATATATGGTGTATATATAGATGGATATGGTATACACAAAGAAATTGATATTATGTATAATATACATATTCTATATATTTATACTATTTTATATATTAAAATAATGTGTACATTACATTACAGTACATATACAGTACTACAGTTTAATATATAAATTTAATACACTCTATATTCTACTATGTACAGTTTATAGATACACATAGGTACTTAATGGGGAATGCATCACAAATGAATATGATAATGTACCAAATTCAAGATAATGATTACTTTTAGATAAGAAAGGAAAACAGTATTAGGGATTCAACTGTATATATAATGCTTCTCTTTTTTAATCGAAGCCAATTTGTAAAATATAAAAAATTAATGGGGGTGGTATGATGGTTTATATTCCTCTCTGTACTTTCCTGTGTATCTAAAATATTTCAAAATTTTATAAGACAAAGCAACACAATAAAAGTAAGGCTACTACAATTGTCTAAGCAAGAGATTACTGGCAAGTCATCAAAGTGTTTAGATGATGTTATTTCTATTGGTAGTGGTGTTGTCCCTGGTACTGGGGATTGAACCTAGGCCTCTGCACTGAGCTATATCTCTAGCTCTTTGTTATTTTGAGACAGAGTCTTGCTAAATTGCCCAGGCTAGGCTTAAATTTATAATCCTTCTGTCTCAGCCTCTCAGAGTGCTGGGATTACAGGTATGTCATTTCTGGCTTTAAATGATTTTGTTTTTAAGAATCAACTTCAAATGTTCCCTAGTTGGTTCATGGTGTTTCAGAACTATAAACTATTTTACTCAAATACCCAGTTTAATATTGATTTGGAATAGTCCTGTTGATAAGGTACACTATAAGTATACAGTATATAAGTATATACTATAATATCTACCAATAATATCTACTACAAAAATATGAATAAAGTAAAAAATGTGGTGTTAGCATTGTGCCAAACTCAATTATAAAAATACATATGGAAAATAATTAGCCTACTATACCTATACTATTTTCATAAAAATAAATATCCTTAGTAAACATGGCAGAATGTCAAATCTTATCAAATTTAGGTGATGGGCACCTGAGGGTTGTGATCCTATTCTCTGTACTTTTCTGTATATTTTGAAATCTTGTATGCAATAAAAAATAAATATATATATATATATACATACAACAGAAATACAGAAAAAGATGGCAGGAAAAAAATACTACTCTTTGCAAAATTCTTCCCAAAGATCTCCTTACTAAAGTTATTCAAGAGTAAAGTGCCTGTTTATTTTTAATCTGCTATTTGATGAACCTGGCAATTTTTATATAAACAAACTCATTCTTCATCAGTGAAATCGGGAGAGCATATGAACTATTTATTGAAGAGGAGTCCCTGTCAGGGTGACTGAGTCCACACATGGCCTGCTCATTGATTTATTTACCATTTCCATCTATACCTCTATCCCATACTGTGCACTCATCTGATACACAGTTTTAGTAAGCTCGCATGCTAACTCTAGCCAAAATGAGTAAAAACAAATATCACTGGAAATATCTGAAAAGTAGGAAAGATCCAATGATGATACAGCAGAGGACTGTCAACCAAAAGAAAGTTTCACTTGGGCCGGGGATTTAGCTCAGTGGTTCCACTGCCTGCCTTGCAAGCACAAGGTCCTGAGTTCGATCCCCAGTACAAAAAAAAAAAAAAAGTTTCACTTAAAAGACCAAGAGTCCTAGGTAAATTATGGTTCATTGCAACAGTTAATTTAGATTCTCCAAGCCCACTTTGAATAATATGTGGCAACCAACTGACTGGTCTCCACTGCTTCACAACATAAAACATAGACCCAAAGAACAGAAGCAATTACTGAAGCCCACTATTTCACCAAGTGTGTCTACACTGACAGTGTCATACTTAGTGGCTAACCACATTGCTAAAGCTAAGAAGCCCTTTACTACTGGTAAAGAACTGATGGTGCCTGCTCCTAACATCTTGTCTGCTGTCAACTTTTAGGAGTCTGCAGATCAAAATGTGGCATGTGTTCCCCTTTCAGCTAGGACCACAACTAGATAAATTGATGAAACAGCAGAGGATACTGAGCCACAACTGTTATGAGAGGAATAAGGAGTCACTGTGGTGCACAACACAGTTTGATGAGTCTACCAATGCTGACTACAAGGCAATAATATTTGTTTTATGTGATAAATTTTTCAGTGAATAAGAATATGTGGTGTGAACTTTTGTTGCCAACCAACCCCACAGGTGCAGAAATATTTAAGTCTCTGAATAAATATTCTGAATATACATTTAAACATCTGAATTAGTCACTTTGTGTGGCTATATGGACAGATTAAGTGGCTGCCATGACTGGACAGAATTCTGATTTCACTACTCAGGACAAAAAGGTCACTTCTGAATATGAATCTACACACTGTGTTATCCATAAAGTAATGCAAGTTAACTGAAAAACGTCACTTCAACTTAACAGCATCTTGCAGGATGATCAAGTACATCAAAGGGTGTGTTCTTAACTCATGTCTGTTTGTACAGCTCTGTGAGAAGCTGTACAGAGAACACATAGAAGTGAGACGGCTTTCTACATTAGATCACTGGATGGAGTTTTTGAGTTACACAAATATTTCCAGAGATTTCTTTTAGAATATCAGTCACCACTTGCACCACATCCTAGTGACAGAGAATGGGTCATAAAACTTGCTTACTTATGAACATATTCAAGCTGCTCAACAAACTCAATCTATTGCTTCAGAGGATAATGGTAACTGTGTTTAAGTGAGCAGATAAAGTGGCTGCACTAAAGCCAAACTGGAATTATGGGGCCGAGTAAGCATTAGAATTTCTGACATGTTTCAAACATTAGCAGAGATTTTAAGAGAGACTGAGCCAAGGCCTTTCTCCCCGCTAGTTCATGATCACCTGTCTCAGCTTTCAAAAGAGTTTGAGCATTACTTCCCAATATAAAAGATCCCCCACCTCAATCCAGGAAATTACAGATCTGTGACTGATTTGTGAATAAGGTGAACTGACTTTGTCCGTGCTAGAAGAGGATCAACTTCTTGAGATCACACATGATGGTGACCTTAAAAGCAAGGAGGAATATCCTGAAATTGCTACAAAGGCACTGAAAATACTGCTTCCATTTCCAACAACTCATCTTTGCGAAGGATTTTTCTGCAGTGACAGCAACCAAAATGAGATTATGGAGTAGACTGGACATAAGTAACACACTTTGTTTTCACTGTCTCCCATCACCCCCACACGAGACAGTCTAGTTGCAGGAAAACAAGCCCAGGGCTCCCACTGATTCTGCATTATGGTGACTTGTATAATTATTTCATTATATTGTTACAGTATAATAAAAATAAAGTACAGATAAATGCATCTACCTAAGTGGTCCTGAAACCACCATCACACCACACCCTCAATCCAACAAAAACTTCACAAAAGCAGGCCCTGATACTAAAAATTTGGTTGGGGACCACTATTGTAACACAAACACTAATTTTAAATGGGAAATCACCATTAAACAATACCAAGCAGTAGTACAAAAGAATGATGAAGAAAGCACTTTACATATGGATAGGGAATTACATATCATGTAAGAAAAATATTTTCAAGTTACAGAACAAAAGTTGAGAATTGAAAGTTCATCCTCTTCCTCAAAATCTAAATAATATGCTATGACTATTATTTAAAATGAGGGAAAGAAAAACAGATACATATACATATATAACTACATACACATATAACAAATGCTTAAAATATCTCTAGAAGAATACACAGGGAGTGACTATTATAAACACTTTCTTTTTAATTCTTGGACCATGTTAATGTATTAAGTGTTCAAAAATAATTTTAAATTTTAAAATAAAAAATATAATTAAAAGCATGTATTTTAAAAGGATTGATGGCTCTTAATATGATATTACCAAAAGGTAGCTAGCTATTCTTATCATCTTGATTTTGCACACTCACAATCTGGATGACAAAAATATTTCAGCAGAGAAAGAAGGTATTATTCAGTGATTCTGACGAATCTTATTTAAAGCTTTTTAGAATTTTAAATTAGGTTTCATAAAGTGAACTAACAATTCTTTTCACATATTGCATGCTATGTTTCTTACCTATATATAATTTTGATTTATTTCAGCTTTAAAAAGATTTATCTTTATTAATACTAAAACAACACAACCATTCAATATGTAGCATTCCACATGCATCTTCTGAATCACTAGTACGACAGTTTGTATTTTTACCCAAGGAAAAATGGCCTTGCTAGCATGGAGAGAGGGGTAGGATTATCTATGGTCAAAGCAAGTTTATGAGTAGAGCATTTTCCATAGGTAATGACCAAAATACTGCCACTATGTGCTATATCAAATAATTGGCAAATAAATTATACCACATTATCATTATCACAGCATTAAGCCACTATGTACATCTTATCGCCTTTTAATTCGTATTCAGAGGACTCAGAAAAAGTCATGTTTATTGCCTCATTAAAAGCTGTATTTCACAGAATGAAGCTAGTTATCTCACTGAAGAGAGCAAGATATAAAGCCAACTGAGTGCAACTACACCACAAAACATTAACAATAAAAAGCCTACAGAAACATAAAAAGTTATCTAGTAAAGTTGCTATCTGCAATTCAAAAAAACTAATATATAATTTGATTTTACTACACCATATTGTGGCTGGGTATAGTGACATACATCTGTAATCTCAGTACTCTGGGAGGCTGAGGCAGGAGGACTGCAAACTTGAGCAGAGCCAGCCTAAACAACTTAGCAAGCCCTGGCCTCAAAAATAATTAAAATTAAAGAGAACTGAGGATGAAGCTCAATGTGAAAGCCTTTGCTTTCTGATCCCTAGCATCAATCAATCAATCAATCACTATTGTGCACTTGGCTGATACTAACATCAATAAGAAAACATCCATAGTATAATTCTTTAAAATTTTACTTTATGAGTACATATTTGCAATTCATGCAGTTTACACTCATCTTGGGGAGTGGTTACACATACATATTAGTTTGGTTTTTTCTAATGCTCTTCCCCTTCTTCTCCCTCCCCTCTTCTCCTCTGGTTCCCCTATCCCCTTTTTTGTACTTGTTGATATTATTTGTCTTAGCTCACATTATGGCATACAGTGTTTATAGTGATTGAAGTTATTGGTTCCTGTACATGACACATCTTTATTCCTCTCATTTCCCCTTCCCCTCCTCCTCGCCCCTCGCCCTTGTTCCCTTGGACCACTTCCCTACTGGATGAGATCTGTCCCCTTATCACTTTCTATCCATCTTTTATCATTTTCTTTTGTTTGCACTTTGCCTCATTCAAATGAGAGATACCATATGGTACTTAAGCTTGTGTGTGTGATTTACTTCACTTAATATTTTATTTTCCAAGTGCATTCATTTTCCTAAAAATGCCTCAAATTTGTCACTATTTATACCAGAGTAATATTCCATTATATATAGATACCACATTATGTTTACTCAATCATCAATTGATGGGTATACAGGAGGCTTCTAGGATTTAGCTATTATGAATTGTGCTGCTATAAACAATGGTATGCATGTATTGCTGCAGTATGATGACTTAAGATCTTTGGGCAAGGTGCCTAGCAGGGGGATCCCTGGGTTACATAGAATTTCTAATTTCAATATAATTTTAAAATACAGTTTCAATCCAGGCATGATAGTGCACATCTGTAATTCTAGCTGCTCAGGAGGCTGAGCCAGGAGGCTCGTAGGTTTGAGATCAGCCTGGCTAACTTGGCAAAACCCTGTCTCACAATAAAAAATAAAATAAGGGCTGGAGATGTAGCTCAGTGGGATAGCACCCGTGGGTCCAGTCCCTAGTAGTACTACAAAGACAATTAATTAATTGATTGAAACATAAAGAAAATACCATTTCACAAACTTCAAAAATTCAAAAGTTTTTAATATTTAAAATGAGAAATGTCATTTTCTCATATTAAGTTCTAATACTGCTTTAACTCAATTAAAAAATATCTGCTTTTTAAGATGAAAAGTACAAAACAAATTCAGGCTTAAATAAATGTTTTATGGTTTAATTTCCCACAATACAACTAAGAGAATAATAAAAATCATTGAATTCCTCTCATACACAAATTATTAAGAAATGACAAGGCACACCCTACTGAGGTCCTGAGTCCCACAGAAGACCCCAAATCAGCCCGTTGCAGGCAGGCAGGTCTGCCCAGGCCCTACGAGGTGCCAAGTCGCACGGAACACACAGAATCAGCCCGCTGCAGACAGGCAGGTCTGCGCAAGCCCTACCGAGGTCTCGAGTCCCAGGGAACAAGCGGAATCAGCCCGCAGCACACAGGCAGGTCTTGCACCGAGGTCCCAAATCACGCGGAAGATGCCGAATCACCCCGCTGCAGACAGGCAGCCACCTGATTCCACACTACAAAGACGCAGAGGACACCAGACCACCGGACCAAGGTACTGAGTCCCAATGTTCCCAGCTCAGATGTAGGGATTTCTAAGCCGTCGTCCTACTGCTCCTGGTCCAGAGGACAGGGCTTCCCAGTCACCAGCCCTCCCGCGGCTCCTAGGCCAGAAGAAAGGGCTTTTGGGCCACCTTCAGTCCACTGCTCCTGGCCCAGAGGAAGGGGCTTCTGAGCCACCATGCCACTGCTCCTGGTCCAGAGGAAGGGGTTTCCCAGCCACCATCCCTCTGGCTGCTCCCAGCCCACAGGAAAGGGCTTTGGGGTCACCATCCCTACCACTGCTCCCGGCCCCTGTTCCACCTCACCCAGCTCAGAGGAGGTAATCGGTGCAGGGGCTAACAGCCCCCCGGGCCAGTGAAAATGAGAAAACATGTAAATAAGTCTCAAAACCAGACTTCCAGATCACCTACAGCAACTCCAAAGGGAAATGAGATGGAACACTCTGATACTCAACCACCTGGACCCACTGAACTGGCAACAAAAGGGGATCTGGAAAAAATGAAATCAGAAATAATTTCTCAGGTAACAGGAGAAATTGTGCCCCTAGTGCAAGACATGATTAATAAATCTAGAGAGGAGCTCAGGAACATGATGGAATCCCAACATAAGAAACAAATGGAATCCATAAAACAGATGCAAATAGATTTCCAGGACATGAAAAACTCCATCGAAAGTCTACACAGCAGAATGAGCCAATGTGAGGACAGAATTTCACATATAGAAGATAAGATTGCAATTAGTGACCAGGAAAAGAAAAATGGCTTCAAAATTATAAGGGAACATGAGAAATCAATCCAGCAGCTGCTAGATGATGCAAAGAAGAATAACATAAGACTGACTGGGCTCAATGAAGAAACAGGAGAGTATGGAGATGACATAAAAAATCTCTTCACAGAAATAATGGCAGAAAACTTCCCAAGCAGGGGAAAAGAGCTTGACATACAGATAAGTGAGGCATATAGGACTCCAAATAGCCTTGATCAAAAAAAATCTACACATAGGCATATAATTGTTAAGATTCCAGAAACACAACAGAAGAACAAAGTTCTACAAGCAGTTAGAGAAAAGAAACAAATCACATACAAAGGAAAGCCCATCAGAATCACAGCAGACTTCTCAACACAAACACTCAAGGAGAGCTTGGCGTGACACATTTCAAGCCCTAAAAGAAAACAGCCTCCAACCCAGACTGATGTACCCTGCAAAACTATCTTTCAAAGTGGATGGAGAAATAAGATACTTTCATGACAAAGAGCACCTTAGGAACTTTGTGAATACCAAACCAGCACTCCAAAGAATTTTACACAATATCCTAGGAACAGACATTGAGGATCACAACCCCAGGAAGCAAAACAGAATGAACCCATCTGGCATAACAAGAAATCAAATGTAAAGGGGGAGAACCCAACAAAAAGAAAAAATCATGTCAATGACAAGTCAATACGTTTCAGTTATAACCATCAATGTTAATGGTCTCAATTCACCAATCAAAAGAAACAGACTGGCAGAATGGGTCAAGAAGCAAAATCCAACAATATGCTGCATACAAGAAACACACTTAATTCAAAAGGAAACTCATAGACTGAAAGTTAAAGCGTGGAAAACAATACTCCATGCGACAGGAACCCAAAAAAAAGCAGGAGTAGCTATCCTCTTTGAAGATCAAGAAGATTTCAAACCAACACTGATTAAGAGAGATGAAGAAGAACACTACATCCTTGTAACGGGAACAATCCAAGAGGAAGAGATGACAATCATAAATATCTTGCACCAAACACTAGTGCACCCAAATATATGAAACAAATACTAACGGACATGAAAAGTCATGTATGCACTAATACAATTGTAGTGGGGGACCTCAACACCCCATTGTCACAAATAGATAGATCAACTAGACTAAAAATAAGCAATGAAATACTAGAACTCAATCGAACTCTCAAACAAATGTACTTAACAGATGTTTACAGAGTCTTCCACCCAAGAAAATCAGAATACACATTCTTCTCAGCTGCACATGGGTCATTCTCCAAAACAGACCACATACTCACTCATAGAACATGTTTAAGTAAGTGCAAAGGAATTGAAGTTATCCCCTGTATATTATCACACCATAGTGCGATAAAAGTGGAGATCCATAGCAAAAGAAACTCAAAATATTTCATAAACATGTGGAAACTGAACAACACACTTTTGAATAACCAATGGGTCACAGAGGAAATTCAAGAAGAAATCAGACAGTTCCTTCAATTAAATGACAATGACAATACAACATATCGGAATCTATGGGACACAATGAAAGCAGTCTTAAGAGGGAAATTCATAGCAGTGAATATGCATATTAGGAAAACAGAACGAGCCCAATTAAACAACCTGATGCTGAACCTCAAGCTTCCAAAAAAGAAGAGCAGGACAACCCCAAAGATCATACAAGGGAGGAAATAATAAAGATCAGAGGAGAAATCAATGTAATGGAGACTAAGAGAACGATACAAAACATCAACAAAGCCAAGAGTTGGTTCTTCGAAAGAATCAACAAAATTGACAAACCTTTGGCCACCCTTGTCAGAAAAAGGAAAGAAAAGGCCCAAATTCATGCAATTGGGAACGAAAAGGGTGAAATGACAAGAGACCCAGCTGAAATCCAGAAGATCATCAATACCTACTTCCAGAACCTATACGCCAATAAGATGGACAACACAGAAGAAATGGACAGATTCCTAGATACACATGAATTATCAAAGTTGAACGAAGAAGACCTAAAAATTCTAAACAACCCAATATCAACCAATGAAATTGAAAATGCAATTAAAAACTTACCAACTAAGAAAAGCCCGGGCCCTGATGGCTTCACTGCTGAATTCTACAAGACATTTAGAGAGGAACTGCTGCCACTACTGTTTAAACTCTTCAATGAAATTGAAAGGGAAGCAATACTCCCAAATTCATTCCTGGAAGCAAGCATCACCTTGATCCCCAAAAGCAGAGAAAGACACAAATGAAAAAGAGAACTATAGGCCAATCTCACTAATGAACATAGATGCAAAAATCCTTAATAAGATAATGCCAAATAGAATGCAGAAGATCATCAAGAAGATCATACACCCTGATCAAGTGGGATTCATCCCAGGGATGCAGGGATGGTTCAATACACACAAATCAATCAATGTAATACACTATATCAATAGAGCCAAGGACAAAAGCCATATGATTATCCCCATAGACACAGAAAAAGCATTTGACAAAATCCAACATGCATTTATGATAAAAACCTTACAAAAACTTGGAATAGATGGTGTCTACCTCAAATTGATAGAAGCCATCTATGAAAAACCAACAGCCAATATCATATTAAATGGTCCAAAACTGAAATCCTTCACACTCAAATCAGGAACAAGACAAGGATGTCCACTATCACCACTCTTGTTCAATATAGTTCTGGAAACATTAGCCACGGCAATTAGACAAGAGAAAGAAACAAAAGGAATAAAGATAGCTAATGAAGAAGTCAAATTGTCATTATTTGCAGATGACATGATACTCTATACAGAAGATCCCAAGAACTCCACCAAAAGTCTTCTAGACTTAATAACCAAATTCAGTCAAGTAGCTGGTTACAAGGTCAACACACAAAAATCAATAGCTTTCCTCTACACCAATGACAGACTCACTGAGAGAGAAATAGGCCAAATAATTCCTTTCACAATAGCATCCAAAGAACTGAAATACCTAGGAATCAACCTAAGGAAAGAAATCAAAGACCTCTTCTCTGAAAACTATGGCACTCTGAAAAGAGAGATTGAAGATGATATCAGAAAATGGACAGACATCCCCTGCTCCTGGGGAGGAAGGATTAATAGAGTGAAAATGGCCATACTTCCAAAACTGCTATATAGATTTAATGCAATCCCAATTGAGATCCCAGCAGCATACTTCATAGACCTTGAGAAAACAATCCAAAAATTCATTTGGAACAAGAAGAGACCCAGAATAGCAAAAGCAATTCTAGGTAAGAGAGACATGGCAAAGAGTATCACAACCCCAAACCTGCAACTCTACTACAAAGCTACTGTGATAAAAAACAGCAAGGTACTGGCAAAGAAACAGACCTGAGGACCAGTGGAACAGATTAGAAGATGCAGAAACAACACCAGACACACTCAGCCATCTCATCTTCAACAAAGGAGCCAAACACCCTCACTGGGGGAAAGATAGCCTCTTTAATAAATGGTGCTGGAAAAACTGGGCTTCAACTTGCCAAAGATTAAAACTAGACCTGTATCTCTCACCATGCACTACACTAAAATCAAAATGGATTAAAGATCTAAATAGTAAAATAGAAACTCTGAACCAGCTGGAACAGAGGTTAGGTAGAACCCTTGAAGACATCGGTGTAGGAAAAGATTTTATGAACAAAACCTCAGTTGCCCATGAACTAGCACAAACAATCAACAAGTGAGATCTCTTCTTATTAAAAGGCTTCTTCACTGCAAGAGAAACCACCAGCAGTGTGAAGAGACAACCCACAATGTGGGAAAAAATCCTCACCTGCTCTTCTTCAGACAAAGGTCTACTATCTCGATTCTATAAAGAACTTAAAAAGATCAGACCTCCCAAATTTAAAGAACCAATCCAAAAATGGGCATCTGAAATGAACAGACATTTCTCAGACAAAGAAGTAGAAATAGCGAATAAAAACATGAAAAAATGTTCAACATCACTGGTCATTCGAGAGATGCAAATGAAAACAATGCTGAGATTCCACTTCACTCCAGAAAGAATGGCTGCTATCATGAAATCAACCAATAACCAATGCTGGCAGGGCTGTGGGGAAAGAGGAACCCTGCTCCACTGCTGGTGGCAGTGTAGACTGGTGCAACCACTGTGGAAATCAGTATGGAGATACCTCAAAGAACTAGGACTGGAAGTCCCATTTGACCCCACTATTCCACTGCTGGTGATCTTCCCCAAAGAATTAAAAGAATCATACCACAATGATATATGTGCGCCCATGTTCATAGCAGCTGAAAGTGTAAATAAGGACTAAACGTATAATAGGTAATGTGAAATAGGAAGAAAAGGGGCAAAGGGGAAGGAAGTGGGAGGGCTAGGGGAAAGGATAGAAGGGAATGGGATTCATATGAGAAAATGGAAAAATAGGAACAAAATCTTTGTAAATAGGGAGGAATGGAGGGGTTGAAGGGAGGGCTGGGCAAGGGTGAAAAATAAGAACCAAGAGAGATTATGTAAAGGTGCAAATTTCCAATGATGAATGTCATTATATTGTATACCTAAAATGTACCAATGATTAGAATGAATAATCGATAATGTAAAATAGGAAGAAAGGGTCCAAAGGAGTAGGGGTAGTGGGATGGGCAGGGGAAAGGAAAGAAAGGAAAGGAAAAATGATGAGAAATGGAAATAAAGTCTTTGTAAATAGGGAAGGGTGGAGGGGGTGAAGGGAGGGCTAGGAATGGGGAAAAAATAAGAACCAAGATGCATTATGTAAAGGTACAATTCCCAATGAGAAATGTAATTGTGTTGTATACCTACAATGTACCAATAAAAGAATTTAATTAAAAAAAAAAAAGAAATGACAAGATTTCACTCTAATTGAATTTGAAATGTAAGCTAATATTATTAAATATCTTTAGGAATAACATAAAACTATCAAGGCAGAATCTACACATATAAAGCAGATATAATATTATTTATCATTTATTACGTACCTCTATATAATGTATACACGTTCACACTGAATTCATATATTAACATTCTATTGATAAGTGGGAAATATTATCCTTTTTACTCATTAGAAAAACTGACTCAAGAAAGATTAAGTAAGTTCAAAAACAGTATTAGCAAGAAAGGGGCCAGAATTCAAATTGAGGTATGACCAAATCCAAGACCTCTGTGTTATTCACTAAGGTGTGCTGAATTTCCAAATGATCCCAAAGGTCATTCTGCTGTTTGCTGTTTGCTGTTTGCTTTTCAGTTACTCATTTAAGTTCAACACAGCTTTCTGACATTTGAAACTGAGTTTTGAACCTGTATCAAACTTGGTCCAAAGCTGAAATCTGGTGGACTATAGGGGTAAAGAACTCCACTCAGCTAGAATATATTCTCTACAGGGCCAGGAATTCACCTCAGTGGTACCGTGCCTGCCTCACAAATCCAAGGTCGTGAATTCGATCCCCAGTACCAAAAACAAGAATATATTCTCTACATCACCAGATGCTATCTCATGCAAGGACTTCTGATCAGAAGCCCTCTATGAAGGGAAGCCTGTTTGAAATGAGTGAATTATCAGCATCTAGGTAGGTGGATGAACACGTACAGAGGCTTTGGGGCAAGAGCACACTGTCGCACCAGCACAGTGCCTCAGAGCAGTGAGGCTGCGTGCAGTGAAAAGAGAAAAGTGTCCCAAAATAGGGCTGGATCATGAAGGGCTTTCCAACTGTGCTAACAAAACCTGAAATGGGGAGCTACTGACAAGTTCTTTAAAAACAACCAAATGATATTGCTCATGTTAAGGAAGGAACAATTTATCTGCTACATAAAGACCAGATCAAAGTAGAGGAAAAATCAAACAAGGAGGCCAGTTTATGGCTATTACACTGGTCTAGTCAAAGAGGTGGTAATTTAGACTAGGGTAGTAGTCACAGTCACAGGAATAAATGGCACAAATTAAGACACACTTTGAAAGTTAGGACAACAGAGTTCAGTGACATAGTCCAAGAGAAAAACTAAAGCCACCACAAGCCAAACTTAAAACAGTTTCTAATGATGCAAACTTTAAAAAGTTTTTAATGATGTAAGGTTTTCTATGTTGATGCTGCTGTGTTTTATAGTACTGGGATCAAACCCAGAGCCACTGAGTTACATAGCAAGTTCTTATCATTTTTCACTTTAAGACAGTCTTGCCAAGTTGCTAAATTTCCCAGGCTGGGCTGGAACTTGCAATCCTCCTGCCTCAGCTTCCTAGAGTGCTCAGACTATAGAAATGAGCCACCACGCCCAGTGACTCATGGTAATTTTCTCAATTATAGCTCTGACACATCTTAACATTTCCCCTAAGATTGAGTAAAGCTAATTTATAGTAAATATCAGCTTAGAGGCCTAACGTGAAATTTATAGTCCCTGCACACCTTCAAGACATAACCATCTTTATGTTAAAGGATTCTTCCAACTTTTATATCTTCTCAAGAAGAAACCCTGGTAACTAATACTGGTAAATAGTGCTGTTGGCCGTCTCTCTCAGTTCTCATAGCCCAGAAGAAGAAAAACACCACACACTGAAAACTCACTGAATGAACAGCCCACTCATGGTCACTCTATTAGTCACTTTCTTCATTGCTGAGACACAGTACACACAACAGCCTCATTTTTGCTTGTAGTGAGCATAGTTAGCTGGCTCTAAGTAGCATGGTGGAGGGGTATGTAGAGAAGAGCTGTGCCAGCAGGGTGTCCAGGAGGCAGAGAGAATCGGGGAGGAGCTACACGGGGACACAAACCCTTCCAGGGCAGGCCTCAGTGACCCAGCTCCCAAGACCAGGCCCTGCCCTCACCACCAAGCCAGCTATCCTGCACCACAGGCTAATTCTTGTCCACGCATTTCCAGGCCATTTCAGATCTAAACCATAGCACTCTCATCTCTCATTGGTTACCTGTTCCTCCACCAGGACATATTTATAAATGTTACTAACAGGTACCCTTGTCAAGAAACATTACTCTGATCAAAGACTGGTGGATTTTAAAATAACCAGTGCCCTTTGTATAGAATGTATTTTAAACATACAGCCTAAATAATTTTTTAAAAAATATTTTGAGGAAGAAGGGATTGAATGCAGGGGTGCTCTCTACTACTGAACTACACCTCCAGCCTTTTGTTTTATTTGTTTCATTTGTGTTGTTTTTGAGACAGGGTCTTGCTAAATTGTCCACACAGGACTAGAACTTGTAATCCTCCTGCCTCAGCCTTCTAGAGTATTGGGATTACAGATAAGTGCCACTCTGGTGGCAGCAATTAAGATTTTTTTGACAGTGCAATAAAGTGTTACCTTTACAATATTTTTTAAAGTCCTGGGATTTACACAGTTAATTAAATAGTACAAAATGACTTTTCATATTTCCTGTGTGGTCTTTCTACTTCTAGTCTCTGCCCTTTTCCAGAATGACACTGTACTCTTTCACAGCTAAGACCTTTCTTGTGAGCTCTCACTCTGTATTAAGACATGCGGCAAGCACTCTATTGTGTGATCTATTTATTCCTCGGAGCAGGTCTACAAGACAGATACTATCATCAGTACCCCTATTTTGCAGACAAGTAATCTGAGGATTTGTTATATTACTTAAATTACCCACAGGGGCAGAGCCAGAAGGTGACCCAAAAATAAAGATTCCAAATCTCCTACTCCTGACCACTTTAGTCAGCCCTAAAATACAAATTGGAAGAGGTCAGTTCTGTCAAAATAAAGTATCTCCAAGTGCTTTCCACCATCCACAAAATGGAGATGGAATTCCTCAGCATGTTACACTTGGCATCATCTTCAGCGAACCCTCCCTCCCCACAGTCCTGCCAACAGCTTCATCCACTCTCATATTCACCCATCAAACCCTTCCTTCAGTCCTCAATCTGCAGGAAGCAAAGCCATCTCTCTAGAATCCAACCCAAATGCCATGATTCATGCATATTTTCCCAAAAGCCTATAATACTTCTGTGATTTTTTTTTTTTGGTACCGGGGATCAAACTTGGGACGTTGTGCTTGCGAAGCAGGCAGCGGAACCACTGAGCTAAATCCCCGGCTACTTCTGTTATTTTTTTAAAGAGCTTTTTCCCATTTGGAGATTCTGTAATATTTTTTTGGTTTCTCAGGCCACTACAACTCTAACCTTGTTTGTACCATTTTCTTCTTCCACCTCACAAAGTCCAAGACAGGCACTGCTGGTTTGTAATCTCTGTTTCCTATATATTAATTGCATATAAAAATGTTTGTAGTATTAAATATGAGCATAAATATGAGTTCTTAATGATGAGGTCCCATCTTCCCAATTATTAACTAAAAATTCTTATCATAAAACTTGACCTTCAGGTTTTTAAAACCCATCAAAGTCAAACTTTGTTATTTAAGTCAAATTCTAAGCGAATTTCCCTAATTTATAGCCGGCAGTACCTAGTCAACAGTCAATACTAGCATCACACAGTGGAAATACAGACACAATTAAAACCCTGAAATAGCTCCTCCAAGCTCTGCTTTCTATTGTTTCACAACTTCTTGCAAACAGCTATACAATTCTGTTTTAAAGACAGGAGTTAAATAATAGCAATCTGGCATTTTTATAATACTAAAAAAAAAATTGTACTATGTTAGTAATGCAAAATTAACCTTGAAACCAGTAAGACTAAGGGCTATAAGAAGCAACATTTAAAAATTCTACAACAGAAGAAAGTTCTCAGTGTAATTTAAATGTCTCCTTAGAAGGAGGTCAAAGCAGCTCCACTTGGAACCATGAGGCACTAATTCCATTAAGGAAACCACCACATTCCTGTCAACTTTCCCTGCTCACTGTCTGAAAGAAAAATTCTTCCCAGTGCTTCTCTCTCATCCATCCTCCCTCTGCTGAGGGCCCTCCCACGTCTTTCCAGTGATGCCTAGAGAATGCTCTTACAATGAAAATACAAGAAGTGATCGGAAAATATGGTGAACGTTTAAATTAAACATTACAGTAAGATACACTGCCATTAATACCCCTCAAAATACTCCCTCTTCCTTTGAACACACCTATCCTATCATTCTTGCTACTTTCTGAGGCTCTTCTGAAAGTTCTCTTTGAGGTCTTTTTGAGGCGTGATAAAAATACAGTCAGTGCTGCTGCTCAGTGGCTGTCCAAACGGCAGGCTTGTAAAAGCCTTACAATATGCCCTCATCCACCTTATTCACCAGATCTGGCTCTTCATCAAAATCAAAGTGACCAAGAAAGGTAAACATTCTGAATCCATTAAGAACATTGAGGTAGTCACAACAATGCAAGGAAAGACACTCACAGAAAAGTACTTCCAGGACTGCTTCAGAAATTGGCAAAACAAAGAGGTCTGTTTGAAGGGAGGGGGGGACATTCTGAAAGGAATGGCAATGTATCTTTTACTGTAATACTTTTTTATTTAAACACATGCACTTTTTGATCACACTTCTTTATTTTCTCTACTCTCAGGCTCCTACAGAATACGTCACCCTGGCCTTGGGGGTGATCAGACAAGCCTCTTGGTGAAGATGCAGCAGTGTGAAAGACTGACAATGCCAACTGCAGACTCTGGACCAAGACTACTGGGGATTCCACTTCCAAACCAAGCATTTACCAGCTACATAAACTCAAGAAACTTCCAGTCAAACCAAACTACCTGCTACTCCACAATTTCCTGCCTCTGAAATCACCCTTCCATAACTATACCATCCTTCTTTGTGTGGGTCACCTGTCATCTCCTTTCCTACAAGCCTGCCTAATGACTTCCATAAATTCCCATAATGCCTAATTTACCCTTCATAATGGACATTTATGTTTCTTTATGGTATACTTACTTTTAGTTGAATTATTCTTGAGGTCCAAGGCTAGCCTATTTATCTCTAAATTCCTTGAAACACACAACACAGACTTTTAAACAATTACATTTGTAAGCCAAGCAAGATGAAAATAATTTTATATTAGTATCTTCTCTTCCTTCTCTCAAGTCATAAATGTGTGAAATTTATATTTTCTACTATTATATATATACATATATATATACATATATGTGTGTGTGTGTGTATATATATATATATATATATATGTGTGTGTATATATATATATATACATCTCCCTACAGTGCTGGGAATTGAACCCAGGACCTCATGCATGCTAGGCAAGAACTCTACCACTGAGCTACAAACACCCCAATTCCCATTTTCTCTACTATTTTAGACTTTATATCATATAAAGCAAGTGTACATATCTTTTCTATCTTTAATATGGATTAAGAAGTTTGAGAATGTAAAAGTTAATTCTGCATAAATGTTAAAGACACTTCAGCAGAGGAAGTAGAAACAAATGTTCTAGAGAAATCTGGGAAGTTAAAAGAAAGGACAACGCACAGCTCAACTTCAGAAGACTGAGGCAGGGGAACCACAAGTTCAAGGCCTGCAGTACAGAGCACAGCATAGCCTGGACTACATGGCAAGTTCAAGGCTGGCCTAGACTATATAATGGAAACCCTGTCATAAAATAATAAAAAATAAGAATATACACAATGGAGTGAGACATTCCTAAGTGAATTTCTGTCCCACTATTTACCCCTGCTATACTAAGCTACATGGCTGGCCCTTTATTCATATTTTGTTTTGAGACAGGGTCACATAAAACTGACCTGGCTGGGGTCAAACTACTAGGATTACCAGTGTGCACCAGCACACCTAGCTTCAGCACAAATTATTTACTTTCTCTAACTCTTTGTTTTTACACCCACATCATGGGGATACTGGCATCTGTCAGTTGTAAGGAATAAATGAGATCATGTACACAAAAAGCACGTCAGTTCCTGATACACAATTTACTTCAATGAAGTAACGTTAGAAAAAAACTTAAAGGATACAAGCATATGGTAACTGATACCTCATTAAAATTGCATTAGATTTTATTTTGTATGGATAAGAAAGAAAAAGTGAAATTATAGAAAATGTTTAGTCAATGCTGGTATTATAAACTGAACAAACGAACTGGATATTCTACTGGATTTTGTGAAAAGAAAGCCTGTATAACAAGGTCTTACACAGAAGCCTTTCAAAGTCACAAGACTGTTATGTCTAAATTACTCAATAATAAACAGCTCACCAACACCCCCCAAAAAAATTCAAAGGATCTGTCTCTTTCGAAAAAGTACTGTACTGCATCCAGTGAGATCTAAATCAATTTAAATAATATGCAAATATAATAAATCAAGAAGTGCCAGAAAAAACAAATTTTGAAATATGGTGGTAATTCTTATGAGGGGAAGCTTAAAAAGTGATGAAAATGGCTATTTCTACAGAGTCAAATGGGAAGCAAGATGTGGATAAGTTAAATGTGACAAACCAAGCTCAGGAGACAGCGGTTTTTCTTTAAAAGTTTCATAGTAGTACTGCTTTCCAAAATTATGTTCATGAGGTCATCTCAAGAAAAATACACTATAATTCTTAAGCAAATGTTTATTATGAAACAGCCATGGTTAGAGAGGGACAAACAAGGCACCTGGGGTGCAGAGTTTCTGGAGGCAACCTCAGGGCAGTGCCCTTGCACTACCCACCTGACCCAACAGTTACACCTCAGTCCAGCCCTACACATGGGCCAGTACTTTAGAACTCAACTCAAAGGTCATAAATCCAGGGTGGAGGGGGTGAAGGGAGGGCAGAAGAACAGGGAAAAAATAAGAACCAAGATACATCATGTAAAGGTACAAGATCCCAATGATGAATATAACTGTATGTATACCTAAAATGTACCAATAAACTTAATAAAAAAATAAAAATAAAAAGGCCTGTTTTCAAAAATAAATAAATAAATCCAAACAACTGAAGAATCAGGGCTGTTATAGTTTTGGTATGAAATAAAATACTACATTATTCAATATATATCTGCAAACCACAGTTTCTCTTATATAAGAAACTCAAATTATAAATGAAGAGCCAACAATAGACAAAAGGAAGTAGGGGGATACTAGATCTTCCTCAAATGTGAAGGGGGTCAAGAGATAGGGGGAGGAGAAAGAACGAAGGTAAACAGAGGAATTAAGATGTGTTATGTGCAGGCACTAACTCCACAAAAGGAATGTAAACACTGTGTACTACAAACACGTACTAATAAAAACAAAGCCTAGACTGATTTTCCTAAATATTAATAAGTTCCTTTTGAATAGTGAATAGTGAATAGTGAGATATACAGTGTGTACCAACAGAGATATTTTTACTAATGATCATATATAATTTTTATAAAAAGCACTAAAATGATTCTAAAATATGTTTAGCTCCCAACCCCTCTACACTAAGAGCACCACCCCCATGCCCACCGCACCTTCTCCCATTAACTTCATTCACTTGAATGACTTTATCTATCACCTCCATATACAATTCATAAATCTATAGTTTCACCTCTTTGGGCCGCCTATTCCCTTAAATTAAGATTCCACACTGTCAATAAACCAAATGAGCATTTCATTGGCAATTCAAATATTGTACCAGTTAACTGTGATCTAGACTGGATTCTGAGACACCTGGAGAAGTGAGCAGATCACAGAGATCAAGATCAGATCATGGAGGTACTATACTCATCAGAGGACAGATTTGATGTGCTGTTAGCACGTGGCACCTGGTTGGAGGAGGTGGGTCACTGGGGGTGGTCTTTGTGTGCATCCCTCACAGCCACTATTTCCCTGTGTTCTGCTTCCTAGCTGCCATGAAGTGAGTATTTTTGCTCCATCATGCCCTTCTGCCATGTTTCTGCCTTTAAGCCACCCAACCAAGGACTGTAAGCCAAAATAAATCTCTTCTCCTTTACACTGTGGATGTATTTTGTTCCAGCAACAGGGAAGCAGACCAATATAAACAATCATGTCTACACATGCTATCTTATCCTCTTTATTTCCCATTGTACATTAAGACCACTAAATATAGTAAGACCCCAAGTCACTCAGGTTTAAAACCCAAAAATTACCTTCAACTTCTACCTTTTCCTTACCCCATGCATACAGTTTACAAGCCAGTCAGCCCTACTCTGTAAATGAATCTGACATCTAATCCACTTTTCTTTCCCAGAAACAAGACACTGGCTTCAGTTCTCATTATGTATATACAAAATATCACTAACAATCATAAAGTGAAGCCGTACTGTTCTCAAAACACAGTATAAAACAGCATAGAACAAGATAAGCATTTTTTTTCAGGGCTGGGGATCAAACCCAGTGCATACCCATGCTAGGCAAGTACTCTATCGCTGAGCTATACCCTCAGCTCAATAAATATTTTTTGAATAAATGGGGAAAAAACTTAATCTTCCCACTTCCCATCTCTGCTACTTTCACCAAACCATTCTTCAGTTACTCAATCTTCTTAAAATTGGTTCTTATTAAATCACAAGAGCTTTCATTTACCAATGTCACATGAATAAAATAAAAAGTCCTCTGATTGGCATTCAAAGCATTCCAATATAAGGACTCTCTCCTTAGCCTTATGTCCCATAATTCTAATCATTAGACACATGCTCTGTTTTGCCACTCATGAGTCTTTATTCATGTACCCCAGGAAATGCCAACCTCCACAGTTAACTCTCAAAATTGTATCTATCCTTCAAAATCCAGTGGAAATGTCATCTCCACCCCACAAACCCAAAGTAATCTGTGCTTTCCCATATTACAGCTCTACAGCATTTTGTAACTTTCTTTTTTATTTCCCACACACAAATCTATAATTAAAATTATTTAATATATTGTAATTACCACCAAATGAATTTTAAGTTCCTTGTGAATGAGAACCACAAACTTATCTCCTATTGCGCATAGTATGTCTAGCACAATATACTAAGATTGCCAGGAAATGAGATGTGTTAATAGCAGCAGCAAACAAACGTTAGTGCTTTACAAATGCCAGGCACTATGCTAAGCCTTGTACATATATTATTGCATTTACTACTCACAGCCTCTCTAGAAAGAAGGTGCTATAGGCTGAGTTATCCACTATCCAAAAGAATTTGGACCAGAAGTATTTCAGATTTCAGATTTTTTTCAGATTTTAGAATATGTACATATACACAATGAGGAATCTTGAGGGAAGGAACCAAGTTTAAACACAAAAATATACACCTTTATACATAGCATTAAAGTAAATTTATACACTATTTTTAGTACACCTGTATTTGGAATTTGACCCATCATATGATGTCATGTGTGGAATTTTCCACTTGAGGAAATCACATAGGCACTCAAAAAATTGAAGGTTTTGGAGCATTTTAGATTTTAGATTGGAGATGCTCAACTTGTATAATCTGCATTTTACAAAGAAGAAAACTAAGGCATGCAGATAATTAGCTCACTTAAGGTTTAACAGTATACTTCAATTTGTGTAAGTAATTCTGTAATTACCATTTGTGTATATATATGATCGGTTTCTGATTTTGGACTATTTCATTATATTCTAAAATTCATAATCTCCAGTCAAATAGTATAGATGTTTCAATGGTTCTTCCCATTTATTTTTTACAAGTTTTCCAAAAGGATTAAATGTTTTTATAAGGTCACCAAAAAATAAGAGGGTAACAATTTTACTGCCTCTTCAGCAACTTGGCATCTCACCACTCTTTTCCCATTCTCCTAATTCAAGTAGGCAAAGGATGATATGGAAAATGCTTGTTCTTAAATAATTTTAGTATTCTACTACATAAAATACTTGATCTGAAATTCAAGCCTTATGGCCAGTGTTTTTGATGGCTTTTGCTTCTCTTATAAACAATGTTGTAAGAGATATTATGTTTAAGTAATTTATTGAAAGTTTTTTCATAATCATTACAAAGATAAAAGAAAATGAAGCACTTAGTTTCAGAAATTCATTTAACCTTTGGCAACATTCCATTTATCCATTTAGACATCAAATCTTTACTTACAGCACACTGGGGTCAGGTAATATGCTAGTACCTGGGCATAAATCAATAAAATGCAATACCTGCCTTTAAGAAGATCACAGATTTTTATAAACATAAGAGTCACATTGAGCATGGAGCAAGTTGGTTCATGGATCAAAACTCCTTTATGATGGGACCCTCTTAGGTCAGCTGTAATACTAATTCCAAGTAAAATTATTTGTTTTCATAAGAGAAACATCCATATGTGACAGGACTGATGACGACTTGAAGAAATTTAACTAAAGTCATCAAACAAGGGACTCCAAAAACAAAAGTTTTTACTTAGAAAAAGTAACAGCTTGGACAAAACAATCTGCAAAAATATGAATGGTACCAACTTCAGGTCATCAAATCAGAAACTATTACAATAGTAAGATCCTTTGTTATTATTCTGTAAGATAAATAGGGAAAAGTTCTCTCTACTAAAGCATGAAATAAAATTATGAAAATATCTCAAAATCCTATAAACCAGTATATAAAATAATCCAAAAAGGTTCTGGGAAAAATTGAAACAAACCTATAAATCACTGCTGAAAAGAAACAGGGCAATACTTAACCTTTAAGAAACTATCAGAGATGAAAATCATGCTTTCCACAGCAGTGGGACGGTTTTTAACTATAAATCACTAATGGCAACTGAATACTAAGATTAAGCCTTTGGTCTGATCCATTTCAGCAATGTTCAAGTCAACCCTCTAACTCTGTATGCACTCCAAAATAACTTTGTAGGGTAAGCAATCTTAACACTGGGATGAAACTTTAAAGGCACCTATGCCTCTGCCAGTTTTACTCCTCCCAAATTTGTCTCTATCATGAACCATGCTACTAAAACGAGTCTTTTGGACCCAGTCTGAAAATGGGCATCTGAAATGAACAGACATTTCTCAGACAAAGTAGAAATAGCAAATAAATACATGAAAAAATGTGCAACATCACTGGTCATTCGAGAAATGCAAATGAAAACAATGCTGAAATTCCACATCACTCCAGAAAGAATGGCTGCTATCATGAAATCAACCAATAACAAATGCTGGAGGGGATGTGGGGAAAGAGGAACCCTGCTCCACTGCTGGTGGGAGTGTAGAATGGTGCAACCACTGTGGAAATCAGTATGGAGATACCTCAAAGAACTAGGACTGGAAGTCCCATTTGACCCAGCTATTCCCCTGCTGGCTATCTTCCCCAAAGAATTAAAAGAATCATACCACAGTGATATATGTACACCCATGTTCATAGCAGCACAATTTGTAATACCTAAAACTTGGAAACAGCCCAAATGCCCATCAACTGGAGACTGGATAAAGAAAATGTGGTTTTTTAATAAAATGGAGTACTACTCAGCCATCAAAAATGAGAAATTGGAGACATTTATAGCTCAATGGATGCACATTGAGGCGATACTCTTCAGCGAAATAAATAGGACATGTGTAAATACCGAATAGTTTCTCTAGTATGAGAAACTGAAAGTGTAAATAAGGACTAAAAGGTATAATAGATAATGTGAAATAGGAAGAAAAGGGGCAAAGGGGAAGGGGAAGTGGGAGGGGTGGGAGAAGGGAAAGAAGGGAATGGAATTAACATGAGAAAATGAAAAAATGGAAACAAAGTCTTTGTAAATAGGGAGGGATGGAGGGGTTGGAGGGCAGGGCAAGGGGGAAAAATAAGAACCTAGAGAGATTATGTAAAGGTGCAAATTTCCAATGATGAATGTCATTATATTGTATACCTAAAGTGTACCAATGATTAGAATGAATAACTGATAATGCGAAATAGGAAGAAAAGGTCCAAAGGGGTAGGGGAAGTGGGAGGGGCAGGGGAAAGGAAAAAATATGAGAAATGGAAAAAATGGAAACAAAGTCTTTGTAAATAGGGAAGGGTGGAGGGGGTGAAGCTAGGGCTAGGAATGGGGAGAAAATAAGAACCAAGATGCATCACGTAAAGGTACAAGTTCCCAATGAGAAATGTAAATGTGTTGTACACCTAAAATGTATCAATAAAATAATTTTTTAAAAAAATAAAATAAAATGTGTCTTTTTAGAGAAGATTTCTATTATCACATCAATTTCTGGTGATGGCGTGATCAGCACAGCATTTCCCAAATGAGGCGCCCCATCTCTCCTCTCAGTAGGACCTTCTACACAGAAGGTTCGGGGCCACATCCTATCCCACCACAGGCCCAGTAGGGCTTTGCATCATAGTTAATAATAAACGTGAAATCATTTGAAACAGGAATAAAATGCTCATTCCACAGTCCTCAGATCTGAGTAGAAATGATCACACTCCCATGTGAACCAGCCTTGACAGAAGACCAAGGATGTTTTGTACACTAAAAACATAAATGATGTGCAGATCCAGCTCTACTCATCATTCAAGGCAAGCTGCCAGCAGCTATAAGAGTTTAAACTAAGTTCATTCACAAATGTATCTTCTCAAGCATTCGTGCTTCCTGTTTCATAACTTCAAAGTAACCTATGAGACTTTTTCTAAAAGATTTTAAAGAGACCTCACAAACAGCATACATACTTCAAAAAAGGAGAAACATACAACTATTCTGACAATACAGTACTTCGTTAGGAAGAAAAATGTAGCAAATTTTACTAATCTACCTTCAAAGAAATTTATTTTTAAAAATCAGTTCATCTTCCAATTGTACATTAAAAGAAAAGATTTTTATAAAATATAAAAGACATAATTAAGCAATTTTCCATCCCTCTTCCCAAGGTCAATTTTAACACACTAAAACACTGCAAAATTTATAAGCACAACTTTTCAATTCCAGTAAAAGTGCTCTCTGGACAATAAAAAGTCTTGCAATGGCAAAACAGGGAAAAGTGCATATATAATAAATACAAACGACTTAGAATACACATAGTGTTGGAAAGGAGCATGCAGAGGGGCTAAAACCCAGGGTCAATGGAGAGGTCTCTTTTACTCATTTATTCTATCTTCAATTTAAATGAGCCCTAAATCTATTTAATAAGAAGCAAATGAAAAAGCAAACAAACATCCTCCCCAAAATTAATTACATCCAATTTGACAAAGTCATAGACTCCAAATAAGAAAACTCTGAAAGCTTATCTGACCCAGCCTAGCCATCTAGGTTAGACTTGTTTGCATCTCGAATGCAAAAGCTTAACATTCCTCAGCATCTACCTCACACCCTTTTATACTTCCTTAGGATAAGATCCAAGGAGTGTTTTCATGTCTTGGCACTCATCATTTTGATTATAGTATTAAATCTTTTTAATTTACCTCTAATCAAAATCTAAGTGAAAATCATCCTACCATTTTCCACTAATATCTCAATAACTGTCCAAAACATTTTTATAAGCACTCTCTGCACCTAAATCACCTTTAGTCGGGCTTTGGTTGTATCTTTGCTGTTTGTACTCTACAGATTAAATACATGTAAAATTCATAAAACAGTGCCTGGAATATAAGTATTTAACAGCATCAGTATCACTATTACTAGTTTCTTACATACTTTCCAAAACATAGTTGGACCTTCCCTTCTTTTCCTTGTATCCAATCCCTATGGACATTGCTGATGACTCAGGTTTCAATAAACTATGACCCCAAGGTCTGTCTGGCTATGCAGTATATATGCTTAGCCACACTCTTTTGAGGACTCAACTTTACAGTATGCCTATGGTGTAACAGATACAAACAAGACACCCTGTATAGAGTGAAGAAAGGAGATACAGTCTCTGCCTTCAAGGAGTTTCAGAAGTCTACTTAATGCTCGGGCATGGTCACTTAGAAAACCAAGCAGATAGTTTACACTCCCAGCACTCAGGAGGTTGAGGCAAGAGGATTGCTCCAAGGTTGAGGGAAGTCTGAGCTACAAAGTGAGTTTAAGGCCAGTGTGAACTACATAATAAGATTCTGTCTCAAAAAAGCATGAAAGACAGAAAAGAAAACCAAGTGAACAATACAATCCCATTCAGTCAACTTTTATAATAAATGATGTGTTACAAGGATGACAATAATACCATATATTAGTTACGAGGCTTTCATAAGATACAAGATCTATCCAAAAGAGAATGACCTAGAATTCCTTAAAAACAGTGCAACATTTCCTACATAGCCTATGAGTCAAACAACTATAAGAGTCTCAATTTACAAAGGGTATGTCCTGATACACCTATCATTAGAGACATGGCAGGGAGTATCACAATTCCCAACCTGAAATTATACTACAAAGCTACTGTGATGAAAACAGCATGGTACTGGCAAAGAAACAGACCTCAGGATCAATGGAATAGGTTAGAAGATCCAGAAACAACTCCAGACATACTCAGCCACCTCATCTTTGACAAAGGAGCCAACCAACCTCACTGGAGGAAAGATAGGCTCTTTAATAAATGGTGTTGGAAAAACTGGATTTCAACCTGCCAAAGATTAAAACTAACCCATATCTATCACCATGCACTAAACTAAGATTGAAGTAGATTAAGGATCTAAATATTAAAACAGAAACTCTAAACTTGCTGGAAGATAAATTAGGTAGAACTCTTGAAGACACTGGCATAGGAAAAGACATTATGAACAAAACCTCAGTAGCACGGGAACTGCACAAAGAATCAACAACTGGGATCTCATCTTATTTAAAAAGCTTCTGCACTGCAAGAGAAACCACCAACAGAGCGAAGAGACAACCTACAATGCAGGAAAAAAATTTTAGCAGCAGTACCTCAGACAAAGGACTACTATATAGAATATACAAAGTACTCAAAAAAAATCAGATCCCCGGAATTTAAAGACCCAAATCTAAATTGGGCATCTGAAATGAACAAACATTTCTTAGACAAAGAAGTAAAAGCAGCAAATAAACATATGAAAAAATGTTCAACATCACTGGTCATTCAAGAGATGGAGATGAAAACAATACTGAGATTCCACCTCACTCCAGAAAGAATGGCTGCTATCAAGAAATCAACCAACAACAAATGTTGGTGGGGTTGTGGGAAGAAAGGAACCCTTCTATATTGTTGGTTGGGGGTGCAGACTGGTGCAACCACCATGGAAATAAGTGTGGAGATACCTCAAAGAACTAGGACTAGAGGTCCCATTTGACCCAGCTATTCCCCTCCTGGGTATCTTCCCCAAAGAATTAAAAGAATCATACCACAGTGATATATGTCCACCCATGTTTATAGCGGCATAGTTTGTAATACCAAAAGCTTGGAAACAGCCCAAGTGCCCATCAACTGGAAACTGGATAAAGATGTGGGTTTTTTATAAAATGGAGTACTACTCAGCCATAAATAATGAGAAACTAGAGACATTTATAGCTAAATGGATGCACACTGAGGCGATACTCTTAGGTGAAATAAATAGGACACACGTGTAAATGCCAAATAGCTTCTCTGGTGTGAGAAACTGAAAGTGTAAATAATGATTAAAATGAATAATTGATAATTTGACATAGGAAGAAAAGGTCCAAAGGGGTAGGGGAAGTGGAAGGGGTAAGAGAAAGGAAAGAAGGGAAAGGAAAAATTATGAGAAAAGGAAAAAATGGAAACAAAGTCTTTGTAAATAGGGAAGGATGGAGGGGTTAAAGGGAGGACAGGAAATGGGGAAAAAATAAGAACCAAAATATATCATGTAGAGGTACAAGTACCCAATGATAAATGTAAATGTATCGTATACCTAAATGTACCAATGAAAGAATCTAAGAAAAAAAAAATACCACTAAATTAAAAATGCACATAATACCCTAATTAACCTACCATACAACACAGCTCAGCCTTGTCTACCTTAAACTTGCTCAATACAATTACCTACCATTGGGCAAAGTCACCCAAGATAAAGACTATTTTATGAGGAAGTACTGGATACCTCCTGTGCACACACAGATGGGTATTTTGTAGACAGGATGGAATGTGAAAAGTAAACACAGTATCTCTGGGAACACAGCACACTAGAGCTTCCCTTGTTTTATTTCTCTCATGATCACTCTACAGCTCATTTGGATGCTCAGCACACAAGAGATTCCTGAGCTGCTGAACATCACTAGCTCTTAAAAAGATGCAAATTCAAAGTAGTTTCTACTGAACACAGGTAGCTTTTTTACCATCCTGAGGTTAAACATTAAAAATCAAACTATCTTCAGTAGAAACTGTCTGTTTATGGCAAGTTAAAAATATAAAGCCACTATTGAGACCAAAAAAAAAATCTTTGATTAGATTATAAAGAGGATTCCATTTCAGGGAAAGGACAGTCAGTATCAGAGGGTGAACGAACAGGTCAGATTTTAAGCTTTGGGGTGATAATCATATAACATAAAAAGAACATATATACTGGAGTAGAAATGAACTTATGGAGATCAATTCCAAGGGGTTTCACATAGTTACAAAAGGCACTCTGTGTGAGATTTCAGGCCAAGGCTGTAGCTCAAGTGGCAGAACACTTGCCTAGCATACACAAGGCCCTGGGTTTGAGCCCTAGCACAGTAAAACAGAAGAAAAACAAGATAAAGATATCTACGATCAGCAGATCCTTTAAAAAAGAGGCACTGATGCCAGGTCACCTAAAGCTGAGATGCTTATGCTGACTCACAGTCACAGGAGGAAAGTGGTTTCCCAAAGACTCACTTTCCACCACAGGAAAATCTATCCCAAGCTATTTTTCAATATGTGCATTCTTGAAGAGCTACAATTCAACAGAAAAATTGTAAGAGGAATGATAGCCATAAAAGAGACCCAAGTTACTCATTTAAGAAAATGACTAAATAAGGAAATAAATAGTATAATAAAAATATTTGCAATTCACTAAGTGCTTTAAACGTTTAATTAAAAAAAGTTTCTTTTAACAGCTACTGGTAGCAGTAGCAGTGCTGTGAAGTCCAAGATAGCCAGGATTAGATCCATACTTTGCCACTTAACCAGCTGTTTGATATCAATTAATGTTCCTCATTACAGCCTCTGATACTGCCTCTGCAAAACAGGGGAAAAGCAATTTCTGTATTTTCTATTATACTTTTACTAAACATGTGTAAGATGTAATCCAGCCAGGCATGGTGGTGCACACCTGGTATTTGAAACACTCTGGGAAGCTAAGACAGGAGGATCACAAGTTTGATTCTCATTTGGGGAATTTAGTGAGACCCTGTCTCAAAATTAAAAAATGGAAAAATGGCTGGGATTGTAACTCAGTGCAAAGTCTCACAAGGAAAAGGCAGGAAAGAGTTATGGGGGTTAATAGGGGAGGGGGAAAACAAGGACCAAAGGAGTTGGAAGGAGGAGGAGGGGAAGAAAAGAGATACTCATTAACTGCTGTGGGAATTTTGTGTTAGGGTCTATTTTCCCTAATTGTCTTATGCCACTGAAATACAACCTCTGAGATTAATGAAGATATTTCACTTTACATATTGAATTACTACTATGAATTACTCATTATCCTGGAACCCTGAATACTTTCATTTCTTAATAGTGATAGCCATGATGAATAAAGACAGCATTTACACAGCTTTAAAAATTAGGTTAAACCTGTGAGGAATTTAACTAGTTTGAAAACCATGTTAATTGCTGGCTAACAACTGACTCCTACAGAACAGTGAGGCTTCGTTCCTGACCCCTCCCAACATCTAAAGTGCAATCACATACTGCTTTTTTTTGGTTGCTCAAATGAAAAGTCTCATTTTCTACTCTAGCATAATTATTTCTGAAGTGATCATATCATAAGCCTTTCAATTAGTCTAATTTTTACTCCATTTGTTGTTTCTGTTAACAGTTTCATTGTATTTTTCATCCATTTTGAAAAGTTTTAAATATGATGGCATTAAAGACAAACCCAAGAAGGAAGGAAATTAACTAAGTTGCTTATGCCCTATCTTTTTTTTTTTTGGTACCGGGGATCATCGAACTCGGGCCTTTGCACTTTCGAGGCAGGCACCGGAACCACTGAGCTAAGTCCCCAGCCACTTATGCCCTATCTTATTTAATCTTCAAAAAATCCTGTGACAAAATTAAAGCAACCTCTCCAAGGTCACATGGCTAATCAATGCTAAAGCCAGGATCTGAATAAAGGCAATCCTGACTCTAGATAGTACACATGATTTTTAGCTTTAAAAAAAAAAAAACTGGAGCTGGGAGTACAACTCAGTGGTAGAGCTCATGCTTATCATGTGGGAGGCCCTGGGCTCAATCCCCAGCACCTCCTTCCAAAAAAGTGCGTTTTCTAGTCATAAAAATTATGCTTATTCATTGCCCAAACTGTGGAAAACACAGAAAAATACAAATAAAATCAGAACTATCTGAACTCCTCCCTTCTATATATAACTATGTCTTTTATCTTAGTGAATATTTTTCTTTACATAGTGGAACCTTAAGTTTCAGGGCTTTTTTTGGTTTCTTTTGTTTTTTTCTTTTGTTTCTACAATACTGGGGATTGAACCCAGGGCTGCACACATGCTAGGCAAGCACTCTACCAATGAGCTACATCCCAAGCCTTTCTGTGTATTTTATACACAGAATCCTAAAAGAAGAATCACTAGGTCAAAGATAACATTCCAAGGCTAATTTGTCATTCAGAAAAATCACACCATTTAATACACCAACAGTGTATGAATTACATTATTTTTGTCTTCTAAAGAGTTATTTATCCAAGTAACAGATGTTCAAAAGTTACACTGAATACTAAAACACAACTTCAAATTTGGCTAAGATCCAAAAAATAATTTAAATTAACAGGTTGTGGTACTAGTTAAGGGAATTCTAAAACAGAGGACGAGTAAACTGATCCTATCTTGATGAGGTACCACTAAGTAACTCCAAAGGTGACTGTGATAAGACAAGAAGTCGGCCGAGATGCTGTTCGCTGACTTATGTACAGACTCCTTTTCTTAGGAATCTCCCCTTCAGTGAAACATGACATGCTCCAGTAACCTCGGCCATGAAATACAGTTCTGTTCAATGAGTCATTCTCCACCAGCCTACATCATAAAAATCTTAGAATAGTTTACTGAGAAGTAGATGTAAAAAGCCCATGGGCAGAAAATGGTAAATTTTTTAAAATGAGCAGAATACATGAAAATGTATTCATGGAAACACAAAATTACATCAATTTGCTTAGACTCAATTATTTAAATGCTATCCACTAAACCCTTTAATATAAGCAAATCACATTTTAAAGAGAAATTTGTCTAATGATCAACACTGAAACCTAACTATATATACATATATATATTTAGTCATTAATTCATGGGTGGTACTAAGGATTGGAGCCAGGGCCTTTGCACTGAGCTACACCCCCAGCCCTCTTTAATTTTTTTTATTTGGAGACAGGGAGGGTCTTGCTAAACCACTAAATTGTCCAGTCTCAAACTTTCCCCTGCCTCAGCCCCACCACCACAGTGCTAGGATTACAGGTGTGCCACTATGCCCAGCTATAAATTAAAACCAAACTATCACCAAAGAATACTAAAGGTAAAAAAAAACATTACATTACCACAAAGGAGCCAGTATGATTATGTGCCTCAAACTTGTACTGTCACCACCACAGAAAAGGAAACAGTGTATGCTTTAGAAACAATTTAAAATTTTTATCTACAATATTCATCATCTTTTTTTTTTTTTTGGTACTGGGGATCAAACTCGGGTCCTTGCACTTGTGAGGCAGGCAGCAGAACCACTGAGCTAAATCATCCTCCCTACTTTTATCATCTTTAACATCTTTACTATCACATTAACTGATCTAGCTCCAGTTTAACAGTTTTACTCTATGGTCAAGTCTAATCTTTGGCAATGGAAGAACACAACAAACTCTATTAGGATCTAGTCCCAAAAAGCTGGCTAAGAGGCAACAACGGCCAGCTAATTACTTCCTCCTGAACTAATTAAAAGATCGTGTCTGCTAACTATACTGTTCTCAGGATAGCCCCATGCTAACACTATGTTTTCACCTAACACTTTAACTGCCAACTTCTATACTTGGCAGAGGATTCAAATTTATCAAGGATATCTGCTGAACTTGACAAAACATTGATCACCATCAGAAATTAGCTATTTTCACTCAGTACAGTGGCAAAATCTTGTAATTCTCACCTACTAGAGAGGCTGAGGCAGGAGTATCATTTGAGGGCAGGACTTCATGTGCATTATGGGTAACACAGAGATACCTTGTCTCAAAGAAAAAGAGGGGAGGAAGGAAGGAAAAGGAAAAGGAAAAAGAATTAACTGTAATAGGATTAAGTTTTGGAAAAGAGAGCAATAAAGAAGCTACTGCAATAGGAGGAAAGAAAATACCAGAACTAGAATAGAAGGAGTGTTGATGGAAAGCAGCAAACAAATTTGACAGAGGTCTGCAAGGTGTAAAAGTAGAACTACACAATAAAATAGGCCCCAGTGTGTTTGCGGAAAGGGATCGGCAAATAAAGATACACTCCTTCTTCCACTTTTCACTTCTTCTCTTTGGTTTTAGTTTTTGTATTTGCAATGCTGAGGCTGAACCAAGAGCCTTGCAAACTCTAGGCAAGCACTCTACCACTGAGCTACACCCAGCTCCCTCTTGCATTGCTTCTTAAAGAGGGACTTAGTGTGGCACCGTGCCTGCCTCGTAAGCGCAAGGTCCTGAGTTCGATCCCCAGTACCAAAAAAAGAGGGACTTAGTGATATTTAAGTAGACAAATCATGAGTATAAATAAAGACGTAATTTATGTTACTAAATGTGGCCATCATGTATGGATAGGTAAATGTACATATTCTCACTGTTTTTTACCTTTTTTTTTTTGGTACCAGAGATCAAACTCAGGACCTTGCACTTGCAAGGCAGGCGGCAGAACCACTGAGCTAAATCCCTGGCCCCTCACTATTTTTTAAAGCAAGCACAAAGTCCAGTAGATAGGAGACATGCCATATAAGGACCTTGTGGTGCCCATTCATTTTATATGCTTTTGTTTCCACAAGCACTCATAAACACTCATATTTTCAGAGAGAATATGATTTACAGAAAAAACGCCAAAGACCAAATTCAGCTATTAAATTATACGTTAAGGAAAAACAGTCAATAATATGTGAAAATTTTATACTAACACAGTACTAGGAATGTTACACTTAAATGAAGCAGAAAGCTTAAATCTTCATAGAGCAACTAAAAAATACAGTACTACTCCCATATCCATGGTTTTGCTTTCCATGGTTTCAGTTATTACCTACCAAGAACTATAGTCCTAAAATATTAAGTGGAAAATTCTAGAAATAAACAATTCCTAAGTTTTACAATGCACACTGCTCTGATTTGCATGATGAAATCTCATGCTGCTCCACTCCGTCCTGTCTAGGACATAAACCATCCCTAAGGCCCAATGTATCTGCTACCCATCCATTAGTCACTTAGTAGCCATCTCAGTTACTAGATCAACTGTCAGTGTCATGGTACTCCTGTTAACTAATCCTTATGTAGTATCCTTCACTACATCACAATGCCTACAGCATTCACTTCCCCCTTCATGTGAGCACAGTGACACTGTATCACCTCACATCATCACAAGGATATTCTGAGAAAAACCATATTCACAGGACTTCTATTACAGTACACTCTTATAATGGTTCTCCTTTATTATTACTTACTGTTATTAATTTCTCATGGCCTAGTTTGTAAATTAGACTTTACTGTAGGTATGTGCATAAAGGAAAAAGAGTAAATACAAGGTTGGAGACTATCCAAAGCTTGTGAGCATCCCCTGGGACTCTTGGAAGGTATCCCCTGCACACAGAGGAGGTGAGTACTATATTATTTTTAAAAAGCAAACCAAGTGCAAGATATGTTATAAACACAAGGAACCCGACTCTCATTGGAAATTTCTGGGCAGCAGGAATCATATCTATTTTGCTCACTTTTCTATTCCCAGTGCTTACATGGTATCTGAAAACTCAATATGCATTTAATAAATACCTGTTCAATACATACTGTCACTGAGATCTTTAGGCAAAAACATCTACCTGATCTGCTAACACAAAAGAACTTCTGCCCACAATATAGTTGTATAAACAGATTATGCCATGTTGTTAATCTAATTGAAATAAGTTACAATTATGTGATTTTTAACTTCAGTTTAATTCCACTAAAGTTACATTATAAATGAAATGTATATTTGTTATTCATAATTAAAATAAGTGTGATTAGTGGTTCATATGCCTAACTCACTTTCAGTTACAATTTCTGAAACAAGCATGAAGCCTAGCCTTATAGCTCACCACTTATTAACTGAAAGGGGAGAAAAAGCACACATGTAGCCCAAATGCAGACAAACCTCTCATAATCTGATCATTGTTTTAAAAAGTAGAATCAAACGGTTCCCCAAAGTTATTATAGTGAGCATGTATTTTTTAATTTCCCAAGATTTTCTCAATTTTAAATGATGCACCATATATGATGACATGTGTCATATGGAAATTTGGAACACAGACCACTGTATCCAGAAGGCTTCCTACTTCCCTTCATGCTTCCTAGTCTCCATTCCCCAAAGAAAGCAAGTTACAAAGAGTCGGTTTTGAAAATAAACTCTTAAATGTTTTAATTTAAAACCTTATTATTTCCCCCAATTCACAATCAACATGAAATGGAAGGGAGAAGGCAGGCATGTTACTGAGAAGAAACAACTTCAGACTGACAATATCAGGTTGCTAGTAACAAAGATCAATGCCTTTAAATGTCATATAAAGATGATTCATTTCTCTTTGGACTCAGCCACTATTCCTGTTTCATATTTTTGAAGCAAACTAATTCCCAAACACTATGTCTACAGAGCTGGTCATAATGCCATACAAAACAGCTGATTACTCACAAATGAGAAAATTAAGATCAGTGCAATTAGATGCACACATTTGAACTAAATGTTTGATTACTACACACTACAGTGATTTGTGCTAAAAGTGAACCTTGACTTTAAATGTGATGTATCATCTGTACCAAGAAATTATTTTCTGTTTACTCAACAAATTTGAGACGCCACTAAAAGGTTACAGACCCCAACTGGCTTCTGTTGATGGCTAAGTAGATTAATGGCATTACATCAGTGAACTGGCTGAGGGATGTGTATGATAAAGTCAGAGGCACACAAAACAACTCCATCTAACCAGCTGACAATCCCCAAAAGGCCAAGGCCATCCTAAAGAACATCACAGATAGAGATCTTAACATCAACAGTTAACAGAAGCTGTCACAAAGCTATACTAATTAGAACCATGTGGTATTAGGAAACAGGTAGAAAAATTAAAAGAACAGAATAAAACAGAGTACAGAAATAATCTACACATATCTGGTTACGTGATTTACAACAAAGCTGACACTGCAGTGAAATGAGGAAAGGATAATCTTTCTAATAAATGGTGCTGACTTAACTAACCATCTGGGAAAAAACTATGACTCTCATCTCACATCCTACACTAAAAACAATTCCAGAAGGAATGCAGATTTAAAGACAAACAATAATGCTTTCATAGCAGACATTATGAGATCATCTTTGTGACATTAGTGTGCAAAGACTTTTAAAGTATTTAAAAAACAGTAACCATAAGGGAAATTATAATAGCTATATTAAATCTAGGCTTCAAAATTACTTAGTGATGAATAATCTAGAGAGTAGGAAAACATATTCATAATATAAACATCTGAGAAAAAATTAGTATCCAGAGCTGGAGGTGTAACTCAGTAGTAGAGTGCTTGCGTAACATGTGTGAACCCCTGAGTTCAAACCATCCCCAGCACTGAAAAATAATACAGAATAAAAGAACTCCCACTAACATTAAAAATAACCAACCACTCAATAAAAAAATGGCCAAAAGACATGAATGCTTACTTCACAAAATATACATCCACCATAACGACTAGATTAAAAACAACAGCAGCAAATACAATCCAGCAATTCCATTCCAAAATATACACCCATCAGAATGCTTACATGTTTACCAAGGATATGTGCTAGAACGTTCAATGCAATAGTATTCACGACCACCAAAAATGTGCAAACAATCAAAATGTCCACCAACGGTGGGTAAGCTTGGACATACTGCATTCATACAATGGAATGCTATAGAGCAGTAAGAGTAAATACTGCATAGTTATATATAACAATATGGGTAATTCTCACAGACTGCTGAGTAAAAGAAACCAGACACAAAAGAGTGCATTCTGTATAATTCCATGCATACAAAACACAGATACAGGCAAATATCAATCTATGTTTTAGAAGTCTAGAAACTAAAAACCCACCAAGCAACAGAGAAGCTTCCTTTGATCCTAATTAAATGCTGAGTTACACAGATGTATTCATTTTGTGAAGTCACAGAGCCACGCATGTATGATCTATACATTTTTTACTATATAGTATCACATGAGTATATTTTTTAAAAAGGAAAAATATCTTCACCGTGAACCTTAGTGTGAGGGGAGATCATGTCAGCAGCCAGGAAGTGTCCAGCCCCTGACCAATATAGATGACCCTAACTGCCTAAAAATTCCCTCCATTCACAAGGAGTTCTATAGTTTCAGTACAGGTTATGTAGCTAGATAAACCAGGGACTTGAAATGACAGAAGATGAAATGACAGTGGAAAATGCTATAGACTATTTTTGCATACTTCTTTGCATTTCTCTCTCCAGCAGTAGCCAATATCCATCCAAATGGATATCCAATTGGTCCAGTCAAGTCTAAAAGAAATAAATACAAACATCCCAAGGTCTTCAGGATTTGAGGTTAGATAAAATCCCTTGTTAAATTATCATCATAAGAATCCAAATCTCCTCAAAGTATGTCATTATGGGCATGGAAAGCATCATATCAGTTAGGGACAATGTTCAGATATATGTAAAAGGAAGTCCAAATTATGGTGGCTTCAACAATGTAAGGGTTTACTCTTTTCATGAAATACATGCTCAAAGAAAGGCATTTGCTGACATTGATCTCCAATTCAAACATGGTATACAGGGCTGGGGATGTAGCTCAGGGGTACAGTGCTTGACTAGCATGCCAGAGACACTGAATTGGACCCCTAGCACCACACACAAACACACACAAATACACACTAAGTATAAAGGCTAACATCTCTGTAAATTTCTTGGCCCTTTTCTAAAGGTCTATAGAATACTACTACAGCTAACCAAATCTAATTTTTAGGCAAAAAGAAAGACCAATGTGTAAAAAGGGCTTTCTCAAACATTTCATCCAAAACTTCTGTCCATCCCTCACTGACCAGGGACTATATACCACATGACACCCTATCTGGAAAGGAAGCTAAAAATACTGTATTTCTCCAAAAATAAGACCTAGCCATAAAATAAGCCCTACCATGATTTTTCAGAAAGCTCACAATATAAGCTCTACCGCCCAAAATAAGCCCCAATTAAGATCATTAGCTGGTGGCAACATACATTAACATATCATTATAAATAAATAATATTATTGGCATTAATACTTAAATAATAAAAGTTATAATTAAGTATTTGTAAATACCCAAGCAGGCACCTTTGGATGAGAGGTAAATGCCTATGTAAACAGATGAGCTTGAGACTTATTGCCAAATGACCAACTGAAGTACAAACACAATGCACAACTAACATGTGCACTGACAATGAACAGACGTGCTTGGGTCTAATACGAATCTTCATAATCCAATATGCCATGTTTTGTAACAACACAGTACGAGCAGGCTACAGGGACAAGAAGTGTTCATTTAAGGAGAACTCTATTGCTGGACACAAGAGACTGGGGCCAATGGAAATGGAGTTGCAAGAAATTCAGGCCAGAATTCAGTGTTCGGGGTTTGCAGAGCTGGTTCAGAAGATGACGTGCCTATATTTGAATAAATATAGATTTCTGCACATGAATAAATGTGGAGTTTTGTACATGAATAAATGAATAAATGTAGATTGTTATACATGAATAAATGTAGATTGTTGCACATGAAAAAATAAGACATCCTTTAAAAAGTGGACAATTTGTAAGTCTAATGTTTTTCTGAAATAGTAATTTAACATATTTCATATTAATTTTTATTTTGTCTTCTGGAACTGGTATTGAACACAACACCTTGTGTATGCTGGGAAAGTACTCTACCACTGCGCTACAACCTAGCTCTTGTTATATTTTTTAAGGTTATATTCAATTCATTAAACATTACTTGACAATTTAATAGCATTTTGTCAAATATACTCTCTAGTCTATACTAGTTTGCTTTCTCTCTTAACCAACTATCACATTAAAATCTAAACCAAGAAAATACATTATCACATATTTAAAACTAAAAGTGAATTAAATATGCATTGATTATTCTAAGGTGATTTTTTTTAAAATCTGTGAGCCATTTAAGGATTGTCTCCTCCACCACATAAAGACCATGTGATGCCTGCAGATCCTGGTTTTGATTTCATTCTCTTGCTGCCTTAGACTGAGTCTAAAAGGTTGCTTATTTATAGCACCATGTACCTTCTATGAGTCCCTGTGAATCCCTTTCCAGCGCCTAGCTCCCACTATTTCAACCACCTTCCCATGCTGACAAACTCTTCCCTCTACAATTACAGTACCCCCACCCCACATCTCTGCCTCCTAGGGAACTGGTCTGAGGTAACAGACTCCTGGAGACCTACGTAGACATTTAAGACAAGACAAAGAGTTTAAAGAACTTCTTCCAGTAAACTGTTAGATTTCATAGGAAGTAGCTGATAAATGAACACTCAAGACTAAACTTGCTAAATAATTTTCATATGAGTATGAAGAATAAATTTCTCCAAGTACCTAGTTAAGATTTTATGTTAAACTTTTCAAAAAATAAGTATTTTAATATGTACATCAGTACATTTTGAAAAATTATTAAAAAGTCAGTTACTTTATAACTACCACACTAATTTATCCCACCCTACCCCTTCTCACTCAGCAGGACGAAGTTGTTAATGAAGCCACAGACTTAATCCCATGACTCTGGTTAAACAACAGGATCCCACATTTCTGCAACATATCATAATCTACAAATCGAATTATGGCACGACCACTGGTCATAAAGAGGGCTACCTACACCTACTGGAAAAGTTACACATAAATTGATCACTGTAGTGATTCCCTATAATCCTAGTACTCAGATGGCTGAGACAAGAGGATAAGGAGCTCAAGATCAGCCTGGACTATACAGTGAGACCATGTCTTAAGAAAGAAGGAAGGAAAGAAAGAAGGAGAGAAAGAAAGGAGGGGGAGAAGATAAGCACAAATGCATCACTGATGAGAAAGAACAACCACTATAAACCATGTTCATTATTTAACAGTAAACAGTACATTAATTTCAAACACAAACATCTCCTTTTACTTATCATGGGTAAAACAGACAACAATATAAAGGACAGTCAGCTTTTTTCCAAAATGAAAAGAGTACTGATTCCTCAAGCTCTTTCTAAGGACAACAAATTTGAATAAGGCCTTGTATTATGGGCCGAGTTCGATCACTGACTAGTAACAAGAGAAGGTACCTAGATAGACTTCCTGCAAAAAGAGACACTGTATTTATGGTATCCTCATGTGGAGATATGTTTATTAGTTTTATTAGACATACTGGGAAAAAGACACCCCCCCAAAATTTAGAAAGAGTACTACAAATGAAAATAGTCCTACGTTTCCTACGGATTTATCATGTCACTAATTCATTTGACAAATATTTATAGGTTTCACGCTCAGAATAATGCCCAATATTTAAACAATGTAAAAGAAAGTCAAGGAATTAGTATGACCTGATATAGGACTTTCCAAGCAGAGCTGGAAAGACAGCATTTCAAAGAAATTAACAAGAACTGCAGAGGAAGGAATCACATGCATCCACCAGCCTTGTCAATGCACAAAATGGCAGTAATTAATGTTGCCATTTTTCTAAGCAGGAATAATATTTTTAATGACTGTCACTTTGGAATACGAATATTTAAATAGATTTTACTGTGCAGACACAAGGTTCTTTTGAGACCAGTAAGGCTTCTTCCAATGAAGTGTTTTGTTTTGTTTTTTCTGGAATAGGGTCATTCAACAATTCTACAGAAAACAAGGAGAAAGCATATCCCAAGTCTACTAAAGCTTTTCCCATTCTCAAACAATTCCTGTTCAGATTCACAGTCACAGAAGTTTAAAGGTCACTGGCATCTTTGTACTCAATTCCATGGTCCTTACAAACAGACTTCTGTCCCCATTCCTTCAATGAAATGGGCTGCAACAACTCTGCTGACTGAACTTCTGTATCTGAGGCCTACATGAGCATTATCAACTGAGGACCATGGCATTTCATGTACACATCAACGATAAATTATTAAATCTCTTTTGGGAAATATAACAAATTTGTTTACCAGGATATAAAGGAATGATAATCTAGTCAAACAGAATATCACTAACAGAAATGGCCTTCTGATTTCTTATCATAATTGCACTTATAATATTGTTTTAAAAGCTTTTATTGGTTTTCTCAGGATTTTTGTCATCCTTGCTCTTTCTCCATCTTAGTTAACAGCAGTGTGCCAAACACCATACCCCTCAGAAAAAATGGCCCAATCTATTTTTTTGTAAACTTTAATGATCATAATACTTTTCAAGTCCTCATACAAGTATTTTAATGTAAATCTAACAAAGCTTAAAGGTAAAAGCATTTTCTTCTAGTGAGGAGCACGTGCTAAGATGAAACCTGTGACATTATGTTAAAAAAGGTGTTAAGTCACAAAATGCGGTAATAAATATTTCATTTTTGATTTAAAATATTTCCTAAAAACTATCCAGTGACACCATCTGGTTATTGGAACATAGGAGAGAATTGGAAAGAGAAAAAAATACTTAGTTTTCATACTGGCTTTATTTATCATTTTTGTGTAACCAAAATGGGGGCCAGGCTTCTGCACGTGAAGAACAATTTGTGTAAATGGGCTGCCCCATCATTAGGTATGCCTCCTGAAAGGCCAGGAAGAAGTCTGAACAGGAGCAGAGTTTGTGAAGATCCTTAAAGTTTACAAAAAAATAGGAGATTGGGTCATTTTTTCTGATCTTAAAGGAAAGAGAAATACAGCTTAAAATAGCAAAAAGGATCACAAAGATCACACAGCAGAGGCCACAGGAATACAGAAATGTTGTTGAAAGTGGGGATGGCTTGGCAAATATGAATGCATTGGGGGTCCGTGTCTGAGTAGGGTGTGGGGTCATCTGGGAAGGAGTGTAACATGGCTGTGCCATACTCTTTCCCATAGGACCACCCTTAGAAACGTAGTCCCCTGGCATGCTCTGCAAACTTCCCCCTTGCTTTGCGATTGCTTTACATGATAAAGGTTACACGTAGTGCCATTGCTCATCCATGCCCATATTCATGCCCATTCCACTCACAGGTCCTGCAGGCCGGATCCCCATGTGTTGCAGAATGTGTTGCAGACCGTCCAACACAAAGCTTTCCATGGGCTGACCCTCTGGATTGTATGCTGCTCCTTGGCTTACTGCTCAATTGGACTGGTCAATTATGGGCTGTATAAGACTCCTCCTGGTGTTGATGAACCTTACTGTCTTACTGGAGAGATGCCTCCTGCAGACTTCCCCATCACCGGCCCCAGAAAGGCCAAACTTTTCAGCTTTGCATACTTCTCTGCAACTCTTTAGGAAATATTCTTAAGCAAATGAATGTATGAAAATTGCTTTCAAGCAGAGCAGAGTTGAAATGGCAATTTGTTCTACTCAAGTACTTTTGATTTTAAAGATCTCACTAAATCTTCCAAATATTAATGGGGCAACTTTCTTAGAGGCAACCCTAAATATATTAGAATATTTTTAATGTATAATGAAGAATTTATTTTTTATTGAGCATAACTGACAAAATCATATATTTAAGGTATAAAATATCATGTATTTTGGGGGGGGGGATTGATGCATATTATGAGAATCTTATTTATCAGGCAATTTACATGCTACCACTAATGATATACAGAAATCTCTTTTGTTGTTACAACTTGGGAAAATCTTCAAATTCTGATGATTTTAACAACTAACCTCAGAAGTTTATGGTTAACCATTATCATATTACCATATAATAAATAGAGGCAGAGTTTTATATAAACACGGAAACAATGTCTGCCCTTCACACACAAATTAAGAGAAAATGTAAAAATCTGACAAAATGTTCTGAAATAGTATTTTATTTGAAAATAAGTCAGGTATGACAGACATCTGAAACAGATTTCTCAAGTTTTAATTTTCCCCAACTTCTAAAAAAAATTTCTACTACATAATCTTTACATCATTCTCACTCTTCTATGGTTAATTCCTAACAATATAAATGGCACAGCCAAGCACAGTGGTGTACACATGTAATGTTTTCCCAAGTGAGTCAACAACAATTTATACAAATAGTGTGTGTGTGAGAGAACACACAAAAGTTAACAACAAAACAAGAAAATCTTTTCTAATATCTGTATTATATATCCTATATAGAAATACTTATTATTGTTACTAAGTTTAAAACATCACCAAGGTATACCAAATTTTTAAGCATCGTGGTAATGGTCAAAGCTTTAAAAAACTGTACATGTCATTATAAATATAGTAAACTCATGAAAGACATTCTATTAGGAAAATAAAACTATAAAAAAGATGATTTAGTTTTTGAGGATGTTACTTTAAGACTGCTAAAGCCCAAAATTACTGTCTTCTACCACAAGTTAACAAATGCTGCTGACATACTTAAGTCTCCAAAAATAAAATTCTTACCCTCACACTAGAAAAACTGATTAGGCAATGTAGGTATCTTAAAATACAAGAGCTGAACTATCCTTAAGATTAAAGGATTCAGGACATGCAGAAAAATGAAATGTCTCTGGACATGTATCCTTAAATCCTTAATAGAGGAAAGAGTGCTGAGCGAGGCTAGTTGATAGGCTGTCCACTTACCCCACATTTTGGCACTAAAGTAGTCGAGATCATTACATCTTTGACATTCAACTTCATTTTATATAGAGAAAAACAGTTCTCCATAATCACAAATTGAACCTCAAACATAGCTACACAAGCAGGTGTTTTCTACACTGACTTTCACAAAGCTTCGGGTGTACTACTGACATTTGATATGAAGGTATTTTCATGCCACTGTTTCTGTGTTTTGAGACAGGGTCTCACTGCTTAGTTCAGGCTAGCCTTGAACTCCTTAAGTAGCCCAGGCTGGCCTCAAACTCAGGCGATTCTCCTGCCTCTGACTCCTCAGTGCTGAAATTATAGGCATGCACCACCACACACAGTCCCATACATTATTAACTATTTTAAAAACCACAACAGGAACAAATTCTAAAACCATAACATGCACATTTTTACCTCACTAGAAACCACAATTACATGGACTTGCATTATGATCAACTTCCAAAACTAGGTAAACAAGAGGCCGAATATGAAAGTAAGCAGAGTATTTACTTAGCATAAGCAAGGTCCTGGGTTCAACCCTTAGTACCACATATACCCACACCCGAAGGTAAACAATGTACACTGACTTGTGAAGTGAATATATACTAACAAAATACTAGTTATTAGGAGAAACACTGAAGGTCCATCTAAGACTTCAGGGAATAGGAGGTTTTATTGCCAAAAATGTTTAAAAATCACTTAGTACACAGAGTTGATAACTTATCAGAACTAAGATATTAAGGTACTAATGTTTATCAGCCTAGGAAACAGCTGTAACACACAATCCTGAAAGTATCTTTTTATTTTACTGTATAAAATACAAATTACTTCAGAGTAATTCATTCTTTTTCATTTTTTAAGGTACTGGAGATTGAACTCAGGGTCCTCACATTGAGCTATATTACCAGCTCTCTTTTTCTTTTTCATTTGAGACAGGGTCTCACTAAGTTGGCGAGGAACTTGCAATCCTCCTGCCTCAGCATTTCAAGACTGCTAGGATTATAGCCATATGCAACCATACTCAGCCAGACTTAACTTTTTTTTTAAAGCAAAACATTCATGGTACATTTTAGATATACATAATAACATCATCATAGGAAATTTGTACCTGTACATGATATATCTTGCTTCTTCTTTCTCCCCCTCCCTTCAACCTTTCTTCCCCTCCTTACATACAAAAGCTTTTCCACGTTTTCTATTTTTTTTCTTGTCCCTTCTTTCCTTTTCCCCTCCCTTCTTTGTTCTCATTTGAATATCTTTCCATTTCCCAATGTCTATTGTACATTTTAGTCTATTTCCACTTTCAGTTTCTCACACCAGAGAAACAATATGGTATTTAAACATGTGAGTCTCATTTATTTCACTTAAGAGTACGGTCTCAAGGTCCATCCATTTAGCTCTAAATATCTTAACCTCATCCTTCTTTACGGCAGAGTAGTACTCCATTGTATTAAAGAAAAAAACGTACATCTTCTTTATCCATTTGTCAGTTGATGGGCATGTACGCTGTTTCCAAGATTTAGCTATTACAAATTGTGCCACTATAAAAATGGGTGTGCATATATCGCTGTGGTATGATGCTTTTAATTCTTTTGGGAAGATATCAAGAAGGGGAATAGCTGGGTCAAATGGGACCTCTAGTTTTAGTTCTTTGAGGAATTGCCACACTGGTTTCCACAGTGGTTGCACCAGTCTACACTCCACCAACAGTGGAGAAGGGCTCCTTTTCCCTCACAGCCCCTCAAGCATTTGTTATTGGTTGATTTCTTGATAACAGCCATTCTTTCTGGAATGAGATGGAATCTTAGTAGCACTGATAATTTTCATCTCTTGAAAGACCAGTAACGTTGAACATTTTTTCATATATTTATTTGCCATTTCTACTTCTTCATTTGAGAAGTATCTATCCACTTCAGATGTCCATTTTTGGATCAACTCTTTAAATGTGGGGGGGGGGGTCTTTTTTTTTTTTTAGTTCTTTATATATTCTAGATAGTAGTCCTTTGTCTGAGGAACAGCTGGCAAAAAATTTTTCCCACACTGTGGTTTGTCTCTTCACTGTTGGTTTCTTTTGCTGTGCAAAAGCTTTTTAATAAGATGAGATCCCAGTTGTTGATTTTGATTTTTTGTGATAGTTCCTGTGTGATAGGTTTTTGTTAATAAATTCTTTACCTCCACCAATGTCTTCAAGAGCTCTACCTTTCTATCTTCCCTTACACTGTTTCTGTCTTAATATTTAGATCAATGATCCATTTTGATTTTAGTTTAGTACATGGCGAAAGATATTAATCTAAGCACACTAATATTTTAATTACATCAATGTCAATCACCTCAACTATAAAATTAATATGAGTATTCATACTATGATTTTTGAAAGAGTTGCTAAGACCATTTAGTTGGTAAAGGATAGTCTTCTACAGATGGTACTGCAAAAACTGGGTATTCACATTTTAAAAATAAAATTTGACTCTTATATGCAAAAATTAACTCAAAATTGATCAACGATCTAAACTTAAGAACTAAAACTATAAGACTCTTAGAACAAAACATAGGGGGAAAATTACATAACCCTGGACTTGGCAATGATTTCTTGGATATGATACTAAAAGTACAGGAAACAAAAGAAAAAACAGGTCTACTGTACTACATTAAAAATAAAAACATTTGTACATAAAAGGACACTATCAACAAAGTAAAAAAGCAACCCACAGAATGAGAGAAAATACTTGAAATAATTTATCTGCTATGGGATTAATACCTAGAATATGATTAAAAGACTTAAAACTCAACAACAAAAAAGAAAATTTAAAAATGGGCAAAGGACTTCCAAAGATGATATACAAATGCCAACAAATCTGGAGAGACGGGATGCTCAACACCACTGTCCTCAGGAAAATGCAAATCAAAAAAACTTGAAAATAATAACTACTGGCACAGATATGAAAAAATTGGAATTCTGGAAAAGAGTATGGCTCTCAAAAAAAAGTTTTACAAAACACAATGACCATACGATGCAGCAATTCCATGTCTGGGTATATACACAGAAGAACTGAAAACAGGAAGACAATACTTGCAAATCCATGTTCACAGCTGCACTATTCAAAATGGCCAAGAAGCAGATGTAAGCTAGTACTCACTGAAGATGAATAGACAACATGTGATATGTACATAGAAATTTTGTCAAATGCTACAACAAAGATGAAACTTGATTTGAGGACATTATGCTAAGTGAAGTAAGTCCATCCTAAAACGACAAATATTGTCAGATTCCACTTAAGTGAGGTATCTAAAGTAGTCAAAGTCATAGAAACAAAAAATAAAACAGTGGTTACTGGGGCCTGAGAGAGGGAGAAATGGAGAGTTGCTTAATGGTCATGGAGTTTTAGTTATGCAAGACAAAACAGTCCAAGATCTGTTACACAATAATGTGAATATACTTAGTATTACTAAACTGTACACCTAAAAATGGTTGACAGCAAAATTTATGTAATATATATTTTACAACAAAAAAATTATTATAATTACTTCATGAGGCATTTGTGATGATAAATCAGATGATATATGTAAGGAACATACAACAGTTCCTAGTACCCCAAGAGTAATTAAATACCAGCCAGGCATGCTGAAGCACATCTATAATCCTGGCTTTCAAGATGATGTGGCAGGAGGATCACAAGTTCAAGCTCAGCCTGCACAACTGACTCAGTGAGACCCTGTCTCAAAGTGAAAGAGGGCTGTAAATGGAGCTCAGTGTGAAGCCTCTAGATAGCAAAAAAACCAATAATAATTAAATGTTAGCAATAACAACAACTATTGGTAATAGTAATGAGAAAGACATTTCCCATTTAATAAAATCAAATCCTGAATCACAATGGTTTTTCTTTAAAAAGGTTTCTTTCTCCCCAAAATTAGAACTTAATAAGTATAGTAAGAAACAGGAAGCTTCTAATGGTTCTTGATCACTTAGAACAACACAATGAAACTTAAATTTAAGGAGATGTGTATGGTAATCTGACCCAAAGGACAAAAATCAAGCCTAACAAAGGTATTAGGAATAACTGGGAAATGGGCGACAGTGAAATTTTGCTCATGCCATGGAACTCAAAACAGGGAAAAAGAGAAAGAACTCATGTTGGAATGATGAGTAACTGTTGCTTCAAACCTGTGCTTTAAACACAAGTTCGCATAGGAGGATGTCAGTTACCAAAGCAACGCACAAAGGCCAATTTACATGCATGTTTCACAACAGCTTGTTCATATCAAAAGTTATAATAAAAAAAGCATTAAAACATAAAAGCCTCATCTTTGCCATTCAGAAAGCCTTCAGCATTTAGCCCCTTATCTCTAGAAACAACACAGAATTGAAATGTATAAATATCATGCTCTACTCTACCTGACCCCAAGTAGGGAGGGAGAGAGGTAGACAAATGAGCATGTGAATGATGGAGGAACAAGGAATTCTGAATCTCTTGTGAGTTCTAAGTTCTATCACAATTAAAAGCTAAAACAGGGTGAAGGAGACAGAAGGGGGGGGAGGGAGGGAGGGAGACACCTTGATTACTCAAAACTCTTCAATCAAGGTTTCTCAACCTTGGCACTACTGATACTTCTGAGTAGATAAGTCTTTGTTAGAGGTGCAGGGGAGGTCGTCCTGTGCAATACATTACTCTCATTTCAATACAAATCTGGAGCTGAGTGCAATGGCGCATGCCTGTAATCACAGCAATAGAGGATGCTGAAGTAGGAGGATCACAGCCTTGGCAAATCAAAGACTTAGCGAGACCCTGTCTCAAAAATAAAAAAGGGCTGGGGATGTAGCCCAGCATGAAGGCCCTGGGTTCAATTCTCAGAACTTTTTAAAAAATTAAGAACATAAATCTGGCAAACACTCTCTTCCCAGACCAAATTAAATGTTTAGGAATCACTTCACATTATTTACAAAGTAGAATTGAAGAAAACGCAGGCTCTTCAAGGTCAAACAGACTCACATTTGAACTCTGAATCAATCTACCAGTCAAGGGGTAAACCTGGGAAAGTGACCTCGCTTCTCTGAGACTCAGTTCCCTTTGATAATGAGATTACTATCAAGGCTCTTGTACAGTTCAATAGGAGGAAATTTGCAAAGATTAGTACAAAGTGGGCACTAAATAAAGAGGAAAAGGGAATCTGGGTGCTAGAACTTTATAATTATTTAATTAAATAAACATGTATTGCAGGTTTTCCTACCTTAATGTAATCTTTTATAAATGACTTCAGAAAAACCCTTCCAAACATTACTATAACGATCAAACTTAATACTAATCAAAGAAAGCTATCAAAATGGGTAACACAGAATCAAGTTTTAAGTCGCTGGGTGAATTGGTTAAATCTCCTAAGAATAATACTAGTTAGTAGGGATTAAATGTTAGGTTGAATATTTAGGCAAAAAAGTAACAATGAAAGATTACATAATGAAAGCTGAAACAGAAAATTCTTAAAAAAAAAAAAAATCTAACTGCCTACAAGCCCTAAATGAATCAGATGTGGTAAGTACCCCCCCCAAAAAAAGGTCCAAAAAACACAATTTGGGTTAGTAGAGGGAATATACCAAAATAAGAACCAGAAGAATGGAGTTCTAGTTTCAGCTGACCTACTTGTATATTGGTAGATAAGTCACTTAACCTGGATTTAGTTCCTCATTAATAAAAGGGCACAAAAACCTACTGTGACACCTCAAACACTGTAAGGTAGGCCAAATAATGTTCATTAAAAATGTTCTTAAAGCCCTGCACAGTCACCACACATCAATCTAGAGCAGAGTTTCCCAAACTTTCAGTTCATGGCACATACCAATATGAGAGTACTGGTACAGGGTAAGCAGATCGCGCTGCTGGAGCCCAGATGAGATCAGCCTAGAAGTTCCAACCACTCGGTCAAAGGACAAACAGTTAAGTATTTCTAGCCCATCTCCACTATACTCAGAGCACTGCCTGGTTAGAAATCCCTAAAATGCCAGGTTTAATTTGAGGAATTCTAAGAGGGAAGTCAGTATTCTCTCCAAAACTGACCCTGACAAACACTCAAGTCCAATTTGACTAGAATATATCAGTACTGTCCTTGACCTAAGCAACAGGGCCCTTTCTCCTGGCCTCAAGCTTCAGAGGGCCATGCACTAGCCTTCCTCTGGCCACATCCCAACCATCAGGCCAGCTACCCGCAGAGCCTAGCAGATGTGCCTGACTACAGCCTACATGCCTTCATCTTGACCAGCACCCTAGAATTTCTCACCTCTTCCCAGGGTCTGCTTAGGCCTCTTCCATGGGCTGGCTCTCCCAAGGGCACTAAACTCCAACACTATTATGTTCCCCCAGACCAAGTGTTGGTCACAGAGCTGCTGTCTGAAGGTTGTGCGGGGATGCATGGGCTGGAGTGTCCACAGCATACACAAGTAAAGTCCCAAGTACAAGGACCCTGGAGAAAAGAACTCACTCTCCCAGCCAAGGCTGGCTCTCTGCCCTTCACCGTGTTCCCAAGTGGAATTCAGAAATCCAAATTCTCTGACTTCAATCTAGGTCACTATGACGTTTTATTTGTTAAAGCAGGCAGTGAGACAATCAGTTAACCTGACATACAACTTGTAAGTTTTTAGACACACAACATATGGACTTCCATTTGTTCTCTTGCCCCAGTCCCAAAACTGTTAGGAACTGGCCTGGAAAAGGATCTATTAAAAAGCCTGTCAAGAGAGGAATAATTGAAAAAAAAAAAAAAAAAAGAGTGCACTCAGCCTAGAAAGAGAAAAGGCTGGTAAGAAGACATAGGAATCAGCCACACTTTCACATGACAGCTAAAAAGCTATCTTGTGAAAAACAAAGCAGATCTGTGTGGTGATCAAAATTCAGGGAGGTGTGTTCCAACTCAACAGAGAGTAAATTTTTTTTAACAGTAAGAACACAAAGAGTTCATCTGTCATGCGATAAATCAGACACGAAACATACAAAGAGAAGTAAGGTAGGTGATCACCTCCCAAGGGTAAGTGGAAGGAATTTGATACTGGAGAAAGGTAAAGCTACATGTTACCTATAGGCCTATACAACTGTGGCACTCAGCAGTCTTATAAAGATGCAGGTCTACATACAGAGATAAGTGGTTATGAGACACAAGCACATTAAAGTTGCACCCTGTAGTTGCTGTTCTTCCTTAAAAGGCTCCTATCAGCTTACTCTTTTTATCTGCCTCCTTATAAAAAAGTGAAGGTGAGTTCCTCCATTCTACAAAGTTACTGAATTTAAGGCTGAAAAAGCCTTGTTTCAAAGGATTTTTTGGCAACTTCCATAAAATCATACCCTCTCTACTGCTTCCAGTAGGATCTTCTGACTTGCCATTACCACTGAAAATTTTGTTCCATACCTGTGACTCAGGGATCCTTCTGTCAAGTATTTATTAAGTAGGAATGCTAGGTATACAGCATGTACCTTAACAGGCAAGCCTTTCCCCCTGAGAACTTTATAAAGGAGAGATTATAAATTAAACACATAAGTAAACAAATAATAAACTAGTATGAAAAAGACAAAACGAGATATGAAAGTAAGAAATGAGGGTTCCGTATACAGGTAATCACAAAGGCCTCTCAGAGGAGAAAGAAGGTGGCCATATACAGATGTGAAAGCACATTCTAAGCAAGCACATAACCCTAAGAAAGTATGCGTTTACCTTATTCAAGGGGGAAAAAAGAACATCATCTACTACATACCTAACAGAGTAGCCAAAATCAAGAACACAGACACCACCAAATACTGAAGAGGATGTAGAACAACAGGAACTCTCTTCTCTGCTGGTAGTAATGCAAAATGGTATGGCCACTCAGGAAGGCAGTTTGGTAGTTTCTTGCAAAACTAAACATAACTTTACCATATGGTCCAACAATTGTGCTCCTTGGTATTTGCTCAAGAGCATTGAAAACTTTATGTCCATGTAAAACCCACATGGATGTTCATAGCAGCTTTATTCTAACTGACAAAACTTGGAAGAAACCAAGGTGCCCTGCAGTAGGTGAATGTACAGATAAACTATGATTCATCCAGGAAGAAGAATATTAGTACTAAAAAAAGAAATGAGCACCAGCTGAGCATTGTGGCACACTCCTGTAATCCCAACTATCTGGGAGGCTGAAGTGAAAGATCTGAAGTTCAAGGTCAGCCTGGACAACAGAATGAGGCCTTCTCTCAACATAAAATTAAATCTCAGGGTGTAGCTTAGTGGTAAAGCACTTGCCTAGTGTGTGTGAGTCCTTGGGTTCAAACACCAATACCACCACAACCACCAAAAAAGAGTTATCAGTTATTGAGCCAAAAAAGAAAAGACATAAAAGAACCTCAATACATATTATTAAATAAAAAGGCTATATTCTCTATGATTCCAATTTATGAAATTCTAGAAAGGGCAAAGCTAGGAGACAGTAAAAAGATGTGTGGTTACCAGAATTAAGAGGGAGGGAAGAACATACAGAGCACAGAGGACTTTTTACAGCAGTGAAACTGTTCTGTGTGATGCTATAATGGTGAATACATACCATTATACATCTATCCAAAGTCACAGAACGTAAACACCAAGAATAAATCCTAAAGTAAACTATGGACTTACTAGAGACTTTAGGTGATTATGATGTAGGGCTAGAATTATAGCTCAGTGGTAGAGTGCTTACCTAGCATGTACAAGAGCCTGAGTTCAATCTCCAGCACCACCCACCCAATTCTTTAGTTAAAAAGTAAGTCTATAAAAAAAAAAAAAGGAAAGAGATTTTTGTGACTGTAGCCCTGGTGAACAAAGGATGAAGACAGAAGATAAAGCTGGAAATGAAGCCAGGAGCTGGATTGTGCACACAGACATGCTGACCCACATAATTTTTTGGTTTTGAAAGTGGTTCTGTACATTGTAGGCTGCTGAAAAGCATCCCTGGCCTCTGCCCACTGGATGCCAGTACGAACTGCTACCCCTCAACTTACCACAACCAAAAATGTCTAGACACTGCCAAAGCCCCCTGAGGACTAAACCTCCCAGCAGATAACCACTGACACAGGGCCTCCTAAATAGCCAAGATGAAGGTTTTGCTTCCATAGTAAAAGTTTAAGATTTAGTTTTAGTGATAGGTGTAGTGGAAAGCCAGTAGGCAGGAGAATGTTAAGATCTGACTCACATTTAACATTATTTTGGGTCCTGTGATGGTGAGGGTACAGTGAAGAAAAAGAGAGTAGAGGCAGAGACGTCTGTTGGCAGTTTTCCAGAAGAGCAACCAGTATAACCTAAGTTTTTAACAGTGAAAAGAAACTGAGATGGAGTCAGGTCCAGTTTATACTCTGAAGGTAGAGCTGCCTGGACTTAACATAAGGAGAAAAAATAAACCAAAGATGACTCCAAGTGTTCTGGCTGCACATGTGGGTGAATAATGGCACTATTTGCTGAGATGGTGAAATTGGGGGTAGGAGGTATGAATAAAAGAAGAAATCACAGTCCTGCTTTGTTCATGCCACCTCTGAAGTATCTCTTAGATACCAAGGGGAGGCATGGAGTCAGGTAAGTCTAATCCTCAAAAAGAAAAATCAGAACTACCAGGCAGGACTCTAAGCCTCACCCAGGCACATTCCAAATTTGCAAGTGGGATAGGGGGCAAGTAGAGATAAAGTCACAAAAAGGATACAGAAAACAAAAATGCACAGTGAGGGGTCAAAAGTAGTATGCATGAAATGCTGGTGAGAGGTCAATATGATGTAGACTTTGAACTATTCATTTAGGCAAGATACAGGTCATTGCAGCTTTAGTGAAAGTTTCAGTAGGGCTGTCACGTAACTCAATGGAAGAAAGTTTGCCTAGCATGTGAGGCCCTGGGTTCCATCCACGACAGCACACAAAAATTTTTTTTTTTAATTTCAGTGAGTGACAGAACAAAAGCTTAAATGGATCAGGTTAAAGAGAGAATCAGTGGAGAGGAAAGAAAGCAACTGTAAACAACTCTTGAAAATCTCTGCTGCAAAAGAAATTAGGCAGTAGCTAAAGGGATCTTAAGGTGGAGAAGAGAGTGGTTTAAGATAAAATGATTCATTCATTTAAGGTATCAATAGCTCAAAATAGTTTTCTTCCTCTCTTACTTAACCATCCAGAAAAAATGAGCAGTCAGTCCAAGGTTAGCAGGTGGCTCTCTACTTCACATTATCCAAGGAATCATCTTACTCATCATCTCACTGAGATACTGCTCTCATCCACAAGGTTGAATAATATATCCCAGCACTGTGTTACCCTACATTCTTGTCTGCAAAAAGGAGGCAAGAATTGGAAGGCAATTAGCTGCCTTTCTAAGACCATGACCTAGAAATCACACATACCAGTTCTGTTCACATCCCTTGAGCCAGAATGGAGGCAAAAGGCCACACCCCATTATAAGACGTTAGGAACTGTCTCTCACTGGGCAGCCACATGTCAGATAAAGCCTAAGGGAAGCTTCAGGAAATGACATCTGGTGGACAATTAGTTATCATGCTGCCAACAGCATAAGCCATGTGTGCCTACTGAAAGAGATGATCTAATAAAGAAAGAATAATAATTCAGTAAAGAAAATAACTGAGGAATAAAAGCCTTAAAAAGTTAAGAAGAAATTTAGGGCACAGATTTACTGCCCCAAGAACAGGGTCACTTTGGTCTCTTGCCCTTTTCAGAAGCTTGGGTTTTCAGAAGAAAAGTTCCTTGTACACATTTCTAGTTTGTTTGTTCTGGGGATCAAACTCGGAACCGTGCACTTGCAAGGCAGGTGGCGACATCACTGACCTAAGTCCCCAGCCCCACATTTCTAGTTTTAAAGTATGTACCCCTTTCCTTCTGTCTGGTAAACCAAGCAGTTACACAGAATGAGTGTGAAAATCTGACCCTAATGGAACAGTTCTCACCTGGGTTGTCTACTGACAGGTTGACGGAACAGCTTCTCTGTCAGAGAATGACCAAATTTCAGAGCTACATGGAGTCTTCAAAGCTTACCTATGTTTAAAGTCACAAGGCCACAAAGCATCTTCCACAATAGTACATCCCACGTCCTCAAATTGTCAGACCATCCTTGTCTCTTTGTTTTATAATACTTTTTCCTAATACAGTTTATCTTCCATATCAAACAAATACCTCCTGAGGTAAACATCTTGTCAGTGACACCTTCTTTCATATCTATTTTCTAGTGCATCTAGCCTTGGTGCATGGTTCAAGACACAGATGTTCTCAGTGGCTACTTATGAGAGGGATTTGGGGTCTCTCAGGATTGCTGTTAAATGTGGAAGATCACTAGACATAAGACAATGATTAAGTCCTGTCAGGTTCTCCTTCGGTAAGTTGACAGGAACTGGCTAAGTGCAAGTTCCAGGCTTTACAAAGGGAGAAAGGCCAGGAGTGGTGGCACATCCCTGTAATCCCAGTGCCTCAGCAGGCTGAGACAAGAGGCTCCCAAATTCAAGCCTAGACTGCGTAACTTAGCAAGACTCCATATTAAAAAAAATTTTTTTAAATCAGAGAATCACAGAATTTTGAAGCAAGGGTACTGGGGGTGTAGCTCAGTGGTAAAGCATTTGCCTAGCATGTTCAATGCCCTGGATTCTACTCTCAGCATCAAAAAAAAAAAAAAAGAATTTTGGAGCCAAGAAGGGACCTCAGAGACCTCCTGACTCCTCGTTTTATATGTGAGGGAAACGAGTTCCAGAGAGAATAACTTGTCCAAAGTCACAGACTGTTTACAGCAGAGCCAAGACAAATACCCAGGTCTTCTAGCTCCAGGTTCAATACTCCATTTCCTGTCAAAAATTACTTTGCTTTTTTATTTGTATTTAATATTCTGGGTAATTACTGCACTTCACATGTTTTCAAACCACTGAAAATGCTACTCATCTTAAAAGTCCTTTGACCACACAGCTTTCCAATGAAAGGAAGAACAAAAATTACTGTTTCCTTCCTACACACAAGGGAATAAAAACAGTACAGTCAAATGCCTTGCCCAAGATTACAAGGCTGAACTCCAGATGACACAGATTTTAGTTTCAGGTTGGGTGCAATGCCTACTTTAGAATTCTCTCCCAGAGTATGGTGCCTGCAGCAACAACTTGAACACATCATAATATTTCCAAAATAGGTGGGTCCCATATGCATTTCCTCTCAAAATTTTCCATCCCTATGTCCTCCAACATTAATGGATATGACGATCTATTGTACTATAAAATACAGTAGTAAGTAAATAGCTATAAGGCAAGTAATTCAATATCACTGAAAATTCTAGTTCATGTCTTTCTCATGAGAAATTAAATCAATACCCATTTCTTACTTCCTTTTACCTGTCCTAAAAACAATCTCCTATAAATATCAGGGAAGGCTTCTTTGTGCAAGTATGCTGGGAAATTGTAATTACTTTACCAAATCCTACATTTTTACATTGGGAAATATCCTTATTCAACCTTCAGCTGTCCAGACAGAAAATCTATCAATGAATATTATATTCATTATTTTCTTAAATCTTGAGATAAATTAACATCCATCTTGAAGTGGTTGTCCTCTCCGCCTCTCCCTTTGCAAGTGCAACAAGTAGAGGTCTGCAGTCTTCCAGGGGGCAGGGCTTTCTGGCTGTAGGAAGGGCCCTCTGCCTCCACCACTCTACCAAGGACAGCATGGGAACTCATCAGCCTTCCTTGGGTCATATAATCGCCTGTAAGCTTCATTCAGGCCATGAAACTGCCCAGCTGGTAGGACTGCGAGAGACATAATCACTCCAATTCTATTTTGTTTAACTCAGAACAATGGCCTTTTTTATTTGCTCATTCTTCCCTTGGGATTAATGTTAAATAAACCAGCATTTGAAGTTGAGAAACACAACAAATTTCTCAACTGAAAGATAGTTTAAACCAAGTACTTTAAAAAGCAACTTAATATCAAAGTCTCTAGATAGCAAACTACATTTTCCTATGGTAAGGAAAAAAATAACTTTTATTATTTCAGCCCTAAAGAGGATGTTACAAAGATGTTAATGCAAATCGTAAGGAAGACTTGGGCTATAATATACACACAGGAAGTTATCTAACCTTGGCCTAATTAAGACAGGTTTTCTCACACATCTTTCTCCCAAAAAAAGCCAGTACCAAAATAGAAATGGTATTTAAATTCACCCTGCAAGCATAATATTACAATTATCCAGAACTAGAATCTATAAAAAGTAGAAATATTGTCTCTTTACCCATCTTCTTAATTATCTGAAATATACACATAGGGAATTTCTCAAATTGTCCCAATTACTAGCTGTTAACTAAACTGATGGTTTCAGTAAAGGACAAAATTCCTTAACCAGTAGCATGTCACTCAGGAGAAAAAAATCTGTAACCTGAGGGCAAAGGTAGTACACAATATTCTAGACATACAGTTTTAGACTAGATTGATCACCATCATCATGTGTCATTTACTGAGTGCTTGACATGTATCATCTTCTTCAATCCTCACCACTACGTTCTAAGTCAGCTTCTACTGATATTACCTAAGGGAGAGACTTGAGTCACCAAGATATTACCTATGCAGGATGAAAGTTTATAAATAACACAGCTGGCATTTGAATCTAAGCCTATCTAGCTCCAAAGTTAAAATGAGTACCTTCCCATAGGTCTTAACTTTTATAATGGTATGACAGGAAACACGACACTTGTGTTAATTACAGCAAAAAAAATATGAAGTCTGAAATCTAGAATTGACAAACGTTTTCTATCAAGGGCCAAATAAGAAATACTGTAGGCTTTGCAGGCCATAATGTCTCTGTCAAAAGTGCTCAACTCTGTTGTATGCCAAAGAAGCCACAGATGACACATAAAAAATGAGTGTGACTCTTGTCTAAATAAAACTTTAAGGTCACTGACAATGGAATTTCACATAATTTGCACATGTCATGAAATATTACTGTCCTTTTGAAATTCTTCAACTACTTAATATTTTAAGTCATTCTTCCCTCATGGGCCATGCTGGCCGGCAGTCTGTATTTTGCCAAGCCAGCTCTAAATAATGTAAACAAATACAAAATATTTTTTATCACTTACAAATTCTAACTTGTATTTGGGTATTTTGAACTGATACTTTACAGAACTTCAGCCTCAATAAACTTGACCTGCTCTAGAATAACTAAAAATTCCAAAGAGACTATGCAGGAATTTCCCTAAGAATGAGACAGAATCACAAAATTTTGCAAATGGAAGAAATATAACACATTCTTGTTTCTCATCTATATACAGTATTCATTTAAATTGCTGCTAAAACACTTCAAACAGTTTGCCAAGGGCTAGGGATGCAGTTCAGCAATAGACTTCCCTACCATACATGAGCCCATGGATTCCATACCCAGTGCTGCAATTAATGAATCAAGCAACTTACCAAGCCTATTTGCCACATGAAATAGATCTGTACTTAATACTAAGTTAATCCATAATAACAATAATATCTAACACACCTGAAAGCTGTTTTACAAAATACTTCTACATCCTTTGTATGACCTGATTCTTCATAATTCTACTAGGAAGACAATACAAGAATTCTCATCCCCATTTTGTAGATATGGAAAACAGCTCAGAAATGTCAATAACATGCCAAAAAAGGTGAAATGCCACTCTTATTAAGTGACAGAACCACAACCACAGACAAGCTTCAAGTCTTGGCTGCCTCCTGAAAAATTCCATGGACATCAGATTACACATTCACAGGTTAGATCCTAAAAGTTTGTAGTCTTACCCTTTAAAAATACAACTATTTCATTTCATTTTTCTTTTGCCATCACCCTCTTATGAAGAAAACAGCTGCTAGTCTCTGAAATTTATGAAATGCACCTATAGGCAGCAATGAATCTACATATGCTCTGAAATAATACACCCAGGTCAGCTTGGGAAGGGAAAACACTGTTGAGTAAGTCCTCCGAAAGACAGAACAAACAACAACAAAAACATCTCTGATGAGGCACCAAAAAAGAAAGAAAAGAAGTGGAGATCATTGTCATTAAAGTCTCCGCCTAACTGCAGAAAAGCTTCTAGTGACCTGAAAATGATGCAGGGTTGGAAAAAGGAAATAAAAGAAACATAACTACTACCGGAATTCAAAGCAACATCAAAGGCTCTAATGACAGCTGAGCCTGCCTCGCTGGTTCTTGGTCTCTCCCTCCAAATCAAAATAGTTATATAACTGAAGGTTCCTCAACTGCCACTTCCTTTGTCCCACTTACATCTTCTCTCTCCAACTACTTCACCTTGTCCCCCCACCCCCACGCAAAAGATCCTAAGTAAACTGGGCTGCCCTGCTGCCCTAGCTGGACAAGTCTCTGTCCAAAGTGCTGCTTTATTCCGGGGGCTGCTACAGGGACAGTGGTAAAAAGACAAGTGGCTGAAGTAGAGTTCCAACCTCACACCATTACAGACACTCATTCTATAAAGCTCCACCACATACCCAATCTTAGGAATGAATCAGACTCTAGACATTCCAGAAAACACAATTCACAGCATCATAATACCTCATTTTTACAAACAACCCAATGAAAAAGAATGCACACCAAAGAGTAGCTGAGGTTGTGTTTCAGCAGCAATTATTCCTTTATTTCCTTCACACTCAAGTCCAAAGAATAAACGTTGACTGAGTTAAACTGCAATTCACCCAAAAAAGGAGAAATACGTACATTAATGAAACCACAACCATCACTACTCAGAAATATTACAACAAATCCAACTGCTGAATCAAACTAGCACATTTGGTGGACTGTAAGAGCCATTGTACTACAGCACCATTTGCTTTTCCTTTTCCAATAGAAATACAATGTTTATAAAAGCAACCAATGTATCAGAAAAATCATTCCCATTCAGACTCACTTAAAAGGTCTAAATCTGTGCCAAATAAAACTCTGAAAGAATGGAAAATAAAAGAGATGCTGACAACAATGCTTCGGTGCAGCTGCCAAGTACCCACGTAGCATCATGCAGTGACCCAAGCCTTTTAAAAGCTGATGGTAAACCCGCATGCGAAACAAAATTATAATTATCCAAATTCTATTTCTGAAAAGATAACTAATAAACTGCGTCCCAAGCATCCTGCTGTAGGCTGCCTCCTCTTTTCCACCTTCTGAGAGCTTCACCCCGATAAGGTGAAGTTATTAAGGGTCCAAAGGCAGACCAAAGTCAGGTCTTTCTCTCCCTACCGCGTCTTGTGTGCTGTGCTTGGAAATATTTAACATAAATATTTAGTCAACATAATGCCAAAAGCACAGCGGCTAGGGAAATCACGGCGGGGGGCCACTAAGTCACCACTGTCCTCCAACCTGTAGCAGCAACTTCAGCCCATTGGTAAGATACAGGGAGAAACTCCACGGGAGTTCCAGGCTGCAAGGCATCTTGCTCAGTGGCCCACGCTCGGAGACCCGGCCTGCGCTGACTCCCGTGGGCAGCAGCCGAGTCCCTGGGTCCCCACTCGGCCGTGCCCGGGGAGTCACAGCTGCAGGCTGACTTCAGGCTGGGGCGGGAAACGCTGCAGCAGGCCGGGAATCCTCGCCGCGGAGGCCGTGGGGAAGCGGGGGACGCCGGCGCGGGAAGCCTGCCCGCACGCAGCACTGTCCTCCCCCTGGGAACCGGGGCGATGAGTCCCCGGGACGGGGCGGGGGAAACCCGAGCTAGTCCTCAGAGTACATTCGATCCGGAGCCCTTACTCGGAAGAGAATTCCTTCTGAAACAGAAAGCCAGGCCCCCGCGCCTTGCCCGCGGCGCCGGCTCACGTCACCCGCGCCCCCGGCCCGCCCGCCGCGCCCCCGCCTTACCGAGCCCCGCGGCCCCGCCGCGCCGCCGCGGCGTCGCTGCGCCCCGCTCCGCGCTCCGTGTCTGCCCTGCACGGGCCAGGCCCGACGCCGTCCACCCGCCGCCGCCGCCGCCGCCGCCGCCAAAGCGAGCCTAGCGCCGGGCCGGCCCGGGCAGCCGCGGGGGCTTGGCCGGGCGCCCCCCGCGCCACCGCCTCATCCCGCCTCGCCGCCCCGTCAGGCCCGGGGGCGGGGGCGCCGCGCTCGGGGCCGCGGCCTCGAGGTCCCCGCCTCCGGCGCGGCGGAGTCGACCCCCGGGGACGCGGGTCCGCAGGCTCCAGAGCCCCTCACCCGACTCCTTCGGGCCGCCCCCGCCCAGCTGGCCGGTGCGCGCCCCCGCCGGAGCCCACCGCCCGCCCTGCCTCCACCTCCCGCGCTCCGCCTCCTCCTGCACCCGCGACGACCGCAGCGGGGAGAAGGGGCGCGCCGCCGCCGCCGCCGCCGCGGGCACGAGCACGCGCCAGGAGGACGGGCGGAGCGCGCGCGCGGCCGCAGGGCGGGGGCGCGCCCAGGCCTCGCCTGCTGTTGTCCCGGGAGCACACGTGCGCTGCGGGGGGCGGCTCCAGGGGTGCGGGGCGAGCTGGGAGCGTGAAGGGAGGTGGAGACGCTGCCTCGGGGGTCGGGACGCAGTCCTTTCCGTCAGTCCCTGCATTGTGCTGTGGCGCAAAAATGAAAAACCTGCTGCCGCAGTAGCAACCCCAGGAAGAGGCATCCTTTGGAGACTATGACAGTGGTGCTCTCCTCTCCCAGCTGACCCCAAATCACTGTCACCGCAGGAGGCGGGGAGAGGGCGTTGCCGCAAGCCAGGGAGATCCTCTCCTCTCCCTCCTCCCCTGTGCATCTGGGTACACAATCTACTCGCGCCCCTTATTATTGGGGGAGGGAGGGCTAAAAGTTCCTTCAGTTGGCCTCTTCATTCAGAGTTATGGGCCAGAAAATTGAGAAGTGGGATAGCCAGGGAGACTAAGGAAAAGAATGGTTGAGCGACCGAGTAGGAAACCCTAAGGTGCATGCCCAAGGTGAGTAGGGATTGGGGACGAAAATGGTGGAGCTCACAGGGAAGCCCCTGCCTCTGAATGGCATTGCCCTTGCTTCTTTCCTTGCCCCTTTGTTCAGCCTCCAAAGGCTTCACAGCACTTCAGCCTGCAGCGACCATCAGTGTGGCAGAATGCAGGGAAGCTCCTTGACATTCCACCGTCTTTCTTTTTTTCCTATATATAGTATATGTAGCTTTCAGTCCTGATGCATTCCATATCTACATGTTGGGGCAAGAGGGGAGAGTTAACCTACATAATTTTTTCTCTCAATGCAAAATAAAGCATCACCTAATGTCACTGCAGTGACTTGAGTCCACTCAGCATTTAGTCATTTCAGTGGGAGTCCTTGAATATAAAATGTGGCCTTGACTACCATTAGCAGAACTTCAGGGACATACATTAACCAGGATTTCACTACATCCTAGAGAGAAATTAGGGAATGAACATGTACAATAGTCCCATTCTCCTTCCAGCTTTGGTATAACTTAAATTTCTTCACAGACCCAGCATTCTAGATGTTTTCTAGCATAGAACTAGGGAAGTGATGGAATGAGATTTGCAGAGGCACAAACTGTGGTGGGAAAAATACAAAGAGGCAAACTTTCAGTGTAAATGCATCTCAGCTCCCTGCTGGAAATAGCCAGATGCACTTGGGACACATAAGGGTCCATGAAACTCCCCAAAGAAACCACTGATGAGACTTTCATATTAAGTAGTTTAAAAAGTATTCCTTTACAGACTGCAGTGGTTCCATGGGGTTCATCTTTGGGCCATAGAGAGTCATCTCTATCAGAAAGGGGCAAGTATGGATTCAGTAGCTTGTGTTTTCAGGGTTTGGTGAGCATTAAATGCAAATACCCTGAGATACTGAAAGGAAGTCAGTGTGGAAGAGAAAACCACATTAACACAAGAAGCAAATTTTGCTCAAGGCCCCTGTCTCTTGGCTACTTTCATCTAAAAGCTTTATATTCTGCCTATTTTTCAGGAAGCCTTCACATCCTAGAGTTTTGCCATAAAATCCTGAAATGCAGCTGTACCTACTGAACATTAAATGGCTTATGTTGAGGTGGTAGATGTAACATCTAAAGGAGCCATGGTTTATATAGGTTTTAGCTTTCCATCACTGTGACAAAACACATGCAAAAGAAGAAAGACTTAGAAAAGGAAAAAGACTTATTTGGCTCACAGTCTGAGAGATTTCAGTCCATGGTCAGGTGGTTCATTGTCTCTGAGCCTGTGGTGAGGCAGAGCATCATGGTAGGGAATGTGTGGAGAAACAAAACTGCCCATCTCATGGTGGCTGGGAAATGAAAGAGGAAGAAAGAGATGGGCTAGGGGAGGGGAATCCTAATAGCCCTCTCAAGTGCACAGGTACAGAGACCTAACTTCTGTCATGCCCCACTTCCCAAAGGATCCACTTTCTCCCACTACTACTGCACTACAGACTGGCCCGAGCTTTCAGCATATGAGCCTTTGGAGGTCATGTAAGATCCAAACCATAAAAATGTACACATTGGATAGCACAGATATTTCACTTTAGATCAGTGGCAGCAAATCTTTTAGAGCTTTCCGTGACACAAGCAGCCTGCTGCAGCAGCTTGCCATAGGTTCGCCAGCACTGCTTTAGATCCTCAGAATGTTTCGGTATCTGCCTCTATTTGTATTTTATCTAATTCAGAGAAAGAACAAGTGACTTCCACGTGTTTTCCAAATGCCAGAGGTGTTTCACTGAGAATTTTTCTAAACTAGCACTCCCTGGCCTCAGATAGAACTACCCATTGTCCCATCAATCAGTAGTTATTACTGCTAAACCGGAATGCAAACTGAACGTTGTGATTGCTAGGCAACTCTGCAGCTACCTGAGGGCAGGGTATCAGATGCTTGTGATCAGTTACCTCTATCCTAATAACATCTTCAGTAACTAAATACATAAATCACAAAATTTGCAACATTCTCTTTTAAAAAGTCTGTACAACTCTAAAATAAGTGACATAACTGAATTTGCTGCCTATTTATGGTTTGATTCGATATTTACAAGGTAAGAGGGAGAAAGCGGTGAAGGCAAACTGCTTCTCTCAGAAGCTGTTGGAGGCCCCAGGCTGGCCTGCATTCTCAGCCTTGGCACTGTCATCTTCCAGGAGGTGGGATCTGGGCTCACTCCCCACATCTCAGATCTGTTGCACTGCAGTCTCCTCTAGGCTGAAGCAGAGTCATGGTGCAGACAAGGAAAACCAGCCAGGAGGGCAGCCACACACAGGACTGCAGTACTCACCTAACCTTGAGTTTTAGAGTGAGCCTGGGAATTAAGCAAGCAAGAGAAAAGAAGCTTATTTGCATCCCAAAATGGAATGCTCAACAGCTGGCTTGAGAAAAGTGCTTTGCTGAGAGTGGGCCAGGTTTAATAGAGAATTTTCCCACAGTGACAACTGACATTTTCTTGCTTATTTATTTTTTCCTGGCCAAGGAACCAGCTCCATATTGCATCCCCATGAAACAAGACAACAAAAGAGGTTTTTGAAAAAGATGTGTCTATCTGTAGCATTCTCCTAGCTAATATTGAGGCCCATAAAGTAGCTTTGTAAACATTGAACATTTTACAACAATATCAACAGAAACTACAAGTGGGCAATATTTTAAGGAGCATTTAACAAATCCAGGGTGCATGCCTTGAAATGATGAAACTTTCCATCTTCTCTCCCTATCACATTTACTTTGTTAGCCTTTATCACTATAATTTAGAACTTTAGGTTATTCTCCCATGAAAAATTTTTTTTCCATCTTTAAACCTTAATGCCAGCTGTACCTAATTCTATCCTTTTAAATCGCTGAGCTTGTAGCTCCTTTGTTGGCTTCTTTACTGGTCCTTTTCCTCTCCCAGAATTCTAAACGGTGATAGTCCCTGGGCTCTGACCTTGGGACCTTCATGATTCGTTGGTTGTTTTGTTTTGTTCTGTTCTGTTTTGCTTCATTGGTGCTACGGTTGAATCCAGGGCCTTTATACTGAGCTACATCCTCAGCCCTTTTTCATTTTTTTAATTTCAAGATTGGCTATGATATATATCTTTAACCCTGACACTCCTCAGACTCCAGGGTTGCATAAACAAGCTGTTTCCCTTACATTTACACTTGGATATCTCAAACTGAATGTGCCTGAAATAGAACTCTTGATTGCCCGTATTCAAAACAAAATCAAACATTGCTCCCTCCAAGTCTTCCCCATGTTGTAACTAAAATGTCTTTCAACCACCACATTCATGTTAAAAGTAAAGCCTTCCAGCTCTAACCTTAAAACTGAGCCCAGCTGGGCGTGGTGGCACATGCCTGTGATCCCAGCACTCTGGGAGGCTGAGGCAGGAGAATCACCAGTTCATGCCCAGCCTGGGCAGTTTAGCAATTTAGTGAGGCCCTGTCTAAAAAAAAAAAAAAAAAGCTAGGGATGTAGCTCAGTGCAAAGGCTCTAGTTCAATCCCCAGGGTCAGAAAAAATAAAAACCTGAGCCAATCTCTTTCCGCCCTCTTAGCTAAGAACACTCACATTGATCTCCCTCCTATGACTGCAACAGCCTCTGAACTGGTCTCCCTGCTTCCATTCTTTCCTCCATAGTCTATTCTCAACAAAGTTAGCAAATAATTTCTTTCAGAACATTAGTACAACAATGTCTTTCTCCTTGCTCAAAACTCTTCAGGGCTCCGTTCTAACCACATTGCAGTAAAATCTAAAGTCCTCTCAAAACCCTGCCTTTCTGGTCCCATAAACTCTGCTGAACTCTCCATTCTCTGCTGCTTGCTGTTCACTCTCCCCCAACCATTCCTGCCTCCCACTGCCCTTCAAATCCGAAAGGGCCATATCACCTTCTTGGTTTCTCAATTAACCTCCTGACTGCTATCTAAAATAATTCTAGCTTCTCTGTCCCCTTACTCTGCTCCCCTCCCCATAGCACTAGTCACTATGTTATTGTGTTATATGATTAACATTCATTATTTGTTTCTTTTACTAAAATGTAAGGTCAACAAGGACAGGCCTTCCTTTGTTTATTTACCATTGCATCCATATTACTGAATGAATAGATAAATGGTGCTACCAGAGCAAAAATATATTTGTTCACTTCTTATCTGCTGTTGTATATTAGCCTTTATCATTTTATGTCTATCCTGATACTCATTTCAAGTGAGAGTAGCTACAAATTATGAAATTATGTAATTTGTGACTTATTACAAATCAAATCATAGCAAACTATCCTGGAGATCCAAGAAAATGTCATGATTTAGCAGAGAAAGGTATACATTAAATGAGTGGTTTAATGCATATAAGAGAAAGTCAAAAGTCTAACCTTGCAATTAGGTTTTGATTTGTAGAAATAAAGGCACAGGGCTAGGGATTTAGCTCAGTTGTTCCACCACCTGCCTCTCAAGCGAAAGGTCCCGAATTCAATCTCTGGTACCAAAAAAAAAAAAGAAAGAAAGAAAGGCACAGAAAAATCAAAGTCAAATTATGTATACAGAGTCCCTTTTCATTCCCAAATAAAATAATCACCATTTTGAATAGGAATATGGTAAATTCTAGGAGATACAAGTTTTTCCTGTCATTTTATGCCCCCCCCACTTTGTGTAAGTCAGTTAATATCTGTTTCCATCTGTAAAATGGGCCAGCTCACTTGCTTCTTAATGGAATGACTTGATTATTATAAAGAATACTGTGGAGAAAAGAAAATCTGGAAGTTAACAGTGAGTACTATGGTTCCTTAATTTTTGTCTAATATTTTGAAAATGTGAAGAAATATATTTTTTAAAAACAACTATATAAAGACTTATGAAAATCAGCATTTTCAAATCACTCAGCATTTCTCAAATGATCAGAAAAAATTTCTCAGAGAGCAAAAGGTTTGGATATGATTTCAGTGTGTACATATTGGAAGGTTGGTGCTCAAGTGGCTATGCTAAGATGTGAGGGACTTTTTTTGGTATTGGGGATTAAACCCAGAGCCTTTTCACTGAACTACATCCTCAGCCTTTTTTTTCTCACTATGTTACTTACTTAGGCTGTTCTCAAACTTGTAGGATCAAGTGATCCTCCCTCCTTAACCCCCCTAGTACCTGGCACTACATCTAGCCAGCTGGCAGGACATTGAAAAGGTAAGGCTTAATGGGAATTGGTTCTGTCATTTTGGAGCTACCCCTGGAAGAGTTTAAGGTAATTCTTATGGGACTCTGACTTAGTTCTGTCAAATGCAAGTTATTACAAGAAAGTGAGCCTGGACCCTCCCCAGAGTCTGGCTTCTGGTCAACCAACTGATCCCTCCCATTCACACCCACTCCCATCATGAAGCCATCTGCCAGGATGTGATGCAGCAGGGCCCTTGCCAGGGCCAGTACATATTGTTTGGACTTCCAGCTTCCAAAACTGTAAGCTAAATAAATCTCTTTTCTTTACAAATTACCCAACCTCAGATCTTTCATTAGAACAGTAGAAAACAGACTAATACACAAAGCAACTTGAACAGCTACCTAAGCACATCATTAACGTATGAGGCCCTACACTCTGCAGCATCAGAAAGACACATCCCATTTTATAGTCAGATGTGAACTTGAACAAGGAAACAACAGAAAGAATAGAGTTGAAAGGTAAACATTTGCGTTAAGTATTGTTTCCTAACAAGCAAAATTATGTGAAGATGAATAAAAACATTAGTGAACAAAAAAGTAACTATCGCATTAATGTGTGGCAGATGCCAAAAGGCCAGCAAAACATCAGAAAGAGGAATGAGATTCAGGTTGCTCTGGAAGCTGTATGTTCCCAGCAGGCATGCTACTTTCTTTAGAGTGTATACTTCTCAGAAATGTCTTGAAGGAAGCAAATCTCCCATTGGTGGCTGTGACAGTCCTGAGATGTTGCTACTCCCCATGAGAAAACAAGCTCACATTCACACATGCATTTATTGTAAACACACTGAGTGCTTCACTCCTCCCTCCCAACTTGCCTGAATCAGCACTCTACTCAGACACGTGGTGAGGCTCCCAACCCCAAAGCCTTTTAATAGATCTAAAGAACTGAAACAGCATAGAGGAAAATCATGGGAAAGTGACTTGGGAAGGCAGAGATCAAAGAGAGGTCACTTAACTCCGGGACTGCTGCTTTCCCAGGATGCTCCCTGCAATTCCCCTCCCATGATTCTGTCTTTTATGCCTTCCAGTTTCCAGAACTAAATGCAGCTCAGAAGGTCTAAAACATCTGTGTTTTCTGCTATATTCAAAATACATATTGGCTGAGAATTTACCTATATTTCTGAAACCAAATGTAGATAGGAGGTTTCCCAGGCAACTTCAGAAGAACTATAGTAGATAATCTTATATGACATTTTATTTTATTTTTTAAAACTCACATGTACTTGGCTCAGGAAGTTATTTTGTGTTTAACTTTAAGTATGGATGGTCCCCGGGTATACTGGGGGATAAGGGTCATAATATCAAACAAAACAATAAACCTGCTCTATCAAAATATATTTCCTGTTTCCTACTCAATTTTTCCTTTTATGTATTTCATGCAGAAAACAAAGAATATTATTCCTCAGAGTGACATAAAAGGCCAGTCTCAAGCAGAATTGATGACAGACTCAAATTTACTAGTTCACTCATTTTTTCCTTAGGTCATGGACTAATTTTAGAAAATATTCCTCTGTAGTCCTTGGTGGATTAAAAAAAAGAAAAGTAATAACAGTCACCTTACTCCTGACAACAGAATACTTTGTAAGAGAGTACTATAAAGTGACCCAGTTAAGCAGGTAATAAAATCATAATTTAGTTAATTCAGAATGCACATTTGTGTACCTTCAACAGAAGACTTAATGCTTTATCCATTGTGAGCCACTGTCAGCATTGAGCATTATGTTTTGTTTTGGTGTTTTAGTTTGAACCCAGAGCTCTGCGCATGTTAGGCAAGCACTTTACCTCTGGGCTACACCTCCAATACAACTTTGAGAGAACTAAGCACAAAGAGATGAAAAAGCTGACTAAAATTCAGTCTACATTTCAAGATAATAAAAGATAGCTTTTTTTTTTTTTTACAAATGTATGTGAATGGCCAGATCACACAAAATTAGCCAAGAACATTATTTAAGAATAATGTCACCCATGTGCTATAGTCTGGACCTTAAGTGTCCCCTAAAAGACCATGTGTTCAAGATTTGGTCCCCAACTTGGTGCTGTTAGGGGGTAGTGAAAACTTTTAAGAGGTGAGGTGTAGGGAGATTATCTGTCGGTCACTGGATGTGTGTTCTTGAAGAAGATTGTGGTATCCCATCCCCTTCCTCTTCCTTTTGTTTTTTATTGTTATTGTTGCTTTTTGTTTTTCTTTTCATCTTCTTCTCAACCACGAAACAAGCAGTTTTGTTCTGCCACACACTGTGGCCATAATATGCCACTATAGGGGGACAATTGATTATAGACTAGACCCTCCAAAACTATAAGCCAAAATAAATCTCTTTTCTTTATATGCTAATCATCTGAGGTATATGTTATAGTAATGGAAAGCAGATTAACACACCATGCATTCCTTCACATCAAAGAAGAAAGACTCCCGAAAGAGAACATTCCCTTTCTACTTCCTTTCCTCCCACCTGCCTCAGAGGGGAAGAAATAAGGACTCCTTACATGCACACATTGCCACCACGGCCTTTAGTTAATGTTCCTGCTGCAGCTGGCCATGACTCTTCCCATGCCCAAAGAAGACAACATTAAATCCACATTCACATTCTGGTACTCAAGCTAAGACATGGGACAATGACCGGGTAAACCACTTACCTGTCCAATCCTTAGTGGTTTTTGTTTGTTTGTTTGTTTGAGTTTTTTGTTGTTGTTTTCATTGTTGGGGTGGTAGTGCTGATGGTGGTGGTACTAGGGATTAAATCCAGGGCCTTTGCACTGAGATACAGCATTAGCCCTTTAAAAAAAAATTTTTTTAAACAGGATCTCACTAAGTCAGTAGGTTGCCCAGGCTGGGCTTGAACTTGGAATCCTGTGGCTTCTACCTCCCAAAAGTGCTGGGATTACAGGCATGTGCCCCCACACCAATCCATAGGGTTTTTGGATGGGCAAATAAGCCTGATTATGAGGGCAAGTTTTCCATTTCTATCCATTTAGTAACCACTAGTCCTCCTTCTGAGCTGGCTTTTGTATCCTACACCTCCCTAGTCCTCTGGTACAGTGTCTTGGAACAGACAAAAACCTCTTCAACATCACCTTGATATTTCAATGATGGTCTCTGAATGGCAAAGCAAAGTCAACAAGCTTGTATTCCCTGCACAGGTCAGAAAATGTTGGCTCTTCTCCCCCTTCCTTTTTATTTTTATTTTTTAGATAGGATCTTGCTCTCTAGTTCAGGCTGGGCTTGAACTCACAGTGATCCTCCTACCTCAGCCTTCTGAGTGCTGGGATTACAGGTGTGTACCACCACATCAAGCTCTTCTTTTTAGAGATATCTTCAAGGCAATAGTAAATCTCACTCAGAAGTATCCTCCTTAATTAAATTCTCATCTGTATGGTGCCATGCTGAAGGCTAGGCAAAGACAAGTGAACAGGGAGGCCTCTGCATCTCAGTGCTGAGCGCTTAAGAAAGATGAAATCAGCAAGGGCTAATCTATGGGTATACAGACATCAAACAGCTGTGCAAACACTGGATAGATGCATAAATTAAATACAAAAGTAAATAAAGTATTTATGTTATGTAAAAGTCATGCAGCTGCTATTATTCTCCACCAAGTCTGAGGAGGGAAGGACAGACATTAGGCTAAATGGATTGTATTTTTGTGTTGGTGTTGGTGTCAGCAGGAAGGACCAGAAAGATCACACATGGCTCAAGGAACAAAGACAATCTGTTACATAAACCCTGGTCTGCTGGTGCACAATCTCTAAACTTGATCTTCAAGCTACTGTCTTTGCTTCTCAGAAATAACTTTCATGCATCAGATTATGCTTTTAAGAATCTATACCACTTACTAATTTTCAAGTGACAGAGATGGCCCCAGGGGCTAGCAACAGCAGGAACCCAATGAAGCGACCTGACAGATGCCATAGGACTGTCCTACCTCAAAGAATAGTCTACATGTGTCTAGGTGAAATGAAAGGAATGACAGTAGCTACCACTGAAAACTGCCTGGTAGCCTGGCACCATGGAAATTTCCCTAGTCTTCCGTATGGAGAAACTCAGATGCAGCACAGCTTTATTTAGCCTGGATTCCTATACTCGACACCTGGAACCCAGGATACATGAATCATCGATGAATTACTAGGCAGCTCTCAAATCTCTCCTCACTTTAGGGGGAGAAAGGAAGGATGCCCTTCTGTGTTTACTTTATATGCAAATATTATGTTTATTCAGAAACATGTATAATATTCTACACTTGAAAAACAGTAAATATTTAAAAAGAGATGAAACAATACAAGTTTATTGTTTAAAAAAAAATGGCTGGGCCTGGTGGCACATGGCTGTAATCTCAGCACTCAGGAGGCTGAGGCCAGAGGATTGCTGTGAGTTCCAGGCCAGCCTGGGTTACAAAGTGAGTTCAAGGCTGTTGGCATGGGCTACGTAGCACAATCCTGTCTCAAATACCCTCTCTCCCCCCAAAAAACCTTAAAAATGGCAGTAACATGGAAAAATTTGCAATCACAATTCAGAGATTATCACTATATGTACACATATATCATATATCACATATATATATAATTTTGTATATGGTACTGGGGTACTGAAGTAATCTCCAGCCCTTTTTATTTTTTCAGTTTGAGACAGAGTCTTGCTAAGTTTCCCAAGCAGACCTCAAACTCATGATAATCTTGTCTCAGCCTCCAAAGGAGCTGGGATTATAGATGTGAGGCCATGCTCAGCTTGGATCTATAAAAAAATGTGGGGATTTTTTTGTTGTTTGTTTGTTTGTTTGTTTTTTGGTACTGGAGATTGAACTCTGGACCTTGCCCTTTCGAGGCAGGCGCCGGAACCACTGAGCTAAATCCCCAGCCCCTAAAAACTGTTTTTAACGGTAATAACATCAGGCTGAAAATAATGGTTTTTTTTCTTTAATAGTTTTTCATATTAGCAACTACATCATTTTTATATAATACTATCTCCATAGCTTACCTTTTAAATAGTCCCCTATAAAAATAGCTGGTAGATACTATTTGTTGGTGAAGATGTTTGCACATTATAGATCTCCAAGAACCAGAAGTCTCTCCTTAGGCTGGAATGCAACGCAGAGGGAGAACATTTCTCTAACATCACCAGGCCCTAGGATTGATCCACAGCAAAGAAAAAAAAAATCATTCACCTACTGGTTCTACCTACCTACCTAAAATTCCATACTTATTGCTTTGGTTCTTTTGTGTAAGCATTTTGTTCAGTTAAAAAATGAGAACCCCAAGACAGATGTTTTTTAAACTCTCTTTCGACACTTATTTCTCATTTTCTGTGGGAAGTCCCGGAGAGGGTCTCAAAGGCTGCTTTTATGCTCAAGTCTTGGCCCTGGGCCTTGGATGAGCAAACCAGAAAAGTTCCAAAGTTCATGCATGTTTTGGTGAAACTGTTGTACTTTTATAACTGATTAAAGTCCTTGATCAGTTGGGAACACAGTTAATGCTGCTGGTACTAATTATTGCCTAAACTCAGTGTATTATAGGAAACAATTTCAGTTCTTAGCATATTTCCTTAGGACGTGATCCAAATATTCATTCATTTTATTCCCAAGTTTCATATACTTTGCATGTGTTGGATTTTCTATACATATAAATCTATTTATCTTATATTTTTATCTTTAATGCTCCATGGTCATTGAATTAATCTAATCAATACCTCTGTTTTTTTATTTTGCTTCCAAGCAACATGACTGTGGTGAGTGGTCCCAGGTATTAAGGGCTAGTGCATTGTAGGCCCCTCAGCGATGACACAGTTTTTTTTATCTCCAAATCCAAGATTTTCTTTACCCTATAAATATGTCTCTGAGCCATGGTTTCAGTAACCTGGTTACCCTGTGAAAAGCTGAGCCTAGGAGAAGTGAAGTTTCCTGTTTCTATGTGACTGTGTGTGTGTGTGTGTGTGCGTGTGCGTGTGTGTCAGAGAGACACACACAGAGAGAGACAGAGAGAAAGACAGAGAGACAGAGAGGGAGAGAGAGAGAGAGAGAGAGAGATTTTTCTCAAGAATTATTACATATCTCCAGGGGACCAAAGGTCAGCAATGTTAAGAGCTACCAGGTACTTGTGCTAATTGTGGTGTTTCTAAAGTTTGCTTTCTACAGGAGACTCCAGAGCAGCCTTGGAGAAATGACTGAATGCTTCCATTCCTCCAATCTCACACCTGAATACCAAGAATGATAACATTTTCCAACTCCTTCTATTACAGAGGCATAAGAATGAATTAGGTTACATTATTACTTTGGCTACCTTTTATATAGCTTATATGTTCTCTCAACCGTTAAGGGGGACACTATGCCAGGATGTTTTCTTTCTATACTGCTCTTTTGGGGAGAGTGTACAACTGCTGAATGTTAACCAGAATGGAGAGACAGAGAGGGAGAGAGAGAGAGAGAGAGAGGGAGAGAGAGAGTTCATAACATAACCACCCACTTACACATATTTGACATCTCAAGCTATGCGCAATTAATTACCAACTCCTTGATTTGGAAGCTGTTGTGCCCAAGGTGCTATTTTAATTGTTCTTGCCCACCTTCTTTCTGGAAGACTCATACAGACCCTTTCCAGCCTTGAATAGCAAAAGTTTAAAAGCAAAAATAAAGGCTTTCATAAAATGGAGTATGGACCAATGGCTCTAAGCACGACAGTTTTTAAAGCAAATATTCAACTGTTTTCCATTATTCTGTTTGTGTCTGTTTGCAGGGAACTGGGGCTTCCATTGTTTTTTGTCTGGAGCCCTTCCTGACAAGGGATAGAGGACCTTGTCTCGCCACTGTGAATTTCACAAGAAAGGGAGCCAGGTGGGAGAGTACCTGATGGAAAATTGTGAGTAAAGCCAAAATAAAAATAGCACATAGACTAAGAGGAGGCAAGGGTCATGAGCTAGCACAGGGAGCCTGAAGAGCCACCAAGTTGAGCAAGGCAGCAGAGATGGAAGCCAGAGATTGGAGCCAGCATTCAGGGAGACTACAAGACCAAGGCAGGGAGGAGCGGGGTCAAGAGTGGCAGGGCAGCTTGTCCTGGGCAAAAGCTTAGGACAACGATTCACGGTACCTGGCTCCTCTTAGATTGTAAAGCAGGGTGTGCAGGCTACTGAAGAGTTAGGGAGGGACAGAATGGTAAGGTGCAAACCAGGCTGATTTGCAGAGCATACCATGACATTAATGTGAACAGCTAAGCATGGAGCATTATGCTATCTAATCATTCACATACATGGAACATTTACTTTGCTACATGCTAAGCTGTTCACATAAATTATAAATATGTCACTTAATATTTACAACAATAGTTTCAAGTAGTTATCCTTATCTCTGTTTTGTAGCCCAGAGAGTGGAGACAAAGGTTAAATAATTTGCCTGACATCACACAAGAACCGGTATCGTAGTGGTTTAGATTTAGCTCTTTGTGCCCGCAGAACCCCAGATCTTCTCCAATGTGAGTTAGATATCCACATTCCTCCCACCTCCCAGATACTCTCATTCAGTAGTTCAGGGTGGGGCCTAGGGGCTTGTGGCTTAACAGGCATCCCTGCTAGTCTTGATGTGATACTCATGCCAGACATACCAAAATAGAACCAGCAAAGACCAGAAACCAGCAGATAGGGGAAAGGAGGGAGAGATAAAAGTGTAGGGGGACAAATGTAGAGATTTTGCCATAAAATCATACTCCAGCCAGGGGTGGTGCATACTTGCAATCCCAACTACTTGGGAGGTGGAGGCAGGAGATTCCTAGGTTTGAGTCCAGCTTGGACCAAGACTCTGTTTCAAAAATAAAAAATAAAAAGGCCTGGGAATGTAGCTCAGTGGTAGAGCACTCCTGGGTTCAATTCCCAGTACTACAAAAAAAAAAAAATAGATAAGATAGTTTATGATAGTCTATTTTTCTCCTAAAACATGTGTTCCCTGTCATTCAGAAACAGCAAAAAGCTGACCCATCCTGTACCTAGAAAGATCAAACTTCTTCCCCACCATAGATTCTCTAGATCCTACTCCTTGTTCAGTCCTGCATTAGGGCTAAAAACAGATCTGTCCTAAACATCCCTGGGGCTGTATTCTGCATAGCTCTGTGGGGCAGGTGCATAAGGCCCAGTCATCTTTTAGCTATGACAATCCAATCTCATTGGCTGTAACTAGGGTAGAAAGAGATGAAGGACTTGCCTTTCCAGCTATTCCCCAAAATAACTTTCAAAGACACCGGTTCTCACAAATTACCCACCAAACAAAGCTCAGCCATAAAAGTCACTACTAATTTCCCAACATTATCATGTATGAACCAGTATTTCTCTTACTTTGGTTAAACTCTTGAATTCCTGGATCCAGCTTCAGGGAAGAAATCTGTCTTGCTCAAGATGTATTTTCTTGTCTCCACAGATCCTACCTTTAGGGCTGACAGCTTCCTTTTCATCTAGATTTCCTTAAAGTAGTTGGGAGACAGAATTCCAGAGAAGCCACAAGAGGCTGTCACTGGTTACTTGGCAATTTTCATTTCTCCAAATGGGAGCACAGAGGCCACTGGGAAAACTGATCCCTGACATCAGCCGGAAATATTTTTGTTCATTTCCTCTTGTACTTTCCTAAGTCTTCTCTCCATTTGCTTTGCTGCCCTTCCACTCTAGCTTGTCTGTAAGCGCCTTTGTGGCCTCCACTGCAGGCCTCGGGCCAAGGCAAAAAACAGATTCTTTTCATCTATTCAAGTGTGATCTGGGGCAGACAAGCCTGCTCCCCAGGCAAGAGGCACAGTAACGTATTCTGTATTCAGTTTTCAGCTCCGCAGAGTCTATGGTGGGGCTCTACCCTTGGCAAGGCCAGCGGGGTGTCCAGGGCCCTTGGCAGAAGCAGGAATGCTGCTTGTTTGGCCTCTTCTCTCCACCTGGACACACAGGCATCCTGGGAGAAAGAGCTGCCAGATGGGCATCTCATTCCCACATGCCCTCCAAGTTCACATCCTATTAAAAGAAAATCCTTTACCTTTCAAAACAGTAATTTTTGTTGTTTGAGATGCTAGAGAACATTAGCTGCTGCTATACATAAAAATAAGTAACATCACAACAGCTAAATGCCATGTTGGTATCAAACGGGAGCTCCCCTTCCTGTCTTCAGTGCAAGAGAACACAAGGCTTCAGGTGTATTGGCAGGAGAAGGCAACTGGCTGAAAATAGCAATTATGTTAAACATACCTTTCCTGCATGTCTAATTTACTAAAAATATCCTTTTTCTTTAGGGCTTTTTAAAAATTTCACTTTACTTTTTGTGTGTGTGGTACTAGGATTTGAACTCAGATTCTTGCACATGGCTCATCAAGTCCTCTACTTTTAGGGGAAAAAAAGTGCTCTGCCTCTGAGCCACACTCCAGCTCTTACCTTGAATTAAGTATAAGGATGTTATATACAACAAAAGTGCTCACCATTCCCACTAACCTCTCTCTCTTGTTCCCCCAGTACTGGGCATTGAACCCAGGGCCTTTGCACTAAACTACATTCCACCCCTTTTTCATTTTTCTTTTTCTTTTTTTTTTCATACTGGGGATCAAACTTAGGACCTTGCACTTTCAAGGCAGGCAGCAGCACCACTGAGCTGAATCTTCGGCCCTTCATTTTTCATTTTGAGACAGTCTCACTCAGTCACTAAGTTGCCCAGGCTGAACTCTAAGTTGTAGTCCTCCTACCTCAGCTTCCCAAAGTTCTAGGATCACAGGTGAGCACCACCACTCCTGGCTCCATTCCCTCTTCTCTTGAGCACTGTTCTAAATGTGCTTTGTGAGAAGAAGAATTACAAATATTGGCAAAGGGAGAGCAAAATTATTGTTATTGGATTACAGTATTACTGTACATCTGGAAAAAACTTTTTTTTTTTTTTGGTGTTTTGAGATAAGGTCTCCCTATGTCAAGCTGGACTTGAACTCACTATATAGCCCAGGCTGGCCCCCAACTCACCATGATCCTCCTGCCTCAGCCTCCCAAGTGCTGAGATTACAGGTGTGTGCCATCGAATTGGCTGAAAAAAGCTTTTTTAACTTTTCAAATAACATGAGAATTCACTAAAATAGTAGACTGTAGGATAAATGAACACCCACCTCAAGAAATTCTTCTTAAATGCCAAGAAAAACTAGACAATAAAATTGAAGCAGTTCCCTTGACCATAACAAAAATATAAACTACCCAAGAATAAACTGAAGAGAAAATGTGTACTATCTAAATGATGGAAATTATAAAACTCTGAGGAAAAGCAGGGGAAAAGACTAGTTCCTGAGGAGTAATTTCAATATGGTAAGGATGTCACTTCTCTCCAAATGAATCTATAAATGGAATGAATTTCAATAAAATCCCAATTTTGGGGTGTCACTGGGCAAAATGTGTTAAAGAATAATATTCAAAAAGATAACACCATGATTATCCAGCAAATATTAAATGTCAAAGATTTTATTTAACTCATTAGTTAATGAGGAAACTAGTAAGATGTTATCCATGAATCAGAGAGCATGTGAAAAATTGAACACGTATATAAGCAATGTAACAATACAGTGGACCTTTGAGTTATGACTGGCCTGACATACAAACAACTTGAGTTACAACCAGTATTTTAGTTTTAACTTAATGACCAAAGTCTTGTGTTACAGCCTGAAAGATGGCCACTTGTGCTTCCAGATGGTCTCAGATAGAGATTTAACCCTTAAAGAGTTCTGAAAGGAACAGTACAATATCCTTTCCTGTATAGGGTTAAATGAGAAATCCTGGGCCAATGTCTCTCTAAGGACATTGAGATCTGCCTGTGTACAGGAGAGAGACTTTGAAGGCTGCGTAGAGGAGTCTGAGCCTTCATTTGACCAACTTGTGTTACAGCCAGCCCTTGGGAATGAATTGAGTTCATAAGTCAAGGGTCCACTGTCAGATGGCCAAGTTTAATAAAAGATTTATCTACACAGAAATCTACAACTTAGCAAGTAATGTCACTAATGATACAAGTACATTTCCCTACAATATGAAGGTGGCTTTTGTCCCGATATGACATTAAAAGGAAGTGCTGCACACTTTTGTCTTATTTCCTTGATTTGAATAATTTTTCTGAAAATTTTAAGGTTCAAAATAAAATAAATTTGAAGGTAACTTGGTAATTTTTAAAAAATAATGTAAAACAACAACAATGACAAAAAAAAAGAGTAACTTGCCTTAGCTATTTAAACAAGGCCTATAATAAACCTAAGAAGTGTCTTACTTTCCTGATGGGATCAGTAACAGCCTGACATTCATTTCCATTCCCATGTTTGCCCCAGCATTTCCCTCTTTCTCTCAATTGCCACCATCCAGCAAGCTGGCTGGCCTTTCTGCCCCTCCCCTATCCCCAGCTCCGCTGTTTCCCATCTAGCCATCCTGAAAGCCTCAGCAATGCTTGTGGTTTTGACTCTCCCTTAGCCCAGTTCTTTGTCTTTGTATGCTATTGACCAGAATCCTGAATGTGGAGCAGGGTGAAAGGCATTGTTTTACAGTGATTGTGATGTTTATAGTAGCTTTGCCCATCCAAGTGAGACTTTTATTTGGGAGAATATTTGGCATTTTTGGTGAAGACTTTTCTTAGATTTAGGGACCTGTAGCAAATCTTTTCTCTTTTCCTTTACTCATAGGAGCCAATTCGCAGACGTCCCTGCTAACATTGTTCTGTGGTCTAAGTGGTGAAAAGGGAGGTGCCCATAATTCTCAAAAGCTCTCTTTTCCCCATACCTCTTGTACTTGCTTATCAATGTCACTGTCACTATTGGAGTCAGGCCAGTGTTGCTAGTTAACCCCTCTCTAGTGTGGTCTGAATGTATGGGGGTTTGGGGGTTGTTTTGTTTTATTTTGGTGCAGGGGAGCAAGGCTATCTAGTAATAGCTACACAAAGAATTTAATTCTTATTTAGACCGTGGTTGGTTTCTGTCTGACCAAGCGTCCTAGTCCAACCCACTATTTCCTTGGTAAATTAGCTAATCTCTTCTAAAAGATAATTCTCAAATCTCTATTTAGCAGTCTTTCCTCTTAGAATACAACTTCAGCACTCAGGAAGTTTAACATTCTTGGTAACAATGTGTGCTTGTAATACACAAATATGTAAGTTTATTCTTGCTAATTATAATAAATCTGAGATTTCCTCTTGGTCACTTGGTATCTTCTCCAGGAAACAAAAGAGAGAGAGAAAGAGAGAAAACAAAAACCAAAGGCTGTCTGCCAACAGTGCCCAAATCTCTGTGAAAAGTAAAAAAGTTTAATCATGACAATGCTTGTCTGAAACTATTCAGATGATTGACTGAAATGTTCACTTTTCATTCAAGTATTCTGTATGAGTTGGACAGAGCCAGGGCTGTTCATTTTAGAATTGACCAGGAAAGCAACACTTCTGCCATGGAATAAAAAGATGTGGAAGAACAGTTTAAAATGTACATGTAGGGGCCAGGGATTTAGCTCAGTGTTTTTGCTGCCTGCTGCGCAAACGCAATGACCAGAGTTCAATCCCTGGTACAAAAAAAAAAAAAAAAAGTACATGCATCCTGAAGCTTTGGGAAATATTAAATATTGAGCCTGTTTATCCTGCAGTCCCCACCTGTTCTACAACACAAATTAATACTGCCATATTAACTAGAAGCAAATGCTGCCATCCTTCAGTGTCTGTGGGTATTTGACAGCAGGACCTCTGTTGATACCAAAATCCATGGATGCTCAAGTCCCTATGTAAAACAATAATGGCTTAGCATTTGCATATAATCTATGCAACCCTCCTGTATACTTTATTTTTATTTTTTATTTTTTAAATATATATATTTATTGGTACATTTTAGGTATAAAATACATTTACATTTATCATTGGGTGTTTGTACCAGAACATGATGCATCTTAGTTTTTATTTTTTCTCCCATTACCTGTGCACCCTTCACCCCCTCCACCCCCTCCTGTATACTTTAAATCATCTCTAGATTACTTATGATGCCTAGTACAATGTCAGTGCTATGCAAATAGTCATTGTATTGTGTAGGAAATAATGAAAAATTCTGCCAGTGTTCACTAGGGACATAATTTTTCCTGAGTATTTCCTTTTTTAAAATTCTCTGAATGTTTTCCATCTGCAGTTGGTGAGTATGCAGGTGTAGAATGTGTGGACACAGAGGGCTGAGTGTATCTTACCTAGAACTATATTAGAGTATCCCAATGTAAATATAACATTTATTTATAACAAGCAAAATATTTATCCTTTTGTATCTTTTTTGAATGCTATCAATTGTACCTAAAAACCCAAATGTTTTAATTGAGTAATTAAAATTTTAGGAGTATGCTTGATTCCACATATTTTAATTCATGTTTTGTGGAATATATACATATATATTACTGATTTTTTTAAACAATCAGGTTCTTATAAGCACTTTTCATAAATCTGTATTACTACTTAGGAAATAATAGCATACCACACAATAGTTGCTGTATTAAGTCACAATGCTAAATGAGGATTGCATCAGGAATGTAAAGCAGGAGTAGCCACATAAAGCCCAAATTGTTCTCCTTGCAAATTCAGACCTGCCTAGGCGTGTCTGAATGACCAGCCATGCAGGCTGCCCGCAGATCTTCTTGGCTAAGAAACTGAGGTACTTGATTGAAAGAAAGAGATCTAGAAACAATAAAGTGGGTAAGCAGCCCTGTTCTGACACCCATATCAGTGAGAGTTCTTTCAAGTACCAATAACAGAATATCCTCCAAAGCAGTACAAACAACCTGGAGGAAAGAACTTTGAATGTTTTCATGTAAAGAGATAGAAATATTTAAGGATATAGATATGTTTGCCTTGATTTGAACTTTATCCATGTATACAAGTATTGAAATATGAATGTTATCCCATAAATATATACAAGTTTCGTATATCAATTAAAATGAATTATCTTTTTAAAAAAGTAATATAAACAATAAGCAGATATTCAAAGGCTGTTAGCATCCGAGATTGGTGGTGTGACTTGGAGATGCACCAAGCTCTCAGGAGCTTCCCACAGATGAGCTGCCATTGTAACCACTCATGGCCCCCAAGATGACTCAGCATTTCTAGGCCCTGTTTCCAAGGAAGAAGAAAGGGCAATTGTCTCCATGTGTGCCTTCTTTTTAGAGTCTTCCCAGTTTCTTTTTAGAGTCTTCCCAGTCTCTTTTTAGAGTCTTCCCAGTCGTCTTCCTTTCAGGTCTCCTTGGACCGGTTTAGATCACATGTTCATATTGTCACTGCACAGGAGACTCAGAAAGCGATTATGTGGCATTTTCTGCCTTTTTCCTGGGAGGAAGTGTCTGCCAGCAAGAAAGAAAGTCTGCCTGCCACAAACCTCTGAACCACAAACCACTAAGCCATATATCCTGTATCACCTACAGAGAGTTCATGAGATGGAAGAGAGCAGAATGCATAAACCTGACCAATGGACACGTGAGCTCCGACCTGGAGAGCTGCTGGGCCATCCTAGAGCACAGTCATGTGGTTTTCCTATCAGGCTGCCTGATAGGAAATCAATGTGAGACTCTTAGGGAGAAGAGGTGTGACAAAAATAAGCAACAGGCAGGATTTGTGCAACAGATCACATGCAAAAACAGTAGCTGAACAAAAGTGAGGTTTTATTTATTTATTTATTTATTTATTTATTTATTGTCTACTGTACAAAACACCTACAAGATAGTCTAGAGCTCTCAATGATACAACCAGCCCACTATGGCACTATGGCACACGTGCCATAGGCTCATCACCACTGATCCAGGGGGTAATGGTTGTTCCACGATGTCATCAGTGACCAGACTTTTTAACTTTCTATCCTGTTGTCTTTGGAGTATACTGTCTCTATCTTTGTGATACTAAAATGGCGCCTATTTTACCACCACTCTCAGGCCACAGGCCACATTCTAGACAGGACAAGAAAAGGCAAGGGCATTGGTAGGTGCCAACACAGTTATTTCTCTTTAAAAAAAAATCCTGAAAGTCTTACACTGTAGCTTTCATTTTAATGCCAATAACTGTCACATCAACTTCCAGCTGCCAAACAGAGTGGGAAATCTAGGTTTGCAGTTAGCCCCATGTTATTCTGAGTGATGTCAAAATTCTAATTGTAACAAGGAAGAAGAAAGTGAATTTTGATTAAGAACTAGTAATGTCTGTTATAATGTAAGGTCTCCAGCCTTTTTAAAATTTTTAATTTTGAGATAAGTTTTCACTAAGTCACTACGTGGGACCAAAGCTGTACTCCTCCTGCCCCAGCCTCTCAAAGTACTAGGATTACAGGCACACACCACCATGCCTGGCTACAATGTAGGGTTTTTAATATGAAAATGCAGTGTGCACAGGGCACTTCTCCCAGTTCATTTAATTTTGGTGGGTGGATTATAGAAAAGAAATGAAAAAAGAAGATCATTTTCTGGTGGGCACCCTGGTTGTTCCAAGAATGATCAGGTGGTTGTTGAAAGATCAGTGATGATAGCACCTACCAGGAGCAGGAGAAACTTGGCAGAGAGGCCTACAGATGCTCCTGAAATCTAGTCATGCCCGTTAACTTCATAAAGTCTAGGTCAATAGAGATATGAGGGTGTAAACCAGTGAGAGAGGGATTTTGCAAGACTGCCTGTATATATAATTTGCAGATATAAAGCTTTTCTCCTACTAGTGAACTCTTTCTGTGTTCCTATGGAAGACTGGCTTGAGGTGGTAGGTAAGATTGTCTGTTCATGTATCTGATTTTACCACAGGAGCTGTGAGAGTACAAGTTAAGTGAAGGCTGTGTTCAAAACTGCTAACCTCCTAGAACCATGATGGGAAACCTTCCAGAACTTTCAGTAATACATACAGCCAGCTGTGGCACTTGTGCCATAGGTTCACCACCACTGTCCTTGAAAGATGAGAGAAACCAAACCATGCACATTTCATTTGCCCGATCTTTCTTTTTGGAAACAACATAGGACATTAAAATGAGTTAAGTTCCCAAAATGTGAGGTGTACAGTCAAAACAAAAGGAGATAAATGTAGGCTAGAGTAAATAGGAAAAGATTCTTGGAGGTGTTACATCATAAATTGAACTTAAAATGAGAAGAATTTGGATGCTGAGAATACAGAAAATGAAGAACAGTCTGTTGTTGAGTGTGGGGAAAACTCTGCTGAAAAAGAAAGAAAGAAATGAGGCAGAAGGTTCAGAGGAAATATTTCTTCAAGGGGATTCTGGAACATACTGAAGAAAATACAGAGGACAGGAGAAGAAAATTACCAGGGAGGAGACCAGTAGAGTCTAAGTCATCTAACTCCTCCCTGACTTTCTTTTTGTTAATATTTCCATTTAATTGTCCAATGATACAGAGATTTAAGAAAGTAAATTCAATTAACTGAAATTTTGATGAACAATATCAAGAATGAGATATGCTTTGCTGGTAGGAGCATAAACAGGTACAACCACTTGGAAAGCGATCTGGCAGGACTTAGGGAAGTACATAGAGTATATGGCACATCAGTCCCAGGTATATAGAGAGCATATAAAATATATATGTACGTATAATAATTGGGATATAATCACTTACATATATAATTATTTTGGTGTCCATAATGAGGGGAATGCATAAGTCAGTGTAAGAATGTATACTATGGAATAATATGCTACAGTTCAGTGTATTGAACTAGATATATATTTAGTGACCTCAATGGGCATTATAAACGTAGTTTTGAGTTTAATAAGAAAGATAATGAGATGTAATTACAATGTCATTTATGTACACTAAAACACATAAACAGAATACTGTATTTACAAAGGTCATTTACAAGGATTCATGGAGGAAAAGAATGAAAGTAGAGATTGGGTGTGAAGGAATAAATTGATCATTAATCAAGATAGGAGCCTTCATATAGTAACAATAATGTATGTGTGTGCTGTGAGCTCATTCTCTGTACCTAAAGTCTGTTCCAAGCCCTTTCTCCCTCTAACAAAAGGAGTCTTTGAGGGACAGAACTTAGTCTCAGCTCTCTTAATATTTTTAAATGTGTGAATAGTAGTAGTATAAGTCTCTCACATGTAAAATGGAAATAATAAGAATTTTACTAGGTGATTAAGAAAATTAAGGGTGACAAGTAGATGTCCAGATGCGGAGCCATGCCCAGATGTTAGGTGGTTGCCCAGGCTTACTAGCTGGTGAGGTGACCCACTGTGAACTTTATACCTCTCTCACGGTCTTTGTGTTCATTTCCTTCCTGAAAAAAGTGATGAATCATTCCATTGTGGACTTTTGGTCTCAAGCAAATAGTCAGAACTATATATAGTAATTAAATCCTCAAGTGCAAAGGTGCATATAGTCCTGCTCCCTGTTGACTTCAGCCCTACACAGAAAAAATAATACATCTGTTGATTTCAGGTTAGAGAAACTCATTACCACCAACATGCTCCCTTATAGGCAGTGTGAGCCCCACTCAATGCCCTTTTCTGACCATTACTTACCAGGGAAGCCAGTCCTGCCAATTCAATGATTACCAGGCAGCACGAGCTAGGTGATAACAGCTAATGTAGCCAACTGAAACAGTGGGGAAGAGAAGACTGGCCAAAGGATAATAACCTAAACTGGCACTGGGTCAGATCCTGGGGCTTCTGTTGGTCTATGATCAAAGGTCTGGTGCTGTGTACACTGAGATCTTTGGGAAACAATGTCATATTATAGTGTAATCTGAAAGAGAAATTTATAGCCATCTAATGGGGGTATTGTTTTAGCCAAATTTACAAAAATATAAAGGACTGGGACTCTTATAGTATCTTCTCTATTTCAAGTACCTAAGCAGCTAAGAACAAAATCTGAAGCCTTTAAAAGTTAAAGAGAGATGTGATCAAAATATCCTTTGCTCTGAAACTATGTCTATGAAAGAATAAAGCACATTACCTTCTCACGTTATGAAAGAACTTTTTGAATACTCTATGTATCTTGTTAAGGACATTATTTATACAGCCTGTAAATCATCTCCTTAATCTCAAAAAGGAAGAACATCTTTTTTGTGTGTATGTGCATGTGTGGTGCTGAGGTTTGAACCCATAGCCTTATCCTGATAGGCAAGTGCTCTACCACCTAGCTACATTCCCATTTCAAAAGGTGGGGCATCTGAAAAGGCTTGATAAACTAAAAGAATTCTCAGCTATGTATTTGTAGATGAAGTCTAGCTAAAGTCTGACCTTATAGGTCTTCCAGTCCCACTCCTTTCTATCTTTATAAGAAGTATGTTTCAGAGAGAATAGCTTGTCCAGTGTTGAAGAGCTAGTATGTTTCCATGAACACACATTTATGGAATACCTATAACACTACAGGCATTCTATTAAGGACTGGAAGTACAGAGTGAATGATAACACAAGCATGCACGCTAGAGCCAGTCTCCCTGGATAGCATTTTACTTTCACTACTTACTAGTTGTATGACCTTGGGAAAGTTGCTTAACCTGTTTAGGCTTCAGTTTCAACATCAGTTAAATAGGATGACAGTAAGTCCCTACTCTTGGGATTGTCACGAAACTTACAAGGGTCAATATACTCAATGCACATAGAACAGAACAATGCCTGGCACATAGCAAGAATGCTATAAATATTTGCTAATTAAAATACTAGTGTGGGCCCTCTGAAAGTTCTCTATTCTTTGTTAAATCAGACAGCCCAACACATTGGGAGAAATGTGACCTACTTAATGTAATGTGCGATTTGAAGGCCCAGGCTTGTTTAGTTTGTCCTTGCTCACACCCTGCACTGCTTCAGTATTTAATGAACAGATAGATGGATGAGTGAATGATGGTACTAAAGGGTCAAGGAGCAGGCATCCTGAGAAGCAAAGACTTGAATGCTACCTTAAGGACTGAGAAAGAGGGGAAGCATTTCTTCACATAGAGGATTCTTTGTCCTTCACAAAGGACAATGGATTCCAGATAGTTGAAACAACCAAAGCAATGCCTCAAAAGAGTGAAAGTGACTGGCTTTATTCCCCTATGTACATAGACTACTCTTCTTGTTTGAGGGATTTAGGGATTGGACCTGGATGCATCGTGCAATCTGCAGCACCCACTTTCTGATGTGTGCAATAGTGCCATTTGATGAAACCAGGTACTTATTAGGATGCTCCAGGGGTTATCAGTTGTTCTTTCCTTTAGCACATGTTCATTCTGAAGGAGTTGGCTGATTTCAGAAATCCAGCAGGGATTAAGGTACTGTATGTATGTTTACTTAGCCCATCTGCTCACTGCCAGAGTTTGATTACATTTTATTTTTTATGTAATAGATATTTTCTTTTTGTTGGATCCTCCTCCATCAGGGGCTGGATTGAATTATTTACTTTTGAAAAATTTCAAAAATGGTACATTATCTGGTGGCTCTTATGGCAGAGATATCAGATCATTCCCCACATCCATTCTTCTCTTCATCTATAGCAATAGCATCTCTGATTTTTATCTCAGGACACAAACATTCAGACTAAAGACAGCACTTCCTCCTTGCATCAGTAGGAGCCTAAGTGATTAAGTAGATTTGGTGTGTTTAACTTACCCCCAAAAATGTGTTTTAAAAGAATGGTATTTTCTTTTAGTGGAAAAAGTGCTCAGAGGTGTCAGTAGAATAAGTCTGAGTTTCTGGTACTCTGTGGAGGGCCATATGAGAGTACTCACCTCTGGACTTCTACCTGAGAGTGAAGTAGGTTTCCATCTTGTTTAAGCCATTGTTCTTTTGAATTTGTTGATGCTGTCTGTTTCTTTCAGCCACACCTTATCCTAATCAAAACAGCTTTCCTGTTGCTTCCTGCCCTGCCATTCCCTTTGCTCCTCCAAGTCAGTTATTGCTACTCAGAGAATAAAAATGAAAATGTACTAAGCAAATAAGAATAATTACAACAACAATAATGATGACAATGAACACATCCCAGAAATGTTGCTTCTTCCTTTGCCATCCAAAAATATCACATTGTGAATTCCATGACTACTTTTATTATTTTTGGATTATTTCATTTGCATTCTATGAATGTACATAATTAAGAGTCAGTTTGTGAGTGGGAGAGGAAGCAAGTGATAAAATATGTAGAAAAGGAGCAGAAATGTTTACTGAAACAATTTAAGTGGAAGAACATGGTCGACTGTCCAACAGTACATAAATTGTACCATCAAAATACAATGTTATATCATGATTAAGGATTGTGTTCTAGAATAATATTTATTGCTTTGGGAAAGTGAACAGGATAATTTGTTAAATAAGTAAGGAAGGTCCAGAATAATATGTAAATATCTGTGTGTGTGTGTGTGTGTGTGTGTGTGTATACATGGATATACATTTCTGTCTCTATACACATGGGTAATAATATAATCTATAGATACTAAAGTATTAACAGTAGTTATCTTTAGCCAAGAAGATTATAGATAATTTTTACTCTCTTTATTTTTGTTTTGTTTCATGGTGCTGGGGATCAAACCTGGGGACACCCATATGTTATGCAAGCACTCTACCACTGAACTATATGCCAGCTTTGTGTTTTATAATTTTCAAAAATAAACATGTATTATTTGTATAAATTTTAAATTCTTTAAAAAGCAGTTTCTGAGTGGTGGTAGAAGCAGAAATGAACCTTCATATTGGTTAAGGTTTCTATGTTGTACTAGTCAGAGTAATGTCAAGTTATACTGTGATAACAAACAAATCCTAAGAACTCATGACTTAACACATCCAAGGTTTATTTCTTACATGAAATCCAATGTGGGTCTGCAGGGGCATAGTGGCTCAGGGATCAATCTCAACATGGAGACAAGGCCCCTGCAGGGGAAGAGAGTGATGAAGATATTTTCAGCCAAGATGCATGGGCCAGAACTAATGAATAGTCATCACTTAATTGGAAGGGAGGCTGCTGGGAAATGGGGGAAAGGGGAGTGTATGGGATATTTGATGAGCTCCGTTTCTGCCACATACACTTGTGGTGACTGTTTTTTCTCAGCCAAAAATTAAAATTCATGGCAAGCATGGCAAATAAGTAACTGAATTTAGGACTGGTTTTTAAAAATAAAGACACAACAGAATATATTACTGCATGTCTTAGTTACTTCCCTCATAGCTGGAACAAAATGCCTGACACTCACAATTTAAGGAAGTAGAGGTTTATTGTGGCTCACAGTTTGTAGAGGTTTCAGTGCATAGTTGGCTGGTTCAAAGCAGGGTGGCATGGCACAGGGACATCACAGAAGAGAGGTGCTTGTGGGATGGCAGCAGGAAGCAGAGAGAGAGTGAAGGGAAGAGCAAGACAAAGATAAATCCTTTCAGGCCACACTCCCAATGACCCACCTCTTCCAACCAGATCCCACCTCCTAACACCAAGTTAGCTATAACCCCCTATAATCCAGTCACCTTCCAAAAGTCCCACCTATGGGTGCTTGTGGCTTTAGGGGACATTTCAGTTCTAAACCATAACACTGCATATTTGCTATAGTTTTTAAATGGGCTTGGTTGTGAGGAAGGATGAGGACACTGGACAAAGATAAAGCTAAGATTAGAGGTGTCCTGTTTTCCAATCCAGCTCTTTAAGGTAGAGGACCTGTGAGTCATATCTTATGCATTAACAGGAGGTAATGCATAAAGGCAAGACTCACACCATGGTTGGGTGGAGAGATAGAAGACTAAGAGCCAAGAAAGGACAATGGGTGGCCAGGAAAAGGAGTTAGGATTTCTAAGGATGTAGAAAACACAGAATAAATCCCCTTCTTGAGACAACAGGAACACAAGGCAGAAGAGTGAGCTGGCAATGATTTAGGGAGAACAGCCAAGGTCCAAATAAGATGGAAAAAGTCAGGAAGACGGCCAGATTAGGGCAGTGCCAAAGTCAGGAATGAGAGCCAGACTAGACAGCCAAGAATGTAGGGTGGGGACAGGAGTGAGATTTGAGCAATTTGCTAAATGGAAGCTACTCTTTCAGTCATGCTCTCAAGAAACAGCAGGCTGTGATGTGTAATCGGTTTGATTTAAATGGCCCTGGGTAACACAGACAACAGAAACCAACCCAGCAGTGTCCTGGCCCATGGGAAAAGCTCACAGTCCAAATGGGGGATCAAGACCACATGGAAAACCTCAGGGGATATGAAGCATCCATCCAGACATAGGCTGAGACAGACAGTGGAGGCACAGTAGGCAGGTAGATGTCAGAGAGGGAGAGTTATTCCAGGGACCACAATGGCTGAATCAGGATCCCAGCAAGTAGCTGGTAATAGTGAGAGCAAAGTCCAGCTCTGTGAGAGAAGAATCTAGCAGGAGATACTGTGATCAGGCCCCCACAAAAGAGCAGGGGTCCCACCAGGTGCCACCTAGAAGGAGAACTCCTATGCCAAGGAGGGAAATGATGAAAATGCTTGGTCATTTTGACATGGGAAAAAATAACCCTCAACCTATTAGATGTCAGATGCGATGAGTTTGTGGTCTCCCATGCTGGGGAATGAAATCACAAACCAAAGAAGGAAGCTAGGGAGTTTTATTGGAACTAAGAAGAACAGCTCCTGGATTTCCAGGAAGAGTCCTGAGTGTGTGGCCAACGAGGCTTTTTATCAGAGGTAATTTATACAGCAAAATCACAACGTGGGTCAGACTAGAATCAACCTATAGGATTTCAAGTGTAGCTGCTTAGTTTATATTGATCCAGTAGGGAAACAAATCGTGTAGTGAGGGTATATGAAAAGAAGAAAGGCATTTTTGGGAAGGGGTGCAGATCTTTGGTTACCCATCTATGTGTCTGATGCCTAGCTGGGCTACTGGGCCAGGTGGTGCTAATTACAGTGTAATCTCAAGTTGCTGTTTATCTCTAGGGAGGCCTGCGGGCCTGGCTATTGTGTCTCCATCTTGAGGCCTGGCTCTCTTCATATTTGCCTCAACCACATTTCTGATGTCTTTATTTTTTGTGTTCACTTCCTTGAGGGCCCAGTCCCTCTCTGATTGGATAATTTCTATCTAATTTAGCTGTCTGTAATACTTTTAGGCAAAGACAAAAGAGGAAGGGAGACTTCAGCTTTTGGGGAATACAGTTGCCTAAAGCCTCACCTCTGAGGAAGTGAACAGCATGACTAGGACAGAAAGACCTATCGTTTCTCTTTTGCCTGACTTGGTGTGCCCTGGCTTAGGAACAGAGTAGAGTTAGCCTTATGGCTAGAGTAGAGTTAGACTTATGTTTCTTGGATTGTGTTTCCATGGTGTGTCATATGACTGTATCGAAATTTAAATTAGGGAGAAGTTTGGCTTATGTGGAGTCTGCTAGCTAACTGGAGTATTTTTCCAGACAATTATTTGTTCAGTGTTGGTTTTGGGGATCTTTCTGAAACAAATCACATCCTCTGGTACCTTGTTGGTGCTTGAGATGCTTTTTTAAGTTATATGGAAAAATGTTTAAGTGCTTTTCAGTTTTGTTTTGGTTGAGTTCTACTGTATTTGAATATTATTGTAGTTTTTTTCCCTTGCATTGTTCTTCTTTGAATGGTTTTAATTTTTGTATGTGTGTGTTTGATAATAAAGTGTTTTTTTTAAAAAAAGAAGAAAAGTATTTTAAGAAGTTTGTTTTTACCTCCTTAGTTAAATGCCTCCCTTGCACACAGATGCCAGATTTGATGTTCTGGGAGAGCGCAGCATGCAAAAAGAGCTCTAGACTAGGAGGCAAAGATTCCAAATGCTAATATGGCTCCAGTGAGGCTCAAATAAAGCAATGATTAGGGAGGGGCTCTGAATACATCAAAGTAATTGAAAATGAGTAATGTGCACATATCTGCTAGTCCACAACTTTGCAAGCTGAGATTAGGATTGAGATAAGGGAGGTGTCTAGGGCAGAAAGTTTTCAGGGCTGCTCGTTCTTGGGATGGAGCAACGACCCTACTAGTATGCATGAGACCTGAGCATGACCAACCAGGGAGTCTTTCACAAGAGGTGGCCTTTGCTGGTCCTCCCAGAGTAAAGTGGAGGGATGGCAGGGGTTATCTGAAAGGGTGAGAGTTCTGGAGTTTCCCTTCCAGAAACTGCTAAGAGGTGAGGTGGATGGGAGGCTGAGGGATGCCCCATAGATGGAGACCTGTGTGTCTAGCAGCAGATTAGGAAGGAGGCAAGGTCTGCTCAAGAAAAGTTGATCCATGGCTAAACTGCCACCTTAGGGGCAAATATACCACCTCCCTCTGAGCACTCCTTTCTTTTTTTTGATGCTAGACATAAGAATCCAGAGCCTTGTGCATATTAAATACATACTCTACCAACGATCCCTTCCCCACCTCTAGGCCCTCTCAAACCTTTCTCTTTGCATGTAAAACATTTCTTGGGGCTTGCAATGGGCTTCTCTCTGGAATACTGCTTTGCAGATGTGACAGGAGGCCTGGCTGCACCATTATGAGCTCAGCCTTATCAGACAAGCCTTATCTGTTAACACCTCCTTGGGAACTAATTAGTGGATGTCAGCTGAAAGTAAGAACAGGCCAGAGGAATAAGAGGAAGTAGGTGAAGAAAGGTCCTTTGTTGTGACAAATGAGAGTACCACCACAGTGCCCCTTGAAATTTTGCTTGCTTTGGGCCTGAATGTGCCACTAAAGGTGGCTTCCACTGCCATTCCTCTCCCAAACTCTGAGGGCCATAGGAGCCAGGTGCTGATTATCAAAAGGTATTATCTCATTGTCATTGTGACTTGTTGATTCCCAAAATGACCTATTTGCTAAGAATTCCAGATCCAAGAAGGTCTACTAAAATATCAAGACATATCAGTTTACATTTATTACATGTTCTCATCCTCAGAGGTACTAGGAACTAGAATATATATTCTTCCAAAATTCCAGGAACATAAGTAATATTATTTTTGTTCTGATTCCATGGGGATTTGATTCTGGGCCCAGAGTTGTTTCTATGTTGCAGGGAGGTAGTGAGGTAGCAGATATAGGTAGCACATAAAAACTCAAAGAGCTACAATACATAAACCGACCTGGGAGTCACTAACACAGCTTGAGACTGCCATAATGATGTGTCATACACTTGAGAAGAAGGTCGTAAAGGTAAAAGCTGGGAGAAATGAATTGACTGGAAGGAGGATTAGATTTGAAGCAAGGTAGGACCCGTCTGAGGTTTCCCTGTGAAAGTGAGGGCGGGGCAGATTAACCAGAGGGAAAGGCTATGGTGTGGCTGGGAGGCGGTGGGGGCAGGAACTGTCTGCTGTCTGAAATAACAGAGACAGGGCTGGAGATTTAGCTCAGTGGTTCTGGTGCCTGCCTCACAAGTGCAAGGTCCAGAGTTTGATCCCTGGTACCAAAAAAAAAATGAAATAACACAGACAGAGAGCGTGACTCAGTCGATGAGATTCTTTCAGTATGTGGTTAAGGACAGGTGCGACCAGCTCCTGGATGCAGGTAACCAAGGGACACAACCTCAGAGTGAGCTGGGCTGCACCAGCCTCAGCCTCTTCCAGCAGAGATGCCGAGATGCACAGACACAGTGTGCTCATCCCTCCCCAGACTGGCAGACAGAAAGGCCTCTGTCTGGGGGAGGAAAAGCTCCAGGGCTGGGGACGACACATCAGAAAGGAGGGAAGGAAGCTCCCAGCTATTTTTAGTGCTGCATCTCTGTGCACAGCGGAACTGTGGCATGAGCATGCCTGTGGATCCATCAGATGGAAATCTAGGGATACATGGCCTGCTCTCTGACTTCCTTCTCACCTGAAATACTTCTTTCTACAGCCTGACCTGTGGTGGCCTCGTTTCCTACCCACTGGCCTGGATTGATGCTGTGCTGATCAGCAACCCAAGGCTTCCATTGAAGAAATTAGCTGAACTATAGGACAGGACACCAGCATAATGACAGACCTTGAGGAATCAGCTGATTTGGACATCAAGGAAAAGAAAGCTTTTTGATTCCCCAGTTTTTTGTTTTTTTTTTTTTTTGGTACCGGGGATCGAACTCGGGACCTTGCGCTTGCGAGGCAGGCACCGGAACCACTGAGCTAAATCTCCGGCCCACTTCCCCAGTTTTTAACAAGAACCAAATAGACTCAGCTTGGTTGGAAATACAAGCACAGTGGAATTCAGTAGAACCTTAAATGAAGCCAAAGACCATTTTCCCTGAGCTGCACTGGAAACTCTACCCCCTCACAACACCTAAGAGCTTTCCCACCAATAAAACCTGTTTACAAAGTATGATGTCATTAGAAAGACCCTAATTGGCTGACTCTATTCCAAAGAAAAGCCCCTCTGCTGGCAGCAAAAACTTTTCCAAGAGGCTTTTTGGGCATCAGACATCAGATTTAGTTTTTGCCTTTTTGTGCAATACTTGGGTACAGTAACAGGCATATAAGTGCTGTAGTTTAGAAGGCTACTTCTGCTAGGACTTTGAGGTTGCTTTTCCCTGAGCATTTTAACACCTACCCTCAGCCCGGCAGTCTCTCCCTTTCTTGATAAGTGGGGAGACATGAAAAGGTTTAATGAGGAGACTTGTTACTTCTCTGCCACTGGCTTTCAGAGCAGACACATAGTGACGGTGATTTTGAACCTCAGCTGAGGAATGTCATCATACAGAATACTGTGAAACCAAATTAAAGGGATCAAAGCCCAGCAAACTGTGGAAACTCTTCGAGTTAGAAATGTTTATGAGTTGCGCCTGTGCAGCAAGTTAGGGTAAGTAAATGGACACTGGCCTTCAAAGAAATTATAAACATACATTTGGGCTGTCTTGCTTTTATGTCCATTCTACAAAGAAAAAAACTAAAAACACAAAGACAGCAGAGCAAGTGATACATGTTCTGTGTTACACGAACAAAAGGAACTGTAAATGGCTTCATTAATTGGTCTTTGGCTGGGAAATAAGTAAAAGGATGTATAATCCTGCTCCTTCAGCCATGATTCCCCCCTTGCCCTTCTCCTAGGTCCTATTTAGCACCCAGTTCAGGTTCATCAATAACTAATGCATTGGCCAGGGATATAGCTCAATGGTACAGTATCTGCCTGGCAAGTGTGAAGCCCTGAGTTTGATTCTCTGTACCAAAAAAACAAAACACAAAAACTGACTCTGGTGAAAGCTGCGATGTAAGAAAAGGAAGACAAGCTATAATCAGGTGGCACTTTATTGCCTTGTCACACTTTCTTTTTCCTCTCCTTCTCCTCCCTCTATCCCTCCCCTTCCACTTCTTTCTTTTGAGAAATACAGGTCTATCACCTTGAGTTGGGGAAGAGAGTCCAGGCTTGCTCAGGGAACAGCATGTGCCTAGCAGGTAAGAGGCCCTGGGTTAAATTGCCAGTGCTATCAAAACAAAACAAAACAAAAAAATTGTCCGAGACCACTGCTTCCCTTTTGCCTCCAGCTGGATAAAAATATCTCCTAGAGGTTCCAGTGTGGAGTCAGGTGAGACTAGTTTCCCAGAATACCAATCAGTGAGCCCTGTTCAGCTCTGGACAGAACATTTCCTCCAGGACTGTTTCTGGGTTACCGAAGTGTTCTTCTCCATGGGCCTTTAGTCCAGGTGACAGTTTCCCAACACTCTATGTCTAAACACAGAGGCGAGAAGGAGGTAGTAAATCTTCCTCAGGAAGTAGGAGGTGGATTACACCACTGTGGGTGACATGAGGGTAAAGTGTGGATGTTAATGTGGTTAAATCTTTTTGTCTTTACAGTTTGGGTTTCAGAGCAGTGAAGATAATAATAGAAGGCTGTGAATTTCCTGCGATAGAGAAGAATAGCACTTGGGAGGTGGTAGAGTTGGCTGGATCACAGGGACAAGCTGAGCAGGGGTGGCTGCAAGCAGCACATCCATTGCAAGGGCTAAGAAAGCAACAGGTGCACATTGAAGGGGTCTCTGATCGGATCTTGTTCTCTAAACTGAATCACTGAGACAACACAAGGTTGGCCATCACCTAACATTGCTCCTTCATTCTGGATCTTCCTGTTCCTTTGGACTCAGTTGTCTTGGTCCCAGTAGCTCCTGCCCTCTAGCTTCATATCCTATTATGAATCTCAGTTCATTGTCATGAGTTGTTCCTGCAGGTCTCATCTCAGCTGGCCCTGTAAACATGGTCAGCTTAGCAGGCCTAGGCTGGCACAGAAAAGCCCTTGACAGACAATAGTGTTTATTCCAGGCAATTGTCCCAGACTGGTTACTCCCTGCTTCCTCCCCACCTGCTGCTGTGTGCTGTCTTTTTCTCCTCCTAATCCTCTTCAAGCATTGACTAAGGCTTTCTCTCTCAGCCCTGCCCCAAATAATTGAAGGGTCTGTGCTATTCTCAGCCCTTCTGGCAGGGCAAGAGTATGTGACTAGCAGATGGAACATGATTTATAGCTATTCTCTCATTTGCCCCTGGCTTGTGCAGGTAACAGCTGTGCTGGGCCAGGGCAGTGTGCAGGACTCCTCCCCAACACCAACCGGCTAGGCCAGGTTTACCTCAATCCCTCAGAAAGGGTGGCGTGAGGAATGCCATGTCCTGCCCCAGGAAGATGATCCATTCAGGAACTAGCGTACAAAGGGCAAGGCTTCAAAGAAATGTGGAACTTCTGGTTACTGTGTAGAGGGGACAAGGCAGGAGAGGCAGCAACTCAGAGGCTTTCCTCAGCTTCAATTACTTCTGCCCTAGAACTGCAGAGACTTTTTCACCCCAGCTCAGGGAGCCACACAGCTTTTGCCCCTTCAGATCCTGAGTGGTGGCTTCCCTCTGCCTAGGTCAGACTGGACAGAGACCACCACAGGCACAGAGGACAAACTCATTCCTGGGCCTGTCCTTAACTAGTTACTCATTAAAGCCCTGATTTGTGTTTTCTTCTGAGACAGGACTTGACTGCTGTTTTTGCTAAAAGAAAAAAAGAAAATGAAAAGACAGGGACTCTTCACTTGGACCTACAGGTGTCCAATAGGCAACTGAAAGCAGAACAAAATTCTACCTTTATTTTGTGTCTGTCTCATTATATTACCTTAAAACTTTGGGTCAGATCCCTGCTCAGCTCTATGTTTCAACATATTAATCATTTAGGCAATATGTGTCTAAAACCTGGCAATACAAGACTGATTAACCCAAAATTAACATAAACTGTCTCATTCCCCTTCTAGATTGAGGACAATAAGATAAGAGATTTACAGGAACATCCAAATGCCAGTAAGTCCAGAAGTCTCCAGTCATTGCCTTAAACCTAAGGTCACTTTAGATTCCAGCAGAGCCTCCATGAAACTGAGACTGTCAAGCAGAAACAGTCTCAAAGTGAGCAGATCACCTTCTCAAGCAGTAAGGACTTCTCCAGAGCCATTTGTAAAAACAGAACTTGGATAATCATCAACCAGATCCTAGCCCACCTCAGCCCCACTATAAAAAGAAACTTGCCTCAATCCCTTGTTAATGGGCCAGTCTGATCCTCTTCATCAGAGCTATGCCCCCTTTCCTATTTTCTCTTATTTTCCAACTGTGCCTAATAAATCAGTTTCTGCCTCTCACTGATGTGTCCTGAAATGCTATTCTGCAGCCAGAAGTTGAGAAACTGCCCAAGCCAAGTTGAAGTCCCCATATCCTCTTTAGGGGAACCTCGTCAGACCCCATCTGCTGACAAGACTTCCCAAGGAACAAGGCCTCTGAGCTCCACTGCACCCTCCAGTTCCTCTTTCATACCATTGAGATCCCTTCCTTTCCTTCCAGATATGACTATTTTTCAATCACACTAATCATTTTCAATGTGAGTTAAGGGAAGAGTAAGTAAGGGGAGAGGGATAGGAAGCAGAGAACAGGAGTTAGAATGGTTGCAGCAGCAGAATGGAACATCAGAGTCTGTTTTTGAGCCTCCAGGATGGAGAACTCTGTGGTAGTGGTGGTTGTGTTTTTCACTTCGATTACTCTGCAAATCTGATTATTTCTATCTCACCTCCAGTAAGATGGGGCACTTCAATCCTATAAGATGATGGTGATGGGAAAAGGAAGGCAGGCTAGGACTTAAGAGGTTCTTGCTATGCTGCTGTGGCATTTGTGTCTGTCTAATATGGCTTGGTTATTACTCGTCTTATTTAAGCCTCCTGAGGGTAGAGTCCATGCCTTGGACCTCCAGAAAGTGGTGTGGTATGCTGGAACAGGACCTCTCAGTGCCTGCATGATTGTAAGTGAGTAGCTAGACCTTCTTCAATTTCAGTGTCTTCCTTTGTAAACTACAAATAGTAATCATAGCCCTATTTACAGGGCTCTAAGGACTACATTTAAAATCTGCTCACATCATACTTAATAAAAAGTAGCTAAGATGATTATGTTTTCATTTCCTCATCTGTAAAATGGGAATAATAAAATACCCACCTCATTGAATTATTTTAAAGATTATCCAAGTTAATATTTATAAGGTTCTTAGAAAGGCACCTGGCACAGTAAGCTTTGCATGTGCTATTAAATAAATGAATCATCTTGTTATTTTCCATAATGCCTGGACATTTCCTTGCCCAGGTAGTCTAATGCTAACACTAGGGCCAGGAGACAGGCAAGGGTAGAAACTCAAAAGAGGAGGCTTTTTTTTAGGCTGGGTAGTATACTTCTGTTCTTTCTTTTGAATTCATTCTCCCGTCACTGTTTTTCAATTTGAATCCTCTAAGATTTAAGTACTTGTGTCCCTTCTAAAATTCTGTGCAAACAATTCTTCATTCAATGATATTAAGAGTTGGGGCTTTCCCCCCCTCCAACAGTGGAGACTGAATCAAGGGCCTTCACCCTGAACTATAAAAAATTTTTCTGAGACAGGGTCTTGCTAAGTCATTAAGTTGCCCAGGCTGGGCTAGCACAATACCATGCTTGGAAAGGGGACAGATTTTAAGTTGTAATTAGATCATACAGCCCCAGGCTTCATGGATTGCATTTGTACCTTCCGAAGGGGCAGGAGGGAACAAGGTCATGCACTTTCTGTCCTATCGGTTCTCCTTATGAAGACACTATTGTAGACTGCTAAGTTACATAGAAGATAACTGGCAGCCAGGCAGGGATGGGCCCTTGAGGGAGTCCATGCAGAAGATGAGAACACATCAAAACTGTAGCAGGAGGTGCATCTGAAGAAGGCCAGGTCTCAAGATGGAGACACAATGCCCAGACCTGCATGCCTTACTAAGAGATAAGTAGCAACTTGAGATTATACTGTAATTAGCACACCTGGTCCAGTAAGTCCAGATAGGCATCAGACATCCAGTTGGGTGACCAGAAAATGTGGACCCATCCTTCCCCCAAAAAATGTCTTTGGTTTTTTCTATGTTAGAAGATACAGATAAGCTAAAGTTAATGGTGCTCTCACATACCCTTGCTTCATTTCCCTATTGTTTCAATATTAGCTAAGCGACTACTGTATACTTGTGATCCTATTGGTTGATTATAGTTTGCCCACATTGTACTCACCTTGTGATTTTGTTCTATGAAACATTCTTGTAGAAACAGCCTCACTGGCAACCCCCTTTTTTGGACCCCTCCTGTCGCTCAGCAGCTTTTCCTTAATAAACCTTTTCTACTCTTAACCTGCTTTGTCCCTTGAAATTCATTCTTCAATATTTTGGGGACACTGACTCGGTACATTGGACATCTAGCGGATTGGAAGTTATTTTTCCCCTGTCACAACACAATGTTCCTCCTCTCGAAAAGTCACAGCAATGAAATGCCATCTTGGAGGCAGAGATCAAGCCCTCACCAGACCCAAACCTGCCAGTGCCTTGGTCTTGGATTTCCCTGCCTCTAGAACTGTGAGAAATAAATTTCTGTTGTTTATAAATTACTCAGACTCAGATATTTTGTGACAGCAGCATGAAGACTAAAGCAGACCCATCTCCATCAACCCTCTCTTCTTTTCTCTCTGCTAGTGTTTCTCTTCCAAGAAAGGAACAGAAACTAATTTTCAAACTTCCCATATTTACTAAGGAATAGTGTGGCCAGACACCACAGCTCTGCCTACATCTTTCTCTACTACATCTTCCATCTGAATGTCCCTTTGTGACCTCTAATTAAAGATCCAGAGGTTCCACCAAGTGCCTAATCCTAATCAAGTACATGGTCATTAAATTTGTGTGAGGAATTTAACTGTGCATTCCAGGGTATAAAGTCTAATAGGGAAGTAAATCTATCAGAAACAACATCAGAACAATTGAGAAGTTCAGATAGTCACTCTATTGATGTTCTTTCTTTTGAGTTCACTCGATGCCCTATTCATTTTTAAAATAACATGTGTTACGTATTTACCATGTGTTAGGTCTTTATTAAACTTTTATATGCTTCCCTGCACTCCCATTTTATCTTCAAATCATTAGCCAAGCATGGTAAATGTTATGGCTTGTATCTAGATGTGTACCCAAAACCTCACAGACTCATTAGGTGGGGCTTTTTGGAGCTGGCTGGATCAAAGGTGTGTGATGCTGGTGTTAAGGGTGTATAGTACTAAATTAGTCCACTGATTAGTTTAGCTTAGTTCTGGGTATGGATAATGGGAAGATGCATCCTGGGTGTGGGAGGCACAACCCAAAAGGCTTATAGCCTGGGTGGGATAAAAGGGAAAGAGAGGCTTGCTTTGCTGCTTTGCCTCCTTCTTGCCTGCCCTGCCATAGATTGTTACTCCTCTGTGATGCCCCTCTTCCATGGCACCCTGCCTAGAAGCCAGCTGACTATGGACTGAAACCTCGACTACCTATGAGCTGAAATAGATCTTTCTTCCTTTAACTTTTGGTGTCAGGCAGTTTGTCCCAGCAACGAGAATGTAACTAAAACAGTAGTTTATACCTGTAATCCTACATACTCAAAGGCTAAGGCAGGAGGATCACAAATTTGATGGCAGCCTGGGCAGTTTAGCAAGATGCTGTCAACAAACAAACAAATGAACAAGTCCTAGCCACATAATTATTAAGCGGCAGAGCCAGGCCTGATACCTGACTCTAAACCCATGCTAATTCTACATTCATAGGCACCAGCAAATTCTGATGGATGTTACCTTTGACAGTTCACTTGGCCTTCTAACTTTTTCTTTTTAATCTAGGTGTTTTCTCTGACATTTTTGGTTGGCAAAGAAAATGTGTGCACAACTTTATTCTAAATAAAGGGTCTTTTGCATCACCCTCCTTATGTCTAGAAGTACCTCTCGGGTCTTCATTTCTCCACAATGCCAGCCCTTCCTGTTCTCTGCTCCCCAACTTGTCACTGACTCTGAGATAGTTTCAACAAAAGAACTGGAACAGGAAGGGGTTTTTAAACAGGCTGTACCTTTCTCTAAATAATTAAAGAAGATGCTATCAGGGAGATCAGGTTTTTATTAGCTCTTCTCAAGTTCACTGTCACTCACTCTCATTCAAGGCAGGATCGAAGGCTGGGGTAGACAGTGGACACAGAAAAGTGTTCTAATTTGGACAGTCTGATGCAGAGTCCAGCTGTTTGCCTCTCATCTGAACTCTTTGCCAGTGGAATAGAGAAGGAGCTTGAATGATGGGTTATGGTTCTTTGGAAACAAATTTAAGGAAATGAATGAGCAATAAAATGAATGAAATAATTGTTGAGCCCCTATAATAGTGGGTGTATTGTGGGCAGTGAAGCTTTGAAAATACTAGCCCCAAGTTCTCAGAAGGGGCAAAGCAACTAGACCAATGGAAAATAAGCACCAGGAGAAAAAAATGCCTAAACCAGGGATGTGGAACACAGCTCCCATTCAAACATAGACAGTCTGCTAAATCCTGGTTGCAGCAACGTGTTTTTGTAATTTTACTCTCAGGAGAATAAGCAGGCCAGGAGCCCACCCCACAGTGGGTGTCTCACAGCAGCCCTAGGACAATAAGGAGGAAATTGATTTTCTGGGAAGCAATTTCTCTATTAGCAGAGTAGTTCTGCATTTGCACAGAGGAGAGGTTAGGCTGACAGTTGGAAGGATTCCATCTGCTACTCAGAGTCCTAATTTGGATAGCTGCAGTGTTAAAAGGACACTATGAAATGCACTTTTTAATATGGGAAAGAGTGTTGATCTGTAGATTGGGAGCCTCCAGGCCAAAGGACCTAGCTGGAACTGGTCTTGCCCTGAGCCCTCGAGCCGATTCTTCCGTGTGCCTTCCTTTCTCTTACTGCTGTACATATAAAATGAGGTCAAACAGTACATGAAGTAGGGGGTTAGGAGCAAACTGAGGATTTAATCATAAATATTTATAGTACCCATCTCATTACAGAGGTTATGTAGATCTTTGTGTAATAACTGTCAGTTTGACTTCTTGCCTTGGTTTATGCTAGAAGTTAGTATGCCAGAGGCCTTACTAGCTTATATAATTTTATTTTATTTTGAGACAGGGTTTCTCTATGTAATCCAGTCTGGCTTTGAATTTGTGATCCTTCTGTCTCAGCCTCCTGAGTGCTGGGATCACAGGCATGCACCACCATACACAGCTATATCTTGTCATTTTACCATCATGTTTCTAGGAAGGAAAAAACCTTAGAAAATAATAGCTACTTTGCATAGAATGCTACACTCTTGAAGAAAAAGTAGTTCCCTTCTTAAAATTCCTTTTTGCCCAGCTGCCTGGGTCTGCAAACAAGAATGAAAGACCCTAAATTTATGTGGCTTCAAATGTGACTTCTCTGGGGTTTAGGGGATGGCCGCACCCATTCTAGATTAAAGCAGGCACTGTGGGGTTAGGACAGGCCCTGTGAGGGAAAGCAGCCTGAAACAATGGCCCCTTCTTGTGCTCCCTCACCCACGCCCTGTTGACTCAACCTTGGGAGTTGAGAAAACAGAAAACATTTCTGCCTACGACCTCCTCCCCCTCAAGTCATTTAGTCTCTCTAGGCTTCAGCTGCCTCAACTATGAAATGAGGGATTGGAGTGGATGATCTCTCAAAGCCACAGCCATAAATTCCCTTTTCTGGGGCAGTACCAATTAAAATAATCTGTTCACCGTCCCTGTAAATTCACCAGGGTTTGTCAGGCTAAATGTCCTAGTTTTGGGTTCTGAAAATATGGTCACTGTATTTATAAGATCACTTTCAGCACTGACATTCTATGCCACTAGGATTCTAAGTAGGTAACAGCCTTAAGTGCCTGTTCTAATTACTCTGTGTATGACCTTGGGCAAGTTGGTTAACCTCTCAGGGATTCAAGTCCTTATCTATAAAATTAGGGATGATAAAATCTTATCTCAAAACAGGGAGCTGGACCTGCTAGAGATGCCTCTGGCTAAAGATTTATGATTCAGTGACTTGGGACCCAACTGTTCTAGGGAAAAATCAGTAGCTGGGCCTGTGGATGTTTAAAAGGCTTGTAAGAAAGAAAAAAATGAAAAATAAATAAATAAAAGTGGGGCAAGGGTGTAGCTCAGTGCTGGAGTGCTTGCCTAGCATGTATGAGCCCCTGGGTTTGATCCTAAGTACCTCCAAATAAATAAATTAATAAATGCCTAGAGTACATGGCAAATGCATTGATGGTATCTCCAAGGACAGTGTGCCTTTGTCACCTGGAGCAAAACCAGGGAGCACTATTCCAGCTGCCTGCTGAGAAGAAAGGAATTCTATGGTGACTGTCAGTGGACTCTTAGGCAAAACTTCCTGTGCAGCCCTTCTTTTGGGAACAGAGGAAGCCTTTCAGGAATTCATTCCCAGGTTCTAGGGATGTCACATTACTGTTTTTCCTTCTCTCCAGTATTTCCATTATCAAAGAAGATTCTAGAAATGGAACATTGGGAATTCAAAGACTCGAGATCTGACACACCAGTTACAAGCTGTGTAATGCTGGAACAGTCACTTACTGGTTCTGGACCCAGTTTCTTCACAGAATGTTTCACCACATAACCATTGATAAAAAGACAAAGATATACAGTATTCTCTCATAATACATTTCAACATAGAGTTTTCCTTTTGTAAAGGGACCCAAACTGGTGACTGATGTAAAGGGAATATATATATATATATATATATAAAAATTTTTTTGGTACCAGGGATCAAACTCGGGTCCTTGTGCTTGCACAGCAGGCGGCAAAACCACTGAGCTAAATCCCCAGCCCAAGGGAATATAGATATTAAGAATTTTTAAGGAAGAGAGAAACTCTGACCTCAGAGTCAGGGTCCTGACTGTGACTGCTTATGGTTCTTCATCCTTCCCTGGCCTGCCTCCTATCTTTGAGAGACACAGGCTTCTGTTCTAAGGAAAAATCAGAATGGGATACAGCTCCTGCCTCACTTGCTAGGCCCTCAGACATCTTGAGGGGGTGTATGCCAGTGCCATACTAACCATGCTGGGCCTTTTCACCAGCCAATTTGTAAAGATGCCAGGAAGGTTCCCATATCTTCCTCTCCGAGGTACGGTGCCCATAGGCACAAGGACTCAGCCAGTATCAGGGCTGTGAGGTGGGTGGAATGACTAGCACAGGGGCAAGCTCCAAGATGTCCTGGTTAGCGATTCTATGGAATCTTAAATGGTAGATATTGGGTATCAACAGGGGGATATCTTGGGCCTGAGAGAACTCCCTTTCCCTTTCATCTACATGTAGGCAACAATGTCTTCCTCCATTGACCATCCAGGCTATCAATGGAGTATTGTGAAATACCTCTATCCAGGTCTCCATCTATTGAGTCTTATTCTTAGCTTCATGCTTGGTATACAATGTATGCCTGCTGATCCTTTAGGTTTCTGTTAAAGCAAAATAATAATAAGATGTTTTGTAAATGTTCCTAGTTGACCTTTCATTTGCTTTCAACAAATGAACTTGCTCCCTTGCCCACTGTTGCCCCTTGGGTAAGGATAAGGCTTGTGAGTGGTAGGCACACCACTATCTAGGCTGATGAGCTGGGAGCCAGGCAGCTCAGCCAAGTCTGCTGTACTGATGCCATGGGAGGTGACAGGATCAGGGAGTAACACTGATGATCCAAACTGAATGCTGGGATTGACTTTGTTCCTCTTTTTCCTCTTACCCCTCATACCTTATTCAGACCCACTCTGGAATACTTAACTCATGGGAACTGTGTGAGCAGCGCTGAGAGAGTTACACACAAACACAAACACACACACACACACACACACTGCATACAATGTTACTATTTTCCATCTCTCCATTCTCTGATGGGCTCCAGCAATGGGGAACCCAGGAGGGTGACTTAAAATTAAACACACATTTCCCTTTCCTTGCTGAGTGTGGATGTTGCCTCTCACTCTCCCTCCTACCCACTTCCTTTTCCAATTCAGTTTTCCTGCTCCAGAGAGAGCCATCTGGGTAGAATGTTGCAATATCAATTCTTTCAAGGGACTGCGTTTGGCATTCAGTCAGATTCATGGTGTTTTACTTTCATCTCTCTGTTAGAAAATCAGCTGACTCCTGTAAGTGGTTTCTTTGGGGTAATATCATTATTGCAGTTTTTCCTTTTCTCCAGAATCAAGGCTATTTTTCCCCCTGAAGGACTTCTTGGCATTTCCGCGAGGTCTATTATTCTGTTGTGCTTGAAGGATGTGGTATCCTGTTTATGCTGCAAACAGTAAAATGAAATTCCCCCTTAGGATCACTCGCTGAGCCTCAGGGTCAGCTCTGCCGAAGGAATCCCATCTGTCCTGGATCAGCATCCTGGCCCCAGGAGACAAGGCTGGGAGTGGAAGGGAAATGGACTAGCAGAGGTGGTGTTGACCTTCTAGGCTTGTGTTTGCATGTGACCGTGAGTAAATGCCAGTAAAAGCAATGCGGACAGGGCAGGCTCAAGAAATGCTGTTTACCACTGAGTGTCATGGACCTGTGGCATATGACAAGGCCTGGTCCTAGTTTTCTGAGTCCCATCAAATCATATTCCTGCATAAAGAAAGGTCCTCAGAGGATTTTTTTTGATTGAAAATGAGCTGTCTTACATCATGTGAATGAGCAACCCCAGCAATCTTACATGCCATAAGTTTCCCTGGTAAGGTCTCTGTTGAGTTTTGATGTGGTCACCTAATCCTCACCCTAACCCTAACCCTAGAATAGTCTTGGATCTCAATAGTCTTGGATCTTTAAAAATAGTCCATGTTCTTCATCTCCTCCCACAACTTTCCTTAGCAAAATAGGATCATCAGTGTATTAGCACCCCCTCTGCTTAGTTAGCTAGCAAGTATACAAGAAAGGGGAATAATTCAGGGGGTACATGAAGAGGTTGATGACTGTACTTTGTTTGAAAATAGTGGAATTGGTAGTTTAACACAGATTGGTGTGCTTCTTGCTTCCGAACTGCTCCCAAGTGATGTGAACATTCTTGGCCTAGTTTTCTGGGGGAACCAAATCTTTTTGGGTTTGGGATTCAAATACAGTGCCCAGTTCATCCCAGAACTAGTTAGCCACTGAATTTCAACCCTGTTTTCATCCTTGGAATCTCATTATTGTCCCTACCCTGAAAATAGCCTCCAACACAATACCAAGTTCCAAAGCAAGCTCCCCCTGTAGCTCTGTAGCTTGGTCTGTAGTGACTGCCATGATTTTCTGTCTTTACTCTCCCACTTTCCCTTGTTGGCCAGATAAAGTTTCTCCCTTGGGACTGAGACCAAAACCTAGTTTCTGGCATTTAAACATGTAAGAGTTGGTGTTGAACAAAAATTTAGTATATGAAAAGCAACTTTAGTTTAATTTTGTCTTGTTTTTCCTATCTGACTGAGACCATTACATATAGCTTTATGACCCCAGAGCCCAGCCCAGAGCTTGACCACAGGAAGTGTTTAATGGAAGATTATTGCACAAACTTCCTCTTCAAAAATAATTTCTCCATTGCTGGAAGATAAAATAGGTACAACTCTTGAAGACACAGACATGGCAAAGGCTTTCTGAACAAAACCCTAGTGGCACAAGAAATATTACCAAGAATCAACAAATGGGACTGTATCAAATTAAAAACCTTCTGTAGAGCAAAGGAAACAACCAACAGAGTGAAGAGACAACCTACAGAATGGAAAAAAATTTTGCCAGCTAGTCCATGGACAGAAGGCTAACATGAGGAATATATAAAGAACTAAAATAAAAAAGTAGGCCTTGTCTTAATTACTTTTCTCATTGCTGAGACAAAATATCCAACACCCAAAGTTAAAGAAGGAAAGGTTTATTTTGGCTATGGTTTGTAGAGGTTTTAGTTCACAGTCAGCTGGCTCCAAGGTGGGGTGGCATGGCAGAGGGTATTGCAGAGGAGAAACAGTTAATAGCAGGCAGAAGGTAGCAAAGCAGCAAGAAGTGAAGCAGCAGAAATAGCAGCAGCAAGAGACAGCAGCATCCCTCTTTGTGTTCATTATTTCCTTCCAGGTAACCCACCCTTAGAGTAGGTAGCACTCACACCCATGGTGGGGCATCCTTAATCTCAGCATCACACACTTAATCCCAGTATCACACTCTAGATCCAGCCACCTCCAAAAACCCCACCTATGCTCACATGAGGCTTTTTGAGGGATATATAGATACAACCTATTACAGACCCCTCAAAATAAAGGAGCTAGTCAAAAAATGGGCAACTGAAATTAGTAGACACTTTCAGAAGAAGTGCAAATGGTCAGTAAATACATGAAAAAATGCTCATCATTGCTGGCCATCAGAGAAATGCAAATTCCTACACTGAGATACTGTCTTACCTCAGAAAGAATGGTTATCATTTTAAAAATCTAAAAATGAATGCTGGTGAGGATGTGGGAAAAAATTACTACACTGTTGGTAGGTATATGAATAGTACAATCATTATGGAAATCAGTATGGAGAGTCCTCAAAAAAATAAAAGTAGAAATTCAATTTGACCTACCAATCTCCCTCCTAGATATCTTCCTAAAAGAGTTAAAATCATCATATTACAGAGGTACACGCATACTCATGTTTGTAGTTTCACAATTTCTAATAGCTAAATCTTGGAAACACCATATATGTCCATCAACAGATGAACAGATAAGGAAAATATGATATTTATACACAATGGAGTACTATGATGCCATAAAGAAAGATAAACTTTAATTAATAGGTAAATGGATGCAACTTGAAAACATGATATTAAGTGAAGTTAGTCAGACACACAAGCTTTATTTATACATATACAAATTAAAAACAAAATAGAGAAAGATAAATAGAAAGAAGAAAGAAGTTCAAATACTTCCCCAAATTACATATTCTATTATTTAAAAATATTTCAATATATATGCTAATGTATTGCAATATATGTTCAATAAACACTGAAGTTTATATTAGTTTGTTGAAAAGAAAGTTTGTGCTATTATCTGCTTCTTTTTTTTAAAGAATCTTTTTGGTTTATGTCCTGTACTGAGTAACTATACTTTGAAGATAACAATATACAGAATAACAAGTACTGTTTTTCTCTTATTATTTGGTTATGAAAAGATTTTTTTTCATAAAAGAAAAAGAAAAAAAATAATGTATCCAGGTGACCAGGTAGCTTCTATTTGGTAGTTTTCAGTAAAGGGCAAGCTCTGGACTCACAGACTGGCCCACTCCATCAACAGACCCTGTAACATATTAAAAGATCTTTCTTCAGTGAGTTGGGATCTGACTTTCTATAATGTGGGCATCACACATGCTACACAAGCACTCTGCCACTGAGCTGCATCCCTAGCCATTTTTATTTTAATTTTAGGAAGAGTTTCACTAAATTGCCCAGAGTGGCCCTGAATTTATAATCCTCTTGCCTCAGGCTCCGGAATAGCTGGAATCACAGGAATGCACCACCTTGCCTAGCTCTGCAACTTTAAGATATTCTTTCTACTTCACTCTCTGAGGTTAAAACAACAAATCAACTATGTCTTCTCACCTAACATTTGGTTTCCTGTCTTTTATTTTCCATGTTAAACATTTCTAAGTCATTGAATTTTTCCTTAGATGACTATTTTTTGGGGGTGGGCAGGCAGTACTGGGGACTGAACCCAAGGCCTTTGCACTGAGCTACATTCCCAACCCTTTTTTAATTTGAATTTTGAGACAGTGTCTTGTCATTTTCTCATTGCTGGGACAAAATACTCAACACCCACAACTTAAAGGAGGAGAGGATTATTTTTGTTCACAGTTTGCAGAGTCCATAGTTGGCTGGTTCCAAAGCAGAGTGGGCAGCATGGTAGAGGGGAAAGAGCTCAGGTCATGGCAGGCAGTACATAGAGAAGGATAAAAGAGTAGGAAGGATGTACAGTTCCAGGCCACAACCCCAGTGACCCACCTCTTCCTACAGTCTTCACCTTCCTACATCACACTCAACCCATGAGTGGACTAATCTAGCATCATACCTATGATCCATTCACACACCAAAACTCCACCTATGAGCACATGAGGCTTTGCGGGGGGGACATTTAGATATAAACCATAGCAGACAGGGTCTTGCTAAATCACTAAATTGCCTAGGTTGGGCTTGAATTTGCAACCTTCCTGCCTCCCGTGGCCCGAGCACTGGGATAACAGGTGTGTGCCACCACACCCACCTCAAATTTTCTTTTTTATTTTAATTGGTAAATTCTTTATTTTGGTGAATATTGGGTGTATTTATTACCACCACTTGACTTTCTACAGGTCAGAGGAGAGTCATTCATTAAACAGTGCACTGTCATTAGACAGTAAATATTTGGAAGACACTAGACGGGTTTAGATATGAAGAGAGGAGAAAGTTACTCAGGCAAGAACATGAGATCTGGCCATCTAACTACAGGAAATGAGGAACCCCACCCAATCTAGCTCAAATTCCAGCCTCGTCAAAAATGTTTGTCAAAACATGTCCCATAACAATTATTTGATGATCAAAAACAGGGTGATAATTTTAAGAGAGGATCTTCTTGACAGGAAAGACCCAATTAATGACCCAACTGAACACACAGCAGGACAACAGTGTTAGGACAAATTAAGACACCACTGTGGATACAGCCTTCTCCGGACAAGCTCCCACTCACAGATAACCACGTTATTTATGGCATAAAGATGCTGTAGATAGTGCTCACGTAGAGGTTCATCTGAGGAGGCTTCTTCTTGCTAGGTTCAAGAAATCTCATAATTATAGGGATATTACTCAATTTCACCATGTATTCCTGGAGGAAAGGAAATGCAGATAGGATGTTAAGAATTTTCTCTTCCAAAGCCAAAACAGTTTGGAGTAAAATCACGTCCGCAAGACTCAGCTGATTACCAACAAGAAGGTTTTGCCCATGACCCCTTGAAACCCTTCAAACACTGGAAAGTATCTAATTATAGCCTTCTGAGCCATGTGAACCACTTCCTTTTGCTGAGCTTCTGGTTTTAAGAAAGGGCGTGTGATAAGCAGTTCCAGGTGATCCAGCATCCCCTCCACGTACTGTCGATCAGGGCTCTGTCCTTGAGGTCCCTGCAAAGAGCTGTTGTTCTTCAGCTATGCAGTGGAGAATCTTTGGGTCTGCACCAACTTCATCCTGTCAATTTTGACCATGGGCACTTGTTGGACAGCAGGTGGTTACTGTCCTCCAGCATCTGCAATTGTTTTTTGCTTCCAGAAATTCCTTATCAAACTCCATTCTGTCCAGGACCTATCTGATGGACTCCATGTGGCCTCTCTCCCTGGGGTAGTGCAGCTCGGGCCTCGCTGCCACGATGCTCTAGGGCTTTCTGCCACCGAGTGCGGCCACCAAGAAGAACCCAGCCAGGGCCACTCAGCACAGATGGGGCAGGGACAAGGACCAGGAGGGAGTCAGGCACTGAGGCCAGGGGAGAGGGACATGTTTTTATTTAAATTTTTATTCTTAATTGTCAAATAATGAAATATGTATTTATGAGGCACAATAGGATGGTTTGGTAATATATATACATTGTGGAATGATTATATCAAGCTAATTAGCATATCCATACCTCACATACTTACTTTTAAATAGAAAATCCTTTCTTAGAGCAATTTTTAGTTATGCAAACATTATTATTAACTATGGTCACCTTGCTGCGCAATAGAGCTTAAAAAATACATTTGTCCACTTTGCCTGTTTGGTCAACTTTTCTCCGTTCTCTATCCCTCCAAAGGTTTTTTTCCCCTTTGTTTTTTTCCTTTGTTTTAATTTTTTATGGTGGGGACCATGCACTTACACCCTCAGAGTACTCCCCCAAATTTTCTTAATGTTTGCCACCATCAAGATTCTATTCAGTCAATTCATTTTTATTTTATTGTATAGAGAAGGGGGCCTCACTATGTTGCCCAGGCTGGCCCTGACCTCTGAGGCTCAAGTCATCCCCCTGCCTCAGCCTCATGAATAGCAGGGGTTACAAGCACAGACCATGGCAACTGACAATGATTCTGTTTAAACATTTGTTTATGTTAATGAGCATACATGAGGGTATTGCCCTGAAACCACTCCCATTTATTTGTACTCCTTTTGAGGTGAGCTGCAGGAACCTTGCTCTAAGGTTCCTGCCCAGGACGGATCACCCCTTTCACTGTGAGCTTTGTGTTTCCAAGGACGCATTTTAAAAGCACTTACATTTTTAGGAGAGGCCACCATAGACCACTGAGCCTCAGCAAATCAAGGGCAGCCTAGTTGTGATGAAGTAGGAGAGAGAAATGTGAGCTGAGGAATCAGATATTTTGGGGAAGCAAAGCTACATTGGGATTTATAATAGGTGGAGAAATGGGAAAAGGGCCAAATGAAGAGGTGGGTACCTAGAGGGGTCACTAAATTATACTGTTGAAAGGAAAGGCACAGAGTGTGGTAGGGAAGAAGGACACATAGCAGAAAACCTTCCTAGCTCACAATTTTTTCTCATTGACCCAGTTTAATATTCTTTTTTTTTTTGTACTGGGTATTGAACTCAGGACCTTGGGCTTTCAAGGCAGGAGCTGGAACCACTGAGCTAAATCTCTAGCCCCGTCCAATATTCTTTAAAATGGCAGCCTCTGAACTAAATCTGAGACTCAAGTTATTTTGCATATTTTTGTTTGGGTGGTGGGGATACAACCCAGAGCTTCGTGCATGCCAAGTGCTTATGTGACCGTTGCAGCTCAATGACCATTGAGCTACACTTCCAGTCTTTACATTCACATTTTCAAATTTAACTGTCAAAGAAAAATGATCCCATTTTAATTTTATTTCAATATACTTCTATAAATTTCATATAAAATGTTTTACATTTGTGCTTATACAGAATGATTAAATTCAGAATAAAATGATGTAGAAATATTTGATATATCTTTTATTCTGGAAGCCTAGTAAGCAAATTTAGTCTTCTATTTAATTGAAAAAGATAAGAATTTTCACTAACAAAAAAATCTGAAATATAAATAAGTATTTTCACATTTACATTTCTTTTCCCAGCCACGTGGTAGGATAATTTGCTGTTTTTCTGTTCTTTTTTCATCCAGAGTAGACTGCAATTCCTTACCTAACAGTCTTTTCATGGAGTTTAACCTTTATTCAACCAGAGGAAAGAACCAGAGTTACTGATTTGCTTGTTGCCACACAGCTGGCCAACTGTTAATTCCTTAGAGAAAATTCTTGTGCCAGCCCTTGGACTCCTAGCTTTGACACTTGGGTAATTTGTCTTCTGTGCAGGACGAGAGTCCTCTTTCTCTCCTTAAGACCTCCCTGTTGGCTTTTCCAATTAGTATAAACATACACATCTTGAAAAAAATCACTGCTCTGTTTCTCACATGAGAAATATGAAGATCCCATAGAACCCAGATTTATGGTCCATTTCTGCCAGGTCTTCCAATTAGGTGATGTTGTGGCTTGTGTTTAGATGTCCCCCCAAAGTCTCATGCTATTTTTGAGGTGGCTGAATCTAGTGTGTATGATTGATTCATGGTGGGGCAAAGCCCAAGGGCACTAGGATTAAGGGAATAAATGATGTGTGGGGAGTATGGTGTGGAAGATGCTCGAGAGAAAAAGACAAGATGTTTGTTCAGAACCCTGGTTTGCATCTAGGAAGACTACATTCCTGGCACCTATGTATCCATCTGATGTACACCTGGGTAGAGGGAACAGTATGTTTTAAATTTGATCCCTTTGATAACTCATGATAAATGTGGGTCTAGCCTCAACTACTCACCAGTATTCTCTGAACAGGGGGCTTTTGGGACTATGTCTCTACCTTGTGATAATCTTGGCGCATTCTAAAATAAGGCAAGGGTACTCCCTGGGGAAGAAAGGAAGCGTGAAGCTCTGCATGACAATTGATAGTTCTTCATTTTTGATGCCAGGGCAGGATTGGATAATTTGAATCAGCCTAAACTTCAAGGTCTAGTATAGTAGCGACCAGAGTACTGCTAAGTGAACCAATACAGGAAGCTTTAGAAGAACAGCATAAGCCTGTCCAGTTAATATTACTGACTAGCTCTTCAGGTTGGGCATCCCTACTCTGAAAATTCAAAATCTGAAATGCTCCTAAATCTGAAACTTTTTGAGAGAAAATGTGACAGGATAACTGGAATATTCCACCCTGAACCTCATGTAATGGATCACAGTCAAAATGCAAAAACATTAAAAATATTGTATAGTTACCTTATACCTTGTAAAAGGGGTGCATAAAGCAAAGGTAAATTTTGTGTTTAAATTTGGATCCATCCCTAAGATATCTCATTATATATATATGCAACTTTTCTAAAATTCAAAAATAATCTGAAATTGGAAGCACTTCTGGTCCCAAGTATTTCAGATGAAAGATACTCAATATGTATTTATTATTACAGAAGTATATACCATGTGCTGTTAGTTAGAGCAAAGAACAGATATTTCTCTCTGGGGGTGTGGGAAGGGTTCATGACGAACGTGATATTTGAGTTGAGCCTTGATAGAGCTGATTGCCCTGCACCTATGGGGCATGGCTGGGTGCAGGGGCAGATGATCATGCAGAGAGAATATCACATGCATAGGCAAGGACTCACAAAGAGAATAAGATGCCTGAGAAACTCCAGAAGACTGAGTACTTGTGGGGTCACTAAGTATATTTGTTTTCTTCAAAGATGAAATAAAGAGGAAATTGTCAACCTACTTGGAGATAATATATTCTTACTGTGTTTTGTAATCATTTTGTATTTAAAAGCACTGAGTAAATGCATATATGGGGAAGGTGGCATCCATAAATTGATGAAAGCTGCTTTGACACCTATAGGAGTAAATGCATATATGGGGAAGGTGCCATCCATAAATTGATGAAAGCTGCTTTGACACCTATAGGAGGAAATTAAAAAATATATGTGCATACACATATTGGCTTCTATGCATAGAGACAACTGTCTTCTGTGGCTAGTTTGGATATCATCCTGCACAGACTTAGATTGATTGTAGTAATCATATACTTGTAGACCATATCAATGATGTATTCTAATAACTTCATTTTTATATCCAAGAAGACTGAGGCCCAGAAGGTGACTTCTTTAGCTTCAGTACATTGCCCTCGTAGTGAGAGAAGCAGGGCAAGAATTTTTTTAAAATTAATTTTATTGGTACATTTTAGGTATATAATATAATAACATTCATTGTTGGAAATGTGCACATTTACATAATCTCTCTTGGTTCTTCTTTTTCCCCCTTCCCCTGCCCTCCCTTCAACCCCTCCATCCCTCCCTATTTACAAAGACTTTGTTTCCATTTTTTCATTTTCTCATATTAATTCCATTCCCTTCTTTCCTTTCCCCTACCCCTCCACTACACCTTCCCCTTTGCCCATTTTCTTCCTATTTCACATTATCTATAATACCTTTTAGTCCTTATTACCACTTTCAGTTTCTCGCACCAGAGAAACTATTCAGTATTTACACATGTGTGTCCTATTTATTTCACTTAAGAGTATCACCTCAATGTGCATCCATTTGGCTAAAAATATCTCTAATTTCCCATTTGCTATGGCTGAGTAGTACTCCATTTTATTTAAAAAATACACATTTTCTTTATCCAGTCTCCAGTTGATGGGCATTTGGGCTGCTTCCAAGTTTTAGCTATTACAAACTGTGCTGCTATGATTCATGGGTACACATGAATCACTGTGGTATGATTGTTTTAATTCTTTGGGGAAGATACCCAGGAGGGGAATAGCTGGGTCAAATGGGACTTCTAGTCCTAGTTCTTTGAGATATCTCCATACTGATTTCCACAGTGGTTGCACCAGTCTACACTCTCATCAGCAGTGCAGCAAGGTTCCTCTTTCCCCACAGCCCCACCAGCATTTGTTAGTGGTTGATTTCTTGATAGCAGCCATTCTTTCTGGGGTGAGGTGGAATCTCAGCATTGTTTTCATTTGCATCTCTCCAATGGCCAGTGATGTTGAACATTTTTTCATATGTTTATTTGCTATTTCTTCTTCTTTGTCTGAGAAATGTCTGTTCATTTCAGATGCCCATTGTTGGGTGGGGTCAATAAATTTGGGAGGTCTGTGTTTTTTAAATTCTTTATAGATTCTAGGTAGCAGACCTTTTCCTGAGGAACAGCAGGCGAAATTTTTTTTCCACATTGTGGGTTATCTCTTCACTCTCTTGGTGGTTTCTCTTGCTGTGTAGAAGCTTTTTAATAAGAAGCATTTCCACTTGTTGATTGTTTGTGCTAGTTCACAGGCAACTGAGATTTTGTTCATAAAATGTTTTCCTACACCAATGTCTTCAAGACTTCTACCTAACCTCTGTTCCAGCTGGTTCAGCGTTTCTGTTTTAATATTTGGATCATTAATCCAAATATTTTGATTTTAGTTTAGTGTATGATGAGAGGTATAGGTCTAGTTTTAATCTTTGGCAAGTTGAAGCCAAATTTTTCCAGCACTATATATTTATTTATTTGGTACTGGGGATCAAACTTGGGTTCTTGCGCTTGCGAGGCAGGTGGCAGAACCACTGAGCTAAATCCCTGGCCTGCCAGCACCATTTACTAAAGAGGCTATCTTTCCTCCAGTGAGGGTGTTTGGCTTCTTTGTCGAAGATGAGGTGGTTGAGTATGTCTGGAGTTGTTTCTGCATCTTCTAAGCTGTTCCACTGGTCTGCAGGTCTGTTTCTTTGCCAGTACCATGCTGTTTTTATCACAGTAGCTTTGTAGTATAGTTTCAAGTTGGGGGTTGTGATACCCCCTGCCATGTCTCTGTTGCCTAGAATTGCTTTTGCTATTCTAGGTCTCTTCTGGTTCCAAAATGAATATTTGTACTGTTTTCTCTAGATCCAAGAAATATACTGTTGGGATTTCAATTGGAATTGCATTGAATCTCTGTAGCAGCTTTGGAAGTATGGCTATTTTCACTATATTGGTTCTTCCTACCCAGGAGCAAGGGATGTCTTTCTATTTTCTTATATCATCTTCAATCTCTATTTTCAGAGTGCTATAGTTTTCAGAGAAGAGGTCTTTGATTTCTTTTGTTAGGTTGATTCCTAGGTATTTCAGTTTTTTGGATGCCATTGTGAAAGGAATTGTCCTATATCTGTCTCAATGAGTCTGTTGTTCTTGTAGAGGAAAGCTATTGATTTTTGTGTGTTGACCTTGTATCCAGCTACTCTACTGAATTTGGTTATGAAGTCTAGAGGACCTTTGGTGGAATTCTTGGGTTCTTCTATATAGAGTATCATGTCATCTGCAAATAATGACAATTTGACTTTTTCATTTCCTATCTTTATTCCTTTTATGACTTTCTCTTGTCTAATTGCTGTGTGGCTGTTTCCAAAACTATATTGAACAGGAGTGGTGATAGTGGACATCCTTGTCTTGTTCCTGATTTTCATGTGAAGGATTTCAGTTTTTGACCATTTTGGATGACATTGGCTGTTGCTTTTTCATAGATGGTTTTTATCAGATTGAGGTAGAGACTGTCTATTCCAATTTTTTGTAGGGTTTTTATCATAAATACATGTTGGATTTTGTCAAATGCTTTTTCTGTGTCTATGGAGATAATCATATGGTTTTTGTCCCTGGCTCTATTGATATAGTGTATTACATTGTTTGATTTGCGTATGTTGAACCATCCCTGCATCCCTGGGATGAATCCCACTTGATCAGGGTGTATGATCTTCTTGATAATTTTCTGTATTCTATTTGCCAGTATCTCCTTAAGGATTTTTGCATCTATGTTTACCAGTGAGATTGGCCTATAGTTCTCTTTTTCAGTTGGGTCTTTCTCTGCTTTGGGGATCAAGGTGATGCTTGCTTCCAGGAATGAATTTGAAAGTATTGCTTCCCTTTCAATTTCACTGAAGAGATTAAACAGTAGTGGCAGTAGTCCCTCTCGAAATATCTTGTAGAATTCAGCAGTGAAGCCATCAGGACCGGGGCTTTTCTTAGTTGGTACATTTTAAATTAGGTTTTCAATTTCATTGATTGATATTGGGTTCTTTAGAATTTTTAGGTCTTCTTCATTCAATTTTGGTAATTCATATGTATATAGGAATCTGTCCATTTCTTCTGTGTTTTCCACCTTATTGATGTATAAGTTCTTGAGGTAGGTATTGATGATCCTCTGGATTTCTGCTGGGTCTGTTGTAATTTCACCCTTTTCATTCCTAATTGCATGGATTTGGGCCTTTTCTTTCCTTTTTCTGATAATGGTGGCTAAGGGTTTGTCAATTTTGTTTATTCTTTTGAAGAACCAACTCTTGGTTTCATCGATTTTTTTGTATCCTTCTCTAAGTCTCCATTGGATTATTTTCTGCTCTGATCTTTATAATTTCCTCCCTTTTATGAGCTTTGGGTTTGCCCTGCTCTTCTTTTTCTAGAAGCTTGAGGTGCAGCATCAGGTTGTTTAATTGGGGTTGCTCTGTTTTCCTAATATGAGTTTTCACTGCTATGAATTTCCCTTGTAAGACTGCTTTCATGGTGTCCTATAGATTCCAATATGTTGTATTGTCATTGTCATTTAATTGTAGGAACTTTCTGATTTCTTCTTTAATTTCCTCTGTGACCCATTGGTTATTCAGAAGTGTGTTGTTCAATTTCCATGTGTTTATGAAATTCTTGCAGTTTCTTTTGCTATTGATGTCCAATTTCATTGCACTATGGTCTGATAATATACAGGGGATAACTTCAATTCCTTTGCACTTACTTAAACATGTTCTATGACTGAGTATGTGGGCTATATTGGAGAACAACCTGTATGCAGCTGAGAAGAATATGTATTCTGATTTTGTGGGATAGAACACGCTGTAAACATCTATTAAGTTCATTTGTTCAAGAGTTTGAGTTCTAGTGTTTCATTGCTTATTTTTTTTCTAGTTGATCTATCTATTTGTGACAGTGGAGTATTGAGGTCCCCCACTACTATTGTATTAGTGCTTATTTGATTTTTCATGTCCGTTAGTATTTCTTTTATATAGTTGGGTTCATCAGTGTTTGGTGGATATATATTTGTGATTGTCATCTCTTCCTTTTGGACTGTTCCCTTTACAAGAATGTAGTGTCCTTCTTTGTCTCTGTTAGTCAGTGTTGGTTTGAAATGCACTTGATTTACAAAGAAGATAGCTACTTGTGCTTTTTGGGGGGTTCCTGTCGCATACAGCATTGTTTTCCTTTAACTTTCAGTCTATGAGTTTGTTTTTGAATTAAGTGTGTTTCTTGTATGCAGCAAATTGTTGGATCTTGCTTCTTGACACATTCTGCCAGTCTATTGCTTTTGATTGGTGAATTGAGACTGTTAACATTGATGGTTATAACTGATATGTATTGAATTATCATTGTCATGACTTTTTCTTTTTGTTAGATTCTTCCCCTTTGCCTTTAATTTCTTGTTGTGCCCAATGGATTCATTCTGCTTGGCATCCTGGCATTGTGATCCTCATTGTCTTTTCCTATTACATTGTCTAAAACTTTTTGTAGTGCTGATTTGGTATTCATGAAGTTCCTAAGGTGCTCTTTGTCATAAAAGTATGTTATTTCTCCATCGATTTTGAAAGATAGTTTTGCAGGGTACATCAATCAGGGTTGGGGGCAGTTTTCTTTTAGGGCTTGAAATATGTCACTCCAAGCTCTTCTTGCCTTGAGGGTTTGAGTTGAGAAGTCTGCTGTGTTTCTAATAGCCTTTCCTTTTTATGTGCCTTGTTTCTTTTCTCTAACTGCTTGTAGAATTTTGTTCTTCTGCTGGGTTTCTGGAATCTTAATTGTTTTATGCCTATGTGTAGATTTTTTTTGATCAAGGCTATTTGGAGTCCTCTATGCCTCATTTATGTGTATGTCAAGTTCTTTTCCCCTGCTTGGGAAGTTTTCTGCCATCTCTTCTGTGAAAAGTTTTTTATGTCATCTGCACCCTCTGCTGTTTCTTCATTGACTCTGATTAGTCTCATGTTACTCTTCTTTGCATCATCTTGCAGCTGTTGGATTGATTTCTCATGGTCCCTTACTATTTTAAAGAAATTTTTCTTTTCCTGTTCACTAATTGCAATCTTATCTTCTATATCTGAAATTCTGTCCTCACATTGGCTCATTCTGCTGTGTAAACTTTCAGTGGAGTTTTTCTTCTCCTGGAAATCTGTTTTCATCTGTTTTATGGATTCCATTTGTTTTCTATATTGGGATTCCATCATGTTTCTCAGCTCCTCTATTTTTTTTTTTAACCTGTGTCCTCTCTAGACTTATCAATCATGTCTTGCACTATGGGCACAATCTCTGCTGTTATGTGAGAAATTATTTCTGATTTCATTTTTTCCAGATCCTCTTTTGTTACCAGTTCAGGGAATCCACGTGGTTGAGTATCAGATTGTTTCATCTCATTTCCCTTTGGGGTTGCTTTAGGTGATCTGGAAGTCTGGTTTTGAGACTTGCTTATGTGTCTTCTCATTTCAATGGGGGAGGAGGGATGTGTGATGCTGTCGTCCTCTTGGCTCACCTCCTTGGCACTGGTGACAGCTCTGCTCTTCGGCACTGGGGCAGTGGTATGGTGGCCAGGAATGCTCCTTCTAGGCCCTGGGGGTGTCTCCTAGGGCAAGAATTTTTGATGTTGATATGGGTTGAGATGTTTCTCCAAAATTCATATTCTGGGGCCATAAACCCTGGCATCTCAGAAGGTTTCCGTATTTGTAACAAGGGTTCTTAAAGAATAATACAGTTAAAATGAGTTAATTAGAGCAGACCCTAATCTAATCTGATTGATGTCCATATAAATGGAGAAAAAGCACACAAAGAAGCCCAGCATGAGGATCATATAAAGGCAGGAAGAAGACAGCCATCTATGTGTCAAAGAAAGTGGAATCAGACACTCATCCTGCCAGCATCCTGAGCTTGGAATCTCTGCCTCCAGAACTGTGATGGAATAAGTTTGTGTTAATGATGTCACCCAGTCACCCATGGTAGTTGTTATGGCAGTCCTAGCAGACTAAATTGGGTGTCGTAGGGGCCAGGCCCACCGGATAAGGCTGTGAGGCTGGGCAGGAGTCCTCGGCAAGCCCTCAGCTACTGAGAGAAGGGTAGGGCCTGTGCTTGGCCACTGCGTGTGGCCTCTGAGCCCCTGGCAGATCTCTTGCCCTGTTGGAAAATATTCCTGGAGTGAATATTATCTTAGTCCATCATGCAACTTACTTCATGCAATGAATTAATTTCAATCTACGAAATGCAGAAGAAATTCACCAAGATCAACTCAAAGTCACAGGTATTTTGTAATTGACAATAATGATGATGACTTAATTCATATACAATAACTATTAATAAATACTACTGGTTTCTTTGCATGGCTGAACTCCCTGCCCTGATTGTAGGCTCATGGTGGGAGCAGACTACAGGAGTGTATCATATTTGTATGCTTTTCTGTTCATAAAAAAGTTCTCATTAGATAATGAGAAGAAACAGCAGCATAATCCAAACAAACAGTTCCCCTGCTCTGGCATCAGCACAAGGTCGTTTAATTAGGGCTCTGGGAGCCACTGTCAGACTCCCCTTTGACACACTGCCATCTGGTGGAGCCAGACCTATGGCTCAGTGTTCTCAGTTTGATGTTGTCTGTGTTTTGACATATGTTCTTCCTGGTTCCTGCTGACTTTCCTGACAGCTGCCCAAACGCCGGCGAGAGCATCATGCAGACTGAGGCCTTCACAAAATATTGAAGGAGGTGAAAGTTTTCTTTGGTTTCCTCCCCCTTTTTGTCTCAATGCTACTTGAAGCCTGACGCACCTCTTTTGGATGAAATCTCGAATTTTCGGCCCCAGATTAACATCTCTTTCCCCACCCCTCCTGATTCCTTTTATTTTCATGAAACTCACAGTTTATAAATTGCTTCTGAAACTCTTCTCCCATTTGATTCTCAAACAACTTTTTGGAGAATATTAATTTCATTCAAAAAAATTTTTCTTGAATATCCAGTGTACTCAGAGTGGGAAGGAGCGATGCAAAGATGAAAAGATGAGGCCAACATCCACTGGGCAAGGAGGGTTCACTGCTGTGGTATTCCTAGTGGCCCACAAAAATGTTGACAGAAGAAGAAAAAGAACCTTAGGTGGAATAAAGTGAAAGTCTTTATGCCAAGGCACATTTTTAAAACATAAATTTTAGTATATTCCTGGAGAAGTTTACAAATGCCAAGTTACCCAGCACCCACAAAAATCATAATAGAGCCCTAGAAAAGACAGAAATATAATTAGTCAGTCATATATACAAGTGAATATGGAGCCACTTGGGCATTGTGGTAGACATTTGTGATCCTAACACTCTGGGAGGCTGAGGCAGGAAGATAGCAAATTCAAGCCCATCTTGGGCAACTTACTGACTTAGGGAGACCCTGCCTGTGGAAGTGAGGGTGCAATGTGAAACTGGTTGGTGTTGGGATCTACCCAGGGGCTTGGTGAGCACACTTCTGGGTATGTGTGGGTGGGTCATAGAGATGTGACCTTGGGATCTACATCTGGTCCTTTACCCCTTCCTCTCTGGTACTATTCTCCTGCTCTGCTTCCTGTCACCATGAATTGAAAATCTCTGCTCTGCCATGCCCTTCTGCCATGATGTTCCTGCCTTGGAGCCACCCAACAGTGGATGAAATTCTCTGAAAAAGTGAGCCAAATTAAACGTCTCCTCCTTTAACTGGTGGGTGTTGGATATTGTGTCCAGCAATGGGAAAACTGACACATACACTGTCTCAAAAAAAAAAAAAAAAAAAAGGACTGGGGATGTAGCTCAGTGCAAAGACCATGGCTTTAATCCCTGGTGCTTAGAACATTCCTGGAAAAAAAACTGGAGTTGTGGTCAGTTCTGTGGTTCACAAATGCTGGGAGTGTCTAGTGAACTGGTGGTAAGGCCAGATGGAGATTCATTCCTCCAGGGGTAGCATGTGGTGGAGTTATAAGGAATTTCCTGGGAAAGAAATCATCCTAAGAAAAAGGAACAACCACAATGTGCTTGATCCTATAAGAAAACCCACTCATCCTCTTGATGGGAAAAGTGCTTTATTAGACATCTGTCTCTTAGATTTATTCTCGGCTAGTTTTATGGAAAATGAAAAAGTGCCCAGGTAAAGTGAACTTATCTGCAAGCTCTTGTGAGATTCCTTTAGAACTCATAGAGGCATTTTCAATAGCGGGCACCTTATAGGCAGGACTGCCAGCCTGGTGGTATGAAATTGTATCTCATTGTGGTTTTAATTTACTCTTCACTGATGACTAATGATGGTGAACCTCTTTTCATTGCTTCTTTGTCATCTCTACACCTTTTTGGAGAAACATCTATTCAGATCCTTTGCTTCTTTCTCTCATTCTTTTGCCTTTCTTTTTTTTTTTTCAGTGTTGGGATCAAACACAGGGCATTGTGCATGCTAGGCAAGCACTCTACCACTGAGCTACAGCCCTAGTCTTATTTTTTGTTGAATTATATTTCTTTTTATTATTAAATTGTAAGAGTTCTTTATGTATTCTGGATAAAAGTCCTTTATATTATTTGCACATTTCTTTTTCCATTCTTTGGTTATTTTAAAAAAATTTCTTGATAGTGTACACTGAACACAAAAGTTTAGAATTTTAATGAAATTCACATTTTCTTTTGCTGTATATGTTCTTGGTGTCATAGATAATTGTATTTTGACAAAACAAAAGTCCTGATGATTTAGTTCTATGTTTTCTTCTAAGATTTTTATGCCTTTCGCTCTAATATTTAGGATTTTGAGCTAATTTGGATTAATTTTTGTGTATGGAATGAGATAAGAGTCCAACTCTTGCCCTTAGATAATCTAGATTCTCAATTCTATTTTATTGGTCTATATGTTTATTCTTTTTTTCTTTTTTTTTGGTACCAGGGATCAAACACGGGTCCTTCCACTTGCATAGCAGGCAGAGGCACCACTGAGCTAAATCCCCGGCCCCTATATGTTTATTCTTTTCTAGTACCACACTATCTCTATTACTCTTTCCAAAGGTTGTCACCTTGATTGTCTTTGCGCTTCCCAAGAGATTGGTGGAGCATACTTCTGGGGGTGTGTGGATGGGTCATGGAAACATGACCTTGGGTACCAGTATGGTCCCTGGTCCCTTCCACTCTGGTGCTGTTCTCTTGCTCTGCTTCCTGGCCACCATGACCTGAACATCTGTACTCTGCCATACCCTTCCACCATGATGTTCCTCCCTTGGAACTAGCTGACCTTGGGCTGAACTCTTTGAAACTATGAGCCCAGCTAAATCTTTCCACCTTTAAATTGTGGGTGTCAGTTACTGTGTCCCAATAGTGGAAAAGCTGATTAGTATACTGCTGCTTTGGGTATTTGTAGTAATTTTTTTCCCTTGCTGTAGTGTGAATTGAATTCAAGTCCTCATGCAAACCAGGCAAACATTCTACGCTGACCTACATTCCCAGACCTGTTTTGCAAATTTTATGTTTATACAATGTCTCTTAAGCTCCGTGGGGAGTATTCAAACTTGTGATCCTTCTGCCTCATCTCTTAAGTAGCTAGATTTATGGGTGTGCACCACCATGCCTGGCTGTAAGTTTTGAAAGTGAGAAGTTTGAGTCCTACTGCTTTATTATTCTTTTTCAGAATTATTTTGGCTATTCTGTGTGCCTTGCAATTCCATATGAATTTTAGAATTATCTTGTCATTTTCTACAAAGGAAGTCAGTTGGGATTAGGACAGGAATCACATTGAATTGTAAATCAATTTTGGTAGTATTAGTATCTGAATAATTGATTGGGTATTTATAGCTATGGATTTTCCTCTAATTTGTGTTATAGTTGCATCCCATAACTTTTGATATGCTATTTCTTTTTGACCTATTTATTATTTGGGAATGTGTTTTTAAATATCTATTTATCTTTGAGTTTTCCAACGTTTTTTCTGATTGGTTCCTAATTTCATTCTATGTGGTCAGAGAACATATTTTGCATTGGTTTAGTATTTTAAACTTATTGAGGTTTATTAAAACAAACCTAGTATGTGTTCTACACTGGAGAATGTTTTGTGTGATCTTGAGAAGAATGTATGTGCTGTTTGTGGTGGTTTGAGGGTTCTATTGATGTTGTTAGGTCTAATGGTTTAGTGTTCAAATCAACTTCTACATGAGTCTTTTGTTTAGTTGTTCTATACATTATTGAAAGTGGCATACTAAGATTTCCAAAATATTGTTGAACTATTTTTTTCATCTTTTGTCAGATTTTGCTTTATGTATTTCAGTATGCTGTTAGTAGGAGCACATATCTTCCTGATAGATTGACCTTTTTATCACTATAAAATGTTCGTCTTTATGTTTGATAACATTATTTTGGTTTTTGTTTATAAGTCTACTTTGTATAAATATTTAAGCTTTCCTTTGGTTGTTTTGCATTTTAAATTTTTCCTTTAATTTTTAAAATCTTTTATTTGAATTCTTTTCTCTTTGCTTTTGTATACACTTTCCCCCTTTGATTTATTATAATGCATCTATGGAAACAAAGTGTAGCTCCTGTAAACACATAGTTAAACCATGTTTATCCACCCAGTCTGAAAAATCTCTCTTTTTATTGGATTGTCTAACCTGTTCAAATTTAACTTTATTATTATAAATGTTATTTTATTTTGTTATTATAAATTTAATTTATATCTGCCCTTATACTTTTTAAGTATGTTTTATATTTTTTCTTCCCTCTTTACTGTGTGGCATTTTTACTGCTTGGCACCAAGTGAATATTTTCTAATGTAGCATTACCATTTCTTTGGTGATTCTTTTACTGTACAGTGGTAACTTGGTTCACAAACTCAATTTTCTCCATGATTCTGGTCACAAACCGAATAGCCCAAACACTGAATCAAATTTTTCCATAAGGTCAACATTGATCCCAACCATTGAATTTGATTAGGTTTTAAACTAATTTGGTTTGTATCCAGAATCATGGAAAGAATTGAGTTTGTGAAGTGAGGTACAACTGTATTTTAGGGTTTTGAAAGCGGTCCACTAGGGTTTAGTATATACATCTTTTTTTTTTTTTTTTTTTGGTGCCAGAGACTGAACTCAGGTCCTTGAGCTTGTGTAGCAGGCTGCGAAACCACTGAACTAAATCCCTGGCCCCTAGCATATACATTTTAACATATCAGAATCTAGAGAAGACACTAATAAAAATCTAGTGGGGCTAAAGAGATGCAAAACATGAATGTCCAGCATGGAAAAGAATAGGAGTCCAAACAGAAAAAGGTCCAACCAGAAATCCAGGAGATTAAAAATACAATTGAAATTATGGGCAGCAGAAGCAACGAATATGAGAATAGTGTCAGATCTAGGGAACAGGGTTGTGGTAAATGATCAGTTAATGAGAAGTACCTTAAAAACATGAGAACATGGAAAATGGATCCAATGGCTGATAGATGACTCAAAGAAGACTAACATAGGAGTGACTGGAAATAATTAAAAATTAGGAGACAGCACAAAGGGCATAAAAACTCTGTTTACAGAAGTAATAGCAGAAAACTTTCCAGGCATGCAAAAAGAATTTAACATACAGATAAGTGAGGCATATATAGTCATGTTCAGAAAAAAAAAACATTCCAGGCTTCATCATAATTAAAATATCAGAAATCTGACACAAGTACATAATCTTAATGGCTACTAGAAAAGCAATTGGTCACCTAAAAAGGAAAACCCATCAGAATTATAAAAGATTTTTCAACACAATCCTTAAAGGCAAGAAAGTTGGAATAAAGTGTTCCACACTGTCTTATTCTCAGCAATTGGATTTCAAGCCAAAACTGATCAAAAGAGGAAAAAGACATTGCACGCTGGTTAACAGAACTATTCAACAGGAAGAGATAACAATTATAAACATACATGCACCAACTACAGTGGACACAACTTTATAAAACAAACACTAATAGACATGAAAGATTAAAAAAAGGACTTTATAATAATTTTGATCATGCCTTCTTTTCTCCTTTCTTGATCAAGAAAAGGTATTATTTTGACAATTAGGCTTAACATATTATGTTGTAGATTATTCATTGAACTATTACGTGTTTAGCTGCAACTTAAATTTATTTAGTATACCATCAATAGCTGATTAAAAAGAACCACATATTTCTAGTAAAAAAAAAAAATCACATTTGAACCAAACCTTTGAACAAATGGACTTAATAGATATATACAGAGTATATATACAACAACAGAATACACATTCTTTTCAGCAGCACATGGTAATTTCTCCAACATAGGCCACATACTAACTGATAAAACAAACCTAAGTAATTGAAAAATAGTCAAAATTTTACCATGCATATTATCAGGTCACAGAATAAGGAAACTAGAAATCCACAGCAAAAGAAACAACAGAAACTATGCAAACATATGGAAATTAAACAACACACTCTTGAATGATCAATGGGTCAGAGACCAAATTAACAAAGAAATAAAAAAAACCCAAAAACCCCCAAATTAACAAAAAAATAAGACAGTTCCTAAAATTAAATGTAATGCCACTGCAACATACCAGAACTCAAGGAATTCAATGAAAGCAGGGAAGTTTATAGTGAGGGAAGTTTGTAGCTATGAATGCCCACAGCAGAAAAACAGAACCAGCCCAAATAAATAACCTAATGATGGAGTTTACCGTCCTAGAAAAACAAGAACACTCCAAATCCAGAGCTTGTATAGGGAAGGAAATTATAAAGTTTAGAACAGAAATCAATGAGATGTAGATTTTTAAAAAATTAAGAATCAATGAATTGAAAAGCTGGTTCTTTGAAACAATAAACAAAATAGACAAAATAAACAAATACTTAGCCAATTTTACCAAAAAAGGAAAGAAAAGACATAAATTAATGCAATTAAAAATGAAAAAGGTGAAATCACAACAGATATCACCAAATCAGCCTTAGTTATTTTTCTCATTGCTGACACAAAATACCTGATACTCAAAGTTAAAGTAGAAAAGATTTATTTGACTCACAGTTTGTAGAGGTTCCAGTTCATAGTTGGCTGACTCCAAGCCAGGGTGGCATGGCAGACAAGCATTGCAGAAGAAAACAGTTCATGGTGCTCAGAAGGTAGCAAAGCAAGCAAGGGACCTTAGCAGCTTCTTTCTGCCTCTTTTATACTCTATCCAGGCTACCAGGATTAGGGTGGACTGGTTTAGTAATCACGCACCCTTAATTCCAGCAACATACACTCTAGATCTAGCCATGTCTGAAAAAGCCCCACCTATGACCACACTGAAGAAACATCTAGACACAAACCATAAACTAAATTAAACTAAACTAAACTATAGGTTGAGCTCTCCAATAAACATAGATGCAAAAACCCTTACCAAGATACCAGCAAAGAGAATGCAACAAATCATTAAAAAGATCATACAGCATGATTAAGTAGGCTTCATCCTAAGGAAGCAAAGAAGGTTCAACATGCAGAAATCAAGAAGTGTAATTTATCACACAAACAGAAGCACGGACAAAAATCACATGATCATCTCAATACATGCAGAAAAAACCTTTGACAAAATTAGTATCTATTAATGATAAAAAAAACCCTGAAGAAAATGGGTATTGAAGGTCTTTATCCCAACATGATAAAAGCCATTTGTGACCAACCTACTGCCAATATCATATTAAAAGGGGAAAAACTAAAAGCTTTCCCTGCAAACTCAGGCACAAGACAAGAATGTCAACTATCACATCTCCTGTTCAACATCATCCTCCAAACATCAGCCAGAACAATCAGGCAAGAGAAAAAAGTAAAAGCAACATATATAGGAAAGGATAAAGTCAAAATATTATTTGTAGGTGACATGATCGTTTACTTACAAGACCTAAGAAACTCCATCAATAGACTCCTAGGATTAATAACTAAATTCATCAATGTGGCAAGATATAAAATAAATACGCAAAATTCAATAGCAGTCCTATATACTAATAATGAAAAAGAAACTAGGAAAACAATAACATTTACAATAGCATCAAAAATTTAAATATTTAGGAATTAACCTAACCAAAAAATTGAAAGACCTCTACAATGAAAATTTGCATCACCCTGAAAAAGAAAATCAAGCAGGACATCAGAAAATGAACAGCTATCTCCTGTTCCTGGACAAGCAGAACTAATGTAATAAAAATGGTTATACTTCCAAATTCAGATTTAATGCAATACCAATCAAATTTCTAATGGCATTTTTCACAGATCTAGAGAAGACAATCCTAAAATTTATATGGAACAAGAAGAATCCCAGAATAGCAAAAGTAATCTTGGGTGACAAAAGCAAAGCAGGTGGCATCACAACCTCAGACTTGAAGTTTTACTATAAAGCATTGGTGATTAAAACAGCATGGGGCTGTGGATTTAGCTCAGTGGCACTGTGCCTGCCTGGCAAGTGCAAGGTCCTGAGTTTGATCTCCAGTACAAACACACACACACACACACACACACACACACACACACACACCCCAAAACAAAAACAAACAAACAAATAAAAACTCCCAGCAGGACACTGGTATGCAAACAGGCGTGTGGATGAATGGAACAGAATACAAGTAGAAACAACCCCAGGCACATTCAGCTATTTGATTTTTGACAAAGGAGCCAAAAAGATACACTGGAAGGAAGATAACCTCTTTAATAAATGGTGCTCACCGCCTGCCTGGCAAGCTCAAGGACCTGAGTTCAATCCCCAGTGCCAAAAAAAAAATTTTTTTTTTAATTAAAAAATTTTTAAAAATAATAAAAAAAAATGGTGCTGGCAAAATTGGATATCCACATGCAGAAGACTGAGTCTAGACCCATGTAGGTCACCATGTGCTACACTAAAATCAAAATGGAACAAAGATCTAAATGTTAAAATAGAAAGTACAACTCTTGAGGACACAGTTATAGGTAAAGACTTTTTGAACAGAACCCCAATGGCACATAAAATAATACTGAGAATCAACAAATGGGATATCAAATTAAAAAGTTTTTGCACAGCAAAGGAAATAACTAACAGGTAAGATACAATTGACAGAATGGAAATAATTTTTTTACAAGCTATTCCTTAGACAGAGGACCAAAATCTAGAATATATAAAGAACTCAAAAAAATTAGACGCCCCAAATAAAATCCAATAAAAACAGGCAACTAAAATCAATAGACACTTCTCAGAAAATGAAGTACAAATGACAGTAAATACATGAAAAATATTCAACATCACTGGGCATTAAAGAAATGCAAATTAAAACTACATTGAGATAGCATCTTGTTCCAGAAAAAATGGCTATCATCAAAAAAATCTAAAAACAATTGCTGAGGATGGGGTAAAAATGAACTCTTCTGCATTATTGATGGGAATGTAAACTAGTACAACCACTATGGAAATCAGGTGGAGATTCCTCAAAAATCTTAAAATAGAAATTCCATTTGACCCAAAGGAGTTAAAAATCTTCCCAAAAGAGTTAAAATCATCATATTACAGGGATACATGCATACCCATGTTTATAGCAGCACAATTTGTAATAGCTAAATCTTGGAAACAGTGTATATGTCTATCAACAGATGAATGGACAAGGAAAATGTGGCATTTATACACAATGGATACTTTGCCATAGAGAAAAATACACTTGAGGCATTCATAGGTAAATGAATGCAACTTGAGAATGTAATTGTGTTAGTTACTTTTCTCCTTGCTGAGACTAAATACCCGACACCCAAAGTTAGAGGGAAAGGGGTTTATTTGGCTCACAGTTAATAGAGATTTCAGTCCATAATCCGCTGGCTCTAAGACAGGGATGGCAAACAGGAATGGCAGAAGAGAAACAACATAGCTTGCACAAGGTAGCAAAAGCAAGAGAGAGCTTCACTGAGTCTTGCTGCCTCTTTCATCCTATCCAGACTACCAGGATTAGTGGAGTGCTACACCACTCACTCACATGTAGTGGTTTGGTAATCACATGCCCTTAATTCCAGCATCACACATTCCAGATTCAGTTACCTCTGACCGAATGCGACTTTGGGAGGACATCCAGACCCAAACCATAACAATAATGTTAAGTGAAATAAATCATATATACAAGCTCAAATATCACATTTTTTAAAAAATGAGAAACACAAAATACATAAAAATATACAAATAAAGAACAAATTGAAGAGATAAATAGGAAGTAAGGAAAAGCTCAAATACTTCCCCAAGTTTCTTATTCTGTTGTTTAAGAAATATTTTAATATATATGCTAATTTTTTTCATTTTTACTACTAGTTTCTCTTAGTTCATGGAAAAGAAAGTTTTGTGCTATTATCTGTCTTTTGTGAGAGAATCTTTTTCATCTCTCTTATATCCTGAGTAACTACTTTGAAGATAACGATAAATAGTGTGAAAGAAAAATCCAGCTTTTACTTGCTGAATTCCAGAAATGCACAGAAATGTGACTTTGTCTTAGTCATTTTCTCATTGCTGGGACAAAATACTTCACACCTATGAGTTAAAGAAGAAGGTTTATTTTAGCTCACAGTTTGTAAAAGTTTTAGTTCATGCTTGGCTGGCTCCAAGGCTGGGTGACATGGCAGAGGAGAAACAGTCCATGGCATGGTAGGGAGGAAGCAACAAGACTTCCTTCTTCTTTTCCTTTTCATTCCATCTAGGTTCCAAACCTATTGGTTGGTGCCACCCACACCCATGTGCATCTTCCCTCTTTAGAAAGTCCATCATTCACACTCAGAACTATGCTAAACCAATCAGAGCATTGAGCCAGTATCATCCATCCAAAATCCAGTCACTCCCAAAATCCCCACCTATGAGCACATGGGGCTTTGGTGGCTATCTAAATATAAGCCATAACAGACTTTTACATAGCTCTATTTTGTTTTCCCACTTTTTGGTGGTATTATTTCTATGCTTATTATATCTACCAATATTATAAATACAAAAATACATGTTATAATTATTACTTTACCAAGTGTGGTCTTTTCCTTAACTCAATGCAGTTTTACTTCCTCCTTGAAGAAATATATCATATATATGTTTAATCTTTTTTTCTTTCTTTCTTCTTGTTTCTTTCTTTTGTGGTGCTGAGACTGGAAACCAGAGCCTTGTGTATCCTAGCCAAGCACTATACCATTGGGTTACACCACAGCCCTACAGTTGTTTTTTAAATCAGTTAGGAGAAAAAATATTGTGCATTTAGATGCTCTTTTCTAAATCCATAATTACTAAATAAAAATACTATTTCTAATCTACTGTCACACAACACTTCTGACTGCAAAATGGAAGATTTTTCACAAGGAATTCTATGAGCCAGATGTGGTGATCAATGCCTGTAATCCCAACACTAAAGAGGCTGAGATAGGAAGATTACCATGATTTCTAGGCCAGCCTGGGCTACATAGTGAGTTCAAGGCCAGCCTGAACTACATAGCAAGACCCTGTCTCAAAAACAAAACAAAACAAAATTCTATAGTTCCCCTTGGACCCCAGCTAGGTGTCCTATAATTCAGTTTTGACATGGTCTAACTGGAGATAATACAGACTGAAAATTATGTGCTCCATCCTACAGGACTGCCTGTCCTACTTCAGACAGCCATTAAAGTCTAGACATTTGGTATTTATGAGCAACTAGTTATAAATCAGAAATTCCCATGACCCCCTTCTCAAGTTCAATAATTTGCTAGAATGGCTCACAGAACTCAAGAGTTCACTTAATATTACAGGTTAATTATAAAGGATCATTTAAAGAATACAAATGAACAGCCAGGCAGAAAGGTAAATGTAGGGCAAGATCCAGAATGGTCCTGAACACAGGAGCTCTGTCCCTGTGAAGTTGAGCTATACCACCCTCCCTCCCACCAGCACATGGGCTTCTTCACCAGCCAGAATACCTCTGAACACCATTGCTTAAAGTATTATAGAGACCTCATTATGTAGGCAAGTACAGATGATGGTATCCTTACACAAATCTAGGTAGCCCACTGTTCCCAGGTTATAAGCACATTACTGTACTGAACACTGTAGGCAGTGGTAACACACTGGTACATATTTCTGCACCTAAACATATCTAAACACAGAATAGTAAAAATATGGTATAAAATATAAAAATGCTATACCTTCACATGAATGGAGCTTGCAGGGCTCTCAGTTGCTCTGGCTGGGTCAGGAAGTGAGTGGTGAGTGACATAAAGATCTGGGACCTTATTGTACACTACAGTAGACTGTATAAACTCTATACTATGGCTACAATGAATTTATAAAAGATTAATTTTTTTAGTAATACATTGTCTTACTGTAACTTTTACTGTATAAACTTTTTAATTTTTAATTTTTTGATGCTTTGATAACACATAGCTTAAAACACATTGTACAACTGCACGAAATATTTTCCTTCTTTCTATCCTTAGTCCATAAGTTTTTGTACTTTAAAAGTATTTCATCTTTTGGGCCAGGGATTTAGCTCAGTGGTGCCATTGCCTGCCTTGCAAGCACAAGGTCCTGAGTTCGATCCCCCGTATATAAAAAAAAGTATTTCATTTTTTATACTTTTTTGGGTAAAAAACAAGGCACAAATACACATATTAGCCTAGGCCTCTACCGTGTTAGGTTCATCAATATTCTGTTTTCTATCTCCTCATCATGTCCCACTGGAAGGTCATCCAGCACATGGAGCTGTCACCTCTCATGATAGCAATGATGTATGGGCTCATCCTGAAGAGTTGCCTGGGGCTTTTTTCTCCTTAAGAGGAAATGTAACTCTTTTCAGCCATACGTTAGAGTTCGGATCTTGAATGTCGCATAAAGTCCATGTATTTCAGGGCTTGGTCTCCAGCCCATGGTGCTATTAAGGAGGTGTTGGAGCCTTTAAGAGGTGAAGCCTAGTTGAGGAAAGTTAGGTCACTGACGACATGTCTTTGAAGGGGATATTGGGACATGGCTTCTTCTTTCCTCTCTTTTGTGGCCAGAGTGAGACAAGTGGTTTCCTTCCCCTACATGCATCTACTATGATATACTCCCATGCCACAAGCCCAAAAGCATTGGGGTCAATTGTGTATATGGACTGAAACCATGGCCCAAAATAAACCTTTTCTTTTTTTAACTTCATTTACTCAGGTTTTGGTCACAGCGGCAGAAAGCTGACTGACACATATATCCATGGTGTTTTGTTTTTATTTATTTTGGTTTGTTTTTCTTTTCTGCATTATATATTTGCTTGTAAGCAGATAGTGCACCTTGAATATTTATCTCTATTAATGTTTTTCTTTTTTGATAAGATTGGCTAAAGGTTTGTCAATTTTATTTAATCTTTCAAAGAACCAACTCTTTGAGTCATTGATTCTTTGTATTGTTTTCTTTGTCTCAATTGCATTACTTTCTACTCTGATCTTTATAATTCCCTTCCTCATACACACTTTGTGTTTAACTTGCTCATTTTTTCCCTAGAAGCTTGAGATTCAATACTGTTATTTATTTGAGCTTCCTCTGTGTCTCTGATGTGGGAATTCACTGCTATAAATTTCCCTCGTAGGCTGCTTTCATTGAAACTCACAAGTTCTGATATGTCATATTGGCATTATTGTTTAATTGTAGAAACTGTCTAATTTCTTCTTTAATTTTGTCTGTGATGCATTGGTTGTTCAGGAGGTTGTTATTTAATTTTTATGCATTTATGTAGTTTTGTGATTTCTTTTGCCATTGATTTCCAATTTCATTGCATTGTACCTGATAATATGCATGGGACAATTTCAATTCCTCTGGATTTACTTAAGCATGTTCTATGGGTTAGTATGTGGTCTATTTTGGAGAAAGTCCCATGTGCTGCTGAGAAGAATGTGTATTCTGTTGTTGTTGGGTGGAACACTCTGTAGATGTCTACTAAGTCCATTTGTTCAAAGGTTTTGTTCAGTTCTGATATTTCTGGTGATTTTTTAATCTAGTTGATCTATTTGTGACAGTAGGGTATTGAGGTCTCCCACTACAATTGTATTAGTGCTTATCTGATTTTTTATATCCTTTAGTGTTTGTTTTATATAGCCAGATGCATGGGTATTTGGTCCATATATATTTATCATTGTTATCTCTTCCTCTTGGATTGTCCTCTTAACAAGTATGTAGTGATCTTCTGTGTCTCTTCTGTTGAGTCCTGGCTTGAAATCCACTTTGTTTGCAAATAGAATAGCTATCCTGCTTTTTTCTGGATTCCTGCCACATGGAGTATTGTTTTACATACTTTGACTTTCAGTCTATGAATTTCTTTTTGAGTTAAAATGTGTCTCACGTATGTGTAATATTGTTGGATCTTATATCTTGATCCATTCTGTTAATCTGTGTCTTTTGGTCAGCGAATTGAGATCATTTACATTGAGGGTTATAACTGATATGCACTAACATCCTTGTCATATTATTTTCCTGTTGTTGGTTCCCTTTTGTCCCCTTCTGTTTAATTGCTTGACTTGTCTGGAGGATTCATTTTATTGGGGTTCTTGGAGTTGTCTTCATTGTCTTTTTCTAGAATATCCTTCAGAACTTTTTGGAGTGCTGGTTTGGTAGTCATGAATTTATTCAGGTGTTTTTTTTTTTATCATGGAAGTATTTTATTTCTCCATCAATTTCTAAAGATAATTTTGTAAAGTAATCAATTTAGGTTACAGATTGTTTTCTTTTAGGGCTTGAAATACCTCATTCCAAGCTCTCCTTAATTTAAGGGTTTCTGTTGAGAAGTATGCTGTGATTCTGATGGGCTTTCCTATATAGGTGATTTGTTTCCTTTCTATAACAGCTTTTAATATTCTGCTCTTGTGTTGAATTTCTGGGATCTTGACTATGATATGCCTTGGTGTAGTTTTTTTCTGATCATGGCTAATTGGAGTTCTGTATGCCTCAATTATCTGTATGTCATATCCTTTTTCTGCGCTTGCAAAGTTTTCTGTTATTATACTGTGAACAGGTTTTATGTCTTTTGTGCTATCTTCTGATTTGTATATTATTACAATTAATTTTATGTTGTTATTCTTCTTTGCATCATCCAGCAACTGTTGGGTTGATTTTTCAAGGTCCCTTGCTATTTTTAAGAAGTCTTTCATTTGATGATTGCTAACCATAAACCTGTGTTCTAGATCTGATAGTCTATCATCACATTGGATGATTCTGCTGTGCATACTTTTAATAGAATTTTTAATCTCCTGAATACCTGTTTGAATCTGTTTTATGGAATCCAGTTCTTTCCTATGTTATACATTCATAGTTTCTATCATTTTCCTATGTTCCTCTTTTTTTTGTTTGTTTTTTGTTTTGTTTTTGGTACCGGGGATTGAACTTGGGTCCTTGCGCTTGTGAGGCAGGTGGCGGAACCACTGAGCTAAATCCCCGGCCCCTCCTCTTTTTTTTTTTTTTTAAATCTATATCTACTCTAGATACCCTAGCCACATCCTTTATTATGGTCTTCATCTCCTTAGTTAACTGTGTAATTATTTTGGATTTGTTTTTTTTTCTCTAATGACTCATTCATATGCTGTTACTTCTGCTGCTACTATTTCAGAAAGTTCAATTTTTAATTTCTTCCAACTCAACGTCCCTGGATTTGCCTTGGTAAGCTGGATGTTTGGGGTTGCATCTTGCTTCCATGTCTTCTCATTTCAATGGTAAGTAGCTTTATTTCTAGCACTGAGACCTCTTTAGGAAATGATTAATTTTCACAGATATCTTATAAGTGTAGCTGGATTTGGCTTTTGAGTCTGTCCCAAGATACTGCCTCTTCAATTTATTAGGGATGAGAGGTTGCTGCCAGTTTGACCTAGCACCCAGCTCTTTGATACTGGACTATGGTATTGTTTATGACCCCCAGATAATCTTGGTATTGGCATACAAGGAAGAACAACTGATCACAACAAACTTGGCTAATGTAGTACAATTAGTAATAACAGTAGCATCAAGCACAGTCTAGAAAATGACAAAGTGTAGTAAGTATTAATTTTCCACCTTTAACCATAGGTACAAGATTTATAGTATATAACAAAATCTAAAACAAATCAGAAAATTAAATAACCTTTTTTTTTTTTTGGTACTGGGGATCGAACTCAGGTCCTTGCACTTGCGCAGCAGGCGGTGAAACCATTGAGCTAAATCCCCGGCCTAAATAACCCTTAATAAAGTTATTTTACCCTCAGGGGAGATTATTTAAAAGGCTCAAGAGGAAAAAATAGTGAAAGAAAAGAAGAAAAAGAGATTTTGGAGCATGGCTGAAGAATAAAAGAAGATTACCCAGGCTTTGGGAAACTGGTGAAGAAGACAGGAGGGAAAGAAAGAAGGAAAAAGCAAAAACAAGAACTAAACAAAATTAAAGCAATGTTCACACTTATGAAAAAAAAAAAACAATGAAGAAAAAAAGACAACCAAAAGCAAAGAGAGCATAAAAAGACTTCTCTGTGATTTTAAGCCTGTAGTTATTTTCTGGCACTTACAGTTTTGTAATACTGTCCAATTCATGGTGTATCTCCAATGTCAAAGATAGACAAAGGAGGCAGACAGAGTCCAGATCCATGTTGGATGATCCCAGCAAGCCTGCAGTAGGATTAGGGCAGAGTAATGGATAATCTCAGCAATCCTGCAATAGGGATAGGCCAGGGTGCTGATTCTGGTGCTTTCAACTTCACAGAAATTCAGGCTCATTCTGGTCTCCGGTTTTGGGATTGGGAGGCTGAATTGTTTAGCCTACAACTCTCTGAGTGTCTCTTGCTTGCCTGACCTTGGCTCTCTGACTCTAGGTGTCTCCCAGTGTTGTACTTCACAGTTTCTGGAACCCCTGAGAGGGACCCAACCCATGGTTGCTCTGAGCTCTGATTCAGCTGGCCCCTCTCTAAAATGACATCTGGTCAAGCTCCTTCTCCTAGGGACACTTGGACTGGAATCATTCACCAAGTTTCATAGTTCACAGCATGCACTGCTCTGTTCCACTGGTGCATTTCTCTTTAGGGAAATAGAGCCTTCTGGAGTCACGCACTAGGGAGGCATCTGGGGTCACCTGTCTTCACTGTGTCTGTAGTTTTGAGCCTCTTCTCTCATGCTGGGAGCCAGAAGTCACTGAGAAAGTACAGTTTGTCACTTCCCTTTTCTCCATAGAGCTCTGTCTCTTCTCTTTCCCTGTGGCCTCCCATTCTCCCTTCAGACACTTCCTGGCTCTCAGGAATCCATCTCCCTCCTTCCTTCTTCCCCAGGTTGTTATATTCCAATGTCTGAATTCTAAATATTGGAGAGGATGACCTGATGCTGCTTACTGCCTCACACAACCTTATTAACCACTTTTTCTGCCATTAAGGTTCAAGGAACAGATAGTTGGATTCACCTCTCCAGGGTAAAACCTAAGGTTCCTGAGATATCAGAAGATAAAGAAGAAGGACAACCAACTTCATACACCTGTGAACCACTAGATGACCTCAAGTTTCTTTTCAGAAAATACCAATCACTTTGCTGAACCAGATAAGTAAAATATTTTGCTTTCTCTATGTAAATTTTATGACTAGTCTTGCTACTGTCTTTACTACACTTAAGGTCTCTGTCTCAAGTTATAACATAACTGCTTTGGTTTTTTTTTGTTTCTTTGGGATCTTCCTGTATTATTAAAAAACTGCTTCTAATAGAGATAATAAACAGTGATTACTTACACGAGACCTTAAAGCTAATTACATCTTTCTTCTATCATCAGTAGCCACCTAAGAACTTGACAGACCCTGTCAAGAAATTTGCCCAGAGTATTGCAGTCCTTCAAGACCAGATAGAATGGAAGATAGAATTGATGGTCATGACCATATACTTAGAGATACCTTAAAAACAACAAGAGAATATGAAAAAATGGATTCAATAGCTGCTAGATGATGCAAAGTAGACTAATCTAAGTTTAATTTGGATTAGTGAAAAATCAAAAGACAGCACAAAGGGCATAAGAAACCTGTTTACAAAAATAATATTGAAAACTTTGCAAATATAGGGAAAGATTTTAACATGAACATAAGTGAAGCATACAAAACCCTAAATAGCCATGATCAAAAAAGGGCATCTCCACAACACATGATAGTCAAAATCTCAGAAGGCCAGCACAAGGACAGCCTCTTAAAAGCTGTTAGAAAAAAGCAACAAATCACTTACAAAGGTAAACCCATTAGAATTAAGCAGACTTCCTAACACAAACCTTAGCATGTTAATGATGGGGCAGTAATTTACATGTCTTACTACTGGGCAGCTCTGATTTGAATTCCATCATCTGAAGTTAAATAGCCAACCACCACTAGTTGAAGCTGCTCAATGGGTTATTCATGTATGTATCACCAGTGGTACAAGCTGGAAGAAATGTATTAAAGAGCAGGAGGGCTTGGGGTGAAGTGTTTCAGGACCTAAAAGACAACAGCTTTCAATGCAGACTGATATATCCTGCAAAGCTATCTTTCAAAATTGGTGGACAATTGTGCATGGTGGTGCATGCCTCTAATACCAGCATTCAGCAGGCTGAGGCAGGAGAATTGCTGATAGTTCAAGGCCAACCTGGACTGCATAGTGAGACCCTGTTTCAAAATAGCAACAACAATAGAATTGTTGGGGAAATAAGATTTTTCCATGACAAAGAGTAATTTAAGATATTGATGACCACCAAATCAGCACTCCACTAAATTACCAAGTGTTCTATAAAGAGACAATGAAACCAACAATTCAAAAAAAAAATCTAAAAGAATGATTACACCAGGCAGGGTGAGCAGTTAAGTGGGGTGGTAGTAGTGGTGGTGGCAGAGCAACAAGAAAATAAAGCCATGGCAAGAACATGTCAATAACTTTCAGTAATAACTCTCAATGTGAATGGTCTCAGTTCCCCAGTTAAAAGACAGATTTGTAGACTGGATCAAAAACAAACAAACAAACAAAAAAACTCAACAGTATGCTGTGTACAAGAAACACAGTTAATCCAAAAGACACTCATAGACTAAAAATCAAAGGATGGAAAACAATATTGCATGCAATGGAAACCCAAAATCAAGCAGGGGAAGCTATCTTTTTTTTTTCTTTTTGGTACTGGGTGTTGAACTTGGGACCTTGCACTTGTAAGGCAGGTGGCCGCACCACTGAGCTAAATCTCCAGCCCAGGTGTAGCTATCTTATTTTCCAACAAAGGGGACTTTAACCCAAATCTGATCAGAAGAGGCAATGAAGGTCTTTACATTTTGATTAAGGGAACAACTCAATAGAAAGAGATAAAAATTATAAATATATCTACTGAACAGTGGCACACCCAACATCATAAAATAAACACTACTGGACATAAAATACCAGATAAACATCAATACAATTATAGTAGGGGACCTCAATACCCCACAGTTACAAATAGATCAACTAGTCAACAAATCAACAGGGAAGTACTGGTGGCAAAAAAAAGGAAATTATAAAAATCAGAGCACAAATTAATGAAATTGAAAGAAAAATACAGACTCAATGAATTCATGAGTTGCTTGTTGGAAAGACTAAATAAAATAGACAAATCCTTAGCCAATTTTACCCCAGAAAGGAAAGAAAAGATTCAAATCAGTGCAGTTAGAAATGAAAAGAGTGAAATCGCAACAGACACCACCAAAATCCAGAAGTTTTAACAACTACATAACAAATCAGCAAATTCATAAGAGATGGAGCCTAAATAAATGAGAATTATCAAAACTGAACTAAGAAGATTTAAAAATCCAGAATAATCTAATTGCAGGCAATGAAGTTGAAGCAGTAATAAAAAAACTTCCGTCCAAAGAAAAGCCCAGGACCTGATGAATTTACTGCTGGATTCTACAAGATCTTCAGGGTAGATCTAACACCAATACCATTCAAACTCTTTAATGCATTTGAAAGGGAAAGCATATTCCCAAATCATTCCTGGAAGCTAGTATTACCCTGATTCCAAAACCAGACAAGTATCCAACTAAAAAAGAGAACTATAGGCCAATTACTTTAATGAATATAAATGCAAAGATATTTAATAGGCAAATAGAATGCAACAAATCTTCAAATGGTCATACATCATAATCAAATAGCCCTTATCCCAGATAAGCAAGATTGGCTCAACATATCCAAATCAATAAATGTAATACATGGCAAAAATAAAAGCAAGAAAAAAAATCAAATGATTATCTCAGTAGATGCAAAAAAAAAAAAAAAAAAAGCCTGTGACAAAATCCAAGATTCACTATAAAAGCCCTAAAAGAAATAGGGATAGAAGGGCCTTGTCTCTAATAAAAGCCATTTATGGCAAACCTACTGCCAGCATAATATTGAATGGGAAATAGCTGAAAGCTTTCCCTCTAAAATCAGGAATTAGACAAAGATGCTCACTAGCTTTTCTCCTGTTCAATATAGTACTCAAATCATTAGCCAGAACAATCAGCCAAGAAAAAGAAATACAAGAGGTAGGTACAGGAATAGAAGTCAAATTATCATTATTTGCAGAAAGCATGATCATTTACATAAAAGACCCAAAATAATTCACCAACAGACTCTTACAATTAATAACCAACTTTGGTAATGTAGCAGGATACAAAATCAACACACAAAAATCAATAGCATTCCTATACACAAATAAAAAACAACTGTAAAAGTGAAATTAAATATTTAGGAATTAACCTAAGGAAGTGAAAGACCTCTACAACTACAATGCTCTGAAAAAGGAGATCGATAAGGACAATAGAAAATGGAAAGACATTCTCTATTCCTGGATAGATGGAACCAATATTGTCAAAACAGCCATACTTCCAAAACTTCCAATAAATTTAACAAATGAAACCCGCAAGAAAGGAGATGTTGATGTTTTTCAAGGCATAAATTTGACATGTCAGAATATGACAAACAACAATACCGAGTGTCAATAAAATTTAAAGGAAATGTACAGTTATAAAATAAGTAAACAATTTTCAAGTGTGCAAAACTAGTCAAGAAAGTGCTATATGTATACCTGTTTTTCAAATATTTGTTTCAAAACCTTTCAGTTAAAGGCGAAAAAAAGGGAGAAAGTATAAAAGTAAAAATGTAAAGAACATATAAAACATACTTTATTAACTTACTGTAGATCCTTGTGATGTCACTGCCTGATCAGAGGCCTATTTAGCTACTGTTCTCGTGTGACCAGATACAACACAGCTGCTGGAGGTAAACTTGATGTAACACCACAGAGGCTATCATATCCTGAACCACAGTGAGATGCTTCAAGTATACTGTGGGTCTGTGTAACATGATTGCCTAGAATTTCAGGTACATAACTTAATAAACCTTGTAGGATCACCTTTATTAGTCAATATTTAAAAGTAATTGTTAAAGAAATAAAAAATATTTAAATTCATGAAACTAAATCTTATCATTGCCAAAATGTAAGAAATTATTGTAATGTGTAAATCCTGATGGTAATATGTTAGAAAATGAAGTTGGTTTATTAGTATATTTGTCTTGTGATACTGAAGTTAGATGACTAAAAATACACCTGTGGTCTCTTCTTCACCTCCTATTTTAGTGAACCATACTGCACCTCCTTTCAGCCTTTGACGGTTTTCACAGATTTCATGCTTTGTGATCGGTGAAGGCCTTTGTATGTGTTGCTTGTTGTTTTTTGTTTTTGTGGGGATCGAACTTGGGTCCTTGTGCTTGCATGGCAGGCAGCGAAACCACTGAGCTAAATCCCCAGCCCTGGCAAAGGCCTTTGTGTGTTAACATCTCATCACCTGAATATGGCCCATCTGCTTCTTCATCTGTTTTCTCTTCTCCATCTTTCAGTGGAATTCCATAAGCTGCTGATTCACTGGGGCTGGCTTGCTCTTCTTTCTTGCTTCTGTAAAGGCTGATACGGTCTTTGCCCTACAGGCCTATCAACTTGGATAGCTGTTAAGTCATGCAGACTGAAGCTTCTTAAACATTCAGTTATTGCTCCTTGGCTCTTCACTGCTGCAGTGACAGCAGCAGTAGCTGCTAGGTTTAAACCTTGTCGCCCAAAGTTTACTGGTAAATCTCTTGAAGAAATAGACATAGGCAAGGGCTTTCTGAACAGAACCTCAATTGCACAAGAAACATCAAGAATCAACAAATAGAATCATATCAAGTTAGAAATCTTCTGCATGGTAAAGGAAACAACCAACAGAATGAAGTGACAACCTACAAAATGGGAAAAAAATTTGCCAGCTACTCCTTGGACAGAGAGCTAATATCTAGTATAAATGAGGAACTAAAAAATAACAGAGCCCCCAAATAAAAGAGACAATTAAAAAAATAGGCAACTGAAATGAAGAGACAGTTCTCAGAAGGAGAATTACAGATGGCCAATAAGCAGATGGAAAAAAAGATGCATCATTTCTGGCCATTACAAAAATGCAAATCTAAAACAATATTGAAATTTTGTCTTATTCCAGAAAGAAGAGCTATCATCAAGAAATCAAATAATAATACATGCTGGCTACACTGCTAAAGAAAGAAGAACTTTTCTATATTGTTGGTGGAAATATAAACTAATACAACCAATATTGAAATCATTATGGACATTCTTCAAAAACTAAAACTAGAAATTCCATTTAATCCAGGTATTCCTCTTATAGATATCTTCCCAAAGGAGTTAAATCATCATAATACAGTGATACATGTATACTCATGTTTACAGCAGCATAACTCAGAATAGCTACATCTTGGAAGTCACCTATATGTTCATCTGTTGATGAACTGATAAAGGAAATGTGTTATTTACACACAATGGAGTACTACTCTGCCATGAAGAAGAATAAATTTGAAGTATTTGTAGGAAAATGTATGGACTTGAGATCATAATGTTAAGTGAAATAAATCAGACACACAAGCTTAAATATCACATGATTTCTCTTATATAAGAAACCCAAAATATAAATAAAGGGGAAGAACATAAGGTAGATAACAGGAAACAGGGAGATAGATCTTTTACAAAAGGGAAGGGGACCAAGAGATGGAGGGAAGGGGAAGGGATAGGAGGGGAAGAGAATGAAAAAAAAAGAATTAAAATGTGTTATGCTCATGATGAATATAATCATTATGTACTGCAAACAGCTATGAATACAAATTTTAAAAAATTCTTTTAAGTTCTGGGTATGTAGCTCATTGAAAAGTCCCTGGGTTCATTCCCTAGTAAAGAAAAATAAAAAAGACAACCCATCAAATGGGAAAAATATATGCATGTGTCATGTGTCTGATAAGAAACTAGTATACAAAATAGATAATTCAATAATAAAAAGAGAACAAAATTTAAAAATGGGCAAAGGATTTGAATGAACCTTATCTCCAAAGACTTATAATCCTCCTGCCTCCACTTCCCTTAGTGCTGGGATTACAGGTATGTGCCACCACACTTGGCTACTCTTCTTGTTTTTATGTGGAGACTCAGAAAGGGTAAGAAATAATATTGTCACTATGTACCATCTTCCAAGTTTTGATGCTGTCGGTTTTGATTTTGCATTTTTCATTTCTAATTGCATTGATGTGAATTTTCACTCTGTTTTGGTAAGTTTGGCTAAGGGTTTTATCTGCTATGGTTATTCTTTCAAAGAACCGGATCTTCCATTTCAGTCTCAATTTCCCTAATGTCTGCTCTGGTCTTTATGATTTCCCTCCTTAATTTTGGTTTGAGCTTGGATTGTTTTTATTTCTCAAGTATCTTGAGGTTCCCCATTAGCTTGTTTATTTGAGCTCACTCTGTTTTACTAATGTGAGTACTGATTGCAATGAATGAGCTTTCCTCTTAGGACTGTTTTCATTGTGTCCCATAGGTTTCAGTGTGTTGTACTGGCATTGTGGTTTGCTTCCAAAAATCCTTTAATTTCTTCCTTGATTTCTTTTGTGACTCACTGAGTGTTCAAAAGTGTGTTATTAAATTTTTAGATGTTTCTAAATTTTCTGTGGTTTCTTCTGTTGTTGATTTCTAGTCTCATTGCACCATGGTTTGATAGTAAATATGGTGTGATTTTGATTCTTTTATATTTATTTAAGCAGGTTTTGTTCACTAGAGTGGGATCACCCACTATTATTGTGTTAGTGTTTATTTGATCTGTATGTCCAGCAGTGTTTGTTTTATGAAGATAAATGCGCCAGTATTTAGTGCATATATATTCACAAATGCTATCTTTTCTTGTTGTAGTACTCCTTTAACTAGTATGTAATGACCTTCTTTGTCTCTTCTGATGAGTTGTTGCTTGATGTTTACTTTGTCTGAGAGTAAAATTTCTATCTCTGCTCATTTTCAGGGTCTTGGGTTAGGAACCACCCCACCCCTCAGCATGATGGCAGACTGCAGGCAGGTTCACTAGCAGATGAAGGGCCATGGAGGGGAGCGGGGTGCACTCCTGCTCTGGTGAGGGCTCTCAGGAAACTGCCATTGTTTACATACCAGTGGAGGTTCTTCAGAAGATGCCAAAAGCGAGTGGAATTGTGGGAAATCAGTGATTCACTCTCAAGCGCCTATAGGAACCATCTTGCCTGTTTGTCTCTTTATCTTCTCTCTGCCTGGGGTATGGGGATTTCTTCGCTCTTGGTGAGCACTGGTGAGAATGCCACCAAGCTTCAGCATTTCTCGGTGTTTGGAGGAGGAGTGGTGGTGTGGAGGGCCTAGTATATGCAGAGTCTAATTCAGCATCCACGGCACTCATTCATTCATTCCTTTCCCCAGGCTATTAAGACTCCTCTCTTAATCGATGTTCCTAGGAGGGACAATGATTGGAGTGTTGTGAACTAGGCTTAGTGGCTGTGCTTTCCCCTCCAATACTCCAGTTATTAGATTTGTTCTACAGGCATCATCTTTTTAATTAATTTTCTGATTCACTGTATGAAACCCTCACCTACTACAGGGTACCTGTGGCCTCAGGGAATCCACTGATCACCTCTGACATGACATTCCTCCTCTAGTCAGCCATGTTGGAGTCTTTTGATTTAGGGTTTTTTGTTGTTGTTCTTTTAGATTGTTTGGCTCTTTGATTTTTTAATTCTGTTTTTCTTTTCTTCTTGTTGTTGGTCTGTTTTTCTGTTACTTTTATCTAGTTCTATTTACACTTGTAAAATTCTTCAACAGATTTTTAAAACTTCACTTTTGTCTCCTCTTCATCTTGGTTTTCTTCTTTTTTGAAAACAATGTACATTTCTTTCACTTTTCTCATTTCTCACCACCTCCATTTTTTTGTTATTACTGCAGGGGCAGGGGTTTATAGACAAGAAAAATAGAATAAAAGCCTCATTAGGTCTTCTGACTAATCCTGGCTAGAAAGAGTTAAAACTTTACTCGAAAAATTCCTCTGGGAATAATTTAAGGGTGGGAGTAGACAAAGAGAAAAACTGGATAAAAAAGACACAAAATAGTACAGGTGGCATTAGAGACTTACCAGAGTGAGGGAGCACAAAGAGAGCACAAAGACAGCCCAAGTACACAAATGATAAGCCACCCTCACCTCCAATAGAATCACCATATAAATATAGAATACAGGAACTTCTGGGAAGATGGTAGAACAGTAAGCAGCAATAAATCAACCTCCCCAAGATTTGGAATCCAGACAGTGGAAAATAACAAAGTGGGGAAGAAAAGGAGAGAGGTGGGTCCTCAGGACCCAGGAAGGGTCTGAAGGGAAAATTGGAGCCCACAGAGAAAGTGAAGAGACAGACCTCAATGCAGAAAAAGAGGGGGCAATCTACAGTTTCTCCCCAGCTCCTGGACTCACAATTTGAGACAGAGGAAAGAATCTAGAGAGACACAGTGAAAACAGGTGACTCCAGAGGCTTCCGGGGGGAACAATCCTGTGGAATGGAACAGTGAATGCTGGGCACTAAAACAGCTAGTGAGTAACTCCAGTACAAGTGACTTCTGTGTCCTCTGGAGAGGGTACTTGATCAGATGCTAGTTTAAGGGAGGGGCTAGCTGATCTTGGGACTTGACACAGGCATAGGTTGGCTTCATCTCAGGGCTCTCAGTGTTGAAATCCCACAGTGATTGGATGAGGAACAACTGCAGGAGACATTCAGGGCAAAGTAGTTGTGGTCAGGCTGGCAAGAGACACTCAGAGTGTTGTAGGCTGAATGAATCAGGCCTGACGTCCATGACCAGAAGCCAGGATCAGCCTAAACTTTGTGGATTTGAAAGTACCAGAACCAGCACCATTCCCTAATCCTACCACAGGCTTTCTGAGATTATGCAGCATAGATATGGGCTCTGACTGCCTTTTTTGTCCACCAGCAAGAGCAGAGTCATGCCCTGAATGTGCACTATCATAAAACTGTAGACCCCAGAAGATAAACACAGGATTGAAATTGCAGAGAAATTATTTTCTATGCTTTTGATTTTTTTTTGAGACAGGATCTCCCTATATAGCTCAGGCAGGCCTCAAATTCACAATGTAGCCCAGGCTGGACTTGAACTCAAAGTGATCCTCCTGCCTCAACATCCCAAGTTCTGGGATTACAGGGGTGTGCCACCATGCCCACCTTTATGGTTTTGGTCTTTAAATTTTTGGTGAGTATAAACTTTGTATATAGTTTTTTGTTTTGGTTCATTTGTGTTTTTGTTGTTTTCCTTCTTTCTTTTCCTCCTCTCTTATTCACCACTTTCACAAGGCTTGGGCAATCTTCCTTTGTCCTTCAACCTTGCTCCTAATCTCATTCTTTTCTTTTTCTGTTTTTCCTCTTATCCCTTTAAAATTTTTCCCCCTTAGGTAAAAGCACTTTATTGAAAGAATATTTATGTATACAATTGTCTGATGTATCTTAGATATTGTTATATATGTACAAATCTTGTACCTATGGTTAAAGTTGGCAAATTATTATTATTTTTTAATATGTTTTTATTGGTACATTTTAGGTGCACAATATAATGACATTCATCATTGGAGATATGCACCTTTACACACTCTCTTGGTTCTTATTTTTCCCCCTTCCCCTGCTCTCCCTTCAACCCCTCCATCCCTCCTTATTTACAAAGACTTTGTTTCCATTTTTTCATTTTCTCATATTAATTCCATTCCTTTGTTTCCTTTGCCCTACCCCTCCCACTTCCCCTTCCCCTTTGCCCATTTTCTTCCTATTTCACATTATCTATTATACCTTTTAGTCCTTATTTACACATTCAGTTTTTCACACTAGAGAAACTATTTGGTGTTTACACATGTGTGTCCTATTTATTTCACTTTAGAGTATTGACTCAGTGTGCATCCATTTAGCAATAAATGTCTCTAATTTCTCATTTTTGATGGCTGAGTAGTACTCCATTTTATTAAAAAAACCACATTTTCTTTATCCAGTCTCCAGTTGATGGGCATTTGGGCTGTTTCCAAGTTTTAGCTATTACAAACTGCACTGCTATGAACATGGGTGCACATATATCACTGTGGTATGATTATTTTAATTCTTTGGGAAAGATAACCAGCAAGGGAATAGCGGGGTCAAATGGGACTTCCAGTCCTAGTTCTTTGAGGTATCTCCATACTGATTTCCACAGTGGTTGCACGAGTCTACACTCCCACCAGCAGTGGAGCAGGGTTCCTCTTTCCCCAGGGCCCCGCCAGCATTTGTTATTGGTTGATTTCATGATAGCAGCCATTCTTTCTGGAGTAAAGTGGAATATCAGCATTGTTTTCATTTGCATCTCTCGAATGACCAGTGATGTTGAACATTTTTTTATATGTTTATTTGTCATGTCTACTTCTTTGTGTGAGAAATGTCTGTTCATTTCAGATGCCCATTTTAGTATTGGGTCTTCAAATCTGGGAGGTCTGAATTTTTTAAGTTCTTTATAAATTCAAGATAGTAGACCTTTGTCTGAGGGACCGCTGGTGAAAATTTTTTCCCACATTGTGGGTTGTCTCTTCACACTGCTGGTGGTTTTTCTTTCTGTGCAGAAGCTTTTTAGAAAAAAGATATCCCACTTGTTGATTGTTTGTGCAAGTTCACAGGCAACTGAGGTTTGGTTCATAAAATTTTTTCCTACCCCAATGTCTTGAAGAGTTCTACCTAACCTCTGTTCCAGGCGGTTCAGTGTTTCTGTTTTTATATTTAGATCTTCAATGCATTTTGATTTTAGTTTAGTGCATGGTGAGAGATACAGGTCTACTTTTAGTCTTTGGCAAGTTGAAACCCAATTTCTCCAGCACCATTCATTGAAGAGACCATCTTTCCTCCAGGGAGGGTGTTTGGCTTCTTTGTCAAAGATGAGGTGGCTGACTGTGTCTGGCATTGTTTCTGCATCTTCTAATCTGTTCCACTGGTCTTTAGGTCTGTTTCTTTGCCAGTGCCATGCTGTTTTTATCACAGTAGCTTTGTAGTATAGTTGCAAGTTGCGGGTTGTGATACCCCCTGCCATGTCTCTGTTACCTAGAATTGCTTTTGCTATTCTGGGTCTCTTCTTGTTCCAAATGAATTTTTGGATTGTTACCTCAAGGTCTGTGAAGTATGCTGCTGAGATTTCAATTGGGATTGCATTGAATCTATATAGCAATTTTGGAAGTATAGCCATTGTCACTATGTTGATCCTTCCTACCCAGGAGCAAGGGATGTCTTTCCATTTTCTTATATCCCCTTCAATCTCTTTTTTCAAAGTGCTATAATTTTCAGAGAAGAGGTCTTTGATTTCTTTTGTTAGGTTGATTCCTAGGTATTTCAGTTTTTTGGATGCTATTGTGAAAGGAATTGTTTGCCCTATTTCTCTCTCAGTGAGTCTGTTGTTCCTGTAGAGGAAAGCTACTGATTTTTGTGTGTTGACCTTGTATCCAGCTACTTGACTGAATTTGGTTATTAAGTCTAGAAGACTTTTAGTGGAGTTCTTGGGGTCTTCTATATAGAGTATCATGTCATCTGCAAATAATGACAATTTGATTTCTTCATTTCCTATCTTTATCCCTTTTATTTCTTTCTCTTGTCTAATTGCTGTGGCTAATGTTTCCAGAACTATATTGAACAAGAGTGGTGATAGTGGACATCCTTGTCTTGTTCCTGATTTGAGTGTGAAGGATTTCAGTTTTGGACCATTTAATATGATATTGGCTGTTGGTTTTGCATAGATGGCTTTTATCAGATTAAGGTAGAGACCATCTATTCCAATTTTTTGTAGGGTTTTTATCATAAATGCATGTTGGCTTTTGTCAAATGCTTTTTCTGTGTCTCTGGAGATAATCATATGGTTTTTGTCCTTGGCTCTATTGATACAGTGTATTACATTGATTGATTTGCATATGTTGAACCATCCCTGCATCCCTGGGATGAATCCCACTTGATCAGGGTGTATGATCTTCTTGATAATCTTGTGCATTCTATTTGTCAGTATCTCCTTGAGGATTTTTCCATCTATGTTTACTAGTGAGACTGGCCTATAGTTCTCTTTTTGGGTTGGGTCTTTCCCTGCTTTAGGGATCAAGGTGATGCTTGCTTCCAGGAATGAATTTGGGAGTATTGCTTCCCTTTCAATTTCAGTGAAGAGTTTAAACAGTAGTGGCAATAGTTCCTCTCTAAATATTTTGTAGAATTCAGCAGTGAAGCCATCGGGACCCAGGCTTTTCTTAGTTGGTACGTTTTTAATTATGTTTTCAATTTCATTGATTGATATTGGATTGTTTAGAATTTTTAGGTCTTCTTCATTCAACTTTGGTAATTCATCTAGGAATCTGTCCATTTCTTCTGTGTTTTGCATCTTATTGGCACGCAGGTTCTTGAAGTGGGTATTGATGATCCTCTAGATTTCTTCTGGGTCCATTGTAGTTTCATCCTTTTCATTCCTGATTGGATGGATTTGGGCCTTTTCTTTCCTCTTTCTGATAAGGTTGGCTAACGGTTTGTCAATTTTGTTGATTCTTTCGAAGAACCAACTCTTCGCTTCATTGATTTTTTGTATCATTCTCTTAGTCTCCATTGCATTGATTTCTCCTCTGATCTTTATAATTTCCTCCCTTGAATGAGCTTTGGGTTTGTCCTGCTCTTCTTTTTCTAGAAGCTTGAGGTTCAGTATCAGGTTGTTTAATTGGGCTTGCTCTGTTTTTTGAATATGAGTATTCACTGTTATGAATTTCCCTCATAAGATTGCTTTCACTGTGTCCCATAGATTCCAATATGTTGCATTGTCATTGTTATTTAATTGTAGGAACTTTCTGATTTCTTCTTTAATTTCCTCTGTGACCCATTGGTTATTCAGAAGTGTGTTGTTCAATTTCCATGTGCTTATGAAATTCTTGCAGTTTCTTTTGCTATTGATGTCCAATTTCATTGCACTATGGTCTGATAATATACAGGGGATAACTTCAATTCCTTTGCACTTACTTAAACATGTTCTGTGAGTGAGTATATGGTCTATTTTGGAGAACAACCCATGTGGAGCTGAAAAGAATGTGTATTCTGATTTTGTGGGGTAGAACATGCTGTAAACATCTGTTAAGTTCATTTGTTCAAGAGTCTGATTGAGTTCTAGCATTTCGTTGCTTATTTTTTGTCTAGTTGGTCTATGTATTTGTGACAGTGAGGTATTGAGCTCCCCCACTACTATTGTATTAGTGCTTATTTGATTTTTCATGTCCATTAGTATTTATTTTATATAGTTGGGTGCATTAGTGTTTGGTGCATAGATATTTATGATTGTCATCTCTTACTCTTGGATTGTTCCCTTTACAAGAATGTAGTATCCTTCCTTGTCTCCCTTAATCAGTATTGGTTTGAAATTCACTTGATCTGCAATGAGGTTAGCCACTCCTGCTTTTTTTCAGGTTCCTGTCACATCGAGTCTTGTTTTCTACCCTTTCACTTTCAGTCTGTGTATTTCTTTTTAAATTAAGTGTGTTTTTGTATGCAGCATACTGCTGGATCTTTCTTCTTGACCCATTCTGCCAGTCCATTTCTTTTGATTGGTGAATTGAGACCATTAACACTGGTTATAACTGATACGCATTGACTTATCATTGTCATGATTTTTTCTTTTTGTTAGATTATCCCCCTTTGCTTTAGTTTCTTGTCATGCCTGGTTGACTCATTCTGCTGGAATTCCTGGGGTTGTGATCCTCATTGTCTTTTTCTAGAATATTGTCTAAAATTTTTGGAATGCTGGTTTGGTCTTCGTGAAGTTCCTAAGGTGCTCTTTGTCATGAAAGTATCTTATTTCACTATCGATTTTGAAAGATAGTTCTGCAGGGTACAACAATCTGGGTTGGAGGCTGTTATCCTTTAGGGCTTGAAATATGTCACTCCAAGCTCTTCTTGCCTTGAAGGTTTGCGTTGAGAAGTCTGCTGTGATTCTATGGGCTTTCCTTTGCATGTGATTTGTTTCTTTTTTCTAACTGCTTGTAGAATTTTGTTTTTCTGTTGGGTTTCTGGAATTTTAGCAATTATATGCCTATGTGTAGATTTTCCCCCCTATTAAGTTTATTGGTGCATTTTAGGTATAAAATACATTTTCATACATCATTGGGATCTTGTACCATTACGTCAGTTTCTTGATTCTGATTTTTCCCCTTCTCCTGCCCTCCCTTCACCCTCTCCACCCTTCCCTATTTGCAAAGATTTTGTTTCCATTTTTTTCCTTTTCTCATATTTTTTCTTTTCCCTTCTTTCCTTTCCACTACCCCTCCCATTTCACCTGCTCTTTTAGACCTTTACATTCTATTACACAATATCAATTATACATTTTTAAAATTACAATATCAAGATCTAGGAGACTTTACCACAGATTTTACAGAATTTAAAAGGATATAGAAAGCATATTTCAAAAATCTGTTTTGAAATAAATTTGACAACTTCTAAGAAGTACCTTGGAAGATAAATTAATGAAACTAACTCTGGAGGAAATATAAAATTTGAATAGTATCTATGAAAGAAAGTATATTCCTAGATTGAAAACCTACCTATATGACAACAAGAGGCTTGTACACATTTTAACTGATAAATTATATCAAACATTTAAAGCAGAAAAAAATGAAACATTTCTTCCTTCATTTTAGGAAATTAACATTGTGCTAATCCTAAAACTGGATAAAGATAATAGAAGAAAAAAGTATGAACAGAGATAGAAATTTGTGTAACAAAACAAACTATTAGAAGTCAGATCTGGCAGGATGTAGAAAGTGGTTTTGTTATAGGGATGGCAGTGTTGGTTCAGCACTGGAAGATCCACCCCCAAAAGTCATCATTTTAACAAAGGAAAGGAAAAAGCCATATGATCCTGACACTAGTTGGAGAAAAAGTATTGGACTAAATTTCACAGCTATTCATGGTAAAAGCTATCAGGAGACTAGAAGTACAACAGAACCTTCTCAACAGATTAAAGACATGTAATCCATACTTCCAGTGAGAATGACTTATATGAATGGAGAAGATACAATGCTTTCTCCTTAAGGTGGGAAACAAGGGCAGATATGCTTACTCTTTATCTGTCCATTAAACTTTGAAACCTAGGCCCCACCAAAATAGTCTGGCAATAAAATGACACAATTTGGATAGGATTGGTAAGGTAGAAGTAAAATCTTTAGATGTAGATGAAATGATCATCTACAGAGGAAATACTAAGAAATCTCTAGGAGCCCCTAGAACTTGTATTTGAATTAGCAGGATTAGAAAACACAAGGTATATAAAAAATTCAGGTCTGTATATACTTGCTATAAATGAAGAATTGGATATTGAAATTTAAAAGTTATGTAGGAGTACAAAGGACCTGGAAAAGTTAAAAAAAAAACAGTGTTGGATGATGTTTAGTACCTAATTTTAAGACTTCTTCTAAAGCTACAGTAATCAAGGCAGTGTTGGTGTAAGGAAAGACATATAGATCATTGGAATAAAACAGAGAATCTAGAAATAGAACCACACATATATGCCCCACTGAGTTTTGAAAGATTATTTATCATTAGCATTTTATAGAATATAAACTCAATTCAAGAGTCGAGGAAAAGATAGTATTTTTAGCAAACGGCACTAGAACACCTGGTATCTGTATATAAAAAATTAACCTCAACCCTTTATTTCCACACATAAAAATAACTTGAAGGGATCTATGAACCTAAATATGAAAGCCTAAAAGTATAAAACTTTAAGAAGAAATTATAAGGGAAAATGTTTATGAATTCAGGGTAGGCAAGAACTACCTAGGATACAAAAAACATGATGTCTAAAAAAAAAATTTGATAAATGAGATTCCATCAAAATTTAGAACTTTAAATGACATCATTAAAATGAAAAGTTGTCCTTAGACAGACCATATTTACAATGCATATAACCTATGACCAGAATATATAAAGAACTCTTACAGCTCATTAGTAGACAACCCAATTAAAAAGTAGACATAAGAAGATGATAAATAGCCAGTACAGCACAAGGAAAGGTGTGCAACTCTAGAATCAAAAAAATACTAATCAGTACAATAAAAAGGTTGAATAATACACTCATTAGGGAGATGAAGTTAAAAGTTTGAAAAGCCTTGTCATGACTTTTTCTTTTTGTTGGATTCTCCCCCTTTCCATTTAATTTGTCATGCCCAATGGATTCATTGTGCTGGGTTTCTTGGGGTTGTGATCCTCATTGTCTTTTTCTAGGGTATTGTCCAAAATTTTTTGGAGTGCTGGTTTGGTATTCATGAAGTTCCTGAGGTGCTCTTTATCATGAAAGTATCTTATTTCTCCATCAATTTTGAAAGATAGTTTTGCAGGGTACATCAATCTGGGTTGGAGGCTGTTTTCCTTTAGGCCTTGAAATATATCACTCCAAGCTCTTCTTGCCTTGAGGGTTTGCACTAAGAAGCCTGCTGTGATTCTGATGGGCTTCCCAGTGTATGTGATTTGTTTCTTTTCTCTCACTGCTTGTAGAATTTTGTTGTTCTGTTGAATTTCTGGAATCCTAACGATTATATGCCTATGTGTAGATTTTTTTTTTGTCAAGGCTAGCTGGAGTCCTATATGCCTCACTTATGTGTATGTCAAGTTCTTTTCCCCTCCTTGGGAAGTTTTCTGCCATCACTTCTGTGAACAGTTTTTTTATGTCATCTGTACTCTCTCCTCTTTCTTCATTGACTCCATTCAGTCTTATGTTATTCTTTTTTGCATTGTCTAGAAGCTGCTGAATTGATTTCTCATGTTCCCTTACAATTTTAAAGCAATTTTTCCTTTCCTCCTCACTAATTACAATCTTATGTTCTATATCTGAAATTCTATCCTCACATTGGTTCATTCTGCTGAGCAGACCTTTGATGGAGCTTTTAATCTCCTGGAAATCTGTTTGCATCTGTTTTATGGATTCCATTTGTTTCCTATGTTGGGATTCCATCATGTTCCTCAGATTCTCTATTTTTTTATCTGTGTCCTCTCTAGATTTATTAATCATGTCTTGCACCATGAGCAAAATCTTTGCTGTTATCTGAGTAATTATTTCTGATTTCATTTTTCCCAGATCCTCTTTTGTTGCCAGTTCAGAGAGCCCAGGTGGTTGAGTATCAGATTGTTCCATCTCATTTCCCTTTGGGGTTGCTGTAGGTGATCTGGAAGTCTGTTTTGGAGGCTTTTTTATGTGTCTTATCATTTCCTCAGGGGGTGGGTGGGTGGTTCTGGCACCCTTGCAGCTCACCTTCTTTGCCCTAGGAATGTGGAATGATGGCTGTGAAGCTTCCTTCTGAGTACTTGGACTGGCTTATGTTCTCTGCCCTAGGAGCATGGAATGGTGGCAGTGGAGCTTCCTTCTGAGTACTGAGACTGGCTCACCTTCTCTGCCCTAGGAGTGTAGAATGGCAGTGAGGGAGTTTCCTTCCTGGTGCTGCGACTGGCTCACCTTCTCTACCCTAGGAGCGTGGAATGGCGCCAGTGGAGCTTCCTCCACATACTGGGACTGGCTCACCTTCTCTGCCCTAGGAGTGTGGAATGGCGACAGTGGAGCTTCCTTCCGAGTACTGGAACTGGCTCACCTTCTCTGCCCTAGGAGTGTGGAATGGTGGCAGTGGAGCTTCCTTCCCAGTGCTGGGACTGGCTCACCTTCTCTGCCCTAGGAGCATGGAATGGTGGCAGGGTTAGCTTCCTTCTGAGAACTGGGACTGGCTCACCTTCTCTGCCCTAGGAGCATGGAATGGTGGCAGGGGGGCCTCTTCCTGGGACCTGGGATTGGCTCCTGGGTAGATTTTTTTTGATCAAGGTTAGTTGGAGTCCTATATGCCTCACTTATCTATATGTTAAGTTCTTTTCCCCTGCTTGGGAAGTTTTCTGCCATTCTTCTGTGAACAGTTTTTTTATGTTGTCTGCAATCTCTCCTGTTTCTTCATTGACTCTGATCAGTCTTATGTTATTCTTCTTTGCATTGTCTAGCAGTTGCTGGATTGATTTCTCATGGTCCCTTACAATTTTAAAGGAATTTTTCTTTTTCTGTTCACTAATTGCAATCTTATCTTCTATATTTGAAATTCTGTCCTCATATTGGTTCATTCTGCTGGGTAAACTTTCAATGGAGTTTTTAATCTCCTGGAAATCTGTTCACATCGGTTTTATGGATTCCATTTGTTTCCTGTGTTGGGATTCCATCATGTTTCTCAGCTCCTCTATTTTTTTTAGTTGTGTCCTTTGAAGATTTATTAATCTTATCTTGCCCTATGGGCACAATCTCTGGTGGTATCTGAGAAATTATTTGTTATTTCATTTTTTCCAGATCCTCTTTTGTTGCCAGTTCAGGGAGTCCAGGTGGTTGAGTATCAGAATGTTCCATCTTGTTTCCATTTGCGGTTGCTTTAGGTGATCTGGAAGTCTGGTTTTGAGACTTGGTTACCTGTCTTCTCATTTCAAGGGGGTGTGTTTGTGTGTTTGTGTGCTGCTGGTGCCCATGCAGCTCACCTCCTTGGTCCTGGGGACCATGGTAAAGTGGCCTGGAAGGATCCATCTCAGCACTGGGGTTGGCTCTGCTCCTCGGCACTGGGGGTGGTGGTATGGTGGCCCAGAAGACTCACCTCCTTGGTGCTGGGGGTGGCTCTCCAGAATATACATTTTTGTGCTGGGTATTTAGCTTAGTGGTACTGCCACCTGCCTCAAAAGCTCAAGGTCCTAAATTCAATCCCCTGTACCATTGAAAAAAAAAAGAAAAAATATACATTATTCTCAGTACCTCACTGAATATTCTCCAAACTAACTGTATTTGGCAATAAATCAAGTTTTTAAAATACAAATGATTGAAATAATTTCTTGCATCTTATCTAATCACATTATAATGAAAGTAGAAATCAACAGTAAAAGAAACCAGAGAAACTATACCAACACATGGAGATAGAATAATTAACTTTAATAAAAATAACTTTATTATCAAACACACACACATACAAAAATTAAAAGCTTTCAAAGAAGGACAATGTGAGGGAAAAAAACCTACAATAATATTAAAATACAGTGGAACTCAACCAAAACAAACCTGAAAAGCACTTAAACCTTTTCCCATATAACTTAAAAAAGCATCTCAAGCACCAACAGGACACCAGAGGATGTGATTTGTTTCAGAAAGATCCCCAAAACCAACATTGAACAAATAGTGTCTAGAAAAAAACTCCAGTTAGCTAACAGACTCCACATAAACCAAACTTCTCCCTAATTTAAATTTCAATACAGTCATATGATATACGATGGAAACACAATCCAAGAAATACGTTATTACACCATTTCATCCATGTTCATCCTTAACTACACTTTCAGTTTCTCACACTAGAGAAACTATTCGGTATTTACACATGTGTGTCCTATTTATTTCACTTAAGAGTATGGCCTCAATATGGATCCATTTATTTATAAATGTCTCTAGTTTCTCATTCTTTATGGCTGAGTAGTACTCCATTTTATTAAAAAACACATCTTCTTTATCCAGTTTCCAGTTAATGAGCACTTGGGCTGTTTCCAAGCTTTCACTATTATGAACTGTGCTGCTATGAACATGGGTGCACATATATGGCTGTGGTGTGATTCTTTTAATTCTTTTGGGAAGATACCCAGCAGGGGAATAGCTGGGTCAAATGGGACCTCTAGCCCTAGTTCTTTAAGGTATCTCCGTACTCATTTCCACAGTGGTTGCACCAGTCTGCACTCCCACCAACAAAGGAGAAGGGTTTCTTTCTCCCCACACCCCTGCCAGAATTTGTTATTGGATGATTTCTTGATAGCAGCCACTCTTTCTGGGGTGAGGTGGAATCTCAGTGTTGTTTTCATCTGCATCTCTCAAATAACCAGTGATGTTGAACATTTTTTCATATATTTATTTGCTGCTTTTACTTCTTTGTCTGAGAAATGTCTGTTCATTTCAGATGCTCATTTTTGAATTGGGTCTTTGAATTTGGGAGGTCTGATTTTTTTCAGTTCTTTATATATTCTAGATAGTAGACCTTTGTCTGAGGTACAGTTGCTGAAAATTTTTTCCCACATTGTAGGTTGTCTCTTAGTTCTGGTGGTGGTTTCTCTTGCAGTGCAGAAGCTTTTTAATAAGATAAGATCCCAGTTTTTGATTCCTTGTTCAAGTTCCCTTGCCACTGAGGTTTTGTTCATAAAATCTTTTCCTATACCAATGTCTTCAAGAGTTCTACCTAACTTATCTTCCAGCAAGTTTAGTGTTTCTGTCTTAATACTTAAATCTTTAATCAACTTTGATCTTAGTTTAGTGCATGGTGATAGGTATGGGTCTAGTTTTAATCTTTAGCAGGTTGAAATCCAGTTTATCCAACACCATTTATTAAATAGGCTATCTTTCCTCCAATGAGGATGATTGGCTCCTTTGTCAAAGATGAGGTGGCTGAGCATGTCTGGAGTTCTTTCTGCATCTTCTAATCTATTCCACTGATCCTGAGGTCTTTTTCTTTGCCAGTACCATGCTGTTTTTATCACAGTAGCTTTGTAGTATAGTTTCAAGTTGAGGATTGTAATACCCCCAGCAATATCTCTGTTGCCTAAAATTTCTTTTGCTATTCTAGGTCTCTTCTGGTTCCCAATGAATTTTCAGATTGTTTTCTCTAGTTCTGTGAAATATATTGTTGGAATTTCAATTGGCATTGCATTAAACCTATATAATAGTTTTGGGAGTATGCCATCTTCACTATATTGGTTCTTCCTACCCAGGAGCAAGGGATGTCTTTCCATTTTCTTATATCCTCATCAATCTCCTTTTTCAAAGTGCTATAGTTTTCAGTGAAGAGATCTTTTGCTTCTTTTGTTAGATTGACTCCTAGATATTTCATTTTTTTGGATACCATTGTAAAAGGAATTGTTTCCCTAGTTTCTCTCTCAGTGAGTCTATTATTTGTATATAAAAAGGCTATGGTGTTTTGAGTGTTGACCTTATATCCAGCTACTCTACTGAATCTGAATTAAGTCTAAAAGTCTTTCAGCAGAGTATTTTGGGTCTTCTGTGTAAAGTATCATATTGTCAGCAAATAATGACAGTTTAACTTCTTCCTTTCCTATTTTTATTCCTTTTATTTTTTTCTCTTTTCTAATTGCTGTGGCTAATGTTTTGAGAGCAATATTAAACAGGAGTGGTGTTATTGGCCTCCTTGTCTTGTTCCTGATTTTGTGTGAAAGTTTTCAGGTTTTGGCCATTTAGTATGATATTGGCTATTGGTTTTTCATAGATAGCCTTAATCAAGTTGAGATAAAGACCTTCTATTCCAATTTTCTGTAGGTTTTTTAATCACGAATGGGTATTGAATTTTGTTGAATGCCTTTTCTGCATCTATTGAGATGATCACATGGCTTTTGTTCTTGACTCTGTTAATATACCGTATTGTGTTTATTGATTTACTAATGTTGAACCATCCTTGCATCCCTGGGATAAATTCGACTTGGTCAGGGTGTATGATCTTCTTGATGACCCTTTGTATTCTCTTTGCCAGTATCTTGTTGAGGATTTTTGCATCAATATTCATTAAGGAGATTGGCCTGTAGTTTTCTGTTTGGGTTGGGTCTTTCCCTGGTTTTGGAATCAAAGTAACACTTGTTTTCAGGAATGACTTTGGAAGCCTTGCTTCCCTTTCAATTTCCTTCATGAGTTTAAAGAGTAATGGCGATAGTTCTTTGAACGTCTTGTAGAATTCAGCAGTGAAGCCATCAGGACCTTGGCTTTTCTTTGTTGGTAAATGTTTTTACATTTTCAATTTCACTCATTGTAATTGGGGTGTTTAGAATTTCTATATCATCTTCATTTAACTTTGGTAATTTGTCCATTTCTTCTGTGTTTTCCATTTTATTAGAGTACAGGTTCTCAAAATAGGTATTGATGATGCTTTGGATTTCTGCTGGATCTGTTGTGACTTCACCTTTTTCATTCTAGATTGCATGGATTTGAGCCTTTTCTTTCCTTTTTTGATAAGGTTGGCTAAGGGTTTATTGATTTTATTTATTCTTTTAAAAAAATCAACTCTTTGATTCATTAATATTTTGTATCATTCTCTTAGTCTCCATTGCATCGATTTCTGCTCTGATATTTATAATTTCCTTTCTTGTAGGAGCTTTGGGTTTGTTGTGCTCTTCTTTTTCTAGGAGCTTGAGGTCCTGCATTAGGTTATTTATTTGAGTTCTCTCTATTTTCCTAATATGGGCATTGAGTGCTATGAATTCCCTGAGTAGAACTGCTTTCATTGTGTCTCATAGATTTCTGTATGTTGTACTTGCATTATCATCTACTTGTAGAAACTGTCTAATTTCTTCTTGAATTTCCTCTGTTACCCATTGGTTGTTCAGGAGGGTGTTATTGAATTTCCATGTGTTTGTGGGAGTTTTGCAGTTTCTTATGTCATTGATCTCCAATTTTCTTGCACTATGGTCTGATAATATACAGGGGGTAGCTTCAATTCTTTTACATTTACTTAGACATGTCCTGTGAGCTAACATTTTGCCTATTTTGGAGAATGACCCATGTGCAGCTGAAAAGAATGTGTATTGTGATTTTGTGGGGTGGAACACTGTAAGCATCTATTATGTCCCTTTGTTCAATAGCTTGGTTCAGTTCTAAAATTTTGCTGTTAATTTTTTTTCTAGATGATCTGCCTATTTGTGATAGTGGGGTATTGATGTCCCCCACTACAATTGTATTAGTGCTTATTTGATTTTTCATGTCCATTAATGTTTGTTTTGTATAGTTGGGGGTATTCATATTTGGTGCATATATATTTAGGACTGTCATCTCTTCCTCTTGGATTGTTCCCTTCACAAGGATGTAATGACCATCTTTGTCTCTCTTAATTAGTTTTGGTTTAAAATCTACTTTGTCTGCAAATAAAATTGCTACCCCTGCTTTTTTCTGTGTTCCGGTGGTGTGGAGAACTGTTTTCCATCCTTTTACTTTCAGTCTATGTATTTCTTTTTGAATTAGATGTGTTTCTTGTATACAGCATATTGTTGGATTTTGCTTCTTAATCCATTCTGTCAGTCTATTTCTTTTGATTGGTGAATTGAGACCATTAACATTGAGAGTTATAATTGATAGATATTGACTCATCCTTGTCATGATGTTTTGCTCTTGTTGGCTCTTATGTCTTGTTTTTTTCCCCCCTTTCCCTTTAGTTTCTTACCTTGCCTGGTGGCTTCCCTCTGTTGGGCCTCATGGAGTTATGACCTTCATTGTCTTTTTCTAGGATATTGCTTAGGATTGTTTGGAGTGCTGGTTTGGTATTCGTGAAATTTCTCTTGTGTTCTTTGTTGTGAAATTATCTAATTTCCCAATCAATTTTGAAAGATAATTTTGCAGGATGCAACAGTCTAGGTTAGAAGCTATTTTTATTTAGGGCTTGAAACAGTTGACTCCAGGCTCTCCTTGACTTAAGGGTTTGGTTGAAAAATCTGCCGTGATTCTGATGGGCTTTCCTTTGTAGGTGATTTGTTTCTTTTCTCTAATTGCCTGTAGAATTTTGTTCTTCTGTTGGGTTTCTGGAGTCTTCATTATTATGTGTCTAGGTGTAGATTTTTTTTGATCATAGCTAGTTGAAGTTCCATATGCCTCACTTATCTGTATGTCCAATTCTCCACCTCTGTCGGGGAAGTTTCCTCCTATTACTTCTGTGAACAGTATTTTTTTATGTCAATTGTGTTTTCTCCTGTTTTTTTGTGGACTCCTATCAGTCTTATGTTATTCTTCCTTGCATCATCCAGCAGCTGCTGGATGATTTCTCATGGTCCCTTATTATTTTTAAGAAATCTCTGTTTTCATGGTCCTTAACCACAATCCTGTCTTCTATATCTGATAGTCTATCTTCAGATCCCCTTAATCTGCTATGCATGCTTTCAATGTAGTTTTTAATCTCCTGAATATCTGTTTGAATCTGTTTCACGGATTCCATTTTTTTCATATGTTGTGTGATCATGGTTTCTATTTCTTTCTTATGCTGGGCATTCATGGCTTCCAGCATGTTTCTAAGCTCATCTATTGTTTTTTAATCTTTTTCTATTCTAGAGCCTCTAATTATGTCTTTCACTCTGCTCACCATCTCTGTAGTTATCTGGGAGATTATTTGTGCTTTGAATTCTTCTAGAGACTCATTCATCTATTTTGTTACTTCCTGTGCTATCCATTCAGATTGTCCAGGTGGTTGATTATTGGACTTTTCCACCTCGTTTTCCCCAGAAATTGCCTTTTGTGGGGTGGAAGTCTGAGTTTGTGACTTGCTTAAATGTATTCTCATTTTTGTTTTTGGTACTGTCAGTTATAAGTCAATTAGTCTCAGTAAGCCAGCCGCAGACCCCCGAGACCCCAACAGACCTCTGGCTGCAAGTCCCAAACTGAGCTCCCTGTCCTCCTGCAGGACTGAACTCCACAAGGTTCCACTACAGGTTCCAGCTGTCCCTCCCCTCAAAACAGTCCAGGTTCAGATGGGAGGTGATGATCCCTCCAACTTACCAAGTACGGTGTTCTGGTGTGCCTATATTGCAGAGATTTTTTTCACTTTTCCAGTGGGCTTCAGTTTTCATCAGGGAGCCTGAGAGAGGCCCTCTCTCTGTTGTTCACTTCTGCAACTCAGGACAATGGCTTTTATGTTCCCCTGTGCCTCTGTAGTGTGGAACTAGGTAGCTGCACAGCCAAGAGGCCGGGGGGGGGGCTCCCAAGCCAGTGGCTGGTAGGCCTGCGGGGTGGGGGTGGGGGTGTCCTCAAGGTCCCCTAGATGCAAGTTGGCAGGGCAAGCCGGAGGAAGCAGGGCACAGCCACTCACGTCTGACCGCAAGGAAAATACTCGAATAATTAACTTTTGAATTGTCAATTGGTTACTGAAAAAAATCAGAGAAGTTAAAATATTTCTAGAATTAAAAGAAAATGGAAATAAAACATACTATAATCTCTAGATTTCAGTAAATACAATTCTAAGAAGGAAGTTTATAGTTATGAGTGCCTCTGTCAAAAAATCAGAGAGATCTCCGATAACCTAATGATGTATCTCAAGGTCTTAGAAAAACAAGAACAAACTAACATCAAACCCAATATAAGAAAAGAAATAATAAAAGATCAGAGCTGAAATTAATAACATAGAGTAAAAGAACATTACACAAGATCAATAGAACTTAAGAGTTGGTTTTTCGAAAAGATAAAATACAATTAGAGATGGAAAAGGAGACATTACAATAGACACCAGTGAAAGGGACTACTTTGAAAAACTATATTCTTATAACTGGAGAACCTAGAAGAAATGGATAGATATCCAGACACTCATCACCTACCCAAATTGATCCAATAGAATATAAAAAACCTAAACAAATCTGTGACAAGCAATGAGATCCAAGCAGTAATAAATAGTCTTCCAACAGAGAAAAGCCCACCACCACATTCACAGCTGAATTTTACCAAACTTTTAAAGAACCAATACCAGTACACCTCAAACTTTTTCATTAAATAGAAAGGGAAGGAACGCTCCCAAACTCATTCAAGGCTGACATCACCCTGATGTCAAAATCAGACAGGGAAACAACAACAACAACACTAGACCAATATTCTCAACAAACATCAATGCAGAAATCCTTAATAAAATACACACAAACTGAATTCAGCAATAAGTTAGAAACATAATACACCACATTCAATTTGACTTTATTCCATGGATGCAATAATGGTTCAACATACACAAATCAAATGTAATACACTACACAAGTGGAATTCAGAAAGTAGAAAATCACATGACCCTCTCTATTGATGCAGAAAAAGTCTTTGACAAAATTCAACATCCCTTAATGGGAAAAATCTAAAGAATCTGGACAGTGAAGGATCATTTCTCAGTATAGTAAAGGTCATATACACAAGCCCATGCCCAATATCACTCTGAATGGGGAAGAACTGAAAGCATTTCCTCTAAAATCACAAATAAGGCAAAATATCCACTCTCATCATTGTTAATGTAGTTTTTGAAAGTTTAGCTAGGACAGTTAGGCAAGAGAAAAAAATAAAAGGGGTACAATTAGGAAAGGAAGAAGTAAAATTATCATTGTTTGCAGATGATATAATCCTATACTGAGAAGACCCTAAAGAATCCACCAAAAGACTGTGAGAGTTGTTAAAAGAATTTGCTACATTTAGCAGGGAATAAAATCAATATTAAAAAATCATTAACTTTACACCAATAATGGGCTAGCTGAGAAAGAAATCAGGAAAAATATTCCTTTCAGAATTGCTTCAAGTGAAATAAAATACCTAAGAATCAATCTAACCAAGGAAGTGAATGACCTTTATAGTGAAAATTTCAGAACACTGAAGAGTAAAATAGGAGACATCAGAAAATGTAAATTCTTCCCATGCTCATGGATTGGCAGAGTTAATATTGTCAAAATGACAGTATTACCAAAAGCAATCTACAGATTCAGTAAAATCCCCATCAAAATATCAATCACATTCTTTACAGATATAGAAAAAAATCCTAAAATTCATATTGAAACACAAAAGACCCAGAATAGCCAAAACAATCCTGAACAAAAATAGAAAAGTTGGAGGTATCACAATACCCAATTTCAAATTATACTCAAAGCCATAGTAATAAAAACACCATGGTATTGGCATAAAGTAGACACACAGACCAAATAGAGGATGCAGAAACAAAATCCACTCAATGATAGCTCTCTGACTGGACAAAGAAGACAAAAATACATATTGGAGATAAGACAATCTCTTTAACAAATAGTTCTGGGAAAACTGGATATCCATAATGTAGAAGTAATCTTATCCTTATCTCTCAACCTGTAGAAAAATCAATTCAAAGTGAATCAAAGACCTAGATATAGGACGGAAAACTATGAAACTGCTAGAAGAAAACATAGGAGAAACTCTTGAAGGTATAGGCACAGGCAAGGACTTCCTCACTAGGACTCTAATAGTATAGGAACTAATAGCAGAAATAATCAAATGAGACATCATATTAAAAAAGTTACCACACAATAATGGAAACAAGTAACAAAGTGAAGAAATAGCCTTCAGAATGGGAGAAAATCTTTACCAGTTATTCTTCTGACAAAGGATTGATATCCAGAATATATAAAAAACTAAAAAAACCTTAAAAATCAAAAAGCCCAATCAATAAATAAGCAAATGAATTGAATAGATACATCTCAAAAGAAGTAGAAATGGTTAGTAAGTATATGAAAGCATGTTCAACATCTTTAGCAGTTAGGAAATGCAAATCAAAACTATAATCAGTCAGAATGGCTATCATTAATATAAAACCAATAAATGCTGACAAGGATGTTGGGGGGAAAGGAACACAGCTGTTGGGAATGTAAATTTGTATAGCCACTATGGAAATCAGTATGGAGGTTTCTCAAAAACTAAAAATAGAGTTACCAGTTGATCCAGCTATACCACTCCTTGGAATGTATCTGAAGCAATTAATATAAGCATACTATAGGCATACCTGCATATCTATGCTTACTTATTGTGGCACAATAAAATAAAAGCAATTGAGGGGATGGATGTGAGCAAAATAAACGTTGCAACCTGCCCCCTGCAAATGTGAAACTAGGGGGAAGGAAAAAGGAGGAATGATGGGATAAAAATGAGCAAAGTATGTTACATCTATATATATATCAGACAAAATGTGACACAGTTTTTGTATAACCTATTTTAAAAAGAGTAGAAAAAAGGCTTACAGCCTGTGGAGCCCCTCAGTTTTTGGCGAATCACATCTGACATTTGAGTTTTCTGCTCTGACTCCTGTACTGGATAACCCATGAGATTGCTAATTTTTGTGTGTATGTGTTTTGAGACAGGATTCTGTTATACAGTTCAGGCTGACCTTGAACTCACTATGTAGCCCAGGCTCGAACTTATGGTAAATTCTCCTTCCTTGGCCTCCCAAGTGCTGAGCTTGCTAATTTCAAGTGTGGTCCAGTACAAGAAATTTTTTTGGTTCAGGCTTCATTTCAAGCTATGCCACCAATTTCACTATAAAATTCAGCACTCCTAAAATTATTGCTAAATGTCTCTGACAAACGGAGTTGCTATGTGCTAACATGGTAAGACCCATGGCATGAGTACAGAGAGAGGTGAATAAATGGGGCTAATAATTCAATTTCCAATTGTACATGAAGAGAATAGTGGAAGAACACAAGAAGAGAGATGTAAGCATAAACCATGTTAGCACCTAAAGAGTTTGGATATTATTCCGTGATGGGGTTGGGGGGCTTAAGCAGGAAAGATCTGGACATTTAAAACCTGACCATTGGTATCTCCTATTACAGTTACTTAACAGTATTTGTCACTTGATCTCTATGAATGTGAACCTTCTGGTTCTCTATGTCTTAATTCCAGCCCAGGTAGAGGTAATAAACTTGTTCATCAGTTTCACCTTTACTTTCTTAGGGGAATTTTCACAAATTCCTCAGAAAGATTTAATATTCCCTTTTCCCAGTGGATTTTGTAGAAATATCTTTATATTCTTATAATTATTAGTTTGCATGGAAATAGCTTCCATTTGTTGAGCACTGTCTTAGTTACCTTCTTATTGCTGGGACGCGATAACTTGGGATTGCTCCAATTTTTCTTTTGTCTTCTCCCTTTCTTCCCCTTCCCCTTCCTCCTCTGCTTCTTTTTGAGACAGGGTATTGTTGTGTTACCCACACTGGCCTTAAACTTGCAATCCTCCTGCCTCAGCCTCTGAAAAGCTGAGCTGACAGATGTGTGTTACTATGCCCAATGGTCACTTTTCATATTTCCTAGATAATTACATTTACTCTCAGGGCTTTAGTAATGATATGTATGTTGATGGCCTCTGAATTTCACATCTAATTCAGGATTCTTTCCAAATTTCAGACATATATACTCAATTATAGGGTGCGTATCTTCATTTGTTGTGTACTGAACATTTCAAATTTAACATATCCAAAATCGAATTCACTGCTTCCTCCTCAAACTGCTTACTATCTCCATCTCCAATTTTACCAAATACCAGCCTTGTCAGCTTGTTTGCCAAGTCAGAAATCTAGGTGTCTTTTTCTTTTTTTCAGGGGTGGGGGATGGAACCTGGAGATGGAACCTAGGGATTCATGCGTGCTGGACAAGTGCTCAACCACTAAATTATATCCCTGACTCTCATGCTTTTTTGTTGTTGCTATTTTGTTTAACAGCTTTATTGAGTTATAATTTATGTAGCATGCTACTCACCTTTATAGGTGTATGATTCAGTGTGATGGTCTTTGGTCCATTACATGAATTTTTAAAAATGCTGATAGAATATGTAATCTGAAATTTGCCATTTAAGCCATTTAAAAATGGTCAATTCAAAACTATTTTAAAATTATCTGCACTGACAGTGTGGTACAATCATCACTACTGTTTTCAAAAGTTTTATTCACCCCAACAGAAAATCTGTAAGTATTGAAGAGGTACTCTATTCCTCCCTCCCCAGGCTCCTGTTAACCGTTAATTTGTCTTCTATTTCTATGACTTTACCTATTCCAACTACTTGGTATAAGTTTAATTATACAATATTTGTCATTTGGGGTCTGGCTGATTTCACTTATAATATTTAAAAGATATATCCATGTTGTAGAATATTTTAGAACTCCATTCCTTTGTGTAGCTAAATAACATTCTATTGTACATCTGTAATACCTTTTATTTGTCCAATTTTTTGTTGATGGATTTTTGTATTGTTTCTGTTACTTGGTCACTCTAAATAATGCTGCTATGAACATTTGGGTATAAATATCTGTTTGAGTTCCTGTTTTGAATTCCTCTAGATATATACCTAGGAGCTCAATTGCTGCATAAGATAATTTCATGCCTAGCTTTTCTGGAGAGCTGCCTAGCTATTTTCCTCTGCAGTTGTACAGTGCCATTTAACTTTCCTATTAGCAATGTGTAAGGCTTTTCATTTCTGTACATTTATACCAACACTTGTTATTTTCTGTTTCCTTTCATTATAGTTATCCTGGTAGGTATAAAGGAGCATTTCGCCATGGCTTCTATTTGGATTTTTCTAATGACTAATAGAAACGAGCATCTTTTCTTGTGCTTACTGGTCATTTGTGTAACTCCTTTTGAGAAAAGTTTATTCCAGCCCCTTTCTGCTTTTTAAATTGGGTTGTTTTTCTTTTTGTTATTAAATTAATTGTAGGAATTCTTTATATTCTAGATAGTAATTAAGTGGGGTCATTCTTGACTTTTTTCACATCAAAATAATCTTTGAGTTTTACGGATTCAATTTTCTTCAAATCACATTTGTCTCTCCTTTCTCTTCATCTCTGTTACTTCTGAAAGCTACCACCACCCACTTGCTCAGCTCCTCTGATTCTCTTCTGCTCGCCTCTAGTCCACACTCAACAGACACATGATCTGGGCTTTCAGAAGCACGTGTCTGATGATGCCACTCTCCCACTATAAATCCTATAGAGTTCCTCATTGTTTTCGGACTAAAATATAAATCAGTGACATAGTTTAAAAGATGTTTCACCATCTGGCTTCTCTTCTTCTGTCTCTGTCTCTTGAGATTCTCCTCTCTAAAACCCTGCTTCAGTCACACTCAACAATTGCAGGTCCCAGGGCACCACTAACTTCTAGGCTTTGGATACTTCGTTTGTCGCCAAGAATTCTCTTAATGTTTCCTTATTCCTTCTTAACTTAGAGTCTTCCGGTAGATCTCAGCTTAGATGACAGTTCTTCCTGAAACCTTTTCTGATTCCTTTAGGACTGGGTTAAACCCCAGTCTCTGGGATGACTTACCTTTCTCCAGTATACTGTGCTACTCTGAGAAAATGGACTGTATGCCATTCACCAACACATTTCTTTGGACCAACATAGTGTCTGAGACAAACTATATGCTCAATAAATATATGTATAAATTATATTTAACTTGTAGAAATTTACCTTCAACACAGAATTATAACACATGGCCACGGTTAGAACAATGCAATACAATGCAAAGAAAGAAAAGCTGTCATTCAAGAATGTGGTATTAAATACCCAGAACTATAACAATGTTCTGTTCTCAAACTCAGTTATCTCACTGACTAAATGATCATTTGTAATATAGCATCTGAGCCAGCTTCTTAATGATTACCTGAAGTTCTGCAGTTGTTTGTGGTTCTGGCCAGTCACCTGAATTGGAGTTTTCCTTTGAAACTTTTTAGGGGGAAAGAATGGGTGTTATAGTTATATATAAACTTGGCTCTCATACCTGGCAAGATTGATCTGTATGCTCTATTACATGAAATAGTCTTTTTATGGGAAAATATCCAAGTTCTGACCAGTGACTTTATAATTTATGGATTCAGGGTTTTTCTCTCTATGATAGGAAAAAAGTGAGGTTTTTTTCTGTTTTCCTTCTTTCATGTTCATCATGTTATTAACATTTTACCTCTTACATTTTCCTTTGTCAGCTAGAACAGAGCTCTACTCCCTTTCCCAAGAAAGGGAAACCTAAGTTTACAACCTAAGTTAAAGGGGACAAGGTGTATCTATAAATTCAGAATAATATAAGTGGAATCAATTCGTAGAAGCTGGATATGTTAAAATGTGGTCTAGAGCGACAAACATAGAGTGGAGTTAATTAAAATGTCATGCACGTAGCCGGGGATTTAGCTCAGTAGTCGCCTGCCCTGCAAACACAAGGACCTGACTTCGATCCCCGGTACAAAAAAAAAAAAATGTCATGCACGTGTGTACATGTTGCTGACCGTATAGAGATTTAGCATCATGAACTAACTAGGCCTCTGAGGCTAGGGTGAGTTGGTCCTTCAGTAAAGGCTAAGGGCCACACCTGGAGGCTGGATTCCTGCATCCTCTCATTCTATGGCCCCAGGGCACAGTCCCCCATTTTGGGTTGTGTGCTGTAAATAAACACTCTAATTGTATCACCTGCCTCTTCTCTATCTTTTGTTCAATGCCCTTACTAATCAGGTGTAGAATTAAATTATATAAAGTTGTTTTAGATAGATTTCAAATCCTTGATGGTAGGAATTATTAGAACTAAAACGAGTTCAGGAAGAGCAAAGAGCCTCTCCTGTCACATCTAATGAGCATTCCTTGATCTGGTTCCCTGCTTTAGAGAAGAGTAGCAGCCAGTGACACTTCCGACGCAGTGCTGACTGAAGTCGGGAGCCTCCTGAGTATATTTCCTGGGAAGTCACATTCCGGGGGGAAAAGGAATTAGCGCTGACTCAGCGCCTCACTACAGCCTGTCTTCAAGGGCGCACTGTACCTCTTTCTTGCCAATAGAGGGAGATGTGAGGCCGCAAGACGCCACAGCTCCTTTCCCTCCGGTAGAGGGCAGAAACCGCCGCACTGCGACCGTGAGAAATTGCTCCCACCACAGGCTCCTGTTTGATGCGCCAGGCCCTGTCAACAGCTAAACCTTCTGGGCCACAAAGCCCAGTTGATCGCTGGCAAGTGAAAAATTTAGGAGAACCCAGAGTAATCCAGTTAAGGGCCTACATTCTACATCGTTAATAACTCGTTTTACTTAAGCATGAAATTTCTTCTAACGACCACCTGGACTGTCTATATTTAGATTACCTTGTAACTAAAGCTTCAGTGGTTAAGGTTTCTGTCAGAAACCTAACTTGACTGTTTCCTGACATTACAGTGTTTTCATATCAGCCTTCTTAACGTTCCATTTATTTCAACGTTATCAAGCACTTAGCATTAAAAAATACAAATGGGTGAATAAGTGAAAAACAGAAACTCATAAAGCTCCATTCTTTTAAAAAGTCCATTTCTTTTTAAAAAAAAAAAAAACAAACCATAATTGAGTGTAGCGAGGAAACACTGCTCACTAGAAGAGATACTAAACTTGGACTCAAAGGATTTGGGCTTGGGACTTGGCTCTGAACATGTGGCTGCGTGTGGGTGCCCTCAAAGAACCAAATATATTGTTTCCTCATCCCTACAACAGGTATAATAAGACTTGTCCTTTTTCATACACAAGGCTGCTTGAGGTCATGTGAAGTAATGCTTGCAGAAGATTTCTGGAAACGTGTCACAGAAATGTAAGTATTATCAAAATGCACTTTATATTTTTGTATTTAAATACAGGTTTTGAACTTAACTATTGTAGTTTTTTGAAGAAAGTTATCTATTTTAACTGAAAAACAATTGAAACAATATTCAAACCTTCAGAGAGGATAGGTAAATCCTTCAAAATTTCACTATCAAATTTTCATCACTGTTAGTAGTACTTGAATATGTTTTAGGACATCTCTGTGCACACGTGTATATGTGTATCAACAATGTTTCAAAAACTATGGTATTATAGATTCTATAGATACTTCTTGTTCACTCAAAGTTGCAGTCATAAATTAACATTTATTGATATCTTTATTTCTCTCTATATACATATATATATATCTGTATATATCTTCTTATTTAATTGCATAATATCCTCAGGGGTATGTACACTCATTGTAAAAAGAAAGAAAATGAGGTTCAGAGGTTGTGAAATAATAGTTTCCAATTTCTAGCACTTTTAAGAAATCTAAAGACTAACATATTTCTCTCTGCTTACAGCCTTTCCCTGTTAATATGCTCTCTCTGGCAACCTGATTGTTAATCAGCAGCAAAAACAGGAGGACTACTTGTTTAAAAATGTCAATTCTCACACTTTCTTCTGGGGGAAGAAACCTAACAGCTGGCAGTTTTTAAACAAGTTCTCCTGGGCGGTTATGTGTATCATCATAATTGAGAACCACACCTTTGGTTTCAATTCCTAGATCAGGATTGCTGGATCGATTCTGAGTTTGAGACATAATGCCAAGCTACCCTCCAGAAATGTCAAACCAGGTTACATTTCCCAGAAGTAGCATGTGATTGGTTTAGGCTATTTAATGTGGGTTTCTGTGTGCGCCAAAATACTGCCTTGCAAATGACTTCTTAGTTTGTCATCAGGACAGTAACTTGCTTATCTGTTTTTAGTCTGCATGTATGTATGGGTAGGTGTGTTCTAATGTTTGAATTCAAGGTCAGGAACTTTTTCTTTATGCATGATAATAATTTCAGGTTTTCAGGAACTGATTGGTATGTTCAGCTCAGTGACACATGCCTATTTAACACCTTCATTCACATTCTGTTCCCTTTTGTTCTCCAAGCTATTGGCAGCAAACCCTGCTCTTCTAAAATTATGCTACAGGTATAAACTCTACAAAGGAGCAGAGCATGTACCTCAGTGGTAAAATATGTGCTTAGCCAAGTGCCCATCGACTGGAAACTAGATAAAGAAGGCATGTTTTTTTTTTATAAAATGGAGTACTATTCAGCCATAAAGAATGAGAAACTAGAGACATTTATAGCTAAATGGATGCATATTGAGGCCATACTCTTAAGTGAAATAAATAAGACACACATGTGTAAATAACGAATAGTTTCTCTAGTGTGAGAAATTGAAAGTGTAAATAAGGATGAAAATGATTAAAATGAATAATTGATACTTTGAAATAGGAAAAGGTCCAAGGGTTTGGGGATGGCAGGAGGGGAAGGGGAAAGGGAAGAAGGGAAAGGAAAAATTATGAGAAAGAAAAAAACATGAAATCAAACTTTGTGTAAATAGGGAAGGGTGGAGGGGGTGAAGGGTGCACAGGTAATGGGAGAAAAAATAAGAACTAGGATACTTCATGTTCTGGTACAAACACCCAATGATAAATGTAAATGTATTTTATATCTAAAATGCACCAATAAATATATATATAAATAAAAAAAAAACATGTGCTTAGTATAAATGAGGCCCTGGGTTCAATGCCCAGCACCAAAACAAAACAAAAAGCCAAAACCAAAACAGGAACTGTGTGTAATTAGCTCTTACAGAGGCCAAACAAATGTTAGTTCTGTCCACAAGAAATTAACTATGATCTAACCTCCATGGCTGGCTTTGAGCACCCTAGTTAAACCCATTCTTTGTCCAGGAGATTTCTGCCTAATTGTTCAAAAAATCTTGATCTTATCAATTTCCAATGTGCCTTTTTCAAAACTAAAATCCTTCTTGTCAGATTTTACCATCTTATCCTGGTTGAACTATCAGTGAAACTCTTGGTGTTTTTGTTTGTTTGTTTAAATAAAGGAAGACTACTTATTTTGAGATTCGAAATACAATTTATTCTTTTTAAAAATTATCTTGCTCCTACTTTGAAAACCGACTTTCTTTTAATTCCTTTGTCTTTGAAACAAAGACTCATTTCTCTCCTAAAGGCAACAGACTTTTATTCTAGTTCATTAACAACAAAACTTTAACACTTAAACTGTAGTCATTTAACAAGTTGTACAGAGACATCTGCCACAGCAATCGTATACTCTGGAAGGTGAGTCATCTCAGACCTTTGCATAAAGTTTATATTATTCAGTTATGACAGTAATTGTTTCTACTTATCTCCAAATTTTTTAAAGCTTAAAAACTACACATAGAGAAAAATAGTCATAATAAATTAGACATAGATAGGTTTTGTGTACTTACCTTGGCCCCAAATAAACATGGAAATATTTTCTTCTAAATGTGTTTATTCAAGGGAGATCTTGTATTCTAATGCAAATTTCTGAACCAAATCATTTTATAAAGTGTTTTGGATCAGAGACTTTTTAGTCTACGAGTGATTATATAAATGTGAAAAGAAAAATGGGGTAAAACATTCAGAATGTTGCGTTCCTGTATCTCTCTCTCTCCTTCCCCGAGCATTTGTTTCTCTTTGGGGCTGTGGCTGTCATTTGAAATTCCAAATGTCTGTGGAAGAGACCATGTAAGAGACTGAAGAAATCAAAGGATTGTACAGTATTAGTTTGATTTTATAGAACAGCAGTTTGTGCATGGAGGCTCCAGTGAAAAGCCATGTATTCATCTGGTTTTAGTAATTAAAATCATGTGTCAGATTTTGTTAAAGAGAGGACACGCATGCACAGAAATGCCAATAGGTTCTGGGGGGAAGAAGTGCTATTTCTGTTAGTTCTAGTACTGCTACTTTTATTTTTCAATACTTAGCAAACACTAGTCCTGTGTAATTCTGGCTTGGTTCCGGCCTTCAGAAATAGAATTCAACTGAGCACAGAACTGTCTCAGAGACGTGCATAAGTCATCTTCATACCCATTACATTTTGGACTGAAGATCTGTCAGAACACCTCCCAAAACATTAGCTGATAAAAAATCACTACCTCCTTCAGAAATTATAGCCTGTATTCTGGTTTCAGAAAAGTAAACCAAAACCTTTAGAGCTATATCCACTTAGAGCCTATCCGAAGAAAACAACCTATTGTTCTGCCTATACAAATGAGTGATTTGACTAATTTCCTCCCTGACTTGGCAGAATCTTTTATTGAACTGATTGAAATGGCCAGATGTTTTGGCAGCTTCTACAGACATAATCTAAGAAACTCAATAATTGACTTAAGTAAACGTATCAGGATGTGGACTGGCAATGGAATTGGGGATTCTCTATTGCACTATGACTTCAAATTCCATTTTAAAAAGGCAGGCTGCTTATGTCATTGACATGCATGGAGATGGGCTCCATCTAGTTCATTTGCTTTGGTATTGTAGCCTGTTTAAATTTGAGAGACTCCTCACACTCCTAAAAGTAATGAAGAAAAAGCTCCACCATTAAGACCTATAAAAATTGTCCTGGAAGCTATCTGCTCAGAGTGATATAAATTATTTATCTGCAAAATACTTCAGATGAAAAAATTTAAGCAAAAATTCAATTGACCCAGATTATCCAGAAAGAGTACTTTAGCATTTTCTTAAATTTTGGAGCATATAAAAATGAATGTTTAATATCAGAACTTTCCAAATATATATATTGGTACTGGGGATTGAACTTGGGACTTTGTGCTTGCCACATATGTATTTTTTAATTCTCTACTTTGCCTTGAGCACACTGGCTGTGTTGTAATCTATTGGAGATGAAAATATTCCTTATAAATAGCTCGTAGATGCCAACTTTTTCTTAAAAGCCTATGACTATAAGAACTATTTCAAATTCTGGACTACTGCTTAGAAAAGGGAACAGTATGGGGTTTTTTTTGCATGCACAGCCCCTAACGTGGGCTGAGCATAGACAGAGTGACACTGTACATGTGAAATTTGGGGTTGGGCAGCTTGCTCAGCTTTTCTTTTTTTCCTCCCATAAGATTGAGGATTCCTCTTGAATTTGCTCAATAAGTAAGATTTTTCAAATCTCTCTTTTTTTTCCCCATTCTCTTTTCTCCTCTCTTCATTCTAAAAGAAAAAAAAAGGAAAAGTTTATAATGTGACCACAGACATGCACATATGGGCACACAGAAACATGAACATAAACACATACGTGTGCCTACACAGACACAGACACACACACACACACACACACACACACACACACCCTCTGCACTTAGACCTAAGTAGGTGGGTAACACCTGTGTCCAGGAGTTTGTACACATTTCCTCTCTCTGAAGTACCTGGAGTGCAGAGACCATTACATTGTCTGATTGGCATAGTGCACCCAGTATCCTTGTAAATATTATTTTGTATTAGCATAGTAAAGATCATGCCAGTATATTTCCTTAATCACCTGCAGCTCTCTGCAGTGTTGTGTTTTCCTTCTTGTGTTCAGAAGGCAGACTAGCTCCACAAGTCTTTCCTGGTGCTGGCTGCCACAGGAGCCTTCCTGTCCTTGGTAACAGCCAAGGCTAATGACTGACCTACTGCTCCTATGCTCTGAAATCCTGCCTCACTGGGTTGCCCTTGCCCTGCCTTGGGGATGACTCCAGAGAGTCACAAAGAAGCTAACTGAGGGCTCCTTGGGGCCAGGGAGAAAGTAAAGATATTTTATGAGATGTTTTGTATGAGATGTCACTCAGTGGGTATAGGATCATAGCATTTTTTTTTTTTTTTTTTGCAGACAAAAAGAAAAGTGAGAACCATAAATGACCCAGTCTCCTGTGAAGTGCTGTTTAGACTGATTGACACCTGCAGATGTAGGGAGTCTGTGGTTCTAGGGCCAGATGTTTAGTACCACTTAGGGACTCTGGGTGGCCAGGGCCATTTCCTTTAGTTAATGACTGTCCTCCTACTTCTGCCCTCCCACTCTTAATTTAATGTTGATTCTGGGTTTTGAACACTAAGCAAACAACAAACACATGAAAACGGCAGAGGTAGGCTCTGGTGCTTTCTAAATTTGTAATAAATTTTGTTAGCAAATTTTTCATTTTATAGGAAAAGTAAAGCTGGTGGGGAGACTGGCATTTCATGATTTAGTGTTGTGTACACCATCTCTGGTGGAATTTTCCTGTAAATCAGAGTTGGATCTCCTTACCTACAGTTTCTGATTGAGGCCGGGCATCAGGGAAACTATTCAGTGACTGGTCCAGAACTGGGACCCAGTTTGCCACACTCAGAAGTTCATTTCCCTAACCCCAGACAGCCATGACACTATTCCATCAGGTTTAAACTGCTGCTTCTCTCTTCCTGCAGCTTTCTCATTAGTGAAAGGGAATCAAGTGAGGGGAAAAAGTCAAAACCAATGATTCTACTTAGGTGCATATCTATTTTCACAATATTATGATAGAATTAGGAGAGCTAAATTTTTGTTTCCTGCCTACATCAACTGGGATACTTGTGGCACACAGTATATTGATGGAAACATGGCTGAAGGATGTCAAGAGAGCATAATTTTTAAAAAGCAATAATACTCACATCTGAAACTGTATGCCAAGCTTTTCAAAATTCAGAAACATCTGGATGATTTTCTGAATTTTCCCCTCTTCATGTAAACGTTCAGTGCTCTGTAGATACATTCATTGTCTTATTTCCCTCAATTTAAACAGAGCTTTTGAGAAAAAGTACAAGGCTCTAGTCAGTTCTTTCCAAGCTCATTTGTCAAGTGGATTACATTTTTGCCTTCTCTTAAAAATGTGCCTTCCAGTGTATGAGAGCAGTTTTTGTAAATTAATATCATCATTAAAAATAAGTTGGACTCCTTGTACACCTCCTTTAACTTGTTATTTGTGGCTGCCGTGCTGGGCTGCAAAGACAGCAAGCAGTTTTGGCATGGCCCTGGGGCCCAGGGGAATATTAACTTACAAAGCTTTCCCTATTTTGCTTTTACATGTCTGAAACTATTTCAAAACTTAGAGGCTGAAATGCAAGTTATTAAATACACTCGACTAGAATGTAAGAAGTCCCCCCACCCCGCCCCATTCAGAGAAAAGGTGGTTGGGAAATACTCATAAGATATGTTTTGGCTGCTTCTGAGCATTTACATCAGCACTAGCTCAAGATTATAAAAGAATAGTTAAACCAGAGTTAGATACTAGGCACAAATTAAGTGTCATCCTAGGATTTAAAGAGTCTATTTTGTTTTATTAAACTTTAAGTGTTCTTTGACTTATATGAGAAATGCAAAGTATAAATGATTTATGGAGCAAAATAAAAGATAGAGATAGGAAGCAGGGTGTTAGATTTTTTGCAAATGTGAAGTTGAACCAGGCATAGAAGGAAGGGGAGAGAAGGGAGAGTAAGGTAAGTAAAAAGAATTAAGATGTGTTATGCATGTGTACTAACTCCCCAAGATAAATGTGATCATTATGTACTGAAAATATAGTAATGAAAATTTAAAAACTAAAAAAAGTTCTAGATGAGTGGAGATATAGGTGTGTGACAAAATAGGAAGGAGGGATTCTTTAGGTTTTGGGTGTCAGAGCCTCAGCCCCAACTTTGCAAAGGTGTCCTGTCCTCTTCTCTTCCACCAGCGATCTCCTCAGGAATCAGGAGCCAGATTGAAGAGTGGGGGTTGATTTCCTGGAGGATGTGAACAGTGCAGACAGTCTGTTCCTCTCTGTGTGTGTTCCTCTGTGAGTGCAGGGCCAGACACTGCTTGGGTACAGTCACAGGAGGCTAGGAAGTGTCTGTGGGTCTCCAGCAGCTGGAAAAAGTTTGAGCCCCTTTGGCAGATGTTTGCTGTTCCAGCCACTTCATTAATGTTGGAAACAAAACCCCTGACTATTCTGACCCAAGTTCCACTTTGTGATTGACAGCTGGGGTGTGCTTCCTCTCACAGAAGTGCTTTACAGTGTGAGAGCCACAGAGAGGGAGTGAAAAGAGGGAGATCAGAGCAAAGAGGGAACTAGGCTAGATGCCATTGCTGAAAAGCCAAAATTATCAAGGAAAGTGGAGAGACTCATTTAAACAGAAAGACAAATTTAGTACAACTAATTAAGCTTTGATGTCCCATCAAACACATTATATAATTTAGTTTCCCCAGCTTTCATGCATTTATTCATGACACACTTACTGAGAACTGACCACCACGTGCCAGGTACTATATAGGTGTTGTGACACAAGATGGATAATGTTGGACTGGGCATTGGCTTGCTGGAGTTCAATGTCCAGTGGGTGAAATAAACGTGCAAAAGACAATACAATAAAGGAAATGCTAGGATAGAGATAGAAATAGCAAAGACAGCCTTGGGGGAGTGGGAGCACTTTCATGGGAGAGATGACATTTGAGATGGATCTCAAACTAGTTTTTTGTGTAAGAGGGAGGGAATGGGCTGTGGAGGGCATTCCAATGAAAAGGACCAAGCTTGCATAAAGGCATGGATTATGAAAGTAAGTATTGAGAAGTGGGAATGATGACTACCATTTATAAAGAAAAAACCCAAGCCTCAGCCTGGGTTAGAAGCAGCAAAGATGCCGAGGCTCCTGACTGGGAGATTTGCAATCTCTCACCAACTTCGGGCACACCCCCCCCAAAGATTTCTTCCCTCTGTAGTGGAAAATAGAAAAGATGGGAAATCCAGGGAGCTGATAGGAATGTTTTACTTCCCAAGTTATTAAAACACCAAATATTCTAGATCAAATCTTCAAATTTTGTGTCTGCTGTTGAGTTGAAGTGGGGAGGAGAGAGGGCTGGGAGATGGCCAGGCCCGCGGAGCAGAGGCGTCTGAGGGCAGAGGCCGAGGAGGGGCAAGCGGATGGATGGATTCCTGTCAGGCTGGCCGGTGCTGCTGCTGTTCCCGAAGTCCCAGCGTGAGCAGCCCTGCATGTGGCTGGGCCAAGATGCAGACTTCCAACTCAGGGGAGAGTGGAGGACGAGAGGATGAAGAAGACAAGGGAGGGAATAAAAGGGATGGGGTTTAGAAAGTAGGGAGAAAAGAGAAGAAAGAAATTCGACCGAGGAGAGGAGGCCAAAATTGGGGAACCATGAGGGGAAAGAAATGGGAGGAAAAGAGTTAGTGGAGGTGGGAGAAATGGGAAGAGCCAGAGGGAAGAGCAAAGTTTGAGGGCAGGAGGGCAGGACTAAGACAGGCCCCCGAAGGGTGACCCAGAGCGCGCCTCCCAGGAGTACACCCCAGGCCTGAAACAGCCTAAAGGCTGAACTCAGCCCCTAGTCAGGCAGCCAGGCATCAGGCTGCTGCACTGTCGCTCAGGTGCTGGGCGCCTGCTCCCCAAGCATGAACAGGGTTTTGGTTTTTTGTTTTTTGTTTTTGAGGTGGCCTGCAGCCTGCAGCCCCGCACTTTCCTGGGGGAAATTACAGCTCGCTCGCTGCCAGGATTGGTCTCAGGGAGAGCGCTGTGTCCTTGGGACCCAGCCCTAGCACTCTGTGCAGCGGGTTCCTGCTCCTTTCGGTCCTGGCTCTGGGTCTGCGCGGGGCCAGAGTGGGGAGAGGCCAGAGGACACGAGCTCAGTCCACAGGTCTCGGGGTCCGGGGCAAAACCAGGGGGCGCGGAGGGCTCCTAGTGGCAAGCCTGGGCCCCTGAGGCGAGATGCGCGCCGCCGCCGCCGCCGCCGGGACACCTGGTGGCAGTTCTAGAAGGCCCTCACCCCACCTCTGCTTGGAGAAGAAAATCAATTGTAAATGGACAGGAGATGGGAGCCAAGGCACTTTCTGACACTTGGGACGGTCTCCAATTGCGGGTTGCGGGCCACGTCTAATGCTACGTAGTTGATGGCTCGATCTATTAATACCATTCCCTCTAAGCGCCTGATTACTATCTCTCCAAGTGTGTCCCTTCCTCTGAGTATAATCACCGGCTCAGGTGTGCGCGCGTAGACTTGATTGCTCAGCTCCCCGGGGCCGGGCCGGCAACTCCGCAGAGCCCGCTGAGACTCATGGCCGCTTCCAGATTGAGAGCGGCACGGCAGTCTCACCGGCTGTCCGTAATTCCGTATCCCTGTTTCCTATCGTGCATTTTCTTTACAGACCTGCGCACCAATTCGAGACAAAATCGTGGAACCGGGCGCGAATGCGACGGTTCCTGCCACCCGCCCTACTCGGCACAGGCACAGGGTGGGATCCACGCGGGGCGCGGACTCTCGGTTGGGGGTCCGCGACCCAACAATTATCCATTGAAAACAAAAGTTCTTACAGATATGAATTGGGGCAGACTCAGAAGCTAGGGCCCATGGAGAAGAAGGGAAACCACCCAAAAAACAGGTCTTTTCGGCTACCCAACCTTACGGAGTCTCCGGACTCGGGAATGGAAAGCCGCGGGGAGGTTCGCTCTCTGGAAGCCCGATTTGGGCTGACTACTTGGAAGCCGAGTGGCACTGCCGTAGCCTAGAATCGCGCTGTACCGATCCTTCCCGGGGAGGCAAAATATTTTATAAATAAGGCTTAAACATAACAAGAATGGATGCTTTTAGTACTTTTTTTTTGCAGCTTATTATTGGTTAACGGACTGAGCCATGTTCATTTATAGCTTGAGATTAGGTCCTGGAGCAGTCAAGTTTACAGCTTCGGCGCAAATGCCCCATGCCCAGAGCGCGCGAGCTCTCTGCAGGTTTCGGGGTTGCAAGTGGAGGGACGCGAAGCCGCGGTTCGCGGGAAACGGTCCACGCGGGGAAGGAGACTTAGTTGTCTTGCGGTGGGGGTCTGTTGCGCTGTGGGTCTGTTGCGCTGTGGTCCGTAGCCTCGGCGAGGATTCTACTTCTTTCTGGCGGTAGTGCTAGAGGTACTCTCTCTCAGATTACTGGAGTCAGGACGCCAGCCCGGCCTGTGGGTGCAGGACTGTCCCTAAGGTGAGCTCCAGGGACACTGGCTGGAAAAGAAGCCAGAAGCCGGCCGAGACTGTGTCCGCGAGAGCGGCCGGCGCGCGCTGCCTGCACTGCGCGCACACTCTCGCGCGCGCACCCCTGCGCACACACCTGGAGCTCGTCCCGGGAGGAGGGGGAGTGGTGGTGGAGGAGCAGAGCCAAAGCAAGTGTCTTAAAATAGAGGGCCAGGCAGAGGAGCGCTAGAGGGGAGGAGGCGGGAGCTGCGGGGCACTAGGCGGTCAGGTCAGCTCCCTGGTCCCACGGGCGGGCAGGGGCGGGGGTGGGCGCCGACGCCCCTCGCCTGGCACTCCGCACCTGGCCCTGCGGGAAGTGCGCGCTGATTGACAGCTGCGTTGTCCCAAAAAGGCTCTCCAAAGATGCTGATCTGAGGGTGGGTGTAGACGCGCAGTAGGCGCGCCCGGACCCGCTCCCCTCCTCGTGCCTCCCGAGCCCGGCCGTCCTTCTGGCTGCGGACAAGCGGGGCTGAGGCCCCCGCCCCGCGCCAGCCCCAGCGGTCCCCGCCGGCCGGGACCTCGCAGTCGCTCTCAGGTCGGCGGGCGCTCGCCGCAGCTCACCATGCACTGCCACGCCGAACTGAGGCTCAGCTCGCCCGGCCAGCTCAAAGCAGCCAGGCGGCGCTACAAGACTTTCATGATCGATGAGATCCTGTCCAAGGAGACCTGCGACTACTTCGAGAAACTTTCCCTCTACTCTGTGTGCCCGTCGCTGGTCGTGCGACCCAAGCCCCTGCATTCCTGTACGGGTAAGACGCCCCGCTGGGGGGGTGAGTGGGGTGAGCCGCTAGCTTTTGCGCCTGTGTCTGTCACCTCTGCTTTCGGACTCGAGGGAGAGTGGAAGAGGCGCAGGGGTTCTTTTTCTGCGTCCCTGCACGGACACTAGACTGGCCAGCCGTGGGCATGGTAAAGGCGTCGGCAACCTGGCGGGGAAAGGCCAGGCAAGGTCTGGAAGCCGCGACGGAAATCGCGTAAAGGCAGGGCGGACATAAGAGCGGTCGCTCACTCCAGCAATCCTGAGATCCAGGCGGTGGTGCCCGGAGGAGAGCGCTTCTTCCTTCCCACAGCTGTGCTTTCCAGTCAGAAAGTTCAAATACTTGACCTGATTCAGCGCCTAAATCTTTGTTTCAGGAAGTGGGGCTGTGGGTTTCCATTCGGGCTTTCTGGCGGGGCCTCTCACCTAGAATTAGCTTGTGCAACCTCCCACTGCCTCTCCTGGGAATCTGACAAGTAAGGCAGTGTTCTGAGGTCCCTGAACCTCACTAGATTCCCTGAAATTTACTTAAAATGTCCTGCTTCCAGGGAAGTTTGGAGTCTGCTGCCTTTGTGGCATATGCTCAGGGCATCAAGCCCCGTTTGTTTTAAGTGACTAAAACTAACAACAATAATAAAAACATAACACATAACGTGGATCTGGTTTCCTCTCTCCATGAGAGCTGAGACCAATAGAAAAGAAAGATAACTTACTACATATATTGAAAAAGTTGTAGGTTTGTATAGAAAATTAATCCACAGGCATTTAAAAAGAACTTTGCATTGAGAAGAGCTAAATTTCAAAGTGCCTTGGCATCGTTAGGATTTAGGCTATGAAATCGTGAATGTAGCAAAAAAATATTTTTGAAGCAAATTTTCTCAAAGAAGTTGTTAACTGTGCTTTCCACTAAAGGTAAGCATTTGGTACTTCTAAACCAAAGGAGCTTTTGAGGTTATGTTTGTTGTATAGTTGGCATGAAATAAATTAAATTATACTTACACTGAAAAAATGAAGTGACAAGCCAGCAGTGGTTTTGAAAGACTTTTTGGACTATTCAGGCTAAGAGCTTCTGGTACACCATGCTTGGAATCGCATATTTTTTCTTGGTTTCGTTGACAATCCTTATAGGACAATCAGTAAATGGACAATGAATGTATATAGTGAAGTCCTTTTAAAATCAAGTTATTCCCATGTGTTTGGTTATAAAATGAATACTTTAATATTCTGAAGTATAGTTTGTCTGCAAGGTAGAATTGGGCCTGATTTCTCATAACAAGCCTTGTAATGCTGAATTTTACAAACTAAGAAATATATGAAACAAGAAACAGGATTTTTAGAAACACAATATCCTTAATATTGATATTTTTTACATTTGTGTGTTTATTTGTGAAACGTTGGACAAATAGTCTGTACAGATATTGACTAGGAGAAGTAGGCTAATTTTTGTTTTTGAGAACCACTTTTTGCTACAATAACTAAAATCTCTTTGAGGAAAAAAAGAGATGATTTGTTTCAATCACAAATCTCAATGCATCTTTCCTAATCATTGCATACTGCTGAGGTTCCTGGGATGAAACACAGCTCCGAAGCACCTATGTATGTCCTGGTGTTGGGAGAATTTTCAGTGACTTTGTATTAACTTGGAGGCAGCTTTTCTTGGTTTATTGGAGTCACAGAATTGAGTCATAGAAGAAAACCTGCCAGAAAAAGAGCAGTAAGGGGCCTCAGAAAATAATCATCCAATCGTTTGAGGCTAAGTTCTGGTGTATTCAATTTTGTGTGGGCAATCAGTGGAAAATACAGAGATTCACAGGTAGCATGGTGCTTACTAAAGCAAATTAACATATGTCATAGATTAAAGTTTTGTGAAGTCTTGTGCTTCTAGAAGTTCATTGATGGCTTGTGTCAGAAGGTTGTTTTTGGCAATGGTTTTCTTGCCCTGTTTTCCCAGTGCTTTCTCCTTTTAGATGGTTCCTTTCAAAATGTATGGTGATTTTACTCTAGTTGAGACTTAAAATATAGAAACTGGGATTTGCTAGTGGAATTAAACTCATAAAAACTGGCTACAATAGTTCATACTTTCAGATCATAAGCCTTCAATGGGTTTACGATTACAGTTAAAGCCTTACATGTATTAGATCATGGGAATCCTATTAGTGACTTCTCAGGGGTTTTGCAAATTCCAGACTTTCAAAGTACTTTTGTTACTTTTAACAGTTAAATTCGGGATCAAAAATCTTAGGTTAGATGAATGTAATCTTTTAAAAAGTTATAAAACTAATGACAATAATTTGCTGACATCCATAACAAAACTAAATTTTCTTTTCTGAATAGAGATAAATGTATAGCACTTTTGGTACAACCAGAGCTTAAAAAGTTCAAATCAAGTGAAATGCATAAATTAGAACTAAAGTTACTGAACTTTCTTACTCTTTTGTTTGCTGGCTTAAGGTTTAAATAACTGCAAAAGAAGTCATCTTTGTTAGGTAAAGGGAAGTAAAGAATTTTTAAAAGATAAAAAAATTCCTCAATTAAAAGATTTACCAGTGTGTACAACAGTGAATACATTTGAGATGGAAGGGAAATTACTGCATTTAGAAAACCTCTACATAATTAAGCAGTTTCTGTTTAGATTTAGTAATCCAAATGTCAATTTGTGTTACTAAATTTCCTCAGGCAGAAGAGTCTTTATTGTATTCAAGTAAACAGAGAAATGGAAGTATTTTTGGTTAGGCAGATAATTACCCGATAGTAATTTATTATTAAACACTTTAGCCTTGATGGAATACTTACCTTTCAAAAATTATTGTTTAACAGACCCTTAGTATAAACACAGTAATTTTGGTCCTAGAAAACTGTCTCTAAGTTTCTCAATAGATCTCTTAAATCACCTTAGTAGGCATTTAGAAAGGGAATCCTGTCCTTCTAAGTCAAACTAAAGGAAAGTTTATCATTAAATTTAAAAAAAAATGTAAAAGAGCCTGAAGAAAGCCTCCTTTCTTCAGCCTTTAAGAAAGTTTCTTATTTAACCCACTACAAATATTGGAAATATTTAGAATTAATTTAGTATATGACATGTTGATCTTATTTTAAAATTTCGTTACAGTAATCCCCATTCAGAATGGAAATATATTGCCATTTAGAAATCAGTAATTGTCTCTCATAAACATAATGGTGACATGATTCAAAGGGCCAAAATTGAGGTACCTTTATATGATATCATAAATACTATTTGATTTTAGGGTTTATTTTTGACTTTTTCTGGTTATGATTAATGTTTCATGGTGGGAAAATTACTTGAATGAAGCTGGCTTTTCAGGATGGAACAGATTGCAGAGGTAGCCGCACAGTCATTTTTGAAGGCTCTGGCTTTAAGTTTAATCTTTAGAAACAGATTTTCTAAATTTGGAAAAAAATGGGTAACTTGCTTCACAGAAACAAGGATGTAATAATAATTTCCTCTAACAGTTTTCAGGTGAAGACACTGACAAGCAGGCCTAGGATACTAGTTACTTATAACTGATTGTAGTTATTTATGTGTAGAACCCAGAATTACACTACATTTACACATGCACATGAGTGTAGATTTTTCATCATTTTGCAACCTGGGATATTTTTCCAGCACTAAACCTGTAGTCTCTTTTCTCCTTCTCTGGCAGAACAATTCTGTTGAATCTCTCCATGTCCCCAGCTGTCACGCCTGTGGAGCTGGCAATGGGCTTTTGAGCTGGAAGAGGTCACGGAGGTCAATCTCCCGAAGTGAAAGATTGCTTTTTGCAGAGGCCCAGGTTCACATCCTTACATCACCCTAGTGTAGGTGCTCTTTTTACACTGCTGTCCTTGTCAGGCTTCTCAGAAATCAGGGAGACTTTTCCATTTTGGTTACTCACCGAGATAAATGTGTACAGTCACGCCCAGGAGACAGTCAATCAGCCAATTAAAAGGGACATTTGGAGAAGGGTGATTATCATTGAGAACATTTTATCCTTTGGTGGGTCCAAGAGAAACAAGTTCTTTGGGGTGTTGTCCTTGGGTGCATTTGTATCACAAAGACTGTGTCACCCTAGTGAAAAATTAAATGAGGTGCCGACATGTGTAATGACTTTTTTGGGAGTTAGGGAGCTGGCTAGGGCTACTGCTTCATGAAGTGACTCCCCCAAGTTTTGGCTGTGGCTTTGGTCTTTCAGTCAGGAACGGAAACCCACAGGATCTTGGGAACCTGAGAGTTTGGCACTGGGATGTGAATGTAAATCGGGGTCTGGGAAAATGATCATTATCAATTTGAATTTGTATTTCTACCAGAAGCAAATACGCTTTTATTAGCAATTACTTAGAACTGCTTCTTCTATTCCCATTCAAAGGGTAAATAAGTTGAGAGATATACAGGATCCAGGAATCATTCAAGGTCAGAATATATTTGGAGCTGAGCTGTTATCTCATTACCTCTTTAAATTTTAAACTCCTTTTTAAAGTTGAGATGCTGAAGAGTTCCTTAGGAGTTTGTTTTTAACTTGTGAATTGCTCATGGGCAGTGTCACCACTGGCCCCGATTTTTCTAATAGCAAATGAGAAAGTGATTAAAAATTTTGTTCATAAGTTGAAATGACTCTCCGAATGTCTGTAATTGTCAGTATCATTTAATTCAACAAATACTTATGCTTGCTTAGTAAGGGCATTGTGATTGAGCCCATTATTTTAAAACTTATTCTAAATTTATTTATTTATTTTTGTGGTGCTGGGGATTTAACCCAGGACCTTGTACAAATAAAGTAAGCAATTTACTACTGAGCCACACTCCTATCCCCATAAATCTTGACAAGTAGTTGAGGTGCTTTAAAAATCCCTCTAAACTGCCTGGAGACTGCCTTTGTTGTTCTCTAGGGAATGTGAGGGACAGTTTGGAACTGGGGTGGGGAACATAATGACGATCTAATACTTTTATTTTTCCAAGAGTTTTTACTTCGAACTCCACCTATAGGGCATTAGCTGCAGTAAAGTTGTCAAATTATCCTCATTAAACACAACTCAAATAAAATTTTATACATATATATATATATATATATATATACACATACATACAGAGAGAGAGACTCATTGATAAAGCTTATTTCTTTAGATATGCTAGTTTTACTTCTGGATGAGATGTTGAATTTATGATGTAAGCCTGGACAGTATACAGTTCATAGTTTTAGCATATCTCAGGAATTGGAAACTAAGACTTAAATATATCCCAGCCATCTATGAGAGAAACAGTAAGGATTGTAAAGGGTTGTTTAAATTGTAAAGAGAGATTAAACATTTTTTTTACAGAAAGGAATAAGGAAAAAGAGAGGAGAGGTGGATTTCTTTGAAATTCTTTTTTGTATTTGGCAGTGCTGAGGATTAAACTCAGGGCCATTGCCCTGAGCTATATCCTGAACCCATTTTTTATTTTTTACTTTGAGAGAGGGTCTTGCCAAGTCACCAGGTTTCCTGGGCTGGATGTGAATTTGTGATCCTCCTGGCTCTGTCTCCTGCATTGCTGGGATTACGGGTGTGCACCACCATGCTTGGCTCTTTTGAAATTCTTGAGACTACTCAGATTGAGCCTTGTGGCACAGTGTCCCTCAGAATGGCCACACAGGCACACAGGAGTGGCTTTTGATAATCTTCTGTCTGCTCACAGACAGTGAATGGCTTAACATCAGTTCTACTTAGACATATGCTGGGGCCCTGGTTTGGGAAACACCCAGTGCCTGGGTGCTGCAGAACATAAGTATTTTGCATTCACAGTGGAGCACTGACTAATGTTAAACCAAAAGCATTTGGAGGTGTTATTTGCAGTTTGTTTGGAGACAGGGTGTGAGGAGGACTAGAGATGAACAGTGAGGCAGGTGGTGGCAGATTCCTTGTGTGTCTAAGGTTTGTGACCTTTGTGGGTGTTGTGTAGCCACCCTGCCATACTTGGTACTCGTCCTGCCTTGGAGTGAAGTTTGTGGGTCCTATGGCTAAGCCCATTGACCACAGCTCTTCACTAAAACATGGTTAGAGAACTGCAGGGGTTTGGATGGGATGTGTGGACTTCAGTGTCCTCTTCTGGGGGATACTGCTTGACTGTCTAGTCTCATGCAGCTGGTGCGGCTCTAGAGATACACACATAGCTGTACTCACCAGCCCCCTTCTGCCCAGGAACTTGTTAGAGCCCAAGGTGTTCACAGACCTGTCACAGACTGCTCTGCTGCAGGAGCTGGTTTCTCCTGGAGGCAGCATGGCAAGGAGAACACAGTAGGATTGAGGGAATTACCAAGAAGAATCCATATGTGGGAGGCCAGGCAGGCCTTGTTGTTTATGCTGGCCTTGGGTTTAACTGCTTGAAACTAGGAATGGTATGTTTTCTCCTTATAGCGCACAGCCACAGAGTTCAGATCAGCATTAGGATTTATCAATAGTGGTGTTCAGACCAGGACTGTGTACAAACTCAGTGCTCTCTAGGAAGATAGGGCAGTGTTGGTTTGTTCCTTTTTTAAAAAAAAAAAACAACTAGAAAACTTTTACAAGTCCCCTGTATTTAATTTATTTTTATTGCAGCTTAATAACAGAAAATAACTCTTGTTAAAATAAATACTCTAAATAAAAAGTTAATTTTCTGTGACAGTGTCTAATTACTCATCATCACCAGGGCATTTTTATATGGCAATTTAACTTCTTGAAAGTGGAAACTTGGCACACACATAAGGAAGAAAGCTGCACACTTAGACAGATTGAGAAGATGGTCTAATTATATTGGGATGGAGTTGAGTCTTGCATGCAGTTGCCATGAAGGAGAGAGGGCATCTGTCCCCTAGTCACGAAGAAACTGCTCTGGTTTCTGTGGTGTCAATTGGAATTAAACTTTAGATGTTGTACAGGTGCATCTTTCTGAAAGGGGCCACTGCTGGCCACCAGTGGAAGCTGATATCAGTAATACTTGATAGGCCTGGAGCACAGCTATATGTGCTTTCTGACTCCCTGGTAGAGGTGGTACCGATGAGCACAGGTTTCCTTCAAGCAAAGGTCAGGAGGCGACTGAAGAGAGGCCTGTCTGGGAGGCTGTCAACAGCAAACAAAAGTCTAAGCAGGCAGTCACAGGATTCTTTTTATTACATAAGTCCAGCTTACTGACATGTTCTTGGGAACATGTTCTTCTAGATATGGGGGACAGATAAGTGTTTTCATAGTGTGCACTGAGTAGGGTTGGCTGCCACCTTGCTCATGTCTGCGTAATTCTGATCATGATTTTAACATCATGAAATTTAGATCTTTGATAAATGATATGATTGTCCTTTTGCTCTTCATATTCAAGGATCACTGATCACATCTTGGGCCTGGTGGGATTTCATGAAAGCCTGGCTGTGTTTCCATCTCAGGAAAGCCTGGGAATGTCAGGTCCTCGCCAGCCTAGACTGCCTGCCTACCTCTGTCCCAGAGGTTCCTTCACTCTGTGACTTAACCATTGCCAGGACTCAGGAGAGTGACTTTGATGTTTAGTCTATATAACATCTTAGGTTTACAACTTCGTATATTTTTCTACTGGAAACCTATAAGCAGCAGAGTTCTGATGGTATGTCTTCTTATTTTGAGGAAATAGCCTAGGAAAGGGGAGTTTCTGAGACTCCTCTTTCTGAATCTTGCTGTATCCAAAGGTAGCTATAAACTTTGGAGGAATAACAGAAATACTTTTTACTCTGACCCTTATTCATATGCTTAATAGTAACATTGATCATAACTATTTATTTATTTTTTGATCACCTAACACGACTCAAAGCACCAGACCAAGTGCTTTTGGATCAGTTTCAAAACATCCCTAAGAGATGGATATTATAATCTGTACTTCACTAGTAGGGAACCCAAGAAGTTAAATAACTTCACTAAAGTCAAAGAATATATAGAAATCTCTTACAAAGCAATAACAAAATAGGCAAGCAGAAAAATGGGCAAAAGCTACATACAATCAAACCATTCGTAGAAATGAAGTTTCAGACGGCCAATAAAATCAAAGGATGTTCAGCCTTGCACTGATCATGAAAACCTAAATTCAAATGAGAAACCATTTCACAACCATCAGATGATAAGAAAAAGTGACAGACTCTGATGATCTCAGTTTATGACAAGGATATACAGCAATAAACATCATCAAATGGTCCTGGTGGTGTTATTTGAAATAATGGTACCAATACCTGGTAAAGTTGCAGGTGCTCATACTCACAACTTGTCAGTTCTACTTCTGTGTCTGTGCCTCAAGAGTCTTTACAGGTATGCAAAAGGACACACATATAAGAGTGTTCATTTCCGTGTTGTTTAGATTAGGAGAAAGTTGAAAACAACATAACTGCACTTTCAGAAGGAAAAAGGAGAAAATAATCTGTGCTATATTCATGAAGTAAAACTCTAGTTATTAAAATAAAGGAATGAAACCTGCTTCCACTAACATCGATACATTTTAGAAATATGAATGCTGAAAAAACCAAGTTATACCTCATATATACATTTATATAATGGTTGAAAATATTTAAACTAACACTGCATAGTGGTTAGGGAGGGGAGGCGGAGCATAGAAAACATGTCCTAGCTACATGTTTTTATTTTATTTTGTAATTATTTAATAGGAGAAAATGGCCTAATGCAAAAACAGCTCAGCTTTGTGATGTGACAAAATTTGGTCATATGCACACAGATGTTCATGGTATTCTTTTTTTTGGTACTTTTCTGTATATTCAAAACTTTTCACAACAAAACATTGAAAAGTGATAGGACCAGGGACCACACATATCCATGAAACTCTTAATCTTGTAGAACATTTGATGGTTTTCTTAATAGCTTTTTTATCCCAAAGTAGAAGATTTTAGATACAGAGCTTGTTGTGTACATCTTGTAGTGGGGTCACGAGGACACTTAGTGCTTAGACACATGTGCAGCTCACACAGAAACAACCAATGTGGCTTCTGAATTGGTTTTTGGATCGTATTAACCTTTCCTTGTTAAAGGCATTGTTTGTCACTGAGATAACTGCTGTCCCCCTGCTAGTGCTCTGGCATGATTAATAGCTCTTCTTGTTTTGTTTTGTTTTTTTGAGATATGGGCTTGGTAGATAGTCCAAACATAATTGAACTTGAATGTACCCCAGGTTTCCCTCAAACTTGTGATCTCCTTGCCTCAACTTCCCAAGTGCCAGGCTATGAGTGGCCACTCTTGAAGGTATTATTGGTGAAGTGTTTGACACCTCCCCTATCCCCCCAGTAATCAATAATCATAAGTATTTGCTGATGTAGTGATAGTCTATCCTTGACTTTTGACAAGTGCTCCATTGGTATTTGCAATTAAATTTCCAAAAATTATCTAGGCTTGACTATGATTAAATACCAAAGAATCTAATGTTAAAATGCAGCTTAGTCTCAGCCAAGAATAATACTGCTATTAGCATATTATCAGTCTGCTCTTTATTTCTGTAACCATGATTTGATTTTAAAACTTTGTTCACTGTGTGGTGTCAGGGATTGCTGGGAGGGATGAGTGTTACCATGGTGATCTCACAGAGAGATGTCTGTTGCTAGTAATAAATGGTCATCTTGTTGTTTGGAGGAGCTAATCTAGACCACATTACTCCGTAATGACAACTGTTGTGGCAGATGCTTTATTCAGCCTATCTTAGCATCTCAGACATTTTTTTCCTATGCAAAATAGTCCCAATTTAGAAATGTTGCTTTTGGACATTTTGTCCAAAATGTGGCCCTTTGGGAGCTCTTTCTGTCCTCCAGAAGGAAGTCCTCCCTGGTGTGGAGGAAACAGGTGGTACAGTGAGTTTGCCAAAGCATTACCCTTTCCCTAAGGTAATGTCCAAATAAATACATAAGCAAAGGGACAAGTAAACTAAAGCACTCTAGGCCCTCATCCCACCCAGACCGGCAGCTTGGGTTGCTTCACTTACTCTGAGGCTTGGCTGTGCAGCCATGGTCAGCAGGGATGAGTGACCATGTCTAGAGGATTGTGGCCAAATTGTCCATGACTAAAAGTACAATATGAGGGTCTATCAGAGTGTCACCAGGCTGTAGACTTTAGTGGGTTCAGGGAGAAGGCGCTTCTGCATTTACCTTACCTAGATAGTCACACATGATAGCTGGGCTCAATTCAGTGGATTAAACCTTTTGCTTGTGGCTTGCTCTGTGAATTTTCTGGATTTCTCCAGTGAAACATTATTCCTTAAAAAATGGACTAGCCAGCCTGGGGGCTGTGAATGAAGGAAACATGAAGAAAGAGCAGTTCCTCCTTGTCTTAAATTTCACTTTCTGTGGATTCAGTTACCTGAATCAACTGAAATCTGAAAATATTGAATGAAAAGTCAAGAAATAATTCATGAGTTTAAAACTATACGTTGTTCTGAGTTGTGTGATGAAATCTTGTGCTCTACCCACTTTAGGACACAAATCCCTCCTTTGTTCACTGTATCCCTGTGGTATGAACTACGCATATGACACTGTTGTGGCTCCACGATCTGGAGTTTCCCAAAGCAAATCGTAGGCAACAGTGGCCTAATATCACATAGCAGTGCCAGCTTTGTCACATCATTTAATCTCAGCATGTAGATAATATATCATGTCACACCATCACAAGGACAAGAAGGGTGAGGACAGCGAAATAAGATATTTTGAGAGAGGCCATGTTCACATAACTTATAATATATTGTTACAATTGTTCTATTCAAACTATGAAAGTAAGAAAATCTGCTCACTGGGAACAAATCACTTTTGAATCGTTCCTTTGAAATACTTGGGAAAAGATGAATGAATATTTGGGATATTTAGGTAAACTTTAAGCAAGGTTCTCTAAGAGAGAGAGAGAGGAGGGTTTTTTTATGGCTCTAATCTAAGTCCTCTCCTTTTCATGACTAAAGAAATTTTACTGAAATAATTGGTGCCCCAGAGTTCATTTTTTCTTTTTCTTTTCTTTTATTTTTTTGTAGTACCGGCAATCAAACTCAGGACCTTGCACTTGCGAGGCAGGCGCAGTGCCACTGAGCTACATCCCCTACCGCAGAGTATGTATTTTTGAGGAGAGTGATGTTAATTTTATCTGAAGGGTAGTGGTAATAATAACTATTTTAGACAGGGTTTCTATTTAGTGTAAATGCACGTATACAAGCATTTAGTTCAGTGTCCATGTATTATTTATTATTACTTCTATTTGAAGCATCCTAATGGCAAAACACTTTTTTAATCAGCTACTTATTCTCAGGACCAAAGGCTTGATCTCCCAGTAAAATAACAAAGAGCTAGTCCTCTGACAGGATGTTCCTTTATTCTACCTGTGCTCTAAACCCACAATTAAAAACCCTGCTTTTCAGGAGAGAAAAGTAAAACTCAGGGAGGTCAGAAATGGTAACAAGGTCACATGAGTGAGAGCCAAAGTTGAGTTTGGAAATCAAGTCTCTTTCAAGAGAAAAGTTTCACAACTATGCTGATCCAATTTATTTTATATATATATATATATACACATGTATATATATATGTGTATATATATATGTATATATATACACATATATATATATAATTTTTTTGCTGATCCTATTTAGTTGGGCATTTCTTTTTTTTCCCCATTTAGTTTATTGGTACATTTTAGGTATACAATACAGTTACATTCATCATTGGGATCTTGTACCTTTACATGATGTTTCTTGGTTCCTATTTTTTCCTCTCATTCTCCTTCCCTCCCTTCACTCCCTCCATTCCTCCCTATTTACAAAGACATTGTTTCCATTTTTTCATATTAATTCCATTCCCTTCTTTCCTTTCCCCTACCCCTCCACTTCTCCTTCCCCTTTTCCCTTTTTCCCTCCTATTTCACATTATCTATTATACCTTTTAGTCCTTATTTACACTTTCAGTTTCTCACACTAGAGAAACTATTTGGTATTTACACATGTGTATCCTATTTATTTCACTTAAGAGTATTGCCTCCATTTATTTATTTCACTCAAGAGTATTGCATCCATTTAGCTAAAAATATCTCTAATTTCTCTTTTTATGACTGAGTAATACTCCATTATATTTTTAAAAACCCCACATTTTCTTTATCCAGTCTCCAGTTGATGGACATTTGGGCTGTTTCCAAATTTTAGCTATTACAAGCTGTGCGGCTATGAACATGAGTGTACATATATCACTGTGGTATGATTGATTTAATTCTTTGGGGAAGATATCCAGCAGGGGACTAGCTGGATCAAATGGGACTTCCAAGTCCTAGTTCTTTGAGATATCTCCATACTGATTTCCACAGTGGTTGCACCAGTCTACACTCCCACCAGCAGTGGAGCAGGGTTCCTCTTTCCCCACAGTCCTTCCAGCATTTGTTATTGGTTGATTTCATGATAACAGCCATTCTTTCTGGGGTGAGGTGGAATCTCAGCATTGTTTTCATTTGCATCTCTTGAATGACCAATGATGTTGAACATTTTTTCATATGTTTATTTGCTATTTCTTCTTCTTTGTCTGAGAAATGTCTGTTCATTTCAGATGCCCATTTTTGGACTGGGTCTTTAAATTTGAGAGGTCTGAGTCTTTTAAGTTCTTTATAGATTCTAGATAGTAGACCTTTGTTTGAGGATCAGCAGGTGAAAAATTTTTCCCACATTGTGCGTTGTCTCTTCACTCTCTTGGTGGTTTCTCTTGCTGTGCAGAAGCTTTTTAAAGAAGAGATCCCACTTGTTGATTGTGCTAGTTCACAGGCAACTGAGATTTTGTTCATAAAATCTTTTCCTACACCAATGTCTTCAGAAGGTCTACCTAACCTCTGTTCCAGCTAGTTCAGCGTTTCTGTTTTAATATTCAGATCTTTAATTCATTTCGATTTTAGTTTAGTTCTCAGTGAAAGATACAGGTGTAGTTTTAATTTTTGGCAAGGTGAAACCCAATTTTTCTAGCACCATTTATTAAAGAGGCTATCTTTCCTCCAGTGAAGGTGTTTGGCTCCTTTGTCGAAGATGAGGTGGCTGAGTGTGTCTGGAGTTGTTTCTGCATCTTCTAATCCGTTCCACTGGTCCTCAGGTCTGTTTCTTTGCCAGTACCATGCTGTTTTTATCACAGTAGCTTTGTAGTATAGCTTCAAGTTGGGGGTTGTGATACCCTGTGCCATGTTTCTGTTGCCTATAATTGCTTTTGCTATTCTAGGTCTCTTCCTTTTCCAAATGAATTTTTGGATCGTTTTCGCTAGATCCATGAAATATACTGTTGGGATTTCAATTGGGATTGCATTGAATCTGTATAGCAACTTTGGAAGTATGGCTATTTTCACTATATTGGTTCTTCTTACCCAGGAGCAAGGGATGTCTTTCCATTTTCTGATATCATCTTCAATCTCTCTTTTCAGAGTGCTATACTTTTCAGAGAAGAGGTCTTTGATTTGTTTTGTTAGATTGATTCCTAGGTATTTCAGTTTTGTAGATGCTATTGTGAAAGGAATTGTTTACCCTATTTCTCTCTCAGTGAGTCTATTGTTCATGTAGAGGAAAACTATTGATTTTTGTGTGTTGATCTTGTATCCAGCTACTTTACTGAATTTGGTTATTAAGTCTAGAAGACTTTTGGTGGAGTTCTTGGAGTCTTCTATATAGAGTACCATGTCATCTTCAAATAATGACAATTTAGCTTCTTCATTTCCTACCTTTATTCCTTTTATGACTTTCTCTTGTCGAATTGCTGTGTGGCTAATGTTTCCAAGACTATATTGAACAGGAGTGGTGATAGTGGATATCCTTGTCTTGTTCCTGATTTTAGTGTGAAGGATTTCACTTTTTGACCATTTAGTATGATATTGACTGTTGCTTTTTCATAGATGGCTTTTATCAGATTGAGGTAGAGACCATCTATTCCAATATTTTGTTGGGTTTTATCATAAATGCGTGCTGTATTTTGTCATATGCTTTTTCTGCATCTATTGAGATGATCATGGTTTTTTGTCCTTGGCTGTATCGATATAGTGTATTACATGTATTGATTTGTATATGTTGAACCATCCCTGCATTTCTGGAATGAATCCCACTTGGTCACGGTGTATGATCTTCTTGATGATCTTTCTGCATTCTATTTGCCAGTATCTCATTGAGGAGTTTTGCATCTATGTTTACTAGTGAGGTTGGCCTGTAGTTCTATTTTTTGGTTGGGTCTTTGTCTGCTTTGAGGATCAAGGTGATGCTTGCTTCCAGGAATGAATTTGGGAGTATTGCTTCCCTTTCAATTTCATTGAAGAGTTTAAACAGTAGTGGCAGTAGTTCCTCTCTAAATGTCTTGTAGAATTGATTAGTGAAGCCATCAGGACCCGTGCTTTTCATAGTTGCTAAGTTTTTAATTATGTTTTCAATTTCATACATATTGGGTTGTTTAGACATTTAGGTCTTCTTCGTTCGACTTTGGTAATTCATACATATCTGGGAATCTGTCCATTTCTTCTGTGTTTTGCATCTTATTGGCATATAGGTTCTGGAAGTAGGTATTGATGATCCTCTGGATTTCTGCTAGGTCCATTGTAATTTCACCCTTTCCATTCCTAATTGGGTGGATTTCGGCCTTTTCTTTCCTTTTTCTGATAAGGTTGGCTTAGGGTTTGTCAATTTTGTTCATTCTTTCAAAGAACCAACTCTTGGCTTCATTGATTTTTTTGTATTGTTCTCTTAGTCTTCATTGGATTGATTTCTGCTCTGATCTTTATAATTTTCTCTCTTGTATTAGCTTTGGGTTTGTCCTGCTCTCCTTTTTCTAGAAGCTTGAGGTTCAGCATCAGGTTGTTTAATTGGGCTCATTCTGTTTTCCTAATATGCGTATTCACTGCTATGAATTTCCCTCATATGACTGCTTTCATTGTGTCCCATAGATTCTGATATGCTCTATTGTCACTGTCAGTTAATTGTAGGAACTGTCTGATTTTTTTCTTTAATTTCCTCTGTGACCCATTGGTTATTCAGAAGTGTGTTCTTCAGTTTCCATGTGCTTATGAAATTCTTGTGGTTTCTTTTGCTATTGATCTCCAATTTCATCACACTATGGTCTGATAATATACAGGGGATAATTTCAATTCCTTTGCACTTACTTAAACATGTTTTGTGAGAGAGTATGTGGTCTATTTTGGAGAATGACCCTTGTGCAGCTGAAAAGAAGGTGTATTCTGATTTTGTGGGGGTGGAACACACTCTAAACACCTGTGAAGTTCATTTGTTGAAGAGTTTGATTGAGTTCTAGTATTTCATTGCTTACTTTTTTGTGTAGTTGATCTATCAGGGTTTTTTTCTTTTGTATTTGGTATTGTGGATCAAACTCAGGACCTTATGCTTGTGATGTAGTCAGCAGAACCACTGAACTAAATCCCCAGCCCTGATCTATCTATTTGTGACAGTGGGGTACTGTGGTCCTCCACTACTACTGTATTAGTGCTTATTGGATTTTTCATATCTGATAGTATTTGTTTTATATAGTTGGGTCCACTAGTGTTTGGTGCATATATGTTTATGATTATTATCCCTTCCTCTTGGATTGTTCCCTTTACAAGGATGTAGTTTCCTTCTTTGTCTCTCTTAATCAGTGTTGGCTTGAAATACACTTGTTCTTCAATGAGGTTAGCTACTCCTGCTTTTTTTTGGGTTCCTGTTGCATGGAGTATTGTTTTCTACCCTTTAACTTTCAGTCTATGAGTTTCTTTTTGAATTAAATGTGTTTCTTGTATTCAGCATATTGTTGGATCTTGCTTCTTGACCCATTCTGCCAATCTATTTCTTTTGATTGGTGAATTGAGACCATTAACATTGATGGTTATAACTGATGAATATTGACTTATCATTGTCATGATTTTTTCTTTTTGTTGGATTCTCCCCCTTTGTGTTTAAGTTCTTGTCATGCCCAATGGATTCATTCTGCTGGGCTTCCTGGGGTTGTGATCCTCATTGTCTTTTCCTAGGGTATTGTCTAAAATTTTTTGGAGTGCTGCTTTGGTATTCATGAAGTTCCTAAGGTGCTCTTTGTTATGAAGGTGTCTTATTTCTCCACTAATTTTGCAAGATAGTTTTGCAGGGTACATCAATCTGGGTTGGAGGCTGTTTTCCTTTAGGGCTTGAAATGTGTCACCCCAAGCTCTCCTTGAGTGTTTGTGTTGAGAAGTCTGCTGTGATTTTGATGGGCTTTCATTTTTATGTGACTTGTTTTTTTTCTCTAACTGCTTGTGGAATTTTGGTTTTTTGTTGGGTTTCTGGACTCTTAACAATTATATCCCTATGTGTAGTTTTTGGGGTTTTTTTGATCAAGCCTATTTGGAGTCCTTTATGCCTCACTTATCTGTATGTCAATTTCTTTTTCCTTGCTTGGGAAGTTTTCTGCCATCATTTCTGTGAACAATTTTTTTTATGTCGTCTGCACTCTCTCCTGTTTCTTCACTGACTTTGATCAGTGTTATATTATTCTTTCCATTGTCTAGCAGCTGCTGGATTGATTTCTCATGGTCTCTTACAATTTTAAAGCAATTTTTCTTTTCCTTTCACTAATTGCAATCTTATCTTCTATATCTGAAATTCTTTCCTCACATTTGCTCATTCTTCTGCATAGACTTTCAGTGGAGTTTTTAATCTCCTGGAAATCTGTTGGCATCTGTTTTATGGATTCCATTTGTTTTCTATGTTGGGATTCCATCATGTTTCTCAGCTGCTCTATTTTTTTTATCTGTGTCCTCTCTAGATTTATTAATCATGTCTTGCACTATGGGCACAATCTCTGCTGTTATGTGAGACATTATTTCTGATTTCATTTTTTTCAGATCCTCTTTTGTTGCCAGTTCAGGGAGTCCAGGTTGTTGAGTATCAGAGTGTTTCATCTCATTTCCCTTTGGGGTTGCTGTAGGTGATCTGGAAGCCTGGTTTTGAGGCTTGTTTATGTGTGTTCTCATTTCAATGGGGGGAGGGTGTGTGCACCTCACCTCCTTGGTGCTTGGATTGGTGGTACTTCGGCCCAGAAGTCTCTTCCTCTGTGCTGAGAGTGGTGCTATGGTGGCCTGCATGGCTCCATTTTCTTATTGTTTATGGTTGAGTAGTACTCCATTTTATTAAAAAAACCACATCTTTGTCCAATCTCCAGTTGATGGGCAATTGGGCTGTTTCCAAGTTTTAGCTATTACATACTGTGCTGCCATAATCATGGGTGCACATATATCACTGTGGTATGATCCTTTTAATTGCTTTGGGGAGATACTCAGTAGAGGAATAGCTGGGTCAAATGGCCCTTCCAATCCTAGTTGTTTGAGGCATCTCCATATTGATTTCCACAGTGTTTGCATCAGTGTGCACTCCCACCAGCAATGAAGAAGTGTTCCTTTCTCCCCACAACCCCACCAGCATTTGTTATTGGTTGATTTCATGATAGCAGCCATTCTTTCTGGGGTGAGGTGGAATCTCAGCATTGTTTTCATATGCATTTATCAAATGACCAGTGATGTTGAACATTTTTTCATATGTTTATTTGCTGCTTTTACTTCTTTGCCTGAGAAATGTCTCTTCATTTCAGATGCCTAGTTTTGAATTGCATCTTTATATTTGGGGGGGTCTGATGTTTTTTAGTTCTTTATATATTCTAGATAGTAGACCTTTGTCTGAGGAACAGCTGGTAAAAATTTTTTCCCATATTGCAGGTTGTCTCTTAGCTCTGTTGGTGGTTTCTCTTGCAGTGCAGAAGCTTTTTAACAATTTGAGATTCCAGTTGTTGATTCTTTGTGCTAGTTACCATGCTATTGAGGATTTGTTCATAAAGTCCTTTCCTATGCCAATGTCTTCAAGAGTTCTACCTAACTTATCTTCCAGCAAGTTTAGTGTTTCTGTTTTAATATTTAGATCTTTAATCGACTTTGATCTTAGTTTAGTGCATGGTGAAAGATAGGGGTCTAGTTTTAATCTTTGGCAGTTGAAATCCAGTTTTTCCAACACCATTTATTAAAGAGGCTATCTTTCCTTCAGTGAGGAGGAAAGCTGAGTATGTCTGGAGTTGTTTCTGTATCTTCTAATCTATTTCACTGATCCTCGGGTCTGTTTCTTTGCCAGTACCATAGTGTTTTTATCATAGTGGCCTTGTAGTACAGTTTCAAGTTGGGAATTGTGTTACCCTCTGCCATGACCCTGTTGCCTAGAATTTCTTTTGCTATTCTTGGTCTTAGTGGGGCATTTCTTACTCAAATTGATACAATGAGTTAACTACCACTCTATCTGTGATTATATGAAATCATGTCAATCAGAACTCAAAACTGTCTGTCCCTTTACAAATAGGCTCTATTTTGTAATGCCCCTCCCATAATGTGCCACCTCCTTAGGAATGTATTTTGAGCCTGTTAACCTCTTTATACATATTTATAATCATTTAATGTTCATAGTCATCTTTCATTGCCTGTGATAATTTGTGTTTCTGAATGACTCTAGAAAACACCTGAAGAAAGCAGGTTTTGGGATAGTCAGGAGAGTGTAGTCCCCATGCCATCTGATTGCGTGACTCTCATCTCCCTGCTTCTGGACACCAGTGTTCTTATCTGTGTGACATTCACAAAGACCTTTTGGTCACCACTTCCATGAGCTGTGATTCATTGAATAAAGCCTTTTTTAAAAGAGATTCAAGGTGGTATTCCCATTTATTCATTCCTTTTTTATTATGGAGAAAAAATGCTTCACAACCAAATCAACCAAATGCCTTGGAATATTCTCCTCCCCTCCCTTCCCCTCCCTTCCCCTTCCCTCCCCTCTTCTCTCCCTCCTCCCTTGTTTTCATTTCTTGTAGTACTGGATATCAAATCCATAGGCTTCTTATTGAGCTATATCCTCAACCCTTTAAAAAAATTTTTTTTAATGTTGAGATGGGGTCTCACGAAGTCACTAAGTGACCCAGGGGGAACTCAAACTTGTGATCCTCTTGCCTCAGACTCCCAGATTACTAGGATTACAGGTATATGTCACTATGCCTGGCTAATATTTTTCATGGAATACTTGTTATTTAGTTAAGTGAAAGAAAATAAGTCTAGCCATTCACTTGGCATTGCTGAAATGTAAGAATAAGCAACTAATTTTTTTAACATTACATCTGGCTGTGGGTTCTGGGAATCTACTTTTTTCTTTTTTAATTGATACACAATTGCACATATATGTGGTGTATAGTGTGATAATTTAGTACATTAAACAGTGTGTGAAGATCAAATCACATAAGTATCATTTTTTCTCCATTTTATCGTTTCTCTGTGTTTTTGGTCTTTGAACTCCTCTCTTCTAGTTTTCATAAAATATATAACAGGTTGCTGAACACTAGACTTTCTTCTCCCTAACTGTATTTCCATGTCCACTATACAACTACCTCCTATCCCCTCTCCTTCTTAGCCTCTTATTGACCAACATCTTTAGCTTCTACTTAGGAGTGAGAACACACAGTATTTGTCTTTCTGTGCTTCAAGTATTTCACTTAACATAATGTCCTCCAGTTCCATCCATTTTGCTGCAAATGGCAGATTTTGTCTTTTAAAAACTGATGTGAATCTCTGTTTTTAAAAAGCTTCCTCTGTGATTGCAATGAAAAGTCAGTTTGGGTGCTTGCTTCAGCAGCACATATGCTAAAATTGGAAAGAAAAGTCAGTTTGGGAACAACTACAGTGTAGATAACAGCAGAAGGATGACTCAGTGTGTGAAACTATTGAGGGCAGGGATCCTGGTATGTGGGTTTTGAGTCAGACAGTCCTGGGTTTGTATTTTATTGTCTGTGTGACATTAGGCGAGTCACTTCACCTCCCTGACACTCGGTTTCCTCATCTATAAAATGAAGATAATAATGACTACATAATCGGGTTAGTTTGTAGGCTAAATAAGATACTGTCATAAAGCTCTTAGCATAGTTCCTGGTGACACAGTGCTCAGTAATTGATAGTGTCTATTAAAAATAATTATAATAATAACTTCATCTTAGTTGACTGAAGCACAGTACTTTAGGGAAAGATGACTTCTATTGGTGAATTAAATTCAAGCAAAATTAAGTATATTTTAGGGCTTCCTTCTGGGTCATGTTATCTAGTATCTTTTGGGGCAGCCTGGGTGGCCTGTAAGAGTTCAAGTCTTCTGGACTAGGTATGTTTCATTCCTTCCACCTTTCTGTCTAATAGTGGAAATTCAGAATTTTGTAAATTCATATACGAGTGGCAAAAACAGGTCAATGTGACAGCATCACAAAACACTCTTTGTTGCTGTGTTTTTTATGAGTTGTTCAGGATTAATTGCTCTTAGGAAACATTGGATCATGCAGCTTCAAGGATCGCAGAATCTCAGGGACTGTCTGAGAAAAACTAGAATTTTTCAACAAGAAGTTTGATTTCTTTCCTCACTTGAAGAGTAGAGTCAGGAATGGTCTTTTCTCTTACAGGAAAATAAGAGTTTTTGTATTGTCTTGTTTCAGAGCATGGACAGAGAGAATTCACTCCCTAGAGACTTTTCTTTTTCTAATTAAGCAGTATGGAAAAAAGTAGCAGTCTGAGGGCTAATTGCTTCCTGGTATATTTTTGAGTCTGTGGTTCAGAGTGTCAATGAAGCCCCTGTCTTTCCACTTTTTCTGGAACTGTTGTTTCTCAGCAGATCATTAGTATCTTATGAAGCCTAGTATCTGCTGATGAAATATTTTGATTGGTGAATTCCCTCCACCATGTGAGAACAATTCTCCTGATGAGTAGTTCTACTCAGAAGGGAAGCCCAGGTGAACAGGGCAGTACCTCTGGCCAATGTTTTGTAATGGTGATCTGTACAGCCATGCCCTGTGACCTCATCCAGGTTCAGTGGTCGGTGGGGCCAGGTGGAAGGGAGCAGGTGGGATGAGACACATGGAGGCATCACCATGGCTAGACAGTAGTAGGATGGCCTTTATTTGCAGAGAGCACAAAGACTTAGTTCCTTAAAGTCCTCAGAACCATGGTCTGAGTTGCTGAAATAGGACTTAGTTGAAGATATGGATCTTTGGCAACTTGTTAAGGATATTCTGTTAAACTTATGGGTTCAAAGAAAACAATGTGCTTATGTTTGTGTTCCCATAGGAGGGGAGTAGGCAGGAATGGGGTGGAAGGTGAAAAGGAATGTCGGCAAATAGGGAACCGTCAGGGACAAGGAAACAAGTTAGTCTACTGAAATGTACAGTCTTAGATGCTTGCTCAGTATTTGTTGTCCCCAGGAGAATAAATTTGAAAACAAGAATGGAAGATTGTATTTGGAAGTGGCCCTGTGAGTACATGCTTCTTTTCAGAGGCATTCCTCATAACTGACAACAGTCAGTGACTTCTATTTGGGAAATGGCCTACCCAACCACACATATACCCTAATTATCATGTATATTAATGATGCACTAAAGCATGTCATCATCCTGGCATACAAAAGATCATTATGATTGTATTACACTGCAGTCATGCCACACAGGGAATTGTGTGTACTCCATAGTTCAAGTGGAAATCCTGTCAAAAACCTTTCTTCTTGGGCTGGAGGTGTGGTTCGGTGGTAGAATGCTTACCTAGCATGCTCAAGGCCTGGATTCATTTCCTAGCACTGCAAACAAAACAAAACAAAACAAAATCAAGTAAAATCCTTTTCTTCTTTGGCCTTTCCTGACTGATGTTTCAATGCCTGTTTTTGCTACTGATAAAATGAGATTTACCTTCTGAGGGTATTGGAGCATTTATAACTGATTAAGAAGTTTCAATTTATTGCTTTGTAAAGATAAAAATATGATAAGTATGCAAAGCCTGAGTGGGAGGGAAGCTAAGCAGTCTCTGGGAATTGTGTACATTACTGTGCTTTGTAGACAACTGGATGAAGGCACTGGCCAAATCTGGCTTAACTTCTATTTTTCTGCTGCTGTGAGCTAGGAATTGTTGTTAACTATTTGAAAATTGTTGCAAAGAGATCGGAAGAATAGTATTTCATGACCTGTGAAAATTATATGAAATTCAAAGACCATGTAGAAATTTTATTGGAACACAGCCGTATGTGCTGGTTTATGTATTGTTCTATGGCAAATTTTGAGCCATAAGGGCAAAGGTGAGTGGTTGTGACAGACAGCAGGGCTCACAAAGCCTAAAATATTTACTCTCTGGCCCTTTCCAGGAAGTTTGACGACACTTGAGCGAAGCTATTGGAAGCAGGTTCCTCATTTGTAAAACAGCACAACACATGATATCATCCCACACCACAAAAATATCTCCTATGACCCGTCACAGACTAGGGTTCTTACATCATCCTGTGATGTGTGAACAGCTTGAAAGTTGAATTTAGGGGAGAATTTTGCAAGGACTCTTAAATTGAGATTAGGCTCTTGGCTCTAAGGATAAGTTTCTGAACCTTTCTAGAAATAACTTAAAGCTTTTCTACAGTGACAGAGGGGTCAGAAATATTTACAACACAGTGAATGGGATTCTACCACAATGAAGTGGTTGGAATTCAGTAAAGGGGTTTTGGGACTTTCACTTTGCTGTCCCAATCCACACAGGTTTTTGTAGAGGGAATTTGAGGATGACAACTGAGGAGAGACAGGAATATGCACATTACTGATGTTTTCAGTTTGAGTTTTGGTTGAAATGCTTTTTAATTGACTTTAACCTGTCACCCATCCCTAGAAATAATAATAATAGGAATAAAGGTTATGCAGTCATTTTACCATAGCCCTACCTGGAAAGCCTTTGCAGAGCTGGATAAAGCACTTAGTTGTGGCCATCCATTTTACTGTGGAAACCCATGTCTCTCTGCCTACAGATTTTTCAACTACCCAAGGTCAGGAGCTCCCAAGCATTTCAGTAAGGATGAAGTGTGATTTTCTAGGTGCCTCTGTTGTTTTCTTTTTACATTTAGGCATTTAGGGCCAGGATGAGGCTTTGTGTCAGCAGAGCCCCTGAGCCAGCCAATCCCTTGGAGAGGGGAAGAAGTAAAATTAATCTGATTTGGCTGCAACCTCCTATGCCCTGTTAGTTTCCCAGCTTGTATCCCTTACCACTAAAAGAAAAAAAGAGGGAGAGGGGTGTACATAAGCGGCAAGTTGATCAATTTCAGAGGAAGAAAGTATTAATGTTGGTTTGTAAAATTCTACTTCAGAGAGATGTGTGACTCATGATACCCCAGAAGATCTTACTCCAAATCTCAGATCAAGTTCACAAAACAATTATAAGAGCAATAATAAGCACATACCACACCAAGGAATTGTATGATACTCTATGCCAGACACTGTTTTGAATGCTTCATCTGAATTAATTAATTTAATTCCTGGTACAATCAGAGAGGAGATAGGGTAATTCTTCTCCTTTGATAGAGAAGAAAGCAGATTTAGTGGGGCAGAGCGATTCACTTCTCCTGGAGAGGGATAGATAGTACAGAAGAGGAGATGGGTTGTATAGAGATAACTACATTGAGATATAGTCTCTGGTTTCTCCAATGCTAATATGGAAAAAAAATCTCACTACTCAAACACATGGGTAACGTAGCAGAAGACAAATTTATACCTTGTTATACTTGGGGAACCCTGCTGCCTAATTTGGATCTTGGCCTCCTGAAGCATTTATTAAAAAAAAAAGAAAGAAAGAAAAGGTGCTGGGCACAGAGTAGGTATTTAGCAATACATATATTTTTAAATTCTGATTTTCTTTAGTTATTGCTGATTTGATTTTGCTTACCTACTTTTTGTTTTTGTTTTTGTTTTTTGGTACCTGGGATCAAACTCAGGACCTTGTGCTTTCGAGGCAGGCGGTGGAACCACTGAGCTAAATCCCCAGCTACTTACCTACTTTTTAAAAAATTTCTGGGCTATGTCAAATTATCCCTAGAATGATTAGGACATTTTTTTCTTAGCGTTGTAATGTTCTCAAATAGCTGAATTAAATCCTAGGGGAATGTATTGGTGTCCATATTTGCAAAGCAAGTTAATGATAGGAACGCAGTTCAACATCTTATCCATTATGTTTCACTGCCTTAGGTACTAGTCCAGTATGGATGGATAGGGTTTAAATAAATTTTATGTTACTGACAATCTTTTTTAAAATTAAATATTGCAGCTGGGGGTATAGCGCAGTGGCAGAGAACATGTGCTTACCCTGCACAAGGCCCTGGATTCAATCTTCACTGTATCTATATATATTTGATAAAATAAAGATAGGAAAAAGAGAAGATTTCTTCTGAAGTTCTGAGTATCCTTCCTGATGCCATCCCCATTAGAGGTCACCAGTATCTCAGCTCCCTGTTCCAGTGCTGCTTTTCTCTGCAGTTTCGTCCATTGATTCCCTAAATCATGCATTGTTTAGCTTTGCTTGTGCTTGAATGTCATGTCAGTGCAATCACATGCAGGTATGAATTGTATGTGACTTGCTTTTTTACATAACATTGTGTCTCCAGGAATCCTTTTGCTTTTGTGTGTGGCTGTATGAGTCACACATTTTCATTGCTGCCTTAGTGCACCATGAGTGAGTGTATCACACTCATTTTATGACTTCTGCAGTTGATTCCAGTTATTATTATTATTATTATAGATATCACTACTTTGAATATTCTTGTTACATTCTTTTTGAACTAAGACTCATATAAATGAATTTTTTTTCCAACATTTTAATGAAAATTATAATGTTTATTCCTTGTAAAAATAGTCACAGTTTTTATTTGAATGAGTTTACTTTTAGTTGCTGGATTCATTAATTTTTTTCTCCAGAATTGAACAATTATTTATTCTCTAAAGTAAATCAAGGCATTAATGGTAAAAATCACTGGAAAATAGGTCTTTAAACAGTGAAGATTTTTCTAAATATTTTAACAATATAACTTTAGAGATGTTAAATAATTTTAGTTAGAATGTGGAATACATACTTTCTTCTCTAAATGAAACATTAAATAAACTTTCTCAGAGCAGCAAACAAAAAATATTGCATTAATAGGTAAGATGCTCTCTGACCCATTCATGTTTACTTAGAGACTGGTAAAGAAATTATTATTTTTAATAATTTTCATCTTAAGATAGACCTTAAAAGCATTTTGGAGTGATTTATAGGGTTATACAAAGGCATAAACATTTAGGGAAGGCAACAATCTGTAGTTTATTTTTTTTAGCTGTAAAGAAAACCAATACCCAGAGCAATGAAATCACTTAACCTAAATCATGGTCCTCCCATGCCCTTTAAATATAACTTCTCTAAAATAACTATAGAAATCTGTCATTTCACTTCTAAATTAGAAAGCCACAAGCTTGTTTTCATCATAATTTTTTGCTTCAGTGCATCTTAATTTAAATTTAATATTTAATATCATATAAATAATATTTAATATCATATAAAAACTAAAATCATTGATGCAATCTCTAATGACAATTTGAGGTCTGATTTTTGAAATCACTTTTCTCCACCCTGTTGACTGTGTCCAGCCTAGAGAAATCTTGGTTAGTTCCCATGTCCTGGTTTCTAGCATTGACAATGTTCTATTGTCTTACAACTTGCCTGCCACCAGTGGTGTTCAAGACAAGTACTAAGCTTGAAGGATCCTGCTGTGGTGTCAACAAGTCTTGGCACTGCTAGTCTGTACTCCATCCTGGGGCTTTCGCTCTTAAGGAAGCAGCAGCTTTGCAAGAGAGATCTTAACCAGGTCATTTAGATTAGACTAGGTTAATGGGCAGTGAAGTCCCATTTAGAGGTGGGTGTGAGGCTTTTCATGTTCTTGGAATCTTCCCTGGCCCTCCCTGTCACACCCTTCCAGGGCCACATCCCTCCCTGTCCCTGTGCCCCCATCCTGAAATAGCCATGGTTCAGCATGGAAGAAATTCACTCCTCTAATCCCTGGGGAGCTGGTGAGCGCTGCATTTGCCAAGGGGTGGGATCTGACTTTCTTTTTCTCTTTAAGGAGAAATCCCTGAAGCTTAAAATCTGTTCCAAGGATGTGATAGGAATGCAGCTGGACCTGGAGTCTCATGGCGTTGACCGGGGGCTCCAGCTCTGCCACTCACTTGGTGACTGTGGGTGAGCTGCTCAAAAGCTTTGTCAAACTGCTTTTTCTTCCTCAACTGTAAAGTAGGTTTAACACCAGTTACATTCCTGGGTTTGCTGAAGACGCTGAATGAGCTAACTCTCTTGAATCTTCTATGGACAAAACAATGCACCTTTGAAATATATTTTAAAGATGTTTACACAGTTCTTTATCAGAAAGCCGGAGAATCCAGTGTGCACAGGGTGGAGGTAATAGTGATTGCTATATCTGTGTATCAGCTGCTTGCTTTACCCTGTGCTCTGGTAGCACCAGCTTATTTAATATACCATTTTGACATTTTTTATATGATTGCCTTTTCTAGGGGATCTTTGATCTTCCTTCAGGGAAGGATTATACCTTCTTCACCTTTGTGTTTCTAGCACCTAGTGTGTATTTTGGCACTTAGGTGCTAAGAGCTGGGTTTTTTTGGAGGGGGTGCTGTTGTTGTCCTATCATTGTGTTTTAGTACTGAGGCTGAATGAGATTGAAATGAAGAGCTTCCAATCATTCTACCACTTTGCTATTCACTGTCCATAACAGTGTAGTTTTGAACTTTATAAACTGCTGAGAATTGTCTGTTCCTTTACAGTACTTTTGTTACTGTAGGTGATTTCTTTTTTCTCTTGTTGGAACTCTCCCTGCTTGCTGAGCAAAATTTGACTTTCTCCTGTCTAGAGATCCCCAGACACTGCAGTTTTCAGATATTACTGCTCTGCCTGCCCTCAACTTTTTTTGGTCAAATATTTATAATATGCAGCTGGTCACACTTAGTTCATAGACTACATATTATCTAGAATGATCTGCTCTAGCTGGAGGATTCTTAACATTTAAGGCCTTATTTATAGATAGTAAACTGTCTGCTGGTGTAAAAATATTCTCTAAATTCATTTTGATTATACTTCTTCATGAGGGATAATGGTTCATTTCAAGTTAATCTACAAGACTAAAGTGTAACCTATTTGGGTGGGAGGATAGGGGTTGCAGGCAGCTGTTAGTGCATAGCAACAACTTTTCACAACAGCTTAAACATGAAAAAGAAGTTGCAGTAATAGAATATGCTGGAATTTAATGGGGACACTAAGAGCTACAGGACATGGGATTTGAACTTGCAGTTGTAGACAATGACTGTGTCTCCTAAGACAGGAACTCTTGAACCCCTAACACCATGATGCCCTAGAAGAGAGGCTGGTGGAATTGGCAGCAGGGTCCATCCAGCCCCTGGAACTTTTTACCTTGTCTCTGCACACCATCCATTCCTTTCTTTTTAAGTTAAACATCCATAAAGTAGAGACAGCACAGTTCTGGCCACTTTAGTATCCCATAACGTTGCTCATAAGAACTGCAAAACTTTTTAAAGCTTTCACAAATGAAAAGTGACAAGAAGCTAAGAGAATTAATCACCTAATGTGGATAACTATTATTAAGCATTCTTTTATGAAAGAATCTAGCCAATGCTAGCCAATACTGAAAAATGGCCTAAAAATGTTTAGAGCATTAAGGGTGCTGACCTAGTTAGAAATAAAATTATTAATGAGCTCACTTGCCTCTTTTGGTGCACAGGAAATTGTATAGGTGGTTGTGATTTTGGGGGAATTTTATACAAAGTCAGATTTTAAACATGTTTATCAAAAACATAGTATAAGTTGAACATTTTTCCTCAGAAAAATCTGAAATCCAAAGCACCCTGAAATATAAAATCTGAGCACTGACATGAAGCTCAAACGGTTTCAAATTTTTGAGATTTTGGATTTTTGGATTAGGGATACCCAGTCAATGAAGTCAATGAAAATATTCCAGAATTTGAAAAACTTTGAAACCTGCACACTCTGGTCTCAGGTATTACAGATAAGGATACTCAACCTGTATCTGCATTTAAACCTTAAATGATGGAATGATCCACACTGAACTTTCTGATTACAACAAAGAAACGCTAAAAGCCCTTATGTTTCAATTAGAGTCTCTTTTGAGTTTTTCTTATTTCACACTTACCCCGCCCCCAACACCATGTGGTATGCTTAGATAGGGATATGACAGTGACCTGAGTGTCCAAGTCCCTGGCCTCCTTTTCCTGGGAGATACAAATTGGTGAATATATAGTTACCGGTACAACTTTCTGTGACAGATATCTTGATGGGGAAGATGGGTTTGCTGAGGGCACCTAATCCTACTGCAATTGGAACAGTTAGAGAAGGCAGCCTGGACCCTGGGAAACAGGACAGAAAGAATGACCCAGCAGAGGCTAAAATGAACAAGTGTAATGAATATAAGTGAACATTTCTTGGTGGTTGAGGCTCTCTTTACCTTAAGAGTAATTATTTTTTATCACTAGCATATATATGTATATATAGTGTCATAAATGTCTTTTTATAAGATGTAGTAAACTGTTAATGATAATATAGTTTCAAATATCTGTATATGCTAATAGTAGTTTTCATTTATTATTATTATTATTATTATTGGTGAGGATTGAACCTTGGGCCTTGCATTGGCCCAAGTTGTGTTTTTAAACCTACACAAACTCAACCTAATACTTGTATGTATAGTAGACACACGGTGCAGACTTATGGTGAATTGCGTGTGTTTTTGTAGCTTTTGCATCCTGCTACGGATCCCTCATAAATTCATATTTCTTGTTTGTTTTTTTTTTGTCATTACTGCCTTGGAGCGTCAGGATGTTATCCACATCTCTTGATGAGATTTGGGCTTTGTGTTTTACCAGGAAGAGAAGCTCATTTGATCTACTGAGTTTAATTTTGTAATGAGCCCCTAGACTGAAATGAAGCTGGGTGCAGTGGTGTAGCTTGTATTCCCAGCTACTCGGGAGGCTGAGCAGGAGGATCAAAAGTTCAAGGTCAGGCTAGGCAACCTAATGAGAGATCTTGTCTCAAAATAAAAAAAATAAAAAAGAACGAGGATATAGCTCAGTGTTCCCTGGGTTCAATTCTAGTACTGCAAAAACAAAAACCAAACAAACAAAACTCAAACCTGAAGGTCTAAAATCCAAGAGGAATAACAATGATACACCTTTGAATTCACTTATTGCAACTAGATTTCAGTGGTTTGCCATGAACTGAGAATGTGTAAGCTCTCAATTAAATTGACTTCAGCAAATAACTATTAAGCATCTGCTTAGAACAGGCAAATATTCATCGTTTTTATTCTGGCTCATGCATCATTTGACTAGCTAAATTCTTCCGAATTATGCGTAAGAGGTCAGGAAATGCAAAAATTCCCTCTGCACAGAACTCAGGTCAGCACCATTGGTAAAAGCTGAGTTTGAGTTCAGTTCCCATACCGGCATGGGCTGCATAATGATATTTCTGTCAACAATAGACTGTATATACAATGGTGGTCCCATAGGATGATATTTCCTAGTGACACTGTAGCATCTTAGCTTGTATAAGTACCCTGTAGCATGTTTGCACAGCAATGAACCATCTGGCTGAGTTGAGATATGAGAGAAGGAGTCTGTGTAGAGATGAATTTGCCTGTTCTTGAAAGGCTGGGGTAACTTGTTCCTCTGTAATGCTGTGACTCAGAGAAACCATGCTGGATGGACTACTTTACTTCCTTAAACTACTAGGAATATTTTCAGAAAGAGGCAGACTGTAGCCGTTCTTCTTAGTAGCTTCAAGGAACATCATGACAGACTGGGTAGATGGTGGTCCCTTGGATCAGTTCATGTCTGCCCAGATTAGTATTGGGCAGTATTGCATTAGTAACATATGGTGCCCCAGCTCTATAGGCTGTCCAGGAGCACAGTTAATTAGGCATCCTATCTGAATTACTGTCCTCCTAGGAAGACTTGCATACTGACGAAAGAGGGCAAATGGGATAACAAGTGGTGTGGAGAATCAACAGGACAAATTTGAGTATAAGCCAGCTGCTTCTGCTTTTAAGTGTAAAATGCTGATTGTTTGATTAGAACCACAGACCTTAAGAATACAGGATTTTTTTTTTTTCCAGGACCGGGGATTGAACTCAGTACCTTGCATTTGCCAGGCAGGTGCAGTGCTACTGAGCCTCGTCCCCATCCCCTTTCCCAGGATACTTCTGATTCATCTTATAAGTACCTGCAATTGGGAGAGGAGAGATAGAGGCTTAGGTCAGCTCTGAATACATTCATTGGGTCTAGTGTTGAGGGAGCACTAGACTCAAGGTTACCAGGTTGAAGGAGCAGCTATCAAGATGAATTATTCCCTCAAAGAGACTGCTGACTAGTAAAGGGACACAAATGTATTAGAAATCCATTGAAATATGCTGGAGCATGTTGTAAAAGAGGTAATAAGCATAGAGCACTGTGGGAGCACAAGGAAGGGATTTAACCCACTCTGTGCCAGAGGGAGCAGGAAGTGGCTAGGGAATGTTTTTTGGATGAGAAAACCTGAGTGGAATCTTTAAGGACAAATAAGAATTAGCTAGGAGAATGAGACTCCTGGGGTGAGGCTAGGGACATTCTGAAAAGAGGGAACAATATGACCAAAGATAAAGTGGCTTGAAACAGTATTGCATATGTTTGGGAACTATGGGCAGGTCAATGTTAATAAAATGTAAAGTCTAAAGAGAAAGTTTTGAGAAGTGAGATTGGAAAAGAAGGGGCCCTGCCATGAAGGTTTTATTCCATGGGTGCTAGAGAACCTGTAGAATAACCCAAATGGGTTTAAGCAAGGGAATAACAGAATTGGGCTTAAGCAAGGGAATAGCATAATTGGATTCGGGGAAAGTCATTGTGGAGGATGACTGAAAAAGACAAGACTGACAGCAGGAGAATCCCATAGGAGGCTTTTGCCATTACCCAGGCAAGAGGTGATGAACTAGGGCCAACAGTGGGCCCACATTGGGCCACCAGTGGAGCCCTAGGAATCCCAACATTTGACAAGAAGGAGAGATTCTAGAAACCTAAGCAAGATACCAGCCAGAAAGATAAAAGAAAAATCAGATAAGAGTGTGAAGAAAATTTTGAAGAAATAAGCATTAGTGATATTAATTGAAACAGAGGGACCCAGGTGAACAAAGACTGAAAGTGTTCAAAGCAGTGCTACTCAAAGTGTGGTCCATGGGCACATCCTGCAGTGCCAGCAGCATCTAGGAGCTTGTGAGGAATGCACAGTCATGATCCACACTTAGATGCATTGCCTGGATCTGGAAATGGTTGTTACTTGGCATATCATTTTCATTGGAATGGTTGGGACAAATTAACATTGGCATCCATTTAGGAGTTAATGGTGAATAAGAAAGAGATAATACTGTCTTGCAAGAAACTTGGCTAGAGTAGGAAAGAGAGAATTTATTGGAGATGGATAGGTCAACCATACACATTTTTAGTATGGCAGAATGGTGAACACCTGGCTTTAGGCTTAAAGGAAAGTAGAGAGATTGAGGTCTTGAAGAAGTTGGATAATGGATGATAAGGGTCCTAGGGAAGACCAGAGGTGTTGAAATCCAGCTTGAAATGAAGTGGATTCATTTCTTTAAATGATTACAAAATATTTCAGGTGTCAATAATTTGATCATGCATGTTTGTGGTTAGAGACTATTGATTATAGATTGACATATGATATGTAGAGTTAAGAAAGAGTAACTGTGTACATATCCAATTCCCTACAGTGAATGTAATCATTATGTACTGCAAACATGTACCAATAAAAGTAAAAAAAAAGTAACTGACTCTAGCCTGCAGCTTATGCAGAGCGGTTAATACACATTTGGCCCATTTAACCAAAATGTGCCTGTAATGGGAAGAGTGAGCATTTAAAGAAATAAACTAAAATTTCTAGCATAGGTGGTTGACAATACTTTTTGAAAGTAAAAAACAAATATGCAGGAGCCATAGATAGCTTTATGAAGAAGTGTGTAAACAAGTACAGATCGCTGCACTGTGAGATGAAATGAAATAACTCTCTGTGGCGCTGTGAAGTTTGGCTTTTCAGCCTGGCTCTGTCTCACGGTCTCCTTGAGAGGCATTGCTGTATATTATTAATAATAGCTTATTATAGATTATATATTAATATATTATTAATAATAGCTTTGGAGACACTGACCTGTTTTGAATACTAGTGTGTTTGAATCTTAGTGTGTTAACTTGGGCACATTACTTAGTTTCTGAATGCTTGTTTTCCCATCTCTAAAAAAGGCATATGAATGCCCGCTACACAGGATTGTTATGGTGGCTAAAGGAGCAAATATGTATGTAGACTACCAGGTGTCACATATTAGTATATTTACACATCCAACAGCTGTCTGGATGAATAAGTGAGTGAATGTAAAAGTTCAGGCACAACTAGGCAGCTATTTCATATTGGAATGTCACAATTTCCCCATCTATAAAAAAGGCTAATAATAGTGTCCTTTTATTTATAGGATTTTGTAAAGAGAGAAATGAGCTATTTGTGAAATCATTTCACTATATTTGTAAATACTGAGGAGCTACCAGTGGTCAGAGGGTTAACCGTTTGTCTGAAGGTCCCAATAAGCTCTCAACAGGAGAGCTCGAGAGTCAGTGGACAACTGCTAACTGAATGCCTGAAGTGTGTGGGATACCATTGTAGACACTGAAGGAGATCCGAAACAACTACCACACAACCCCCATGAGATCCAAAACAAACAGAACCACAAAAAGCCCGTGAGTCGAGTCCTTGTCCTCAAGGAGCTTAAGGTCTATCAACACTTAAGATGTTCCGGGAAGAAAGTGAGTAGACCCAGCAAAGAGCCAAGTAGTAGTAGTAAGTAAACTGCTACTTACAAATCTTTTCTCTGTGCAAATGCATGTTTGGAGAAGTGGCTGTATGATGGAACTATGGGAACTCTCACAGGCCCCTGCTTCTCCTGCAGCTTGATTGCTGTCCACAGCTCCCAGCTTCAATGGCTTTTCCACACTCCTTCAAGCTTCTTTGTCAGGAGTTGGCAGTTTGGAAGAATAGTCACTGTTAGTCATCTATTAGACATTGTCTGTTCCTTTCCCTGACTTCTTGCCTACAGAGACAAGGTGGTGGATGAAATGGAAGTGGATATAGGAAGGCAGTATTGGAAATTTAATTTTAATCACAGGCATTGGGTGATCCCCTGCATTGGATCACCTTTATAGGCTTATATGAAGTCTGGATCTTTCTCTGAATGTTATTTCCAGCTCCTCCTTGAGGCCGTTCCTGGTTTCTCAGCCTTCACCCTCAGTCCCCCATTTTTCAAGGTGTTCTACACTCTTTGACCACAGTCTTCACTCAGCGTACTTCCTCACCAGTGGTGATGGTACCACCTTCCCCAGCTCACTATCCATTTGATGTTTACCAAACAAAAGGCTGGCATTTCCTGCTGTAGATTTTAAGTGGAGCAGACAGTGCCTGGGTGGGAAAGCAGAGGCTTAGCCCTCACCCTCTTTCTTGCTGAGACAGACAGGCCTTGGTCACTTTAATTTCAACTGGAATTTGGATCGAATGGCAATGTGTCCTTTTCTGTGGATGCAGACAGTCAATGGATATAAGCACAGCCCCCAAACATGGATTAGGGTTCTGGATTGGGAACTCACTCTACATAAAGATTCAATGAAAGATTCCATGAGAGATGATCCAGTATCCATTTCACCCTGAAATTTCCCAAAGGGAGAACTACTGGGACCCAAAGCTGCACTTGCCACCACACAGCCTTTTTCGTTACAGTTCCAATTGCTATTGGCACATCTTGAAGCAAAGCCCACTCAGCTTGGAGAGGGCAGCAAGGGAAGCCTCAGGCTACTGAGATGAACAATGCACTATTTGATAGCTTACAAGGGCAGGCCTGTTTCCTGTGCCAACCAAAATGGTGCTGGAAATAAATGTCACTCTAGAGTCATGCTTCAGGTCATTAGAGCCAATTAAGAGGGTGACATAGCAGAGATGGGGAAAGAAAACACAGAGGGTGTAAATTTTTTCCTCTTGGCCCAAGAGTGAGAGCAAGTGTTGGCCATCTGCCTACTTCCCAAGTCCACTTACAGATTGCTGGATAACCATCAGTTTGTCAGCTGACCTTTCTGAGATTTTGTTTTGTTTTGTTTTGGAGTCCCACCTTCTCCTCTTGGTTGGTAGATCAACAGGGATGCTACCTACTCTCTGATAGCAGTGTTAACTTAATCAGCCTGGTGGGGAATGCCTTTTTTGTTTTGAGAGCTTCAGTGTCATTTCATGTTTCACTCCCAGGGGAACGCAAAGCCTGTGCATTTGGTGTGAGCACCGGAAGGAGGAGCCCGACAGGTGCCATTGCAGGTGCTCTGGTCGGGGACCCATTCCGAGGCAGCAGCCTCATTTTGATCTCTGCTCAGATGGAAAGTCTGAGTGGCACACTCTCAGGCTGCTAGGGGACTCTTTGATCTCACTGTGCCTAATAGGCAGAGCTCTCTTCTCTGTTTCCTCTAAGGACGAAAATAAACAGAGAAGCTGAGTTTGTGAGCAGCTGCATAAACAATGCAATTTGGAAGTATGCAAAGAATATGTGGGTTATATATACATTCATACATGGATCCTCTTGATCCATCTTTTGCATCCTGTGGTCATTGCTCGATCTGAGAGAGATTTCCATCTAATGCAGCTAAATTCTATCTCTTTTAATGCTCTGAGTGGTTTAAGGCCTCAGACTCACAGCATTTGGGCAGAAGCATTTCTTTCCCTGGACATGGGTCAGTTCTGAGACATTATAACTTTAGAAGGTCCCTTACTTTTGATAGTTCAACTTAAGATGCTGTAGTTGTAGTTGTGTGGAAGTATACCCACTCAACCACTTTGGTTCTAACTTTCAGTGAAGTATCTGATAAATAATGTGTGATCTTGAACATATTACTATAAAATAAGCTTTGAGTTAGATGATTTTTCTCACCTTTAGGCTAATACAGGTGTTCTGAGCACATTTAAAGTGTGTTAGGCAAAGGTGTGATGTTTGGTAGGCTGTGTATGTTAAGTGCATTTTAAATTTATAATATATTTAACTTATGATAGTTTTATCAGGATATAACCCCACTGTAAGTCAAGAGCCATCTGTATAGTATAATGACACAGCCCTTGTTAAATGCCAGGAGTAGCCACCCACACATAGAGGTAGGTATCCTGAGTTGATTTTCTGGTAGAGGTGAGTTTACATTTGTATGATAGAACTTGAAAGTCTGACACCAGACTCATCTTCTCTCCTCTACCCCTCTTCTGAAAGAGCTCTGTCTTTGGACATCCATTGTTTATTTAGCGGGATAATCATTTGCCTCCTTGCACAGGTGTGGGGCTCTGGAGCATCCTTTATTTGCCCCCTTTATTCGCACCTCTGATCAATGTTCATAAGCCATGTAGCTTTTCCTTTTTCTGTCTCTTCACTGTAGTATTTTTAGTTCAGGCCATCATTACCAGGACTAGCATAATACTTTCCTAATAGACAAATATAACTTTAAATTGAACAATGATAGATAAAATTTGACTATTCAGTGAGTATATTTGATAGAATGAAAAACTCAGGCATATTTCTTAGGTTCTCAGAAGAATGTAGAAGAAGCTGATGACTTTCAAAAGCCAAAAGAAATGAAAAGAAATTTGGTTTTTCATCTTAACGTTAATCTCTGCTTATCTTCCATGACTTTTCTTTCCTTGTGTGTAAGCATATGTCATGTTCCCACTGCCTACAATGCTTACCTACCTTCTGGCAGTTAAAGCCCCCTCTGTTACTCTGAGTTCAGATATTCTCCATGGAACACACCACACAAAGATTTTTACTCCCTCTTTTGAATTTCTGGGACTCTTATATTTGTGTGCATGTGTGTGTGCGTGCACATGCATGTGTGTGTGTCCTGGGGATTGGACCCAAGGCCTTCACACTGAGCAACATCTCAGCCCTTTTAATATTTTTTTTTAAATTTGAGACAAGGTTTCACTAAGTTGCTAAGTTGCCTAGGTTGGGCTTGAACTTGTGATCCTCCAGGTCAGCCTCCCAGAATCTAGGATAACAGGTGTGTGCCACCATTCCCAGCTAGAACCCATATACTGTATTCTTTGTTCCACATTTAATTGACTGCTTGACTTCATAGGTACCTATGTATATTACTTATCAATTTATTTACTAGATTATGAACTCCTCCAAAGAGGTTTTTGTTTAAGAAATTTTTTTACCTACGTACTATACCTACAGCATAGTGCTTTGTGTGTGGTAATCCATAAATAGATACTTAACAAAAATGAATGAATGGCCCTAACCCATGGTAACTACACATGCATCTAATATCCTTTGTGCCATAATTTTAGGGGAAAATTTAAGGAGCTCTTCATTAATAAGAGTGACATAAATCTCATTAACTCTTTTTGTTGTTGTTGTTACCAGAGATTGAGCATAGGACCTTGCACTTTTGAGGCAGGCACAGTGCCACTGAGCTACATCCCCGGCAATTTCATGAATTCTTATAGTAATCCTATGGCATGGCTTTTACTTTTGTTTTCATTTCACAGTTTAGAAAAAAGGGGCTCAAGTAGGTTAATTTCTTTAGGGTTATCCACTGTGTTAGTGGCAGAGTCTGGAATCAAATTTTGTTCTGACTCCAAAATGCATGTTCCTATTCCTGGCTGTCCTGTCTTCAGTGCCATATCTGGAGATCCAAGGTGATAAAACACCTTTCCTGCTTCCAAGGACTCTTCCTTCCATCTCGTGGGTGCAACAGGTGAGTGAGTAACAGCTGCACTGCAGTAATGCACCTCTGTAGCAGAAGTGACTGCTGCAGAAGGGTTTGAGGATGCAGAAGAGAGGACCATACAGAGCACCACACAAGAGTCAGTGAGCGGTGTCTCAGAAGGGACTGGGAAAAGTGCACACAGCTTCGTTCTGTGTTGGGCTCACTAGCCTCAGCAGGCACTGATCTCTAACTCTCCCCTCTTGCTGTCTTAGCTCAAGGGAGGGAGTCTACTTGCTAAAGATTTTATTTTTTATCAGTACATTTGTAGTATACAATGATTACATTCATTGTGGGGAGTAGGTACATGTATATAACACATCCTTTTTTTCCTCCTTCTTTTCTCCTCCTTCTCCCTCCATCTCTAGTCCCTCTTCCCATTTACAAAAGATCTCTCTCCTTGTTTCTTATTGTCTATATTTTCACTTGCTCTTTAAATTATTTATACTTTGGGTTTCTCATGTAAGAGAAGTTATGCAGTATTTAACTTGTGTGTGTGATATGTTTTACTTAACATTATAGTCTCAAGATGCATCCATTTTCCTATAAGTGACTCAAGTTTATCCTTTTCTATGGCAGAATAGTATTCCATGGTTTTCTTTATTCTTTATTCCATCCTTTTCTTTATCCATTCATTTGTTGATGGACATGTAGGTCCCTTCCAAGATTTAGCTATTATGAGTTGTGCTGCTATAAACATGGGTATGTATGGATCACTGTAGTATGATGTTTTTTAAAACTCTGTCAAAGGAGAATAGCTGGGTTGAATGGAATTTCTAATTTTAGTTTTTTGAGGAATCTCCACACTGATTTCCATAATGGTTGTACCAGTTTACATCCCCACCAACAATGTAGAAGGGAACCTTTTCCTCTGCATCCTCACCAGTATTTGTTATTATTTGATTTCTTAATAGTAGCCATTCTTTCTGGAGCAAGATGGAGTCTCTATGTTGTTTTAATTTGCATTTCTCTAATTATCCGGTGTTGAACATTATTTTCCATGTATTTGTTGGCCATTTGTACTTCTTCTAAGAAGTGTCTATTTATTTTATCTTCCAACAGTATAAGTGTTACTATTTTAATATTTGATCTTTGATTCATTTTGATTTCAGTTTAGTACATGGTGAGAGATATGTGTCTAGATTCAATCTTCTGAATGTGGATAGCCAGTTTTCCCAGCACCATTTGCTAAAGAGGCTATCTTTACTCCAGATTATATTTTGGCCCCTTTGTCAAAGACCAAGTGGCTGAATGTGCCTGGGATTGTTTCTGCATCCCACTAATCTGTTCCATTATTTCACATGTCCGTTTTTGTGGTAGTACCATGCTGCTTTTTAAAAAAGCTCACTGTAGGTTTGTATTATAACTTGAAATATGAGATTGTTAAGTCTCCTGCTTTGCTCTTATTGCCTAGGATTGTTTTTGCTATTCTGGGTCTCTTTGGGTACCATGTGAATTTTAATATTGTTTTCTGTAGTCTATGAGGAATGTTATTGGTATTTTGATTGGGTTTGTACTAAATCCATGTATCAGTTTTAGAAGTATGGCCATTTTGACAATATTGGTTCTTTCTATCCAGGAACAGGTGACATCCTTCCATTTTCTAATGTCCTCTTTGATCTCCTTCAATCTTCTTACAGTACTTTTCATTATAGAGGTCTTTCACTTCCTTGGTTAGGTCAATTTCCAAGAATTTAATTTTTTTCAAGGCTATTGTGTTGTGTATGGTTTTATTTTCCTGGTTTTTTTTTTTTTTTGGTAGCTTCATTATTGGTGTACACTATTGATTTTTGTGTGACTTTTATGTCCCATCACATTGTTGAATTTATTAGTGCTAAGAGTCTGTAGAGGATCGTGTCATCTCCAAATAATGATAGTTTGGCTTCTTCCTTTTCTATATGTATCCCTTTTATTGATTTCTCTTGCCTTCTTGCTCTGGTTAAAGTTTTGAGTATTGTACAGAAATGGTGGGAATGGACATTCTTGTCTTGTTTCTAACTATAGAGGAAAAGCTTTCAGTTTTTAGGGCAGCCTGCTTTTCATGGTGGACTATGACCAGAGATTGCAGGATAAAACCTGAAAAGTCACTTTGTTTGACCTCCCACATGCTGTAGGATCTTTCTTCACAGAGTGTAATGGTGTTTGCCAGCCTTTGCTGAAGGCAGGACAGCTCACTCCCCTGCACATTTATATTAGACCAAACTCCATACATGTTCTTCAAACATATTCAGTAAGCCTAAGTCAAACATATTCAGTAAGCCTAAGTCAAACATCTGTTTCTTGTTTTTGTTTTCTGCACTAATGGAGATCAAACTCAGGGGTTCATACATGCTAGGCAACTGTTCTGACCTTGAGATCTATCCCTAACTCTTTAAAATTTTATTTTGACACAGGGTCTGGCTAAATTGTCCAAGCTGGTGTTGAACTAGTGATCTTCCTGTGTCAGTCTACCAAATAGGTGTGATTATAGGTATGTGCCACCGCATCTGTCTAAGCATCCATTTTGTGGATGATGCTACTTACTAGGAATACTAGCGAATAAGACCAGCCTTTTCCACTCTGGAAAGTTAAAAGCTAGTTCCTATAGCAATATCTGAGATGACACCATATCTAAAACTCACTCTGGTCTTAGTACCCTCTTCATTAGAGTCAAATCTTGTGAAAATCCTGGCTCCAACAATTGTACCCACCACTCTTTGTACAGTCTGTGTTTTGCCCTTCTGTTAACAAAGCCTCCACTTGAGTTAGCTCTTTTTGAACAATAGTCAGCCTTACCTTCCACCCATTCCTATTCCCACTCTACAAGCAACTGTTAAATGTTATCTATGTAATATACTTATTTAATGGATTTACTCATTTGGTAAAAATCTTGAGTCTCATCCCACATCTAGGTGGTTTTTTTTGTTGTTGTTGTTACCGGGGATCGAACTCGGGACCTTGCACTTGTGAGGCAGGCGCCAGAACCACTGAGCTAAATCCCCGGCCCCTAGATGGTATTTCTAAGTTGCAGCTTTGGAAATAGTTACTGCTTTGGGCTTTTAAATTCAAGTTCATTTCAGTAGGAAAGATACATACACAAAAATAGTAATTGCTAAAGTGATATAATGGAAATGCATGAGCAAAAGGAGAGCATTTACCCCTAATTTTGATGGAAGAGGGTAAGAAGTGGGTCAGATAAATATTTCTGGAGGATTTGGTGTCCTGGTTAAAACTTGGGACAGGAAGAAAAGCTAACCAGGTGAAGAAAGAGAACCAGGTAAACAGAACACATGCAAGTGCACAGGGTATGGGGAGGCCTGGGGTATCTGGATGACTGAAAGCTTGACCAGAAGAGTGTGTTCAATGATGAGTGAAGAAGATGGAGAGGTGGGCAGAACTTTGGAGGCCATGCCAGAGACTGCATTGTAACCCAAAGCCATTGGAAGATATATTTAGATCTGTTGATTTAGCCCATTCCAAGCTTTGAAAGTCTTGATTATGTCATAAAGCATAATACTTTTGTGTGTGACATAGAAGATTTGATAAGAATAGTTTTTCTATTTCTAGATAAATTTTAGATAAAAATATTCGAAAGAAATAATGAAATTTGAACCAAGGCCCCTAACATGCTCTGGAAGATAGCACTGAGCCAGTCTGAGTATGGGTAACGGAAGCAACATGTAGGGCTCGCAACATCAGGCTGATCTTGCATGACCAGACCCCTGCCTGGCTCTCGTAGCTCCTTTTGTGTTCATCACATCCTCCTTGCTTTTCCTAGGATATACCAGGTCTTTCTGTATTGCTGGTCCTTTACATATGCTGTTGTATTATCTGGAATAGTTTTTCTCTAGCTGCTTCTCCTTAACCTTCAAAGATCTATCTTCACCTCCCAACCCCTCAAACCTCAATCAGGTATAGAATCAATCTCTGTCACTCAACCTTATTTATCTCTGTTAGTCAATTTTCTCTCACTATTGCACAATTCCTGAAATAATCAACCTATAAAGACAAAAGGCTTAGAGTTTGGTTGTGTTAATTTTGGCTCACGATTTTTGAAGTTTCAGTCCAGAACTGGTGAAACCCACTGCAGTTCCTGGGTTGATCCATTGATGCTCTGTGGTGAGACAGCACATCAGGTTGGGAGCATGTGCTTAGAATGAAATCACTCACCTTGTGGCTGGGAAGTAAAATTGAGAAAGAGAAAGGGACTGGGATCCCACAGTCCCTTTCAAGGCCACTCCCACAGTGACCTAAGAATCTCCAAAAGACAAGGCTCTGCCAACCCCCTATAGCCCACCTGCCCCAAGCCTTTAACATGCTGGCCTTTGTGGGACAATTAACCAAACCAGCAATCTCTTTTATGGTGCATGTCCCAAGTTGTGAATCTCTATTTAAATATGTGTTTATTGGATTATTTCTTTTCTTTCTCTATATATGGACTGCAAGCTCCCTAAGACACCATATGTCTATTCTGAGTTCCAGACTCAGCATTTTTGACTGTATATTACAAGGGTTTTCATTTAAACACTCAGCATATATTGAACATGAAACCCTAAGAGATTGGTGCAGTGACCTTTGCTGCTCTCAGCACAGGAGTTTTGACCTGCTACATTTCCAACCTGGGCCGGTTCACCCTTCCTTTGGCAACCTGGTGGTGCATGGTTCCCAGGAGGCCACCATATTGATGTCCAGCCTAGTGTGGACCCTTGATCTGCATAGCGTACTGCAATCCAGGACTTCTGGGCTCAAGTGATCCTCCCACCTCAGCCTCCCGAGTAGGGACTACCTACAGGAGCACACCATCATGTCAGGCCTTTGTTGCTCTCATGCTAATAAAGGGAGTGTTGGATTCACCATCCAGAATGTGGAGTGACTTAGGCACAAGCCAGGAGACACCAGGCTGATGACACAAGTGCTCTTAGAGATATTTTGAGCAACCGGTCTCTCCCTTTAATAATTTACCTTTAAAAAATTAAAATATAGTGGAATTACTTCCTTGCCTCAAAAGACAGCATACTCCAGAATTTAATGCTCTCTCTGGGGGAGGGAATAATGTTTTCTTTCCTGCTTACCTTCCTCTGACTTGTGTGTAATTAAGAACGTGAGAGATAGTTCATGTATTCTATTGATTAGCCTAGGCATGCTACTAAAACCTGGACCCAAGTATTTGCTTTTAGTGAATTCTTCAATTTTTTAAAAAGCCTCAAGTACAACTCTTAAATACTTTGTTCTAGAACCTCCACTTCCACATATATACTCCAGGGCTTTGGTTGTCAAGCTGACTAGAAAATAGACATGTTTTTCTTTTTTGCAAGTAACTACAGTAACAAGGAAGTATATTTGATGGAGTAATTACCATCCATTCGTCAAAGTGGCAACTTTGGAAGAGCTATTAAAAGTTAAATTCTGCCTTAGAGAAATTTTTACCAGTAATTGTTTTTTTATGATGCCTTTATTATGATATCCAAAGTGCATATGGCCTGGTTTGTGTCTCTCCACCCAGGACCCTTGGAAACTTGTAGGTCTTTATTTCTTTACTCAGTTTTTTGACATTTTAGAATAATAGTGCGCTGTAATGAGTCTTTTTTCTGTCATTGTTAAGGGCATCTGGTACTTCTGTCCCATTCTTCTTCAGTTTGGGAATATTTTATTATAACTCCTTAATTTATTGTTTTTTCCCTTCCTTTTTTTCTTTTTTGGTCTTTTGTTAGTTGAATATTGCAATTACTGGATTGATCCTCTAATTTACTTATCTTTCTCTTCACAAAACTTTGGCTCTTAACCTAATGTGTGCTAGTTGTCTAACCTCCCTGGGGCTTCATAGGTTCATCTATAATATGTAGGTACTGATAGGACACTGTTACAAGGATCAAATAAAATGTTAAATGCACTGTGTTAACTTGTCATCACTGTGACAAAATACCTGAGGTTAAACAGTTTATGAAGAGGAAAGGCTTATTTTGGCTCACAGCATCAGCACATGATTGGTTGGCTTATAATGGTACAGTTCATGATGGTGGAAACACATGGCAGAGGAAACTGCTTACTTTGGGGCAGCTGGGCAGGAAAGAGAAAGAAAGAAGAGGGGTATTCACAACCTAAACTATAGTATATGTACATTCACAAATAAATAAGAAATGTTTAGAATGGTACCTGAGCTATTGTTAATATTATTTACATTTTTTGCTTTACTGCTACAAACATTCTACTCTGAATCTTTGTACTTGTAGTCTGCTTTTAAAGTTTTAAATCAACTCCACCGTCCAAATTTTGCTTCCAGTTTTGAAATAAATTAAATTTTTACTTTTCAAAAGTTATTTCTTGTTCTCTAATTGTTCCTTTTGTAAAACAGCATCCTATTTTAATGAGCACAATATTTTATTTCTTCTAAGGGTGTTAATGATAGTTTTCTTTATAAGTTTTTCTTCTACTTCCTGATTGTTTCTAGTTATACCAATACTCTTTTACTTTTGTTTGATTTCTGACCTTCATGTTCAAGGCTTTCCTCAAATTCAGAGACTTGCAATCTCTTCATGTACAAAAATGGAACTTTATCCTCTGGAGCAGGAAGGGGCCATGTGCAAGAATGAATGGGTGCACACCTCCTCAACAGGTGGACTGCCCCATGGATGTCTAGACAAGGAGCATGCTATTTAGTTGGGGACCCATAGATTTCAGTGCCACTTGATCTTCTGCTGCGGCCCTTGCTTTCAGTGGAGAAGAATCCTCCAGTTTTTGGCTGGCTGGTGGGGCCAGGTGTGTCTGCATCTGGGATTGGGAGGGCTGAGCTGCAGTCGGGCTGACCTCAGGGTTCTGCACACAGATGACCACTCAATTCCTCTGCTCTGTCTCACTTTGCCTAGCCCAAAGTCCCTGCGGGTCCTGGACTGTTGAAATCATCTTCTCTTCATAGTATAAGCAGCGTGGCCACATTATAGATGAGGCTGGATTATAACAGGATTCTTTCCAAGTACATCTTTGGACAGGCTTGAATTAAGTCTGTAACACGCAGATTCCACAGTCTCTTGGGGGTCTGGTGACATGCCATGTGGAGCTGAGTGCCTAAGGACTAGCAGAGAGTGGATATAGCTGAGGACAATGCAGGTGTGATGAAGTTAGGGCCAACAAATAGTGCTTAAATCTTTGGAGAGCTGTGCTTGGAGGGCAATTCCGTAATTGAATTGTGGGCTAGTAATGTTCTGGTGGAATAAAGAATAGAACAGTAAGATTTGGGATGAAGCTCACATAAGTTTAGAGAAGAAAGGTTTGTTAACCCAGAGACAGAAAAACTGGGAGTTTTCATTATATCCACAAGTTTGCCAATCAGTAAATCAACAGGAATTTGTTGAATTGTGATTTTCGCTTGGTGATGTTACTTCCCGACCCTGGCTACACAATAAAATCACCAAGCCCCACCACAGGCCAATTAAATCAGAGCCCCTAGTTGTGAGGCATAAGCGTAAATATTTTTAAGTACTTCCAAAGTCCTTTTGATATCCAACTAGGATTGAGACTCGTTAGAATGGAGTATCTATGGAAGAAAGTCAGATATAAAATAGGATTTCTATCTTTTGAAGTTGCTCCATTGGTGCTTAACATTATCAAAATTTAAATGATAATATAAGGTGTTTATAAATGCCAAATAAGTAGTTTATAAAAAATAATGTAGATGAGGTTAGAATGGGAAGATATTTTTGTACTTAGGATAGACTATAAACTGAGTGCCAGTTATGTGTCTGGCCCAGAAATAATGTTCTAAAGGGGATACAGAGAGAATAATACACAGTTCATATTCTGAAGAAACTTCTGTTTTAGGTGGAGGAAAACAAGAGTAACAAGCTGGAAGAATAGATGAAATTATGTTTGGAAATGTAAGATCAGAGGAGTTTGTAGAGGAATTCTTAGGTATATTGGGTAAAAATTTCTAGATTCAAATACAATTTGAGTTTTACCTTAAAGAACTGCGGAGAATTAATTTGGTAATTTTAAAAGTGAACAATAAGTTTGTGCTATGTTCCAGGCACAGTGCTAGGTATCAAATAGATTATCTCATTTAACTCTCATGGTATCCCTATGAGATAAGTGTTATTATTATCTCTGTTTTTGCAGGTGAATATGCTTAGTAGGCTTATGGAGGTTAGAGAAGTTTATCAAGGGTCACACAGGTATTATGTGATGGAGTTAAACTCACAAGTAGGCCTGGGCTTGTCACCACCTGTAAGATGAGGGTGAGCGCAGGAAAGAGGCCACAGCGACAGTGTATTGCTTACATGCTGAGTAAGTGGCAGGTTTGATTGGAAATGTTGGAACCAAGTTCAATTTGTCAAGGGTTTTGACAGATACTTCATGGAATTAATTTTTAATTTAAATTTAAATTTTACTGTCTTGTGGACATGGGGGAGTCCTTGAAGGTTTTTGAGACAGGGCAGAGATGGAAAGTGTTTTCTGGAAAAATCATAAAATAAAACCTAGAGACATGGAGAGCAGTGAAAAGGATGCCTCAGTAGACAGGCGCAAAGGTAGAGGGGCCCAAGCAGAGTGGGTGAGGGTGAAATGGGAAAGGACAGAAAACGCTGCTGGGCCCTTTGGAGCAGAATGACTTCTTTGAGTCCGAGGTTGAAAGGTGTGTGCGAATGGGCAGCAGCATCAGTTTGAACTTCCTTATGTTACAGTAAGGAAGGGCAGTTTTTGACTTCAGAATATATAATCTTCAAAGACTTTTAGAAAAGGCCAACGATGATTTTTATGAAATTGTTTAAGTTCTATCCAAATTAGTTTTAGAACTTACAAGAACTGTATGACCTGTGATTCAGTTCAGTCCTGGATAGAATTTTGTTTTCTGTGACTTATCTGAACAGCTCTGAGATAAAGGAATTATGTAAATTAACTGTGATCTTTGATTCTAACCTCAGACTCTGGCAATACTTTTTAGCATGCCAATAAAGTGATTTCTTGCTTCCTTGCTTCCTTGCTTTCTTTTCCTTTGTGTTCATTATAGCTATTAGGCTGAGTGTAGATCTTCCCTTAACAACTTGTGGCCTTTCTCTGGCAAATGACATATTCTCTGATTCTTGGATAAGAAACTTCCACACATCCTTTCCCTAGGCTTCCGTATTGCTGTATTTATACACCTGAGCTGTGTCTTTAAATCATATGTCACCATGGTATGCAAATGACAGCAAAGGGGGAGAGGCAGGGAGTGAATCAGAGTCTGTTTATAGCTTTGTTGTGATTGTAGTCATGTGTCAGCTCAGGAAAGACCCTGGGCCTTGATTACTAGTGTGAAAGGTATGTGGAGATACTACCTGAGCTAAGTGTGAGAAATTCAAATACATTCTTAGTAATGATTTTCATAAGGGCTAGAGAGTTTAGGCCAAAAATAATTAAACTGAACAATAGCACTGTCAACAGCACTCCCAAATAATGAGATAGCAATTAATGGATGAATGGGCTCACTGTTCGTTCTGGCTCTAGGCATGAAGGATTTCCTGGTGAGTAGTGCAGTATTGCTCATTTGTATCTTATTTAATACTGTTATTTACAATTTATTTAATTTTCAATTTTTTATTTAACCTCAAATCTTTTAATTGAAAAATTAGATGATTCTCCCATTAGAAACCTTATAAGCAAGAGTGGTTTAGGTCTTTCGGAACATCCTTTGTTCAATCCATATGATAGGCCCCCTAATTAGTTCCTTTCTTTTCTTTCTTTCTCTTTCTTTCTCTCCTTTCTTTCTTTCTTTCTTTCTTTCTTTCTTTCTCTCTTGATACTAGGGATTGAATCTGGAGCTTTTGTGCTGAGCTACACCCACAGCCTTTTTCATTTTTATTTTGAGACAGGGTCTCACTGGGTTGCTTAGTTGTTCAGGCTGGGCTTGAACTTGTGATCTTCCTGCCTAAGCTATTCTGAGTGCTGGAATTACAGGCTGACACCACCACACCTGGCTTAATTAGGCTGTTAATAAATGGTTTGATGTGTGATTGGTGATAATGATTAGTTTTAAGTATGCTGGATTGCCCAATAAGACAGATTGTCATGTTTTCTCTGACTTTGGCATGTGGGTTCAGCCTAGCCATTTGTTTGCTCACAGGTCCTTTACCTTCTTTAGTCTAAAAGCTCAGAAAACGCTTTCACGTTACTTTTCCAGCAAAGGTTTCGGGATGTCATTGGACATATTCCGTGTGAACCATCCCAGCAATAAGCTAGCTTTCCTATACCTCTCTGGAGATTTCATATAAGCAATAATGGCTGTTTTGCTCAGTCCATTGCTTGTTGTGTATCTATGAAATGCATTTCTCATTACTTTCAGCATCTTCCCCTTCTCCCTAGGAAGAATCAGGAGCTTGTATACCATTTCCAAGATCACAAAGCATTGGCTTCTGGAAACGTAGGTTCTTTGTAGGCCTGAATTGTTCAAAAAGTTGTATACTGAGGAATAAACATATCCTTTAAAGTACATGATATACTTAGATAAGACATTTATCAAGACTTGGTTTACATCTATGTTGTTGCAAATGATAGGATTTCATTAATTTTTTTTCTTTTGGTTTTGGGGATTAAAGGTATTCCCTTGGGTGTGCTAGACAAACGCTGTACTACTGTGACATCTTCCTAGTCCCTCATTCTTTTCTCTAGCTGGATAGCATTCCATTGTATATATGTACTACATGTCCATATTTATTCATCAGCTGATGAGCACTTAGGTTGTTTCTGTTTCTTGGCTACTGTGAATAGTGCCACCCTGAACATGGGAGTAAAGATGTCTTTGTCTTTTTATTTTCAGTACAGGGTATTGAACCCAGAGCCTTACACATGCTAGGCAAGTACTCTACCACTGAGCTACATCCCCAGGCCTGTTTATTTTAAGTTTCCCAGCCTGACCTCAAACTTGTGATCCTCCTGCCTTAGCCTCCCTAGTAGCTGGGATCACAAGCGTGTACCACCACACTCAAATGCAGATGTCTCTCTGACATACTGATTTCATTTCTTTCAGATATATGTAGAATATTAAAAAGTTAATCAGGTAAAAGTTGAGAATAGAATAGTGATTACTAGAGGCTGGGGGAGTAGCAGGGAGGGGGAGGGATGGAGAGAGATTGATAAATGGATACTAAACCATAGACAGGAGTAAGACATTCTGGTGTGGAGTTGCACAATAGGGTGACTGTAATTAGTAGAAGTGTACCATATATTTCACAAAGCTAGAAGAAAGGATTTTGAATGTTCTCACCATAAAGAAATGATAAGTGTTTGAGGAGACAGATATGTTTAGCATGGTTTGAGCATTGCACAATAGAAACATGTATTGAAACTTCAGGTACTCCCCCACAAATACAGACAATTTTATGATTAGTTGAAAATAAATTTTTTAAAAAGACTTGGTTCATAAACATCTCTCCTTTCCCCCACTTTTTCTTTGTGTCCCTTATCCTGAAGAAAAAGCTACAACATGCCATGTTGTCTTCTTGGAAGCCACAGATGACCCTAGATGTTTTTGAAGTAAATTGGAGGTTTAAGTTAACACCAATTCCCCCATATCTTCCAAATGATGCTATTTCCTGTGAGGTGACCTGGGCTTTTATTTCCCTTCTTCGGCTTTTCATAGTCCATGCCCAGAAAAACTCATCTAATTTCGGGAATGGGAATTTCTTTAGAAATCTCCTGTCCCATGTTTTATCTTTGTTTTAGGAAGGATTAGCTTGGATGGGCTGGCTGTTTTCCGTGTGGGCATTGGTACTGCATCCAGTCTGTAGGAGAACTTATGGCCAGGGACTGGTATCTAGTGTTAAATTGAAATGTATGCCCTCCATCTTCACTCTGATAGTTGAGATCTCCCATTTTATCTTGCAATGTTTGGGAATTAGGCTGGCATCTGATTCCAGGTTGTTTTTCCAGGGGTGATGCTCACTGGTTGTTGTGGAGAGAGTAGGGTGTGGCTAGGGGTGGGGGTGGGAATGTTGGCTAAGAAAGACTAGCATATATTCAAGGTTGAGAAGTAGGAGGGACACATGATTGGGTTTGGAGAAGTTTGGCAAGACACCCTCTTCCTACAGAAACTTTCTCAGAAATTTCTCAGGAGAAATGACTTGGCTCGGTGGTTTGGCCAAGATGCCCAAGGAATTTGAAACTAAGGACTGACTAGCTCCTCACTAGGTGTATTAGGAATCATGGAGTCCATCAGTAACACTTGGAGTTGATATGTAGGGGCCAATCATTTCCATTTTGATCTCTGACCAGCCTGATGCTCTGATCAGTAAGTGAATAGGCTAAGAGTTTGACAACACTAGCTTATATTTAATCACTACCATAGAAAGGTGACAATTGAGCCTGGCTTTAACTTCACTATAGGCTTAAAAATGTAAAAGACTGACTTGTTTTTCCTCTCCTCTGTTGTTTTCTACTGAAATTTTGGTTTGGCATGGTTTGGTTGCTACTCCAGGCTATTTTGGGGAACTTTTAGAGTGTCCCAGGAGTACATCTATCCCATATGTCTATGTCCTTAGTCTTTTGCTGAGGTGCAGGATAATACTGTAACATGGACAAAAACCAATGGCTGAGGGACACAGCTCTGTCCCAACTCCCTCTTTTTTGCCCAGGGCAAGGAGAACACATCTCTGGAGGGAGTCTCCTCTCCTGCTGTCAGCTGTTCGGTGAGAGAGGGACAGCAGGATCTGTTGTGAAAGGCTGGTGGGCAGCTGGACGCAGCACCTGTGGGCCTGGTCCCCTAGAAAACAGCCATGGCTCAAGTCAAGGCGTACATGCCAGCAAGGCAAAAATACATGGTAAATTCTTTTCTTTTGGGACCTATGAATTGTTTTCATCAAAAACTCTTATACCACACATGAATGGCAGAAAAGAATACACCTCGCAGTTATTGGAGGGATGTGGGTCTGTTGCAGAAACAGACCAAATCTATACTGCAGTTATTCTTCATGTGAGAATTGAGTTCTCTGTTACTAGCAAGAAAGGAGATTCAGTATTCTGGGAAGGATTGTGCTCATCTACAAATCACCTATCAGATAATAACAATAGTCTATATCGGTGTTGCCCTTTTCAGTTTATAGTAGTGCCTCGAAAGTTAAATATGTCAATCATAACATTGACATTTTAATAATATTGCATTTTAGTTAATTAATTCTCATCAGTACATGTTTGTAGTACATAATGTTTACATTCCTTGTGGGGAATTGGTATATGTACATAACAAATCTTCATTCCTTTTGTTATACCCTTTCTCTCCCCTGCCCCTTCCAAACTTGTTCTGATAGCCATTTACCCAGTAAATAGAAGAGATCCTTAAATTTTAAATTTTGAAAATGTATACTTTGAAATAATCTGGGTAAATTTTTCTTACCTTATTTTTTTCTCTTGGGAGAATGATGGTTTTTGACCCTACAATCCTGAGGTCAATATAATGAAGAAAGGAGATACGTATATATGAATAATGGTTGTAAATTTTATAAAAATACCTTTTCTGATTCTCACATGGACAGTGGGATTAAAGGCTTATGGAAAATGAGAAAACACCTGAGCAGTCAGCTGCAAATCTGAGTTCACTGCCCTGTGTGTATCTTGGCTCAGTTCTTTGGACGCAGTAATGGGCTTACTATTTCTGTGTTAGGTGGATTTCAGAATGTCATGTTGTTTCAACCCAAGCTGGTCCTCAGGAAACAGAGCTATTTGCCCTCTTCATACCTGACTGACACCAAGTGCTGTCTTTCTCCCAGGCAAATTAGAGCCTAAATAGGGCCTCTTCTATCTTTTAGAAATCTGTGAACACTACTTGTTTTCCTGTAGGGTGGAATACATGGAACTTTTTTGTGTATGTATTTCTGGAAAGTTTCTAAATCAAAACGTATTGTTTCCTATTGTGAAAAAATTATAAACTATGAAGAATGAAAATGCCTCCTTTGCTTCTTTCTTTTGGGTATAGGGTTCCATGGCCTGAAAATGACAGTGGTCTTGAGATAAGTATTAACTATTTTTATGCAATTAAGCTGACACTGAGTTCAGTTCATTAGCACACCCTGGAAGAAGTTGGAGGTTTTAACAGTGTCTGAGTGTATACTGTCCAGAACACGAAAGTGTCAGATATGAAAGCCCCTATTGTTTTACCATTTTGTAAGATGCATGATATTAAAGGAGGAGGGCCAGGAATCAAAGAGTTCAAGTCCCAGATGCATGTGCTATCATTTTGAGGAGTCAAAGAGATAGGTATGGGAATGCTTTGTAAGATTTCCTTTCCCTGCTCAGCTACATCTATTGCTGTGAGATCAAGGGTGGCATTTAAGAGATATGAGATGGATTTAATGGCTTTGGAGAGCTTGACTCTTCTTTAGTCCTTTATCACAGGGTGTGTTATTATTGTCATTATTTTTAGTGAACAAATCAGTGCCAGTGTTGTGGGCCATCGGGTTATCATGTGATCAAAGGTTTACCCTTTCTTCCCTCTTCTCTTCCTAAATACATACTAACCCAGTTCAGGAGAAATTTCCAAGCAGAAGTTTTTTGGATTGGCTGGAATTGTATCAGGTTATTGGCTATGAATCTCTGCCATACCTAAACTTCCCCCAAATAGATCACACAAAGTAGAAAAATAAGTGCCTATGTCTAAACAGTATCTGACATTTGGTGTCTGTCCCTTGCCTAGAAAGGCTATACAACAATGTGAACAGAATATTTGTCCTCTCCTGGAGGAGTGAGCTCTGGTCCCAGGTTAGACAATGACTTTCTTTGTGACTTTGTTTCACATCCTCTGCCCCATCCATCAAAGGCTGGGTTAGAAAAAACAATGTCTGTGTTCTGTTTTCAGTCATGAGTAATAAATCACAGAGCCTCCAAGTCTTAATTGTGCAAGGTAGAAATTATGCAGATATAATCATTTGCCTTTAGTAGTTAATCTGGATCACCTGTAGGGGCATCAGATAAGTAGTTTATTACCCCACTTCCTGTGAACTAAGGAGATTTAGTAAAGCTGGAGGAGTTTGTATACATGTTTTAATGTTCTTGTTCTTTACATGCTTGTTTAATTCATCTAGTATTTTGTTCAGTTGACATCCAAGAATGGATAGAAAAAAGTATGAGGCAAAGACTTCAAATTGAATTGGGAAATATAAAAGAGGTACATTGTTTTTAGTACGGTATTATTTAGAATCATTACATTTGGGTACCAAAAAAGGACCTTAAATATAATTTAATTCTCTCATTTATGGAAGAGAAAGGAAACCTTATTGTGGACTGAAGGTTGAACAAGCTTAACAGAGTTGTTGAGGGTACAGTTGGTTCTCAACAGACAGTATTTGAGCCTAGTGTGGTGGCTCGTGCCTATAATCCCAGCACTCTGGGTGGCTGACACAGGAGGACCACATGTTTGAGCCCAGAAACTTACTGACTTAGGGAGAGTCTGTCGAGAGAGAGGGAAGAGAGAGAGAGAGAGAGAGAGAGAATAAGAAAAGAAAAGAACCTTTTGCTGTAGAGAGCAATGGTTCTTTGGTCCTGGTTTGCTGGCTGGATACCATGGTCTGCATAGTTGACATTCATTGTGTTGTAAAATCTTACTGCTGTTATCTCTTAATATATGCTACATACCTTCAAGAACAAGACTTGAACATGAGTGAATATGAGTGAATACTGATATCTGATATGTAGTTTTTCATAAGTGGGCATACACTGGCTGCCACTTAATCTTATCAGCTTGAATAATAGGGAAAAGGAGAACTCTTTCATTCTATCCAACAATATCCTTCCATCAAACACAGAGTTTCTCTTTCCTCCTCATTTCATCAGGGTAGATTTCTCCAATATTTGAGACTTTTTGTAACAGTACTGTGTGTCCGGACCATAGCAGCTTCATAACATTTAAGGGTACACTTTTATCATGAAATAATGAGAAACCAGGAAGAAGAGATTTAATCATAGAAATAACATGACTGAATGGAATCAAAACATCACAATGGAAATACCCTTGTGAAGCCAATCATCACAGCAGCATGAGACATTCAAATCATTGACTCTCCTTCTGGAGCCTTGCTGGACAACAGTTTTGCTCTGATCTAATGTGTTTCAGAGTCCTTTCCACTTTTCCTCCCTCCATAGAACCAATTTCAACATTAGAAGTTCTTTAAGCATTCTTCAGTAAGGCATACATGCTCTTTCCTCTATTTTTTCTACTTCTGTGGTTCTTGTTTTGATATTTTGGAGCTAATTTATATGGTTTTGTGTCAGCATATCTTAAACTTTTATTTGTTCCTTACTTATTGTTCACTGTCTTAGATTGACATATCAGCCGACCTTGTCATTCAAAACTCAGTTAAATACTTCTCTTCCAGGAGAATTCTGACTGGTTATATTTGGTTGGATTCTCCTGCTGAATATACATACTCTCTAGAACATCACAAACTACTCTTTTAATCGTCTGTCATATGCCCAGACCATACACTGGGCAAGGACCCAGTCTGGCTCATGTATTGTTTTATCCCCAATCTTGGCATAATATCAACACTTGGAATTCCATAATTTGTTGAATTGGATTGAATTTTATTCTCCTTTATTCCACTTTGTTTCTAATTATTTGCAATTTAGGCAAACCATAGAGATATCTAAGTCAGGAAACAGAAGGAAGCCAGCTTGGATTTCTAAAATTACATTCTACCATAGGATATTCTGAGTTTTACCCTGAAGTGGTCTCTTGAAGTACTCAGGAGGGGCCATGTCCAGAAAAGTTATACCTGGGGCTTTTTCTGGAAACTTTGTCCTGTGTTCTAATGTTATGCTTTTCCAGCCTGCCTGGTGGAGATTTCCTAAACCCTGAACATAGGTCTGAAAGTGTCAGAGAAGGAGAGAACATTTTAGAGTTTATATCAAAAAATCATTAATGAATAACCTTCTTGAAAGTTTATCATTCTTGAAATTCTTTTTGGCTCTTGTCATTGACTCTGTTTCCTGTTGGTGCTCCTGCTCTAGAGGCAGTAACACCTTTCTCTCTTATGGGTTCTATTTCCTTTTGCAACTCTATTGATGAAGATGTATCCTAAAGTCCAATCTTTTATAATCTATCTATCTTTCTTTCTTTCTTTCTTTCTTTCTCTTTCTTCCCCCCCCCTTCCTTCCTCCCTTCCTTTCCTTTTTTTTCTACTTCTCCCCCTACCCCCATCTTTCTTTCTTTTTTCAGTACTGGGAAGTGAACTTAGGGCCTTCACACTGAGCTACATTCTCAGCCCTTTTTTAAAAAATTCTGACACAGGGTCTCGTTAAGTTGGTAAATTACCCAGGCTGGGCTCAAACTTGCAACCCTTCTGCTCAGCCTCCCAAAGTGCTGGGATTTCAGGTGTGGGCCACTGCTCCAGGCTTGATCTTTTCTTTTTGAGAGGTGAGTCTTGCTTTTAACCTTTCAACTCTATTGTATCAATGGATTGTGTCAAATCTATATATCCATTTGTTTTGGGGAGCACGAGTTTGTGACTGTCCCTGAGATTTAGATATCTGATTATCACCTCAAACTGCAAACCTCAATTTTTCTCCCCAAACATTTTCACATGGAAGACTTCAGATTGGCCATTGGTTGGTTCTTCAAGTCTAGCAGTCGCCACTAGAGCACTGAGTCTTCCAAGTCCTTCTGTGTGCCTGCCCTTTTCCCCACCGAAATCAGGTGAGTTCCCAGACCCTATTGGGTTTTCCTTGATAGTACTTTGGGAATCCATTCCTTCCATCCCCACTCATAACTCAGTTTCTTCTTGCTAGACACCCTATTGTCCCAAATCCAGCTACTTGTCCTAAATTCCCACAGTTCCTGTGCTGCTCAGCATTTCCCACATGCTTCATTGTTTTCTTATTTACCTTTTAGTTTAATGTCTCATTTTCTCAGATAATTAGCTTCTTGAGGGCAAAGATCAGGAATTGCTTCGTGTCCTGTTTCTACCAGTTGGGACAGAGCTGAATAACTTTTTAGTCCACTTCTCTCGTGATGGTGACAGTGAAACAGAGGGTTCCTTCTGATAAACTTTTGCAGATTCTACCCCCTATTGAACACCAGAACCCTGGTTCATTCCATACAGGCATGAAGCGGAAAGAGGGCTTAGGTTAACACATGAAAGCAGAGTTATGACTTCTTAGTGAATAGACATTTGCAAAACATGAAACTTTTGGGCCTGCTAAATTGGATGTTTGAAAAAATTAGTGTCTCTTTTGAAGGAGCTCTTTATTGACTTTCATATTTATTTTCCAATGTTATAATCCAACAAGTTTGTAGAGAAGTGTTATTATTGCCCTTTACAGAGGTAAAAACAGAAGCTTTAAAGTATGATTTGACCAAAACTACAGGGGCCAACGGTGTCAGAACCATGTCTTCTGCCTTAATCTTCTGATTCCAGGTACAATCTGTTCATTTGAGGCATGGGGAGAAGCATTAGGAAGATACACTTTTGATTTTGTCTAATCCTAACAATGTTTGCAATTTGGTGAGAAACAGATGGTAAACAAATTAACTTGTAACTCATGGTTTGAATTCAGTAAGGGTGGATAAGGACACAAACAAAAAGTGTGCGTGCACAAAGGTAGGGAGGGATTAATTCTGTCTTTGTAATAAACAGCAGCTGCTCGGGGCAGCTTTCGACAGTGAGGGCTTGGGGGTGTGGATGAAATCAGGTGAGGGTGTGTACAGGCAACAGAACGGCTAGGAAGAGAAAGACCTAGGCATTTCCAATGTGTTCCTTGGCTGATGGAGCTGAGGAGTGGAGGGGGCTCAGGGTAGATGAGAGTGTGAGGTGGCATAATGTGGTAGACATCATGGGAACATCCAGAAGTCTATCTTCCTGGCTAGCTGCACTGATCTCAGCTCCCAGCGGAGCCCAGTAGTTTGTAGGCATCAACAGTTCTGATGACATTGCAAGTTGAATGTGATAAGACTCAGCTTGTCTCTGCAACATAAAGAATCTGTGAAGATGATGCAATCAGCCTGCAGCTTTGCTCTGGTGTCCTCTGCTTATTTTCCAGGCTTTCTTCCTTTTTGCTAACTTCCCCAATGTTTCTTCCCCATTCCATCAATCTGCCCTTTATTTTTAAACCCATCAAAAGCTTTTTAAATTTGTTCACTTGTTTGTTTTTTCAGGGTAGATGGTTATTCTGGAGTCTACATCACGGCAACCTCATGGACTTTGGAATAAATTTATTCCATGTGTCTAATTTATTTACTCTTAAGTCATCAAAATGTACCCTCCCTAAATGAGGTAGTTAGTGGCTAATAAGACACTTTGTTAGCCTTTCAGTTGTCTTCTAAAAACATTTTCTCTTTTCTTTAGCTGCACAAAACCATGACTTGCCAAGAGTGTATGTATTTCATTCAGTCTAATGGAAGTGGAAAGTTAGTGTTATCAGAATTTAAAAGGAGACTCAGAGCCTCTTTGTATTTCCTTCTTGCCTGTGGTTACATTGAACTTGCATGTCCAGTTCCTGCTTACTGTCTGGTCAGCCTTTTCTCAGCTTACTCTCAGCATAAGATGGGGCAAAGTAATGTTAACCACCCCTAATTGACTTTGGTTTTGTGCAGTATCTCCTCCCAAGCCCCAACTTCCTTGGCTGTTATTAACTTTCACAAAGGCTATGCCTGTAGGACTCTGAGGCTATTCTGTGATCGTGTGTGTGTGTGTGTGTGTGTTGCTGGGGATTGAACCCAGGGGGTCTTGCATGCTAAGCAGGCACTCTACCACTGAGTTACACCTCCAACTCTGTTATTATTATCATCTGAAGTTTGGCAGTTTTAGGAGGTTGTCCAGCCACATTAGCCTTCACCCTGATTTTTCTTAGCTCTCTTGTTGCTGCAAGAATAGAGACTTCTGATGAACAAAGAGAAGCAGATTCTGGTCTGCTGATCTTGTTTGCATGTGAGGGAGCAGAGGATAAGGAGATCCACAGGCAGTTCAAAAGCAGGTCTTGGTGGTTTTCTTGATAAGAAAATTAATCCTTTTTAATCACAGAGCATCGAGTAACTAAGTGAAGGAAGGAAAATAAAAGGAAGTGAAAGCAAATAAATGCCCACTGGGCACTTCACATACTTTAATGCATTTGATCCTCACAATAATATAGAAGAGAGAAATACTATTGGTTTGACTTTACAGATGAGGGCATTGAACTAAGCAAGTTTTGGTGACCTGCTCAAGGTCACTTTGAGAATCAGTGGTAAAGGTCCTGTTCTTCCTAGTACTCAGGATTAGCAGCCTGCTGCAGAGATGGAAGCCTAAGGAATGATTTGGTATAGCTAACTATATAGTTTTTTCCCTAGGAAACAGCTATCACTACCCTGCTGAGTCTTTTCAGGCTCTCTGAATACCTCTGTATCTATGTCTGTGTGTTGCTTATATTCCTCTAAAGCTTTCTGCACAGATACAGGTCACATGTTCCCAAAATGTAAATCAGTCAAGCAGGCAGTTGAGAGATTCTTATCCACTTAGACCTTTGGCTCCTGCTGGTGTCAATTGAACATGTGGGTGTGCAGAGTCATTGTGGGGACTGGTGTGTTGGAGAAGCAGGAGAGAAGCCCACAGGAGGTATGTAGGAGCACTTGGGGTCTCTGCTCTGAGATTCAAGTTCAGCCATCGCTCAGGGTGAGGGGCTGGCTTCTGTCACAAAGGAGGACTTGTACTGAGGAGATATGCTGGGATGATGTGTGCCCAAGCACATCCACATGGCTGAGCTTACATACAGTTTGCAGAATCTGAAAATACAGTCATCCTTTGGTAGCCACAGGATTGGATCCAGGACACCTTCCCCTGTGGTTACCAAAATGTGTGCATGCTCAAGACCTTCATATAAAATGGCATCTTTGCATAGAACCTACACACATCCTCCCAGATACTTTAAATCATCTCTAAATTACTTATATTACCTAATACAAGGAAATTCTAGGTCAAGGGGAAAATGAAGGAGAAAAGTCTATACAGATGCAATTAAAAAAAATTTCCAATTCAATGTTGATTAAATTTACACTTATGATTGTACTCTGGTTAGCCCACCAAATGTCCCACATCTCTCCAAATTCTCCGGATGTTCTTCAGCATCAGTCACCCCTTAAGGTACTTGGGTTTTTAATCTAAAACCAGATTCTCAAAAAGGCCAAACACTTGGGAGGAAAGTATTTCTGGGTACATGGTATACACAGTTATAAGATATTCATCCTATAGGAAAACATTGGTTAAGGGGATTGGCTGAAAAAAACAACATTAAAAAATTCTCTCAATGTGGTCATGTTTACACTTCTTTTGTCAACTCAAAATGTGTTTGTTTGAACAGTGTCTCTGGTTTATTATAGTCATCACTCCCTCTCAAGTTGCAGATAATGTGGTTGGATTTCACAAGTATATGTAAATGATCCAGAGTAGCAGGGCAGCTGTCTTCAGTCAATATTGTCACATAGTGATAATTTCCAGGAATTAAGCATTAATTTGTCATTTTCCCCTACTTCTAAAACTAAATTTGTTGTTTTAGGCAAAATATAGATATGTGGCTGGACTATCTCAGGACTTTGGTGGGAATATGAAATGTTGGTTATACAAAGTGCTTTGTGAAATTAAAGCTCCCGGCCAAAGCTACTTCGTTAAAAATCAGGTCATATATTAAAACAATAAAAGACAGCAAACAGCTGTCTAAAGTATATTTTGTCTCACTTTTCTGTGCCCATGGGTTTGCCTTTCCGGAGATTCTGCTTTGCTGCACATTCATATCCTACTGAGTCTTGTTTCCAGCCATGCTCCTTCCTTCTGAACATTGGAAACACATATTGGATACCAAGCACCCTGACCCTGCCTCCTGCAGTTGTATCTGTTTACAGTGGTGGGCCTCCTAAAGCCCTGGAGCTTTCTCAGCATCACAATGGCTTTTTGTGCCCCTGACCTCAGGAAGGTGCTCTCAGTGGGGCAAAGTGAAAATTTGTCAATGAATTTGCACTAGAACCTTGGGTTAAGATCCTTAAAACCACAGTACAGACTTTGGTGATTCAGATATGGCCTTAAATCACCATAATTCATCAGAAGTTTCATTTTTTTAAAAAAGAAAGTTTCCATTAGGTTTAATCTTATGGAACTAAATTATATGAATCTTCAAAAGCCATTTCTAAATAACCAGCAGTTGCTTTTTTACCTACCAGAGAACAGGGTGACTAAAAGAATGATCTTACCCTAGATTAATCTATAAAGTTACTGTAACTTACCAAGTTTTTCATGGGATTTGCTTTTTTAAAAAACCTAACAACTTTTTTTTTTGGTATTGGAAATCAAACTCAGGACCTTATGCTTGTGAGGCAGGTTGCAACACCACTGAGCTAAATCTCCAGCCCAAAGCCTAATAATTTTATTCCAAAGTTCACCTGGAAAAGTCCCTGAATGACAGTAGCCAAGAAAATTTTATGAAAAGAATAAAGAAGGTGGACTTGTTCTATCAGGTAACAAAACTCCCTAAAGAACTCCCAGTAATTAGAGTGGATTGATCTCTTAATAGGACCACATAGTAGTTCAGTAAAACAGAGTCCAGAAGCCCACCATGTATATATAATGTAACCAGCTACCTCTAGGCCCCACCCAACCCCATGTATGTACAGAATTATATTAAACATAGTAGGAATTTGTGAGTAGAAGCCATAGGCATGAAGATCTTTAGATTTTCAAGTATATCCCCTACAGTGTTTTCCAGAAATCCTCTCTAAACAGCCTTCGCTTTCCCCAAAGTTGCAGACTGAAGACAGCATCCAATATGTCCCCCACTCCCTCCTCTTGGCTTCCTGGCTCTCCCTTCCTCTTCTTCCACATTGTGCTCCCTCTCCTGTCACCTCTGTAGAGGGCTGCCCTGGGGAAGAAAAGTTCTTTCTTCACTTTGGCTTCTTTTCTAGAGAGCAAGAGACTCTCAGAATCCTAACGATGAAAATCGCCCAGCAACTCCCAGAATTCTGATAAACAAAAATTTTCAACTTCATTTCTTTGAGAATTCCCTGTATGTTAAACCTGGCTTTCCAAGTCACTGGACTAGTCTATCCACTTGGGAAAAATAGTGTGATACTTGTATTTTCTAAAACAAACATTTTTGTAACTATATATCTCAGCAGATTAACATACATAATTACTAGATTTGGAACATAAAATTTATCTGTTAAGATCTGGGTGAAATCGATGAAGGGAGTCTTCTACTCTGTATGTTTCTGAATGTTTTGAATTTCTTTTATAAAATTTTGTGTTATTTTGGTAATAAAACAAAATAGTTAAAGTACTTCTTGAGGGTTGGGGATATAGCTCAGTGGTAGAGTACTTGCCTATAGCATAAGCAAGGCCCTGGATTCCATCACTAGCACTATTGAAAACAAACAGAAGGCAAACCTATATACAAAGCTATAGCATCTGAGAATAGAGATATTTAGAAATAAAAGTCTCCTAAAAAACTTCAACTGTCTTTTTCCATTTCTTTTAAAATTTCTGTTAATTTATATTAAGTAAAAATTACTATTTTAATGTGTGGATAGGAGTTTTGATGAATGTGGAAAGTCGTATAAGCACTAACATAATTAAGACAAGAACAGTCTCAGCACCCTTCCTATTCCCTTATGCTACCCCATTGCCATCAAACAATCTTCCACCCTCCATCTTTGGGGTTATGTTCTCCATTCCTGGTTATACCTTTTCCAGAATGTCATAGAATCAATGGTTCCATTTTCTGCCTCACAAACGCAAGGTCCTGAGTTCAATGCCTGGTACCAAAAAAAAAAAAAAACCACAATGAAACTTTTCCAGAATGTCATAGAAATGGAACCATAGGCCTTTGAATCTAGCTTCTTTCACTTAGCATAATGCCCCTGAGATTTATCCATGATATTGTGTGTTATCAATAGTTTTATTCCTTTTTGTTTCTAAGTAGTATTTCATTGCATATGTACAGTGTAGTTTGTTTATCCATCTCCAGTTGAGGGACATTTAGATTATTTCTAGTTTTTGGTAATTATTAATAATGCTGCTATGAATGTTTGCACACAAGTTTTTATGTTTTCACATGGCTCAATACCTAGGAGTTGCTTTTGCTCAGTCATGTGGCATTGGCTTGTGTATCTTTGTAAGGAACTCCCAACTGTTTCCAATGAGGCCATATCATTTTGCACTCCTACCAGCAGTGCATGGGAGTTCCAGTTGCTTTCCAACCTCATCAACACTTGATAGTGTCAGTTTATAAAAAAATTTAGTCCATTCTAGCAGATGTATAGTGGTATTTCATTGTGATTTTATTTTTCATTTCCCTAATAACTAATCATTTTAAGCATCTCTGCATGTATTTATTGGCATCCATATATCTTTTTTGGTGAAGTATCTTTTCAAAAATTTTGCTCATTTTTATAGGGTTATTTTTAATTTTTAATTTTTCTATGAAAAAATAAAAATTTCATAAGAAAATGAGACAAATAATAGTTAACATACAGTATATCATAATCTTACAAGAAGCTACTCAGAGTACAAGACATAGACAAAAAGGCCCTCTTTTACAAAGAAGAAACAGATAATAGCACAAAACTTTCTTTTCAATGAATTGAGAGAAACTAGTAGTGTATATGAAACATGTTAGCATATATAGTAAAATACTCTTGAAACAATGGAATAGGTAATTTGGGGAAGTATTTGATCTTCTCCTTACTTCCTATTTATCTTCTGTCTCTGTCTCTGTCTCTGTCTCTCTCTGTCTCTCTCTCTCTCTCTCTGAGAAACCATGCAATATTTAAGCTTGTGGGTCTGATTTATTTCATTTAACATTAGGTTCTCAAGTAGCATCCATTTGCCTATGGATGCCTCAAGCTTATATTTCTTTATGGTACAGTAGTACTTTATTGTGTATAAATAATGAGGTTATTGTTTAATTGTCCAACTTTAAGTGTTCTTTGTATATCCTAGATACAAATTATTTATCAGTTGTGATATTTGCAAATATTTTTCCCCAGTGTGTAGCTTTTTAAAATTTTCTCAATAGTATCAACAGCAGGGCAAAAGATGGTTAATTTTGGTTTTTTTTTTTTTTTTTGGTACTAGAGATCGAACTCAGGTCCTTGTGCAGCAGGCGACAAAACCACTGAGCTAAATTCCCGCACCAAGATGGTTAATTTTGATGAAGATCAATTATTTGCCTTTTTTTTCTTGTATGCATTTTGCTTTTGGTGTCATAGCTAAGATTTTCTGCCTACCTCAAAGTCACAAGATTTTCTCCTACGTTTCCTTCTAAAAGTTTTATAGATTTTTGTTTAGATTATACCCTCATTCATTTTGAGTGAATTTTAAAAATAATTTATGAAGTATATACCTATGGATGTCCAATTGTTCGAGCACCAGTTGTAGAAATGACTATCATTCCTTTATATCAAAGTGTTTATTTTAAAAGAAAAATATGATTCTGCTTAGTAACAGAATTCAAACATCTTCTAACATAAAGGGAAGAAATCCCTGAGATCATTTGATTCAGAAGTGATTAAGAGAGTCCTAAAGTTCCTTTTGCTCAAGAGAACAAGTGTCATAAACATATTAACAGTGTCATAAAACTAAATATATTTTATATTAATTTCTGGGATTTCTGGGTTGCTTTCTTTGCTCAGCTTGTGTGTGTGTGTGCGTGTGCGTGCATGTGTGTGTGTGTGTGACATTGGGTATCACAACTAAGGTTGCTCTATCACTGAATTACATCCCCAGGCCCTTTTAATTTTTTTGAGATAAGGTCTTGCTGAACTGCCCACGCATGACTAGACTTGGGATCCTCCTGCCTCAGCCTCCCAGAATGCTGGGCTCACAGGCATGTGTCACTGCATCTGGCTCTTTGCTCAGCTCTTTAGAAGTTTTAACCATTCAGAGGTCCAAGGATCAAGAAATGATTATTGTTTTATGACATATATATATACACATATATGTACATATGACATATATAATATATATATTAAAATTTTAGAATGAGAATGAAATATAAAGCTCATTTAACATGTTTCTTTTAAAAATATTATAAAAATGACACATTTGTGTAACAGAATATAAATAATAAAGAGGAACCATCTGAGCATAGAGATAGCAGGGGACACTGGTGTTCCCACTACTCTGTCCTCTCCTTCTTGGTCTCCACAACTGGCTTCCCTTCCTCCTCATGACCCAGACGTTGGTGTGCCCAGGGCTCAGTGCTCAGATCTCAGTGCTTTCTTCCACTCCCTCCCCAGATGATATCATGCAATCTGAAGGCTGCTCCATGCGTCCAGTTCTTCCTTCCCTGAACTCCAGCCGGCTTTGTCCAGCTGCCTCTTCAACGCTTCCAAGTTGGCAAATAGCAACTTGCCTGACATGATGATCTTGGTTTTCCCACTTAGTCTTGTCTAATCTTTCCCATCTTAGGAAAGTGTGCCGCCATTCCTCCAGTTGATAACCCTGCAAACCTGGTGACTCTCCCTCTCCTTCAGACCTGATATTCATTCCTTTAATGAGATCTTTCAACCCGAACTGTTAAAATCCCTTGCATGTGACCACCTCCCACTGCTGCAGCTGCCACCTCTGGTCTGGACATGGCCTTATGTCTTCACTCTGTTCTTGTTCTCCACACCCATCCTGCACACTGATCTACACACAGTAGCCATAGGATCATTAAAGACATAAACCACATCTTGTCATTCTCCAGCACAGATCTCACCAGTGACTTAAAAAAAAAAAATCACAATCTTAATCAGATCCACATTATTTGTCCTGAGCCATAAGACCCTGCATGACCTGGCTCCAGCAGATCTCTCCAAATTTTTCTATCCTGTGACTTCTGCCCTTGCTTATTTTTGCTGTTTGCTGTTGTTTGAACTCAAGCTCACTGACCCTGGTTTTCACTGGGGATCTCAAGGCTCTTGTGTGCCAGAAGACACTTACCTTCCAGGTGCTTCCCTTTCCACAGAGGTCTCCCTGACTCTTCCTTCAGGTACCTGCCGTCCTTGCCACCTTCACATTCTGCTGTATTTTTCTTCAGAGAATTTGCCACTACCTGGCTTTATGTTATTTGTTTGTTTGCTGTCTGCCTCCTGTGCTGAAATGGAAGCTCCATGAATGTGGAACTTCATACTACTCAGTGTTGAAACCTCACCTTCCAGAGCAGAGTTGAGGCCATAATAGAAGCTTGGTAAATATTTCTGGAAGGATTGAATACAGTCTAAGATTAATACATGCAGATCCCTTTGCTCCTATTTCCCTCCCACTCCTTGCAGAAGTTATTACTGGTAATGGTTTGGGAGCTAGCTCTCTGGACTTCCAAAAGTGAATATAAAGGCAGCCAGACAGCTTTTTAATGATAATGAAAGTTGTTTTACATCATAGCTTTTCTTTCTTAATAATATATTTTAGATATTTTCTCCTAGTACTTTATCTACCTATTCATGTATTTATTTATATGAGTTTAAATAGATAATTCTTTTTGTTTTTGAGACAGGGATTTTGTAGTTCAGGCTGCTCTTGAACTCACTATATAGCCCAGCCTGACCTCAAATTTGCAGTGATCCTCCTGCCTCAGCCTCCCAAGTTCGATCACAGGTGTGCACTACCACACCCAGCTGGATAATTATTTTTAAATGGCTACTTTATAGTCCACAGTATAGACTACCACAATTTACTTAGTCATTTTCTTGTTAATAGATATGTGCATTATGTCCACTTTTTCACAATTATAAACAAGGCTACAGTGAATATGCTTATACATAAATCTTTGTACACATGGGCAAATAGAACACTCAAACTGTAGAACTGCTTGTTAAGAACTTGCTATGTACTACTTAATTTATCTTCCTAATAGATTATACTATTTTACACTACCAGCACCGATATATTGTGTCTGTTTCTCCACATCTTTGCCAATGCAAGATTATCACTACACTTTCAAAATATTCCACGTTAGTAAAAAAAAACCTGGGGTAAAGATCAGTGGCAAAGCACTTGCCTAGCATGTGCAAGGCCCTGAGTTCAGTGCCTGGCACTGCAAAAGGCAAAAATGACCAATAACTTGAATTATAGGTAGGCATTAAAATTTTCTAGACAGATAAACTCCTGTTTCTGGATTATAAATTAGCCTGATAAAGAAAGAAACCACATTCCTTGTGAAATAAATGGAGTAAATTAAAGAAGTAAAGCAAGTTGAGATGAGAAACACTTGCCTAGGTAAGACTCTTCCAGAGTCCTGCATGCCATATCATCCCGTGAGGTGTGCTTAGAGATCTGAAACCACACGCCCAGTATCCTAATTTTCTTGCTCTAAAATATCATCCCCAGATGATTTTTTTCCTTAAAAAGAACCCACAACACAAAACCTCAAGTGTTAGAGTTGGCTGGAGAGTATTTGGAAGTTGTAGCACTTGGTGATTTATTGTTATTTAACAATTTTGTGGTTTCTCCTGGGCCTGGCTAGATGTGCACTCAAGAATAAGAGAAGTTGTCTGTTTTAATGACTAGGACTGGCCTCCAGAACAGGGAGATGGGGATGAATAAGAAGAGCAATGCCAAGTCAGAGTGGAGAGCCAGTTCACCAGCCGCAGCTGGCAGCTTTGATGATGGCAGTCAGTTCTAGGCCAGACCTAGTGTGAATATTGGTTGGCTTTTGCTTGCTTGTAGTCCATCTTCAGGGCTGCACAGAGCCCCCGAGGCCACCAGAATCTTCTCTGTTTTCATCAGCTCCCAAATCAGAGGGAGGTACTTTTGTGACATCATCAATTAGAGTTTGAATGGTTCAATTGAAATTAGCTACTCTTACTATACAGATGACAAAATTGAGGCCCAGAGAGGCAAAATGATGCCCATACATCATGATCAAGACATTTTAAACCTGCTGCTATTAAGCAGTGAAGGGAAAGAGGTCTTTTATTTAAACTTCAAAGACTTAGCTTGTTGGACAGAAAAATGCTCTTGCTTTGAAATCTGTCACGCAGATGTGGCATGTAAGGTATATACTGTATGTCCTTGTACCTCCACCTCCCATCAGCCATGGCAGCATTGTTAATCAGCCTCCAGTTTCTGACCCAGCCTGAAAACCCTCCTTAAGCACAGCACTAGGCAGCCAGTCATTGTCACTCTGAGTTTTCATGTGAATTGAAACCTGTTGTCCCCTTCTTCTAAATGCTCTATCAACGTGATTCATGGGTGGTGCTAAGAGCACTGGATTGTAAGCCAGAAGAACCTGGCTCTCCCTTGGTCTTAGCTATACTATTTCATACAGGTCATTTAATGTTGCAGGGACTATTTGTTCATTTCTAAAACCAACGAGTTGAATTCAATCATCCTTAACCACCCCCCTTTAGCTCCGAAAAATGTTACAATTCAAGGCACATAGACCTCTCAATCTGTGAATTCAGTTACAAGCAGATAATTGAGTAAAGACCACAGGTGGTTCTTGGGAAGTTTGTGTATTACAAGTCTATTTTGGAATTCAGAAGTATGTATTTCTAGCCTTTTCTGATTACTTGTTTTCATCTGCATGGTCCCATTGACCTATATTCTTGAAACCAGAATTTAGGGACTCACGAAGGGGAGAGACAGGAAAATTTCACTTAAAACCTAAGGATTCTTCCTGGCTGGGGTGTGTGTGTGTGTGTGTGTGTGTGTGTGTGCACGTGTGTGTGTGTGTAGATAACCGTTCTCATACACTTAGCGGATTGGATCTCTACATTGTCTGCCCACCCTGAGGTTGTAAGTCTGGAGGTGCCTTTTCTTCCTTCCTTTCCTCCATGTAAGCCTCCTTATGAGCAGGAGGCCCTGTCATCAGACAAGTCTCAGCACGTGGTCTTCTCTGGGCTCCCAACCTCCTTCCACCCCCGTGCCTTGTGGTGACCTGCCTCCCTGTCTGTCTTCCAGGCTCCCCTTCCCTGAGGGCATATCCTCTCCTCTCGGTGATCACCCGGCAGCCCACGGTCATCTCCCACCTGGTCCCCAACAGTCCAGGAATCGCCCCAGTGTTGTCCCACCACGTCGCCACTGAGGCTGCATCTGCTGAGGCCCAGGGTGGCGAGGCTCTAGCCAGCAGTGAGTCAGAGACAGAGCAGCCCACGCCCCGGCAGAAGAAGCCCCGGCGGAGTCGCACCATCTTTACGGAGCTGCAGCTCATGGGTCTGGAGAAGAAGTTCCAGAAGCAGAAATACTTGTCCACCCCAGACAGGTGAGGATGTGGGGAGGGGACTCTCTGCAGGGAATGCTCTTGAAAAGAGGAGACTTGATTTTGTGGGACATGGCACCACGGAGGACTGTTTCAGTGATGCATGACACTATGGGAGGAGTCATACTCTTTGCTTCAAGTCATCTCAACCTTGGGTTAACAGAACCCAGCTGCAAGAATCCAGTGCATTGGCCTCCAGAGTCTGACTGTGGCTGAATGTATACTCAGCATATACTTCCACAGTTTAACTAGACCACTCCATTATAACAAGCAAAGGAAAATGATAAAAATGGCAGGCTTTCAGTTGGGAAACAGGCTTGGTTTTTAAGGCCACCCATACTTAGACTCAGGTCAATGGAACTAGATCTGGAATTGGGATCCATGATCTCAGTCTTGTCCTCACCCTTGTACCTCTGAGCTGAGTCAGTTTTCTGGCCTGGCCCTTGCTTGGGAAGGACCAGACTAACCCTGCCTTAGTGAATGTGATGGCTGTCAAGTCAGAAACACTTGGCAAGGCCCAGGAGGAGCTAGAACAGTGTCCCTTCTTAACACACTTTGAGTTCTGGCTGGGAAAACTGGTTCTTGTTTTCCTTGAAGGCCTTAAAATGTCATCTCCTCTCTTAAATTACTGTCTTAATGGCAAAATATGCAAGAATGTGTCTTTCTTCTTCCTTGAACTCACACAGGGATACTGAGCCAATCTTTGATCCTATTTATCGGGAGGATTTTCCAGGTCATTTTTCTCTTCTTTTGCTCATGGCCTTGTCCCTGTCAGCCTTGACTAGTCCTACCAAAATAATGAGAAGGAGACTCAGAGGAGCTCCGAAGCTACTGCATTTAGTAGTGTTGTGATAAAAATGAAAAGTGAAACAGGAGTCTGCAAAACATCCACTAAAAGGGAACTTGTCTACTGAGTTCAATAACCAGGTACCATTAGCTATTTGCTGAGGATTTCCTGAGTACAGACCTCTGTGGCATGTGTTATGAGTTCAGAAAGTAGTAGACAGAGCCCTTCTGTAAAGGAGGTTATTGTGAGGAATGACACAATAGAACCCAGCACCATGAGCCAGGTACTAGTACCATTGTGGTGCTAGGGCCATAGTAACCTGAAGATATTAATGAGGGTGGCAAGTGGGTTAGGGACACCTTTTCAGAGGAGGTAACATTGAAGAAGAGCTTTGATTCAGAGGGGATAGCACACAAAAGTCACAGAAGCAAGTTTTGTTGAACATGTTAAGGAAAGTGCAAGTGGCTGAGATATCACCAGCTTATGGTGTGAATAGGGAGGTTGTGAGAGATGGGGCTGGATGGAGAAAGGGCCTCATATTCCTGGCTGAGGAATGTGGGCTTTGTTGTTTAGGTAGTCAGTAGCCTCTAAGAGCCGGAAATGACATGATGGGGTTTAAATTTTAGAGCCAAGGCTTTGGTGGCACCATAACTGATTGGTTAAAAGATACAAAAGATAGAGTAGTGAAACCAGTTAGGAGAGAATCTAGGGTATTGACAGTGGGAACAGAGAGGAGAAAATAGATGGAGGAAACATTTTGAAGATGGAATGGGCAGAATTAATAGTGGAGGATGAGAGCAGAAAGTTGAGAATTCTATCGCTCTTGGCTTGGGCCACCAGTAAATAAGGATGCCATTCAGTGATGTGGGAAGAAGGCAGGAGGCAGGTGGGTTTGGTGGGGGAAGAGTGAGTTCTGTTTTGAAGACTTGAAGGACTTAGGGTACCTTCAGGTGGACAAGGGAGATAAGTTTGTGAATTGGGGATTCAGCTGGGATCTCCAGATATTAAGTGCTGTTTTGATGTTCTGGCAGGTAACTGAGAGCCTTGTGGGCCTAGGTGGCCATGGGTTTCTCATGAGTTGCATGGTGGTGTGCCTAAAAGGTTTAACTTGCAGGGGTAACATTTTATTTTTCAGAAGTCAGAGAACTTTTTACAGAAATGTTAGCTCTCAGTAAACCTCTTCGGCTTCCCCATACCTGCCTGGGCATCTCTCAGGTGACCTACACAGGCCTGATTCACTTGCCTGGGGAGAAGGACACATCTGGCTGGCATTGAAGCTGCTGCCTGAACCCGCCCTCTGAAATGTTCCTCAACTCCCTACGTGACCAGGGCCATGAGCACTCCCTCCTCCCAGAGCTCCTGCCCTCGTCCTCTGTATTTGTTTCTCTGGTTTCCTAGGTGATTCCATTTAACTGAATATGCAGGGAAGTGAGAATTTGTAATTTGTGGCAGGTAATGAGAGAAAGTTGATGACAGTGAAGTGTGTTTCTTTAGCCAGAGTGAGTCAAGGATGCATTTTTCCCAAGTGAGCTAATACCATTTGCTAATGCAGTGGCAGAGCTGTGAACTTTCCATTGACTAATGCACCTGATGGCCTCAGGTGAACTGGGCTTGGGACAGCACTGCTGGAGCCCAGGGAGGCCCCGCACACCAGAAGTCTGTGGGATGGCACCCTGGTTCTTGCTCCTCAGTGAATGACTGTTGGGATGCAGTGCTTCATTAATGAAAAAACTAAGCCTCTTGGCTCTGGGAATTTATTGATTTCTTTCTGTTAATCACTTTCAATAAAACTTTCAACTATAAGTGTCCTTTCTACAGAGATGACCAGGTAGATGAGCATGCAGAATTAAGACAGGTTCTGAAATCTGTCAGAGGCACATTCCACTTTATTAGATATTTGATGTGTGTGTCTAGTCAGAGTAGAGGGGCTAGGCAGCTGCACCTGAGGGTACCAAGTATCAACACTTGGAACCTTCAGGACCAGTATCCATGGGTCCTGGCAATCCATAGATGTCCTCAGACAGAGAAAGCTATAGCTGAGAACTTGCACTTAACACTCCTAATGGCTCAGGTTTGTGTCTGTGCGGGTTTGTATGAGACAGAGGGCAACAAATCTGCAAGTGGTTACTCTCAGAAACCTGGGGACCTTCAGAGTGGTAGTCACTGACCAAACTGCCTTATAAGTCCACACTGCTTCACTGAGCATGTTGGCACTGCAGAAGGTGGCTAATGTTGGCTCAGGGAGATGGGTTTCCAGGTGGTGGTCAGGTAGACTTGAGGTCTGACCCACATAGGACAGAGGAGAGTGAGGTTCGGATCCTGGCTACAAATTGCTCTTACTTTCTACTTCCCTACTCTCCACTTGGGTTGTTTGCTACTCCCTAGGATGTAGTATCTCTGCATTTCCTTCTGATAGATCTGTCTTGTACAAAAATACCATGGGTGGGGATGTGCCTTGATACAGGAGATGGTGTGCAAGTTATATACAAGTGGATTTGAATCCTGCCTGCGCCTCTTACTCCTCCAGAATCATCTTCCAGGGATCAGCTGGGAGATGCTAATCAACTTCACATTGTGGTGCAAGGAAAATATAAGATAGCTTGTGGCAGGTCCTTAGTATGTAGCCTATGATGCTCAAGAAATAGTGTCACTGTGTTGTTGGAATTAGCCCAGTTGCATGCTCCTCAGGAAGAGCTTTGGATTTTAGAACTTTTCAGAAAGCTACAGAGAAATGAAGAATCATGATTAGCAATAACCATGGAAAGCAGGAGGGGCTATAGCTTTAATGTTTCATGTGGGATGTTTATAATATTTAATCTTTTTGAACGTTTTAATTGTTGTAATAGTTCAGAGCAGCTACAGTAAATGAATCAATCCATCAAAAATATTTTTCAGCCCCGGTTTTGAACTTAGCCATATGAGAGGCATTCCTGTGGATATAAACGAAGTAGATTGCTGTTGAGTTAAGGAGACAGGAATAACACACATGAAGAGCTTCAGGACAGTTGAAGACATGGGACTATCTGGTTGGCTGCTGGCCTGTGGGAGGGGTCACGGGAGCCAAGAGGCTTACCTGCTAGAGATGGGACTTGAACTGGTTCTGAAATTATGAGTAGGATTCTACAGATGAATAACTTTACCTTTCATTTCCAGTTTGGACTTTGGATCCAAGAACCCATTTCATGGAGGATCTGAGTGATTGCAGCAGGATTTTGTAGTGATGGTTCAGACATCCTTTGCAAATCCATAGTAGACCAGGAATGTTTATGAAATGGGGACTTCCCCAGGTGTCCTTGGGTATGGCCATTTGTTCCTTAGCTTCCTTTTTCCATAGGATTCTTGGAAGGAAAGAAACGCTCTTTGGGGAAGAATTGGCTTAAGGGGGGTGGTTAGATCTGAGCTGGAGCTAGCCAGCAGGCCCTCATCTCTCTTGCCCTCTGCTATCTTCCTCATCCTTCCTTTGTATTTCATGCCTTCTAGGTTGGATTTGGCCCAGTCTCTGGGACTCACTCAGCTGCAGGTGAAGACTTGGTATCAGAATCGCAGGATGAAATGGAAGAAAATGGTAAGAAAGGAAAGAGTTGGTCTAACTGTGTGCCAATCCTGATGAGAAGAGCTCTTACTACAGAGCTGTTGGAGGCAGGAAGGATCCTTTGGTGGTTTGGCCATGATATGGGAACACCTAAAATGCTGGCTGGGCAGGAGGCAATTTGAACTTGACCTGGATTTCTTAACTAGAGGGTTATTCTTTTTCAGTTAGAAATCAAAGAAAGGTCACGAACTTCCCAGCTTGAACCCTACCTGCTGACCTTTTCGAAGGCCTTGCTTCCTGTCCGACCGATAACTAAAAACAGAAGTCAGTATCCACCCTTATAGTGATAGAGAGCACATGTCTTCCCTGTAACGGAGAGACCCTTACACTTGGAGGGGCATCTAAGTCACCTGGGTACAGGGGAGTCTGCAGGAATCTAGGCCCCATTCTAGGATGCTGACTGTGGAGCTTGTGACAGAGCTGGTGACAGGCATGTCAACAAGCACCCAGGTTATTCTGAAGTGCAGGACCTAATGACCACTGTTTCTGTACTATGGCTCCAGTGCCTTTTAGATGAATACTCCCATCTTTGATCTTTAAATGCACTGTGAATAAACATCTCTGCATTTTGTCTATATTTTGAGAAGAACTCGATTTCATTATTGTCTAGCTTTCTTTTCTTTTGAAAGGCACTGTTAAACTCAAATTTTCCAAAGTGGTTGACTGCTTAATTTCCCAGTTCTGTAATCCACAAGGGACAAGATCAAGGCCCAGAGAAGAAAAAAGAGATGTGGGGATAGACACCAGTACCCCATGTCCTCTGACATAGGCCTTGCTCCCAACCTCACTAACTCTTACTGGCCTTTTCTGCCCCATATGGCAGGTACACCATGCCTTCCTGAGGACATTCCAATTTGCTAACATATCTGGTCACAGCCGTATTTCCTGGCATTTCAAGGGTTGGAAAATTTATCTTTCAACAGTAATCACATTTTTCACATTTGTAAGTTTGGGCCATTTGTGCTATTGTCTGCTAACATTGAGGGGGAAGAATAAATATTAATGGGAATTCAAGTGAATATTAATGGGAAAAAATCAACAAGCAACAGTTATTATATTCCCAGAAAGGAAATCCCAGGCAGATCTCATAATCCCCTTTGGGGATCTTGACTTGAGATGGCAGAGTTTTCAAGTGGAGGTGACTTGGCTCATGAAGCTGCTCACTAAGGCAGAGACACTAGGTGTGTGTATAAACAACCATATATTGTATAAATTTAAAAAAATGTATATTCAGGGTCTCTTGTGAATCATGCCTTGTCTTAGACACTGTGGGAAGTAATGAAATAAAACATAACCTTTGCCTTCATGGAATTTATGACCTAGTTAGAAAAAGAAGGCCCAGGAAGCAGCTAGAGAGGACATTATGATTAAGAGCCAGTTGTTTATTATAGATTGATTAAGCTCTTATGAGTGCAGAGGAGAGGTAGTGAGGAAGGTTGAGAGAGAAGTCGCAATTGAAAGGTGAATGAGATTGAACATCCAGTCATTTCAAAAACTCTACAGTACTATGCACCTGAAACTTACAGTGGAAACCATTTAGGGGGTTGTTCTCTGAAAGAACCAGATTGGGGAGTGAGAACTGCTGGGCCATGTTCCCATGCTTGCCTCTCCCTGGCTGGTTCTGGGCAAGTCCCTTCAGTGCTCTCTTACAAGCTCCACCACCTACCTCCTGCCTCATCAGTCATCATCATTGGAATCAGTGTCTCCTGAGTAGCAGAGCATTGTTCAAATTGGTTATCAGTAATCTGCTCATGAATCAGATGACTAAGGGACTGACAGCCAGCTCTCTGCCTGTACCACCAGTACCTGTAGGACAACACATGTGCCCTTGCCTCTGACGTCACTTGTTTTTCGGCAGCCACTGTGGTGCTGGCATCGTTTGTGGGCTGGTTGTTGATAGTCATAGATGCCATATAAATCAAAATGGAAGTATCTCAGCAGAATTAACCTCAGAGACTGTTCTAGGCCAACCAGATTCAGATCCCTTTAGGAAACAAAGAGCCAAGCTTTTCATTTCACATCAGCAATAATTTATAGTTAGTTTCATTAAGGAATGCAGATACAGGGACAAACTATGAATCTGTCCATTAAAAAATAAAATAAAAAAGGTAGTCATACAAGTGGGGGAGACAGGCCTGAAAACTAAACTATACAGAGAGACTGGGGGAACTGAAGGAGGATTTACAGGATTCAGAATCAGAACAGAGAATGAAAGACTTCATGGAAGAGGTACCACCTAAATAAGTTTCAGTGGATAAAAATAAATGTGCCCCATGAAAGTGGGAAGGAATTCAGAGAGGAAGAAGGGACAAGAGTCTTTGGGTGCACATAAGCATTTCAAAATGGTGGGAGCTACCTGTGAGGGACTGTGTTCTATTGGGAGTCTGAAATCTGATTCCCTTGGAACAGCAAGGCATTGTTGAGACTTGGATTGCTTCATCTGTTTTCCTGGTAAAACTCTTTCAAGGCTATCTCTTTAGGTACTGAGAGGAAAAGAAAAAGATAATTGGGTAATAAAGATGTCTCAAGGCTAGTAACCTAATTGGAACTGGAAAAAGATTAGCACTTGTTTCTCATACGTATTCACATGGCTGCCAAGGACTACCTGCCAAAACCAAGATATCATCTCCAACTAGTTTTGACTGGTCAGCATTTGTAATCTATAGCGGGTTGAGTAAATTTAATCTTGCACATTAGATGGGACACTCACCCTCTATTCCATTTCTGTTGGCATTAACTCCAGTAGGATCCACAGTGTTTTGTAACAGGCTGAAAGCATTTTATTATTCAGTGGTCTTGTTTCAGCTTTAAAATGCAGTGAGATGATCCAAATGGATACCACATTCTTCTCCCACTTGGAGAATTTGTGTGGGCCACACACCACCCACCATCATTATCTTTTGCGTTGAAAGTCCCCAGATAGTCAAGAATTCTGTGAAATCATTACCAGTTACTATCTAGGGAATCTTGGACAGGTTCCTTAACCTGTGTGTGCCTCATCAGTAAAATGACTTATGTGTACCTTATAGAGTTGTATCAACTGAGCTAATTTCTAGACAACATTAAGAGCAGTGCAGCCCATGTAGGACACAGCCAAGGGATGTTAGCTGCCATTATTATTGTTGTTATTTACCTATCCACAAAATCCATGTCTCCAAAGAATCCAAACTTGTGGAAGCTAACAGAGATAAACTGAAAGAAAATTCCATGGGTTTCTGGAACCGTGAGCTTTTCTTCTGGTTAAGGGTACTCCTGGCTTCTTGGCATTTGGGGCCCTACTTGAGGTATAACAGAACATCCTGTCTTCAGGCTGGGACAGTCAGCTAATGTTAGCAGTAATGTTCTCAGAGGAGATTTATGCCAGAGCATCCAAACTCGTTTTTCTCAGCTTCATGAAAACTGCCATCAGTCATATGGCCTGCACAGTTCTAAAAAGCTACAGATAGAGCAAAAAAGGAACAAAAGCCACACAGGTCAAGAGGCTACTGACTGGAGTCTGCAAGGACACTGGGTAATTGCAGATAAATGCCAAACACAGAAAAATCAGTAGTGCATTTCATGTGTGCCCCACACATTCTGCAAAATAAAATCCTGGTAAAAATGTTGAATTTGAATAGTTAAGGTGTTTCCTGTCTCAGAAGGGAAAAAGGGAGAAGGTTCCCCACTGCACTAGCATTCTGTGCTCTCTAGCCACACTGCTTGCCCTCCACCTAAGCACCTCTAGAAGGAAGCAAAAGACAATCTTCACATCCTCAATGCCAGAGCATTTGAATGCCTTGCTCTGGAGTTTGGAAGGAAACTATCAGCAGGCAGCAGAGCTGAAAAAGTAGATGGTGTGCTACGTATTTCTCCAAGAGGCAGAGAGAAGCATGTGATCTCTGGTACAGTAGATTGTCTGGCATCGCTGGACCAAGAGGACAAATCAGTTCTAGGAATAGCTTGGGAGAAGGGCTCCTGGGAAGAGGACCGCAGGGTGCATGGGAGTGCAGTTCCTGGTGCAGGGAGGTTCTGAGATAATTGCATGTCTCAGGTGTGCTTGGAGGCAGGGGGCCAGAGGTTGATATGGAAAGCAGCCAATAGGGTAGTTATCTCCTAATTATTGCTTGCACTGGAATGTTTTATTCCATTTTAAAAAGGTCTGATTGTTTTGATTTCTTTTTCATGCTGTAGGAAAACAGCCAGATGAGATCGATCCAAGCTGTGTGGGTGGTGTTCTCTAATTGCTGGGCTGGACTTTTTTTGCCAATTAGGTGGCTTCCTTAGACCTGCCCTTTTAAAAACATGATTACTACATGGGGCAACTTACTTTTGTATAACCTCTTTCATACCCAGTGGAGCTGCTTTCAACAGGTAAATTCCTTCTTGGCACATTCAGGTACTTTCAAAAGCCTGTGCTCAGACTGAAATCAAAATCAGATACTGACTCACCTGAAAAGGTGTACAGGGACACCTTCTCCCCAGAAATGTTTTCCGTCAACATCCATACCTTGTTAAAGGTCCCTTCACAACTCTGTGTTAACTGTTCAGGTAGATTCAAACAGATAGAGCAGATTCACTGCTAAAAGGAGGCGTTTTTTGAGAACATATGGTTTTCCTCATACCTCTACACCAAAATTAGCTCAAAATTTATGATAGACATAAATGTAAAAGCTAAAACTATAAAAATCTTAGAAGAAAACATAATAGTAAATATTTACAATATGGGATTAGACAAAACTTCCTTAGAAATGATATGAATAACATAAGCAACAAAAATTAAATGGAACTTCATAAAAATTATAAACTCTTCTGCTGTGAAGAAAATCATCAAGAAAGATGATTCATAGAACAGGAGATAATATTTCCAAGCCTTATATCTAATAAGGGACATTTATAATATTTAAATAACTCTTACAACACACACTAAGAAAGAGATAACCAAGTTTAGAAAGGGTAGTAAAGGATTTGAATAGACCTTCCTCCAAAGAAGATACACAACAGTCCAATGAGCACATAAAAAGATGCTAAACTTCATTAGTCATCAGGGAAATACAAATCAAAACCACCATGAGCCACCATTTTGCACCCACTTGGATGGCTATAATCAAGAACTCATAATAACAAGTGTTGGTGAGGATGTGGAGAATTGGAATCCATACATACTGCTGTTTGGAATGAAAAATGATGCAGCTGCTCTGGAAGAATAGTCCTAAAAATGTTAATAATGTTAATCATAAAGTTGCCATATGTTTCAGCAATTCCATTTCTGGGTGTATACCCAAAAGAAGTGAAAGCAGGAACTTGAACAGATATTTACATACCCATGTTCACACTAGCATTATTCACAATAGGCAAAATGTGGAAGTAACCCAAGTGTCAATCAACAGATGAATGAATAAACAAAACATAGTATATGCACAAAATAGAAGGTTATTTTCTTATGATGCACACTGCAACATGGATGAGCCTTGAGAACGCTATGCCAAGTGAAAGAAGTCAGTCACAAGAGTCTATATACCAAATGATTCCATTAATATGAAATGTCCAGAATGGGCAAATCTATAAAGAGAAAAGGCAGAATTGGTGGTTGCCTAGGGCTAAGTTCCAAGAATTGGGGGAAAATGCAAAGTACTGCTGATAGGTATGAAGTTCCTACTGGGAGTGATGAAAATGTTCTAGAATTCCATTGTCATGAGAGGTGCCCAACTCTAACTGTATTAAAATTACTCCATTGTGCACTTGAGATAGTCAAACTGTACAGGTGAATTGCATCTCAAAGCTGTTTTGTAAAACAATTTGTGATTTGATGGGTTGCTATACTCGTTCAGCACCTCTGCTGTTTTTGAAGAAGAGACATTGTCACTAAATATCACTGACCACATAGAAAGTTTATTGGAAGTTAGGCTTTCCTAGGAGCGAAACAGAATTGGCTTTCAATGAACTTCTGCGCAACTAAGGAAAATACCATTAAGTTAGTGTATGCTGTAGTATGAATCTGGAACATTGCTCAAAGACCCATGTTTAAAGCCTGGGTCTTCAGCTTGAGGCTGTTGGAAGGTGATGTGACTTTAAGAGGTGGAGCCTAGTAGAAGGGAGTTAGGTCACTGGGGGTGTGCCTTGAAGAGCATATGCCCTTTCCTATCTCCCTCCCCCACCTCTCTCTTTGCTTTCTGGTCACCATGAGATAAGCAGCTCCCTCTACTTCATGCTCTTGCTACTATGATGTACTGACTCCCCACACGCCCCAAATCAATAGACCAAGTGTCCACCGACTGAAACCTCCCAAACTATGACCCTGAATAAACCTTTCCTCCTTCTAAGTTGATTTATCTCAGACATTTTGTCACAGAGACGTAAAGCTGACTAACACAGTGTAAGTCAGCTTATACCCCTCATTCACTGTTTAATTCAAATCCTCCCAAAGCCCTTCTCACTAGCTCCCTAGAAAATTAACTACACCAGGTTAGGTTTTGAAGCCAATGGAAAAAGGACTGTCTGTTACATTCCAAAGTAAAATATAAAGAGAAATAAATTGTCCCTTTCTACATATGGGATTCCCGTGTAGAACACAAATTGGGTTAATAAATGTGCAAGATCATTCACATCAGCAAAGGCCACTTCTGGCACAATTCTTCTGCTTGCTTTAGGTGCCTCTTCCACTCTTTGGAAATGTTTATTGAGAAGGGTTAGTTCACTCCATCACAGTTGTCAAATGGCTGCTGCTTGCAGGGACTTAGGGGAAAAGGCAGGCAAATACACATGCAGGAACAGCATTTTATGAAAAACTCCAATGACATATGGCAAAGTGAATTTGAGTTGAAGCAAGGCAGGCTTCCAGGAGAAGTCAGGCATGTTCTGAGATGAGGAAATCTGCCATTCAGGAAAATGTCTGGCCCTCTCACATATATTATCTGCCGGCTACCCTCAACTCACCCTGTGAAATTATTATCCCCATTTTGTAGATCAGAAAACTGAGGCTCGGCCTCTTTAAAGGGATTTCCCACAGATAAAGATGATAAAGGTCTGAGTTGGAATTACTTTTCTAACTTTCAAAGCTAGGACACTTTCTACTATACCCTATTCTTCGAACAACAAAAAACTATATTTTTATAACATTTTTTTTCCTGATAATAGAAATACTTATACACTTTTTAATAAGACGAGATCCCACTTGTTGGTTGTTTGTGCTAGTTCACAGGCAACTGAGGTTTTGTTCATAAAATCTTTTCTTACACCAGTGTCTTCAAGAGTTCTACCTAACCTCTGTTCCCACTGGTTCAGTGTTTCTGTTTTAATATTTAGATCTTTCATCCGTTTTGATTTTAGTTTAGTGCATGCTGAGAGATATAGGTCTAGTTTTAATCTTTGGCAAGTTGAAACCCAATTTTTCCAGCATCATTTATTAAAGAGGCTATCTTTCCTCCAGGGAGGGTGTTTGGCTCCTTTGTCAAAGATGAGGTGGCTGAGTGTGTCTGAAGTTGTTTCTGCATCTTCTAATCTGTTCCACTGGTTGTCAGGTCTGTTTCTTTGCCAGCACCATGCACAGGAAGAGAAATGACCAACAGTGTGAAGAGACACCCACAATGTGGGAAAAAATTTTCACCTGCTGTTCCTCAAAGGTCTACTATCTAGAATCTATAAAGAACTTAAAAAAATCAGACCTCCCAAATTTAAAGACCCAATCTAAAACTGGGCATCTGAAATGAACAGACATTTCTCAGACAAAGAAGTAGAAATAGCAAATGAACATATGAAAAAATGTTCAACATCACTGGTCATTGGAGAGATGCAAATAAAAACAATGCTGAGATTTCACCTCACCTCAAGAAGAATGGCTGCTATCATGAAATCAACCAATAACAAATGCTGGTGGGGCTGTGGGGAAAGAGAAACCCTACTCCACTGCTGGTGAGAGTGTAGACTGGTGCAACCACTGTGGAAATCAGTATGGAGATACCTCAAAGAACTAGGACTGGATGTCCCATTTGACCCTGCTATTCCCCTGCTGGGTATCTTCCCCAAAGAATTAAAAGAATCATACCACAGTGATATGTGTGCACCCATGTTTATAGTGGCACAATTTGTACAGCTAAAACTTAGAAGCATCCCAATTGCCCATCAACTGGAGACTGGATAAAGAAAATGTGGGTTTCTTTTTTTTTTTTTTTATAAAATGGAGTACTACTCAGCCAAAAAAATGAGACATTAGAGACATTTATAGCTAAATGGATGCACCTTGAGGCAATACTCAAGGTATTTACTGTGTAAATACCCAATAGGTTCTCTAGTATGAGAAACTAAAAGTGTAAATAAGGACTAAAAGATATAATAGATAACGTGAATAGGAAGAAAAGGGACAAAGGGGAAAGGGAAGTGAGAGGGGAAGGGGAAAGGAAAGAAGGGAATGGAATTAATATGAGAAAATGAAAAAATGGAAGCAAAGTTTTTGTAAATAAGGAGGGATAGAAAGACTGAAGGGAGGGCAGGGGAATGGGGAAAAAATAAGAACCAAGAGAGATTACGTAAAGGTGCAAATTTCCAATGATGAATGTCATTGTATTGTATACCTAAAATCTACCAATAAAATTAATTTTTAAAAAGTTATATATATAAAAAGAAATACTTAAACACAATCCTTGTTGAAAATTTACAAAATATATAAAGAATACAAATAGATGAAAAATTTTCTAAGATCCAGACACTACAAACTAGAGGATGTATAGTTGTCTAGTGCCCAAATTGGACTATGCTAATAGCCTGCTTTTTGCAAAAATATACAATCAAACCAGATCAAATTCAGTCGTTAAGTTCAATGATGACCTTATGGGGAAATGTGATTCGGTTCTCGAACAATTTGGTTTTCAACCAGAATCATGGAAAGAATTAAGTTTGTGGACCAAGGTACTACTATCTTTGTAAAATTTCTCATGTCATTAGACACTGTTCTGTATAATGTTGTAATGATTATCAAATATTTTCCCTTTGGAATATACAATTATTATCTACCTGATTACATGGCTAAATGTTTAGGGCACCCTCCTAACTTTTGCTGTTATAACAAATATTGTAATGAATATTTTACAAATCAACATTTGTCTCAGTCTAAGATGACATTTTAGAATTTATGCTAAGGAATTTCCATGTCAAAAAAAGGTTGCATAGTTTGAGACTTTTGATTTAAATTCTCAGATTGCCTTAAAAGGTTGTATTAATTACACCTTCACATTAGAGTGTAATTGTTTTCCTGCTTGCCATAAACATTGTCCTTTTAATTTGCCAACACGATAGTTTTGCATTAACCTTTTAATTTTCATTTCTTTCCTTATTGAATTAATTATTTGGGGGGAGGTGCTGGGAATCCAGCACTGAGCTACATCCCCAGCCCCCTGAAGTTGATCTTTCCTGTGTTGATCAAGTTAATAAATGCCAAAATTAGGATATTGACTAAAAGTGCATAAAGCCTGAATGGAGCCATCTTCATAGACCACAGGAGGGAAGGACTTTAAGATATGTTTTGCCAAACTCTCTATCCTGGCTGCTGGGAGGGAAGGGTTTGGATGCTGTGTGAAGTTGTACTGGGGAGTGGGAAAGTGATGTAAGTAGTTACTTCTTAGATTCTTAACATTTTTTTTCTCACATAGGTTCTTAAAGGTGGACAGGAAGCACCCACGAAACCTAAAGGTCGTCCCAAGAAGAACTCCATCCCTACATCAGAAGAGATTGAAGCTGAAGAGAAGATGCACAGCCAGGCCCAGAGCCAGGAGAGCCTGGAGCCCTCACAGGGACAGGAAGAGCCAGGAGATGCGCAGGAACTAAAAGCATGTGACCTCCCCTTGGAGGTGGCGGAGCCGCCAGGCCAGCCCCAGGAGCTGCCAGGAGCCTCTTCCAAACCCCTGCCATTAAGCTAAAATAAAACTCTTTGGGGGGAAGGGGAGACAGGGAAGAAGGGAAAAGTGAAGGCAGGGAGACTAGGGAGAGAAACACTTCTAACAGCCCGGCCAACTGAGGGAGAAGAGATCCACTTTCCTCCTTCCCTCCCACAGTTCTCTGCACCTTCATCGCAAGCATCTGATGAAGACTTGCTTGTCTTAGGCCTTCCTCTTTCTGGAAGGCTGTGTAAGCCATAGATGCCCTTGATTGAGAGAGAGACAGTGCCTTTGAGCTCCTGTCCCTGAGAGGGTGAAGGCTGTTGGGATGGGTAGACACATCCCACCAGCCTGCAATGGAGGGTATCGCCTACCGCCTACCCGCTCCCTACCCCTGGGCAGCCAGTCATCAAGCAGAGAGATGGAGGCGCTTGGACAGCCCACCCAGGCTTCTTGCTGACTCAGTACTTATTTCTGTAGGCTTAATGTTTTGGGGGTTTTTTTTGGGGGGTGGAGTTGGAGGAAGGGAGTTGTGAGTTCTTAGAAATGTTTCTGGATCATGTTTGTTTGGAAACATGTGTGCCTTTGTATCCATTATCAGATGGTCAGGTGACCAGGAACTGATAAGCCTTGTTTTTCTTTCTTCTTTAAGTTGCCTTCCCTGAAGCTGCCAATGCAGAAATGTTAAAATAACTTTTATTTTTTAATTAAAAATAAATCTTTCAAAAGGTTTGAGTGTTCCATTTTTTCTGGGGAATGTATCCAACCCTCTTGAATGTGTCCTATGGGAAGAAACCAGAAAGACAGCCAGGCTCCCTGGGACTTCCTTTCCCCATCTGCAAAACAAAAGACTGGGACAGTTCACTGGAGTCCCCTGTGTTGAGACTTAGTGTTGAGACCCCAGGGTGAGGAAGGAGCAGTGCAGCTGGGCTCTACCCACCACAGCAGCTGCTCTACATTTTGAGTTTCCAACTCTAAAAATACTTTTTCAAAGAGGTAATATATTTATATGCTCTCAAAGTCAAAACTGCATGAAAAGAAGTCATACTTCTGTACTGCCTTCTCACCCTATGTCTTACAGGTAATCATTTTTACTGGTCCCTTATTCATCCTTCCAGTTCTTTATGAAATATCCATTTGGATGGATGATGGGCTCTGGTGCTTTCTACAGAAGAAGATTTGAGAACAACTTGGCTACATCTGCTCAGTAATTTTAAATTTAAAAGTAATGTCCCAGACTGGGAATGTAGCTCAGTGCTAGAGTGTGTGCTTAGCACATGTGAGGCCCTGGGTTCCATCTTGAGCACTGCAAAAAGAACAAGAAAAGGAAAAAAATGGGTAAAACAATATTCCACTTTTAATAACGTCAGGAAAAATGTAAGCATGAGAATTTCCAAAGGGAAAACTCTAGCTCCTTCCTACCTCCCTTTTTGTGCATTTGCTCTGATGCCTGATTTCCCAGGGGTCACCTTTAAGGTTGTTTCTGTGATGCTATGCAGGATAGAATGCCCAATTAGTGGATGGCCAGTCATTCATTATACAGTCCTTCTGCCAAGTTGCAAGCATGGGGAATACCAACCAGTTTTAACAGGGGCCCCAACTAAGAACCAGAACTTGTTACTAGTTCTGTGAAACAATCATATAATTCATTTCAGAGTTAAGCAGGAAATATCTGCATGTTTTCAATCATCTGGCTGCCTACTTCTTCTCATTAATGTGGACAATCAAAAAAGGACTGGAGTTTTGACATTGCCCAGGCGGTGCCTCTGTCCCCTTTGCTATTGAGACCAACAAAGAGAAAGCAGTCTTTCTCTGAATGCTTGTGAATAGACAAAGGAGTTAAGAACTTGGACTCTGAGAACCAGTTTGCACAGACCACACCTAGCTGCCTGTGCAAGGTTGTTTATTCTGACTGTGCAGAAAGCTCTCTCCCTCTCCTCCAGCCTACCCCAAAGTACGATTTCATGGCCCGCCGCCTACCAGGTGGTGTCACAATGGCCAGAGTAAGCAGTTGGCTGCGTGCCAGGTTAGTCTCGTGCTCTCCTGTTCATGCTGCCCCAGAGAGGAGGCGTTCTATTGGGATGCTGGCTTCCTATGATGAGTGTTGGTCTTTTTCCCTGGGCTCTCATGTTGTCCTTTTCTGTGGTGTCCGAAAGCGACTGTCACTGAACAGACCCATGTGTACATGCACACTTATTAGTGTAGCTGAGTGCTGGGTTCCAGGTTCTTGACATCCAGCTTTTATTCTGTGGCCCCTCCCTTTGGGTTTGTTTCTTGTCCCTAAGGGTTGAAGTTACTTTACTGGTGAATTTAAGACCTCGGATTATCTTTCCTTGTGTTTTGTAAGGTCCAGCCTAAGGTTACCTCTATTTACAAGCCCTCAGTTTATCCTCCAGCCTCAGGCTGCATGGCTTTGCCCAGTGACTCAAAGAGGGACCAGGTTGGGTCTTAAAAAATATTTTTTTTGGCAGTTCTTGGAGTGAACCCAGAACCTTGCACAAGCTAGGTGACAGCTCTACCACTGAGCTGCATCCTCAGGCATATATATTTTAAACTGACAAATAGAAATCTTACATATTTATAGTGTCTTGAAATGTCTTCACATGTCTTAAAATGTGCATACATAATGGAATGGCTTTATCAGACAAATTAACTTATGCATCATATACTTAACCATTTTTTTGTGGTAAGAACACTCAGAATCTACTCTTAGCAATTTTTAAGTATATATATATTATATATATTTTATATATATGTATGTATCTTTAAACTATAATTCCCTTGTGTGCAATGGATCTCTTTTTTTTTATTATTCTTTTATCGGTACATTGTAGGTATACAACACAATTACATTTCTCATTGGGAATTGTACCTTTACATAATGCATCTTGGTTCTTATTTTTTCCCCCATTCCTAGCCCTCCCTTCACCCCCTCCACCCTTCCCTATTTACAAAGACTTTATTTCCATTTTTTCCATTTCTTATCATTTTTCCTTTCCCTTCTTTCCTTTCCCCTGTTGATCTCTTGAGCATATTCCTCTTTCGAATCTAAATTTTGTGTCCTTCAACTGACATCTCTATCCTTGTCTGGCAATCTATACACTCCCACCGCTGGGCTCATCACAGCCTCTGGTAACAACATTCTGCACTCTACTTCTGGGCGGTCTACTCTTTTAGATTCCACATGAGCCAGAACTTATGGTATTTGTCTTTCTGTGACTATCTTATTCCACGTAATGTCCTTCAGGTTCATCCATGGTGTTAGATGACAGGATTTTGTTCTTTTCTATGGCTGAACACTATTCCATTGAGTCTATGTAGCACATTTTCTTATGCATCATTTGTGGACAGTTAGATTGAATCCATATCTTGGCTATTGTGGATAATGCTTCAATGAACAGGGAATGCTGATGTCTTTTTGATAGACTGATTTCATTTCCTCTGAACATATCCTGGTAGTGGGATTGCTGGATCATATGAGAAGTTCTGCTTTCAATTTTCTAAAGAAAGGGCTGGACCTCCTGCACGTATGCTCATTGCTGGCTGTGCCTGGTTGTGGAAACCATGCCAGGCTTTCCCTTAAGCTCCATCTTTCCCATATGTCTCTAGTTCCCAAGACCTATAATCTGTGTCTAGAAGCCAGCTTCACAAGCTTTTCTGACATGTGACTGGGAGGTTGTTCTCAATGGCATTGGCAATAGGGTATCCAATGGTCTCCTGCATGGACAGCTCTCCCTTTTCCCTCACTGTCTTTCTTGGGGGCCACTTGACTTTCATTCTCCCGTGGGCACCTACTTCTGTAGGACTTATGTCCCTTCTCTGGGTTGCCAGATAGTGATCTCTGAGAGTTAAGGGTTTTACTTTGAGGATCTGGTCACTGGCTGATTCTTGAAGTTTTCTAGAGAAAGGGAGACAACTGATTCTAGTCCTCTAGAATCTATATTTCAAGAAGCTGATGCATAGAAGCCTTGGCCTCCTCTCTTTCGGAAGGTATCTGCTTTAGGAGACTTGGAGAAAAAACACTGTACACATAATTTGCCCTCAGGCTGCGAAACATATGGTTCTTCTACTTTTTAAAAATTAATATCATTGGTACATTTTAGGTATACACTATAATGACATTCATCACTGAAAATTTGCACCTTTGCATAATCTCTCTTGGTTCTTAATTTTTCCCCAATCCCCTGCCCTCTCTTCAACCCCTCCGTCCCTCCCTATTTACAAAGATTTTGTTTCCATTTTTTCATTTTCTTATATTAATTCCATTCCCTTCTTTTCTTTCCCCTACCCCTCCCACTTCCCCTTCCCCTTTGTACCTTTTCTTCCTATTTCACGCTATCTATTATACCTTTTAGTCTTTATTTATACTTTCAGTTTCTCACACCAGAGAAACTATGTGGTATTTACACATGTGTGTACTGTTTATTTCACTTAAGAGTATCGCCCCAATGTGCATCCATTGAGCTATAAATGTCTCCAATTTCTCATTTTTTATGGCTGAGTAGTACTCCATTTTATTTAAAAAACTACATTTTCTTTATCCAGTCTCCAGGTGATGGGCATTCGGGCTGCTTCCAAGTTTTAGCTATTACAAATTGTGCTGCTCTGAACATGGGTGTACATATATCACTGTGGTATGATTCTTTTAATTCTTTGGGGAAGATCCCCAGCAGAGGAATAGCTGGGTCAAATGGGACTTCCAGTCCTAGTTCTTTGAGGTGTCTCCATAGTGATTTCCACAGTGGTTGCACAAGTCTACACTCCCACCAGCAATGGAGCAGGGTTCCTCTTTCCCCACAGCCCTGCCAGCATTTGTTATTGGTTGATTTCATGATAGCAGCCATTCTTCTTGAGGTGAGGAGGAATCTCAGCATTGTTTTTATTTGCATCTCTCGAATGACCAGTGATGTTGAACAGTTTTTCATATGTTCATTTGCTATTTCTACTTCTTTGTCTCAGAAATGTGTGTTCATTTCAGATGCCCACTTTTGAAATGAGTCTTTAAACTTGCGAGGTCTGATTTTTTTAAGTTCTTTATAGATTCTAGATAGTAGACCTTTGTCTGAGGAACAGCGGATGAAGATTTTTTTTCCCATTTTGTGGGTTGCCTCTTCACTCTCTTGGTGGTTTCTCTTGCTATGCAGAAACTTTTTAGTAAGAAGAGATTCCACTTGCTGATTGTTTGTGCTAGTTCACCGGCAACTGAGGTTGTATTCATAAAATCTTTTCCTACACCAATGTCTTCAGGTGTTCTACCGAACCTCTGTTCCAGCTGGTTCAGCGTTTCTGTTTTAATCTTTAGATCTTTCATCCATTTTGATTTTAGTTCAGTTCATGGTGAGAGATACAGGTCTAGTTTGAATCTTTGGCAAGCTGAAATCCAATTTTTCTAGCATCATTTATTAAAGAGGCTATCTTTCCTCCAGTGAGGGTGTTTGGCTCCTTTGTCAAAGATGAGATGGCTGAGTGTGTCTGGAGTTGTTTCTGCATCTTCTAATCTGTTCCACTGGTCCTCAAGTCTGTTTCTTTGCCAGTACCATGGTGTTTTTAATCACAGTCATTTTGTAGTATAGTTTCAAGTTGGGGGTTGTGATACCCCCTGCCATGTCTCTGTTGCTTAAAATTGCTTTTGCTATTCTAGGTCTCTTCCTGTTCCAAATGAATTTTTGAATTGTTTTCTCTAGATCCTTGAAATACACTGTTGGGATTTCAATTGGGATTGCATTGAATCTGGGATTGCATTCAATCTGTATAGCAGCTTTGGAAGTATGGCTCTTTTCACTATATTGGTTCTTCCTATCCAGGAGCAAGGGATGTCTTTCCATTTTCTGATATTGCCTTCAGTCTCTCTTTTCAGAGTGCTATACTTTTCAGAGAAGAGGTCTTTGATTTGTTTTGTTAGGTTGATTCCTAGGTATTTCAGTTTTGTAGATGCTATTGTGAAAGGAATTGTTTGCCCTATTTCTCTCTCAGCGAGTCTGTTGTTCCTGTAGAGGAAAGCTATTGATTTTTGTGTGTTGACCTGGTATCCAGCAACTTTACTGAATGTGGTTATTAAGCCTAGAAGACCTTTGGTGGTGTTCTTGGGGTCTTCTATATAGAGTATCATGTTCTCTGCAAATAATGACAATTTGACTTCTTCATTTCCTATCTTACTCCTTTTATTTCTTTCTCTTGTCTAACTGTCATGGCTAATGTTTCCAAAACTATATTGAACAAGAGTGGTTATAGTGGACATCCTTGTCTTGTTCCTGATTTTAGTGTGAAGGATTTCACTTTTTGACCAGTTAGTATGATATCGGCTGTCGGTTCTTCATAGATAGCTTTTATCAGATTTAGGTAGAGACCGTCTATTCCAATTTTTTGAAGGGTTTTTATCATAAATGCAGTTGGATTTTGTCAAATACTTTTTCTGCATCTATTGAGATGATCATAGATTTTTGTCCTTGGCTCTATTGATATAGTGTATTACATTTATTGATTTGTGTATGTTGAACCACACCTGCATGTCTGGGATGAATCCCACTTGGTCAGGGTGTATGATCTTCTTGATGATCTTCTGCATTCTATTTGCCAGTATCTCACTGAGGATTTTTGCATCTATGTTCATTAGTGAGACTGGCCTATAGTTCTCTTTTTCAGTTGGGTCTTTCTCTGCTTTGGGGATCAAGGTGATGCTTGCTTCCAGGAATGTATTTGGGAGTATTGCTTCCTTTTCAATCTCATTGAAGAGTTTAAACAGTAATGGCAGTAGTTCCTCTCTAAATGTCTTGTAGAATTCAGTGGTGAAGCCATGAGGACCCAGGCTTTTCCCAGTTGGTAAGTTTTTAATTATGTTTTCTATTTCATTGGTTGATATTGGGTTGTTCAGAATTTTTAGGTCTTCTTCATTCAACTTTGGTAATTCATATGTATTTAGGAATCTGCCCATTTCATCTGTGTTTTCCATCTTATTGGCGTATAGGTTCTCAAAGTAGGTATTGATGATCCTCTGGATTCCTTCTGGGTCCACTGTAGTTTCATCCTTTTCATTCCTAGTTGCATGGATTTGGGCCTTTTCTTTCCTTTTTCTGATAAGTTTGGCTAAGGGTTTGTCAATTTTGTTCATTCTTTCAAAAAACCAACTTTTGGTTTCATTGATTTTTTGTATCATTCTCTTAGTCTCCATTACATTGATTTCTGCTCTGATCTTTATAATTTCCTCTCTTATATGAGCATTGGGTTTGTCCTGGTCTTCTTTTCCTAGAAGCTTGATGTTCAGCATGAGGTTGTTTAATTGGGCTCCCTCTGTTTTCCTAATATGAGTGTTCACTGCTATGAATTTCCCTTGTAAGACTGCTTTCATTGTGTCCCATAGATTCTGATATGTTTTATTGTAATTGTCATTTAATTGTAGGAACTGTCTGATTTCTTCTTTAGTTTCCTCTGTGACCTGTTGGTTATTCAGAAGTGTGTTGCTCAATTTCCATGTGCTTATGAAATTCTTGTGGTTTCTTTTGCTACTGATCTCCAATTTCATCGCACTATGGTCTGATAATATACAGGGGATAACTTCAATTCCTTAGTACTTACTTAAACTTGTTCTGTGAGGGAGTATCTGGTCTATTTTGGAGAACAACCCATGTGCAACTGAAAAGAATGTATATTCTGATTTTGTGGGGTAGAACACTCTGTAAACATCTGTTAAATTCATTTTTTCAAGAGTTTGATTGAGTTCTAGCATTTCTTTGCTTATTTTTTGTCTAGTTGGTCTATCTATTTTTGATTGTGGGGTATTGAGGTCCCCCACTACTATTGTATTAGTGCTTATTTGATTTTTCATGTCCATTAGTATTTCTTTTATATAGTTGGGTGCATTAGTGTTTGGTGCATAGCTATTTATGATTGTCATCTGTTCATCTTGGATTGTTCCCTTTACAAGAACATAATGTCCTTCTTTGTCTTTCTTTATCAGTGTTAATTTGAAATCCACTTGATCTGCAAAGAGGATAGTTACTTCTGCTTTTTGGGGGGGTTCCTGTCACTTGGAGTATTGTTTTCCACCCTTTCACTTTCAGTCTGCATGTTTCTTTTTGAATTAAGTGTGTTTCTTGTATGCAGCATATTGTTGGATCTTGTTTCTTGACCCATTCTGCCAATCTATTTCTTTTGATTGGTGAATTGAGACCATTAACATTGATGGTTATAACTGATACACATTGATTTATCATTGTCATGACTTTTTCTTTTTGTTGGATTCTCTCCCTTTGTTTTAGTTTCTTGTCATGCCCAGTGGATTCATTCTGCTGTGTTTCCTGGGGTTGTGATCCTTGTCTTTTCCTAGGATATTGTCTAAAATTTTTTGAAGTGGTGATTTGGTATTCATGAAGTTCCTAAGGTGCTCTTTGTCATAAAAGTATCTTATTTCTCCACCAATTTTGAAAGATAGTTCTGCAGGTTAAATCAATCTGTGTTGGAGGCTGTTTTCCTTTAGGGCTTGGAATATGTCACTCCAAGCTCTTCTTGCCTTGAGGGTTTGCATTGAGAAGTCTGCTGTGAGTCTGATGGACTTTCCTTTGTATGTGATTTGTTTCTTTTCTCTAAATGCTTGTAGAATTTTGTTCTTCTGTTGGGTTTCTGGAATCTTAACAATTATATGCCTATGTGTAGATTTTTTTTGATCAAGGCTAGTTGGAGTCCTATATGTCTCCCTTATCTATATATCGAATTCTTTTCCCCTTCTTGGAAGTTTTCTGCCATCACTTCTGTGAACAGTTTTTTCTTTTTTTATTTTGTCTGCACTCTCTCCTGTTTCTTCACTGACTCTGATCAGTTTCATGTTATTCTTCTTTGCATCATCTAGCCACTATGGGATTGATTTCTGATGCTCCCTTACTATTTTAAAGCAATTTTTCTTTTCCTGGTCACTAATTGCAATCTTATCTTCTATATCTGAAATTCTGCCCTCACATTGGTTCATTCTGCTGTGTTGACTTTCAGTGGAGTTTTTAATCTCCTGGAAATCCATTTGCATTTGTTTTATGGATTCCATTTGTTTCCTATGTTGGGATTCCATTATGTTCCTCAGCTTCTCTATTTTTTTTAAATCTGTGTTCTCCCTAGATCTATTAATCCTGTCTTGCACTATGGGCATGATCTCTGCTGTTATCTGAAAAATTATTTCTGATTTCATTTTTTCCAGATCTTCTTTTGCTGCCAGTTCAGGGAGTCCAGGCCATTGTTCCATCTCGTTTCCCTTTGGGTTTGCTTTAGGTGATCTGGGAGTCTGGTTTTGAGACTTGTTTAAGTGTCTTCTCACTTCAATGGTGGGGGGATATGTGCTGCTGGCACTGGAGCAGCTCACCTCCTTGGCGCTGGGGGCAACTCTGCTCCTTGGCACTATGGGCCATGGTACAGCAACTTGGAAGGTTGTTTTTTTCCATTTTTTAAAGAATCCATTAGTCATGCCACCCACCTGCACCCTAAGATTACCAATAGCCTGTTATCCTGTCACAGAGATGCTGCTTGCTTGCAAAAGTTAAAGCCTAGTTACTGATAACCACTTATCCCAGTTGCCTACCATAGAGTCATTGCATATTCCCTGTCACTGAGGCTGGTCCAGACCAGCTCAATATGGTTCTGATGCTATAATGATACTAGAAGACCTTGAGCTAACTATACTCTCATAATGATTAAAATCACAACCACAGGTGCCATGCTGCATCTGACTTTGCCCAAATTAGGGAAAAAATAAGTGACACTCTGATCCTTTGAAATCTCCTATTCCCATGCATACAACACCCCTAATAACCCAGTCCTAGTAAAAACCCAGACAACATACTTATTTGGGGAGAAAGTGTCTATAAAGCAAGAGCTCCTCTTCTGCATTCATTGACCATTGAATAAAATGTCCTCTCCACTCCCAGAACTGTTTCCTTATTTGCATGTGGTACTGAGTATGAGAAGATCTGCAAATTTGGTATATAATATTGAGTAGGAAACCCTACAAATTCAGCAACGAAGAGAGGTTAATGTTTTTTCATGCTGAGAACCAAGCCCAGGGGCTTATTCACTATTCCTTACAGTCCTCATCATTAGCATGTTCTCATGCCTTGTGATGGGTCCACAGTTAATCTCATTATAGGAATTTTGAGGGGGTTCCCTGGCTCAGCTCCCACACCATGCATCTGTTCTGCTAGAGGGCAAAAAAAATCCTAATGTAGGTCCCAGACTGTCAATAAGCATCCCAGCTCACCCATATAATCGTGAGTTTATGTTTTGGGGCACTGTGCAGTCCAGATTGCTTATATGTCATCTACAGGGGTTTGCTAAGACACAATTCTCAGCCTTCAGTAACCAAATGAGGGTTATGGTATGAGTCATGAGCTTTCAAACTAATCTGAATAGATGAGAAGCCAACCTTAAACAGCCCAGTTTTGAGTTTTTCTAGAACTGCCTTCAAGTGGAGGTCTGAGAGCACCATAAGCCTTTCTTCCCCTTCACAGAGTACTTAGAGTTGACTGTCACTTCATGACCTTTCAACTTCCTTCCACTCAGCCTTGTTCCATGCCCCTAGAACTGAAATGGAGGGGCTGGGCTCTGTCCTTAACAGAAATAGTTCTTTGTCAGCTGCTCTGGGGTGTCCACTCAGCACAAGATGTATCAATTGCTCCATCCCTTTCAGCTATCTTAAATACTATCCTGGGGCTCTCCCCTACTCTCTTCCCTGCCCATGTCAATTGCTAGGCCATTTTCTTGTCCTCTGGCAATTTTCTAAGGGTGCTCGCTCAATCTTACTCCCCATTCTATGTGAAAGGAATCATGGATGAGCATTAAGTATTGTTATCCCAACTGAAATCTGCTTTGCACAAAAACTTGCTTTTCAGGATTTCTAGGCAGTTTGTGCCTGTGTTGCCTGAAGCCCTGAGTGTCAACTTTATGTAAGTATCTCCTTTCTGGTCCCACATTGCTCCCTTCTCAAATGCTTAGAAGTATCTATTCTGCCTCTTTGGATCCTTTGAATCTGGTGTGCTCTGTAAACAAGAGACAAAATCCTTTTCTCTACCCACTTTGCCTCTCCTCTTTTTCACACTTCTCAACATTATAGTCTGAAGTCACCTCTTCCATAATTAACTTCATCTCTTCTCCAGTCCAACATATTCACTCCTCTCTCACCTCTTCCTCTTAATGCACCTTTTGTAACTACCATTCTGGTTCTGCCATTTTTCCAAAGAGGACACAGATTCTTTTCGTTTCCTGATAAGAGTGTAAATTCCTTGAGGCTGTTTTTCAGTTCATATGTTCTCAGTTCTTTTTTCTCTACTGAGGTCTCCAAAGGCCCATATATTCTCCTGGTTTTTTGCCAACTTATGTCTTGAACGGCCAGAGGTTTTGTGCTTTTTTCAGTGTGAGGGGGTACAGCCCACTGTCGTGAGCCTTGGGACCCCCAGTCATAAAGTACCTCTCCTGACTCTTGGACACCACTAGAGCAGCATTCATTGTCCTCAGGGCATGGGGTAGCCAGCACTTCTTACCAGAGACAAGAAGGAAGGCAGACCAAAGCAGCTTTGCTGTCTCCTAATATGTTCTCAGTGTCCAGGGGAAATAATCCTGGGCCAGTTTTCCCAAGGGAAGATGCATGACTAGAGAGTCCCCACTGGAAAGCCCTCTGGGAAAGGGGCAATTTGCTAACGCCTTTCAGAAAAGGCATTCACAGGGCCCTGAAGAAAATACCCTCCTAAGATTTTTCCTGAAGGAAGTCTTGAGCAGTGTTGCAGTAGACAGGACAGTAGGAAGGTAATATCTACTGAGGGATTTGGCTAAAACAAAAATAAAAGTCTTGTCTAGATCAAAGTGATATGGGCATCCAGTAATGGATGGTGATGCCAGTTTGACCTGTAATACTAGGAAGTGGTTTAGGGAAGGTGAGTTCCTCCTGGAGGGTGTGGAATGGCTGGGAGGGCCAGGGCAAGAGGTTTGAGATGAGCCTGAGGCTCAGTTTTGAGGACTAGAGCCAAATCTACAAGCTGGGGTGGGCAGCAGCCAGAGACATCCTTTCCATTTTGCAGAAGGGGAAACTGGAAGAGATTAGTGACTTGAAACCTCCAGGTCCCCCAGGCCTGCCAGGGTCAGAAGCCAGAGTGCTTGGAGTTTCCTGGATAGCCATGAGCAGCCTTGGCCACAGTAAAGTCAGCAAGTATTTTCTCAACATCTATTTTGTGCCTGGTCCTATGCTAATACTGGTAGTGTAGAGGGAGAGAGAAAGAAGGGAGCAAAGCAATATTTCTCAGCCCTCAAATAAGCTAAAATCTCTTTAGAGAAATTTATAATCTAGAGAGTGTGGAGGTGGAACCAGGGATTCCAGCCAGGTTTTTGTGATATTTGCATCTTCCCTGACTCTATGAGATAGCATTCTTTCTGGGCATGGAAGGTGATTCATGGAATCACCAGGCCAGGCCCACTAAGAGAAGGTTAATGTCTTAGGTAAGCCCCTGGAGCACCTGGAAAGGTGATTAGCACTGGAACAACAGGTGTTTGTTAAATTCAACTCAATATGCCTCTAATGCCAGATTGTCTCCCAATTCCTGGGTGGAGGGTAGTTAGAGGTGGGCAGAAAGATCCTGGTAATACCATTTATAATCTGGGTGTGGATCCTGAAGGGAAGGTAGCCCAGCCTCGGTGTGGTTTTGCTTCCTTGCATTTTGCCCTTACCTCACCAATGGACAGCAGACTCAGTGGCCTTCCTGACTCCTTTTCTACTCACCAGAAGCACCCCATCCTGGAGCTGGCCTCTACCTGGCTGCTGTGCATGGTCATGTCCTCTTCTTGCATCTGCAGGTCACCCATGTCCAGGAGGGGCCAGGCGGACACTGCCTGCTGAGGGGCTGTGTAAATCACCATGTCAGGCTCCTTTCATGCTCACCAGGCTGCCTCCTTTCTTTCCCAAGCCCTCTTCCTTTCTGTTTATTTTTGTTGTGGATTTATTAGACACACAGTTAAGTGCCCATTCATTTCTGTGAACTGTCATCATGCCTGCTCCATGAATAAGATCATTCACTGACAAAACCCTTTAAACATTTTTGAAAAAGAAGGTGGGGGAGGCATGGGGGAGAGAAGAGGCAAGGAGAAGGAAACAGTGCCCCAGGTCAGTGAGGAGGCCAAGAACAACTGAAACCCAAGCGGCAGCCGCTCCCGAGGCTCAAGAATGTAACAAGGGCCCTCAGAGTTGCCTTGGATTTACCCTGTTCATCAAGACATGTGTCATCTCTCCTGCAGGATCTGGGGTCTAGAGTTCATTCCTTTGTCTCAGCTGCTGGAGCACACACAGTTTGGGGCAGGCTGAGTGGCTGCTGTGCACCTGTTCAAAACGGTTGCCAAGAACCTCAAGGCATGTCAGGCCGAGTCCTTGCCCCCTTGGGATTCAAAATGAACTTCCTTGATCCAAATCCAAACCATCCCAATTCTTCAGAGCTTCACTTCTTCAGGTGGCCTTTTCTTCCCAGCACCTGGTTCCTTAAACATGCAAACTGCTCAACCGAAAGTAGCAATTTACAGGATCAGTGTCTTTTTAATGCATCCTGACTATACACCAGGCGATTCTTTCCATCATCACATTAATTCACTTAGCAGAGCAATGAAGTCAGTGTTAGGACCACTTCCATATCAGAGGTGTCTCTGGTAGCTTGCACCACTATTTACTATCTCTTCCCCTCACTGGGCCTCTTCTTACTTACAAAGAGGCTGAGCTGACAGAGCCTGATCTCACTTCAAAGCATGAATGCAGGCAGATGCATTTCCTTCACCCTCTCTGGCAGGGATCCTTTACCTTTGCTTCCACACAGCTGAGCCATCCTTCTCAGCACACCCTTAGAGCTTAGAGTCTTCCCCTTGAGTGCAAATGATCAAGCCCCCCATCCACCCACCAGCACCAGCAACAAGTCCAGGTCCCCTCCTATCTCTTCTGATACGTTTCCAGAAGCTCTGGAATATTTGAGGGTGTTTGAGTGATGTACGACCTTATAAGAAGATGTTAGCATCTGGAGGAACATGGACAGAGGGATTCATGCAGAAGCACAGTAATTGGGCGGTATCCTCCCCTGGATCAGGGTATGAGGTTGTCCACATTAGGATGGGAGGAACACGAGGGGAAGCTGTCGAACCTTGGTAGATGCTGTCCTGCTGGAATGCTGCATTCTAGCCACAGACCCAGATGCTATTGCTTCTCAGAATTTTTTGGAGTCATTTCTGGAGTCTAAACAGCCTTACTCTCCTGATCCTGGCCCATCACCTTGCTTCTTCCCTCTTACTGGGCCTGTAGCTAGTCTTCCTCTCCAGGTTCCTCTTTATTTATTTGTTTATTTATTTATTTATTTATTTCACTTTCTTTGCTCTTTGTTTTACTTTGTGTTCAAAGCAAATTAAGTCTGTAATATGAAAAACTTTCTACAAATAAAGCACAACTGCATAACACAATGTTCAATCAAAACAGATATTCCACATGCAAGTATAAAGTGAGAAGGGGTGTTCATTGACATATACAAAGCTTGGGATATGTTGGGGCTGGTTGTTCTGTGTTGCTTTCTAAGAATGGCAAACACTAGCTTTTGCTATCAAGGCTACTGTTCCTGTCTGGATCCTGGCATAGCAATGTGTGGACATAGGAATTGGAGACTTCAGTGAATGCATATTTCTAAAAAAAAAAAAAAAGCTTCTACACACAAAGGTAGCAGTGAAAAACTTACTTTCCAGAACAAAGCCAGCTATAGACTTAGTGTCAGGTTCTAATTATTTAAAACACCATTTACAGAGGCTCAAAGGTAGCTAGCTGTATTCATAATGGAGAGTTAAAATGGTGAATAAGGTGCCCTGTGCAAAGCCAGGAGGACCCTGTAACCATGTATCCTGACACCAACTGATGCTATCCCACTTCCGAGGTCTCCACGGCACAGGACAATAGAAGTGACAACCAACAGACTGACTTGATCGAAGAAGACACCACCACCCACAAGGAGAGTTTCCCTTTCAGACTGAAGTGTTACCCTATCACAGAGGCCAGGTGAGAGACAGCCTTGGGAGACAGGCTTGGAAAGGATGAGAGCTAAACAAAGATTTCCTGGGGCCCTCTGCAAAGCACCGGATCAGACTCAGATCACAGGGCATGTATTCTGTCATGAGAGGCCAGGTTCGGAGGGTGTAATTGTCAATGAAAAAGAAAGAATTTAGTCTAGTGGTATGTTTTTATCTAGAGCTCTGGCACTGCTGCTCCCTACTCTGGCACATCTATCTAGCAGAAATTAAGGGGTCTGAAAACCTATAGGTCAATATAAGAGTGACCTAATTGTCTTCACTAAAACCATAGTCATCTTTGCTCTGGTTAGGGGATGCTCATGAGTGGTTCCTAAGGTTTGTCAATATCCTATTGATATTTGATACCATTGTTGTTACTGAATTTGCTGCTATAGCCAAAGTAACATAGTAGTGCCTGACAATTGGTTTTCTCTCTGCCAATATCTGGATTGCCTGGGGGTCATAAATAATAAAAAATAGATATACATGCACACAGGATCCTGGGGAAGGAAGGCAACAGAAGGCCCCCAAGTTCTCCCAGCTCTTCTAAGGCAGATCAAGGGGGCACAAATGGAGAGAAAATAAAGTACAAGGTAGAAGAACTACAAAAGGTTATAGACGAGATTAAGAAACTAGATGAGTTCAAAGAGAAAATGAACCAAAATTTCATAGAATTAAATAAGTAAAAAATTGGAAGAGCTGACCAAAATGATTTATAACATGAATGAAAAATTCACCAAAGATGTAGAATCCTTGAAAAGATATCAGATAGAAATAACTAAAATAAAATTGTATAGAACTCATAAATTATAGAAATGACCAAAGTGAAGATGGAGTATCTGAAGTTGAGGACAAAATGGTAAATTATGAAGTACTCAAAGAAGCCACAAAAAAGGAGACAACACTGAAAAGGCCAACCTAAGGCTAACTGAAATTAGAGAAAAGCTAGAAGATAACACAAATGAAATTATTAATATGTTTACAGAAATAATAGCAAAGAATTTCCCAAATATGAACATATAAGGATGCAAGGCTTCCAGTACACCAATTATAATGAAAAAGGAAGTTCACCAAGACATATCCATATTAATTTGCCAGATAGCCAACAAAAAACCAAATCTTAAAAGTAGCCAGAGAAAAACAAAAACTTACATATAAAGGTAAACCCATTAGAATTACAGCACTTCTCAACACAAAACTTTTAGGCTTGGAATGAAGTATATCAAGCCCTAAGCACAAACAACTTCCAACCAGATTAACATATCCAACAAAACTTTCCTTCAAAATAGATGGAGAAACAAGAACATTCCATGAAAAAGACCATCTCAACAGATATATGAATACTAAACCAGAACTCCTTACATAATCAAGAATATCCTACACAGAAATGATGAAACCAGTAATGCTAAAAAAACCAGCTGAAATGAAAACACCAAGCAAGGTCAATGGATAAACAACAAAAAAGACGGGAAAAGAAAAAGAAAAAGGCATTACCAACAGTAAAAGAGTACAATGATAGTAAATAATCAACATACCTCAGAAATATCTCTCAGTGTTAATGGCCTCAACTCTCCAATTAAAAGACAGATGGCAGAATGGATAAAAAACAGAATCCAACAGTCTGCTCCATTTAAGAAATGCATGTAATGCAAAAATATATTCATAGACTAAAAAATCAAAGGATATAAAACAATATTTCATGTACCAGGGCCCCCAAACCAAGCAGGCTAACAATCTTCATCTCAGACATGGTTAACTTCAAGATAAAACTGATTGGAAAAGATAAAGAAGGTCACTACATACTAATCCACAGAACTGTCCAATAAGAAGAGATAAAGCTCATAAATATTTGTGCACCTAATATTGGAGCACCTATCTTCATAAAGCAAATGCTGCTAAACATAAAATATCAAATAATGCTAACATAATCATAGTGGGGAATCTTAACACTCCACTTTCACAAAGAGATAGATCAACTAAACAAAAAAAAAAATAAAGAAATATCAGAGCTGAACCACACACTTGGACATATGACTTAATAGATATCTACAGAGTATTCCACTTCACCACAACAGAATATACATGCTTTTTTTTTCCTGCAGCATGCACTACTTTTTCTAAAATAGATCATATACTAGTCCATAAAGCATGCTTAAATAAATATAAAAGAATTGAAATCACCTCATGTGTACTATCAGACCACTGTGCAATGAAAATGGAAATCAACAACAGAAAAAAAAATCATGAAAAATATAGAAACACCTAGAAAATAAACACAGTCCTAAACAACCAACAGATACAATAAGAAATCAAGAAGGAAATTTAAAAATTTCTAGAAGTTAACAACAATGCTTATACAACTCAAGGGAGCCACTGGGACACTGTAAAAACAATCCAAAGAAGGAAGTTCATTGCAATCAATGCTCACATTAGAAAAACACACTGGACACAAATAAACAACCTTATATGATCCCCAGTACCAAGAAAACAAAAACAAAAACAAAAAAAGCCTTATGAAGAACTTTAAGATGCTTGAGAAACAACACCAGTCTGGGCTCAAACCAAAATTAAGGAGGAAATCATAAAGATTAGAGCAGAAATCAATTAAAATGGGACTAAAAAAAGAATCAAAGAATTTAAGAGCTGATTCTTAAAAAGAATAAACATAACAGATAAACTCTTAGCCAAACTTACCAAGAGAAAGGAGAAAAAATTCACATCAATCCAACTAGAAGTGAAAAAAACAAAATGACACCAGACACCCCTAAAATCCAGAAGATAGTAACTATGATGAAAAATTATATCCTAACAAATTGGAAAATTTTGAAGAATTGGACAAATTTCTAGACTCATACAAATTTCCGAAGCTAACCCAAGAAGACATAAATATACTGAACAACTCAATAAGAAGCAATGAAATTGACAGTGAAAAATAATTTACCAACTAAGAAAAAGCCCAGGACCTGATGAATTCACTACTGAACTCTACAAAACCTTTAAGGATCTTATATCATCTATACTTCTCAATCTCTTTAAAGAAATAGGGACAAAGTGCTTCCAAATTCATTTATGGAAGCCAGTATCACTCTGATTCCAAAATTAGATAAAGACCCAACTAAAAAAGAAAACTACAGCCCAATCTTCTCAATGAATATAGATGTAAAAATCCTCAACACGATATTAGCAAATAGAATGCAGCTCATCATCAAAAAGATCATACATCATGATCAAGTAAGTTTCATCCCAGAGATGCAAGGATGGTTCAATTTATGCAAAGCAAGAAATGTAATACATCACATAAACAGAAGCAAGGTCAAAAACCACCTGATCATATCTATAAATGAAGAAAAGGCTTTTGACAAAATCTAACACCCCTTCATGATAAGAACCCTGAAGAAAATAGGTATAGAAGTACCACACCTGAATTTGATAAAAACTATTTATCACAAACAAATGGCCAACATGCTATTAAATGGGAAAAACTAAAAGCATTCCTTTAATGAACAAGACAAGGATGCCCACTCTCACTTTTATTCAACACAGTACTTGAAACATTAGCCAGAGGAATCAGGCAAGAGAAAGAAATAAAAGGGATACATATAGGAAAGGAAGAACTCAAATTATTATTCTTTGCAGATGACATGACACTCTACATAAAAGATCCAAATAATTCCACAAAAAACCTTTGAGAATTAGTAGCCAACTTTAGCAATGTAGCAGGACATAAAATCAACACACAAAAATCAATAGCAACAGGGAAAGGAAAGAAGGGAAAGAAAAAATATGAGAAAAGGAAAAAACAGAAACAAAGTCTTTATAAATAGAGAGAATTGGGGGGGTTTAAGGGAGGGCAGGGGAATGGGGGAAAATAAGAATCAAGGTATATCATGTAAAGGTACAAATTTCCAATGATGAATGTCATTATATTGTATACATAAAATGTACCAATAAATTTAATTTAAAAAAGAATCAAGCTGTATTGTGTACATATACCTACTCCCCAAGATGACTATAAACTGCATGTGTTGCAAACATGCACTAATAATTAAAAAGAAATAGCATAACTTTTTGCATTCAGTTCAAGTAAATTTTCAGTGTTCCATATACTTTATTTTTTAATTGTTTCAAGACTTGTGAATGTGTGCTCAAAATGGACCTTCTACAAATTTACAGGTATTTTACATATGTTGAAATAAAAAGGAGTAAAGTTGTTTGACAGTCGTATTTCCATAGCTAAAAGAATCTGACCCCCTGGTGAATGGGAATGTGTGAATGGAAATACCCAGTTTAAAAAAATTTTTTTTAGCATATGAGCAATATTTAATGATTATCCTTGAATTTGGGGTAGTTTCCAATTCATTTTTGCCTTGGCACATGTCAATTAATACAGTATGTTAAGTACAAGAAAAGATAATTTTGTTTCTAAGAGGACAGTGAGTGCTAGGCAATAGAAACTTTAGAGTCCATCAGCACTAAATTAGAGTTACTGAAACAATACACAATGGATTTCCAGTTGAACGTGAAGGTTCCTTCTACTGTACACATACATAGAAATATGGAAGATTTTTATATTATGTAACAATTTTATAGCTTTACAGATTTCATGACCCAAAGTGAAAACTAAATGTTCCATATCCTATTCTTTTACTCTAGATCAAGAAGAAACAATTTCTTTTTATTTCAAGGAGAGTTTTCAGGTGTCCTTATTTCTTGGGCCATGTTTGATACATTTACATTTCTCTTCAGTCTTGTATGAAAAAGCCCATTTGACAGATGTAGTGGTAGCCTCATCATCTAGTTAAACTCCTGGATGCTGTTCAAACTAGTCATACTTGGTGTTCTCAGTATTTTCTGAATTATATTTATACCAAAGTTTTTGAGGGGTTTTTTTCGGGTTTTTTAGGGGCTTTTTTTGGTACCGGGGATTGAACTCGAGTCCTTGAGTTTGTGAGGCAGGCGGCGGAACCACTGAGCTAAATCCCCGGCCCCTATACCAAAGTTAACAAGGGGTATTTAGTAAGTCTGGTAAAGATATTTTGATTCTTTTTATTTTTTTCATTGACTTTTGGGTTTTCAGAAGCGGCCATCTCAATCTTGGAAGATGGGCGAGGAAAGTGCAGTTGCTTTTGGCCTGAGTCAAGGGCTTGGCCTGGGATTATGAGCTGCTATGACCCTTGAGTCTCTTTTTATCTGTAAATTTCTCTTCCAGCTCTTTCCCCTTTGCAATTCATTTGTAAATTGGATGCATTATTTTTATGCATCTTAAAGTCACTAATATTTGTTTCCTAGATTTGCCTTTTGAAAGTACCCAAGAAAAACTGGTTAATTCATTATCAATGAAAGCTGGCACCTACATGAAAACCCCGAAAATCTAATTCCCACTAAAAGGAACCAGAAGTCTTGGAGAAATGGCTCATTCCAGGTCTGAAGCATAATTTGTAGAAGTTTAGCTTAGAATGCCTTATCACACTAGAAAAGATGATCCTATAATACACTACTAGTCCATGTCAGAAGGGTGTTTGGGACCTAGAAGCTGGCTTGAATAGACTTCCACTGACTAAGAGTGGAAAATGCCTCAATGTGCCTCCATGTAGCGATACTCTTAAGTGAAATAAAAAGGAAACACGTGTAAATACTGAATAGTTTCTCTGGTGTGAGAAACTGAAAGTGTAAATAAGGATCAAAATGTATAATAGATAATATGAAATAGGAAGTAAAGGTCCAAAGGAGAAGGGAAAGTCAGTGTGGCAGGGGAAAGAAAAGAAGGGAAAGGAATAACTATGAGAAAAGGAAAAAATGAAAACAAAGTCTCTGTAAATAGGAAGGGTTGAAGGGAGGGCAGGGGAATAGGGAAAAAATAAGAACCAAGATATGTCATGTAAAGGTACAAATTCCCAAGAATGAATGTCATCATATTGTATACCTAAAATGTACCAATAAACTTAATGAATAAAAAAAATAGTGGACAATGAAAGCACCAGTAAGGATGATAATTTGCAATGGGTTGAAGCACATCAAATATATATAAATCCCTGTGCTCAGAATTTTAAATCCTTTGGAAGCATAGTAGGAAGCCAATTCATGATTTTGGGAACTAATCATTGAAGGGAAACCATCAGGCATTTACCCACATGAAATTTGCTTCCAGTTGACTAAATAATTGATGGAGGAAAGTTTCTTGTTAAAGAAGATAAGTGAAGAATTAACTGATTTAGAATGTCATCATGCAGAACCTCACTGAATTAGTGAATCTGGATGCTGACTGGCAATATGTTAGCATGACAGATAGACCAGACATTATATATGTCCCAATAAAAGTACACAACACTACTCATGAAGAGATCTTCCCCAAAAAACCCTCAAAAAACAGAACCTGATCAAATTTTTAGATCAAAATATTAATTTATAGGATATAAAGGAACAGAGAACATGCTAAATGATGCCCCCTGCACACACACAATCTGCACTTTCCAAACAATCTGCCAGTGACACATATACATGGGTCATCTGAACTCCCTTCTCTTAAGGAAAGACACGTTTGATATCTATATTAGTCCATTTTCTATCACTATAACAAAATACTTGAGGTGGGCTGCTTATGAAGAAAAGAGATTTATCCCATTCAGTTTGGGATGCTGAAAGGGTCTCTCTTGGTGGGTCACCTTATGGAGGATTACAGTGGCAGAAACAAGAGGTTCACATCACCAGAGAGCAACCAGGCTTCTATAATCCATTCCATGGAATGACCCTGATTCACCCAAGGACCTCCCACTAGCTGGTACCGCTTTTTTGTTTGTTTGTTTTTGTTTTTTTCTTTTTAGTCCCAGGGGTCAAACTTGGGACCTTACACTTGTGAGGCAGGCAGCAGAATCACTGAGCTAAATCCTTGACCCAGCCGGTACCTCTTAAAATGTCCTCACCACCTCCATACCACAAAACTGGGGACAAAGCTGCCAATACCTGCATCCCCCTGGGACACATTTATGCCATGTCAAAGGCATAGCAATGCTCCTGCTTTAGCAGTCACCCTTGGAACCTTGTCCATATGAGAAGCTTATTTACCTTGAAAATTACTTTCTCAAACATACTCTCTTATCCCAACTTTAATTCTTCTCATTCTTAATTTATATATTTACCCTACAAATATGACCAGAACCTCCATTCTGAAAGTTTATTTTCTCACAAAATATTGGCTTTCTTTTTTTTTTTTTATGTTATTCACCTTAGATTTCACACTCCATTAGTACCCTGGAATTAAATCCTTTTAATCTTTTTGTCATTACAGTATAGCAACATCTCTAATCCTGGGTGAACCTAACTGCCTACTCCGAAGTGTCTGCAAAAGGCATCCACTTAGCCTGGAGTGGTGGTGCATGCCTGTAACCCTAGCACTCTGGGAGGCTGAGGTAGGGGGATTGCAATTTTGAGCCCACCCTAGCCAATTTAGAGACTTAGTGACATCCTGTCTCAAAATTAAAAATTGAAAATTAAAACTTAAAAAAGGCTGGGGATGTACCTTAGTGGGAACATCCTGGGTTCAATTCCCATTATATATAAAAAAGCTTCTGCTTACTCTGGAGGAAATCACACTGCAGGCCCAGGAGTGCCATTCTCTGTTCATACTGGAAACCACTCTTCTCTTTCTAAACCCACAACGTTCCATCTGCAGGAATCACCCCAAACCTTTGCCACCTCACTCTCAGCAGAGGCTTTTGCTTCCAACTTCCAATTAAAAAAAGAAGAAGCCACAGATGAGGACTCTCTGACCTTCCTGCTATCAAACCTAGGAACCTGTACACCTGCTACTGAAGAGCTGTTCTCAACTCTGTGCAAAACTTCTTCTCACCTTATGTTTTGGCTGCCCCTTCCCTGACTTTTAGAAACTTACCATATACATTATACCCTCTAATTTCCTCCTCTTTAATCTATGTGTTTATGTCATAAGTATTATTTTAAATAGCTTTATTGAGATATAATTGACATACAAAAGACTTTAAATATTTAAGGTGTATAATTTGACAAGCTTTGGCCTATGTATGTACATTAAAAAACCATCACCATAAGCAAGACAGTGAACATTTCCATCACCCCCAAAGATCTCTTCATGTCCTTTTCTAATCCTTTCCTCCAGCCTCCCTCTGCTCCTCACTCCCTAGCAACCACTGACCTGCCTTCTGTTATTCAGATTAGTTGTTTTCTAAAGATTTTTATAAATGAGTCATGAACTATGTGTTCTGTTTTTGTCGTCTTTTTTCACTGTGTATTTATTTTGAGATTCACTTATGTTTTTCATATAAATATTTCATTTTTTATTGCTAAGTAGTATTTTAATGTGTGTAAAAACTAAATATACTTATCCATTCACCAGTTAATGAACATTGAGATTGTTTAGTTTGTGTCATTACAAATGGAGATGTCAGGTCTCTCATATTAGTGGTCATGTGACATTTAACCTTTAGTGACTGACTTATTTTACTTAACATTATTGTCTCAAGATCCATCCATTTTCCGACATATAACCCAAATTTATTCTTCTTAATGATTGAGTAGTACTCCATTGTGTATACCATATTTTCTTTCATCCATTCATTAATTGATAAATATATAGATCACTTCCATGATTTAGCTATTGTGAGTCATGCTGCTATGTGTCACTATAGTAGGATAATTTTAGCTCTTTCAGGAAGATACTCTGGAGAGGTATCGCTTGTCAAATGAAATTTCCACCTTTAGTTTTTTTTAGAAAGCTCCTACTGATTTCCAAGGTGGTTGCACTAGTTTACATTCCCATCAATATTGTATAAGGATTTCTTTTGTGCCACAACACTGCCAGCATTTTTTGTTTTTTGAGTTGGTTTTTGATAATGGCCACTCTTACTGGAGTAAGGTGAAATTTCATGTTGTTTTGATTTGCGTTTCTCTAATGGCCAAAGATATATTCAATATACATTTATATTTCTATTTCTGTGAAGTGTTTATTCATTCCAGCTGTCCATTTTTTGATTATGTCTTTCGCTTTAGGGGATCTAAATTTTTTGAGGTATTTATATATCCTAGATATTAGCCCTCTGTCTGAGGAGTGGATGGCAAAATTTTTTTTGCCATCCTTCACTCTATTGTTTGTTTCCTTTGCTGTGCAGAAGTTTTAAAATTTGATATAATTCCATTTATTGATTTTTGGTATTATTTCTTATGCCACTGGGGTTCTGTTCAGGAAGTCTTTGCCTGTGCCTAAGTCTTCAAGAGTTTTACTATTTTTTCCCAGTAGATTCAGTGTTTCAATTTTTATAGGTCTTTGATCCACTTTTATTCTAACTTAGTACAGGTGAGAGATACACATCAGGTTTTGTGCTTCTGCATGTGGAGAACCAGTTTTCCCAGCACCATTTATTAAAGGGGCTATCTTTTCTACAGCATGTTTTCAGCCCCTTTGTCAAAAGTCAGATGGCTGAAGGTGCTTAGGGTTGTTTCTGCATCCTCTGTTGGATTACACTGATCTGCATGCCTGTTTTTGAGCTGGTACCATGCTGTTTTTACTTGTGTGTCTTTCCAGAATAACTTGAACTCTGGGATTATAATTGCTCTTGCTTTGCTCTTGTTGCCCAGGATTGCTTTTGTATTCTGGGTCTTTTCTGGCTCCAACTAAATTTTAGAATTTTTTTTTCTAGTTCTGTGATAAAAGCTGATTAAAATCAGCATTAAATCTACAGATCATCTTTTGTTATATGGCCCATTTGCTAATGTTAGTTCTGCTTATCCAAGAACAGGGCATGTCTTTCCAATTTCTAATATCCTCTTCAAACTTTTTTTCAGAGGAGTAAAGATTTTATTACACTTCCTTGATTAGGTTAATTCCAAGTCACTTAAATTTTGATGTTATTGTGAATGGCATTGTTTGATTTTCTGTTTTCTTCTATATGTTTTATAATTTTAGATTTCATGTTTGGTCTCTGATCTATTTTAGAAGTTTTTTTAAGTGGAAGTGAGACATGGAAGTGTCTGTCTTGTTTTCCCAGGTTTCTAGGGATGTGGCTTGGGCAGTGGATGCCATGCCCCTTTCCCTTGCTTCTCTTTGCCCCTCCTCCATGGACTGGGACAACTTGCTTCAGGGTCCTCCCTAGCTATCAAGCAGCCACTCTCCTCCACTCCACCCCACCAAGACTATAGCTCCACTGTCAGTGCAGCACCCCTCCCCACATCCCCCACTTCAGATGCTATTGTTGCCTTTTTGAAGAAGGTCAGGAGGTGCCCTGTTTTGGCTAAGACCAGGGAGGGAGGGATCTGGGCCCTCAGCTGGACAGCTGAGACTGTCCTAGAGCTCTGCACCAATCATAGGTTTGTAGGTGAACCAATCACAGGCCTGCAGCTGCTATATAAGCAGCACTGCCCACCTATTTCTCGTGTTAGTTTAGGAAGGCTCTCTCCATAGTTCTGATCCCTTTGTGCTACAGCACAGACCCTGTTAAAATAAAGACTCACTGTAAACATGCTTGTGATGTATTTCTCAGGTAGTGTAGGATCTAAAAGTCCTGTAAATCTATCTAGAATTTTTATGCTAAAAAGAAAGAGCAATAAACACTAGGGGCTGTTAGCACTGAAGAGCTCCAGAGGTCAGCAGGCAATGAAAAAAAAAAACAAAAACCAGAAATCAGCACCTGGCAGAGTTGACCTATAGTACCTAGGTGGCTGGCAGCAGCAGTGATCAGCAGCTGGCTGTGTCAACTGTTGGCCTCCAGCATTATCCAATGTCATCTTTTGACGTCAGGACCAATATCAGAGCTGAACTTTGCCAATCCATGATTTTGATCTGAATTGAGGAAAAGAACCCGAGGGTGACTGGGAACACAAGGAGTGGATCAAAAATGTCTTTAGTTTCTGTTTGTATGTTGATAACCAATTCTTCCATAAGCATTTGGTAAAAACCTTATCCTCATTCCATGAAGTGCCTTTTTTGATATTTGTCACAAGTCAGTTGTCCATATAGGTCTAGACTCTATTTCTGACTCACTGTTTCACTGACCTTTTATTTTGCATTGGGCCAATACTACATTATTTAAGTTGTTATAGCTTTATAATGTCTTAAAATCAAATAGCATTCACCTTTAACTTTTGCAAAATTTATTTTGCTATTTTAGGTTCCTTGCATTTCTATATGAATTTTAGAATCACTTTGACAATTTTTATAGAAACACCTGCTAAGATTATCACTGAAATTGCATTTAATACAGATCAATTTGAGTAAAACTGGCATTTTAATATTGACTATCCCTATCTATAGAACAATGTATATCTTTCCATTAATTTAGGTCTTCTGCAATTTCTTTCAGAAATGTTATATAATTTTTAGTGTACAGGTATTTTATATCTTTTGCCAGGTTTATCCCTAAGCATCTCATAGTCCTGATATTATCAATGTTCTGCTGAATATTGAGGGCGGAATTTTGCAGATTTCTGGGGTTCTTCCTCTGGATGGCTTTGTCCTTATTGGTGCTCTGTCCTGCAAACTTTATTTTGTTGGTCTCCTTGGATTCTTGGCATTGCCTCTCTAATTTAGGAAATCTACAATATATTGCCTGAATTCTCCACCTTACACAGTCTGGAAACCTCTCAAGGTAGTAAACTGGAGCAGTCCATGACTCATGACATTTATTTCTTATCTCTCAGGGGTCTCGGTCTTTTGTTACCTGATGTCCAATATGTGGAAAACCATTGTTTCATATACAACTTGAGCAACACTTATGTGAAATCCAAAATCTAAAATGTTCCCATGTATAAAATTTTGAACACCAACATGAGACTACAAATGGAAAATTATATTCTTGACCTCATGTGTCAGGTCACAGTCAAAACACAGGCACACTAAAAACACTGTATAAAATTACCTTTAGGTTATGTATATCAATTATGTGATCAGAAATGGCTTTGAATCCCATCTCCAATATAGCTTATTATGTACATGCAAATACTCAGAAATCAAAAAACAACAAACCTCTTCAAAATGTGAAACACTTCTGGTCTCAAGTACTGCAGAAAAAGGATACTCAACACAGTAAATCCTCGACTTACAAAGAAATTCTCTGCTGGGAGAACATTTGTAAGTTGAATTCATTTCTAAATCTGACAAAGTGAGTCCTATACAACTTTGACACAAATATACAGTGTAAAGCATAAAAAACCAAATCTGTAAAAGTTCACAACTCCAATGTTCGTAAGTCAGGGTCTTATATGTATTTTATTTGATTGTTGGTATTTTTGTTTCAGGCAGGAGAGTAAGTCAGGTTTTACTCTATCTTGGGTAGAAGCAGAAATCCATCTCACAAATATTTAAATATCAACTCTCCCATTTTGAGGAACAAACACACAAGGTATCACAACCTCTTACCCAATTTTCAGACATAGTTGTTGTGGTTTTTTTAATAAAATTAAGTTTATTGGTACATTTTAGATATACAGTACAGTTACATTCATCATTGGGAAATTTTACCTTTACCTGATGTATCTTGGTTCTTATTTTTTCCCCATTCCCTTGCCTTCCCTTCACTCCCTCCTCCCTTCCCTATTTAGAAAGACTTTCTTTCCATTTTTTTCCTTTTCTCATATTTTTTCTTTTCTCTTCTTTCCTTTTCCCTACCCCTCCCACTTCACCTACAACTTTAGATCTTTTCTTCCTATTTCACAATATCAATTATACATTTTGATCCTTATTTACACTTTTAGTTTTTCAAACCAGAGAAACTATTCGGTATTTATGCGTCTGTCTTATTGATTTCACTTAAGAGTATGGCCTCAATGTGCATCCACTTAGCTATAAATGTTTCTAGTTTCTCATTCTTTAAGGCAGAGTAGTACTCCATCTTTTAGAAAAACCACATCTTCTTTATCCAGTCTTCAGTTGATGGGCATTTGGGTGGTTTCCAAGTTTCAGCTATTACAAAATGTGCCACTATAAACATGAGTGAGAATATATTACTGTGGTATGATTCTTTTAATTCTTTTGGGAAGATACCTAGCAGAGGAATAGCTGGGTCAAATGAGACCTCTAATCCTAGTTGTTTGAGGTATCTTCATATTGATTTCCACAATGGTTGCACCAGTCTGCACTTCCACCAACAATGAAGAAGGGTTCCTTTCTCCCTACAACCCTGTCAGCACTTGTTATTGGATGATTTCTTGATAGCGGCCATTCTTACTGGGGTGAGATGGAATGTCAGTGTTGTTTTCATCTGCATCTCTCGAATGACCAGTAATGTTGAACATTTCTTCAAATGCTTATTTGCTGCTTTTATTTCATTGCCTAAGAAATGTCTTCATTTCAGATGCCCATTTTTGAATTGGGTCTTTGAATTTGGAGGGTCTGATTTTTTTTAGTTCTTTATATATTCTAGATAGTAGACCTTTGTCTGAGGAATAGCTGGTAAAAATTTTTTCCCAAATTGTAGGTTGTCTCTCAGCTCTGTTGGGTTTCTCTTGTAGTGCAGAAGCTTTTTAATAAGATGAGATCCCAGTTGTTGATTCTTTGTGCTAGTTCCCGTGCTACTGAGGTTTTGTTCATAAAGTTTTGTCCTATGCCAATGTCATCAAGAGTTCTACCTAACTTATCATCCAGCAAGTTTAGTGTTTCTGTTTTAGTATTTAGATCTTTAATCCACTTGGATTTTAGTTTAGTGCCTGGTGAAAGATAGGGGTCTAGTTTTAATCTTTGGCAAGTGGAAATCCAGTTTTTCCAAAACCATTTATTAAAGAGGCCATCTTTCCTCCAGTGAGGATGGTTGGCACCTTGTTAAAGATGAGGTAGCTGAGCATATCTCGAGTTGTTTCTGTATCTTCTAGTCTATTCCACTGATCCTCAGGTTTGTTCTTTGCCAATACCATGGTGTTTTCATCACAGTTGCTTTGTAGTATAGTTTCAAGTTGGGGATTGTGATACCCCCTGCCATGTCTCTGTTGCTTAGAATTGCTTTTGTTATTCTAGGTCTCTTCTTGTTCCAAATGAATTTTTGGATTGTTTTCTCTAGATCTGTGAAATATACTATTGTGATTTCAATCAGGATTGTGTTGAATCTGTATTGCAGCTTTGGAAGTATGGCCATTTTCTTTTTTTTTTTTAATTTATTTTTTAATTTTTATTTTTCCCCATTAACTTTATTGGTACATTTTAGGTATAAAACACAGTTACATTCATCATTGGGATCTTGTACCATTACATGAGTCTCTTGGTTATGTTTTCCCCCTTCCCTTGACCTCCCTTCACCCCCTCCACCCTTCCCTATTTGCAAAGACCTTGTTTCCATTTTTTTCCTCTTCTCATATTTTTCCCTTTCCCATTTTTTCCCTTCTCCTACCCCTCCCAATTCCCCTGCTCTTTTAGACCTTTTCTTCCTGTTACACAGTATCAGTTATACATTTTTAAAATTACAATATTAAGATCTAGGAGACATTACCACAGATTTTACAGAATTTAAAAGGATGTAGAAAGCATATTACAAAAATCTTTTTTTGAAATAAATTTGACAACTTCTAAGAAATAACTTGGAAGACAAATTAATGAAATTAACTCTGGAGGAAATATAAAATTTGAATAGCACCTATTAAAGAAAGTATATTCCTAGCTTGAAAACCGACCTATAGGACAACAGCAGGCTCATAAACATTTTAACTGATAAATTATATCAAACATTTAAAGCAGAAAAAAGAAACACTTCTCCCTTCATTTTAGGAAATCAACATTGTGCTAATCCTAAAATTGGATAAAGATAATAGAAGAAAAAAATATGAACAGGGCCGGGGATTTAGCTCAGTGGTTCCAGCACCTGCCTCGAAAGCCCAAGGTCCTGAGTTTAATCCCCAGTACCAAAAAAAAAAAAGGAAAAAAGTATGAACATAGATAGAAATTTGTTTAACAAAACAAACTCTTAGAAGTCAGATCTAGCAGTATGTAGGAAGTGGTTTTATTATACGGATGGCAATGTTGGTTCAGCATTGGAAGATCCACCCCCAAAAGTAATCATTTTAACAGAGGAAAGGAGAAAGCCATATGATGCTGTCACTAGTTGGAGAAAGAGTATTGGACTAAATTCTACAGCTGTTCATGGTAAAAGCTATCAGGAGACTGGAAGTACAACAGAACCTTCTCAGCAGATCAAAGACATGTACTCCATACTTCCAACAAAAACTCCTTCTATGAATGGAGATGAAACAATGCTTTCTCTCTAAAGTGGGGAACAAGGGCATATATGCCTACTCTTCATCTATCCATTAGACTTTGAAACATAGGTCTAAACCAAAATAGTCTGGCAATAAAATGACACAACTAGGATAGGATTGCCACAGCAGAAGCAAAATCTTTATATGTAGGTGAAATGATCATCTACAGAGAAAATACTAAGAAATCTCTAGGAGCCCCTAGAACTTGTACTTCAATTTAGCAGAATTAGAAAACACAAGGTATATATAAAAATTCAGGTCTGTGTATACTTGCTATAAATGAAGAACTGAATATTGAACTTTAAAAGTTATGTAGGAGTACAAAGGACCTAGAAAAGCCAAAAACAAAAACAAAAGCAGTGTTGGAAGACATTTAGCACAAGACTTCTTCTAAAGCTACAGTAATCAAGGCAGTGTTGGTGTAAGGAAAGACATATAGATCATTGGAATAAAACAGAATCTAGAAATAGAACCACACATATATGGTCCACTGAGTTTTGAAAGATTATTTAACATTAGCATTTTATAGAATATAAACTCTATTCAAGAGCCGAGGAAGAGATAGTGTTTTCAGCAAACAGCACTAGAATACCTGGTATCCGTATATAAAAATGTAACCCCAACCCTTTTTTTCCATACATTAAAATAACTTGAAGGGATCTATGAACCTAAATAAGAAAGCCTAAAAGTATAAAACTTTAAGAAGAAATTATAAGGGAAAATATTTTTGGAATTCAGGGTAGACAAGAACTAACTAGGATACAAAAAACATGATGTCTAAAAGAAAAAAATTGATAAATGAGATTCCATCAAAATTTAGAACTTTAAATGACATCATTAAAATGAAAAGTTGTCCTTAAACAGACCATATTTACAATACATATAACCTATGACCAGAATATATAAAGAATTCTTAGAGCTCATTAATAGACAACCCAATTAAAACGTAGACAAAAGAAGATTCTAAATAGCCAGTATAGCACAAGGAATGGTGTGCAATTCTAGAATCAGAAAAATACTACTCAGTACAATAATAAGATTGAATTATACACTCATTAGGGAGATGAAGTTAAAAGTTTTAAAAGCCTTGTCATGACTTTTTCTTTTTGTTGGATTCTCCCCCTTTGCACTTAATTTGTCACGCTCAATGGAGTCATTCTTCTGGGTTTCCTGGGGCTGTGATCCTCATTGTCTTTTCCTAGGGTATTGTCTAAAATTTTTTGGAGTGCTGGTTTGGTATTCATGAAGTTCCTGAGGTGCTCTTTATCATGAAAGTATCTTATTTCTCCATCAATTTTGAAAGACAGTTTTGCAGGGTACATCAATCTGGGTTGGAGGCTGTTTTCCTTTAGGGCTTGAAATACACCACTCCAAGCTCTTCTTGTCTTGAGGGCTTGCACTGGGAAGTCTGCTGTGATTCTGATGGGCTTTCCTTTGTATGTGATTTGTTTCTTTTTTCTCACTGCTTGTAGAATTTTATTACTCTGTTGGATTTCTGGAATCCTAACTATTATATGCCTATGTGTAGATTTTTTTTTGATTGAAGCTAGCTGGAGTCCTATATGCCTCACTTATCTGTATGTCAAGTTCTTTTCCCCTGCTTAGGAAGTTTTTTGCCATCACTTCTGTGAAGAGTTTCTTTATGTCATCTGCACTCTCTCCTCTTTCTTCATTGACTCCAATCAGTCTTATGTTATTCTTTGCATCATCTAGCAGCTGCTGGATTGATTTCTCATGTTCCCTTACAATTTTAAAGCAATTTTTCTTTTCCTGGTCACTAATTGCAATCTTATCTTCTATATGTGAAATTCTATCCTCACATTGATTCATTCTGCTCTGCAGACTTTCGATGGCGTTTTTAATCTCTTGGAAATCTGTTTGTATCTGTTTTATGGATTCCATTTGTTTCCTATGTTGGGATTCCATCATGTTCCTCAGATCCTCTATTTTTTTATCTGTGTTCTCTCTAGATTTATTAATCATGCCTTGCACCATAAGCAAAATCTTTGCTGTTATCTGAGTAATTCTTTCTGATTTCATTTTTCCCAGATCTTCTTTTGTTGACAGTTCAGGGAGTCCAGGTGGTTGAGTATCAGATTGTTCCATCTCATTTCCCTTTGGGGTTGCTGTAGGTGATCTGGAAGTCTGTTTTTGAGGCTTGTTTATGTGTCTCCTCATTTCCACAGGGTGGGGGGTGCTTCTGGCGCCCACGAGGCTCAGCTTCTCTGCCCTAGGAGCTTGGGATGCCAGTGGGGGAGCTTCCTTCTGGGTTCTAGAACCGGCTCAGCTTCTTTGCCCTAGGAGCTTGGGATGGCAGTGTGGGAGCTTCCTTCCAGGTGCTGGGACTGGCTGAGCTTCTCTGCCCCAGGAGCCTGGGATGGAGGCGGGGAGCTTCCTTCCAGGTGCTGGGACTGGCTCACCTTCTTGGCCCTAGGAGCCTGGGATGGCAGCAGGGGAGCTTCCTTCCGGGTGCTGGGACTGGCTGAGCTTCACTGCCCTAGGAGCCTGGGATGGAGGCGGGGGAGCTTCCTTCCAGGTGCTGGGACTGGCTGAGCTTCTCTGCCCTTCTTGGCTCTAGGAGCCTGGGATGGAAGCTGAGAGCTTCCTTCTGGGTGCTGGGACTGGCTGAGCTTCACTGCCCTAGGAGCCTGGGATGGAGGCGGGGGAGCTTCCTTCCAGGTGCTGGGACTGGCTGAGCTTCTCTGCCCTTCTTGGCTCTAGGAGCCTGGGATGGAAGCTGAGAGCTTCCTTCCAGGTGCTGGGACTGGCTCACCTTCTTGGCCCTAGGAGCCTGGGGTGGCCATTTTCACTATATTGGTTCTTCCTACCCAGGAGCAAGGGATGTCTTTCCATTTTCTTATATTCTCTTTGATCTCTTTTTACAGAGTGTTGTAGTTCTCAATGTAGAGGTCTTTTGCTTCAATCATAATTTCTCTCTCAGTGAGACTGTTATTTGTGTATGAGAAGGCTATTGATCTTTGAGTGTTTACCTTGTATTCAGCTACTCTACTGTATCTGTCAATTAAGTCTAGAAGTCTTTTGGTGGAGTTTTTTGGATCTTCAATATAGAATATCATATCATCAGCAAATAATGACAGTTTAACTTCTCCCTTTCCGGTCTTTGTTCCTTTTATTTCTTTCTCTTGTCTACTTGCTGTGGCTAATATTTCCAAAACTATATTGAACAGGAATGGTGATAGTGGACATCTTTGTCTTGTTCCTGATTTTAGTGTGAAGGTTTTCAGTTTTTGACCATTTAGTATGATGCTGGCTGTTGGTATTTTATAGATAGCCTTTATCAAGTTCAGATAAAGATCCTCTATTCCAATTTTCTGTAGAGTTTTTATCATGAATGAGTGTTGAACTTTATCACATGCTTTCTCTTCATCTATTGAGATGATCATATGGTTTTTTTCCTTGACTCTGTTAACATAGTGTGTTACATTTATTGACTTATGTAGGTTGAACCATCCTTAAATCCCTGGGATAAATCTAACTTGGTCAGGGTGTATGATTTTCTTGATGACCCTCTGTATTCTGTTTGCCAGCATCTTATTGAGGATTTTTGCATCTGTGTTTATTAGGGAGATTGGCATGTAGTTCTCTTTTTGAGTTGGATCTTTCACTGGTTTTGGAATCACAATAACACTTGTTTCTAGGAATGAATTTGGAAGTATTGCTTCCCTTTCAATTTCATTGAAAAGTTTAAAGAGTAGTGAGAATAGTTCTTCCCTAAATGTTTTGTAGAATTCAGCAGTGAAGCCATCAGGACCTGAGCTTTTCTTTGTTGGTAAATTTTTAATTATGTTTTCAATTTCACTCATTGAAATTGGAGTGTTTAGAATTTCTATATCTTCTTCATTTAACTTTGGCAATTCGCATTTATCTAGGAATCTGTCCATTTCTGCTGTACTTTCCATTTTATCAGAGTACAGGTTATCAAAGTAGGTATTGATGATCCTCTGGATTTCTGCTGGGTCTGTTGTGACTTCACCTTTTTCATTCTTAATTGCATGGATTTGAGCCTTTTCTTTTTTTTTTTTTTTTTTTTTTTTTTTTTTTTTTTTTGGTACCAGGGATTGAACTCAGGTCCTTGCACTTGCAAGGCAGGTGGCAAAACCACTGAGATAAATCGCCGGCCCCTTCTTTCCTTTTTTGATAAGGTTGACTGAAGGTTTATCGATTTGATTTATTCTTTAAAAAAGCCAACTCTTTGATTCATTGATTTTTTTGTATCATTCTCTTAGTCTCCATTGCATCGATTTCTTCTCTGATCTTTATAATTTTCTCCCTTGTATGAGTTTTGGGTTTGTCTTGCTCTTTTTCTAGGAGCTTAAGATTCAGCATTAGGTTGTTTATTTGAGCTTGCTCTGTTTTCCTAGTATGCGCATTCAGTGCTATGAATTTCCCTCATAGAACTGCTTTCATTGTGTCCCATAGATTCCTGTATGTTGTATTGGCATTATCATTTAATTGCAAAAACTGTCTAATTTCTTCTTTAATTCCTCTGTGACCCATTGGTTATTCAGGAGGGTATTATTCAATTTCCATGTGTTTGTGAAGTTTTTGCAGTTTCTTATGCTGTTGATCTCCAGTTTAATTGCACTATGTTCTGATAATATACATGGAATAACTTCAATTCCATTGCACTCACTTAAATATGTTCTATGAACTAGTATGTGGTCTATTTCAGAGAATGACTAGTGTGCACCTGAAAAGAATGTATATTCTGATTTTGTGGGGTGGAAAACTCCGTATTCATCTATTAACTCCATTTGTTCAAAAGCTCGGTTCAGTTCTAGTATTTCATTGTTGATTTTTTTGTCTAGATGATCTGTCCATTTGTGACAGTGGAATATTGAGGTCCCCCACTACAATGTATTAGTGCTTATTTGCTTTTTCATGTCCCTTAATATTTGTTTTGTATAGTTGGAGGCATTAGTATTTGGTGCATATATATTTAGGATTGTCATCTCTTCCTCTTGGATTTTTCCCTTTACAAGGAGGTAGTGACCTTCTTTGTCTCTCTTAATTAGTTTTGGTTTGAAATTTACTTTGTCTGTAATTAAGATAGCTACCCCTGCTTTTTTCCGGGTTCCTGTTGCATGGAAAACTGTTTTCCATACTTTTACTTTCAGTGTATGAGTTTCTGTTTGAACTAGGTGTGTTTCTTATATACAGTATATTGTTGGATTTTGCTTCTTAATCCATTTTGCCAGTCTGTTTCTTTTGATTGGTGAGTTGATGTCATTAACATTGATGGCTATAACTGATATGTATCGACTTATCATTGTCCTGTGATTTTCCTGTTATTGGCTGTTTTTTATTTTCCCCCCTCTCCTTTTAATTTCTTGCCTTGCCTGATGGATTTGCTTGTTGGGATTCATGGGATTGTGACCTGAATTGTCTTCTTCTAGGATATTTTTTAGAATTGTTTGGAGTGTTGGTTAGGTATTCATGAAGTTTCTCAGGTGTTCTTTGTCATGAAAGTTTCTTATTTCCCTATCAATTTTAAAAGATAGTTTTGCAGGATACATCAGTCTAGGTCGGAGATTGTTTCCTTTTAGGGCTTGAAATACCTCACCCCAGGCTCTCCTTGATTTGAGGGTTTGTGCTGAAAAGTCTGCTGTGATTCTGATGGGCTTTCTTTTGCATGTGATTTATTTCTTTTCTCTAACTGCTTGTAGTATTTTCTTCTTCTGTTGGGTCTCTGGGATCTTGATTATTATATGTCTAGGTATAGATTTTTTTTTTTATTATGGGTAGTTGGAGTCCTACATGCCTCACTTACCTATATTTCAAATTCTTTTGCTCTGTTTGGGAAGTTTCCTGTCATTAATTTTGTGAACAGTTTTTTATGTCATTTGTATTTTCTCCTGATTTTCTGTGGACTCCTATCAGTCTTATATTATTCTTCTTTGCATCATCTAGGAGATGTTGCATTGATTTCTCATGGTCTCTCACTAGTTTTAAGAGATCTCTCTTTTCATAGTCACTGACCACCATCCTGTCTCATATATCTGATATTCTGTCTTCAGATTGACTCAGTCTGGTGTGTATACTTTCAATAGAGTTTTTAATCTCCTGGATATCTGCTTGAATTTGTTTCATGGATTACATTTCTTTCCTATGTTGTATATTCATGATTTCCATTTCTTTCCTATGCTGGGCATTGATGGCTTCCATCATGGTCCTGAACTCATCTATTTTTTATCTGTTTTGTTCTAGAGTCTGTAATCACGTCTTTCCTTCTGCTCATCATCTCTGTAATTATCTCGGAAATTATTTCTGTTTTGAATTTTTCTTGAGCCTCATTCATCTGTTTTGTTACTTCCTGTGCTATCAGTTCAGGGTGCCCAGGTGGTTGATTATCAGACTTTTCCACCTCATTTCCCCCAGAGTTTGCCTTTAGTGAGCTGGAAGTCTGGGATTGTGCCTTACTTAAATGTCTTCTCATTTCTATTTTTGTTGCTGGTACTGTCCTTGGTTTAGTTCCTAGGTAGATACTTTGATATTGCTTATTGTAGGTAACTTTGTTGCTTGTATTTAGAACACTTACGGAATGATTGCTTCTCAGAGGTGTCTTCCAGATATAGATGGTCTTAAGTTTTGAGTCTCTAATGACTCTGGGGAAATCTCATTTTCATTATACAAGAAGGATAACTGATTAGATCAATCACAACACCTTAGCCCAAGTGATGCAATCAGTAATAACAATAGTATAAAGTATAGTTTAGAAAATGACTATTTGTGGTAGTTTTTAATGTATCCCTTTGACCATGTGAATTAAATCAAAATTGAGGACCAGCCCAAAATATGTGTATAGAGAATAAATTCTTCAATATAGCAACTTTACCCTTCAGCATGGGGATTTAGAAGAAGTTGAGGAGGAAGGGATAGATAGGTAGAAGGATAGGAAAAAGTTAGAAGTGAGGCCAGAGGACACAGGAAGATCACACAAACTCTAGGGAACTGTTGAAGACAAGAGGAAAAGACAGATGAAAGAGCAAAGAGAAGAATGGAACAACCTATCAGCAATAAGAAAGCTAGAAGCTGTATTCACTTTCCTTTGAAACTAATGACAATCAGGAAAAGGAAAAAGAGAGAAGAAAATAAAAAGAAGGAAGAAATCCAAATTAGGGCAGGAACAGGAACAAAAAGGGAGAAGAAGAACAATGTGGGAGAGCAAGAGTGAAAGAAAGAGAGAAAGAAGAGAAAGAAGAAAGAAAAAAAGCATTTGAAGAGAATAGTAAAAAACCCTAAAACTTAAAAATAAGAGAAAAAAATTGAAAATAAAAAATAAAAATGAAGGGCCTCCTTTAGGGTATGTCTCTGCTGTCACAATGGACAATGTGGGGAGCAGTGTGCACATCTAAGTCAATTAGTCTCAGCAAGCCAGCAGCAGACCCCTGAGACTCAAGCTGATTTCTGGCTGCAAGACCCAAGTTGAGCTCCCTGATCTCCTGCAGGGTTCAACTCTGCAAGGTTCTACTGGAGGTTCCAGCTACCCTTCCCCTGAAGACAGTCCAGGTTCCAATGAGGGGTGGTGATCCCTCAACTTACCAAGTATGGTGGTCTGGTGTGCCTTTATTGCAGAGATTCTCTTCACTTTTCCAGTGGACTTCAATTTTCATCAAGGAGCCTGAGAAAGGCCCTCTTCTGTTGCTCAATTCTGCTGTATCTTCTGAAACTCAGGACAATGGCCTTTCTGACCTGCTGTGCCTCTGGGGTGTAGATCCAGGTACAGGGGCAACTGGGGGAGGTGATCCTTACTGGTGCATCATTGGCTGGGAGACCTGGAAGGGGGAGATGTAGCATGGATGGCTCCAGGTGGCTCCGCTCCTCACCCACACCCCCCTGTCTGGGAGTCCCGGAAGGGGGTCGAGTGTTTGTTTTCATATGGTTTAAAATTAATATAACATTTAGGAAAACAGAAGTTAGAAAATCAACATTGGCTCAACCACTTAGGACAAATGCTACTACTACCATGTTATCTACTCTCTTGGTAATTGCATGATCTACTTACTTTTAACTTTTTGTTTACTCTACTTTTAAAAGCAGTTTTAGGTTTGCAGTAAAATTGTGTGGAAACCATAGAGTTCCCATGCATCACTCTTTTTCACCTTCTCCAGCCTCCCCCTTAAATATCAGTACCCCACATCAGAGCGTTACATTGGTTATAATTGGTGAACCTATTTTGACATATCATTATCACCCAAAGTCCATGAGTTCCATTGGGATAGAAAAATGTGGTGAATGTTTAAAATTTTTAAATTATTATAATTCCCTCTAAAAATAGCCCCTCATACACATTTCAAACACACTTATCCCACTCTTCTTGCTACTTTCTGAAGCAGTTCTTGAAGTTCTCTTTTATAAGTGTGCTTACTTGCTCTGTTGTGGTTGCCTTGATGTCCTGAATTGATTAAAAATGTTTACCTTCCATGGTCATCTTGACTTTGTGTAAAAGCTAAAAGTTGCACAGTGCCAGGCCCAGTGTAAAAGGTTGATGAGGACATACTGCAATTTTCTTATGAGCTGCCTTTCTGTTGGATGGCACTGGTCAGCAGCATTCACCATAATTTTTATCACACCTTGTAAGGACTCTCACAAAAGGGGACTTCCAGAACTGCTTTAGAAAGTGGCAAGAGTGTGGGATAGAATAAGTGTGTTTGAAGTGAAGGGCAGTATTTTGAGGGAAAGTGTCTCTCACTGTAATATTTTTTAAAAGTTTAAACATATACTGTATATTTTGATAACACTTCATATCCATTATTTTAGTATCATATGGAGTAGTTTCACTGTCCTGAAAATCTTCTATGGTCCTCCTATTTTTTATTCTTCCTCCCTCAATCTCTGGTTCCTCCCCAACAACTGATCTTCTGACTGTCTCCATAGTTTTGCCTTTTCTAGAATGTCGTAGTTGGAACAGAGAGTATATAGCCTTTTATTATTGGCTTCATTCAGTTAGGAATATTCATTTCCTCCATTTTTATGCCTTGATAGTTCATTTCTTCATAGTGCTGAATAATATTCCATTTTCTATTTGTACTACAGGTTACTTGTTTGTCTACTGAAAGACATATTGGTTGCTTTCAAGTTTGAGAAATTATGGTTAAAGCTACTATAAATATCCATGTGCAGGTTTTGCTGTGAACATTAAGTTTTCAATTCCTTTGGGTAAATATCAAGGAGTGTAGTTGCTGGAGCATATAAAACAGTTTTTAATTTTGTAAAAGCCTACCAAACTGCCTTCCAATATGATTGTACCATTTTGTATTACCATCACCAAGGAGAGTTCATGTTGTACCACATCGTTATTGGCACTTGTATTGTCAGTGTTTGGAGTTTTGCCATTCTAACAGGTATGCCATGGAATCTCATTGTTTAAATCTGTGTGATTTTGGGCATCCTCTCATATGTCTATTTAGTAATTGTTTAACTTCTTTGTGAGACATCTGTTCAGGGCTTTTGCCCATTTTTAATAGGGTCATTTGTTTTCTTATTGTTAAGTTTTCAGAGTTTATTGTATGTTTTGGATAAATCTTTTACCAGCTATACCTTTTGCAAATATTTTCTTCCAGTTTGTGGCTGGTTTTCTCATTCTATTTAGTTTTTCACAGAAGAGAAGTCTTTAACTTCAATAAAATTTAGCTTGTCAAGCCTTTCTTTAATGGATCAGGCTGTTAGTGTCATATAAAGATCATTGTCAAATCCAAGATTATCTAGATGTTATTCTTCTAGGAGCTTTATATTTTACATTCTATATTTAAGTTTCTGGTCCACTTTGAGTTAATTTTTGTGAAGAGTGTAAGGTCTGTCTAGATTTTTTATGTGAATGTTCATGTGTTCCAGCACGATTTCTTTCTTTTTTTTTTCCCCCGGTACCAGGGATCAAGATCAGGATCTTGTGCTTATGAGGCAGGTATGATGCCACTGAGCTAAATCCCCAGCAAGCACCATTTCTTAAATAGGCTGTCTTTTCTCTGTCATATTGTCTTTGTTCCTTTGTTGAAGATCAGTTCATTTTATTTGTGTGGTTCTAGTTCTGGCCTCTGTATTCTGTTCCACTGTTGTATTTGTCTATTCTTTCACTAACATCACACTGTATTGATTACTGTAGCTTTATAGTAAATCTTAAAATTGGATTATGCCAATCCTCCAACTTTGTTCTTCTTCTTCAGTATTTTGTTGGCTACTCTGGTATTCTTGCATTGACTCTAGATAAAGATATGGTGATTGCTTTTGTAAAGGAAGACAAAGATCAAATATTAAGAGGAATTTTAAACACTAACCTATTGGGAAGTTTTTAAGAGGTCATGGTGGCCTTTTAGAGACCTATGACACTCCCTTAAATTTGATGATGAGGGATCATAGCTGCCTTACTGTTAGTCAGGTGTGCATAATTGTGGGGAATGCTGACCTCTGGGCAAGTGCTTCAGAACTCCAGGTGTGGGCTTGCCTCAAGGACTTCTTGTGACCCAGCCTGTAAACTCCTCCAGCTATTCTTATTCTCTCTTTCACTGCTGAGTTTCTTGAGTTGTCTAGACTCTCTGTCTCCATGTCTTCATTCCTTCATTCCTTCTGTAAAAGCCTTTAGCCTCAGCTTCCAATACCTTGGTGGTTAGAGTGCTTGCTGAGGTTATGAGTGACTTTCCAGTGCTCAGATCTGTTCTTCTTGCTTGGTCTCTCTGCAGTGCACATCACTGGACACAACCTCTTTCCTGAAATTCTCTTTGTTGCTTCCCTGACCCACACTCTCCTATTTCTCCTCTTCACTCTCAAGAAACAACCTCAGAATCTCCTTAATTCCTCTTCTTCTATGGGCACTGTAAATACTGGCTTTCTCTAGGATTCAACCTCAGTCCTCTGTGTTGTGGATAATCCCATTCTCCTCCAAGGCTACAGGTATGATTCATCTTACAACAACTCTCAACTCCTCATCCCTAGTGTTGCTCACTCTCTTGAGAGTTCATATCTCCATTCTCTGTTGAGGTATCGTCACCTGATGTTCCACAGATATCTCTAGATTTAGATTAATTTTTCTCCTTCCCCACCCTTACCAGTGAACCTGTTCTCTCTGCACTTTCTGGCAAATCAGATCACAAGTCACTCAACTATCCTTACCAAAATCTCAGAGCAATCTGCAACTCCTCCCTCCTCATTATGCTTCTATATCTAGATTGCTACCAAACACTGCCAGTTGTTCTTAAATATATCTTCAACTGCTGGTTGTTGTATCTATATCATCCTGGCCCTCAGAACCTTTCAATGAATAACCTGCCAATCTGACTACTGGTCTCTGGTCTCACTTTATTCTCACTCATTCTTTATTCTGACCCCAAAGTAATCATTCTAAAATATCTGTCTGGACATGTAACTCCAGTTGCTGATATGGTGCAGGATAATGTCTAGATTCCTATACGTAGCTGATCAGGACATCCTGATCTGTCCTCTTTCTGGTGTTGGGTTTACATACTTATTTATCCTTCCCATTCCTCAAGAACCCACCCTGTGCTCCAGTCACACCAAACTTCTTGGAGGTCCATGAATATCCCATACAGTTTCAGGCACAATTTGCTTCTCAATTTTCTTTTCTTGAGATGCCTGGCTTGCCTCAAATACCTACTCGGCTCCAGTGTCACATAATTACTTATTGACACATCTACACTCTCTCCCAGGCCCCACCAAGACTGTAAACTTTTTGAAAGTAAGAACATTTTCACATTCACCTTTGTTTCCCACGAGCCTATGTTAGCACCCAGAAATGTTTGCAGAATGAATAATGAATCAATGAATGAATGGAACAGGGTGACAGTGACTGAGACCTTTTACTAAAGACAAAAGTAATGTTGATGTAAGATGAGGGATGAATTATATCGGGCAGAGGTGTGAGAAGAGCACTGGGAAGGGCCTCCCACACCTCCCCTGTTACTCTTGTATTCTAAATTCAGTCTTTGATGGGGCAGAAAAGCCTGGGGCAGAGCAGCAGTCAGGACACACAAAGGAATTTGATCCTGCTTCCACCCATTACCTGTCCCAAATGGTGCCTGTCATGAATTATTTTGGGGCCTCAGATTCCTCATTTATCAATGAAAGGGGTTGGACCAACTAATCTCTTAGGTCCATTCCTACCCTAATGGTTCTCTGTTTTTCAGTAACTGGGATCAGAATGACATGGAAGAAATAAATGAGACTCAGAAATGGATCATTTAGAAGGGAGAAGAAATTACAAGGGAAAGGGGATAAAGAAGGCATACAAGCATCGGTGAAAGGTTGATTTTTTTTTCCTGGAATTTGGGATTTTGAAAAAACAGGGTGATAGTAGGTTAAGAAAAGATGGAGAAATGGTTAAAATAAGAGTGTATGGGAGAAAAGCCAGAAGTTCTTGGAAATCTAATTGATGAGACAGACAGAAAATGCCCTGATGTTGGTTTTTTAATGTTTCATTTTGTTTTTGTTTTTATTGATGCTGATGGTGTTTGTTGTGGAAACAGCAGAACCTAAATGGGGAAACAAAAAGCAGCCCCAACCCCTTCACTCCCAGATTCCCTGCCTACACACAATTAGTGAGTAACAAGCAATAAATACAGTGTGTCAGGCACTTGCCACTGGCTACCTTCCTTGGGGCTGTCCTTTCTGACTAATGACCAGAAGGACATTAGAAGAAAGAATACCAACCCAGGTTACAAAGATAACCAAAGAGAGTCAAGTTATCATGACCCCACAGAGGGCCACTGTGTCATTACCACCTACAAATTTTACAGAAAGATAAAATAATAGCATAACTCTAACATTGTAAAGTCAAGGGGAAGTTACAGTCAGCTGGGAAAAAATTGATTTGCACACAGCTCTCCAGGAAACATTCAGTATAGTAAGGGCCCTCTTCCTTCCATGTCCACTCACATGAAGTCACATGAAATGATCTTTTCTGCTTCCTTTCTGTCACATTTATGTGCTAAGTCACATTAGGAGGTCAGTTTAATTGACATTTATATTTCAAAGGGGCAGTGGGTCACTTTCAGAGCTTGACTCTAGAGATCCCAGCCTCAGGGTAGATTGGTAACACAAGGATTTAGAAACCTATAACCAGAGGCAGTACTTGGAAGGCAAAACCACTGTACTCTGCTCTGAGACCACCTTCCTGAGGCCCTCGCAAAGTGGCATGATGTGTCGTTTTTAATCTAGTTTGCTCAGAACTGAAAGAAAGGGGATAAAAAATAAGACTGTTAAAGAGGTGTAGAAGTGAGTGCAGTTACTAGAAGAGAAATGAGGCATTTCTGATTTTAAATTCTGTATTTCATATGAATTTACTGAATGTCATTTCAACATACACACCACACACTCAGAATTCTTTTCAAATTATACCGTGCTACTTCAAGGCTTATGGCAGATTTGAAATGTAGATCACATTCAACAGCAAATGGAATGGAAAACCAAAAGGCTTATGTATTAAAATAAAGGTTCAAATCACTACAAAGTCAGTGGAGGAGCTGCAGAAAGCTGGACCAGTCTGTGTGTGTGGAGAGGACTGGAAGATGGTCATTCCCTCACACTCAGGGGCACAATCTGCATAGGCAAAGTCCTGGCCCTGGTTATTCTGAAGCCCTGAGCCCTGGAGGCCTCATGTCATCTGCAATCTGAAAGCTGCGGTCAGTCGTCTCCCTGATGAGGCTGCAGTCTCTGCAGGACAAAGACCATGTCCGCCTGACTTGCTTGTCTGTGCTCCAGATTGCACCTCAATAATGTAGTTTGAATCTGGGCATGTTGGTATGACATCTGTAGTCCCAGCCACTTTGAGGTTAAGTCATGAGAATCCAAGTTCAAGGCCCACCTGGGCAACTTAGTGACACTCTGTCTGAAAAACAAAACAAAACAAAACTTGAAAGCTGGAAGCGAAAAATTACTGCCTTCAACTTTTGGCATGTTCCAGGATCAACAAGAAGCATATTAAAGGCACATGTAACAGACAATTACTCACCTATTCAAATTAAAAGCTATGGAGGCTGAGGTATAGGCCTCTCTTTTGTACAGACCATATGCTAAGAATAGCTTTATATTTTGATGGGATTGTAAAAAGAACAAGAAGAAGAAAGAAGAGGAGGAGAAGAAAGGAAGAAGAACAATATGCTACAGGGCCTGTATGTAGCCTATAAAGTCTAAAATATATACTAATTGGACCTTTACAGAAAAATATTTGCTGAACCTCTTAGAAACAGCATGGTCTGGAGGTTCAGAATGTGGACTCAGATCTGAGGCATATGTAGCTGTGTAACTTTAACATTCTGTGCCTCAGTTTCTTCAGCTGAAAAGTGGGACCATAATAGGTTGAGTCTCCCTTATCTTCCCTTATCTCAAAAAATGCCTCAGACCAAAAGTGTATTGGATCTTGGATTTTTTGAATTTCAGAATATTTGAATACACATAATGATCTGTCTTGGTGTTAGGACGCCAGTCTAATTATGAAATTCATTTATGTTTCACATACTTATTGTACATACAGCTTGATGCTAATTTTATACAATATCTCTAATAATTTTGTACATGAAATAAAGTTTTATGGGTTTGGAGTTTTCCATTTGTGGTGTCATATTGACAGTCAAAAACTTTCAGATTTTGGGCTGTAGCTCAGTGGTAAAGTACTCACCCAGCAGGTGTGAGGCCCAGAGTTCAATCTCCAGTACCACAAAAGTAGAAAAACAAGTTTCACACTTTGGAGCATGTTGGATTTTAGATATTTGGATGCTTAACCTTTTACCTCTATGGTTTGTTCTAAGAATTTTTAAAGTGTTTAGAAAAGTGCTTAAAGCACAATAAATGCTACACAAGCATTTGATGTGTGGGGGCACAAAGGAAACCAAAATACTGCATCTCCCCCAAAATATAAAGGATTGTTGAACTGAAGACAACTAAAATGCAAGAGAACTCTCTGCCTTCTTTGTGTTTACATAAAAGCAGGACAGAGATTCATAAAGACAAAAGATCCTTCTGCCTCCCTTTTTCTTTTCCCATCGGACTAAAGGTAAATTCTTCTTAACATAGTTTTCTTACAGCTCCTGAAGGTAGGATGCCAGGGGAATCTGCCAGTGTGCTTTCTTCCTATAAGTTTACCTTCCCACAGTTTTTTTGCCTCAGCATCCTGAGACTGCTCTCCTTTCTCCTTTTGCTTCTCTAAAATTCATCATTCTTGGGAGATCCAACATGGCCAACTAGAGGAGGACTCAGGTCAGAGATACTTAGAGAAGAGTCACTGAAAGTACAGGTGCTCCAAAGTGGGGCAGTTACTTACACCCTGAAAGGAAAATCAACCTGAAAGAGATGTAGATGAAATCAAGTATCTGGATCATTGAAAGGGGGAAGAGACAACGCCATGACTGGTCTGCACCACTGCCTCTGGGAACAGAGGAAAGAGTGCTGCAGAGGTGACTCCTAGGATGGATCTGTGTACCTGGCCATCTCCAGCATCACTGCTGGCAAAGGAAGCCCTCCTTACCCTGCACAGGGAGGGGAGTGTCCCTAAACCAAGCCAGGGGACTGAATCAGATTCTGTTTATTGGACAGAAAGGGGAATTCATGAGATGGGTCAGTTTTGGATTTGAGCACAAAGGAAAAGACAGGACAGGCTGGGGTGGAAACTTCTGGAGACAAAGCAGTCAGAAGATATCTGAAGTGAAAATACAGACCTGCCCACAACAGAAGGAAGTGGGAAGCACAGATCATTGGCAGGAAGTGAAGGAGTGTTCAGTTATTTCACATCCTCCTCTCCATTAATCAAGGCAGTTGGATCTGCAGTTAAGCATGCCCAAAGCACAGCCTGCATTAAAAAGGAAAGCTCAAAGAAATTGACAGCCCTCACCACAGACTACCTGTAAACAGGCTGGGAGGAAGGCAAAAGGGGACCTGTGTGGATACTCAAGTTCCATGGCATAATAGATGCGTGGAAACTGTATATATGTTTTCTTGTTGGAGTGTTTGATCTGGGTTCCACCAGATGTTTTCCTGTTGTTGTTGTTGCTTTTTTTTTTTTTGCTTTGATGTAGTTGTTATTTTCTCTCTCTTCTCCCTATTTTTTCTTCAGTTCCAGCTTCCGTATCAACGCTATTTTCTTATTTTTGCTTGTTTTTCCCAATTTTTAAATTCTTCCTTTTAAATTGTTCCCTATATTCTGCTCTCTCTCAGTCTTTCATATTAACCTTTTGTCCTCTATATTCTATTCTTTTTGCTCTTCCTTAATTTACCTGGCCTCCTCCCTCTTCTCCACCTTACAGATTCACATATATATCAACAGGTTCTGATAACCTCACAGCTTTCTTTAATTCCAAATTACACCTTTCTCCTCCTATATCCTATCCCCATGAACACAAATGTTATCTTAAAACTGTCAACATTAACCCTTTAATCCAACTATAAGACCTCCCACAGAGTCTGACCCCTATCTGATTTACCTATTATTTTTCCTACCTACCTTACACTCCTTTTCACCCACCCCCATCCCTCCTTTTCCCTTCCCCTTCCACAACAGAGACCAACTACTAATGACAATATAATATAAGCTGTAAAGGGTACTGATAAAGCATGAAAGTGTAAAGAAAGTTTAACACTCATAAGTGATGTATGGTCAGATCTGTTGATGCTGTTATAACCTTTAGTAATTTTTTCCTTACAACACTATGGCAATGCCCAATCCATTTAAATTAAATAGCTGCAGGGGTGAGCACTATCTTTGGACAAATAAAGCTACAAACACATTACTGGAAGGCAGAATATAAATAAAAGGATCTTCATATCAACTACAGTCTCTCCTTACTCTACTTAACCTCAACCCTCAGCACCAAAAACAAACAAACAAACAAAAAAACTACACACACACACACACACACACACACATACACACACACACACAGAGAGGAACATGGGAAACAAGGCAACAAAAGGTGCTCCCAAGGTGGATCTAAGGGATATTGATGGAGCAAACACCAGGCAGCAGAGCTTTACAACTGATTAAAGAAGAGGTAAAGAAACTTGTTGAGTTCAGAGGACATGACCCAAAAGTCCATGGAACTATCATCAACACTGACCAATTTGGATATGGAAGAAACAGATAAAAAAATTAGAAAAGCTGATAAAAATTTAAAATATGAGTAACAAACTCACCAAAGATATGGACTCCATGGAAAGGTGTCAGACAGAAATACTGGAAATAAAAAATTATATAAAAGTCATAAATTGCAGAAATGGCCAATGTGAAGACAGGGTCTCTGAAACCTAGGAGAAAATGGTAATTTACAACATATTACTCAGAGACGCTTCAAAAATGACAAGAGAACAAGAAAACATTACCCAACAACTGCTAAATGACACTAAGAAGACCAACCTAAGGCTAATTGGAGATAGAGAGAAACTGGAAGACAGTACACATGGACTAAAAATCTGCTTACAGAACTCACAATGGGAAACTTTCCAAGTATGAGAAAAGATTTCAACATATAGGTAAGTGAAGCTTTCAGGACATCAACTAAATGTGGTAAAAAAGAGAAGCTTCCTGTGACACCTTAGTCAAAAATCTCAGATTTCCAACTAAAAAATGAAATCTTTGAAGCTGTCAAAGAAAAGCAAAAAATCATAAATAAAGGTAAACCCACTAGGTATACAGAAGACTTCTCAACACAAATCACAAAGGCCATGACAGCCTGGAGTGAAATATTTCAAGCCCTAAAAGCAAACAATTTCCAACCCAGATTAATATACCCCGCAAAGCTTTCTTTCAAAATATATGGAGAAATATGGACATTCCATGAAACAGAGCTGGAAAGATACATGAATACAAAACCAGCACTCAAAAAAATACTTAAGAATATCCTAGACAAAGACAATGAAGGCAACAAACCCAAAAATCCAGATGGAATAAATACATCAAGCAAGGCAAAGAGATAAATGGAACAAGACAAAAAGAAAAATAAAGGGGTCATCAATAGAAAAATAGAAAAAAATACAATGACAGAAATAAATCAAAACCTTTCAATAATATCTCTCAATTATAATGGCCTCAATTCCACAAGCAAAAGACACAGATTGACAGACTAGATTTAGGAAAAAAAACAACAAAGAACAAAAACAGAATCCAACAGTTGGTTGCATTCAAGAAATTTATTTCATTCAAAAAAATACTCATGGACTTCAAATTTCATGCACCAGAATCCAGAAAACAAGCAAAGTAAGCTTCAAACGAGAAGTCTAAAGTAGGCAAAGACTTTACTAACAAAACCCAATTTCACAAGAAATATTATAAAGAATCAACAAATGGGATCACATCAAATTAAAAAGCTTCTGGACAGCAAAGGAAACCATAGGCAAAGTGAAAAAACAACTCACAGCATAGGGAAAAAAAATTTGCCACCTACTCTTCAGACAGAGGACTAATACAGTATTTAGAATATATGAAAAATGCAAAAAAAAATTAGACTGCCCCAAATTTAAAGACCCAGCCCAAAAATGGGCATCTGAAGTGAATAGACATTTCTCAGATGAAGAAGTACAAATAGCCAAGAAATACATGAAAAAAAAAGTTCAACATTACTGGTCCTTTAAGAAATGCAAGTTAGATGCCCACCAGCCTCCAACTTGGCCATGCACGTGGGCAGAGGATGCATGGGCTGATTGCGCCCTGCTCAGTCTGGCTCACTACACCCAATTTCGACCAGGAGACAGAGCCAGAGACCGAGCCAGTGAGGAACCCTGGGCATGCCCAACAGCCTCCAGCTTGGCCTCATGGGCACCTGCAACAACAGAGCCCCCCCCCCCAGCCTCTTGGGTGTACAGCTACTTGGATCCACTCTACAAAGGCACAGAGGAGCATAAAGGCCATTGTCCTGATCTGCAGAAGTGAACAACAGAGTGAGGACCTCTCTCAGGCTCCCTGATGAAAACTGAAGCCCACTGGAAAAGTGAAGAGAATCTCTGCAATATAAGCACACCAGACGACCGTACTTGGTAAGTTAGAAGGATCATCACCTCCCATTGGAACCTGGACTACCTTCAGGGGACAGGCAGCTGGAACCTGCAATAGAGCCTTGCAGAGCTCAACCCTGCAGGAGGATGGGGAGCTCAACTTGGAACTTGCAGCCAGAAATCTGCCTGAATCTCACCGGACTGTGACTGGCTTGCTATGACTCATTGACTTATATCTGCACACTGATGCCCACGATGTCTATTGCGACAGCAGAGACATACCCTGAAGGAGTCCCTTCATTTTTCTCTTTTATTTGTTATTTTCAAAATTATTAGCAGTATTTTTGCTCTTATATTTAATTGTTTTTTTCTACTCTTTTCAAATTTTTTTCTTCTTTCTTCTTCTCTCTCTCTCTCTCTTTCTCTCTCTCTCTCTCTGCCTTGCTCCCTTGCTGTCCCACATTGTTCTTCATCTCCCTTTGTGTTCTTGTTCTGCCCCTAATTTGTACTTCTTCTTGATCTTTCTTTTCTTCTCTTTCCTTCTCTTGCCTGTGCTCTCTGGCCTCACTGCTAACCTTGCTCTATCCTTTTACTTACTTATTCCTCCCGGTTGCTGTTCTGGTCCTAATTCATATTTCTTCATTTTTCTTTCTCTCACCTGTGTCCTATGGCCTCACTGCTAACCTTCCCCTATCCCTATCTAACTACCTATCTCTCCCTCCCCAACTCATTCTAACTCCTCATCCTGAAGGGTAAAGTTGCTATATTAAAGAGTTTGTTCACTATACACATATGTTGGGTTGATCCTTGCCTGATTTAATTCACACAGTTAAAGGTGATAGATTAATAACTACCACAAATTGTCATTTTCTAAGAGGTACTTGATGCTATTGTGTTGATGATTGTATCACTTGAGCTAAGGTGTTGTGATTGATCTAGTCAGTTGTCCTTCCTGGTATAATGAAAATGAGATTGCCTCAGAGCCATTAGAGACTCAAAACCTAAAGACCAGCTATATCTGGAAGACACCTCTGGGAAGCAATCATTCAATAAGTGTTCTAAATACATCAACAAAGATATTTACAATGAGTAACTTCAAAGTATCAACCAAGGAATTAATCCAAGGACAGTACCAAAAACAAAAATGAGAAGACTTTCAAGTAAGGCACAAACTCAGACTTCTACCACACAAAAGGCAAATTCTGGGGGAAACAAGGTGGAAAAGTCTGATAATCAATCACCTGGACACCCTGAACTGATAGCACAGAAAGTATCAAAACAGATGAATGAGGCTCTAGAAAAATTCAAAACAGAAATAATTTCCCAGATAATTACAGGGATGGTGAGCAGAGGGAAAGGTATGATTAGAGGCTCTAGAACAGAAACAGATAAAAAAAAAAGTAGACGAGATCAGAAACATGCTGAAAGCCATGAATGCCCAGTATAAGAAAGAAATGGAGCCAGGGATTTAGCTCGGTGGTTTTGCAGCCTGCTGCACAAGTGCAAGGACCCAAGTTCAATCCCTGGTACCAAAAAAAAAAATAAATAAATAAATACACACACACAAGAAAGAAATGGAAACCATGACTGTCCAACCTAAGAAAGAAATGGAATCCATGAAACAGATTCAAACAGATATTCAGGAGATTAAAAACTCCATTGAAAGCATGCAGAGCAGATTAAGGGAATCTGAAGATAGAACATCAGATATAGAAGACAGGATTGCAGTTAAGGACCATGAAAATAGAGATCTCTTCAAAATAGTAAGGGACCATGAGAAATCAATCCAACAGCTGATAGATGATGGAAAGAAGAATAACACAAGACTGATAGAAGTCCATGAAAAAACAGGAGAAAGCACAATTGACATAAAAAACCCTGTTCACAGAAATATAGTAGAAAATTTCCCAGACGGAGGTCGAGAAATGGACGTACAGATAAGTGAGGCATATAGAATTCCACCTAGCCATGATAAAAAAAAAACTGCACCTAGACATACAGTAGTCAAAATCCCAGAAACCCAACAGAAGAACAAAATCCTACAGGCAGTTAGAGAAAAGAAACAAATCACCTACAAAGGAAAGCCCATCAGAATCATGGCAGATTTCTCAACACAAACCCTCAAATCAAGGAGAGCCTGGAGTGAAGTAATTCAAGCTGTAAAAGAAAATAACTTCCAACCTAGACTGTTGTATCCTGCAAAATTAACTTTCAAAATCAATAGGGAAATTAGATACTTCCATGAGAAAGAACACCTGAGAAATTTCGTGAACACCAAACCAGTACTCCAAACAATTCTAAGCAATATCCTAGAAAAAGACAATGAAGGTCACAACTCCATGAGACCCAAAGAGAGGGAAGCCACCAGGCAAGGTAAGAAACTAAAGGGAAAGGGGGGAAAAGAAATAAGACCCAACAACAGTAAAACATCATGACAAGGATGAGTCAATATCTATCAATTATAACTCTCAATGTTAATGGTCTCAATTCACCAATCAAAAGAAATAGACTGACAGAATGGATTAAGAAGCAAAATCCAACAATATCCTGTATACAAGAAACACACCTAACTCAAAAGAAATTCATAGACTGAAAGTAAAAGGACGGAAAACAGTTCTCCACACCACAGGAACCCAGAAAAAAGCAGGGATAACAATCTTATTTGCAGACAAAGTAGATTTCAAACCAAAACTAATTAAGAGAGACAAAGATGGTCATTACATCCTTGTGAAGGGAACAGTCCAAGAGGAAGAGATGACAATCCTAAATATATATGCACCAAATACGAATACCCCCAACTATACAAAACAAACATTAATGGACATGAAAAATCAAATAAGCAATAATACAATTGTAATGGGGGACATCAATACCCCACTATCACAAATAGGCAGATCATCTAGACAAAAAATTAACAGCAAAATTTTAGAACTGAACCAAGCTATTGAACAAAGGGACATAATAGATGCCTACAGTGTTCCACCCCACAAAATCACAATACACATTATTTTCAGCTGCACATGGGTCATTCTCCAAAATAGACCAAATGCTACCTTATAGGACATGTCTAAATAAATGTAAAAGAATTGAAGCTACCCCCTGTATATTATCAGACCATAGTGCAATAAAATTGGAGATCAATAACATAAACCGCAAAACTTCCACAAACACATGGAAATTGAATAATACCCTCCTGAACAACCAATGGGTCACAGAGGAACTTTAAAAAGAAATTAGACAGTTTCTAAAAGTAAATGATAATGCCAGTACAACATACAGGAATCTATGAGACATAATGGCAGCAGTTCTACTTGGGAAATTCATAGCAGTGAATGCCCATATTAGGAAAATAGAGAGAACTCAGATAAATAGCCTAATGCAGAACCTCAAGCTCCTAGAAAAAGAAGAGCATAACAAACCCAAAGGTCATACCAGAAAGGAAATTATAAATATCAGAGCAGAAATCAATGCAATGGAGACTGAGATAAAAATACAAAAAAATTAATGAATCAAAAAGTTGGTTTTTTGAAAGAATAAATAAAATCAATAAACCTTTAGCCAACTTTATCAAAAAAAAAGGAAAGAAAAGGCTCAAATCCATGCAATTAAGAATGAAAAAGGTGAAGTCACAACAGACCCAGCAGAAATCCAGAGGATCATCAATACCTACTTTAAGAACCTGTACTCTAATAAAATAGAAAACACAGAAGAAATGGACAGATTCCTAGATACATATAAATTGCCAAAGTTAAATGAAGAAGATATAGAAATTCTAAAAATCCCAATTAGAATGATTGAAATTGAAAATGTAATAAAAAATTTACCAACAAAGAAAAGCTCAGGTCCTGATGGCTTCACTGCTGAATTCTACAAGACATATAATGAAGAATTATCGCCACTACTCTTTAAACTCATCAAGGAAATTGAAAAGGAAGCAGGGCTTCCAAATTCATTCCTGGAAGCAAGTATTACTTTGATTCGAAAACCAGGGAAAGACACAACTCAAAAAGAGAAATACAGACCAATCTCCCTAATGAACATAGATGCAAAAATCCTAAACAAGGTACTGGCAAACAGAATACAGATGGTCATCAGGAAGATCATACACCCTGACCAAGTCGGATTTATCCCAGGGATGCAGGGATGGTGCAACATTCATAAATCAATAAATGTAATACACTATATTAACAGAGCCAAGGACAAAAACCATATGATCATCTCAATAGATGCAGAAAAGGCATTTGACAAAATCCAACACCCATTCATGATAAAAAAAAAAAAAAACTCTACAGAAAATTGCAATAGAAGGTCTTATCTCAACTTGATTAAAGGTATTTATGAAAACCCAACAGCCAATATCATACTAAATGGTCAAAAACTGAAAACATTCATATAAAATCAGGACCAAGACAAGGATGCCCACTATCACCACTCCTGTTCAATATAGTTCTGGAAACGTTAGCCCCAGCAATTAGAAAAGAAAAAGAAATAAAAGGAATAAAGATAGGAAAGGAAGAATTTAAACTGTCATTATTTGCTGATGATATGATATTTTACACAGAAGACCCAAAAAACTCAACCAAAATACTTCTAGACCTCATTGACAGATTCAGTAGAGTAGCTGGATATAAGGTCAACAATCAAAAAACAATAGCCTTTTTATAAACAAAGAGCAGACTCATTGAGAGAGAAATTAGGGAAATAATTCCTTTTCCAATAGCATCCAAAAAATGAAATATCTAGGAATCAATCTAACAAAGGAAGCAAAAGACCTCTACACTGAAAACTACAGCACTCTGAAAAAGGAGATCCAGGAGGATATAAGAAAATGGAAAAACATCCCTTGTTCCTGGGTAGGAAGAACCAATATAGTGAAAATGGCAATACTTCCAAGAGTACTATATAGATTTAATTCAATGCCAATTGAAATTCTAACAATTTACTTCACAGAACTAGAGAAAACAATCCAAAAATTCATTTGGAACCAGAAGAGACCTAGAATAGCAAAAGCAATTCTAGGCAACAGAGACATGGCTGGGGGTATCACAATCCCCAACTTGAAACTATCTGACAAAGCTACTGTGATAAAAACAACATGGTACTGGCAAAGAAACAGACCCGAGGATCAGTGGAATAGATTAGAAGATACAGAAACAACTCCAGACATACTCAGCCACCTCATCTTTTACAAAGGAGCCAACCACCGTCACTGGAGGAAAGATAGCCTATTTAATAAATGGTGTTGGAAAAACTGGATTTCAACCCGCCAAAGATTGAAACTAGACCCATACCTATCACCCTGCACTAAACTAAGATCAAAGTGGATTAAAGATCTAAATATTAAGACAGAAACATTAATCTTGCTAGAAGATAAGATAGGGAGAACTCTTGAAGACATTGGCATAGGAAAAGACTTCATGAACAAAACCTCAGCAGCATGGCAACTAGCACAAAGAATCAATATCTGGGATCTCATCTTATTAAAAAGCTTTTGCACTACAAGAGAAACCCAACAGAGCTAAGAGACAAACTACAATGTGGGAAAAAAAATTTAGCAGCTGTACTTCAGACAAAGGTCTACTATCTAGAATATATAAAGAACTGAAAAAAACCAGTCCCCCCAAATTCAAAGACCCAATTCAAAAATGGGCATCTGAAATGAACAGACATTTCTCAGGCAAAGAATTAAAAGCAGCAAATAAATATATGAAACAATGTTAAACATCCCTGGCCATTCAAGACATGCAGATGAAAACAACACTGAGATTCCACTTCTCCCCACAAAGAACGGCTGCTATCAAGAAATCAACCAATAACAAATGCTGGCAGGGATGTGGAGAGAAAGGAACCTTTCTCCATTGTTGATGGGAGTGCAGACTGGTGCAACTACTGTGGAAATCAGTATGGAAATACCTCAAAGAACTAGGACTAGAGGTCCCATTTGACCCAGCTATTCCCCTGTTGGATATCTTCCCCAAAGAATTAAAAGAATCATACCACAGCGATATATGTGCACCAATGTTTATAGCGGCACAGTTTGTAATATCTAAATCTTGGAAACAGCCCAAGTGCCCATCACCTGGAAACTGGATAAAGAAGATGTGGGTTTTTTTTTTTATAAAATGGAGTACTACTTGACAATAAAGAATGAGAAACTAGAGACATTTATATCTAAATGGATGCACATTGAGGCCATACTCTAAAGTGAAATAAATAGGCCACACATGTGTAAATACCGAATAGTTTCTCTAGTGTGATAAACTAAACATGTAAATAAGGATTAAAGAGGTTAAAATGAATAATTGATAATTTGAAATAGGAAAAGGTCCAAAGGTGTAGTATTGGTGGAAGGGAAGGGGAAAGGGAAGAAGGGAAAGGAAAAATTATGAGAAAAGAAAAATAAGTCGCGTGGAACATGCCGAATCAGCCCGCTGCAGACAAGCAGGTCTGTGCACGCCCTACCAAGGTCCTGAGTCGGGCGGAAGATGCCTAATCACCCTGCTGTAGACAGGCAGGTCTGCCCATGCCCTACCAAGGTCCTGAGTTGCATAGAACATGTCGAATCAGCCCACTGCACACAGGAAGGTCTGTGCACACCCTACGGAGGTTCTGAGTCGTGTGGAAGACACCGAATCACCCCGCTGCAGACAGGCAGCCACCTGATTGCACACTACAAAGACGCAGAGAACACCAGACCACCAGACTAAGGTACTGAGTCCCACTGTTCCCAGCTCAGATGTAGGGATTTCTGAGCCGTCGTCCCACTGCTCCCAGTCCAGAGGACAGGGCTTGCCAGTCACCAGCCCTCCCGCTGCTCCCAGCCCAGAAGAAAGGGCTTTTGGACCACCTTCGGTCCCACTGCTCCTGGCCCAGAGGAAGGGGCTTCGGAGCCACCATCCCACTGCTCCTGGTCCAGAGGAAGGGGTTTCCCAGCCACCATTCCTCTGGCTGCACCCAGCCCACAGGAAAGGGCTTTGGGGTCACCATCCCTACCATTGCTCCCGGCCCCTGTTCCACCTCACCCACCTCAGAGGAAGTAATCGGTGCAGGCGCTAACAGCCCCCTGCACCAGTGAAAATGAGAAAACATGTAAATAAGTCTCAAAACCAGACTTCCAGATCACCTACAGCAACCCCAAAGGGAAATGAGATGGAACACTCTCATACTCAACCACCTGGACCCACTGAACTGGCAAAAAAAGGGGATCTGGAAAAAATGAAATCAGAAATAATTTCTCAGGTAACAGGAGAAATTGTGCCCTTAGTGCAAGACATGATTAAAAAATCTAGAGAGGATCTCAGGAACATGATGGAATCCCAACATAAGAAACAAATGGAATCCATAAAACAGATGCAAATAGATTTCCAGGACATGAAAAACTCCATCGAAAGTCTACACAGCAGAATGAGCCAATGTGAGGACAGAATTTCACATATAGAAGATAAGATTGCAATTAGTGACCAGGAAAAGAAAAATGGCTTCAAAATTATAAGGGAACATGAGAAATCAATCCAGCAGCTGCTAGATGATGCAAAAAAGAATAACATAAGACTGATTGGGATCAATGAAGAAACAGGAGAGAGTGGAGATGACATAAAAAACCTCTTCACAGAAATAATGGCAGAAAACTTCACAAGCAGGGGAAAAGAGCCTGACATACAGATAAGTGAGGCATATAGGACTCCAAATAGCCTTGATCAAAAAAATCTACACATAGGCATATAATTGTTAAGATTCCAGAAACTCAACAGAAGAACAAAGTTCTCCAAGCAGTCAGAGAAAAGAAACAAATCACATACAAAGGAAAGCCCATCAGAATCACAGCAGACTTCTCAACACAAACCATCAAGGCAAGAAGAGCTTGGAGTGACATAGTCCAAGCCCGAAAAGAAAACAGCCTCCAACCCAGATTGATGTACCCTGCAAAACTATCTTTCAAAATGGATGGAGAAATAAGATACTTTCATGACAAAGAGCACCTTAGGAACTTTGTGAATACCAAACTAGCACTCCAAAGAATTTTACACAATATCCGAGGAACAGACATTGAGGATCACAATCCCAGGAAGCAAAGCAGAATGAACCCATCTGGCATGACAAGAAATTAAATGGAAAGGGGGAGAACCCAACAAAAACAAAAAGTCATGGCAATGACAAGTCAATACGTTTCAGTTATAACCATCAATGTGAATGGTCTCAACTCACCAATCAAAAGAAATAGACTGGCAGAATGGGTCAAGAAGCAAAATCCAACAATATGCTGCATACAAGAAACACACTTCATTCAAAAGGAAACTCATAGACTGAAAGTTAAAGGGTGGAAAACAATATTCCATGTGACAGGAACCCAAAAAAAAGCAGGAGTAGCTATCCTCTTTGCAGATCAAGTAGATTTCAAACCAACACTGATGAAGAGAGATGAAAAAGGACACTGCATCCTTGTTAAGGGAACAATCCAAGAGGAAGAGATAACAATCATAAATATCTATGCACCAAACACTAGTGCACCCAACTATATAAAACAAGTACTAACGGACAAGAAAAGTCATATATGCACTAATACAATTGTAGTGGGGGACCTCAACACCCCACTGTCACAAATAGATAGATCAACTAGACAAAAAATAAGTAAGGAAATACTAGAACTCAATCGAATTCTTGAACAAATGAACTTCACAGATGTTTACAGAGTCTTCCACCCCACAAATTCAGAATACACATTCTTCTCAGCTGCACATGGCTCATTCTCCAAAATAGACCACATACTCACACATAGAACATGTTTAAGTAAGTGCAAAGGAATTGAAGTTATCCCCTGTATATTATCAGACCATAGTGCAATGAAATTGGAGATCCATAGCAAAAGAAACTCAAAAAATTTCATAAACATGTGGAAATTGAACAACACACTTCTGAATAACCAATGGGTCACAGAGGAAATTAAAGAAGAAATCAGACAGTTCCTTCAATTAAATGATAATGACAATACAACATATTGGAATCTATGGGACACAATGAAAGCTGTCTTATGAAGGAAATTCATGGCAGTGAATACACATATTAGGAAAGCAGAATGAGCCCAATTAAACAATCTGATGCTGAACCTCAAGCTTCTAGAAGAAGAAGAGCAGGACAACCTCAAAGCTCATACAAGGGAGGAAATTAGAAAGATCAGAGGAGAAATCAATGCAATGGAGACTAAGAGAATGATACAAAAGATCAATGAAGCCAAGAGCTGGTTCTTCAAAAGAATCAACAAAATTGACAAACCTTTAGCCAACCTTGTCAGAAAAAGGAAAGAAAAGGCCCAAATCCATGCGATTAGGAATGAAAAGGCTGAAATTACAACAGACCCAGCAGAAATCCAGAGGATCATCAATACCTACTTCCAGAACCTATACCCCAATAAGATGGACAACACAGAAGAAATGGACAGATTCCTAGATACATATGAATTACCAAAGTTATACAAAGAAGACCTAAAAATTCTGAACAACCCAATATCAACCAATGAAATTTAAAATGTAATTAAAAACTCATCAACTAAGAAAAGCCCAGGCCCTGATGGCTTCACTGCTGAATTCTACAAGACATTTAGAGAGGAACTGCTGCCACTACTGTTTAAACTCTTCAGTGAAATTGAAAGGGAAGCAATACTCCCAAATTCATTCCTGGAAGCAAGCATCACCTTGATCCCCAAAGCAAGAAAGACCCAACTGAAAAGGAGAACTATAGGCCAATCTCACTAATGAACATAGATGCAAAAATCCTTAATAAGATAATGGCAGAATGCAGAAGATCATCAAGAAGATCATACACCCTAATCAAGTGGGATTCATCCCAGGGATGCAGGGATGGTTCAATATACGAAAATCAATTAATGTAATACACTATATCAATAGAGCCAAGGACAAAAACCATATGATTATCTCCATAGATGCACAAAAAGCATTTGACAAAATCCAACATGCATTTATGATAAAAACCCTACAAAAAATTGGAATAGATGGTCTCTACCTCAAACTGATGGAAGCTATCTATGAAAAACCAATAGCCAATATCATACTAAAAGGTCCAAAACTGAAATCCTTCACACTCAAATCAGGAACAAGACAAGGATGTCCACTATCACCACTCTTGTTCAATATAGTTCTGGAAACATTAGCCACGGCAATTAGACAAGAGAAAGAAATAAAAGGAATAAAGATAGCTAATGAAGAAGTCAAATTGTCATTATTTGCACATGACATGATACTCTATATAGAAGACCCCAAGAACTCCACCAAAAGTCTTCTAGACTTAATAACCAAATTCAGTCAAGTAACTGGTTACAAGGTCAACACACAAAAATCAATAGCTTTCCTCTACACCAACGACAGACTCACTGAGAGAGAAATGGGGCAAATAATTCCTTTCACAATAGCATCCCAAAAACTGAAATACCTAGGAATCATCCTAATGAAAGAAATCAAAGACCTCTTCTCTGAAAACTATGGCACTCTGAAAAGAGAGATTGAAGATGATATCAGAAAATGGACAGACATCCCCTGCTCCTGGGTAGGAAGGATTAATAGAGTGAAAATGGCCATACTTCCAAAACTGCTATATAGATTTAATGCAATTCCAATTGAGATCCCAGCAGCATACTTCATAGATCTTGAGAAAACAATCCAAAAATTCATTTGGAGCAAGAAGAGACCCAGAATAGCAAAAGCAATTCTAGGTAACAGAGACATGGCAGGGGGTATCACAATCCCCAACCTGCAACTCTACTACAAAGCTACTGTGATAAAAACAGCATGGTACTGGTAAAGAAACAGACCTGAGGGCCAGTGGAACAGATTAGAAGATGCAGAAACGATGCCAGACACACTCAGCCATCTCATCTTCCACAAAGGAGCCAAACACCCTCACTGGAGGAAAGATAGCCTCTTTAACAAATGGTGCTGGAAAAATTGGGCTTCAACTTGCCAAAGATTCAAACTAGACCTATATCTCTCACCATGCACTAAACTAAAATCAAATGGTTTAAAGGTCTAAATATTAAAATAGAAACTCTGAACCAGTTGGAACAGAGGTTAGGTAGAACCCTTGAAGACATTGGTGTAGGAAAAGATTTTATGAACAAAACCTCAGTTGCCCGTGAACTAGCACAAACAATCAACAAGTGGGATCTCTTCTTATTAAAAGGCTTCTGCACAGCAAGAGAAATGACCAGCAGTGTGAAGAGACAACCCACAATGTGGGAAAAAATCTTCACCTGCTCTTCTTCAGACAAAGGTCTACTATCTTGAATCTATAAAGAACTTAAAAAGATCAGACCTCCCAAATTTAAAGACCCAATTGAAAAATGGGCATCTGAAATGAACAGACATTTCTCACACAAAGAAATAGAAATAGCAAATAAATACATGAAAAAATGCTCAACATCACTGGTCATTTGAGAGATGCAAATGAAAACAATGCTGAGATTCCACTTACTCCAGAAAGAATGGCTGCTATCATGAAATCAACCAATAACAAATGCTGGTGGGGCTGTGGGGAAAGAGGAACCCTGCTCCACTGCTGGTGGGAGTGTAGACTGGTGCAACCACTGTGGAAATCAGTATGGAGATACCTCAAAGAACTAGGACTGGAAGTCTCATTTGACCCCCCTATTCCACTGCTGGGGTTCTTCCCCAAAGAATTAAAAGAATCATACCACAGTGATATATGTGCACCCATGTTCATAGCAGCACAGTTTGTAATAGCTAAAACTTGGAAACAGCCCAAATGCCCATCAACTGGAGAATGGATAAAGAAAATGTGGGGGGTTTGTATAAAATGGAGTACTACTCAGCCATAAAAAATGAGAAATTAGAGACATTTATAGCTAAGTGGATGCACATTGAGGCCATACTCTTAAGTGAAATAAATAGGACACACATGTGTCAATACTGAATAGTTTCTCTGGTGTGAGAAACTGAAAGTGTAAATAAGGACTAAATGTATAATAGGTAATGTGAAATAGGAAGAAAAGGGCCAAAGGGGAAGGAAGTGGGAGGGCTAGGGGAAAGGATAGAAGGGAATGGGATTAATATGAGAAAATGGAAAAATACGAACAAAATCTTTGTAAATAAAGAGGACTGGAGGGGTTGAAGGGAGGGCTGGGCAAGGGTGGAAAATAAGAACCAAGAGAGACTATGTAAAGGTGCAAATTTCCAATGATGAATGTCATTATATTGCATACCTAAAATGTACCAATGATTAGAATGAATAATCGAAAATGTAAAATAGGAAGAAAAGGTCCAAAGGGGTAGGGGTAGTGGGAGGGGCAGGGGAAACGAAAGAAGGGAAAGGAAAAAATGATGTGAAATGGAAAAAATGGAAATAAAATCTTTGTAAATAGGGAAGAGTGGAGGGCATGAAGGGAGGGCTAGGAATAGGGAAAAAATAAGAATCAAGATGCATTATGTAAAGGTACAATTCCCAATGAGAAATGTAATTGTGTTGTATACTTACAATGTACCAATAAAAGAATTTAATACAGAAAAAAAAAGAAAAGAAAAATAACGGAAATGAAATCTATGTAAATAAGGAAGGGTGGTGGGGGTGAAGGGGGCAAAGGAAATGGGGGAAAAATAAGAACAAAGATACATCATGTTCAGGTACAAGCACCCAATGATAAATGTAAACGTATTGTATACCTAAAATGTACCAATAAAAGAATTTTTTAAAAAGAAATGCAAGTTAAAACAACATTGAAATTCCTTCTCACTCCAGAAATGTAGCTATCAGTAAAAAATCAACCAATAACAAATGCATGTGAGGCTATGAGGAAAAAGGAATCTTTCTCCATTGTTGGTGGGAGTGTAAATTGGTAGAGCCAGTATGAAAATCACTATCGAGATTCCTCAAAAAACTGAAACTAGAGGTTCCATTTGATCCAGATATTCTCCTTCTAGATATCTTCCCAAAAGAGTTAAAGTCATTATACCACAGTGATACATTCATACCCATGTTTATACCAGCACAATTTATAGTAGCTAAATCTTGGAAATAGGTCATATGTCCACCAATAGATAAATGAATAAAGGAAATGTGGTATTTGTATACAATGAAGTACTACTCTGCCATATAGAAGGATAAACTTGAGAAATTTTTAGATAGGTGGATGTATCTAGAGACCATAATCCTAAGTGAAATAAATCAGGCTCACAAGTTTAAAAATCTTGCTTCTCTGGTGTGAAAAACCCAAAGTGTAAATAAGGAGCAAAATGGAGGAGAGATATTAGGAAGCATTTGATTAAATGGGAAGGAGAATAAGGTATGAGGGTGAGGGAAAGGAAAGAAGGGAAAAGAGATTTTTAAAAAGAAGAGAATTGGGCTGGGCATGGTGGTGCATGCAAAGGAGTTTGAGGCCAGCTTGGGCTCCATAGTGAGTTCAAGGCTGGCCTAAACTATGCACTATAGAGTGACACCTTGTATCAGAGAGAAGGGGAGGGGGAGAGAGAATTGAAGCAAAAATGGAAACAGAGCTTTTTTAAATAGGGAGGAGAAGAATTAAAGGAAGGAGAAGGGAGAGGAATGGGAAAAAATTAAGATATATTATGTACAAGTCCACATTGTTCATGATGAATGTAATCACTATGTAAGGCAAACATGTACCAATAAAAAATAAGTTAATTTTAAAAAAAGAAAAGAAAGTCAATATGTACTAGCTAAGGGAACAATCCAACAGGAAGACATAACACTTGTAAATATGTAAGCACTGAATACTGGGGCACCTGGCTTCATAAAATAAATAGTGCTAGACATAAAATATCAAATAAACACCAACACAATCATAGTGGGTAACCTCAATGCCTCATTTTCACAAAGAGACAGATCAACCAAATTAAAAAACCAAATATCAGAGCTGAACTACACTGTTGTACAAATAGACTTAATAGATATCTACAGAGTGTTCTACCCTACTACAACAGAATACACATTTTTCTCAGCAGCACACAAGACTTTCTCTAAAGCACAGCATGTAATGGTTCACCAATTGTGCTTAAATAAATGCAAACAGTCAAAGTCACTTCATGTTTACTAAGGGACCATTGTGCATTGAGACTAAAAAATCAATCACAAAAGAAACCAAAGAAAATTTATAAACACCCGGAAATTTAACACAATCCTGAACACTGAATGGGTCACCAAAGAAATAAAAAAAAAAAGTTAAACAATCTCTGGAATAAAATCACAGTGCCAGGAGAAAATCCTAGACACAAAGCAGTCAAAAGAAGGAAGTTTATTGCATCCAATGCTCACATTAGCAAAACAGAGCAAAGTCAAATAAATAATCTAATAATGTATACCAATAAGGAACACACTGAGAAAGAAATTAGGAAAGTAATACCATTCTCAATAGTATCAAGAAAAATTAAATACTTAGGAATTAACTAAGAAATTGAAAGACTTCTACAATGAAAGCCATAGTACTCTGAAAAAGTAGATTGAACAGGACATCAGAAAATGTAAAAATATCCCCTATTCCTAGATACACAGAAAAAATATTGTCAAAATGGCCATACTTCCAAAGCTGATATGATTTAATACAATCCCAATCAAAGTACCAATAGCATTTCTCACAGACCTAGAGAAAACAATTCTAAAATTCATATTGAACCAGAAGAGACCAATAATAGCAAAAGCAATCTTGGGCAACAATAGCTGACTTCAAGTTATACTATAAAACTACAATGATAAAATGGCATAATATTGGCACAAAAATAGACATGAAGATTAATGGAACAGAACCGAGGATTTGGAAGCCACATCAGACCATTCAGCTATTTGATCTTTGACAAAGAAGCCAAAAGCATATGTTAGATGAAAGACAGCCTCTTTAGCAAATAGTGTTAGAAAAACTGGCTACCCATATGCAAAAGATTAATGATAGCTTCATATCTCTCACCATGTACTAAACTAAAAATGTATTAAATATCTAAATAATAAAACAGAAACACTTAATCTGCGCCAAGATAAAATAGGCAAATCTCTTGAAATCATAATATAGGAAAAGACTTTCTGAACAGAAGTCCTATTGCACATGAAATAACAGTAAGAATCAAAAAATGGGATTATATCAAATTAAAACGCCTCTGTGCAGCAAAGGAAACAACCAACAGAGTGGAAAGGCAACCTATAGTATGAGAAAGAAATTTTTTCAGCTACATCTCAGACAGAGGAGTAATTTCTAGAATATATAAAGATCTCAGAAAACATTAGACCTCCCCAAATAAAAGACTCAATCAAAAAATGGGCAACTTAAGTGACAAATACTTCTCAAAAGAAGAAATACAAATGGCCAATAAATACTTGAAAAAATGTTCAACTTCATTGGACACTGGAGAAATGCAAATTAAAACCATTCTGAGATTTCTTCTCATTTCAGAGAATGCCAACCATTAAAATCAAATAATAAGAAGTACATGTGTGGCTGTGGAGAAAAGGGAACACTTCCACTTTGTTATTGGGAATGTAAACTAGTACAACCACTATGTAAGTTAGTATGGAAATTTCTCAAAAAACTAAAAATAGAAATTTCATTTGACCTAGCTATTCCTCTTCTAGGTATTTTCCCAAAAGAGTTAAAGATATCATTTTACACTGATGCATGCACACCAATGATTATAGTAGCACAATTTATAATAAATAAGTCTTGGAAGTAGCCTCTATGTCCATCCACAGATGAATGGATAAAGAAAATGTGATACGTGATATGTGATATGTAACAGCATATTAGTCAGCTATAAAGAAGGACAAATTTGTGGCATTTCTAGGAAACTGGTTGCAACTTGAAGACATCATGTTAAGTGAAATAAATCAGATATATAAGCTTAAATACCACGTGGTTTGTCTCCTTTGAGTAATCCAAAGTACAAATAAAGTAAAGAGCAAAATAAAAGAGTAATAAAAAGAAATGGAGCTAGATATTACCCAAATGGAAGGGGACCAAGAAACTGAGATTTGGAGGAGAGGGGAATGGGATGTAAAAAGATTTAAGATGAGTCATGTACATGTACCAACTAACTACAATGAATGTAATCATTATACGTCACAAACATGAACTAATAAAAAAATAATAATGAAAATGGGGAAAGGTGCCTAGAGAAGGGGGAGGGAGCAGTTTGTGTGTGGGAGAGGGGAATAAAAAGAATCAAGATATGTTAAGTACATGTACCTACTCCCTAAAATGAATGCAAATATCAGGTATAGCAAACATGTACTTTTTAAAATAAATTTAAAAATAAAATTCATTGTTCTTTGTTGAAACACTAACACAGGCTTCCAAGCTACTATCTTGAGTTCCTTTTCTCCCATGACTTGTGCTTTGCACAAATTAATAAACTTGTTTGTTTTTTCTTGTCAACCCGTCTTTTGTCAATTTTGCCTTTTCCAACTACAACAAGATAATTGAAGACAAACTGTATTTTCTCCTCTTCAGACAGACATTAACAACAGCGAGGTCCTGTGATAATGGATTTTATGTGTCAGCTTGTCTAGGCCATGATGCCCAGCTGTTTGATCAAACAACAGTCTAGACATGGCTGTGAAGGTTTTATTTAGATGTGGTTAACATTTAAATCAGTGAGAGCGAAGCAGTTTACCCTGCCAAACGTGGGTGGGTCTCATCCAGACAGATGAAAGTCTTAAGAAAAAACACCGAAGTCCTCCCCAGAAGGAAAAAAATTCTATCTTTCGTCTGTCTTCAAATTCAAATCTGCAACATCAACTCCTTCTGGAATTTCCAGATGGGCAGCCTGTCCTGCAGATTTAGGACTTGCCAGCCCCCTACTGTTGCGTAAGTCAATTCTGTAAAATTACTCTCTGTCTTTGTCTCTCTCCCTGCCTCCTTCCTCTTCCTCTTCCTCCTCCTCCTCTTCTTCTCTCTCTCCTCCTCCTCCTCCCATCTCTTTCTCCCTTTCTCTCTCTCTCTCTCTCTCTCTCTCTCTCTCTCTCTCTCTCTCTCTCTCTCTCTCTCTCTCCTATTGGTTCTCTCTCTCTCTGGAGGACCCCACTAACAGACCCCAAGTCCCCTGAACAGTTCCCAGTTGGAAAGGGAAGAGGTTGACTTTTCCATCTTGCATTTTCTTTTCTTCTTTTTCCTTGCTTTGATTCTATCTCCTTCACTGGAGACTTTCTTCAATCATTAAAAATCCTTGACTATCCTTGACAGCTCATAATCATGGAAGTCAACTATAGATATGATTACCACATGATGGGCTTTATTGTAGGGTTTGGGGGCTAGATTTGGGCTTTTCATAGGGGAACTTCTATTTGTAAATTGCCTGGAGTGAAGGGACTTTAAGAAGGAAGAACATTTCCAAGAATTTACAGACATTAATTTCTAGATACAAAGGTCTACTATGTGCCTCACTCATGAATTTAAAAAAAGCAAAAAGACTGAAATGGACAGTTACAGAACTGAGAATCTAGACAAGAGTCTTGTACATGGCTCCTCTGCAAAGATTTCTAGAACAGATGCCTAGAAATAGAACAGCTGTTGTCTGCTGATATTCACATCTTCAATTTAATTTGTTGCCAAATAACTCTACCAAGTGTACCAGTGAACAATAGTGAATGGTGTTATCAGACTTAATGTTTTAATTTGCATTTCTCTGTTTATTAGAGAGGTGGGGAATATTTGCACATGTTTATTATTCAGATTTATTACTCTATGAACTGCCTATAAATGTTCTTTGTCCATTTTTCTTATTTATTGACTAGTCCTTACATATTATGGATACTAATCTTTTGCTTATGTTGTGAAACTTTTGTTTCCAGTTTGTGACTTTCCTTTTCACTTTGTGTTTTATAAACTGTCAATTTTCTTCTATGAGTTTCAAATGTTTTATTGAAAGAATTAGTATCTCTAGATTATACATTTTTTTGTGTGTCATCACATGAGGTGGGGATGCAGTTTCCTTCCCGTATGGACATGTTCCATCCATTGAGTACCCAATTCACTTTTCATTGACTTCTAAGGACAAACTTGTCTTGTACTAAGCCTTTCTATGTATCTAGGTATATTCTGGGCCTCATTTCACATCATCTCATTTGTCTCTTGTCCGCCCTTGGGACCATACATGCTCACTTAATTACTATGGTCTCCAGTTAGTCTATCTAGAAAGATTTATTTTTCTTTATAGTCTTTCAATCACACAGTTGCTTAGAATTTTTTAAAATATGAAATTTAAAATTACTCAACCAAGTTATGTAAAAAAACAGCTGTTAGTCATTTGATTTAGATTGTGCTAAATTTGTACATTAGCTTGGGGAATATACTCTTTTAAAATTCTTTTTCAAGTTATTTAATTTCCTTTTAATAATTTTTAATGTTTTGTGCATCATTGCTAGAATTATTTCTAGATACTTAATAGTTTTTGCTGATGTTATCAATAGTATCTTTTTAAAACTACATTTTCTATTTCAAATTGTTGGCCTGTGAGAACGTTGATGGTTTTTGTGTATTGACTTCACATACAAATTTGCTAAATTCTCTCAATACTACTCTTATCTGAATTGTAGACACTTTCAGATATTCTAGGTAGACAAGTATACACTCTGTGAATGATAGCTTCTTTGTTTTGTCCTTCCATATCTCATTCTGTTACTGCGACAAGATACCTGACAAAAACAACTTCAAGAAGGAAGAGTTTATTTTTGTCACAGTTTCAGAGATCACTTGACCTGCTTCTGGGTCCATCATGAGGCAGAACATCATGGTGGGCAGCACATGATGATGCAAACTTGCTCACCTCATGGCAGGTAGAAGGCACCAAGAGAGTAGTGGTGGTGGCTGGTGGCCATACTCCTTCCTCTGCTATTGTTCCATCCAGGTCTGCAGCCAATTGGATGATGCTACCCACATTAGAAGCCAGAAATTCTCCCTCAGTTTCCTGTTCCACCTGCCAATTATTTGTGGATACCCTCATGGGCACACTCAGAATAATTTTCTAGGTGTTTCTCAACCCAATCAAGTTAATGAGATTAACCATCACATCTGCCCCTCCACCCCTCTGCAATTTTCTTGTTTCTCCTCTTCTTTCTTTCCTTCTCTCTTTAGGGTAGGAATAGGGTAGAATCTTAGTGCAATGTGGGATTAAAGTATTGATAGCAGCAGGAAATCTTGGTTTTTTTCTGAAAGCAAGTACTTCCAACGTTTTACCCTTCTGTTGGAGTTTGCAAGAATGAAATTTCTAAACTCTGAACCAAAATAAACTTAATTTCCTTAAGTTGTGGGGTTTGGGTATTTTGTTCCAGTGATAAGGAAAGTAGCTAAGACATATTTTGGTATCAGAGAAGTAAGATTGTTGCCATGACTACCTGAAGATGTGGTTTAGAAACCTTTGGAACTGTTTCAATGGAGGAATTTCAAAACGTTTGAAGATACTATCTAGAGATGTCCTAGAATGCTGTAAGCCAAGCTTGATGTGAGATTTTGGTCAGAACTCAGAAGACCAGAATGCTGATAAAAATGCAGATGGTAAAGACCAGGCTTAGGAAGTTTCAGGTGGGAACAAGGACTCCATTGTCAAATTAGCTAGAGGCTATGTGTATTATGCTCTTCCAAAAAATTTGTCTACATTTGCTCATATCCTGAGACTTTGGTGGAGGACTAATTAAACTTGTGGAAAAATTTCAAGGAAGCACAACATTTAGGCTGTAGCATGGAAACTGCTTGTTGCTTTTAGCAAAATTTACATTAAGAAATAGGAACAAAATCCTCACTTAAAAAGTTTACAGTTTTGTCAGAAAGAAAGCGGCCATGAGGTTGGAGCAAAGGAGAGCTTGATTTCGAAAAAGATTAACATTGAAAAGAACCCAAGTTTTACAGCAAAGCAATAGATTGTCTTCAAGCCATTAAAGGAATCAGCAAGACCTCACCCTTTATCAGGCTCATTGCTCCAAAACAAAAGACTTTTCTTTGAGAAGAGAGCCCCAGAAAGGCCAGTTAGGAAATTTGCTTTCTGGGATTTGTTTCACACGACTCAGGTATCTAGCCACTCAGGGGACACTCAACCATGATCCAAAGGAGCCAAGTTACTGCTGAAATTGGTGACAGACATTGATGTCCTCCATGTGGTGCTGGTTTTACAGGCCAGCAGAATTCAAGAGTTGTGAGGCCAGGGAGGATACACCAAAATATTTGAAGAAAGACTGGGAGGCTAGGCAATGTTCCTCTGAAAGGGCAATGTATGAAGCTGTAACAGTGAAACTAAAGTGCACTGGAGACCCTAGGAATATGGAACACCCACTGAGAAAAGCTGCAGGCAGTGAGTGGAACCATACCAAGAGAGAGCCCATGATAGTTGCAACTGGCAGTACTGTAAGACATGACTGCCCAAGGCTTTTGCTTTTCACATCTCATTGCCACAACTTGTCCTGGGTTCAGGATACAGAGCTATAGAATTTAATGTCTGCCCTGGTGGATTTTGGTCTTGCTTTGGTCTCATTCCTTTTTACTCTATTGATCCATTTTTGAGTGGGGATGTCTACCTTTGCTATTTTGCATGGAAAATGTTTAAACTTTCTTTTTGATTTTTGCATGGTCTCACAGCTGAGTTTGCTTTGAGTCTCAGAGGCAACTTTAGACTTGGACTTTTTGTCAATGCTGGAACTGTTAAGGCTTTAGAGATGGACTGAGTACATTTTGTATAAAGAGATGTGCATGAGTCTTTGAGGGCTAGGGCATAATTTTATGGTTTAGATTAAGAATGTCCTCCAAGAGCCTTGCATGCTCAGAGCAAGGGCTTGTAAAATGTGACTGGATTATGGGGTGCCACAACAGACTTGCTGTTAAGAGATATAGCCTGATTAGAGATGCGTTTTTGAGGGTGCAACCTAAATGGGTATATGTTCTTCCCTAATATCACTTTAAAGGTTAAATCCTCAATGTTATAATTTCTTCCCACTAGGCCTCACCTCCTAAAAGTTCCATCACCTCCCAATAGCACAGTGGCATGGAGACCAAAACTTTAACACATGGGCCTTTGGGGGATATTCAAGATTCAAAGTCTAACAGTCACTGGGAAGCTATGTGCTCAACTAAAATTCTACTAGTATGGAAGATGTGGAGAAGGGATTTTATAGTCGATCACCAGTATGGTCTTTCTGACACCAAAGGTTTTGCTCTTCATGTTATTTACCACAGTTTCCTGAACATACAGAACACCAGTTAACCTAAGAACTGTGTGTATTACTTGATTGACCTGACATAGTTGCAAAGGAATCTACTCAGGTTTCCTTACTGTATCTTAGAGCATCAACATAATTCTATTTAAAGCTTGTATACTATTTTGCCCAAATAATGAATTATTTTTTGCTTTGATTTTGCTGAGAGGGTGTCAATCAACCCAGGAGACTTTTCCCAAATGAAAATGGAAGGGATAAAATCAGAAAGTAATCTTTCAAGATGAAGTTACTTAACCAAAATTTCCATGGAATCATATTGAAAAATTCCACCCAAACCCAATGAATCACCCTTCCCCAATACTCATAGAGAAAGCAGACTTAAAACATGAGGAATGAAAATATAATGAAGAAATGTGGATCTTTAGCTTGAAAAATGTAAAATACTGCATTGGGGCATGACAACTGTCTTCCAGTGTCTGAATAGTTGCAAGTTAAAGATTGGATATTATCTGAATGGCTAGAGAGTGGGATTAGGCTTGTAAGGTGGAAGGGCAATGGATGCTGGTAGAATTGAAGTGAATCAGTCAGGATAGGTCAATTCTGACAACACACCCTCATATTTTAGCAGCTTGATGATAAATAAAAGTTTCATTTCTCATTATAGCAACAGTCCAATGGGATGTTCCTGGGTAGGCAGATCTATTTTAAATGGTTTTACAATGTCATTTGTCTCATAGGTAGATTATCTTTGACCACCCTAGAAATTCAAGGGGGTCCTCTTCTTTAAGGGAAATTTTATTTTGACAGTATTCATCTTAATTTTTAAAAAAGAACTTCCCCTTTCAGGGGAAAAGTTAGTCATTAAAGACTCAATCAGCCATTAAAAGCACAAGAAAATACTGCAAAAATGGAAAACGCAGTAGTTACTACCATTTTTAAAGCATTTTACACTGGATATACTTAATATTTTATATAAATTATTTATTACTTAAAAAATATATTCATGTGTTATATTGTTTATATATTATATATCATATTAATATATAGTAAATATTATATAATTAATAGAATTACATTATTTATGTATATATTACATGTTATAAAACACTTCATTCTTTCAGTTAATTAGATAGATATTTGTTGAACTTCTAGCTATGCAAAACAGTAAAGTAGGTACTAGAACTTAAACACTGACATAATTCTTTTCCCAAAGCACTCAGCCTCCAAGACTATCTTTATACACAGACAGAAGCATGTGAAAAATGTGTTAGAAACCATAAAGATTGTGCTAAGGCACAAAGTGTGAAGTAACGGCTTCCAACCAGGTTCATAGAATGGTTAAGGAGGGTCACTCATCAAATTCTCACATCATCTCTGGGAGGTAGACACTATATCCATCATTAAAAGAAACTGAGACTCAGTGAAGCAACATGATTTGTCCAGGCAGAGGCTGGTGTGGCCCTTGGCCCCTGCTCTGCCACATTCACACAAAACAGGTGGCTAAACTGAAGGGATACAGCAGAGTTACAGGGCCTAACTTTAGAGTGCAGTTGATATTGTTGATATCTGCCTGTAGTTCCCTCCTTACCATGTTAGTTAAGTTCTTCCCCAGGACATGGCTAATGAAGCTCTCTTTTGAAAGGACAGGCTCATTTGGCTTGTGGTGCTAATCCAGGCTGCCCCCTCACCATCACCTTGGCTCCTGGGATTCTATTTGCTCTGTGAAGTCCTCCATGAGGCGTGCTCTGACCTTCCTCCCACTGCCTGGAGCAGGCTTGACTTGTTCTCCAGCTGGTAACTCTCACCCTTTGCCCATCTACACCTCCCAGGCTCTGAGCCCCGTGAGCAGGGATCTCATCACACTATGCCCAAGTCCCCAGGGCTGAGCAAACAAATGGGGCTCCAAAAACTAATGTTCATGGGATGATGGTTTTATCCTGGAGACAAAAAGAACAATGTCCTTTTCTTCTGATGCTTTATAATATTCTTACTGAGCAAAATACAATTCACAGATACTATGAGTCTCTGAACTGTGTGTGTGCATGCACATGCATGTGTAAATCTTTTTGGATGTGAAATTCATATGTATAGGAACCATGGCTCTACAAGATGTTCTTAAAACTTTGGGACATAAGAAACACTTGGAGAAATCAAAATTACAGACTCTCAGATGTGTTCATCAACTTTCTATCACCATAATAAAATACCTGAACTGCTAATTTATAAAGAGAAAAGGTTTATTTTGGCTCACAGTTTTGAAGTTGCCAGTCTATGATCAATTGACTCCACTGCTTTGCATCTGTTGTGAGGTCACACATCATGGTAGGAGTGTATGGGAGAGCAAAACTGCTCATCTCATGGATGGAAATCAAAAAGAGGACAAGGAAGAGACCAGAGCTCCACAATCTCTTTTGATAGCTTGGCCATACTAAAAGACCCCACTAGACCCCACCTCTTAAAGTTTCTACAGTCTCCCAGTTACACTGCCCTGGGGACCAAGCCCTTAGCATATGGGCCTTTGGAGAAGAGTAAAGATACAATCTGTAGCACTGTGCCTCATCTTAGAACCTCATCTAAGGAGCTAGGAAGGGAGAGCCCAGGGAATCCATGTTTTTCACAAAGATCCATGTATCATTCTAATGATGAGCACTGTTTAAATTATGTTCCACACAGTTGAGAAGGTTTGGGAAGATGATGGCAGAGGGGAGACAGTGGAAGATAACGGTATTCAGAGCACAGTGTGAAGAAGTTGAGGACTTGGAGCAGCAAGCGTTATGAATAACTAGTGAGCCAAGTGGGATGAACAGGCCATGAAAAAAAGAGGGAGTCTGATCAGAAAGGTAAGTGGTAGCTATACTATGACAAATTCCATCCTTATACTGAGAGTAGAATTACTGGGGAAAGAAATGGAGAATTCTTGAAATCTTAATGTCCAACAATCTGTGTCTTTGGGCAGAACTATTAAGGTCCTGCTTATATATTGTATTATTTCTAGTGGTATAGGTATTGCTTGGATAAGTAAAAAATAACCCAGTAGAAAATATTTCTTAAATTATAAGTAGCTTTTGCTTGTTTTTAGCAAACCATAAGTCTACAGTTTTATGATATGAGAGGCTCTAATTTTTTTTTAACCAAAATGATTGAGAAAGGCTCCCGGAAGCAGAGTCTCTATGGTTTCTGAGAAGAATGTGCCCAGGGTAGAACCAGGAAGAAAGCTGTTGAAGGTGGAAACACAGCAAGGAGGCTGTCCAGATAGCTCTGGGAATGAGGTCATAAGGATCTGAATGGAGCTGAACACAGAAAGTCTGAAGACAGCACCCCAGTTTGTGGTATTTCTGTGTCAGCTGCTTTCTGTTCCTCTCTATAACATGGCTATCCTTTACAGACCTGTCCAATCCCTTACGTCTGGATTGAGTTATATGCCCCTGAGGCAGATGCTGCTTGTCTTTTATAGAATCCTTGGGGAGCAGATGGTAATAAGGTATTTGATGAATGTGTCTTGCTAATCATGATCTTCCCACATATCCTTACTTGTTAGGAGAGATTCTCCTGAACCTAGAGATCTATTTCTCTGGATCAAATTATAGTCCTGAATGAATGATGGTAGAAGAATGGGCCAAAGAGAAGCCTACTAATAACTCAGAGAGAGATCAGATTTAAAGAGGCGGCAATCCTTTAATCCCAGGTGATATGGCTTCCGCTGCAAACTCTGGAGTCCGCATCACCATCAGAAGCGTTCTGGCTGCAATCCTCAGCCACCTGATCCCAGAAATGGCAGGGAACATTATCTCTTCCAAAAGTGGGCATGATGGGTTGGTTGCTGAGGGTCAGGTGGGGATGGACACTGTAATTTTAGCCACAGCCTGCCTCTGTCTTTTCTAAAAGCAATTGGTGTGACCAAGATGCAGAAAATGCTAATCCTATCTTGGCACAGAGGTGGGCTGATATTGGCCAAGGCTCTCCTACCCAGATATTCTCCTTTATAAATAGAGGAACTGGTATGTAAGATTACAACAAGGGTCGCTGAGGCATATCATATAGTGACAAAGTGATGGAATTCCCAAAGGGGAGGGGTGTTCTTGGCAACAGATACAGACCTCCTGTGCCAGTCAGGTTTGCATTGTGGGCAAATTTAGCTTTTTTGCATATCACCTGCACTTTCATTTAAGTGAAGGAAAGCAGAACATGGGTGGAAAATACAGACTGAAGCTTTTACTATTGTTCAAAGATATTTAGGTAACAGAAATTGTGTGCCTGTGTGTATAGATACATGTGCATTAAATCATATGTGTGCACTGTGGGCAACAGTGGCTATAAATCCCATAATTTAAAATTCCTCCTTGCATTTTAGTAATTTCCATATTACGAATTCTTTCTTCCCAAGGTGAAAGCCAGAAAACTGTTAACTGCCAAGTTCCTATAGGTATAATCCCATGGTCGGGTTCTGGTGATCAGACACACCCTCATGAGACAGGATTCAGAAGTAAGCAATATGAGGAGACAGCAATAGGTGAGTGATCAGTGTTCAAGCTAGCACAGGGGCAGAGATCTCTAGGACTTTAGGAGTGACAGAGGTGGGGCTTCTGGCGCCCAGTAAGCTGTTACAAGAACAAGGAGTTTCTGTCTGCCTACTTGCCAGGTCTGGCTGTCTTGGCCACCAGGAGTTTCTATGAGTGACCTAATATTCTTGAACTATTTTTTTTTTCTGCTTAAATTGTCTGAATAGATTCTGCTGTTTGCATCTAAAGACCTAGAGAGACACACTGATTGGTACTTGGAATGGTTGCTAGCAACAGATGTTTAAGGGACTGGAGATGGGCTACTTGGTTATCTGAAGGGAAGGATTTAGGTTTGAAGGGAAGGAAGTGATGATTTAATCAACTTGAAAGATGGGGTTCTGGTAGTTCATGACAGTGATGGAACAATTATCTAAATTATGATCTGGTCTGTCAGCTCAAGGTTTTGTTGGACTTCATGAAAGTGGAGTTGGGAAATGCAACCATTTGAGACAAACTTGCTACTTGCTGCTTCTTGCTCTGTTGGGAATTTTGTTCAGATTTGTTTTGTACTGCCTGGGGATCAAGCCAGGGCCTTCATGTATGCTAGGCAAACACTCTACCATTTAGCAACAACTCTAGCCCTTCTGTTGGGAGTTTTAAAGAAAGAAAATGATAAGTCAAAAGTACAAATTTTTAGCTCATGGAATATCCTATAATCAATAGCTTCTATGTTACCTTTTGAAGCCACAGGGATGTTGCAGCTGAAAATCAAATTCACAGCAGGATGCTGTAGGTTAAATTCACAGGCTTAAGAGGTTCTTATGTGGACGTTAAGAAAGAGGGAGACATGGAGAATTAGTATGAGGAATTTGAGAGCATGTTAATTCCCAAAGTCTCAGAAGGAAGAACCCTTTCTTCCTTTTTCATTAAAGCTGGTCCCTCCTCGATGAAATATCTGTAATCACCTTGTTAGAGGATGTTAGTTTATTGGTGGAAGCCAATTTTGTTCACATAAATTATGTTAACCACGTCTCACTTCCTTCCAACCTGTAACTATAGTTAGACCTTAGGGTAAGTTGAAGGGGGCAATTACAAATTCAATCTGGAGAAATAAAACAAAATAACATTTTGCAAACTTATGTGGTCAAAAACTGGGAAGCATGGTGATAATGGACAAGGGGCTGGATAGAAAGAGGATTTCAGATTGAACTAAATTCATTAATAGTGTGCTAACTGAAATGGTTGGAGCAATTCTACTGGTTTCTTGTTTAGTTGGCTAAAACACAGTCTCAGTAGGGATGTACGCCAAATGGAAGTTGAGATACTAGATAGTATTAGGGAAATTGGAAAAAGGAAGAGATCCTAAGGACTCAGCAAGAAAAAGAATGTTGGAGTGGATTTAATACGTGACCCATTCACACAACCATAGGTATGTCCTTGAGAGCTTATTTCCCAAAGCTGAGATGTAACATTAGTGAAGGGAGTGCCAGTGGATTGTTTTTTATTGTAGCAGCTGTTTCCTACAGACTGGGGATACTTGTGGAAGATGCTACCATTGAAATCATCCCTGTGATTGATGAGGATTGGGAGTGTATGGCAAGGGTCAAATACCAGAGTTTAACCAATAGAGGCAAGGCTAGCATATATATCAGGTGAAGTGTGATAGCAGGTAATGAGGACTTTTATATCTGGCCAAGATGAAATAGCAGGGACCAGGTTTACTCTCCTACCTAAAGTATCAAAAAAGCAAAACAAAATTTTAAAAAGCACGGTGTTAAAAATTGAAAATAAGGTAATGAAGGAAAGTAATCACTTAAGGATGAAAACAAGGTGGGGGATCCCTGTGATTGTGTCAACTTGCAGCCTAGAATTGTGGGGAAGTCCCCCTTGGTGCAGGAGGGAGAGCCCAGGAAGAATTGGCGATGTCCCTGAGTTGGGCAGGTAAAGCTGGGAGTGTAGGAAGGAGAAAATGATCAGAGTCTGCAGAGCAAAGTACCAAGAGGAAAGTACCAAGTACTTTCAAAGTACCAAGAGTTCTGCTTTCTCCGGGGGAGCCTCCTTGAGCATTCACCAGAGTCAAGACTAGGGAATGTCAGGAAACTACTCAAACGTGAGAAAATCACACTGAAGGATGAGAGCAGACAGTGTTTGCAGCTCACACTGGGCTGAGAAGTTTCTATGTCATCTAGCAGAGTAGAAACTTTGTAATTCGTGTGGCATCAAATAGAGTATTCAGAAGGGTTTTACTTCAGTAATGGAGACAATTTCGTCCTAGATGAAATGCTCCTCTGATAGCAAGTTAATGTAGAAGCAAGTCTTGATAAGATCAGGCTAATTATAAGTAATGTAACTGAATTCTAGAACAAAGTCATAGAATATTTATAGGAATACAAAAATATTGCACACCAAAGTAACATGCAATGTCTGGCATCCAAACAAAACTGACCAGATGAGCTGGTCATGCTAATGCTTCCCCGTAACCCCAGCACTCTGGGAGCTGAGGCAGGAGGAGTTTGAGCAACTTGGGCAGCTTGGGCAATTTACCAATTCTCCAGCTTGCCCAACTTGGGCAATTTACCAACTTTGTCTCCAAAAAGCAAAACACCCAGGGTTGTAGCTCAGTGCAAAGGCCCTGGGTTCAATCATGAACACCACAAAAACAAATAAATAAACAAATAGAAAAACACCTTACCAGATATATTCATGGGGAAGGATAATATGTCCTGTAATGAAAAAAATCAATTAAATGAAACTGACTCAGACATGACACAGAAGATTGAATTAGCAGACAAGATTGTTAAAATGGTTATTATAATCTTCATAACATCTGGGTTGAGAAATCCACTGGATCAGATTAATAGCAAATTAACATTACAGAACAAAAGATTAGTAAATTTTTCGATGTGGTGATAGAAACTATGATGGTAATGAAGATGAAACTAAGATGGTAGTTTAAGTATCTTTAAAAGATAACTGGCAGTTTGGGGCTGGGGGTGTAGACCAGCAGTAGAGTACATGCTTAGTATGTGTGCAGGCCTGAGCTCCATCCTCTGCACAGGGGAGAAAGAGGAAAAGGAAGAAGAGAGGAAGAGAGGAAGAGGAAAAGGAAAAGAAGAGAAAGAAAAAGAAAAAGATGGAGAGAGGGAGGAAAGAAAGGAGAGAGAGAGAGAGAGAGAGAGAGAGAGAGAGAAGGAGGATCAAAATATGATAATTTGGGGTTTTTAACAGATGTATAAAAACAATGTGACTACCAGGTGAAATTTTGTACTTATTCAAATGACTAGACAACACAGGAAATGGCAACTGTGTAAATAGACAAGATTTTTTTCTCATTTAAAAAACCTTTAAAAAAGTAACAACAAAATTTAATAGCAATATTGTGGATGCATTTTGCATTTTCCAACAGGCCAAGAACGGAGAAATGAAAGTCAAGTTCTTATTTTTCTTTTCCTGTGGTACTGGGGATTGAATGCAGGTGTGCACCTAAACTGAACTACATTCTCAACCCCTGCACTTGGAGACAAGGTCTCACTAACTTACCTATTTCTGGCCTTGAGCTTGTGATCCTCCTGCCTCAGCCTCCTGAAGATCTGGGGTTAGATGTGTGGGCCACCACACCTGACAGCATTGTGTTCTTCATGTGAAGATGTGAAGTAGTGTATACAGTATTATTTGAAGGTAGACAGTGATAAATTAGAGAGTTATACTATAAATCTCAAAGCAACCTCTAGAAAGCTAATAAATCATTGTATATATACATGTTAACATATAGTATGTAATATGAAATATATATATAACATATATAATGACATATCAGCTTTGTTATTAGGTTCATGAGAGCATAAGATTGTCATGTCCTCTGTTGAATTGACCCTGTTATCATTATGAAATGACCCTCATATAGAGTCATAAAAATAATCTAAAGGAGATATCAAAACATTGATAATGAAACAAAAACAAGTGGAACAGATAGGAAACAAATAGATGATGAAAGGTTCAAGTCTAACTGCCAATTAAGTGTAAATATTACTAGCACTTCAATTTAGACAGATTGTAAGACTGCATAAAAGAAGCATGATCTGTCTAAATGTCTCTCTTAAGAAACCTACTTCAAATACAAAGGCAAAACTAGATTTAAAGTAGAAATATAGAAAAATATATACGCTGATACCAGTCGAAATAAAGTGCTACATTAATGTCAGATAAGGTAAATTTTGTGGTATTACTTGGGGAAAAGTTTTGCTCAGACTGATAAAAGGGTCAGTTAATCAGAGGACTTGTCAATTCTCAATATAACGTAGCTTTAAGATATACAAAGCTCGGGCTGGGGATTTAGCTCAGTGGTTCTGCCGCCTGCCTCGCAAGCACAAGGTCCTGAGTTCGATCCCCAGGACCAAAAAAAACACCAAGATATATGAAGCTAAACTGATAACACTCCAGGGAAATATAGGCAAATTTGCAATTATAATTAGGGTTTTCAATATGATATTTCAATAACTGCAAACCAAATAGACAGAAAATCAGCAAGGATATAGAACACTTGACCAAAACTAACCCTGGCACATTGCCTTTATAGAACACTCCACCCAACAACAGCTGTTTATACATTATTTTCAAGGGTGTACAGAACATTTATCAAGACAAAGCATATTCTAGGACATAGAACAAGTCTCAAGAAATTTAAAATAATTCAAATCAAAGTATGTTTTCTTCCCACAATGAAATTAAAGTAGATATCAGAAGCAAAACAACACTAGAAGAATCTCCAAATATTTGGAAACTAAATAACACACAACTAAAAAGAAAAAGAATTTACAAAAGAAATTAGCTATTCCTCTTCTAGGAGTCTTCCCAAAAGAGTTACAGACATTATATTATAGGAATACATGCATACCGATATTCATGGCAGAACAATTCATAATAGCTAAGTCTTGATACCAGCCCATTATGTCCATCAACAGATGAATGGATAAAGAAAAAGTGATGTTTCCACATAATGAAATGCTACTCTGCCAAAAGGAAAGATAAATTTGAGTCATTTGTAGGAAAATGGATGCACCTGGAGACCATAATGCTAAATGAAATAAATCAGACACACAAGCTTAAATGTCTCATGGCTTCTCTTATATGAGAAACCCATATTATAAGTAAAGTGCAAAGTAAAAGTTAGATAATAGGAAACAGTGAAATAAATCTTTCTCAAGTGGGAAAGGGCTAAGAGATGTATTTAAAATAGGTCAATGGCAAATGACAGAAATTACTCTGGTCATTGTAAACAGAAAGGGGTTAAACACAGGGATTGGGTACCTATGGAAATCTATGGAAATTTTCATCCATAGAACAACAAGCCACCTCTATTCAATAACTCAAATGATGTCTCCTAGATTAAACATACATGTCCCCCATCCTGTCTCTTTATATCCACAAAGTTAAGGAGTAGATACGAAGAGTTCTGCCAACCCTGGGCAAAGCAAAGCATAACAAACTAAAAAATAAGCAAACAAATAAAATGACGCCCCTCAAACAAAACAAAAAGCCCTCAACACAGTGAGGACATTGTTGATAGGAGAATCAATAGAATTACAGAAGCATGGTTTGTACCTTCGCTATGCCTCGCAAATCTTATGCAAGAGGACCAGATTGTTAAATCCTAAATTATATTTGAGTCACAGTTGCAAAGGTGACTGAGCAGTGCTTTTAGTGTTTCAGATTTTGTTATATAAGAAGGGAAGCAAAATTGATGGCCATTTCTTGCCTTGATGGCCAGCGTTTTAAAATATATTTCTTTATTTTTCAATTTTCTTGTATTTTAAGATCACTACTCCAAGGTAAAAACCACTACTGAGATTGCAGGTATGATGCAGGTTCTACTAAGCAGATCATTCCTGGCTGGGACTTGAATTCAGAAGTGAGCTATGTGAAGGATAAATTTGTGACATTTGTAGGAAAATGGATACACTTGGAAAACACAATGTTAAGTGAAACAAATCAGACACACAAGTTTAAATATCATATAGTTTCTCTCATTTGAGTAATGCAAAGTACAAAGTTAAAGAGTAAAATAAAAGATCAACATAAGGCATTAGGGAGAAATATCTTTTGCAAATTGGAAGGGGTCTAAGAAACTAAGGGTGAGGGGAGGAGAAGGGAAGTGGACATAAAAGATTTAAGATGCATTATGAACATGTACCAAATAACCACAAGGAATGTAAACATTATATGTCACAAACATGAACTAAAAAATGGATAACAATAGCAATGAAGATAAGCCTAACATCAGAAAGAGGGGAATGGAAGGGGTAGGAATGGGAAATAAAAAGAATCAAGATATGTTAAGTACATGTCCCTACTCCCTACAGTGAATGTAAACTTCATGTTCTGCAAACATGTACTAATAAAATTTAAAAGTCCATTTTTTCCCAGTATACAACATTTCTCTGCCCCTTTCACTATAAGCCAAAATGATGTAATTCTAGAGTCAGAAAATTTTCTAAAGAACATTTCAGGCCTGGCAATGAAAATAAACCTGAGTTAAGTTTTGTGGTTTCTTTTTTTATTTTAGCTTGATTGGTATATTTTTCTGTGAAATGTTGAAAGGCAAAATCTACAGATGTCACTCCATCCCTCACAACCTCCATCTTGAAGGAGTGCCTTTCACACAGTTTATTAGCCAGACCTGAGAGTGGGAGACAGTACAACTTTCAGGGAGCTCTCAAACCTGGCATCTCTGTGAACTCTTTGTGTTCCCATAAGAATGAACATGTATACAGTCATCTGTCTGTATTCCACATACACATGATTCCACATCCACAGATTCAATCGATGCACATGGAATATATTCAGAAAATTATATATATATATACATATATATATATTCAGAAAAAAAACTGTATCTGTAGTGAGCAGGTACAGACTTTGCCCCATGATTCCCTAAATAATACAACTATTTACATAGCATTTACATTGTATTAGGTATCATAAGTTGTCTAGAGATTATTTAAAATGCACAGGAAGATGTATATAGATTATATGCAAATACTATCTCACTTTTAATTAAAGGATTTAAGCATGGGCAGATTTGAGTATCCACAAAAGGTCCTAGCACCAATGCCCCACAGATACCTAGGATGACTACACAGGAACCACTGCCATGCACTCCAGTGTATGAGCTCCTCATGGGCAGGTGATACATCTTCCTGCACCCTTGGATGTCCAGTATTTAACTCAATATTTGCCACTGCCTTGAAAGGGGGAATTAAAATGATTTAGCTTCACGGGCCTATGCCTGAAGCAGCACATGCAGAAGGACCATATGGCTTCTTTTATGAACCCATAAATTTTCAAGAGTTTTCAAGTTCTCTTCCCCCAGCAACATGGAAACTGTGCAAAATTGTAGAGAAGAGCACAGCCTTTCATGTCAAGCAGAACCAGGTTCAAATTCCTGGTTCTACAACTTACTGAGTAATTACAGAAGGTTACATAAGCTCTCTAAATCTTGCAAAGTTGTTAAAGGGATTACATTAGACAATGCATAAAAAGAGCTTAAGCAATGCCTAGCAGAGAGTAAGTGTTCAATAAAGAGATGCTGTCATCACACATCCTATCACTACTCCCTTCTTGCCTAAGCACAGGTGAAGCTCTTTTTGCCCTCCCCTTAATATTTACCATGCACTTATTTTTTAAAACATCTTTTTTAAAAAAGATTGGGTCTCACTATGTTGCCCAGGCTGTCCCAAAACTCTGAGACTCAACTGATCTTCTGCCTCAACTTCCCGAGTAGATGAGACTACAAGCATGTGCCACCATGCCTGTGTCTTTAAAAATATTTTTAATAAATATATTAAGAGAGTTGTAGATTAACTTTCAATTGTAAGAAGTAAGATGGAGAAATCCTGTGTGCTTTCTTTCCGGTTTTTCTCAATGGTTATATATTACAAAATTGCGATATCATAACCAGGATATTGATGGACACAATGAAGATACAGAACATATTTGTCACCACAAGGATCCCTCATCATTCAGCATTCAACATTCAGCACTGTGTTGAATAGCATGGGTAAGAGCAGACATCCTCGCCTCATTTCCAAATCTCAGAGAGAAGACGTTCAGTCTTTTGTCACTAAGTAAAATGTTAGTTGTAGGATTTTTGTAGATGCTCTTAATCAGGTTGGGGAACTTCCTGTTTATTTGTATTTTTCCAAGGATGGTCAAATATTGTTTTGCATAAGATCATGGTGGATCATGTTGATTGATTTCCTAATACTGAACAAGCCTTGCATCCCTGGGATAAACTCCACTAGGTCATGCATGGTATACATTTCTTTTTATACATTGGTGAGTTCCTCTTACTAATATTTTGTTAAGAAATAAATATATATATAATGTGAAATTGGAAGAAAAGGTACAAAGAGGAAGGGAGAAGAATCCAAATTGAGAAAGACAGATGATAGGAGCAAAGGAAAAAGAAGACTTTGATAATAGGAAAAGATAGCATAAGAGATAAGCTCACCAGGGAACATAAGGCAAATACAAATTATTTGGGAAAAATATAGGAAGGGAAATTTGAGAGCTATAAAACAGAAGTTATTTTGGTCCATCCCTCCATCCTAAAAGTGGAGAAAATTTTTTCATTTAAAAAGTAAGCAATAAAATATAAAGTTAAGTGTTTAGCTTTCTGTTACAGTAACAAATACTTGAGATAATAACCTTATAGGGAGAAAAGGTTTATTTTGGCTCCCAGTTTTGGAGGTTATGATTGATTGGCCTTGTTGCTTTTGGACTTGTAGTGAGGTAGCAAATCCTGGGAACAGCATGTGGCAAAACTGCTCAAGGAGGGAAAAAGAAGAAGAAGGTCAGGGAGCAATAAAGAAGAGGAAGGGACTGGAGTCCCACTATATCCTTCAAGGTCATCCCCCATGGGCACAATGACTCCATTAGACCCCACCTCTTAAAAGTGTCACCATCTCCTAACAGTGCCAAGGAGGAGACCTAGTCTTTTACATATAATACTCAAGGGTACATTCCAGATACAAACTATAGCAACAGATAAGGGCTACCCTAAATTATTATAAGAAATGAGAATAAGGAGTTCAAAGACATTGCTATAGTCATTGAAAGAATGCCAGGAACATGTACACATAGAACAGACAAAAATTATAATTTAATATTTTAAATGATCTAAAGGAAACTAAAAAGTGGTAGTTTCTATGAAATAATTTAAAACTAGAAGAAGTTGGAAATCTAATGATTGGAGAAAAGGATATATGGAAAGAATTTTAAAAAGCAGAAAGCAGACTTAGATAAAGTAAAATAATTTCAGAAATACAGACTAAACTACGAAGAACAATAGCTAATAAATTCAACAAATAATTCATTAAAAGATGAAAAGATTTCAAGAGGAAGTGATAAACACAGAAGACAGGCAAAGGTGAGCCAACATACAAATAATAAAAGTCTCTGAATAACAAAATTAAAACAATGCAAAAAGGAGAAATACTAAAAACTATGATTTGAGAAAGTTTTCCTGAAATAAAAAGATTTGAAGCTATAATATTGAAAGAAGACATTATATGTCTATGAAAATTGACCCAGAACAATCAATATTGATAATAATGGACTTTTTTTCTAGTACTGATATCATTGGACTTTAATCTTAAAAAAAAAAACTAGGTCAGTTATTTATAATGTTAAGACAAACAGACTACCGTTTTAGTTGTTGACAGAAGCATTTTATTCAAGAAGAAAATGGAGCCAAATAGTTAAGACGTTTAATGAAAGAAGATGTGATCAAGGATTTCATATCCAGCCAAATAGATATTTACATACAAAGGCTACAGATGAACTCCTGTGAATACACAAGAACTCAAGAACTACTGCTTCTCCATGGCCTTCCTCATAAATCTACTGGAAAATGAACTCTATCTCCAGATTTCTGGTTTCTTCTCACCAAATGCTCTGGGGGTAAACATTGTTGCAAATAGTTTGGTTTATACCATTGTATTTCCTTCTCTTGGAAATGTTGGCTCATTGAATTATGATGGACTTTATTTTCTTCACATGCCATAAGACAGCTTTGTTCATTTTTAAATTAATGTTTCATAGCTATTTTCAGTGAAATAGTTGAATTAATACAAGATATTTTATCATAGCTGAACAAAGGAGTATACTCTGAATTAGGATTGGATGCATGAGTATGAATTGTTATATTTTAACTTAAAAGTTATTTTCTAGCACTATTTACCAAAAGGGCCTAGAAACAACAGACATCTGTATTAATGGCTACCCCAGTGCCCATGCTGGCATTTCTAAATATGATTTCCAATTAAAAGGAATCAGAGATCCTTAGAAAAATGTTCTGCCCAAGTGTGGAGCATTATGTTGCAAGATGAGCCTGAGATATTTTGCTGTACAAAAAAAAAGCCCAAAACCCCAAAATAACATTCTGTCAAATACTCACATGTTGAAAGGACTCGACATACAGTGGTGCCTCTGTTCATAAACTTTTTGTTTGTAAACAATTTGTTTCTCAAACAGAAGCATTTGGCAAAATTTTGCTTTTGTTTGCAAACTTGCATCAGGCGACAAACATGATCATAGTCATCTTTCCCAAACAAACACAAACATATATGTGGCCACCGTGGAACAAATTAAGTTCATGAACCGAGATTCTATTGTACCATAAAACTGCCACAAATCATAGGTGGGACAATTTGACTGCAATGAATTGAAACACATCACATATGTTTAAATCCATTTATATATTTATATCTAATGTATTCATATATGAGTTAATACAGAAAAAAAACCCTTATTTCTAAGTTGATTTTTGGAAAACTGGTAAGTAATGATAAAATATCAAACTTGGGTCTTCCTTTCTTATAAGAATTATGTCCCAAATAATAAAAAAAAAAAATCTACCAAGATATCAGAAAATGGAAAGACATCCCCTGCTCCTGGGTAGGAAGGATCAACATAGTGAAAATGGCCATACTTCCAAAACTGCTATATAGATTCAATGAAATCCCAATTGAAATCCCAGCAGCATACTTCACGGACCTTGAGAAAACAATCCAAAAATTCATTTGGAACAAGAAGAGACTCAGAATAGCAAAAGCAATTCTAGGTAACAGAAACATGGCAGGGGGTATCACAACCCCACAACTTGAAACTATACTACAAAGCTACTGTGATAAAAACAGCATGGTACTGGCAAAGAAACAGACCTGAGGACCAGTGGAACAGATTAGAAGATGCAGAAACAACTCCAGACACACTCAACCACCTCATCTTTGACAAAGGAGCCAAACACCATCACTGGAGAAAAGATAGCCTCTTTAATAAATGGTGCTGGAAAAACTGGGTTTCAACTTGCCAAAGATTAAAACTAGACCTATATCTCTCACCATGCACTAAACTAAAATTGAAATGGATTAAAGATCTAAGCATTAAAATAGAAATGCTGAATTGGCTGGAACAGAGGTTAGGTAGAATTCTTGAAGACTTTAGTGTAGGAAAAGCTTTTATGAACAAAACATCAGGTGCCCATGAACTAGCACAAACAATCAACAAGTGGAATCTCTTCTTATTAAAAAGCTTCTGCACAGCAAGAGAAACCACCAAGAGTGAAGAGACAACTCACAATATGGGAAAAGTTTTTCACCTGCTGTTCCTCAGACAAAGGTCTACTATCTAGAATCTATAAAGAACTTTAAAAAATCAGAGCTCCCAAATTTAAAGACCCAATCCAAAACTGGGCACCTGAAATGAACAGACATTTCTCAGAAAAAGAAGTAGAAATAGCAAGTAAACATGAAAAAAACGCTCAACATCACTGGTCATTCGAGAGATGCAAATGAAAACAACACTGAGATTCCACCTCACTCCAGAAAAAAATCGCTGCTATCATGAAATCAACCAATAACAAATGCTGGTGGGGCTGTGGGGAAAGAGGAACCCTGCTCCACTGCTGGTGGGAGTGTAGACTGGTGCAACCACTGTGGAAATCAGTATGGAGATACCTCAAAGAACTAGGACTGGAAGTCCCATTTGACCCAGCTATTCCCCTGCTGGCTATCTTCCCCAAAGAATTAAAAGAATCATACCACAGTGATATATGTGCACCCATGTTCATATCAGCACAATTTGTAATAGCTAAAACTTGGAAGCAGCCCAAATGCCCATCACCTGGAGACTGAATAAAGAAAATGTGTTTTTTTAATAAAATGGAGTAGTAGTCAGCCATCAAAAATGAAAAATTGGAGACATTTATAGCTCAATGGATGCATATTGAGGCAATACTCTTAAGTGAAATAAACAGGACACACGTGTGTACCACATAGTTTTCTGGTGTAAGAAACTGAGAGTGTAAATAAGGACTAAAAGGTATAATAGATAATGTGAAATAGGAAGAAAAGGGGCAAAGGGGAAGGGGAAGTGGGAGGGGTAGGGGAAAGGAAAGAAGGGAATGGAATTAATGTGAGAAAATGAAAACATGGAAACAAAGTCTTTGTAAATTAGGGAGGGATGGAGGGGTTGAAAGGAGGGCAGGAGAAGGGGGAAAAATAAGAACCAAGAGAGATTATATAAAGGTGCAAATTTCCAATGATGAATGTCATTATATTGTATACCTAAAATACATCAATAAAATAAAATTAAGGAAAAAAGAAAAGAAGCACCTCTATTAAGGGTCTCTTTAATTTCCCTTTGCCCTTGAAGAACTAGATGCGTGGTTGACAATGGGTTCTCCTGCTCCTGCCAGCTTCCAGCTGCCCACTGGGGTCCAGCTCCTTCATTCCCCTCTGATCAACTGGAACTTGGCTGAATGCTTCCGTTCGCCCTGGTTGTGTGTCCCTCTGCTTTCTACATGGCTGATGTCTTGTGGCCCTCAGGTCTCAGCTGAACATCACCCACTGGGAGGAGACTCTCTTGACCACCCCAGCCATAATCCTCTGTCACTGCAGTTCTCAAACCCTGGAGTCTCAGGTCCCCCCTCACTCTTACTATAAGGCAAATGGCCACTTAGGGATGCATGGCTGCCATCCACTTGCAAAGGTCACCAACTTCTTTTTCAATGATTCAGCAAAATGTTGCCGACCCCTACTCTGTGTTAAGGAGGGTGCTAGCTGCTAGGGACACACACACACACACACGCACGCACATACAAAATCTACCAGTAAAGAAAAGCCCAGAACTTGATGGATTCAACACTGAATTCTACAAGAACTTCAGGGAGGATTTAATGTCAGTACTCCTCAAACTTTTTAACGAAATAGAAAAGGAAGAACTACTTCCATACTCATTCCTGGAAGCTAGTATTACCCTGATTTCAAAACCAGACAAGGGCCCAATTAATAAAGAAAATTATAGGCCAATCTCCTTAATAAAAATAGATGCAAAAATCCTCAATAAGATACTGGCAAACAGAATGCAATAAATCATCAAAAAGATCATACAACATGACCAAGTAGGCTCCATCCCAGGGACTCAGGGATGGTTCAACACATGCAAATCAATAAATGGAATACATCATAGAAGCAAGGACAGAAGTCACATGATTATCTCAGTATATGCAGAAAAAGCCTTTGACAAAATCCAACATCCATTCATGGTAGAAACCCTGAAGAAATAGGTATAGAAGGACATTATCTCAATGTGATAAAAGCCATTTATGACAAACCTACTGCCAACAACATATTAAATGGGAAAAAAAGCTGGAAACTTTCCCTCTAAAGTCAAGAACAAGTCAAGGACATCTACTACTGCCACTGTTGTTCAATATAATCAAAACATTAACCAGAGCATTCAGGCAAGAGAAAAAACTAAAAGGAATACATATAGGAAAGGAAGGAGTCAAACTATCATTATTTGCAGATGACATGACTCTTTACATAGAAGACCAAAAAATTCCAACAAAAGGCTCTTGAATTTGAGAATAAAATTCAGTAATATAGCAGGATACAAAATCAATACACAAAAATTAATAACATTCCTGTGCACAATAATGAACTCACTAAGAAAGGAATTAGGAAAACAATACCATTCACAATAGCTTCAATAAAAACTACATGCTTAAGAATTAATCTAACCAAGGAAGTGAAAGTCTGCAATGAAAACTCCAGTACTCAGAAAAAGGAGATTTAAGAGGGCATTGGAAAATATTGTCAAAATTGGCCATACTTCCAAGACTAATATATAGATTTAATGAAGTCCCAACCAAAATACCAAAATCATGCCTCATAGAACTAGAGAAAACAATTTTAAAATTCATATGGAACCAGAGACCCAGAATAGCAAAAGCAATTCTGGGTAATAAGAGCAAAGCAGAAGGCATTCCAATCCCAGATTTCAAGGTACATCAAAAAACTATGGTGATAAAAACAGCATGTTACAGGCACCAAAATGGACATGTCAGTGGAACAGAGTAGAAGATGTAGTAACAATCTTAGGTGTATTAAGTCATCTGATCTTTGAAAAAGGGGCCAAAATTTTACATTGGAAGAAAGATAGTCTCTTTAATAAATGGTGCTGGGAAAAACTGGCTATCCACATGTTGAAGATTAAGTCTTGAATCATATTTTCACCATATGCTAAACTTAAATCTAAATGGATCAAAGATCCAGAATTAAAATGGAAATATTTAACCTGCTGTAAGATAAAATAGGAGCAAGGACTTTCTGAACAGAACCCCAATTGCACAAGAAATAACATCAAGAATCAACAAATGGGATTAAATCAAATTAAAAAGCTTCTGAGGCAGGAGAATCACCATGAGTTTGAGGTCAGCCTGGGCTACACAATGAGTTTAAGGGCAGCATGAACTACATAGCAAGACCCTGTCTAAAAAACAAAACAAAACAAAAAAAAAACTTCTACAGTGCAAAGGAAACAACAGAGTAAAGAGACAGCCTATAGAATGGGAAAAATGTTTGCCGGCTACTCCTCAGACACAGGACTAAATATCTAGAATATATAAAGAACTCAAAAAAATTAGACACTCCAAAATAAAAGACCCAATCAGAAAATGAGCAACTGAAATTAATAGAAGAAGAAATGTTCTAAGGGCATTGCTGTCCCTTAGAGAAATGCAAATTAAAGTAACACTGAGATTCCATCTTACTCCAATAAAAATGGCCATCATATAGAAGTCAAATAATAACAAATTCTGGGGAGGCTGCAGGGAAAAAGTTACTCTTCTACATTGGTGGGAATCTAAAGTACTACAATCATTGTGGAAATTAGTATAAAGATTCCTCAAAAAAATGAAACCAGAAATTCCATTTAACCCAATTATTTCCCTTTTAGGTATCTTCCAGAAAGAGTTGAAGACATAATGTTACAGTGATACATGCATACACGTATTTATAGCAGCACATTCAATAATAGTTAAATCTTGGAAGCAAGCCTATATGTCCATCAACAGATGAATAGATAAAGAAAATGTGGTGTCTATGCATAATGAACTACTACTCTGCTATAAAGAAGGATAAATTTGAATCATTTATGGAAAAATAAATTCATCTTGAGACCATAATGTTATGTGAAATAAATCAGACACACAAGCTTAATTATTGCCTGGTTTCTCTTATATGAGAAACCCAAATGTAACTGAATTAAAGACAAAATAAAATATAGATAATAGGAAACAGGGAGATAGATATTTTGCAAATGGGAAGGGGACCAAGAGTTGGCTGGAGGAGAAAGAATGGGGATGTAAAAAGAATTAAGATATATTATACACATGTACCAACATGTGCTAATAAAAAATTATGTCCAAAATTCCTAAGAGTCAAATTATGAAAAATTCTTCTTAGAGAATTGTGAGGATAATTAATGAGAAGGAAATAATTGAATGAGAATGGAAAGCTTATGCAATTAATTTACTTATACAAAGATTACAAAATCACAAAAACACAAGCAGATATTATACATCTTCTGAATGAAAACTTCTATGAAATACTCTGGAAAAAATTAAACCTAAATTTAATCAAGCCCCTAATCTCTAAATGCCAATGTTCAAGAAATACACAGGGAATTGAAGCATACTGAATGACATTATGACATCATTCCTTCACATAGCAACAGAAATTGAAAGTTAAAAAATAACCTCCAGATTAAATGAGATTTAAGAGGCATATAAACCATGTTTGGATTTTAATGGAACCAAACTAATTGAAAACAACAACCAACAAACAAAAAATTTTTTAAAACTATAATATGGACATTTATAGGACATTTAATGATATTGAGGAAATTTTTTTTGTAGTGATATAGATAAAATGGAGTTTCAAAATAATTTAGAAGGAGTTGTAAGGCAGTGGGTAGTTATAGATGAAACAAGATTGGTCATAAATTTGTAATTGTTGAAGTCCAGGAAACTTATTACATCATCTACTTGGGTATATGTTTAAAATTGCCTTTAATAAAAAGATTTAAAAGCATGATTTTTTTTAGAATTTACAGTCTAGATAGGAAGATGAATACATAAATATATCATAAATATATCACTGTAATGTTGTAAAATACATTCTATGATATATAATACATATATCGAAAATACTTGGGGAAAATCGAGGAGAAAAAAGCAAAGTAGGGGGATGGAGAGGGTACTTAAGTTAATGAGTATAACTTAGAGTTAATGAGTATAATTTCATGCTCCCCAGTTCTGCACAGGACTCGGTGCCCCATGGAAAACATAGGCACCTTGCATTATGTTACAGAGCTAGTGGGGACAGGAGCTGTCTTGAGGAGAAGACCACATTTACTGTGTGCACACATGGCAAATGTGAAGAGTCCCAGACACCAGGGGAGACTTAGACAGGGCTGGATTTCCTGGTGTCCAGTGAGCATGCACATCCAGGAAGAGTTGAGTTCTGTGTCTGTGTGCCCAGAGAGGGCTGAAGATCTCAAAGCTCTCCCTATAGTGCACGCTCATGAAGTATGTTCCGTAGTTAGGTCTCACATGCCGACTTGAGAAACCTTGGAACAGTTCACTGCAGTAGTGGTGGAAAGAGATGAAAAGGAGGGAATGGAATCATGAACTATTTTTTTTTTTTTTAAAAACCTACAAGATTAGATGCCTGTGCCTCTACTGCATGAATTGTTACCTGTTACCTTTTTGAGTCTTGGGTTGGCCTCATTTCCATACTCAAGCTCCCTGCTGGCTCCTGCTATGGTCTACTGGATTCCACACCCTGAAAACCCATCTTTCTAAAGGACAGCTACTCAGCCATCGAACTAAAGATAAATCTTTTCAGCTCCAGCCAACAGAAATAGACTAACTAAAACACCAAGTCTGGGAAAGTTGGAAAGGGAGGAAGTATCAATCTAATTGATGTGAATTCAGAGTAGTTTCTATTTTGCATTTGTTTTGAAAAAGAATGTGAACATAGCAGGGAATGAGCATTTAGCTAATTTTGTGCCAGCAAGAGAATAAAGTAACTGGGTTAACCACTGTGAGGCTCAGTCCTATCTGAAAGTGAAGGAAGGAGATCAGAGCTTCATGCTCCTTGACATAATGTGGGTTTGTGTTCTTTTGATCTGTTTGTTTTCTGTCCCAGTGATTGGCCTGGCCAGGCAACAAGTCACAGTACTCATTAGCATTTTCCAGCATGTTTCATGATTTGATTTGCCTAAGTACCTTTGTCATATAAGGTCAGGGCAACTGCAAATCTCCCCAGAATGATCCAAGCTTAAACTGTGGGTTCCCAGTGCAGAAGAAAGATAAGGCCAGATTACAACACAGAGTTTTTTCTACTAGAAAAAAGCAAATAACATACTATGCCCTGCTTATGCCCTTGGCTATATGGTAATAAGAGCAATGGACCCTGCCCTGGAGAGACTTATCAGTGATTTCTCAGGCAATTGTGGAAATGAGACAGGTAGCCATAGACTTAAGAATATTATCGTTGGGAGGAAACTTGGGGGTAATCAGTAATACACACTCCAAATCCACTTAGACTAAGGAAAGGGAATGAATCTAAGGTCCAAAGAAGTTAAGCAACTTACCTAGGGTCATAGAGCCAATAAGAGCCAGAGTTCAGACTTGATCCTGGGCTGGCCAGAAAAGAATTTTAAAATTATACCAGCTACCACTCATTGAAGTAGTATGTGCTAAATACTTTATAAGTATAAATGTCCCTTGATATCCCTGAGGGATACTACTCTTAGCCCCAGCCAAAACCCCAGGATGCTCAAGTCTCTTATATAAAATGGTGTACTATTTACATATAACCTACATAATCCTCCCATATACTTTAAATCCTTGTAGATTACTTAGTAACCAATATGATACAATTGTCATGTAAATAGTTGTACACTACCATTTAGGAAATGACAAGGAAAAACATCTGTACATGTTCAATATTGGTGCAATTATTATTTCTGAATATTTTTGAGCTAGAGTTTTTTGAATTCATGGATACAAAATCTATGGATATGGAGAACCATCCTCACAACAACCCAATTAAGTAGGTATTATGAATCTCATTTTATAGATGAAGAAGTAGAGTTTAGAGAGAGGTAAGTAGATTTCTCTGAAACCACTGGTCTGGGCTGCTATAACAAACTATCATAGCCTGGATGATTTGGAAACAACAGGTATTTGTTTCTCATATATATGAGGCTGGGAAACCTGAGATCAAGGTGTTAGCAGATATGGTGTTTAATGGGGGACATTTTCCTAGGTCATAAATGGCACCTTCTTCTTGTATCCTCAAATGATGGAAAAAGCAAAGGGTCTCTTTTGGGCTCTTTTATAAGGGCACTGATCCCAATCATGTGGGATCTTCCCTCATGACTTAACCACCTCCCATAGGGCATACTCCAAATGAAATAGTCTTGAAGATTGAGATTTCAACATGTGACATTTGAGTGAAACACAAACAGTCAGACCCTAGCACCACTCACCAAATAAATGACAATGCTGAACAAGATTTGAACTCCCCTGGGCTATGTGATTTCAAAGCTCATGCTCTGACATGCCCCATCGTGCTGGCTCTTTCTGTTACACCTATCAGTGAGAACTCTCATGTGAGGGAGAACAGATTGCAGGTTGTGAATGCTCCTGTTTGAGCTCCTTTCTTGGGGCTTGTAGTTTAGTACCTTAGCTCGAAGTTCCCAAGCACAGAAATCCTGGAGACAGAGAAGGTGAGCTGGTCCCAGCACCCAGAAGGAAGCTCCCCACCTCCATCCCAGGCTCCTAGGGCAGAGAAGCTGAGCCAGTCCCAGCACCTGGAAGGAAGCTCCCCTGCTGCCCACCCAAGCTCCTAGGGCAGAGAAGGTGAGCCGCGTGGGCGACAGAAGCACCCCCCACCGTGGAAATGAGAAGACACATAAACAAGCCTCAAAAACAGACTTCCAAATCACCTACAGCAACCCCAAAGGGAAATGAGATGGAACAATCTGATACTCAACCAACTGGACTCTCTGAACTGGCAACAAAAGAGGATCTGGGAAAAATGAAATCAGAAATAATTACTCAGATAACAGCAAAGATTTTGCTCATGGTGCAAGGCATGATTAATAAATCTAGAGAGGACACAAATAAAAAAATAGAGGATCTGAGGAACGTAATGGAATCCCAACATAGGAAACAAATGGAATCCATAAAACAGATACAAACAGATTTCCAAGAGATTAAAAACTCCATCGAAAGTCTGCACAGCGGAATGAACCAATGTGAGGATAGAATTTCACATATAGAAGATAAGATTGCAATTAGTGACCAGGAAAAGAAAAATTGCTTTAAAATTGTAACGGAACACAAGAAATCAATCCAGCAGCTGCTAGATGATGCAAAGAATAACATAAGACTGATTGGAGTCAATGAAGAAAGAGGAGAGAGTGCAGATGACATAAAGAAACTCTTCACAGAAGTGATGGCAGAAAACTTCCCAAGCAGGGGAAAAGAACTTGACATACAGATAAGTGAGGCATATAGGACTCCAGCTAGCTTCAATAAAAAAAAAATCTACACATAGGCATATAATAGTTAGGATTCCAGAAATCCAACAGAAGAACAAAATTCTACAAGCAGTGAGAGAAAAGAAACAAATCACATACAAAGGAAAGCCCATCAGAATCACAGCAGACTTCTCAATGCAAATCCTCAAGGCAAGAAGAGCTTAGAGTGATGTATTTCAAGCCCTAAAGGAAAACAGCCTCCAACCCAGATTGATGTACCCTGCAAAACTATCTTTCAAAATTGATGGAGAAATAAGATACTTTCATGAAAAAGAGCACCTCAGGAACTTCATGAATACCAAACCAGCACTCCAAAAAATTTTAGACAATACCCTAGGAAAAGACAATGAGGATCACAACCCCAGGAAACCCAGCAGAATGAATCCATTGGGCGTGACAAATTAAACGCAAAGAGGGAGAATCCAACAAAAAGAAAAAGTCATGACAAGGCTTTTAAAACTTTTAACTTCATCTCCCTAATGAATATATAATTCAGTTTTGTTATTGTTCATGATTAGTATTTTTCTGATTCTAGTGTTGCACACCTTTTCTTGTGCTGTAGTGGCTATTTATCATCTTTTTGTGTCTACTTTTTAATTGAGTTGTCTATTAATGAGCTCTAAGAATTCTTTATATATTCTGGTCATAGGTTATATGCATTGTAAATATGGTCTGTTTAAGGACTACTTTTCATTCTAACTATGTCATTTCAAGTTGTAAATTTTGATGGAATCTCATTTATCAATTTTTTTCTTTTATACATCATGTTTTTTGTATCCTAGGAAGTTCTTGCCACCCTAAATTCATAAACATTTTCCCTTATAATTTCTTCTTAAAGTTTTATACTTTTAGGCTTTCATATTTAGGTTCGTATATCCTTTCAAGTTATTTTTAGGTATGGAAATAAAGGGTTGAGGTTAATTTTTTATATATGGATACCAGGTGTTCTAGTGCCATTTGCTGAAACACTATCTTTTCCTCAGCTCTTGAATTGAGTTTATATTCTATAAAACGTTAATTTTAAATAATCTTTCAAAACTCAGTGGACTATATATGTGTGGTTCTATTTCTAGATTCTCTGTTTTATTCCAATGATCTATATGTCTTTCCTTACACCAACACTGCCTTGATTACTGTAGCTTTAGAAGAAGTCTTAAAATTAGGTACTAAACGTCTTCCAACACTGTTTGCTTGTTTGTTTAACTTTTCTAGGTCCTTTGTACTCCTACATAACTTTTAAATTTCAATATCCAATTCTTCATCTATAGCAAGTATACACAGACCTGAATTTTTATATATACCTTGTGTTTTCTAATCCTGCTAAATTCAAATACAAGCTCTAGGGGCTCCTCAAGATTTCTTAGTATTTTCTCTGTAGATGATCATTTCACCTACATATAAAGGTTTTGCTTCTACCTTGCCAATCCTATCCTAGTTGTGTCATTTTATTGCCAGACTATTTTGGTGGGGACTAGGTTTCAAAGTTTAATGGACAGATAAAGAGTAAGCATATCTGCCCTTGTTCCCCACCTTAGGGAGAAAGCATTGTATCTTCTCCATTCATATAAGGCATTTTTGGTGGAAGTATAGAGTACATGTCTTTAATCTGTTGAGAAGTTTCTCTTCTACTTCTAGTCTCCTGATAGCTTTTACCATGAACAGCTGTAGAATTTAGTCCAATACTTTTTTTCCAACTAGTGACGGGATCATATGGCTTTTTCCTTTCCTCTGTTAAAAGGATGACTTTTGGGGGTGGATCTTCCAATGCTGAACCAACACTGCCATCCCTATAACAAAACCACTTCCTACATCCTGCCAGATCTGACTTCTAATAGTTTGTTTTGTTACACAAATTTCTATCTATGTTCATACTTTTTTCTTCTATTATCTTTATCCAGTTTTAGGATTAGCACAATGTTGAGTTCCTAAAATGAGGGGAGAAATGTTCCTTCTTTTTTCTGCTTTAATTGTTTGATATAATTTATCAGTTAAAATGTTTATGAGCCTGCTATTGTCATATAGGTAGGTTTTCAAGCTAGGAATATACTTTCTTTAATAGGTGCTATTCAAATTTTATATTTCCTCCAGAGTTAGTTTCATTAATTTGTCTTCCAAGTTACTTCTTAGAAGTTGTCAAATTTATTTCAAAAAAGATTTTTGTAATATGCTTTCTATATCCTTTTAAATTCTGTAAAATCTGTGGTAATGTCTCCTAGATCTTAATATTGCAATTTTAAAAATGTTGTGATATTGTGTAACAGGAAGAAAAGATCTAAAAGAGCAGGGGAATTGGGAGGGGTAGGGGAAGGGAAAAAAGGGAAAGGAAAAAATATGAGAAGAGGAAAAAAATGGAAACAAGGCCTTTGCAAATAGGGAAGGGTGGAGGGGGTGAAGGGAGGGCAAGGGAAGGGGAAAAAAAATAAGAACCAAGATACTCATGTAATGGTACAAGATCTCAATGATGAATGTAACTGTATTTTATACCTAAAATGTACCAATAAAGTTAATGGGGAAAAAAAAAAGAAATCCTGGAGAGTGCCTGCTTGTAAACATGGAATGCTGTGGTGTGGGGAGTGAGGACCCCCCTTCGAATGATGCTAAAATCCCCCAGGCTTCCAGGGAGACAGAATTCACCACCAGTGAGCACAGGCATTCAGGCCATGGGTGTGCACTAGGCATTGCCAGGAAGTTGTACACAGCTTGCAAATAGACTTGACCTTACCCCTGCACACCTGAAACTACAGTGATTGATTCTAGAGTTCTGTGTCAACCAAAGAGCTTGGTGCGGTAGAAGGAGAACAAGATTTTGAGTGAGTCTTGCCTTTAAATTTATCACTGATCCAAAAATGTACCCTTCTTGTACATCCAAATCTCTATGAGAGCCCAGGGCAGCATCTTATGTACACCAGCCAGAGAGAATGCCCGGTGAAGACCTACTCAGCATGGATGGGAACAGTCGGGAGGGCTTCCTTTAGGAGGTCTTATGAAGGACTTTGAAAGTGCTAGACCACTTCAGCCTGGTGACACACAGGTTCCAAGATTATCTCAGGGGCTACCAGCAAGTCCCCATCCAACCAACATCCTTCATGGTAGCTGCCAACCTTTCTGAGCTTCCTTAGCTCCCACTATATGCCTTGAAGGAAAGGTTAACGTTAACTAACAAAGGGATCCTTTGAAAAGCTCAGGAGACCAGAAAGAAAAGCACAGGCTGGACTTTTGATCTGCCTGTTTGGCTATTGTGTAAGAGCTGCAGGGGAAAAGGAATGGCCGGGTAGGGTGCCTCACAGTAGCCACAGTCACTCCCTGGCTGCAGAGGGCCCAACTCTGCTGACAGCCTTGGGCACTCCCACTGACATCCCCAGAGACCAGACTAAAGGGAAATAGAAAGCAGGGTGGAGGCCTCAAATGAAATTAATTAACACTATCTATTTCTCTTTCTTTTTCTAAAGGTAATCTCTTAATTTTAAGAACCCGATTCATGTGTGCCTTTTCGTCTACAACCACAAAGGGTAGGGTCAGGAGGAATCCATCATGTTCAAAGCATCACTTATTAGGTTTCCTGGTCTCAGTGGCTCTTTGTGTGGCAATCTCCAAGTGAAACAGACTTTCTGACCAAGTTAAGGCAATTATGACCAAGTTTATCCATTCCCTGAAGAGTTTTGATGTGAAGCAATTAGGAACTGGAAGTGTGTTGGCATGTCACAACTTGAATTGCCAGGGAGAAAGGAAGGCTGCAATTGTTTCTTAACTGCATGCAAATAACTCCCTACCTCATCAATTGATTTGTCCTATATCCCTTTATCCCCCATCCTTCTCTCTCCCTCTATCCAGTCACCATTTTAGGGATTAAAAAACAATATCCCTGAAGACTTTCTATCTCTTCTCCAACGTAATGAAATAAAGAAAGCCTTTGCTCTTCTGTTCTCCATCTTCTGGAAGTGGGGGAAAGGGAAGAAACAGAATAATGGGAATAAAATATAAGAGTAATTGGAAATCAGTTGGAAATTTGGAAGTTATTCATTGCTATCTGAGTAACAGCATTGTCAACAGCATTGGCTCAAGCAAGACGCTGATCCTTCTCCCTCATCTCTATCGTCACAGATAATGATCTAGGCCAGTGATGTGAACCTTTTAGAGACCGAGTTCCAAACTGCAACCCAAAACTCACTTATTTGACACAGAATGCCAACCCTGCAATTGAACCTGAATATTGAGGTTTTAATTAGAAAAAACAACTGTTATCTGATGCTCAGCTGTTGAGAAGACTTGGCTCGCATGTTGACAGAGCTCTGTGCGCTCGCTGCAGTTCATGTGCCATAGGTTCACCACCACTGTCTAGGCCATCATGATCTCTTGCTTAGGCTACCAGAATGTTCTTAATTGATTTCTTCCTCTTAGATATTGTTCTTCAATCCAATTTGCTAATTACAACCAGAATTTTGTTTCTAATAGATAGCTGATCATGTTTCTCCCCTGCCTCAGTGATTTCCTATTGCTTTTAGAATAAATGTAGAATATTCAGTGACTTCTCCAAGTAAGTCAACCCCTGCCTCTCCTGATATATCTCTCCCAGCTCTCAAATCTTAAGCCAAGCTCAGAGGATTTGCTCTAACTTGCTTCCTGAGCTTGATACATTCTGCCTGGATCATCTTTTTCTCCAGTCTAGCTTACTGTTTTTTCATTCAAGTCTCAGGTTGGTTGTCTCTTTGAACAAGTGAACACCCATCTTTTTGTTGTTGTTGGTTTGGTTTTTTTTTTTGGTACTGGGGATCCATCTTGGGTCCTTGCGCTTGTGCAGCAGGTGAACACCCATCTTACACTGGGCCAGGTACCTCTTCAGTGATTCCTATCACCTTTGTTTTTACCTCTGTTGTGACATCCTTCCCAATTGGCCACTACCAACCTGTCTCCTCATGGATTAGGCTGTCAGTTCTTTGAAGAGGCCTGTAGAAGTAGAGTAGAAAGCCTACTTTTCAAGTTTTTAATTTCCATAATTATATTTAAAAGAGAGAGAAATAATAAAGGGAGGGAGGTAGAGAGAGAAACAAAAATCTCAATGACACATGCAATCCTGAGTGACATTCCATTTGACGTCAATCAGACCCCATGTGCTCTCTTGGTCAGATGAACGTGAATCCGTGCTTTATGGTATTTGTTTGTTTTTGTCTTGGTTTGTATCACATGACCACTAGACATAATCTATAGGCATCATCTCCTGAAATAATACCTGTACATTCAAAAACTGGCAGAGGCACTGGTAGCTTTGGACTTACTCAGATGCTGGATTTCATTCTCTATTACAGCACATGCCTGCAGGATTTTCAAGGGTGCTATATTCTATATTTAATAACTTTCGCTTTTGTGTGATTTTAGAGTGAATGTCCCTGTAAAATATAACTTCACCCTATCAGCCAAGCTTGCCCTGTTTATCCTCACAAGTGCATCCTTACTACCATTTACTTGGCTGTTGTAAAAGCTATCATGTCCTTGCCTGAACTAAGGTATGTGAACAGACATTTTATCCTCCAATATCATTAATCCAGATAATTGAAGCCATTTCTCTTATAGGTTAGTCTATAAAATACAAAATTATAAAGGGCTGTATTTTCCAATACATGGCAAAATCCAGTGCACTGAGAGGAAGAGGCAGGATGGAGAGAGAAGAGACCTAAAAAGATGAAGCCTGGTCAACAGCCCCTTCTCACTGGAGGGTCATAAGCAAGGAGTTGGTAGAGGTGGGGAGAGCACTGGTGGGTACAGGCTTCAAGGGAGCTGAACTTAGGTATATGTGTAGGGATGGTCACCCGGCTGAGCTTTGCACAAGTCCAGACTTGAGCCTGTAATTTGGAGGATTGTGAGGTAGAGAAGTGCAGAAAAATGTGAACAATGAGAGCTGCCTTGGGAGGGAGCAGCAGGTGGAAAGGAAACACTGAATAAGGATGGGAGAGATTGAGCCAAGTGGCACAAGAAATAGAGCAGAGAGTTAAGATTAAAGTCACTAGCCTAAGAGCTGACCTCAGCCACAAAGGAAAAGGAGCCTGATGATGCCAGGTAAGTAGATGCTAAAGAAGCAAAGGCCAGATGTGAATTGTTATTTGTTTGACTCCAAGATCCATGTTTGGCACTCATCTGTTCTAATCCCTTCTTATAACAGATGAAGACAATGAGGCTTTGAGAGATGAAGTGACTTACCCAAGGATGCCAAGATAATTTCCATGAAAATCAATTCTAACCAACCTAAACCAAATCCTAGCCAAATATTCCTTCCAGGTCATTCATTGATTTCTATCATAATCAGAGAAGAAAAGGAAATCACTGAATGCCTACAAGAGTCTGCAAGAGCCTCCTCCCTCAGTTGTGCTCCTGTCAACTCCTCTATAATCTAGGGAGGATACTGACAAAGTATCTCAGTGAGTGTGAGACACTTGGAAAACACAAATCTCTCAATTAGGAAAGTTAGAGCAATTATTTACTTGTCAACTTTGGAGGGTAGAGCAGGATTAGTTTGAGCTCAAAGGATCAGGATAAAAATAAAAATGTAATTATTAATATAATGATGATAATCACTTATTAATCTGAAAGTTTTAGGCCGATGTTGCTCCACCCTTATGTAGTTTATATGTTATAATAGGGAATAAGCCAGGGCAGAAGGCAGGGATGGGCAGAAGAGAGGTAACTGGCACAATGAGGGACAGAAGATAGAAAACTAAGCTGGAGGAAAAATGCATGTTGATATGCTAGTGATGGAACATTAAAGATCATCTGATGGGCAAAACATTTTATAGTAAATCATAAACCAGTTGTACTAGGGAACATTTTGGACACAACAGAGCTCAAATTTCTCATTTCTCTTATTAGGAATTAAAGAAGAGAAATTTTATGTGAGCTACTTCAGATCACAAAGCTTATCAGAGACAGAACTGGGACTAACACTGGGTTCTTTTTACACTTCTCTGCTGGTCACATAACCATCTGTATGGTTGATGGAGAAAGCAGCAGACTGGGAGAGGAAAGAACAAAAGAGGAGATGGTGAGCTATACGAAAGGAGCTAGCCCTTTACAATCAAGGGCCCAACTCTGCTTTCCATCAGCTTCATCCTTATGTTGTATAAAAATTCAAGAGAACCCAGTGATGAGGATAGCCTTGTAGTCTCCACATCGGGAGCTGCTCCAAATCCAACTGAATTGCGGGTGTGGTAGAGAAGCTATAGTGCACATTATGTTGGCTCACTCTAAGATAATAGGTACTACCAATGGAGTCTTTTTTTTTCTAGATGTGGGACTCTACATAAATAAAGAAGTAAAGAAGGAGGGCCAGGGATTTAGCCCAGTGGTTCCACCACTTGCCTCACAAGCACAAGGTCCCGAGTTCAAACTCCTGCACCAAAAAAAAAAAAAAAAAAAAAAAGAAGGATGGAGTATGGTCTAAAAATAGGGCTATATTTAAATTTTTTAAAAAAATTATTACAGTAAAAGACACATTGTCACAAATCCTTCAAAACCCTCCCCCTCATCTCAGACACACTTATTCCATCATTCTGGCCACTTTCTGAATAACTTTTCTGGAAGTTGTTTTTTGTAAGTATCTTTAGTTGCACTGCTGTGGCTGCCTCAAAGTCCCAAACTGATTCAAAATAATTATCTTGCATGGTCATTTTGACTTTGAGGAAGAGGCTGAAGTCACACAGTTCTAAATTCAGTGAATAAGATAGATGAGGGCACAGTGCTATGTTTTTGTGAACTGCCTTTCTATTAAGTGGCACTCAGCAGCAGCATTCTCCATATTTTTATCACACCTCATAAAGACATTCTTGAAAGAATACTTCCAGAAATGCCTCAGAAATTGGCAAAAATTATGGGATAAGTTTATTCAAGGGGAAGAATTTTAAGGGAGAATAATGGCAATTCTTTTTACTCTAATAAATTTTTAAATGTTTACCATATTTTATTTCCCCTCATAAAAGACACTGTGAACAAATAACTTCTAGAAGTTTTGTACTTATTATGTGCTAATTTTACACAATTTCTACTCCTTTCTCTTAACTCCATAAATTCCACAAATATTTATTTGTGACCTATTATGTTAGGACTTGGAGGCTTATAATTAAGGAAAATAGAAATGATCTTTGGAACTTCTTTATGAAGCATCAAGATCAGTAGGTAATATGAATTAATTAATCATAATAGTGTTGAGAGCTGTTGAGAAATACTCAACAAAACACAATGACCATACTTTTAAATGCACTTCTGAGATTACACAGAAGAAATAGAGAAATCTCCATGTCGTCAAAGCAAAGAATAAAGTAAAACAAGATTAGAAAACATAACCTCTTACTACTTGGATCATGGGGTGGGAGTAGAGTACAGAGGCTAGAAAGAACATAGGTTTCTGTCTCAGAAATGGCTTAGATTGAAATGCACATAATAGATCAGGAAACAGGATTTTGGATACTTTCCAATGATAAGGAATTAGAACTGAGATGTATATGTAATCCAGGACTTTTACAGGGTTATACTATCATCGGGTAAGGTTGAAAAATCAGCTGACCGGTAAAGGGAATAAATGAGAACACTTATTTTTCTTAGAGTTCTGGTGGAGAGGAGTAATCCTCCTGAGAGTTTATAACTACAGTTCTGACGAAAATCTAGGGTTTAAATATATATGAGTTTGGGGAAAATTAACTATAAAAGGTAGTTCTAGCTGATATCTTTGGCAAAATCAAAGCATAAATTTCCTGGAAGAATATAGGCTATTTCTTTTGTACTTCTATAAATGTAGATGTAATCCAGGCTTTCACAAATAAATCTGAAGATGAACTTAGAATCTAAAATTACCAAAGAAGCAAGGAGAAAAAAATAATTAAAGGCTAAGAACTATGACACAAAAAATATTTTTCTGGCAAAAAGGCAAATAAAATCTTTAGAAATAGAACATACCTACTTGAGATTAAAATGGATTAAGTAGATTAGAGGTCGTTAAAGCAAGAAGTAATTACTTGGAAGAGAGTGCCAAACAAATTAAAGAGAATGAAGTTCATAAAGATAAAGACATTGAAAAACATAAAAATGAGGCTAATAACCTATGTTTATAGCGGCACAATTTGTAATAGCTAAAGCTTGGAAACAGCCCAAGTGCCCATCAACTGGAAACTGGATAAAGAAGATGTGGTTTTTTTATAAAATGGAGGACTACTCAGCCATAAAGAACCAGAACCTAGAGACATTTACAGCTAAATGGATGCATATTGAGACCATACTCTTAAGTGAAATAAATAGGACACACATGTAAATACCAAATAGTTTCTCTAGTGTGAGAAACTGAAAGTGTAAATAAGGGTTAAAATGATTAAAATGAATAATTGATAATTTGAAATAGGAAAAGGTCCAAAGGCGTAGGGGTAGCAAGAGGGGAAGGGGAAAGGGAAGAAGGAAAAGGAAAACTTATGAGAAAGAAACAAAAAAAGGAAACAAAGTCTATGTAAATAGGGAAGGGTGGAGGGGGTGAAGGGCACACAGGTAATGTAAATGTATTGTATACCTAAAATGTACCAATAAATAAAAAATGAGGCTAATAAGCATACAGAATAGGGGCCGGGGATTTAGCTCAGCAGTTCAGCTGCTTGCCTCGCAAACACAAGGTCCCAAGTTCGATCCCTGGTACCTGCCCCCCAAAAAGACATATAGAATAGACTAAGAATGCCAAATTACATATATCTACTATGGATTTTAGAATGAGAGAATGGAGAAAATGGGAAAAAGATAATGTTAAAGAGAATTTTCTAGAATGTATAAAAATATGACCCCTCAGATAGAGAGAGCACATTGAATAGTTAGTATGGTAAAGAAACAAAAACACATACCCTGACTTAATATAGTAAAACTGTGGAACACAAAAGACAAAACAAAACAAAAAATTAAAACAACAAGAGAGAAAGAATACCTTCAGTGGAAGGGCATATAGATGAACTTAACAGCAAACACTGGTAATGGAATATTATCTTAAAATTAACAAGGTAAAATTGTGAACTGAGAATGCTATACCCAACTAAACTATCATGAAATAATGAAGGGGACATTAAGAAATTTTACCTATATCTGTGAGATTATTTGATTAATATTGGTTTTCCTTTGCTATGCCATAAGAATAGGAAGAACAGGAATTATGTCTAGACTTTGCATTAATGTATCTGATTCCTAGTATGGATCTTGGTTATATGTAGAGTACATGCTATATGTAGTAGTAGAACAGATACCTCATCAAGGAATAACCTGGTGCTCATTTGTGAGCATGTGGTCTGCAGACAGTCTCTAACTAAGCTCCGTTAAGATCAGCCTTAGTTACAGAAAGTAGTGGCTTTGAAAATCACATCCTTTCAGGGGTAGTCTACAAGTGGTGATGGAGTGAATTAGGGTAAATGAGGCTTAGTGGTGGTCCCAAAAAGAGATGGCCATATTCTACCTCCCCAAATATGTGAATGCAACCTTATTTGGAAAAAGGGTCCTTGTAGATGTCATTAAGTTAAGGATCTTGAGATGAGACATTTTGGATTTATGGTGGGTCCTAGAACCAATGACAGGTGTCCTTAGAAGGAAAAGGCAGAGGAATGCCTTTATATTTTTGTTCAAATGCATAGAATGTAGAACAGGAAGAGCAAGCTAATGTAAACTATGGACCTTGGGTGATAACTAAGTGCCAATGTAGGTTCATCTTTTTTATAAGGGAAAACTAAAGAGTTTATTGAGGAAAAACAGATACAGTTTTTTGCTGAAGCCATTGAACATGAAATAAACATTATCTTTTCAAATACCATGGGAAAGTTGTTAGTCTCATTGGTCTCACCAAACAAAGGACCTTCAACATGCTGGGCAATGTCGTCAACAGCAAACACGGTTGAAACTTACTATAACCCAATGTGGACTATAATTGTGTGTCTCGATGAAAGAGAGGAGAGAAAAAAAGGATGTGGAGGTAGAATATGCACTCAGGGATCCACACATTCCCCGTACTTCTCCCCAGAATTCTAAAATTTATCATTACATTACAGGAAAAGTGAAGACAAAAGTTTTAAGATTTTTCTAGTCTACTAAAGCGTACATTTTCCTCTTTTTAATTATCCATAATAACTTTATCTCTCTACTTTTCCTCATTTGTGAAAACTGTCTCCACAGAAACACTAAACTTTGTGATATTGTCCATATTACACTTGTGTTTTTCTCTCTATCTGGTTCCCCAGAAAAACTAAGCCTATCTACACATCTGATAGTCACCTCATCTCCATCAACTGGCACCCAAATGCATCTCTTCTAAAGTGTTCAAAATCATTATAATAATCCACTGATGTCTCATAGACCTGAGCTGGGTATATGCACTGCATACACCTAAAAAGTAAGCAATCTTCTTTCTCTGCAAATGAGAAGATGAGGAGACTGTTCTATATTTCCACTAAAGTAGACAAGGAACATTCACATGAAGGGACACAGGGAGGGAAACTGCAAGAGTTTAAGCAGCATTTTGAGGAAGATGGGCTCACTAGCATACATAATACAGATGGCAGTGAACTAGCTGTGATGCACAGGGACCCTTCAGAAAGTAAATGATGCGTTTCAACACCAGTAAAGTGTGGAAATACCCTTCTTTGCTCCTACTGGCAAGGAAGCTTAGACAACAGTCATTCCCAAGAACAGAAAAGGACACTCCCTGGGGACAGACATGATGCATAAAGAAGGGATACATATTTTTAAGTCAGTAGGAATAAATTTCATTGTTTTTCTCAGGGGACAGTAAAAATTATATAAGGTGGCTACCAAGTCTGGAAACCAGAAAAATCTTTTAACAAATGGCTTATTGGTGTAATTCATGACAAAATATTAGTACCTTTATTTCTAGACTTTATGGCCAACCCATAGACTGCATCTTTGGCATAGGAAAAATAAAGAAAAAGATGCTGTTTTCCAATAACCATAAAGCTGTCATAGTCAATCTAGGTTCAGCTAGTACAAAATTTTCCTAAATCCAATAGATATCATTCTCTTTATCAACTATTTATAATCTGCTTAGGTCATTCACAAAAAAAGAAATACTGTTAATAACTATTTAGCAGCATGTTCAAATTTTATTTTGCTGTCTTCAACGAAAATCTCAGTAACTCTGTATGGTCTTGTTACTTCTATACATAAGGTACAATCCTGAAGTGTTTCTGTCCCTGAATATTTCCCATCATGGTTTTTTGGGGTTATTTTTGGATTCTCTGAAACTTTGGGAGGGGGTCTAATTTTTTCACAATATAGGAGTAGAGTGAGCTTATGAGAGTCAGACCAGCTGTTTAAGACCCTCAGAGCAGCTCAGTTGAGGTGCATGAATATTCAATACAGTCCCTGACCTCAGTTCATAAAAACAGGAATCTGAGAGGAATAAATGCAGTAACTACCTATCTATGTTAATATCTAATAGCCTAGGAAGACAGAAATCAGACGAAAAACATTCAGCCAAGTCCTTTCATCCCAGAATGTCTGAAAAGGAGAGATTCTGTGGAGCATGGACACAGAGGGGAAGGCATCACTCTTCCCAGAAATAATGAATTTGGCACAGCCACTCAGGAGAGAAGCAACCACCGAGAGCAATTGACTTTAATGCCCTTGTCACCAAGAGAGGACAGGGGAGAGAACAGCAACAAATCCTGGGCCAGAATTAGGCTTGCTGGTGATGTGGTTCAACAGCCTCAGGAGGGTGGGGAGAGCCAGAGATCACCACCGTCACATGCAAAATGGCTACTACAGCAACAACATGGAAGACAAAAACCACCACAAGCACAGATTAGACTACACTTACAATCCAGCCTGCATTTGTTTTTTTCTGAAGGGCAGACACATGTGTAGAGACAACTTCTTTTAAAAAACAGAGAGAGCCCTTTCATGGACTCTTTCTACTCACTAGTTTTTCTATTGGTTTACCATTTTTTTCATTAAGTTTATTGATACATTTTAGGTATACAAATGATGATATTCATCGTTGGGAATTTGTACCTGTGCATGAGTATCTTGGTTCTTATTTTTTCCCCATTCCCCTGCTCTCCCTTTAACCCCCCCACCCCTCCCTATTTACAAAGACTTTGTTTCCATTTTTTCCTTTTCTCATATTTATTCCTTTCCCCTTCTTTCCTTTCCCCTACTCCTCCCACTTCCTCTTACCCTTTAGACCTTTTTTCCTGTTTCACATTACCTATTATACATTTTGATCCTTATTTACACTTTCAGTTTCTCATATCAGAGAAACTATTCAGTATTGACACATGTGTGTCCTATTTATTTCACTTAAGAGTATGGCCTCAATGCACATCCATTTAGCTATAAATGTCTCTAGTTTCTCATCCTTTATGGCTGAGTAGTACTACATTTTATATGTTTTTTAAAAACCCACATCTTTGTTATCCAGTCTCCAGTTGATGGGCATTTGGGCTGTTTCCAAGTTTTAGCTATTACAAACTGTGCTACTATGAACATGGGTGTGTATATATCATTATGGTATGATTTGTTTAATTCTTTTGGGAAGATACCCAGCAGGGGAATAGCTGGGTCAAAAGGGACCTCTAAGCCTAGTTTTTTGAGGTATCTCCATATTGATCACCACAGTAGTTGCACCAGTATGCACTCCCACCAACAATGGACAAGGGTTCCTGTTTCCCCACAACCCTGCCAGCATTTGTTATTGGTTGATTTCCTGATAGCAGCCATTCTTTCTGGGGTGAGGTGCAATCTCAGTGTTGTTTTCATCTGCATCTCTTGTGATGTTGAACATTTTTTCATATGTTTATTTTCTACTTTTACTTCTTTGAGAAATGTCTGTTCATTTCAGATGCCCATTTTTGAATTGGGTCTTAAAATTTGGGGGAATCTGATTTTTTTAAGTTCTTTATGTATTCTAGATAGTAGTCCTTTGTCTGAGGAACAGCTGCTAAAAAATTTTTCCCACATTGTAGGTTGTCTCTTAGCTCTGTTGGTGGTTTCTCTTGCAGTGCAGAAGCTTTTTAATAAGATGAGATCCCAGTTGTTGATTCTTCGTGCTAGTTCACATGCAACTGAGGTTTTGTTCATGAAATATTTTCCTATGTAATATCTTCAAGAGTTCTACCTAACCTCTCTTCCACCCAGTTTAGTGTTTCTGTTTTAATATTTAGATCTTTACCATTTAAACTAGAAAAGATGTTTCAAGCTAGCTCAGCTAGCTCTTAATTTGTACATAGCATTAATACTACACACATAGTTGAAAAGAAGATCACATCTTCTGGATTATTCCATTGGGCAGGTCAATATGCTTGTTTGGAGTAAACAGGTATGGTCTTGTTTGAATAAAGTGTGTAAATAAAAGACTAAATTTTGTTAGTCTCTGTTCTAAAACAATTGGTGGAGCACTCCTTGGTACTTGTACACTTTGATGACTGGCTTTGCTAAATCTTTGTGCCATCTTAGCTGGGTAGCAACTGCTTCAGGTTTATCATGCTCCTGTTTTACTCACAGCTCAACAGTGATGTCATCAAACCCCTTCCATGTATATGAGGTGGGTTGAATTTCAGGTTACAGACACTTCAGCTAGAAGGGTGGATCCAAAGTCAGCTGAGATAATCTTTAAGTGTTTCAAATGGAATATTCAAACTAATCACTAGATCCAGGTCCCAGATATTGTCCAGGGCTTTAACTCGTATTAATGTCCTTGGAAAACCATCTAGTAGCCAGTGCTGGCTGCTCCTGAGCTCCAGCTCTGACATCATGAGGCATGAGATCATATGATCTGTAACCAAATGACCTTTCTCTAGGTACTGCTTTGTCATATACCTAACTTCTGTGTTGGCCTTGAGGTTCTTCTGCAGGAAGTAGTCACCAGAGAGACACGGGAGGCTGAAGTTCTGAGCAATCTTCTTGCACATGGTGCCGTTGCCAGAGCCAGGCAGCCCAAGGATAACAGCTTGCAGGAGTATGAAGGTCATGGCTTTCTTAGGGACCAGGCAGTGCTAAGGCAGCCCAGAACTTTGCATCTCGGCCTCCGTCCCTGGAATCCTCTGCTCGCACTGAGACTCTCTAGCCCAGGTTCATCTGTTGGGATGAGTATCTTTTCCACTTATTACTAAGATTCTTCTTAAGTATCCAGCTTTCTTTTGAAGGCTTGATCTCCAGCATCACTGACAGAGTAGAAAATGAACCCGGTAATTTCAATGACACAAAGACAAACCAGATATTGACATATCATAAAAACCAATTAAAAGCAACAATTATGCCACTATTAACAATAGCAGATATTAGAACCAATAATACTATGCCCATAAAGACAAACCAGATATTGACATGGAGTAAAGACCTGTTAAAAGCAACTACTATACCACCATTAACAATAGAAATCAGCAATAATATCCTATTGTACACTAAAAAGTTAAAAATTAATAAAGGTTAATAGTAATACTAATAAAAATGGAGGTGGTGAGAAAAGGGAAAAATTGAAGAAGTAAAGTTTTAAAAAAGAAAGAAAGGGAGCTGATAAGGAGGAGAGAAAAGTGAGAAAAATATCCAACCTAAGAATTTTTAAATGAAATAGCATTAGAAAAAAAAGAAGAAAAATGAATAAAATTTTTTAAATGAGCCAAAAAATGGGAAAACAATGAAAATTAAACAAAGAAAAAGAGAAATGAATTTCAAAAATTCCCCCATGTCACGGTGTTTGGGTAGTTTCTTTCCAGGACCTGTAGTGTTGGAATCCACCAGATATAGGGGAGGGATAGTGAGTCACAACTGCGGCCTCTTGTGTTCCACGCCCACTTCTTTGAGTGTGAGTGCTGGGGCCTGCCCCGGCCTTTCCTGCTGGGTGGGGTCAGTCCGTGGTAGGCTGTCTGCCCAAGGGCTGTATTCACTCCAAGAGCTTTTATTGTTTGTACCCTTCTGTACACATTGAGCCACATCTCTCTCTGGCTGGCTTGTGGCCTGTGGGTTTGTGAGGTGCCCTACTTGCTCCAGAGGCCTTTCTATGTGCATTTGCTCAGGAGCTTGGCAAGCATCCAAACAAAGGTGTATCACTGATCACATTGGCAGGAGAGGAAAGCAAACAGACCACTGAGTTCTACACTGAAAGTAGGCAGCTACGGGAGCCAAGTCATCAACTGGGGTCAATCCCAACACTTTCAGACCCAGCCTTCTCAGAAAATTAAACATGACCACAGCCTCACATCACAGTGAGTGGGAATATTGTGTCCTCCACAATCTAAGTTTGCCACTGACTAAACTTCTCAGGAAGTCTATGACTATCCCTTTCTCCCCATGACTGTCTCCTAAAGCTGTCTGTCACCAGGTCACTGCAGTAGGGTGACCCCAGAGACAGTGAAATGTGATTATTCTGTGACTTCTGATTCCTGAAGTAGCTCAGTCTTACACAACAAAACTCCCTCTCCAAATGGCTCTTGATTGTGTCACTTCTAAGATGACCAGCTCGGCAGTAAATTTCTTCTGCAAAGCTAGCCTGCCATGCAGAGGGAGCACTTTCAGAGTAAAATTCACACTGTATTTACAGCTTACAAGAACTGTGGATTTTCCTGGGGCTAGAGCTGCCTGCGTATCATTTATGACTGGATCTTCCAGCCCTCTCTGGGCTCACCTTGTGAAGTCAGATTAGCCTCCTAAACCTAGTAGTGAGAATCAGCATTTCAAACTGCTTCACTCTTTTCTCTGTGTTGTCTTTTGAATTTCTATAATTTTTAGCTTTCCTGTCAACTGTTTCTTGATTCCCTTTTCTCTTTTCTATTTCTCCTTCCTAAATAGTTGTTTTCCAGGTGTCTCAAGTCCAGGTTTCAGAGAAGCTATTAACTTACTGCCAACTTCTTCTCTGCTATCTTTGTCCTTCCAGGTTCATTAGTTATAACAAATGTCCCACTCTGTTGGTGGATATTAACAGTGGGAAAGAGAATGTATGTGGGGCAGGACACATGGGATATCTTTGCACCTTCCTCTCAAACTACTGTAAACCTAAAACTGCTCTAAAAATAAGTCTAAAAAACAAAACAAACCTACTGATGTGAAAGGTAGAGAAAGATTTGACACACAGGCCCAGAAAAGAAAGTCAAATGACTGCCATTAAGCTGCCATAGGTCAAGGAATGTCTGCAGCCACCAGGATTGCAACAGGCAAGGGAAGGTTCTCCCCATAGCATTTGGAGGAAGCACAGTCCTGCCGACCCTCAATTTTAGACTTCTTTCATCCATAATTGTGAGAGAATATATTCCCAGTGTTTTAAGTCACCCAATTTGTGGTAATTATAGAAACCCTAAAACACTAATCCATAAGGATATGAAAACCTCATTTTGGGATCCCCGTGGGGTGACTCTGATGAACAATTCTCATGGCAGAACTCAACTCTGAGTTCCTAAGGTTCTGATGGGCCTGCATCATGGTTAAACTTCTACCCAGTATTGCTTTCTTCCTTTTTCTTTTTATAAGTTTTAGTCCCTAATAAACATTTCACATTCCATAATGATTACTTCCAGAGAACCACTATGACATACCCATAATATTTGTTAAATGAATAAATTAGTGAATTCCTGGAAAGCAAGAATTACATCTTTTTATGGTTACAATCTTAATGCTTAGCACAATGCTTCCCACATAATAGATGCAAAAATGAATGAAAAACTGCATGAGCATATAAAAGGATTGAGTTGAATCAGTGAATTGAAATAAATTTTGGTTAAATATTTTTGTGTATCACCTATGAGCTTAAACTGAAAAGGGAAGGAAAGGAGGAAGAAAAGAAGAAAGGAAGGAAGGAAGGAAGGAAGGAAGGAAGGAAGGAAGGAAGGAAGGAAGGAAGGAGCGAAATTGTCGGCTTGTTGTATCATGAACTTGTCTTAGCCTCATCATCAGGCATCTGCAGGGGTGGGGCTGGAGAGGACACAACCTCCACAAAGGACAGCTTTTTCCCTTGAGGGCAACATTTTTTCTCTTGCAGAGCTAAAACTCTATTAGTGTGCAGAAATAATTTTACCACCCTGCCCCTAGCTATTCTGACATAAATCCACATGGATAAATATTTTTAGTGTGAAGAGGAAAAATAAAACAGAAGAGACATGTTCCAACAAGGCAAGGAATGTGAGTAAAGGAGAAAGAATTGTCACTATTTTCAACAGTTGAAAAGACCCTGTGAGAGAGAGGGAGTCTGGACTCGCTGCACAGCACAGCTTATTTCATGGGCACAAGATTTTAGAGGTTATCTACTGCAGTACCTTATTTTGTTGTTGTTGTTGTTGTTTTTAGTTTTGGTGGTTTTTTTTTTTTTTTTTTGGTACTGGGGAATGAACTCGGGACCTTGCGCTTGCAAGGCAGGTGGTGGAACCCCTGAGCTAAATCCCCGGCCCCTGCAGTACCTTGTTTTATAAATGAAGAAACTCAGACTCCAAGACAAGTGATTTATTTAAGGTCTGCTACTAGGTTACAGTGAAGAACAAAGCTAGAGTCTCAGAGTTCTTCCAGTCACTCTTACTGAGGTACTAGGAAGGAAGGAAAGGATGGAAGGAAGTAGCAAGGTAGAATGGAAAAATGAACAGGGTCTTGGTATCTGTAGGGTCAAAGAGACAATCAAGCTCTGCATCACTATTCCCTAAAACAACTCCAAGGCAAAATCTGCTATCTTTGTTTCATCATCAAAGATAATGAACTTAGAAACACTGAGTTTTCCAAGGAAATAATAAATGAAATTGGGATTCAAATCCTAGTCTTTCTGACCCTCAAATCCATAGCTTTTCCAGGACAGCATGTTATTACATAGAAGCATGGGATTAAAGTGGAAAGGCAGAAAAACTACAGTGATAGGTGGGTACCCTGGAGAGCAGGAAAAGAGCAGGAGTGGGGTTGGAATGTCCCAGGAGTCAACAACAAAGGATCTTAAAGCACAAAGTGATAATAATAGGACAATGGAAGTCATTTCCTTGCTCTGAATGTCAAAAAGAGGAAGAAATTCCAGTACTGTCTACGTCTGGTGTTGCAGCTAAAGATTGATGTTAAAGATGTAACACTAGGCAGGTAGAGGGGTCATGAATACCTGTGCATGGAGAAAACTAACACTAATTTCCATGAAGAGAACAATTCAAGAAATGGAAAGACTTTAGGGGGATGTGAAGATGACATTAGTGAAGGGGTAGGTTGAAGAGGGCAGAGCAAAGGGCTGGGTGGAGTTCTGAGTGATGACTAAGAGGCTTCCTCTTTGAGATGCACAGAAAGTAAGCATGCTGCTCACAGTGACAAAGAAGCTGTGCCAGAGAGAGGGTTCCAAAGTGGCCAAGAGCAGCTCTGCTTTGATCAAGGTAAATGTGAGAAACACTGGCTTAGCTATGCCACATCTCATTGCCTTGGTCTAGGCCCTGATTATCTTGTGTGGGGACCTGGGAAAATTTTCTTAACTGGTGTTCTGCCTCACCAGTCTAGTTCTACAAACTATCCTCCTATTTTTTTCCCAAAGGGATCTTTGCAACTCACAAGTCAAAATTAGCCACTATCTGAAACCTTCAGATATGAAATTCTTCCCCATAGATCCAAAATACTCATCTCCTGCCTCTGCTCTTTGTGTCCTTATAGCAGAGTCACCTTGAACTTAATACCATTCCCATCAACATGATGTAATCTTTCATATCTCTGTGCTCTGCACATGCTGCTTCATCTCTCTGTAGTTCTATAACCGCCAACCTTCACCACCACTTTTCTACCTGGAAAAAAACCTTAGAGATGTGTGTGAAGACTTGCATCATTTCAGTTATTCTTACCTTCAAAAGAAGCACAGTTCCTCAGCCTTAGTATCCATCTAGAGAACTTACAGTATGGCCATGCATGTAGCCCACCCCAGAGTTTATGTTTTAACTATTGTGGGATGTGGGATTGGCCTAGGCATGGAATTTATTTTTAAACTTAGGGACTTGAATGGGCAACAAACATTGAGAAACCTTGACATAGCCTTTCAATCGGTTAATATCTTAAATGAAACCTGCCATCATATCTGTTATCAGAAACATGATGCTATTTTCAGTCCATATAATCAGGCTGACAAGGGACATAAAGAATACAGTCATTTTGTGACAAAAGCTGTTGGTGACTACCACTCTTAAATGAAGAATCAAGGGGAATGGTTTTGACTTGTGTTATGTGAGCTGGTAGATGGAGGACTTTTTTCAATATAAATAGGACAATAACTAAAACAGATCTTGAAGAATAAGAAATTTTTGATACTGAATTGATTAGTGGAGGAATGAAAACATTCTAAATGGGAAAAGAGCCAAAGAGCTAGACCAGCAGTCAACATTTTTTTTAATTCTGGGTGTTTTTCAAGATACTTTGCCTACATCAACTTGATTAATCTACACAGTAGCTCTAAGAAATAGGTACAAATATCCCCGTTTTACAAATAAGAAAACAGAGCTACAGGTCATTAGATAATTTTTTTCCAGAAACTGCACAATTATGGAAAAATCATGTGTTTAAATAGTAAGTGAAGGTTCTGAGTCAAGAGATATAGAAAATCTATTTGGATATTGGTGTAAATAAAGTTTGCATCCTTAGAATGGGAGGACAGTGTGCTTCAATTCAGAGGGCTGAGTAGAAAGACATTGGAGGTCGCTGAGCAAAAGACCAATACAGTACACTTACGTGGTGCTTTAGAATTCAGCAGCTTGTAGAGATACCTTCAGCTAGGGCAGAATAGCTTGTAGTAGGCCAACACATCTTCTAAGAACAACTAGAAAAGTCAAACAGAACACAGAATTTCTATTTGAAAGCACTGGAGGTCTGTCAAACGACTAGAGGCCATATCCTTTAAAAGGGGGGAGTTTATTGAGATGAACCCAATTTCCTATGCATTGCTTTTTATCTATGGGCATTTGCTAGTTATTGCTGTTGAGAAAGAGGTAAGAAGCTGGGCAGAGAGAAGCTGAAAGAAGGCAGAAAATCAGAAGAGCCTGAGGCAAACTCATGAGATGGAAAGTTACAAACAATAGCATTTCTAAGCCAACACTTGAGAACTAAGATCAGGAAGTGAGCCAAATACTCAACACTGATATTTGAGGTTAGCTCTGGTTTGCATGTTTTCCCCTCCAAATTTCATGTTGAAATTTAATTGACATTCTAACAGTGTTAAGAATTAGGGCCTTCAAAAAGTGATTAGGCCATGAGGACTCCATCCTCAGACTTTCTACCTCTTGATCTTCATTCTTCTACAATGGGATAACACAGCAAGAAGGCCCTTGCAGGATGCTGCTGCCTCAATTCTTGAACTTAAAGCCTCTAGAATGGAAGCCAGTACATTTCTGTTCATTATAAATTATTCAGTAGGGGAAGGTGGGATGCAGAAATGTTGATCAAAGGTTACTATTAAGTTACAGTTAGGAAGAAAGTTCTGATGTAATATTGTACAGTAGGGTAACAATAAATAATGACAATGTACTGTAAAGAAAAGATTTTGAATATACAGTGTTCATCATAAAGAAATGATGAATGTTTGAGGAGATATATTTACCCTGATTTGAACATTACACAATGTATGCATGTCTTAAAACATGGTATCTCATAAATATGTACAATTTTTATATATCAGTTAAAAATAAATTTGAAATAGAAAAAATATTATCCAGTGTCAGTTATTCTGCTACAGTAGCATAAAACACTAGCAAAAGCCATTTACTAATTAAGCCGTGGGAAGCAAGAGACTAAGACATTCAGCAGAAGGAGGCTGAGAAGTAAAGCAAAGCTTTCATAAGTCTGTCAGTGTGGAACAAAGTTGGAGGTTAGCACTCCTCCAAGCATGGGAGTGGCAAGTTCCTAGAAAAAAACTGAGGATCTTGATTGGGACCTACACACTAGTAATAAACGGAACCTTACAGAAACTTCAAACATGTCTCAAATTCATCCATATTGGACTGAGGTGACCTCACCCTCTTTGCCTGGCAGAGTGAGTGTTCTCTGGGGAGAGAAGACATCATTCTGAGCCTCTACCATATTACATACACAGTATATAACACCTAGTAAATACTGAACAAGTATTTCAGTGAAGAAACAACCAATAAAAACAGGCAATGGAAATATACACATAGGTGATACATGTAGAAATTATCTGACACTGATTTTAAGATAATTACATCCAAGAAAATGGATTAAGACAAAATTTCATAATTTAAACTGAATATTTTAAAATGTTAAATATAATTCTAAAACTGAAAATGTAATCATTGAAATTATGAAATAAATAGAGGTTCAAAGGGTATATTAGACACAGTTGAAGAGCAGATTGTGAGCTAGAAAATAGATCTAACTAGAGCCAGAAAACAGACTAAAGCACAGATTTTTTTAAAATATTATTTTATTGGTACATTTTAGGTATACATTATAATGACATTCATCATTGGAAATTTGCACCTTTACATAATCTCTCTTGGTTCTTATTTTTCCCCCTTCTCCTGCCCTCCCTTCAACCCCTCCATCTCTCCCTATTTACAAAGATTTTTTTTACATATTTTCATTTTCTCATATTAATTCCATTCCTTTCTTTCCTTTCCCCTACCCCTGCCACTTCCCCTTCCCCTTTGCCCATTTTCTTCCTATTTCACATTATCTATTATACCTTTTAGTCCTTATTTACACTTTCAGTTTCTCACATTAGAGAACCTATTCAGTATTTACACATGTGTGTCCTGTTTATTTCACTTAAGAGTATCGCCCCAAAGTGCATCCATTGAGCTATAAATGTCTCCAATTTCTCATTTTTGATGGCTGACTACTACTCCATTTTATTTTTTTTTAAACCACATTTTCTTTATCCAGTCTCCAATTAATGGACATTTGGGCTGCTTCCAAGTTTTAGCTATTACAAATTGTGCTGCTGTGAACATGGGTACACATATATCACTGTGTATGATTCTTTTAATTCTTTGGGGAAGATACCCAGCAGGGGAATAGCTGGGTCAAATGGGACTTCCAGCCCTAGTTCTCTGAGGTATCTCCATACTGATTTCCACAGCGCTTGCACCAGTCTACACTCCCACCAGCAGTGGAGCAGGGTTCCTCTTTCCCCACAGCCCCACCAGCATTTGTTATTGGTTGATTTCATGATAGCAGCCATTCTTTCAGAGTGAAGTGGAATCTCAGCATTGTTTTCATTTGCATCTCTCGAATGACCAGTGATGTTGAACATTTTTTCATATGTTCATTTGCTATTTCTACTTCTTTGCCTGAGAAATGTCTGTTCATTTCAGATGCCCATTTTTAGATTGGGTCTTTAAATTTGGGAGGTCTGATTTTTTTAAGCTCTTTGTAGATTCTAGATAGTAGACCTTTGAGGAACAGCAGGTGAAAATTTTTTCCCACATTGTGAGCTGTCTCTTCACTCTCTTGGTGGTTTCTCTTGCTGTGCAGAAGCTTTTTAATAAGAAGAGATTCCACTTGTTGATTGTTCATACTAGCTCATGGGCAACTGAGGTTTTGTTCATAAAGTCTTTTCCTACACCGATGTCTTCAAGGGTTCTACCTAACCTCTGTTCCAACAGGTTCAGAGTTTCTATTTTAATATTTAGATCTTTAATCCATTTTGATTTTAGTTTAGTGCATGGTGAGAGATACAGGTCTAGTTTTAATCTTTGCCAAGTTGAAGCCCAATTTTTCCAGCACCATTTATTAAAAAGGCTATCTTTCCTCCAGTGAGGGTGTTTGGCTCCTTTATCAAAGATGAGATGGCTGAGTGTGTCTGGCGTGGTTTCTGAATCTTCTAATCTGTTCCACTGGTCCTCAAGTCTGTTTCTTTGCCAGTACCATGCTGTTTTTATCACAGTAGCTTTGTAGTAGAGTTGCAGGTTGGGGATTGTGATACCCCCTGTCATGTCTCTGTTACCTACAATTGCTTTTGCTATTCTGGGTCTCTTCTTTTTCCAAATGAATTTTTGGATTGTTTTCTCAAGGTCCATGAAGTATGCTGCTGGGATCTCAACTGGAATTGCATTGAATCTATATAGCAGTTTTGGAAGTATGGCCATTTTCACTATATTAATCCTTCCTACCCAGGAGCAGGGGATGTCTGTCCATTTTCTGATATCATCTTCAATCTCTCTTTTCAGAGTGCCATAGTTTTCAGAGAAGAGGTCTTTGATTTCTCTTGTTAGGTTGATTCCTAGGTATTTCAGTTTTTTGGATGCTATTGTGAAAGGAATTGTTTGCCTTATTTCTGTCTCAGTGGGTCTGTCATTGGTGTAGAGGAAAACTATTGATTTTTGTGTGTTGACCTTGCATCCAGCTACTCTACTGAATTTGGTTATTAAGTCTAGAAGACTTTTGGTGGAGTTCTTGGGGTCTTCTATATCGAGTATCATGTCAACTGCAAATGATGACAATTTTACTTCTTCATTTCCTATCTTTATTCCTTTTATTTCTTTCTCTTGTCTCATTGCTGTGGCTAATGTTTCCAGAACTACATTGAACAAGAGTGGTGATAGTGGACATCCTTGTCTTGTTCCTGATTTGAGTGTGAAGGATTTCAGTTTTTGACCATTGAGTAAGATATTGGCTGCTGGATTTTCCTAGATGGCTTTTACCAGATTAAGGTAGAGACCATCTATTCCAATTTTTTGTAGGGTTTTTATGATAAATGCATGTTGGATTTTGTCAAATGCTTTTTCTGTATCTATGGAGATGATCATATGGCTTTTGTCCTTGGCTATTGATATAGTGTATTACATTGATTGATTTGCGTATATTGAACCATTCTTGCATCCCTGGGATGAATCCCACTTGGTCAGGGTGTATGATCTTCTTGATAATCTTCTGCATTCTATTTGCCAGTATCTTATTAAGGACTTTTGCATCTATGTTCATTAGTGAGATTGGCCTATAGTTCTCTTTTTCGGTTGGGCCTTTCTGTGCTTTGGGGATCAAGGTGATGCTTGCTTCCAGGAATGAATTTGGGAATATTGCTTCCCTTTCAATTTTATTGAAGAATTTAAACAGTAGTAGCAGTAGTTCCTCTCTCAATGTCTTGTAGAATTCAGCAGTGAAGCCATCAGGGCCCGGGCTTTTTTTAGTTGGTAAGTTTTTAATTACATTTTCAATTTCATTGATTGATATTGGGTTGTTTAGAATGTTTAGGTCTTCTTCATCCAACTTTGGTAATTCACTTGTATCTAGGAATCTGTCCATTTCTTCTGTGTTTTACATCTTATTGGGGTATAGGTTCTGGAAGTAGGTATTGATGATCCTCTGGATTTCTGCTGGGTCTGTTGTAATTTCAGCTTTTTCATTTCTAATTGCATGGATTTGGGCCTTTTCTTTCCTTTTTCTGATAAGGTGGGCTAAGGGTTTGCCAATTTGGTTTATTCTTTCAAAGAACCAACTCTTGGCTTCATTGATTTTTTGTATTGTTCTCTTAGTCTCCATTGCCTGGACTTCTGCTCTGATCTTTATAATTTCCTCCCTTGTATGAGGTTTGGGTTTGTCCTGCTCTTCTTTTTCTGGAAGCTTGAGGTTCAGTATCAGGTTGTTATTATGGCTGCTGTCATGAAATCAACCAATAACAAATGCTGGTGGGGCTGTGGGGAAAGAGGACCCCTCCTCCACTGCTGGTGGGAGTGTAGACTGGGGCAACCACTGTGGAGATCAGTATGGAGATACCTCAAAGAAGTAGAACTGGAAGTTCCATTTGACCCAGCTATTCCCCTGCTGGAGATCTTCCCCAAAGAATTAAAAGAATCATACCACAGTGATATATGTGCACCCATGTTCATAGCAGCACAATTTGTTATAGCTAAAACTTGGAAGCAGCCCAAATGCCCATCAATTGGAGACTGGATAAAGAAAATGTGTTTTTTTTAATAAAATAGAGCACTACTCAGCCATAAATAATGAGAAATTGGAGACATTTATAGCTCAATGGATGCACATTGAGGCGATACTCTTAAGTGAAATAAATAGGATACATATGTGTAAATAGGGAATAGTTTCTCTAGTGTGAGAAACTGAACGTGCAAATAAGGACTAAAAGGAATAATAGATAATGTGAAATAGGAAGAAAAGGGGCAAAGGGGACGTGGGAGGGGTAGGGAAAAGGAAAGAAGGGAATGGAATTAATATGAGAAAATGAAAAAATGTAAAGAAAATCTTTGTAAATAGGAAGGGATGGGGTTGAAGGGAGGGCAGGAGAAGGGCGAAAAATAAGAACCAAGACAGATTACGTAAAGGTGCAAATTTCCAATGATAAATGTCATTATATTGTATACCTAAAATGTACCAATAAAATAATATTTTAAAAAAAGAAAAAAGAAGAAATTATATACTCTTTAAAAGAAACTTTTAAAAATAAGGACACAGACTTTAAAATGAGAAACTTCAACATAGTTCCTTCAGTAACATAGAAAAAGAAGACAAAAAAATCAGAAAGAAGAGATTTGACCAACATGATTAATAAACTCTATCTACTTGACATGTATAAGCTTTTTACTCAGTAATTTCAAGTATACATTCTTTTCAAAGGCATGTAGAATATTTACCAAACAGACTGTATGCTGAGGCATAAAGAAGTATCAATACGTTTCAAAGGATTGAAATCATTCAGTGAATATTTTTTATCCACAATATAATCAAAAGGCTATGACAGAAGGGTAATTGGAAATGTGAAACTGTTTGGAAAGTAAGCAATGATACCTCAAGGAAGAAATTACAAGAGAAATTAGAAAATATTTCAAACTTAATAATAAAAACAGGGCAAATTAAAACTTGCAACCTGAAACCATTATGTTTGTAGGGAAATTTATGCCAGAAAAGTGAATAGTGGACAGAAAAAAGGCTGAAAACCAATCATCTAATGAGGTAAAATGAATTAAACTCAAAGCAATGAAAGACAGTGAACAACAAAACTAACAGCAGAAATCTTTGTAACACTAAATATAAAGTTGAGAAAAAACAAATTAAAAATAATTTCTTTGTAAAGATAAAAAATTAATAAAAAGAGTGATTCGAAAAAAACATGGTGATCTACATAAGTGGAGATGTGCCTAACCAAAAGAAACTAACAAAAAGCAGAAATAGGCATTTGTCCACTATTGATGTATAAACTGAGGAATATATAAAGACAAAATGATCTACACAATTAAAAGAAATATAATGTTATTGACACTACAAACATTAAAATCTTTTAAAAGGAAATATGTAAAAACTTTATGCCAATAAATATGACACTATAAGTGAAATTTACAAATCATTTTTAAAAACCTATAGCCTAATAAAATTAAAATTAGAAGAAATATGAAATCCAAATCAGTATTTTTAAAAAATGATAAATATGATTCAGAAGTTTCAAAATGATTCTCTCTTGATCCAGATAGCTGTATTGGTGAAGTTCTCCCAAACCATTGAAGAAATAATTCCAATCTTAGAAAGCAGTTTTGAAGACTATACAGAGTGGACACTACCCAACTAATTTTATGAGGCCAGAATTGCCTTGCTAACAAAATCTGACAAGGACACCACAGACTATTTTCTGTCAATAATATTCCTTTTTTTAAAGTTGTTCATTTTCATTAGTACATGTTTGCAGTATATAATGTTTATATTCCTTGCAGGGCATTAATATATGGACACAACACACCATAATTTTTTTCATTGCCTTCCCTTCCCTCACCCCCCATACCCTCCACCTCTTGTTTTCCTTCCCATTAGAGAAAGATCTATCTACTTATTTCCTATTATCTTTTATTTTGCTCTTTTTTTAAATGTACAACTTTATTATCATTAACCAAACACACACATATACAAAAATTAAAATTATTCAAAGAAAAATAATGCAAGGGAAAAAAACTATGATAATATTCAACTATAATAGAACTCAACCAAAGCAAAACTGAAAAATACTTAAATATTTTTCCATATAATTTTTAAAAATCTCAAGCATTAACAAGACATCAGAAGATGTGATTTGTTTTAGAAAGATTTTCAAAACTAATATTGAGCAAATAGTGGTTTGGAAAAAAAAATTTTAATTAACTAGTAGACTCCACATAGGCCAAGTTTTTTAAATTTAAGTTTCAATACAGTCATGTGACACGTGATGGAAATATAACCTGAGAAATATGTTATTAGGCAATTTCATCCATGTGTATCGCAAAGTACCACACAGAGTGCCAACTTATAAGTGCAAACTGAAAATGTATACGTCAATCATCTGTGATGGTCCCGTGATATTATTCAACTACACAGTTAAACACGAGATACATGAGGCTACCACTGGCATAGCAGCACACTGTTTTACAGTAAACTCTTTTATATAAGTAGGATCATGCTGTAAAGGATGAAAAGCACAGCATGTTATGATAAGTACCTAAAACAGTAACAGTCATTTATCACACTAGTGAGCACTGTGTACTCTACATAGTTGTATGTGCTTCTTCTGGAAACACGCCCTTCTCTCCTTTGATCTCAGTGACTCTTCCTTCCCAACGTACTGATGAACTCCAGCCTAGTCTCTATCTACCTCTGTTCCTATAGTTTTAAACACAATTTATATACAAATTCTTTCCAGGTTCCAACCTAGAACTCTGACCTCTCCTCATCCCCTCCTCCCACCTCTACCCTTTTGAACCATTTTTTCATGTTTCAAATTATCAACTATTCGTTTTAATCATTTTAATCATTAATTACACTTTCAGTTTCTCAAACTAGAGAAGCAATTTGGTATTTATACATGTGTGTCCTATTTCTTTCACTTAAGAGGATGGCATCCATTTAGCTATAAATGTCTCTAGTTTCTTGTTCTTTATGGCTGAGTAGTACTCCATTTTATTTTTTTAAAATCACATCTTCTTTATCCAGTCTCCAGTTGATGGGCACGTGGGTTGTTTCCAAGCTTTAGCTATTACAAACTGTGTCGCTATAAACATGGGTCCACATATATCACTGTGGTATGATTCTTTTAATTCTTTTGGGAAGATACCCAACAGGGGAATAGCTGGGTCAAAAGGGACCTCTAAACCTGGCTCTTTGAGGTATCTCCATACTGATTTCCACAGTGGTTGCACCAGTCTACACTCCTACCAACAATGGAGAAGGGTTCCATTTTCCCAACACCCCGGCAGCATTTGTTATTGGATGATTTATTTATAACTGCCATTCTTTCTGGGGTGAGGTAGAATCTCAGTGTTGTTTTCATCTGCATCTCTCGAATGACCAGTGATGGTGAACATTTTTTCATATATTTATTTGATGTTTTTACGTCTTTGTCTGAGAAATGTCTGTTCATTTCAGATACCCATTTTTGAATTGGGTCTTTGAATTTGGGGTGTCTGATTTTTTTCAATTCTTTATATATATATATATTTATATATATGTATTTATATATATTTATATATTTTATAAATATATTCTTTACATATATTTTTTTCAATTCTTTATATATTCTAGATAGTAGTCCTTTGTCTGAGGTACAGCTGCTAAAATTTTTTCCCACATTGTGGGTTGTCTCTTAGCTCTGTTGGTGGCTTCTCTTGCTGTGTAGAAGCTCTTTGATAAGATGAGATCCCAGTTGTTGATTCTTTGTGCTAGTTGCTGTGCTGCTGAGGTTTTGTTCATAGAGTCTTTTCCTATGCCAATATCTTCAAGAGTTCTCCTAATTTATCTTCCAGCAAATTTAATGTTTCTGTCTTAATATTTAGATCTTTAATATACTTCGATCTTAGTTTAGTGCATGGTGATAGATATGGGTCTAGTTTTAATCTTTGGCAGGTTGAAATCCAGTTTTTCCAACACCATTTAATTAAATAGGCTATCTTTCCTCCAATGAGGGTGGTTGGCTCCTTGTCAAAGATGAGATGGCTGAGTATGTCTGAAGCTGTGTCTGCATCTTCTAATCTATTCCACTGATCCTCAGGTCTGTTTCTTTGCCTGTACCATGCTGTTTTTATCACAGTAGTTTTGTGGTATAGTTTCAAGTTGGGATTGTGATACCCCCAGCCACGTCTCTGTTGCCTAGAATTGCTTTTGCTATTCTAGGTCTCTTCTGGTTCCAAATGAATTTTTGGATTGTTTTCTCTAGTTCTGTGTAGTATATTGTTGGAATTTCCATCAGCATTGCATTAAATCTATATAGTAGTTTTGGAAGTGTGGCCATTTTCACTATATTGGTTCTTCCTACCCAGGAACAAGGGATGTCTTTCCATTTTCTTATATCCTCCTCAATCTCCTTTGTCAGAGTGCTATAGTTTTCAGTGTAGAGGTCTTTTGCTTCCTTTGTTAGATTGATTCCTAGATATTTCATTTTTTTGGAGGCTATTGTAAAAAGAATTGTTTCCCTAATTTCTCTCACAGCGAGTCTATTACTTGTATATAAAAATACTAATGTTTTTTGAGTGTTGACCTTATATCCAGCTACTCTACTGAATCTGTCAATTAAGTCTATAAGTCTTTTGGCAGAGTATTTTGGATCTTCTATGTAGAGTATCATATCATCAGCAAATAATGACAGTTTAACTTCTTCCTTTCCTGTCTTTATTCCTTTTATTTCTTTCTCTTTTCTAATTGTTGTGGCTAATGTTTTGAGAACAGTATCAAATAGGAGTGGTGATAGTGGGCATCCTTGTCTTGCTCCTGATTTTGTGTGAAAGTTTTCAGTTTTTGACCATTTAGTATGATGTTGGCTGTTGGTTTTTCATAGATAGACTTAATCAAGTTGAGATAAAGACCTTTTATTCCAATTTTCTGTAGCGTTTTTGTCATGAATGGGTGTTGGATTTTGTCAAATGCTTTTTCTGCATCTATTGAGATGATCATATGGTTTTTGTCCTTGGCTCTGTTAATATAGTGTATTACATTTATTGATTTATGAATGTTGCACCATCCCTGCATCCCTGGGATAAATCCGACTTGGTCAGGGTGTATGATCTTCCTGATGACCATCTGTATTCTGTTTGCCAGTACCTTGTTTAGGATTTTTGCATCTATGTTCATTAGGGAGATTGGTCTGTATTTCTCTTTTTGAGTTGTGTCTTTCCCTGGTTTTTGAATCAAAGTAATACTTGCTTCCAGGAATGAATTTGGAAGCCCTGCTTCCTTTTCAATTTCCTTGATGAGTTTAAAGAGTAATGGCAATAGTTCTTCTTTAAATGTCTTGTATATTTTGCTGTTTATATTTTGGGTTTCTCAAATAAGAGAAACCATGTAATATTTAAGCTTGAGTGTCTGATTATTTCACTTAAACTTCTGGTTTCAATGTGCATCCATTTTCCTACAAATGACTCAAGTTTATCCTCCTTTATGACAGAATAGTACTCCATTTTAGTATAAATACTACATTTTCTTTATTCTTTCACATGTTGATGGACCTATATAAGATTTAGCCATTATGAATGCATAGTTCATAGTAAGCACTATTCTAGGCACTGCTATACCTTGAGACCAAAAATGTTAAATGAAATAAATCAGATACCCAAGCTTAAATATCATGTGGTTTCTCTTATATGAGAAACCCAAAATGTAAATAAAAAGCAAAATAAAAAAAGAAAATAGGAAACAGGGAGACAGATCTTTCTGAAATGGAAAGGAGATCAAGAGATGTAGGGAGAGGGGAAGGAAAGGAGATGAAAAAAGGAATTAAGATATGTTATGTACACATATCAGCTCCACACAAGGAATGTAAACATGTACTGAAAACATGTACTAATAAAAATAAAAAGAAGGAATAAAGTTTAGAAAAATGAATTGTGCTGCTATAAATATGGGTATGCATGTATCACTGTAATATGATATCTTTAACTCTTCTGGGAAGCTACAAAAGCAAATTAAACCAAGTGATATATAGGAAGATTAATATATCAAGACTAAATGGAGTTTATCTTAGGAAGGTAAAATTGATTTATGTTAAAAATTGATAAATTTCTTAAATAAAAAATGCATATATACATTCTCCAAAAGACACCAACTAGAGTATTACACAGGACTATTTCTAGTAGCACTGAACAAGAAACTACTGAAAGCTTCTTATGAACAGAAGGTAAAAGGAAGCTTCCATATTCATAACCACAACAGTGAGAGTAAAAGAACTATAATTATAAGGAATAATATGGATGAATCTCAAAAAATGTTGAGTAGAAGAAGCTAAACCCAGGGATTTTAATCTCTTTCTCAATTCAAATAATGTACACAAATAGTTTAAACTAACCCATGGTATTAGAAGCCAGGTAAGTGTCTGGAAGGTAGCATGAGAGCAATTCTGGGGTTGACATAATCTATCTCTCAATCTTTGTACTGGTTACAAAGTGTTCTGTTTTTGCTAATTAATTTGGCTGAATACTTAGGTATATATATTATTCTTCATAAACATTCTTCAAAATCAATGGATTTACCACATTAGCACAATGAGAAAAATCATATGATCATCTCCATAGATATAGAAAAAATAAACAAATAGCATACAATAAAATTTGGCACTCAGGCATGGACAAGAGGAAGAGAAGGAATGGTGGAGGACAAAGGGGAAGAAGAGGTGGGGAGAGGAAGAAGAACTCTTAACAGACTTTCTTAATGTGAAAAAGAAATAATCCAAAAAATATCTGTAGCATACATTATATTTACTGATGGTGAACTATTAAAAAGTTTCTCCTAGAAACTGACAAAAGAAAATGACTCCCACACTTATTCCTCACTGTTCTTAAGATTCTATCCACTGTGCTAACGTGTAAGAGAAAAAAAGTCATAAGGATTGAAATAGGAGAAATAAAACTCTTATTATTTGAAAATAACATGATTTTATACATAGAAAATGCAAAAGGCTCTACAGTCAAAAGATTGCACTCAATCAGTTGGAATTAAGTGCAGTTTAGCCAGGTCAAGGGATATAAGTCAATATGTGGAATTATATTTTGATTAAAAAAAAGATCATTAGAAACAAACTATAACATTAATACCATTTCATATAGATAAAAAGTGTCAAATACTTAGAAATAAATAAAATAAAATGTATAAAATTTTATACAGAAAAGTGTTAAACATTATTGTGAGAAATCAAAGCACTAATAAACAGAGGGATGCACCAGTTTCACAGATTCAAATATGGTAAAGATGTTATCATAAATTATTATTTAGATTGAATAAGATAACAACAAAACTCTAGCAGTGTGCTTCATTTTGTGTATTGTTGTTATTGTTTTTGATGTTTGTTTTCTTTATTGGAAGTAGTTTGACCCAATTTTATAATTTATTCCATAATTTAAAAGGCCCCCAAAGCACCAAAGGGCCAAAGCAATCTTGAAGAAGAATAATAAAGCCTGATGTTTTACATGACTAGGTACCATAACCTACTATAAAGTGGCAGTAGTTAAGACACTGTTTTATTGGCAGGACAAGATGAACATAACAATGAAAAAAACAACATAAATATTGTTGTGTGATTGATGATCATGATGACAGTGCAAAGGCACAGAAAATTTTGCTTTGACACCTACCTTATACCATATACAAAAATCAGTTCTTAATAGAATGTGAAAGGAAAATACTAACTCTTTTAGAAGATATAAAACAAAATATGTTCAAGATGCTGGTGTATGCACAGATTAACAAGATTCAAAAAGACAAATATAGATATATTGGACTATGTTAGTGTTTTTCAAACTTTCACAAATATTGCTCCAAGAAGATTCTTAAGATATTTTTACTCTGATCGCCCCACCCCTTGCCTCATAATGTTACTAACACAGATATGCTGTGTATCTGTTTAGGTGCTGTGACTTTCAGGAAGGGCACACATCAATTGCAATATCTAAGATATTTTCATGACCCAAGAACCAATTTATATCCATGAGTGCCATATAGCTATGCTGAGAATCTGCAGATTATAGTAAGAAGCCTTTCACCAGAACATCCAGAAAACAAGTGATAAAGGAGAAAATGATATTGGCAATATATAGGACAGATGTCAAGAATATATAAAGAAACAATAATTAAAAGATGAATAATTCCTACTCCTCTCTCAAATGGGTAAAATAATTGAACAGGTGTTTCACAAAAACAGGATTTCCAAATTGCTGCCAAAAGCATCATTAGTTAAATTTACAATAAAATGCTCACTAGAGTGGCTAACATTTAAGACTGAAAATATCAAGTGCTATGAGGATATGGAAAAACCAGAAATCTCATATATTGCTGGTCTAATGCAAATTGATACAACTTTGGAGAACTGGCAGTATGTACTAAATCTGATTGCAATCATACCCTACAACCCAGCAATTCCACACCTAACTTTATACCCAAAAGAAAGACTATATATGTTGGAATTAATATCTGATTTAGCCAGGTTGCTGAATATAAGCCAAAAAAAACCTGCACAAGAACATTCACAGCACTACTTTTTGCCAACAACAAAAATTGGAAGTACTCCAAAGACGCATGAGAAGTTGAATGGATAAACAAATTATGGCATAGTCACACAATGGAAAACTCTGAAGCAATGAGAACACACTAGTTCTACGTGCAACAACATGCATCTTACGCATGATACTGAGGGTAAGAAACCAAATATGCATGTAAAAATATATATATCATTATTTCATTTACACAGATTTCCAAAACAGGCAAATTAAATAATGGTGATCAAAGTTAGTCTTCTCCTTGGAGAAGATGCAGGTAGGGTCTGGGAACTGGACGTAAGGGACTTTTCTGCTATTGTTTTTTTTCTTTCTTTCTTTCTTTTGGGGGGTGGGGTACCAGGGATCGAACTTGGGACCTTGCGCTTGCCAGGCAGGTGGCAGAACCATGGAGCTAAATCCCCGGCCCCTAGTAAGGGGCTTTTCTATTCTAGTATTGTTCTGTTTCTCAGTCTAGATGGTGGCTACATGAATGTGTCCCCTTCATGAAAATCCAGTGAGCTGAACAGTAAAAATTTGTGTACTTTATGTATATGATCCATAAATAAAAACTTTACTTGCCCAAAAAACTGGTCTGGAGGAAGGAAGATTTTAAACAAAAGTACAGTGGGAGAAATTTAAGGGGGAAAGTCCCTGGTTTTGAAATTCCTGTTTGGGGCCAGAAAACCTGAGCTCTCATCTGAACAATTAACTTTTTCTGGCCTCAGTTTCCTCATCTGAGTTTCCTCACCTGGCTATGCAGGTGCTAAGTCAGGCCTAGGATTTTATCACAAACTTCACATGTGCACTGAGTAAGCCTTGGTCTTTATATTCTCACACTATTTGTCATTTGTCATTTTTTGTATGTGGTATCAATACCTCACCTTCCAATAAAATTTAGATTATAGGACATAATTAAGAAGCCCACCACACACACAGGAGCCCACCTTATGGTCTTTCCAAGACTTCCTCCCTCTCCAAAGTTATCCTGACTTCTACCACCATCCACCAGGTTTTCTTGTTGGCAAGTAGCTGTTGTTACTCTCCCTCCAGCCTGCTTTCTGTCTTGGATCCTTGTGAAACTAGGGCAGAGTGGGTAGAAGTGGTTCACTCACTCTACAGAAGCTGCAAGCCTCCTTCCTGTTTCCTTTCTTGAATAATTCAATGTTAAACCACTAGGAGAATGAGAAGGTGGGCATCCTGCAATGGTGGGGTTCAGAAATGAGTAGCTGAGGGGCCTCAGAAGAGGTCTGGGCCCAAGTTGGGTCAAAGAGGGTGCCCATGTGGGGAGGGCTGATGTCACAGCAGCACAGGATGTCAGAGCCTGGGTGGAGTGGAAGGGGATCTGCATGGGAGAGGATAAAGGGCAGCCATGGAGACTGGTTATACAGAGGGGGATTGACCACATCAATACATTAAGGATGATGACAGGCAGGTGTTACAGTCTTGGAGAAGACAGCTACAAATATGGAAAGGGAGAAAACTAGAGTGTTCTCTATGGTGTTTGGTTGAAAATGGAGGTGTTGGTGTGAATTCATGGTTGTCGATATATAGGTACATGAAGAAATACATACAGGCATAAAGGTGTCTGTATGTGTGCGCCCATGGTTCCATGCACGTGTGTGTTCTAGCTTGGTCCACTGAAAGGGACTAAGTAGTAACACCCAAAAATAATGGGCACACTTTGCACCCAAATCTGTGTTTCTAAAAACACTCAGAGCTCCTTGGAGAAACGCATGATTGCTGGGGTGGGGCCAAACATGTAAAATAAAAGTTTTGTGCCCCAAGTCCGGAGATGCTCGGTGAATAATGGAGACAAAGAAGCCAGAGTGACAGGGCTCCCACTAGCCAAGTCTGAAACAATTTGAGGACAAAATAAATAGCAACAGTAACAGATTTTAACCAAATGTGGAAAAAAATAGGACAACCTATATCCAAATTGATATAAATACCTAAGTGAATAAATTTAAAGTTTGAGGAGGAATAAGATAGTTATAGTCTCACTCCCCTGCACCACATTACTTATTACCTACAATGGAGAAAAGAATCACTTTACCCTACAGAAGACTGGCAGACACCACTGTAAGCAATCAACCAAAAAGAGCAGCATCAGTAATAGGACATTTTAAATTGCATCTACAGTGGTACCTCAGTTCACGAACTTAGTTCTTTCCATGATTCTGGTCACAGACCAAACTGGATGAGAACTGAATCAAATTTCCCCACAAGGTTAACATTGAATCTAACCATTGAATTTGAATCAGTTCTCGTCCAACTCAATTTGCAGCCAGAATGGTGGAAAGAATCAAGTGTGTGGACCTAGGTACCACTGTATCTGATAGGGTGTAATAGGAAGAACTCAGCATCCTACCATGACTTTCCTGTCCAAGATGCATAACATGAGCTTAATCAAGAAGAGGCATCAGACAAGACCCTACTGAGGGCTATTCCACACAAAAAATGACCTATAATCATGAAAGGCATCAAGGCCTTGAAAGTCAGGGAAAATCTGAAGAACCACTGCACATTACAGAGTAGTAGAGAGATCTGACAGCTGAATGCACTTTGGGATCCTTGACTGGTTCCTTTTTTTATAAAGGGCCTTTTCTGGAAATTGCTGGAATTTGCTGGACATCTGAGAAGTAGATGGTATCTGTTGTAATGCAACATGTTCATTTCCTAATATTGATTATTGTACTGTGGTTTCCCCAGAGAAAAACCTTGTTTGTAGGAAATGCTAAAGAACTTGAGAGCACGGGATTTCAGACCCGCATTCTTGGTTGATTTGGGGGAAAGCTCTTTGTACTATACTTGAAAGTTTTCTATAAATTGGAGCAGTTGTTTCAAAAGAGGAGTACTGGATGCTTCATTTATCCCTTCCTATATTCAGCACATACTTATTGAGCAACTGCTAAAACTCACCACCAGAGAGACAAAGACCTATTCTGGCTTAAGAAACAGGGTCTGAGCAGAAATTCATTCTAAACATGCATTCCACTAGTACCAGTTACACATGTACTCTGTGAGCTAAACAAACCACCACTGCTCTCAGAAGCCTATAATCTGCCACTGGATTAAAATACTTAGTGAGCTAAGCCCAAATGATGCTATGTAAAGAAAGATCCAGAATTGGAATCAGATGAACTAGATTGTCCTTCTAGCTTTGTCATTTCATGGCTCTGGAGTTTTGACCATATCAATGAACTATCTGTCGTCTGTAAGATAAACACTCCAATTCCTTTTTTATGTGATTATTATGAAGGTTAACAAAATATGTAGAAGTACTTTATACAACAATATATAAATGCTTTTTGTGGTGGCCTTATGTTCTGGGTTATACAGACTTTTGGGTCTAGCTGAGAAGCATATCTCAGTGTAACCTTTCTCTCAATCACAGATAAAGTATGTGAGAAGACCACAAATGCCTCACCAGGGTTATGTCCCTACAGTACACTGAGGCCAGAACTCTAGGTGTATATGGAGGGAGAAGGAAGTTTAACATCCCTATGCCCCAGCTTACTAGTAAGTACTGAGTGGGGGAGGTCAAGATGAAACGAGGCAGTACTTCTGTTATATCCCCTTAACAGGAGCTCAACACTCTTCTGGGAACCTCTTAGGTACAGCTTCAAAATCTCTCTGTGCCCCCCTAATTTAGTCATGCTATGGTGACTAGGTGGATTCAGATGGGTTTTATACTGGTAGAATTTGACAGGGTCACCTTGGGCCCATGCCCAGTCCCTCTTGCTCCTTGTTTTACACTCAATATGGGCAACATTGGACTATGGGACAATTAGACTAAGGGCCTTGACCAATGTGTGGTGGGGGAGCTGATGGAGAAATGCTTCCCACTGTCACTTGGATGGACTATATCTGAAGACATTTCATAAGGACACTGTGAATTGCCATTTTGGTACCAGGGATCAAACTCGGGACCTTGCACTTGTGAGGCAGGCGGCAAAACCACTGAGCTAAATCCCCGGCCCCAGAACTGCCATTTTGTACAGGTTTCCTTTTCTCTTGTTTCACTCCCTGTCCTCATTCCTGCTTGCTGGAATTACATTCTCACCCCCCTGCAGGCTTGGGCTTTGGTTTGGGCTCTGTTTGGGGGATGCACTAGGCTAAGGCAGAATGATCTCTATTTACCCAGATACCATTGCCACAGCATGGAGGGAGCACCAGACCTACCCCTAAACCTGCTATTGGACTATAGTCATCTTGCTGCAGCACTACAGGATCCAGAGTACCTCCAGAGTGGTCTCTGTCCTCCATCAAAAGATGATGGGAATTTTACTTATCCAAGGGGGACCTCCAGTCCCACTCTTGAGCACTTTTGGCCAGTACAGTCAAAGGAAGCCAAGACTTAGAGGTTATTTTAAGCCAACCAGATGTGCAAGGGTGTGAATATGAACTAGGTTTAATTAAATTAACTGTGGATCAGATGTTTTAAATTGCCTATCTCAGGAAGGCCCCAAACATGACTAATCTCAGCTGTAGATCATGCTAGGCTCCTCCTAATGATATGTATGGAGAGCAGAAACTTAATTTTAGAAGTTAACTAGACAGGTTTTGTGACTATTCCTTCTAAGTCAAAATAAACCCAATGTTAGGATGGTGACCATGACATCGCCATCATCAGGACAGCTCAGTGTGGTGGTGAAGAGCTCAGATGCCATGCCTGGCTCTTTGAGGTTGGATCTCAGCTCTTTCACTTGTTGGCTGTGTGACTTTGGGCAAAGTACTTCACCAATCTTTAACCCTTGGTGGGGGGGGGGGGGTCATGACAGTACCTACTTCATAAGGGTGTGGTAAGGACTCAGTGAATAAATGCATATAGATGACTTTGGAACACTACCTGGTGCTTACCCACATGGCCTCTGGTGAGGTAGAGGGAGGCCAGACACAGATCGAGAGTTTTGTTAACTCTATCCCCTGGGGAGAGCGCAAAGCATAACTCAGACCCTGTGGAGCAGCACCTGGTCAGTCATGAGGAGTGGGAGGACTGGGAAGATGCCTTCACTGTGGCCCATGGGGAGGAGCAGGTAGGCAGGACAAGTAGGCTGAGGATAGCTACTTTGAATAAGCTCAGTAGCTCTGGGAACTGGTTGTCTGGCCCCTGGCTCTGGGGCAATCAGGAAAGGTGCTCAGGGGCCTGGAGTGTGAGAGCCTGATAAGAGAGACGGTGGGAGTGTGAACTTAATTAGCTGCCCAAGAAGGGGAATGGAGCAGCCTCTAGCCAGGGCCTCAAAACTCAGTCAAGACAGCTTTTTCTTTTTTGGTACCAGAGATCAAACTCAGACCTTTGTGCTTGCGAGGCATGCGTGGAACCACTGAGCTAAATCCCTGGCCCTAAGACAGCTTTTTAAAACAATAATATTAGGAGTCGCACAGAACACGCTGAATCAGCCCGCTGCACACTGGAAGGTCTGTGCATGCCCTACCGAGGTCCTGAGTCACGCAGAAGACACCGAATCACCCCGCTGCAGACAGGCAGCCACCTGGTTCCACACGACAAAGACGCAGAGGACACCAGACCACCAGACCAAGGTACTGAGTCCCACTGTTCCCGGCCCAGAGGTAGGGGCTTCTGAGCCATCCTCCCACTGCTCCTGGTCCAGAGGAAGGGGCTTGCCTGTCACCATCCCTCCCACTGCTCCCAGCCCACAGGAAAGGGCTTTTGGGTCACCATCCATACCAATGCTCCTGGCCCCTGTCCCACCTCACCCACCTCAGAGGAGGTAATCCAGGCAGGCGCTAAGAGCCCCCGCCCCAGTCAAAATGAGAAAACACGTAAATGAGTCTCAAAACCAGACTTCCAGATCACCTGCAGCAATCCCAAAGGGAAATGAGATGGAACACTCTGATACTCAACCACCTGGAACCACTGAACTGGCAACAAAAAGGGATCTGGAAAAAATGAAATCAGAAATAATTTCTCAGACAACAGGAGAAATTGTGCCCCTAGTGCAAGACATGATTAATAAATCTAGAGAGGAGCTGAGGAACATGATGGAATCCCAACATAGGAAACAAATGGAATCCATAAAACAGATGCAAATAGATTTCCAGGACATGAAAAAGTCCACTGAAAGTTTACACAGCAGAATGAGCCAATGTGAGGACAGGATTTCAGATATAGAAGATAAGATTGCAATTAGTGACCAGGAAAAGAAAAATGGCTTCAAAATTAGAAGGGAACATGAGAAATCAATCCAGCAGCTGCTAGATGATGCAAAAAAGAATAACATAAGACTGATTGGGATCAATGAAGAAACAGGAGAGACTGCAGATGACATAAAAAATCTCTTCACAGAAATAATGGCAGAAAACTTCCCAAGCAGGGGAACAGAGCTTGACATACAGATAAGTGAGGCATATAGGACTCCAGCTGGCCTTGATCAAAAAAAATCTACACATAGGCATATAATTGTTAAGATTCCAGAAACTCAACAGAAGAACAAAGTTCTCCAAGCAGTCAGAGAAAAGAAACAAATCACATACAAAGGAAAGCCCATCAGAATCACAGCAGACTTCTCAACACAAACCATCAAGGCAAGAAGAGCTTGGAGTGACATATTCCAAGCCCTAAAAGAAAACAGCCTCCAATCCACATTGATGTACCCTGCAAAACTATCTTTCAAAATTGATGGAGAAATAAGATACTTTCATGACAAAAAGCACCTTAGGAACTTCATGAATACCAAACAAGCACTCCAAAGAATTTTACACAATAGCCTAGGAACAGACATTGAGGATCACAATCCCAGGAAGCAAAGCAGAATGAACTCATCTGGCATGACAAGAAATTAAATGTAAAGGGGGAGAACCCAACAAAAAGAAAAAGACATGGCAATGACAAGTCAATATGTTTCAGTTATAACCCTCAACGTGAATGGTCTCAATTCACCAATCAAAAGAAATAGACTGGCAGAATGAGTCAAGAAGCAAAATCCAACAATATGCTGCATACAAGAAACACACTTAATTCAAAAGGAAACTCATAGACTGAAAGGTAAAGGGTGGAAAACAATACTCCATGCAACAGGGAAACGAAAAAAAGCAGGAGTAACTATCCTCTTTGCAGATCAAGTAGATTTCAAACCAACACTGATTAAGAGAGACAAAGAAGGACACTACATCCTTGTAAAGGGAACGATCCAAGAGGAAGAGATAACAATCATAAATATCTATGCACCAAACACTAGTGCACCCAACTATGTAAAACAAATACTAACAGACATGAAAAGTCATATATGCACTAATACAATTGTAGTGGGGGACCTCAATACCCCACTGTCACAAATAGATCAACTAGACTAAAAATAAGTAATGAAATACTAGAACTCAATCGAACTCTTGAACAAATGAACTTCACAGATGTTTACAGAGTCTTCCACCCCACAAATTCAGAATACACATTCTTCTCAGCTGCACATGGCTCATTCTCCAAAATAGACCACATACTCACACATAGAACATGTTTAAGTAAGTGCAAAGGAATTGAAGTTGACCCCTGTACATTATCAGACCATAGTGCGATGAAATTGGAGAGCCATAGCAAAAGAAACTCAAAAAGTTTCATAAACATGTGGAAATTGAACAACACACTTCTGAATAACCAATGGGTCCCAGAGGAAATTAAAGAAGAAATCAGACAGTTCCTTCAATTAAATGATAATGACAATACAACATATTGGAATCTATGGGACAAAATGAAAGCTGTCTTACAAGGGAAATTCATAGCAGTGAATATGCATATTAGGAAAACAGAACGAGCCCAAATAAACAACCTGATGCTGAACCTCAAGCTTCTAGAAAAAGAAGAGCAAGACAACCCCAAAGCTCATACAAGAGAGGAAATTATAAAGATCAGAGGAGAAATCAATGCAATGGAGACTAAGAGAACAATACAAAAAATCAATGAAGCCAAGAGTTGGTTCTTCAAAAGAATCAACAAAATTGACAAACCTTTAGCCAACCTTGTCAGAAAAAGGAAAGAAAAGACCCAAACCCATGCAATTAGGAATGAAAAGGGTGAAATTACAACAGACCCAGCAGAAATCCAGAGTATCATCAATGCTTACTTCCAGAATCTATACGCCAATAAGATGGACAACACAGAAGAAATGGACAGATTCCTAGATACATATGAATTACCAAAGTTGAACGAAGAAGACCTAAAATTTCTAAACAACCCAATATCAACAAATGAAATTGAAAATGTAATTAAAAACTTATCAACTAAGAAAAGCCCAGGCCCTGATGGCTTCACTGCTGAATTCTACAAGACATTTAGAAAGGAACTACTGCCACTACTGTTTAAACTCTTCAAAGAAATTGAAAGGGAACCAATACTCCCAAATTCATTCCTGGAAGCAAGCATCACCTTGATCCCCAAAGCAGAGAAAGACCCAACGGGAAAAGAGAACTATAGGCCAATCTCACTAATGAACATAGATGCAAAAATCCTTAATAAGATAATGGCAAACAGAATGCAGAAGATCATCAAGAAGATCATACACCCTAATCAAGTGGGATTCATCCCAGGGATGCAGGGATGGTTCCATATATGAAAATCAATCAATGTAATACACTATATCAATAGAGCCAAGGACAAAAACCATATGATTATCTCCATAGATGCACAAAAAGCATTTGACAAAATCCAACATGCATTTATGATAAAAACCCTACAAAAAATTGGAATAGATGGTCTCTACCTCAAACTGATAGAAGCCATCTATGAAAAACCGACAGCCAATATCATACTAAATGGTCAAAAACTGAAATCCTTCACACTAAAATCAGGAACAAGACAAGGATGTCCACTATCACCACTCTTGATCAATACAGTTCTGGAAACATTAGCCACAGCAATTAGACAAGAGAAAGAAATAAAAGGAATAAAGATAGCTAATGAAGAAGTCAAATTGTCATTATTTGCAGATGACATAATACTCTATATAGAAGACCCCAAGAACTCCACCAAAAGTCTTCTAGACTTAATAACCAAATTCAGTCAAGTAGCTGGTTACAAGGTCAACACACAAAAATCAATAGCTTTCCTCTACACCAATGACAGACTCACTGAGAGAGAAATAGGGCAAATAATTCCTTTCACAATAGCATCCAAAGAACTGAAATACCTAGGAATCATCCTAACGAAAGAAATCAAAGACCTCTTCTCTGAAAACTATGGCACTCTGAAAAGAGAGATTGAAGATGATATCAGAAAATGGACAGACATCCCCTGCTCCTGGGTAGGAAGGATTAATAGAGTGAAAATGGCCATACTTCCAAAACTGCTATATAGATTTAATGCAATTTCAATTGAGATCCCAGCAGCATACTTCATAGACCTTGAGAAAACAATCCAAAAATTCATTTGGAGCAAGAAGAGACCCAGAATAGCAAAAGCAATTCTAGGTAACAGAGACATGACAGGGGGTATCACAATCCCCAACCTGCAACTCTACTACAAAGCTACTGTAATAAAAACACCATGGTACTGGCAAAGAAACAGACTTGAGGACCAGTGGAACAGATTAGAAGATGCAGAAACAACGCCAGACACACTCAGCCATCTCATCTTCGATAAAGGAGCCAAAGACCCTCACTGGAGGAAAGATAGCCTCTTTAATAAATGGTGCTGGAGAAATTGGGCTTCAACTTGGCAAAGATTAAAACTAGACCTGTATCTCTCACCATGCACTAAACTAAAATCAAAATGGATTAAAGATCTAAATATTAAAATAGAAACTCTGAACCAGTTGGAACAGAGGTTAGGTAGAACCCTTGAAGACATCGGTGTAGGAAAAGATTTTATGAATAAAACCTCAGTTGCCCGTGAACTAGCACAAACAATCAACAAGTGGGATCTCTTCTTATTAAAAGGCTCCTGCACAGCAAGAGAAACCACCAGCAGTGTGAAGAGACAACCCACAATGTGGGAAAAAAATCTTCACCTGCTCTTCCTCAGACAAAGGTCTACTATCTCAAATCTATAAAGAGCTTAAAAAGATCAGACCTCCCAAATTTAAAGACCCAATCCAAAAATGGGCAGCTGAAATGAGCAGACATTTCTCAGACAAAGAAGTAGAAATAGCAAATAAATGCATGAAAAAATGTTCAACATCACTTGTCATTCGAGAGATGCAAATGAAAACAACACTGAGATTCCACTTCACTCGAGAAAGAATGCCTGCTATCATGAAATCAACCAATAACAAATGCTGGTGGGGCTGTGGGGAAAGAGGAACCCTGCTCCACTGCTGGTGGGAGTGTAGACTGGTGCAACCACTGTGGAAATCAATATGGAGATACCTCAAAGAACTAGGACTGGAAGTCTCATTTGACCCCCCTATTCCACTGCTGGGTATCTTCCCCAAAGAATTAAAAGAATCATACCACAGTGATATATATGTGCACCCATGTTCGTAGCAGTGCAGTTTGTAATAGCTAAAACTTGGAAACAGCCCAAATGCCCATCAACTGGAGACTGGATAAAGAAAATGTGGGTTTTTTTAATAAAATGGAGTACTACTCAGCCATAAAAAATGAGAAATTAGAGACATTTATAGCTAAGTGGATGCACATTGAGGCAATACTCTTAAGTGAAATAAATAGGACACACATGTGTAAATACTGAATAGTTTCTCTGGTGTGAGAAACTGAAAGTGTAAATAAGGATTAAATGTATAATAGGTAATGTGAAATAGGAAGAAAGGGGACAAAGGGGAAGGAAGTGGGAGGGCTAGGGGAAAGGATAGAAGGGAATGAGATTAACGTGAGAAAATGGAAAAATAGGAACAAAATCTTTGTAAATAAAGAGGACTGGAGGGGTTGAAGGGAGGGCTGGGCAAGGGTGAAAAATCAGAACCAAGAGAGACTATGTAAAGGTGCAAATTTCCAATGATGAATGTCATTATATTGTATACCTAAAATGTACCAATGATTAGAATGAATAATCGATAATGTAAAATAGGAAGAAAAGGTCCAAAGGGGTAGGGGTAGTGGGAGGCACAGGGGAAAGGAAAGAAGGGAAAGGAAAAATGATGAGAAATGGAAATAAAGTCTTTGTAAATAGGGAAGGGTGGAGGGGGTGAAGGGAGGGCTAGGAATGGGGAAGAAATAAGAACCAAGATGCATTATGTAAAGGTACAATTCCCAATGAGAAATGTAATTGTGTTGTATACCTACAATGTACCAATAAAAGAATTTAATTAAAAAAATAAAATAAAATAAAAAAATAAAAAATAAAACAATAATATTAGGGCGGGGGATTTAGCTCAGTGGTTCTGCTGCCTGCCTTTCAAGCACAAGGACCCGAGTTCAATCCCTGGTACCAAAAAAAACAACAATAATATTATGCCAGGCACTTGGATAGCTCTCAGCAACCCGCAACTCATAAGCCATTATGATTCAGGGCCATAGGTCAGCAGGGGGATTTTTGCACTCACCTCCAGGGTACCTGAGAGTCTTAGGCCAGAGGAAGGAAGAGCCTGTTTCTCATTCCACCACTGTACGAGTCTCCCATGTTTGTTATAACGAATCACCATAACATAGTGACAACACAAATTTATTACTGTCCATTGCTGGATATCAGAGGTCTAGAATGGGCCTTACAGGGCTAAAATATGGTTTTAGCCAGGCTGCCTTCTCTCTGGAGGCTCTAGGGAAGAATCTGTTCCCTCCCTTTTCCAGCCCATGGAGGCCACCTTCATTCCCTGCCTCAAGGTCCCTTGTTCCAGTTCTGAAGCCATCAGTGAAGCATCTGTAACTCTCTTTGTCACCATGGCTCTCCTGCCTTGGTCTTTCGCTTGTAAGGACAGTGTGATAAACTTGGGCCCTTATGGATAATTCAAGATAGATATCTTCTCAAAGTTCTTAATCTAATCTCACCTGCAAAATCCGATTTTCCCTGTAATATAACATGTTCACAGTTCCAGGATTAGGACATGGATATCTTTGGAGGGTCATAGGGCATTATCCTGCCTACCCAACACTATCACTATTTGTATCTTCATGCAGAAGTCTACATGGAGTCCCTGATTCCAAAGCCATTTGTATCTAAGGCCCTCCTACCACCCAGCCCACTTGCAGTTGTCATAGGGTACCATCTGCTCCCAAGCCTAGGGGACCCCCTTCCCATCCTCTCTCCTGATCTATCACTGCTGAGTTATCTGAACAGTGGCTTTGGAACATCTGAACTTTTGGCATCTGAACTCTGGCTTTGGAGAGTGACAGGGAGTAGAAAAGATTCTGCTTGGACTCAGCAATGGGAGCTTGCCCAAAGAGAATGGGGGACCAGCCTGAAATAAGGACTCATCCAATTCTTCTGCCAGGTTTAACCTTCACAAGGGTTACTTGTTTAATGGTTGTTTTCCTCATGAGACTCCAGCTCTGAATTGCAGGGAGCATCTGAACCCCCTAGTCCTAGCACAATGTGCAGTATTGAGTGACACTCAAAAGACAAGTCATTGGGTGCCTTTCCACTCAAACAACAGATTCAAGTCTTCTATTATCATTACTATTACTCAAGAAGGAAAAGCCACACTGACTGGCCCACCATTTTGTCTCTCAGTACTCCAGTTTCCCTCTCTGACAGCAAATTATGCAGCAGGTTTGGAAGACTGATCTGGGAATATTGGAGGAAGTTGTCCCCCATCCCATAGTTAAGGAAACCTAGGTTCCTGGAAGCCATGCACTCTGTGTACCAGAGTCACTATGTGAGTAGAGGGAAAAGTATTGATAAACTTTCCATCTCTCCATCCCTCCATTCAATATAATTAATATGCTCTATGAGAGAGGGGACCAAAAGAAGACCTGACATTTCGGAGAACCGACGTATGTGTAGGGTACTGTGCTATGTATTTCATGCACATTTTTACCAGTAGCTTGTGGTAAAGTTTCACTAATAATAGCTCACATTTATATGTATGATTTTCATACTGCTCAGCTTATATTACCATACTGAAGTATCATGCACCTATGTTAAGTAGTTTCATGCACCTATGTCAGGTGGTCATGGCAGATATAATCCCCATTTCAGAGAGAAGAGGACTTAGAAAGGGTTACACAAATTCATATATCCAGTTGTGTTGAAGGTAGGTCTCCAAGTGGACCAGCACACCTTCCTTTCCACCCCATGCCCTCAATAGAGTCACACCTGGTGTTTCATATGCCCACCTCATCCTTCCCTCTACAAAGAAACCTTGATTCCTCTCCAGATGCTTTATACATGCATGAAATGTGTTCAGCCATAATGCAAAGATCAGCACATATTTGTACCCATATCCATATACAGAGATATATGTACCCACCCATACACATAAAAGAGTTATAACTTAAAAGTGTAAAAGAGTTAGCATTTGAAACTTTTGTTAAGCAGTCAGTTGCTTAGAGAAAGCTGTTGAGAGACAACACTCCAGGAGTATGTCCACATTTCTGTCCAGTTTATGCTACCTGAGCAGAGCATAGGTAACTCAGGTTAAGGGATGAGTGAATGGTTAGTCATGCTTTGGAGGTTAGAGGTAGTGAATTGCTCTGGGGAAATTTAAAGGCTTGTCTCCCCCTAAACAATTTGCTTTTACTCTTGGAGTAATAGACCTGGAGACCTTCCCCACAAGATTTGCTTACATTCCAGAGCACAGCGCAAGCTCTCTTTTTTCTTAGCTGCCTGATATAAGCTCTGAATCTCATAACTGAGTGTTCCTTTCCTACAGTATGTATAAACCTCCCTGCACCCTCAGGCTGGTGAACCTGTAGTCCTCATTGCATGGGTCCATGGGGATTTTAGGGGTATGAACTGTACCAAGGTGTTCCATAAGTAAAGAAAAGCTCTCTGCTCTGTCTAACACTATCTTGTGCTGGGACAGACAAATAATCACAGCTATCTAAGCTTACCAAAGTTATCTACCTTAAACCTTTATTTTGTGGCTCTCTAGTTGTATGTACCAAGAAGAAGAATTATGACATTATATTTAATAATAGCACATTAGTTGAAAGCTTATTCCATTCTAGGCACAGGATCAAAGGCTGATTTGTCCAAGGCTGCCCAGATGGCTACTGATGGGACTGAGGGGTAAGTGCCTTTGCCTAGGGTGATACTGCCCTTGATCAGCCAGTTTACCGTGAAGCAATACACTGATGGTTATTTTGGGACTCAGGGCAGGTAAGCAGTTTTCTTGGTCATCTGCAGTGGTCTACAGACCTGGAAGCTTTCTCTGTGGAGCTTAAGTCCCCATTAGGGAAGCTGATGGCCCTTGCCATTTGTATGCCTTAGGTTTCCCCTGTAATGAAATGAATGACTTCATCAAACCTCCGTTTGCCAGCAGTATGAAGATGCCAAGCCTGCCAGATGGTTTGCTGTGGCTTCTCCTGCTGCATCATGCCAGTCACATCTCATTAGCAATATCACATAGCCTGAGCTGGACTCTCAGCACTGGGTCACAGCAGGGCCTCAGGCTGGCCTTGAGGTAGGTGATAGGTATGACAGAGATAGGAGATTGACAGAAGCAACCTAACCCCTGCTTCCATTTCTCTACCTCCCATCAACACCCTTAATGAATTGCCCTGTGGAACAAAACTCAGCAAGCAGACATGCAACCCATAGCCCTGAGGTGGTCAACTTCTGTTCTCAGACACAGTGCTTGCTCTCCCTCTGCCCTGGCTCTGGTGTGTTCTACCTGAATGCTTTTTCCCTTCCTCTTCACCACCCAAATTTTTCCGGAGCCTCCCAAGTCTCCGCACCTTTAAGGAGAGTCAAGCAGAGGCTGAAGTCTACAGTCTGGGTTCCATTGTACCATATTCATTAAGTGTCCAAAAAATATCATGCTAGGTGTTGAGAATAGGGCCAGAAGTGAGACTCAGCCCTGCCTCATGGAGTTTGCAATCTAGCAGATACGTTAGCATTCTATTACTGTAACAAATACCTAATATAAACAACTTATAAAGAGAAAAGGATTACAGTGGTACTTGGGTTCATGAACTTAATTTATTCTACAAGTTTGGAAAAGATGGCCATGTTTGTATTTGTGTGGGAAACATGGCTGTGATTGTGTTTGTTCCTTGATGCAGAGTTTGCAAACAAAAATGAAATTTTGCCAAATGCTTTTGTTTGCAAACCAAATTCTTTCTAGTCAAGAGTGTTCCTGAACTAAGGTACTATCGTATTTGTGCTCACAGTTTTGTACTAAAAGCAGTATGTCATCTAGAAGCATATGTTAGAGTAAACTGTTATGGTCAGAAAACAGAAGAGAGAAGAGGCCAGGGCCCCCTTCAAGAGCACACCCCCAATGACCTAAACTCCTCCCACTAGGCTCCGTCTCTTTAGGGTTCCACTATCTTCCAATAGCACCAAGCTGGCATCTAAGCCTTCAACATACAGGTCTTGAAGCGACCTTCTAGATCTAAACTATAGCACTAGGAAAGACAAACTAAACAAAGAATTTCAAGTGTGATGAATGAGGAGACAAGTGGGACAAAGGCACCAGGGTGCAGAGAATAAAGAAACTTGTCCTCATCTAAGAGTTCTAAGAGAGTCTGCTAGATTATGAATCTATTTTTCACTCTTGAGCCATTTTGTGAATCCTCTCTTCTCCACAAACTGCACACACAAAACCAGAAACCATGCTTAATTTAGCCCAATGTCCTTCATAATTCCTAGCCCATGAGAAATCACCAGATTTGAAGAGCAGATAGCAGATAGTTTGAAAAGCACCAATGTGAGCATTGTCTGCAAGGAATCTGCCACCCTCTTCTTAGCCAACAGTTTCATACTCTGTACCTACTTTACCAAAGGTAGAATTTAAAAGACTCCCGGGAGCTTCACAGGGAGGAAAACAGATATCTCTGCACATTTCACTGCCCTAATTTCTTTGTCTTGCATCCTACCTCAGCATCCTCTCTCAGGGGTGCCCTGGAATAAATCCACATGAAAATCATGTATGGATTTTGCACAGGTCTGTATAAAGCTACCAACCAACAAATACCAGGATCCCTACCCAACAGCCTTAGCAAAAGAGAAAATGCTACCTTTTTGGGAGCAATTCTACATAACTGGGGACGGGGGGGATCCTTTGATTAGCCCTAGTTCTCCTGCCTACAGGCCAGCTATGGCATTTTGAGACATAACTCCATTTTGGCCCCAGGTCACAGCTAAGATCTCAATGATCCGGTGATGCTGTGATGCTCCAGCACAAGATTACAGCAGCTGAAGACATCTGGGAGGAACAAAATCTTCATCTGCATAGTTCCTCATTGTTCTAGGATTTCTGCTGCCCCCTGAGTCATCTGTTACATTTGTTTCTCTCAGTGTACTGAATAAAAGGTGCAGTGAGCTCAGGGGCTTTTGTCTTTGCAGCCCAGAGCAGCACTGGTCAGGCCCAAAGCTCAGCTTCTTCTCAAAGTCTAATTTTTTCTATCTGTCCTGTATAATAAGTTAATTCACCTTGTGCTGTCGTGGCTTAGAGGAGACTAGGACTCACTGCAGAGGTTCTAGTAACGTTCCTTTTCCCTGTTCCCTACACTACCCTTCTTCCTGAAAAATTCCAAGATGAATTCACTTTAATAAGACAGATCCCAATCGCCACTTATGAAAATCACTCTGTACTGAAAAGTGTGTAAGCACTAATATAGTTACCTGGGACACTGTGAGGCCCTCGGGGAGCTTACAGGTGAATCAGGAAATTAATCTGTTCAGAAATAGTCATAATGATGACAGCTTCTGATGAGTGAATGTGCACCAGGTGCCGGGAGTTTTCTTCCTCTCATCACAATCCTCTAGGCTAGGTGTTACTATTCCCATTTAAAATTTTTAAAAAATTTTTATTAGTACATGTTTGAATGTATAATGTTTACACTCCTTGCGTGGAATTGGTACATGCACAGGACAAAACTTAATGCCTTTCTTATCCCCTTTTCCTGCCCTCCCTCCCATAGTTTTCCCATTTTAGGATGAGGAAACTGAGACTGAGATGTTAACTTACCCAAGACCACGGCAGGGCTATGGTCTGCATATTTGTGTCCCCTCAAAATTTGTTTGTTGAAATACTAACCCCTGAGCTGATGACGTTAGATAGTGGAACCTCTGGGAGATGCTTGGTTCATGAGGGCAGATTCCTCATGAAAGGGATTGGTACCCTTATAAAGAGGCCTCAGGGAGATCCTTACCATCTTCCTGTATATGAAGCAAGAAGGCAACCTCTCTGAACCAGAAAGTAGGCTCTCACTAGCCACTAGAGCTGTGAAAAATATATCTGTTGTTTGTAAGCCACGTAGCCTGTGGCTTTGGTGGGTGGGTACTGGGGATCGAACTCGGTCCTTACCCTTGCAGGGCAGGCGGCGGAACCACTGAGCTAAATCTCTGGCCCTACATTTTATTATAACATCCTGAACTGAGGGGACAATAGGGAAATCAAATATGGGTTCAGATTCATTAACTTCGAGGCCCAATTTCTCTTTCCATTACATCATTCTGGACACAAATAAAAGTGGGATTTTCTTTCATTATATAAAGTAAAGTGATGTAAATACTCCACAAGACATATCTAAGTCATTGGGGAGGGGGGTCAAGATGGCTTCACAGCATTGGGAAAGGTCTCATATAAAGGTAGCTGATTTTATAATGATAATTTTTGTTTTTAGATCCAGAAGAATCCTTAGATATCAATTAGTCTAGCATTTCCAGGGCTTACTTGTATAGGGCACAGTATTCTTTTAAAGTATGTATGCACATGTGTGTTTTTAAATGTCTAAGGAAGGCTGCAAACAATATTCCCCTCCTGGTGGCTCAGAGTGCCCAGTACTATATTAAAAGCTCCAAGAAGTCCTGCGGTGAGTAAGCCTGTTTAATCTCCTGTTTCCCAACTTTACCTAACCATATCACACTCTTTTGAAGAACCCTATGAACGTCTCAAGGAATTCTTTTTCAGAATATGGTGGTAGTCCAACCCCATTAATTTACAGTAGAGGAAAGCAAGACTAGAAAAAGTAAGTGCTGTCTCTGAGATCTCAGAAAGCCAGGAGCCAGACTGAGTTGCCACATGGACCATTTCGTGTAGCAGTGCAAGCACGATTGTGAGGGCTGGTGGCCTGTGCAAACAAGAGCATGCAGGTGGGCAGTGGTAGCCAGGTTTTGAGAAAGGCCTCTGCGTAAAGTGTCTAGAGAGCTAGGAAGGTGGTTCCCCAACCAAAGGGGATCAAAATACAGGAAAGAGATAAGACTGAGTCAGAGAGCAAAAGCCAACTAGTCCAGAGTCACATAGCCAGCTTCAAGCAAAGTCAACAAACTGTGATATTAATGACACTGTACTGATTTTAAATCTTTATAATAATTTGCCACTTTTTTGTCTTGTAATGTAAGTCATATACCACACAATTCAGTGGCTTTTAGTACATTTGTAGATATGTGCACTAATCAACTCAAAAAGAAACACTGCATGCTTCAGCTATCATCTATCTCTCATACACTCCAGCACTAAGCAACCATGAATCGCCCTCTATTTGTATAGATTTCTCTATTTTTAAATATTATATTATGAACGTGTATAATTTGTAGTCTTTTGTGACTGGCTTCTTTCATTAAGCATAATGAGTTCAAGGTTCATCTGTCGAGTACCATGTATCAGGGTGTCATCCCTTTTTATGGGTGAAAAATATTCCATTGTATAGGTATATTGGATTCTGTTTATCCATTCATCTGCTGATGATCACTTGTAGTTTTTCTCCCTTAAGGCTCTTAGAAATAATACTACTATAAACATCCATATAAAAGTTTTGTTAGACTAGGGCCGGGGATTTAGCTCAGTGGTTCTGCCACCTGCCTTGTAAGCGAAAGGTCCTGAGTTCAATCCCCGGTACCAAAAAAAAAAAGTTTTGTTAGACAGATGTTTTCATCTCTCTTGGGTGTAGCCTAGCAGTGGAGTTGCTGGATCACACAGTAACTCTCTGTTTAACATTTTGAGGGACTGCCATGGCTGCTAAAGAGCTGCAGAAGCAGAATCCACATTCTAGTAAGATTTCTTGTGATTCATCAGTACATTGGCCTTTGAGGAGCTCTGGGTTAGATGACTTCTAGGGTCACTTCTTGCTCTGAAGTCTGATAAATGCAAGTTGAAATAATGAAGATACTGGATGCCTCAGAAGCACCCAGATAGACAGGCTTTCAGAACCTGGACCAGCAGGAATGCCTTTGGAGCCAAAAGCAGATTTTTTTCCCCAGGCATGGAAATCTTGACAAAAGCATACCTGTGCTCGCAGGCCAAGGATAGTTAATTAGCATGGTGCCCCTGGCACTTCAACTTGTAGTGCCAATGGGAAGTGACATAGATTGATAGGAAGCAGAGAGAGAGAGGGAGAGAAAGAGAGAGAGAGGAGGAGGAGGAGATAAGATAACTAATTTTCCTGAGGTATCAACGAACTTAGATTTTGATGGAATTTCATGCTTCAGATGGTTCTTATGAGTCATTCACTTTAGAACCAGTAGGCACCAAGGGGATGTGCTCACCACTTACATAGGAACACTGAACTCTCATTTACTGTCTCCTTTCCCACTGCTCCCATTGCCTTCTTTCCCTTTCTTAGCACAGCTTCATATTCCTATCAACCCAACTCTATCTTTCCTATTTTTTTCTTTTTATGTGTGTGTGATGCTGGAGATTGAACCCAGAGCCACAGGCATGTAAGGCAAGTGCTCTAACACTGAGCTACTCCACCAGCTCAAGCCCAGTTTTTTCTGTCCTGTTATTTCACCCTCCAAGTCACCTCTTCTTAACCAGACTTTCCCAAATCACTACCTCCTTCTCACAGTGGTAATTAATATCAAGTGCCTATGGATGAGCACCATACAAAAAAGTATTAAAAATGAAAATGAAGAGGACTGTCAAGGTATCCTGTGGCTACTTATTAGCTATACAAATGGAAAGTCACTAGACCTGTTGATAAAGTACAGTAAATACAAGATTGGTAGACTTCCAGAACTTGACAATGTGGTGGAAGAAACCTCGAGGATGAAATCCTGAGGACAGGATTTAGTTCTCTATTTTTTTATTATGGTGAAATATATATAACATGAAAGTCCCATTTTCAAGGGATGGTTTTGTGACATTCAATACATTCACATTGTTGTGCAACCAACAACACGATCATTAGAACTTTTTCACTTCCCAAAGTGAATCTCTGTATTGATTAAATAACTCCCCTGTCCCTCTTCACTCTGGACTTTGGAAACCATCATTCTATTTTCTTTCTCTGTGAAGCTGATTACTCAAGTACCTCATGTAAATGGAATTATGTGATATTTATCTTTTGATTTCCTTCTTTCACTTAGCATAATATCTTTAAGATTTGTTTGTACTGAAGCATGTGTCAGAATTTCTTCTTGATTTCTACCTGATATCTTGATGTACTGGCAGACAGTGAACAATCATTTCTCTAGATATGGGGCATTCCACATTGTGGGGAAGGCACATAACTTGCTTCTGCTTCATCAATAGCAATCAACATACAAAAGGGATCATTTAGGATGACCTTTGTCTATAAGTGGCATTGGAAAGGTTGAAGGAGAAATGGAAGCCATCCATAAATAGAAAGACAGAACCAAAGATCTGGAGAAAGATGAGAATCCAGGGTGTGTGTTTAGAAATCCTTCCAAAGTTAGCTTAGCTTTCTGCTATAGTTTATTCCCCTCCAATGCTCTTGTTGAAGTTTGACTGTCTTTCTGATGATGTTGGGAGGTGGGGCAATTAAGAGGTGACTCCTCATGCAAGTTCTCCCTCTCCTGGGACTAGATTAGTCACCCCAAAAGAAATTGCTATAAAGCAAGCCCACACCTTGTGTTGTGCCCAGTTTCTATATATTTGCTTGTACTTCTTGAGTTTAAGTAGCTTGAGTCCTTGACCAGAAGCTGAGCAGATGCTGGCTCATGTTCTTTGGTTTCCCACTTCTAGAACCATGATCTCAGATAAACCACTTTCCTTTACAAATTATCCAATTTAGGGTATTCCATTATAGCAACAGAAAACAATGGTACTGTCTAAAATTTACCCCACCGTACATCAAACCAGTAGAGCTACCTTGGGTAGCACCATTTGTCTTATAACACTGGCTTGCACATTATCCTTCATCCCTCTCAGTTCTTAGTGTTCCAGTAAGCTGTTGCCAATGTTATCACAGTTGGGTCACTACTTACCCTGGCAATCCAAAGCACAGCCCAGGGCATAGTTAAACACTCAGACTTTGGGGAGTTCACATTTTAGAGGAAAAAAAGGTGAAAAGAATGACTCTTTCAGTTAGCATCTCAAAAGATGACGGAACTGGAGAGAACCACAGAGCTAAGGCTGGAATGAGTCTCTGCTTTATCCCTGCATCTCAGTTTCTAAGTCTACCATCACTTCAGCAGCAGTGAATTATCATTCTCCCCATCCTTCTCAGACTTAGGGCCTCTGTTTGACTCATCCATTCGTCTGCACAGTCCTCCAGGGCTGACAATTAGGGAACCCCATTTTAGAATCACCCCTTGAAGTCCTCTCTGATATCATTTCTGATTAGTCCTATTCTTTTCAAGAAGCTCTAAGTTGTGTCTCCTTCCTCACCTTCGGGATATCCCTCCATTTCATTTTGATTGTTCACTTTTCAACCAAAACCACTGTAATGCCCTTGGGCAAGCCATCTGTGGAGTAAAGTCCTGACTCAAATACAAAACCATTAACAAAAATGAACATTACCAAACAGGGATTGGAAGATTTCCGCTGGAAGAGCAGCCTCTGTTCTGGCCCCACAACTTTCTTTTATACCTGTGTCTCTGGGCCCTCTCATCTACTCACTTGTTTACAGAAAATGACTGAAATCCCTTAAAAAGGACAATTCAGGATTTGAAATTACTACTCTATCAATTCAAGCAAGTTCTTACCTTAGGAATTTTGGACTGATCCGAGCAAAAATGTTTGAAAGTTCTAACACACCAACTTTAATCTCATTAGTGCAAGTTCAACTGACAGGCACTGAGCAACCCTGGGGGCCGAAGGCCTGAGACTGCAGACACTTACATGGGGCAATTTCCTTTGCACCTGGAGATGAGAAATCACAGTTTTCAGCCCTGGCTTTGAAAGACAGGAGATGGGTGATAAGTCAGAGTTGCTAGGAAAGGCTCTGTAGACAGGAAACCACATTCTATCCCCTCCCAGAAAGGGAGGGGCAGCGAGATGGAACAGCTAGGAGAGGAGGGGAGCACAAAGCAAAGGGAGCCACAGAGTGGGTGTCCCAGATAGCTTACAGCTCTTCCAAGAGAGTACTGAGATCAAAGCCATCAAAACAAATCAGTGCCTCCCCCCTACACACCCCGCATCCTAAAAACCCCCAGTGTAAGCAGTGGCCCTATCTGCTAGCTTCACCGAAAACAGAAATCACTTAGGAGTTCTAGTCTTCACTGTCCTCTAAAAGATAAAATTGACATTGTGCTGACTCCTTATTTTCATATACAGTTTCCCTTTATCCACCCAGTACCCTCCAAGACCCCCACTGGGTGCCTAAAGTTTCCAGTAGTTCCAAACACTGTATATACTATGTTGTTTCCTAGTTATACATACCTGTGATCAAGTTTAATTTATAAATTAGGTACAATAAAAGATCAACAACAATAATAAAATAGAAGAATTACAACAATATTCTCTAAGAAAAAATTACTTAAAACTTATAAAACATTTATTTCGGGACTTCGCCACTTAATGTTTTTAAACCACATTGACTGTGGGTAAGTGGAAGTCCAGATAAGCAGGGGCTGTTGTGTTTGACTCCCCTGCAGCAGCCCTGGAAATGACAAGTCAAATTGTTTTTTGTGAAGTAATGGTGTTACAATATATAGAAGACCCCCAGAATGCCACCAAAAGTCTTCTAGACTTAATACCAAATTCAGTAGAGTAGCTGGATACAAGGTTACCACACAAAAATCAATAGCTTTCTTCTACACTAACAACAGACTCACTGAGACAGAAATAGGGCAAACAATTCCTTTCACAATAGCATCCAAAAACTGAAATACCTAGGAATCAACCTAACAAAAGAAATTAAAAAAAAGAAATCTCTTTTCTGAAAACTATAGCACCCTGAAAAGAGAGATTGAAGATGATATCAGAAAATGGAAAGACATCCCCTGCTCCTGGGTAGGAAGGATCAACATAGTGAAAATGGCCATACTTCCAAAACTGCTATATAGATTCAATGCAATCCCAATTGAAATCCCAGCAGCATACTTCACAGACCTTAAGAAAACAATCCAAAATTCATTTGGAACAAGAAGAGACCCAGAATAGCAAAAGCAATTCTAGGTAACAGAAACATGGCAGGGGGTATCACAATCCCCAACTTGAAACTATACTACAAAGCTACTGTGATAAAAAGAACATGGTACTGGCAAAGAAACAGACCTGAGGACCAGTAGAACAGATTAGAAGATCCATAAACAACTCCAGGCACACTCAGCCACCTCATCCTCAACAAAGGAGCCAAACGCCCTCACTGGAGGAAAGATAGCCTCTTTAATAAATGGTGCTGGAAAAATTGGGTTTCAACTCCCCAAAGATTAAAACTAGACCTGTATCTCTCACCATGAACTAAACTAAACTCAAAATGGAATAAAGATCTAAATAACAAAACAGAAATGCTGAACCAGCTGGAATAGAGGTTAGGTAGGACTCCTGAAGACAGTGGTTCAGGAAAAGATTTATCAACAAAACCTCAGTTCCTCATGAGCTAGCACAAACAATCAACAAGTGGGATATCTTTTTATTAAAAAGCTTCTGCACAGCAAGAGAAATCACCAACAGAGTGAAGAGACAACTCAAAATGTGGGAAAAAATTTCACCTGCTCTTCCTCAGACAAAATTCTATCTAGAATCTATAAAGAACTTAAAAAAGTCAGACCTCCCAAATTAAAAACCCAATCCAAAAATGGGCATCTGAAATGAACAGACATTTCTCAGACAAAGAAATAGAAATAGCAAATAAACGTATGAAAAATGTTCAACATCACTGGTCAGTCGAGAGACGCAAATGAGAGCAATGCTGAGATTCCACCTCACTCTGCAAGGAATGGCTGCTATCATGAAATCAACCAATAACAAATACCAGCGGGGCCGTGAGGAAAGAGGAACCCTGCTCCATTGCTGGTAGGAGTGTTGACTGGGGCAACCACTGTGGAAATCAGTATGGAGATACCTCAAAGAACTAGGACTGGAAGTCCCATTTGACCCAGCTATTCCCCTGCTGGGGATCTTCCCCAAAGAATTAAAAGAATCATACCACAGTGATATATCCACACCCATGTTCATAGCAGCACAGTTTGTAATAGCTAAAACTTGGGAACAGCCCAAATGCCCATCAACTAGAGACTGGATCAAGAAAATGTGGTTTTTTAATAAAATGGAGTACTACTCAGCCATAAAAAATGAGAAATTAGAGACATTTATAGCTAAATGCATGCACATTAAGGCAATACTCTTAAGTAAAATAAATAGGACACACATGTATAAATACCAAATAGTTTCTCTAGTGTGAGAAACTGATAGTGTAAATAAGGACTAAAAGGTAGAATAGACAATGTGAAATAGGAAGAAAAGGGGCAAAGGGGAAGGGGAAGTGGAGGGGTAGGGGAAAGGAAAGAAGGGAATGGAATTAATATGGGAAAATGAAAAATTGGAAACAAAGTCTTTGTAAATAGGGAGGGATGGAGGGGTTGAAGGGAGGGGAGGGGAAGGGAGAAAAATTAAAACCAAGAGAGTATGTAAAGGTGCAAATTTCCAATGATGAATGTCATTATATTGTATACCTAAAATGTACCAATAAAATAAAATTCTTTAAAAAACTAAGTTGCAGCCTCCCATGGAGGATGAAATGTCTGACCAAGGGGATCTTCAATTCACCAATCATGTGCCCAGGATATAGTGCTAGCATTAGTGATCACTAGGCTCCACCAAAGTAGAAAATAAGATCCTTGCCCTTGGGGAGTTTACTTTTAGGGAGCTAAATAAATCAGGCAGACCTCAGTGAGACAATATAACCCATTAGGAAGCAGTGTGACTCAGACCACAGGCATAATAGCTGAGGGAATTTAAAACCAAAGGGAAACATCTCTGGGTGGTAATGTCAAGGTGGTTTCATGGAAGAGTTGAGCTTTCATCTGAATCTCTCAAAAAGTACAGAGGTGAAACTGGCAGAGGAAAGCAAGAACAATCAAAGGAGATCAGAGAGTAGGAGTGATGGCTGGAAGGAATTATGCAGTCCAAAACCCAGCTAGGACCCAGAATGCCGCCATGATAGTGAGAACTCAGGAACCCCCAGGGGAGACTGTGTGGGCAGAAATCTTGCGCTACATGTCAAGCAGAGCCAAATAGAATTTTATTGCAGAAAAGGTTAGGCATTCCCTAGTTCAATCCACTCATTTTACAGATGGGAGAACCCAAGTCCAGTTCAGGACAATGAGTTTCCCAAGGCAATAGGGAAATAAAGATAAAAGGAGGGGCTGATTTTCCTAGAACTCTTACAACATGTAAGAGTTAGGGCATTGCTTTAAGCAATTTCTATGCATATCTCATTTAATCTTTATAATAATCCTGTGAGGTAAGTACCATGTTTATCCCCATTTTGTAGACTAGATTGCTGAGAAGTTAAGCAGCTTGCTTGGGTTCACAAGGTGATGTGAAGAAATGACAGCGTCAACACTTTAGTATTAATCTCATAGGGTGCTGGTATTTGAAGAAAGAATATAGGATTTGAAATCAAAAGATGTGCATTTAAATTCTGGATCCACCCCAGGAGTCATGTGATCCCAGGCAAGTTACCTAACCTTAGTGACCCTCTGTTTCCTCACTGGTACAAAGCGGATAATCATTCCTACCTCACAGGATTTCTGTATGGATTAACTAAGATTACAGGTGTCAAGTTCTTGGCACATGGTATGTGTTCAGCAAACATTACTTCTCTCCCCTCCCTGTCACCTCCCTCCTTCCATGAGCCTTGACGCCACCTCTCTGGGCCTGTAGCCACAACTCCAGTCACTCATGCCATCAATGCAGGCCTCTTCTACCACTGAACATTGGGGTTCCAGGCTGAGGTGTCCTGCCCCGGAGGTAACCAGGAGGTGGGTGTGGAAGGGGAGGAGAAAGAGTCTGATTTTCCTGACAGATTGACACTATTTTCATTTGTCCCTGAGATGTTATTGGCACTCGTGGAAGAACAAATCTCCTCCCTTGCTAGTAGTGAGGTATGGTTGCCCCACAGTGCACCAGTTGACAGACACAGGCTCAACTTTCCCACCTCTTTTCACCCTTTCAACCCTGGCCCAAGCCTTTGGTTTTCTGGGTTCTTGGTTCCATCTTCCTTTTCCACCTTCTTTATGCAAACTGTGCCACATAAGGAGTTATGCTGTCTAACTCTCCAATCAGAGGCCTCTGTGGATATGTACAGAGGCCAGTTGGTGGGGCTCAAGCAAAAAATCTTGAGGACATTGCCCAGACTTGGTTGCCTGATACTGAGAGGCAGGAGTTTTACACCTGGCTGGGAAGTAGGACAGGATGAACATTTTTTTTCTATCAGTTTGAAATGTTGAGATAATTTAACAGTTTTTTGGCCTCTTGAGCAGCAATCTGCTTGGTTGCAAACCACCAGCCAAGCCCTCAAGTGTTAGCAAGCTTGAGCACATAAAAAAATTAATGTTTGAAGGCCACTGGAGTGAACTGGGTTTTCAAGTCCCTCGGAAGCAAAGGTCACTTGGGGTCAAGCAGAAGCAAATAAATATGCATATTACAGATTCTGTTTCTATTGGAGTAAAAACAGGTGATGACAGTGGTGCCTCAGGGCAGAGGTCAAGGATAGAACCTAACATTTTTAAAGTACCCAGTGTGTAGAAGGCACTGTGCCTGCACTTCCTGCTTAGTCCTTCCAACAGCACCATGAAGTGAACAAAAGCAATTCACCCAGTCTTGGGTTTTAATCAGTGTCCATTCCAGCTGTGTAGCGGAGGCACATCATTTAACTTCTCTTGCTTTAATTTACACATCTGAATAGAAGGGATAATAGCACCCAACTTATAAAGGAGCTCAGAAGGTTCAAGGACATTATATGTGAAAGAACACAGCTCCCTGCAGGCTCAAGATTGGTAGTTGAAAGGCTGGCTAAGACTGGGAGCTGGACAGGTTAGAGCGGGCTTCAGGGAGGCCAAGCACTCCATAAATCTGGGGGTTAGGGAAGATTTTATTGTGTCTTGCTACATCAAAGCGCATTTTACTGTTAAAAATGAAGGTGGGCAGTTTAGTTGACTGGAGTGTTTTGAAAGGTGTCAGGGAGCTGTGGTGTTGCAGTCAGGAGTCCTAGCCCTGCTTCCACCTGGACTGTGGCTGCCCAGGTCCTGGTCCTCAGTTTCTACATCTGTAAAATGACACCTCTGGATGCGATGATCTATGAACTTCCTCCTGCTCTGTGAGTCTCCAGCCCTCAGAACTTGCTGTTCCAAAGCACAAATCCGTTTGTATAATCCTCGCAGCTTCATTCCGGCTTTTCAAATGTGGTGGGCAGCTTAGGAGCTACAAGAAAAATAATTCTCAAATCATTTCAAAACAAAACAAACCAAGCTGCACTCGCTGCCTCTGAATTGGACACGCTTTCCATTTCTTGCCCTGTTCACCTGTACAGGGAACAAAAACAAGAAAAGAAGAGTTTCTTTCTTTCCTTAAAAACACACACACACACACACACACACACAAACACACAAACACACACACTGTCTTTCTACCTGGCTTTTCATATGGGCCCTGTGCCAACAATGTGGATAAGATCTTTCAGGAACTTTTACAATGTCACATACTTATGCAAATTGGCAACATGTTTATAGCAACAGACACCATAACAGGTTCCCATCAGTGAGAAGCAGCCAGGCAGAGCAGCTTTGAGCACTGAGAATGTTGCAGAGCTCTGGTGCTGGGGGAGGGGGTGCAAGGTCAGACTCTGGAGGGCTCCAGGCTTCAGCACAGCTGCCGTCTGGTGGGGCCATACTAGTCACAACCCCTCCTTCTCTGGAGTCTGGGTTTCCTTTGCTGTGTGGTGTCAGGATGTGGCGAGAACCACTGCATAGGCTGCTGTGGTCCCCAGACACATAGCTAGAGCGGAGATCATCCTATCCCTCTCTACTCCAAAGGCCCTGTGTGAAGGGTCTTCAGGCCATGGGCTCCTGTGTGCGATGATCAGGAGCAAGGTTTGCAGAGTTCAACCTGTACATAAGACATGGGTCCTGGCCTCACTCTACCACTTGCCAGCTGTGAGACTTTAGACAAAATATTTATCCAAACTAGCTCTCATTTTTTTTCGTTATTCATAAAACAAAAATAGACAGGCCTGGGTTTTGGTCACAGTGGATAGTTTGGTCATTGTCACCAGGTTATGTCTCTGAGGTCCCCGAGGCCGAAATAAGAAATCTATCCCACCTTTTTAAAATAAGTTTGTAAGTTCATTGACTCTTGTCACAGAAGAAGAATTTTCAGGGCACACCAATAAGAGTCATGAAAAGGATTTATTTTAGGGTGCACTCGAAGAAAGGGGTGTGAGTGCTCAGAGAAATGAGAATACATTACAAGCTGGAGTGGGGCATATCTGGGAGATGTCTTCAAGATGGGTGATCTAGACTATCCGTCAGGTTACAATACAAGCCATGTACACGTGTTGGAAGTGGAGCCCTGCTGCCCTCAGTGTTGTTGTTTCCTTAGGTGGAGAGTTAACAGCTGAAAAGGACAAGTCTGACCTTGGGGATAGAGGAAGCACATATTTTACAGATGAAAAGGACCCTTAGGAATTTTTTGAGTGAGTTTCCTGGAAGGGGAAAACATTTGTCTTGAAGCTGCAGTTCTTAATTTTAAAATCTCAATTTCCTTGTCTCTTTACCCAGCCTTTATTTCTTCTGTCCTACCTCAGTCATTACGCGTTTATGCCTGACATGTAGTGAAAGTTTCATCAGTGAGCACCGTTCTCAGGTCCTCCTCCTCCCCGCCCCCTCCTCCTCCATTTACGATATTTCCCAAACTGTTATTTTGGAGGTGTCAATGGGAAATATTTGAAAAATGGCTTCTGTGGTCAAACCAAGTGTGAAACATCAGTGAACACAGGTACACAAATGCCCTTCCTGCAAGACATCTCTGACCCCTAGGGAGGACCCTGCCCTTCCAAAAGGGGGACTGGCACTTATTAAACTGACTGGTTCTTAGAGCCCCTTTTGTTGGAGGCCATTTAAAGAATTACTGGTCCATAAAATCCTTTGGGAAGTCTTAACTAAGGCCTAGAGTGAGGGAAAGGAATCTCAAAAAGTACATAAGAAGAGATGATGAGTGGGGCATTTGAGGAAGGAGTAAAAGTAAAGGTCATGAAGAGAAAGAAGGATGACAACCCCCAAGACATAAGTATCCAATGTGAGTACCCTTCTCAGATGGCCGTCATTCAAGTTAACTTGTGGAAGCTCTAATCCAGTCTTCGGAGAGAGCCCAAGCAGACCTTGTTCCCATTTTACAGATGACCACAGTCAGATCCTGAAATGTTCAGCTACTGGTTGTGACCACACAGTTGAGATGTGGTGCATCTGAGATGTAAGCCCAGTTTTTCCTAATGACACTTTCTGCGTTCTCTGCGTGAGTGAAAAGATGGTTGATTCAGATTTCACTTTGTAAAGTATTCGACCTCACTTAGCCTGAGGTAGTTAAATAATTAAGATCATTTGGGGCTTATTTTAGGCTTTAGGTGTCACCAGATTGTTTTCATTTGTAGAGTCTTTCCAACTTTTACATTTAGAAGATTGTAAAATTTGCTCTGTTAAAAAGCATAATTGGAAACTTACCAAAACAGTTTTAAGTGAGCCTTAGATTTAGTTAAACCAAATTTTTCCTTTCCTGTCCCTCTTTTCCTGAACCTTATCCCAGTCAGTCTTATGGGCTCAGGTAACCTTCCTGGTGCCCTCTGACATGGCCACAGAAATTGCTGAGGTCAGTGTGTTCTCTTCTCAGTCCTGTGGGGTAAGAAAAAGTCCCAAGGCCTGTAAATAGTGCACGAAATAGCACCCAACCCAGCACTCTATTTAACTTGGTTGAAGAATGCACAGGGTGATAGCATGATATGCCCAGGGCAGGGGCAGGGAGAGGACCATGGATGTTCCTACACTTCACCAGTCGTTATTAATGATGAGACAATATATAGAGTTGCATTACTCTTGGAATAACTGGTAGTCCTGTTGGTCATGTGGGGGTTGTTGTTTTCCCTCTTCCTCCTGCTATTTGTGCTGAACTAGAGAATCCTGTAAGACAAGGAATAAGAAGTGAAAGCAGTAAACATTCCAGACAGGTGGTAGTGATCAATTAGGGACTGGGTGAAAGCATGCTTGTTTCACCTAAGCTTCTCAAAACCAACCCTGGGCACCTGAGAAAGCACATGTTGAGGAATAGCCTTTCTCTCTTCTCTGTTTTGATGGCTGACTTTTGGTTTTGTTTTTGTTTTTACTGGGAATGCAAACTCAAACACAACCAAAAGGCTTGTTTTTAAGTTACCTGAGAACAGAAATGCTTTCCTAACTCAGTAATTTGATTGAGTCTTTGGTGTGTGTGCAATACTGTGTGAAAGTCCTAGGAGACACTGAAGTAGCAGGGCAACCCAGCAGGAGCTCGTAGGCCAGCCAAAGTGACAAGATCTTCAAACCATGTACAGGGAAGAATAAAAGACAAGATAATATAGAAAATTGTGTTGGACATCTGCCATTTTTGCCAGTTCTTTGGGAGAGCCACCTTTCCAACATGCAGAGGTAGTGATAGGACTGACAATAGAAGCCTTGCATTTCAATCTAAGAGAGAATGAGTGAGTTAAGCCCCTTTTCTACTAAGGTTCTGCATTTTGAGTGAGAATACAAGGGACAGAAAGGGATTAGAACTGTCCAAGCTGAGGTGTCCCCACTCATGTTGGGACAGAGGTAAGAAATCAGTCTGCCTCCTCTGAATATAGGCTGTGGGTAGGAGCTCAAGCAGACACCTGGACTCAGTGCCATCTCTTTAAGATCCAAATACCCCTAAGTCTGTCCCCCCACCACAGAATCCAGGCCCCATGTCCTTTTCTGGCCTGAGCTTGAATTTAGGAAATCACTGGAGATCTATGTCTAACCCTCACCTTCTCCCAGTTTGTCTCCCATGGCTATCTCTTACCCAGCCACTGTGGTAGGGTAACACTTCAGACCTGGAGTGAAGCTATAGTATAGGTGTTCCATGACTTAGTCCCACATGATCAACCCTTTCTCCAAATGATGTCTGATCACACTCTCTGGCAATTTGGTGATTTCTGCACTGGGTTTTTTCTCCAACTCTATCCCACCATGAAGAAGTCATCCTCAGGGTAAAACCCCATGCTGGTTTTTGTTTGTTTGTTTGTTTGTTTACTTTACACCAACATGTGCTTTTCTTGGGGTTAGCATTGCTGGCCCATTTGTCATTTCTCCCTGAACCAGCCAACTCTTCTGGGCTCACCTCTTCTCTCCTGCATTGGCCTCTTCCTTGATTGGCTTGGTTGTTTGGTAGTCATCTCTGTGGCCATGTACTTTTTAGAACTATTTTCAACAATGAAGTCTTTCCAATCCCCAGGGAAATTAAGTGAATCAGGATCTTCTGTTCCAGACTTTGGCCTCATCCAAGATCAGGTCCATTGGTTTGTTGGCATTTCTGCAGCCCTTTGCAGAGGGGAAACAAAATGCAAAGCCAAATCCAAATTGGTGGTAACTGTGGTCAAGGTGTAGAATCTACAGATGTAGAGTTGGTTGAGGACTAGCACACAGGTCCATTTGTTCTGTGGAACATTCTGCAAGACGGTGGTTCCATTCCTAGTTTAAAAAATACATAAAGCACTTCTATAAATAAGAAAAAAACTCAATAGAAAAATGGGGAAAAACCATAAAAAAACATTTTTCAGAACCAGAAACATATACAGCTAATAAACATATCGCCTCTCTAATAATCCTGAAGAAGCAGATCACATTTCATCACCATTAAATGCCAACTTAGAACCGTTTGATTGACAAATCCTAGAACTCTAACAATACCAAATGTTGGATATTGGTAGACTGTCATACACCATGCTGGCAGGATATTGGAAAACAATTCAGGATCATCATGAATATGTACATACTTAGTGAATAGAACGTGTATATGTGATATTTCTCTAAGCATATACCAAGAGAAAATTCAGTACATATATACCAGGAGACACATATATGATGAATAATCATCGATGAACTTACCAAAACAGCAAAAACCTGAAACCAAGTGAAATACCCACTGAAGGGAGATACAAATTAGTAATAGTATATTCATACAGTGGAATATTCTACAATGTGAGAACAAAAAGAGCTACAATTGGACTCTTTCACATAAATTAATCCAAATAGAACCATGTTGAGTAAGAAAAGGTATGTTCCAGAAGACTCCTTATAACATGGTATATATTTAATAGAGTATGAAAAAATAAAACTAAGCAAAACTAAATAATATACCAGCTAGGCACATATATTGCTGTGAAAAAAATACATATTGTGGAAGTGCATATCACATTATTCAGAGAATAAGGATAATAATAATAATAATGATAATAATAATGATAATCTCCACTCAGGAGATAGTGAATTGCAAAGGAAAGACATGTAGAAGGCTGGGGATTTAGCTCAGTTGGTTCTAGCGCATGCCTCAAAAGCGCAAGGTCCCGAGTTCAATCTCCAGTACCAAAAGAAAAAAAGATAGTGTGTGGGAAAGACATGTAGGAGTTGTAATTATTGGTAATTATTCTGATCATGGTTTGGGCCTTGAGTTCAGAGTGTTTATTATATTGTTTGGTATACATTTATAAAATAATGTAAATTTTAAATAATATAAAAGATAATATATATTTTTTATAAATATATTAAAAGATGGCCTTGAATGGACCAATGAGGATAATGTGTCATGAACCAGTGATTTGATTAATCCAATTCTTTGAACCTAAGATCCAATCAACTGATAAATAAGAATCCTGGTCCCATCACTTGCTAGTTTTACAGGCTATATAGTAAGTTGCTTCACATGCCTTAGTTCAATTTTCATGACTATGGGGAAATTAAAACCATGGGCTATTATAAAGATTAACTGAGCAGTAAATGAGAGCTTATAAACTACTGAATTATACACTTTAAATGAATGAACTGTATGGGATATGAATTCTAACATCATTATTGAGATATAATTCACATCCCATGCAAGTCATTCAAAGTATATAATTTAGTGGTTTATAGTATATTTAAAGAGTTGTACAACCATTATCGCAATCAATGTTAGAACATTTTCATCAAACCTAAAGTAAACCTGTACTCGTTATTCACTTCCCCTCGTCCTCTCAACCCCCAATCACTACAATATATTTTTCTGTTCCTAGAGATTTTCTAATCTTGACATCTCATATAAATAGAATCACACAATATGTGATCTTTTATGATGGTAGCTAATTCTTTGTCATTCCCTAGAGCAGAAATTCTTAGAGTAAAGTAATGCAGATTGGCAGCCCATATTAATATGTGCAATCATGACCATCAAAACAATTTCATTTTAATTGATGAGAGCTATCATCTAGTCTAATAATTTCCTATGAAGTAGGCACAGAAAAGCCAAATAACTTGATCAAAGTCACCTGGGTAGTTAATGGTTCAAAATAGAGAGCCATACAGAGATCCATACCCAAGTCTGTCTGACTCCAGAGCTCAGAACTTTAATCACTACCCAGTAATGCCTCTCTCTATGATAAAATGCTATTACTTTTGGGGGGAGGGAGAGTATGGTATTTAGCTTAATATTTGTTCTCATAAAGTTAATGTGCAATTTCCATTGAAATCAAATAGCTTCAGGTTGAGGTTGTTTTCTTTACTTGGCTAAAGTTATCCCATATTGAATCATTTAAGTCTAGAAAAACTTAGTTATGGGAAGAGTAGCAATTATCACTCTAGAGAAAATGAATGCCAATGAATGAGTATCAGACTGTTGACTTAGGAGTTAGTAAAATATAAAACTCACTAAGTCCTTAATTATTGGTGCTCATTTGAGGATGCATCTCCCTGTTCTGACATTGCTGTGAGTACCAAGTCAGAGAACAGGAGCTGTTATGCTATGGGTATCAAGACAGACTTTCTCTGAGTGTCTAGCAGCCCCCACTATGTACTTGAGATAAATGACAGATAACAAAGAACTGAGTTAAAACTAATTTGATTTAATTTCAAACATATATTTAAATCCGTTCTGTATACTGTTATTCTACTAAGCCATGGAGATTCCAGAATTTCAAGAATGGAGGAGGGGTCAGTATTTCACAAAGCAGAGAGCACAGTTTTCCCTTTGATTATATATTGATCTGAAGGAAGGGCTGTTGCTTTTAGAAATGACACATTCCCACAGAAAGACATAAAACTCAGGGCCACTTCTTCCCTATTTAGCCTCAAGGGATCTTAACAGGGCTTGATAAGCAAGGAAAGCCATCACACTTTCTTCGACAGCTCAGAAATCCCTGGGGTTGAGTTGAGTTTTAGGTGAAGGGTTCATGTTGGTGCCAAACTGGTTCACCCCTTCTCATCACTGTCCATACTTGACAAGGCCACAGTGTGCACTGCACTCCCACTGACAGCCAGGGGCAAGAGCTCACACATGAGTCCTAAAGAAAGAAACACCTGGCTGGGACTACAGTACCTGCGACCACACAGCTCGTTTGTTATTGAATACCTTCGTGACCTAGTTCCAGGACAACTCAGACTTCAAATGGAACCCCGGTTCTAAGCTGACCTCTTTGTCTTTGTCCCCTGGCCTCCTTCCCACCTTCCACCTCTGGCTTCCAGGCCTTTTCTGATTTCTGATCACCTAGGATTCTTTCTCTTCCCCCAACCCTCTAAGCAAAAGGACAAAGCAAGGGATAGAGTTCTGTGGCATCTTCATTCCAAAGTGATACAGTGATTCTCAATCTGCTCTCAAATCCAGTAACAGGGAAGACAAGCATGATCTATCAATGCACTTAACTGGACAGGCTTAGGGGGAATAAACACAGTTTTGTAAGTTAGCTAGTCTCTGGTGTGTGTAGATGGAGGGCTGTAAGTTGCCTCAATTTACTCTTAACTGCAGCAGGATAGGCTGGCAATTAGATGGTAATGTAAAGTAATAAAGACATGGAAGTGCTATATTAAATTTGACACAATGCGGATTATTTCTAAAACTCACAAGAACATAAGATCCGTGAATGCAGGGTTTTTGTTGCTTGGAACTTCTGAGGCAGTCAGCACATTATTAAGGGAATGTGTGAAAGCCAATATGGACAAATGATATGGGTCATGCCAACCTGTTTCCACCTGAGGATAGGACTGATAACAAAGAGAGAAGGGCAGAGGTGAGCTCCTCTTACTTCTGGCTCTAAGAACACCACACCTGTCATTACCAGCAGCAACACAATCTTACTACCATGACTAGTACTGCCAATTAAATTTATTGCTATTATTAGTTGTCTATTCTCTGCCAGGCCATTTACATTCATGGTTATACTGAACTTCACAGTAACCCTGTGAAGACAGGTATTACTATTCTCATTTTACAGATAAAGAAACTAAAATTCACAGAGGTAACTACTCATGGTCTCATCTTTAAACAGCAAAGAAAGAGTTTTAATATGTATCTGATTGCCCTCAGAGCTCACTGTGCTTTTACTATATTATCAAGATATAAATGAGAGAATGACATCTACTTATGTGTTGGAATTAAGAGGCTCTCAAGGGAAATGATATGCCTAATTATGAGAAAAAATATCCGATCAACTCCAACATGAGTCAACCACTTCCATTTAATGTTATTATTCATAGAAATTATATTATTGGTTATTATTTTGTTCTATAGACCTCACCTACAGTTTATAACACATGACGGGGCATTTGTATAGTTCCTCATTTGTTTATATATAGTGTTTAGCACAGATACTTCATCTTCCCTGAGAAGGGAAGCCACATTTCTGCTGTGTGTTCCTTCTCACTTACGAGAGGGTTAGCCATTGTTTGAATATTCCTAGATAGATCAAGAACCTGGCACCACTCTCCAGAGGCATAAAGACTATTTAAATATCTCCTTTTTGCAACCCCCTTATTGATTAATTATTGTAAAACATTATGAACCATATTGTGCCTGCCAAGGAAGTGATGTCATTTTACCATAAAATTACAAGATTATTTTACAACCCATGGATCAGGCATTATCAATGCTTTATATGGCAAAATGCCAGTCTTCTGGTAAAGAGCTGACATGGCACAGGTAAGAGGCATTCAATATAAAAAAGGCAGATGAGCCTGCTGGTCTGCTAAACAGCAGAAGCTAGTGGTCTGCAGAAAATAATAAGACAAAAATGAGCACATCTCTCACTCCACAGTGAAAAAAAAGATGGCAGATGATGAGGGCCCAGCTGATGGGACTGAAGATGAAAACAACCTTTTCTCAGCCTTCTCTCCTGGCCCTGCACTAAACTCTCAGAATATGTGGCAATGTCTTCCAACGTCTCATAATTAATTAATAAATGCACATTTAAAAAAAAAATGATTTGACCTATATTTTTCTCCATCTAGTGAACCATTTCTCTGAGCACCTTTCAAACAACATCTCTCAGAAGAGCTGCTTATATGATCAATCTCTCAATTCTCTGCTCCAGCTCTTTGTCAAACCTCAGAAACTATTATTAACAAGATCATCATTGACCTCTGCATTGCCAAATTCAATGATTGGTTCTCCAGTCCTTGACCTATCAGCCACACTTGACGTCAATCACGCTCTCCCTGAAGGAATTCTTTCTTCAGTGGACTTTCAAAACACTGCACTCCCCTACTGCACCTGCTAGTTTCTCTGCCTCCTCAGCATCCTTCTAGTTCCTTGAACTCTAAATGCTGGAGGCCCACATGTTTCAGACCTCAGAATGCTTTTGTTTTCTAGGTAATCTTATCCACTTCTTCCTCTTTAAACATACCCTATATAACAACAACCCCACATCGTCTCTCAAAGTCTGACTACCTCTAATGGCCAGACTGGCTTTCCTACTGCCCACTATATTCTGGACATCCATGTGGATGTCTTGTAGGCACTTCAAGCACAAATTGTCCAAATTCAAATTCATGATCTTTACAGTCCCAAAACCTGTTCCACCTACAATCATCTTTCATTCAGCTGATGCAGATCCATTCTCTGACTTCTCTGACCAACTACTTTGCTGCCTTCCTTGTCTCCTACATCTCTTAGGAAATTCTTCTGGATCACCCTTCAAATTATTTTCAGTTCCTGACCACTCCTGCTCATCTCCACAGCTCCTGCTCTAGTTTAAGCCACTGCTTTCTTTGGCCTGGTTGACCACAGTTGCCTCTTCCCTGACCTCTTGCTTCCACTCTTGTATCCTCAGTCTATTCTTGAATAAGGCAGCCAAAGTGATATCACTGAAAGCTAAGTCTGATTAAAATCTTCTCAGAGGCTGGAATTCAGGGCTTTTTTGCTCACCGTTGTAGCCAAACTTCTAGTGCCTGATACATAGTAGATGCTTCATTAAGTTATCAAATAAGGTTTTCACTTCATAAAGGAGCTAAATCTTAAAGAATAGGTAAGAACTAATCGGACATGTGCAGTTGGAAGATTCTGGTCAGAAGAAACACCAATTCAAAGCCCTACAAGCCTGAGAGACCTTGGCATATTCAGGAATGCACAAGTGTCTCTGAACGGCTCTGAAGGACCCTCTCTATTAATTTCCATGTCTTGCAAAGTGGAGCCCCAGCATCCCAATGGTTATCAGAGAGAGAAAAACTTGTGGAGACCTAGATTGGTAATTTCTTCTCCCTTCCCAGCTCAGGGGCTCCTACCTGAGGAGCAAAGCTGCAGGTGAGGGACATGGGAAAAGAGGGCCAACAGAAGGAAGAGGAGGGAGGAGCTCTCACATTAATCTTGTGGGTTCATCACACCGGAAAGGAGGATCCAGGAAAGCTATATTTGGCAAGTAACGGGCCTGTGCCTGTGTGACTCAGCTGCCTGCAGCACAGTATCCCGCTGAGTCGGTTAAAGTAAGCCTAGGTCCCCAAGGTCTGATGAGTGAGGATGTAAAAAGCTGACTGAAATGCATTGCAAAATCATTCACTGCCTCAGTGAGATGGTTTAAAACCAGGCTCAGAACTAATCCAAAGAGAGGGTGTCTTGATCCAAGTTCACAGTGCATGTAAGTCACCAGCATTTGCAAGGAGCCCTAACCTCCATGTAAATGGGAAACCAACAAAATTTCCAAGGGTGCAGCTCAGTCGTAAAGGGCCACTGGCTTTCAATGGGCCTGGGATTTAGAGATTCAGCCTCCACAAAGCTGCTTCATGCTCCTCTTGGTTCTTTCCCTGAAGTGTTACAAAGTGCTTTCCTGAGACGGATTTTTCACCCCATTTGGTGGGTGAGGTCAGAATTGAGACCCAGATCTCCCAGCCTTCTCATGGCAACTGGAGGCTCTTGAGTGACTCAGAGGCCAGCAAAGGCCACAGGGCAATCTTGTGTGGAAAATGTGATGGGCAAAGGGGATAGACAGGTGCAGGGGTGGACTGCTGAGGATCTCAGCACAGCAGGAAAAACAACCCAAAGCCTGTGTCCTGCACCAGCTGCATCGGGAGCATTTTCTTTGGAAATAAAGGACATCAGTACTGAGCTTTGTACTTAAGAATCAAAACGTTGGATTGGAAGGGGCTTTGGGAGAGCATCAATCCAATTTATTTTGTTTCCAGGTGAGTAAATGGAGAACCGGAAAGACCAATCGCCGTGATCAGAGGCATGTGTCTTAAGAACTGACCCTGTGTCCTTCCAAATGCCAGTTGTTCTTACAATCATCCCCCATTTTTTAGTATATGTGCTGCCGAAGCGAGCACAATCATCCCCCATTTTTGACACCACCTTGACACTAAGAAAACTTCCCCTAAAACACGAGAGAGTTCCTCCTCTCCTCTCCTGCTCTCTGCACTGACAGGGCATGAAGACAGCTGGTGAAAGTTTCATGTACCCTGCTCAGACCTGTCACAGAAGACTTAAAACATCTCGAATCTTCTACTCATTTGGCCTTGGACCCAAAACTAACATGGTAATGAAATGAAGCACATGGAAATCAGAGGGACTTCTGGAGAGGCTGCCATGGAGCCAGGGTGACCAGTTTTGCTGACGAGATCAGGCCCACTTGGGGTATGTGTGTGAGGGAAACATGTTGGGAACTGTGCTCTCAGGCTTCTTGCCTGGCCTTCTATTCCATTCCAGAGCTGTGACGATCATGGCTCTTGGCAGAGGTGGCAGCTGCCAATGGGAGGCTCTTCTAGCATTCACCCACCAGGTGTTCTTCCCATCAACCATTGCAGTTTGTCAGGGAGCAATTCAGCCAGGGCACTGGGATGGGCAAGGAGGGATCTGTGGTCCAGGTGTCAACAGATGGGATATGGATCTGCCCCTCCCTTAAAAAATAAACAGAACTTTTACAGGCTGAGTAATCCCACAGGGGATAAGCCAGACTGTCAGTGAGCCCGTGCTGTCCAGGTAGAGTTGAACTTCTTTGGTCCTGAATCACAGAGCCCATCAAAATTCTTTTATGAAGTGGCATTTCTAGCATGCTGGGGAATAGCAGTGAGGCCTCATGCCCTCCACCTACCCACACACCCACCCACTGGAGTTACAGGGAGCCAAATACTCCTGGACCCTCCCTACCAGTCTCTGGCAAATGTCCCACCCCCAAATCCCACAGTCTTTCTGCAGGTGCAGTCAGCCCCTCCCGTTCAGCCCCAGGAAAGAGAGAAATTGCTGATGAGTCTGCTTAAGGAAGGAAAACTCCCTTGTTGGGAAAGGCATCAGCCTCAAACCTTGTCGTTCTTCTCCCAACTGCTTCCTGACCGCAGTGAAATGGGTGAAGAGACAAGTTCTTGGGTTGACTTCCTCTTTCTTCTGATTGTCTTCCAATGCCAGGCCTCTGGTTAGAGGGGACACGGGAGGCTAGAAGTACACAGTGACCAGGGTAGAAGCTGAGTCCTTGAGCTTAACAGCCACCTCCAAGATGGTGTTCAGGGTTAGCCTAGCAAGAGCAGCAGACTGAGAATCAAAACCCTGGGGTATTAGATCCTTGCTACATGTCACTTAACCTTTCTGAACCTCAGTTTCTTCATCTGTAAAACAGACATAGTCATACTTCCCCTGGGCCTTTTGGGCTGGAACAGCCCAGACACCAACTGGGAACCTGATGACCACCTTCCATGATTTGACTGCATCTAAAGTGCTCAAGGCTTTGAATCACACAAGAAACTGTTTTTCAGCATGAGGTCACTTTGGGGTCAGCTGTCAATTCCTAATACTTGAGAAACTCACCTCTGACTTGAATCTCCAGGGGTTTTTTTCTACCACAAAATGAATTGGCACTTTCCGCTGTGCTATGACTCCCAGGCCCTTTAGAGCTGCCTTAAGCTCCTTGACTTAATGACTCTCCTGTTTAATGGAAGCAAAAGCCTTTTAAGTGGTCACAGCTGCCAGGAACTTTGCTAAAAGAGTGAAACTTTCCAAGCAGGTTGGGCAGTAGCTGCGCTAATCTCTGGCCTGCCACCCCCTCCCCTGCCAAGTCTCAGGCTTGTTTTGACAGCTTGGAGCTGGGTCCCTGGACCTGAACAGCAAGCACCCTCCTTTCTCTTTCCAAGGCTTGCACTCCAGCCCCACGTTCGCCGCAGGGGGAAGGAAGAAACAATCAAGCATTGTCTTGTTCCGGACTGGTGTGTCAGGGCCTCATGGAATAAATATTATTTGCCTGGGAGGGGAACTGGCTAGAAGACAGCTAAGTAAGAGCTGGGGTGGAGGGAAGGGAGGGCGGAGAATGTTTGGGTTTGGTTTTATTGTTAGTTTAATCTTTTTCTCCCTGAGTTCTGCAGATTTTTTTTTCCCCTCCTGACAGGCCATTAAGCATGAAACCTGTGCTGTGCAGGACCTCTGCCAAGAAAAAAACAAAAAGATTTTCTAAGTGTGTGCCCTTGCATTGCTGAGGCCCCTGTACTCCCTGGCGAGCTCTGGGTGAGAAGCAAACATTTTGGAGTTTCTCCCAGGGTGACTTCCAGGAACCTTCTACCCACTGTGCAGCCCCTCAGTAACCCCAGATATCTCACCTGATATGGTCCATGGCACGGCCCTTTATTCTGCAGGCCTCTGTGGTCTGGGGGATGGAGGCCCTGGTATCATGTCAGCTTCCTCGGAGCCTGCATTTATTGAATTCCCACTGTTTGCAGTTCAGCAACACTGTATTGGGCTACTTCTCACTGTTTCTTCAAGTCTTTCACCTCAGCAGAGCTGCACATCTCTCCAGATTAAAGGACTAAGGATCAAGCACCAACTAAGAGACAGACGCTTGAGGGACTTCTCCATATAGGCCAAAGCCTGGTCATCTCAGGAGAAAGAACAGCTAAGAATAACAAAGGTCTTGTGCTTTCCTGCCACATCAGCAGGGATAGTTGAGAAGGGGTGTCTCTCACTGTGTAAAGTCCTCTTCCCAACACTGTTTAAGTACAAACCTTTCCATTATCCCTAAGTCCATTTGGAGGACAATTCCCTCACCCAAGTTTGCTATCAATAGCCACTGGTTACTGAGAACTTAACATCTGCCAGGCATTGTGTGAGTGCTTACCACATCTGATCTCACTGAACATGGGCACTAAGCCTGTGACAGTGCAGCTGTAGTGGGAAACTGAAGCGTGGTGATGGTAAGGAACTTGTCCAAGGTCACACAGGTCCTAAGAAGGCTTCTCTGCTCCCAGAGTCTGAACCCCTTGGAGGCATTTACCAGCAGTGGGATGGACTTGGAAGACTTCCCACATCTCCATGCTCAGGATGCATCCTTGCTAAGGAAAGGGGTGCAATCTGTGGCTGTGACAGAAAGAAAATGGCACTGCCTTGGCTTTATGACCATGGCATTTGGACCTACCTTGATGTGCTGGGGATCCTGTGTTCCCGGAGGGCAGAGACCCTGTCTGTGTACTTATCTTAGTTATTTTTGTTTACAAAATAGTTTGGTGCTGGCCCAGTGTGGTACACAATTTGGAATTGAATACAAGCTTTTCTGAGGGCGATAAAGATCTCCCTATCCCAGCCAGCAAAATAAATACTGCCTCCCCTTTCTCAAACAGAAATGAGGAGCCAAGAGAGGCCATGCATCCAGCATGAATGTGTAGACAGCATGAGCAGGTAAGTCCTGCACACTTGCCTTTGGATCCTGGCTCAGCCACACACTGGCCAGGCCCCTGGGCAGAACCCACTGGCTTCCCCAAGGCCAAGTTTCCCCAAATGTGGGAAAAGGTTGCAACACCTACATTGTAGTTATTTCAAGGATTAGGTGAGAAAATGCCCACAAAGCTCCAGCAGTGTTGTCTGGCAACAGATGGGTGTTCCCTATCAGCTTTCCCACTCCATTCCCAGTAAGACATGGAAGGAGGGTTGGTTGGCCCACAGCATTGTGTTGGGAGGAAGGATCTCCACCTGGGTGGTTTGGCTCCCTTCTGCACCGGGGAGATTCCTACCAACACATACTGTTGGTACCACTCCATGTGGACAGGTATGCTGCTGCTATTCTTACTCAAGAGCCCAGACTTGGGTCCTCTGTGGTCTCCAGTGGCATGGCTGAGACCAGGCTGGTCTGAGACCATGAAGTAACTGAAGTAGGAAGTAACATCCAGAGACAATGTGCAGATAATCTACAGGGTTGCTTCTGCACCATGTGACCCACACTGAGAGATCCCTCTGTTCAGCCCCAAGTGTCCCCCAGGGATAGCCTCCAAGGATCCTCATAGTCTAGGCTGGAGGGTAAGAGGCAAAGAGTTCGGAGCTCCCTCTACCACTCAGCATCTACTTTATGAGTTCTACTTCCAATGTAGGGCCAGGCCTTCTCCCCAGATTATAGTAGGAGTGAGTATTCCTGTAGAGGGCCCAACCTCCTTGCATTTAGGAATATGACACTTGCATGGCTGTATTCCTTCAACACAATAAACTTTGCTCCCAGGTAGGTGATGTCCCCCTGGAAGAGCAGAAGAAAGGAAAGAGGAATGGGATTTTATTGCAAGTGCTTTATACTAATGCTGTTTCATTGGATCTTCACAGCAGCCCTGTCAGGTAGGATCATCATTCCTAACCTGCAAATGAAGAGATGCTGGCTTGGAGAGGCTAAGTAAATGACTACATTTGCACCTGGATAGCAAGCACCTGCATAAGCTCTGGAGCTCAGTGGTCTTGTTCTAAGGCCAGTTTTCTTGTCTGCTGTTGACCGCAGGATACCAACCCCAGTAACTGAGCCTTCCCCAGAAATGAGCCTGGTGCTCTCTTATGTGCCAGCATGGCAGGGGTTTCCTGGAAGTAGTGAGTTAAAGGATGCACAGGATGCAGCCACAGGTGTGATGCAAGGGGACCTGGCACTTGTCACTCTCCCTGTCAGGTTATAGGTCCGGAGAACTGAGTTCAAGCCCCTTCTTTTGCCACTTGGCAGGTTGTATGGTTTGAAATCAGGACTCTCTGTGCCTCAGTTTCTAGATCTGTAAAATGGTAATGAGTAAACCAGTAAATACCCATAAAGTCTTTGGCATGGTGCCCAGTATATTTATGTATTAAATAAATACCCACTTAAAAAATAACTTGTTATACCTCTTCTATGTTTTGTGAGAAATTAGATGATGGATAAGAAAGTGTTATAAGCTGCAAAAATAAAGGATGAACACTTTGTATTCTGAGAAGCCAAAAGGAAATAATACTTGACCTTAGTCGATGTATTTCAATAGCCTTAAACTTTCAACAGGAAGCATAGAAATACTCCTCCAAGAGGCAGTCATTTGCTTTCTGAATTTATTTCCACTGTAGACCAGATCTTTTATGTATATGATTATATTTCACTTATATATTTTCAGTTGCCACATGTGATAGGCATTGTTAAAGATTCATCACTTGGCCCCAGTAGTCCTAGGTGCCTTAATGTGAACAGAAAATACAATTAAGCTCTGTCTCCCTTTCTCGGCTAATCCAGGTACAAGCCTTCTGGATGGAGGAAGGAGGTGAGCAAGTGAGGGGGATTTGCTGCTAGCCAATTAAGGTCTGAGAGCCTAGTAATAAATACCACCTCTCCACATCAGGCACCGAAGCTGCTTGGACCACATTTAGCCAGGTTTCTTAGAATGTCTGATAAGTTAGCCAAACAAGAGTTAACAAGTGCAGCTTTGTTTCTAGTACATGGGGGTAGGGGATAGTGAGGTATCTGAGGAAGTGTCAGCCATAGCCTCTGCTCTTAGATCAGTCTGCCTGATGCACGGAGACAAAGGAAATGGGAAAATAAAGGGAATCATCAAAGACAGTGATGCAAAAGAGTTCAACTTTATAGAGGAATATGGGCAAAAGCTAGAGCAGGCAGGAAAAGGTTCATGGGAAGAGGTTCAGTGTCTGGGCCTTTGCAGGAGTGGGAACCGCACTGGTGGAAATAGTGACACTCCAAACTGGGGAAACTACTCAGAGAATCTGGAAGGCATAAAAACACATAGACTGTTTGCAAGGCTGAGGTGAAGCCGGCATGGCTGTGGCAGAGGGAGGGCATCCTTGTTCCCAGCTCTATCTACTGCTTTACAAGAGCCAGGAAAATGAACTACTGGCAATAAGATCAGTTGAAGGTGTACTAATGGTGTACTAACCCCTCACAGTTGCAGCTATATACCCTAAACAGACTCAGTCTCTTCTCTGGTCTCAATGGGGATCCATGTCTACCAGAATCAGAATGGGAAAGGAATGACAAGGGGCAAGCTTCCAGGGTCAAGTGCTATAGACCACTAATTCGAGGATTCTGGTTTCTGACTTAAATTCACAGAGAAGAAATCTCCTCCTCCCTGTCCCAGGAGAAAGTCCATCTCGAGTCACGTGGAAAACACTGAATCAGCCTGCTGCAGACAAGCAGGTCTGCGGATGCGGTCCCAAGATCGCCAGTCGCGCTGAAAACACCGAATCAGCCCACGCCCAGGCAGGAATCCACTGGACCCCACGCCCACCCCGCTCCTTTGGCCTCTTCTCTGTACAGCCACCTGGTTCCACACTACAAAGACGCAGAGGACACCATAACACCAGACCACTGTACTGGAGCTAATCAAGTTCTCAGCATTTAAAGAATTCCTGCCCAGAGGTAAGGGCTTCTGAGCCGCCGTCCCACTGCTCCTGGTCCAGAGGAAGGGGCTTCCAGGCCACCATCCCTACTGCAACTCCTGGCCCCTGGGCCACCTCTCCCAGCTCAGAGGAGGTGAGTCGCGCGGATGCCAACAGCACCCGCCCCTGCCCCCCCAGTCGAAATGAGAAAACATGTAAATAAGTCTCAGAAAGTCCATCTCTCTTCCACGGAGTGCTGGAGGTTAGTCCACCTCCCCTACTAAATGCTGGGCAGAGAATAAATATAGAGTTATTGAGCCTCCTGTGGAGCTGCACAGGCAGAGCCGCACGGGCTGAGCACCCAGGACTGACTGGGCCCAGCTCTGTCCAGCTGGCCACGCCTACTTGTGACCAGGAACAGGTAAGGACCCCTGGGCACGCCCACCAGCCACCCATGGAGCTCTGCGGGCACCTGCGACAACAGAGAGCTCCCCCCCACCGCCCCACCCCCACCACCTCTGGCCTCTTGGCTGTGTAGCTACCTGGTTCCACACTACAGAGGCATAGGGGGACATAAAGGCCATTGTCCTGAGCTTCAGAAGTGAACGAGAAAGAGGGCCTCTCTCAGGCTCCCTAATGATAACTGAAGCCCAATGGAAAACTATAGAGAATTTCTGCAATAAAAGCACACCAGACCACTGTACTTGGTAAGTTAGAGGGATCATAACCTCCCATCAGAACCTGGACTATCCTCAGGGGAAAGGCAGCTGGAACCTGCAATAGAAGCTTGCACAGTTCAACCCTGCAGGAGGACCAGGAGCTAAACTTTGGACTTGCAGCCAGAAATCTGCCTGAATCTCATGGGTCTGTGACTGGCTTACTGAGACTCATTGAGTTATAACTGCACACTGCTGCCCACGTTGTCTTTTGTGACAGCAGAGACATACCCTGAAGGAGGCCCTTCATTTTTACCTTTTATTTGTTATTTTCAAAATTACCACTTTTTTTTTTTTGCTCTTATTTTTAATTTTTTTCCTTCATTTTCTACTCTTTTAAAATTTCTATTTTTCTCTTTTTTTCTTTCTTTTCCCTTTTCTTTCTCTCTCCCTCACTGCCTTGCTGTCCCACATTGTTCTTCATCTCCCTTTGTGTTCCTGTTCTGGCCCTAATTCATATTTCTTCTTTATTTTTCTTTTCTTCTCTTTCCTTCTCTCACCTGTGATCTCTGGCCTCACTGCTAACCTTCCCCTATCCTTCTACCTACCTATCCCTGCCTCCCCAACTCCTTGTAACTACCCATCCTGAAGGGTAAAGTTGCCATATTGAAGAGTTTATTCACTATAAACATATGTTGGGTTGGTCCTTGATCTTGATTTAATTCACACAGTCAAAGGTGATAGATTAATAACTACCACAAATTGTCATTTTCTAAGATGTACTTGATGCTATGTTGTTGCTGATTATATCACTTGGGCTAAGGTGTTGTGATTAATCTAATCAGTTGTCCTTCCTGGTGTAATGAAAATGAGACAGCCTCAGAGCCATTAGAGACTCAAAACCTAAGACCAGCTATATCTGGAAGACATCTCTGAGAAGCAACATTCAATAAGTGTTCTTAAAAAAAATAAACGTAAGTGTTCTAAATACATCAACAAAGATATTTACAATAAGCAACTTCAAAGTATCAACCCAGGAATTAAACTAAGGACAGTACCAAAAATAAAAATAAGAAGACATTTAAGTAAGGCACAAACTCAGACTTCCACCCCACAAAAGGCAAATTCTGGGGGAAAGGAGGTGGAAAAGTCTGATAATCAACCACCTGGACACCCTAAACTGATAGCACAGGAAGTATCAAAACCCAAGAATGAGGCTCTAGAAAAATTCAAAACAGAAATAATTTCCCAGATAACTACAGAGATGGTGATCAGAGGGAAAGACATGATTAGAGGCTCTAGAATAGAAACAGATAAAAAAAAAAATAGATGAGCTCAGAAACATGCTGGAAGCCATGAATGCCCAGCGTAAGAAAGAAATGGAAACCATGATTGCCCAATATAAGAAAGAAATGGAATCCATGAAACAGATTCAAACAGATATTCAGGAGATTAAAAACTCCATTTAGGGGCCGGGGATTTAGCTCAGTGGTTCCGCTGACTGCCTCGAAAGCACAAGGTCCCAAGTTTGATCCCCGGTACCAAAAAAAAACCTCCATTGAAAGCATGAGGAGCAGATTAAGGGAATCTGAAGATAGAATATCAGATATAGAAGACAGGATTGCAGTTAAGGACCATGAAAACAGAGATCTCTTCAAAATAGTAAGGGACCAGGAGAAATCAATCTAGCAGCTGCTAGATGATGCAAAGAAGAATAACATAAGACTGATAGGAGTCCATGAAAAAACAGGAGAAAGTACAATTTCCATTAAAAAACTTCACAGAAATATAGTATTAAAGATCTAAATATTAAGACAGAAACACTAAACTTGCTGATAGATAAGTTAGGTAGAACTCTTGAAGACATTGGCATAAGACTTTATGAACAAAAACTCAGTAGCATGGGAACTACCAAAAAAGAATCAACAGCTGGGATCACATCTTATTAAAAAGCTTCTGCACTGCAAGAGAAACCACCAACAGAGCTAAGAGACAACCTACAATGTGGGAAAAATTTTTCAGCAGCTGTACCTTAGACAAAGGACTACTATCTAAAATATATAAAAAACTGAAAAAAACAGACCCCCCCAAATTCAAAGACCCAATTCAAAAATGGGCATCTGAAATGAACAGACATTTCTCAAGACAAAGAAGTAAAAGCAGCAAATAAATATATGAAAAAATGTTCGACATCACTGGTTATTCGAGAGATGCAGATGAAAACAACACTGAGATTCCACCTCACCCCAGAAAGAATGGCTGTTATAAAGAAATCATCCAATAACAAATGCTGGTGGGAGTGTGGGGAGAAAGGAACCCTTCTCCATTGTTGGTAGGAGTGCAGACTGGTGCAACCACTGTGGAAATCAGTATGGAGATACCTCAAAGAACTAGGCTTAGAGGTCCCATTTGACCTAGCTATTCCCCTGTTGGGTATCTTCCCAAAAGAATTAAAAAGAATCATACCACAGTGATATATGTGCACCTATGTTTATGGCGACACAGTTTGTAATAGCAAAAGCTTGGAAACAGCCCAAGTGCCCATCAACTGGAAACTGGATAAAGAAGATGTGGGGTTTTTTTATAAAATGGAGAACTATTCAGCCATAAAGAACAAGAAACTAGAGACAGTTATAGGTAAATGAATGCATATTGAGGCCGTACTCATAAGTGAAATAAATAGGACACACATGTGTAAATACCGAATAGTTTCTCTAGTGTGAAAAACTGAAAGTGTAAATAAGGATTAAAATGATTAAAATGAATAATTGATAATTTGAAATAGGAAGAAAAGGTCCAAATGGGGTAGGGGTAGTGGGAGGGGAATGGGAAAGGAAAGAAGGGAAAGGAAAAATTGTGAGAAAAGAAAAAAAAAAAGGAAATAAAGTCTATGAAAATAGGGAAGGGTGGAGGGGGTGAAGGGCGCACAGGTAATGGGGAAAAAAATCAGAATCGAGATACACCATGTACAGGTACAAGCACCCAATGATAAATGTTTACCTAAAATGTACCAATAAAAGAATTTAAGAGACAAAAAAAAATACAGAGTTCTCTTGTGCTGTGCGAAGGAGGCAGAGCCAGGCCCCTATGGCTCCCACTGTAGGATCCGCCAGGGCTCTGGTCCGTGGGTCTCGCTGTAGGCTTGGTCCATCAGCCAACGCTAGCCCGAACCCTGACCATGGATGTCCATCTCTCCCTGGTGCTCAAGCTCCATGCCGGGCCACACCCTGACCTTGGACCTAATAAATGTGGCCAGCTGCAGCAGCTCTCCAGAGCCAGGAACTTGGTAAATGGAGTCAGCTGTCATAAGCGGTGGCAGGGGCTCCTCCGGCCTCCGGGGATCCATTCTTCTTGAGAGGCCCAGAAGGTGAGACTGGCCCTGGGAGCGCCTCTGGAAAACGCTGACGGCCCAGGGCCTGGTAGGGACTGACCATGGGCCTGGTAGGAAGTTGCCCCACGTTGAATAGGCATGCTGGGGAGTCAGGACCCAGAGAGGCTGAACTCAGAAAGAAATTGATTGCGCTGACCTCCGCAGCAGGACCATGTTTGTGAGCAGAACTAGTAGTAGGCGGTTGCTAGGGTTTAAAGCAAACAAACAACCCACCCACTGAAAATGCTTTGGGAAGGAGGAGCCTCTGTCTACTCAGCCAGCCCCGAGGTGCCACTCAGCCTGGTTTCGGGCCACTGAGTCCAAGTTTCTGCCGCAGACCCAGGGCTGAGGCCCTTTCCAAAGAGCTAGATTAATCATTTTCCACCTGTGCCTTACCCCAAACCACTGCTAGGCTCAGAGATTTGGACTCACTCTTTCCTCTCTTCATACTGTGACACAGAAATTAGAGAAGGGAGGAATCAGTCCAGAGAGGCTGGGCCAGGCAGGAAGACCGGGCGGGTCTGAGGGGCCCAGAGGGAGCGAGCGACAAGCAGCGGGCTGGTAGGAGTATGAGCGCCTGCCTTGCAGAGCCGGGCGGAGCCCTGCGCTGGGAGCCCCGAGGGACTCAGGCTCCCCGGCCCCGCAGACTTCGGAATCCGGCCGTTCCTTCGATATAGCTGGGGCCGGGAGCTCAGCGCGTCCGCGTGTGGCTGCCCGGAAGCGCGCTCAGCGCCTCCACACCTAACGCCTGGCTGGAGCGGGGCTGGAAGACCCCAGGCAGCGCGTGTGCACACACTTGTCAGCAAGCATCTGGAGCAAGTGCGTATCCGTGTGTGCGGACGTGCACGCGGGTGTGAGCAAGAAAGGGGGCTCCAAGACGGGGGAGGGGCATTAGTGACAAGGCAAATGTGAGCTTGTGAGCGCGTATGTGCGTGTGGACAGGAACCAGAAGGGCACTGTGACAGAGAGCTGTAAGCAGGCAGAGGACCTCCTGAAAATGTATGGTGGCGCAGGCCTGTAATCCCAGACTCGGCAGGAGAATCACAAGTTGTACCCCAGCCTTAGTAATTTGGCGACTCAGTGAGACCTTGTCTCAAAATAAAAAATGGTCTGTTGATGTAGATCAGTGCGAAGGCCTTGGGTTCAATCCTTAGTACCTCAATAATTAAATAACCCTTAGAATGTAAACTTTTTGAAAGGAAGCATGTTTTTCTATGCATTTTTTAAATTAGTGCGCATTAGTTATACAGGTTAATGGGATTCATAACGCACACAACATAATCATTTTCACAGTGTCACTCTGCATGCCCCCATGCCCATGAGACTGTAATTATTTGAGTTAATGAATGGATGCCACAGTGGAGGGGGAGGATCTGGATCTGCAAAGAGGACAAAGCATGCATCACCGCCCCTGTTGTTCTTAGAACAGGCCTTCTCCCCTTCCATGGTACAGTACCATGTTTTTGTTTCTGCTCCTGTTCCTCTGCCTCTGTTTCTCTGTTGTCCATAATTTCTTTGCCTACCCAGTACAGGGCAGTCCAGGAATGCCCATGTGGTGAAGAATGGTTCGGGTTTGACAAGCACAACCAGAACACCCCTCTGGTCCCCACCAAATCCTGGAAGGGTTCTATGGAAATCTGTCGAAAGGGAAGGCATGCTTTATTTCTAAAGCAGTCAGAAGTTAATGTGCTGTGAGTCGTGTATTCTGGGGACCCCTCACTTCAGGAGTGGCTCTCCAAGCAGGCAGGCCTGGAGTAAGCGGCCCTGCCCCTTCCACTTGGAGACCTCTGCTCAGGCCGCTAACTGTCTCTGAATAGCACAGTCTTCCTTCAGCTGAATAGGGAGACACTGAAAACCTAGCCCTGTCAGTAATGTTTTTTCTTGGAGAAAGGAAGGATCAGATTTCACCCTTCTCAACCTGATTTAAGGACTAATCAGAAATAACAAACTTCACAGGATAATTAGGAAATTATCCTCTTACAAATTGGCAGGTGTCTCTGTTCTTTTCCTTGGGAGGAGAGGGGGAGGGTGTTGTTTTCTTTTACCATGGTGAAGCTGCTGTGATTAACCCTGCCGCCCGGGGAACTGTTCACTTCTGGGTAAGCAGAGAGCTTTCTGTGCCGGGGCGCACCTGCCAACGCCCTCCCGCATCACAGGCTGCTGCCTCTATGCAGGCCTTCCTGGAAAGGAAACTTCAGTCTTCGTTAAAGAGCTGTGTAAACTTGGCCTGTCAATATTCCGGAGATGGAGACCTACACCAAGGTTAAGAAAAGGTTTCCTAGAACTGGCCAGACAAGTATTTGTATAAAGGGATTAAGTGCACTCAGTCTGAGCCTGATCAATGCTGCCCTTTTCTGAGTTTATGAAAAACTGCAAATATTCCACAGAGAACCCACAAAGTTCCCAGAGACACATGGAAGAATTTTTATTTGATAGCTAGAGGAAATTTCTAAGATTTACAATTTAGAAATCTAAAAAGTTATTGGAAAGAAAACTAGAAGCCCAGTGGTAAAATCCTCCTTCCACTACGATGTTCTACTTCACTCTTCCCCCACTCCATACCCAGCAACAACTCTACAGGCTGAACAGACATCTTAATTTATTAAGGGTCTTCTGGGATTTTTCTGTATGCTAAAAGAAGAACTAAAAAATGGACGCACATTGAGGCGATACTCTTAAGTGAAATAAATAGGACACACATGTAAATACCAAATAGTTTCTCTAGTGTGAGAAACTGAAAGTGTAAATAAGGACTCAAAGGTATAATAGATAATGTGAAATAGGAAGAAAAGGGGCAAAGGGGAAGGGGAAGTGGGAGTAGGGGAAAGGAAGGAAGGGAATGGAATTAATATGAGAAAATGAAAACATGGAAACAAAGTCTGTAAATAGGGAGGGATGGAAGGGTTGAAGGGAGGGCAGGAGAATGGGAAAAAAATAAGAACCAAGAGAGATTACATAATGGTACAAATTTCCAATGATGAATGTCATTATATTATATCCCTAAAATGTACCGATAAAATTAATTTTTAAAATAAAAATAATTAAATGCCACTAATAAAGAATTTTGCCTGTGGGGGGGGGGGGGAGAACTAAAAGATGTGTCTACAATTACATTTATCTTAGTACTTCTGTTTAGCATTTGATAATTCAAAGAGTTTTTACACGGTGTCTCATTTAATGCAATCCTCAAACAACAGTGTGGCCTTATTATTATCCCTAATTTCACTAAAGAAAAAACTGGAAGTGAGGTCTAGGGAGGTGAAGCGACTTGGATAATTATTATGGTTTCCGTATGAAATGTCCCCCAAAGTCTCATGTATAGAAAGCTAAGTCCCCAGAGCAACAGAGTTCATAGGTGGGGCTTTTGGAAGGGGATTGGATGTTGAAAGCTGTAACCTCAAAAATGGATTAATCCACTGCTTACTAGGCCACTGGGAGGTGGCAGAAACTTTGAGAGGTGGGCCTAGCAGGAGTAGGTAGGTTGCTGGGGCATGTATTTTGTCATCAGCCTCTTTTCTCTCTTTCTTTTTTTGCTCCCCGGCCACCATAAGCTCTCTCCACCATGGACTCCCCACCATAATCCTCTGCCTCACCACAGGCCCAGACACAACAGAGCCAAGTGACTGAGGACTGAGCCCTCTTGAACATGAGCCAAAACAAATCCCTCCTCCATGGTTATTTTATCACAGCGATAGAAAGCAGACCAACACAGTGATATCAGGCCATCAGGGTGCAGCACAGCTGTGACTGAGGCTCCCCTTCCAAGTCAGTAAAAATAACAACAGTCTCCTCTGGCTCTGCATGAAAGACACCTCCTGATTAAATTAACACTCTATTGTAAATCACCAGTAGCAGTTTCCTGTGCTGCTCCTTCCCAATGTATTTGCATTTAAATAGGAAATAATTCATAGTTCAAATGAATACAGCATGAATGGCAGTAAGTTCAGGCACCAGTACTAAGCTAAATGCAGGAAATAAATATAAAGGCTTATGATGAACCAAGGTCTCTTGAGTTGAAAGTTTTGTCAGGAGTTTTACCTCTAGCGGGCGCCGCAAGCTTTCTGTATACCTCTCTGACTTCAGCCTGCCTCCTTCCAATCTGCTCTGTGTGGTACCAACTGCTTGCTTCAGCAGACCTGGGCATAAAGCATCAGAAGGGAACACTCCCTAGTATAGTGACCCATGACTACAAATCAGCATCACTAACAACTTCTTCGAGATGCAAATCCTCAGGCCCAGTCCCAGGCTTATTAAAAGCCCATGTGTTAAAGACTTGGTCACCAGCCAAGGTGACCAGCAGGCAGTCACCTTTGGGAGGCAGTAGAACCTCTGGAGGTGGTGCCTATGGGGAGGCAATTAGGTGATTGGAGGCACGCCCTTGAAGAGGATATTGGGGGCTCTGTTCCTCTTTCTCTTTTAGCTTCCCAGCTGCCATGAGGTGAGCAGCTTCCTCCTCTATGATGTGCTATCCTACCAGGGGCCCAAATAATGGGACCAGCTGACCACTGATGGGAACCTCTGAAATCATAAGCCAAAGTAAACTTTTCCTCAGTTTAAGGTGATTATTTCAGGTATTTTCTCCCAACAACAGAAATCTGACTAATACATAAGGCACCCACATAAGTCTGAGTACTCACCACCTACAAGAGGTATCCAGACACCTCCCAGACCTCACTGAATGGCCCCATAGCCCACTTGTCATCTAACTACACTACCGAACACTCACTATTTCCTATTCTTTGCCTTTTCCTGTATCTCTGGACTCCATTCCTGTTTTTCCGATGGCTCCTTCTTAGCTGCCTATTTACCATTTAAAGCCCAATCCAAAGATTTACCCTTTGGAGACTTTGCCTGTTTTCTCCCAGCTGAGTTTTAGGTGCTGCTTCCCTGTCCCCTACAGCACCTGTACATGCTTCAACAACTTTGCTGCCAATATTCTTCTGCATGACTCCAACACTAGAATATAATCTTAAGGTCAAGGACTTTGCTTTATTCCTCCTGGTATCCCCAGTGTCTAGCATTGTACTAAGAATCTGATAAGTGCCCAATAAATATGTATTAAATAAATAAGCAAGTAGATGCATGAGTTTAAATATTATATCATTCCTCACTGAGTAATAGAGACAGGCAACTTGCCTGTGGATGCACAGCTGGTTACTTTAGAGTCAAATCTGGTCCCCAAGCATCCTGGCTCCTAGCTCAGGATAGTAAGTAATCATTTGGTTTGTTTCACCCAGACTCCATGTCTTTATAGGTAATATAATTGTTAAGCAAGAGATGTTTTTGGCTACTTTGTGACAGATAATTATGCCATACACATAACATTCTCCCCTTTGGGGGTATGGGTAGTGGGAGGGGCAGGGGAAAGGAAAGAAGGGAAAGGAAAAATGATGAGAAATGGGAAAAATGGAAATAAAGTCTTTGTAAATAGGGAAGGGTGGAGGGGGTGAAGGGAGGGCTAGGAATGGGGAAAAAATAAGAACCAAGATGCATTATGTAAAGGTACAATTCCCAATGAGAAATGTAATTGTGTTGTGTACCTTAAAATGCACCAATAAAAGAATTTAATTAAAAAACAATTCTCCCCTTTGGGCATGAAGCTGTGATGTGGTGAGGTCACAGCCTGGTCTTGGTTATCTCTGCATCTTCCTGTGTGCATATTTTTATATGGGACCAACTTATCACAATGGTATCTAGACCAACTATTAACGCATTTATAATGCCCAGGAACCAATTTGTGGCAACCAGCAATTAGCTGCATTTGTGTTTTTAATTTTTCTCTCTTTGAAGTTTAATAGATGGTTATTATGATGTAGTCTGCACTGCCTCAGACTGCTTGCAGCCTGTCTGCACCTACAGAAAATTAGACTCCAGAAGGAACCTGCATAGAACCCAATGTGGCTCTTTGGATTCAATTCTAAGTTCTGCTTTGCCTAGGTCTTCTTCCCTGTGTAGACAGTAGGGATGAAAAACGATTTCTAGAGTTCAGATTATGGATGACATAAATTCTCAGGGAAAGAAGGTAAGCCAGAGGACAGTAGGAGAAACAATGAACTGGGCAGCAACACTAGCCCCAAGACAAGCCTGTAGTCATCATGAACTGACAAACAGCATGGGATTTTATGTCAAAAGTGACTCCTTTCACACAGCAGGCTAGAGTTGGAGAAGAAATCCAGTACAGCACCCACCATATTTGAGAAGGTTTGGTCAGGAGCCATTCTGAGAAGGAGTTAATTGTTTAAGACTGAGAAACTGAAAGTGTAAATAAGGATTAAAATGAATAATCGGTGGATTGAAACAGGAAGAAAAGGTCCAAATAGGTAGGGAAAGTGGGAGGGGAAGGAGAAAGGGAAGAAGGGAAAGGAAAAATTATGAGAAAAGAAAAAATGGAAACAAAGTATATGTAAATAGGGAAGGTTGCACAAGGAATGGGAAAAAAATAAGAAACAAGATACATCATGAACAAGTAAAAGCTCCCAATGATAAATGTAAATGTATTGAATACCTAAAATGTACCAATAAAAGAATTTAACAAAAAAAAAAGTTGGCTTTGTAAGCCTTCTGATAACCACAGAGCAAAATGCTATATAGACAAACCCAAAACAATAAGCAAGGAATCAAAACATAATATTAGAGTATATCACTTAATGATAAAGGAAGATTGTAAGAGAGGGAAAAAGAAAGAAAATGTAATAAAGGTCCTGAGTCGCGTGGAAGACAACAAATCACCCCGCTACAGACAGGCAGCCACCTGGTTCCACACAACAAAGACGCTGAGGACACCAGACCACCAGACCAAGGTACTGAGTCCCACTGTTCCCAGCCCAGAGGTAGGAGCTTCTGAGCCATTGTCCCACTGTTCCTGGTCCAGAGGATGGGGCTTTCCAGTCACCATCCCTCCCGCTGCTCCCAGCCCAGAGGAAAGGGCTTTTGGGCTACCTTCTGCCCTGGTGCTCCTGGCCCAGAGGAAGGGGAGTCCAGGCCACCAACCCTCCCGCTGCTCCCAGCCCAAAGGAAAGGGCTTTGGGGTCACCATCCCTACTGCTGCTCGCGGCCCCTGGCCCACCTCACCCAGCTCAGAGGAGGTAATCCGGGCAGGCACTAACAGCCCCCCACCCCAGTGAAAATGAGAAAACACGTAAATAAGTCTCAAAACCAGACTTCCAGATCACATGCAGCAACTCCAAAGGGAAATGAGATGGAACACTCTCATACTCAACCACCTGGACCCACTGAACTGGCAACAAAAGAGGATCTGGAAAAAATGAAATCAGAAATAATTTCTCAGATAACAGGAGAAATTGTGCCCCTAGTGCAAGACATGATTAAAAAATCTAGAGAGGAGCTCAGGAACATGATGGAATCCTAACATAAGAAACAAATGGAATCCATAAAACAGATGCAAATAGACTTCCAGGACATAAAAAACTCCATTGAAAGTCTACACAGCAGAATGAACCAATGTGAGGACAGAATTTCAGATATAGAAGATAAGATTGCAATTAGTGACCAGGAAAAGAAAAATTGCTTCAAAATTATACAGAAACATGAGAAATCAATCCAGCAGCTGCTAGATAATGCAAAGAAGAATAACATAAGACTGATTGGGCTCAATGAAGAGACAGGAGAGAGTGGAGATGACATAAAAAAACTATTCACAGAAGTGATGGCAGAAAACTTCCCAAGCAGGGGAAAAGAGCTTGATATACAGATAAGTGAGGCATATAGGGCTCCAAATAGCCTTGATCAAAAAAAATCTACACATAGGCATATAATTGTTAAGATTCCAGAAACACAAGAGAAGAACAAAGTTCTCCAAGCAGTCAGAGAAAAGAAACAAATCACATACAAAGGAAAGCCCATCAGAATCACAGCAGACTTCTCAACACAAACCATCAAGGCAAGAAGAGCTTGGAGTGACATATTCCAAGCCCTAAAAGAAAACAGCCTCCAACCCGCATTGATGTACCCTGCAAAACTATCTTTCAGAATTGATGGATAAATAAGATACTTTCATGACAAAAAGCACCTTAGGAACTTCAAGAATACCAAACCAGCACTCCAAAGAATTTTACACAATAGCCTAGGAACAGACATTGAGGATCACAATCCCAGGAAGCAAAGCAGAATGAACCCATCTGGCATGACAAGAAATTAAATGGAAAGGGGGAGAACCCAACAAAAAGAAAAAGACATGGCAATGACAAGTCAATACGTTTCAGTTATAACCATCAACGTGAATGGTCTCAATTCATCAATCAAAAGAAATAGACTGGCAGAATGGGTCAAGAAGCAAAATCCAACAATATGCTGCATACAAGAAACACACTTCATTCAAAAGGAAACTCATAGACTGAAAATTAAAGGGTGGAAAACAATACCCCATGGGACAGGAACCAGAAAAAAAGCAGGAGTAGCTATCCTCTTTGCAGACCAAGTAGATTTCAAACCAACACTAATGAAGAGAGACGAAGAAGGACACTGCATCCTTGTAAAGGGAAGAATCCAAGAGGAAGAGATGACAATCATAAATATCTATGCACCAAACACTAGTGCACCCAACTATGTAAAACAAATACTAACAGACATGAAAAGTCATATATGCACTAATACAGTTGTAGTGGGGGACCTCAATACCCCACTGTCACAAATAGATAGATCAACTAGATGAAAAATAAGTAAGGAAATACTAGAACTCAATCGAATTCTTGAACAAATGAACTTTACAGATGTTTACAGAGTCTTCCACCCCACAAATTCAGAATACACATTCTTTTCAGCTGCACATGGGTCATTCTCCAAAATAGACCACATACTCACACATAGAACATGTTTAAGTAAGTGCAAAGGAATTGAAGTTATCCCCTGTATATTATCAGACCATAGTGTGATGAAATTGGAGATCCATAGCAAAAGAAACTCAAAAAATTTCATAAACACGTGGAAATTGAACAACACACTTCTGAATAACCAATGGGTCACAGAGGAAATTAAAGAAGAAATCAGACAGTTCCTTCAATTAAATGATAATGACAATACAACATATTGGAATCTATGGGACACAATGAAAGCAGTCTTACAAGGGAAATTCATAGCAGTGAATATGCATATTAAGAAAGCAGAATGAGCCCAATTAAACAACCTGATGCTGAACCTCAAGCTTCTAGAAGAAGAAAAGCAGGACAACCCCAAAGCTCATACAAGGGAGAAAATTATAAAGATCAGAGGAGAAATCAATGCAATGGAGACTAAGAGAACGATACAAAAGATCAATGAAGCCAAGAGCTGGTTCTTTGAAAGAATCAACAAAATTGATAAACCTTTAGCCAACCTTGTCAGAAAAAGGAAAGAAAAGGCCCAAACCCATGCAATTAGGAATGAAAAGGGTGAAACTACAACAGACCCAGCAGAAATCCAGAAGATCATCAATACCTACTTCCAGAACCTATACGCCAATAAGATGGACAACACAGAAGAAATGGACAGATTCCTAGATACATATGAATTACCAAAGTTATACAAAGAAGACCTAAAAATTCTGAACAACCCAATATCAACAAATGAAATTGAAAATGTAATTAAAAACTTATCAACTAAGAAAAGCCTGGGCCCTGATGGCTTCACTGCTGAATTCTACAAGACATTTAGAGAGGAACTGTTGCCACTACTGTTTAAACTCTTCAGTGAAATTGAAAGGGAAGCAATACTCCCAAATTCATTCCTGGAAGCAAGCATCACCTTGATCCCCAAAGCAGAGAAAGACCCAACTGAAAAAGAGAACTATAGGCCAATCTCACCAATGAACATAGATGCAAAAATCCTTAATAAGATAATGGCAAACAGAATGCAGAAGATCATCAAGAAGATCATACACCCTGATCAAGGGGGATTCATCCCAGGGATGCAGAGATGTTTCAATATACACAAATCAGTCAATGTAATACACTATATCAATAGAGCTAAGGACAAAACCCATATGATTATCTCCATAGACGCAGAAAAAGCATTTGACAAAATCCAACATGCATTTATGATAAAAACCCTACAAAAGATTGGAATAGATGGTCTCTACCTCAAACTGATAGAAGCCATCTATGAAAAACCAACAGCCAATATCATACTAAATGGTCCAAAACTGAAATCCTTCACACTCAAATCAGGAACAAGACAAGGATGTCCACTATCACCACTCTTGTTCAATATAGTCATGGAAACATTAGCCACGGCAATTAGACAAGAGAAAGAAATAAAAGGAATAAAGATAGGAAATGAAGAAGTAAAATTGTCATTATTTGCAGATGACATGATACTCTGTATAGAAGACCCCAAGAACTCCACCAAAAGTCTTCTAGACTTAATAACCAAATTCAGCCAAGTAGCTGGTTACATGGTCAACACACAAAAATCAATAGCTTTCCTCTACACCAATGACAGACTCACTGAGACAGGAATAGGGCAAATAATTCCTTTCACAATACCATCCAAAAAACTGAAATACCTAGGAATTATCCTAACGAAAGAAATCAAAGACCTCTTCTCTGAAATCTATGGCACTCTGAAAAGACAGATTGAAGATGATATCAGAAAATGGACAGACATCCCCTGCTCCTGGGTAGGAAGGATTAATAGAGTGAAAATGGCCATACTTCCAAAACTGCTATATAGAGTTAATGCAATTCCAATTGAGATCCCAGCAGCATACTTCATAGACCTTGAGAAAAACAATCCAAAAATTCATTTGGAGCAAGAAGAGACCCAGAATAGCAAAAGCAATTCTAGGTAACAGAGACATGGCAGGGGGTATCACAATCCCCAACCTGCAAATCTACTACAAAGCTACTGTGATAAAAACAGCATGGTACTGGCAAAGAAACAGACTTGAGGACCAGTGGAACAGATTAGAAGATGCAGAAACAGTGCCAGACACACTCAGCCATCTCATCTTCGACAGATGAGCCAAACACCCTCACTGGAGGAAAGATAGCCTCTTTAATAAATGGTGCTGGAAAAATTGGGCTTCAACTTGCCAAAGATTAAAACTAGACCTGTATCTCTCACCATGCACTAAACTAAAATCAAAATGGATTAAAGATCTAAATATTAAAATAGAAACTCTGAACCTGATGGAACAGAGGTTAGGTAGAACCCTTGAAGACATCGGTGTAGGAAAAGATTTTATGAACAAAACCTCAGTTGCCCGTGAACTAGCACAAACAATCAACAAATGGGATCTCTTCTTATTAAAAGGCTTCTTCACTGCAAGAGAAGCCACCAGCAGTGTGAAGAGACCACCCACAATGTGGGAAAAAATCTTCACCTGCTCTTCCTCAGACAAAGGTCTACTATCTCAAATCTATAAAGAGCTTAAAAAGATCAGACCTCCCAAATTTAAAGACCCAATCCAAAAATGGGCAGCTGAAATGAACAGACATTTCTCAGACAAAGAAATAGAAATAGCAAATAAATACATGAAAAAATGCTCAACATCACTGGTCATTCGAGAGATGCAAATGAAAACAATGCTGAGATTCCACTTCACTCCAGAAAGAATGGCTGCTATCATGAAATCCACCAATAACAAATGTTGGCAGGGCTGTGGGGAAAGAGGAACCCTGCTCCACTGCTGGTGGGACTGTAGACTGGTGCAACCACTGTGGAAATCAGTATGGAGAAACCTCAAAGAACTAGGACTGGAAGTCCCATTTGACCCCGCTATTCCACTGCTGGGGATCTTCCCCAAAGAATTAAAAGAATCATACCACAATGATATATGTGCACCCATGTTCATAGCAGCGCAGTTTGTAATAGCTAAAACTTGGAAACAGCCCAAATGCCCATCAACTGGAGACTGGATAAAGAAAATGTGGTTTTTTTTATAAAATGAAGTACTACTCAGCCATAAAAAATGAGAAATTAGAGACATTTATAGCTAAGTAGATGCACATTGAGGCAATACTCTTAAGTGAAATAAATAGGACACACATGTGTAAATACCAAATAGTTTTTCTGGTGTGAGAAACTGAAAGTGTAAATAAGGACTAAATGTATAATAGGTAATGTGAAGTAGGAAGAAAAGGGGCAAAGGGGAAGGAAGTGGGAGGGCTAGGGGAAAGGATAGAAGGGAATGGGATTAATATGAGAAAATGGAAAAATACGAACAAAATCTTTGTAAATAAGGAGGACTGGAGGGGTTGAAGAGAGGGCTGGGCAAGGGTGAAAAATAAGAACCAAGAGAGAATATGCAAAGGTGCAAATTTCCAATGCTGAATGTCATTATATTGTATACCTAAAATGTACCAATGATTAGAATGAATAATCGATAATGAAAAATAGGAAGAAAAGTTCCAAAGGGGTAGGGGTAGTGGGAGGGGCAGGGGAAAGGAAAGAAGGGAAAGGAAAAATGATGAGAAATGGAAAAAATGGAAATAAAGTCTTTGTAAATAGGGAAGGGTAGAGGGCATGAAGGGAGGGCTAGGAATGGGGAAGAAATAAGAACCAAGATGCATTATGTAAAGGTACAATTCCCAATGAGAAATGGAATTGTGTTGTATACCTACAATGTACCAATAAAAGAATTTAATACAAAAAAAAAAGAAAATGTAATAATTTTTTTAAATTATCAAAAAAAAAAAAGACTGAGCCACAGAACAACTTCATTTCAGGGTTTCTGAGGCCACACTACTACAGTGGCTGGATGGATGACAGCCCCAAGAGATAGTTACAGAAAAGGCACCAGCAAGACATAGACTGCCTGAGAAGTTTAATCTCAGGCTGGAAAGACACAATGTCCCCATCCTCTTTGGGAGAAGCCAGTCATGTGTCCTTAGGAGGTAGATGTCTTCAGGTGCAGGCATTAAATTCAGTAGTCTGCCTGAACCCTTCTCTTCTCTGCTGCCTACGTATACAGCATAGAGATTGTGGTCTGACTGCTTTCCCCATCCACCAGCATGAGCAAGTACATGCCTCAACTTGGACTGTTCATGCAGCCTGGGGCGTATGGACAGAGGGGCCTGTGGTGCAGGGGGACACAGCTCACAAACACCCAGGCCATGAAGTTAGGGGGGAAAAAAAACTGCTGTGCTGGATTCCAAGCCTACAGATAATGGACAGAAAGCATTCATTCAAAACTACAGAGAGGTTTTTTTGGAGGGATTAATATATTTTGTTTTCTTCTATTGGTTTTTTTCCCTTTTTTTCTTTTAAGTTTTCTTTTCTTCTTCTTACTTTTCTTTTCTTTTCTTTTTTGTTATTTTCTATTACTTTTTTCTAATTCTGAATTTTCCTTTACTCTGTAATAGGATTTTGTGTCTCACTTTTGCCTCTCCCTTCCTAACTTTCATTGCTTAGTTTTATAAATTTTCTTCTTTCATTCTCTCTTCAACATTACCCTCTATGTTTGCTACTATAACTACTAAGCTTTATTAGTCTTTATATAGTTAACTCTGTGCTATTACTGTTGAATTCTTTTCTATTGTTATTGAAGGCATAGTTGTTGCATTTAGTAGATATTTGCTATATTTCAATATTTGGTTTCTCTTAGTGTTTATACTATAATTATAGATCTCATTTCTACAAATAAGGGTAGTATATCATGGATTCTTATGGCATGTCAATATCCAGTTTGTCTTTGACACTATTATTGTTGCTGATTTTGTTGCTATTGCCAGGGTGGGATGGTTCTTGCTATTAATTGGTTTTCTCTGTATGCCAATCTATGGATTTCCTTTGTGTCATTAACAATACTGCAGTCCATTCCTGGAGAACCTAGTGCTGGGGCAATTACTCTGCATCCTCCTATCCCAAATTAATGGAGGGGGTTGGATAATGGAACAGAGGCAAAGGCCTGTAGTTAGCCACACCAAGAATACATCTTTGTAAAGCAGACACTAAATGAAAAGACCGTCTTACTAGCAACAAAGTCTCCACTACCATGAACTCACAAACCAGCAGGAGAAAAAAACCAGAAACATGAGAAGACAAGGCAAAAAAGTACCTCCAAAAACTCCCAACTCCCCCAAAGCTGAACTATAGGACACGGGGGGGGGGGGGGGTGTCAAAAGCCACTCAGCTTAATTATCTGAAATGGTAAAAGAGAAGATAAATAGCACATCAATAAGATACTCTGTGAGCTCATAGAATATGTAACTAAACAGATAATGGACTTAATAAAACAATCAGCAAGTTTACAGACAACCCTAATAAAAAGCTAGCTGAGCTAAAAACAAAGAACAAAAAAACTGATACAAAACGTGAATGAACAGTTTAGCAAAGAATTAGAGTCCATGCAAAGGAATCAAACAGAAATCCAAGAGATTAAAAATTTGATTGAAAATATGGGCAGCAGATGTGACCAATGTGGGGACAGAGTATCAGAACTAGAAGATATGGCTGATGTCAGTAACTAATTACTCACAGATACCTTAAAAACAACAAGAGAACATGAAAAATGGATCCAGACCCAGCAACAGGTTCTCCAGCCGTGGAGTGCAGTATTGTTTATGACACAAAGGCAATCCATAGATTGGCATACAGAAAAAAACAGTTAATATCAACAAATATCCCACCATGGCTGCTAGATGATGCAAAAAGACTAATCTAAGATTAATTGACACTAAAAGACTAATCTATTAATTAATTGACAATTAATTAATTGAAGATTAATTAATAGTGAAAATCAGAAGACAAAAGAAGTACCATTACAAATTTGTTTAGAGAAATAGCAAACAAGAGAAAAAGAAAACTTTTATAATATGAGAAAAGAATTTAGCATACAGATGAGTGAGGCACATAGGACACCAAAAAGCCATGATTAGGAAAGAACCTCTCCACAACACATCACAGACAAAATTCCAGAAGATCATCACAACAAGAGAATCTAAAAAGCTATTAGATAAAAGCAATGAATCACTTATAGAGGTAAATCCATTAGAATTACAGCAGACTTCTCAACATAAATCGTAAAGGCCAGGAGTGCTTAGAGTGAAATGTTTCAAGCCCTAAAACAAAACAACTTCCAACCAAGACTGATACATTCTGCAAAACTATTTTTCAAAATTAATGAAGGAATAAAAACTTTCTATGACAAAGAGAACATTAAGAAATGCATGATCATCAAAACACTGCTCCAGCTGTCCTTCCCGCCATTCCCGGCTCAGAGGAAAGGGCTTTTGGGCTGCCAGCTGTCCTGCCACTCCCAGCCCAGAGGTAGGGGCTTCTGAGATGCCATCCTACTGCTCCTGGTCCAGAGGAAGGGGCTTCCCAGCCACATCCCTCCAGCCACTCCCAGCCCAGAGGAAGGGGCTTCTGGGCTACCATCTCTACCACTGCTCCAGGCCCCTGTCCCACCTCTTTCAGCTCAGAGGAGGTGAGCATTGCGGGCACCACAGCACCTCCACTGACCCCCCAGTTGAAATGAGAAAACACGTAAATAAGTCTCAAAACCAGACTTCCAGATCACATACAGCAACCCCAAAGGGAAATGAGATGGAACACTCTCATACTCAACCACCTGGACCCACTGAACTGGCAACAAAAGAGGATCTGGAAAAAATGAAATCAGAAATAATTTCTCAGATAACAGAAGAGATTGTGCCCTTAGTGCAAGACATAATTAATAAATCTAGAGAGGAACTGAGGAACATAATGGAATCCCAACATAGGAAACAAATGGAATCCATAAAACAGATGCAAATAGATTTCCAGGACATGAAAAACTCCATTGAAAGTTTACACGTCAGAACGAGCCAATGTGAGGACAGAATTTCAGATATAGAAGATAAGATTGCAATTAGTGACCAGGAAAAGAAAATTGCTTCAAAATTATAAGGAAACATGAGAAATCAATCCAGCAGCTGCTAGACGATGCAAAGAAGAATAACATAAGGCTGTTTGCAGTCAATGAAGAAATAGGAGAGCATGAAGATGACATAAAAAACTCTTCACAGAAGTAATGGCAAAAAACTTCCCAAGCAGGGGAAAAGAATTTGACATACAGATAAGTGAGGCATATAGGACTCCAAATAGCCTTGATCAAAAAGAATCTACACATAGGCATATAATTGTTAAGATTCCAGAAACACAAGAGAAGAACAAAGTTCTCCAAGCAGTCAGAGAAAAGAAACAAATCACATACAAAGGAAAGCCCATCAGAATCACAGCAGACTTCTCAACACAAACCATCAAGGCAAGAAGAGCTTGGAGTGACATATTCCAAGCCCTAAAAGAAAACAGCCTCCAACCCGCATTGATGTACCCTGCAAAACTATCTTTCAGAATTGATGGATAAATAAGATACTTTCATGACAAAAAGCACCTTAGGAACTTCAAGAATACCAAACTAGCACTCCAAAGAATTTTACACAATAGCCTAGGAACAGACATTGAGGATCACAATCCCAGGAAGCAAAGCAGAATGAACCCATCTGGCATGACAAGAAATTAAATGGAAAGGGGGAGAACCCAACAAAAAGAAAAAGACATGGCAATGACAAGTCAATACGTTTCAGTTATAACCATCAACGTGAATGGTCTCAATTCATCAATCAAAAGAAATAGACTGGCAGAATGGGTCAAGAAGCAAAATCCAACAATATGCTGCATACAAGAAACACACTTCATTCAAAAGGAAACTCATAGACTGAAAGGTAAAGGTTGGAAAACAATACTCCATGTGACAGGAACCCAAAAAAAAGCAGGAGTAGCTATCCTCTTGGCAGATCAAGTAGATTTCAAACCAACACTGATTAAGAGAGATGAAGAAGGACACTACATCCTTGTAAAGGGAACAATCCAAGAGGAAGAGATGACAATCATAAATATCTATGCACCAAACACTAGTGCACCTAACTATGTAAAACAAATACTAACAGACATGAAAAGTCATATATGCACTAATACAATTGTATCGGGGGACCGCAACACCCCACTGTCACAAATAGATAGATCAACTAGACGAAAAATAAGTAAGGAAATACTAGAACTCAATCGAATTCTTGAACAAATGAACTTCACAGATGTTTACAGAGTCTTCCACCCCACAAATTCAGAATACACATTCTTCGCAGCTGCACATGGCTCATTCTCCAAAATAGACCACATACTCACACATAGAACATGTTTAAGTAAGTGCAAAGGAATTGAAGTTATCCCCTGTATATTATCAGACCATAGTGTGATGAAATTGGAGATCCATAGCAAAAGAAACTCAAAAAATTTCATAAACACGTGGAAATTGAACAACACACTTCTGAATAACCAATGGGTCACAGAGGAAATTAAAGAAGAAATCAGACAGTTCCTTCAATTAAATGATAATGACAATACAACATATTGGAATCTATGGGACACAATGAAAGTAGTCTTAAGAGGGAAATTCATAGCAGTGAATATGCATATTAGGAAAACAGAATGAGCCCAATTAAACAACCTGATGCTGAACCTCAAGCTTCTAGAAGAAGAAGGGCAGGACAATCACAAAGATCATACAAGGGAGGAAATTATAAAGATCAGAGGAGAAATCAATGCTATGGAGACTAAGAGAACGATACAGAAAATCAATGAAGCCAAGAGTTGGTTCTTCAAAAGAATCAACAAAATTGACAAACCCTTAGCAAACCTTATCAGGAAAAGGAAAGAAAAGGCCCAAATCCATGCAATTAGGAATGAAAAGGGTGAAATGACAACAGACCCAGCTGAAATACACAGGATCATCAATACCTACTTCCAGAACCTATATGCCAATAAGATGGACAACACAGAAGAAATGGACAGATTCCTAAATACATATGAATTACCAAAGTTGAACGAAGAAGACCTAAAAATTCTAAACAATCCAATATCAACAAATGAAATTGAAAATGTAATTAAAAACTTATCAACTAAGAAAAGCCTGGGCCCTGATGGCTTCACTGCTGAATTCTACAAGACATTTAGAGAGGAACTACTGCCACTACTGTTTAAACTCTTCAATGAAATTGAAAGGAAAGCAATACTCCCAAATTCATTCCTGAAAGCAAGCATCACCTTGATCCCCAAAGCAGAGAAAGACCCAACTGAAAAAGAGAACTATAGGCCAATCTCACTAATGAATATAGATGCAAAAATCCTAAATAAGATACTGGCAAATAGAATGCAGAATATCATCAAGAAGATCATACACCCTGACCAAGTAGGATTCATCCCAGGGATGCAGGGATGGTTCAACATATGCAAATAAACCAATGTAATACACTATATCAATAGAGCCAGGTACAAAAACCATATGATCATCTCAATAGATGCAGAAAAAGCATTTGACAAAATCCAACATGCATTTATGATAAAAACTCTGCAAAAAATTGGAATAGACAGTCTCTCCCTCAATCTGATAAAAGCCATCTATGAAAAACCAACAGCCAATATCATACTAAATGGTCCAAAACTGAAATCCTTCACACTCAAATCAGGAACAAGACAAGGATGTCCACTATCACCACTCTTGTTCAATATAGTCATGGAAACATTAGCTATGACAATTAGACAAGAGAAAGAAATAAAAGGAATAAAGATAGGAAATGAAGAAGTCAAATCAAATTGTCATTTTTGCAGATGACATGATACTCTATATAGAAGACCCCAAGAACTCCACCAAAAGTCTTCTAGACTTAATAACCAAATTCAGTCAAGTAGCTGGTTACAAGATCAACAGACAAAAATCAATAGCTTTCCTCTACACCAATGACAGACTCACTGAGACAGGAATAGGGCAAATAATTCCTTTCACAATACCATCCAAAAAACTGAAATACCTAGGAATCAACCTAATGAAAGAAATCAAAGACCTCTTCTCTGAAAACTGTGGCAATCTGAAAAGAGAGATTGAAGATGACATCAGAAAATGGACAGACATCCCCCGCTCCTGGGTAGGAAGGATTAATAGAATGAAAATGGCCATACTTCCAAAACTGCTATATAGATTTAATGCAATTTCAATTGAGATCCCAGCAGCATACTTCATAGACCTTGAGAAAACAATCCAAAAATTCATTTGGAACAAGAAGAGACCCAGAATAGCAAAAGCAATTGTAGGTAACAGAGACATGGCAGGGGGTATCACAATCCCCAACCTACAACTCTACTACAAAGCTACTGTGATAAAAACAGCATGGTATTGGCAAAGAAACAGCCTTGAGGACCAGTGGAACAGATTAGAAGATTCAGAAACCACGCCAGACACACTCAGCCATCTCATCTTCGACAGATGAGCCAAACACCCTCACTGGAGGAAAGATAGCCTCTTTAATAAATGGTGCTGGAAAAATTGGGCTTCAACTTGCCAAAGATTAAAACTAGACCTGTATCTCTCACCATGCACTAAACTAAAATCAAAATGGATTAAAGATCTAAATATTAAAATAGAAACTCTGAACCTGTTGGAACAGAGGTTAGGTAGAACCCTTGAAGACATCGGTGTAGGAAAAGATTTTATGAACAAAACCTCAGTTGCCCGTGAACTAGCACAAACAATCAACAAATGGGATCTCTTCTTATTAAAAGGCTTCTTCACTGCAAGAGAAGCCACCAGCAGTGTGAAGAGACCACCCACAATGTGGAAAAAAATCTTCACCTGCTCTTCCTCAGACAAAGGTCTACTATCTCAAATCTATAAAGAACTTAAAAAGACCAGACTTCCCAAATTTAAAGACCCAATCCAAAAGTGGGCATCTGAAATGAACAAACATTTCTCAGACAAAGAAGTAGAAATAGCAAATAAATACATGAAAAAATGTTCAACATCACTGGTCATTCAAGAGATGCAAATGAAAACAATGCTGAGATTCCACTTCACTCCAGAAAGAATGGCTGCTATCATGAAATCCACCAATAACAAATGTTGGCAGGGCTGTGGGGAAAGAGGAACCCTGCTCCACTGCTGGTGGGACTGTAGACTGGTACAACCACTGTGGAAATCACTATGGAGATACCTCAAAGAACTAGGACTGGAAGTCCCATTTAACCCCCCTATTCCACTGCTGGGGATCTTCCCCAAAGAATTAAAAGAATCATACCACAATGATATATGTGCACCCATATTCATAGCAGCACAGTTTGTGATAGCTAAAACTTGGAAACAGCCCAAATACCCATCAACTGGAGACTGGATAAAGAAAATGTGGTTTTTTAATAAAATGGAGTACTACTCAGCCATAAAAAATGAGAAATTAGAGACATTTATAGCTAAGTAGATGCACATTGAGGCAATACTCTTAAGTGAAATAAATAGGACACACATGTGTAAATACCAAAACGTTTCTCTGGTGTGAGAAACTGAAAGTGTAATTAAGGACTAAAATGTATAAGAGGTAATGTGAAATAGGAAGAAAAGGGGCAAAGGGGAAGGAAGTGGGAGGGGTAGGGGAAAGGAAAGAAGGGAATGGAATTAATATAAGAAAGTGGAAAAAGAGGAACAAAATCTTTGTAAATAGGGAGGACTGGAGGGGTTGAAAGGAGGGCTGGGCAAGGGTGAAAAATAAGAACCAGGAGAGATTATGTAGAAGTGCAAATTTCCAATGCTGAATGTCATTATATTGTATACCTAAAATGTACCAATGATTAGAATGAATAATCGATAATGAAAAATAGGAAGAAAAGTTCCAAAGGGGTAGGGGTAGTGGGAGGGGCAGGGGAAAGGAAAGAAGGGAAAGGAAAAATGATGAGAAATGGAAATAAAGTCTTTGTAAATAGGGAAGGGTGGAGGGGGTGAAGGGAGGGCTAGGAATGGGGAAAAAATAAGAACCAAGGTGCATCATATAAAGGTACAAGTTCCCAATGAGAAATGTAATTGTGTTGTATGCCTAAAATGTACCAATAAAAGAATTTAAGAAATAAATAAAAATAAAAAACACTGCTCAAAAAAATTCTCGAAGATATCCTAGAAAGAAACAATGAAGCCAACAATGTAAAAAGTTAAGAGAATGAATATATCAGGCAGCAGTTAAACGGAAGGGAAAAGGGTATTAGCAAAAGGGAAATAATAAAGTGATAGGTATAAGTCAATGCATTTCAGTAATAACTCTGAATGTCATCTCCCCCTCCCCAATTAAAAGACACAGATTGACAGAATAGATCAAAACCCAATAGTTTGTTATATACAATAAACATATTTAATCCAAGAAAAAATTCATAAATTAAAAATCAAAGGATGGAAAACAATATTTCGTGCAGTAGGAATCCAAAAACAAGCAGAAGAATCTATCCTATTTTCAGACAAAGTGGACTTCAAGCCAAAATGGATCAAAAGACACCTCACTTCATAACACAAACTCTACTGGACATAAACATTATAAAAAATCATGGTGAGGGGATCTCAATACTCTACTGTAAAAGTAGACAAATCAACTAGACACAAAAAATCCATAAAGAAATATCAGAGTTGAACCAAACCATTGAACAAATGAACTTAATGGATATCTACAGAGTGTTTTTCACCCAACAACAGAATACACATTCTTCTCAGCAGAACAGAACTTTCTCCTGAATACACCACATACTAGCCAATAAACATGCTTAAATAAATGCAAAAGAATAAAAATTATACCATGCATATGATCAAGTCACAATGAAACTAGAAATCAATGGCAAAAGAAATCACAGAAATTATGCAAATGCATGGAAATTAACACATTCCCCACTGGATTGAACCACCAATGAGATAGATATAGATAGATAGATAGATAGATAGATAGATAGATAGATAGATAGATAGATAGATAGAGATAGAGATATATATCATAGTCATATATATATGACTATCCCCAGTGAGATATATATATATACATATATATATATACACATATATATATCTCATAGTCATATATATGACTATCCCCTCAGGTGGCTTGTACCACACAAGTGGATCTAATCATATTTATCCATCGTTATACTAGTAAAAATGGAAAAATTCTAAATGAACCAAATCTAATTAGTTTCCTGAAGTCAAATAATTACCGCCCAAATAATACCAATTGAAAATTATTACAATAAGCAACAAATTTATTTCATTAAACTAAAAGAAATTTACTTGTATTCATAAATTTCTTTAAGACATTTTATACATAAATGTGGCTGATTTGTGCAGAGTGCACAAAATATCATAACACATTTGGCTTTTTTTGCAGTCATGTAACACCCATTTTTTCTAATAATTTTGGATAACATTCTCTGCATTGCTTATGTGCATTTCTTGCTGATCCTAAATAAGCTTCTATAGCGTGAATTTTTTTCTGGAGTGCAGTGGACCTTCCAGTTATGACTGGTCTCACATGTGAACAACTTGGGTTATGACCAGAATTTTAGTTTTAAGTTATGACCAAAGTCTTGAGTTGACCTGAATGCTGGTCTCTCCTGTGTGGGGTTAATTAAGAAACCCTAGGCCAATGTCTCTCTAAGGACTCTGAGATCTGCCTGGAAGAAAGTGTGGCCTAAAATTATACAGGAGAGAAACTTTGAAAGAAGGCTGTGTAGAGGAGCCTGAGCCCTTAATTGACCCTGTGGTTGATGACACTGTCACTGTGGCAGAGTCCATAGGCTTGCTGGTAGACAGTTGTGATGTTGAAGAACTGGTGGAGGAACACTCAGAAGAATTATCTACTTCAGCAACTTTAGGAACTTCAGTAACTTCTGGCTGAGCAACAGAGAATGGCAGCTAAGGAGCTTTCTGAAGGGGAGGGGGAGTTTCAACAACCAGTGCAGCGAAGTTCTTCTTCTGAAACAAAGGAAATCCTTAAAAGAATGGATAGAGTTACAAGCATTTGTGGAGAAGACTCATCTATAGAGAGAAAAAGCCAATAGTTGCATTCACTTAATGACAATGTCATGTCATACTACAGAGCAGTGTTAAAGAAAAGACAGAAACAGACAACCTCAGACCAGTTTTTAGTTCTGAAAATGTTTAGACCTAGTGAGCCAGAAGCAGGTCCTGGTGTGCTACAGGCTCTCCCATGGAGAGAAAGAAAACTAGAGAGTCAGATTCCTGATGTTCTTATGGAAGGGAACTCTCCTTCCAAACAATAACCAACTTCCATTTGATCCTTCCTTCCTGCAAGTCAAAGATGTCAACTTTAGTGGTGCATACAGTATGAAATTATTTCTGGTAAAATAGGCACATTTTAGAACTTTTTAGTGAATACACTAGGAAAATTATTAGTGTTTCTGGTAAATTATGCACATTATACAACTCTTTTATTATGAAAAGGTTAGTTAAGGGGTACTTAAGAGGTTCAGAAAGCATATGGGTATTTCCATTATTTCTTATGGGAAAATAGTCTTGACTTACAACCAACTTGAGTTACAACCAGCCCTCATGAACAAATTGAGTTTATAAGTCAAGAGCCCACTGTAATTAGCACCTGTGGCATTTCTTCATGGGTTAATTTCTTCATGGGTTTATCAATAATTAATTCGCTTAGTTTTAACATGGAAATCTTACAATACTCCATTGCTGGTGCATGTAATAAACATTTACAACTAATATACCACAAACTAGCTGTATTAAAATTTTTATACCATTTTAAAGTTTTTCTTAATAAAAAACACTAAGACAAAAACAGTCATTGTTATTCCATACCTGGATTACTATTAAAGTCAATGTAAATTTTTCTTTCATGGTTCTTTTGTTGTTCTTTGGTGGTTCTTCTCTTTTTTATTTGGGATTTTTGTTTGTTAGTAACATATAATTTTTGTACACAAGTATGTCTTTTATAATCTATTCATTTTTCAATTTTAAGAGTATTTCAATTTTGTAAAATTTTTCTCATTAAAGTATCAAACAGAAAATGGATGATTCTTTTAATTTAATGAAATAAATTATAGATTATTATAATAATTTTTAAATTGGTAATATTAATATTTATATTTGGGCAGTAGTTATTCAAATTCAAACAACTAACTAGATTTGATCCATTTATAGACCTTTTTACTAATTTTAGTCCCCAGTGTGACAGGCATGAATGTACCACTGGTAGTTTAAGTTGGTGGGATGATCAAATTCAAATCAAAGCAGCCAGGCAATGAGATATGTGAATTATAGCCCCATCATGAACATGTTAAATAATACACTCCTGAGTAATCAATGAGTCACAGAAATCAAGGAACATATTAAACAGTTCCTAGAATCAAATGATAATGCCAGTACAATATACGAGAACCAATGGGACACAATGAAGACACTTCTAAGAAGGAAATTTATAGGGGTACAGCTCCCAGCACAGAGGAGGAGGCTTCCGGGCCAACCTACTTTCACTCCCAGAACAGAGGAGTGGGCCATGTGGGCACCAGCAGCACCCCCACCCCCCTCCCACCCCAGCCCACCCCCGTCAAAATGAGAAGACACGTAAACAAGCCTCAGAACCAGGCTTCCAAATCACCTACAGCAACCCCAAAGGGAAACGAGAAGGAGCACTCTGATACTCAACCACCTGGACTCCCTGAACTAGCAACAAAAGAGGATCTAGAAAAAGTGAAATCAGAAATAATTTCTCACATAATAGCAGAGATTGTGCCCATAGTGCAAGACATGATTAATAGATCTAGAGAGAACACAGACAAAAAAAAAAATAGAGGAGCTGAGGAACATGATAGAATCCCAACATAGGAAACAAATGGAATCCATAAAACAGATGCAAACAGATTTCCAGGAGATTAAAAACTCCATTGAAAGTCTATGCACCAGAATGAGCCAATGTGAGGACAGAATTTCAGATATAGAAGATAAGACTGCAATTAGTGACCAGGAAAAGAAAAATTGCTTTAAAATTGTAAGGGACCATGAGAAATCAATTCAGCAGCTGCTAAACGATGCAAAGAAGAGTAACATAAGACTGATTGGAGTCAATGAAGAAAGAGGAGAGAGTGGAGATGACATAAAAAAACTCTTCACAGAAGTGATGGCAGAAAACTTCCCAAGCAGGGGAAGAAAACTTGACGTACAGATAAGTGAGGCATATAGGACTCCAACCAGCCTTGATCAAAAAAAAAAAAATCTACACATAGGCATATAATTGTTAAGATTCCAGAAACCCAACAGAGCAAATTTTAAATTTTAATACATTCAAATTTATGAATGTTTTGTTTTATAGGGTAAGATTTTTAACCTATTATTTAACAGATTCTTCCATATTCCTCAAGTTCATAAGATACTGCATACATTTCCATCTCAAACATTGAGTTTTACTTTTTAAATTTAGGTCTCTTATTCCTCTGAATTTACTTTTTGGTAATGTATGAGGAAGAAATTTACTTTTTTCTTTCCCCATATTTATAGTTAATTGGGCCAAATGTTGTAATTGAAGATTTCATCCTTCCCCAGTTGATTGGAAATGCCATTTCTGTCCCAGCCTAGCCTGGTCAATTTAGTAACTTAATGACACCTTGTCAGAAATTTAAAATTTTGTCTGTCTCTAGGTCTTTTATTTTATTTCACTGGTTTATCTTAACAGTCAGCAAACTTTTTCTGTACAGTGCCAGATAATTATTTCACAATTTGTGGGCCCTAGGGTCTGTCACAACCACTTAATTTCTTTTTGTTATGCAAAATCAGCAGAGTGGTAATGAGGCAGGAGATTGGGGGATGGCAAAGCACTTGGGCAATTGGACTTGACCTGTCAATCATGGAGACCTGTAGATCATGGCCAGGACACATGCACAGAACAGCTCTGAACCCCACATAGGACTGCCAGAATCTGACATCAGAATAGGGATATAGAAGATGGCAGCCATTGGCCTCATGGCCACTGTCTTCTTTCTTGCACAGTGGCCTGCTCTGCATGCAAGACTGTTTTCTTTTCCTGCACTCATTCTCCAGAGCACCTTTTTCTTCAGAACACTTCTCCCTTATTTTCTCTCTACTTTTGCCTTTAATAAATGTAGACTCTCTATGCTCTTCATTTGTCATATCCAAATCTTTGAACAGGACCACAAGAGCCTTGAAAAGATCCCCTGGACAACCCAGCATTCGGTAACAGTTGTATGCTGATAAAATTTTATTTATAAAACAAGCAATGTGTTGACTCTCAGTCTACTTATCTACCTTTTTATCAGTATCACACTGTCTTAATTATGTGTAGCTTTCTACTAGCTTTTTGTATTTATTAGAATAAATGTCCCCTCCTGTTTTTCTTTCAAATTGTCAGTTATTCTTGGGCCTTCATCTTTCCATATAAATGAGATCAATTAAAAATTCCTTGAAAACCTTTGATTTTAGCTTTCTCTATTTACTTTTCTTGAAGTGGGCAGTTGACTCTCTGATTTTTGACCTGTCTTCCTGTTTCACATTTTCCTTTAGCTATTATCTTAGCCATGTTTTTCAGGTTTGCTTACTACTATTTCCATTATTGTTATAATACTTTACTATCAAATTAGATATAAGAAATCTCAACAAAACTCTCTCAAACCCATTATGATTTCTTGTGTGAACAGGGCTTATTTAAGAAGTGTTCTAAAATCACCAGAATGAATGGGAAGAGAACCAAGAGATGGGAGGGAGGCATAAAAAGAATTAAAATGTAATTTGTACATGGACCAACTCCCCACAATAAATGTAATCATTCTATATCACAAACACTAATAAAATCACTAATAAAAATGTTTTAAATTGCCCAAATGTAAGAGAATAAAGAGATTTGTTATTTTATAGTTACTAACTTCATATTTAATTGTTTTTTGTTTGGAGACTCTGGTCTAATTAAGTTTTTTTGAGAGGATGTGATTTTTGAAAATTTCTTTGAGACCTAGTACATGGTAAGATTTTATAAATATGTCCTCTAATCATTGGGAGCCAAGTTCTATATTCTTCTATTTAGATTAAACTTATTATCTGTACTGCTCCAAATTTTCCCATCTGATAATGGGTTTCTCCATTTTCTCAATAATTCTGTACATTGTATATATTTAAAGCTTAGTGACTGCAAATTACCGGAGTTTTTGAGGAAAGCCTCTAAAAAATAATCCCTCCCATTGGCTTGGTGGCACACACCTGTAATCCCAACCGTCTGGGAGGTTGAGGCAGAAGTACAAGTTCCAGCCTATCCCATGCAATTTAGCAACTTAGTGACACCCTGTCTCAGAATTTAAAAATTTGTGAAAGGACGGGGTTGTAGCTCAGTGCAAAGACCCTGGGTTAAATCTCCAATGCCACATGCAAACTGCAATAACATCTTCCCTTTCCGGGTTTGAAAAAATTGAGAAACAAAACAAAAAGTTCAGGTGTAAATCAAAATATCCCCTTTCTTACTAGTAGAGGCTAAGTTGGAAGACATTCCTTGGCATGAGAGTCAAACCAGCCAGTTGTTGCAGGCATACCTACACTAGGGCAAGACTCCACTGTGAGCACTAGCACCCATGAGGAAAAGCAGAACACTAGGCTCTATGAGGGCAGCTTGCTCCTAAGAGGAAGGAGAGGGCAAAGCTGAACCATGCATGCCCAATTGTCACAGCCAGCCTCTCTGCCAGAGTGAGTCCTGTGGCTCGGGGCAGCAGGCATGGATATACTTCAGGAAAATCCTTGTGGGAACTAAGGGTGAATGGTGTTGTTCTTGTGGGTATATGCCTGTAAGTTTAAGATTGTTTCATCTTTCTAATAAATTGTTTTTTCTATTAGTGTCTATCGATTCTCTTTATGACTAGTACTATTTTTTAACCAAAAAGAAACTATTTTGGCAATTTTAAAGAAGCTATGTAAGAACTTTTTAAAACTTCCTTTATGCCTGGTTTACCTTTTTCAGCCCTATACTGTTTTTAATCTCTTGATGTCATTACATTTTAGTTTTATCCTTTTCAAAAAGCGTACACCTGAACTTGTGGAGGTAATGGTGGGAATTGTTGAATGAATTCATTCATTTTGTGTCTCTTGAAAATGTTTAAACCTATATAATGAAAACCACTCTAACCTTCAACTAAGACCTGCCAACTATTAAATTCTTGCCAAACTTGTCCTCTGTCTCCCCCAAACACACACACACATGCACACATAAAACTTCTTTTTTGACAAATCGTTTGAAAATAGATTACTTACATCATGACACTTCATTCCTAAATATTTCAACACACATTGTCAAAGAACAAAAGTATTTTTTACGCAACTCCATCACCATTACCACACCTAGGAAAAGCAACATTAATTCAGTATCTTGCAGTATACTGTATATATTCAAATTTTTGCCATTGTCTCACATTTGTGCTAACTTTTTTCTCCTTTCAAGATCCATTCAAAATATATATATTGCATCTACACACTATGTCCCTCTCATGTCCATCAACTGGTTAGTTCTCTCTCTCTCTTCTCTCTCCATTATATGATATCCTTTGCAGAGGCCAGGTCAGTTGTCTTCCCTTACATTCTACATTTTGGATTTGTCCAATTGTTTCACCTATGAATGAGCATTTGGGCTGTTTCCCATTTGAGGCTATTACCAAAAAAGCTGCCGTGAGTATTCTTGTACAAGCTTTTGTCTGGACACATGTTTTTAGTTCTCTTGGGGAAATGCCATGGAGTGGAATGATTGGGTCATATTTTAAGAATATGCAAATTTTACCAATGTTTATATGCCATTTTCCATCCCTCAAAGCAGTGTATGGATGTACCAGTTACCCCACATGCCTACCAGAACTTCGTATGGTCACTCTTGTTAATTTTAGACATTCTGATGGGTGTTTAGTGATATCTAATTGCAGCTTTAATTTGCATTTCCATGATGAGTAATGTATGGAGTAACTTTTCATGTGATTATTGGCCATTAGTATATATTCTTAGTAGTGTCTGTTTATCCACTTTTTTCATCAAATTGCTTCTATTCTTATTTATTAAATTGTAAGAGTTCCTTTTATATTGTATTGTGTGTGCAGGTCCTTTGTATGTAATATTTTCTCCTAACTTGGCTTGTCTTTTGACTTGCTCAAGTGAGCCTTTCATAAAGCAAAAGTTTATTTTTATGAAATCCAATTTATCAAGTATTTTTCTTTCTTTCTTTTTTTTTTGTACCCAGGATCGAACTCGGGACCTTGCACTTGCGAGATGGGCAGCGACACCACTGAGCTAAATCCATGGCTCAAGTATTTTTCTTTTAAGGTCTGTGTTTTTAGTATCCTAAGAAATATTTGTCTGATACAAGGTCAGGATTTTACATTTTCTTTTAGGAGTCTTACAAGTTTATGTTTTACATTTAGATACACACTCCATTTTAAGTTTATATTCGTGTGTGATGTGAGGTAAAAGTTAACATTCATTATTTTCCATGTGGATATGTAGTTACTGTGGTGCCTTATTTTCAAAAGATGTTCTCGCTGCATTGACTTGCCTTTGCATCTTTGTTTAAAATCAATCGAATATGTATTTGTCTTTAATGCTAAACTCCATCTTGTCCATACTATGCACTTGTTTACTATTTTTGCAATTCCAAATTTCTTGATTATTGAAGATTTATAATAAGCCCTGAACTAAGAGAGGATAAGCACTCCAACTTTGTTCTTTTTTAAACATCACTTTGGTTTTCATTTGTATTTCCATGAAAATTTTAGAACCACTGTGTCAGTTTCTATAAAATAGGCTGCTGGGACTGTGTTGAATCTATAGATCAGTTTGGGGACAGTTTGGATCAGTTGCAATCTTAACAGTATTGAGATTTCCAATACATAAACATTGCAAATCTCCCCATTTGCATGTTGATCTTTAATTTCTCTCAGCAATGTTAAAAGCTTTCAGGTCTCAGGTGGTTTTTGTTATATTTATTCTAAAGTATTGTGTATTCTTTACTGCTATTGTAAATGAAATTGTTTTAAAATTTTATTCTTTACTTCTCTCCTGGCATACAAAAATACAATTGATTTTTACATATTAAGCTGTGACAACTTTGTCAAATTCATTCTAGATCCTGTTGAATTTTCTTTGTAAATAATCTTATGTGTAAAGAAGGACAGTTTTTATTTCTTCTCTTCCATCTTTTGATCTTTTTCCTCTTATTGTAATGGCTAGGATCTCTAGCACAGTGCTGAGTAGGAGTAATGAAAGTGGGGTCTTTGTCTTGCCCAATCATAGTGGAAAACATTTAGTTTCTTATCATAAATACAATAGCTGTAAATTTTCTGTAGCTGCCTTTTATCAGATTGAAGTTCTCCTGTTTGCTGAAAATATTAAACATTATTCTTTCTACCTTCATCAGCTAGCATTCTTTTATAAAGAACTCTCTCCCTTTCCTGTATTTCTCACTATTTTTTTAAATGAGACTTTTTGCTTGTAAATTATTTTATTCTATTTCTTGTAACATAGTCCTTTCCTTTTGATTATTAAATTATCCCATATTTAGCCACTGGGACCCCCCTTTATGTCAACCAAATCCTATGGCCCTTTCCTATGAACCTATTAGACTTTTCTTGCTTAATGGAACAATAGATGTTCCAAGTTCACTTTTAGCTCTCCTTCCCCAAGAGGTGTTATCATGCATTTCTCCAAGCAATTGTAGCTTCTATCCATGAAGAATAATATCTAGAAGCCAAGATGCAGGTGTTAAGCATTCTTATTGCTCCTATGGATGCCACTGTTTCTAGATACTTTACATATTTGCCCTCTCTCTCTGTCTCTATCTGTCTCTGTCTGTCTCCCTGTCTCTCTCTCTCTCTCTCTCTCTCTCTCTCTCTCTCTCTCTCTCTCTCTCTCTCTCTCTCTCACACACACACACACACACACACACACACACGGAGTCCAATAAGGAGATTATAGCCAACAGGTACAAAATCTCAAGAAGAAAAAATGTTGGTTTTTTAATTTGTTTTGTTTTTTGAGCTCCATTCCACACAAAGCAAAAGGTCTTATGTGAGTTATTAGATTTAAAGGTGAGACAGGGCCTTTTATTTCTATACTTCATTTCCTGAATCCATGCATTCTGACTATAGAAAATGGCACTATATGTCATGTGATCACAAAATATAGTGAATGTTTAAATTTTAACATTTATTGCAGTAAAAGACCCATTACCATTGATCCCCCTCAAAATAATCCTCCTTGCTTTGAACACACTTATCCCATCATCCTTGCCCTTTTCTGAAGAAGTTCTAGAAATCTTCCATAAATGTCTCTCACTGCACTGTCGTGGCTTCTTTTGATGTCTTGAATTGATTTAAAACATTTATCTTCCATGGTCATTCTGACTTTGGGGAAGAGCCAGAAGTCACACAGTGCCAGATCCAGTGAATACGGTGAATGAGGACACACTGTAATGTTTTTATGAGCCCACCTTTCTGTAGGCTGGCATTTGGCTTCAGCATGTACCATATTCTTATCAGACCTGGTAAAGACTTGTATAGTGCTTGCTATATACCCTTGCATGATGTTGTCCCCATGTGGTTCCATAAATGACACCTTTAGCATGACATTTTATCATTCTACCAAGCCATCTGTTTATAAGTGATGGGGCATGTGGCAAGGCCTGTGAAATCTGAGACCACAAGCCCACTGTCATTCTCCCTTCACTGTAAGATGCTTTCTCTAATTGGAGATGATGTTGTGAGGACAGTCGTAACAATAAATAAGGTTGTCTTTATGTACACGAATGGTAACACTGCTATTAACTTTACTGGCAAACTCCGTCCAACTCTGAAACACATGTCTGTTCTTATGAAAACAAATCAGTAAGAAAGGTGTCTAATGCAACCAACCTGCTACTGGGCTCATGACTGTCCCTTAATAATGGTAGCATTTGGAACGCAGAGTTGCCCTTTGCTGTTAGCAGGGATTGTTCAGCAGTGGCGGAAGCCACGCCATCCTTGGTGAGGGAAGTGCATACTGTTGCAGCCATGAATAATCTCCATCATGCCAACAAGGCAGCTTTGTGCAAGCACCAAGGTAACTGAGGAAGGAATTTGACTTGCAATCCCTGGATGGATCATTTTCCATTTCATTACTGAGTACCTAATCCACAGCAGATGCTCTTTGGTGGGCAACTATCTTCATATTTTGCCAATGAGAAAAGTTCCATCCACTTTCCTCTCTCCCCTGTTTTCTTGTTATCAGTCTCCCAATTTCGGACTTTCCAAGTCCAAATTTTTCTCTTAAGTCAGTATAAATTTATACTTCAAGCCATCTCTCCTTCCACACAAAGCGGGAAATCAGATATATTTCCAGATGTTCTGCCCACTGAGGTGATTTCCCCTCACCACAGTCATTCAGAGCATTCCTGTGTGGGATTATACTGCCACACAGAAGCCATCCACTTCCAGCCTGCATCCGTCTCTACTGGGAAGACCGGTTTTAACCCTGGGCCTGTGATTATTTCTTCCCTGTTATTTAGGCATTTCAAAAATGCTCCAAAAGTTCATAGCTATGGTGAGGATGAGGTGGCAAAGGAATGGCTACAGATGCCATTGGAGTCCAAGCCACCTGCTTGTGCAATTTACTTGTCCATTCTGGGCCTGCCATAACCATTTCATACACTGCACATGTCCAGTTGTACTATTTAGTGGATCAGAGAATACCCAGTGTATTTTTTTGGTTTTGTTTTTGTTTATTAGTATATATTTGCAATGCACAAAATTACATTCATCTTCAGAAATTGATACATACACAGATTATGTCTTAATCATTTTTACTTTCCTGTCCCCTCCTTGGACATCACTCAGTTTATAATGGGTGTTCCTGAACACAGCTACCTGGCATATCTTATTCAGATACTTTATTTCTACCAGAGCATATTAGCAAGCCAATAAATGCTTTTTGTAGTTATTAGCAAGAGGATGGACGCCCTTATTCCAAATCTCTGAGGGTCTGTGCTATGATTCTCTCATTCTTCTTACTAGAAGATTCGTAAAGCACTCCTGTCTATCAGAGACACTTCAGTTACCCCTGGAACTGCTAGATCATAAGACATACATAACAAAACAGCTTACACTGTGGCCTGGATCTGGTTTAGAGTTTCTTGTTCCAGGTAAATTTCCTGGTAGATAGGTAAAAGTGGTACACTTAAATGAAGTCTGTCTGCTTTCAACATCTAAGGAGGCCCCCCTCATGTCTCTTTCTTTGTGGAGGATGGTACAAGGTACAGAAACTTATCTTTTACTTTATAGGAGGATGTTCTGACATGAACTAGGCTCATAGTCTTTTTAAATTAATTTTTCTATTTCCTGAAGTTTCAAAGAGTTTATCTCCCATCTACAAGCATGCATACTTGTTTGTCTTATTAAGATGTTTAAGCTATGTGATACTTCCTGCTCACCAGATGCGATTAGCATAATGTCATCGTTGTAATGTTGCAGAATAATGCTTTGTGGAATATCTAGTTTCTCAAGATCCCTCAATTCTCTACTATGACAAAGAGCAGGAGATTAATGTGACTCTGAGGAAAGACAGTGATGTGAACTGCTGACCTTGCCACATGCAGGCTGACTGCTCCTAGTTTGCTTCTGATTATCTTTACCAATGGAAATGCAGTAGAAACACCTCCTAGGTCTATGGGTACATATCAGGCACTAGGGGGTCTGCAGACTTTCACCAGTAAATATTTCATGTTCAGGAGAGAAGTTTAGGTTGGAATTATCACATGATTAAGTTAAGATCATCACAGTCATTCCCAAAGATCCACATAGCTGCTGCTTCTTTTACCATCAAAATGGAGATTTAAAAGAGAATGTCATAGGAATCACCATCCCTTGCCTTTTAAAAGTTCTTGATGGAGGTCTTGATAGGTTTCTAAGGGAACTCCTTTTGGCCCATCCTTACCTAATAGCTCTTACTGCACAGGTCAGGTGGAGATTCTGCATATCTAATTCCCTCTGTATAGTCAGAAGTGGAGAAATAACTGTAGCATAGCTCTTTTTTCACTAAATCCCTGAGTTTAATATGAATGAGGGGAGTTTGAGTCAAGAGTCCATCTATTACCAAATCTTTATAAGTCCCCACTCACACCAGTGGACTCTGGAGCATTTTGGAACTCTAGGAATTAGAATCAGTTCAAAGGTAGTACCCAAGAACACCCAGAAGTTTGGGTTATTTCTTTTTCTCTAGCGCTCAGTCATCCTGGTAAGTAAATATTAGTTTCTGAAGAAAAGATTGGAAGAAATATTCACAGTATATGTGTGCTACAACATTGAATGACCCTTTCGCAAAGGGACTCCCTTTCTCTTCAATCCAGATACTCCAAGTCTTCCAAACTATTTCTGAAACAAAGGACTACTATCTAGAATATATAATGAACTGAAAAAAATCAGACACCCCCAAATATAAAGACCCAATTCAAAAATGGGCATCTGAAATGAGCAGATATTTCTCAGACAAAGAAGTAAAAGCAGCAAATAAACATACGAAAAAATGTTCAACGTCACTGGCCATTCAAGAGATGCAGATGAAAACAACACTGAGATTCCACCTCACCCCACAAAGAATGGCTGCTATCAAGAAATCAACCAATAAAAAATATTGGCAGGGTTGTGGGGAGAAAGGAACCCTTCTCCATTGTTAGTGGGAGTGCAGACTGGAGCAACCACTGTGGAAATTAATATGGAGATACCTCAAAAAACTAGGATTAGAAGTTCCATTTGACCCAGCTATTCCCTGCTGGGTATTTCCCAAAAGAATTAAAAGAATCATACCACAGCGATATACACATACCCATGTTTATAGCAGCACGGTTTGTAATAGCTAAAACTTGGAAACAGCCCAAGTGCCCATCAACTGGAGACTGGATAAAGAAGTTTTTTTTTATATATATAAAATGGAGTGCTACTCAGCCATAAAGGATGAGAAACTAGAGACATTTATAGCTAAATGGATGCATATTGAGGCCATTCTCTTAAGTGAAATAAATAGGCCACACATGTGTAAATACCAAATAGTTTCTCTGGTACGAGAAACTAAAAGTGTAAATAAGGATCAAAATGTATAATTGATAATGTGAAATAGGAAGAAAAGGTCTAAAGGGGTAGGGGAAGTGGGAGAGATAGAGGAAAGGAAAGAAGGGAAGGAAAAAGATATAAGAAAAGCAAAAAATGGAAGCAAAATCTCTGTAAATAGGGGGGAGGGGTTAAAGGGAGGTCAGGGGAATGGAGAAAAATAAGAACCAAGATACATCAGGTAAAGGTACAAGTTCCCAATGAGGAATGTAACTGTACTGTATACCTAAAATGTACCAATAAATTTAATTTTTAAAAAGGAAAAAAAAACTACGTCTGAAAATTGGGTAAGAGGTTGCGATACCCCCAGTGCCCACCAAACCTAAAATATGTCTACTTATATTTATACTTTATTGCACTGTCTTTATGCCATTCTATTTCTTTGGAACTCTGATTAGTTTGCCATCATACAGATCCTTGTAAGGAAACATATAGATGGCTGTTCTATCTTAGCCCATTTGGGCTGATAGAACAAAGTGCCTTACACTGAGTGGTTTAAAAACAACTGAAATTTTTTCCTATACTTTTAGAGGCTGGGAAGTCCAAGATCAAGATGCCAGCAGAGTCAGTGTCTGGTGAGGGCCAGGCTTCATGGCTGACACCTTCTCGCTATGTCCTCACCCATGAAAAGGACAAGGGGACATATGAGGCCTTTTTAAAAGTAAGGATGGTAATCCCATTTCTCAGGGCTCCACCTGAATGGCCTAATTACCTCCAAGACCTCCTAATATCATCACCTTCAGATTCCAGGACTTTCTTGGGGTGACTGAGCTAGTTTCTCATTTTAAGTCCATCTTGACTTTCCCATATCCTGAGCCTTTAGACTCTTTTCTCCATATTATTTGTTGTAGGTTTTTGCTATTTGAGTATGATCATGTATTAGAACTTCTTTGAAGTGCAGGATCCCAGGTACACCCACACCTACAGAATATGCATTTTTAACAGAAACACCAGGTGATTCTGCACATTACATTTTGAGAAGATCTGTTGTAGACAATTGTTAAGCTTAAGCTTCCATTGTGTACCATTTCTGTGTTTCATATTCCATATATTAATTCTAAAAATCTCAGCTGACTGCTCTACTACTCATAAATTTAGCTTTATCTAATCATATATTGTATTTTTCTGGGTCTCAAACCTTCAATCCCATTCTGCTTGCAGGGGGAAAAAAAACTCATTAAAACAGAACCTACTGGAGAGAAAATCCAGGGCTAGAGCCACCCTGAAGGTATGCAGTCTTGGGCGGATATATTTTTGTAGGGCTCTTTAGTACATAAACAATTTAATCTCAAAATGTATTGCAAAAGTCATAAGCATATGTGAATTGAAGTAATTTAACTTTGGGGAACATATTGAAACAACATAGACTTTCCTGCCTCTGCAGTTCCCTAAACATAACAGATTAGATTATCTACTGCTAGTTGCATCATCACTCACATTATTGCCTCATCCATTGTGCTGCCCATGGATATGAGCTTCCAAGGACTGGTAAAATTTGTTACTGTGCATTATTAAAGGTACCACAAGTGTAACTTTATCCAGAGTATGCAGAAGAATGATGATAATGTGGTTTTGGCCTTGTTGTGTTTACCATTCAGAATTTATGTGAACATAAAATAGCACTTCATCTGATCATGTCTTGAGCTGTTCAGGACTGCCTCTCTAGAACGCCATTTCTTTCACTGTTGAGCACACTCTTGCCTTGCACCAGGGGAAGAAGAGGCAAAAGGCCTATGGGAAGAGTGAAAAAGGAAGTCCCTTTTGTACATAGTCCCTCGATTGGCCTGGCTTCAGACTCCCCTGGTGACCACGTGACATACCTTCATAGAAGGCTTTCTGTCTTGCATGGCTGTAGAGTCCTTGGCTTCATTCCTAGCTGAGGCTCCACCAGCTCCACCTCTGCTGCTGCACTGCCAGCTTTAGTGCAAACAGCTCCAAGGTTTCAGGGCCTTTGTTTTCCTTGTCTGTTAGTTTGTGCTACCTAAAGACTTCCTTGTTTAAACTTCTGAGGTCAGCTGTGCTTTAAAAGTTTTAGTTATATGTAATCTAGAATTTCCAGGAATTTGTAGTGAGAGAGATATCTAGTTGTCTCATTTTACCAGGTTTTCAGAGTCAGAACACTTCATTATCTTCATGTTTCAAATAAACTCTAGTGAATGCATCTCACTTTATCAACCATTTATTGAGAACCTTAAATGTGCTAATGTATTGATGGACATTGGAAATCAAGCGCTGAATAACACTCAGCTTCTGCTTTTAAGGAACACGCAGTTGAATGGGAGACACAAGCATATTTTAAATTTTAACATAATAAGTCATGTCCAATTTACAGAGTAAGCAATGGAGAGAATGCATGGAGACGATACACAACAAGAAGGCATGATACCAGTAAACAAAGATTTGACTAAGACATTAGGAGAGTTTGCAATAGTGTTTCCAGGTGATAATTCCTGGCATTTTTAGAAAAATTTTTTGTTTTTCTAAATCCTGAATTAAAAAAAAAATAGCTGAAAAGTGAGAAGATGTATATAACTCCCCTATGAGAATTAGCTTAACCCTTAACATGAAAGACATTACTGGCTCAAAGGAATCTACTGACATCAATTTAAAAGCAAATGAGTTACTGGTGTTTCTGGAAACTAGAGTAGAAGTATGTAAGAAAGACAGCTACAGTCTAATCAGACTTTCTTACAGGTACTGCCATGGTGTAAGTGTGTTTTTGTGACCCTATGTGCTGGTAACAGTAAGTCATTCTTGCAAATAAAATAAATATCAGTAAGTTCACACAAATAGTATACATTTCACAAATCCTTTGAGTGGCTTGCCAAGAAATAATAAGTTTTGGAAGCAAAACCAATTCTTAAATGGGAATTTTGCCATGCAAATCTGTGGGTGTGCCATTAACCTTGTTAGAAGATATGAAATATTACATTACTTGACAATTACATAGTGTTTGTTGGCATTTTCTAGTGTTTGGATATTCACTCTACACCCTAGATCTTTTCAAGACTTTTAATGAAAACTGTACAAAGAGAAGAGTAGATCAATGTTGTTAGACAATGTTCTAATAAAAATCCAGAAAGCGAGACAGAGTCTCACTATGTTATCCAGGCTGGTCTTGAGCTAACAGGCTCAACTGCTCCTCCTGCCTCAACTTCCCAAGTATCTGTGACTGCAGGTGTACCAACACAACTGGCTTATCTTCACCTTTTAAAAATGACCTTTATTTGCTATTTATTTTGTGTTAATGTACCCTTCTTCAATGTTTTATATTATCAAATGAATGTATCAGAGGTCAATTTTTACTTGTTACTGAAATATATAATTTTGTCACAACATTTTTGTTTATTATAGCAATGACTAAATATTTATTACATCTTTTTCTTTCTCCATAGAAAAATCTCTCAAATTTTCAGTGTACCCTATTGAAAAAAAAAACACTGTTCGTCATTTATTATGGACAATCATGATTTTAAAACACAGAAGCAAAAGTGTTATGAAAATATAGAATAATCTATAAATTTGCAAATTCCAATTCTTAAATACATCACAAAAACTAGTATCTGTCAAGAATCTGGAATCACTACCCTGTACTAAGGTAGCCATGGATGAAATGGATAAGAAAGAATAGATTAGAGAGGTCTTGAGCCAGGAGAATCAGCAGATAAGGTTTAATTAACTATGGGGAATAGGAGGGAAAAAAAGGTGTCTAGAATAATGTCTGGGCATCTGTTTGTTGAGTTGATTGATAAAGGCTTAGAAGTGTGAGGTGGTGGGGAACTCAGTGAACTTAGCTGAGACTGCAAGAACATATGAAGGTCAGGAGGACTGGGCATTGATGTCCTCCAATGTCCAGGGCTCACAAAGGGGTTTGTTCTTGACAAGAAGCCTTGAGACTTGTCCACAATAAATGGGAGTTAGGATCATGGGCATGTCAGATTTTGTTTCCAATGATTGGACTTGTTTAATTGATCTCAAATATAACAGAAAAGGCAGGTTTTTGGAAGCAATATGAGATAATTATTTTACAGCTTTCTCAGCTTTACCCATTACCTTAGTCATTTTGGCAAAAAAAAAGAAAAGAAAGAAAGAAAAAAAGAAAGAAAGAAAGAAAGAAAGAAAGAAAGCTGATTATGGCTTTTAGCCTCCAGAACTTTTAGCATTACAAATATATGTACTTCAAAAAGTTAAGGAAAAACACCTTTTGGTTTTACTTTAAATTAAAAGCAAAATTTTAGTTTGGGGAGAAATCATGTTCTTTTCCCTCTTCTTTTCACTTTAATTACATTTATACACAGATGGAAGGGTCACTTAAGAAAACAAGTTAAATCAAGTAGGAAAATCACTTGGTACAGACAAGAGATCAAGAGAGTCCAGGAGAACCACTGTGCTACATTAATACAAAGTGGTAAACTCATGTGGCACAAGGATATCATATGATTAAGAATTGAATATCTGTGGCCATATTCTGGCAATGGACCTTAGATTTCAAGGCAAAGGCTCCAAGTCAGACGTATGGCAGTCTGAATCCTAACTTCACTGCTTCCGAGCTATGTGACCTTAGGTAAGCTCTGTAATCCCTCTAAGCTTCAGTTTCCGCATATGTAAAATGAGTCACCCTTGACTTCACCCATTCTCTAAGCCTGTGCCTCTCATACACTCAACATTTCTTACAGCTGCTAACTTCGGTCTCTTCCCACCTCTAGGATCCATGTGCAGGCTGTGGACATCTCTTTAAAGACCAACTGAACACTCTCCAAGTTGATCTTAGTACATCAGTCTTGTGCTCTTGAAATCCATTCTTGATCCTTCGAACAGAAGGATGGCTTGAAATCAAAAGTCTGATCATGTTGGACCGGGGATTTAGCTAAGTGGTTTCACCGCCTGCTGCGTAAGCACAAGGACCCAAGTTCAATCCTTGTACCAAAAAAAAAAAAATGTCTGACCATGTCACTGTACTACTTCAAAGCCTGCAGTATCTCCCCCTTGCTCTTAGATTTTACTACAAACACTATCACCCACAATGGGGTGCTTACAACAGTCTCTGAGCCATCTCTGGCCTGTGGCCCTTTGTGAAATTGAAGACAACCTCCATCTCTACTCCAGGCACTTTGACCACAAAATATCCTTTTATCCTTCAAGTCTCAACCACAAGCTGTCCACAAGCTGTCCCCTAGCCCTAAGAAGGTTACAAATTCCCTAATTCTGGGTAATGTCTTCCCATGACACAGTGTACTTATGTCATCATGACACACCTCATACTCCATTACATCTGTTTACTTGTTCCTATCTCCAACCGGGCTTTGAGCACCTTAGGAGCAGTCACCATGTTTATTTGGTTCATGGTGACATTCTCCACCATTGGTAAGTACTTAGGGAACAGTAAGTGCTCAAAAATATTTGTTTCATGAACCAATAAATGAATCAAACTTCTCATTTCCTGTGTTTCCGCGAGTGGTGTGGTCTCTCATCCAGGCCTTGCTTCCTTCTTGCTGTGCCTGCCAGGTACTGATCACATGATGCTGAACTTAGATTTCTAGTTGTTTGCTATTTTACAGCTTGCTTTTGGTATTATAGATCCTGGACTATACTTGCGGTCAGAAACATTTCTACATATGGTCTTAGACCAAGCGATATCTCAGGCCAAATTATGCATCATGGTACTATTCATATAAACATAATACATATTTAATATAAACTGTATCTTCTATACATTTTTACTTATAAAGAATACATATTTATATGCATTTTCCATTTATTTAAATTTTATCATATACATACTATAATAGATTATAATTACATAAAGACAAATAATAAATGTGGTTGTTTTACACTAAATTGATCTATATCTTTTCATTCTTCCATTGGATCAATCTTTGTCTTTTATTTTCATAATAAGTATAGATAGCCCTTTGGTCGTTCATTTCAATTTTTTTTCTAATTTTCTATGAATTTTTAAATAATTACTTATTTTATCAGTGAGGGTTTTATTAGGAAAACAGAAAATAGTTTGTCCTCCAAGTATGAAAAGTTTTAAGACAGGAAGTCAGATTTCTGTCAGCATCACAAAAGTGAAGGCCAGGAAGCCAGTATTAATACTATCATCCTGGAGCCCAGAAGCATGTGATTCTCAGCAGCTCACCGGAAAACTGCAGTTTATGAATCTCTGAGATGCTCCCTCCCACTGTCTGTCTCGGCTTATAGCACAAGACAGGCAATTCTCAAAAGCTCATCTGAAAGCGGATTTGAACCTCACTCTCAGTTGGCAACTGTGTGTAACTGCCTGTGGAGAACACTGGTCTCACCTTCTCTTCCCCTTCCCCAGTGAGTGCTCATTGGATTTTTCCTGGAACTTCAAAAAAATCCAAAACCGGAGGCATTAGAAGAGAGCGACAATGATCTTCAGTAGTTCAGCACACAGTGCTCACTAAAAACATCAATGACATTGGTGATATTAAACATAATGGATTCCTTGTTCACTGGGTACAAATAGCCATTTTCCCATAAAAATCACAAAAACTAAATAATTAGGCACATTCAATGGAGTCCGTACAATGAGTGCTACAGCTGCAGCTGAGCTGTTTGTGTTACTTTTTTAGGATTAAGTGGACAGATGAAGCTCACTCTTGTGTCCTACACATAACCCATTAAAAGCAACAGGCGTCTACAAACCTGGGGAAAACCCAGAGCACTCTTGCACGCTCAGATTTTGATCTCAGCAGAGAGGATATACATCAAAGAGATCTCAACTGAATCAGGTTTCCCAGTACAAACCAAGCCACATTCATTACAAGCAGCCTGAAGAAGAGCTTTTTATAGAAAATGACAACTGCCACTCTTAGTTAAATTCAAATTGTAGGCACGCCCTACTGAGGTAACCAGTCACGCGGAACACGTGCACCAAACACTAGTGCACCCAACAATATAAAACAAATATTATGGACATGAAAATTCATATATGCACTAATACAATTGTAGTGGGGGACCTCAACACCCCACTGTCACAGATAGATCAACTAGATGAAAAATAAGTAATGAAATACTAGAACTCAATCGAACTCTTGAACAAATGAACTTAGCAGATGTTTACAGAGTCACATCACCGCACAAAATCATAATACACATTCTTCTCAGCTTCATGTGGGTCATTCTCCAAAATAGACCACATACTCACACAGAGAACAAGTTTAAGTTAGTGCAAAGGAATTGAATTATCCCCTGTATATTATCAGACCATAGTGCGATGAAATTGGAGATCCATAGCAAAAGAAACTCAAAAAATTTCATAAACACGTGGAAATTGAACACACTTCTGAATAACCAATGGATCACAGAGGAAATTAAAGAAGAAATCAGACAGTTCCTTCAATTAAATGACAATAACAATACAACATATCGGAATCTATATGTTGAATCTATATGGACACAGTGAAAGCAGTCTTACGAGGGAAATTCATAGCAGTGAATATGCATATTAGGAAAACAGAATGAGCCCAATTAAACAACCTGATGCTGAACCTCAAGCTTCTAGAAAAAAAAGAGCAGGACAACCACAAAGCTCATACAAGGGAGGAAATTAGAAAGATCAGAGGAGAAATCAATGCAATGGAGACTAAGAGAACGATACAAAAAATCAATGAAGTCAAGAGCTGGTTCTTCAAAAGATTCAACAAAATTGACAAACCTTTAGCCAACCTTGTCAGAAAAAGGAAAGAAAAGGCCCAAATCCATGCAATTAGGAATGAAAAGGCTGAAATTACAACAGACCCAGCTGAAATCCAGAGGAACATCAATGCCTACTTCTAGAACCTATACGCCAATAAGATGGACAACACAGAAGAAATGGACAGATTCCTAGATACACATGAATTACCAAAGTTATACAAAGAAGACCTAAAAATTCTGAACAACCCAATATCAACAAATGAAATTGAAAATGTAATTAAAAACTTATCAACTAAGAAAAGCCCGGGCCCTGATGGCTTCGCTGCTGAATTCTACAAGACATTTAGAGAGGAACTGCTGCCACTACTGTTTAAGCTCTTCAACGAAATTGAAAGGGAAGCAATACTCCCAAATTCATTCCTGGAAGCAAGCATCACCTTGGTCCCCAAAGTAGAGAAAGACCCAACTGAAAAAGAGAACTATAGGCCAATCTCACTAATGAACATAGATGCAAAAATCCTTAATAAGGTAATGGCAAACAGAATGCAGAAGATCATCAAGAAGATCATACACCCTGATCAAGTGGGATTCATCCCAGGGATGCAGGGATGGTTCCATATATGAAAATCAATCAATGTAATACACTATATCAATAGAGCCAAGGAGAAAAAACCATATGATTATCTCCATAGACACAGAAAAAGCATTTGACAAAATCCAACATGCATTTATGATAAAAACTCCACAAAAAATTGGAATAGATGGTCTCTACCTCAAACTGATAGAAGCCATCTATGAAAAACCAACAGCCAATATCATACTAAATGGTCCAAAACTGAAATCCTTCACACTAAAATCAGGAACAAGACAAGGATGTCCACTATCACCATTCTTGTTCAATATAGTTCTGGAAACATTAGCCACAGCAATTAGACAAGAGAAAGAAATAAAAGGAATAAAGACAGCAAATGAAGAAGTCAAATTGTCATTATTTGCAGATGACATGATACTCTATATAGAAGACCCCAAGAACTCCACCAAAAGTCTTGTAGACTTAATAACCAAATTCAGTCAAGTAGCTGGTTACAAGGTCAACACACAAAAATCAATAGCTTTCCTCTACACCAATGACAAACTCACTGAGACAGAAGTAGGGCAAATAATTCCTTTCACAATAGCATCCAAAAAACTGAAATACCTAGGAATCACCCTAACGAAAGAAATCAAAGACCTCTTCTCTGAAAACTATGGCACTCTGAAAGGAGAGATTGAAGATGATATCAGAAAATGGACAGACATCCCCTGCTCCTGGGTAGGAAGGATTAATAGAGTGAAAATGGCCGTACTTCCAAAACTGCTATATAGATTTAATGCAATTTCAATTGAGATCCCAGCAGCATACTTCACGGGCCTTAAGAAAACAATCCAAAAATTCATTTGGAACAAGAAGAGACCCAGAATAGCAAAAGCAATTCTAGGTAACAGAGACATGGCAGGGGGTATCACAATCCCCAACCTGCAACTCTACTACAAAGCTACTGTGATAAAAACAGCATGGTACTGGCAAAGAAACAGGCCTGAGGACCAGTGGAACAGATTAGAAGATGCAGAAACAATGCCAGACACACTCAGCTATCTCATCTTCAATAAAGGAGCCAAACACCCTCACTGGAAGAAAGATAGCCTCTTTAATAAATGGTGCTGGAAAAATTGGGCTTCAACTTGCCAAAGATTAAATTAGACCTGTATCTCTCACCATGCACTAAACTAAAATCAAAATGGATTAAAGATCTAAATATTAAAATAGAAACTCTGAACCAGTTGGAACAGAGGTTAGGTAGAACCCTTGAAGACATTGGTGTAGGAAAAGATTTTATGAACAAAACCTCAGTTGCCCGTGAACTAGCACAAACAATCAACAAGTGGGATCTCTTCTTATTAAAAGGCTCCTGCGCAGCAAGAGAAAGCACCAGCAGTGTGAAGAGACCACCCACAATGTGGGAAAAAATCTTCACCTGCTCTTCCTCAGACAAAGGTCTACTATCTCGAAGCTATAAAGAACTTAAAAAGATCAGACCTCCCAAATTTAAAGACCCAATCCAAAAATGGGCATCTGAAATGAACAGACACTTCTCAGGCAAGGAAGTAGAAATAGCAAATAAATACATGAAAAAATGTTCAACATCACTGGTCATTCGAGAGATGCAAATGAAAACAACGCTGAGATTCCACTTCACTCCAGAAAGAATGGCTGCTATCATGAAATCCACCAATAACAAATGTTGGCAGGGCTGTGGGGAAAGAGGAATCCTGCTCCACTGCTGGTGGGAGTGTAGACTGGTGCAACCACTGTGGAAACCAGTATGGAGATACCTCAAAGAACTAGGACTGGAAGTCCCATTTAACCCCCCTATTCCACTGCTGGGGATCTTCCCCAAAGAATTAAAAGAATCATACCACAGTGATATATGTGCACCCATGTTCATAGCAGCACAGTTTGCAATAGCTAAAACTTGGAAACAGCCCAAATGCCCATCAACTGGAGAATGGATAAAGACAATGTGTTTTTTTTATAAACTGGAGTACTACTCAGCCATAAAAAATGAGAAATTAGAGACATTTATAGCTAAGTGGATGCACATTGGGACGATACTCTTAAGTGAAATAAATGGGACACACATGAATAAATTCCAAATAGTTTCTCTGGTGTGAGAAACTGAAAGTGTAAATAAGGACTAAATGTATAATAGGTCATGTGAAATAGGAAGAAAAGGGGCAAAGGGGAAGGAAGTGGGAGGGCTAGGGGAAAGGATAGAAGGGAATAGGATTAATATGAGAAAATGGAAAAAGAGGAACAAAATCTTTGTAAATAGGGAGGAATGGAGGGGTTGAAGGAAGGGCTGGGCAAGGGTGAAAAATAAGAACCAAGAGAGACTATGTAAAGGTGCAAATTTCCAATGATGAATGTCATTATATTGTATACCTAAAATGTACCAATGATTAGAATGAATAATCGATAATGAAAAATAGGAAGAAAAGGTCCAAAGGGGTAGGGGTAGGGGTAGTGGGAGGGGTAGGGGAAAGGAAAGAAGGGAAAGAAAAAATGCTGAGAAATGGAAAAACTGGAAATAAAGTCTTTGTAAATAGGGAAGGGTGGAGGGCGTGAAGGGAGGGCTAGGAATGAGGAAAAAATAAGAAGCAAGATGCATCATGTAAGGGTGCAATTCCTAATGAGAAATGTAATTGTGTTGTATACCTACAATGTACCAATAAAAGAATTTAATAAAAAATAAAAATAAAAAACAGTTCAAATTGTCAATCTGGGTACACATTAACACAAGTCTTAAAAATTGTGTAGATACCAGAGGACAATATAGAATCCAACCACTGGAGGGTAATAATTAATTAAACTGCTGACATCTTTTAATGATTTTTGTTTCATCTATGACAATAAATGGAAAATGACATTACTTTGTTCACAGAATCTGTGAGTACCTTCTGATAGGGCTCTTTGAATAGATCTTTGACCAAATGTAGGAATTTGTGATGTTTTGAGAAATAAATCCAGGGATGTATGCTTGCCAGTGTAAGTCTGCTTATAGCGAGCATGTGTATACCAAGCAACACACCATTGGTCACATAATTTGAATTCTGTGTTTTTACTTTCTTAACTGTTGTTGCCTAAGTACTAGATTCCACCTTGTACCCATGATCTTATGGTAGGCATACCATATATACATATATATGTATATATATATATATAGAATGTACACTTTAACCTTTATTTGCACTGAAATTTCCATCTTTTATTCCTTATTACATTATCACAAAATGGCAAGATCTCCAGGACTGGACTGGAATAGTAGCCAAATCACTAATATCAGTAGGTTGATCCTGAGTCCAGAAGGAATCTTTTTGAAGGTACAATGCATTGAATCCACCAAAGGAGAAATATATTTTTCATTTACAAAGAGTGAAAGAGTGAACAGTTTGAATACTTGTAATTAAAGAAGCTAGCTGCATCTTTTCCCCCTTGAGTGTACTAGTCCATAGAGATCCAAATTCATAATGTTATTCAAAAATCATTGCTCTGTTCTAAACATTTCTGGAATTCTCCTTTGTGAATTGCCTTTAGAATTGATATGATTCATTTTTATGTTAACAAGACAATTTCCATTTGTCTGCTTTCTGTTCTTCCTGTCTGTCTCTCCTCCTTTCCACTTGGCTGTAATTCAGATTTTCCTTCTACTCTACAGTCTTCATGTTGGAGCTAAGTGGGAAGGATTCTGTGGTGCTGGTGTGAGTACCACGGAGCCAATCTGAGGCTGCCAGGACAGGGAAGGAAGGTTTAGATGCATGTCAGGCTGTGTGATGACAGACCACTGCACTGAGAAACATGTTGCTTGTCCTCCCAGAGTTGTGGAGTAGGCAGACTTTACCAAGTCTCTGGTGACTCCGGTGCTCCTGTCTGTGAAATCAGTGGGTGGGGGTAGTTAACTCTTTTTCCTAATCAAATAACCTATGGTTGTGATATCTGTCTGCTTGTTGAAGGAATACAGTATATATTACTTCCTAATGATAGAAATAGGTGCCAGAGGCCAGCACAAATTTAGGCAGAGAGAGAAAATTTACCAAATCCATTTTCATGGCATCAGAAAAGCTTGGATCTGATTGGATACTCACCAAGAAAGTCTTACAGAGAAAATGGAGTCTCCAGAGATGTCTAAAGAATGTGAGAAATGGGATGAACTTGGCACTCTCTCAATGCAAATGGCCAAGTACTATAAAGCTCCAAAAAGTGTTGGTCCCCATTAAGTGAGCTCTTCCAACTGCCTTGTCTTCTCCCTGCACTACATCTCCCCAACATGGCCATGCTTCTCCCTTGCTGACTTCCTGGTATTCCCTCCAGCCTGGAACCTTTCCTAACCAATTGGCAGGGTCATGGTGATTCCTCCTGCTGAAAGCACTGCCCTGGCATCTAAATGTATAGCTAGGATGTGATAGCAATATTTGACTCAATCCTCTTGAAAGCTGCCCAGGATCAGTTTCCCCATGGAGAGTGGCTGCTGTTTAATTTAGAGGATGAGCTCATAGAGGAAGGTGTCCCAAGTGGCAGGATGAATATGACCTTCCCCATATCCGCCTGTATCAACCAGATATCCCAAGTCCCAACAAGTTGAATAAGCAAATAAGTAAATAAATTTCAGCTAAATAAATAAACTAAGGTTTATATTTTAAATTCCCAGGTTGATGAGGTCACAGAATAATCTAGAAGGAAGAAACTAAGCCAAAGAAGATGCTGTAAAATACAGCAGGAATAATTTACTTACTAAAGGAAAGAGAAAAACAAATCCTAGATTTTGCGTGCATCAAACCTTGATGAGTATCTCCCTGATGTAAATAAAATATGTATTTTTTCACTACTCACACTTGTGTGTTCATTTTCTTTCCAGTCAGCTATATCATGTGGCTCACAGAAGATCAACTTTAAGCCAAATCCCCTAGTTTTTGTTTCTAATATTGGTGTCCCTAAGAGCCTCCTCTACAGAAATCATAGAGGCACCACTGTGAGGATTCTGGGGACTGCTCGCTGGGCACACTGTCTGGCAAGAAGCTGTAGCAACTCAGGTGTTGGTGCTGTTAGGGGACCAGGCTGTGAAAATTGGAGTTGTCTTTTCCTCTTCATACCATCAAACAACACAACCCCTACGGCTGGTGGAAGCCTTTCTGAAGCTGAATGATGTTGCAGGAGCTATGAAATCCCCCCAGTGAACTCAAGATTCCTGCCAGCAAGAAGACATCGACTGATGCAGCTCTACATATGACTCACCTTGTGGTGTGTGTACAGAACCACTGTTTCTCTGTTTTATCTCTTAGGAGGGCATGTTGCATCATGGGAATTTACTCCAGGCAGAGAGAGTGGCAAGGCCAGCACTCATTGTTCATAAGCACTTCAGAACCTCAGCCATTCCCCAGTGATTTACAACGTTTGATTTCTCCCTGGGACAGAAGAGTGCTCTGTAAATCAAGCCCGTCTTGGTTTGCCAACCCTGTGTGAGTGTTTGCTGAGTCCTCAAGTCAAAGGCAAGTTGGGGCAGTGTGAAGACTTTGGCAAAGGCCTGGCTCCCCCCTCACTAGCTTCCCATTTTGATGAAACAATCCTAGGGTGAGGTTGGCCCTAGGAATTATTTCTCTGACTCATATTCCCTTTGCTCTTTTCACACACTCATAATGCAACAACTGAGCACCTCATAGCCCTGGGCAGAGAGAGAGGCCAGGGTTGAGGCAAAGCCCTGCTGCAGCCCACTCCCAAGGATGAGAAGACAAACAGGGAGGTGTCTCTCCCAAGCTGATTTCTTTCATCACCCCAAGCTATTTGGGGACACCATTGCCACATACTTCATGAAGAAGCCTTAAACTGGTTCTAACTTTTGAAAATGGGCACAGACCTATTTAAGATCCATGTACAAAGCTGACACAGAATGAAGCCAAGCAAAGAGGGAAGCTATCGGTTTTGTCTCTGCCTTTATTGAGAAGTGAGGGAGAAGATGCATCTCCAGAAACCTCAGCCAACATGAGAGAAGTGGATCCTGACCCTGAAAAGCAGTTGAACATTTCATCCCATGCTTCCTGTTTGATAATCTGATTCAAGACATTTACTCTGTTGGCACTGAGGTGCAAAGATGAGAAGTCATAGAACACCCCTTCAAGAAACTCAAAAGCAACTTTGATTAAATCTACAAGTGTAAAGCAGAGTTCTGTGGAGTGTGATTTTTCCTTTCTCCAGACACAGGAGGTGGCACACACAGATACTTATTCCAGAGCACAAGCTGCATCACTATGTATCTCCATTCATGACTGGGATTGCAAGACTGTTTCAGGTGGAGCATGTGACACTCAACCAGAACTGAGAATGGGAGCATTTGGACAAGGGCCACCTGGGCACTGCCACTTTCTCATGGATCACTCAATCTGAAACCAAAAAGTGAGTGTACAAAGTCTGGGAAAGACACAGACAGCACACAGCCTCTATGTGGGAGCTCACCCATGTCTCACACTCTCTGGAGAACAGAGAAGACATCTGTTACATATCCACAGCTTGTGATTCCCAAAAATCTCTGCTACACAACTTGGCTGGCCTTCTATGACTTTGAACCAGCCTCCATCCTTCTGTATTCTAGGAATTCTTTGAATAAAATGTGCAAATAGGATTTTATTGGAAAAGTAAATTTGGAGAATATTCAGATGATGCTGCTTGGGTGGCATTCATTCACTCATTTATTCATTTATTATGCCTAAATTTTAGAATTGTATTTGGATGTTTCTGTCATAGTTTGGATCTGGAGTATCCCCCAAAGACCCATAGTGAAAAGCTTGGTCCCCAGCACCATTGAGGGGGTGGAAACTTTAAGAGGTGAGGCCTACTGAGAGTTCTTAGGTCACTGGATGCCTGCTCTTGAAAGGAAATGGTGTGGGGCTCTGAGCTCTCCCTTTTTCCCTTTTGTGTCCCAGCCATGAGATAATATTCTATGCTCTGCCACAGGCTCCCACCACGATGTGCTGCCTCAACACAGACCCAAAGGCTAAAAGGCCAATTAAATACAAACTCATAACTGTGAGCCAAAGTAAACATTTTATCTTATAAGTTGATTTATCTTGAGTATTTGTTACAATAACAGAAAGTTGGCTATGCAGATGTCTGTTGTGCGTTAACAGGTTGGTGCAAAAGTCATGTATGTGCAACACACAAAGATAAAATGTGTCTGATCTCAAGGAGTTTACCCTCCCTGTGTTAATCAATTAACAAAAAAACAAAAACAAATGATAGTCATGCTCTAATAAAAATATATTAAGATTTTAGTTTTTGGTTCTGCATGTGAGGAGCTTGGAAGTTGCCACCTGCTCCTAGCAAGAAGTTAAAAGCAAAACAAACTGAAAAATCAACAACTTTTCTGAGACCTCTATGAGACATGAGGTCACGAGGCAAACTGCTGCCCCTAAATTGGAGAGATGGATGGGTAGAAACAGAGAATAACATTCTACCAGAGCGGAGAGCTGTACTAGAAACCACCACCCAGCTGGGGGAAGCTGAACTATAAATCAACAAATTTCTGGAGGTTCAGTACATATAAGTGTGAGAATTTAAAATGCCAGGGGACCCAGTCACAGAAGGCCCAGACTTTTGTCAATTTTACCTCCAGGAGAGCAACCAGTTTCTCACAGTAAATACTGGAGAAAGAATCTCCTCATGAGGAGAAACAGAAAGGAACCATTTTGAAACAGAAGAGAGCACTCGATACTTAAGAAGATCTCTGCTCAGGAAAAACGAGTTAATCAGAGTCTAACCTGCAGAGATTTTATCAGAAACTAACTGAACTGTGGGTTCCAGCATGCTTGAGCCAACCCATTCCACTTGAGCAGGGGGAGAGACAAAGAAACATTTGTGAAGTCCACAGTCAAGAAGTACAGAATCACTGAAAGGCTGAATTAATTACAGGTCTGTCCAATGCTTCCTTTCTCACTTCCACATTCTACCACCATACTACAGAAGGCATACTTACAGCAGTTCCGTTTTCCCAGTGCATTATGTCCAGCAACCAAGAAACACTTACAAGGCATACCAAAAGGCAAAATACACAATTAAAAAGACAGAGCTAGCACTAGAATAAGACTAGGCAACATCAGACAAGAATGTCGGGGCTATCAGGGTTGGAATTCGAAATAGCTGTAATTACTATGAAAGGGGTTCTAATGAAGAAAGTAGACAACAAGCAAGAACAAATGGGTGATGTAGGAAGAGAGGTAGAAAGTCTAAGAAAACAAAACAAAATATTAGAGATCAAAAATGCTAAAATTGAAATGAAGAATTCTTTTTATGAGCTTAAAGATAAATAGAGGGGACCCATCTGAGGAAAGAATCTTTGAGCTTGGGGATATTAAAAACTTCTAAAATTGAAAAACAATCTGCAAAAACAGGACTAGAAAACACTACAGGGTATCTTAAGAATCCTGAGACAATTGAAAAAAGTGTAGAATGCACATCATAAACTATCAGAAGGAAAGAGGGAACAGGAATAGAAGAAAAATAATGCCTGAGAATTTCCCCAAATTAGTATCAAGACCAAAGACAGAAAATTCAGGGAACACCAACAAGGATAAATATAATCTCTCTTCAGAAAAAAACCTAACAAAAGCCAAAAAATACCTATGCATAGTAGATTAAAAATATATAAAGAAAAAAAGAAAAGACAAAATCTGAAAAGATCAGAGAAGGAAAAGATACAGAATAAAAAACATGTGGGAAAAAATTTTTTTCTCAGATAAAAGGACTACTATCTAGAATCTATAAAGAACTTTAAAAAAATCAGATCTCCCAAATTTAAAGACCCAATTCAAAAACGGGCATCTGAAATGAAGAGATATTTCTCAAAGAAGTAAAAGCAGCAAATAAACATATGAAAAAATGTTAAACATCCCTGGCCATTCAAGAGATGCAGATGAAAACAACACTGAGATTCCACTTCACCCCACGAAGAATGGCTGCTATCAAGAAATCAACCAATAACAAATGCTGGCAGGGGTGTGGAGAGAAAGGAACCCTTCTCCATTGTTGGTGGGAGGGCAGACTGGTGCAACCACTATGGAAATCAGTATGGAGATACCTCAAAGAACTAGGACTGGAAGTCCCATTTGACCCCGCTATTCCAATGCTGGGGATCTTCCCAAAAGAATTAAAAGAAGCATACCACACCGATATATGTGCACCAATGTTTATAGCAGCACAGTTTGTAATAGCTAAATCTTGGAAACAGCCCAGGTGGTCATCAACTGGAAACTGGATAGAGAAGATGTGGGTTTTTTTATAAAATGGAGAACTACTCAGCCATAAAGAACAAGAAACTAGAGACATTTATAGCTAAGTGGATGCACATTGAGGCAATACTCTTAAGTGAAATAAATACGACACAAATGTGTAAATACCAAATAGTTTCTCTAGTGTGAGAAACTGAAAGTGTAAATAAGGGTTAAAACGAATAATTGATAATGTGAAATAGGAAGAAAAGGCCCAAAGGTGTAGATGTGGTGGGAGGGGAAGGAGAAAGGAAACAAGGGAAAGGAAAAAATATGAGAAAAGGAAAAATGGAAATAAAATCTCTAAAAATGGGGAGGGATGGGAGAGGTTGAAGGGAGGGCAGGGGAAAGGGGAAAAAACAAGAACCAAGATACATCAAGTAAGGGTGCAAGTTCCCAATGATGAATGTCATTGTATACCTAAAATGTACCAATAAACTAAATGAAAAAAATGTTTGACTGTTCAAAAGCCATGTAAATTAAAAGTTATTTAGGTGTAAGGAGAGAAAAAGTGAAAAACCCACTAACCTGCAACTTTGTACCCTCCAAAATTTGCCTTTAAAAATGAAGGAGAAATTTTGAGGGAATTTGTGGCTAACAGACTACCTTGCAAGAAATGTCCCAAGAAGTTCTTTAGAAAGAAAATGCTATAGGTCAGAAACTCAGATCTACATAAAGAAAGAACCTCAAAAAAAAGATGAAATGGAGATAAACAAACCTTTTATTCTTCTTGTACTTGATTTATCAAATATGAGTTTGTTCAAAATAACAGTAGCAATAAAATATTTGATTATTATATGGTATTATTTATACATATATATGCTCACATATAAGTGAAATGAATGACAACAATGATACAGGGACAAGAGGAGGAAATTAGGACTATTGTTTTATTACTATAAGATATGCAAAATATCAATGAAATAGTATTGTATTACCTGAAAGTAGACTTGGATTAGTTATAATGTATATTGCAAATTCTAGGGCAAACACTAAAAAAAAGCTTTAACAATTCTGATATGCTAGTAAAAGAGAGAAAATGAAATTATTAAAATTTTAAAATGCAAAGACAGAAAATGAAAGACAAAAATGGGGAACAAAAAATGAAAGCAAAATAGAAAGCTAACAAAAATGGTAGATATTATTCCAAATATATCAATAATCACTTTGAACATCAATGATCTGAGTGCACCAGTAAAAGACTAAGATTATCAAGGTGGATCAATGTGGATCAAAGATTATCAGGGTGGATCAAAACACTCAGAAGACCAGCATGGTCTAGGTGTGTAGCTCAGTAAAACACTTACCTAGCATTCATGAAGCCCTAGGTTTGTTCCCCAGCCTGAAAAGAAAAAGAAAAAGAAAAAAAAAACTAGATAGAACAGAAAGAAGATCCAACTATATGTTGTCTACAGGAGATTAACTTTAAATATGAAGACATATATAAAAGAAAACAGATGGAGAAAGATACACCATGCTAACATTAATCAAAAGGAAACAGAAATGGCTATATTAGTTTCAGACAGCAGACTTCAAAGGAAGGAAATTTATGAGAAATAAAAGAATCAATACATAATTATAAAGGGGTCAATTCCCCCAAGAAGACATAATAATCTTACCATGTATGCACCTAACAACATAGCATCAAAATGTGTGGAGCAAAAATTGATAGAACTATAAGGAGAAATAGAAAAATCTATTATTATGCTTAGAGACTTCAACACCTCCCTCAGAAATAGACAAATCTAGGAGGCAGAAAATAACTCAACAATATCATCAATCAACCTGCTATAATGGATATTTATAGACTGCTTCATCCAAGAACAATATAACACACATTTTTCTTAAGTTCTCATGGAAAATTCAACAAGATAAATCACACCTTAGGCAATAAAACACTTTAACTCTTTTTTCTTTCTTTCCTTTCTTTTCTTTTCTTTCTTTCTTTTTTTTTTTCTATGTTGTCCAGGCTGGTCTTGAACTCAGGGGTTCAGCAATCCTCTTGCCTCAGCCTCCCAAGTAGCTGGGACTACAGATATATGCTACTATGCCTGGCATCCACACCTTCAGAGATATAAGAGAATAGAAATCATGCAATCTGTGCTATCATACCACAATGAAATTAAACTAGAAGTCAGTAACAGATGCCTGTAAAATTCTCAAATACATAGAAATTAAATAAGATGCTACTAAATAACACCTGGTGCAAGGAGAACTCTTATGAAAAAATAGAAAAATGTTCTCAACAAAATGAAAGTGAAAACACAACTTATCAAAAATTTGTGGGATGCAGTGACATCAGCACTTAGAGAAAAACTGATAACATTGAATACATATGTTAGAAAAGAATAAAGATCTAAAATTTAAAATCTAAGGTTCCACCTTGAAGATTAGAAAAATAAGAACAAATTACATCCTAAAGAAGCAGACAACAGGAAATAATAAAAGTTAGAACAGAAGTCAACAAAATTATAAATAAGAAACAACAGAGAAAATCTGAAAACAAACTCTGGTTCTTAGAAAAGATTTTTTAAAATCAATAAATGCTTAGCTAGGCTAAGGAAAAAAGAGAGAGGAAGTGAATTAACAGTGACAGAAATAAAATAGGAGACAGGATAATAAAAGAATATTATAAACAACTATGCCCACAAGTTTGATAACCTGAATTAAATAGATTAATTCCTTGAAATAAAAATTTTATTCCTTGAATACAAAAAACACACAGCGAGAAGCAAATGATCCAATAAGACTGATTTATGAAAGAAATATAATACGTAATGAATAGCTTTCCAAAACAGAAAGCACAAAGCCAGATAAGATCATTGGTGAATTCTATCAAATATTTAAAGAAGAAATTACAACAATTCTTTACAATCTCCTTCAGAACATGTAAGCAGAGGGAACACTTCCTCACTCATTCTATAGGACCAGAATCATCCTAATACCAAAATAAAACAAAGACATTACAAGAAAACTACAGGCCTGTATCTCTCCTTAATACAGATTCAAAAATGTTCAACAAAATATTAGCAAATTAAATCCAACGACGTATAAAAAGAACTATACACCAAGACCAAGTGGAATTTATCCCAGGTAATCAAACTGAATATTCAAAATCTATAAGTGTAATTCATCAAATCAATGAGCTATACAAGAAAAATCACATGACCATATCAATAGATGTGGAAAAGCATTTGACAAAATCCTACACTCATTCATAATAAAAAAAAAACTCAGTAAATTAGGCTTAAAGGAGACTTTCTCAATTTGATAAAGAATATCTACCAAACAAATCCTTATGGTTAATATCATGCTTGAAGGTGGGAAACTAGAGCTTTCCTACTAAGGTCTAGAACAAGGTAGGGACGTCTCATTTTACTTTTCCTTTTCAACATTGTACTGAAATTCCTGGCTAATGCAGTCAGACAAGAAAAGGAAAGTAAGGATATGTTTATTGAGAAGGAAAATATAAAATATGCTTTGTTACCACAGTGATATATGTGCGCCCATGTTCATAGCAGCACAGTTTGTAATAGCTAAAACTTGGAAACAGCCCAAATGTCCATCAACTGGAGACTGGATAAAGAAAATGTGGTTTTTTTATAAAATGGAGTACTACTCAGCCATAAAAAATGAGAAATTAGAGACATTTATAGCTAAGTGGATGCACATTGAGGCGATACTCTTAAGTGAAATAAATAGGACACATGTGTAAATACCAAATAGTTTCTCTGGTGTGAGAAACTGAAAGTGTAAATAAGGACTAAATGTATAATAGGTAATGCGAAATAGGAAGAAAAGGGGCAAAGGGGAAGGAAGTGGGAGGGCTAGGGGAAAGGATAGAAGGGAATGGGATTAATATGAGAAAATGGAAAAATAGGAACAAAATCTTTGTAAATAGGGAGGAATGGAAGGGTTGAAGGGAGGGCTGGGCAAGGGTGAAAAATAAGAACCAAGAGAGACTAGGTAAAGGTGCAAATTTCCAATGATGAATGTCATTATATTGTATACCTAAAATGTACCAATGATTAGAATGAATAACCGATAATGTAAAATAGGAAGAAAAGGTCCAAAGGGGTAGGGGTAGTGGGAGGGTCAGGGGAAAGGAAAGAAAGGAAAGGAAAAATGATGAGAAATGGGAAAAATGGAAATAAAGTCTTTGTAAACAGGGAAGGGTGGAGGGCGTGAAGGGAGGGCTAGGAATGGGGAAAAAAATAAGAACCAAGATGCATTATGTAAAGGTACAATTCCCAATGTGAAATGTAATTGTGTTGTATACCTACAATGTACCAATAAAAGAATTTAATACATTAAAAAAAATAAAAATAAAAAATAAAAATAAATAAAAAAAATAAATAAAAATAAAAATAAATAAAATATGCTTTGTTCTCAAAAAGCATAATTTTTCTATATAAAAAATCTTAAGGGGTCGACAAAAGTTCTTACAACTAATAAGAAATTATACTGAAGTTTTAGGATGCCATTTAACATACAAAAGCCTATTGCTTACAATTGCTTTCAACAATGAACAAATGGAAATTGAAATTAAAAACACAATACTATTTATACTACTAACACCTCCTATAATGAAATACATAGGTATAAATCTAACAAAATTTGTGCAATATCTATTGAGAAAAATCATAAAACTCTGATGAATGAAATAAAATAAATAAACACAGAGTCCATATTCAAAGATAGGAGAACTCAGTATTGTCCCGATGTGAATTCCTCCCATTTAATTCAACCGTTTCAATGTAATCTAAATCAAAATTCCAGCAAGCTATTTGTGGATATCAACAAGCTGATCCTAAAGTTTGTACAGAGAGGCACAAGACCTAGAAAAAGCCACTATAATTTTGAATGAGAATCACAAAGTTGCAGACTGCCATTGCCTGACATGAAGTCTTACTATAGAGGTGTTGTAATTAAGACAGTGTAGTAGACAAACCAAAAGAACAAAAACCAAGCTTCAGAAATAGATCAGCATAAATATAGTCAACTGATCTTTAACAAAAGACCTTTCAAAAATGGAGTTAGAAATACTGGGCCTTCACATGCACACACAAAAAAAATGACCCTCAACATAAACCTTACAGCCTTCACAACAATCAATTCAAAATGGATCATCGACCTAAATTTAAAACACAAAAATATAAAACTCCTGGAACACTGGACAAAATGTAGATGACTTTGGGTTTACAGGAACGTTTTATTTGTAACTACAAATGCGTGACCAACCTGGCTTCGTTAAAGATAAAAATTTCTATTCTATAAAAGACACTGTTAAGAGAGTGAAATGACAAGCCATAGTTTAGGAAAAATATTGGCAAATACATATTTGATAAAGTATTATTATCCAAAACTATTCTTAAAACTCAGTAAGAAACTTCAATAAGAAAATAAGCAACCCCACTTAAAAATAGGCCAGAGACAAACACCTCACAAAAGAAAATGTACAAATGATATAAACATATGAAAAGATCTTTCATGTCATATGTCATCAGGGAAATGCAATTTAAACCACAATGGGATAACACTGACATCAAACACTGGCACAGCTGTGGAGAAACAGGAGCTCTCATTCACTGCTGGTGGAATGTAGAAATGGTACAGCCACTTTGGAAGACAGTTTGATGGTTTCTCAGTAAACTAAACACACTCTTATCATACAATCCAGCAATTGTGCTTCTTGATACTTACCCAAAGGAGCTGAAATTTTTATGTCCACAAATACACCTGTGTATGGATGCTCAGAATGTCTTTATTCATGATTGCTAAAATTTGGAAATGTTTTTCAGTAGAACAGATAAATACATTTAAGTCAGAGGAGTCTAACAGGGTTTACACAGAATTTCCTTAGGTGGGAAAAAGAGTGAAGATGTTCTCACAACCAAAGTTTATAAACCATATGAGGAAACAACCATAAGTAGAGGAGTATGCATGGACACTAAGTACATACAAGCAGGTATAGAACCTTGGGTACTGGAGATAATTGCACTTGAGAAAGATTATAACATATGGATATCTAAACTGATTAAGTAGATAAACTAAGGAACAGGAGCTACAGTAACTAGAGGAGATAGTTTGGAAAATGAAAGCAAATTAATATGGTCACTCAACAACATTTAAAACTCAGGCTAAATAGTAGATTAGTTTGGTACAACACCTAGGAAAAGACTGCACACTATTTTGCAAAGCAATACATACATGTCTCAGCACTTACATTTCTTGGATCATAACAAGAGAAGCCCAAAGGACATGAACAATAATGTTATAGTAATACTCTTCACAATAGCAAAAGCCTGGAAACAATCCAACTACTCGGTGATAGAAGAGTGGATAAATAAACAATGATACAGTCACACAGAAACACAATGTAACATTATAGTGCAATAGAAACAAATAAATTACACAGGTTCACACAGCAATTTGGATGAATCTTGACAACACTGTTGCAAATTTAAAAAAATAAGTCCTAAAAGACTATTTTTATTACAAAGCTACAGAGTGTTACAAAGTTTAAAAATCAAAACTGATTAACAGGGATGTTTTTTGGAATGCATATATTGTGGGAATATATGTGTTTTTAAAAGTAAAACAACTGTAAGTATTGGGCTCAGGGAGTGGTTATCCTAGATGAGAGATACAGGCAAACATGTTATTGTTCATATTTTAGCCCCTTAGTTTTTAATGTTGTGACTAGACACATATATGAACAAACAAGAAGGCCATGGATGAAAAAACAGCTAAAGTATACAATGAACCAATGATCAGCAGCATTCTCATTCTGCATCCTTTAAAAAATCCCCAATGAGATGCAGCTAAAAACACTGTTACAGAACTAAAGGAAAACTGAAATTGAAAACTGAAGATGAAGAGATGACGTAGAGAAAAGGAGAGAAAGAGATAAAAATAGAGAAAGCAGTTGAGATATGGAGAATTTAATGAATAAGGACAACATTAGAACAGGGCCTACTATTCTGATTAAGCATACTGGGGCATAAAATAGAGAGAGCACAGAAATATTTGAGGAGATGATGGCTGAGAATCTTTCAGAATTGAAAAAAAAATAAGACTCTAGACTGAAAAAAGAAATACATCAAAATAGAGATTTATTCCATGTAGAATAAATATAAACCTCAACATAGCAGTGATTCTAAAAGACATAAAAACAAGAGAGGGCTGAGTATGTGGCTCAGTAGCCAAACACTTGCCTGGCAGGAAGGTCTCCTAGATTCAATCCCCCCAGCATGAAGGGTGGTGGGAGGAACAAGGAAAATAGCATTTTGTGCAGAAGACCACTGAAATAATAGAAAAGTGCAACAGTTATTGGACCCCCAAGAAAGAAATCATCAGTTCCCCATTACTGGAGGTGGGAATGGTTTGCTGTGAGAAAGAGCTTGACAGGCAACATATGTTTGTGGAGAACACTGGAAGATGCATAGGAGTTAGGGGTGGAAGAAAGGAGGAAGATCCCAGGCATAAGCAACGGCATGAGCAGAGGCCTAGGAGGATCTACTTTGTTCAGACCCTCCAAAGTGCAGCTTTCTCTGGAGGTTTAGAAGCAATACTGGACATTACTGGATTGAAAATACCCATGTAATTGACCTCAATGTCATTATTGCCACTGTGCCTTATCAAGGACACTAAGGCCACATGTGGCACTCCCAGCCAGGAATAAACCCGGCGCAGGTTTCCTCTGTAGGTATTGTTACTGGAACCCTTCCAGCGCATTTGAGTAAATGGTTAGTGCCCCTTTACCAAGACGCAGAATTCCTGAACAGTTTTTTTTTGGGGGGGGGGGTGTTTGTTTGCTTGTTTGCTAGGGGTTTTTTTTTAACCACAGCAAAGGCGTGATGAAAGTGACTAAATCGAAACAATTGAAGGGATTATAAAAAGTAAACTCTATTTTACATGGTGGATCTCTACAATAAACTTGAAGTGACATGTAAGGTGGGTTAGGGTTATGGTTAGCTCCACTCCCTCTGCATTAAGGAGCTGGGGAATCACGGGCTTGTTTTTCTCAGCTTAGTCTAGACCTTCTTTCTTTGTCTGGGTTCTGCCTCACCTGCTGATCTTGCTCTGTGTCTTTGATGATCTATATTTCATGCCAGCTGGTACTGGACATCCCATTTCCCTATTAGGTTTTTGACCAATTGCAGAAAATATCATCAGAGTTGTCTGTAATTTCTTAAGTCCTCAATTTAAGTAAATGTAAACATGACAATTATATAATTATATATTTATAGTTGCACTTTTGCTGTCCTATTCGGGAAATGTACACTTATGTGCAAAAGAGATTTATCTTCCTGTGTTTTTCTTTGTGTTGGCTTGGGATTGCTTCTTAAAACTTTTGCTTTTCTCAGCAGTTGTAGAAGAAGTTCTATGGGGGTTGTGGAGTTTTCGTTGGGAAAAAATTGACTTTCAGGTTGAGAACCACCAGCAAGGCTGAGTACCACTGTGCAGAGGTCATTGACCAATGTCATGAACACTCGCGCTGCATCAGCTACAGGGAAACCTGCAGGTTAACTCCAGATGGTCCCTGAATTTGGCCAGGTCAACAATGATTTTTGTACTTTGCAATGGTGTGGAAGCACATGTTTTTAATAGAAACCTTACTTCAGACAGGTGAGACCCCATAAACACAGCAAATGGAAACAGTCGGAATGGGACAATGACAAGAGCTAGTTTTGCTGCACCTAAGGGAAAGCTGAGAAGCTGTAAAAGGAGTAGAATGATGTTTGCATTTCCCAAGGATGCTGTAACAAATGACACAAAGTCTGTGGCTTTAAACAACATAGATACCATTTGACCCAGCTGCACCAGCCTCAAGCATATGCACGGAAGAATTAAGGACTATGAATTAAGGACACAGTGATACACACATGTTTATAGATTACAATCCATAATAGCTAAGCTGTGCAAACAGCCTAGATGCCCATCAACAGATGAGTGGATGAAGGAAATGTAGTCTTATCACTGCTTTTTCTGTACTAGGAGGCAAACTGAATGGCTACTCAAAAGAGTATTTTATTTTTCTCCTTTGTGGTAGAATAACTTTTGTCCCATAACCTTTCTATTTTTTCTGTTTATGTTTGACAGTCTTATGAAGTTCATTTCTGTGAGCCATATTAACCTCAGCCTGGGAGATAAGACTGTTTCATGCCATTTAACAACTGTACTATTGCAGAATAAATTATTGTCTTTCCAAAAGAAAAAAAGAAATCGGGCTGGAGATTTAGCTCAGTGGTTCCGCTACCTGCCTTGCAAGCTCCAAGGACCCAAGTTCGAGCCCTGGTACCAAAAAAAAAAAAAGAAAAGAAATGTAGTCTATATACACAATGGAATGTTACACATCCATAAGGGACTGAAATTAAGTTACATTAAATGCATGTACCAACTTCCCAAAACAAGCCCCATCATCATGTAATACTAACATGCACTAATAAATTTTCTAAAATAAAATATTCTGAATAGAAAATAAACAACAAACTGTAGAAAGTACTCCTCCAAAGTTCAGGAAGCCAGGAGTCCAAAATCAAAGCGTGGGTGGCTGTCCTTCCTCCCAAGGCTCCCAAGGGGACTCTCCCTGCCCTCCAGTTTCTGGTGGCCCCTTCCCTTGCCTTCTGACCGTGTCCCTCTAACATGTAGGTGTCTGCATGGCCTTCTGCTTTCCCCCATGTGTCTCTCCTCTGTGCATCTCTCATAGGGACACTTCCTGCTGAGTTTCAGATAATTTCATCTTGAGATTTTTAACTCAATTACATCTGCAAAGATTGTTTTTTTCCATAAGATCATGTCCACAGGTTCCACAGGTGTCAGAACCCACGTGTATATGACTCAACCCACTACTGTGGGCAACAGGATAAAGAGCTTTTATGATAGCAATTTATGGGGGGTAGCTCATAGGTAGAGTGCTTGCCTATCATGCATGCGTCCCTGAGCTCAGTCTCAGTACTGCCCAAAAAAGCAATCTATTTTGATAAAATTTCTAATGGCTGATTGGCAAAAATGATCATTTGGGTGCAGGGATGTTAGATAGGCCATCTGAATTATTTAAATTTCTGGAATATAAATCTTCCTCTATGTTTCCCTAAATCTTATGATAGATTATTATAAACACACATATACACACACTCACATGTGTGACTTCTTCGACTCTCCTGTTCATACATATAAATTCAGATATGTACTTACTATATATGTGTGTGTGTGTGTGTGTGTGTGTGTGCTCATTTTTACCCCAAGTGCATAAAGTAGATGGTATTCATCCTTTCACGAAGTGTTATCATTATTGGTACATGCAAGACTCCATTTTGTCTTATTCTGGTTTTTTTCATCCAACACTATATTTTTAATATGTATCACATTATTACACATATTTCAATTTTATTCCTTCCAAATGCTAGGCAATATTCCATTATATGCATATAATACATTTTACTAAGTTTCCTAGGATGGCTCCCCAAGACACTCCCATCTCTGCTACCACAGTCAATGCTGGATAAGTATATTCCTGATGTCTCCTTGCTCATATGTGCGTTTTCTCCTGTAGAATTGTTTGGTCACTGTGTATATGCACACATTAAGCACAATAAGGCTAGCTCTCTAAAGCGGCTGCACTTTTTTATACTTCTGCCAGGTAGTACATGGGGGCTCCCATTTCTCCCTATCACTGCCAGCACATAATGTTATGTACTTTCATAATGTTTGCAAATCAAATGAGTAGAAAGTATCATCTTTCTGTTGTTTGAATTTCTCTGATAATTAGTAATATTAAGCATCTTTCCACATGTCTATGTGCTGGTCATGTTTCCTTTTCTATGTCTGGCCTATTCATATCCTTTTACCTATCTTCACTTTGGTGTCCATGCTTTTCTTGTGGATAAGCTAGATATTAATCCCTTGTTACTCAAAGTTGTGGCAAATATAGTTTCTCACCTTTCTGTTAATGTCTTATGGCATTCTTTGTTGAGATCTTTCATTTTAATATATTCAAATAAATCAATTTTCCCTTTATGCATTGTTTTGAAAGTCCTAACTCCACCCAAATGTTAAAATATATTCCACTTTCTTCTTATTAGCTTTGTGGTTTTATCTTTTATATTTAGCTGTTTATCCCATATAGTCTTTATTTTCCTATCTGACATAAAGCAGAATTTATATTAGTCTTTTTCCATATGGAGATCCAATTTCCTTGATACTGTTAACCAGATAACATGTTATAATATTTTAAATGGGTTTTTTTTAACTTTGGCCCTATTAGATAAGCAGTTTCTGCTTATAAATGACTAAGAGAGAAAAAGATTCCCATAAACTGGAAAAAGACATGAATTAGCAATTAACAACAGCAAAGGAATTCCAAACAGTAAAGAACATGACAAAATTCTGTGGTGAACAAAAACCAAACTTAAAACAACAAAAATCTCATTTTCATTTCTCAAATTGTCAAAAATCAAAATGTTAAAATAATGTGTGGTGTTGGTGAGCACATGGAGAAATGGGTATTGAGAGTCTACTGGTAAAAGGTTAAGTTAGTAAAAATATTTTATTTTTAAATTTTAAAATATTTTTAAATTTTAAAATATTTTATTTTTATATTTTATTAATTCCTCCTATAGGAATATAAATTTAGAGATAATCATTGGCAGATTTGAGCAGGCAGGGAAAAGAATCATCACTATGAAATTAAGGCAGTTGAAATTATCCAATCTGAAGAAATAAAAAATAAAACTATCTAAAATAAATAAACAGAATTCAGGAACCTGTGATACACAACCAAACATACCCACATGTTTATCTTGGAAGTTCCAGAAAAAGAAGAGAGAAATAAAGGGGCAGAGGCATTACTCATTTGAAGAAAAAGAAGCTCAAACTACAAAAAGAACAAATTCAAAGAGATCCACACCAAGGCATAATAGTTGACTTGTTCAAAGGCAAAAACAAAGAGAGGATCTTGGAACCAGCAAGAGAGAAATGTTCATCACATACAAATGATCCTCAATAAATAAGAGCTGACATCAGAAATCATGGAGACCAGCAAGCAATGAGATGATATATCTAAAGGACTGAAAATAACAACAAAAAAACTCAACCAGGAATTCCACATCTGCCAAAAAACATGATTTAAGAATGAAGGAGGGCCAGAGATTTAGCTCAGTGGTTCTGCTGCCTGTCTCGCAACCGCAAGGTCCTGAGTTCGATCCCCGGTACCATAAAAAAGAATGAAGGAGAAATTAAGACATTCCCACATAAATAAAAGCTAAGAAAATGTGTTATCAGTAGATCTGATAATATTAGTAACTCAAGACAAAATGAAAGGACATTAGGCAGTAACTCAAAGCCATGTGCAGAAAAGCAGAATGCTGATAAAGATAACTTCATAAATAATAATAAAATCCAGTATGTTATACCTTTGTAACTCTTTTTTTATTCCTGTAAAATTTAAAACTTAAAAATATAAAACAATAATTATAAGTCTATGGGCACACAATGTACAATGTATTGTAATATGTTACAATAACAATATAAATGGAGAGGGTCAGTTATGCCTAGGAAAGGCACATCTGAGTACTTCTGAAATAGTTGATATATTACTTACTAGAATGTGGTAAGTTTGTTACTTGCAATCTTCAAGGTAGCCACTAAGAATTTAACTAAAAAATACACAGAAAAAAAAAATGAATCAAATGATGGAGTACAGAAACATCAACTAGACAGCAAAAAAAAAAAAGGCAGTAATATAGGAACTGAGGAAAAAAAGAATGCACTTATAGAAAAATACCTAAATGGCAGAAGTAAATTTTTCCTTAGTAATTTACATTACTAAGGAAATGTAAATGGAATAAAGGCATAAATTGGCAGAACTTATTTTAGAAAATGATCCAACTACATGCTGCCTAGAAAAAACTCTTCAGATCTAAAGATATAAACAGGTTGAAAATGAAAGGATGGGAAAAAAATATGCCATGCAAAAGAGAGCTTGGATGACTATACTAATACCAGACAAATAAGACTTTAAGTCAAAATCTAAGACAAGGAGCAAAGACAACATATGACTGTTGGTAAAGAAGATAATTAACCAGAAAAAGTAACATTTACAAACACGTATGCACCAAACAAACACTGACAGAATTGAAGGTTGAAACATACAACTCAACTATAATAGATAGAGCCTTTAATACTATACTTTCAATAACATAATGCAACAAAAACAGAATGAAAGAAAGAACCACATGATCACCTTGAGTGGTGCAGAAAAGGCCATTTAATCACACACAGCCCTCTTTTACAATAAAAAAAAAAAAAACTCCACAAACTAGAAATAGAAGTAAAGTGCTTCAATATAATAAATGCCATATATGAAAGCCCCACAGCTAACATGGTCCTCAATAATGAAAGACTGAAAGTTTTTCCCCTAGGATCTGGAACAAAACAAGGATATCTACTTTTGCCATTTCTCTTCAACATAGAATTGGGAGTCTAGCGAGAACAATTAGGCAAAAAAAGTAAGTAAGAGTCATCCAAATTGGAAAATAAAATTATCTCCAGGTCTGCCCACACCCTGCCGAGGTCCCCAGTCGCGCGGAACACACGCCGAATCAGCCCGCTGCAGACAGGCAGGTCTGTGCACGCCCTACCGAGGCCCTGAGCCACGCGGAAGACATCGAATCACCCCACTGCACACAGGCAGCCACCTGATTCCACATTACCAAGGCGCAGAGGACACCAGACCACCAGACAAAGGTACTGAGTCCCACTGTTCCCAGCCCAGAGGTAGGGGATTCTGACCCGCCGTCCCACTGCTCCTGGTCCAGAGGAAGGGGCTTCCTGGTCACCATCCCTCCCGCTGCTCCCAGACCAGAGGAAAGGGCTTTTGGGCCACCTTCTGTCCCCCTGCTTCTGGCCCAGAGGAAGGGGCTTCTGAGCCACCATCCCACTGCTCCTGGTCCAGAGGAAGGGGTTTCCCAGCCACCATACCTCCGGCTGCTCCCAGCCCACAGGAAAGGGCTTTTGGATCACCATCCCTACCCCTGCTCCCTGCCCTTTTCCCACCTCACCCAGCTCAGAGGAGGTAATCCGTGCAGGCGCTAACAGCTCCCCGCCCCAGTCGAAATGAGAAAACACATAAATAAGTCTCAAAACCAGACTTCCAGATCACCTACAGCAACCCCAAAGAGAAATGAGATGGAGCCCTCTAATACTCAACCACCTGGACCCACTGAACTGGCAACAAAAGGGGATCCGGAAAAAATGAAATCAGAAATAATTTCTCAGATAACAGGAGAAATTGTGCCCTTAGTGAAAGACATGATTAATAAATCTAGAGAGGAGCTGAGGAACATGATGGAATCCCAACATAAGAAACAAATGGAATCCATAAAACAGATGCAAATAGATTTCCAGGACATGAAAAAGTCCACTGAAAGTCTACACAGCAGAATGAGCCAATGTGAGGACAGAATTTCAGATATAGAAGATAACATTGCAATTAGTGACCAGGAAAAGAAAAATTGCTTCAAAATTAAAAGGGAACATGAGAAATCAATTCAGCAGCTGCTAGATGATGCAAAAAAGAATAATATAAGACTGATTGGGATCAATGAAGAAACAGGAGAGAGTGGAGATAACAAAAAAAATCTCTTCACAGAAACAATGGCAGAAAACTTCCCAAGCAGGGGAAAAGAGCTTGACATACAGATAAGTGAGGCATATAGGACTCCAAATAGCCTTGATCAAAAAAATCTACACATAGGCATATAATTGTTAAGATTCCAGAAACACAACAGAAGAACAAAGTTCTCCAAGCAGTCAGAGAAAAGAAACAAATCCCATACAAAGGAAAGCCCATCAGAATCACAGCAGACTTCTCAACACAAACCATCAAGGCAAGAAGAGCTTGGAGTGACATATTCCAAGCCCTAAAAGAAAACAGCCTCCAACCCGCATTGATGTACCCTGCAAAACTGTCATTCAAAATGGATGGAGAAATAAGATACTTTCATGACAAAGAGCACCTTGGGAACTTCGTGAATACCAAACCAGCACTCCAAAGAATTTTACACAATAGCCTAGGAACAGACATTGAGGATCACAACCCCAGGAAGCAAAGCAGAATGAACCCATCTGGCATGACAAGAAATTAAATGGAAAGGGGGAGAACCCAAAAAAAAGAAAAAGTCATGGCAATGACAAGTCAATATGTTTCAGTTATAACCATCAACGTGAATGGTCTCAATTCATCAATCAAAAGAAATAGACTGGCAGAATGGGTCAAGAAGCAAAATCCAACAATATGCTGCATACAAGAAACACACTTAATTCAAAAGGAAACTCATAGACTGAAAGTTAAAGGGTGGAAAACAATACTCCATGCAACAGGAACCAGAAAAAAAGCAGGAGTAGCTATCCTCTTGGCAGATCAAGTAGATTTCAAACCAACACTGATTAAGAGAGATAAAGAAGGACACTACATCCTTGTAAAGGGAACAATCCAAGAGGAAGAGATGACAATCATAAATATCTATGCACCAAACACTAGTGCACCCAACTATATAAAACAAATACTAATGGACATGAAAAGCCATATATGCACTAATACAATTGTAGTGGGGGACCTCAACATCCCACTGTCACAAATAGATAGATCAACTAGACTAAAAATAAGTAATGAAATACTAGAACTCAATCGAACTCTTGAACAAATGAACTTCACAGATGTTTACAGAGTCTCCCATCCCACAAAATCAGAACACACATTCTTCTCAGCTGCACATGGGTCATTCTCCAAAATAGACCACATACTCACACATAGAACATGTTTAAGTAAGTGCAAAGGAATTGAAGTTATCCCCTGTATATTATCAGACCATAGTGTGATGAAATTGGAGATCCATAGCAAAAGAAACTCAAAAAATTTCATAAACACGTGGAAATTGAACAACACACTTCTGAATAACCAATGGGTCACAGAGGAAATTAAAGAAGAAATCAGACAGTTCCTTCAATTAAATGATAATGACAATACAACATATCGGAATCTATGAGACACAATGAAAGTAGTCTTACGAGGGAAATTCATAGCAGTGAATATGCATATTAGGAAAACAGAATGAGCCCAATTAAACAACCTGATGCTGAACCTCAAGCTTCTAGAAAAAGAAGAGCAGGACAACCCCAAAGCTCATACAAGGGAAGAAATTATAAAGATCAGAGGAGAAATCAATGCAATGGAGACTAAGAGAACAATACAAAAAAATCAGTGAAGCCAAGAGCTGGTTCTTTGAAAGAATCAACAAAATTGATAAACCTTTAGCCAACCTTGTCAGAAAAAGGAAAGAAAAGGCCCAAACCCATGCAATTAGGAATGAAAAGGGTGAAACTACAACAGACCCAGCAGAAATCCAGATGATCGTCATTACCTACTTCCAGAACCTATACACCAATAAGATGGACAACACAGAAGAAATGGACAGATTCCTAGATACATATGAATTACCAAAGTTATACAAAAAAGACCTAAAAATTCTGAACAACCCAATATCAACCAATGAAATTGAAAATGTAATTAAAAATTTATCAACTAAGAAAAGCCCAGGCCCTGATGGCTTCACTGCTGAATTCTACAAGACATTTAGAAAGGAACTACTGCCACTACTGTTTAAACTCTTCAATGAAATTGAAAGGGAACCAATACTCCCAAATTCATTCCTGGAAGCAAGCATCACCTTGATCCCCAAAGCAGAGAAAGACCCAACTGAAAAAGAGAACTATAGGCCAATCTCACTAATGAACATAGATGCAAAAATCCTTAATAAGATACTGGCAAGTAGAATGCAGAAAATCATCAAGAAGATCACACAACCTGACCAAATGGGATTCATCTCAGGGATGCAGGGATGGTTCCACATACGAAAATCAATTAATGTAATACACTATATCAATAGAGCCAAGGACAAAAACCATATGATTCTCTCCATAGAAGCTGAAAAAGCATTTGACAAAATCCAACATGCATTGATGATAAAAACCCTACAAAAGATTGGAATAGATGGTCTCTACCTCAAACTGATAGAAGCCATCTATGAAAAACCAACAGCCAATATCATACTAAATGGTCCAAAACTGAAATCCTTCACACTCAAATCAGGAACAAGACAAGGATGTCCACTATCACCACTCTTGTTCAATATAGTTCTGGAAACATTAGCCACAGCAATTAGACAAGAGAAAGAAATAAAAGGAATAAAGATAGCAAATGAAGAAGTCAAATTGTCATTATTTGCAGATGACATGATACTCTATATAGAAGACCCCAAGAACTCCACCAAAAGTCTTGTAGACTTAATAACCAAATTCAGTCAAGTAGCTGGTTACAAGGTCAACACACAAAAATCAATAGCTTTCCTCTACACGAACAACAGAATCACTGAGAGAGAAATAAGGCAAACAATTCCTTTCACAGTATCATCCAAAAACTGAAATACCTAGGAATCAACCTAATGAAAGAAATCAAAGACCTCTTCTCTGAAAACTATGGCACTCTGAAAGGAGAGATTGAAGATGATATCAGAAAATGGACAGACATCCCCTGCTCCTGGGTAGGAAGGATTAATAGAGTGAAAATGGCCATACTTCCAAAACTGCTATATAGATTCAATGCAATTCCAATTGAGATGCCAGCAGCATACTTCATAGACCTTGAGAAAAAAATCCAAAAATTCATTTGGAACAAGAAGAGACCCAGAATAGCAAAAGCAATTGTAGGTAACAGAGACATGGCAGGGGGTATCACAATCCCCAACCTGCAACTCTACTACAAAGCTACTGTGATAAAAACACCATGGTACTGGCAAAGAAACAGACTTGAGGAACAGTGGAACAGATTAGAAGATGCAGAAACAATGCCAGACACACTCAGCCATCTCATCTTCGATAAAGGAGCCAAACATCCTCACTGGAGGAAAGATAGCCTCTTTAATAAATGGTGCTGGAAAAATTGGGCTTCCACTTGCCAAAGATTAAAACTAGACCTGTATCTCTCACCATGCACTAAACTAAAATCAAAATGGATTAAAGATCTAAATATTAAAATAGAAACTCTGAACCAGTGGGAACAGAGGTTAGGTAGAACCCTTGAAGACATCGGTGTAGGAAAAGATTTTATGAACAAAACCCCAGTTGCCCATGAACTAGCACAAACAATCAACAAGTGGGATCTCTTCTTATTAAAAAGCTTCTGCACAGCAAGAGAAACCACCAGCAGTGTGAAGAGACAACCCACAATGTGGGAAAAAATCTTCACCTGCTCTTCCTCAGACAAAGGTCTACTATCTCAAATCTATAAAGAACTTAAAAAGACCAGACTTCCCAAATTTAAAGACCCAATCCAAAAGTGGGCATCTGAAATGAACAAACATTTCTCAGACAAAGAAGTAGAAATAGCAAATAAATACATGAAAAAATGTTCAACATCACTGGTCATTCGAGAGATGCAAATGAAAACAATGCTGAGATTCCACTTCACTCCAGAAAGAATGGCTGCTATCATGAAATCAACCAATAACAAATTCTGGCAGGGCTGTGGGGAAAGAGGAACCCTGCTCCACTGCTGGTGGGAGTGTAGACTGGTGCAACCACTGTGGAAATCAGTATGAAGATACCTCAAAGAACTAGGACTGGAAATCCCATTTGACCCCGCTATTCCACTGCTGGGGATCTTCCCCAAAGAATTAAAAGAATCATACCACAGTGATATATGTGCACCCATGTTCATAGCAGTGCAGTTTCTGATAGCTAAAACTTGGAAACAGCCCAAATGCCCATCAACTGGAGACTGGATAAAGAAAATGTGGTTTTTTTATAAAATGGAGTACTACTCAGCCATAAAAAATGAGAAATTAGAGACATTTATAGGTAAGTGGATGCACATTGAGGCAATACTCTTAAGTGATATAAATAGGACACACATGAATAAATTCCAAATAGTTTCTCTGGTGTGAGAAACTGAAAGTGTAAATAAGGACTAAATGTATAATAGGTCATGTGAAATAGGAAGAAAAGGGGCAAAGGGGAAGGAAGTGGGAGGGCTAGGGGAAAGGATAGAAGGGAATGGGATTAATATGAGAAAATGGAAAAATAGGAACAAAATTTTTGTAAATAGGGAAGGATGGAGGGGTTGAAGGGAGGGCTGGGCAAGGGTGAAAAACAAGAACCAAGAGAGACTATGTAAAGGTGCAAATTTCCAATGCTGAATGTCATTATATTGTATACCTAAAATGCACCAATTATTAGAATGAATAATCGATAATGTAAAATAGGAAGAAAAGGTCCAAAGGGGTAGGGGTAGTGGGAGGCACAGGGGAAAGGAAAGAAGGGAAAGGAAAAAATGCTGAGAAATGGAAAAAATGGAAATAAAGTCTTTGTAAATAGGGAAGGGTGGAGGGCGTGAAAGGAGGGCTAGGAATGGGGAAAAAAATAAGAACCAAGATGCATTATATAAAGGTACAATTCCCAATGTGAAATGTAATTGTGTTGTATACCTACAATGTACCAATAAAAGAATTTAATACAAAAAATAAAATAAAATTATCTCTCTAGGTGTGGTGGCTCATGCCTGTAATCCCAACACTCAAGAGACTTAGGCACGAGCCTTGCCGCTAGTTTGAGGGAAGCCTGGCCACATAGTGATTCCAAGGCCAGCCTGAACTACATAGCAAGACTCTGTCTCAAAAAAACAAAACAAAATCTCAATTTACAGTTACAGGATCATATATGTAGAAAATCCTAACCATTCAAATAAAACAAAGAGTTAGAGTTAATAAATTCAGCAACTTGTATGATATAAAATCAACACACAAAAATAAGTTTCATTACTATACCTCATCAGTAATCTGAAAATGACATTGGGAAAATTTCGCTTACAATACCATAAAAATTCTTAGAAATAACCTTAACCAAGGACATGAAAGATTTATACACTAAAATCTATCAAACATTACTGAAAGATTAAATAAGATATAAATAAATAGAAGACAAGCAGTATTCATAAAATAAAAAACTTAAAATTGTAAGAGCATCAACTACCCAAGGTGATCTATAAATTCAATGAATCTCTATCAAAATCCCAATTTTTTTTTGCAGAAATAGAAAAGTCCATCTAAAATTCATATGTAATTGGTAAGGAGCTCAAGGAGCCAAAATAGTTTGAAAAAATAATAAGTTTGAAGTCCTACACGACCTGATTTTAAAACTCAATACAAATCACAACAATAAGAACAGTATGGTGCTGTATAAAGACAGACTAATGGAATGGAATTGAGAGTCTAGCCACAAACTTCATATATGTGGTTAAATGAACTCCAACAAGGCCCTGCAGGAGAAAAAAAGAGTCTTTTCAACAAATGATACTAGAAAAACCAAATATCCACATGAAAAAAATGAAATTGTAGCTTTGTATGACACTGGATACAAAAATTAACTCAAAATGGATGAAAGTCCTAAAACTATAAAGCTCGTAGAAGAGAAAATTCCATGACATTGGATTTTTCAATGATATTTTGGACATGATACAAAAAGCACAGGTAATAAATTTTTTAAATAGTGAAAAGGACCCCATAAAACTTTAATAACTTTGTACATCAAAAGACACTAATATGTAAAAAGACAGCCCAAGGAATGAGAGTTCCAAATCACATACATGATGAAGGATTAACATCCACAATATATAAAGAATTCCTACAATTCAATAATCACAGCCAAAAATACCCAGCTCAAAAGTGGGCAAAGGACTTGAATAAACAGGATTCCAAATAAGATATATGAATAAAATACATTTTAGAAAACAGGTTTATGATACTGAGGGGGGTCAACATCATTAGTCATTAGGATGTAATCAAAACCACACCTACTCAGTGTGGTTTCATTTCACACCTACTCGGATGGATATAATTTTTTAAAAACCAGAAATGTTGCCAAGTATGTGTAGGAAATGGAACTCTTGGGCCTTGCTGGTGGGAAAAATAGTGCAGCTCCCATGGAAAACAGTTCCTTAAAAAGTTAAACACAGGATCACTATAAGACAATGACAATTCCACTCTTAAGGATATATTCAAGATAAAAGACAAATGTCCAGAGCAGCATTATTCATAACAGCCCAAACACTGAAAAGAATCTAAATGTCCACCAAAAGATATCCTGATAAACAAGATACATTATGCACAGACTATGGAATATTATTCTGCCGTTAAAAATGAATGAAGTTCTGACATATGGCACAACATGGACAGACACTGGAAACATTATGCTAAGTGCAATACGCCAGACACAAAAGGGATAGTGTTATATGAGTCCACTTATATAAATATCTAGAATGAGGAAATTCACAATGATATAAAGTAGATTACAGCAACCCAGAGGCTGTGGGAAGAGGGGATGAGGAATTTTCCCTTAATAGGTGTAAAGGTTTCTCTTTGGAGTAATAAAAGATTTTTGATAGCAATGATATTTATACAGCATTGAGAATATAATTAATGCCACTTAAACTATACACTTGAAAATAAACTAAAAAGACAAATTTTGTTTTGCATATTTTACAATAAAATACTTAAACATTAAAGGGTTGATTCTTCACAATAATAAAAAAGAAGGAATAAAAAATACATATAATGACTTGGATAAATCTCAAAAATGTGATGTTGACTGAAAGCAGACAAAAAGGCATTTAGAAGGAAATGAGAATAGGGTGTAGTAAAAATAACTCCTAGAAAGGGTTGAGGTGGGGAGAGACTTAAAGCAAAGAGCTGCAAGGGTAATAGAAATGTTCTAAATTTTGTTAGCAGCAGCAGTTGCATAACTACTTACATTTGTCAAAACTGAGCCTCACACTTTAAGAAGGATGATTTCTATTCTATGTGAATGATACACAAATAAACCCAACTTCTAAAAACTACCCCTTGCAGAAATGTTCTCCTGCATTGTTGGAAAGCTGCACTTATAATCTGGCCCCAGCAATTCACCTGGCCCTGCAATTTTGGTCCTGGTCCTGGTGCAGTCCCAGCAGCCTTTGGCTGGATGTCATGTTTCTCAGATTTCCAACAGTCTCCAGCGTGGAATCATTCCAGCTCGGGAAACTTAGTTAATAAGGACCTGCTGGCTGACAGATGGAGAAGCACTGGAGATAATGGTTGTTTGGAGTTGCCAGTTGCGTCAGACTGGTGGCAGAGATGGCTGGCCCACGATGGGCAGAAAGCTGGGACAGAAAAGGATGAAGCCTAGAGCAGTCCCTCTCTACCTCCCATACGCCTTCTGCCCCTCCAAGGAGTGGGCAGCTCCTTCTTTCTGACAATCCTGCATCAGAAGAACTTCTGGCATCTCCTCCTGGCACGGGAGTCACTATCTTCTTGGCGGAGGTGCTCATCTCTGACATCCTAGAGCCTGCCTGCCCGGCTCCCCTCACAGGCACCCTGATGATGCACCTACATCCTGCCATGCTCCCCAGCAAAGGACACATCCTAATCCCCTCCCAGAGGGACCTGTCCAGGCCTGTCACTGGCTTTCTCTCCCCCTCCTAATCCTGCCAGCCTTGTAGGGGTGCTGGGGGCAGGCCATGGGCCTGGCCATGGGAAACTGCAGTACTCTTGGTCCCAGCCAGGAGAATTAATGGTCTTGGAAGAAGTTATGTTCAGCTCCTGGGAGTGGCAGGGAATGCAGCTGTCTCTCCCGAAGTTGCTGGCACTCACTTCCAAATGTGCCTGGGGACTGGGGTTTGCCTCTGGGCAAACTGAGAAAGGACAGCAGGGAAAATGAAAACTAACCAGAGAGTCTGGGACTTTCTGGAGTAGACAGAGGAATCCATGGCCAGTTTTCCTGGCTTGGTCTGCATCCTACACCATAGAGTTTAGAATGGATTCTTGAAATAACCCAGGCCAATGATTTCTTCTGACCCCTAAAGCAAGAGATACCCAAGGAACTGTCAGTGCCTAGCAGATCCAGAACTGAAGTAAAGGTCTTGGCAGATCATAATCCCTCCTCAAAACTCACTGGTGGGTCCCCTTTTCTTCCATCATGAAAACTGGAATGCCTACGGTGGACCTGCATGGACTGCTGCATCCACCTTCAGAACCTGTTTGACTTCCCATTTCTTCTCCCTTTCCCCTTCCTTCCCCCTCCCCACAGGGGCAGCAAGGAGTCCCTGAGCACTCAGGTAGGTGTGCTCTGCTGCTATCACTTGAAAGAGGTTTGTCCCGGAAGTGGCCATGTATGGGGAATGTCACAGTGTGATGTTAAGAGGTGATGGAACCCTTAGGAGGTTGTTATGGCTCATATCTAGGTAAGCCTCAGGCAGCCATAAGTGGGAAGTTTCAAAGGTGGCTAGATTAAGGTGTGTGAATGTGGATTAAGGATGTGATGCTGGGATTAAGGGTGTGGGTAATGGAAGCCCCATCCTGGGTGTGGGTGGCCCAATCAATAGGCTTATAGCCTAGGTGGAATATAAAGAGACAGAAAGAAGGCAAGTTGCTGCTTGCTACCTTGCTGTCTCCTGCCTGCCTTGCCATGAACTGCTTTTCCTCTGTGTTGTCCCTCTGCCCTGCCACCCTGAGTTGGAGCCAGCCAGTTATGGACTGAAACCTCTACAAACTGTGAGCCAAAATAAACTTTTCCTCCCTTGACTTGTGGGTGGCAGGTATTTTGTCTCAGCAACAAGAAAGTAACTTAGATAGAGCTGGAGCCAAGTGGGAGGTCATTGGCCTCAGAAGAGATTAATTTAACTCTTGGGGACTCTGAACCAGTTCTCAAGAAGTTTGTTAGGAAAACAAAGCTAAACTGGCCCCTTTCTTTGCTCTGGGATGTGATCACTCCCTCTGGCCCCATTCCCACCCAGAAGTCCTCACCAGAACTGAGCAGATACTAGTGCCGTGCTCTTGAGCCTCCAGAACTGTGAGCTAATGAAACCTCTTTACTTTTCAAAAAACCCAGCTTCAGATTCTTGGATACAGTAACAGAACACTGACTAATACTGTTCATCCACCTATGCCCTAGACCTCAGCATCCCCAGCACACTCACCTCCTTCAAGTCTTGGCTAAATGTCACCTTTTCTTTCCAATGAGGCATCTCTGGTCACCTTATCTGCCTTGCCCCTCTCTGGTACTCCAAGCCCTTTACCCAGGCCCACTTTTTCTTCTGTATTAGTACTTCCCAGCTGCAAGCACATACTTTAATTTCCTTATTCATGCTGCTTCCTGTTGATTACCTGCTTCTACCACCTTTTCAACTCCACAAGGGCAGGAATTTGGTCTGTTTTGTTCACTGCTATATCCCAACATCAAGAGGGGGCCTGATTCAAAGAGTTTGCTGAGTTCATTAAGGATTCTCTTTAGAATGCACATGTGCTGTATATGCACTTGGCTTTCTAGAACCCCTCCAGAGACTTACTATCACAGGTACCTGCTTTTTAAATTCACTCCCATAAAAGGAACATCTAAAGTCGATGGCACTCTCTCAGCCCTCAGCTGGATAATGAGGTGCTGTATTTTACAACACTGTTGCTGGTGGGAGCACACTAAGACCTTATGAGCATTTCTCCCTGGTGCCGAGGAGGGCTGTCACCAGTAGCCCTGCTGCAGAATTGGAATGCCTCTTGACCCACTTCTTTTGGAGATGGCTTTGGTGGATCAGCCACATGTTCAAGTGACTATTACCAGGCCAGGATTTGTGGCATGCTCCAGGAGCCCATTAAAATGGCTTGCCTTGTTTTGTTTCATTGGGACAACATATAAGTTCCTATCATCCACTGCTCCTCGATATTTAGTAAGTTTATCTGACTGGCAGCTAGCAGGATGGGACAGGAAGTCAAATTTACTGAATACCATGTTTTGATTTTTATGTGCATTACCTTCAGTCCTCCCAGTGACCCTGTAATACAAGCATCGTTTCTACTCGGTATTTTAGGAAACTGGAGGGACTGGCTGTAGTCACATGACACATAGGCTAGGAGGCAGAAGATTCATGTTCATATCATTTCTCCTGCACCAGGCTTCCTCCTGCAGATCAGTTAATAAATGTTCATTAAGGAATGAGTAATCCAAGATATACAGATGTGAAGGACAGAAGCAGACAATGGGCAAGTTTTATGAGTGGTGAGAGAAAGGAAACATTACAGTGTGAACAGGCCTGACAGGCACCCATTGTGGGCACGGCAGGAGCTGCTAAGCAGGAACTGGCAGAGAAGGAAAGAGGGATGGCACAGTGTGGCGGGTCAGCTTCTGGACCAGCTGCTGGCCTCTGAGCTAAGTCCTATCCCAGCCCAGCTCCCACATGCATTTATGGCTGTGGCTCCCATGGTGCTCTCAGTATATCTTCTCAGAACAATCTTGAGGCATGGAATTAGTGTCCTTACTTTACACATGAGAAAACTGAGGCTCAGTGAGCCATATAGCTTGTCCACAGCCATGAAGCAAACTTAGGAGCCATTCAAATCTTGTAAAGCCCCACCCCCCCAGCCCAGCATTCTTACCACCCCCAAATAGAGACTTACGGCCTCACTGTGATGGCAACCACTATCAGAGGGAGAGAGACCCAGGCAGGGACAGTAATATACACAGCTATGACATTCGCAGGTCCTGAGCCCATGGGGGAGCTGTTACAGCGTCCAGCTCTGCTGCCCACACCCTCATGTAGCACGCTGATGGCAGCAGGTGCCCTGATGCAGAACCTGCTCCTCACCTCCATGACAGGGGCTAAGAGCACCATCCACTCCCCGGGCCTGCTCAGGTGGCCCTGGAAACAGCTCCTATCACTCTCTGTAACCAAGGATGGAAGAGCTGGGCATCCCAACCTGCAGGGGCACCAGGCATCACAGCCTGCAGTCCACAGCCCACAGCAGAGATGCCTTTTGCAATGTACCTGCTCTTTGTCAAATCCAAATAGCTGGTAAGAGGGAGAACAGATGCCCCAAGTGCGGGCTCTGCCTGGCATGAAGAGAAGGCTGTCCTTGGGTGGTCTCCTTCCTCCCTGGGCCTTCCCCTTGTCAGAATCCCACCTCTCATTCCTGGAGGGGTGGCCTGTCACCACCTGAAGCTGCTGAGCTGCCCAGTATTGCTGGCACAAAGTGGTACCAGCCAGATAATGGAGAGGACACCTAACTGAGGGGTGGGCGACCAGGTATGAAGGCCAAGGACCCTGGGCAAGACTTTGAGTCCTTCGTCAGAAAAGTAAAAATTACCTCACTAGCACTACGGTCCAGAAACGCCCTGCGGATGTCACGGGCCAGTGCGTGGAAGCACCAGTCACACAGAAAACGGCAAAGGGTGAGGGCTGGACCGGACTGGATGGGTGGACTCCAGCTGTGCACTTGGGGGGAGCTGATTCTTGAGGAGGAAGAGATTGGTTGGTACTTCTCAGCGCGCGCTCACACACTTTGCCCACAGGTAAAGATGGATCGGCTCTGTTCTGCTCCTTCAGCGGAAGCTGGCCACCCTCCCTCGGCGTGGGAACACAGCTGCTTCAGCACCTGAGAGAAAGGTGGACTCGCCTGCAGCAGTTTGCCCAGGGCTGAGCAGAGCTGGAAATGGGGGCCGGGGGGTGGGGGGTGTTGGTCATTCTGGGCATGGCTTCTCCCTCTCACTTTGCTCCTTCAGACCGGACCTGTGGAAGACACGCGAAAACGACCTGGGAGAAAGAGGCAGTGGGGGCTAAAGGCACAGCTCCTAGCCAGGGTCCAGTAGTTCAGCAAGCCCTGGTGAGGGGGGACCTAGGAAGGCTCCGCCAAGAAGACACTAGACCCAGGCCGGCTAGGAGAGCTCCCTCTCCGCATCTGTGGAGTGCCCAGGACTCTGTGCCCCTAAGGTACCTTCACCTTCTGCAGACGGAGGTGGCCTCCTCAAGGCACCATCAGAAGGACTTGGGTTTGGGGCAGTTTTTCCTGTGGGGAAGAACGGAGGCCAGGCTGGGCTCAACCATGCCCCCTGGTGGTCATAAGGGTTATTGCAGAAGGGTTGGGTTTGGGGCTTGAACACAGTTCTTCCGTGTGAACAAAGGACTTAGTCCTGGAGGACACCGTATTACAGTGATGCCACTCGGTGGGAAGGCTGGTCTGGCCTCCAGACTGTACTGAGGACTCCCTATTACAGTGTGCACTAGCACCTGAGTTTTTCTGCACCACGTTCCTGTCATCTGTAATCGCACAGTTTGGGAAGCTTCCCTCCCAGCACCCGTCTCCAGGAAGAAAGCTTGGTCCTCGAGAGTACTATAGTATCAGTGCTCAGGTCCTCCTTGCAGAAAGTCGACACAGAGAGCCAGGACTTCAGCAGTCTCCCAGCTCCGCTGCACTGCTTCGCCTCGGCCTCAGGAGAGGCCCAGATGTGGTAAACAGCTGGGCTGGCAACACAGACCCCTCCTACCTGGCTCTTGGCTCTGACAGTCACTGGTACCCGCTCGGAGCTCTGCAGGTGTGGCCTGCCTACGGCTGCCTGGGCTCCTGCCATCCTGGCCCTCTTCATGCTCCTTTCATCAAATCTGTTTAGCCCTCTGTCTGTGCCATCCATGGGACGGGGTACACCCTGAGCACCACCTGTATCCCTGGTGATCGGCACAGGCTGGGTGCTGAGTGAGCAGCCAGCAAGAAGGGAGGAGGCATGATCAAAGGAACGAGCAGCAGACCCTATTTAGGGGCTGGGGACACAAAGGTGAATACAATGCTCTCTCTTTCCACACCAAGTTCAGAGTCAAGTTGGGGAGATAAAGCAAAAATTACACTACAGTGAAACATGAGTTACTAGGAAGCCTCATTGGAGCACACGAAGAACAAGCAGGTCAGGCCCGGCTTCTCTGAGGAGGTGACTTGCAGCAGGCTCCAGGCACAGGACTCTGCACAAGAAGAGATGCAACAGCCCAGAGAGGGACAGAGAGACTGAGGGCGGGTACCCAGGGGCAGCAGAAAGGCGAGGCTGGAGCCAGTCTAAGCAGGGAGTTCAGGAGAGGATGGGAGAGGGGCAGAAGTGCTCACCAGGCAACAGGTGGGGAGAGAGGGGCTTTCTCACCAGAGTGTGTGATGCCTTTGGATTTTTCCAGGGAAGATTTCTGTGACAGCCTCATGGACACAGGGTGGGGGATGCCACTGGCAAATAGGACATGGCCATGGGGCTGGAGTAGGAGGACAGACTAAAGAGGACTTAGGAGACAGGGCTTAAGAGCCCAAGGCAGCAGGCCAGGAGGAAATGGGGTGAAGGGGCTCTGAAGCCATCAGTGCTGCCCCTCCTGCCATCTCCTCTTCCAGAACCCTCACTCCTGAGCTACACACCCTCAGATGACAGAGCCAGCACACCACACTGGGGCTTCTGACAAAGGGGGGTGTTGTGGAAACCCCCTGAGCTGGGCAGTCTAATGTGTACCATCAGGGGACACGGCCCTCCAACAGATGAATGAATTAGCAAGTGAATGAATACATTCTTTACCATTTAACCTAGGACAGACTCTGGCAGGTCCAGAGAGGAATCCCCATGCCTCCTTGACCTGTGGCCATGTACCCTGGCTTTGCTGGCTGCTTGGCCTCCCCTGGGAATCACAGTCTTTGTCTGAATTGCCCTCTTTGAGAACTGCAGACCTGAGCCTGAGGTAGAACTAACTCTACAGCTTACTTCTGGAGGCTACAAAGATGGAGACTGAAAGGTGTAGATTTATGCAGACTTCTCAGCAGCTTGTTGACTACCCTGAAAGAGACTAACTTACTCCCTGCTTCCTACATGACCTCACCCCTTAGCCTGATGATGACTGACAGGACCTCTGAGCACAAGCAGAGAGCAGCCCAGAGCTGAGATTAGAGAGGAGATTAATTTCTCCATTCAGGGCAAATGCAAATTCATAGTCTATCTCTCTCTCTCTCTCTCTCTCTCTCTCTCTCTCTCTCTCTCTCTCTCTCTGGCAGCAATTCAATAAATAATTAATGCTTATTAATCTTTTAGCTATTTCTCTAGTTGTAAAAAAAATTAATTGGTCTTCCATCATCTGTTGCACTGTAACCTTGGAGCCTTGGCCCTGGTCTGCCACCCTGCTGCAACATGCCCCTCTGGGGCTTACTGAGCCATGCCAGTGACAGTGAAGCAGTACCCAGCCTCCGGTTCAGGGCATGAAGGAGGGAGCACGATTTGCAGACACCTCCAGGTCACAAAACAATGCCTCTTTTCCCACAACACTTGGGGAGCCTGAAAACACTTGTTCTCACCCCACCTCCTAGTTGTTGAGACTCTAGTTTCACAAAAGAGGACAAATAAGACAGTGCTGGGAGGGGAAGCAGCATCAAATGTTCTCAGATCTCTTTCTGGCTTTCAGCACTCAAATGAGCCTCAGTTTACCTTAAAAGGACTATCAGACAGAGATATGGAAAGCCAGAAAGGAAGGGTGAGGACTCCCCAAGTGTCTTGCTTCCTCCAGCCTCATCTACTACAATTTTTCCTCTTTAGAAATCCAAAATCTAAGGTACCACCTCTGGCCCCTCTGCACACTCACCAGCAAGCAGCTAGGCTGGGAGGTCCCTGGCCATCTGGAACCCCACTCCGTCCAGCTCTCCACATCCAACTGCAACCAGTGAGATGGTAAGGACCCCTTGGCATGCCCACCAGCAAGCAGCTTAGCCACGCAGGTGCCTGAAACCCCCGCCCCTGCACCATCGGCCACCTCTGGCCTGGTTCCACACTAGAGGCACGGGGTGGGGAGGGGGGGAGATGGGACATAAAGGCCATTATCCTGAGCTGCAGAAGTGAACAACAGATAGAGGCCCTCTCTCAGGCTACTTGATGAAAACTGAAGCCCATTAGAAAAGTGAAGAGAATCTCTGCAGTAAAGGCACACAAGAACACTGTACTTGGTAAGCTGGAGGGATCATCACCTCCCATCAGAACCTAGACTATCTTCAGGGGAAGGGCAGCTGGAATCTGCAGAAGAGCCTTGCAGAGTTCAACCCTTCAGGAGGACAGGGAGCTCAACTTGGGACTTGCAGCCAGAAATCTGCCTACCTCTCAGGGGTCTGTGACTGGCTTGCTACGACTCATTGACTTATGCACACTGATGCCCATGTTGTCTATTGTGGCAGCAGAGACATACCCTGAAGGAGGCCCTTCATTTTTATCTTTTATTTGTTATTCTCAAAATTATCAGCAGTATTTATGCTCTTATTTTTAATTGTTTTTTTCTACTCTGTTCAAATTTTTATTTTTTTCTTTCTTTTCTCCTCTCTCTCTCCCCCTTGCTGTCCCACATTGTTCTTCATCTCCCTTAGTTTTGTTGTTCTGTTCCTACTTAATATTTCTTCTTTATTTTTCTTTCTCTCATCTGTGCCCTATGGCCTCACTGCTAACCTTCCCCTATACTTCTACCTGCCTATCCCTCCCTCCCCAACTCCTTCTTACTCCCCATCCTGAAGGGTAAAGTTGCTATATTGAAGAGTTTATTCACTATAAACATATGTTGGGTTGGTCCTCGATTTTGATTTAATTCACACCATTGAAGGTGATAGATTAATAACTACCACAAATTGTCATTTTCTAACATGTATTTGATGCTATGGTGTTGCTGATTGTATCACTTGGGCTAAGGTGTTGTGAATGATCAAATCAGTTGTCCTTCCTGGTATAATGAAAATGAAATCTCCTCAGAGCCATTACAGACTCAAAACCAAAAGACCAGCTATATCTGGAAGATACCTCTGAGAAGCAATCATTCCATAAGGGTACTAACTACAAGCAACAAAGATACTTGGAATAAGCAATTTCCAAGTATCAACCCAGGAATTAAACCAAGGACAATACCAAAAACAAAAATGAGAAGACATGTAAGCAAGACACAAACTCAGACTTCCACCCCACAAAAGGCAAATTCTGGGGGAAATGAGGTGGAAAAGTCTGAAAATCAACTACCTGAACACCCAGAACTGATAGCACAGGAAGTAACAAAACAGATGAATGAGCCTCTAGAAAAATTCAAAGCAGAAATAATCTCCCAGATAACTACAGAGATGGTGAGCAGAGGGAAAGTCATGATTAGAGGCTCTAGAACAGAAACAGATTAAAAAAAAAATTGATGAGCTCAGAAACATGCTGGAAGCCATGAATGCCCAGCATAAGAAAGAAATGGAAACCATGATTGCCCAGCATAAGAAATAAATAAAATCCATGAAACAGATTCAAACAGATATCTAGGAAATTAAAAACTCCATTGAAAGTATGCACAGGAGATTAAGGGAATCTGAAGATAGACCATCAGATACAGAAGATAGGATTGTGGTTAATGACCATGAAAAGAGAGATTTCTTAAAAATAGTAAGGGACCTCAAGAAATCAATCCAGCAGCTGCTAGATAATGCAAAGAAGAATATCATAAGACTGATAGGAGTTCACGAAAAAACAGGAGAAAGTACAATTGACATTAAAAAACTGTTCACAGAAGTAATAGTGGAAAACATCCCAGACAGAGGTAGAAAACTGAACATACAGATAAGTGGGGCATAGAGAACTCCAACTATCCATGATCAAAAAAAGTCTACACCTAGACATATAATAGCCAAGATCCCAGAAACCATACAGAAGAACAAAATCCTACAGGCAGTTAGAGAAAAGAAACAGTTCACTGACAAAGGAAAGCCCATCAGAATCACAGCACACTCCTCAACACAAGCTCTCAAGACAAGGAGAGCCTGAAGTGAAGTATTTCAAGCTGTAAAAGAAAATAACTTCCAACCTAGACTGTTGTATCATGCAAAATTATCTTCAAAATTGATGGGACAAAAAATACCTGAGAAATTTCATGAACATCAAACCAGCACTCCAAATAATTCTAAACAATATCCTAGAAAAAAACAACGAAAGTCACAACTCCATGAGCCCCAGCAGAGGGAAGCCACCAGGCAAGATAAGAAACTAAAGGGAAAGGGGGGAAATAAGAAATAAAAGAGCCAACACAGTAAAACACTATGACAAGGATGAGTCAATATCTATCAATTATAACCATCAATGTTAATGGTCTCAATTCACCAATCAAAAGAAATAGACTGGCAGAATGGATAAAGAAGCAAAATCCAACAATATGCTGTATACAAGAAGCACACCTAACTCAAAAGAAATTCATAGACTGAAAGTAAAAGTATGGAAAACAGTTCTCCACACCACAGGAACCCAGAAAAAGCAGCCATAGCAATCTTGTTTGCAGACAAAGTAGATTTCAAACCAAAACTAAGAGAGACAAAGATGGTCACTATATCTTTGTGAAGGGATCAGTCCAAGAGGAAGAGATGACAATCCTAAATATATATGCACCAAATACTAATGCCTTCAACTATAAAAAACAAATATTAATGGACATGAAAAACCAAATAAGCACTAATAAAATTGTAGTGGGGGACATCAATACCCCACAATCACAAATAGACAAAATCATCTACACAAAAAATAAACACTGAAATTCTAGAACTGAACCAAGCTATTAAACATATGGACTTAATAGATGTTTACAGAGTGTTCCCCACAAAATCAGAATACACATTCTTTTTGGCTGCACACAGGTCATTCTCCAAAATAGACCACATGCTAGCTCATAGAACATGTCTAAGGAAATGTAAAAGAATTGAAGCTACCCCCCGTATATATCAGACCATAGTGCAATAAAATTGGAGATCAATAACATAAGAAATTGCAAAACCCCCACAAAAACATGGAAATTGAATAACACCCTCCTGAACAACCAATGGGTCACAGAAGAAATTCAAGAAGAAATTAGACAATTTCTACAAATAAATGTTAATGCCAGTACAACCTACATGAATCCATGGGACACAATGAAAGCAGTTCTATGTGGGGAATTCATAGCAGTGAATGTCCATATTAGGAAAACAAAGAGAACTCAAATAAATACTTAATGAAGAACCTCAAGCTCCTAGAAAAAGAAGAACATAACAAACCAAACGCTCATATAACAGAGGAAATTATAAAGATCAGAGCAGAAATCAATGCAATGGAGAGTAAGAGAATGATACCAAAAAAAATCAATGAATCAAAGAGTTGATTTTTTGAAAGAATAAATAAAATTGATAAACCTTTAGCCAACCTTATCAAAAAAGGGAAAGAAAAGGGACAAATCCATGCAATTAAGAAGAAAAAAGGTGCACGGCTCCCAACACAGAGGAGGCCTCCAGGTCAGTATGCCACAGCTCCCAGCATAGAGGACGTGAGCCCTGTGGGTGCCAGGAACACACACCATCCCCCCACCCCATTCAAAATGAGAAGAGAGGTAAACAAGCCTCAGAATCAGACTTCCAGCTCACCTACAGCACTCGAAAGGGAAACAAGATGGAACACTCTGATACTCAACCACCTGGACTTCCTGAACTAGCAACAAAAGAGGATCTGGAAAAAATGAAATCAGAAATAATTTCTCACATAACAGAAAAGATTGTGCCCATAGTGCAAGACATGATTAATAAATCTAGACAGGATGAAGACAAAAAAAAAAATAGAGGAGCTGAGGAACATGATGGAATGCCAACATAGGAAACAAATGGAATCCATAAAACAGATGCAAACAGATTTCCAGGAGATTAAAAACTCTATTGAAAGTCTATGCAGCAGAATGAGCCAATGTGAAGACAGAATTTCTGATATAGAAGATAAGATTGCAATTAGTGACCAGGAAAAGAAAAAATTCTTTAAAATTGTAAGGAACCACAAGAAATCAATCCAGCAGCTGCTAGATGATGCAAAGGAAAATAACATAAGACTGATTGGAGTCAATGAAGATACAGGAGAGAGTGCAGATGACATGATAAAACTCGTCACAGAAGTGATGGCAGAAAACTTCCCAAGCAGGGGAAAAGAATTTGACATACAGATAGGTGAGGCATATAGAACTCAAACTACCCTTGATCCAAAAAAATCTACACATAGGCATATAATTGTTAAGATACCAGAAACCCAACAGAAGAACAAACTTCTACAAGCAGTTAGAGAAAAGAAACAAATCACATACAAAGGAAATCCATCACAACCACAGCAGACTTCTCAATGCAAACTCTCAAGGCAAGAAGGGCTTGGAGTGTTGTTTTTTAAGCCCTAAAGGAAAATAACCTCCAACCCAGATTGATGTACCCTGCAAAACTATTTTTCAAAATTGGTGGAGAAATAAGATACTTTCATGACAAAGATCAACTTAGGAACTTCATGAATACCAAACCAGCACTCCAAAAAATTTTAGACAAAATCCTAGGAAAAGACAATGAGGATCACAACCCCAGGAAGCCCAGCAGAATGAATCCACTGGGCATGACAAGAAATTAAAAGCAAAGGGAGAGGATCAAACAAAAAGAAAAAGTCATGACAATGATAAGTCAATACGTTTCAGTTATAACCATCGATGTTAATGGTCTCAACTCACCAATCAAAAGAAATAGACTGGCAGAATGGGTCAAGAAGCAATATCCAACAATATGCTGCATACAAAAAAACACACTTAATTCAAAAAGAAACTCATAGACTGAAAGTTAAAGGGTGAAAAACAATACTCCATGCGATGGGAACCCAAAAAAACACAGGAGTAGCTATCCTCCTTGCAGACCAAGTGGATTTCAAACCCACACTGATTAGGAAAGACAAAGAAGGACACTACATCCTTGTAAAGGGAACAATCCAAGAGGAAGAGATAACAATCATAAATATCTATGCACCAAACATTAGTGTACTCAAATATATAAAACAAATACTAATGGACATGAAAAACCATATAAACACTAAGACAATAATAGTGCGGGACTTCAATACCCCATTGTCACAAATACATAGATCAACTTGACAAAAAAACAAGCAATGAAATACTAGAACTCAAACAAACTCTTGAACATATGAACTTAACAGATGTTTACAGAGTGTTTCACCCTACAAAATCAGAATACATATTCTTCTCGGCTGCACATGGGTCTTTCTCCAAAGTAGACCACATACTTGTGCATAGAATATATTTACACAAGTGCAAAGGAGCTGAAGTTATCCCCTGTATATTATCAGACCATAGTGCTATGAAATTGGAGATCAATAGCAAAACAAACTGCAAAAACTTCATAAACACATGGAAATTGAACAACACACTTCTGAATAACCAATGGGTCATAGAGGAAATTAAAGAAGAAATCGGACAGTTCCTTCAGTTAAATGACAGTGACAACACAACATATCAGGATCTATGGGACACAATGAAAGCAGTCTTATGAGGGAAATTCATAGCAGTGAATACTCATATTAGGAAAACAGAGCGATCCCAATTAAATAGCCCGATGCTGAACCTCAAGCTTCTAGAAAAAGAAGAGCAGGACAACCCCAAAGCTCATACAAGGGAGGAAATTATAAAGATCAGGGCACAAATCAAGGCAATGGAGACTAAGGAAAAAATACAAAAAAATCAATGAAGGCTAGAGTTAGTTCTTCAAAAGAATCAACAAAATTGACAAACCCTTAGCAAACCTTATCAGAAAAAGGAAAGAAAAGGCCCAAATCCATCCAATTAGAAATGAAAAGGCTGAAATTACAACAGACCCAGCAGAAATCCAGAGGATCATCAATACCTACTTCCAGAACCTGTACGCCAATAAGATGGAAAACACAGAAGAAATGGACAGATTCCCAGACACATATGAATTACCAAAGTTGAACGAAGAAGACCTAAAAATTCTAAACAACCCAATGTCAATCAATGAAATTAAAAACGTAGTTGAAAACTTAACAGCCAAGAAAAGCCCGGGTCCTGATGGCTTCACTTCTGAATTCTACAAGACATTTAGAGAGGAACTGCTGCCACTACTGTTTAAACTCTTCAATGAAATTGAAAGGGAAGCAATACTCCCAAATTCATTCCTGGAAGCAAGCATTACCTTGGTCCCCCAAAGCAGAGAAAGACCCAACTGAAAAAGAGAACTATAGGGCAATCTCACTAATGAACATAGATGCAAAAATCCTTAATAAGATACCAGCAAGTAGAATGCAGAAAATCATCAAGAAGATCATACAACCTGACCAAGTGGGATTCATCCCAGGGATGCAGGGATGGTTCAACATATGCAAATCAACCAATGTAATACACTATATCAATAGAGCCAAGGACAAAAACCATATGATTCTCTCCATAGACGCAGAAAAAGCATTTGACAAAATCCAACATCCATTTATGATTAAAAAAAAAAAACCTACAAAAAATTGGAATAGATGGTCTCTACCTCAATCTGATAAAAGCCATCTATGAAAAACCAACAGCCAATATCATATTAAAAGGTCAAAAACTGAAATCCTTCACACGAAAATCAGGAACAATACAAGGGTGTCCACTATCACCACTCCTGTTCAATATAGTTTTGGAAACATTAGCCACGGCAATTAGACAAGAGAAAGAAATAAAAGGAATAAAGACAGGAAATTAACAAGTCAAATTGTCATTATTTGCAGATGACATGATACTCGATATCAAACACAACTAGAACTCCACCAAAAGTCTTCTAGACTTAATAACCAAATTCAGTCAAGTAGCTGGATACAAGGTCAACACACAAAAATCAATAGCTTTCCTCTACACGAACAACAGACTCACTGAGAGGAATAGAGCAAACAATTCCTTTCACAATAGAATCCAAAAAACTGAAATATCTAGGAATCAACCTAACAACAGAAATCAAAGACCTCTTCTCTGAAAACTATAGCACTTTGAAAAAAGAGATTGAGGGGATATAAGAAAATGGAAAGACATCCCTTCCTCCTGGGTAGAAAGGATCAATATAGTGAAAATGGCCATACTTCCAAAATTGCTATATAGATTCAATGCAATTCCAATTGAAATCCCAGTAGCACACTTCATGGACCTTGAGAAAACAATCCAAAAATTCATTTGGAACAAGAAGAGACCCTGAATAGCAAAAGCAATTCTAGGCAACAGAGACATGGCCAGGGGTATTACAACCCCCAACTTGAAATTATACTACAAAGCTACAGTGATAAAAACAGCATGGTACTGGCAAAGAAACAGACATAAGAACCAGTGGAACAGATTAGAGATGCAGAAACAAATAGGGAAGGGTGGAGGGGTGAAGGGCACACAGGTAATGGGGCAAAAATAAGAACAAAAATATGTCATGTACAGGTACAAGCACCCAAAGATAAATGTAAATGTATTGTATACCTAAAATGTACCTATAAAAGAATTTAAGCAAAAAAAAAAGAAAAAGAAGATGCAGAAACAACTCCAGACACACTCAGCCACCTCATCTTTGACAAAGGAGCCAAACATCCTCACTGAAGGAAAGATAGCCTCTTTAATAAACTGTCCTGGAGAAATTGGGTTTTAACTTGCCAAAGACTAAAACTAGACCTATGTCTCTCAGCATCCACTAAACTAAAATTGAAATGGATTAAAGATCTAAATATAAAAGCAGAAACACTGAACAGGCTGGAACAGAGCTTAGGTAGAACCCTTGAAGACACTGGGGTAGAAAAAGACTTTATGAACAAAACCTCATTTGTCCATGAACTAGTGCAAACAATCAACAAGTGGGATCTCTTCTTATTGAAAAGCAAGAGAAACCACCAGCAGTGTGAAGAGACAACCCACAATGTGGGAAAAAATTTTCACCAGCAGTCTGTCAGACAGAGGTCTACTATCTCGAATTCATAAAGAACTTTAAAAAATCAGACCTCCCAAATTTAAAGACCCAATTGAAAAATGGGCATCTGAAATGAACAGACATTTCTCACACAAAGAAATAGAAATAGCAAATAAATACATGAAAAAATGCTCAACATCACTGGTCATTTGAGAGATGCAAATGAAAACAAAGCTGAGATTCCACCTCACTCCAGAAAGAATGGCTACTATCATGAAATCTACCAATAACAAATGCTGGCTGGGCTGTGGGGAAAGAAGAACCCTGCTCCACTGCTGGTGGGAGTGTTGACTGGTGCAACCACTATGGAAATCAGTACAGAGATACCTCAAAGAACTAGGACCGGAAGTTCCATTTGACCCAGCTATTCCACTGCTGGGGATCTTCCCCAAAGAATTAAAAGAATCATACCACAGTGATATATGTGCACCCATGTTCATAGCAGCACAGTTTGTGATAGCTAAAACTTGGAAACAGCCCAAATGCCCATCAACTGGAGACTGGATCAAGAAAATGTGGGGTTTTTTATAAAATGGAGTACTACTCAGCCATAAAAAATGAGAAATTAGAGACATTTATAGCTAAATGGATGCACATTGAGGCAATACTCTTAAGTGAAATAAATAGGACACATATGTGTAAATACTGAATAGTTTCTCTAGTGTGAGAAACTGAAAGTGTAAATAAGAATTAAAACAAATAATTGATAATGTGGAATAGGAAGAAAAGGTCCAAAGGGGTAGGGGTGGTGGAAGGGGAAGGAGAAAGGAAAGAAGGGAAAGGTAAAACTATGAGAAAAGAAAAAAAAAGGAAACAAAGTCTTTGTAAATAGGGAAGGGTGAAGGGGGTGAAGGGCACACAGGTAATGGGGAAAAAATGCGAACCAAGATACATCATGTACAGGTACAAGCACCCAATGATAAATGTAAATGTATTGTATACCTAAGATGTACCAATAAAAGAATTTAAGCAAATAAATAATTAATTAATTAAATAAAATTTACTTTTGGAATAAAAAAAAAAAGGTACCACCTCTGCCCAGAAGTTCTAGATTCAACCAGTCTGATTATGTCCACTCCAATGTCTCAATTGCCTTCTTCCTCAGAGCCTTTGGTGATTTAAGGCACAGTTCACTTGGTGGCTGGGTGGTCTCCTTTTTCCTCATATCAGAGCTGAGGCTCTGGTGGGGGAGCAACCATGCTTGCGCCTTAGTGATATGCCCAGCACTTGTGCACACAGCCTGAGCTCGATTCCCTGGCTTCTTCAGGAAGTTTGATGACAGAAGAAAGCCACAGCAAGGCTGATCCTTTAAAGGCCAGCCTGCTCCTCACTTTATAGGTTGAGAAAACAGTCCAGAGGCTGATGCGACTGACAGGGGCTTTCGGGGCTGCACGGGGCACCTTTGTTCCACCCCAGACTCCTGATTCTTCACTGCTCAGCACAGGACTCCTTAATAAGGGTGTTTGCACCGAGTACTTCCTTGTGCCAGCTCTCTGTTGAGCACCGTGCCTTCTCTGGTTTAATTTTCATTCAACTACGTGGAGTCTGCACAATCACCATCCTCGTCCTACAGACAAGGTAACTGAGGCACTGTGGCCACACAACTAATACTATCAGCACCAGATTCTGTCATTCCAGAGCCTGTGCTTCTCACAGACTGTACATGGCTACCTCTGCTCCCTATCTTCTCATAGGCTGACTCTAGTTTTTAAAAAATTATTTGGTTTTCCATCATCTGTTGCATTGTAACCTGTCTAAGAAAGAAACTATGCAAAAAAAAAAAAAATACCTTACTAGTCACAGGATTTAATAAAAAGGGCAGAATGCCTGATCTCATAAATTGGTGATCACTCTCTTCCTCTTTTGCTTCCTTTCCTTCTCTTCTTTTCATCTGCCTGAGTGCTTTGGTCCTAAATGCAGTTGTGGGGCTGAGTAAGATCGGCTTCTACATCCAGCATGGGGAGATGATAGCCCAGAATGGGGCAGCATAGCCCAAGCACAGTAAGGGCATCACGTAGGGGGTCACCTGGCACATGAGTGTTAGAACCCAAGACGGGTTCAGAGAGCATCCTCAGGGGGAGCTCCAGATGAGATATCAGACCCCAAGCTGAGCAAGGAGAACACCCACAAAAGAGCAGGCCCGCACAGGACACTGGAGCCCACAGAGAGAGGAGGGATTTGACACAAAGAGACAAACCAGTACATTGTATCAGAGTCTGAGTCAGGTAAGGGCATCTATGGGAATCCGGGCGGCCCTACTGAGAGACTGTCAATACAAAGACTTGACCAAATAAGTGAGTATGTTAAAGAAAATGGGAGCCAAGTCTTTCTCTTACAGCAAAGAAAGTTAAAAATTTGAAAAGATAACTACAGTTTTAGTCTCAGCTTCTATGAGTTCAACTTCTTTAGATTCCACATATTAGTGACATCATGAAGTACTTGTCTCTCTGTGCCTGGCTTATTTCACTTAACATAATGATCTCCATGTCCATCCATTTTGCTGCAAATGACAAGATTTCATTATTTTTATGACTGAATAGTATTCCACTGTGTATGTGTATTATTGTCTTTATCCATTCATCAGCTGATGGACACCTTGGCTGTTGTGAATGGTACTACAATAATTGTGGGTGTGCAGATGTCTCTTCCACACATTGATTTCATTTCCTTTGTATTTATACTTAAAGTGAGATTACTGGGTCATCTGCTTTTAATTTTTTGAGGAACTTTCCTACTATTTTCCGTAGTAGTTGTATTAATTTATATTTCCACTAGGAGTATGCAAGATTCTGTTTCTCCACATCTTTATCAGTACTTAGTACCTTTTGTCTTTTTGATAATAGGCATTGTCCCTGGCATGAGTTTGGTAGAATGGTGGTCAGGAGAGGGTGGTGAGAAGAGAGGAAAAAAAGAGACAGGGAAGTTTGATCACTAGGTTCTAAGTTACAATTGAATAGCAGTGAGAAGCAGCACAGTGATCATGGGTAACAATTACATCCAGAATCTCAAAAAGCCTACAAAAAAGGATTTTGAATGTTTTCACCAAAAATAAATGATAGATGCTTGAGAAGATAGATATGTTTATGTTTTCATGTACTGATTCAAAAGTTAAAAAAATAGTTTATATTGACATTGTAAGTTAAAATAAGACCTTCAAGGATTGAAACTTTCTATAAAAGACCTAATTAACAAATGGGTGATTATTGTCCCTGCTTCTCCTTTGGCAGCCCAATTAGCCTAGTGGTAGATTAGTACAATCGCAATGCTATAGCCAATCCTCAAATTTCCACAGACTCCATACCCAATACTGTTAGCATCACTGACTCGGTTTAATAAATAAGTGGCCAAATAAATAAATAAATAAATAAGTGGCTATTTATGAACAAAACCTCAGTAGCATGGGAACTAGCACAAAGAGTCAACAACTGGGATCTCGTCTTAATAAAAAGCTTCTGCACTGCAAGAGAAACCGCCAACAGAGCTAACAGACAACCTACAATGTGGGAAAAAAAATTTAGCAGCTGTAACTCAGACAAAGGGCTACTATCTAGAATATATAAAGAACTGAAAAAAGTCAGACCCCCCCAAATTCAAAGACCCAATTCAAAAATGGGCATCTGAAATGAACAGACATTTCTCAGACAAAGAAGTAGAAATAGCAAATAAACATAGGAAAACATGTTCAACATCACTGGTCATTCGAGAGATGCAGATGAAAACAACACTGAGATTCCACTTCACCCCACAAAGAATGGCTGCTATCAAGAAATCAACCAATAAGCAAATGCTGGCGGGGGTGTGGAGAGAAAGGAACCCTTCTCCATTGTTGGTGGGAGTGCAGACTGGTGCAACCACTGTGGAAATCAGTATGGAGATACCTCAAAGAACTAGGGCTGGAGGTCCCATTTGACCCAGTTATTCCCCTGCTGGGTATTTTCCCAAAAGAATTAAAAGAATCATACCACAGAGATATATGTGTACCCATGTTCATAGTGGCACAGTTTGTAATAGCTAAAGCTTGGAAACATCCCAAGTGCCCATCAACTGGAAACTGGATAAAGAAGATGTGGGGTTTTTTATAAAATGGAGTACTACTCAGCCATAAAGAACGAGAAACTAGAGTCATTTATAGCTAAATAGATGCATATTAAGGCCATACTCTTAAGTGAAATAAATAGGACACTCTTGTGTAAATACCAAGTAGTTTCTCTAGTGTGAGAAACTGAGAGTGTAAATAAGGATTAAAAGGATTATTAACTAATAATTGACACTTTGAAATAGGAAAAGGTCCAAAGGTGTAGGTGTGGTGGGAGGGGAAGGGGAAAGGAAAGAAGGGAAAGGAATAATTATGAGAAAGGAAAAATGGAAACAAAGTTTGTGTAAATAGGGAAGGGTGCACAGGTAATGGGGAAAAATTGAGAACCAAGATACATCATGTACAGGTACAAGCACCCAATGATAAGTGTAAATGTATTGTATACCTAAAATGTACCAATAAAAGAATTTAAGCAATAAATAAATAAATAAGTGGCTAGATGTTTTGCTATTATATTTTTATATAAAAACGTGAAAAGGGAAAAGATGAGAATGAGTCTTGCGGTGTTGCATGGAGTCCGGAACACCAGTGCACGTTCATGAATTTCAGTGCATGGTAGTCTTGTTGATGGGACCTGTGGCTATCTGAGAGAATTCTGCTTCTCTATGGGAGTCTTGTTTGTTCCAGAGATATCAGAAATCTAGGTACAGGGCAGACTTGACCTATGTATCCTAAAGATACTGGGCAAATGGGCCCAGCAATTCTTTCCTGCTCATCAGAAAAGGTGCCTGCAAATGGAGGAAGAAACACTAAACATTTCTTCTCAGCTTCAGCAGCATCCTCCAAATTTCCTCACCCTCCTCATAGGTACAGCTGTGTGCTGGTTCCTGAGAGTCCCTTGTAATTGAAATTTATTGTTCCCCATTCTGGGTGACCATTAGAATCACCAGTGCCCTCGCTGCCACCCCAGAATCATGGGGATCTTCAGGGTGGGATTTGGGAAGTTATATTTACTATGATCTCCCGGTTAATTCTTACCCAGTCTGCCTATGCAGGGAGGATGACACTGGGAGTTACTAGCTTAGAAAATGGTGTAGGTAGTAAGTAACATTCATAATGCTGAAGAAAAAGTCAAAGGGAAAAGAGGGGAGGAGAAAACTGAAACTTGATGTAATCATGGCACTCCTCTTTTAAGCATCACTGACAATATCCTTTCAAAATTCCTTTTCCATCAACACCGGGATCTTGCTTTGAGTTGGGCATCCCCACCGCCCCATGGCAAGTTGGCTCCAGGCTGCAGAATTACATGTTTCAGATACACAGAAAGTGGAATGAACAATTTTAAAGATCTGCAAGACCTTATTGGTGTCATATAATCATTCCACACCACTAGCAGAATGCAACTGTGTCCATCACCTAAAACATTTACCTACCCCTAAGAAAGTCGCCAACATCCTAAAGCTACTAAATCTAACTGGCTGCTCCAAAGTGCATGGAAGCTTTCCCAACAAATCCCACCTGAACTTCCATCCACAGTGTCTCTTGACCACCCACTATTTGTCAACAACTGCATTAAGAGCTTCTCAAAATTCACAGACACAATTTCCAGATGGCTTTTTATGTCTTACATAACACTCTCATCACACAGAACAAAGACAGGGAATATGGCCAGGAAGTCAAAGGAAGGACTTCAGCAAAGGCCTGGAGTTGAGAATGAGTGTGACTGTGGGACAGAAATTAGGTCGTTCAAGTTGGCCAAAGAGCAGGATACCACACAGGACTTATCTGCTCATCATAGAAAGAAGAATCAAGAAGCTGAGGGGCAGACACATTTGTGCCTCTGAGATCCTGCCACTGCAGTAAAGTCCAGGCATTACCATGGACCAAGGACTCTTCAGTCTCTTATGCCTCTGTTTCACCTTTTATTGTGACTGTGCTGGAGATGATGCCTCACCTAAGGGCCTAAGGCCATGGCAGGGCAGTGGCTGCACAATGGACCAGATACGCAATTTGGCAGCACTCCCAAGTCCCAGCGTGTTCTCCACACCCTCAACAGCCCTATGAACATGGGATCAAAAGAGCTGAGCTCCACCAGGCTCTGCCCCTTGTTTGTTGTGTGGCTTTGGAAGACCACTTCGTTTCTGTGAACCTTGAATTCCCCTGATGTAAATTGGAAATCATGGCACCCACCCCACTTACCTCACAGGACTTCTGTGGATGAGGCAATGTACAAAGTGCTGTGTCAACTACTAAACCCTGATGAGACACAATGTGCTATTGTTAACATTCTAGGTAGGCAGAGACCTCCTCTGCTTTCTGCCTCTTGCCCTCTGCAAGCTGACTACCTCTCCTTTCCACGGGCAAATGAAGGTCTCTTTCTTGTGGTGTTGGTTCACTGCCGCATCAGTCTGAGTTGACCAAGGGGAGGAAACATCTAAGACTCTCCTCTGGGGCCCCAGACCCAGAACACCTGAGAACCACACCCTTTGGGCCACTGCAGATTATAGGGCCAATACCTTGGCTCTATCTTACATATTTTCCTCCTGCCCCAACCTCAGAGCCAACTCAATTGTAATAGGAATGAAGTCCTGCTTGGCAAGTTTTGTCTTTGCCATCTCTTTGTTCGTGGATGGTGCTGTGGTGACTGCTGAGCTATTGTAACCCATCCTATGAAGGTCCTGTTTTCTGTAATGCACTTTTCTTGTATTCTATCCAGAACTGACTTGCCTAGGACCCAGGACTGCCAAAGACAACAGGGCCAAGCCAAAGACCTCCTAGAGGAAGGGAAAACCAGGACCTAGGTGCTGAAAGAGAGTAGAGTCCACTCTTACCTGTCTCCCTGCACAGGCCCCGTGGCTGAGTTTCTCTCTTTCTCCAAAGAGGAGATCATAGATTGTGAAACACCTTGATGGAAAAACAGCCACAGGGCACCAGCTTAAGCAGGATTGTATCCAAAATCATTATGTCACGAAAATTTTCTTTCCCCAAGTACACACAGGGTGTTTTCCAGCAATTATCCTAAATCACTTTTTATAGGGAGATGGGGCTAAGGAGGGGGGTAGAAAAGGGGTTGATAGCCAAGGAGACGCACAATCCCCCATTCATCTCTCCTGGCTCCAGATCACCTCACATTAATAAAGGGGTTATTCCCCAGCCCCAAGGCCCTGGGCTCTCCTCCTGTTCATCCCCCTCATCACCTTCTTATATTCGTTAAGAGAGATTTTTGACAGATTTGCTACGTTGGCATTTATCATTGGCATGTATAGAGCCTTGAATACAGCAAGCTCTCTAAAGGTGAGAATGAAAATACCTTACTTCCCTATAAAATAAGCAATAGTCCAGGACACCCTGGGATGGAATACTTAGACTGGGAGAGGATGGCAAGCTGGGGTGAGATGAAGATTCATGAGGGAATTCTAGTCCCAGCTGCATCATGAAATAACAGATCACTTATAGTATCTGGACACAGGACCAAAATTATCTCCCAAGTCCCATCCATTTAGAAAATCCAACGAGTCTCTGGAAGGTCTAGGCCATGCCACTGTCTGTGCAATTGTGCTGAACAGAGGACCCCTGAGGCATGGTCCAACCTAAAACATGTTTCAGGAGCCAGAATTTCATTACTGTTCCTGGGAGACAGGTAAGAAATGTAACTGCAAGGTAGCGTTAGAGAACCAGTAGGTGTAGGTAAGGGAGGCAGGTGCTGAAGATAGGAGATGGTTGTTTCATGTAGATGATTTGGGAGACAGACCAGGCACTGGCCCTCTGGCCTAGGGGTCTGTTCCAATGGCCTGGAGCTAACCAATCAGAAACTCAAGGAAAGGGGTGCAATCTCAAGAATGGGGTCACCTCTCCCTCCCCTGTAACAGGAAGGCTCTTCAGCAGCAGTGAATTCTGAGAGAGCCACATGGGTCAAGAGTGTCCTGGACACAAGGCAATGTCCAGTAAGTTCCAGCTTACTGTATTTGATACGAGGTTAAATTTTAAGGCATTATCAAGAAATTTGTAAGTACAAAACAAATACAAAATGAGCTTCTACAGCTTTGAAGGGCAAAGACCTGAGCACTGAGTGCTTGCTTACCTGTGCAGAAAGACCAGCTTTAATAACCTTATAAGTCATGGCCACATCCTTCTGGGGATAGCGCCTTTGGCAGTGGGGAATTCCCACAACTACCTCAATCCAGCCTCCACACAACATATTAATATTAATGCCTGTGTTGATATGATAAAGATACCACTAATAAGTTCCTGGTTTCAACACTGGGAGAAGTCCCAGGTACAGAACAAAGTTCAGTTGCTTTACTTCCCTCTCTCATGTTGCTTATCAAATACTCCTAGGCATCCGTACCCAGAGAATTCAGCCCATCCCCAGTGAGCCTCAAAAAACTTCTACACAGAATTTGAGGATCAGGCTCCTCAACAGAGTCAGAATCCTGCAAGAGAGGACCAGGGGGACTGACCCAAACATTTCTTTTGTTCAGTTGCAAAAGTAGCACTAATATGCTAATATGTATTTTCAACAAATAAAGACATGCCCAGACATGATAATGACACAGAATAAAAATCAGGAAACTAACTCACATAATGACTACAAACCTCATAGCCATACAAGCTTTGCTAGTTTTCTCAATAATGCCCAGGACCCCACGCTGCATTCAGTTCTGATGTCTCATTAGTCCTCTTTAATCTGGAACATCTCCTCTGTCTCTCCTTGACTTTCATGCTCATGGCCCCTTTGAAGGTTAGGTCACAGTTGTTTTGTAGAATGTTCCTCCATTTGAGTTTGTTCTTTGTTTTTTGTGAATATATTCAGGAGTGTGTTGGGGGCAGAAATGCCACAGACACGTTCTCTTTGCATTTCTTTGCTGGGACAAGATTACAGGTTGCCTGATGTCAGCTGTGTGAACTTGGATCTCTTTGTTGAGGTGCTGTCTACCAGATCTTTCCATTATAAAATTGCTCTTTTTCCATTTGTAGGTATGACAGTTTGAGACTAAAAATTATGCCAATCCTCATCAAAATGTCACCCACTAACCCTAACATCCTTAATGTTTCTTAGCTGAATGATAACAATGGTGGACAAATGGTGATTTTCTAATTCCATCATTCTTTCTAAGTATATTAATTGATGTTCTACAGAGAGGAAAAGCTTTCCCCTTTCTTCACTTGCATATTTATTTATATTTATATCAGTACAGATTCATGGATCCTATTTGGTTCAGTGGCATGGTCCATTATCTTACTGACTTTGTGGTCAAATTAGAGCAGATTTGAGAACTGAAAGCCCCTTCAAGCTTCCACCTCTGTCTTTTTGACATATTTCCATCATTCTGTGAATACTCCCCAACTTCCCAGTACTACAAAATATTCCAGGCTCTTCCTTTACTTTCCCAGCCACACCCATGGAACCAGCCATTTCTCTAAGGAGTTCTGTGAGAGGGGAATAGAATTTGGAAACTAAGATCTGAATTTTTAGGAAAATAGATGCACTATGAGACCCTAATATTAAGTGAAATAAATCAGACAACTTTAAAAATCACATAGTTTCTCTTATATAAAAAAAACCCAAAGATGAATAAAAGATGGATAATGGGAAACAGGGATACAGTTACTTTGCAAATGAGAAGAGGACCAAGAAAGGAAGGGGAGGGAGGAAAAAGAAAAGGAGGGGAAAAGAAAGTCAAAAGAATTAAGATGTGATATGTGTTACATACATGTGCCAACTCCCCATGATGAATGTAATCATTATGTACTACAAATATATACTAATAAAAGTTAAAATTTTTTAAAAAGAAACTAAGATCTGCGCACTAAGTATGCTTACTGTTGATGGAGCGCTCCTGCTCCAAGTCTCCTCTGTAGAAAGAACACACACTGTATTGGTCAGCATTAGGTTGCTGTGACCAAGTACCCGAGAAAAAGCAACTGAAAGGAAGAAAGGTTTACTTTGGCTTATGGTTTCAGAGGTTTCAGCTCATGGTTACTTGGCTCTGGCATTTCTGAGCTTGAGACAGAACACAATGGCAGAGGGCATGGCAGAGGAATGCTGCTCACCTCGTGGCAGCCAGGAAGTACAGAAATTTTTCCCCAAAAGAAAGGGCCGAAAACAAAATATATCCTTCAAACCCATGCCCCCAGTGATGGGCTTTATCCAATTAGGCCCCACAGCCTAATAAGTCCATCGAGCTATGAACTCAATCCATGGAGCTGTGAACCATTGATGAAGTTAGAAGCCTCATGATCCAAACACTTCCCCAAAGCTCCTCCTCTGATCACTGCTGTAGTAGCAACCAAGCCCCAACACATGAACCTAGGGGAACATAGCTTATCCAAGCTATAACATCCGCACATACACATGTGAACACACAAATACAAACACATATATACACACAATATCAATACACATGTGTTCAGTACACAGAATGTATTGTGATAGGAAGCAAATCAATGATCTCCTGGGAAATGGAATGATAGAAAGGGGTGTGAGAAAGCTATTACAGGGGCAAGAGTTGAAAGGAAACTTCTAGGCCAATGAAGATATTCATATATCAAAACCTAACACAGTGTCTATTTTAAATATGTACAGCTCATCATATGTGAATTATTCTTTAATAAAGCTAGAAAGAAAAAAGGAAACATTTGTTATCTGAAAATAAAAGATCCTGAAAGGGTGCAGAGAGAACAAAACTATTCGTAATAAGAGGTTGACATGTAAATTTGATATGGTTTTTGTCAATGTTCTCCAACCAAAGGCCACTTGGAAGAAACAAGTTGTTTTTATCACTTACTAAGAAAGAACATCCCATATGAAAGAACCATGGGGGCTGCCAGCAAGGGGTGTTAAGAAAAACTGGCTGTAGGTTTTAAGATTTTTATGTGTGATTTGGGAGAGGGTTTACAGAAGTAAGGGCCTCACCCTAGATTGGGTGCTATCAGAAAATGGGGGCAATTCTATGATAAGACATCTCAATAAATCTAATCCTTACAGAAGGGACAACACTATAATTAATTGGTAAGCAAGTGGCCATCATTCCTTCCAGATAAGAGGGGCAGGTGTTGAGCATTTTATGTGAAGGGCAAAATGTCTGTGCTTAGATACAAGAAGGGGCTTTGTTTTGTCTCTGTGTAGTTGTGTCTGTCCCGAGAAGAATACCAGCACAGCTGTGAGTGCCAGGCCAACTTCTGAATGTTGGGACTTTCTTTTTCTTCTCTGAGCCCCCTAGACCCAAAGCTGGGGGTTGAGGGGTCAGAAGCTCCCCATTCTAAAGAGATACTAATGCAGAATTTGCTAAGCACAACCCAAATATCAATCAAATGGCCTTTAGCCCATTACCCACTGGAAGATATAAAAAGAGTGCCTTGAAGAGTGACGGGCAGAGACCAGAAGAAGGATTCAGCAGAACAAAACATCTCAGCATTGTGGAGGACTGCTCATGGGTGCAGGAGGTGCCTTCCCCTGCCTCTAAGCCATAAACCACAAAATCATTCAGAGGAAACTCTGAAGACAGGAAAGAATCTGACCAGTTCCCTGGCTGCTGAGAGGGAGGGAAGGCCAGGCCTGGAGCACTCTGTGTTCACACAAGTCTGGAGAAGTGACCTCGGGCCTGAGGACTGAGGAACACAACAGGTGTTCTGAGCAAGACTGCTGGGAGCCAGGGGAGGGATAGTGAAAGTGGCTAGGCTAGGCATTTGCATTGATCATTGATACAATTCTTTTCTTTATATCCATCTACACCAATAAATAGTAAATACTGTCAAAGCAAAATGGCATCTTTTTTTTACTGTAAATCCCAAGTTCCTGGAAGGGTGATTTCAATAAATAAACATGGAATGAATAAGAACTTAGTATGTTATAACAAGATTGTAGGCTTCCTCCTGAGTAGTAGGATGCATAAATCACTCAGGTTGGTAAGCTCAGAATCCATCACAATGCCCAAGTCACAGTAAAATATTTAATTTGGGCATATTGTCCTGAGTTAGGTGCCAGTAGTCTTCCATAGCCATAAACATGTGTGGTCAGTGACAGATAAATGGTGTATAAGAATCTGTCAATATGATCAAATTAACTATATTGAAGTGCAAATAATGATGATTTTAATTTGTGTTTTAAAAATTGGTCAGACATAGGGGAAGCTCTGGACCCAGGAATCCAGCACAGAGACCTAAATGGGACAGCTGCCCTCCAGAGACCACAAAGCCAGATTGCAATTAATCCTTCCCTCTCCCATTCCCCTTCTCAAACTCCAGAGAAGTCAAAGTGGAATTCTGGATAGAGATAAAAGATGGGGAAGGGAAAGGGAGTGAAATGGTGAGGAATCCAGATGCTTCCCTCTTTCCTCACTGTGAGTCTTCCACCTGAAGAAGACAAGTCTTGAATCAGGTCAGAGACTGACAAATAACTAAAATCACTTGACAGTCTATGTGTTTCTACAAATACATAATGCCCTTTACCCACCATTACAGTATAATACACAATAGTCTCACTGCCCTAAAAGTCTCATATGTTCTACCTACTCACTCCTCCCTACCTCCTCTAGCCCCTGGAAATCACTGATTTATTTTATTGGTGTATGTTTTCAGTACATAATAATTATATTCCTATTCTGGAAATGGTACATGCGTATAACATATCTTGATCATTTTCTATCCCTTTACCCACCCCCCATCCAAATCCCCTTCCCCCTCTCCAAAAAGTCTGCCTTCATGTTTCTACCATCTCTCCTTTATTTCACTCATTTATTTATTTGTGTTTTAGGTTTCTCACACAAGAGAAACCATGCAATATTTAACTTTCTGTGTCTGAATTATTTCGCTTAGCATTATAGTCTCAAGTTCCATTCATTTTCTAGCAAATGATATGGTTTCATATATATATATATATCAGCCACAGAGAAAAAATATCCATTTGTCTCTTGATAGGCACCTAGGCTGTTTCCAGAGCTTAGCTATTGTGAATAGTGCTAATATAAACATGACTATGCATGTATCACTGTAGTACGATATCTTGATTCCTTCAACAATATATCCAGAAGAGGTATAGGTGGGAGGGATATCTATTTTTAGCTTTTGGAGGAATCCTTATACTGATCTCCATAGTGGTTGTATATGTTGCCCAGTGGAATAGAACAGAAGACACAGAAACAAACCTATGAAACTTCAACCTAAGAAAGAGGCCAAAAATATATTTTGGAGAAAAGATAACCTCTTTAACACATGATCTGTGGAAAACCCTTTATCCATATGCAGAAGATTGAAAGTAGATCCCTATCTCTCACCCTGTACTAAAATTACAATGAGTCAAAGACCTAAGTATAAAAACAGAAACTTTGAAACTGCTGGAAGTTTCCCCATTAAGAAATCCTTAAAGCCATAGGCACAGAAAAGGACTTCTTAAACAGAATTCCAAAGCACAAGAAGTAATATCAAGAGTCAATAAATGGGATTACATCAAATTTAAAACCTTTTGGACAGAAAAGAAAACAATTAACAGAGTGAAAAGACAATCTACAGAACTGTAAAACATTTTCCCAGCTACTCTTCTGATGGAGGACTAAAATGTAGAATATATGAAGAACTCAAAAAATTAACCTCAAAAACAATTGACCCAATTAAAAAATGAACAAATGAATCACATAGACACTTCACAAAAGAAGTACAAGTGGCCAAGAAGCACATGAAAAAGTGTCTATCATCATTAGTCATTAAGGAAATGCAAATCAAAACTACCCATCAGAATAGCTATCATCAAGAACACAGAAAGTAGCAAGTACAAGTGAAGACACTGGGGGGAAAGAACTGTTCTATGTTGTTGATGGGAACATAAACTAGTACAACTGTTCATGTTTATACTTTCAAAAATTTTCCTTTTGAAGAATCCTATATATTTGGAGTCACACAGTATGTAGCTGTTTCAGACTGGCTTCTTTCACTTGCAATATGCACTTAAACTTCATATATTTTCTCAGCATGATAGCTCATTTCTTTTACCACTAAATAATATTCTGTGTAATGGATTAACCACAATTGTTTACTTATTCATCTATTGAAGAACATTTTTAATTGCTTCCAACCTTTGGCAACTATGAATAAAGCTGCCGTAAACATTCACTTGCAGGTAATGTGTAGACATAAATTTTCAAAATTTTTGGGCAAATACCAGGGAGTACAACTATTGGAACATAAAGTAAGAGAATGTTTTTGTGAGAAACTGCCCAACTGCCTTCCAATGTGGCCATACCATTTGCATCCTCAGCATCAATAAATGCAGTTTCTGTTGTTCCATCTCATCACCAGCGTTTGATGTTGCCAGTGTTTGGATTTTAGCCATTCTCGTAGATATGCAGTGGTATCTCATTGTTTTATTGATAAAGAGTTTAAACTGGCTCTCCAGCAAAAAGAAAGACCTGATTTTTTTGAGCTGAGTATAAATGCTCCCTCCAAAAAGAGGTAAATAGGTACAGCCATTATAGAGCTTTCTCAAAAACTTAATAATAAAGCTACTAAAAGATCCAGCAATCATATATAAATATGATTATATTTAAATATAAGTAAATAAATCACTATTTCAAAGAAATATCTGCACCCCCATGTTTCACTGCAGCATTATTCACAATAGCCACAACATGGAAACAATCTAAGTGTCCAACAAAGGAGGGATGGATAAAAAATGAAGGAAATTATGCCATTGGAGACACCCTAAATGAATCTAGAGAACATTATTCTAAGAAAATTAGCTTAATTTAAATTAAATTTAAAACCTACAAATAAATTGAAAAGACACATCACAACATGGAAAAGGGAAAAGACAATCTGCACTTTTACCCTGGCTCCTAGCTTGTGGCTTATGGAAAAAGAAGACCAAATCTACAGAGACAAAGTGAAAGTGGGGTATTCCAGAAGGCTTCAGGGAGAAATGCAGCAGGAGAACAGATCAGTGGATGCTGTGAGCTGCAATAGCTGATGAGTGACTCAAGTCCAAGTGCCTGCCATACCCCCAGAGAGAGTGCTTGGTCAGGCCCTATCTCGGGGAGGGGTTGATTATTTGAACCTGGGACTCAGAGCAGCCATGGGATGGCTTCACTTCAAGGCTCCTAATGTTACATTTCCACAGTGACTGGGTGAGGGACAGCCATGGGAGACAGCCATGGTTAGGGAGCCACAGTCAGGCTGGCAAGAGACCCTTCAAGGGCTGTCAGGTAAAGACACAGGCCCCACCCCAATGTCAGAGGCCTGGCTGGCCAGAATTGCTCTGGATTTCAAAGTTGTAGAATTTGTGTCTTTGCCCTAATCCCACTGCCAGCTGGAGCCTTCATCCAACATGGATCTGGATCTAACTGCCTTCTTTACCAGTGTAAGCAGGAACACATCTTGACTTAGACACTGCCCCCAAATTGTATATGCTAGAAGATCACCAAGAGATTTTGTTGTTGTTGTTGTTTTTGTTTGGTTTGGTTTTGGTTTTGGCTTTTGTTTTGGGGTTTTTTTTGTTTGTTTGTATGTGTGTGTGCATGTGTGTGCTGTTTTTAGTGTTTTGTTTTTGTTTTATTCTTTTTCTCTTCTCTCCTTTCCTCCTTTCTTCTTCACCAGTTTATCAGGATTTGGGGCATTATTCTTTGTCTTTCTTCCTTGCTTCTTATCCCTTTTTCTTACTTTTTTTTCTTTATTTTTCCTCTTCTTTTTAATTTTTTTAGCAAAACATTTATTGGTATAATTTAGATATACATAATGATAATAGTCATCATAGGGAATTTGTACCTGTACACTATATATCTTGCTTCTTCTTTTTCTCCTATTCCCCACTTCCCTTTGACCCCTCTTCCCTGACTTATATACAAAAGCTTTGTTTCCATTTTTTCCTTCTATTTTCTCTTTTTTTCTTGTCCCTTCTTCCCTTTCCCCCTTCCCCTTCCCTTTTTACCTTTTCATTTGAAGATTTTCTTCCAATTCCCCAATATCTGTTAATATTTTAGTCTTTATTTCCACTTTTGGTTTCTCACACCAGAGAAACAATGTGGTATTTAAACATGTGTGCTTGATTTATTTCACTTAAGAGTATGGACTCAAGGTGCATCCCTTTAACTATAAATGTCTCAAACTCATCCTTCTTTATGGCATAGTAGTACTCCATTGAATTTAAAAAAAATCTATATCTTCCTTCCCAAGTACAAGGTCCTGAGTTCGATCCCTGGTACAAAAAAAACCTATATATTCTTTTTTTTTTTTTTTTTGTACTGGAGATCGAACTCAGGTCCTTGCACTTGCGAGGCAGGCAGCAGAACCAAAAACTATATATTCTTTATCCATTCATTGGTTGATGGGCATTTCAGCTATTTCCAAGATTTAGCTGTTATAAATTGTGCCACTAGAAATATGGGTGTGCATATATCACTGTGGTATGATGCTTTTAATTCTTTCAGGAAGATAACAAGAAAGGGAATAGCTGGGTCCAATGGAACTTCTAGTTTTGTGAGGAATCTCTACACTGATTTCCACAGTGGTCACACCAGTCTACACTCCCACCAACAGTGGAGAAGGGTTCCTTTTCCCCAAGAGCCCTGCCAGTGGTTGTTATTGGTTGATTTCTTGATAGCTGCCATTCTTTCAGAAGTGAGATAGAATCTCAGCATTGTTTTAATTTGCATCTCTCAAATGACCAGTGATATTGAACATTTTTTCATATATTTATTTGCTGTTTCTATTTCTTCATCTGAGAAGGTCTGTTCATTTCAGATGCCCATTTTTGGATGGGGTCTTTAAGTTTGGGGGGGGGGGACTTTTTTTTTAGTTCTTTATATATTCTAGATACTAGTCCTTTGTCCGAGGGCAGCTGGCAAATTTTTTTTCCCAGTGGGTTGTCTCTTCACTCTGTTGGTGGCTTCTCTTGCTATGCAAAATCTTTTTAATAAAATGAGATCCCAGTTATTGACTTTTTGTGATAGTTCCTGTGTGATCAGGGTTTTGTTCATAAAGTCTTTGCCTGCACCAATGTCTTGAAGAGTTCTATGTACTCTATATTCCAGCAGATTTAGTGTTTCTATTTTAATATTTAGATCCTTGACCCACTTCAATTTTAGTTTATTGCATGGTGAAAGATATGGGTCTAGTTTTAATCTTTGGCAAGTGGAAAGCCAGTTTTTCCAGCACTATTTATTAAAGAGGCTATCTTTCTTCCAGTGAAGGTGTTTGGCCCCTTTGTCAAAGATAAGGTGGCTGAATATGTCTGGAGTTGTTTCTGCTTCTTCTAATCTGTTCCACTTATCCTCAGGTCTTTTTTTTTTCAGTACCATGCCGTTTTTATCACAGTAGCTTTGTAGTATAATTTCAATTCAGGGATTCTGATGCCCTCTGCCTTCCTTTGTTGTCAAGAATTGCCTTTGCTATTCGAGGTCTCTTCTGGTTTCAAATGAATTTTAGGATTGATTTCTCTAATTCTGTGAGATATGTTGGAATTTTGATTGGGACTGCATTAAATCAGTCTAACAATTTTGGAAGTAACCATTTTCACTATATTAGTTATTCCTACCCAAGAACAAGGGATATTTTTCCATTTTCTGATATTCTCTTTGATCTCCTTTTTCAGAGTATTGTAGTTTTCAATGTAGAGGTCTTTTACTTCCTTTGTTAGATTGATTCCTCTGTTTGTTTGTTTTTTTATGTTATTGTGAAAGGTGTTGTTTCCCTAATTTCTCTCTTGGTGAGTTTTTTATTCACCTACAGGAAGTCTATTGATTTTTTAGTGTTGACTTTGTATCCAGCTACACTACTAAATCTGGTTATTAAATCTAGAAGTCTTTTGGTGGAGGTTTTGGGGTCTTCTATATAGAGTATCATGTCATCTGAAAATAATGATAATTTAAATTCTTCCTTTCTTATCATTATTCCTTTCATTTCTTTCACTTGTCTAATTCCTCATCCTTGTCTTGTTCCTGTTTTTAGAGTATTTTTGTCCATTTAGTATAATGTTGGCTGTTGGTTTGTCATGGATAGCATTTATCAGATTGAGATGAAAACCAACTATTCCAATTTTCTGTAAGGTTTTTATCATGAATGGTTGTTGGACCTTGTCAAATGCTTTTTCTGCATCTATTGAGATGATCATATGGTTTTTGTCCTTGCCTCTGTTAATATAGTGTATTACATTTATTGATTTGTGTATGTCAAACCATCCCTACATCCCTGGAATGAATCTACTTGGTCATGGTGTATGACATTCTTAATGATTCACCGTATTCTGTTTGCCAGTGTCTTATTGGGAATTTTTGCATCTATGTTCATTAGGGAGCTCGGCCTGTAGTTCTCTCTTTTTTGGTTGGATCCTTTTCTGCTTTTGTTATCAGGGTAATTCTTGCTTTCAGGAATGAATTTGGGAGTATTACTTCTCTTTCAATTTCATTAAAGAGTTTGAGAAGTAGCAGTATTAGGTCTTCTCTAAATTTCTTATAGCATTTGGCAGTGAATCCATCAAGGCCTGGGCTTTTATTTGTGGGTAGGATTTTAATTACATCTTCAATTTCATTGACTGATATTGGTTTATTTTTAATTTTTATATCTTCTTGATTCAGTTTTGGTAATTCATATATATCTAGGAATCTGTCCAATTCTTCTGTGTTTTCCATCTTATTAATACACAGGGTCTTAAAGCAGGTATTGAAGATCTTCTGGGATTCTCCAAGGTCTGTGATTTCATCCTTTTCATGCCTAATTGCATGGATTTGAGTCTTTTCTTTCCTTTTTTTGATAAGGTTGGCTAAGTGTTTGTCAATTTTATTTAATCTTTCAAAGAGCCAACTCTTTGATTCATTGATTCTTTGTATTATTTTCTTAGTCTCCATTGCATTAATTTCTGCTCTGATCTTCATAATTTCCTTCCTCATATGAACTTTGGGCTTGACTTGCTCTTCTTTTTCCGGAAGCTTAAGGTTCAATATTAGGTTGTTTACTTGAGCCTGCTCTGTTTCACTGATATGGATATTCACCGCTATAAATTTCCTTCGTAGGACTGCCTTCATTGTGTCCCATAAGTTCTGGTATGTTATACTGGCATTATCATTTAATTATAGAAACTGTCTAATTTCTTCTTTAATTTGATCTATGACTTATTAGTTATTCAGGAGGGTGTTATTTAATTTCCATATGTTTATGAACTTCTTGTGGTTTCTTTTGCCATTGACTTCCAATTTCATTGCACTATGGTCTGATAATATGCATGGGATAATTTCAATTCCTTTGCATTTACTTAAGCATGTTCTATGAGCTAGTATGTGGTCTATTTTGGAGAAGGTCCCATGTACAGGTGAGAAAAATGTGTATTCTGATGTTGTGGGGTGGAACACTGTAGACATCTACTAAGTCCATTTGTTCAAAAGTTTTGGTCAGTTCTAATATTTCACTGTTGATTTTTTTGTCTAGTTGATCTGTCTATTTGTGACAGTGGGGTAATGAAGTCCTCCGTTACAACTATGTTTTTTATCCATTAATATTTGTTTTATATAGTAAGGTGCACTGGTATTTGGTGCATATATATTTATGATTGTTATCTTTTCCTATGCATTATTCCTTTGCAAAGATATAGTCTTCTTCTTTTTTAATCAATTTTGGCTTGAAATCCATTTTATCTGCAAATAGACTCACTACCCCTGCTTTTTTCTGGGTTCCTGGCACATGAAGTGTTGTTTTCCATCCTTTGACTTTCAGTCTATGAATTTCTTTTTGAATTAAATGTGTTTCTTGTATGCAGCATATTATTGGATCTTACTTCTTGATCCATTCTGCCAGTCTGTTTCTTTTGATTGGTCAATTGAGACAATTAACATTGATGATTGTAACTGATACGTATTGACTTATCTCTGTCATGTTATTTTCCTGATGTTGGATCCCTTCTTTCCTCCTCTGTTTAATTTCTTGCTGGCCCAGTGCATTCCTTCTGTTGGGGTTCATGAAGTTGTAATCCTTGTTATCTCTTTCTAGAATATTCTTCAGAACACTTTGAGTGCTGGTTTGGTGTTCATTAATTTCCCTCAGGTATTCTTTGTCATGGAAGTATCTTATTTCACCATCAATTTTGAAAGATAGTTTTGCAAGGTACATCAATCTGGGTTGGAGGCTGTTTTCCTTTAGGGCTTGAAATACTTCACTCCAAGGTCTCCTTGACTTGAAGGTCTATGTTGAGAAGTCTGCTGTGATTCTGATGGGCTTTCCTTTATAGCCGATTTGTTTCTTTTCTCTATCAGCTTTTAATATTTTGTTCTTGTGTTGAATTCCTGGAATCTTGACTATTATATGCCTTGGTGTAGTTTATTATAACTAATAGGAGTCCTATATGCCTCATTTATCTGTATGGCAAATTCTTTTTGCCTGTTTGGGAAGCCTTCTGCCATTACTTCTGTGAATATGTTTTTTATTTCATTTGTACAATCTCCTGCTTTTCCATTGACTCCAATCAACTTTATGTTATTATTCTTTGCATCGTCTAGCAGCTGCTGGATTGATTTCTCATAGTACCTTGCTATTTTTAAGAAATCTTTCTTTTCATGATTGGTAACCACAATCCTGTCTTCTATATCTGATATTCTGTCCTCACATTGGCCCATTCTCATGTGTATAATTTCAATGGAGGCTTTTTTTTGTACTAGGTGTCAAACTCAGGACCTTGCTCTTGTGAGGCAGGTGCAGTGCCACTGACCTAAATTCCCGGCCCTTCAATGGACTTTTTAATCTCCTGGATATGTGTTTGCATCTGTTTCATGGATTTTATTTCTTTCCTATGTTGGGCATTCATGGTTTCCATCATTTTCCTGAGCTCCTCTATTTTTTATTTGTATTTGCTCTAGAATCACTAATTATGTCTTTCATTATGATCACAATCTCTATAGTTATCTGATAAATTATTTCTGCCTTGATTTTTTTCTACAGCCTCATTCTTCTGCTTTTTTACTTCTCCTGTTACCATTTCAAAGAGTCCATATGGGTGGCTTTTGGATTGTCCCACCTCATTGCCCCCTGGGTTTGCCTTTGGTGAGCTGAAGTCGGGGGAGGGTGCATCTTGTTTCAGTGTCTTCTCATTTTCTATTTTTCTTAGTTTAATTCCTAGGTTGATGGTTGTAAATTGCTTATGGTGAATGGCTTTCTTGCCAGTATTCAGAACCCTTAGGAAATGACTATTTCTCAGAGGTGTCTTCCAGGTGTAGCTGGATTTTGGGTTTTGAGTCTGTTGCAAGATCCTGCCTCTTCAGAATATTGGGGATGAGAAGTTTCTGCCTACTTGGGCCAGCCCCTGGTTCTTTGGCACTGGGCTATAGTATTTTTTAAGACCCTTAGACAATCTCAGATTTGGTATACCAGGAAGAACAACTGATCCACACAATTATGTCACCTTGGCTAAAGCAGTACAATCAGCAATAACAATAACATCAAACACAGGCTAGAAAATGACAAACTGTGGTTATTACTTTGCCACCTTTAACCATATGCACGAGATTTGTGGTTATATAAGAGAATATAAAATGAACCAGGAAATTGTATGCAATAAAAAGGCCCTCAATATAGCAATTTTACCCTTAGGGGATAAGATTTAAGAGGGGTTGGGGGAAAATAAAGAAATAGAAGAAGAAAAAGAAGCAGAAGCAGAAGAAGCAGAAGCAGAAGAAGAAGAAGAAGAAGAAGAAGAAGAAGAAGAAGAAGAAGAAGAAGAAGAAGAAGAAGAAGAAGAAGAAGAAGAAGAAGAAGCAGCAGCAGCAGCAGAGGAAGAAGAGGAAGAAGAGGAGACTAGAAGCAGGGCTGGAGGAAAAGGGAAGATCATACAAACTTTAGGAAAGTGGTGAAGAAGACAGGAGAGAAAAAGAGAAGGAAGAAATAAAAACAAAAACAGAACAGAACAATAACAATAACAAAACCAGAAACTGTGTTTACACTCATATAAAAACAAGAACAAACAATCAAGAAAGAAGAAAACAAGAAAAAAATCCAGGAAAGGGAGAGAAACCGAAGAAAAAAAGAAAAGAAAGTCCAATTCAAGGAGTGTCTCTACTGTCACATAGACAATGTGGGCAGAGGGCTGGGGATTTAGCTCAGTGGTTTTGCTGCCTGCTGCACAAGCACAAGGACCTGAGTTCAATCCCCGGTACAAAAAAAAAAAAAAGACAAGGTGAGCAGTGTTCAGATCTGAGTTGATTAATCCCAGAAGACCAGCTGTAGCTTTATGGTGGGGTAGTGGATAATCCCACCAAGCCTGCACCTTTAATTCCACTGAAGTTCAGGCTGGTTTCTGTCTATGAGGCTGGAACCAGATTTGTTGAGGCTGCAACAGTCTGAATGCCTCCTGCCAGCTCCTTGCCAGTTTGAACTCTCATCCCCACTGCGACACCAGGAGCCACTAGATGGAGCTGGCCTGTAGCTGTTCTGAGTTTTGAGCTCAGTTGGCAATTCTCCACAATGGCTTCTGGCAGCCTCTGAGGTAGCCAGTAGTCACCATGCATCTGCAGGATTGACCTGCCCTTCCCACACCATGAGTCTGGGCTCTGGGAGAAAGTACGGCCTGCTACCTCCCTCCTTTCTGTTGAAGTCTCTCTCTTCACTCTCCCTGTGGACTTCTATTCTTGCTTTGGAACTTTTTGGGTCCTGGGGACCCACTTCCCTCCTTCTTTTCCTCTTCATGCCACTATATTCCAGTGTCAGGGCACCAAATCTCAGAGAGGTTCTTTCTGTGCTGCTCACCACTCTGCCATCTTCCCAAAAGTCCTCTCCCTGTTAATTTTTCTCCCTTTAATTTTTTCTCTCTTATTTTTATTCTCAATATAATTTCTTTTCTCTCCCTTTCTAATTTCTCTTTGTTTTCAGTTTTTTCTCTTACCTGTACCTAATTCTGTAAATATCCCACTACTTCACAATACGATCCATTTTACCACTTCTCTTTCTTCCTTCTCATATCATAGAGTTTAGGGTTTCAAAATTTTCCTCTTGCATTCCCCCATTCACAAACCTTATATTTTTAAGAGTATAACCATAAGGTTTTGTTAATCTTTTGATAGTTAACTCTGCAAAATTGCTGTTGAATTCTTGTCTGCCACTAGCAGAAATATAGCTGTCATATTTAGTACATATTAGATGTAAGTCAATGCCTGAGTTGTCTTAATGTTTACATCATAATTGGAGATTTCTTCTCTAGAATTAAGGGTGGTACATAAATGTTCTTATGGTATGTTAATATCTAGTTTGTCTTGGATGATAATACTGTAGCTGATTTCCTTGATATTAACAGGGTAGCATAATTGTTGTTATTTCTCTTTATGCCAACAGTTACTTTACTTGTGACAAAATACCAGAATTCCATTTCACAGACAATATCTTAAAAGTCATTAGAGAAAAGCAATGAATCACATATAAAGGTAAACCAATTAGAATTATAGCAGACTTCTCTACATAAACCTAAAGGCCAGGATGGCTTGGAATGAAGTGTTCAAAGCCCTAAAAATAACAACTTCCAAGCCCTAGTTGTGTATCCTGCAAAACTTTCCTTCAAAACTGTCTGGGATATAAAGTATTTCCATGACAATGAACAAACGCCTCAAAAAATTTATGCCCACCAAACCAGTGTTACAAAAAATTCTCAAGAATATGATAGAAAGAGACAATGAAGCCAGCAATGCCAATAAGTCAAAATAAATGAACACAAATGGAGGAATGAGCACCTAAGCAAAAGGAAAAAATAAGGAAATCAGCAACAGGAAAATAATGCAATGACAGGAAAAAGCCAATACCTCTCAGTAAAAATGTCTCATTGTGAATGGTCTCAACTCTCCAATCAAAAGATGAATTGTCAGGATGAATTAATAAACAAAACCCAACAATATGCAATATACAAGAAACACATTAAATTCAAAAAGAAACTCACAGATTAAAAATCTAAGGATAGAAAACAATATTCCATACAACAGGAACCCAGAACCCAGGGAAAAGCAAGAGTACAATTCTAATTTCAGACCAAGTGGATTTCAAGTTACAATTTAATCAGAAGAAACAAAGAAGTCCACCACACATTGGTTATGGGGACAATTAAATGGGAAGAGATAACAACTGTAAGCATATATCCACCAAATACCACTGTACCCAACTTCATGAAATAAACAATGGGTATTAGAAAATGAACATTAAAAATCAGATAAACACCAATACAGTTGCAATGGGGGACCTCAATACCCCACTATCATCAATCAGACAGATTGATTTGACAGATCAACTAGTCAAAGAAATCAGCAAAGAAGTATCAGTTTTGAACCAAACCTTCCAACAAATAAACTTAATAGATATCTACAGAATGCTGTAGATATCTGTTGCATCCAACAACAACAGAATAAACTTTCTTCTCAGCAGCACATGGGATTTTCTCCCAAATAATTGAAATTATCTCATGCATATTATCAGATCATAGAACAATGACACAATGGCAAAAGACACCACAGAAACTATGCAAATACATGGAAATTAAATAATACACTCTTGAATAATCAATGAATCACAGCTGAAATCAAACAGGAAATTAGTTCCTACATTCAAACAATAATGTCAACACAAAATACTGGAACCTATGGGACACAAAGAAAACAGTCCTAAGAGGGAAGTTTATAGCTGTGAGTTCCCACATCAGAAACACAGAGTAAGCTCAAATGAATGCACCACAGGGTCCTAGAAAAATAAGAACAATCTGAACCCAAAGTTAGTATGAGGAAAGAAATTGTAAAGATCAGAATAGAAATTAATGAAACTAAAAATCAGTACACGGTGAGGTCCCAGGCACGGCTTGGAGCCCCCACACACATACACATCCAGTGCTCCACTTAGCCGTGAGGGCTCCTGCAAGGCCCAGTCCCATTCCTCCACCTTCCAGCTCTTCTGCTGCCTGGTCCCACACTACAGAGGCACAGGGGATTATAAAGGCCCTTGTCCTGAGCGCCACTAGATAGAACACAAGTTAGTAACAGAAAGAGGGCTTCACAGGCCCCTCGATGAAAACTGAAGCCCAGCGGAAAAGTAAAGAGAATCTCTACAATAAAGGCACACCAGACCACTGTACTTGGTAAGTTGGAGGGATCATCACCTGGGGCCATTACCTCCCATCAAATCCTGCACTATCTTCAGGGGAAGGGCAACTGGAACCTGCAGTAGAATTTAGCAGAGTTCAACTCTGCAGGAGGACAGGGAGCTCAACTTGGGACTAGCAGCCAGAAATTTGCCTGAATCTCACAGGTTTGCTGCTGGCTTGCTGAGACTCATTGACTCCTATATGCACATGGGTGCCTACATTGCCTACTGTGACAGCAGAGACATACCCTGAAGGAGACCCATCATTTTTATTTTCTGCTATTTGCAAAAAAGAAAAAAAAATTTTTTTCTCTTATTTTTAATTCTTAATTTTTACTTTTTTCTACTCTTCAAATTTTTACTTTTCTTTCTTTTCTTTCTCTCTCTCTCACTCATTCTCTTGCTGTCCCATATTGCTCTTCATCTCCCCATTTGTTCCTTTCTGCACTGAATTCGGATTTCTTCTGTATTTTCCTTTTCTTCTCTTTTTCCTTCTCCTGATTATCATTAGTTTTGAAGGAAAGTAAATATGGTATCTAGCCTCCCTGTTGCTGTTAGGTGATTATGTTCACATCTTTGTTCTTTCATTCTACCTTTTCCTCTTGCCTTTAACAATTTCTGAGTTTGTGTGATCTTCCTGTGTTTTCTGGCCTCACTGCTAATCTTTCCTGATCTTTCTACCTGTCCCTCCCTCCCTAACTCCTAACTCCCACCCTGAAGGGGAAAGGTGCTATATTGAAGAGTTTATTCACTATAAACATATGTTGGGTTGGTCCTCGGTTTTAATTTACTTCACATAGTGAAATGTGACAGATTAATAACTACCACAAATTGTCATTTTCTGAACTGCGCTTGATGCTTTGGTATTGCTGATTGTATCATTTGGTCTAACATGTTGTGATTGATCTAATAAGTTTTCCTTCCTGGTATAAAGAAAATAAAATAGCCTCAGAGTCATTAGAGTCTCAAAACCTAAACACAAGCTATATCTGGAAGACAAATCTGAAAAACAATCATTTCACAAGGGTTTTAAACACAAGTAACAAAGATACCTACATTAAGCAATTTTGAAATATCAACCCAGGAATTAAACCAAGGACAGTACCAAAAACAAAAATGAGAAGACATTTAAGCAAGGCACAAATGCAGGCTTCCATGCCACAAAAGGGAAATTCTGAGGGAAATGAGGTAGAAAAATCTGATTATCAACCACCTGGACACCCTGAACTGATAGCACAGGAAGTAACAAAGCAGATGCATGAGGCTCTAGAAAAATTCAAAGCAGAAATAATATCCCAGATAAATACAGAGATGGTGAGCAGAGGGAAAGATATGATTAGAGGCTCTAGAGCAGAAACAGATAAGAAAATAGATGAGATCAGAAACATGCTGGAAGCCATGAATGCCCAGCATAAGAAAGAAATGGAAACCATGATCACCCAACATAAGAAAGAAATGAAATCTATGAAACAGATTCAAACAGATATTCAGGAGATTAAAACCTCCATTGAAAGCATGCAAAACAGACTAAGAGAAACTGAAGACAGAATATCAGATATAGAAGACAGGATTGCAGTTAAGGACCATGAAAACAGAGATTTCTTAAAGATAGTAAGGGACCAAGAGAAATCAATCCAACAGCTGCAAGATGATGCAAATAAGAATAACATTAGACTGATAGGAGTCCACAAAAAAAAGGAGAAAGTATAATAGACAAAAAAAAAACTGTTGACAGAAGTAATAATAGAAAACTTCCCAGACAGAGGTAGAGAATTGGACATACAGATAAGTGAGGCATATAGAACTCCAACTAGCCATGACCAAAAAAAATCTACACATAGACATATAATAGTCAAGATCCCAGAAACCCAACAGAAGAACAAAATCCTATAGGCAGTTAGAGAAAAGAAACAAATCACCTTCAAAGGAAAGCCCATCAGAATCATGGCAGATTTCTCAACACAAACCCTCAAATCAAGGAGACCCTGGAGTGAAGTATTTCAAGCCCTAAAAGAAAATAACGTCCAGCCTAGAGTGTTGTGTCCAGCAAAATTATCTTTCAAAATTGATGGGGAAATTAGATACTTCCATGACAAAAAACACCTGAGAAATTTCATGAACACCAAGCCAGGACTACAAGCAATTCTAAGCAATAGCCTAGAAAAAGACAATAAAGGTCACAACTCCATGAGGGCCAACAGAGAGAAGACACCATGCAAGGTAAGACACTAAAGGGAAAGGGGGAAAAATAAGAAATAAAAGAACTGACAACAATAAAACATCATGACAAGGATGAGTGAATATCTCTCAATTATACCTATCAATGTTAATGGCCTCAATTCACCAATCAAAAGAAATAGGCTGACAGAATGGATTAAGAAGCAAAACCCAGCAATATGTTGTACACAAGAAACACACCTAACTCAAAAGGAAATTCATAGACTGAAAGTAAAAGGATGGAAATCAGTTCTCCTTGTGACAGGAACCCAGAAAAAAAGCAGGCATAGCAATCTTATTTGCAGACAAAGTCGATTTCAAACCAAAATTAATTAAGAGAGACAAAGATGGTCACTACATCCTTGTGAAGGGAAAAATCCGAGAGGAAGAGATGACAACCCTAAATATATATGCACCAAATAGGAATGTCCCTAAGTATACAAAACAAATATTAATGGACATGAAAAACCAAATAAACACTAACACAATTGTAGTGGGGGACCTCAACACCCCTCTATCACAAAAAGACAGATCAATTAGAAAAAAAATTAACAATGAAATCCTAGAACTGAAGCAAGCTATTGAACAAATGGACTTAATAGATGTTTACAGAGTGTTCCACCCCACAAAATCAGAATACACATTCTTTTCAGCTCCACATGGGTCATACTTCAAAATAGATCACATGCTAGCTCATAGGACATGTCTAAGTAAATGTAAAAGAATTGAAGTTATCCCCTGTATATTATCAGACCATAGTGCAATAAAATTGGAGATCAGTAACATAAGAAGCCGCAAAACATCCACAAAAACATGGAGATTGAATAACACCCTCCTGAGCAACCAATGGGTCACAAAGGAAATTAAAGAAGAAATTAGTTTCTACAAGTAAATGATAATGCCAGTACAACATACAGGAATCTGTGGGACACAATGAAAGTAGTTTTACATGGGAAATTCACACCAGTGAATGCCCATATTAGGACAACAGAGAGAACTCAAATAACCTAATGCAGAACCTCAAGCTCCTAGAAAAAGAAGAGCATAACAAACCCAAAGCTCGTACAAGAAAGGAAATTATAAAGATCCAAGCAGAAATCAATGCAATGGGAACTAAGAGAATGATACAAAAAAATCAGTGAATCAAAGAATTGGTTTTTTGAAAGAATAAATAAAATCAATAAACCTTTAGCCAACCTTATCAAAAAAAAGGAAAGAAAAGGCTCAAATACATGCAGTTAAGAATGAAAAAGGTGAAGCCACAACAGATCCAGCAGAAATCCAGAGGATCATCAATACCTACTCTGAGAACATATACTCTAATAAAATGGAAAACACAGAAGAAATGGACAGATTCCTAGATACATACGAATTGCCAAAGTTTAATGAAGCGGTATAGAAATTCTAAACACCTCAATAACAATGAGTGAAACTGAAAATGTAATAAAAAATTTACCAACAAAGAAAAGCCCAGGTCGTAATGGCTTCACTGCTGAATTCTACAAGACATTTAAAGAAGAACTATTGGCATTACTTTTTAAAATCATCAAGGAAATTGAAAGGGAAGCAAGGCTTCCAAAGTCATTCCTGGAAGCAAGTGTTACTTTGATTCCAAAACCAGGGAAAGACACAACCCAAAAAGAGAACTACAGACCAATATCCCTAATGAACATAGATGCAAAAATCCTCAACAAGATACTGGCGAACAGAATACAGAGGGTCATCAAGAAGATCATACACCCTGACCAAGTCAGATTTATCCCAGGGATGCAAGGATGGTTCAACATCCAAAAATCAATAAATGTAATACACTATATTAACAGAGTCAAAGACAAAAACCATATGATCATCTCAATAGATGCAGAAAAGGCATTTGACAAAATCCAACACCAATTCATTATAAAAACCCTACAGAAAATTAGAATAGAAGGTCTTTATCTCAACCTGATTAAGTCTATCTATGAAAAACCAACAGCCAACATCATACTAAATGGTCAAAAAATGAAATCTTTCACGCTAAAATCAGGAACAAGACAAGGATGCCCACTATCACCACTCCTGTTCAATATTTTTCTGGAAACATTGGCCATAGCAATTAGAAAAGAGAAAGAAATAAAAGGAATAAAGATAGGAAAGGAAGAAGTGAAACTGTCATTATTTGCTGATGATATGATACTTTACATAGAAGACCCAAAAAACTCAGTCAAAAGTCTTCTAGACCTAACTGACAGATTCAGTAGAGTAGCTGGATACAAGGTCAACACTCAAAAAACAATAACCTTCTTATACGCAAATAGCAGACCCATTGAGAGAGAAATTCGGGAAATAATTTGTTTTACAATAGCATCTTAAAAAATGAAATATCTAGGAATCAACCTAACAAAAGAAGCAAAAGACCTCTACACTGAAAACTTTAGCATTCTGAAGAAGGAGATGGAAGAGGATATAAGAAAATGGAAAGATATCCCTTGTTCCTGGGTAGGAAAAACCAATATAGTGAAAATGGCCACACTTCCAAAACTACTATATAGATTTAATGCAGTGCCGATTGAAATTCCAACAAAATACTACACAGAACTAGAGAAAACAATCCAAAAATTCATTTGGAAGCAGAAGAAACCTACAATAGCAAAAGCAAATCTAGGCAACAGAGACATGGCTGGGGGGTATCACAATCCCCAACTTGAAACTATACTACAAAGCTACTGTGATAACAACAGCATGGTACTGGCAAAGAAACAGACCTGAAGATCAGTAGAATAGATTAGAAGATGCAGAAAGAACTCCAGACATACTCAGCCACCTCATCTTTGACAAAGGAACTAACCACCATCATTGGAGTAAAGATATCCTATTTAATAAATGACACTGGAAAAACTGGATTTCAACCTGCCAAAGATTACAACTGGACCCATACCTATCACCATGCACTAAACTAAGATGGAAGTGTATTAAAGAGCTAAATATTAAGACAGAAACACTAAACTTGCTGGAAGATAAGTTAGGTAGAACTCTTAATGACATTGGCATAGGAAAAGACTTTATGAACAAATCTTCAGTAGCATGGGAGCTAGCACAAAGAATCAATAACTGGGATCTCATCATATTGAAAAGCTTCTGCACTGCAAGAGAAACTACCAACAGAGCTAAGAGACAGCCTACAATGTGGGAAGAAATTTTTAGCAGCTGTACTTCATACAAAGGCCTACTATTGAAAATATATAAAGAATTGAAAAAGGGCCAGGGTTATAGCTCAGGAGTTTCACTGCCTGCTATGCAAGCACAAGGACCTGAGTTTGATCCCTGGTACCAGAAAAAAAAAAAAGAATTGAAAAAAATCAGACCACCCTAATATAAAGACCCAATTCAAAAATGGGCATCCAAAATGAACAGACATTTCTCAGACAAAGAAGTAAAAGCAGCAAATAAATATATGAAAAAATGTTCAATATCACTGGTCATTCAAGAGATGTGGATGAAAACAACACTGAGATGCCACCTCACCTCACAAAGAATGGCTGCTATCAAGAAATCAACCAAAAACAAATGCTGGTGGGGGTGTGGAGAGAAAGGAACCCTTCTCCATTGTTGGTGGGAGTACAGACTGGTGCAACCACTATGGAAATCAGTGTGGAGATACCTCAAAGAACTAGGCCTGGAAGTCACATTTGACCCAGCTATTCCCCTAGTGGGTATCTTCCCCAAAGAATTAAAAGTATCATACCACAGCGATATATGTGCACCAATGTTTATAGTGGCACAGTTTGTAATAGCTAAAGCTTGGAAACAGCCCAAGTGCCCATCAACTGGAAACTGGATAAAGAAGATGTGGGGTTTTTTATAAAATGGAGTACTACTCAGCCATGAAGAATGAGAAACTAGAGACATTTGTAGCTAAATGGATGCATATTAAGGCCGTACTCTTAAGTGAAATAAATAGGACACACTTGTGTAAATACCAAATAGTTTCTCTAGTGTGAGAAACTGAAAGTGTAAATAAGGATGGAAATGATTCAAATAAATAATTGATAATTTGAAATAGGAAAAGGTCCAAAGGTGTAGAGGTGGCAGGAGGGAAAGGGGAAAGAGAAGAAGGGAAATGAAAAATTATGAGAAAGAAAAAAGAATGGAAACAAAGTCTATGTGAATAGGGAAGGGCGCAGGGAGTGAAGGGTGCATAGGTAATGGGGGAAATAATAAGATCTAAGATGCATCATGTTCAGGTACAAGCACCCAATGATAAATGTAAATGTATTGTATACCTAAAATTCACCAATAAATATATAAATTTAAAAAATCAATACAAAGAAATTTTTCCAAAGAGTTGGTATTTTGAGAGTTTAGCCAGAATAGACAAATGCTTAGACATCTTACCAAAATAAGGAAAGAAAAGAACAAAATCCAGAGAGAAGCTGAGCTGGTCCCAGAACCCGGAAGGAAGCTACCCACCGCCATCCCAAGCTCCTAGGACAGAGAAGCTGAGCCGGTCCCAGCACCTGGAAAGAATCTCCCCCGTTGCCATCCCAGCCTCCTAGGGCAGAGAAGGTGAGTCGGTCTCAGAACCCAGAAGGAAGTTCCCTCACTGCCATCCCAAGGTCCTAGGGCAGAGAAGCTGAGCTGGTCCCAGCACCTGGAAGGAAGCTCCCCACTGCCATCCCAGGCTCCTAGGGCAGAGGAGGTGAGCTGCGCGGGAGCCAGAAGCACCCACACACACACACCATGGAAATGAGAAGACACGTAAACTAGTCTCAAAAACAGACTTCTGGATCACCTACAGCAACCCTAAAGGGAAACGAGATGGAACAATCTGATACTCAACCACCTGGACTCTCTGAATTGGCAACAAAAGAGGATCTGGGAAAAATGAAATCAGAAATAATTACTCAGATAACAGCAAAGATTTTGCTCATGATGCAAGACATGATTAATAAATCTAGAGAGGACTCAGATAAAAATATTAGAGGATCTGAGGAACATGATGGAATCTCAACACAGGAAACAAATGGTATCCATAAAACAGATGCAAACAGATTTCCAGGAGATTAAAAACTCCATTGAAATTCTGCACAGCAGAATGAACCAATGCGAGGATAGAATTTCAGATATAGAAGAAAAGATTGCAATTAGTGACCAGGAAAAGAAAAATTGCTTTAAAATTGTAAAGGAACACAAGAAATCAATCCAGCAGCTGCTAGATGATGCAAAGAAGAATAACATAAGACTGATTGGAGTCAATGAAGAAAGAGGAGAGAGTGCAGATGACATAAAAAAAACTGGTCACAGAAGTGATGGCAGAAAACTTCCCAAGCAAGGGAAAAGAACTTGACATACAGGTAAGTGAAGCATATAGGACTCCAGCTAGCCTTGATCAAAAAAAATCTACACATAGGCATATAATAGTTAGGATTCCAGAAATCCAACAGAAGAACAAAATTCTACAAGCAGTGAGAGAAAAGAAACAAACCACATACAAAGGAAAGCCCATCAGAATCACAGCAGACTTCTCAACACAAACCCTCAAGGCAAGAAGAGCTTGGAGTGATGTATTTCAAGCCCTAAAGGAAACAGCCTCCAACCCAGATTGATGTACCCTGCAAAACTATCTTTCAAAACTGATGGAGAAATAAGATACTTTCATGATAAAGAGCACCTCAGGAACTTCATGAATATCAAACCAGCACTTCAAGAAATTTTAGACAATGCCCTAGGAAAAGACAGTGAGGATCACAACCCCAGGAAACCCAGCAGAATAAATCCATTGGGCGTGACAAATTAAACGCAAAGGGGGAGAATCCAACAAAAAGAAAAAGTCATGACAAGGCTTTTCAAACTTTTAACTTCATCTCCCTAATGAGTGTATAAGTCAATCTTGTTATTATACTGATTAGCATTTTTCTGATTCTAGAGTTGCACACCTTTCCTTGTGCTGTACTGGCTATTTATCATCTTCTTATGTCTACTTTTTAATTGGGTTGTCTATTAATGAGTTCTAAGAATTCTTTATATATTCTGGTCATAGGTTATATGCATTGTAAATATGGTCTGTTTAAGGACTACTTTTCATTTTAATGATGTCATTTAAAGTTCTAAATTTTGATGGAATCTCATTTATCAATTTTTTTCTTTTATACATCATGTCTTTTGTATCCTAGGTAGTTCTTGCCTACCCTGAACTCATAAATATTTTCCCTTATAATTTCTTCTTAAAGTTTTATACTTTTAGGCTTTCATATTTAGGTTTGTAGATTCCTTCAAGTTATTTTCATGTATGGAAATAAAGGGTTGAGGTTAATTTTTTATATACGGATACCAGGTGTTCTAGTGCCATTTGCTGAAAACACTATCTCTTCCTCGGCTCTTGAATTGAGTTTATATTCTATAAAATGCTAATGTTAAATAATCTTTCAAAACTCAGTGGACCATATATGTGTGGTTCTATTTCTAGATTCTCTGTTTTATTCCAATGATCTATATGTCTTTCCTTACACCAACACTGCCTTGATTACTGTAGCTTTAGAAGAAGTCTTAAAATTAGGTACTAAACGTCTTCCAACACTGTTTGCTTGTTTTTTTTAACTTTTCTAGGTCCTTTATACTCCTACATAACTTTTAAATTTCAATATCCAATTCTTCATTTATAGCAAGTATACACAGACCTGAATTTTTATATATACCTTGTGTTTTCTAATCCTGCTAAATTCAAATACAAGTTCTAGGGCCTCCTAGAGATTTCTTAGCATTTTCTCTGTAGATGATCATTTCATCTACATATAAAGATTTTCCTCCTACCTTCCAAATCCTATCCTAATTGTGTCATTGTATTGCCAGACTATTTTGGTGGGGACTAGGTTTCAAAGTTTAATGGACAGATGAAGAGTAGGCATATCTGCCCTTGTTCCCCACCTTAAGGAGAAAGCATTGTAGCTTCTCCATTCATATAAGGTGGTTTTGCTGGAAGTATGGAGTACATGTCTTTAATATGTTGAGAAGGTTCTCTTCTAATTCTGGTCTCCTGATAGCTTTTACCACGAACAGCTGTTGAATTTAGTCCAATGCTTTTTCTCCAACTAGTGACAGGATCATATGGCTATTTCCTTTCCTCTGTTAAAATGATGACTTTTGGGGGTGGATCTTCCAATGCTGAACCAACACTGCCCTCCCTATAATAAAATCACTTTCTACATACTACCAGATCTGACTTCTAATAGTTTGTTTTGTTAAACAAATTTCTATCTATGTTCATACTTTTTTCTTCTATTTTCTTTATCCAGTTTTAGGATTAGCACAATGTTGAGTTCCTAAAATGAGGGGAGAAGTGTTCCTTCTTTTTTCTGCTTTAAATGTTTGATATAATTTACCAGTTAAAATATATATGAGCCTGCTGTTGTCATATAGGTAGGTTTTCAAGCTAGGAATATACTTTCTTTAATAGGTGCTATTCAAATTTGATATTTCCTCCAGAGTTAGTTTCATTAATTTGTCTTCCAAGGTACTTCTTAGAAGTTGTCCAATTTATTTCAAAACAGACTTTTGAAATATGCTTTCTATATCCTTTTAAATTCTGTAAAATCTGTGGTAATGTCTCCTAGATCTTGATATTGTAATTTAAAAAATGTATAATTGATATTGTGTAACAGGAAGTAAAGGTCTAAAGGAGCAGGGGAAGTGGGAGGGGTAGGGGAAAGGAAAAAAGAGAAAAGAAAAAATATGAGAAAAGGAACAAAATGGAAACAAAGTCTTTGCAAATAGGGAAGGGTGGAGGGGGTGAAGGGAGGGCAAGGGAAGGGGGGAAAAAAAGAACCAAGATACTCATATAATGGTACAAGATCCCAATGATGAATGTAACTGTATTTCATACCGAAAATGTACCAATAAACTTAATGGGGAAAAAAAAGAACAAAATCCATTCAATTAGAAATTAAAAAGGTGAAATCACAATGGCACCTGCCAAAATCCAAAAAACCATCATTAACTACTTTGAGAAACTGTACTCTAATAAAATGAAAAATTCAGGTGGAATTGGTAAATTTCCAAATACATGTGCATACCAAAGCTGAGACAAGAAGATATAAAAATCCTAAATAATCCAATATCAGTCAATAAAATTTAAAAGTAATGAAAAATGATCAATCCAGGTCCCAGTGGATTCACTGCTGAATTTTACAACTTCAGAGAAGATCTAATGTCAATACTTCTCAAACTCGTTAATGAAATTGAAAGGGAAGAAGTACCCCCAGAATCAATCTTGTAAGCAAGCATTACCCAGATTTCAAAACCAGAAAAGGACCCAACCAAAAAGTAGAACTACACATGAATCTCTTTAATAAACATAGATGCAAAAATCCTCAATAAGATCTGGCAAACAGAATGCAGCAAGTCATTAAAAAAATGAAACACCATGACCATGTAGATTCATTCCAGTGATGCAGGGATGGTTCAATATATGCAAATAAATAAATATACCATATAAACAGAAGCAAGGACAAAAATTACACAATCATATTCAATAGACACAAAAAAACCATTTGACAAAATTCAACATCCATTCATGATAAAAAAAAAACCCTGAAGAAAATAGGAATAGAAGGTTTTTATATCAATACCATAAAAGCCATCTTTGACAAATGAATTGCCAACATTGTACTAAATGAAGAGAAGCTGAAAGCTTTCCCTCTAAAATCATAAAGAAAAAGATACCTACCATCACCACTCCTATTCAATATACTATAGTTCTTGAAACATTAGCCAGAGCAATTAGACAAAAGAAAGAAATAAAAAGGATGTGTATAGAAAGGAAGAAGTTAAATTACCATTATTTGCAGATAATATGATCCTCTTCACAGAAGACCCCAAAAACTTCACCAAGAGATTCCTACAATTAATAACCAAATTCAGTAGTGCATCGATACAAAATTAACACTCAAAAATCTATAGGATTCCTGTACACCAATAACGAACACACTGAGAGAGAAGTTAGGAAAACTACCTTCCACTATAGCATTAAGTGAAATACTTGGGAATTAACCCAAGCAAGGAAGTGAAAGACTTCTACAATGAAAACTATAGTACTGTGAAGAAAGATTAAAGAGGATATCAGAAAATAGAAAGATATCCCCTACTCCTGGATAGGCAGAACTAATATAGTTCAAATGGCCATACTTTCAAAACTGTTAAATAGATTTAACACAGTCCCAATCAAAACACCAATAGCATTCCTCACAACTAGAGAAAGCAATCCTGAAATTCATATGGAACCAGAAGAGACACAGAATAGCAAAAGCAGCTCTAGGCAACAGAGTTGGAGGCAAGGCAGGAGGCATCACAGTCCCAGACTTCAAGTTGCACTGCAAAGCTATAGCGATAAAAACAGCATAGTGTTAGCAAAACAAACAAACAAAAACCAGACTTGTGGATCAATGAAACAGAACACCCACAGAACAGATCACACAGAACTGAGAGGATGCAGAAACGGACTGAGGCACAGTCAACTACCTTATCTTTGATGAGGGGGCCAAATCATTTTGCTGAAGGAAAGACAGCCTCTTTAACAAATGATGCTGGGGAAACTGGCTATCCACATGCTGAAGAGTGAACCTAGACCAATATCTCTCACTCTACACTAAACTAAAATCCAAATGGATCAAAGATCTAAATATTAAAACAGAAACATCTAATATGTTAGAAGATAGACTAGGTGAAACTCTTGAAGACACAGGCTTAGGTAAATACTCTGGTTATACAAGAAATAATAGCAAGAACCAACAAATAGGATCACATCAAACTAAAAAGCTTCTGCACAGCAAAAGAAACCACCAACAGAATAAAGAGTTAACCTAAGAATGGGAAAAAAATTTTGCCAGGTACTTATCAGACAAAAGACTAATATCTACAATATATAATGAACTCAAAAAATTTAGACCCTCAATTTTAAAGACCTACTTCTCAGATGAAATAGGTACTTCTCAGATGAAAAAGTACAAATAGTCAATAAATACATAAAGAGATATTTGACATCCCTGGCCATTCAAGAAATGCAAATCAAAACAACACTGAAAAAACAAACTCAGATTTTGTCTCATTCCAGAAAGAGCGGCTATCATCAAGAAATCAAACAATAATAAATGATGGAGGAGGAGGGAGGAAACCTTCTTCACTGTTGGTGGGAGTGTAAACTGGTACAACCACTATAGAAATCAGCATGGGGGATCCTCAAAAAGCTAAAACTAGAAATTCCATTTGACCCAGCTATTCTCCTTGTAACTATCTTCCTGAAAAAGTTAAAGTTATCATACCACAGTGATGTATGCATACCCATATTTATAGCAGGACAATTCATAATAGCTAAATCTCAGAAGCAGCCTATATATCCATCAACAGATGAATGAATAAAGAAAATGTGGTATTTATACACAATGGAGTACTACTCTGCCATAAATGAGGATAAACTTGAGTCATTTGTAGGAAAGTGGATCCACCTTGAGATCATAATGTTAAGTGAAGTAAATCAGACACACAAGCTTAAATATTATATAGTTTCTTACATATAACAAACTCAATATATAAATAAAGTACAAATTAAAAGACAAGACAATAGGCAAAAAGAGAAAAAAATTATTATAATCTAGTATGGACAACACATCTAAAAGTATACCTTGATTTAGTATAATTGTCTTATGTATTTTATATGTTTTGGTGTGTTAGTCTGCCTATTAATCTGTATGTATGATAATTAACTTTTTATAAGGACTTGTAAGATAAATAAATGAATCTGATGCTGACCAAAAAAGAGCCTGATTTCACTTATACATAGAATCTAAAAGAGCCACAACCATAGATACTGAGAATACAAAGGTGGTTATTCAGGCCCAGAATATGGGGGAAATGCAGAGATTTTGGTCCAAGGGCACAGACTTTCAATTACAAGACAAATAAGTTCTAGAGACCTAGTTAATAATAATACACTGCATACTTGAAATTTACAAAAAAAAGTAGATCTTAAATATTCTCATCACAAAGAAAAAAAAGAAACTGCGCTGATGGGTCTATTAATTAGCTTGATTGTGGTTATCATTTCACAATGTATATGGTATCAAAATATCACATTGTACACCCTGAATATACATGATTTTTATTTGTCAGTTATACTTCAACAAAGATGGAAAAAAATAATTGGTAAAGCTCCCACAGTAGCCAATTTCAAGCTACCAAGGTGATGTCAGAGAACACAGAGTTGGAAAGAGATGCCTGTGCAAGTGGTGTTTCACCTCTCCACTGCCTACCTAGTGCCATACAGAGAATGGACATAGCCACTCTCCGTGCAATTGCTGTCACCATCTTATATAAGAACCTCCATAGGTATGGTCAGACTGGATGAACACTATTAAGGGTGAATGTCCTAGTGCTCAGAGTAGGGAAACCATGTAAGTGAGCAGCTTCCTATAGTGAACCCAGGATTAACTAGGCTAACTTGTTGTCATGACAAAGACGCTCAGGGGGGCAAGGGGGGGTATTTGAAAATCATAAAGCTATTCCCATCAATGCACCGGTGCTGTAAAAGCTCTCCCAAGCTCTGGAAGCTCACCCCCAGTTGTCTAAAATGTGCTAAAGCTGGGCCAATCACAACTTCCCCCTCTGTTCTGTCTGCTCTTAAAGGGAACTGTGAGAGTAACCTCTTCATTCCCTTTTCTCCCTTACCTTTCCTTATGTTTCTCGCTCTGGGTAAAGGATTTAGTTGGTGACTATCTGGCAGTACAATACTGATGGAAGAGGTGTGGGAAGTTCTCTGTCTGTTCCCCCAGCCTCTTCCTCCAGGCTCCACCCTGTGCTGCTCCCCTGTAGCCATTCCGGCTTAGCCTGTATCTCCACAGCCAATGGGATTTCCATAGCATCTAACAGGGCATCTAATACAGGTGTTGAGCTTTCTGAAATAAGAAAGCAATTGGACACACACAGAATCACCTTTGAAAATCTCCATGGCTGCTCAATTATATAACTGCTTACTCTCTTCCTAGAGCCTTCCTTCCTTATTAGTCACCAATAATTGGAGTTGGTAATGATCATCTGGTAATTTAGTGCTCCACAATTATTTGATAAAGCTAAATTTAGCCTTTTTATGTGAGATTATGCTTTGAAGTGCAACCAAATGAAACCAGGCATCACAAGAACAAAACAGGTGCAGCCATGAAGTCAAAGCAGGGATGTGAGAGCAGGACTTGAGTCCTGTGCCCACTTCCATTGCTGTGATCCTTAATCCACTTGCAGAGAGGGACACTTCAGAATAATTAGCAAACAGCATTAGTAGGGGTGATCATCCTAGATAAATGAGGTAATTTGTTTGAAAGAAAAACAGCTCCCCCAGTTCTCGAAGGCTGTACCAGTTGCCGACTCACTGTTGGCATCTTGTGCCAGCTGAGAACCTGCCTGAAGCCTAGGTCTGACCTTGGGCAGATTGTGAAAGCCCTTTGAGATTAATTTCCTTGTCTGTCACCTGAGACCACAAGCCTTCATGATGGACAGGTGGCCTGGCTCAGAGGGGGCAGCCGCAGTCTGGAAGCAGGCAAAGGGAATTTAAAACCAGACCTGTCACCACCACAGCCATGTGACCTTGACTGGGCAAAACACTGCATCAGAACCTGTTTTTCTCTCCCTACTAAACAGTGATGCTGAAGAGGGGAGAAAAAAGATATGGAAAAGGAAAACAAGGAGGGAGTGTCAAGGAGGAGTGAGAGGCTTAGGAAGTTAAAAATGGCCACTATAACTTCTTATACCATAAACACTCTCCTGACGTGATCAGAGCCTCACTTTGTAGGGAACAGGGAATGGGGACATTACTAGAACCTTTGCAGTAAGTCTTAGTCTCCTGCAAGCCACAGCAGCACAAGGTGAATTACAGGAAAGGTAGAAAAATGAGAATTTGAGAAGAAGTTGAGCTTTGGGTCTGTTCAGTGCTGCTCTGGGCAGCAAAGACGAAAGCCCCCAGCTTACCGCACTTTTATTCAGTACCTAGGGAGAAACAAAGTGTAACAAATGACTTGCAGAGAGTTCAGGACATCCTGCATAAACAAGATGTAACAATCCAAGAACAAGGAGGAACTGAGTAGATGTTTGTTCCTCCCAGGATGTTTCTTGTCCTGGAGAATCACAGACAGCATCACCAGATCACTGAGGTCTCAGTTGTGACCCGAGGCCAAAATGCAATTATGTCTCAGAATTCCATAGCTGGGTTGTAGGCAGGAGAACTAGGCTAACCAAATGATTTTTCCCTAAAATTATGTAGCATTGCTCCTGACATCACTTCCTCCCCTGTGAGAGTCCAAAGCCCTTCCCACAATTTTGCTGAATTCCTGTGCTTACCTCTTGGTGATTCCCAGCCTCCAGGCACCTCTCTTTCATCCCACATCAATCCAGATGTCACCCAGCACCTGATGGCCATAAAAAACTCACTTACATGCAGGCTTCTCGTGCATTCAGAGACACTGAAGCCTCCCACCCCTGCTTGTTCCTCTTCCTGCCATCTCCACAATATAATACACAAAGAGTCATCCTCACTCTACCCATGCCCAGGCCATCTTAAATTTCAACTCGTGTTTCAAAGCACGGCTCAAAGTATTTCTTCCGTGAATCATTTCCTGGTATATAAAAGTCACAGAACAACTTCCATGAATGCCCTTTTTTTGTAGGGTACTTTATCAGCCATCTCATTTGATCCTCACAGCAGTTTTGAGAACTGTGATTTTACAGATGGGGAAACTGAGGCTCAGAAATGTTGTGTGACTGTTATGTTCTATATCTAGGTTCTCCCGCTCCGAGCCTCACATGATTATAGGTGGGGTTTTTGAAAGGTGGCTGAATCATGGGGCGCTATGGATGGATGTGATGTTAGGAGGGGGTGCCTGACCAGTGTAGGTGAGTCACCAGAGTCATGAGAAGGAAGGGTACATCTCCCTCCCAGCTCATCCCTTTTCCCTCTGCTTCCTGGCTGCCATAAGGTGAGCAGCTGTCCTCCACAGCAGGCCCTTCCACCATTCCACTTATGCCCTAGAGTCAAGTGACTATGGACTGAAAACTCTAAAAAAAAAAACTGTGCCAAGACAAACCGCTCCTCCTTAAATTTGTTGGTGTGGGGTATTGAGTCCCAGGGACATGGCCAGAAAGTGACTAAGACAGTGACCCACACTGCACACCTAGGAAAGGGAGGCATCTGAATTAAAGCCAGGCTGACTCCAAAGTCCGTGATTTCTCTTCCTCCCTTCCCCTCTGTCTTGGAGGATCCCCTCAGGACTCTTCCTGATGAATTCCTGTTCCTAGGAAGACATTGGCTGCCACCCTTGTCCCCACAACAAGGGCAAAAAAACTCTACTTCGACACCATATCCTCCTTAACCACTTGGATTCTTTGGGAACCCTTATTCTCTGACCACCCTGAAAGCAGCAAATCTTTCAAAGGTCTTTCTCCAGAGCAGCAGGAAAAAGGCTGCTTAACAGACAGAATTCAGGTGGGAGGGAACCCACATGCTCTCTGGTTTTCCTCCCTTCTGTGTTTGTAATTCCATATCCTTAATCAGCCACCCCACTCTTCCTTCCCCAACTCCACTGGTTCTCAATTGGGGATATCTGTGCTCTGGCTGGCGGGCACAAGAGAAAGAAAGCAAAGGACAGAGAAGGGGTAAAACAAAGAGTCAAGCCTGGGGTGGGGTCATGGGAATACAATACAGTACCAGACAAAAGCAGAACCGAATAATCCAATGAAACTGCAGTACCAGAAAGTACACATTCTATGTAAAACCATTTTGAACATTTCCAACTAGTTTTCAAGTAATCATGACAAAAAGGAGCGAAGTAGGAATATATCTTAGCACCTCAAGACTCTGGTTTTGGAATTCAGCGTGTCTCTTACAGCTTCTCACTCTGTAGCAAAATGCAGTGGTAACTTCCCCAGCACACTCCCCACCAGCTGGCAGTGGAGGGAGGTGGCAGAGAATGTGCTGGTGGTCTGGCTAAATCAGCCCTGCATTAAAGATTGGCTATGGGTCATACACAAAGTGAGCACCAGCAAGAAGCTGACAGTTGACCATGCTACCTAAGACAGAGGTAGCACGAGGGCTGAGGGAGGAGACTCAAGACTGCACAAAAGTTAATGTTTGGGTTGTCAAATGCAATTTTTATAACCCCTTGCATTTATACAGCACTATCCTGTACGTATTTTGAGTGCAGAGTGGTGCGCATGGTAGTTAGATGTACATTTGGAAACAGGTGCCACCACCTGCTTTCCTATAATTTTATGAAAATGATGTCTTCTTGTCCACCCCAAGGTTTCCATTACCCATTGGAGATGCGGATGGTTGACTGAGATACTAAAGATACTGGAGATGCTATGAGATACCCATTCATTCATTTGTTCATTCATTCACTCATTCAGTAGTTTGGGGCACCTACCATATCCCAGACACTGTTCTAAACACAGTCCACACATTACAAAGAAAGTTCTTTGTGAAACCCTCCTTCTAGTGTGGGAGACAGATAATCCCCCACTTCAAGTGGGGGAAGTATACTGTGCTGTCTAGTGCAGGGGTCATGGTGCCTAGCACCTTGGAAGCACTCAGTAAACATTAGCCCACTGCTTCTGTGTTACAGCAGCCCTGTGAAGTACAGTAGACAGGCCTACCACCTTCCTTGTACAGGAATGTAGTCAGAGGCTCAGAGAGGCCTGTCTGAGGCCACCCAGGTGGCAGAGGCCAAGCCAGACCTGAATGAGAATCGATTTCCTGTTGCCCTCCCCAGAGCTATATGTGTTGGGGAGAAGACCCCAAGAGTCCCACAGGAAGAAGTGCACAGGGGGCTCAGCCACAGAGAAGCCACTGTCATTTCCCTCTCAAAGCCAGGACCTGTGGTGCAGTTCCCACTGTGCCAGGCTGCCCAAGCACCAGGGGACAAATGCCACCTTGGTTTATTGACATTCCACTCCGTTGACTCCTCCAACCCCATGGCTGGGAGACAATGAACAGAGGGCAGAAAAGAGGGGGCCTTGGAGCCCAGCCTTAGTGGAGGGCACCCTGGTGAGGCACAGGTGTCCACCGTCTGCTGTCTCCAGATGTAGCTGCACTGTCCAGGCCCTGCCCCCCACACAGGGAGGAAGTGCACCTCTGGCACAGGAGACCTTGGGCACAACAGCATTTGGGCATACTCTGCTCAGAAGGGCTTGTCTGCACTGGAGCTCCTACAAGCTTAAGTCTCCTTCCCAGGCCACCACTGCATGGGGCTCTGTGGCCCTGATTCTTCACAGCTGGGGACATCTGCTCCCGGAATAGGTGAGGCCCCACTCCGCCACCTGATTCAATCTGACCACGCTGCCTCCCAGCACGGAAGTACCCTGGATACTGGTTGACTATTGTTGAAATTCACGTGCGGATCCTGCCACCTTGCTCCTGCATGTACTTCTAGCAGCTTTTTCTCCACATCTCCACAACTTGCTGATCCCTTCAGGAAATCCCAATCTCCCAAGAACTGGCATCTAGTGTTAGTCTTGCCAGATTTCTCCCCCATTCCTTTCATGAAAATGTGTACGCAGGTGGGCTGGGGATGTAGCTGAGTGGCAGAGCATGTGCTGTGCTTATCCTGGATCCCATCCCTAGCATAGTAACAACCCTACCACACACACACACACACACACACACACTCAGCACCTGCACAGTGTCATACTTGCACTAGGATCAAAGGCTCTGTAACACCCTGACAAGCTTCCAGATTCTGCCTGCCTGCCTTCCTAGACCTTGGGATGACAGCCTCAGCTGACAACCACTGGCTGGCACGTAGGAGCACTCTAGGTAGCTGCCGCAGAGGTCCCCACACCTGATGTCATGCCCTGCCTCGCCAGGGAGAGCGCCCCTGTCCCACATGCTGTCTTCATGCAGTTTCTGCACCCCAGGGAGCAGAGCTGCTTCCAGGCCCAGGTTGCATCACTCCACGTACCCCTGCAGCCACCTGGCCCTCAGCAGGCTCTTCTGAGATGTGGGAGAATGGGGGTTTTGGAGTTCTTAGAGAAACACATTTCTCTTTTAAGGTTTTATTTTTTTTTAATTCAAATAAGACATGTACAAATAAAGATGTATAGCCCCCCCCCACAGTCCTCCTCCTTAATCTCACTCCCTGTAAGGGTACAGTTTGATATCTTTTCATACTCATACACACACCAATACATATAAACACACTACAATTTTTCTTACACATTGTACAAATTGTTCTCCACATTGCTATTTTAATGTAGCAAGGACATTGCTCCTTTTCAGGAAACTTAAAACTCATTGCTTTAGTAGATCCCATAAGTGCCATATGGTGCCTATATTCATGCCATAGGTGTTCCAAAATGTGTTTAATTATTCCCTTATTGATGTGCATTTGTTTCCAGTTCTTCACTACTGCAAACAAGACTGCAATAAACTTTCTTGTGCATACATGCTTTTGTACTTGAGTCCTTCCCATAGGTTAATTTCCTAGAATTCTTGTGGTCACATTTTAATTAGCATTTTTATTATAAGTGAGGTCAGGTATATTTTCTTCTGTTGGTTGGTTTTTTGTATTTCTTCTGTGAATTTCTACGTACTCTAATGTCTATAATGGGGCTAAATCCTCTGCCTTACACTTTCTACAATGCCTTTGTTCCCACCATCATAATTCTGACCCTCCATAAAAAATAATAATAATAATAATAATTCTGACCCTCCATCAGATGATAGGGTTTCAGTGCAAGCGCACCTCCTCAAAAAAATCCCATCCAAAGCAAGTAGTATCCCCATCCTCCTGTCCATGGTTCCTCTTGTGAGCCTTTCATAGAAGAGTACTGCACTGTCATCCAACTGATGGTGCAGGTGACACTCTAGAAGGTTCATGGGATGAGCCCTTGGTGAAATGTCCCAAATGAAAAAAATGAGGGTTGCTGGAGAAAGGTGTGGAGAACCATAATGAGGAATTAGAAATGTGGGGATGGGAGTAATGAAGGAGCTTTGTCATGGGACATTTTGCAAACCCTGAGTGATAAGCTCTTATCCCATCCCTTTTCCCCCACCCCCACTAGGTAGCAAAATGGTGCTGAGTAAGATGAATAACATCACTTCTCCTAATTCTCTGATGACTTTCTGATTTGTGATGCTTCTAGAGGAAGTGATACACATGGTCTGAGAAAAAACAGATATGGGGCATTTGGGGCAAGGGGGACATACCCCACCTGGGAAAGCATCAGCCCTTCCCCTGAGGCAGAGGTGACTAGGGTTTTAGATACCTCCTTTTGCTTGAGACTGTGAGCCCCTCCCCACTCCCTCCTTCCTGCTGCCTACCAGAAGCCTGTGAAGGACAACCTCCAACAGGACAGAGAGGACACAGGACTCTGCTCAAAAGTTGTATCATTCTTACACGAAGGTTACAAACAGAGCTACAAGACAACGGCCACAGGCCTGCTATGCTAACCTAATCTGGTGGTATTTTGGCAACTCCCATCCTACCCAGTCCCATCCCCTCAGATATCTTCACAGACCATGAGATAGCGCCTAGTATCACATGACCTACTGTTCTTGGTCTGTAGCTGGTGTAGTTGCTTGGACAGTGACCTTGGTCCTGTTTCTGGGTCAGTGTGGGCAAGATTAGGATTGTGTATCTTCACAGGCAACCTGCCATCATCTCTTAGGAGAAAACATGTGAACTTCACACACTAGAAAGTCTCCATAGCTCTAGAATATATCTAAAGAAAGACAGGAGCTAACATATGTTGCTGAGCTTCTGCATTCAATCCTCAGAGTAGCCTTCTGTGTTAGGTTTACCAGCAACTCCGACAAAGAAGGAACATCAAACTTCCAAGGCATCAGGGAACTTACAGAGGGCTCATACTGGGAAAGGGGGAAAGCATGGTGTTAGCGCAGGTCTTCACTGTCCATGTCCAGAAGGTGCCCGTCAGGCCAAGTTCATGATATAATCTACTGACCATCTTACAGAATGTAATTAGTGAGCAGTACTGATTTGCCTTACTGCCCCACCTCTACGTTCCAATAAATATTCCAAGCGGGCAACAGAGAAGGAGCCAGAGGAGAGACTGGAAGTCATCTCACTGGCTGATGAATGGGCTACACCAGAGGGTGCTCACCAGTCAAGTACAAAATGGCAACGTGCAGCTGGGACAGGGGACAAAAGAAAAGCTGTCTCTCCCTCTGCAGAAGGACACTTATCAGCACCCTGGCCTTTGGAATTGGTAATGTCCTACACAACTAAAGTAGATAGGAAAAGAGCAGCCAATTCAAACTCAGAGGCAGGTTCAAAAGCAGTCATACTGCGATGGGGGAGGGGGTGCCATGCCTCCATGAGCACACAATTAACCCCTGGACCACATGGCTAACACAGAAGTCTCTCACTGTCTCTCAGGGCTCTGGGCTGCTGGCCTCTAGCTTCATGATGGGATGGTGGGCTGTGATGTGCTGGTAAATATTTAGCAACCAGCTCTCCAGGAAAAACAAAAGCCCTGGGTTGTAGCAGTATTTCTTTTTTACTAAAGTATAAATACAACCCCCACAGCCAGTATCAAACCCTGGTGTGATGTTACTGGCAAATGTGTGAAGTTAGCTCCAGCTCACCCCTGGCAGCTTTGAAAATCCTACAAAGAGCAGACCTCGGATCAGGGAAGAGGAGGAAACATCCCAGGAAATAGGAACCAACACCTTGAACACTCCTTTGAGGTCAGCGTTCTTCTCGTCTGTCCCTCTTCACTACATGTGAAAGATCAAGTACACCTGCAGATGGCACAGCACTAAGTAACACGGAGAAGAGGGAGCTGCTGAGAATCTTCTCTTGTTTGAAAACCCTTTTTAAAATAGTGACCCTGTTTCTTCTATTGGCCCCCTTATGCCAAATTCTGAGCCAGGATGACCATTAAGAGTTGAATCTTGGGGCCAGGGATTTAGCTCAGTGGTTCTGCTGCCTGCCTTGCAAGCACAAGGTCCTGAGTTCAATCCCCAGTACCAAAAACAAAGAGTTGAACCTCCACTCCATATAGCTGGCCATATCCCCAACCCACTCTTCACATGGGTCATCAGGTTATCTCTGGTCTCAGCCCACCATTCCCTCCAGGAGAAAAATCTAATCAGGTCACCCTCTGTTTAAAACCTCTCCTCCCCCTCCTGCCTCTTTATTCATTTAATGTCTATCTCTCATACCAAATGCTGAACTCCTTGAGGGCATTAGAGTTTCGTTCATTGTGGTATTGTACTACCTAAGACAGTGCTTGGCATACGTGAGTATTCAATAAATATTTGTTAGATGAATCCCTAACTGCTGTTTAAGAATGCATTCATCAAATATTTTTAAGCATCTCAACATGCTAAGAACTGAACAAGGCCCTGGAGATTTGGAAATCAATAGGCATTGTTGATATTCCAGACTGTTCCTCCTTTCTCCCAGTTTGCCCATTAAGAAAAAACATGAACCATGGGCCGAGTGTTTCCAACACGTTTATGAAGGAGAAGCCAAGTGAGAAGTGGGAACCAAGAAGAAAATTGTGGATTCCAGCTATAAATTATACAAATATATGGCATTAAAAAATTATTTTAACATCAAATATTAAGTCATTCAGACACTCTGCAATTACTTTATCTGTCATCAGCACACTCGAGCCATTCGAAGTGGTGATAGATGGGAGAGTCCGTGCCAATTTTTCCTGCGGGTGTGCATCTGGGCTGGAGGGGAGGGTTCTGTACGTGCAACAAGGGAGGGGAAGGGAAGGGTGACTGAGGTTATGAAACTGGAGCTGAATCGAGAGGCTTGGCAAAAAATAAAAAGTACTGATTTGCATCTTGGAGAGCTGCAGGGCACTGTACTCCCTGGGAACTCAGAGTAGGGATTAGTTGGGTAGCTCCAGGGAGGTGAACCAGCATGCTGCCCACATCACAGAAGGAGAAAATCAAGGCCCACCTGGACTGAGGCCATGCTAGTGACCAGGCCCATGGGCTCTGGATCCTCCTATTTTGTTTTAACTCCTAATCCATTCTGAGGGCAGAACCTCAGAAAAAGTCAGGAGAATGGGGAAGGTGGAAAGAAAGGTTGTACTGGCCCATCAAGAGATGAGGGCCCCTCAGAGGCCATCTGGGAGAGATTTGGGAAGTATTTCGGTAGGACCAGGCACAAAATATGTGAGCTGGGCTAAAGGATTTCCTAGAAAAAGAAACTACAAGATATGAGATCCACTCTGGAAGACATCGAATGGTACATGTAAGCCCAGCCTGAAGCAGAACAAGCCATGGTCTAAGGAAGGTCTCCTGCCAGGGGCATGGCACATCTGCCCAAACCCCCTGTCCCCACTTCCTCCCCCAGATGCCCAGAACCTGACAGAACCCTTGGCTGCCTTCTGCCAAGTGGGAGTCTCTACTGCTAACCCTGGAGAACTCAGCCCATCTCTGCTGAGCTCATTGTGAATTCCACCCTCAGCCACTCCACCTGCTTCTGCCCACTTCCTGTCTGCACATTATCCAATCATGTAGATTTCAAATCATACTCTTTATTTTCCTAACTAACTTTTCTATCAGAGCTCACCCCTCCTTCCTTTCACACTTTCCCTCGAAAATCTGGACAGCTTAAATGACTCCACCAGGCAGACTGAGAATCCCCCTGCCCTGCCCAGCCCCACACACATAGTTGCAATGTGGCCAACCATGAAAGCAAATTCACTCTGCAGGTTTCCTTCACTGAAGCAATAATCTATTGGACACAAGATGAAGCTGGTTTTCTTCCATCTTCGCAGCAGAGGAGAGGGGTGACTCTGAGCATAGCAAGAAGGAATGAAGATCATTGTGTGGAATTAATTCCAGCCTGTGGAGTTGGATAGTCAGGCTTAAAGTAACTTTGAGGGTGTCTTTTTGTGTCACCATGTACATGGGAGACTTTCCAGGTCTGAAGAGGTTACACAAGATCTTGCTTATGGAACTGCAGGTGGACCAGGGACTCTCCTTCTGCAATGGGCCAAGGTAGGCCTCCTACAGAAAGCCAGATGCCAAATGGCCAAAGGAAACAACTGACTTTTTGCAAGCTGACTTTCAGGGAACTGAGCTAGAACTCCACAGCACAGGCCTAATCATGATGATGAATCCCAGGCAAGGAGGATTGCAGCACCTATAGACTGAAAGAGCATGTTCAAACACCACTGCTTTGACTTGTTTTAAATACCATATATGATTTATTTGGAAGTCTCAATGGCATTAAGGAAACAGAAAAGATTCTTATGTTTAATCTCAAAAGGGGGTGTGGGATTTTTTAAATTGAGAAATTTTGTTCTTAGACAACATACATTCTTACTGGAGCAAAGGCTGGACTGAGATCTTTGCTCTATTCATCTTTTCATCTGTTCATTCCTATAAGAAATTGTCACTTGTCTCCTATTGTAGGCAAAACTCTCTAAGAGGCCTGGGATTATCCAGATGAATAAAGCCTAGTCCCCAGCCCTGAGAAGGGCATAATCCAATAGTACAGAATGGGCATGAGAGCAAATAATAAATATTCATCACACAGGGCTGGTTCTGGTATGCAGAGTGCTACAGGAAGAGGATGGAGGAGTTAATTGGGCCTGGCATGAGTCAAGGAGGCTTATGGAGGCGGGGATGTTTGAGCCGGTTCATGGGGAGCTCAAACAGAGGGTGAGTTCAGGACCTGAGAGTCCAGGGAGCAAACAAAATGTGCAAAACTGTGGAGGCCAAGGCACCATCATGGATTCAAAATATCCCCAAATGAGTGTACAACTGAGTAGCAATGAGAGGATGGCAGGAGCTGACCCAGGGATGCAGAAGGGTGGGTTCAAGATCATGGAGTGCTTGTGTGCCAAGCTAAAGTTATAGCTTTGCTGATGACAGGAATCCATTGGAAAAATTATAGAGGGGAGCAACAATCAGATTGAGCTCTGGAAATATCACCATGGAGGACAGACTGGAGAGAGGACAGGCTGTGCACAGGGAGAGAAGGGGGCAAAGACTGTTGCTCTAATCTGGGTGAGAGACAGGTCTGTGTTGGAATCTCTTCCATGTTGGAAAGCATAACACATCATTGTCCATCACACTGGACTGTCCAACCACCCTAACCTTCATACAGACAATGGGATCAAATTGGAGTAAAATTGTAGAAACTCCAGGAAAAATGAATAGCTATACAAGAGAGAGATGTATAAAGAGAAGAATAAAAATCAGCTTTACAAACAAACTCCAGTGAAAGAGCACACCCTAAAAAGGCCAAGAGAAATATCCCTCACATTCATGAAGCGCTTGAGCGGTATTCCAAAACACTTTAGCATCTGAATTCTCCAGGCCTCTACTAGACCTCGAAGGTCACCTACTACTTTGCCTTGGAAGCTGCTCTCCTGTGGGTTTCCAACCCTGTGGGGCTTTTTGTGTCAGCCAGCTCTACTCACAATCCATGCAGGTCATGGACAAGCCTGACCCCCCTGACTCAGCACTCCAACAAGATCCCCGCCTCAGGAGGTCAGGCTTCCTGGCAGGCACGGACTCCTTTGCCACACCTGATGTCAAGAGAGAATGATGCATCCTCCTGAATGGATGGAGCTGAATTGGGAGGCCAAGCCCTTGTCAGTCAAATGCCAACAGAGCAGTTCTGAACCTGCCAGGCTAGGTTACTCATCACCTTTATAAAACAAAATACCCCAATAATTAATACAGAACAAATTAATTAAAGGAAATTGGAGCATCGCAGGGACCATTAGGAACTAGGTGATAATTATTAGCAAACACAGGAAGAGGTTGAGTAAGTGCCCCTCCTGCCTCCCGCTTCATCAACAATGAACTGAGCCCTGAAATCCCTCAAATCAGAGGTCAGGGACAAACAGCAGCTCAGTGCAGAGCCCACCCACTACTGGACTTCACCCACAGCCTGACACGTACGGGGTGCCACCCACGCTCAGCCCTTGGCTTCGGCATCTTACTCATCTGAGAATTTCCTAGCATCTCTGTCCCCCGGAATTATAGCTCTGGCCATCCAGAGACCTTTCTCTATGTTTTTGATTGAAAAAGCAAAAATAAGGGGACTTAAATCCTCTACTAATCAAGCATTCCTTCAGCTGATGTCTCCCTTCCTTTTCAAGTAGTGCTTGCTGACCCAGGTGATTTCCCTACCAGTGTAGACACAGGTCCACATTTGTCTGGACCATACTTGAACTTTATAAATCATTGCAAACAGGAACTATATCTGATGTCTTTTTAACCTCTCTCTGTTCCTTTTTACCTTATCATTCATTCACCTCCTTACAAAGTGCATCTACTACTTCATGTGCTCTCGGAGCTCTGCTCCTCCTCTGCCCGGGTCATGAACAGAACAGATCTCCGTGCAACAGCATGTCTTTCCCAGGAGGTCAGGTCTGTTGACGAGCACTGCTCCCAAGCCACACACTCCACAGGTAGAGAATGACACTTCCTCCCAGCTACACTAGGTGAATTTAGGTCCTAAAACCTCCGAAGGAATCAAGTATTGCATTTACCGGTCACACTCCACTGTAATGAAGTCTCCTCAAGACCGAGGATCTTTGTTTTATTAACATCGTATACCATGAGCCTAGAAAAGTTCCGGGCACATAGTTGATGCTCAATATTTATTGAGTAGGGCAATGAATATGACTATGACAGTCATTTTCCAGGAGCATGTCCTATAAATTCTGTTGCATTCTAAGGGGAGATAGCACTCGACCACAAATGACCTTTCTGTTTCCTATCTGTGTCACTGTTGTATCTACTGCCATGGGGTCTGCTGGGAACCAGGAAAGGAGCAGGGAGGTGGCTCCTGCAGCAGGTGACCAGAGCAGCCTGTGCACAGTCTGAGCTGGCAAGAGTCCCTGTTGTCCTCTGAACTTGCCTGAGCCTGTGAGGAGATAAGAATAGACCATCAGATCTGAGTCTTCGGCTCTATGGAGCCCTGGAAGTTCTAGAGTTACAGGTCATGCACTCATACCTCCCCTGGGGGTCCCCAGACCAGATCTCCAGCAAATTTAAGTCTTCTGTAGCCCAGCCCAAGCTCTCTCAGCACAGACTGGATAATCTTGCATTCTGGGAACACAGTGAGCAGCGTGTCTAGTGCCCAACAGAAATCCTTTTTTGGAATCCCAGTCGCTGGCCTTCCAACATAACCCCCCTGCTGGTATCCAGTCCTCTGAGTCACTCTGGCCTACTTCTAAGGCTGTGCCAAGCTCCTAGCAGGAAACAGCGAGGCCAGTTCTCTTACTGAGAAAGCATTCTCTTCTCTCAAAGCAAGGATCCAAGTGGCAAACTTGCTCAGCCACTGTTGGTGGAAACAGCTGAGCTGCAAAAAATCAACAGATCAGAAGAAAGTGTTTCTTAAAGGGAGGTGAGAGACTTTTGCAACCCTCACCTGGTAACAGACACCACTGCGTTCATTCAGATCTCTGGGTACTAGCCAACTGCATGTTATCTGTTTCCTCAAGGAGGCTGAAAGTGCCAGAGTATGTCAGCAATGAAGCAAACAGCAGCCTTGAGGGGGAGCTGTAGGTCTGCAGGTACCTATCTGCACAGGTACAGCAGTCGGTTCAGGGGGGTTCCAGTGGAAAGAAGTATTTCTCCACATCACCTGTATTGCTTGATGGAAACTCAACATTATTAATTTTGCTTGTTTATCAATGAACCCATAGGTTTGAAAACCCAGTCTGACCACCTTTTAAATATCTCTCAATTGGGCTGGGGATTTAGCTCAGTGGTGCCACCACCTGCCTCGCAAGCACAAGGTCCCGAGTTCAATCCCCCGTACAAAAAAAAAAAAAAATCACTTCTCAGCCTTTTGACTAAGACCAAGTGTAGTATCTGTTCTTATCAGTTTAAATATCTCTCAGTTCCCTTTGATTCTTTCCATACCACTTCAATCCACATCATCTTTCCCCTGGATGATTGCAACCACCCCTGATTGGTGTCCCTACTACAAGCTTGTTCCCTTCCAGTCCGTTTAACACTCCAGCTGGGAAGATCTCCCCAAAATCCCTCCCTTAAAGCCCTCCAGCTGTGTGTGATGGTGCACACCTGTAATCCCAGCATTTGGGAGGCTGAGTCAGGAGGGTGACTGTGAACTGGAGGCCAGCCTGGACTAATAGGGAGACCCTGCCTCAAACAAAACAAAAACAAAAGCCTTCCCATCCTTTCCATTTCCCACAGTCCTTAAGGCTGAGTTCATTTCAACGCCCTTAACCTGATTCACCCCCTCCAGACTCATATTCTATCCACACCCCTCCCTCTCATCCACTAAAACTCTACGTTCAACTTACTTTCTTTTGCAGAGACACCATGCCACTGTGCCCTGCAGGCAACTCTACAGGCTATTTCCTTTAGCTTGACTGCCCTCACTGGCTTTCTCCCTGCCCTCCCCACTGTTTTCAACCCACCCATTCACTTACTAGCTCCTGCTTGTCCTTCTAGTCTGCTGCCTTCAGAGCTCCTCTGACCCCAGACTGTTCCCTCCCCTGCTAGACATCTGTCATCTGAATGAGCCCCTCAAAGCCCTCAGAGCCCTGTACGGAAGCCACCCATGCCCACAGGGCTGAGACCCCATCCTAACTTAGTTCATTTGCTTTACCAACACCCAGCATGAATCAGTCAGTGTTTGATGCATGACTTTCACTTAGTTCATTTGCTTTACCAACACCCAGCATGGATCAGTCAGTGTTTGATGCATGACTTTCAGAACGGTTATGAATCCCTGCTTCCGTGCTACCCCTCTAAGCTCAGGTATAATCTTGGCCTTTAATTCTAGGTTCACTTCATATCCAGAATCTTCCTTTTATTTAATCTCTCTATTCTTTACCTGTTCTCCCTTTTCTCTTTTTCTCTTTTTACCTGTTCTCCCTTTTTCTCTATGAAATATCTTCTGTGTCACTTTTTTTGTGCCCTCATGAGCTCAGCCTCAGACCTTTTTCCCCAGATAGTAAAATTCTTTTCCACTTAGGAACTCAGATTCTCCAAAAGCATCAGAAATGCTGAAGAACTGGCAGTTTAACTTTTTAAAGCAGCAGGGAGACTTGGCATGCCCCCTAAAGGTGACAATGAGTAATTTTGTAAAACTCTGCACCCCTTCCTGGGTCCTGCTAGCCATCACCAGCCTCCCCAGAATTAATTGCAAGCAAATCTGAAAGGACTGTTAGGAGCCCTGCAAACAAGGCAGTTTTTCCATTTACAGATGAGAAACCAGGGCCCCAAGATATGACATGACGACAGTGGTTCCACAAAGCAAGTCTAGAGCCCAGTGCCAAACTCTATGAATGAGTGGTCTCCAAAACAAAATCCCCTGGGCTCTCTGTGAAGTGGCAGGGTTTCCATCTTGTCCCAGTTAGCTCTGCTGCGTGCTGCAAAGGTCCAGGGGAGAACATGCCTAGGGCCTTCAAATTGCAAGAGGATCTTGACAAGGAGAAATGGCAAAAATATTAATCTGACATTGCTCCTGTCCCTTCCAGCCTCCCTGTGGCATTCTAATCCTCCCTACTATAGATTCTAAGAGGGTCAGCCAAAAAAAAACCCTGGGTGGACCAAGTCTGTTCTCCTTTCCTCTCCTAACAGGAGTGAAGAGTTGTGATCGTCATCATGAGAATTTGTTTTCCAGCCAAGGAACAGAGGGCTAAGGTGACCAAATGAGAGCTGGGCTCATTCTTGTGGGAACAGTCAGGAACTCTATTAGGAATCTCTTTCCCAAAATTATACACAATATTGCAAAAACTTACTTTTTCCAGATGTCGATCACCTATGTAATAGAACATGGAGAATGTTTCTGCTTAAATTTGGTAATTGTATGAAATAAGTATCTACTTACAGACATTTTGCAGCAACTACCTTTAAAAAATGGGTGATATTTTCAGATATTTGTCTTAAGTCAGATGCATCTTTATCCCACTTCTGGTGAGTCCAAAATGATGTGAGCCTATTTCACCATCACTACCAAGGGAAATACTAAGGCTTGAGGAGGAGAAAGGAGGAGCTCTGAATTTGACATATATTCATTCATGTGAAGCCAAATGATGATTGGACAAGATCAGATATGGCTGTTTGTGACCAAGAGGCTACCCTACATACCACACTCACCAGATTGGCTTTTTCTAAAATAACACAACTGTTGAGTCAAGGCATTTAATGTTGATAGGTTTTGAATACTCAGAAATTTATAGCAGAGATTCTCAGAAGAGTAAACTTAGACCACCAAGGGGTCTCAAAAACTCTCCTGGGGATCCTTGAGGTCAAAACTGTTTACAAAATAACACTAAGGTGTTATTCATCTTTTCACTCTTTCTGTTCTGAATCACACAGACTTTGCTCTCATTTTGGGCTTTTGCACTCATTATCTATCTCCGATATGTACAACAATTTCAAGCAAGTAAAAACATCTCTGTAAATACTTTTGAATGAATAAATCTCCCCTGTGTTAACAGAGATGGAGGGAAAGGAGAAAGACTGGAGAAGAATTCAGTGAGAGGACTTGGACCAATACCTCAGGGGATAATCAAAAGTCAGTTGATGGGCAGGGGATTTAGCTCAGTGGTACCACCGCCTGCCTCGCAAGCACAAGGTCCTAAATTCGATCCCTGGTACAAAAAAAAAAAGTCAATTGATAACAGCAGTGGAAATGCTTTGTAAAGTACTCTGCTTCTATAAGCATCTTAAAAGAGAAACTTGAGAGAAATTTCCTAACTCCAACACAGGAACATACAGTCTTCCCTGCTCACACAGATGCACAAGCGCTCCATTTTACACATAGCCGTGTGTCACTTACTGGAAGGACATATTTTTGGCACTGCGTGTTTAGACCATTTCGGTATGGTGTGAATGTCACAGATGTGCTTACACAAACATAGATGATATGGTCTCCTACACACCTGGCAATAGGCTGACGCCTGTAGCTGTAGCTACTCAGCTACAAACCTGTGCGGCACAGCACTGTACTCAACACTGCAGGCAACTGTGACAAGGGAAAAGTATCTGTACATTGAGCATAAAAATATTAGGCCATAGAAACTTTACAGCTCTGGGCCAGGGATTTAGCTCAGTGATGCCACTGCCTTCCCTGTAAGCACAAGGTCCCGAGTTTGATCCCTGGTACCAAAAAAAGAAAGAAAGAAACTTTACAGCTCCATTATATCTTGTAAGATCCCTGTACTCTATGTAGTTCATGGTTGACTGAGACAACACTATGCAGTACCCACAAACACACACATACTTAAACATTTTTTTAATTTTCCCTCTTCCTTTCTTGTTTCTGCCACATTTATGAGGTTGGTTTTTTTAATTTAAATTCTGTGGGTGTTGCAGGTGTTGGGTTCTCTATAGAGTGAACTTTGGTAGTCCCAGGCTATTTTTTCTCTTCCCTTCCATCAGCATTCCAGTGAACCAACCCTACTTCCCCAAAAGACACCATCCCTCCAAGAACAATAACAATCAGCTTGATTTTATAAAACATTTCACATATCAATGCAACTTGTCACTGCATACCTTACCCAGTTCACAAAAAGTATAAAATTAAAGAAAAATGACAGAAAGGCCAACCAGTATTTCTTTCACTTCCACCACCCTTGTCTATAAGAGGTGTCCACAACGAATTGCTGAAGTGTGTGATCATTGATGGATACTGAGGGTGGATTTAGGAAATCACCAAAAAGTAAAGGCAATTGTCCAAAGTAGATTGCCATTATCTACTCAAAACCTTTAAAGTCACTTGCCTTTATTCTGCATATATCTGTAGATGGGGATCAGAAGGTAACATAAATGAGAGAATCTGGACAAGAATCAAGTCAGAGATGTACAGTATGTGAGTTTCATGTTCTGGTAAACTGAAGACCCAGCAGGGACAGCAACACTCAGGGTCAAATGATTGTTTCACAACAGAGTAGAGGTTCAGAGAACAAAGAAAGAGACAAAAGTCATGGGGGGAGAAGCAAAAAAGTAAAAAGAGAAGAAAGAAAATCTCAGCACTGTTCTGAAATTTCAGGAGGGCAGCGAGGCCTGGGTTCAGAAACAACGTGATCATCTCGACCTCATTCCAATCTGATCAAACACTGACAAGGCTGCCTGGTGAGAAAGAGACATGAACAACTTGAGGCCAAGATCTGGGAGGGTAGCTCAGTGGTAGAGCACTTGTTTGCATTCGTGAAGCCCTGGGTCCAATCCTGAGGACCAAAACCAAAAAGTACTTTCATCTAAAAAATACAGCTTATGTGGACTCATAAAGGAACTTGAGCTAGTTAGCCCTTAATGGCAGGAAGAGAGAAAAGCTGAAAAACAGTTTAATGAGAAACTTCCCAAAGCTAGAATGTAGAGAGAATAGCCATGGACCTTTGTAGAACAAGGAAAGGGATCTCTGGATTCCCAAGACTTGGTAGGAGGCGGAGGACAGGAAGGAGCCTTCTCTATACTTTCCCATGTCGATCTTCTAATGCAACATTACCTCTGAATCTCCTGGGCTAGGGGAGACCAGGCATCTGTTCACAACACGCCAATTAGAACTGCTTAGAGAGCTTGGGGTGGGGGAGCGATGGACCTCAGACTCAGCAAGCCAGCTCACCAGCCCATCACCCCGAGGCCAGATGGGAAGACTGCCACCACCCCATGTGCCTTTGGCAGTTGGACACTGAATAGCAGCTGAGAGTGATTGGGGCTTTTTTCCCTCCCTAGTTTTCTCCCTAAGAGTAGGCTTGTCCTTACTCAGTGGTCTGACAACTTTACTACTCTTTGGTTTTTTTCTAGGAGAGAGGATAAGGAGTGCTGAAAAGGTGACAGCCCTAAGGACAGAGATGCAAGAAGTTATAAATATCTGCTTCTACGAAAAGTCAACATTAACACCCAAAAGAATTGGAAACAGATACTCAAAAAAAGCCCAACATGATATTCATATCAATGCTGTTCAATCTTGTCCAGGGGTGGAAACAACCCAAAAATACCCAAGATCAATAAATAAACAAAATGTAACATTTTCACACGATGGAATAATATTTATCAGTAAAAAGGAACAGAGAATGCGTTCATGCTACAACACAGATTAACCTCAAGAAAACATGCTGAATCAAAGAAGCCAGATACAAAAGATTACATATTGTATGATCCCATTTATGTGAAATATCTCAAACAGGTAAATCCAGAGTTCAAAAGCACAAAAGAAGTTGCCAGAGGTTGGGGGAAAGAAACCAAGGAACAACTACTAATGAGTATGAGATTTTGCTGGAGGATGATGAAAATGTTTTGGAACTTGAGAGTGTTGGTTGGCAGTGTTAACAACTGGGGTTGGTCAGGCCCAAAACTGGCTCTTTGGGTTACTAAGTTTGTTCATCCACCCATAAGAAAGTATGAGAAAAGCACATGAAAACAGAAAACTGAGTTTGCCATTTGGCTAAATTGGCAGACCAGCTATTCTGCGCCCCCCCTTGGAATTCATAAAAGGGGTAAAAAACCTAAGAAATATGCATAGGTAGATTTAGCCAAGCATTGGCCCAGAGGGCTGCAGGTATTGAGTCTTCCTTGGCATCAGAATGGCAATTACACAACATTTGAATGTAATAAATCTCACTAGGTGAACCAAGATGGCAGAGTAGAGAAGAGCAAAGAGAGAACTAAAAGCCAATCTCTTAATGAACATAGACCAAAAAAATTCCTCAGCAAGATACTGGCAAAAACAATGAAACAGGGCCAGGGATTTAGCTCAGTGGTTCCGCCGCCTGCCTCGCAAACACAAGGGCCGGAGTTCGATCCCCAGTACCAAAAAAAAAAAAACAATGAAACAGGACCGGGGATTTAGCTCAGTGCTATCACCGCCTGCTGCACAAGAGCAAGAACCCGAGTTCGATCCCTGGTACCAATAAAAAAAAAAAAAACAATGAAACAAATCATTGAAAAGATCATACATCATGACCAAGTAGGAGATCTCACCCCAGGAATGTGATGATGGTTCAACATATGCAAATCAATGAATATAAGGCATTGCATAAGAGAAACAAGGACAAAAGTTAAATGATCATCTCAATAGACACAGAAAAAGCCTTTGACAAAATACATTATCCATTCCTGACTTTAAAAAACCCTGAAGAAAATAGGTATAGGAGGACCTTAACTCAATCTAATAAAAGCCGTTCATGATAAGCCTACTGCCAACACTGTATTAAATGAGGAAAAGCTGAAAACTTTCCCTCTAAAATCACAAAGACAAGGATGTCCACTATCAGCACTCCAGTTCAATATAGTATTTGAAACATTAGCCAGAACAATCAGTTGAGAGAAATAAATAAAAGGGATACTTATAGGAAAGGAAGAAGTCAAATTATCATTATTTGTAGATGACATGATCTTCTACATAGAAGAACCCAAAAATTCCAATAAAATACTCCTAGAATTAATAACCAAATCCAGAGGTTCATGCTGAAGGCCTATTTCCTAGGCTACAAGCAGAGGACTTGTTTCTCATCTATTTGGGCCAAGGATTTAGCTCAATGGTTCTGCCGCCTGCCTCGAAAGCACAAGGTCCTGAGTTCAATCCCCGGTACCAAAAAAACCCCAAAAAAAACAAAATCAGTAGTATAGAAGAGTATAAAATCAACACACAAAAATCAATAGTGTTCCTGTACACCAAGAAAGAAATTGGGAAAACAATACCATTCACAATAGCTAAAGAAAAATTGAACTCTTAGGAATTAACCTAACCAAGGAAGTGAGAGGCCTCTACAGTGAAAACTGTATTACTCTGGCAAAGGTGGTCAAAGAGGACATCAGAAAATAGAAAACCATCCCCTATTCATGGATAGGCAAAGTGAATATAATCAAAATGGCTACACTTCCAAAACTAATAAATAGATTTAATGCAATCCCAATCAGAATACCAATAGCATTCTTCACAGAACTGGAAAAAACAATCCCAGAATTCATATGGAACAAGAAGAGTCCTAGGCAACAAGAGCAAAGCAGGAGGAATCACAATCCTGGACCTCAAGTTATATTACAAAGCTACAGTGATACGTGTACAGCATGGAACTAGTACAAAAGCAGACATGTGGCTCAATGGAACAGAACTGAAGATACATAAACAACCTCAGGCACATATAACTATTTGATCTTTGACAAAGGGAGCAAAAATGTACATTATAGGAGAGATAGCCTCTTTAACAAATGGTGCTGGGAAAACTGGCTATCCACACTCAGAACTTGAAACTACAACTGTATCTTTCATCAAATAATAAAGTCAAAATGGATCATAGATCTAAATGTTAAAACAGAAACACTTAATCTGGTGGAAGATCAAATAGGAAAACTCTTGAAGACATAAGAGTTGACAGCAACTTTCTGAACAGAACCCCAGTTGCATAAGATAGAGCATCAAGAATAAATAAAATCATATCAAATTTTAAAGCTTTTCCACAGCAAAGGAAAAAACCTACAAAGTAAAAAGACAACCTACAGAATGGAAAAAAGTTTTGCCAACTTCTCCTCAGATAGAGGACTAATATCTAGAATATATGAAAACTCAAAAAATTAGAACCTCTCAAAAAAGGCCCAGTGAAAAACTGGCCACTGAAACAACTAGACACTTCTCTAAGAAGTACAAATGGCCAATAAATACATGAAAAAAAATGTTCAACATCTCTGGTCATTTGAGAAATGCAAGTTAAAACATCACTGAGATTCCATCTTACTCCTAAAAGAACTGTTATCACCAAGAAATCAAAAAATAACAAATGCTGGTAAGGCTGTGGGGGAAAAGAGCGTGTTGGTGAGAGTGTAAGGTAGTACAACCACTATAGAAATCAGTATGGAGATTCCTCAAAACACTAAAAATAGAAATTTTATTTGACCCAAGATTTCCCCTTCTAGGTATCTTCCTGAGAGAGTTATAGATATGTTACAGTGATACACACATACTCATGTTCAGATCAGCACAATTTATAATAGCTAAATCTTGGAAGCAGCCTATATGTTCACCAACAGATGAAGGAATAAAGAAAATGTATTTACACAAAATTGAGTATTATTATACCGTAAAGAAGGATAAATGACTCATTTGTAGAAAAATGGATGCACCTTGAGACCATAATTTTAGGTGAAATAACCCAGGCACACAAGTTCAAATATTACATTGTTTCTCTTATATGAGAAACCCAAAATATAAATAAAGGAAAACTAAAAGATAGGTAACAGGAAGTAGGGAGATAGGTGTTCTGCAGGAGGGAAGAGGACCAAAGGATGGAAGGAGTGTAGGGGAGAAGAGGGATTGGGGATGTTTAAAAAATTTAAATTTGTTATGTGCATGAACCACCTCCCCACAATGAATGATTATTGTGAACTGCAAACATGTACTAATAAAAATTAAAATTTTTTAAATGAGTGGCACTAGCAGTATATTTTATTAGCACCATGCTCTAACCAACTGAGCTAACCAGCCACCACTAACAGTACATTTAAAATGGTTAATTTTATGTTTTCATTAAATGGAAAGCCAACAGAATGTATTAAGTTGGTACTGGCTCCTGGTTTTGATCCTGACTCTGCCATATGTCAGTATGTGACATCAGGCAAGTTGTTTACCTGCTCTGTGTACCAGTTTCTGCTTCTTAAATTAAAAACACCAAAAATAATTTTCTCACAGATTATGAAGAGTGTCTTAGTTACTTTTCTCTCATTGCTGATACAAAATACTTGACACCAAAAGTTAAAGGAGGAAAGAGTTGATTGGGCTCACAGTTTGTAGAGGTTTCAGTCCCTCCTTGGCTCCAAGGCAGGGTGGCACATGGCAGACAGGCATCGCAGAGGAGAAACAGTTCATGACAAGAAGAAGGTAGCAAAGCAAGCAAGGGGACTTAGCAGCTTTTTTCTGCCCCTTTTATAGTCTATCTAGACTACTGAGATTAGGGTTGTGCCAAACTAATTTAGTAATCACCTGCCCTTAATTCCAGCACCCTTAATCCTAGCATTGCACCATGAATCAATCTAGATTCAGCCACGTCTGAAAAAGCCCCATCTATGACTGAGTGAGTCTTTGGAGGGACATCTAAACACAATCATAACAAGGAGTAAAGCAGTTAATATTTGTAAACCTACTAGACTAGCACTGTCTTATCCAAGTGCCATGTAAATATATGTTAAATAGATAAATCAGCCCCATAGTCCACTCCAGGCATGGGGCTCCAAGCCTAGGCTCTTTTCCTGAGGTCTGTAGTTTTGGCCTGACAGACCAGTATACTTAGGAGCCAGATGTGAGCAGAGGCTGCTGAGCTCAGCCAGGTAAATTGCTCCACCCCTGGAACTCCCGAGGACAAAACCCTTTTAAAGATTTCTGTGCAATGGAGATAAACAAGAGCTTCCAACCAGGGTCTCAAATGTCTTACAGTGCAGGGCAAAAGCTTATCTTTAAGGACTTGTGAGATTCTTGTGGGGAAAAGGAAAATATGTGGACCTACTTTGAAGAAACCACCAAGAACACAGTCACATGATGACTTTTCTGTCCGTAATGGGTTGCACACACTGTATGTGATAGTGGGCCCCTGCCACCTACTACAGCTTGGTGTCCTAGCCTTTGTAGTGTTGTAGCATACTGCATTACTCACATGTTCATGGAGTTCCTGCGGTACTACTGTGCTGTCAGTCCTTTAAAAGCATAACACAAGCAACTATAGGCAATACATAATACTTGATAATGGTAATAACTATGCTAGTGGTTTATGTGTGTACTATTCTATACTTGTTATTATTTTATAGTGCATTCCTACTTGTTAAAAATTTTTTGTGGGGCCGGGAATTTAGCTCAGTGGTTCCGGTGCCTGCCTCGCAAGCTCAAGGTCCCGAGGTCAAGCCCCGGTACCAAAAAAAAAATTTTTGTTATAAGGCTTGCTTGGGCACAAATTACCCAGGCTGATACATGACTCTACTCTGTGGGTCCAGTCCTTCCCAGGCTGATGAGGGCAAGGGCCCTGGAGGACTGAGCACAGGGAACTATGCTTTTCCTGGATCCCAGCCATTCACAGTCCGCATGGCATGTCCATGCCAGTGAAGAGGCAAGGAATGGTCTTTGCTTCACTCTACTCAAACTTGGGCCTTGGAAGAGTGTCATCACTGGGTTTGGGTAGATTTTTCATCATATGTGATTTTTGTCTTTTACGTGAAGTGGCATTATTTTATTCTCTAATGGGTATTGTATTGGCTCAAAAATCAATTAACAACATGAAAAAATCAGTTAACACACTGGGCCAGGGATTTAACTCAGTTGTTCCGCTGCCTGTCTCATAAGCACAAGGTCCCAAGTTTGACCCCAATACCAAAAAAAAAAAAAAAAAAAATCAACACAAAAAGTAGACGATGGAGTCTCTCTCACCCTCCCTCCGACACACGCTGCAATCTATTTTACTAGTATCTGGTATATCCCTTCCCAGAGTCTCTTTATGGTCATGACAACAACATTTCTCTTTCTCTCTTATTTACCACACAGGTAGCATATTGTACACACACAACTGAACTGGAGTTGTTTTGTTTTTGTTTTATTTTCTTTTTTGTACCGGGAACTGAACTTAGGACCTTGTGCTTGCCAGGGAGGCGAGGTGCTACTAAGCTACATACCCTGCCCTATTGTTTTTTTGTTTTGTTTTGTTTTGTTTTCTGATACCAGGGATCGAACTCAGGACCTTGGGCTTACAAGCGTCATTTCAACCAGTCAATTCTTGTTTGCTTGAGATACACTGGTACATCTGCTTGTTTTATATCAAAAAATTTTTGCATACTATTTTATTTAACATCTTGTATTTGCCTTTTATGTTTGTTTCTAGGGAAATCTAATAATAAGTTCTGGTTATTTTCTTTTACTAATTCATGTTTATTTTTATTTGTGAACAATAATCTATAATTTTGTGCTACAATCTATAAATACTCTTATCATAAGTACATTAGATATAATTTATATACTTCTTCAGAACTCAGTGATACTCTTTTACATACAAAACAGACATGTTTGGGACACTGAGACTGAATAGGAAGGAAGTACAAAAGATCTGCAAAAGAAAAGGCTGAAAAAGCAAGAAGTGTTAGCATATTAGAGAGGAGAAGTCTGTGTTACCAAATGGAAAGACAAAAAAGACATCTTATTATCAGCTATTCATAATACAGAAATGATAGAACTTGAAATAAGAAATGAAACTTTAAAAATGCCAACCGTTGTCAGTGATTATAATAATTCTATGGGTGGTGTTGACAGAGTTCACCAACATCTAACAAGCTATCCTGAAATCAAAAATATTATTATAAAATCTGTATGCACCTTCTGGACCAAACAATATGGAATTTGTTATTTATTGTCATGTGGGTTCAAAAAGTCATTTCCAATTTAAATTAGGTCTAATAGACCAAATAATTGAAAAATACAGGATAATGAAATGCCAAGCAGGATGTCCATCATCAACATCTTCACCATTATGTTTAATAGGCACACATTTTATAGAAATTATACCACCCACAAAAAAAAGGGAAGGCCAACATGACAGTGTAAAGTGTGCTATTCAAAGAAAGACAATAATGCAAAAAGATTTTGGAAACAGACTAGATACTACTTTCCAGGTTATAATGTTGCATTGTGCTTTGAATGTTTTAAGATATACTGTAGACAAAAAATTATTAAATAAATTTGATAAAATTGTCATTTTTATATTTCCTGTTATATCATCTTATAAAAATTAATGAAATGCAATTTTTGGCCATCCTGTATTTAAATAATTAGACTGGTGAGTGGTTAATGTACCTTGGAAATCAGTTCCTAGAGAGTTTCTCATCCTTTCTTACAGCTGTATGGTACTCCACTGTGAGAAAGAACTATAATATAATTATTTCCCACTTGATGGACAGGTGGATGAATTCCAGCCATTTGCTACTAAAAACCAGTGGTAATTCATTAATTGTGCACATAGCATTAGGCAAGGGTGCAATATTCTAGAAGGCAAATTCACACGGGTGTTATTGTTGAGTCAAAAACTTACATTCTTTTGTAATTTTGACAAATATTGCCAAGTCGTTCTTCAATTTTACCTTCCAACGTTAACAACATAAGAAAGTTCTATTTCCCACAGATACATCAACATCGGTGTGATGTGAATTTTTTGAATTTTTTCCCAATCTGATAGGTGAAGAATGGTATCTCAGGGGAGTTTTAATTTGCATTGCTTCTACTATGAGTAAGGTCCAGCATCATTCTTCTATATTTAGGGGTCATTTCTGTTTTCTTTTCTATGACTTGTCTATTGACAGTCTGTACTCATTTTGCTTCTGGACTTTTTTAAAATTAATTGTATTGGTACATTTTAGGTATATATTATAATGACATTCATCATTGGAAATTTGCACCTTTACATAGTCTCTCTTGGTTCTTATTTTTCCCCCTTCCCCTGCCCTCCCTTCAACCCGTCCACCCCTCCCTATTTACAAAGACTTTGTTTCTTTTTTTCATTTTCTAATATTAATTCCATTCCCTTCCTTCCTTTCCCCTAACAATCCCACTTCCCCTTCCCCTTTGCCTCTTTTCTTCCTATTCCACATTATCTATTATACCTTTTAGTCCTTATTTACACTTTCAGTTTCTCACACTAGAGAAACTATTTGGTATTTACACATGTGTGTCCTATTTATTTCACTTTAGAATATCACCAGAATGTGCATCCATTTAGCTATAAATTGGACTTTTGGTTTTTTGTTGATTGGTGTCTGGAGTTCTTTACCTGTAAGGAAGATTCACCAGTTTCTCTGATATAAGTTGCAAACATTTTACCTAGTTTATTGTACTCACGAATGGTGTTTTGCCATGCAGAACTTTTTTACACTGTTTACCAATTTTCTCCAGTGTTTCTGATTTCTGAATTTTGAATCATTGGTAGAAACACATTAGGTTACAAAGATTTTAATATGGAAATTCTTGCAAGCTTTCATCTAGTGCGTACTTACATTTTTAAAAAATAATCTTATAGGCCGGGGATTTAGCTCAGTGGTTCCTCCACCTGCCTCACAAGGACCCAAGTTCGATCCCCGGTACCAAAAAAAAAATAATAATCTTTAGCTCATTTGGTGCTTTATATTATTTTTAGTTCTTCTCCCCTTTGGAAGGAGATTCCCTGCTTCCTCTGCTTTGTCTCTCCCACTGTCCTATCTCTCCTTTCATCCTAACCTGAGCTTGGCCTGAGCCTACATAGACATTGCAACAGCTGCAGCAGTGTAGACTTCAGGGGAAAGCGGCAGCCCGGGCCCTCCCAGACCAGTCAGCACCCACATGAACTGGTGCTGTCTGGGTGAAGGAGGCTTGGGGAATTGAAGGGGACAACTGAAAGGAGCCCCGTGACAGGAACCCCAAAGATGTTTGCCTCAGCCACTTAAAATTCTTGGAAGCCCAGGACAGAGTGGCCTGGAAAGGGAGAGAAATGAACTTAAAAAGCAATTTCAGGGTTTCGACATGTGTTCTTCGTTGGTAGAATTCAGGATGAGGATTTGGAGGACCCTGTGGGAGTATCCGCTCACCACTCTGCCCTAATCCTCTCCAAATCGCCTGGCTCTACAGCTGTTGGTTAGCCAGATAAACTATTTGTTCAATTATTCTTGGCCAGGACGGGGCGGCTGGCCTCAAAGGCTCCGGGCTTCATAATTCGGGCTACTTCAATCAGCCAAGGCCCTCCCAGGGCTGCCTGGGGAGACAGGCCCCGTTTGAAGACAGCAGCTCGGGTGAGGCTTCCCTTCCACCCCTTTTCATCTCCGCCCAGACGGGGCTGGGGTGGCGGACACCTCCCAGCGGACCCTGTGTCGGGAGCAGAGTTAGCTACGGGAACCATGCCAAAGCAGCGAATCAAGGCGATAAAATAATTACAAATGAAAGGGAGATTAGCGGACCCTGTCAGGACAAATGCTTCCAAAATGGTTCCTGAGGTCTGGCCGGCGTGCTCTCAAAGGAGACATCGCTGCAGCTGCTGTCTCCATGGCGATGGGAGCAACAGTTGCCCGGCTGTGAGCCCTGTCCGCATGTCAGGCCACGAGACAACACGCTGGGGAGGAGCCGAAAGACCGGGTCACCTTGGCATCATGGAAATGGACTGGTCATTAACACTATTTTATGTTCGCCGTGTGTCCGCTCCCTCCCCCTTCCCTTGGCTTCAGGGAGTCCCACTAATAAATGGTTGACAGCTGCTGAGATGGGTCCAGTCTGGCCGTGGCTCTCAGAAATACTCACTTCTGGGGTTAGAGGCCCCATGCTGCGGCTACAAAGTCCCGAGCAGGGCTGGTAATGCTTCCTGAGCAGCCAAGTTCTCAGCTCAGCTCCTTTGGTAACTTTTCCTCAAAATTCTATTGCACCTTCTTGAGAGATCCTGAGGCTTGGGATAATGATGTTCTGCTTCCTGTAATCTCTAGTTTTCCTAAGACCACTTCCAGCAGCCAAACTCTAAATAACAGCAACCAGATTTCGATACAAGCACATATGCAACATAAGCTTCCCACACCGGAAAACTCTAGAACCTACAGATAGCGCCTCCCTACCTAATGATACAAAACCTGAGGTCTGTCTTCACCCTCCATTCCAGTTTGGACATATTTATGAGAAGACCTCAGCAGTATAAGCTCAGGGTATGAAGAGGTACTTTCTAAAAGTGCAAAACATGACCTGTCTTGAAATAATGGGTTCATCACATAGTTAGGCATTGAGCATCCCTAATCCAAAATCCAAAATCTCCATAATCCAAAGCTTTTTGAGCCCCAGCAAGACACCCCAAGCAGAAAATCCCACATCTCACATAGGACAAGCCATCGTCAAGAGGCAGGCACAGTATAAACATTGTATAAAATTCCCTTCGGGCTGTGTATACTGCATAAGATGTATTTAAAACATAAATGGCTTTCATGTTTAGACTTGGGTCCCTTCCTTAAGATCTCATTATGTATATGCAAATATCCCAAAATCTGAAAAAAACTGGAATCTGAAGCACTTCTAGTCCCAAGCATTTTAGATAAGGAACACTCAGTCTGCACTGACTTGGAGCCAAAACACCAAACTCAAGTCTCAGCGTCTTTGTTCACAACTGAACACCAAAATTAAATGATGAACTCCTTGAGATCACATCACATTTTTGTACATCTCCACTGCCTACCAGAATGCATCAAGCAACCATCAAAAAGAAGAAAAAGTGAAGGAAAGAAGAGAGGGAGAGAAGGCAGGGAAATGTAGAGGAAAAATGACAGAAAGGGAAGGAAGAAGAAAAGAAATTTCTGTAAAGCAGAGTATTTCAAACTTTTCAAATCATGTATTCTATTTTCTTTTTAAATTTTTATTCATTTTACAGTGTTTGAGATTGAACCCAGGGCCTTCACACTGAGCTACAACTCCCAGCCTTTTTATATGTTTTGAGACAGGGTCTGACTAAATCACTAAATTGCCCAGGCTGGGCTTGAAATTTTGATCCTCCTGCTTCAGCCTCCATGAGGGTTAGGATTATAGACATGGGCTGCTACACTCAGTTCAAATCATGTATTCTTATCAGTAATCTTTTAACATGTGTTCCCACGTTAAACAAAAGTTTGTTTACTTAAATAGTCTGAACCGCTCTAATAATATAATGAACATTATAGAAATACAGAAATTTAAAAGGCATGAGGTTAAAAATAAGTACTTCTGATATTTCCTTCTTTAGCTGCAGTGATAACTCTCGTCTTTCCCATTTTAGAGACCACAGTTTTGACACTCAAGTGTCTCACAGTCTAGTTGAAGAGACTTGGAACAAAGAATAACACAGAAACTGCTGCAAAAAGTACAAACTCCACTGCAACTGAAAGCCCCAGTGGATAAAGATGTGCTTGTGTGGACTTCGGCAAGGAAGGGCCAGAGCTTTTCTATGCTTCTCGGGTAGATCCGAAATGAAAATTAGAGACTAACTGGGTTACAAGGGAAAAAGAACACAAGGACCTAGAGGAAATACACAGGCGACCTGTGCAGGTGCCCTGCTTTGTAGACACAACCTAGGCAGCTGGAGTGCTGCTCCAAAGTTATCAGGGAAACTAAGGCATTTTCAAAGGCTGGGTTGGTGATTTTTTTTTCAACTTCCTTTAGCAGTGGCCACCTTTGAAGTGAAATCTCACATGGAACCCTGTGAAGAGGCTCTGAGTGAGCCAGGGTTGACCCCAACCTCAGCACCCCACATTGGGCTGCTCTGCTTCAAGCAGAGTTAACATCACTATCCTGGCCATTCTTGAGCCTGTGAGCTAATGGTTTTCCTGAGTTTATATCCTCTCCACTGGACTCATGAACTACCCAAAATTGCTCCCTCTTCATCAGCTGCTGTCCTTAGCTTTTTTCCTCCCTTTGCTTCCTTGAACAACATCCGTGTTAGCAGAACACTACAAGTGCTCTCCATCAAGTGTGGTTCAGGATCCACCACCTGGTTGCTCATGACAGTCACACATTCCTGGGCACCATCCCAGACCTCCTGACTCAGAACCCCAGAGCATGAGATCCCACCCTGTGCAACTCCAGCAAGCTGTCAATGATTCCATGAGCCTTGCTTGGGGCAGAGAGAGGCCTCTGCAATGGAGCCACACTTAGCGGAGCTCTGCCTTACCCAGGACCATCGAAATCCACTCCACTTTGCCTGCGCCTACCCAAAAGCTAAAGATAGAGCCAGAAAAGGTGAGGATTCCAGGACTGTGTGACCATGGACCCAAGGTGAACAATAACTGCCGTCTCCTGAGGTGACAATCCTCTTTCTCCGGGTGGGACACATAATGGCAGACATTTTGCTTCTAGGCTGGGGTTAAATACAGTGCCTACTACTTTGCAGTCTCCTGGAGGGGGAGAGGGCAGCTCAGCAGAGTGTAACTTACTGATCCGGATGTCAGTCTTCTGTAGCCATGCCGCAGACAGCACAGAACTAGGGGAGGGGTAAACCCTATCTGTTTTCAGAATATTTATTCCCTGGAAGGGGACATCTCCCAAACCTTGTGTATTTTTCCTGCAGGTGCCTAAGCCGATGCATAATCTGCCTGAGAACAACCATCATGAGAATTTCCTGAGCTAACTGGTAAAAGTTGTTTTCTCATATAGAAGCAAGATCAATTCACAGAGCTATCAATGGCAAAAAAAACAGTTCTCCATATGCTCCCCACCAGGGGCCCCAAATCAAGCTCTGCCTCTTTAGTGAAGCCTTGTCTGACTCCCCTCACTCTCTCCCTCTTCTGTCACCCTAGGACACTGACACAGCAGTGACATATATCTCAGCACAATTGCCCTTCATTTTTGGTATTCTGTTCTTATCTCCACATCTCCAGCCATATCTGCACCAGTAGAGCACTGCTGGAGACCTGTTGAGGTGAACAGACCACATCAAGGGAGAGGGCCAGAAGGAAGATGGCCCTAACAATAGCTCATGTCCATACCCTGGATACTACCGTGCACATTTAACCTGTGTCCATCTGCCTCGTTTTCAGAACTGCACTTTGAGGTGACTAACATTCCAGAAGGGGTGATTTAGTTACAGAGGAGGGAAGTGAAATGACCCCAGTCACATAGCTACTGAGAAGCATGACTAGGATTTCAGCCCAGGGAGCCCAATTCCAGAGCCTTGCCCTAGTGCTGGAAAAGGAAGCTCTCTGTCCCTGTGGGCTGTGGGCAGCACCAAGGCCACAGAAATGGAGGAAGTATATGCTTTCCAGAAAAGAGACAGTTGCCTCTAGGGTCTTCACCCCACTCAGCTTGCAGTGACCAGCGAAGGAAGGCTCTCTCCAGCACAAGGACATAAGCCTTGTCCCATGTCTCTACTCTGCCTCCTGTTACTGATAAGTCCTGGGGTTAGGGGTGACTTTTCCCTCTGCTACACCACCTGCAGCCACTGCCCAGGAGTTCATAATGTGTAGCCCTAGAAGAACCTTCTAAAGGTGGTGGGTGGTTGAAAAATATAAGGTAAAAGTATATATATATATATATATATATATATATATATAAAATATATAAGGTAAGAGTAATGTAATCATGGACATATACAGCAATGATGACAAAAGCATCAGACCAATTGCTTTATCCTGATAAAAACATCTTTGAACTAATTCAGAGATACTGGCTTTGTTGAGTTGTTATGGAAATCTCTGCGTTGTGTAAATTCTTTCCAAGTGCCAAGCGCAGCATGTATTTATCCTTCTTTCATTCAGTCAACAAACCTATCAAGTGTGTCTACCATGAGCTGGGTTCTGGTCCTTGGGCTGGGTGCTGGAGACTAATGATGACTATGCCTCTAGGAGAGTTAAGAAGACAGAGGCAGATAAATAAGTGTGCATGGTAGAAGTTTAGATTTAGGGATATGTGTCAGTAAAGGGAATCCATGGTGAAGGTGTGTGGAGAGACTCATTAGATGGACCAAGGGGCTCAGAGAGTGTGATAGAGGAGACAGTAATTTGGAAATCTTAAGGGATATGGCTATTCACCGAGCATAAATTTCACTCAGGAAACTGCAAGTATGTACCAAGGCTGAAGATGGGGGAAATAAGAAAAACAAATACTAGAGATGTCGATGGAGTCCGATTCTGGAGTTCTCGAGTTATTCCAGTAGTTCAGCTCTTGTAACCAAGAAATTTAGTCAGTCCTTTCTCTGGCCTGAATTATCTGGAATTCTTCAGGGGAGGAAATAAGCCTTGGAGACACATACAGGGAAGGCCCGGCCACAGTGGGATGGGCCAGGACCGAGTCAGGAAGGAGCAAGCAGCCAGGGACATGCTCCACCAGAGGAGCAGAGGGGCAGCCTGGGTCTCTGGTTCTGCCCTGAAGTTCAGGGATTTTTCTTTCTTCATTTCTCCCCATAATGCTTAGCTCAGTATTTTTCATTTCATAAATATTAACTGACCTAAAGTTTGGTCATTTTTCATATGATTCCTTTTGGATTATAGGACACATGTCATCTCTGAATTCATTCTATAAAGTTGAACAAAGGTACTGAATCAGAAGGAGTGAACCATAACTACTACTATTTCTTATGTATCAGCCAACTGCCAGGCACAGTACTCATGGCTTCTTTAAAATTTATTTTTGAGACACAATATTTGTACATCTTTATGAGGTACATTATGATAATTCAGTACATGCATACACCATGTCATCATCCAAGCAGGGTAACAAGCATTTCTATCTCTTCAAACATTAATCATTTTATGTGTTGGGAATTTTGTGGCCTTTTTGTCTAGTCATTTTTAGACATATAATGGGTTGTTTTAAACTATAGCTACCCTACTGAGCTAAAGAAAAACCAGAAGCAATCCCTTTCCCTAACTGTGATTTTGTGCTCCTTACCGAACTTCTTCCATACTGGCCCCTACCCTTCCTAGGCTCTAGTGGCCGTTATTCCATTCCACTCCTCTATCATAATTTGATTTCTTAATTTCCACAAATGTTTTCTCATGATTTTTTACATACATTTATCTCATTTAGTATTCACAGCAAGGTTATATAGTAGACATCACCAAGCATATTCTACAAATGATAAAATCAGCTTCAGTCTGTATTCAAACTACTTGTAAGTGGCTTCAGACCCAGGTGTCTCAAATAAGCCTCTCTTCACCCACTCTACCTGTGTCAGGCTCATGCGGGATGCAGACAGCCTCAGCCACACATCTGACAAGGGAGTTCACTGAATATTTCATTCTTTTCCTTCCTGTCTTTCCTGCATAACCCCTGGAAATGGGGCAGATGCTCAGGTAAGGTTGTCATTTCTAGAAGGAAATCTATCTGGAACAGAATGGATGAATTCAGAAGACATCATGCTGAATGAAATAAGCCAGCCACAAAAGGACTCACATTGCATGACTCCACTTTCAGGAATAGCTATAAGAGTCAAACTCATAGAAGCAGAAAATAGTATGGTTGGCAGGGAGTGGGGGCAGGAGAAGAGGGGAGCCATGGCTCAATGGGTATAAATTTACAGCTAACCCAGAAAGGTAATGTTAGAGTTTATATCTAGAGGTCTCCCCCCAAAGCCTCGTGCACTCATAAGTGGGGCTTTTGGGAGGTGACTTGATTGTGAGTGTGTGACACTCACCACTGGATTAGTCCACTGATGGGTTTATACCTGGGGAAAGGTGGGTCACTGGGGGTGTGGCCTGGAGTGGTATATGTCCCTCCTTCTCCCTTGATCCCTCCCAGCTTCCTGCCTGCCTGCCATGAACTGTTTCTCCTCTGCCATGCCACCCTGCCTTGGAATTAGCCAACAACTGTGGACTGAAACCTCCACAAACTAGGAGCCAGAACAAACCTCTCCTCCTATAATTTGTGAGTGTTCATCATATTATCCCAGGAATGAGAAAGTAACTAAGACAGGAAAGTTCTAGAGATCTGCCTGTAGTTCAAAATATGCCATTGTGCCCTTAAAAATTTGTTAAGAGGATGGATCCTATATTGTTTTTAACCACAAAAATAAATAAACATACACAAGGACACTTTAAGAGTTGTTGAAAGGGTCTATTATCTTGGTTTTAGTGATTATTCACAGGCATATGCACATATCTAAATTCATCAAGTTGTACACATTAAAAATGTGCAATTTGGGGTATTGAAAATAAAATAGATTTCTTAGGTTCCTTTCCATCCAAAATTTCCTTCACTCCTTCACTAACATTCAAATTGGCTCAGCTCCTACCAAATTTACATCTGTTTGTATTCAGTTTTTGGATTTTTCCTTTTCCCTCCTGCTCTACCCGAGGTACATGAACTTCCTGGTTTTAAGCCTGTGGAGGTATATCAAAGACCTCTGCACCCCAAGGCTTCTGACTTCCCAGCTAGGATAACTTGAGTAGGTAAGGTGCTGTTCAGTCTGCAGCATTCACTTGTCTGTCCTGGGACAGGGAGAGAAGATGGTTTTTTTGTTTTGGTTTGGTTTTTGGTACCAGTGATCGAACTCAGGACCTCGAGCTTGCCAGGCAGGCACTGGAACTACTGAGCTACATCCCCAGCCCGAGAAGATGGTTTTGATGAGTCTATGCCATAAGCTCCCACATCCCCTGCAGCCTCCAACCTCACATATGGCAGCATGAGTCTGCGTCCCTCTCTGACTGGCCTGTTCTATTTGGCGTCATGCTTTCCCTCCACAACGTGGTTTGCCAAGGGAATTAGTACTTGTGCTCCAATGGCATGCTCCTAGGATGCATTTTGTGTCTCAGTGACAGTCTCTGCAGACAGGCCAAGGCCAGGGTGGAACAGGGACACCCTTATCAATCACTGTCTTGCTTGCTAAGAACACCCTTCATGGCTTGGCTTTTTCAAAACCTGCCTGGGATCCTCTCACTTTTAAGAGTGCTAAGAGCTTGACACACCAGGAGAGAACACTGTGGTGAGATGATCTTGAACCTGGGGTGTGCAGGATCGAAGACATACCCAGAAGACAAGGAGGGGGCAAAGGGAGAGAGGAGTGGAATTTTTCCTAGTAGATTGCGTAAAGGCCTCTGCACAGCTTCACTTTTCCATGAAATCTGAGCATCAAGAAACCTATCAGCATAAGAGCACTGGCTGTTTAGAGGCTCAGAGAGATGAGACTTCGGTGTTCCACCCAGAGAAAAGGAACACACTGAGACTCCTTAGTTGGCTACCTGTTTGGGGCTATGAAGTAAGGGGCTGTCTTAACAGTAGTTCTCCAGGGGCCGCACAGCACCACCTGGTGGCTGCATGGATGTGGCTGTTACAGTATCTAGTAGAGTAGCGTGTAATCAGCGCCACCTTCCGGACACTCTGTAATACGCGGCTTTGCCAACGGAAACTTCTGAATTTGCTTCTTTAAATTTGGCGATATTGAACCTATTGGAAGTGCACTTGTAAGACTTATGTGTATTGAGATGTGGACATGAAGTGGCATGTTGCAGTGAGAAAAGTGTGAATTTTGGAATCAGATAACTGATAACAAATTCTTGCTAACTCTGTGAGCTTGGGAGGGTTACTTAACATCTTGGAGCTTCCATTTTCCTTATCTGTAAAGAGATATATTTATTTTGCAGCATTGTAGCAAAAGTTGAATGAAATAACACACATAGAATATAAATGAATGTGCATAAAGTAAATAAGATAATATATAATAAATACACATTAAAGTATAACAAAAAATTCACATAGAATTTTTTCTAATTGTTAGTATTATAAATACTCCTGAAATGGATTTATCAAATGAAAAGACAGAATCTCTCCAAGCTATTTTAAATTATTTTCAGATTTTTCCTTGATTGGTTCTGACTCTTCTCCAGAAGACGATCTATCTCGAGGTATAAGATCTAAAAACAGAATTCTGACAAATTGAGGCTCTGTTAACATGGATGGACTATCTGGTGAGTGCTACACTTTCAAAAATGCTCTTTCATTATCATCAGTAAAATTTAAAACTTCAGGATCCATCCCCTCTTTCCACTAGAAAACCCTTTGCCAAGAATATGAGAACATTTTCTCACACAGCTTCTCAATCACTTTCACAATTACTCAGAAAAGTCCAGTACTGAAACCAACCCAGGTGCCTGTTCACAGGAGAATGGATGGTAGTTTGTACCCAAATGACAAAATACTACTGCTGAGCAATAGAAAGAACAAATAGCTGGATATGCACAACAAAATGGATGAATCTCAAGTCTGAGAAAAAAATCCAGACCCCCCCAAATATATATATATATATGTATATATTGTGTATATATATTGTATTTTTATGGTGTTCTAGAATTTAAAACTGTAATCTCTCTTTAGGAGTCAAAAGAGTAGTTTGCACAGCTTTGGAGGTGGGTTGACTGCAAAGGGACCCTAGGAAATCTGGTAACTGATGTGTCCTGAATCTTGGCCTGGGTGAGCAGGACACAGCTGTACCTGGGGATGACACACCAGGGTCCAGCAGCATTGTCAGGAGAGCTCACTTAAATGCTCACCATATTTGCAGGTCGACTGACATCATGTTGGTAGCTCAGAATCCACCATAGTAGAAATATTTACACCACAAAAATTGACAAATGTTATAAAGCAGTTTTTTATCCCACCAGAAAGTCGATTGTCTAACATCTATGAGCACACTGTACACACTCACCAAACCGCACCAAATGAAAAACTGAAGGTCTATGTATTAAACCATACAAAAATTGTATCTCAAATAATTATACCTAAAAAATAGACTTCTCACTACCAAAGTGTGCAAAAGAGCACAATGGGAAGCCAGCACTGATTCGTCAGTCAAGAAAGATTGCAGACCAGCTGTTCTTGGATTTGGAAAGAAAAACCTAAGAAGTCTTTTTGTCCTGTCCCAAAGGCTTTAAAGCAAAGAACCAGATGAAAATACATGGACCATGAGAGAGGCTGCAGGGTGGGTGGATGTGCTGAGTTGCTACACAGGGTGTAGATCTCTGAGCTCCCTAGTGAGAGAAGGTAGAGGCCTCTGCAGAGCCCACTGCCCACCCTCACCACTTCCTTTTGTTCTATAATCACAGCACACGTATAGGTTCATGTATTCACATGAACAGACACAATCAGATCACAAACAGAATACAGAATAGTATCACCCCTAAAAGTCCCACATGGTCTTCCTTTGTCTGACTGTCTGTCTCTTTTTTTAGTGTTTTGAGAAAGAGTCTCCCTGTGTAGCCCAGGTTGGCCTTGTACTTGCAGCAATCCTCCTGCCTCAGCCTCTTGAGTACTGGGATTACACGTGTGTGCCACTGCACCTGACTGTGGTCTCCCTTCATGATCACAGTCTCCCTAACTTCTGAAAACTACTGGCCTATTCTCTATCATTATTTTGTCCTTTAAAAATCTCATCAAAATGACTGACAAGAAAGTTCCCACATAGCCGACTACTGTGCACAAGGAAAGCTCAGAGGAGAGTTGCCAGATCCTGCAGTGACTGGTCCTGAGCCTATTACACTGGAAATGAGGAAGAGGTAGATAATCACCAAAAAGCAGCCAAAGCCAGACCACATCACTGGGAAACACACATTAACTAATGAGATTTCCATATCAGCAACACAGTCCCTCCACTCTAACCTATCCCCAATGCTCGGCATTGAAATAAAGAAAGAAACACTAGAAAATAAGGCAAGAAAAAGCCTCCAAAAACTCCTAACTCTCCCAAAGTTGATCCAATGAGCATTGAGGAGGAAATCAAAACCTAAATGGCTGAATTATATGAACTGATAAGAAAAGAAACAAGCAAACAAACAAACAAAAACAGACCAGTAAGGTGTTCAGCAAGCTCAAAGATGACATATAAATAAATAATGGATATAAAAACCTAAATGGTCAGTGAGTTTAAAGAAGGCACAAATAAAATGACAGCTGAACTAATCAAATGATACAAAACATGAATGACAAGCTTAGTAAACATTTAGAGTTCATGAAATGATACTAAACAGAAATCAGGATGATAAAAAGCTATTGAAAGTAGTCAAGCATGGTGGCGCACATCTGTAATCCCTGCACTTGGGAGGCTGAGCCGAGAGAATCCATGTGAGTTCAAGGCCAGCTTGGGCTATGTAGCAAGACCCTGTTGCAAAAAAAAAAAAAAAAACTATTGAAAGTATAGGTGGCAGAAGTGACCAGTATGAGGAAAGAGTGTCAGAACTAGAAGGTGGGGCTAATGTAGGTGACCATGTACTGAGATACCTTAAAAACAACAAGAAAAGAAGGGAAATGAACCCAACACCTGTTAGAAGACATAAAGAAGATGAACCTAATTGCTGTTAGATGACAGCACAAATGGCATAAAAAATCTGTTAACAGAAAACTTTACAGGTATGGAGAAAGAATTCAACATACAGGTATGCGAGGCACGTAGAATCCCAAATAGCTATTAGCAGAAAAGAGCTTCTCTGTGACACATCGTAGTCAAAATCTCAGGGGTCCAACACAAGGACAGACTCTTAAGAGCACTAGCGAAAAGCAACAAATCACTCACAAAGGTAAACACACTAGAAGTACAGCAGACTTGGGCCGGGAATTTAGCTCAGTGGTGCCACCATCTGCTTTGCAAGAGCAAGGTCCTAAATTTGATCCCTGGTACAAAAAAAAAAAAGAAGAAGCAGCAGCACAGCAGGCTTCTTAACATAGACATTAAAGGCCAGGGGAGCTTAGAGTGAAGTGTTTCAAGCCCTAAAACAAAACCACTTTTAACCCAGACTAATACAGTCTGTAAAACTATCAAAATGGATGGAAAAATAAGGAGCTTCTAGGCTAAAGAGCACTTTAAGAAATTCATGATCACCAAACCAGCACTCCAAAAAATTCTCAAGGATATCCTGAACAGAGATAACAAAGCTAACAATCCTAAAAAGTCTAATGGAATGAATACATCAAGGAGAGAGAACAGTTAAGCAAAAGTGAAAAAATAAAGAAATCAGAAACAGAAAAATAAGCCAATGACAGCAATGATTAAGAGAAAAACCTTTCAGTAGTAACTATCAATGTAAATGGTCTCAACTCCCCATCAAAAGACACAGAATAGGGCCGGGAATTTAGCTCAGTGGTTCCAGAACCTGCCTCGCAAGTGTGAGGACCTGAGTTCGATTCCTGGTACCAAAAAAAAAAAAGACACAGAATGGAATACTGGATCAAAAACCAAAACTTGAAGGTATATCAAGAGACACATTTAATCCAAAAAGAAATATATAGACTAAAAATCAAAGGATGGAAAACAATATTTCATGCAATGGGAGCCCAAAAGCCAGCATCCTTTTTCCACACAAAGTGGACTTCAAGCCAAAACTGGTCAGAAGAGCCAAAGAAAGTCACCACGGATTGGTAAAGGGACCAGTTCAGCAAGAAGAGATAACAATTGTAAACATATGTAACAAATACCACCACACTCAACTTAATAAAACAAATGCGACTGCACATAAAAGATCTAACAAACATCAACACAATCACAGTGAAGGACCTCAGTACCACACTATCACAAATAGATCAACTAGACAAAAAAAAATCAATAAAACTTTTTTGTAGACTCCTGGGAGTTTTCTACTAGGACAATTGTCCCCACCGCAGATAGGAACTGTCTACCTGGGATGGGATGCAGGGCCAGGGTAAGAGGACAGAATTTCCTTGGGATTTTCTTATTAGTTTAGGGGCTTTAGGGAAGTGCTTCCTTCCCTCCCCCGCCCGGCCCCCTCCTCCTTTGAAAAGCACAGCAATCCTGGGCAGCAGCCAAACAGAGGAGTGAAATGAGGGGTGGGGATTAATACCTCTGATTAGCAAGAGCTGGGACAGTGGGACAGGAGGCAAACAAAAGGACAGATGAGAGCCACCCAACAAGGTACCCTGCTCCTCAGTGAGGCCAGATTTTTAGATGAAGCAGTAATTTGCACTTAACCTGAGGACAGATCCTGTGCAGGATTCAAGCCCACCAAAAAATGTTGCTAGGACATTTTCTGGACTGGAACACATTAAAAGAAAAGGCCTAAGAGGGCCGGGGATTTAGCTCAATGGTTCCATCTCCTGCCTTGCAAGCACAAGGTCCCAAGTTCGATCTGCAGTACAAAAAAAGAGAAAGAAAGAAAGAGAGAGAAACAGAGAGAGAGAGAGAGAGAAAGAAAGGGCCTAAGAACAAAGCTGAGAGCATTCTGGGCACAATAAGAAAAAAAAAGTTTCAGGCCAGGGATTTAACTTAGTGACGCTGTGCCTGCCTCACAAGCACAAGGTCCTGAGTTGGAGGGCGGGGGTTGATCCAAAAGAGAAAAAAATGTTTCAAGTTTGTAGAATCTGGGACATCAGCATCTTTTCTCTATTAAACTGTGACTCAGGGACAGAGGGCCCCAGAGGCCAATGGACCATGGTCAGCGCCCAGAGTGACACAGAGATGCAAGAGCCCATTTGTACCCGAGCACATGAAGTGCTTCCATAGGGACCCCAGGAGCACTCTGCAGACTCTACAAGGGCAAGAGACCCTGTGAGATGGAGGTGGAAGAGCCTGTGACATGGGGTGTTTTAGCTCACGAAATCCCTTTTCTACAGACCTGTGGGGTCAAGGAAAATTGAAAAGAGAAAGGGAATGCCACTTCTGTCCCTTAGAACAGGTCTGCCTATCTCCTCCATCAAACCTGTGCCATCTGTTTCTGCCATCTCCATGGCACTGGAGGCTGTCGTGTTGCCTGAACACCTTTGGATCTGCTAGACTGTGGAATGCCTTTGCACTCACCCTTAGGTTACCAGGTAGTCACCATTCCACCTTGCTCCCACTTCCTCCTCTCTCGATCCATAGAAGGCTCCTGACAGCTGTCCCAAGTCCTCCCAGCCTACAGAAATTGGTCTTGAAACAATACATCAAAACACCGCTAATGCCCTTCCATTCACATGCTCCCTCCGCTCCCTTCCTCTCTGGACCTCTCTCTTCTACCTCTTCTTCCAGCTCTAACTAGCCTTACATTCCTTCAATCTTTTCTCTTCCAAAGCTTCCCTTTAACCTGCACCCACCCACCACCCACCCACCCCATCCTTTCTCTTCCTTCTTTCCCAGTTCTCCTACCAACATTGAATACTTATTAGAAACTCCAGTAGCCCTGGTTCCTCCACACCTCCTGCAGCCAGACCCCTCCTAACTACCTACCCACCCCCAGTTCGTTTGTGGCCCTAGGCCTTCCTCCAGACAGCTGGGCCTTCCTGGTCCCTGTACATCAGCAAATAACCCAATGTTCCAAAATAGTGTCCTGAACAATGGTGACAACTGCTCAGTTATTTTGGAAGGTGTGTGTGGTCAGAGTTCCGGAACAATACAGGAAGGACAATGGGCAGCAGGCAATCGGCTGCCTGGCCAGCCCTGCTTATGCAAATGAACTCATAAGCCTGGTATTTCTCCTAGGAGATGACCAGGAAATGGATGAGCTTCCACACAATACTGAAACTAGGTCACTAATGCCCTTTGTCCCTTTAAATACACAGGACTTTGGAGATATAAAAATTGCTTTTTCTATAACTGACTCTACAGCTCTCACAAGGTTGACCAGGATCCAGAGTTTGTCTTGGAATAGGTTGGGATGTATTCCAAGAACCTGCTGTCTTCAAAATGCAGTTTCCAAAATAGACCAGAATAGAGTCCAGTCAATTCACAGCGATATATTTCTTCTTTATTTTTCTGAAAGTTTTATAAAACACACGTACAGAAATGAACATAAGTTTACAGCTTAATAAATTTTCACAAAGTGAATACACCTGCAAAATCAATACCCAGATAAAGAAAGAATGCTGCAAAAGCCCAAAGTCCTCCTCACACCTACTCCAGGCTCCAACAACGCCTGGGTAATTACTGTGCTCCTGACAACCAATACTGTGGGTTGGTTTTGCCTGGTTCTTGAACTTTCTGTAGTGGAATCATAGAATATATACATTTTGTGACCAGATATTTTCAATCAACATTATGTGTGTGAGAGTCATCCTTCTTGCATGTAGTTCTAGTCAATTAATTACTGTATAGTATTGTATTCATACAACATTTAGTTCATCCATTCTAGTCTTGGGCACATGGGTCATTTCCAGTTTAGGGGCATTGGTAATAGAAGGGGTATGAATAATAAAGACCACCTTTTTTAGTTAACACATTATGTTGTGTATATATTCCTTGGAGTAGGATTATAGTTCTTAGAAATATATTTCAAAGAAAACAAATTCAAGTTTGACAGGGACTTGACCATTGTTAGACATGGGTTCTGTGATTCCGGTGAACCCAAGATGGCTATGAGCACTGGAAGGAGTAAGCTCATTAGAGGGACAATTGTGATCTTGGGGACAGAGAAGTGCCACATTTGATTTACATGATAGGGAAGAGTTCTGGACACAGGTCATAGAATCATGCAGACAAATAGGCTGTCTTCAGAGATACTTGTCGTCGGAGACTATGTTTAAGATCATACATTCTCTATTCATATGGCAGGACTGCCTGACACTGAGAGCAGGGCTGGGGATGGAGACCACAGGAGGTGGGGAGAGTATCGTATGTATGTTCACGGGTCTAAAAAAATATGCTTTGGGAGTTTTATTAAAAGACCTGGCTGAAAGTAAGGGAGAAGGTGTGAGTCTATGATCTTAAAGAAAGAGGACTTCATGGCACTAGTCTCCATTCTGGGCCTTCATACTTTTTATGAACTAAATAAATTCATTAATATATGTATCAGAGCCCCTTACTCAGACTTCTAAAAATGAACAATTTCATTTAATCTCTGCTATAATGATAATTAATCTTCTCATTTTAAAAATAGCAAAACAAATTCTCTATGTAGTCTACATTTTCTGGTGTTAGTCAACTGTCTTGGAAGTTCATTCTTTTTTAGCAACCTGTGCCCCATCCGTGTACTGGGATGGATGAATGTACAGCGCTATCTTGTGCTCACAGTGGGGAACTGCATTCGCTCTCAAACCACATCTGGTATTGGTTTTTCAATATTGAGTACTATGCCTCATTCATTACGCTAGGTGCAGGGCATTCTGCAGTTAATAAGATCTTTTAGAGTTCAACTCTTTAAATTTTTAAAATTATATTTATTTTTAATTTGTGCATAAAAACAAATATTGTAAATACTTATGGGGTAATGTGATGTTTTGGTACATGTAGACATTGTGTAACACATCTACTCATCAAACTTTTATATTTACTTATAGTTTAAAATTTTTCAAAATCCTTCCCTTTAGCTTTTTTTGAGAAAAACATTAATTTTACTTTTTACAAGTATATGTTTGCAATACATAATAAATATATTCATCGGGCCAGGGATTTACCTCAGTGGTTTTGCTGCCTGCTGCACAAGTGCAAGGACCCGAGTTCGATCCCTGGTACCAATAAATAAATAAATATATTCATCATGGGGAACTAGTACATACACATATTGTATCCTAATCCTTTTTACTTTCCCCTCTCCTCCCCTTCCTCTTATCTCCTTTGATTCTCAGATTGCCTTCCCAGCTCCACAAAGTCTACATCTTTGTTTCCTATCATTCTTTTATTTTGCTCTTTAAATTATTTATACTTTGGGTTTCTGATATGAGAGAAAGGATATTTAACCTTCTGTGTCTGATTTATTTCATTTAACATTATGGTCTCAAGGTGCATCCATTTTCCTACAAGTGACTCAAATTTATCCTTTATGGATGAGTAGTACTTCATTCTGTATATATACCAAGTTTTCTTTATCCATTCATCTGTTGGTGACTTCTACCTTTTTGAAATGTATACTAGTTGTTGTTTTCTGTAGTTACTCCACAGTGCAATAGCATACCAGAACTACCTGCTCTAATCTGAGAGTAACTTAGAACCCATAGATCAATCTCTCCGCAACCTTCCCTCTTCCTCCTACTCTCCCATCATCTGATAATTGTCATTCTATTCTCAATTTCTATTAGATAAACCTTTTTAGGTTCCACATATGAGTAAGATGATGTGGCACTTGTCTCTCTGTGACTGGCCTATTGTACTTAACATAATGATCTCCAGTTGCATCCATATTGTTGCAAATGACAGGATTTCATTCTTTTTATAGCTCAATACCATTCCATTGGGTATATGTATCACAATTTCTTTATCCATTGATCAGCTGATGAGTACTTACAGTATTAGAGAAAATATTTGCAAACTATACATCTGACAAGAAGCTAATGTCCAGAATAAATTTGGAATTTCAAAAACTCAACAGCAAAAAAAAAGGTAAAGGATCTGAATAAATACTTCTCAAAAAAAGACATAATTAACTGGCCAACAGGTACAAGAAAATCATGGAGATGCAAACTAAAACTGCAATATGATAATCATCTCACAGCAAGAATGTCTATTACACAAAGTGCTGGTAAGGATATAGAGAAAGGAGAAGGCTTGCACATCAATGTTGGGAATATAAGTTGGCACTGCCATTGTCAAAAACAATATAAAGGAGCTCTAAAATTTTAAAGTAGAACTACCAGGTGATCTGGCAATCCCACTCCTGGGTATATACCCACAGGAAACGAAATCCATATGTCAAAGAGATGCCTTCTTGTAGTATTCATTGCAGCCCTATTCACAGTAGAGTTGAATCTTTAGGGGGAGAAGGTGGGGTCACACTAGTTTTCCCAGGCTGCTCAAAACTCTGTAGGCTCAAGTGATCCTTCGACCTCAACCTCTTCAGTAACCAGGACTGCAGGTGTGCATCATGACGCCCAGCTTAGTGTCTAAGTCCCAGTGACCAGATGGCTCTGAAAAATCTACTTGACCTTGCTGTGCCTCAGTTTCCTTACCTGGAAATGAAAAGAAAAGAATGAAGTCTGTACTTTCTCAGAGTATATACAATAATCAAGGTAAAGCATGTACATGTTTCTCACTTGGTAATCACTCAACACGTAGTAACTACGAAACATGATCGCTTAAAGAGTTGTTGGAGGAGGCAGAAGATTAAATAAAGGCAGAAAACACATCTTAAACACTAAAATGAAAATTAAAATGCCCCTTGTATATTCTATCCACACATAGATAAACATCAAAGGTAGTATTATTCTTACATTTTACATTCAAGGATTGTGCAATAAGACTTCTTTAATCTCAGTATAAAAAATAAATAAAATGGCAATAAAAGAACATTTATGTGTCTAAAAGACTTTCAACAATGGGTAGTATAACATTAGTATGTTCCCAGGTTATATTTCTCAAGCCTCAGTTGTTCCTTCTCATACTGTGTTAGTCATTTGCCCCTCACTGGTACAAAACCCAATACCCACAGTTTAAATAAGAAGTTTATTTTCCTTCACAGTTCTCAGAAGATTCAGTTCAAGGTTGAGTGGCACCAAGGCAGGAACAGCATGGCAGAAGTGTGTGGTGCAGGAAAGCTGTTCACTCCAAGGCAGCCAGAAAGTGGAAAGAAAATGGAAGGGCCTGGGCCAAGAATGTCCTGACCCCAGTGACCCATCCCCAACTCGGCCCCACCTCCTAACAGCACATTCATTCAGCCATGGACTGATGGATGGATTAATCCACTGATAAATATGACACCCCACAATCCAGTCACCTTCCAAAGCCCCACCTCTGAATACATGAGACTCTAGGGGCTATTTCAAATATAAAGTATTAACATTTCAGAAGTTTATTCTATGAGCATTCTTTAACTTGAGAGGTCAAATATCAAAAAATATGGTCACAAAAAGAATGGCATATGAACAAAATAGTACAGTGTCTGGTTTAAGCCTACCCTAAAAAAAAGAGAAATTCCAGTTTCCCTCTTATATTGCCTATTCTTATCACAGTTTCTGGGTGGCTCAAGGATTATTTCTATACCCTCTAAACCTTACCAGTGACCTTCTTTGCAAACAATTCCAAGAGTGAGCTTTTCAACTGGTTCTTTTCGTGTGTGTGTGTGTGTGTGTCTGTGTGTGTCTGTGTGTCTGTGTGTGTGTCTGTATCTCACATTTAGTATCCTTTACAAAACTTGGCTGTATAACAAATGCACTGAATTGTTTCCTCCTCTGCAAAAGCTCCTTTCTTTTTATTGGTCCTCTTTACTGACACTGAAACCCATCCCCCTGCTCCAAGGATCCCTACTGTGCTTCAGGCTGAGCCCTCCCTTCCCCATAGATTTCCCTTCTTGTAGCCCCCACAACTGCTTCTGAGCTGAGCCACAGACCCTCAGCTAAGCCTCATTCGGGAATGGGGCCTGGAGGTTGCTGCTCCAGAAGAAAAGGGCCAGTTTTAATTCTCTCTTTGCTGCATCCACCAGAGGGAGCCTTATGTGAGCTTCTGCAGCCCTAGTGGCAGCCACCCAAACACTTCCTCTTTAGGGACCACCAACATGGTAAAATTCACAATGTCTCCCCTCAGATCAAAAATCACGAGGCTGGGCTGAGGGTTTAGCTCAGTGGTTCTGCTGCCTGCCTTCACAAGGACCTGAGTTTGATCCCTGGTCCCAAAAAAAACCCAGAATAGACCAGAGGTAGCAGCTTCCAGGCTGCCATTCCACTGCTCCTAGGCCAGAGGAAGGGGCTTCCAGGCTGCCATTCCCCCACTCCCAGCCCAGAGGAGGTGAGCCGTGCAGGTGTCACTAGCAGCCCCTCCACCCCATTGAAATGAGAAGACACATAAACAAGTCTCAAAACCAAACTTCCAGATCACCTACAGAAACCTCTAAGGGAAAAGGGATGGAACACTCTGATACTCAAACACCTGGACCCACTGAACTGGCAACAAAAGAGGATCTGGAAAAAATGAAATCAGAAATAATTTCTCAGATAACAGCAGAGATTGTGCTCATAGTGCAAGACATGATTAATAAATCTAGAGAGGAGCTGAGGAACATGATGGAATACCAACATAGGAAACAAATGGAATCCATAAAACAGATTCAAATAGATTTCCAGGAGATCAAAAACTCCATTGAAAGTCTACACAGCAGAATGAGGCAATGTAAGGACAGAATCTCAGATATAGAAGGTAAGATTGCAATTAGTGACCAGGAAGAGAAAAATTGCTTCAAAATTATAAGGGAACATGAGAAATTAATCCAGCAGCTGCTAGATGATGCAAAGAAGAATAACATAAGACTGATTGGGCTCAATGAAGAAACAGGAGAGAGTGGAGATGACATAAAAAATCTCTTCCCAGAAATAATGGCAGAAAACTTCCCAAGCAGGGGAAAAGAGCTTGACATACAGATAAGTGAAGCATATAGGACTCCAAATAGCCTTGATCAAAAAAAAATCTACACATAGGCATATAATTGTTAAGATTCCAGAAACTCAACAGAAGAACAAAGTTCTCCGAGCAGTCAGAGAAAAGAAACAAATCACATACAAAGGAAAGCCCATCAGAATCACAGCAGATTTCTCAACATAAACCATCAAGGCAAGAAGAGCTTGGAGTGACATATTCCAAGCCCGAAAAGAAAACAGCCTCCAACCCAGATTGATGTACCCTGCAAAACTATCTTTCAAAATGGATGGAGAAATAAGATACTTTCATGACAAAGAGCACCTTAGGAACTTCGTGAATACCAAACCAGCACTCCAAAGAATTTTACACAATATCCTAGGAACAGACATTGAGGATCACAACCCCAGGGAGCAAAGCAGAATGAACCCATCTGGCATGACAAGAAATTAAATGGAAAGGGGGAGAACCCAACAAAAAGAAAAAATCATGGCAATGACAAGTCAATACATTTCAGTTATAACCATCAACATTAATGGTCTCAATTCACCAATCAAAAGAAATAGATTGGCAGAATGGGTCAAGAAGCAAAATCCAACAATATGCTGCATACAAGAAACACACTTCATTCAAAAGGAAACTCATAGACTGAAAGTTAAAGGGTGAAAAACAATACTCCATGCGACAGGAACCTGAAAAAAAGCAGGAGTAGCTATCCTCTTTGCAGATCAAGTAGATTTCAAACCAACACTGATTAAGAGAGACAAAGAAGGACACTACATCCTTGTAAAGGGAAGAATCCAAGAGGAAGAGATGACAATCATAAATATCTATGCACCAAACACTAGTGCACCCAACTATATAAAACAAATTCTAATGCACATGAAAAGCCATATATGCACTAATACAATTGTAGTGGGGGACCTCAATACCCCACTGTCACAAATAGATAGATCAACTAGACTAAAAATAAGTAATGAAATACTAGAACTCAATCGAACTCTTGAACAAATGAACTTCACAGATCTTTACAGAGTCTCCCACCCCACAAAATCAGAACACACATTCTTCTCAGCTACACATGGCTCATTCTCCAAAATAGACCACATAGTCACACATAGAGCATGTTTAAGTAAGTGCAAAGGAACTGAAGTTATCCCCTGTATAGTATCAGACTATAGTGTGATGAAATTGGAGATCCATAGCAAAAGAAACTCAAAAAATTTCATAAACATGTGGAAATTGAACAACACACTTCTGAATAACCAATGGGTCACAGAGGAAATTAAAGAAGAAATCAGACAGTTCCTTCAATTAAATGACAATGACAATACAACATATTGGAATCTATGGGACACAATGAAAGCAGTCTTAAGAGGGAAATTCATAGCAGTGAATATGCATATTAGGAAAGCAGAACGAGCCCAATTAAACAACCTGATGCTGAACCTCAAGCTTCTAGAAAAAGAAGAGCAGGACAACCCCAAAGTTCATACAAGGGAGGAAATTATAAAGATCAGAGGAGAAATCAATGCAATGGAGACTAAGAGAACGATACAAAAAATCAATGAGGCCAAGAGTTGGTTCTTTGAAAGAATCAACAAAATTGACAAACCTTTAGCCAACCTTGTCAGAAAAAGGAAAGAAAAGGCCCAAATCCAGGCAATTGGGAATGAAAAGAGTGAAATTACAACAGACCCAGCAGAAATCCAGAGGATCATCAATACCTACTTCCAGAACCTATACGCCAATAAGATGGACAACACAGAAGAAATGGACAGATTCCTAGATACATATGAATTACCAAAGTTGAATGAAGAAGATCTAAAAATTCTGAACAACCCAATATCAACCAATGAAATTGAAAACGTAATTAAAAACTTATCAACTAAGAAAAGCCCAGGCCCTGATGGCTTCACTGCTGAATTCTACAAGACATTTAGAGAGGAACTACTGCCACTACTGTTTAAACTCTTCAATGAAATTGAAAGGGAAGCAATACTCCCAAATTCATTCCTGGAAGCAAGCATCACCTTGATCCCCAAAGCACAGAAAGACCCAACTGAAAAAGAGAACTATAGGCCAATCTCACTAATGAACATAGATGCAAAAATCCTTAATAAGATAATGGCAAACAGAATGCAGAAGATCATCAAGAAGATCATACACCCTGATCAAGTGGGATTCATCCCAGGGATGCAGGGATGGTCAATATATGAAAATCAATCAATGTAATACACTATATCAATAGAGCCAAGGACAAAAACCATATGATTATCTCCATAGACGCAGAAAAAGCATTTGACAAAATCCAACATGCATTTATGATAAAAACTCTACATAAAATTGGAATAGATGGTCTCTACCTCAAACTGATAGAAGCCATCTATGAAAAACCAACAGCCAATATCATACTAAATGGTCCAAAACTGAAATCCTTCACACTCAAATCAGGAACAAGACAAGGATGTCCACTATCACCACTCTTGTTCAACATAGTTCTGGAAACATTAGCCACAGCAATTAGACAAGAGAAAGAAATAAAAGGAATAAAGATAGCAAATGAAGAAGTCAAATTATCATTATTTGCAGATGACATGATACTCTATATAGAAAACCCCAAGAACTCCACCAAAAGTCTTCTAGACTTAATAACCAAATTCAGTCAAGTAGCTGGTTACAAGGTCAACACACAAAAATCAATAGCTTTCCTCTACACCAATGACAGACTCACTGAGAGAGAAATAGGGCAAATAATTCCTTTCACAATAGCATCCAAAAAACTGAAATACCTAGGAATCATCCTAATGAAAGAAATCAAAGACCTCTTCTCTGAAAACTATGGCACTCTGAAAAGAGAGATTGAAGATGATATCAGAAAATGGACAGACATCCCCTGCTCCTGGGTAGGAAGGATTAATAGAGTGAAAATGGCCATACTTCCAAAACTGCTATATAGATTTAATGCAATTCCAATTGAGATCCCAGCAGCATACTTCATAGACCTCAAGAAAAAAAATCCAAAAATTCATTTGGAACAAGAAGAGACCCAGAATAGCAAAAGCAATTCTAGGTAACAGAGACATGGCAGGGGGTATCACAATCCCCAACCTGCAACTCTACTACAAAGCTACTGTGATAAAAACACCATGGTACTGGCAAAGAAACAGACTTGAGGACCAGTGGAACAGATTAGAAGATGCAGAAACAACGCCAGACACACTCAGCCATCTCATCTTCAATAAAGGAGCCAAACACCCTCACTGGAGGAATGATAGCCTCTTGAATAAATGGTGTTGGAAAAATTGGGCTTCAACTTGCCAAAGATTAAAACTAGACCCGTATCTCTTACCATGCACTAAACTAAAATCAAAATGGATTAAAGATCTAAATAATAAAATAGAAACTCTGAACCAGTTGGAACAGAGGTTAGGTAGAACCCTTGAAGACATCGGTGTAGGAAAAGATTTTATGAACAAAACCTCAGTTGCCCGTGAACTAGCACAAACAATCAACAAGTGGGATCTCTTCTTATTAAAAGGCTTCTGCACAGCAAGAGAAACCACCAGCAGTGTGAAGAGACAACCCACAATGTGGGAAAAAATCTTCACCTGCTCTTCCTCAGACAAAGGTCTACTATCTTGAAGCTATAAAGAACTTAAAAAGATCAGACCTCCCAAATTTAAAGACCCAATCTGAAAATGGGCATCTGAAATGAACAGACATTTCTCAGACAAAGAAATAGAAATAGCAAAGAAATACATGAAAAAAATGTTCAACATCACTGGTCATTTGAGAGATGCAAATGAAAACAATGCTGAGATTCCACTTCACTCCAGAAAGAATGGCTGCTATCATGAAATCAACCAATAACCAATGCTGGCGGGGCTGTGGGGAAAGAGGAACCCTGCTCCACTGCTGGTGGGAGTGTAGACTGGTGCAACCACTGTGGAAATCAGTATGGAGATACCTCAAAGAACTAGGACTGGAAGTCCCATTTGACCCCGCTATTCCTCTGCTGGGGATCTTCCCCAAAGAATTAAAAGAATCATACCACAGTGATATATGTGCACCCATGTTCATAGCAGCACAATTTGTAATAGCTAAAACTTGGAAACAGCCCAAATGCCCATCAACTGGAGAATGGATAAAGAAAATGTGGTTTTTTTATAAAATGGAGTACTACTCAGCCATAAAAAATGAGAAATTAGAGACATTTATAACTAAGTGGGTGCACATTGAGGTGATACTCTTAAGTGAAATAAATAGGACACACATGAATAAATTCCGAATAGTTTCTCTGATGTGAGAAACTGAAAGTGTAAATAAGGACTAAAATGTATAATAGGTAATGTGAAATAGGAAGAAAAGGGGCAAAGGGGAAGGAAGTGGTAGGGCTAGAGGAAAAGATAGAAGGGAATGGGATTAATATGAGAAAATGGAAAAATAGGAATGAAATCTTTGTAAATAGGGAGGACTGGAGGGGTTGAAGGGAGGGCTGGGCAAGGGTGAAAAATAAGAACCAAGAGAGACTATGTAAAGGTGCAGATTTCCAAGGATGAATGTCATTATGCTGTATACCTAAAATGTACCAATGATTAGAATGAATAATCAAAAATGTAAAATAGGAAGAAAAAGTCCAAAGGGGTAGGGGTAGTGCGAGGGACAGGGGAAAGGAAAGAAGGGAAAGGACAAATGCTGAGAAATGGAAAAAATGGAAATAAAGTCTTTGTAAATAGGGAAGGGTGGAGGGCGTGAAGGGAGGGCTAGGAATGGGGAAAAAATAAGAACCAAGATGCATTATGTAAAGGTACAATTCCCAATGAGAAATGTAATTGTGTTGTATACCTGCAATGTACCAATAAAAGAACTTAATAAAAAATAAAATAAAATAAAAAAATAAACCAGAACTAGCTGTGATTTGCCCCATGTTCAACCTAAAAAAATCTATTGATGTAACCCATCAATACTATAGGTATTACAATATAGTAATATATGGATATTACTATGAGTAATACAATAATATGAGTATGTAACCCTTAAGCTAAAGAACAAATATCACACAGTCATATCGATAGATGGAAAAAGCACTTGAGAAAAAAAGCTATACCTATTCATGATAAAAACTTAAGGTAAACTAGAAAAAGAGGAGAATTTCCACCACTTGGTAAAGAATATCTATTTTTTTAAAAACCAACAGCTAACATCACACTTAATGGTGAGAAACATGACTTATTCCCAATAAAATCAGAAACAAGGCAAGGATGTTCTCTCTTGCTACTTCATTCAACACTGTACTAAAGTTCTAGCTAGGACATGCAATAAGATAAGGAAATAAAATATATACAAATTTGGCAAGGCCCTGGTTCAAACTCCAGTACCAAAAATAAAGAAGAAAAAAAATAGAGATAAATTTGGAAAAAAAATAATAAAACTGTTCACAGATAGCATGATTGTCTATGTATAAAATATGAAACAATCAAGATAAAACTCCTGGAACTAATGACTTCTTATAACCAAGTTGCAGGACAAAAGGTTACTATAAAAAGTCAGTTGCTTTCCCTTGTACCAGCCATGAATAAGTGAAAACTGAAATTAAAAACCCAATATCAATTTACATTAGGACCATCAATAATGAAATATTAACAAAATATGTACAAGATATATATGAGAAAAACTATAAAATTCTGATTAAGGAAATCAAATAATAGCTATTTAAAAGGACCATATCCCATGTTCATAGATACAAAGACTCAATACTGTCAAGATGTCAGTTCTTCTCAACTTCACCTGTAGACTCAATTCAAGCCTCAATCAAAATCCTAGAAACTGTTTTGTGTATATTAACAAACTGGTTCTAAATTCTACAGTAGAGGTAAAAGAATCTGAATAGCCAACTTAATTTTGAAGGAGAGTCACAAAGTTCAAAGACTGACACTGCCTGACTTCAAAATTTATAGTAAAACTGTAGTCACTAAGACAGTGTGGAATTGACAAAGAATAGACAAATACATCAACAGAATATAATAAAGAGCCCAGAAATAGACCATATAATGTCAACTGGTTTTTGTCAAAGAAACAAAGATAATACAATAAAGAAACAATAGTCTTCAACAAATGGTGCTGCAAAAACTGGATTCCATAAGCAAAAAAAAAAATCTAGCCACAGACCCTATATCATCACAAAAATCAAATCAAAATGAACCACAGATATACATGTAAAACACAAGACTATAAAACTCCTAGAAAATAACATAGGACAAAATCTAGATGCTCTTGGCTTTGACAGTAACTTTTTAGTTGTGACACTAAAGACATAATCCCTGAAAAAAAATTGATAAGCTGGACTTCTTAAAATTAATTATTTCCATTCTACAAAGCATACTGTCAAGAGAATGAAAAGCCAAGCCACTGACAGGAAGACAACGTTTCCAAAAGACATATCTGATAAAGGATAGTTATCCAAAATATGCAAAGAACTCTTGAGATTCAACAATAAGAAAATAAACAACACAATTAAAAAATGAGCCAGAGAACTTAAGATATATCAAAGAAAGTATGCAGATGGCCACTGTGATGGTGAACTGATTATGTCAACTTGAATAAGAAATGCTCAAATAAATTGGATCCGTATAGTTCTGGGTGTGGCTGAGGGGATTTACTGAAGACAGAAGACCCACCCTGGATGTGAGTGACAGCAACCAAAAGGCTTGTCACTTGAATGAGATGAAAGGGAAACAAAGAAAGAAAGTTCACTCTGTTTCTTCAGAGCAGCTCTAGCCTCCACCTTCACCTTGGATGTCATCTCCTGGCTTCCAGCCCAGACCCTTCAGCCTCCTGTTGCGGACTCACATGGAACACTACAGTGAGCTTCCAGCGTTCAACGGGATTCTTCAGATTTCCAGCACATGGACAGCCCTTTTGCACTTTTCCACACCTGACTCTGTGGGCTGCCATTGGAAGCCAATCATGTAAATTCTTATATATTTGTATATCTTGCATGAAATCTGTTTCTCTAGTAAACACTGACTGATAAAGCCATCAAGATGCTCTTCATCTTGAATGGATAAATAAACCATGGTACATCTTGACAATAGATTATTTAGCATTAAAAATAAAAGAGCTATTGGGCCATGAAAAGACATGAAGGAAACTTACCTGTGTACTAAATGAAAGAAGTCAGTCTGAAAAGGCATACTTGTATAATTCCAAATATATGACATTCTGCAAAGGCAAAACTATGGAGCTGATAAGAGATCTGTAGTTGCCAAGGACTGGCATGGAGGAGAGATGAACACTCAGAGCTTGTAGGAATTTTAGGGCAGTGAAACTATTCCACATGATACTATGATAGTAACCACATATTCTATATTTGCTCAAACCCATAGAATGCAAAACTTCATGAGCAATTCCTGATGCAAACTAGGGGCTTTGTTTGATAACTTTGTGTCAGCATAGGTTCATCAATTATGATAATGTACCACTCTGCTGGTGGATGTTTTGTTTTGTTTTGTTTTGTTTTGTTTTTGGTACCAGGGCTCGAACTTGGGACCTTCTGCTTTCGAAGCAGGCAGCAGCACCACTGAACTAAAGCCCCTAGCTCCTGCTGGTGGATGTTGAGGGAGACTGCAGGTGTGGGACAGGGTATACAGGAAATCTGTATGCCTTTTGCTCAATTTTGCTGTGAATCTAAAACTGCTCTAAAACACAAAATCTGTTTTAAAAAACAGAAGAGTTATTAATTGATTAAAGCAAAAATAACAATGAGTTTTAGAGTTTATAGCTTATATAGAAGTATAATACATGGCAATAGCTGAAAGGCCAAGAGAGAGAAAAAAATAAGTGTATTATTGTAAGGCTCTTGCACTACAAATAAGGTGCTGTAATATTATTTCAAAGTACATGTGATAATAATCTGTGCATTTTAAACAATAGGGGGCTTTCTAAAAAATAAAAATATAACAAAGAGATAAAGAGTCAAAAGCCAACCATGTTAAGTATACTTGTTAGGAAATTTAAAAAGAGATGAATGAATTCCTCTAGCACTTTTATGTTTCCATCTCACTAGAAAAGAACAAAGCCCAACCTGATTAAGTTCCACCAATAACAGTGGAGGCTCAGTCCCCCACTGGGGCTCAAGAGATAAAAACAGGTGGGCAACCCAGACAAATCAGCCTGTGCCAGCCTGCAGCCCCCGCTATCCAGGAGGCTGAGGCAGAAGAATTCCTCAAGCCCGGGAGTTCAGGGCCAGCTTGAGCAACAAGCTACATTTTTAAATAAATAGATAAAAGAAAGGTAGGCAGACTTAGAGTCAGGGACTTATCTGAGAGAAAATGGAAAGCAGGAAAAAGAAAAAATGACCAAAGAAAAAAAAGGGATGAATAGAAAACAAATATCAACATGGTAGATTCAAACAACCATATTGATAATCCTGATATTGATTATAAATGTACTAAAACTCAACTGCAAACTATGTATCAGAAACCCATTTTTGCTCACTGTTAGGGCTTGTATCTAGATGTCTCCCCAAAGCCTCAAGTGCTCACAGGTGGGGCTTTGGGGAGGTGACTGGCTCATAGATGTGTGGTACCAGATTAGGCCCCTGATGGGCTTGTAACTACGTGTGATGTTGGGAGGTAAAGCTGAGTGGGATGAAGTGGGTCACTGGGGTGTGGCCTGGAAGTATACATCCTTCCTCCCTTGATCCTGCCTGCTTGGGCTTCCATGCCATGAGCTGTTTCTCCTTAGCCATGCCCTCTGCCATGCTGCCCAGCCTTGGAGCCAGCTGACCATGGACTGGAACTCTACAAACTGTGAGCCCAGATACACCTCTCCTCCTTTAACTTGGGGGTGTTGAGTATCACGTCTCTGTGATGAAAAGGTAACTAAGACACACACCCCTAATTTCATTTTGATTTTTACGGTTGCACAAAACAATATTTATTCCATTGCTTTACTTTTATTTGCTCCTGTTATCTTATTTATAGAAAGTAAGAAGGAACTCATGTTGCCTTTTCCCAAACTTGGGACATTAAAGCAAGCTAAAGGGAAAAGGGAGTTTCCACAAAATCACCAAGGGAAAGGGAAAGAGTCTTTGTTAATCATGTCCTATGGCAGGTGATGTACAATTACTTGTAATAAATCATGTTTAAGGCTTTAATTAAGCAGGGATTCCCTTCTCTGAGAGCGGTTGGTCTTGTGCAAGCCCCTGCACTGAATGACATGTGCCCAGGGCAAGCAGGCAGCCGGGACGGAGCCCATCCCCATGGGCAGTGCTGATTCCCAGAAATTCATCATGGATAATGTGCTGGGCCCAGGTCCACATGGGTGCACTCAGAGTCAGAAATAGCATCCCCAGGAATAGCATAGGGAGCGGATTCTATGAAGTGGTCCTCAGTTTTTCACTTCCCAGAAAGCACTTTCTCAGTGAGCAGATCTTGCTTATTGAGGAACAGAATCACAACCACACTGCACAGCCGTCAGCTGTTCCAGAGTCCCCTGCAGCCTGGTGGTGTGGTTTCTTGTCCTTCCACATGACCACATGGTAGGTGCTGCTGACCACCACAAAGGCGATGAGAGTCATGTCAATGGAGCACAGGACCCACCGCAGCTGTCATCATGCTGGCCACACCCACTGAACATGTGCACATTGGCTGTGTCCGCACCAAACTTGATCTCAAAGATCCCAGAAGTCAGGACGCACCAGCAGAGCAGGTCCCTGACTCCTGACACACATTGGGCCTGCTTGCTGACCTCAGTCTTGCCCAGGAAGTCTTCAATGCAGTCACTTGGTACCAGGTGGGGCACTCAAAGCAGGCACGTACTCTGCATCCTCCCTGGAAGCCCACACCTGCGCCTAGATCTCTGGAGGGCAGGGTGCAGTCAGCCCACTCAGAATGCAGTCACTGGCAACCAGTTCTCCACCTTGTCCAGCTCCAGCCTGCTCACAGCAGTGATGATGACTTCAGTGGCCTCTTTCAGGTTGTTTTGTTTGCCTTCCCACCATGACTATTGCTCCTGGAGGCCTGCAGGACCTCTCCATGAAACCCATTAATATGCAGGATCCTCATCTGCTTCACGGGGTACTTTTGCTAGATTCTCCGGTACCCAGCAGCTGTCCGGGCCACAGACCTGCTTATACATCCCAACCTTTTGGTTGGCCTTGCACTGTGCTTTCTGCCCATGGCCTCGGTCTTCAGTCTTACCATTCCTAAGGCAGCAGCTGACCAGGTGAAGACTCTGCATCTCTGCCGAGTGCACTTGAAGTTTAGGGGAAGGGATGAGGAAAAGCCCTTGAAGCATGCACAGCTCGAGCTTCCCTGGGCCAAGACCAAGGAGACCAACTGCTCCCCCCAACCAAAGTTGATAAGAACAGGAACACAGCAAGCTCAAGAAATCCACTTAGAATAAAAAGGCACTGTCATATCAAAAGAACATGGTTCAGAAATTCTACTCTAATAACCCTAATCCAAAGAAAACTGGATTAACATCAAATACAGTAGGTTTCCAGACAAGGAATATTACAAGGATGAAGTAGATCATTCCTTGATGATAAAGATGTTAATTAATCACAAGGACATAACAATCCTAAATGTGGATCCTCCTAATAGCAAAGCTTCAAAATTAATATAGCAAAAACTGATAGAACTGAAAGGACACAGACAAATTCCTATTCATAATTGGAAATTTCCACACACCTTTTCCAGCAACTGAACAAGAAGTAAACCAAAATTTTAAACATAGTATAAATGCTGAGCAACACTAAGAGACAACCTGATCTACATAACTTTTACAGAACACTCTTTCCAACAACAGAATACACATTTCATCTCATTTCATTTCATATGCCAAAGGAACATTTATCAAAATAGACTATATTCTAAGTCATAAGACATGTCTCAAGAAAAAGATTTGGACAGAATATGTTCTCTGATCACTGTGGAATTAGAAATCAGTAACATTAAGGTATCTGAAAAACTCTGAGATGCTTGAAAATTAAAACATTTTTTCTAAACTGAGGCCAGGGGCTTGTGCATGGTAGGCAAGCATTCAAAACTAAGCTATAGGGGCTGGAGATTTAGCTCAGTGGTTCTGCTGCCTGCCTTGAAAGCACAAGGTCCTGAGGTCTATCCCCGGTATGAAAAAAGAAAAACTAAGCTATATCTCCCACCCGCCCTCCTTTTTTCTCTTGAAACATGGTCTTGCTAAACTGTCTAAAATGGCCTTGAACTTGCAGTCCTTCTGCCTCAGCCTCCAAAGTATCTGTGTACCACCATGATCTGTTTTGAAGGAGAAAGAGCAAAAGGAGGGGCAGGAGCCAGAGGGCAACATCATAGAAAATTGTAAAACACTGACACCACTTCCACTAAGGATAAGTATAAAAAGAGAAGGATGTCTGCTATCACTACTAGCATTTATATTGTTTCATTGGCTCTAGCTAATGTAAAATGGCAAGAAAAAATAAATAATGTATTTTAATATTCACAAATAGTAGCAATATTGTTAATAAGTAATATGATTGTTATTATAAAGAATTCCCTTCTTTTCCATTAGTAGTATCATAAAATTATGCATCTTTTTATTTTTCTTGCTGTGTGCCCCAGGCTGGCCTCCAACTCCTAATTCTTCTGCCCCAGCCTCTTGAGTGGCTGGGACCACAATTGTGTAGCCCCATGCCCAGCAAAATTATATCTCTTAAACTTGCACCTTTTTGCATAGATATCACCATACTAGCTACACCTTCAGTAACAGTATTGATGCTAAAACTTTTTATCTCTGTGGCTAAAACACATACAAATGAAGTTGTTGTAGTAGCTGCTGGCTTAACATTACTTAACACATGTTCATTACATCATCCCTCTCATCCAATTTCTCTTATTTGATTTCTCATAATGCACAGCCTAATAGCTTCCTGATTTGCTTTAATTGCAATTGGAATTGGAAAGTTATCTCATTTTTCTTGGAAGATGTATCTTTAATGGTTTTAATTGCTTTTTGAATGTTTTTGACATAGCTTTTCAGTATGAATAAACTTTGGGGAGTTGGTGTTAAGGCTCAGTAAGTATGCTGATGAGAAATGCTATCTCCTATTCTATGCCTAGTAGAGTTCTCTTCCACCTCCACTCCAGGGGAATATAGAGAACACCCTCTATGTTTTACCCAAAATTCCACATTCCTGCTTCATCAAACCAGATGTTGACTCAAAACCTACGGAATTGGCAGATTTCATTTCCCCAATTCTTGATGCCAATAAACTAAAAAGTTTTTAAGAAGAAAGCCAGATTGACACATTATTCCCTCTAAATCCTTTAGTCTTCAAAATATGAAACCTTTTTTCATTCTTGACCTTTTCCCATTCTTTCTGCAGTCTGTTATTTATTCCTTTCTTCTCTTTGGTAATTACAAGCATATTTCTGTCTGTATTGCAATACAAAATATTCCAAACACAAAAATTTTTTTAAAAACATGTACACCAGTATATGCATATCCACTATTAAAGAAATGTGTCTGTTTTCGTCATTTTTACTTCAGATCTCTCTAACAAGGACCCTTTGTAATCTGCTTGCTATGTGTCATATAAGTGTCATGGAAATACATAAATATTCTCAAATAAAATAAATGCATTTTGATTATCACACCTGCCCTGCTTGATAGATTTTATCATTATTTCCATAGTCAGAGAAATTGATGCATGCAAAAAGATAAGCTTGGACTATCACACAGCTGATAACAGGAAGATTTGAGATCTGAACTCAGATAAACTTCCTACCAGTGCTCATGATTTTAACCTCTACTCTATTCTGCCTCTAACACCGAAGTCATAAGATTATGTATTAAATAGTACAACTTAGAGTTGTAACTAAGGCACCTTCTTTTCACTCTTCCTATAAACACAAGCACACATGCAATCAACATTTCTACACGTGTCCTACTATGGAACTATGTGCGAATTGCTCTGGAGCATGTTAAAATTTAAATTTATAAGTAACGTAACTTACTGTCCAAAGACAAGTTTACCATTCAGAACTCCCCCAGCAGGCTATTGTGTTTTCACAGTAGCCTGTCCTTGTCCTATACAGTGTACTTATTTTCCTACTTTTATTTGGCCCAAACCCACTCTGCAGAGCCTGTTTCTTTCCCTACCTGTAATAAATGTAACCTCACCACCTTTTGCACTTGTCTTCACCAATTCTTTGCTCAAGACATAAAGAACCTAGAAACCACCTCTAGAAGGACACTTCTGCATCCCAAAATGCAGTGACATATTTGGCAGAGACAGCCTGGAGTTCCCAAGTTGAGCCACGGGAAACACCATGAACAGCACCCCAAGGATCCCACCAACCTTGCCACTAAGCCATATCTGTGATCAGTGTTTGACCCTGACAGTTTGAAAAAGAAGTAACTTATCTATTATTGCAATATGGTTTGGGTGTAGTATGAACTAGAGAATGGTGAGAGATGGGTACATGATGGCAGTTTCAATTACGATACTATTTTTCAGTTAAATCTTTCTGCACAAAGCATAGAGGGTGGAATGAAATCTTTTACATTCAGGTTTTTGTGACCCTTTATCTCTGGAAAAACCCAGAAACTACGGTATTTAGAGTGGCCCCTAAGGAAGAAGGGAATGACACCTTTGATGATCCTGTCTTTGGATTCCCACCATTCTCTCAGGGAGACACAGATCCTCTCATCTGCTCAACGAAGACAGCCACACTGGGAGGTCTCCTCAACCTCCCCCTTGTAATCCTCAGGGCAATAAATCAGATCTCCTTCAAGTGACTCAGGAATTCCCCCACAGCCGAGCACCCCAGAGAAATTTGGTATTCCTCAGCCCCCTCATCATGCTCCTCAGACAGATTTAAGCCCATACTCAGTGTCGGACTTCCTCCTCCTTGAATTCATAACTCCTTCTACCCAAGAGAAGTCCCAGGAGCAGAGGGGACTCCTCAACTCCTCATCCATTTTTCAGTTGCAGATGTCCAACAATGTAAAGAATGGCTAGGTCGAGAAACTGAAAGTGTAAATAAGGACTAAAAGGTATAATAGATAATGTGAAATGGGAAGAAAAGGGGCAGGGCCAGGGATTTAGCTCAGTGATTTTGCCACCTGCTGAGCAAGCTCAAGGACCCGAGTTCGATCCCTGGTACCAAAAAAAACAAAAAGGGGGAAGGGGACGTGGGAGGGGTGGAGGAAGGAAAGAAGGGAATGGAATTAATATGAGAAAATGAAAAAAATGAAACAAAATCTTTGTAAATAGGAAGGGATGGAAGGCAGGGGAATTGGGAAAAAATAAGAACCAAGAGAGATTATGTAAAGGTGCAAATTTCTAGTGATGGACATCATTATATTGTATACCTAAAATGTACCAATAAAATTTTTTGTTTTGTTTTGTTTTGTTTTGGTATCAGGGATTGAACTCGGGTCCTTGAACTTGCGAGGCAGGCAACAGAACCACTGAGCTAAATCCTCAGCAATAAAATTAATTTTTAAAAAAAGAATGGCTAGGTCAACTTCCAGAGGATCTCAGTAGGTTTGTAAATGGATTTCAGATTTTGGCACTTGCTTTTAACCTACTGAGGTGAGATGTCCAATTCATCTTGGCTATTTGCTGTACCCCAGATGAAAAGTAAAAAATCCTAGAAGAGGCTGAAGGATATGCAGATGAACAATATGCTGCAAAAAAGGAAAAATAACCCCAAAGAGGTTGTTGTCCCTTCGAAGAACCAAGCTGGGACTATAATACTACTAATGTGCTAACAATGATATCTAACATAACTGTTCCTATAATGCAAATGAAAGGTACATTAAGAAATCTGTTAATTATGATTAAGGTGCATGGGTTACATAGGGCAAAGAGAAAAATCCAGCTGCCTTCCATGGCTCAATAATTTATCTAACATCCCTCTTTTCCTTACTTTCTCCTCCACAGGAAGTGTGGAAAGCTGACCTGCTCTTTCTCATATTTGGGCTCTATGTCCCCAACCTAATAGTAAAGTTACTCTCCTGACAAATTCTCCCAGCTTTCTCCCATCAAATAGAAAGGTCGTATAAATATTATCACTCTTCTCATTATCTGAACAAGTTCCTTTTCTTCAACCCAGCTGGTGAAGAAAGCACATAGTTGAAGAGCACATAATCCCCAGTGGACAGAACCTACAGACCCTTTCAGCAGGAAGTGGTTTTATGGAGATGGAGACTCCATCCCTCAGAACCCCATAAAGAATTATGGGGATATGTGTCTCTCTGGGGGAAATGATGCAGGAGAATAGGTTATGGCAGACTTGCTGAGGAAGTATAGAGGACCTGCTGATTACAAAATTCCAGGACACATGTGCAGAACAGTTTCCCAAAGTCCTGCACATCAACCTTTTGAGAAAACTTGAGCAGTTTTGCTAGGACAGCCTAGATCTGATGTCAGCCTGAGGAGTGGGTGATACAAAAAAGAAAGTTGACATTGAGCTCACCACTATGTTGTGCTGTACTTTGTAGGCTTATCTCTTTTTTATAACATCTTGTTCTGTGTTCTGTCTGCTTGAAGACAGCATAGCCTACATCTGGTCTGGGGAGTGTCTTGCTGAGTGTTATAGACGGCGCACATGAATCCACTCATTTAAATAGGTTTTTTTGTTGTGAGGAAAAGAAAAATTTATTCCAGTGAACAGGGAGAGTCTAGCAGCTAGCAGGGAAGGAAAGCTATACTTATATAGATTTAGGGGAAGGGGCTAAAATCATAAGGAATGTTTATGACTTGGATGCCCAAGGACGGTCTGCTCAGGTGTGTAGACAATCACTGGACGTCTGGATACCAGGGGGCTTGTATACCTCATTTTGAGTCTATTTGTCTATTTACTGAGAAACTGCTGTTGTTTGCTGAAAGCAGCCTGTTTGCTTTGCTCTGTTGGTTTAGGCCAGGCCTGACTACCTGAGGGTTATTATTATTTTTTTTTTTGTATCTGCTTTTCTATCTGTAGCTTGGAAATAAACAACACATTCATTAACCATGTCATGGCCAGATCAAGCCTGACACTTCCATCCTCCCTTGATTGTTCTCTGCTTCCTAACTTCCACGTCATGAGCTGTTTCTCTTCTGTCATACCCCTGTCCCATGATGCCTGCCTTGAAGCTAGTCAACTATGTCCTGAAACATTTGCAAACCATGAGCCAAAATAAATCTCTCCACTGGGTGTAGTGGCACATGCCTGTAATCCCAGCACTTGGGAGGCTGAGGCAGGAGGACTGCCATGATTTTGAGGCCAGCCTGAGTTCAAAGCCAGCTATAGTGAGTTCAAGAACTACATAGTAGTTCTCCCTGAACAACACCAGGACATCTTGTCTCAAAATAAGACAATAAATAAATAAATAAATAAATAAATAAACCTCTCCTTCCTTAAATTACAGGTATCAGGTATTTTGTCTCAGCAATGAAGAAAGTAACTAAGACAAATTTTGGTACCAAAGAAGTGGGGTTGTTACTGTGGGTACCTAACCCGTGTGATTCAGAAGCCTTTGGAACTGTTGTGCAGGAGGAGTTTGGAAAGGTTTGGAGAAGTAGCCCTAGACAAGCTTGATGAGAGATTCTTGTCAGAGCTCAGAAGACCAGAATGTGAACAGTAATCAAACGAGTGAAGACCAGTCTCAAGAGATTTCAGTTGGGAATAAGGATTGCTTTGGCAGTTGGACTCCTAGCCATGTGTGTTATGCTCTGGCAGAAAATTTGTCTGCATTTTGCTCATGTTCTGAGACTTTGCAGGAGACTGAGATTGAGGGCAGCAGATTTATCAATCTGCTACAGGAAATCTCAAGGCAGCCAAACATTCAGGCTGTGGCTTTTAACTGGGGGCTTTTAGCTAGCTCTGCAGTGTGAATCAAGAGCAAACAGCCCAGCAGAATGATTTTTAAAGTTTTGAGTTTGGCCTGAAAGGAAGCTAAGGTAAAGTTGGGGCCTGCAAAGATGGAGCAAAGGAGAACTTGGTTGCTAAAAAGATTAGCATTAAAAAGTAACCAAGTTACAAGGTCAACACACAAAAATCAATAACTTTCCTCTACACCAATGACAGACTCACTGAGAGAGAAATAGGGCAAATAATTCCTTTCACAATAGCATCCAAAAAACTGAAATACCTAGGAATCATCCTAATGAAAGAAATCAAAGACCTCTTCTCTGAAAACTATGGCACTCTGAAAAGAGAGATTGAAAATGATGTCAGAAAATGGACAGACATCCCCTGCTCCTGGGTAGGAAGGATTAATATAGTGAAAATGGCCATACTTCCAAAACTGCTATATAGATTTAATGCAATTCCAATTGAGATCCCAGCAGCATACTTCATGGACCTTGAGAAAACAATCCAAAAATTCATTTGGAACAAGAAGAGACCCAGAATAGCAAAAGCAATTCTAGGTAACAGAGACATGGCAGAGGGTATCACAATCCCCAACCTGTAACTATACTACAAAGCTACTGTGATAAAAACACCATGGTACTGGCAAAGAAACAGACTTGAGGACCAGTGGAACAGATTAGAAGATGCAGAAACAACGCCAGACACACTCAGTCATCTCATCTTCAATAAAGGAGCCAAACACCCTCACTGGAGGAAAGATAGCCTCTTTAATAAATGGTGCTGGAAAAATTGAGCTTCAACTTGCCAAAGATTAAAACTAGACCCGTATCTCACACCATGCGCTGAACTAAAATCAAAATGGATTAAAGATCTAAATATTAAAATAGAAACTCTGAACCAGTTGGAACAGAGGTTAGGTAGAACCCTTGAAGACATCGGTGTAGGAAAAGATTTTATGAACAAAACCCCAGTTGCCTGTGAACTAGCACAATCAACAAGTGGGATCTCTTCTTATTAAAAAGCTTCTGCACAGCAAGAGAAACCACCAGCAGTGTGAAGAGACAACCCACAATGTGGGAAAAAATCTTCACCTGCTCTTCCTCAAACAAAGGTCTACTATCTCGAAGCTATAAAGAACTTAAAAAGATCAGACCTCCCAAATTTAAAGACCCAATCTGAAAATGGGCATCTGAAATGAACAGACATTTCTCAGACAAAGAAGTAGAAATAGCAAATAAATACATGAAAAAAATGTTCAACATCACTGGTCATTCGAGAGATGCAAATGAAAACAATGCTGAGATTCCACTTCACTCCAGAAAGAATGGCTGCTATCATGAAATCAACCAATAACCAATGCTGGCAGGGCTGTGGGGAAAGAGGAACCCTGCTCCACTGCTGGTGGGAGTGTAGACTGGTGCAACCACTGTGGAAATCAGTATGGAGATACCTCAAAGAACTAGGACTGGAAGTCCCATTTGACCCTGCTATTCCACTGCTGGGGATCTTCCCCAAAGAATTAAAAGAATCATACCACAGTGATATATGTGCACCCATGTTCATAGCAGCACAATTTGTAATAGCTAAAACTTGGAAACAGCCCAAATGCCCATCAACTGGAGACTGGATAAAGAAAATGTGGTTTTTTATAAAATGAAGTACTACTCAGCCATAAAAAATGAGAAATTAGAGACCTTTTTATCTAAGTGGGTGCACATTGAGGCGATACTCTTAAGTGAAATAAATAGGACACACATGTGTAAATACCGAATAGTTTCTCTGGTGTGAGATACTGAAGGTGTAAATAAGGACGAAATGTATAATAGATCATGTGAAATAGGAAGAAAAGGGGCAAAGGGGAAGGAAGTGGGAGGGCTAGAGGAAAGGATAGAAGGGAATGGGATTAATATGAGAAAATGGAAAAATAGGAACAAAATCTTTGTAAATAGGGAGGACTGGAGGGGTTGAAGGGGGGGCTGGGCAAGGGTGAAAAATAAGAACCAAGAGAGATTATGTAAAGGTGCAAATTTCCAATGATGAATGTCATTATATTGTATACCTAAAATGTACCAATGATTAGAATGAATAATCAAAAATGTAAAATAGGAAGAAAAGGTCCAAAGGGGTAGTGGTAGTGGGAGGGGCAGGAGAAAGGAAAGAAGGGAAAGGACAAATGCTGAGAAATGGAAAAAATGGAAATAAAGTCTTTGTAAATAGGGAAGGGTGGAGGGCGTGAAGGGAGGGCTAGGAATGGGGAAAAAATAAGAACCAAGATGCATCATGTAAAGGTACAATTCCCAATGAGAAATGTAAGTGTGTTGTATACCTGCAATGTACCAATAAAAGAATTTAATTTTAAAAAAAAAGTAACCAAGTACTTTGGAACAGGACAATAGGAAAAATGCCTTGAGAGAATGTGAGGAAAAAAGGCTCCATCCTTTGCAGGCTCAAAATTGTAAAGGTAAAAGACTTTGCTTTGAGAAGACAGCCTAGAGCACCATTCTCCAGAATGGCAGCTGCCTAAAGAGTGAGAACTGATTCCCTAGGATTCAGTTTACCAGGCTCAGCCATCCAGGCACTTAGAGGCCTCTCACTGGCAAGATGCAAAAACGCTCATCTACTACTCCAGCTGACAGCAGACTTTGGCATTATCCATATGGTGTTGGTTTTACAGTCATACAGAAATACAAGAGTTGTGGGAGTCAGGAAAGCTTCCACCCGGATTTCAGAAGAAGGCCTGGGAGGCCAGGCAGTGTTTCCTGAGAAGGCAGTGTGTGAAGCTGTGAGAGTAAAGCCAAAAGTTCTATGGAGACTCTATAATGTTGAACCAGAAACATGAACCATCTGAGGAAATTTCCAAGGAATGAGCAAAGCCCACCCATGAGAGAAGCCACGATGCCTATAATCACCACCAGTAATGCTGGAGGGGCAGAACTGCCCAAGCCCTTTGGAGTTATCTTGCCACAGATTGTCCCTGGATAAGGAACAATGGGATTTAATGTTTGCTGTGCCGGATTTCAGTCTTGCTTTGGTCCCTTCTATCCCTCTATTTCTACCTTTTGAAATGGAAATGTTTATCCTGTGCTATTGTATGTTGGAAGTGTTCAACTTTCTTTTCATTTTTACAGGGCTCACAGCTAAGGGTTTGCCTTAAATCTCAGAGGAGACTTTGCAAGACTTGGACTTTTCAGCAGCGCTGAAATTGTGAAGACTTTATCAACATTTAGAGATGGACTAAATTTCTCCTCAAAAAACTTAATCATTTCTTAAAGGCACTACCTCTCAACATCACCAAATTGGGGATCAAACTTCAACATGAGTTTTGGTGGGGACAAACCTCATTCAAATGAAAGCAGCTGTAACACTACTTTTTCTCATCCTGTCATCTTTAGGTATTTTCTAGAGCAGTACCTTGAAGTGCTCGCTTTGGCAGTGCATATGCTAGAGCAGAACCTTTAAACTTAATAACTCATTCTCTATCAAATTTCCAATTTATTTATTCACTTGCATCAGTAGGGGCTCAGTTGTCTCATTTACTCAATGGATTGTTACAATAAATTACTGTCATATATTTTGTTATCCAAATGGTCCTCAATTTGGCCATAGGGACCCCTTTCAAACTGGTCATTTAATATGTGCCTTCATCATTTGACTGTTTTTTGTGACACAACAAGATATTCCAGGTTCATCTTGTACTTTCTCAACACCAGCCCTGGAATCACCCATTTCTCCAAGGGTCTCTTATTCCTTGGGTGGAAAATGGTGCTTAAAATCCAAGACCTGGGCTCTATGTGTACTTGTTGCTGTGAGAGCACAGTGCTTCCAGGCATGCTCAGACAAACTCCTCAACCTGCTGAGTTCCAATCCTGTCCAGCACAGTGGCCTGCTGCACCTCACTCAGGCTCAGACATTTCATGCCAGGCTACCATCTCTGTCACCTGCATGGGCTCCAATATTATACACTGGGCATCTCCCACCTGGATACCCTTTTCACCCTAGTTGGACTCCAACATCCCACTCTGGGTTACTATGGTTCTTCCAACCTTTTCACAGAAGCCTACCTTCCACAGCCCCATCTAATGTCTTTGAAACTGAGTTGTTTGGAAAGAAACAGAAGAGAATATGACCTTAAAGCTTTATTTTTGCCTTTTACATTGAGACCTAGAATCTGCTAGAAACTGGTTTTTGTGTTTGGAGCTAGGTAGAGGTCCAATTTTCTTCTTTTATGTGGATCACCAATGTTAGCAACATGATTTATTTAAATTCCATGTTTTACAAGTGTTCTAGCATGCCACTTTTGCCATGAATTAAGTGCCCATTCATCTGTGGGCCTGTTTCTAGGTTTTTTTCCTATTCCCTTTGTCATTTTTTCTAACCTCTGTGAAAAACCACATTGTCTTAATTAATTATTGGAGCATTCTAGTATGCCTTGATCTCCATCCAGTACAAGTTATCCTACATTATTTATTGTCTTCTTCCACCATACAATATATTAGGATACAGATTGAGACTGTATTACTTTTAGGGGTGAAAAATGATTGTGACTAATAATGCTATGTGTTCTCTGCACACTGGAAATGTTCTGGTTTTTTTATCCTGGCTGTGACTTTATGGGATGTCAATGTATAATTCTTCACTAAACTGGTTATTCGTGTTTTTAAAATTTTTTAATTTCTTCTCTGCAGAAAGTACTGTCAAGAGAGTGAAAAGACAAGCCACAGACTGGGTGTTAGGGCTTGCATCTAGATGTTCCCCAAAGCCTCATGTGCTCATAGGCGGAGATTTTTGGAAGTGGCTGGATCCAGGCTATGTGATAGTGGGATTAAGGGTGTGTGATAACTAAATTAGTTTAGCATAAATAGGCTTGAAGCATGGATGGAATATAATGAGATAGAAAGAAGGCAGGCTTGCTGCTTGCAGCCTCCTGTCTGCCCTGCCATGGACTGTTTCTCTTCTGCTGTGCCCCTCTGCCATGCTGCCCTGCCTTGGAGCCATCTGACTATGGACTGAAACTGTGAGCCAAAATAAACCTTTCCTCCTTCAATTTGTGGGTGTTGAGTATTTTATCCCACCAATGAGAAAGTAACCAAGACACTGAGGAAAAATATTTTCAGACATATTTGATAATGAACTGAGGCCAAAAGTACACAAAGAATTCTTAAAACTCAACAATAAGAAAATCTAATTTTTGAAATAGGTAAAAGATCTTGACAGACATCTTCCCCAAGATGCAACTAAGCATAAGAAAGATTCTCCACATTATAAGTCTTCAGGAAAATACAAATTAAAATGCCAATGAAAAACCATTACACACTTATTAGAATAGTTAAAATCCACAACACTTACAACATCAAGAATATGGATCAACAGGAACTCTCAACCTCTGCTGATGAGAGTGCAAAATGGTCCAGCCGCTTTAGAAGACACTTTGGAGGTTTCTTACAAAGCTAAGCATACTTTTATCAAGGATCTTGCAACTGCACTGCTTGTTATTTACCCAAAGTCATTTAAAGAGTCTGCATAAACACATACACATGGATGTTTATAGTAGCTTTATTCATAATTGTTAAAGTTGGGAAGGAATCAAGATGTCCTTCAATAGGCAAATAGATAAATAAACTGTAGTACTTCCATATAGTGACATATTATTCAATGCCAAAGAGAAATAAACAATCAAGCCATGAGAAGACATAAAATAAATTTAAATGCATATTACAAAGTGAAAGATACCAATATGAACAGGCCACACATTGCATGATTGCAACTACATGACATTCTAGAAAAGACAAAGCTATGAAGGCAGTAAAAACATAAATGGTTGCCAGAAGTTAGGAAGAAGGAAGGGACGAGCAGTCAGAGCACAGAAGATTTGTAAGGCAGTGAAACTATACTGCATGATACTACAATGGTGGTGCATGTCATTGTAAGTTTTTCAAATCCATAGAATGTACAGCACCAAAACTGAACCCTATGGATTTGGGGTGATGATGATGTGTCAATATAGGCATCTACAAGCCCTTCTTTTAAGTCACTACATCCCAAGATAACCACTACCATGATTTCTAGTACCATATATTAGTTTTCCCTAATTTTCAACCATAAATAGGATCACAGACAATATGTTTTTTTTATAAATTTTTTTTACTACTCTTGCTTCTTTCATTCAGCATTATTTTGTGAGAGTCTTAGGTTAGTATGTGTAGCAATAGCAATATTCATCCTCACTCATGAGTAGCATTCAGTTGTATGAATGTACAACAATTCACTCACCCATTCCACTATTATGACATTTAGGATCTTTTCAGTCTGGGCTTTGATGAACAATGCTGATTTGAACATTGTACCAGTCTTTGGGGAAAAACAACTGAATTCATTTCATTTGTTTGTGTATTCTTATAAATTGGAATTGCTTATTCATAAAATACACATATGTTCAAGCTTAGTATATATTGGCCAATAATTTTCCAAAATAGTTCTAACAAATTTACACTCACATTAGCAGCAGGTAATGGTTCTAATTGCATTCACATAGTCAAAGCCTGTTTGCTAAATGGGTGTGGAAACGCAACACACCCAGTTCCAATTCAATAGCCCTCCCCCATCCCGGATGGACTGCAATACTACTGGTCTTGGAAAAAAAATTTACACATCCCAACACCTCAGGGTGGAGATGAAAGAACTTTTTGGTCTCACTGTTATCTTTTTTCTTTTTTTTTTTTGGTATGGGATCGAACTCAGGACCTTGCACTTGCAAGGCAGGCCCTGGAACCACTGAGCAAAATCCCCAGCCCCTTATTGTTATCTTTTCTCTTCTTTAACCTCACCTTTGTTTCCTTTTCTTGTTTGTTTGTTGTTTTCCTGTTAGTATTATGGAGTTCTATTTATTGCTATTTTTTAATTGGGTTTTTAAATCTTTATCTCTTCCTCTTTCACATCTTTTCTATTTTTTAAATTAATTTGATTGGTCCTCTTTTGATACACATAATGATCCTATTCATCACAGAGAATATGTATGTGCCTGTACTTATTATCTTGATTCTTCTTTTATCCCCATTCCCCTCCTCTCCCTTCAGCCCTTCTTCCCCTCCTTATTTACAAGAGCTTTGTTTCCATTTTTTCCTTATATTCTCCTTTCTCTTTTCTCTTCCTTCCCTTCCCTCTTCCCTCTTCTTTGTTCCCTTTCCCATTTGGACATTTTCTTTCTACTTCCCAATATCTATCATCCATTTTGGTCCTTATTTGTGCTTTCAGTTTCTCACACAAGAGAAACAATGCAATATTTAAACATGTGTGTCCAACTTATTTCTCTTCAAAGTATAATGTCAAGGTGCATCTATTTTCCTAAAAATGTCTCAAATTTATCCTTCTTTGTGGTTTGAGTAGTACTCCATTATATATAAATACTGTGTTTTCTTTATTCATTCATCCAATGGTGGGCATCTGACCTGTTTCCAAGATTTAGCTATTACAATTGTTTTGCTACAAACATGAGTATGTATATATCACTGTGGCATGGTGCTTCTAAACTCTTTGGGGAAGATATCAAGAAGGGAAATAGCTGGGTCAAATAGAACCTCTAGTTTCAGTTTTTTGAGGAACCTTATTGATTTCTATATCGAATGCACCATTTTCACTCCCACCAACCATGAAGAAGAGTTTCTTTTTCTCCAGAGCAAATGGATCAAAAACCTAGGTAAAAGATCTGAAACTGAAACTGCTAGAAGAAAAGACAGGTGAAACATTTACAGCCATAGACACAGGCAAAGACTTCCTGAATGATACTTCAGTAGCACAGGAAAGGACAGAAGAATAAACAAATGGAACTATATTAAATTAATTAAATTTAAAAGTTTCTAAAAAAAACGTTTCTGCAAACAAGGGAAACAACCAACAGAGTGGAAAGACAGTCTATAAAATAGGAAAATCTTTGCTAGCTACTCTTCCAACAGAGAATTAATAACTAGAACTCAAAAAACTTAACACCAAAAAATCAAGTAGCTCAACCAATAAATGGGCAAACGAATCAAACAGTTCTCAAAAGAAGTACAAATAGCCAATAAGTATATGAAAAAATGTTCAACATCCTTAGCCATTAGGGAAACACAAATCAAAACTATGCTGGATTCCAACTCACTCGTCAGAATGGCTATCATCTAGAAGACAAAAAAATAAATAAATATTGGTGAAGATGCAGGGGAAAATGAACATTACTACACAGCTAGTGGGAAAGTAAATTAGTACAGTCACCATGGAAATCAGTATGGAGATTCCTCAAAAAACTAAAAACAGAACTACTCTATGACCCAGTTCTACCACTCCTTGATATATACCCAAAGGAATTTAAGTCAGTATATTATAAGATACCTGCACACCCATGTTTACTGTGCCACAATTTACAATAGCCAAAACATGGAACCAGCCCAGGTGCCCATCAACAGATGAATGGAAATACATGAAGTTATATCACTTGCAGGAAGAGGTATAGAAGTGGAAATCGCCATGTCAAGTGAGATAAGCCAGGCTCAGAAAAACAAGTGTTACATGTTTTCACTAGTATGAAGAATCTAAAGGGAAAAAAAGAGGACACGAGTATAGATGAGAGACTATTATTAGATAAGAGGAAGGGAATAAGGGTGGGGAAGGTGGGTGTAAGGGAGGTTAGTGGGGGATGGATATGACCAGTACATGTTATAGGCATGTATGAAAACACCACTCTGAAACCCAATATTTTATACAATTAGTAGGCACTAATAAAAAATATAATTTTAGGGCCAGGGATTTAGCTCAGTGGTTCCACTGCCTGCCTCACAAGTGCAAGGACCCGAGTTTGATCCCCAGTACCAAAAAAAAAAAAATATATATATATATATATATAATTTTTTAAAAAGACTATCCTTTCCCTATAGCACATCGCTGGCCATTGAGTGGAACATTCACACAAAGTTTCTACACCCTGCAAACCTTCAGAGCAGCTACAGGACAGGAAGCAGGAGATCTGCAGCACAAGCACCAGGAAGCACTCTGTACCTGTACAGACCCTGTCAAAGCTCCTGTACTGTTTGCCATGGTGGACTGAAGTTAGAGGCAGGGATAGGAGGGTGTTGCAGCATTGCACAAGGGAAGCCAAGTTCTGTTCTCCTTGAGCCTTTCGCACCTCTCTCATCACAGCCATTTTCAGTGTCATGGCTAGGGACAATTCCTGCTAGGACTCCATGTAACAGGATTCATGGAACAAACTACAGTCCTCACTGCGCACCCGGTCTTGAAGCCACGAACAGGATAGCCTTCATATAGCACCCAACCTAGATTCCCTCACTTTCACCCTCACTTCACAAGTGAACACACTTCTAAAGAGAAGTCCTTGCTCCCCTGCCATCCTCCTACCTAATGTTATTCCTATGGAGTAACCATAGTAACCATGTAGCTGTCCATACCTTCCTTTTATGCTCATACATGTAACATACACATGTGAGGTGAAGATAACACTGTGCATGTAGTATGATCTCATTATTATGAAACAAAGGAACAAACAAAAATAAAAGAAAAATATACCAGTAGCTCTTATAGGTATATACAGAACAGCACGGCATACACATTCTTGTGAAGTATAAATAGGTCATTCTCCAGGGTAGACCATCTCAGTAGATTTCAAAAGACAAAAGGGAAGGAAAGGAAAAATGGAAAGAAAGGAAAGGAAGGGAAGGGAAAGGGAGGAATAGGAGAAGAGAAACTTATGACCAAGTGGTGAAAGATACATGGGACACTAAAAAATATTGCTGAAATAAGCAAATATGAGAGACAATATATAATAAAAATATAAGATATTTGTATAATAATGTTTACAGCAACATTATTCATAATACTCAAAATGTGAAAACAACCCAATTGTCTATCAAGACGTGAATGCATAAGTGAAATGTTCTATAAACCAACACACAACGGAATATTATCCAGCCTTTAAAAAGAATGAAATTCTGATATATGACATAACACAGATGAAACGTGAAGATGTTATACTAAGTGAAATAAGCCAGACACAAAAGGAAAATAGTGTTACAATTCCACTCACCCGAGGTACCTTCAGTATCAAATCTATAGAGACAGAAAGCAGAACAGTGGTTACAGGTTGGGGTGTGGAGCTGCACCAAATTGATGAGCTGCAGTGTGGAGTGATGATAAAGTTACAGAGATGACAGTGATGATGGCTGCAAAACAGTATGAATGTACTTAACACCACTGAACTGTTCATTTAAAAATAATTAAAGTGGTAAGTTTTGTGTTATATAGGTTCTGCCACAATAAAAGATAGAAGGAAAGGAAAACTCCTCAATACTCTGCAAATTTTCAACCTCAACAATACATCATAACTATTTTCACAGTCAACAATATAAATAAATTTATTTCATCCTTTTTTGATATATCATAGATGTATTGTGTATATATATAGTGTATATATATATAGTGTATATATATATATCATAGAAAGGGTGTGCTGTAATATGTTTACTCCCATACTGATAGACATTTGCATTATAAACAAAGTTGCAATAAGAATCTTTAAGAAATTTATTATCTGTTAGTTCTATATACTGGCATCCCCAAAGTGTGATTATTGGGCCAAGTGAACAGAATATTTAGATTTTTCACTAACCTGTCTTTAATTTTGTTTATAGTGTGAAGCAAGAGGGAAGTTGTTCTGCATTTGTCTTAGACATAGATTTAGTTGCATGTAACAAAAACCTCAAATAGTTGTGACTGACTCAGAATATTTTTCTTTCACATAAGAGTCTGCAGGTGGGCATGGCAGGACCAGTGTGGAAGCTACTACATCAGATCACCCAAGAATCAAGCCTCCTTTCGGTCACTTGCTTTGATGGTTCACCACATGGTCCAAAACTGGCTCAACACCATGCTAGTCAGCAGGGGTGGCAAAAAGGAGAAAATGGGCACGTCCTCCTCCTTTCCAGACACACACCCGAAGACACCTGTCTCACTCTACTCTCAGCCCACTGGCCTGCACTTTACATATTAGCTAAAAGGCTAACAAGGAAAAAATAGTTCTTATTTGGCCATATGCGCAACTAGTGAAACCATGGCAGATGATGAGCAATTCTATGATAAGCTCTTCCAAAAGAATGGTCAATTACAGCAACAACATTTATGATATAAATGACTATTTCCCACGGAATTAAAATGCCATCCTTGTGTTTTCAAAGGTCCACATAAGGACCTATTTCTAGACACTTATTCTAATTTTACATTAAAATCGTTTAATAATAATTGTTAGCTGGTAGGTTTCTTGATTCTTTAGCAATTTACCTTTTGTCAACTATCTGATTGAAGCTGTTTGATTTAGATTATCATTACAGATAAAGTTATAGATGGTCAAATTTACTTTTTTGGAACCAATTTGTTCTAACACTTAGATATTATAGTTTGAGGCAGAGACAATTTTCTGAGTTTTGATTTTTCAGTATTAAGAAGCTTCGCTGGAGAAAAAGAAACCCTTCTTCATTGTTAATGGGAATGTAAACTAGTACAACCACTATGGAAAACTGTACGGAGATTCCCCCAAAAAATAAAAATAAAAATTCCATTTGATCCAGCTATTTCCCTTCTAGGTATCTTCCTGAAACAGTTACAGACATCATATTACAGTGATACATGCATAACCATGTTTATAGCAGCACACTTCATAATAGCTAAATATTGGAAGCAGCCTATATGTCCATCGACAGATGAGTAGATGAAGAAAATGTGCCATTTAGACACAATGGAATTCCACTCCATAAAGAAAGATAAACTTGAATCATTTGTAGGAAAAATAGATGCATCTTGATACCACAATGTTAAGTGAAATAAAACACGTAAGTGTATGCATCGTATGGTTTCTCTTACATGAGAAACCCAAATGTAAAAGTAAATGTCTAAGTAAAAGATAGATCATAGTAAGTAGACAGCTAGATCTTTTGCAAATGGAAAAGAAATCAAGACATGGAGGGAGGGGCACAAAGGGAAGGGAAAGAGGATGGGAAAAGAATTGAGATGTGTTATTTGGATGTTCCAATTCCCCATGAGGAATATAATCATCAGTATGGGCTGCAAACATGTTCCAATGAAAATTATGAAAAGAAGCATCCCTACCCAATTAAAAGGTCTCTCTTACTTGTTTCATGATCCTAGCCTATGAGAAAAATAAAACATGACTAAAGAGCTAGGCCACAAAAGAGATCTAATGACAGAGAACAGCCTCTCCCAGGGTGACAGGCATCTGGGACTCCACCTCATCATCCATTTCAAAATCCACCAGTTAATATTAGCAAGCACCAGGAAGAGGCCTTGTGGTTAAACAACTAAGGCACAAAGCATCATCCTTGTACTTGCTCACACTCAGGAATTTTGAAATGGGTGACAGGATGGAGCCCTGGATGTCTGCCACCCTGGGAGAGGCTGTTGTTCCTCACAAGATTCTTCTTAGGGGCGTTCCCCTCAGGAGCTTAAGTGGTTCTCTCTCGCAGCTCCTACCTGGCTCCTGCCCATCATGTACCCAAGGTGCTTGGCTCCATTATGCTTTTTAACTGATAGCACAGCCTCCTGGACTTTATTCTTTCCAGCCTGGTCCTGATCATTCCATTTTACAGAGGAAAGATAAACTCAGGTTAATGCCTTATGTTCCAAAGTGCCTTGCTTTGACTTTATAGAAAAGAAAAGGTAATTGATCAATTGATCTAGGCCCCGTGCTCTCCTTCGTGGTTAATACAGATCTGTTACTTGCTTTACAGCCCAAACACAAACATCATTTCCATGAAATCCTCAACAGTGAAATAAGCTAAAAGGTGTATTACAGACCTAGATGCTGGTATTAACCCTGACTGCCTCTCGTCCTCTGAGAAGCTGTTACTAGGCTCCTCTGCCAATTTCGAGGAGAAATAATTTAGTTAATGTTTTAACAGCATCAGGGGATGGGGAACAATGCAATGGTGCAAGAGGCCAGTGTCTTAGCTACAGACACTATGAAGACTTGTAGCATTTGATACTACAAAGAAAGTTCAGCATTCCTAGGAAGGAAGTGAGCCCCTCGGGGGGCAGAAACTTTTATCTCTGTGCCCCTAGGACAGTGTCCATCTGTCAGATTTGTTGTCAGATGAGCACATAGCAGATTTGTTGAATAAATGAGCAAACTATGTGACGTTCAAAAGTTAGCCAACAAGCTTTACCCAGAAAAACTAGATTCTGCTCCCGGATATGCCACAGGAGCGTCCCTCTGCTACAAGGCGATCCTCGCGCTCACGGTAATTGCTTGGCTGGGTAAGTAGTCTTCCGAGCTACAACCTCTATGCAGAGTCCTCCCCCCGTCCTGTGAGTGCTTTGCATAGTGGGAAATCACCCTGGGTCCACCTAGATGACCTAGGAACCTGCCTTTGCGAAAGCATACACCTTAGGGAGTGCCTAGGAAGGAGGCCGTCTCCAAGGATGGGTCAGGAGCATGCAGCTGGAGCGACTGACTGACCCGGGAGGCGGTCAAAGTGCCGAGGGCGCGGGTGGGGGGGGGGGGGGGGGAGGGGGCGGGGCTCTCAGAGAGCCTGCACCTGCTCGGGCAACACTGCGCACTTGGGACCGGCGCGGCGGACTCCCAGAGGGCACACAGGTTAGACGCGTGCTGCGTCCGCGGACGCGGACGCGGAAGGGAGCACGGAGGGAATGCGGTTCGAGCTGGGCAAGAGGGCTGGGAGTAGGGAGTCCCCCCAAAAAGAGGCCTGGAACAGAGAGGCGCGCTCAGATTTGAAAGAAGGCTCAGACTAGGAAGAAGCACGGACATGGGGCGGGGGTCGCATGGGGAATCGGAGGAGCCTTACTCGGAGCGCAGCGCAGCCCGGCAGGCGTCTAGAGAAAGGTGTGAAGCCCTGGCCTCCGCCCCGCCCCGCCCGCGGAGGTGGCTCCACTGGGTCCGAGACCCCGACTTGTTTCCAGTCTGCCAGCAGCGTGGCCTTGGGCACTTGGACCCCTGCAGTCGCTCCTTATTAGCGCTAATCCACAAATACGGGAGCCAGAGACTGTCCTTAGAGCCAGGAAATCTGGTATCTAGTAATGCGAGGCGATTGACAAAGTCCCTCGGGCCATTTTTTAGCTTCTGCGAATAGCGCACGGGGCGGAAGCGCTGTGGGAGTCCAGGGAAGGAACAGCCATGAGTTGGCAAACCTTGTCCGGGTCCAGGGGCATTACCCTGGGATGTGATCTAGCCCGAAACAGAAGAAAGTTGGTGTTTCAGCCAGGGAAACCTGAGCTTTGTGAAATGCAAATCATTTTTTTAAATTATAGGGCAGCCCCCTCTCCTACAAGTCATAGAAGGGGCCATTTCCTCCACACTGCCTTCCCGGCCTGCCGCTTGCCTCCTCTTCTCCACCACTTAGGGCTCTGTTTGGCTCCTGACTGGCATAGCCTCCCAACTGAAAGGCTATAGCACTTACCTTGCAATTATGCATTCTTTTTAAAATAAGCAGTATGGTTTATTGCCCACGAGAAACGTGCCCCGGGGCCTGGACAAGGGTCCCCAAGTCACGGCTGTGCTCTGTATTCAGTACAATCTGGGTTTCACAGGCTGCAAGCACTAAGGCCCTAGCCCGCTTCAGACATAGCTCTTCACCACTGAGAGCTTCTTGCTTAATAACAACACGATCACTCTTTGTCTCCACAGTTTCTAGGAAATATATGAAAGTGATATTAAGGCTTTATTGGATAAAACGCCGTGATTTTACAAGGGGGAGTGCTGGAGATAAACAGAGAGTGAGGCATTATGTATGGTTGCACGGTATTTGATCTGGTAATAGAAGAGCCAGCTGTCCAATTTCCCACTTCCTAAAGAGCTTCAATTTCCTCTCTTTTCTTCCGTGGGAGGAGGAAACAGTGCTATCATTTGCTCATCCTCAGACCATGCACCTTTCCCTATACCTGTGGGTTCCTCCCTGTTGGTTGCCTTGACCACAGTGAAGTTATTGAATCTCACATGTGCTGTCAGGTGTTCCACTTAAGATCTCCCCATATGTTCTTGGTATGTCTCTGCTTAATCTTGGCATGTCTCTGCTTAATCTTGGCAAGCGGCACTTTCAGGTAGGATTACTTAGAAAGACTTCTGTTCATCTCCCCAAATAACATCAGCTGGCATGCTTGTTCTAAGTACAAATGTCACCTATGGATATAATCAAAAGATTGCCTCTTTTTTCAAATATTTGCTTGTTCAAAATGGGTAAGGGCAGTTTTCCTAGTCTCTGCAATTGTGAAACCTTTTCATTATCAGAGAATTGAAGTCAAGGACATGTCATCAAAAAACATTTGTAGGGCCAGGGATTTAGCTTAGTGGTTCCGCTGCCTGCCCCGCAAGCGCAAGGACCCTAGTTCGATCCCTGGTACCAAAAAAAAAAAAAAAAAAAAAATTTGTAGGTGTATTTACCATCTCCATTTGTTTGTACAGACCGGTCATAAGACAAATACTAGATCACTCAAGAGACTACCTTGACTGAATAGGAACAACCAGAGATCTCAGACACACACTGCAATCTGCACACTTTATTTGAACTCAGCTTTCACCCAGCTAACCAGCCAGCCCTCTCCCTTGGAGCTAGAAACAAACAAAAAGAGATCACTGGAATTTTAATTTGGTTGCCTTTTCTATAATGTGTTCTCTCCTGTATAAATAGTCCCAAGATACATTATTGAAAGAAGGTCAAAAGAACTATCACCCACCTGTATGTGATGCAAAATTACACTGAAGATAACAAGGCATTCCATGTTATTCCCCTTGCCAGAATTTAGATATTACAAGCCATTGTCAATATCTTGGTAGTAATCAGTTCATAATTGGGCTTCACAGAGCACAAAGTGATTTTTGTAAGCAGCACTATGAGATAAGAGTAGTGTCTCCATTTCATAGCTGAGGAAACCAAGATAGAAGAATTTTGTATCTGGCCCAAAGTTTTCTCCTTATTAAATGGCAGACCTAGGATGCCAGCCAAAATTTCTTCCAGAATACTATAGCTCTCATTGTTTAATTTTGCAATCAAGGACTATGATTTGTTTCTCTTGAACAATTTATTTAATACAATCTCTCACTTGAACTCCTCGAACCTAAGTTTAGAGACACATTGGTCCACTTCATACCTATATCTTACTTCAATATAATCACAAAAATACTTTAAATCTGGGTATAGCATTGAAGATTATCAAATCTTTATCATTCATGTTTTTCAAAAAAAAATGAGATTCAGGAAAAACTAGGTACTGTTTATTGCTTCCCCAAATCTACTTTTTTGAAAGAATTACAGCTAAAACCATTCAAACCTAAGTCCCCTGGTGTTCAGACTACTGCTCTTCCTGGAATGTGATCTCTTGTGTGTTTCCTTAATATGTAAATTAACTGAGTTATTCTGATTTATTCTATTGATTTGAGGTCTGCAACAGCAAGCCATAGCCTTTCTGAATCCTGACCTCAAATATAGATGTTTTGTAATTTACAATGGGTTATATTCTGATAAACAAATCACAAATTGAAAATATTGCAAGTCAAAAATGCATTTACTACATCTAATCTCTAAACATCCTGCTCAGCCAAACAGAACACTGTAAAGTATGTACCCTGTTGTGATCGCTTGGCTGGTGGAGAGCTGTGACTTGCTGCTGCTACTGCCTGGCAGGGAAAGAGAGACTTGCACTGCACACATTGCCTTGCCCAGGAGGTCAAAGTTCAAAACCTGAAGCACTGTTTCTACTGAATGCTTATCAAGAGTAGGCACAACACCTGGTGGGCCTATTTGGACTTTGAACACATTAGGTGTGTTACTCTGGCCCATTAACTGAGTGACTCATAAAGTGGCTAGTTGTGAGTGGGACCCAGAATGAGAGAAGTCCTTGCAACAGATCCAGACAGCTATGCAAGCTGCTTTGCCACTTGAGCCTTATGATCCACTCTGTTCAGTATTGTTAGATGCGTCAAATATTTGTTAAGTAAATGTTTGATTGTGTATGAGATGACATTAGAATTTCATGCAGCTACAAGAAACAGAAAACCTTTCTAAGCTGGATTAAACAAGAAATTAGTTCGATTTTCTCAGATAACTAGAAGTCAGAAGGTGAGAAGTTTGAAGCTGGGAAAGATGTTCTAGAACTTCACCTAAAACAGCTCCTCTGTCTTCTGTGGCTCCGTGAAAACCTTTTGTTTTCTTTTTCGTTTTTTTAATTGTTAACACTGAAATTTTTATTGTCACTAATTACAAACCACTGAAGTGTATTTTATTAGGTAAGTTCTTACAGTTACTGTTTCTTGGATAATTTGAGCAGTATGCATTTTCCTGGCCTTTTTTTTTTCCTGGCATGGGCTTTTTCCTGGCATTATTCCCTATACAAAATAGTATAATTATTTACATAGCGTTTACACTGTATGAGGTTTTGCATACTTTTTTTTCCGGTACCGAGATACTCAGGACCTTGCGCTTGCAAGGACCTTGCGTTGCGACTGAGCTAAATCCCCGCATTGTATGAGGTTTTGCTAAATAATCTAGAGATGATTTAAAGTACGCAAGAAGATGTGTGTACATGATATATAAACACTATCCCATTTTAAATAAGGGACTTAAGCATGTGCAGATTTTGGAATTGGGGATCTGAACTAATGGCATAAGTATGGAGAGAAGACTATACTTAGGGCTAGGATGGGTCTATAAATTTGAATTGTACACTGGCTGTCCAGGTCATTTGAATACAGGTGAATGCCAGATGATATTCTGAGAAACACCGAATTTGGAGTAGTTCAGCAGAAGTGCCTTTATTTTATTCTAAACAGATGTCTATGTCACCCTTCCGGAGGCTTTCACTTTCCTTATTAACTTTCCTCTTGGGTCAATACAGATCAGTGTACTATCTTAGGAGTCACCAGTTAGAAGGCTTTGACTGAGTAGCTGCTTGTTGAAATGGTTTTGTTCTGGTTCTTTTTTGTTAACGTTGAAATTTTTTTGAACGCTGAAATTTTTATCATCACTGATTACAAACCTTTCCCCATCCCCCATTCCCTCCTTCTCATTTGAACATTTTCTTCCCATTTCCCAATATCTATTATACATTTTGGCCCTTATTTACACTTTCATTTTCTCACATCAGAGAAACAATGCAGTGTTTAAACATGTATGTCTGATTTATTTCACTTAAAAGTATGGTCCCTAGGTGCATCCATTTAGCTAGAAATGTCTCAAGCTTACCCTTCCTTATGGCAAAATAGTACTCCATTGTATTAAAAAAAAATCTTCTTGGGGCAGGGGATTTAGCTCAGTGGTTCCACCACCTGCCTCGCAAGCTCAGGGACCCAAGTTCAATCCCCGGTACCAAAAAAAAAAAAAAAAAAAAAAAAAAAAAATCTTCTGGGGCTGGGGATTTAGCTCAGTGGTTCTTCTGCCTGCCTCACAAGCACAAGGTCCCGAGTTCAATCCCTGGTACCAAAAAAAATCTTTATCCATTCATCTGTTGATGAGCATTTGGGCTGTTTCCAAAATTTACCTATTACAAACTGTGCTGCTGTAAACATAGTTATGCATATATTGCTGTGGTAACTTGCTTTTAATTCTTTTGGGAAGATACTAAGAAGGGGAATAGCTGGGTCAAAAGAAACTAGTTTTAGTTTTTTGAGGAAACTCCATAATGATTTCCATAGTGGTTGTTCCAGTTTATACTCCCATTAGCAATAAGGAAGGATTCCTTTTCCCCCACTGCCTCCTCAGCTTTTTTACTAGTTGATTTCTTGATGACAGCCATTCTTTCTGGAATGAGATAGAATTTCAGGATTGTTTTAATTTGCATTTCTCCAATGACCCGTGATGTTGAGAATCTTAAAATATATTTATTTGTTGTTTGTATTTCTTCATCTGAGAAGTGTCTCTTCATTTAAGATGCCTATTTTTGGACTGGGTCTTTAAATTTAAAGGAGGGGTCTGATACTGAGCTTTTTATATATTCTAGATGTTAATCCTTTGTCTGAGTAGCTGGTAAAAATGTTTTCCCATTCTGTGGGTTGTCTCTTCACTCTATCGATGTGCAGTAGCTTTTTAATTTGATGTGATCCCAGTTGTTGATTCTTTGTAATATTTCCTGTCCAGTTGAGGTTTTCTTCATAAAGTCTTTGCCTACACCTACGTCTTGTAGAGTTTTACCTATTCTATCTTCCAGCAGATTACACTGTTTCTGTTTTTATATTTAGATCTTTGATCCATTTTGATTTTAGTTGAGTGCATGTTGAGAGATATGGATCTAGGTTTAATTTTTAGCACATGGAAAGCCAGTTTTCCCAGCACCATTTATTAAAGAGGCTATCTTTCTTCCAGTGAAGGTGTTTGGCCCCTTTGTCAAAGATAAGGTAGCTGAAGGTGTTTGGAGTTGTTTCTGCATCTTCTATTCTGTTCCATTTGTCTTTGGGTCTGTTTTGTTTTGTTCTGTTTTGTTTTTGCCAGTACCATGCTGTTTTTATCACAGTAGCTTAGTAGTGTAACTTCAAATTGGGGGTTGTGATGCCCCCTGCCTTGCCCTTGTTGCTCAGGATTGCTTTGCTATTCTAGGTCTCTTCTGGTTCCTAATGAATTTTAGGATTGTTTTCTCTAGTTCCGTGAGGTATGCTATTGATATTTTGATTGGGATTGTATTAAATCTGTGTAGCAGTATGACCATTTTCACTGTATTTGTTCAGCCTATCCAAGAACAGGGGATATCTTTCCATTTTCTGATATCCTCTTCAATCTCCTTTTTCAAAGTACTATAGTTTTCAATGTATAGGTCTTTCACTTCCTTACACTGATTCCTAAGTATTTGATTTTTCTTGGTGCTATTGTGAAAAGTGTGATTTCCCTAATTTCTCTCTCAGTGAGTTTGTTATTCATGTACAGGAATCCTATTAATTTTTGAATGTTGACTTTGTATCCTGCTACACTGCTGAATTTGGTTATTAATTCTACAAGTCTTTTGGTGGAGTTTTTAGGATCTTTCATGTAAAGTATCTTGTTATCACCAAATAATGATAATTTAACTTCTTCCTTTCCTATCCATATTCCCTTTATTTCTTTCTCATGTCTAATTGCCTGGGCTCATGTTTCCAGAACTATACTGAAAAGGAGTGATGATATTGGGCATCCTTGTCTTGTTCTTGATTTTAGAGTGAAAGCTTTCTGTTTTTGACCATTCAGTATTATGTTGGCTATTGGTTTGTCATAGATATGGCTTTTATCAGATTCAGATAAAGACCTTCTATTCCAATTTGCTGTAGGGTTTGTTTGTTTTTTTAATCATGAATGGGTGTTGGACTTTGTCAAATGCTTTTTCTGCATCTATTGAGATGGTATTGTGGTTTTTCTCTTTGTTTTATTCATGTGGTGTATTACACTTAATTATTTGCATATGTTGAATCATCCTTGCATCCCTGGGATGAAGCTAACTTGGTCACAGTGCATAGTCTTCATTATTTGCTGTATTGTTTGCCAGCATATTATTGTGGATTTTTGCATCTATGTTCATTATAGAAATTGGCCTGTAGCTCTTTTTTGGTTGGATCCTTCTCTGGTTTTGGCATCAGGGTAATGCTTGGTTCCAGGAATGAGTTTGGGAGTTTTGCTTCCCTTTCAATTTCATTAAAGGGTTTGAGAGCTAATGGCATTAGATATTCTCTAAAGTTCTTACAGAATTCAGCAGGACCTGGGTTTTCTTTGTGGTAGTTTTTTAATTACATTTTCAACAGCATTGATATTGGTTTATTTATAATTTCTATATCTTTCTTAATTCACCTTTGGTAATTCATATGCATCTAGGAATCTGTCCTTTTCTTCTGTGTTTTCCATCTTATTAGGGTACAATTCTTGAAAGTAGGTATTGATGGTCTTCTGGATTTCTGCAAGATCTGTTGTGGTTTCACCCATTTCATTCCTAATTGCATGGATTTTAGTCTTTTTCTTTCCTTTTTGGATAAGGTTGGCTAAGGGTTTATTTTACTTAACCTTTCAAAGAACCAATTCTTTGATTCATTGTTTCTTTGTGTTGTTTTCTTAGTCTCCATTGCATTAATTTCTGCTCTGATCTTTATAGCTTCCTCCTTTGTACATGCTTTGGTTTTAATTTGCTCTTCTTTTTCTAGAAGCTTGAGGTTCAACATTAGGTTATTTATTTGAACTTCCTGTTTTTCTGATGTGGGAGTTCACCACTGTAAATTTCCATCATAGGACTGCTTTCATTTCATCCCATAAGATCAGGTGTATCATATTGGCATTATCATTTAGTTGTAGAAATGTCCAGTTTCTTCTTTAATTCTATTTGTCATTCATTGGTTGTTCAGGAGGGTATTATTTAATTTCTTTGTGCTTTGTTTTCCCATTGATTTCCATCTTCACTGCACTATGATCTGATAATGTGCATGGAATAATTTCATTGCAAGGGATAATTTGGATTTACTTAAAACCATGTTCTATGAGCTAGTATATGGTCTGTTTTGGAGAAAGTCCCACGTAGTGCTGAGAAGAATGTGTATTCTCGTTTTGGAGAAAGTCCCATGTAGTGCTGAGAAGAATGTGTGTTCTCTTGTTGGGTGGAGTACTCTGGAGATATCTACTAAAGCCATTTGTTCAGTGGTTTGGTTCAGCTCTGATATTTGTTTGGTTTGGTTTTTTTTGGTTTGGGGGGGGGGTACCAGGGATCAAACTTGGGACCCTGTGCGTTCAAGGCAGGTGGTGGAACCACTGACCTAAATCCCTGGCCCCTGTTTTGTTTTGCTTGTCTACTTAATCTATCTCTGACAGTAGGGTATTGAGGTCCCCCATTACAATTGTATTAGTGCTTATCTGATTTTTCATATCCATTAGTTTGTTTTATATAGTTGAGTGTGGTGGTATTTGATGCATATGTGGTTGATATCTCCTCCTCTTCAATTGTCCCCTTAACAAGTTTATAGTGATCTTCTTGGTCTTTTTTTTTTTTTTTTTTTTTTTTTGTACCAGCAATTGCACTCAGGACCTTGTGTTTGTCAGGCAGGCACTGTGCCACTGAGCCACATTCTGGCCCTCTTTGTCTCTCTTGATCAGGCTTGAAATCTACTTTGTGTCCAAATAGAATAGCTACCCCTCCTTTTTTCCTGGTTTCTGTCACATAAGAGTATTGTTTTCTATCCTTTGACTTTCAGTCTATGCATTTCTTTTTTGGAGTTAAATATATTTCTTATATGCAATGTAGTGTTGGATCTTGTTTCTTGATCCATTCTGCCAATCTGTTTCTATTGATTGTGAATTGAGACCATTCACATTGATGGTTATAACGGATATGTATTGACTTATCCTTGTCATATTATTTTCCTGTTGTTGGTGTCCTTTCTTTCCCTTCTGTTTAATTCCTTGACTGGTGGATTCATTCTATTCAGATTCTTGGAATTTTTGTCTTCATTGTCTTTTTCTAGAATACCCTTCAGAACTTTTTGGAGTGCTGGTTTGGTGGTCATGAATTACTTCACGTGTTCTTTATCATAGAAGTATCTTATTTCTCCATCAAATTTAAAAGATAATTTTCCAGGGTACATCAATCTTGGTTAGAAGTGGTTTTCTTTTAGGGCTTGAAATACTTCACTCCAAGACTTCCTTGACCTAAGAGTTTGTGTAGAGAAGTTTGCTGTGATTCTGATGGGTTTTCCTTTACAGGTAATTTGTTTCTTTTCTCTAACAGCTTTTAATATTGTTCTTGTGTTGAATTTCTAGAATTTTGACTATATTATATATAGTATTTTGGTTTATTTTTTCCTGATCATGACTATTTGGAGTTCTATATGCCTCACTTATCTGTATCTCAAGTTTTTTCATGCTTGGAAATTTTTCTATTACTTCTGTGAACAGGTTTTTAATGCCCTTGTTTCTATCTTCTGATTCTTCATTGATTCCAGTTAATCTTTCATTACTCTTCTTTGCATCATCTAGCTGCTGTTAGACTTTTTGTGGCCTATTGCTATTTTTAAGAGATCTTTCATTTGATAATCACTAACCACATCCCTGTCTTCTATACCTGATATTCTATCTGAACATTGGTTGACTCTGTTGCATTCACTTTCAGTAGGATTTTTAATCTCCTGGATTTCTATTTGAGTCTGTTTTATGGAATCCAGTTCTTTTCTATCTTGGGCATTCACAGTTTCCATGTCTTTCCTAAGTTCCTCTATTTTTAAAATCTATACCTATGCTAGATTTACTACTAATTATTTCCTTCATTATGATAATCATCTCTAATTATCTCTGTTTTGTTTTTGACAAGCAACACTGATCTGTTTTGTTATTTCCACTGCCACCATTTCATAAAATTCAGCTGGGAGGTTTTTCATTTCTTCCACTTCAGTGGCCCCTTGATTTGCCTTGAGTGAGCTAGAACCCTAGGGTTATATCTTACTTCCATGTTTTCTCATTTTCTATTTTTTTCTTATTGTTGTTTATTTGTTTTATGTATTGAGGCTTGTAAATTACTTATGATAGGTAGCTTTAGTACTAGTATTGAGTACTAGTATTTTCTTTAGGAAATTATTACTTTTCAAAGATGTCTTCTATGTGTAGCTGGTCTTTGGCTTTTGAGTCTGTCCCAAGATCCTGCCTCTTCTATTTATTAGGGATGAAAGATTGTTGCCTGTTTGGCCTAGCAACCAATTCTTAGGTAATGGACTATAGTATCATTTATGATCCCCAGATAATCTAGGTATTGGCATACAAGGAAGATCAATTAATCACAACAACTATGTCACCTTGGTTAAAGTAGTATAATCAGTAATAACAATAGCATCAAGAACAGACTAGAAAATGACAAACTATAATCACTAGTAATTTGCCACCTTTAACCATAGGTACAAGATTTATAGTTATATAAGAAAGTCTAAGACAAATCAGAAAATTACATACACTAAGTATTTACTCAATAGAGTGATTTTATCATAAAGGGAGAAAATTTAAAAGGGATAGGAGAAAAAAAATAAAGCAATAAAAGAAGAAAAAGAGAATAGAAGCAAGGCTGAAAGACAAAGGAAGATTACCCAAGCCTCAGGAAACTGGTGAAGACAAGAAGAAAAAAAGAAGGAAACAAAAACAAGAACAAAACTAAACTAAAAAGAATGTTCACATTCATTTAAAAAAGCAAAAAAAGAAAAAAGAACCAAAAAAGCAAAAAAGAAATTTCTCTGTGATTTCAAGCCTGTAGTTATTTTCTGGGGTCTTCAGTTTTGTGGTAGTATCCAATGCAGGGTGTGACTCTGCTGTTTCTGGTAGAAAAAATCAGTCAGACCCAAGATCTGTGCTGAATAATCCCAGCAAGCCTACAATAGGAACGGGGTGGGGTGCTTTCAAATCCACAGAAGCTCAGGCTGAACCTGGCCTCTGATTGTGGGGTTGGGGCCTGAGTCACTCAGCCTACAATACTCTGGATGTCTCTTGCCAGCCTAATCTTGACTCCCACAGTTGTCCCTCACCCAGTCACTGTGAGATTTCAACACTGGCAGACCTAAGATGAAGCTAACCCATGGCTGCTCCAAGTCCCAGTTATAGTTGGACCATCCCTAAAATAGCATCTGGCCAGGCACTGTCTCCTGGAGACACGGCAGTTGCTTGGACTGAAGTCACTCACCAGCTGTTGTAGCACACAGGGTCCACTAATCCATTCCTCTGATGTGTTTCTCCCTGTAGGCCTCTGGAGTCACCCACTCTCACTGTGTTTCTGTCAAGTTGATCTTCCTCTCTCACACCATGAGCTGGGGAGAAAGTGCAATTTGCCCCCTTCCTTTTCTCTGTTGAGTTTGTCTCTTCACTTTCTCTGTGGGGTCCAAGTTTCCCTTCAGATCCCCAGGGATCTACCTCCTTCCTTCCCTTCTTTCCCAAGTTGTTATTTTCCACTGTGCGGATTCCAAATCTTGGAGAGGTTGATTTGTTGATGCTTACCACTCTACTATCTTCCCAGAAACTCACTTCCTTTTTTGTAAACTCTCAATAGAACTACATGTTAATGTGTGACACATCGATTGGTGTTCACATCACAATGACTATTAAATATTATTCAAAACCAGGTATGTGATATACCCTAATTTTTACCTTTCCTTTCTTCACTGGCCTTTTTATTTCTCCTGGAGTTCATGATTGCTACGTTTTTTTCAGTTGTTTGGTGTTTTGAGTATTCATCATCAATTCTTCAACTTTGAAAGAATGGCAAAATTTCTCACAAAAAAATATAGTATCAGTAAATTAATGTTTTTTTTTTTTCTTGGAAGCATCCCCACTCAGTCGTCCATATTCTGGGACTAGACCTTCTTCTTGAGCCCCTAGTGACACTAGGAGCACCCCTTATAGTCCTCCCCAGGAATTGCACTGGGTTTCCTTTCCCTAGGTGCCTTACTTTCTCACTCCCTGGTTCTATAGGGGCATAGCTTCCTGCAAAAGGGAACAGGGAGTCAGAGACAGACCTATCCTGGAGTCAAGGAAGCTCAAGGGGCCCTGCTGCATGCTGAGAAATCCTTGCAGTTTTCCAGTGGAGGAGAAAGCCAGTTTGCCATCAAAAAGCATCTGGGGTAAAATTTCTAGAGATCTTAATAGAAAGAGCTCTGAACATGTATGGCCTCAGTTTGTTGTGATTTCTTTTCTCATTCTCTAATTAATTTTCACTTTCATACCCAATTTTGTGTTTGTAATTTTATGATTTTTTTCAAGAAGAGTTCTCAAAATCATATAAGACTCGGGCCCCACAAAACCCAGTGGCTATTTGAGACCTTACACATTGAACACATTTAAGATGTCCACTCTTCTTCCTTCACTGGATTAATGGTTTTGGAAATAATTTCCTCTCTGAATTTTGAAAGCACTGCTCCATTTTCTTCTTCAGTGGACCCTTGACTTATGAACTCAATTTGTTCATGAGGGCTGGTTGTAACTCAAGTTGGTTGTAAGTCAAGACTATTTTCCCATAAGAAATAATGGAAATACCCATAATGCATCTCAAACCTCCCAAACCACCCCTTAACCTTTTCATAATAAAAAAGGGTTGCATAATGTGTAATTTATCAGAAAAACCAATAATTTTCCTAGTGTATTCACCAGCAAGTTATAAAATGTGCCTAGTTTACCAGAAACAACAATTTCATACTATACACACCATTCAAGTTGACATCTTTGGCTTTCAGGAAGGGAGGATGAAATGGAAGGTGGTAATTTTTTTGGAAGGAGAGTCCCCTGCCATAAGAACATCGGGAATCTGACTCCCTGGTTTTCTTTCTCTCTGTGGGAAAGTCTGTAGCCCACCAGGACTTGCTTCTAGCTCACTAGGTCTCAACCTTTTCAGAACAAAAACTGGTCTAAGGTTGTCTATTTTTTTTAACACTGTTCTGTAGTATGACATGACATTGTCATTAAGCAAGTGAATGTAACAATTTACTTTTTCTCTGTAGCTCTATTTTTTCAGGATTTCCTTTATTTCAGAAGAACTTTGCTCCACTGATTATTGAAACTCCCCCTCCTCTTCAGAAAGCTCCTCAGCTGCCATTCTGTTGCTTAGCCAAAAGTTGCTGAAGTTTCCTTTGTAGACAATTCCTCTGACTGTTCCTCCATCAGTTCAACATCACCACTATCTACCTGCAAGCCTATGGACTCTGCAGACCTATGGACACCAACCACAGTGTCAACTGAAGGCTCAGGTTCCTTTACATAGCCTTCAAAGTTTTTCTCCTGTATAATTTTAGGCCATGCTTTCTTCCAGGCATATCCTTAGAGAGACATTGCCCCAGGATTTCTCAACCCTACACAGGAAAGGATGTTGTAATGTTCCTTCCAGAACTCTTTAAAAGTTAAATCTATATCTGAGACCCTCTGGAAGCACTTCAGGAACAGTTCCTTTGGTATACAGCTTCTTAAAGTTAGCTATAACCTACTGGTCCATAGGCTGCAGTAGAGGAGTTGTATTAGGTAGGAGGAACTCGACTGAGAGCCATGGGAATTCTTAGCCAATTCTTCCAAATCTCATGAGTGAGCAGGAGCATTGTCCATGATGAGGAGAGCCTTGAATGGTAAACCTTTGTCCTCTAGATATTTCTCTTTTCTTTCTCTCTCTTTCTTTTCTTTTCTTTTCTTTTCTTTTCTTTCTTTCTTGTACCAAGAATTGAACTCGGGAGCTTGCGCTTATGAGGCAGGCAGTGGAACCACTGAGCTAAATCCCTGGCCCCTCTAGATATTTTTTTTTTTTTTTGGTACCAGAATCCCTGGCCCCTCTAGATATTTTTTTTTTTTTTTTTTTTGGTACCAGGGATCGAACTTGGGTCCTTGCACTTGTGCAGCAGGCGGCGAAACCACTGAGCTACATCCCCGGCCCCCCTCTAGGTATTTCTTAAAAGGACAGAAAGCCTTCCTGATCCACTCAAGAAAAAAGTACTCTTATTACCCAGCCTTTTGTGTTAGATCTCCACATGACCCTTACCCTATTCTTCATGACTTTGTTTTCTGAACACTCTAGTGGTCTCAGAGTGATAAACCAAGACAGGTCTTAAGGTGACCACTTACATTAGCACATAGTAATAAGATTAGCCTATCCTTCATATGCTTGTGGCCTGGCATTTTCTTCTCTTCCAGGGTAATCTATGTTCTCCTGGGCATTTTCTTCCAGAAAAGGAAAGTTTCATCACAGTTGAAAACTTGATAGGAGCAAAAGCCATTTCTCTGTGTCATTGTTTCAAAGTGGTGTCATTTTCAGCAGCCCTTTTATTAGCACTGGCTGCTTCACCATGCCTAGTTACACTATGAACCCCAGTTCTTGCTTTAAAATTGTGAAACCGCCCCTTACTGGCATGAAATGTTTCACCATTATCACTTGTTGATGGATTATCCTTTACAAGATCTTCATATAGCCTGAGATCTTTCACAAATTATAGACCCAGGCTACAACCTGTATCTGCCTTTCATTTATCCACATTAGTTAGTTATAGCCTTTCTACCTTAGTCTAACACTTTTGGTCAGGACTTACTAATTAGAGTAACACCTTTAGCAACACTAGCTTCCTTATACAAATCTTTTCTCTGTGAGATTGTCAAGATGGTAGATTTCAACATGCTGTACATATTAGCGAGATTGGTCACATGAATGCCACTCTCATATTTCTCCACAATTTCCTTCTTCTTCTCAATTGTGACTGCTTTCTTTACCTTCCCTTCCTTCCTTAGCTTCTTTTCTAGTTTTTTGATAGCAGTAATCATAGTGATTATATAAAGCGCTGACTGCAATCATGTCCACAAATGCACATCTGGGCTCAGACTGACACATACACTTACATATGGTTTTCTGGCATCATGAGTCTGTTTACAACTGCACGAGCAGCTGGCTTTCAGGTCATAACTCAAGACTTTGGTCATAAGTTAAAACTGAAATTTGAGCCATAACCTAAGTTGTTCATATGTAAGGCCAGTCATAACTCAAGGGTCCATTGTACTTTCTTATGGTGCTGTTGAGAAGTTGATGCCATTCTAATTTTGGATTCCTTGTACTCTTTTAGTCTCTGGAAGTTTGTACAATTTCTTTTTCTTTATTCCTCATAATCTTGTATTTCAATATGTGTTGGTGTTGGGTGTTTTATTGTCATTTTCCTAGATACTTTACAGGATTTTCAATCTAGAAATTACATTTTTCAATTCTGGGTGATTTTCTTCTATTACATAATTTTCTCTCTTTTTCTGAAACTTATATTACTTGGATGTTGGATCTCCTGGATCCATCCTGTAATTTTATCTCTATTTAAAAACATCTCATCATTGGCCACCTGCCTCAAAAGCACAAGGTCCTGAGTTCCATCCCTGGTACCAAAAAAAATCTCATCATTAGTTCTAACAAAACTTCTAACCTTTCTATAAAATTTGTACATTTGTACCATCATATTTTTTAATTCCCAAGAGCTTTTATTGGTGAGGGAAAGTCCTAAATTTTAAATATTCTTTTTTATTTCATCCTGTTATTTCATCTTGTTCCATATTTCAATATTGCCTTTTATTTCTCTGAGAATTTTAACTCTGTACTTAATAAACATTTTAACAGATTTCTTTAACTACCACCACTGTGTGTATTTTCCAAGTGACTTTCTCTGTTTTGGGTTCTGTCTTTCATATAGGCATTTTGATTAAAATATATATGGTTGTGCTCACTTCGGCAGCACATATACTAAAATATATATGGTTGGGGCTGGGGATTCAGCTCAGTGGTTTCGCCGCCTGCTGCACAAGCGCAAGGACCCGAGTTCCATCCCTGGTACAAAATAATAATAATAATAATAATAATAATAATAATAAAATATATATGGTTTTAAATTATGAGCTGTCCTGGGTTTAATCCTCAGCAATGTTTTTGTTTTGTTTTGTTTTGTTTTACTGGGGATCAAACTTGGGACCTTGCGCTTACGAGGCAGGCAGCGGAACCACTGAGCTAAATCCCCAGCCCCATCAGGAATGTTTTTTTAAAAAAAGAATAATGTACATAGTCTGTGAGCTGGCCTGGAGATCAGTGAGCTTCCTTGAAGAGTAATTAGGCAGAACAGGCCTTTTGGTGACTTATCATTGAATGTCTGTTGCAGTTTTAATAGGGTCATCAGTTGCTCATTAGAAAGACTTCCTGTTGAGAAAAAGCCATTAATAACTTAGATTTATTTATATAATTTTCTTAAGAGTGGAGGTTCTTATTATGAGGTGGTATGTTAATCAGTTTACTGAGATAATCAGTTTATAAAGAGAAACAGATTTTTTGGCTCACAATTTCAAAGGTTTCAGTCCCTGATCAGTTGATCCTGTTCCTCTGGGCCTATGGCACCATATCATGGGTAGGGCTGTGATGATGGAAATCTCTTACCTCATGGCTAAGATGCAACAAAGAGCAAAAGAAGGCGCTGTGGTTGCAGTTTTCTTAGGAGCACACCCCCAATGGCTGGAGACCTTCCACCAGGCCCCACCTCATCAGCATTCCACCACCTCCTGATGGCACCAAGCTGGGGACCAATTCTCTAACTCATGGACCTCTGGGAGACACTCCAGACCCAAACTATGGCAGATGATCAAAATCAGAATTTTGTTCTTGACTCTGCCCTACACTTTACTTTGCTGACATGGTTCTGTTTTTCTCTTCACATAAAAAGTGCAAAAAAATGTCCTCAAGATTTCAGGGTAATGAAAGCTTTTTGAACAAATGGACAACTGATTTTTATGGAATAACTATTTGCAAGACAGTGTGAGTCAAACAGAATTTCTAGTTTTAGATTTTTGAGGAATCTCCATACTTATTTCCATAGTGATTTTTTTTTCTTTTGGTACAGGGATTGAACTTGGATCCTTGTGCTTGCAAGGCAGGTGGCAGAACCACTGAGCTAAATGCCCAGCCCTCCGTAGTGATTTTACTAGTTCACATTCCCACTAACAGTGTAGAACAGCACCCTCCACACACAGCTTTGCCAACATTTATTACCATATCTCATTTCTTGATGATGGCCATTCTCTTGGGAGTAAGATGGAATCTGAGGGTTGTTTTAACTTGTGCTTCTCAGCAATAATTGAGCCTCTCTTCATGTATTTATTGGCTATTTGTACTTCTGTGAAGTGTCTATTCATTTCATTTCCCCATTTTTGATGGGTCTTTTGGGGGGGGTCTGATTTTTTTTAGTTCTTTCACCTGCATTCTGTTATTAAGCAGCTAACAGAACAAGAAGAGGTACTATGCTATTTCCAAGGAAACAAAAAGCTGAGTCAGGCAGAGTTGGTGGTGTTCCAAAGTATGCTCAGAAAGAAGCCATCTCAGTGTTCCTGCTAGAAAGGACAGTCTCAGAAAGTATAACAATGGGGTGGGTTTTTTGTTTTGTTCTGTTATTCATTTTTGAGACAGGGTCTCACTATGTAATTCAGATTGCCCTTAAACTCACTGTGTAGCACAGGCTGTTCTTGAACTCACACCCATCCTCCTGCCTCAGCCTCCAAGTGCTGAGATTATAGGTGTGCACCACCATGTCTGGCAAAAAACAAAATAACAAAACAAAAAACAAAAAATATTCTGCAGCAAAATAATATGCTCTGACCACCGCATAACATACTTCACTACTCACCAGATATATCATTCCCATTAAAAATCCTGCCTCTTCAGGATTAGGTGATATTAAACAGTAATTTTTTCTCCTCTCCTCCTGGGGTCAGCTACTTGAGGCAAAGGACTGCAGAGACCTGCAAAGCCTAGATCTCTTTCCTACTAATACTGGGACTATGTATAAGATCACTGAGAGGAAACTCCTATCTATAAGATACAAAGTCCACTCAGCTGTTCAGCCTTTTCAGTTATTCTTCACAAGATGCCCTAAAGATAGCTATTAAATGTCCCTGTTTTAGGACAGGAGTACTGGGATTCACAGGAGTTAGGGGACCTACTCAAGGATTTGCCAGCAGAAGTGGCAAAACTAGGACTGAACTGAAAAGTCTGATACTCCATGGTTCATGTTCTATTATGTGACTCACTCTATCCCCCACCCCTAAAGTTTAGGAAAATCTAGGAAACAGAATGCACTGTGCTAATATAACACCTAAAGACTTTTCTAACTCAGCCTTCCCATGTGAGTTTATATCCTCTGTCAGAGATTCTTGGGCACACAGGACCATAACACCTGCTTTATTTGACTGTTAAGTATACCCTTCTGGTCAGTCCCAATCCAACACAATTTCAAGGTTTAATGCATTTCAAGGTTCTGTGGAAAATAATGATGCCTGGCCCTTCTTGGAAAAGGGTAGGTAGGGAAAAGAGAACAGGCATTAGATAAATAGACAGACAGATAGACAGATAGATAGACAGACAGACAGATAGATAGATAAATTTTTTGTACCAGGGATCGAACTCAGTACCTTGAACTTGAGAGGCAGATGTGGTGCCACTGAGCTAAATCCCCAGCCTGAGAACAGGATTATCTAACCCAATTCTACAATATGAATTATTGGCTGCAGTAGACTTCCACCCTTTGATCTTCCTGGAACTCCACCCAGACTACATGACTAAGACAAGTTTTTCAAGAAAGCTTTCCTGGCATTTCCCTCTCTAATCTTTCTGCCTTTTCACCCCATGAACCCAGCTGAACAGGGTTCCTCCCTTTATCTTCATAATACTTTGTAGACTCTAGAATGGTCTTTTTGTTATGTGTCATCACAGTTTAATTAATCACGGTTTGGAGCAGGTTAAAGGTCCTTCTTAAAGATTCATGAAATTCACTTTTTAAAAGCGTTGCCTAGGCACAAGGCAGTGGGGGGCAAATGTAGAAAGGTAGACAGGGTGCTAAAACAATTCACGGGGGCGGGAAAGAACAGACTTTTCAACCAGTGGCTGGAACACTGTATAATTCTACTTACATGAAATGTCTGAAATAGGAAAGTCTATATAGATTTATTGATTGACAAAGCTGGAGGGCTGGAAGGAAGTGGAAAATCACTTATAATAGGTATAGGACTTCTTTTACGATTGACAAAATGTCCCAAAATTGCGTTGTAATTTATCAAAAATTAGATATAGAGTAGTAATGATTGCACACTGGTGAATACACCAGAAGTCACTGAATGGTACACTTTTTTACTTAAAAATAACTTTATTATCAAACACACAATGCAAGGGGAAAAAAACTACAATAATATTCAAATACAGTAGAACTCAACCAAAACAAAACTGAAAAGCACTTAAACATTTTTCCATATACCTTAAAAAAGCATCTCAAGTACCAACAAGCCACCAGAGGATGTGATTTGTTTCAGAAAGATCCCCAAAACCAACAATGAAAAAATAATTGTCTGGAAAAATACTCGTTAGCTAGCAGACTCTACATAAGCCAAGCTTCTCCCTAATTTAAATTTCGATACAGTCATATGACACACCATGGAAACACAATCCGAGGACTGTTATTGGGCAATTTCATCCGTGTGGATCCTTAATTGCACTCTCACAGTTTCTCACACCAGAGAAACTATTCGGTATTTACACATGTGTGTCCTATTTATTTCACTTAAGAGAATGGCCTCAATATGCATCCATTTAGCTATAAATGTCTCTAGTTTCTTCTCATTCTTTATGGCTGAGTAGTACTCCATTTTATAAAAAAAACACATTTTCTTTATCCAGTTTCCAGGTGATGGGCACTTGGGCTGTTTCCAAGCTTTAGCTATTACAAACTGTGCCGCTATAAACATGGGTGCACATATATCACTGTGGTATGACTCTTAATTCTTTTGGGAAGATATCCAGCAGTGGGATAGCTGGGTCGAATGGGACCTCTAGTCCTAGTTCTTTGAGGTATCTCCATACTGATTTCCACAGTGGTTGCACCAGTCTGCACTCCCACCAACAATGGAGAAGGGTTCCTTTCTCTCCACACCCCCGCCAGCATTTGCTTATTGGTTGATTTCTTAATAGCAGCCATTGTTTCTGGGGTGAGGTAAATTTAATATTTAAATTTTAATATTTTCTTTAAATAAATAGTTTACTTCAATTATTTTTAAGATAGATTTCTTGGGGGCTTAGCCTCTTTGGTTATCCAAATTATTAGAAATCTAAACTTTTATTATTCTATTGGAATTAAATTGTTTCCTGGTTTCTCCTTGTACTAAAACTGACCCATCCTATATCTATCTGTAGTTATCATGTTTCATAATGTAGCTAATCTAACGAACTAATCCGTTAATTTTTGAGTGGAAAAAATCTACCTCCTCTGTCTCTTTCCTCCATCAAATCAAGGTACTCATGCTTCCATGCAGTACAGTATATGTAAATTTAAAAGACTTTTCTACAGACATGCTGCAGGCCTTATTATCCACGGATGTGAATTTTAGACAAGGTGGTCTCAACTATGCCGTGGTGTACAAAGACTCAATCTTTACCTACAGCTTTTCAGAAAAATGAGGAAAGGCAAGGAAGAGAAGCCAGGTGGTCCTTGTGTAGCTTTCATATACACTTGCAAAGCTGGTTTTTCTGCACCTTTGGCTGGGAAAACAGGGGAATGCAACAGGCTTGATCCACCTTAAACATTAAAAACAGAGATATTTTTACATTGATTAAAAGAGGGTTTCAAAAGAGTGAGAAGAGGGCCTTCCTGTTACGGCAGCATGAAGAGGTAGACAATTTCTTTCTCCCAAAAAAGAAAAAATGGATAAAATTAGACAAAACTGTCAAAACCAACCATTTCATGGGTTTGGAAATTGACCAAATACAAACAAAAAATTGAAAAGCAGTTATTCTTGAAATAACTGGTAGATCTTCCTCTAGGAATAGCAAGAGATTATGGCACTTTTGCCCTAGGGCTATTTTCATTGCTCCCCTAGCTCAGTCTGAGACTTTTAAGTAAGACGAGGCTGGCTATGAAAACCAGTGCCTTTACTGCCACATAAAAGACTGGATTCAGAGGGTCGGGGATTTAGCTCAGTGGTTCTGTCACCTGCCTCACAAGCACAAGGGCCCAAGTTTGATACCTAGTACTAAAAAAAAAGACTGGATTCAGAGTGACAGCTGAAGGGTTGAAAATCCTCATGTTTGCTGGTTAACATAGGAATGACCACAGTGTTCAAATAAGCAGGGAAAACCAATAGCTTTCCCAGCCTAAGGTTGTAGCCCTACTTGGGGCAAGCATCAGACTAATGGGGAACTTAACAGGGAGATCCTGGAAATAAAGATATAAGAGTTGAAATAACTTCTCCAGACATCCCCAGCTATATGTATATCTCCCATTGTAAGGCTAGGATCATTTTACACATATTCATTCTTTAAAATATGAAATCGTTTAGAGTAAATAATTGCAAGACTGTTGGTTTATAACCTACAGCAGTGTGGATGAACCTATGGCACATATGCCACAGCAGGCATGCAGAGCCCTTTCTGTCAGTTAATTTAGATCTGGACATCCCTAATGGGCCTGATATTGAAGTCTCAGTTGCTTGCCTGTGTTGCTCTTGAGAGGCAGTGTGATCTTCTCGAAATGGGGCCTAGTGGGAGGAAGGTCATTGGTGTGTACCCTTGAAGGGGATATTGGGACTTTGGCTTCCTCCTCTCTGCTTCCCAGCCACCAGCTTTGTTGAGCTAAGCAGCTTTGTTCTCCATGATAATAAACTCCATGATAATAAACTTCATGATAATAAACTTCAAAAAAATGCATTCACCTTATTTGTCTAAACTAGCAGCTGTGCAGACCACAGGCACTTTATGTTCTTAGGCGTCCTTTCTAGATTTGTTTTAGTCTGTCTTCTACTTCTGTAACAGACTACAATGGACTAGTTAATTTATATATAATCTTAAAGTGATTTTTTTTTGGTACTGGGGATCGAACTCTGGACCTTGTGCTTGTGAGGCAGGCGGCAGAACCACTGAGCTAATTCCCTGGCTGGTTAATTTATGAACAGCAGAAATTTCTCACAGTTCTAGAAGTAGGAAGTCTAAGATCAGACAGAACCTGCACTCCCTGTGGTGTTCACCCCTCAGCAATTCCATGACTGTGGATTCCATGCCCTGCCTGCAGCCACCCACCAACTCCAAGCCCACTCTGTGTTATTTCCCCTCAGCACAAGGCAGCAGGGGCGCAACCAACCAAGGGACCTGACTGTGGACAAGGCCAAGACCCCAGCAAAGAAGGTAAGCCCCAGAGAGTCTGCAGCTCCAGGGAGGAACAACAGGCTGGCTAGCAGCACTAGCCCCAGGAAAAGCTCACAGCTATTGTGAACTACAGAAACACCCCGAGGTTTCACTCTGAGTGACTCCATGACAGGACTGAGCTGGAGAAGAAACCCAGTGCAGCACCCACCAGATTAGGAGAAAGTGTTTACATCAAGTGCCATTGTGGGAAGGGGATGTTAAGACTGAGCCGGAGAACAACTACAGAGCAATCCCACTTCAGGGTTTCTAGTGTTAACCTCCCATTGTAAATGGGTGAGAAACTGACAGGACACAGCTATGGAGAGGGTGCGGGTTAGACAGACCTCCTGAGAAGTTTAAGCTTGGGCCAAGAAGGACTTGGGCCCTGGACTCCATGGTGAGAACTCAGGCCTGCTAAGTATGGCTATCGGAGATGGCTGGACCTGAAAGTAGTGGCATTCAGTCCAGCAGACTGCTTGAACCCCCAGCCCTCTGCCTACGTCCAGCAGAGACCAGTGGTCTAATTGCTTTCGCCATCTACCAATGTGAGCAGCACACCTCAACTTGACCAGAATGTATGAGCACAGGGGCCCCTGGAGCATGGCATGGGTGCAGGGTGGGGTGCATCTCACAAACCCACAGGCCATAAAGGTAGATGGAGAAAATTGTGACTTGCTGAATTCAAGACTGCAGAACCTAGAAAGAAACTCATTCCAAAAGAGGAAATTTTTTTCTTTTTTCTTTCATTGGTTTTTTACAGTTTGGGTTTTTTTTTTTTTTCTTTGGTGCCGGGGATCAAACTCTGGTCCTTGCGCTTACACAGCAGGCGGTGAAACCACTGAGCTAAATCCCGGGCCCCTGTTTGCGTTTTTTCTCTTCTTTTCTTTTTCTTTGTTTTCTCCTTTTAATTCTTTTTCTTATTATTTTTTCCTTTGTTTTGCTCGTTTGTTCCTTTCTGTTTTTACCTAATACTATTAATTTCCTCTATAGGATCCTTTACCTCAATGTCCTCTCCTCAACTTCCACTGATTTTTCAAATTCTACTCTTCTCATTCTCCAGTTCCTCACCTTCTTTATCCATACTTGTATAACCATTGAGCTTTCTGAATCTTTAGATAGTTAACTGTGCTATTACCATTGAATGCTGTTCTGTTAATAGAGGTACAATTGCTGAATTTAGTAAATATTTACTCTAAACTAAGTTTGTCTTAGTGTTTATACTAAAAAAATAGATGTCTTTGCTATGGCTAAGGGTGGTACAATACTGATTCCTAGGGTATGTCCATCCAGTTTGTCACTGATGCTACTATTACTACTGCTGATTTTATTGCTACTGCCAAGGTAGCATAGCTGTTGCTCTTGTATGCCAATCTCCGGATTCTCTTTGTGTCACTAACAGTACCACAGCCCATTCCCAGAGAACTGGATACTAAGCCAAATACACAGCAACCTTCTCTCCCAAATAAACAAAAGTGGTTGGATCTTGGGATAGAAACAAATGTAGCCATGCAGATAGTAGAGTGCAGATAGTAACTAAAGAGGTCTTGCTACTAGTAACAAAGTCTTCCACTATAATCAACCCACAAACCTCAACACAAAACAAAATCACAGAAACATGAAAAGACAAAGCAACAAAATGCCTCTAAAAACTCCAAATTCCTGCAAAGTTGATCCATGGAGAATCAAGGGGGAGAAAATCAAAAGCCACACAGCCAAATTATTTGAAAGGATAACAGGAGATAGGAGATAGCTATCAAAGCTAGATTTCTTGGGGGCTTAGCCTCTTTGGTTATCCAAATTATTAGAAGTCTAAACTTGTATTGTTCTATTGAAATTAAGTTGTTTCCTGGTTTCTCCTTGTACTAAAACTGACCCATCCTATATCTATCTGTAGCTTTGATATCTATAGCTTTGATGGAGAGTGAGTGGGAGAGAGTGAAAAGAACAGAAGGAGAAGGAAGGGGGGGAGGGGAGAGAACAGGGAAAGGGGACGTTACCAGAACCTCTGCAGTAAGTCCTAGTCTCCTGCGAGCCACCGCAGCACACGGCGAATTACTGGAAAGGTAGAAAAATGAGACTGAGAAGAAGCTGAGCTTTAGGTCTGATTAGTGCTGCTCTGGGCAGCAAAGACGAAAACCCCCAGCTTACCACACCTTTTATTCAGTACATCGGGAGAAACAAATGTAACAAATGACTTGCAGAGAGTTCAGTACATCCGCGTAAACAAGATGGTAACAGTATAAGAACAATGAGGAAGTGAGTAGATGTTTGTTCCTCCCAGGATGTTTTCAGCTCCCAGGATGTTTCTTGTCCTGGAGAATCACAGCATCACCGGATCATTGAGGTCTCAGTTGTGACTGGAGGCCAAAATGGAGTTATTCCATAGCTGCGCTGTAGGCAAGAGAACTAGGCTAACCAAATGATTTTTTCCCTAAAATTATATAGCATTACTCCCGACAGAGAGAAGGAAGAAAGAAGGAGAGGGAGGGGGAGAGGGAGGGGGAGAGGGAGGGGGAGGGGGAGGGGGAGGGGGAGGGGAGGGGGAGGGGGAGGGGGGGAGGGGGACAGGAGACATATATCCTGACCAACCAAGACTTTTATGTCCTGAAAAACTGCCTTTCAAAATTGATGGAGAAATAAGGTATTTCCAAGACAAAGGGCATCTTAAGAAATTCATGATCATCAAACCAGCACTCCAAAAAATTCTCAAGGGTATCCTAGAAAGAGACAATGAAGCTAACAATGCCCAAAAGTCTAATAGAATGAATATACCAGGCAGGTGAGCAGTTAAACAAAAGAGAAAAAAAAAAAGATAATAGCAACAGAAAAATAATGCAGTGACAGAAATAAGTCAAAACCTTTCAGTAATAACTGTCAATGTGAATGGTCTTAATTTCCCAACTAAAACACACAGATTGGCAGAATGGATCAAGAAACAACACCCAGTGATATGGTATGCAAGAAACACATTTAATCCCAAAAGAAATTTATAGACTAAAAGAAAAAAGATGGAAGGCCGGGGATTTAGCTCAGTGGTTCCACCGCTTGCCTCTCAAGCACAAGGTCCCTAGTTCAATCCTCGGTACCAAAAAAACCCATATACTAGCCAATAAAGTATGCTTAAGCAAATACAAAATCACTGAAATTATCTCATGGATATTATCGTAGCACAATGAAACTAGAAATCAATGGTAAAAGAACCCACAGAAATTGTGCAAATGCATGGAAATTAAACAGTATATTCTCTTCAATAATCACTAGGTCACAGAAGAAATCAAGGAACATATTAGTTCCTAGAATCAAATGATAACACCAATACAACATAGCAGAATTTATGGGACACAATGAAAGCAGCCTAAGAGGAAAGTGTATATCTCTGGCTACATCAGAAAAACAGACCAAGCCTAAATAAATAACCTAATGACATACCTGAAGGTCCTAGAAAAACAAGAACAATCCAAATCCAAAGCTAGTACAAGAAAGGATATTATAAAGAGTAGAATTAATGAAACTGATTTAAAAAGACAATACAAAGAATCAAGAATCAAAGAGTTGGTTCTTTGAAAGAATAAGCAAAATAGACAAACCCTTAGCCATCTTACAAAGAGAGAGACAGAGAGAGAGGCAAATAAATGCAATAAAAAAGGAAGAAAATAAAATCACAATGGGCACTGCCAAAATCTAGAAGATTATTAGCAACTACTTCCAAAACCTGCATGCCAATAAACTGAACAATTTGAAGAAATGAATAGACTCCTAGATACATATGAATTACCAAAACTTAACCAAGATTTTAAAACCCTGAATAATCCAGTAATAGGAAATGAAATTTAAGCAATAATAAAAATCCTACCAACTAAGAAAAGCCCAGGTCCTGATGGATACACTGCTGAATTCTGTAAGAACTTTAGGGAAGATCTAACACCAATACTCTTTAAACTCTTTAATGAAATTAAAAAAGAAAGAGGAAAATAGGGACTGGAAAAGCTGCCTGGGGAAGTAGGCATGACCTGTCAATTACAAAATTCCAGTACACAAATCAGAATAGTTCCCAAATCTCTGCATGTGGACATCTCCCTAGAACTCAAGTAGGTATTTGATCAGACGGCCCGGACCTGAGATCAGCCTGAGGAGAAGAAATACAAAAAGCACAGTGAACTCTTTGCTACTGTGTCCCTTCACTATACCCTGCTCTCTCCTCTAAAGTGTACTTATTTTCCTACTTTTACTTGACCCAAATTCGCTCTGCAGACCCTTTTCCTTTTCTTATATAACTGCAAAACACTGCAAACAAACAAACAAACAAACAAATAAGGAGTATTCCCAGAGTTATTCCTGGCTAGCAGTACCCTGATTCCAAAAACAGACAAGGATCCAATTAAAAAAGAGAACTATAGATCAATCTCTTTAATGAACACAGATGCGAATATCCTCAACAAAATACTGGTAAACACGCTGGGGATTTAGCTCAGTGGTGCCGCACCTGCCTCACAGGTGCGAGGTCCTGAGTTCAATCCCTGGTAACAAAAAAAAAACAACAAAAAATACTGGTAAACTCAATGCAACAAATCATCAAAAAGATCATGCATCATGACCAAGAAAGCATCAAGATGCAAGGATGGCTCTAAATATGCAAATCAATAAATATAATACATCACATAAACAGAAGCCAAGGACAAAAATCACATGATTGTCTCAATAGATGCAGAAAATTTTTTTTGACAAAATACAACATCCATTCATAATAAAACTGAAAAAAATAGGTATATAAGGACATTATCTCAATCTGATAAAAGCTATTTATAAACCTGGCAATATCATATCAAATGGAGAAAACTGAAAGCTTTTTCTCTAAAATCAGGAACAAGACAAGGATGTCCACTACCACCACTCCTGTTCAATACAGTACTCCAAACATTAGTCAAAGCAACCAGGCAAGAGAAAGAAATAAAAGGGATATATATAGGAAACTATCCTTATTTGCAGAAGACATGATCCTTTACACAGAAGATGAAAAAAAGTCCACCAAAAGGCTTCTGTCTTACTTTCTCATTGCTGAGACAAACACCCAATACCCAAAGTTAAAGGAAGAAAGGTTTATTTTGGCTTACAGTTTATAGAGGTTTCAGTCCATAGTCGGCTGGCTCCAAGGAAGGGATGGCAAACAGACGTTGCAGAGAAGAAACAACATGGCATGCACAAGGCAGCAAAGGCAACAAGAGAGTTTCACAGCATCTCCCTGCCCCTTTTATCTTATTCAGACTACTTAGGGAAGGTAGCACTCACACCCTTAATCCTAGTGTCCTTGTGCCTAGGATTGCACCGTGAATCAATTCCAGCTTCACATACTCGAGATCAAGCCTGTGACCACTTGAGGCTTTGGGGGCACATCTAGATCCAAACTATAACATTCCGCTCCTGGACCCCAAAGACTCATGTACATGCCTTTACACACCCCTGTGCCATGCTGTCTGCCTTGAAGCTAGTTAATCAACTATGTCCTGAAACATCTGCAAACCATGAACCAAAATAAATCTCTCCACTGGATGTGGTGGCACATGCCTGTAATCCCAGCACTTGGGAGGCTGAGGCAGGAGGACTGACATGATTTTGAGGCCAGCCTGGGCTACATAGTGAGTTCAAGGCCAGTGATAGTGAGTTCAAGAACTACATAGTAGTTCTCCCTGAACTACAGCAGGAGACCCTGTCTCAATAAATAAATACACAAACGTCTTCCTTAAATTGTAGGTATCAGGTATTTGTCCCTATAATGAGGAAAGTAACTAAGATTTCGGCACAGAAGTGGGGTTGTTACTGTGACTACCTAACCCGTGTGGTTCAGAAGCCTTTGGAACTGCCATGTAGGAGGAGTCTGGAAAGGTTTGGAGAAGTAGCCCTAGACAAGCTTGATGAGAGATTCTTGTCAGAGCTCAGAAGACCAGAATGTGAACAGTAATCAAACGAGTGAAGACCAGTCTCAAGAGGTTTTGGTTGGGAATAAGGATTGCTTTGGCAGTTGGGACTCCTAGCCATGTGTGTTGTGCTCTGGCAGAAAATTTGTCCACATGAGGCTCGGGGGACATCTAAACACAAACCATAACAGGACCAACTCCCTCCATCAAGCCCTCTTTTAAGGGCATCTAGTCTCAGTCATAATGGAGGAGGCCTCATGTCTTAAGCACCTTTCTAAAGCCTTATACGCAGTGGTATTCTCTCCATCATGTAACTCACTTGCAGGATTTCAGTAATATACCATAAAGGCTTATGAAAATCAGTTGATTTTCGTCTTTCTTGATGCTTATGATTTGACATCCTCAGGCATGTGCTATGTTTCCTGCCAAAATACATATTTATATGTCTTCTTCACTTAGCCACCTAACAGCTGTCTCCAACTTCTTATGTGTCCTAGAGCACTGATGGCAAACTTCAAGGGCCATGCTCTCCCAGGGAGTTTCTTCTTTATAATTGGTCTATGGTGGTCAGTGAAGTATCCACTGAAGTACTTTCACCAAAGAGGGAAAAAGACCAAGCTAAACCATCTTCAGCAGCGTCTTGAGCTCATTGAAGCCGCAGTCAGGACTTTGTTTTCAGTCATCGGTAAGTGTGGGGTCTTTTGATCCAGGCAATCGCCCTATCATATCCAGAATCCTTATTTTCTGGACCCTGTGAAATAGATGAATTCAAGATTCTGGCTTCCCCAAGAACAGTTTGGACACCTGACATGAAGGCAAACCTTCTGACCTTCCAAAGAGGTGATGCAAGTAGAAGGAACAAGCACTGAGAGCTACCCTGAGGTGCAGCTTCTTGCAGCTGGCTTGACTTGCCCCTCCTTATATACAGTATGGCCAGAAGCACAGTACAGGCCTTCACCCAACTCATTCTGCCAGCCAGAGAGTACACAGTTCAGAGCTCGCTCTGTCCAAGGAAGGGCACTCGCTCAAGTCTGCCCTGACACATACCCTTGGGAGCTGCTTCCCTCCATTGGGCCTGTACAGGACCCTTCCATCAGTTGTTTCTGCTTCATTTCTGAGTTCAACCTAATTGTTTTTTTCCTAGGATCTCTTTAATTGCTCATTTGGCAGGGGAGCCCAAAGATGTATCAGCCACTCTCACTTAAGTAATAATGACTTGTTTTCATCTCTGCTACAGAATAAACTCCCTCAGGATCTGTGTGTGGCTGTGTTTCTATAGCTTCTTTCCCGTCTCCAGCCCCCAAAGGGCCAACATCAGCCAGGTGTCTACACAGATCACTCAGAAAACACTTTTTCTATATTGAAATAGCTGCACCTGAGGTAGCAAAGTCAGTCTGCTGACCTGTGGGCCATCATCACCACATCTAGACTGTGTTCATGCCTTCTGTCTTTTTGTCTCAAGGCTGCTTACTCTACCCTCCTCACTTTCTCATTTCCCTGCAGGGATCCTAGCAGAGCAGTTTGTTCCTGATGGGCCCCACCTCCACCTCTACCATGAAAACCACTGGGTAAAACTAATGAACTGGCAGCACAGTACTATGTACTTATTCTTTGGAGTCTCAGGAATCGTTGACATGCTCACCCTCCTGATCACCCACATCCCCTTGGGCTTGGACAGATTGATCATGGCTGTGGCAGTATTTATTGAAGGTAACAGTGGAACAGACGGAGAAATGGGAGGCGAGACAGACACAATTTATAAGGGATCAGAGTATAAAAGATGAGACATAAAGAAAACACAATAACTTTTCCCAACAAATCCAACTCTCAAGACCACCAAATCCTGAATCGGCTTGGTCCTGTGCTCTGGATGGTCCAGATGACAATTCCACAAGGCAGCTCACAGAAGGCTGAGGCATGGAGGACCTTCTCAAACCTCTGCAAGCACTGCACAAGCCCTCCCTGGCTTCCTGATGCCGCCAATGTATCCTCACACATGTGCACACATCTGTGCATGGGTGTGCATGCACCACTACTTAAAAAATGCCACAGGACTGGCTGAATGCTGGGGGTAGGGGGTGGATTAGTCCTTTTGGTTTGGAAGAAAAACTATACAGCTCACACCCTGGGGTGTTACTGTCCAGCCTGCACGACAAATCTCAGGAGACCCACTGTACTAGTCAGCTTTCCATTGTAATGAAATACCTGCTGTAGACTATAAAGTCAAAATCCTACCATGGATTCTGCAGACACTTTAAAGTTACTTCCTTTGCTAGTCTTAACATAGCCACAAAATTAAATGTATCCATTTGTTGCCCTGTGATGTTACACAAAAACTGACTTCCTAAATGCTAAATGACCCACCACTGAGATAGGTGGAGGAAATTCCTATAGTGGAAAAACCCAGGGTAAATCACCTCAAGTAGAAAAAAGCAAGTCTCTGATGAGTGTCCTCTGGTTTACCACAGGTTTTCTCTTCTACTACCACGTTCGTGACAGACCTCCGCTGGACCAACACATCCACTCACTCCTGCTATTTTCTTTGTTTGGAGGAAGTATCAGTGTAGCCCTAGAGGTGATCTTTCGGGACAATATTGTGCTGGAACTTTTCCGAACCAGTCTCCTTATTTTCCAGGGAACGTGGTTCTGGCAGGTAGGTGATTATTCACACAAATGATCCACACGAGGCCTAGGTGAGGGGGCCCCTTTGAGCATGCCCAAGGAAAGTCCTCAGTGTAACATGTTGCCTGCAAATACAGCAGACCGACCATGGGAACGAGTTTAGGTGGCCTTTTTCTCCTCCTGTCCATCCCTATGTAGTTTTCTCCATTAATAGTTGCATTAACAAGCAACAACCTGTGTACATCACATGGCAAGCACTGCTGCCTCGTATGAGACCAACTCACTAAACCGTCCACATGAAATGCAGGCCCTGAGGTTCTGCTGTGTGATTTAATTTAGAGCAACTTTCCTGCATGAGGTAGTAGGGAGTGTACAAGCCACTCCGGTGGCCATGGGAGAAGCCTGGGCTGCTGCTTAGGACAACTAACCACAAGACCAACATGTCCATCTAACCCACCAGATTGGATTTGTGCTGTTCCCACCTTTTGGGACACCTGAATGGGATCAGAATGACAAGGCCAACATCATGTTCATCACTATGTGCTACTGCTGGCACTACCTGGTCGCCCTTTGCATTGTGGCCATCAACTACTCTCTTGTTTACTGGTATGTTTGAGCGAGGGTGACTCTTGTCAAGTTTTCCATGCTAACCAACCCCCCAAAATTGTGATTAATGAACACATTTAATGTGTGTGCTAATTATATGCCTAATTTTATGAAAGACACTCTATGGTTGCAAGGTGGTTATCACAAGTCTGATTTGCAACTGAGTGTGATGAGGCTTGGTGCCTGACCTGCCTGGGTCACAGTCAACTTTTAAACCTGTGGTGAAATTGGGGGAAACGCTGAGCTGGTAATCAGTACTGAGCTGTAGACCCTGTTCTGTCATTTCATCCTGGACCCATCACTGACTTCTGGACTTGCCTTGCCTTCTCAGAAACATGACTATCAAAAGACAGCCAGAGCAGAAGTGCTCTCTCTCTAAAGTGCTTGTCAGCAGTGTGGAGACTGAAACAACTATTAACTCCTATGTAGGCACCGTGTTCCAGGTGCTACAGAAAGCACTTAGCTATCTCACCATTTTATGATGTACTGTTAATTTTTTACAGAAGGGGGAACCAAGGTTTCAGAAGGCTAATTCACCCAGGTCACCCAACTAGAAAATGGCAGCACCTTGCAGTGCAAGGGTCACTTTTATTATATGTGCTGCCGAAGCAAGCACAGCAAGGGTCACTTTTAACATGTGGAATTATGGTTGGATTGCCTGGAGCTGCCTTTTTTCTCTTAAGTCCTCATTTCTCCAAACTAAAAGCAGACATACCTCACCTAGAAAGGATCCCACACAGACCAAATAGAATGGACTAAGGCCCTGGTTTCCTTCAGTTCTACTCTCCAGTCAGTGAAAACAGCAAACTGGATGGCAACAGACCTAAATTTAGTCTCAATTATGAAACTTCCATCACGAGTCCCTTTATTATTTAAAAATACTGAGAAGTCAGGTATGTAGACCTATAATTACTGTATGCAATACAGACATGAAGAAAAGGCTTTAAGGACCAATAGTCCTTCAGTGAGACAATAAGAAGACTTTTCTGGCTAATCTAATTGGCTCTTTTTATTACAGCCTTCTGACTCGGGTGAAGCGACATGGAGGAGGAGAGATAATTGGGATTCAGAAGTTGAAGTCTGATCACACTTATCAGACTGCCCTTTTGAGTGGCTCGGATGAGGAAAAAGATTAGGCCATGGGTAGATGGAGACCTCCTATCCTACTGAACCCAACAGCTGGAGAGAATGCAACTCCTGCCCTGTTCTGAGGCTTGCCCTAGCCTGTACCTACAGCACTGTATATTTGCACCTATTCACTTAGCTGAAGGCTCTAACACATGAAATTAGGCCTCTAGAGTTCTGTGTGTCTTGCTGCTTGGATTTTTAATCATAATTTAAAGTCTGTGTTAATGTAATACCCTTCATAAAGAATAATGAAGTAATAATACCTGCAAGCAGCAAGCCTGTGTAACTCCACGTACAGAAACAAGACTGAAAACCTAGAACAGGAAGTGGCTTTCTGGAAGAAACAAGGTATGAATCCACCAGGAGATCATGCTGCTTTTGATAATTTGCTTTTTTTTTCCTCCAAGGAAGCAGGTACTTTATCAAAAAGATATCAGGAGATATGTGAATGACAGTGCCTTTAGTTTAGAACTACAATTCTAACAAGTATTTTTTAAAACAAAAGCAATTCACAAACGTTGGTATCTTAAATGTTGTTAAATATTTTCTAACTAACCATATCAGAACACTGCAATTCCAGTTGATAAGGTGTAAAACTAGGCCAAAGGTAAATTTTTTCAAATTAGGAAGCTAGTTAGCAGCTGAACTGAGAGTTGGAATCAGCTGTTCTAACTTCGAAGTTACCCTAATTAAGGAGGGACGGCAAATAAGAGGGCAGATGGGAATCTGTGTAATGAAGTGGAGAAAACAAAAAGTTTATGGATGGGCTTGAATTTTAACACAGCTGAAAGTAAAGCTATGAATTCTGAATTAGTAATTTAAGTCTTGATTCTGGATCTGTCTTTTCTAAAACTTCCTTCAACAGATATTTCACCAGCACTGAAATGGCTCTAAGAATTAATCCAGTATGTGTTCAGTAAGGAGCTAAGAAACTAGTATTAGGGAGAAACTTACACATGAATATATTCAGTGATGGGCACTGTCAACCTTAAGTACAAACCATGAGAGAGGAAGGAGGGGAGAAGAAAGGAGGAGTTTGCCCTACAGAAAGAAAAGGCCTGTTCCAGGCATAAAAAACAGTATTACAAAAACAACAGAAGCATAAAAGGACGTGGAGAATTGAATGTATTAAGTTCTGGATATAAATGGACAAAAGTGGGCTAGCACCAAATTGAAGGGTCTTAGAGACCAAAGAATACCTTCCATTTGTACAGCATTTTTAAATTCTGAGATGCACTCTATCTCATTTGGTCTCATCACTGCTTACACCTTAAGCCCACGCAATCCTTCAGAGCCTGGTCAGACCAAAGGCACACAGCTACCATGTGACAAAGCCAGTCTCTAGTATGACCTGACTGTCCAGTCTTTCTCATCACCCCACTCTACTTCACACAAGTCCAACAGAATTGATATAAGGCTCGACACGCTCTCTAGAAGAAAAACTGTACTTAAGGAAGGACTACCCAGCCTTTCAGAGTTGAAGTCACAGCTTAGGAATGAGTTGCTAAAAGCATTTAGTTATTAGAGAATTCTTGGGTCCCCTTTCAGGATCTAACGTGGTTTGCTAGTTGAGCAGGAACTCAAACATCTGTTCAAATAGTACTGTGGGACGTACTGTTAACAAGTAATAAAAAATATGCTCTTGGGCCAGGAATTTAGCTCAGTGGCAGTTCCTGCCTCATAAGCGCAAGGTTGTAAGTTTGATCCCTGGTACCCCCCACCAAAAAAATATATGCTCTTTCCCTAGGGTTGGAGGTGAGAAGATGAAGCTGTTCTCTGCCTTACTTTCATAGCAAAGATACAAATGAGATTTTTTTAAGGGAAAAATATTTTAAGGAAATATATTCTCCAGAGTAAAAGACTAAAGTATAAAATATTAAAAATTTTTTTGGTACCCTTCACAGAGCTTGGTTGGGGATACCTTCATGGAAGTGATCAACCCTGGCATAAAATGCTCAAATGTGCTATTAAAGTATTCATCAAATCCTGTCTTGGGCATGTGGTCTCATTAATTTTAGCAACATCTGCCAACCAGAAGCCTAGATGCTCAGTGGCTGCCACCAGCAACTCTACAGGAATTGCTCCTGGCAAAATAACCAGCACAGCAGCCCTGTTGCCCAGAGCCCTGAGGTCTGCACACAAGAAGCATGTGTGTGCCAATGCCACTCCCCAAATTCTCGGGGAGCAGCCCCACCCTGATATCCTGAAACAGCCCATGGGCCTTATGTGACATCCCTGTTTTCCAGGACACACATGTCAGCAACACATAGCAGACAGGCAGAGTACATAAAAGCGTGGGTAGAGCTGAGGCCGAATGCCACAGCTACTTTTCTATGGGATCATTTGTTAAATTCAGAAGGGGTTTTTAACCAGCAGTAATATCTGAGACAAGATATCTCAAATTTCTACTTTTTCTTGTTTAGGAATAGTCACATGGCTTTTTATGTGAAATATGACTCTGTAAGTAACAATGATGTGCACATCTGAGTACTATAAAAAACAGATGAACTCTCCTTTCCTCAGGTAAAAGGCCCTTTCCCTCACCATCTCTCACTTTTCCCCTTGCTTATTCCTGAGCCAGTTCTCCACACCCATCTGAGAGCTCACTCTTACCCTGTATCACCCTTGCTCTTTGGAATCCGGCTTTCCATCTCCCAACTCTGATTGTTCTTAGGCTAACCGAAGCACATCCCAGCCACCTACCCTTAGAAGGGAGCAGAAAGGGAACTTAGGATCAGTTTCATCTTGTTCTCCTTTTCAACTCAGACTCCCATCTTCACACAGTTAAAAGGAGGATGATGACGTATTTAAGATTTAGTAAAACCACAAGGTAACCAACAGACCACTCTAACTCTTTGCAACTTGCCCAATCACCCAACTTCAGCCCAGCTACCATCTAAATCAGGCCATTTCCACTTACCTCCCCACCCAGACCCCACAAAAAAATAATTACTAAAATTCTGTGGATTAAAGACAAAATTTTAATAATTTGGATACTTTCAAGATAGGGAAGTCCTGTCACTGGAGAAAACTTTGTCCATTACCGCTGCTCCACAACAAGAGAGTTGTACACAGCTATCCACCAGTACCTTCTGTATTTAGGACTTTCTAAGACTTGTCCTGAGCTCTACCTATAGCTGATGGAGCTGAGGTGGGAAACAGCCAGGAATAAATGACTTCAAAACCAGACTGACCTTTTCTCAAGTGGGAATGCCAGGCAACACCTGACCTTGTACATCTAACCCCTACTCCTGCAAACTATCCTCTGGAGCTGGGGTCAACAAAGTTTATTTTCAAAGGGCTATAGAAGAAATAGTCTGGGCATAAGGACCATCGAGTCTCTATGGCATCCATCAATTTTGCCTTCTGACTGGAAAGCAACCGTAGATACTACATAAATGGATGGGGACAGACTGTTCCAATAAAATTTTGTTTACAAAAACCAGTGGCCTGCACTAGTTTGTGATTCCTGTCTGAACTAACAAAAAAGTCTGTGCTGTGAGTAGCATCTCACTATCACTCCTCTGTGCTCTGCTCACAGCTCTGGACTTCATGATTTGCCACAGACAATGTTGGCAAGTGGAAGTAGGGACCACAATTAGCCCCAACGCCATCTTTAAGAGGCAGTATCAGACTAATCCTGTTTCAGGGAATCCATACCACCTTACTTCCTACATGTTTTCCCCATCTTACAGCCCTGTAATTATCAAGTTAGCCACCAACTTAACAAAATTCTTGCTATTTTAGCAAGTAATCAGTTTGGGGGAGGGGGCTACAGCCCAGGTTTCAATTTGACAAAGATGTACGACAGGTTCTTTAAAAAAATAAATTACACAAAATTTTCTGGACACAAATCTCATATCAAGACCTTGAGTCATAAAGACCAGGAGCTAAAAAATAAAACTTGTCACATAAAATGAGGCTCATTCACTGCCTGCCCACTGTGTAAATGGTAAGCCTTCCCTACTCTTAGGAGAGAACTTTGGCTTGTATGCTGCAACTGTGACCTCCCACACTACCGGAACCTTCCCTTGGACTGGGTAAAGGCAGAGTTGGGAAGCCCGGAGAGAACCTTTCTTGGGACTCTACTTGGAGCATGGCAGCAGAATCTAGGCCACTCCTGGCTTCATCCTCCCACTGGCCTGCCTCACACAGACAAGCTTGGGGGAAGATGCAACCCCCTGCTCTCTTCCTTTCAGCCAGAACAGATCAGGTATGGTCCCTCCCACAGTCACTGCTGTTCAGGTGCCTGTTTAGGAGACGGAGCTGTGGTCACAACAACAGTGGAGACAGCTTTGGAGGAACCAGAAACTGTGCCCTGCTGCAGGTGGGATGCAGGGACAGTCTGGATACGCACCTGTTTAAAAAGAGAGAAGGTCTGGTCAGCAGATTCCAAGTGGGGTCATCAGTTAAAAACAGCAAAGTAACAGAGAAGCCTGATAATGGCAAAGAGTCTGCCTTGGCTCTTACCTGTGTGGCCTGACCTTGTTGCTGAAGGTGCTGCAACTGCTGGGCAGTGAGGAAACTAACAGGTTTATTGCCAGCAAAGAGCTTAGTACCTGCTGGCATGGTTGTAAGGATGATATTGCGGCCCAACCCACTGAGGCTGTGGAGGAAAAAAGTAGGTGGTAAGGTATAAGCACTTCACAGAATATTCTTCCAGTCCAGATCTAGAACATGTGTACTGAAGGACAAGAGAGAGGTCTAGTGCCCAGTGAAAACCGCAGCATTCTGGATTCAAATGGAACCAGTACTAAGAGCACCTTTCTTCCAGCTTCTATCCCTCCCATAGCAGAACAAGCCCAGAAAGCCCCAGAGCAATGAAAAATATGGCATACACTCTACACCCTTGCCAAGCAACAGTAAATCAGGACCCTCAGAAAGGTGTGCTCTTGGCAAGGAACCCTCCCCAGCTCACCATAGTAGAGTGCACTGTAGCCCCAGCTACTCAGGAGGCTGAAGCAAGAGGACTGCTTGAGCCTAGGAGTTCTGGGCCAGCCTAGGCAACAGAGTAAGACATCATATCTTCAAAAATGACAGACTCCCCCCTTTCCCCAACAGCCTCTTCACAAAAGCTTGAGACTGCCAGGCAAATTTCACTATGCTCTCTATCCCTGTTTAAGTCAGGGACACAGGAACCTGTCATCTGTCCAAGGGGAGGTTCCTCAGTCCTGAGGCCCACTATATCGCTTCCAACCCAGCATTTGCCATCCCTTATCTTTTTTGCTTTTCTACCACTTAATGTATTACTTTTCCGTAGTTCCTCTCCCCATTCTATAATGTAAGCTTGGACAAACAGTACTAGGGGTTCAATAAATATTACTGATGAGCTCAAAAAGGAAGAGAAATGGTAGGGGTTGGGGGCAGAAACACCAGCCAACTTCCCATTCCACGACAAGGACATTAAAACCACTCGCCATTCCTTGCCAAGTTGGGCCCTTCACTATAAACAGCACTCACTTGGCTCCAAGGTTGCCTTTGATGATGGGGGCTGTGACCACACTCTTGCCCTTCATTGGCTGGCTAATCACAGAGAGTGGGACTGTGATCCGAGCAGGCAGCTTCCCCTACAAAGAAAGAGCAATCAGTTTCCATGAATAATAGCTGATGAGGAAAACCACCAACCATCAGCTAGAGAGGATGAGAAGGGAGGGGCAAGCACTATAGATGCTTTCAGGCCCTGATCCTACCAGGAATCTGAACCTAGGCAGCCCTAGTTCACATGCCAGTTAGGTGTCAACTGACGTGTCAGCATCTTCCTTCATGCTACCTAAGGGGCAGCAACCATGTCTCCTTTCATTAGGATAAAACCTGTACCTGAAACACAAAGGCAAATGTGTGTTCACTTATGCACACTCCTACATTTTGAGCCTGAGAGGCAGCCTACACACTTTGGTGCTCCCTAAAACATGGCACAGGGCTGGGAACACAGAAACTGCAATGAAACAAACATGAGGAAGGATGGGGTGCTCAGGAGTTAACACAGCAAGTGCAGAGCCACCCCCTCACTGGAATGCGGGCTCACTGGAGAACTACAGAGCAGAGCAGCACACAGAGGATGAACAAGCCACATTCTCCAGGTGCTTTCTGTTTCTCCCACAGATAAGAGAGGTTCGTTTGGGGACAAGCTAATAAGGTCCAAGAAGAACCACAAAGAAAGAGGACAACAACGAGGAGGAGAAACAGAAAAGGCTGGTCACTGCACCCACACCCTGTTCTTAGGCTGCTTCATTTCTAATGCTTGACTGCTTGGTTGGTTTTGTTTTTGTTCTCGGTGCTAGGGAATAAACACATGCTAGGCAAGGGCTCTACCACTGAATCTATTCCCAACCCAGTAATTCAATTTATATGTAGTAAAATCTTGTTTAGATTAGACCTGGAAAAGGTCTGGCCATCTCCCATGAGAAGACTAACTCTGAAGTGGCCAGGTACACTGCTCCAGGGCTCAGGCCACCTCTACAAAGTTTACTCAATCTGTGGCCCATTTACAGATGACAGCAGGCAGAAAATACCTTGAGAGGCTGCCTCCACAGGGATTCATTCGTGACTTTCATTCTGAAGGATGCTTACAACATCTCAGATAAGCAGTACAGGAACTGGAACTTGCTTAACTAGGTGACTGGTCAGGAGATAGGCACCTCCTACTACTTCCTGCCCTGCCCAATACTTTCCAGCTGTTTCTGCCTAGACTGAGAAAAGAGACACCACTGCAGACCTTTGTGTTAGGATTTAAGAAGGGACAGGGGCAGTAGGGAAGCAGTTTCCTTGCTTCCTTACTCCTCTTCTGTGATACAGGAAGTTAAACAATTTTCTTTTAAACCACACTGTCAGGGTTTTCTGGTTTGCTTACTTTACAAACATGTGTCCTCCTTCCTTCATCATTCTGGCTTTTAAGCAAAATTACTGAGCTTTTCCTATGTCACTGACTTAGAAAAGTGAAGCCACAATTTTTATTATTTACACACATCCCACTAGAATGGTGCTCCTTACCTTGAGGCCAAAGAAAACACACACATACACACACACATACACATTCAGATACACACACCATGTGCTTTGTGATAAATGAAGTATTTCAAGTTATTAGGAAATAGTTTGTGATTTTGTACTAATTTTAAAAATTATGAAATCACTCATTCCATTCATAAAACTAAATTTCAAATGAACTACCAATTATGCTTTTTTAACTCAAATTTTATGGAAATAAAGATATCTTTATAAGCATGGGGTAAAGGAAGTACAGGCTCAAAACCCAAGAACCATTAAAAGAAAGTTGCTAGATCTAATCAGATAAAACAACAAATATCTGTACAGCAAGAGGTTCCAAATTAAAGGTTCGAAGAGGAAAAACTAGGGGAATGGCAGAATGCTTGTGTAGCATCCCAAGGCCCTGGGTCCCATCCCCAGCATGGGAATAAAAAAGGACAGACTGGAAGAAAACATTTCCATATATACAAATACACAGGGTCACCTTCAACAATATGAGAAAGTCAAATATAGCCCTCCTCAAAACTCCAGCCAAGCTTTGCAAGTCACTAGAGAGAAGAAGCCAGGCTCCACATGACTGAATTCTCAACCTCACTGGTGATAAGGGAAGCAAAATTGACACAGAACTGCTTTCCACTAGTAAGGCAGGAATACAAAGTTAACACACTTTCCACTTGAATTAGCAGCCCTGGCTACCGTCTGAGGGACACAGCAGACTTGCTGATGGGAATGTAAGCTGGTGTCTCCTGGGTACAGTGCAACTAAAACATGAAAGTGTTCAATACATGAACTTCACGACAATCTGTGCTTCAGAAGTACTTAAACACATTCAAACACATGTACAAGAGCATTCACTGTGGCCTTGTTAACAGTGGAAATGTATCTTGCAACAGAATCCATTTTATAGGTTGCTATATTAAAAAGAACACAGTATCTGTGTATGGCCTAGAACAATCCCCAAGACCTTTTCTTTAAAAATAAATAAAGTTGTGCTCACTTTGGTAGCACATACACTAAAAATAAAGCAACTTTATATGGGGGAGAGGGCTCTCAGAAGTCTCATGGTTTTGTTTTCTTTAAACTACATTTATACAAATGAAAATACTCAGGAAAAGGAAGAGAAGGATAAATGTCATATTGCCAACAATTAGCCCTTGTGAAGGGAGAACTGGAGGGGCAGTGGAAAAAATTTTACATTTTACTCTGTGCTTCCAGCACCATCTTTAGTATTTTACAAGAATGTATGCCTGTACTATGCTTCTGTAAGTTTTGTTAAGGTTCAAAAGAAAACAATAAAAAAAGTCTACCAGTAAGTAAATCTGTTCGGGACAATGAGGTGATATGGACAGGGTTTCTATTTCCATTTCTACAGAGAAGTGCCCCGAGCAGAGGGCTGCTCTTTACCACCAATGCTACTCACAGCCTGGGACGTGGACACAACTGTGGTGCTGACAGGGACTTGCCGCACAGTCGGGGCTCCTGTCCCAATGCTGATGGGGGTACTTGTGGCCCCAGAAGCCACAGCCACAGTCTTGGACATGGCAGCACTCATACTGGGCAAAGACACTGCTGAAGAATGGACAGTTCCAGACCCACTGGCTACTGAAGCCCCTGGCTTGGTGTGGGTTGCGACGGTGATGGTCTGGCCTGCTTTGGGAGGCATCACACCCAGGCCCTGCACAATGCGGATTGTGGCAGCTGGTTTTGCTTCTGAGGAGGCCACTGTGTTTTTTCCCTTCTGATCTGCCATGCTCACACCAAGGGCCGGCATCAAGCGAAAAGCTGAACTTGAGGCGTCTGTCTGCTTGAGGTCAGGTGTCACTTTGACTACGGTGGTACCTGCCGGGGCGGATGCAGGCACACCAGCAGAGCTGGCCTTGGCTGGGCTCTCAGCAGCATGCACGGGGTTGGAGGTGACATGTAAGGTAGCAGAGATGCCTTTGCCTGCAGTGCCACTTCCTGTCCCGAAGAGGTCCTGGGTCAATTTGACAGTGGTAACCTGGGACTTGGCCAACGTGGCCATCATGTCTGGAGTGATCCGCAGAACTGTCTGGCCCTTGGCATCTGTGGTGATGGAGGAGGGAGGCAGCCGCAGCACATCCTTACCCTGGATATGGAAGTTAGTGGCTGTGAGTGGAATACTGTTGCCTGTCTGGGGCTTCACACCAAGCTGCCCAGTGATAGCCACCTGGATGGGGGAGACATACACAGATAAAAGGATCCATGGTACTAAGCTGGTTACACAGCAGAATCTGGCAAACTTCCATATAACTTTAATTTTTATTTTGAAAAATGGTAAAGATGCATAGAAGTAGAGGAAAATATAACAAACCTATATTCCTTTACCCAGCATCACAAGTAATCTTTGTGGGTCTGTTTTATCTTTCCCCACTTCTGGGAGGGAGAGAGGAACTGGAATCTTGGGGATTTTTTTTAGTGGGTAAGGATGCTGGGGATTAAACCTAAGACCTCACCACTAACCTATATCCACATTGGAATATTTTAAAGTTCCATGCTTCCCCAGAAATAAGACCTAACTGGAAAATAAGCCCTAGAACAATCTTTCAGGATGCTCGCAATGTATCCCCTACCTCAAGAATAAGCCCCAACTAAGATCAGCCAGACACATTTAGTATGTCCACTGCAACACACAACGAATGTATTAAATTATAATATTAATATATAATTAAATATAATTATTATTGACATTAATACTTGATAATATAAATTATAACTAAGCATTTGTAAATGCTCAAGCGGGTGCTTTTGGGCAAGCGGTAAATGCCTATGTAAACAGATGAACTCAAGACTTACTGCCAAATGACCAATCAGAAACAGACAGCCCACGAGTAACGTGTACACTTGATAACAAAACAGATGTGGTTGTGTCTAATATGACTCTTCCTAATTCAATACATCCCTATTGTAATGGATGTACTAATGCATTCGTGTGAAATAAAGAAATGTTTTCTGAATTTTGCTGCCTGCAATTTTTCATTTTTGTGTGAACCATTATTCTTAGCTGTCAACATTTTTGCTACTCCCGTCTCATAAGTCTTCGTTTAACACTTAATTTAATGGAAACTTTGTGAAGCCTACTTGCAAGAGGTCATGACTTGGATGAAGAATGCATGGGATAAAATCACTGACAGTTGCCGGGGATTTAGCTCAGAGGTTCCACCACCTGCCTCACAAGCACAAGGTCCCCAGTTCGATCCCTGGTGCCAAAAAAAAAAAAAAAAAAAAAAAAATCACTGACAGCTGTGTTGCCAATGCACTACAAGCAGGCCACATGGACAAGAAGAGAGCTCTACTGCTGAACAGAAGAGACTGGGGTCAATGGTTCTACAGTAAAATGGAGTGGCAAGAAATTCAGGCCAGAATTCAGAGTTTGGAGAGTTATGATGTTCCAGAAGAAGACATAACTATATCTGAATAAATGTAGATTTGTGTTCACGAATAAATGTAGATTTTGTACATGAATAAATGAATAAATGTAGACTGTTGTAAATGAAAAACTAAGACATCTCCTGTAAATAAGCCCTTTTGTATATTTTGGAGCAAAAATTAATATAAGATCCAGTCTTACTTTGGGGGAAATACAGTAAACCCAAGATTCATCATTTTACCCCTCAAAACTTGCTTATACACCTCTAACTTAGAAAAGATATTTTTAAACTAAAAAGTAATCATAATCACAATGTTATTATTATCCAGCACAATCACCATGGGCAAATACTCCTATGTCCCCAACTGTTTCAAACGTGTCTACTCATGGTTGGGTGGCCTCCATTTTGGCAGCAGTAGCATGGCTGGATTGCTGTGAGCAAGAGCTCTGGGGCCAGACTTCCAGCTCTCCTATTATCAACTCCCACAGAAATCCAATGCCCCAGTAGTAACAGGTCATTCTGCTCAGGACCTTCCTCTCTGTGGTCCCTCTGCTGGAGCACTTCACAGAGATGCCAACATGCTAGTTACAATGGCTCTGCTCCATACCTCCCTCCCCTACTCTGCTCCCATCCACATTCCACTCCAGCCCAGTTCTTTGCTCTTTAGACACAAAATTCCTCTAAAAATTACTTATCCTCACTGTCTCTGCTTCCTCACTTTACACTCTTTTGAATCCATTTCCAAAAAACCGACAAACCCATGGTTCCAGCTGTGTCTGCCCAACAGCAACACAGGGTGAGTCTCGTCTCACTCACACTTTCACTGCACCCAATACAGGTGCTGCTCCTTGACACAGTTAATCTGCCTCCTTGCCCTAGGAGAACTTCAGTTCTCTGAAGGCAGGGGCTTAGTCTATTAATACAACACTAACTCCCCAATCTTTAGCATAGTACCTACCATGAAAAAGGAAATAAAGTTACCGAATGAAAGGTTAGTTCTTCACTATGTGGCTCCATTTCCTCATCTATATACAATGAGTAACAGAAGGGTCTATCCACAGTGTTGAGAGAGAATAACATCTGTAAATGCACAGCTGAGTGAAGGCATACACAAAACATTCCTCTCAGTACTGAATGTTAACCTGCCTCAAAGTTCTTTAATATGCAATGATTATCCTTTCACATTCATAATCAGAAAGTTCAAATGCATCTGACCTTTAGTGGTGATAAACTGAAAAGCCAATAAAATATGGCCACAGGCAAGCCTCTCAAGTGCTAGATTTAGTCTAGTTCTAAATCAAGCGCTGTAGGCTGGTATGAACTCCAGCCTAAATGCCAGTCAAACTCAAGGCATGGGTTTCCCTAGCCTATCCCACAGGGAATTCCTGTGTCCTTTTGGCTCCCATAATGTGCTTTTTTTTTTTTTTTTAAAGTAACTTAAATTCTGTGTATCACTGCCCTGCTACTCTTGAAAGCTGTTTGGTTTTTTGGGTGAGAACCTTGAAAACCTCCCTTCTTATTTTCCCCAGAAATACTGTAAAACACTTAAAGTAGAAATCTATTAATTTTAAAATGTCCTATAAAATTAATTCAGAAAATATAAATGATTCGGTCATTTAACAATATTTTTGTTAAATAAACTGAAAGATAAAGAACACAACACTTTACACACTCTATACTTCTCTTTATATAACCTGGAATGATACACAGTTGCTTTCTTTTAAAAGCACAACTTTGATGGGCTGGGGATTTAGCTCAGTGGTGCCGCCGCTTGCCTTGCAAGCACAAGTTCCTGAGTTCAATCTCTGGTCCAAAAAGAAAGCACAACATTGAAGCCTTTAAAAGGTATGTAAGGGTTTGGTCAAGTGAATATAAAATGTATATTTGTCTGTATAAAGAGAAAATTAAATTATAGGCACTGTTATGTACTGACATTAGTTACAACCTAGTTTTAATTCTTAAAAACAACTTTTGATTAACAAAGGTAAACAAAGATGGATGTTTTGGTTAAATGTTTTAAAGAGGTACAGATTTTTACAAGGACATAATATAAGTTATTGTTCTGTAGAAATATCATATTAAATATTGAATGCCCTTGAGCTGGGGATTTAGCTCAGTGGTTCTGGCACCTGCCGTGCAAGTGCAAGGTCCCGAGTTTGATCCCCGGTACCCAAAATAAATAAATAAATAAATAAATATTGAATGTCCTGTGCTCACTTCGGCAGCACATATACTAAAATAGTGAGTTATTTTGTATACTTTGTAAAACAAAGTAAAATACATAAAAAGAAAATCACATAGGTCTATGTGGTATTACTGTAATTGTGTACTTGAGAATAATGTGCAAAAATAAAAATCAGAATATTTCCCTGTCAAAAACATAAAGTCACAGAAATGTAATCAAGTAAGTTCATGAAGCATTGACTTTAAATCCAGAAATTCAACTACCAAATTCTGAGCTATATGGAAATAGAAGAAATCTCTTGGGCATACATAAAGGCTGCTGTGTATGGGAACTCAATCCTAAGGGTCAAAGATGACAAACCTTTTCTGATGGGCATGGAATCTCTTCAGGAAGCTAGCACCCAGCAGTCCTCTCTTTAGGACACAAGTGTTTGGCCGACCCACCTGCTTAATGATGTTCTGTCCTGTGACGTTCTGAATGACAGCAGTTGTGGAGGCACTTGGAGCTGAGCTCCCAGGAGAACTCGAAGCTGGCTTGCTCACAGGGCTGGTTGCAGCAGGGACACTTGTCACCGTGAGCCCCGTCTGCCCAGGGCCAGGGCGCTGCACAGTGGCAGCTGCAGTCTGCGCTTTGACTGGAACAGTGGCCATGACAGCCTAGTTCAGGGCATGAAATCAAATGCTTGATTAGACAGTGAGATAGAGATCGGTACTTCAACAGGGTGTCCCACACGTCAGCCCCCAGCAAAGAGGCTCACCACTCTGAAAAATCATACACCAGCCAGCATCGTGGCTAAAGAGAATCCAAGGGTCCTTCTACTATAATCCTGGGTGAATCACTAACCTGCTTAGAAGGTCTGATTCCAAGATGCCAAAATGAATAAATGCTTGACCAGCTTTGAACTTGAGTGAGTTGTTTCAGTGAACTTCATCAGCAACAGCAACAACCCAGGTTCCCCACTCCTTCCCAACACTGCCTGCTGACTCATCAGCCAACCCTGGGGGTCTGCTGACCCTCTTCCCAATGACCTGAGCTTCCCTGTTTACCTGGGGCACTACTTTGGTCTGTGTGGCAGTGGCTGGCACCCGGATCTGTGGTCCTGCTGGCATCTGTGGCATCGTAGACGCTGGCCCTGCTGGGTGCTGGGGGACAGCAGGAAGGCTGGGCTGGGCCACCACTCGTACCTGGGGCAGCCCAGCAGAGCCAGAATGGCTCACAACCCGGGCAGTGGCCTGAGAACTGGGCGGAGTCTGGCTAGAAGCAGGGGAAAGCATAGTTCCTAGCTGTGGCATTGTTGGTGACGACACTAGAAGAACCCTATGAAGAAAATCAGGGAAAAACCAAGATCAAAAACTTAGGAGAGGAACACAAAAGGACTCTAGAAGAAAAAAGCTAGAGGAGAAATGGAAACGCTTACCCTGAGCTAGACTTCGCTGGTTCAGAGACAGTGGTAGGACCACTTTTGTTCACTGATGACACAGGTGGAGGGGAGATGGGTGTGGCAGGCAATGCTGGCGTGGTGGGAGTTACAGGTGTGACTGGGGTGGGTGGCATGCTGGAGTCACTGAGGCTCATCTGACTCTGCTCAGAAGTGCCACTGCTGAGGACCTTCATGGAGCTCTCTTTGTTATTGGACTTCTAGAAAGAAAACAAGGGGGAATTCACCATAGGTATCATGAGAACATGGGCCCTGCAGCTCCTGATGCCCGGAGCTAAGTGAAAGCCAAGCATGCACCAAGCTGCTCCACCCTTGAATCTTTCTGGCAGATGTTCTCATGAGGTCACTCACCACCTTGGAAGGGGGCTTGGGTTTCTGCTGAAGAGCTTTTCTGGCTTTAGCTGCAGCTGCCTGTGCTTGGTGAATCCGCTCTGTGAAGAAGAGTGGTAAACTTCAGCAAGAGTTTGACCATGACATGGTAAGGAGAGGGGCTTCATTAAAAACCAAGGCCTTGCTGACAGCCTCACTGCTGGACAGGATCCTGCCTCCATGAATCTCCTGCCTGAATGCCAACTGGACACGCTGCTCACAGCCTCACGCACCAAACTCTTCCTCACTCCGGTCACGGTGCAGGTAAATCCACAGCTTTCGGCCGATGTCATATTTCACACAAGGGTCTTTTTCATAATGTAGGCGATCCAGGGCACCACTCACTACCGTGTTCACCTAAGATTAGAGCAGAGGGAAGCAAGGAACAAGTCAGAACCAATAATAGAAGTTGTTTGGACTCTAGAGAAGTCACTGGATCAGACACAGCTGACAGATTCCACTTCAGCCCAGTTATGTCCCCTAGTGGCTCACCAAAAAATTTCTACTGTAAGGATGACGTGAGCTCAGTGACTGTAGCTGTGAACTCCTGTACTATAAAGCTGGAGAAAGCTTAGAGCCAAATTCGTGTTTCACTGACAGCAAGTTTCTAAGGTCATCACTATCTGTGTATTTCAAGATGTCCTTTTTTTTTTCATTCAGTTATTTTGTTTGGTGGGGGTTTTCACACTGCTCTCAGGCTGGTCCTGAATGTGTGATCATGCTGCCTCAGCCTCTCAAACTTGGATTATAGACACTTGCCAACGCATCCAGTTTTTTCAGTTGTTTAAAAATTTATGTTGGGCATAAATACTTGTGATCTAAGCATTCGGAAGGATGAAACAGGAGGATCCTGAGTTCAAGACCAGCCTGGATTGCATAGTGAGTCCATCTCCAATCCCGTCCCCACATTAAAAAAAAAGGGTCTGGGATGGTAAGGAGCATATAGCTCAGTGGTACAGCACCCTTACATGTGCAAGGGCCTAGGTTTGAGCTTCAGCACGAAAGAAAAAAGTGATATATTTCCTTTAAAATTCCTAGTGAGTTTTCTCAACTCCATTCTAGAAAAAGCAATTCAAAGCTTTTTCTCCATCTTACCTGAGTGCTGGTGACATCTGGAGCAAGAAACTGGGAGTCCTTGAGCAGCTCACAGATCTCTGCCCGTGTGCCTTCTCCGTTAGGCAGCCGAGCGGCAGCATCCCGAACTGATAACATCAGAAAATGCAAAGTCTGGGAGTCAAGTCATTGTTCTGTCAAGGAATGACAGCCCAACCCAGGTGGTGGGGTGCTGCTCCCTGTGGTTCCCGTGGCTCAGCCTTCCCAATTAGCATCAAGAACACATGCCCTCTAGTGGTCTGCAGCTCTGATACTCATCACTCAGGCCAGGCAGAAGGGCAACAGATACCCTGGCACTCAGTGGGTCCAAGAACTTGGGGAAGAAAAATGCTATGTCTTCAATGAAATTTAGCATTTCCTTCAATTATAATGAAGGTTGTAAGCCATATAATGGAAGTACTGCAACTGTAACACAACTCATATTGTCATATATTACAGGTATTGAAAACAACTCAAAATATAACTTACATTCATCCCCACTTGGAAGTTACAGAAGTTGTAAGACCTGCTGTTCAATCTTGTCATTTAGTATCATAACAAAAACACCTACTTCTGTATGTAAACTTTTTTTTAACATCTTGATAAATTTTTCAGCATGAATAACTTCCTTTGTAACTCTAAGCATTTTATTTTATGCCTTCACAAGTGTAATTCTGAGAAGGGATCCACAGGCTTTGCCTGACTGCCAAAGGGATTGATGGCATCTAAAAATCATTCCAGAAGCAAATTCCTATAACTTACCCTAACTGTTTAGTTGGCTCGTGAGCAATTCCTGAATAAACATAAACAAGAGCCTAAGTTCAGGAAGAAACACCAACTCTAGGCATCAATCCCTAGGGCCAGAATCCCCATTCATCTCTCAAGACTCCAAAGCTTCCAACTACTGATAAGCCTGACCTGCGTGAAGGAGGTATGGAAGGGACTGAATTTGTGAGGGAAGGACAGAGGTGTCTTGAGAAAAGCTACAGGGCAAAAAAATAAATCCCTGATAACAGATACATACACCACATACCAAGAGATAGGATGGTGACATACGCAGGCCGATCCGAGCGCAGCAGGGAATGTTCCCGGGCCTTGTTGAGGGAGGTCTCCTTGTCAAACACACCCTTCACTGGCCCCACCACAGATTCAAAGCCGTGCATGCGAAAGGTGAATGCCTTATGGGGCTGGCTGTACCTGTAACGCTCCTAGCGAGAAGAGAGAGAGAAGTCTCTTGAGTCAGAATTAGAGCTCCTGTACAATAAGGGGATCTATGTGGAGAGGTTAAAACAGGAAGGAAACCGATAATTCCAGTAGGACTGATGAGTCAACCACAGTAGGAAAAGCATGATCTTTAGTAGCCACTAGCAAAGGACAAGGAAATGAAATGCATTTTGCTGAAAGAGCATCAAAATGGTTCTCATCCCTTTCTTCACACCGCTTCCACCTGCACACCACTTGTGCCTTCAACAAGCAATCAGAATACCTACTCAACAACAACGTCTGAAGCGAGGGTCTGACTTTCCTCCATAGTGGACTCAAGGAGGGTCAACTTGACCTCCCTCTGCACAGCCTCATGGACACCAAGACTTACACTGCCTTCTAAGTGCTTCTTACCTGCTCCTGAAACACCCGCTTCTCCTCCCCTGTGCTGGGCCGCACCACATAGTCAGTTCTTCTGGAACACAGAAAGAATTTTGTATCAACAATAAGAGCTGTCAGGGGCCATGGACTTGCCACCCTTCTCCAGCACACAGAACCATTCTCCCTGCAACTACTCAACTACTGCAAAGTCCGCTGTCTAGCTCCTACCAAATATTTCCTGTTGATATTTCCAAAATTACTAGATTCTTAGAAATCCAGAAAAATACTGCATAGGTGGAAAAAGAGGCTGACATCTTTACTTAGTATTTTTAGTACTGCTGCTAATCTAATTTTACCCAATCTAATGGTAAAAACTTCAGCCCTGGGGCCGGGGATTTAGCTCAGTGGTTCTACCACCTGCCCTGAAAGCACAAAGACCCAAGTTCGATCCTAAGTTTAAAAAAAAAAAAAAAAAAAAAATTCAGCCCTAGGGGAACAAAGGACTTTGTCACAAATGACAAGGGTATTGTTCCTGCCTCCTAAGAAACTACTCATCCCCATTATGTGAACACACACATGGTGACACACTTAGGCTTAGTTTCTGTGCTGCAGTTTCAAAAATCTAACTCCAGGGGTTGGGAGTGTAGCTCAGTGGTGTAGTACCTGCCTAGCATGCACAGGGCCCCAGTAATTTTTTACTGCAAAAAAATTACAAGAAAATAAATCTAACTGCAGAAGCACACCAGACAGGAAACATCAACATGAAACAACATGATATAAACAACCCAAGACTAGACCTCAAGGGACATAAACTAGTGGAGGTCCTGTCACTGACCTTTAGCAACTTGTAAACTCATTAGCCAATTTCTTTCCAGCAGCCAGACTAGACGAATGGTTCTAAAATGGGATCCCAGGAGGCATACACATGGTAAGCAGTATGACTACTATAATGCAGATCATGTCTCCTTTGAGACTTTCCTGCACAATCCCATCCATTCCATAAGGAGCCTATACTCCCCTGCAAAGCTATACTGAGGCAAGTGAGAATGAACAGCCTCTTAGGAGAACTAAGGTCCATTACCGCCCTAACACACTAAGACAAGTCAGCAGAACCATGGTAAGACTAAACCTCAGCTTCACAGGAAACCACCCACCATTATGGTACTATACTCACACCCGAGGGACAGGTGTCATCGCATCTGAGCTGTCTTCATTTTCTTGCTGGAGAAAAGGAAAACATTAACAGGTAAATGAACTAAAGCGTTTCCACTAATTTGAGGGCTCTGGTAACCCAACAAGCAAGAGCTGGTATTTTAAAAAGCACACCTTACAGGGCTGGGGATTTAGCTCAGTGGTGCCACACCTGTCTTGCAAGACCAAGGTCTTGAGTTTGATCCCCGGTACCAAAAAAAAAAGAAAAAAATCACACCTTACAGAAGGCCTGGTCTTTTGTTTCTAGCCACAGTTGGAACAGTGCAGCTAATTCCTTTTCATTATCCTGGGAGTGACCTGAAGGAAAGGGGAGACAAAAAGTCAAAAAGATCTAAGGGGTTATTCAGAATCCCATTTTCTCCTTACCTGCTCCATGTACACTAGATAGACTATATCAGGTCCTACAGCAATGATCCTTTACACATACACTGCCCATCCACTGCTGTCTGCCTGGACCACCACTCCTGGACATCACCTAATTAAATTACTCCTTTAGTAAGTACGGTTACTGAGTAGCCACTGTGTGCTAGGGTCATCCGTGAATTCTGTCTCTGCCCTCAGAGAGTACAAAGTCAAGTGAAGAAAAAGTCCATATTAAAACCAATTCTAAAAGCGGTAGGTGTAACAGAGGGTGTCCTGACTGACTTACACCAGGAAAGTTATCCAGTCTTCTGGCTAGTGCGGACTTCAAGGTACTCTGAGCACTGTACAGTAGAAAGAAGGCCCGAGGCAGCAAAGAGCTCAACTCCTCAACCAACTTGAGACGAAAGCCCCCCGTGCCCTCCTCTCATGTCACTCTGTTCAGACCCCTACTGCAGCTCGTACCACATGATGGTACCTAAAGCTCATGCCCAGGCTGGAAGCCAGTTCAGGACAATACCACCTACATCTGCTTGTGTGAGAACGCAGGTGCGCTTCCAGAGAAATCCTGGAACCACACTCACCAGAACACTTACCTTCACTCTCCACCAGTAAACACACCCCACCCCATCCCACCCCCACAAGAACCTCTACTTCTATGATCTCTTACCTCTGGATTAGCCTCCTCTGTTCCTACTATGCCTTCTAGAAATCCCACTTCACAACCAGTCAATTCCCCTGCAGCCTAATCATCTTCTCCTGACACTGCTCTACTTATTTGGTATAGAGTCTGGTGCTCCCATAAGCCTGAATCCTGGGGAGACTGACTGTTCATTTTTACCCAGCTACATCCTACAGAGTCAGGAGGCAGAGGTGAGTTTCTCCTGCAACCTTCAGAAACTACATTTCTCTTCAGTTCTAAACAATCAAATAAAAACAAAAGCCTGTTCCAAAACAGCCCCCAAATAAACAAACATATACAGTTCATTCACTGCTTAGCAATAGTGCCAAAAAAATCTGCAAGGAAAGCACACCCCCTGCAAAAAAAGGCAGGCAGCCACTCTGGATATCCACATTTAAAGAATGAAATTAGAGTCTATGTAACATTATCTGAAAAAGAAAAAATAAAAAATCACTCAAAATGAGTTAAAGGGGCCGGGGACATAGCTCAGTGGCACCACTCCTGCCTGGCAAGTGTAAGGTCCTGAGTTCAATTCCCGGTAACAAAAAAAAAAAATATGAGTTAAAGATTTAAACATGAGGTCTGAAACTGTAAAACCCCTACAAGAAAACAGAGAAAGCTCCTTAACATTGATCTTAGCAATGATCCTTTTGATATGACTCCAAAAGAACAGGCAAAAAAAAGCAAAAAATAACAAGTGGAATTGCAGCAAACTAGAAAGCTTCTGCACAGCAAAGAAACAACCAACAGAGGAAGAAGACAACCTACAGACTGGGAGAAAATGTCTGAAAACCATAAGGGATTAATACTCAAAATACATAAGAAACACCTGCAGATCAATAGCACAAAAGCAAATAAGCTGATTAAAAACAGACAAAGGGTTTGAACATGCCAGTGACATACAAATGGCCAACAGATACATGAAAAAAGTGCTCCACATCACTAATCAAGAAACTGCAGGGCCAGGGATTTAGCTCAGTGGTTCCACCACCTGCCTCAAAAGCACAAGGTCCCGAGTTTGATCCCCAGTACCTAAAAAAAAAAAGAAAGAAAAAAAGAAACTACAAAATAAAACCACATTAAGCGAACACCTCACAAGTCAGGATGGCTAGTGTTAAAAAGCACAGACAACAAGTACTGGCGAGCACATGGAGAAACGCCAGGCCCTTGTACACTGTTGTTGGACACCAAAAATGGTGCAGACTCTATGAAAAACACCATGAAGACACCTCAAAAAAAGGAAAGACAGGCATACACCTATAGTCCCAACATTCTGGGAGGCCAAGGCCCAAAGACTGCAAATTCAAGCCCAGCAGGGTCAACTCAGCAACTTAGCAAAACCATGGGTCAAAATACAACATAAAAAAGGGGCTGAGGATGTAGCTCAGTGTGAAAGCCCTAGGTTCAATACCCAACACTGGAAAAAATAAAAAATTGAACTATCATATGGTATAACAATCCCACTTCTAAATATAATCCCAAGAGAATTAAAATCAGGACCTCGGATACCGGCACTCCAAAGTTGCCAAGTGTTATAGTTTGTATCTGGATGCTCCCCCAAAGCCTCTTGTGCTCATAGGTGGAGCTCTGGGGAGGTGATTAGATCACAGGAGTGTGATACTCCTAAGTACCTCAGTCCACTGATGAGTTTACAGCTGAATGTGATTTTGGGAGGGGAAGCCTGGTTGGAGAAGGGGGTCACTGGGGTGTGGCCTGGAAGGGTCTATCCCCTTCCCTCCTTCTTTGATCTCTCTCTGCTCCTGTAGTCTCACCACGAAATGTTTCTCCTCTGCCAAGCTACCCTGCCTCGGAGCCAGGCAACTATAGACTAAAACCTCTACGAACTGTGAGGCAAAATATACCTCTCCTCCTTTAACTTGTGGATGTTGGGTATTTTGTCCCAGCGATAAAGTAGGACACCAAGACGTAAAAATGACCCAAATATCCATCCGTGAATGGATAAAGAAAATGTGCTAGACATAAGATGGACTACTACTCACCTTAGAACAAAGGAAATCCTACTATCTCCAACAATACAGATGAGCCTGTGTTATGGCTCCCAGGACAAATATTACATAATCTCACTCACACAGACGTCTGAAATACTCAGATTCCAAGACCATCATTCCAATGGGCAGCAAACGTGCTACTTGTCTTTGTAAGCAGTTTTATAGAACACAACTCCACCTGTTCATTTGCCTTCTGCCTGGCTGGTCTGCATTACAAAGCAGAATTGAGTGCTAGTAACAGAAAAAAATCTAGTCCAGACGGGCTTCAAACACCTAGTATCTGATCCTAAAAGAAACATCGTGCCAACCTAGTGCAAGTACTCTCACCATGGCTGGCTCGAGCCTCCAGTCGGACAGTCACTGTGCACAGCCAGTATGAGGGGTGACTTTCAGCTCACACTGTCCTCAGCCCTTGTCATCCCTAAAGAAGTCAGTCTTAACTAAAAATTCACCAAGAGAGGGCCGGGGATTTAGCTCTGGTTATGCCACCTGTCTTGAAGCTGCAAGGACCTGAGTTCAATCCCTGGTACCAAAAAAAGAAAAAGAAAAAAGAAATTCACCAAGAGCCAAGCATGGTGGTGTACACCTATAATCGCAACTACTCTGGGATGCAGCTCAGTAGTACAGCACTTGGCTAGCAAGAGTAAGGCCCTGGTAACACTAACACACATACATACATACACACATATCCCTTATTCCATGTTGACAGATCTTATCTTTATCTTACCAAACCTTTCAGGAACAATGAAAGCCAGTAACTGCTACCCACTTCTTCAACTCTTTAGTCTTTTGCCTTCCAGAGCCAACCATCTCAGGGCTTTCCTCCTGTTTCTGTAGTGCCTCCTCACATACGCACTGCATTCTGCTGCCTCTTCCATGGAGTTTCTCAAGGATTAGCTCTCAGCTCTCTTTTCTCCTCACCTGACACTTTCTCTCTAGGTGACAGACACCCTCATCTGCGTCCTTTCCTGTGTACTAATTTCAGTATAAAATGAATACTGAATTTTCCCCTTACTTTAGATGTATGTTATAACAACTAACACTCTAAGCAAGGCTTTATAAATTTAAAACAAAAGTTAAGAACCCTGACCGTTAAAAATAGTTTGGGGCTGTTCAGTCTCTCACTGCACATCATCCTCAACAGCAAGGCCCAGTTTCAGTAAAGAAAAGTAACTACATTATAAATTAATCCAAAACCACTAGTATGATTAATACAAACTCTGATGTTATTATAAAATAAACCTGCAGACTGAATGATGGCAGAAAGGCAATTCCAATTCCACTTAGGGAGCTGCATGGGGAGAGTGTGGGATGAAGACTGCATCATAAGAGTACAAAGTGTCAGACCGGGGATTTAGCTCAGTGGTTCCACCGCCTGCCTCTCAAGCACAAGGACCTGAATTCAGTCTCCAGTAGCAAAAAAATAAAGAGTACAAAGTGTCTTGAAGATTCCCTCACAGAGCAAAGTGAAATCTAATATTTCTTTCCTTGCCAATCTCCTGGACGGTACTTACTAGAAGGCAAAAGCAGCTTAGAGAAAGGGTAGGCAGTATTACAAATTACTTACCAAGCAACTTCCACTGTTGGGTTTTCTCTCTGAATTCAACAAATGGAGTGAAACTGGAAGGAACAGCTGCAACAAAGAGATCACATGTACAAGCCACACAGGTCAGGAAGTGCTAAACTCTGAGTAGCCTGCAGCTCTGAGCTCTGAGAGAGCTTCTCAGAATTTCATGGTGTATCAGGAGAGAAGAGACATCGAGGGTATGATGGGACACAAAGGTACAATGGATCAAATGAGCACGGCTGCCATTTACTGCTAAGAACTAGGCAGAAGAGGAAAAACAAACTGACCCTTCACAAAACAAATCCTTACCTCGGCTTTCTCCAGCCAGATACTGCAGGGCAGGTAACACCAACTCAGCCCAGTTGGGGGCTGCAGAAAACCAGCTGTTGAGGGAACTGGCTGGAGATGACTGCCAGTCCAGAACACGCTCCTCAAGCTGAAGGAGAGGAAAGGCGGGACCCAGTGAGACTTCTCTGTTACATCAGCATCCCAGGGATGTGCTCAGCAAGCTGGGTACATGTGTCCAGTTTGCTCCAGTCCCAAAGCAAGTTAGTTGTGGAGCTTGGATTCTGCAGAGCTGCCTCTCAAGCTAGAGACCATCAAAAATTTTGACAATTTCAAACCTTTGATGTACATCTGACTTTTCCAAAACTCTTACCATAGGAAGGCTAGACTGATTCTCCAGCAGCAAGATCTCTAACAGAAGAGAGAAAAAACTAGAAGATATCTCATTGATTCCAAGGCAAGGCTTGAGGTCTTCCAGGGGCCTGTAAGGAAACATAAGAACAACTAAGACCAAGACCACATTCTACATTAATTCAGGTCCCGGGAGGCCCTGGCAATCCTAAGAAAGGGAACACAACACATTTTCCAGCTGGATCCTTGGCAGCGCTGGCAGGTTCAACACACCCACAGCCACCTCACACAGCTCCAAGGGACTGAACAGCCTTCTGCTTAACCACCCATCCTCAGCAGCATGTGACCTCTGCTGCGCACTTACTCTTCCTTTACAGCAGGTATTGCCAGTGGAGATGGAGCCTGTGAGAGAGATGGAACCCCTTCAGTACTGCTCAGAGGCTCAGCCAAATCCTCTGCCTCTGATTTGATCAGCTTTATTTTCTTCTTCTTCCTTTCCTCTTTTTCCTTGACCTTTTTTTTAAGGACAGCCAAGTCATACAAGGCTGGGAAGTAAAAGAACACAAGTCACAAAACTGCATTTTCTAGTCAGGAAGTAAGAAGCCTACATACTCTTTCCCAAGGCCCACCAAAGAGAGAAATGTCTCATAATAAGACATACAGTTTTTTAACCTAACTCAATGAGGGATTTAAAGTTCGATTTTAACACCTAATGACGGCTATACTGACTTTAAATTCATAAAGGCAGTAACAAAGGTGATCGCCATAACGGAGACTATGGTTTCATTTACTTTAGTCACATGGAGGCAGTCTCATAACATTTAACAGCAAAGTGAAGGCTACTTAGAAGCAGCCAACAGTCTTTTGTTTTACCTGCTAGAGAGCCCTTCTTGCCAGCATTGACTCGAGTCATGATGTCACTGAGGGTCAGGTCCCCTGTCAAAAGGTCCGGATGATCCTAGAGGTTACAGTCAGAGATTCGGTTACAGAGGCCAAAAGAAAGAGCAAAGACTAATGATGACTGCCAATTTACCTGACAGATAAGACTCCTGCCAGCTACAACTGAGGAAACATGCTGACTTACAAAACTCCAGAAATAAAGACCACTACTCATCATAATAGTACACAAGAAAACCCAGTTTCAACCCCCTGCTCTATGGCATTTACAATTCATACAGCTTTTCTGCATTCCTTATCTCACATGCTCTTCAGGCTAATTTTACAGCCTTTGTATTACATTATATTTTACAAAGTCTAGGGATCAAAGAAGTTAAAGGAACTGCACAATACTGTAGATTGGAAAAGATGGAGAGAACTCAGCTCAGTCCCAGAGTGGGACTCTGCCCATCTTGCTGCTCTGCCTCAGATGGGGTATCCTTTTTCCACTCTAATCTCTGGCTTGGCACCACCTCAATTCAGTTGAGTGGAATAACAGGACAAGTACAAAGAGGGAAGAGCACAAGGTAACTCTTGGTCCTGGCACTTACTAGTTACAGAACCAAGGACAAGTTCCTTCAGTTCTCTGAGCACTGGTAACACGGAAATCATGATGCACTCATATACCAAGCAGTGGCACAGTGAATGCGCTGAACCAGACACTGCTGAGCAGGTCTTATAAAACCAAAGCATTTGCTGCCTTCCATCCTTAATGCTAACTGGCCTGTGTCGCTCCTGACAACAAAGAAGGACAAGTGAGGTGGGGACAACCAGTATCTTCCCCAGGACAGCCAAGCCACAGACATTCAAACCAGGAGTGGCCACTCATCCCAATCTTACTGGTTGATGTTTCCGCTTCTCATGGTGCTTCTTTAACATTATCTTCAGGTCACTGTCCCCAAGTTCTATTTTATCTGAGAGAAAATGAACCAAACCATAGGGACTAGGTCATTTGCTGCAAAGATGCTCTAATTTAAATCTTTCTGGTCACTTGTGACATTCTTAGGCAAGATACTCCTGAGTTTCCCTTCTGAGTCCTGGGTACTAAAAGCACAAAAAATCTTCAATCACACAATCGGCACTTCCATTTTTCTATATACTAATAAATTACTTCAGTCACTCAGCTGGTCTGAATACACAATAAAGTTTCTTGACATTGTCCTTTCACTCCTATTCAAATACTAATTATTTTCCAATTTCACAAACATTCTAAGGAATTGCTATGGCTCTGGTTAACCCTTTTGTTCTATTGCTGAATTTTCCCCTAGGTTCCTATTTTAAGATTCTGCTTTCTTTAGCCCAAAATACCAGATGCTTAGCTTCAAAAGGCAATTTTCAAAACAAAGAGACAACCTACAAAATGGGAAAAAACTTCTGTTAGCAACTCATCAGACAAGAACTAATATCTACAATAAAGAACTCAAAAAAATTAGACCCTCTAGCCGGGTATTTAGCTCAGTGGTTCCGCCACCTGCCTCACAAATGCAAGGACCTGAGTTCGATCCCTGGTACAGAAAAAAAAAAATCTGACCCTCTAAAATTTAAAGACCCAATCAAAAACTGGGCATATGAAATGAGTAATACACTTCTCAGATGAAGAAGTATAATGGCCAATAAATACATAAAAAATACTTAACATTGCTGGCCACTTGAGAAATACAAATTAAAACAACATTGGGCTGGATTTAGCTCAGTGGCACTGCATCTGCCTGGCAAGTGCAAGGTCCTGAATTCAAATCCCCATACCAGAAAAAAAAAACAACATCGATTTTCCAGAACTCCAGCAAGAATGGCTATCTTTAAGAATAAAGTAGTAACAATGCTGGAGAGGCTGCAGTGAAAAAAGAAGGAACAATCTGTATGGAGAGTCCATACTGCAGGTACAATCAGTATGGAGACTCCTCAAAAAAACTGAAAATAGAAATTCCACTGACCTAGCTATTCCCTTCTCAGTATCTTTGTAAGAGTAACAATATCATACTACAGTACAGTGATGCCTGCATACCCATATTCACAGCAGTACAATTCACAACTGCTAAATCCTGGAAGCAGCCTGTATGTCTATCAACAGATGAATGGATAAAGAAAATGTTAAACCAACAGTTTACTACTGTGCCATAAAGAAGGATAAACTTGAATCATTTGTAGGAAAATGGGTGTACCATGAGACCATAAATTTAAGTGAAGAAAATCAGACACACGAGCTTAAATATCACATGGTTTATCTTACATGAGAAATCCAATATGCAGGGGTCGGGGATTTAGCTCAGTGGTTCCACTGCCTGACTTGCAGCCACAAGATCCTGAGTTCAATCCCCGGTACCAAAAAAAAACAAAAAAGAAATCCAATATGCAAGTAAAGTGCAAAATAAAAGATAACAGGAAGTAAGGAGATACAGCTTTCTCAAATAAGAAGAGGATCAAGAGATAAAGGGAGGGAAGAGAGGGGAAGCAGAAGAAAAAAGAATTAAGATGTATTATGTACATGTACCAAGCCTCATGATGAATATAATCATTATGTACTGCAAACATGTACTAATAAAAAGTAAAAATTGAAAAAGAAAAAAAGGAAAAGAAGGCAGTCCTATCTGTAGATATAAAAAAGTGGAACGATACAAAAAAGTCTCTAAATCACCTAATTCCATGGAACACTGTTTTGCTTCCTGGCTGCTAAGAATCTAGTCCCTACCTCCCCCGAAGGGAGCTTTTACTTCTACACTGCAGTTTCCCAGAACAGGGGCAGCACCGGCTCAGTTCTCACCTGCAGTTTTCATATCCATGGTGCAAAGTGTGGGCACCACCCTCAGGGGCACCGCAGGACTAGGAGAACGTGCTGGAGAGCTCGGAAGCCATGAGCTGAGATCTTCAAAAGAAAATTTTTCTTGTAAATCCAACGCGGCTGTGGACTCCAATAGGGGAGATTGAGTAAGTGGCCATTTAGGTTCAATAGGGCTAAGCCAACAACATGGAGGCCAGGGTTCCACAATCCTTTCTGACCCTTCCCCAGATGAACTGGAGCACACTTAGGTCATTTAACGGCTCTTCCAGGAAGAGAGACTTCAACAGAGTGATGGGGTCGCATTGCAGGAGGCCAACAGTCACTACTACTCTCCTGTAAGGGGAAAAGCAGTTCTCTCAAGTGGCACAATGGGACCAGAGGCCTACTGTGGAGAAACCCTGCCCCGCAGGGATTTGTCCAAGAGGTGCTCATCTGATCAAGTGACCCAAGAGCACAGGGATAGTGAGGACATGGAGTCAGTCCCACCTAACAGCAATGTCTCAGGGACTTAAAGACCAAGGCCTAACGAGTATCACTCTCCACCCCCAGACAAGACAACTCAGACACTAGTTGGGGGACAAGTGGCTACCTCTGGCTCCAATAACCCAGGTGACCCACGGGGCCAAGGACACTCACCCTCTTCATCAGAGGATAGAGCTGTATCACCACACTCCTCCTTCACTTCCCTCAAGACCTTCAAGTAGCGCTGCTGGGTCCGCCACTCCCGCTCCTCAGGGCTGCGAGATGGTGAAGAGCGCTTCTGCCAGAAGGGAAGGGCTGGGCCACTCCTGCGGGCCATCTCCAGCAGATCCTAGAAAGGTCAGATGAGGATGTGTATCATCACCGATGCTTGCTCTGGATTGACGTACACTCTCTAAAACTGCATTTTATTCTCTCAATATTAAACAAACTCAACTCCCTCCCCTCCAGATGACAAAGAAGCAGATAAATGATTATGTGCAAATAAAAAGAGCCTATACTGATTACGGATTAAGCACACTTTATCCAAAAATCTGAAATCTGAAATACTCTAAAATTCAGAACTTTATGAGTACAGTACGTCCCCAACTTACAAATGAGTTCCACTCTGGAAGAACATTCATAAGTCTGATTCATTCATAAGTCTGACTTAAGTGAGTCTTATACACTTCTTGTTTTGTTTTGTTTTGTTTTGGTACCAGGGACTGAACTCAGGACCTTGTGCTTGTGAGGCAGGCGATGGCACCACTAAGCTAAATCCCCGGCCCATCTTATACACTTTTGACACAAATATACAGTGTAAAGCATAAAAAACCAAACACACACACAAAAATACCTTTACGGTTACCTTAAAGTGGTGGTAAAGCACAGTACAACTGTAAATAAACTACAATCTCTCAATCATTTTTACTTTTGTTTGCATGGTTATTGCTTTGTGCTTCCTAGCAGTTCCCGCCACATCACCACTGCTTTTCCTCTTGCTTTTGGACATCCTGGGCTCTGACTGAGCACTGTACTACTGTACCCTGTGGCACTATACAGCACGCATACCGCAGCATATCTGTGACAATGTCCAGCAGACACGTGAGCTACTTCTGTGATTTGTTAGGATGTATGAATGTTTGTAATGTGAAGTCCATTTGTATCTATAAAAGTGCACAACTCTAATGTTTGTAAGTCAGGGACTTACTTAACACCATAGTGGAAAATTCCATACCTGAACTCATGTTAAGAAGTTCAAATCAAAACATAAACACACTAAAAAGTGTGTAAAACTTGCCTTTAAGCTATGTGTATAAAATGCAAGTGAAATATAAATTTTGTGTTTACACTCAGATCCATCCCCAAGATACCTTATTACGTATACACAATATTCCAAAATCTGAAAAAACCCTGAAATCTGAAACACTTTTGGCTCTAAGAATTTCAGATAAGGAATACTCAACCTGTATTATATGGTGAAAATCCACTCTCTTTTTGCTCCAAAAAGAATGGATACTATACTAGACAACCAAGTATTGTATTTCTCTACTGAAGCTTCAAGAACTCAGAACACTTTGCCTCTAAGAATTATCAGGCTGGAAGAAACCCAGAGGCCACTTAGCTTTATGTTCTACATATCCATCACAGCATGCCTGTGCACACCTGCACATCAATTTCACAGCATCTTAGTTTTTCTCAGTGACTTGTAATAGATTTCAAATCCATCTGTTATCTTGGTAAGTAATGTGGGGGTAAGTTTTTTGTTGTTTGTTTGCTTGCGGTGGTGCTGGGGATAGAACTTGGGGCCTTGTGCATGCTAGGCTTTTAGGAAACACTTTCTTTTCATGCTTTAACACTTCTGAAATCAGAATGAAATCAACACAAGACCATCTCTTAAAACTGATCATAAAACAAAAAGATTTAATTGGCAGCATGTTTATCTTAGTAGTGTCTTTTGTGTTTTGCATCTAACTACTTCTTGAAGTCATGATATCCCAAGTTCAATGTCCACATTTTTACCCAGTCCCAGCATTACTTACACTCCGGGAAGCAAGAATATGCTTCAGCAGCCGATGGAAATACTTCTGCTGTGAGTTGAGGTATCGCTTGTACTGTGTCTTGAAGCATAGCTGCCGATATTTGACCACCTCAGGGTTAAAATATCCATCTTAAAAAAAAGAGAGGTACAGCTACATATATATGTCAACATATATTCAATATTTAAGATGTGGTTGTAGCACAGAACTAAATAGAAAAGTGAATATAAGAATTAGGAAAGGGAACCAAAAGTAAAGGAATGCTTACTAACTGTAATAACCATGGTAACTAACTATAATTACCATGGTAAAACTAGAACTGAAATACAGCACTGTAAGAGTGAAATATACAGAAACTTCTGCCTTGACAGTCTGTGTCCTCACCAGGCTACCATATTGTTTAAGGGAAGCATGCTACCCTTACACAATCCTTCTAAATCCAATGAGATTTCCCTCCCTCTGCTCCACAGGAGCAGAGACAGGGTACTCCCAGCTGAGGCCCCAGCTTGGGTAAAACAGATCTTTGCCAACGACAAAGAAGAATTCCTCTTTAATAATCCATTAAAAGAGAAAATGCATTCCTGTATTCCCAGCTACCTGTGAGGCTGAAACAAGAGAATGACCTGAGCCCAGGAGTTCAGGATCAGCCTGGGCAACACAAGACCCTGCCTCTTAAAATTTCTTTTTTTTTTCGGTACCGGGGATCGAACTCAGATCCTTGTGCTTGCGAGGCAGGCAGCAGAACCACTGAGCTAAACCCCCAGCCCTTAAAATTTCTCTTTAACAACAGAAAAACAGAGCTAGGGTATGGCTCAATGGTACAGCACTTTGCCTAGCATGCAAGAGGCCCTGGGTTCAATCCCCAGCACCACAAAGGAGGGGAGGGTGCTAACTTTAAATCCTTAAGATGAGAGATTTGAAATAATAATCTTGCTTGCTCCAGTCTCAAGCAACTATCGCGTTGTCCAGTTTAACACAACTCAAGATGTTCTAGCTTTCCAGGGCATCATGTCAAAACGTCTCCCAGAAATGAGGAGGTAAGAGGCTTGTGCTCCTCTCCATAGGTCAGAGGGCAGATTGTGAATTAAGAATAGTACCAAATCACTCTGCAACGCCTGAAGTAATAATAGTTCATTCAAGAATCACCAATAGAAGCAAAAATTAATGGGTAAGACAGGGGTTTAAAGAAATAAGATTAGTACATGATCCCAAAGAATCTCCCCACAGATTGCTTTTTAATAATAAAGGAATACAGGCATCTTTGCAATCAGAGTATGGCCAGTAACACTTAACAAAGAGGTCACACATGGCATCACCAACAGTGGAAAACTGACACCATGTGCCTCCTGAGGTGACACAGCATCCTCGCCAAGAGCACTGGATACAAATCTAACCATGGAGCAATATGAAGACAAATTCCCAGGAAGCAAAAAACTCATTTCAAAAAAAGCACTTCAAAGTTCAAGTGTCATGGGCTCTGCAAAAATGCCAGTGTCCAGAAAGACAACAAAAAAGGGCAGGGGGACTGGGGATTTAGCTCAGTGGTTTCCCCAAGTGCAAAGACCCGAGTTCGATCCCCGGTACCAAAGAAAAAAGAAAAGGGCAGCGATCCTCAATTCACAGAACTAAAGAGACTTAGGAACCAAACAATGCATAAAACCTTAAGAGACCCTGGATTTCTTTTTGTGTGTGTGTGTGTGTACCAGGGTTTGAACTCAGGACCTTGTACTTGTGAGGCAGGCAGCAGCACCACTTAGCTAAATCCCGGCCCCAGACCCTGGATTTCAATAGCAACTTACAAAAGGACATTTCAGGAACAATTACAAAAATTTCAACATGGAATATTCTATGATATTATTTGTTCAGTATTAAATTTCTTGGGCCAGATAACAGGAGTATATTTATGTGGGAGAATTCTTTGGTAAGAGATGTACATGCTCAAAGGCTTGGTGATAAAATACCATCTTTTCTGTAGGGTAAAAAAGTAAATGGCAAGTTGTTTTTTAAAAATTTTAAACTATTCATTAAGAGCACTTTTGGGATGCTAGGACTATTTTGCTTCTTGTTCTGGGTGATGGTTACACAGATGAGTTTATACTAGGTATTTTCTATTTATGTAAATAAAATTTTATTTAAAAAATAATAGTGTAGGCAGCAAAGAATTATTCCAAAGCACTTTGGGTTGGCTTAGCTAATCTGTACAAGAGAGTGATTAAAATAAAACAATGAAAGGCACATCCGCATCCCCACTCTCCACCCTATCAAAAACAGAAGGCTGAGCTACAGACCTCGGAAAAGCTTCTGGGCAATGTGCAGAGGGTTTCCAAAGCGGAAGTTCTCCCCGCTGAACAGGGCTAAAATGAGCTCATTCTGCTGTTCCATGCTGTCTGTAGGAAAGTGAGGCAGAAACTGCTGGAGTTGCTTGCGCTGAGAGTCACTTAGTACTTCCTGCCACGTTGAGAGGCTGACAACATCAAAGAATATCTCAGGCTGGGAGAATTTAGGGAAAAAGCAAACGACAGAAAAGTAAATTTGTGTGCGTGTGTGTGTGTGTGTGTGTGTGTGCGCGCGCGCGCACGCGTGCACACAGGAAGATATATATATAACAGAAAGTTTACCCCCTACCTTTCTAAGAGTACATACAATAGCTTTCAGGGCATTCACACTGGGTGCAACAGGTACTCCAATTTAAACAGACTAAAATTTGCAATGATCTTTACTCAATTCTCAAACTTAGAGATTAAAGATGACATGTAAACTACAATCTTGTATCTAACAGCAAACAATAATCCAGAGGAAAATTGTCTCAGTAGAGAATCCCATTTGGAAATCATCTGTCAACAAGAGTATGATGGTAAACATTTGAAGTTACCAAGCATGGGGAAAGAACTTGAGCTGAGGTCACCTGCTAAGAGAGCAGCAGAATGGAGTTGGAGTTTAACTCACTGTTATACCCTGGCTACTTATGTGCCAAGCACTCTAAGCTAAGATGGGCATGCATACTGAGAGGAGGGGCAAGGGGAACAAGCAAGCGATTTTCATGCAGTGTAAGAAATGAGAATGTGTACAGCATAGGAGAAGGCCCATCAGAAGTGGACATCTGGGCTGGGGGTTTAGCTCAGTGGTTCCGGTGCTTGCCTCGCAAGCGCAAGGTCCTGAGTTCAATCCCCGGTACCAAAAATAAATAAATAAACAAAATTGTGAGCAGAAGTGGACATTTAAGCTAAGTCAGAGATAAGGAAAGGAAAAGAAGATGCTGGGGAAGGAAGTTAAAAATTCAGAGCAAAGCTGTAAAAACAAAGGAAAGGACAGCGGGGACATGTGGAGGAAATAGACGATAAAGGATACACAAGGGCTTAAATGGTACTGGTGTTATCTTAGGCAGGGGCTACATGCATGCTTCTTCTCTTGTTTTGGGGAGGGTTTGTGTGTATTTCTGTTGCCAAGTTTGTCTGGGGGTCTTTTTTTTTTTTTTTTGAGATGAGTATCTCGATATAGTGCCCAGGCTGGTCTTGAACCTGTGAGCTCCCATCTCAGCCTTTTGAGTAGCTGAAAATATAGGCATAGACTACAATGTTTGGCTCGCATGCATGTCTTATTATTGCTTAAAGTATATATACAGAGTCTGCCCAAAAAATATATACACACTTCAGCAGTTTGCCATACCAATAAATGTCTGGAAGCTAACGGTCACCACTTTGAGCACCTCTTATAACTGTAGAGGCTAAAAGTAACTTGTAGTAATCTCATGATGTCTCAATAAATTTAGTGTTAAAATATCCCTACAAGTTTTTCTTTTTTTAATGTATACATTTTTGGGGCAGACTCTGTATATGCATGTCATACACTCTTTTTTGTTTTGGTTTTGGTTTGGTTTTTTGGTACCAGGGATCGAACTCAGGACCTTGCGCTTGAGAGGCAGGTGGCAAAACCGCTGAGCTATATTCCCGGCCCTCATATGCTCTTTTAACATGTGATATGTTTTGCTGAAAAAAGTTCAGGCAGTGTATGGTTAGAGAAAGGACAGAAAGGGTGTGGGAGGCAGTAGCCAGCAGAGAAAAGCATTGGACTTGTAAACTGTTGAACAATTAACTTAACCCTAAGGGCAAAGGAAATCCATCTGAAGAGTTTAAGCAGGAAACTACAGGAAATCCAACTAGCATCTGTGCTTGAATGTATGGAAAGCACCTCAGACTGGATGTCCAAGAGCCCCCCAACCTATTTTTGCACTCCATTTAGCTTCTAGCATCTAACTCAGTTTTTGGCAAAGAGAAGATTCTTGGTTTTTGTTTTTTTTGTTTTTTAAAGTGCTGACTAAATGAACAACAGAGAGATTTTCTTTTAAGAGTATTCAAAGAAAATATGGATAGGACTAGGCAACATGAGTATACCTCATCTAAAAAAAAAAAAAAAAAATCAAACAAAAGATGGTAAATATACAGACCAACTACAGTACAACTGCTATTTCAGGTGGAAGGATCAGAGAGCACACAAGGGTGGCTTCCATTTTACCTACAATGTTTGGCATATTATTAAAGAAAAATCTAAACAAATATGACTAATTGAAATTATTATCCTAAAGCAAGGTGAGGCACAAGTCACCGCTTATTACAGTCTACATTTACCTCTATGTTCCACATATACAGTGAATCAATGAAAATATATGCTTAAATCAAAGTTTTCACATACATAGTGCCTTGAACATGAGCACTTCATAAATGGCAGCCACCTTAATAACAACGAGTACACGTCTTGCTTGTGAAAGTGGTCAAAGGCACTCTGAAATCCTACCTCAGGACACATACTATTATTTGACCAAAGGGTTACCTTGTGGATAGAGGTAGTATGTCAGGGTTTTGTTTAATGATTCACAACAGGGTAACCATTTTAGAGTAAACATATCATTCTGCTCTTAAAATATACAATTTTTTAAATTATGAGAATTATCTTGTTAAAAATAGAGCTTACATCATACTATCAAGTTATTCTGCCATGTTATTAAACAAGACTGTAGCTTATACTTTCTTCTTTAATCAGAATACTAAATAGACATTACACTTTAAAAAAATAAGAGATCACTCTGCCTAAAATTTAAAAAAAAAAAACAACACAAATCACAAAAGACTGAAAGCTTGCACAGTGAAAAAGGTTCTATCCTGGGGAAGCTGGCAGAGGGACAACATTTGTAACGTTACTACTTACATCCTCCAGAAGGTCTTCAGGCAGGCTGACCCTGGTGCCTCCCAACAGGCAGTCTTCCATAATCCTGGTGCCGTGGCCATCTCCACAAGGACCAAGTTCCAGAGGATCTGTCAGCATATGGTCCAAGGAATCCATTGCTGCTTCTCCACCAGTACTCTATATAAATATATGCATTTTGAGGCAGAAAGAAGAAATCCGAGAAACGTGGTAGATGCTAATACTCTTCTAGAAAATATTCAACCTCAAATCTATTCTTACATCTTATCCTTCTACCCTAACTAAGGTCCTTTTCACACCACATTCTCAGTGGAATTTTCCAGTCTTTCCTAGTGGGGTTCTTTTCTCAAAATGCTTCTATAGTAAATCCTAAATTCCTAAGTTTCTTACACTCTCATTTTACAGAAATATAAAATGAAACTCAGAAACTAAATGACAAGCAGATCGGTCCATATTTTAAGTTCCCAGGTCAATAATCTCTCCAGTACCAAATAATTTCTTTTAATAGTTGTTGTTTCAGCAATTAATTCTAGTTAGAAAGGTAGCCAGAAGCCAGGCATAGTGGCACACGCCTATGATCCCAGCACTCTGGAGGCTGAGGCAGGAGGATTGATGCAAGTCTGAGGCCAGCCTGGGCTACCTAGTGAGTTCAGGGCCAGCCTGAACTACAAAGGGAGACCCTGCCTCAAAAAACAAAACAAAACAAAAAACAAAAAACAAAAAGAAAGTTAGCCAGAAATCTACAAATATATTAGTAAAGCTCAAATGTAAGAGTAAGTTACTTCATGAAGACCTACTGAGTGCCAGACCTTTCATATACCTCATTTAATTCTTACAACTGCATTACTACATCTGTTCTACAGATAATAAAATTGAAGTTCAAGGCAGGTAAGTGGTCGTGGTGCACACCCGTGATCCCAGCACTCAGGAGGCTGAGAGGAGGATTGCCATGAGTTACAGGCCTGCCTGGGCTACACAGTGAATTCAAGGACAGCCTGTACTATAAAGCAAGACCCTGTCTCAAAAAACAACAACAACAAAAAAAAAAAACAAAATAGAAAAGTAACTTGCCCAATCCCAGAGGCAGTATTGAAACTCAGGCCTGCTTTGCCTGCAAACCTATGTTCTTTATATACAAAATACCTCTTCCATAAACTCTTAATTTAAACCACAAAAAGGTGGGTTTTTTTGGTACTGGGATGGAACTCACGACCTTGCACTTGTGAGGCAGGCATAGTGCCACTGAGCTAAATCCCCCCCGCCCCAAAAAGAAGTATTCTTAATATGACTATTCACCTACATAAACTCCTGAGGCTCCAAGCACCTGGCCTCAACTACCAGTAAAGTCAGTGGCCAATTTAGTTAGTTAATCCATCTGATCTTTACAACCACATAAACTGCTATTTTTCTCCTTCCTACAACAATCGAACAACAACAACAAAAATTGAACACTGCTGGCCACCCTTAGAGAAGTACATCCTGAAACATTTTCAGAGTGCAGCTCACAAAGCTGATGGCTGGAAGCAGGTGTACAGTGGAGGTGAAGACAGCACAATGCCAACAAGACCACAAGAAGCCTGAACTCAATTCTCTACAAACATTTACTAAATCCTTTCCCGTTAGCTTCTAGTCCTTCTAAATGGACCAGCAATCATACTAAAACAGAAACTAAAGAATGGACTCAGTCAAAAAACCAGACTTCTAACCTAGATCTGTCCTTTATTCTCGGTGACTACCCACAGATCTTATCTCACCGGGTGTCAATTTCCTTATTTGTACAATAAAGCGGAGGCAGACCAAGTCCTCCCTACTGTTAATTCCAATCTTGGAATGTTGCAACAAATAATCTCCAGCTAAGTAAGAGTTTAATGTAGGTACTTCTCATTTCCAAAACTTTTAAATCCTAAAAAGCGTATCTGTCATACACTAAAATGAACACCTTCCTATGAAATTATGTAAGTTCTCTTGAAGAGATTTCAGATATATGTAAAGATAATGCATTAAGATTAGAGTCAGATCAAGGCAGCTCGGTGGTCCCCAAGCAACGGTGCCCACACTTTTCAGCACATGGCATGAAGAGGGCGTCCTGAACATGCCTGGTCCCTAAGTAACTTAAGCAGGTAAAGGGCGGAATGGCGTGAGAAGCAGAATTCCACCTTTAAAATAGGTGAAAAAGACAGAAGCAACCTGATGCTTAGAATAAAGTCCTCAACAGAACTGGCACAAGAAAAGACTAACAACTGCAATGTCAGTGTCCTTTCTGACACTTATGCACACGATGGGCACAACTTGTTCACAAGTTTCTTCAATTACGGCGAATATTTAGCTAAATTCAATTTATCCCAGTGACACCCTTTAGCTTGCTACTATTCTGAACAGGTTCTCCAATGCAAAGAGTAAGCGGCCAGCAAACTCCGGAAGCCTTGGATTCAAAGTCTTGAAGAGTCCTGGACTTCCTCACTGGAACAGAGAGCCTTTCCCAAAGGCCCTTCCTCTGCACCTGGGCTAACCCTCCCTCCGGGACCCTCCTCAGCACAAACGCAAACCTGAGGGCCTCCACGCCAGGCCGCTGCCCGACCTCACTAGCGGCCTGCGCAGCCCTCGCCCCTCTCAGCGGCCAGCGCGCCCCTCCCCTCCCCCACGCGTACCTAACCCTAACCTTCACCCACCCGGACCGCTGCCCCCACGCCGGCTCCCTGCCCCACGCCCCTGGGGGCGGCGCCTGCCGGGACCCGCTTCCTCCCTCCACGCCCGGCCACTCGGTAGCCCCTCACCACCCCCGGCCTGCCCTCACCTGGACCGCGGGAGCGGGTCTCCAGGCCCACTGCGCCTCCCCGACGGGCTCCCCGACGCGCTCGCTCCCGAAGGCGTCTGGGTGCGTGCACGCTGGCACGGCGGAAGGGGCGGGGACTGGAGGGGTGGGGCCGGTCAGGGCGGGGGGCGGGGCGGGGGGCGGGGCGGGGGGCGGGGGGCGGGGGGCGGGGGGCGGGGGGCGGGGGGCGGGGCGGGCCAGGCCAGGCTGGGCTGTGTAGATTGCTGAGTTCCGTGGATGCTGACGATTGCAGCAGCGGCTGTGTGCGTCTCACCTGTTTTAGGAGCTTCTGGAGGGCAAAATGGTTCGGTTTTGTTTGCAGGCCACAAATTCATGGCTCTGGAAGGGAACGTTTGCCGAGAGCATCCCCTGCCCCAGGCACTTTGCTAACCACTTTCTGTATACTTTCTTGGTACTGCAGCCACAGACACTATGCACAAATAGTGCCCATCTTACCGCCGAGGAAATTGCAGCTGCCGGAGGTTCAACGAAGACCCTGTGCCACCGAGTGGTAGCTAGGAGTGATGTTTCACCCCTGTAATCCCAGCTCTCTGGGAGGCTGAGACAGGAGAATCACAAATTCAAATCCAGCCTGGGCAATCCAGTGATTTAGCAAAACTGTTTCAAAGTGAAAAGAGAGAGAGAGAGAGAGAGAGAGAGAGAGAGAGAGAGAGAGAGAGAGAGAGGGAGGGAGGGAGGGAGGGAGGGAGGGAGGGAGAGAGAGAGAGAGAGAAGTGCAGCTTAGTGAAGTCCCTGGGTTCAATCTTCAGTACTGAGAAAAAATTTTATTTAGAGCAGTTTTTGATTCATTGCAAAATTTAATGTAGAGATCAGAGATTTCTCTCCGGGCATGTTGGCACTGAGGCAGGAGGATCACCGTCAGTTCGAGGCCAGCCTGGGCTACATAATGAGTTTAAGGCCATCCTGGACTACATAGCAAGACCCTGTCTCAAAACCGGTTTTTTTAAAATCAGGGATTTCCCATATCCCCCTTTAATCCCCACATGCATAGCCTCCCCTCATTATCAAAATCCCCCAACAAAGTGGTACAATTCATAAACTGATGAAACTATACTTTCCATCATTATTATCCACCATTACAGTATTACATAGTTTCACTGACCTAAAAATATCTATGCTCTGCCTGTTCATCCCTTTCTCTCCTCAACCCCATAGACCTCTGTTTCACTTTTGTTTTAGTACTGGAGATTGAACCCAGGCCTTCACACTAAACTACAACCCCTGCCCTTTTGAAATTTTTATTTAGAGATAGGATCTCAGTAAGTTGCTAAGTTGCCGGGACTTGAGTTTGAATTTGCCATGCTCCTGCCTCAGCCTCCCAGAATTCTGGGATTACAAGTGTGCACCCCAACACCCAGGTACTTCTGACCTTGTAAAGTCTCCATAGTTTTGCCTTTCTCAGAACCATTTCATGTGTAGTTTTTCTTCTTCTATTTTTTTTTTTTTTTTTTTTTTTTGGTACCAGGCATCAAACTTGGGTCCTTGAGCTTGTGCAGCAGGCAGCGAAACCACTGAGCTAAATCCCCGGCCCTTTTTCCTTTTTTTTTTTTTTTTTTTTTTAATGTGGGAGAGGTCTCCTGGAAATTTTCCAAGAGCATCTCTAAAGTCCAAAACTCCATCATGGGGAAGTTCATCCACTTCTGCATTGATGGTTCTCCATTAAGTCACTCAGTCCTACCCCCAAAGCATGGTTGCGTAGCTTCCAGTGACTAGGAAATCAACAGACTGGCCCACTGCAACCCATGGATTCATAGAACCATAGAGTTAGAGACGAAAGTACCTTAGTGATCCTTGGTCCCAACTCTTACCCTACACAGGGGTTCAGAGAAGTTGAGGTGAGGTGACCGAGTCAAACAGCAAAGCTCTGGTCTCTAGCTCATCTCTCTTCCATGTTCTTTGCCTTTCCACCTACCTCCTATGCACCTACCCACCAGAGTTCATTTTCTTTAGAACCTGTTTCCTCTGGTTCCATTTGTTCTGAATTAATGTCTGGCCTTTCGGAAATCCAAGCACCTTTCTCTGGCAAAGACATGTCCTTCTTTGCTTCAGTCATAATCTTCACTAGGAGGTTTGCATTTACCATGGATGTATTTACCCCCATTTTCTATTGCAATATCTGGGGCAGGCCAAAGAAAGCGTGGCAACTTCCTGCATATATAATATTATGCATTTATTCCCAGCTGCTTTCTAAACTGATATGTAGGGGTTTTTTTTTTAAATTGGCTTCGTTCACTTAGCAGTGTGCACTTAAGTTCCCTCCATATCTTTCCATGGATAAATCATTTCTCTGTAGCGCTGAATAATTCTCCATTGTCTGGATACACCACAGTTCATTCACCTCCTGAAGTGTTAGTTGAATGGGCAAAAAATAGTCCAGGTTCTTGTGCACCACAGGGAAAGAACTGCCAAGAGTACACCTCATGTATGTAGTAAGTAGCTACATTTATTGAAAATCCTGGGGGCCCGGGATTTAGCTCAGTGGTTTCGCCACCTGCTGTGCAAGCACAAGGACCCGAGTTTGATCCCCCATACCAAAAAAAAAAAAAAGATGAAAATCATGGGATAGTAGCAGCAGGAACAGGCAGAAAGACAAAGAAAAAGGAGAAGGAAGAGGAACTCAAGGTCATAGGTGAAGCTGCTGCTGGTGGTGGTGAAGTTCTCATGAAGCAGTTCGTGGTGGAGTTGACATTGTGCAAGTCAGTTTACTTGGGGCTGGTGTGAGGCACTCTGGGTATTTCAGGCTTCCAGTATTTAAAGGGGCAGACACCTCCAACTCCAGGTGCCTCCCAAGGTGGTCAGACACCCTCTAACTCCTTGTGCCTCCCATTCTGTCTCACTGGTGTCAATGATCTGCCACTTCGGGCAACGTGGCCTCCTAACCTTAAACATGGTGGTGTTATGGTTATAGTTGAATAGAGGGAAGGGAGTGGCTCCCTCGACTTTCCTGGACAGGTTTTCTAACTGTACAAGTAGGACAGTGTGATTTCTTCCAACGTTTTGGAAATTACAGATAAGGACGCTATAAATGCCCATGTGCAGAATTTTGTGTGGATATAGTAAGTTTTCAATACCTTTGTGTAAATACCAAGGAGGGTAATTGCTGAGACACATGGAAAGAGTATGATTAGTTATATAAGAAACTCCTTCCAAAGTGGCTGTACCATTTTGCATTCCCACTTGTAAGTAGCAAATGAGTTTCGTTTCTCCACATTCTTGCCAGCATTTTGTGTTGTCATTGTTCTAGATATTGGACATTCTAATAACTCTGTAGTGGTATCTAATATTGTTTTAATTTGTACATGATGACATAAAATGTGGAGTGTCTTTGTTTTTTTTGGTACTGGGGATTGATCTCGGGACCTTGTGCTTGCAAGGAAGGCTCAGGAACCACTGAGCTAAATCCCCGGCCCTGGAGTGTTTTTTTATATGCTTCATGTCATTCATATATATTTTTTTGCTGAGGTGTCTTTGGCCTACTTTCTAGAGGAATTACTTCTTTTATTATTGAGTCTAAATGTTCTTTGTATATTTCAGATAATGTACACCCACAGATTTCATTGTCAGAGTGCTAATGTAAATGAAATTGGTTTTTTTCCTCTTATTCATTGCTGGTATTTAAGAATGACCGACTTTTATATTTTAACCTTTTACCTTGTAACACTGTTATAACTGCTTCTTCATTCCTTGAATTTTTTGTTGATTCTTTCAGGTTTTCATTATAAACAATGATGTTATCCATTATTTCTTCTTCACCAATCTGTACATCTTTTATATCCTTTTCCTGTCTTATGGCATTATATGATTCAATGTTGAAAAGCAGTTGAGAGTGATGATATGCTTGCCTTGTTCCTGATCTGAGAAAGTTGCAAGTTTCTCACCATTGAGTATGAGATTTGCTGTAGAGGTTTTGTGGGGGAGGTGTGGCACCAGAGATTAAATCCAGGGCCTTACACATGCTGAGCAAGTGCTCTAGCACTAAGATTCATCCCTAGCCCAGAAGTAGGTTGTTTTGTTTTTGTACATTTTCTTTACCTAGACGAAGCTCTCCTCTATTCATAGTTCCCTGGAGGTTTTATAATGAAAAGGTATAGATTTCTCACCCTTTTTCTGCATCTATTGATATGATCATTTTTTTTTTAATTTCAGGTTTTTTGAAATCAGTTCTTGCTGCGTAGTTCAGACTGGCCTTAAACTTGTGATTCTCCTGCCTCACCCTCCCAAGTACTGGGACTAGAGGTGTGCCCCACCATGCCTGGCTAGATATTCCCTTACTCTGTTGATGTGATGTATTACATTAATTGTTTTCAATGTTGACCCAGCCTTGCATACGTGGGATAAATCCTACTTGATAATGTATAACCCTTTTCATACATTGCTGGGATTTGTAATATTGTTAAAGATTTTGCATCTATGTTCATGACCAGTATTGGTCTGTAGTGTTCTTTTAATGTTGGTCTGGTTTTGACATTGAAGTGATCTTGTCCTCATAGATCTTCCTGGATCTGTAACTTGATGTGTGGTATTAATTGGGGTAAATTCTCAGCCACTGTTATTTCAAGTATTTCTGTTCCTTTCCCTCTTCTCTTTCTGGTATCCTATCACGCATATGTAATATAAAGACACTTTTTATAATTACCGCAGTTCTTGGATTGTTCCCCAACCCCACCCCGGTTTTTGTGTTCTTCAGTTTTGAAATTTTCTATTGTGATGATCTCAAACTCAAAAATTCTTTCCTCAACTTTGTCTAGCTACTAATAAGTTTATTGAAGATGTCCTTCATTTGTGGCATTGTATGTTCTTTCTAGCACTTCTTTTTGGTCCTTTCGTAGCATTTCCAACTCTCTCCTGCCATTGTCCATTTGTTCTAGCATGCACTCTATTTTATCCATTATCTTTAGCATATTAATCACAAGTGTTTGAAATTCTTGCCCTCTTAGATAACAATTAGAAATGCTCCAAAGAATGATGTTTATTTGGGAATAGAATAGCATTGCAATGGGAATACAAATGCCAAAATCAACTGTGAGCATATTCAAAGAGGTTAGGCAAGAGAAAGTTTGATTTGCTTTTTAGGCAAAAGGACTTTATCTTCCCTTCCAAAACTAGACCACAACAAAGGAGAAGAGTTTTCACAGATAAAAATGAAGATTACTAAAATAGTTTTGAAACAATAATCCTTGGCCCCAAGAATTAATAACAAGGGTGGTGCAGCTCAACGTTGAATTGCAAGCAATCTGCAAGGGAGATGTCCTTGCAGTAGTATTTTTTGTATAAGGTTATTGCAGCCTTTGCACAAGGCTGTGGATTTGGTGGTCTTTCATATAATAATTACTATCAGGCAATAGTATATAAAAATCTCCCTTCCATAACCTTGCAGCTTTGTTAGGATTGGCACAAGTGACTCCATGTCAACTCCAACAACTTTCATATTCCCTACATGGTCATTGTAACGTCTTCCTGATATCTGATTCTGATACTTGCTCTATCTCTTTAAACTGTGGTTTTGGCCTTTTGGTATGCCTGGTAATTTTTATTTTTTGATAGCTGCACACCATGTACTTTTCATAAAGAATTTATGTATGGAGACCTTTAGTAATGAGGTGGTAAAATGTAGGGGGAGGAAATCTTTTATAGTTCCAGGACTTGGTCTTCTGTGAGCAAGTCTCTGGACAATACCTTCACAAGTGCTTCTCAGTTTTCTCCCCCTTAGATAGGAAAGGATGGTTACAGGTAGCTGCAGTTGGGTATTTCCTTTCTTCTAGGTCATTTAGACTCAGGTAAAACCCTTATGGGTTAGAATCTGGTTAACTAGTTTCTCCGAGAACAGTCTATTTAAGAAGTGGAGTGTTGTGATGCATTCCAAAATTCCCTTTTCCCTCTCCCTGCCAGGCAATTAGGGGACTTTTCTCCAATATACACTGTGAAAACTTGGTCAAGCTCATGGATGTAAAACTCAGAAAAATGTAGGTGCTCCTTGTCCTCAATGACTTGGGCGCCTCTGGCGGTTTTCATCACTCAGCCTTGTTCATACTGAGCCTTAAGCACTTCATCATTTACAGTGCAGGTTTTCCTACCTTGCCACTGGTTCCTTCTGAGGTTTCTGCTCCTAAGTTATGATCCCCTGTACTCACCACTCAGTCTCTCCAATTTTGAGGGCAGCAGTTTGCCTTGTGACCTCATTTCTCTAATGGATTTAAGACTTGTTGATTTTTCAGTTTGTTCAGTTGTTTACTTGTTTGTAGGATGGAGTGGCAACTTCCAAGCTTCTTAAATGCCAAACTGGAAACAAAACATTAAACTGTAATCTTTAGCCAGGTGTGGTGGTACACACCTATAATCCCAGCACTGGGGATGTAGCTCAGTGCAAAGGCCCTGGGTTCAATCCCCACTACTGCAATGAAAAAAAAAAAGTTGTAGTCTTTATAAGAAAAAAAGTTTAACCATTTCAGTATATCTTGTAGCTTCATACACACAAACAAGAAACATATTAAAAAAAATATTTATTAATTTTTACACCTGCTGGGTACCACAAGACTATTAATACTATAACTCACTGAATGTACAATAAATGTTCACATTTAAATAACAGGATAGAGTCAACATTTTCAACCAATGAGTCAGCTTTAGCATCTCATGAAGTGCTTTTTTTAGTCTTAGATATCTTAAGAGTTTTTTGAAAGGATAATTCCAGGTCAGAAAATAATCCAAGATCAAAACAAAAAGTTTTTCCAGAAGAACAGGAATTTTACATGATGAAATGTCTGTTTCTCTGGACACAAATCAAACAATAATGTAAAGTCTATATTCAATCCACTCCATAATATTCACATTGCACTGAATGAAGTCTACAGTGTCAATGTGTCTTAGGAGAGGCCATAATATAAACATTGACTACACGTGTTTCCCAAATTGAGTCTTCAGAGGGATGATGCTCTTCCATCTATTCAAATCCAAGCCCTTTTGAGAATCCTTTACCTTGGAATGAATGTGCACGATCCCTGATCCTAACTCGGTATTATTTGGCTGGACTAGCACTGCATCTCTCATTGGTGATATGTAAGTTAGCCTTAGAGTCTTCAATGATTCCACAGGAGGACCAAAGAAGAAGGAGGAGGAAAACACTTAGAAGGGAATGAGACACTCTGTCTTCAACATTTCCCTCTCTGTATTCTAAAACTTGAAATAACTGGCATAAAACGAACATTCCACTTAGTGATAGATTTTTATTTTAATCAATAAATTATTCCTGAGAAGAGGGGAAGAATCCTTGCTGGTTCAAATTAAAAAGAACCCAACAGGGCCAAATTTAAGTTACGAGAACTAAAACTGGACCTTTGGGAAAGTCTAGCATCCTTCACCCTACAAGTCTTTCTCAACTGGACACTAGGTTATTTACAATCAGCATTTTGTGGGACCTTCGGAACCACCCTCTGCATTCTGTGACTCAGGGCCAATATTTTCTGTTGAAAATATTGATGTTACCTCTTTGTCACCAAAGATATAGAATCCATTTTCAATTTCTGCACACTTTTGAGGTAACTTTTTCAAGTTCTCTTAGTGCCCCAATTTTCAGAGATAACCACAAAAACGAGGTCTCAAAATTAAAGTGCAAGATCTACTTATTAGTAAAGTTATTCCAAAAGAATTATTTACTTTTCAGAAAGGTATCTTTATCATAAAGAAGCTAATACACTTCTTAATTCATAGAACCAGTTTTTGCTCAGGAAGGTAAACAAAACAAATGAATTAATTTCATCTGAAGTGAACGTTAAGTCTTTCTGATCTGGAGTGATAAACTCACTATGCAATAATTATTCTAAAAATGCACATCACAAAAGCTGTTAAATATATACTGACTTTTGAAATGTTTTATGTGTGTACAATTTGTACAATTGGAATGTTCAGTAAAAAGAAGGGAAGTATTTTTCCTCACTGGATTCATAGCAAACAAGATTCCCAAACAGGAACACATATAAGACAAACTATCATCACAGCAGAATGTTTCCTCTCCCAACTGACACTATAATATTCATATAGACTGGAGAGCTTACAGATCCTGTACTGTACTATATAAATGGTCCCCACATTTTCCCCCTAAGTGTGAAGTTGGTCATCTTACAAAAAGGTCCAGATGAGTTACAATATGTTTAAAGTTAAAAGTGTTTAGAAATAAGGAAGGCCACCTTTCCATTCAACTTTAAAGAATGTTCATTTTAAGACAGCATTAAAAGTACTAAAATACACTGAATGCTGTAAGAATCAATGTAGGGGCTGAAGTTATACCTCAGTGGTAGAGCATGTATGAGGCTTGGTTGTTTTTTTTGTTTTGTTTTGTTTTGTTTTGTTTGTACCAGGGATCGAACTTGGGACCTTGCGCTTGGCAAGGCAGGTGCTGGAACCACTGAGCTAAATCCCTGGCCCAGGCTTGGTTTTGATCCCCATCATCACATATGCACACACGTGCACGCACACACACACACATACACACAAAGGAGGATGAGGAAGAAGAGGAGTTAAAGGTATAGTTGGTAAGCACAAATAGGTCAAGATTTCAGTGTGTGTGTGTGTGTGTGTGTGTGTGTACACTAGTATTTCCTTCTGAATACAACTACAATCAGAGAATGGGAAGAAAAGCTTAAATGTAGAGGTTTAAATCTGCTGATATCAACCTTTTCTCTTTCGGGAGTCTATCCTTGTGGAGTAATAAAGTGAGAACTATCAGAGCATGAGGTTTTGCCCAAATCTGCTGAAGGCCATCATCTGTGCAAAGCACTACTGACTTTCCTAGCAACAGTTTTGCAAAACAGAAAAAAATTTTAAAAATCATGGTGGCGCCTTTATAGTCCTAGCTGCTTGGGAGGCTGAGCCAGAAAGATCCCTTGAGCCCAAAAGTTCAGAGCCATCCTGGGCAACATAGCAAAACTCTATCTCAACAACAACAACAAAAAATCAACAATCTGAAATTTTTAAATGTCAGTTTTTCCTTCAGAACGCCTCTGTCAAACTTTTTTTTTTTGGTACCGGGGATCGAACTCAGGTCCTTGTGCTTGCACAGCAGGGGGTGAAACCACTGAGCTAAATCCCCAGCCTCTGTCAAACTTTTGTCTCATTTTTATTTCCTTATCCAGTAAACTTCTCAAACTCACAAGATAAAGCAATGCTGACCTAATTCATGTTCATGAAATGCCCCTTCTGCTTTGGTGCCAGGGCTAGAATTCTGATGTCCAATGACCATAGACATGGCACATCCCATCTCCACCTTTGGTATGAACACAATATACCACTTAGTATTTCCACAAAGGGAAAGTAAGGCTTATTAGTGAGTTAAAAAACCAACTCAAGAGCAAACCAAAGTTTCTCCATCTTGAAATCTACCTTTCCCTGAAAGATTTCCATTTTGTGGCAGAAACCCTGGGGTTTAAAGAGTCAGTCTGATAAAGATGGCCTTGGCAAAACCAACCCTGTTGTATGTAAAGGTGTCAACTGTAGTTTCTAGACTCTTGAGTGAATAACAAATTTTAAAAAAGAGGTCTAAGTGTTAGAAGCTTCAGACTTACAAATGAAAACAGACATGACATGAGTGCAGACTGTAGCTCCAGGACAGAAGCTACGGTTTACTGATGTGGACTTCGCTGCTCCCATTCCCGTTGGTGGTAGTCGTGATGATGTACTGCGTGGTCTGCTGTTGACTGTTGGTCTGGGGGTCCAGGGAGTCACTATGTGCAGATGGCTGAACCTGGACTCCACTGGGGAGAGCAGAAGTTTGCTTTTCTTCCAATTCTGGTTGACTTTCTGACAACACATAATGACCCTAAAGCAGGAAAAGAAGGATCTTCAAAAATCTGGGGCCTAAAAGGGAGGGTGGGAGTACAGGAGGAGGGAATACCAAAGAAATGTTACATAGGGACCCGAAATAGGCACCTATGAGAGATGCTTTACCTCTGTCCTGTACAGCATGAATCAGTCACAGTAACTGGCTACAAAGGTTAATAATTCAAGGGCTCATATTAGCTGTATTACCAAATCACAGTGAAGAACTTTAGGTCCAGAAATTTGCATCATGGTAGTAACCTACCAGCCAAAAATACAGTATGTGCTTTTATAGTGTTAAGAATTTAGAAATCATACCTGAATTTAGAAATGATATATGTCAATCAAAAGTTTAGATTAATACAAAATAGATCAAAGAGAGAAAGTTTCCTTAAAGAGGCAGTGTGGCCCTTAAGACAGTTAATCAAGATTAATGGTCCCAGGGGCCAGGGATTTAGCTCAGTGGTTTCACTGCCTGCTGCGCAAGCACAAGGACCCGAGTTGGATCCCTGGTACCAAAAATAAATAAATAAATAGTCCCAAGATTTAAAACTTTGAAGACCAGAAAATTAAAAATAATACTAAACGGGTCCAAAAGTTTTATTTTGCCAAGCAAGGATATTTTAAATGTGCTACCATCAAATATGCATCTTAACACTCAAGAGCATAGGAAGGGAAATGAAGTGTCAGTCAGGAGTAGACTACTTGTCTGGCATGTATGAGACCTATGTTTGATCCCCTACACCATGCAAAAGGGGGGATAAAAAAGCTCAGGAAGAGCACAGCCTCAGAATGAAGTCCCTTGCGCTGAGTAAATTTAAAGGAATTCTCATGTTTTCCTCATTTTTTTCTCTGATCATAAAAACTTCTTCACAGACCTATAAGCTGGTTATTTCATATGTTAACATTTTTAAAGAAAGAATGTGTCTGTCAGAAGGGAGACTGGTCATCTATAGAAGCAGGATGCTATGGTTTGAATAAGTTTTCCCCAAGGCCCTGGGCTGAAAGCTTGGTTTCTATGGTGGTACTATCAAGAGATGTTAGTGTGTAAGTGGGGCCCCTGCCGGGATTCCTGGGCCCCTCCTCTTCCTTTCTGTGCTTCCTGGCAGATAAAGCGAACAGTCTTCTCTGCCATGTGCTCCACCATGATATGCACCTTGTCAGAACAAGGCCACTGGATTATGAACTGGAACCAATAAAACTGTAAGCTAGATAGACCTTTTATAAGTTACACAGGGAGAAAAGCAGTCACAGAGGGAAACTCAGATGATGGCCTTTGTAAGTACTGTCCAGAAAAAAAGGCCACAGCCAAATACTCATTTGATTTATCTGGGGCCACACATTCTGAAGTCTTGCCTACCAAGCAGTTTTCTGATCATGATTTAGTTCCCATGTAGATCTTCTTGTAGTGGGGAGGGGATTCTCAATCTAGGATCCACTGATCCCTAAGGGATCCATAGGTGGGCTGCAGAGAATCCATGCTCCCCAAAATGTACATGAAAGCTGTGCTTGTGTATATTGTGCAGGAAGCAGAAAACATCCTGGGCTAGACTCAGGTTCTCAAATGAGTTCCTGGACAAACAACAAACATACAAACGCATTCATAGTTAATAGGTCTTCCCGGGAACAGGTAAGGCACTGACCATGCCAATGGGACTGTTCCAATGACAATTTAACAGTGTCACTCTGGATTTGCACATCTCTCCTACTTTTAGTTCATATGATCTGGTGTGCTGAGAAATGAGTAAGCTCTCAGTATGCTCTCTTTGGAAATAAGGTTTTTGAAGCCACTAGGCTATTCTGCTACCCCTTGAGGCCTCCTGGGAAATAATCTTCCCCTGGGAACATCCCAACATCCCTAGCCACTTAAGAGTATTGTTCTGTTTTCCTCCCAGCTTCAATAAGGTATAATTGACAAAAAGTGTATGTATTTATGGTGTACAACATGATGATTTGATATATGATCCATTATGGTAGGAATATTTAAGATCTATTCTCTTAGCAATTTTTGTGCATACAATACATTATCAGCTATAGTCACTATGCTGTACATGAGATTTTCAGAACTCATTCATCTAAGACAATTTTTCTTTTCTTTTTCTGCTACTGGGGATGGAACCCAGAGCCTCATGCATGCTGAGCACATGCTCCCCACTCAAAGAGTATTTTTCTTAATTTAAATTTATATACTCTGTCTTCTAAAAACTTAGAGGCAGGTCACAACAAACCTGTGAAGATAAAAACATAAGCAGCAGATAGAGTCAACATTGTATCTTCCAAAGTTAAATATGACAAGATAATTTATAGCAACATTTTTCATCTTGGAGTGGGTGAATTGTTTAAAATAGCTCTATAATTGAATCACTGTATTATTCTTTCCCAGACAAGTTAAGGACCAATAATCTTGAGGACTCTAATATTTCCAAGAAGCACATAAAAAGGTGATCATATACAGGTGGATCTGGGATGCTGGTTGTAGTTACTAGTTGAACAGGTAAGCCTCCAAAAAAAGGATAAAGACTCAGCTTTCAAACAAACTTCTATGTAAGAAACCAGAAAATAGACCAATCACTAAAACCAAACTGTAACAAGGGTTCCAACACAGCACCAGCACATGGGCAGGGTAGCTTACCGGAGCAACCGTCTTCACTTGGCCAGAAGTGACAGGAGCTGCCACGCCACTGTCTGTAATCACAAACTGCCCGGGAGGAAGGGTCATCATTTGAATCTCGGATGCTGGAAAACAGGAAATACATAAAGTTCAGTGATCTAGGACTTTTAATATAAGTTCTAGAAACAAGTAGATGTTCCTCTTCTCATACAATGGTGTTACATCCCAATAAACCCACTGTTAAATCAAAAATATCATAAGTCCAAAATAAAAAGAAGTTATTCTGCCTTTCCTACTCAAAGTGTATCTCAAAGTAATCTCATAGCTAAGGGAAATTTTTCTTTAATAAAATTTTTCTAGTTAATTAATGAATGACAGAATCAGAATATCACAATTCTGCAACTCTGTGAACTCTAATAAAAAAAATTGAGCTTAGGAATAAACATAAGAAAAGACAGACAACCAAATAGTATATGCTTCCCTATAGAAGTGTACACATCAAGGCGGGGGATTTAGCTCAGTGGTTTCATCGCCTGCTGCACAAGCACAAGGACCCAAGTTCGATCCCCAGTACCAAAAAAAAAAAAGAAGTGTACACATCAGCTTTGAAGTATCTTGTGGGAAAAACTGAACCTGATCCTGATCAAACCTGCAGATATAATTGCCAGTCTATAGGAAATAAAAGGTATGTATGTTAATGACAACATGAGGATGTCCCAGCAAAATCTAGAACTCAGGAGACATAATCAATTGCATTATGACCCTTACTTGGAGCCCAATTTGAACAATTTGAGCAAACCAAGGCTGTCATCCCAACCAAAGTTTCTACTTGCTTGACTTCTGGCAGCCAACTAGCAACTGAGCCCATAGCAATGATCTCAGGGTTTTGAATCAACTACTCATTTTGTATCTCCTCGGCTAGACAATGATCTGTTTGAGCCAGAGGCTGTCTAATTAGGAGGAGCATCACAGTGAGGTGGTTTATAGAGTGTAAGCTCTGAAGCCAGATTCCCTTGGTTCCAATGGTCCACTGACTAGCTATGTCTCTCAGATGAGTTGTTATATCTCAATTGCCTTATCTATAATTGCAAATAATAGTTGTGTTTATCTTGTAGGATTTTGTAAATGCTGAGTATGATACATATGGTTTAGAATCATTCCTGTCATATAGTAAGAGCATAATGAAAGTTGGCTGATGTTACTATTTTGTGGTCTTATGGCTAGTACTGTCAATATTAATCTTCATATATTTTGGGTCAAGCACAGTGATGAATACAGAAGCATTCGATAAATATTGGTAAAAGAAATGAGTCATTAGCATCAACATATCCTCTATTCATCTAGTCTATTTAAATTACCTACCTGCACTTCTTCTTGAAAACTACCTAATGTCTCTGAAAACATTATATCAGACTGGCTCTCTGAAATCAAAACAAGGCCTTGAGTTTTGTCATGAAACTCATCCAAATACATGCAACCATAGAGTGTAGAAAATGGTCAGTTGATATTTTAATCCAAAAAATGTATCATAAAGCTGAATAAATTAAGACACAGAGCTAGAGATTCCGCATACATGAACTGAACAATGCTGTCCCTTTTTCCTTACTCACAGTAGGCACGGAAGGAGTTCCAAGCATTGGGTAGGTATGTGTGTTGTACTGAGGAGCTCTGCTGCTGCTGCTGCTGCTGCTGTTGCTGTTGCTGCTGCTGCTGCTGCTGTTGCTGTTGCTGCTGCTGCTGCTGCTGCAGGGCCTGCCCTTGTGACGAAGAACTGCCTTGAATATGGGAGGGACTGAGCCCTTGTTGCACCTGCTGGGCAGAGGGACTCAAGGGCTGCCCAGCTACCTAGGGGGAAGGAGGATGCAAGGGCAGGAAACTGAGAAATTCCAGTAGATTTAGGACTCACAAATAACATGAAAGAATAAAGCAGACTGATACAAATTATGACTCAAAGTATTGCTGTTAGGGTAATAATATTTAAACAATCAAATTAATGAAATGCAATCATAACTCTGAAATTCTCATTTGTTTCCCAGGATTACCTCTAAGCGTACTCAAAAACTTAACTTCCATGAACTTGTTTGAAACATAAGAGAATGAAAATATAATTGCTTACATTATATAAGGTTTTTAAAAACTGAGAGGTGAACTGACTTGCCAGTGCCACAGGGCTAATTTGCAACACAAATGGAGATAATCCCAGCATCAGTTTCCATTAAACTGCACTGGATAATCCCACTGAGTCTAGGAAAAGCAAGGTACACAGGCAGACATCCTGTGGAAAGGCTTACTCCTCACTGCAGGAGAGGCCTATGCTCCACTGTCTGTCATTCAAAGCTCTCCATAATCCTGCTCCAAGCTACCTTTCCAACTTTCTTTCCAAGCATCATTTCCTATTCCCAGTAGAATCAACTCACAATTTCCTACAAATATTCCACAATTTCCCACCTCCCTCTTTTACCACACTGTGAGCTTCCCGAAACACCAGGTCAAAACTCTGCTCTTTCTTTAAGAGCTAATTCAAGGGCCACATCTTCAAAGATGTTTCTTGATTCCTTGTTACACATATTCTCTCCCTCTTCTGAATTCCCACTTCCCTAGGTATTTCAGTAACAGACTCAACCATACAAACATAATAATACACAGTAATAGTCCATAAAGTCATTGTTCCAATTTAGCAATTGCAATAGGAAGAAAGGTCAATGTTTCTAGGCTATCATGTCACAGTGTTCCACCGGGACAGGAGAATCTAGTAACAACACAGTGCATTGTGTGTCCACAATGAACGACATCACCTCAGCGGTCAGGGATGATGTCTCACTGTTGTGGTCCCTGCTGCCACATGCACTTCTCTGCAGTGTACCTGGGATGACGCCGGGGCAGCTGCAGTGGACTCCGTAACCTGGATGTGCTGCACCTGGATAGCATGCTGTGTGTAGGTCTGAGGGTCATGGAGCTGGCCCACATCTACAGTGGACTGCTGAGACTGGTGAGGGGAAGTGGCCTGGAGGGAGAAAAACAGGTCCAAAAACCAAATATGTATTGATTGAAGTTAAGGGAAATCCTTCCATAGAGAAAGTTCAGTTAAAAGCAATATCCCTAAAATAGCTGTGGTGGCAAATGGCTGTAATCCCAGCACTCTAGGAGGCTGAGCCAAAAGAACTGCAAGATCAAGCCCAACCTGGGCAATTGAGAAATTTAGTGAGACCCTGTCTCTGTCTCAAAATAAAACATTAAAAAGGGCTGCAGATGTAGCTCAGTGTCAGGACCTTACATTAAATTCCCAGTACAAAAAAAAAAAATCCCTGGCCAGCAGAAAGCAATTCCACAAGGCCAAGGAGCCTCAGGTGCTCCCTCACTGCTCTCCTGCCTCCACAGATCCCCAGAGAAGAAAAACTCGAGACCTGCTGGTTACAACAATGTTGGTCACTCCCTTCTCCCCGTGCCTTCCCTCCCAAGCCACTCCTTCATCTCTCAGAAAAGAGTAGAGTTGCTACCACATACACAAAATGGCAAAGTCCAAGGTTTTACTCTCTGACCTATTTATTTATTTATTTATATTTAGTTTGTCACTAGTTACCCACTGAACAGTGGTCCCTAATCTTGTCCATATCACAGACAGCTTTGAAAATCTGGCCAACTGCGGCTCCTTTTTCCAGAGCAATGTGCATATTCATCATGTTCACAGGCCACAGCAGGGCCTCTTAGCTCCCTCCAAAGCCTAAAGCTAAGAACCCTCCCATCAGAAAACAAGACAGCATGAACAACAGTCAGTGAGAGTGACAATTTCCAATTTCTGTAAATTTAAAATCATGTTGCTTTTAGATTTTTTTAGGCAAAATTATTTCAAAGCAACAAGTTTGTTCATTTGTGTCTTGAGTATACTTCTTCACAGCATAATTAAATGGAAGACAGTCCTGGGAGCATTTCTTTTTTTAAGTCCCTAATCAGTAAGAATGAGCTATTCATAACTGGCAAAAGGAACATAGTTATTATACCTCTGTACTAAAAAGTTACTAATATTTAGGAAATAAATTAAAATTATTCTGTATAACCTCTCACTGATATAAGTCATTTGATGCCCAGCTAAGGGTTTATCAAATTGGCTCATCATCAAGTAGATAAGCTGGACACAAAAGGATAAGGATTCAGACCAGGCTCCAAAAGAGGTGCTGTTACTACCTGTGCAATAGCAAAGGACAACTGTAGGCGCTGAAGTCCAGGGAGAAATCCCCTTACACTGCCAAGTACAGAGCCCTCATCAGCCTGGGAAGGGAGCTAGAGGTGGTATTTCACAAATTCCAGACACTCAAACTTCTACTCACAAACTCATTATGTGGAACTCAGCAACAGCTCTGAGACCCGGGTATTTTTTTGGAAGCCTGCAACCATCATGGCTAATGGCATTCACAAAGGTAAGGAGAAAGACGTGTCACACCATACCGGAGCCACCTGCACCACTTGAAGCTGTATATGCTGAGGCTGCTGGAGACCAGACGTGGACTGAGACACAGGGATGTACTGAATCCTCTGGTAGTCCCCTTGTGGTGTTCGGTAGTCGGTTGTTAGGGTCTGAGAGAGCTCTGTCATTGCTTGGGTTAGCAGGTCTGTTGTCTAGAAAAATTACAAAGTATACATTAGTTGGTAATACTACTATATATACCTATGTAGCTACTAAAATTTAATTCATCATGCCAGTGGGTCATGGAACTACAAATTAGCACTGAGTGCCTGCCTCTGACTCAGTGGACCTGCCCTAGAGGTTCTGAAATATTGCAGTACAGAAGCAACATTGAAATTCTCTTGGTATGCCTTTGATAGTTTGGAAAGCACCAACTAGGAGATCAATCACAACCATAATGCTATATGTAGCAAGGTGACGAAAAATGGGCTCCATCTGCAGCCAATCAAATCCCAAGCGTGACAGGGTTTCAGGGTTTAAAGATCTTGTGGGCACTGAAGGGAATGAAACACTCTTCCCAGTCATGCACTCACCACCACAGTCTCTCCGGTAGTGCTGTCTGTGGTTAATACAGCCGGGGTGGCGCTGATCACGGCAGTGGTCAGGGGTGTGTGGATGGTGTTGGGAAGCTGGGCATATTCTGGATGCTTCTTTCGAATGTGTTGGACCATCTTGGTCTGAAAAGTTAAGGCAAGACCAGGAATACTTACTGAAATTAATTATTTTTAATCTTCCAAAGATTAGAAAGTTTTTTATTTTGTGTCTTAATAAAATAAAATCAGGGCTGGGGATGTTGCTCAGTGGTAAGTGTCTGCCTGACATGCACAAGGCCCTGAATTAGATCCCCAGCACTACTAAAAAACTACATAGAAAGATCTGCTGGACAGGGTGGTGCATACCTATACCCTCAGTTACTTGGGAAGCTGAGGCAGGGGGATTGTTTGAGCCCAGGAGTTCAGAGCCAAATTGAGCAATACAGCAAGACCCCATCTCTTAAGTTAATTAACTAAAATTAAATTTAAAAAAAATCAGAACAAATCTGACCCTATCCCTGCATTTCCAGAAGCAACACAACGGTGTACAGTATGTTGGGGGGAGTAAAGTCTCCCCTGATCCACAGCACCTCTGACCCCCAGTAATACCTGTAATAAGCAGTCACAATCCCCCACAGCAAAAATCATCCCTTTTCAGGAATTACTATTTCAGTTCCTGCCATAAAAGGCCAAGGGCAAAGGAGAAGATTCAAGTGCTTGGGCTACTAGATGGCACTCATTCTCAGGAGTCTATCATATTCTCTTCACATTCTTTGCTGTGGTCCCTACTTGCAGGGGCTGGGATACATTCTTTTTTAGTTCCCCATCAATTCAGAAGAAACTGTCCAGCCATTCGGATAAGAAGCCATCTTCCATCCAGACACCCCCTGCATAGAGGTTCTGCTGCAGGCTGTGGTCAGGACCAGGTGCCTTACCTTGCTGCTGTACTGCTTGGAGCAGTGTGGGCAGCAGACAGGTGGGGTAGCGATGGTGCCTGTAAGCTGGGTATGGGTGCTGAGCATGGGGTCTGGCTCTCCAGGGCCTGCAGGACGAAGTTTTCGAATGCTTGGTGGGAGTTCAGCTCCTGGATGGTTCTTCAGAATATGGGCTTTACGCTTGCTGGCACTTTTATAAACCTGCAAGTTCAAATACTGAGCCATGAAACAGTATACGTACAGTTCCACATTCTTGCTTAAGGCAAACTAACAACTTCATTCTAAGGAAATGAGAAAAAATATTGCTGTAGCCAAAAATAAAGGATATTAACCAATTAATTGAAGGATAGTATGGATATAATATAAATTAGAATAAAGTCAGAACATAATACAGATATGCTAAGTATCTCTCTTCACTTTTCTGTATATATCTAAGAGTGTATCTGTAAATGTGCCCTTTCCCTGAAAGTTTAAAAGGGAAACATATATAGAAAGAAAATTATTTCTCAGGCCAGTTCATCCTTTTATTTATCTGTAAAAGCTCTTATATGATGTACATCATTCATTACTAAAAACCAAAAATCTTCCAAGTGGTAAGCTGAATAGCAACTAATGGCTTTAAGAAGAATCTATGTTTAAAAATATGCTTCTTTGGTACTGGGGATCGAACTCGGGACCTTGTGGTTGCAAGGCAGGCGCCAGAACCACTGAGCTAAATCCCTGGTCCTATGCTTCTTACTTTTAAACTGACATTGATATACTTTATAAGGTGGCATTCCTACATGGAAACAATACAGTATTTTCTCTTTTTTGTAACCGCACGAAAGTAAAGAGAATAATACAAATAGAGTACTCTACCACCATAAAACTTTTTCACATCCTGCTCAATCTTCTAGAAACTCCAAATCTACCACATACTTTACAAGTAAAATGATAAACATTCATTTTAGAGCTTAGGAATTTAAAATAAATTCATACACTAGGCTCTTTGGTAATAAGTCTCTCTCTTTTTAAAAAAAAAAACAGAAGTCGAACAGAGAAGGGATAATAAGAAAAAGCCAACAAATTAAGAAGAAGAAAAAATTGCTTAAAATGAGCTGCATTTTTAGTCCCTTCTTGCCTGAATGGAAAACTACTTAGAGGAAGGGAACCATCTGCTCAGAGTAACTGCAGGATCGTGGCCTCATTTACCCACTCAGACACACTGGTTCAGCAGGGTCTCACAGTGGCGAGCTGGCAGGGCTGTGTTGCTTTTACCTTATCACAATACTGACAAAAGTAATCTCGGTTGGGCTTTATGATGGGGAGCGTTAACTCTGGCACCTCTTCTATCTTCATGTCCGGATGCCTCTTTGACAAGTGATTTACCTAAGGTAGGGGAAAAAAATTAACAAATGAGAAGAAGAGACCTCATCACAAACAAATGCCTCTGACAGTGAGTGCTAGAGGTTGAAACTCTCTGAAGCAATGCCCCAAAACAATGAGGCATTTGCCTGGAGCCAGGAGTTAACAGGAATTCGGCAAATACCTGAAGGTAAGTTGGGTCTCAAGGTAGATCCCATCAACATATCTGCCTGAAAGAACTACTATTGGAAAAAAGGAAAATTACACTAGCAGAATTTCTTGGGTGAATTCTCCTGACATAAACTGTCCTTCCTTATTTAGTGCCCTACCCTGACTGAGAACACTGAATGAGATACAAAGTAAGGTTCTGAATTTTAAATATTGTTCTATGACTTCCTAGGTCTTAGAAGAAACATATCCTGCAATTGTAACAAGGTCAAAATAAATTGGGAGCAGTGAACTGGGTGTGTCTGATGTTTTCATTAGCCTGGAAAGCCTTGAGGGAAAGTTTCCTTCTGCTGTTTCCTAACTGAAAGAAAGAATCATAATGGGAGAGAAGACAAAGACTCCACCAGGAAGTATATTCAGGAATACAAAAGAGAGGAAGGAAGTAAAATAGGACAAGAGCAAAAAGACTTAGAAGAGTAAAGAAAAACAAAAGTAGTAACAAAAAAGTGGCAGAGGGCTGGGGTTGTAGCGCAGTTATAGGGAACATCTTAGGATATGCGAGGGCCTGGATTCAATCTCTAGAAACAAAATAAACAAACAAAAACAGTGGAAGGAAGTGATCTCTTTGAAGAGATCAAGGGGTGAAAAATGATAGAGAAAAGCAAAGGTAGATTGGAAAAGACAGGCTCTAAATTGGGGACTATTTGCCTGTTTCTTTCTCTAGCCACTGAGAAAACCTGACACATGTAATTTAGAACAGAAGACAATTCCAAAGCCATCACCATCACCAACAAAAATGAAGTGGGCTAGGGGACAAGAAGCTGCCATCTTGCACTGACCAGCATGCCCCGTCGCCGGAAGCCCATCATACACAGGCGGCACTTGAACGTGAAGCTGTCATAATCTGTGGATGTGATTCGAGGTTTGAAGGTCTTCGAGCGGCTGATGCGGTCGGCTTTCTTGGCCTCCCTCTCAGGGTTATGCATCCTTTGCATGTGTTCTCGTAGTTTGTCTTTCCGCTATTTGGAGAGAATTTTTGAAAAGGGGATAGGAGTGGGAGTAGAATATTTTAACTGAAGGGATATTTTTTAAATCAATACAAATTAGCGGTCACCACAACCCACTGAGAGGCATCTGAGTCACTGGAGTGCTGAGACATATAAGGACATGTCTAGAGGGGCTCGAAATCACTAGTTAGCAAATAGGGGCCTTCCAATGAGCCTGGGTTTAAATATGAATGGTTCTGACTTTTTTTTAGAAGATTCTGCATTTAAGTGGACATGATCCAAAGGTATACAGAATAAACTTGTAATAAGACAAATTGATAATGAGTGACAGGTAATACTGGATTTACAAAGCCATGTGTATTCAATTCCCATACATTAAAACAAACACAATGATATTCTTCAAAATCCCAAATTAACTCAAGAATCTCTCTCAAGTCTCTCATGTCACGGATATGGATGTTTAAGCAATTGTGTTGTCCACTATAGCTGGAGCATGCAGCCTGGGACACAGGTCCTACTTTATTTTTAGTATTATTATTTTCTTTTGTTTTGTTTTGTTTTTACATGGGTTCTCCCTATATTGTCCAGGCTGGTCTAGAAGTCCTAGGATCTAGTGCTACTCTTGCCTTGGCCATCTGAGCAGTTGGGACTGCAAGCATGTGCCACTATGCCCACCTTGGTTCCTACTTTGATGATATAATAATCCATGCTGGTGTGAATCTGTGGAGGGAACACTCAGCAGAACCCATCCTGAATAAAAACAAATTCAAAAGGGGTGTGGCTCAGTAGTACAGTGCTTGCTGGCATGCATGAGGCCCTGGGTTCAATCCCCAAGACCACTGCAAAAAATAAAATAAATTTTAAATGTCAGCTCCCTTATCCAGTGGAGCTCACTGCTCTTAGAAATATCATTAAACTGGTATTAACTTTGTAAAGATTTTTAATCTTTCTACAAGACTAGTTCTTCCATCTTTTGCTACAGAGGCTTTAAGTACTTCATTTTTTAGTACATTTATTCAGCAAATATTCCTGAAGTGCCTACCAAGTAGTAAGAATCAAGACAAGTATAGAGTTCCAGTGTGACACCTCTCACCCACAGGCTTCTTCTACAATAAATACAGCTACTCTTTCTTCCTATCCCACTGGCCTTCATTCCTGGAATGCCCAGGAGAGAATATTCAGAGTTTCTTAGTGTGCAATAAAAATCTGGTTTAAGAATACCACCCTAAATAATAGTATTTTTCATCTATGCAGACATAATTCACTAATTTTCCCCTTCAAACAGACCAATTCACCTTAATCAAATCATTTCCTAAATCTCAAAGCCTAGGATTAATACTGAATCATGCCCTGCATACAGTGACATGTATGTTTGTTAGGATTCCAAATCCCCATAGGCCTTTCCATGCCAGCACCCCAAAACCAGATTCATCATCTCCCCACTCTCACTCCTGTGTGGTAACAAGAGTGTTTCCAGTCACCTAGCCTCCCAAACTATAGACCCTCCACCCTTCAATCTTTTACATAGACTTGAGGTCCTAAGAATTCTCCTTCAGACGTCTGTTTTCAATATGAACCCCTTTCTCCTGCCCATGGCTCTTCCTATGTTTAGGCCCAGCTCCAAAAGGCCTCTGGCTCCCTTTAGCATAAATCTAATTATGTTGCATAGCAAGCTGCCTTAAGCTACCTCTCTGGCTTCATCTGACCACCAGCCCCTTCCCATGCCCCATCCATTCTGCCTCTCATTATTTCCTCCTGAATAAGGCAACCCTTTAGTCCCTGCTGCTCCCTCTGCTTGGGATGTCTTAATCCCTAGGTTGTTCATCTTCTCCCTCTCCAGCTGGGAAATTCCTCTGGCCTTTAGTTAATTCAAGAGTGTCACCTTGGGCTGGGGGTAGCTCTGCAGTAGAGTACTTGCCTAGCACACACAAGGCCCTGGGATCAACCCCCAGCAAAAAAAAAAAAAAAAAGTGTCATCTTATTTATGAAGTTGCCCCTATACCCCAAATCAGAGTTAACTGTTCTCTTAGCAAACAATCCTTTCCTCATTATATCAGTAATATGCTGGATGTCTGATTTTCCAATTAGAGTGTGAGTTCCCTAAAGCTAGAATGTTTTTCCTTGTCTTTTATATATGCCATAGAACTTAGCAGGACAGACAACTGCAATTCTAAGTGCTACCATATGATGGAGTCACCAACAAAAGGTCCTGTGGAAATTCACAGGAGAAGCACTTAACCCAAGGACCAAGACATGCCCCAGGTAAAATGACATTAGACAGGTGAAATGATGCAGGAGTCTGGAAGTTCATTTCAAATGAGGGGTGGGGAGGAATGACATCAAATGAAAGGGCCCAAGGAGAGACAGTGCACCGCAGTGAAGTGATCCAAGTGATTCTGTATAGGCAAAGTGCAAAGTGGTAGTGAGAACTGGAGAGGTCATCAGGTGCCAGATTACCTCCCGCGGTGGTGGTGAACCTATGGCACACGTGCCTCAGTGGGCTGTTTGTATCATTGAAAGCTCTAAAAGGTTCGCCATCACTTTCCTATAGTGTCTTCTATGTGATAAGAATTTGGGTATGTGTGAAGAGCTATAAAAAGGTTTTTTAGAAGGGTCATGACATCAGACTTGTTCTCTAGAAAAATCATTCTGGCTATATCTGAAAAACACGCTCTGATGGTATGTCTATTTGGCTAAATCAAACTATGTTTAAATGGAAACCCCTTCCCAGTGTGGTTCCAAAAAGAACAAAGCAGGCACCATGCTGAGCAGCTCGACTGTACCTGTCACTGTGCCATCAGGTATGGAGGTACCAGTGGCTCCCCACTAGTCCTCACTCCCTCCCATGCAGTCACTAGCCTCTCCCTGACTGCTAGCCTGCTGGCCAACTCCAGGCCCACTACCAAGTGCAGCTCCATTGACATACATGGACTCAAGGCGCCTGGGTGCCCAGGACCCTAATAAGCTTTTGTTTGTCTACCTGAACCAGTGCTTCAGAGAGTGCTCTGTGACTTCTTTGATGCCCCAAGTTTTCCCCTTGGATCCTCACTTCTCCATGCCCTTCTATCCTGATGTTCTTAGTTTGATAAGAAAATCCCTCATTCTATAATATTCATAGAAGTTTTGCTTCTCTGACTGAGTTGTGTCTAATGCGTTGGGTGAAAATAAACGGGAAAATGGAAACAAAGTTTGTTGTCGTTTTGACTTTTTAAAATAACATTCCTAGGTGACAAAATGGTATCTGGCATAAAATAATCAAAAAACTGTTGAATGGATAGGCTGGCTGGCAGGTCAAATAGTGAGCATCATAAGAGGGATCTTTTTATATATAAATCCATGTATAGGGCTTCAGGAGTAGGTCAAATATTGGCTACAGCCCTTGCTTGGCATGCACAAAGCCCTGGGTTCAATCCCACCCAAAATAAAGAACAGGAAAAAAACCCCAGATCCATTAACATTTACCCACCCCAGAGTTCTCTATACAGCTCTAAATCATGCTGCTATGTACTGAAAGCCATTGCAATCCTATTCTACAACACATATACCACAAAACTTAAGCTTTGAAAATTACTATTTTTCTTCAATGTCTTCATATTCTGCACAAGTTTTCCCTCATAAGAATCTGCTTCTGATACTTTTCCACTTTCTATGACAGTGAGACCTACAATCTTACTCAGCACAGTGTCCCTCAATGACATTTTTATAGAATCACATGATTTCCCAATTGTGTATATATGACTATTCTCACTTTTATTTAGTTTTTGAGACAGCGTCTCGCTATGTAGATCAGGCTGGCCTCGAACTCACTGTGTAGCCCAGGCTGGCCTCAGACCTACAGGGATCCTCTGGCCTCAGCCTCCCAAGCACTGGGATTGCCACCATGGCCCAGCCTCTCACATCTATTTATGCAATTCTTATCTCTAAGTCTCCTGCAGGCTTTTTTTTTGGCTTCTTCTAAATTCCAGGCAGGTTACTGACACATATTATTTTTTATTTTAATTCTGACATCATTAACAATCTGCAAAGTGGCCTAAACCCTCGCAGAACTCCTCACACTTCCCACCTCTGTCAGGTGAGAGCCTTGCTGCCAGCAGGACTCAATTACAGGCTCTTAGACTTAAGAATTGCTCATAAAAATTGCTTGACTGGAATGGCAAGAAAATGTACTGGTCTCTCAGGAATTCCTCAGTGCAATTAGTTCTGCTAGTCATCATACATTTGGATTCTTGCAGGACATGTATTATTGGTCTATTTGGGGATTTGAATTATTTTGAGAAATTAAGTTTTTCCCTTAATTTTATAACTAAGCCAAACATAAGAGCCAAAGTGCATCCCAATTCCAGTTCTTCCTAAGCAGTGCTAAGCTGATGAAACAAACAGGCATGTGTCCGCAGCCAGACAGAATTCTGATGGGTTGGAGAACCACACCTCAGGCTGTGTACTGGCTTCATACCTTAAACTGCTTCCCGCAGGTAGAACACAGGAAGTCTTTTCGATCCGAATGCCGGAGCATGTGGAGCCGAAGTTTGTCAGGGCGACAGAAGGCCTTGTCACACTCTGTGCACTGGTAGATCTTCTCTGAGTGGAAGCTGCGCACATGCTTTTTTACCTGGCAGTAAAAGACCAGGGGAAAACTCAGGCACTGGGGCACCAGAGGAAATGATCAAAGAAAGGCAGCTGCCAACGCTAGAGGGAGCCAACGCATTACCCTGGATTTTCAAAAAACTAGGCAAGCCATCCAATCAAGTGTGATAATTGGCCTGAATAACAAACTATCTCTGTCACAAAGAAACAACACAAGCAGCCAGAAAGCTTTACAAATCTTAACCTCCCAGGTGACAAAAGAGTGGAAGAATATCTGCTTGATCAAAGCCCAGATCACTTGGTACCCATTATCTTTTTCTTAAAAAAGGCGTCTTTTTAGGGGCCAGGGATGTAGCTCAGTGGCACTGTGCCTGCCTGGCAAATGCAAGGTCCTGAGTCCAATCCCTGGTACCTCAAAAAAAAGGCATTTTTAAAAATTTTAAGATTTATCTTTTAAAAAAGGATTCCAATAAGTTTAAATGAATCTTGCTAAATATTATCCACGGAAAGACAAAAAATAAATTTTCCTCACTTTTTTCTGCCTTCAACATGCATAGAAGCAATTCAGCCCCATGTAATAACTGACGCTTTTATATCTTCCAATAAAATCAGGTTGGGGGAAGCTGGAGAATGTAGCCCAAATAGCAGAGAACTTGCCCAGCATCCAGGAGGTCCTGAGTTTGATCCCCAGCACCAAAAGAAAACAAAACAAAAAGCAGGTTCTGGGGCTGAGGATTTAGCTCAGTGGTGCCACCGCCTGCCTTGCAAGCACAAGGTCCTGAGTTAGATCCCAGATACCAAAAAAAAAAAAAAAACCACGTTCTGAAGAATTAAAGACATGAATCAGACAATATATAAAACATTACCCAATTATGATTATGAGACAATACTGATGTAATTTCTCCTTACTGGGACTATTACTTTTAGATAACCTGAATAAAAGAATATAGCTTCATCCAGTGTTCAATTCCTAGCCACCACCCCCTCAAAGAAAAAGAATATTGCTCTGAACTCTTTTAGCCATAAAAATCCAGTGAAAAAGAACTGTGGAAGGAAGCTAAACAGTAAGTCATATCAATTATTCCTTTAAGATATTTTATTTTAAAAAAAGACATTTTGCTTCATGATTTTTGGATTTTCTTTTACCATTAAATTGTGCCTTAGCAATCTTTCTAATTGTGTGAAGTGAGAAAATTTACAGGATTCGCAATACTGGCAAAAGTATTATTAAATCCTACCTCCTTTTTCTTTGATAATTTATTTTAAAAGTATTTTTACAAGATACTTGATTATTCACTGACTAGCATATAAAATTATTAACACTTAAAATCCAAATGAAATCATGAATATTTGGAATTTAACTTCACTCATTTTGCTCCAACTGACAGCATACAATAGGGGAGGCAGTCAGTGCTCGATACAAAGTGTATTATATACCAACATTTACTTCAAAATGCATGACCTTAATAAAGTCAGACAGAAAACCACAGAGATAGGGAGATGTTTTCAGCCCAGGAAATGGGAGTATGTCTTTTATAGACTCTAAATTTTATGAGTAATGGATACTGACAAGGATTTTGACAGACTTAAAAATTTTAACCAGATGTGGGTATATATTACCTGTACTATAACTTAAATGTTTAAATATCAATACCTGATCTGGACAATTAAGGGGCACAATACTCCTGTCTTTCAAAAGTAATTTTTTTTCTTTCAAAAGAAAAAATACTGTTTCTCGATTATAGAGTTGTTTCAAAGAAGAGTTGAAAATGTAGGTGGCTAGGCAGTTTCAACTTTCCAAAAATCTAAGTTTCTTTTACCAAAAGAAGGAAACAGGAGTCTCAGTAGCAGACACTCACCTGAATAAAATCTGGGAATCGTTTCTTACAAGTTGGACAGGTGAAATAGCCATCATTGATATGAATGGCCACATGATCTTTCAACAAATCAAGGCGGTCAAAGGATTCTGGGCAAAAAATGCAAGAGTAAGTCTTCTGGTCCGAATGGAGCTTCATGTGGCTCTCCAAGGAGGTGCTGCTGATGAAGCCCTTATTACAGAGATCACAGGTCAAAGGGCAGTTCCCCTCCCGCCCATGGAAGCGCAAGTGTTGGTCCAGTTTGTCCTTTTCCCGGAAGGCCTTCCCACACTGCAAACATTTAAAAGGCCGGAAGGACTTCCGAATAAACAGATGCTGAAGAGCTGCATTCTGAAAGACATACACAAATACAGTTCTATAGTGAGGACACAGAGCAAGTGGCTCACACTTCCACAGGGAAAGAGGGTGGACCCTGCAATCAGACTCCCCAGAGAAGTTACACCCTAGGACACACACAGGAAAAGAAGACTCTTCTGGTGAAAAGGCTGAAAATGAAGTCATTCCCAAAGATTATCTTTTTTTTTTTTCTTTGTTTTCTTTTTTTGGTACCAGGGATCGAACTCAGATCCTTGAGCTTGCGCAGCAGGCGGCGAAACCACTGAACTAAATCCCCAGCCCCTCCCAAAGACTATCTTGAAAAGACAAATTATGTGTGTGTTTCATTTTATGTCTATGTATGTGTGGTTTTTTTTGAAAGAATTTAACATTCAAAAAAGTGTTCTCAATAGAAGACTGGGACGAAAAAACAAATCCCAGAGTGAAGTAACATAAAAATTAGTTTTGGAAGAAAGGATGGTAAGTCACACGTGCATGAATGAAGCTGGCCTACATCAGCCAAATATTACTCCCTGAAGTCTTTGATTAAAAGAAAAAGGAGGGCCGGGGATTTAGCTCAGTGAACCCACCGCCTGCCCTGCAAGTGTAAGGACCCGAGTTCGAGCCCCAGTACCAAAAAAAAAGAAAAAGGAATTTGAAGCTTAATTAAAACATTTAGCAAAAAAGGATAATAAAAAGAAGTGAAGTATAGTTAGTCCTTTCCAGGAGTGGGGTTAGAGAAGAAAAGGGAGATGGTGTTTCTTTGAGGGGTAATGAAAATATTCTGGAATTATAATATATTTATATATATACACACATATACATATATACATACTAATGTATTTATAGTGATGAGAGCAGCACAACTTTAGGAGAATTATAAAACCATTTTAAATGGCGATGTGCCTTCATGGCAGAGGGTTTGCCTATCGTATACAAGGCCCTAGATCCAATCCCCAGTAGCACCCACCCCCCAAAAAACTGAAGACTGAATGTTTCACCGTGTGAACTACAGATCTCAATTTAAGAACTGGAAAGGAAATGAAGAATTCAGATGCATGTGAATGTGTTTGTTCATGGGACATGACACATAAGTACATATCATAAACAAAATATACGCATTGCAGCACTTCCTACTTAGAAATTCAGAGGGCAAGTTCCCAAGGCAGCCAGTTAGTTCTGCTGGTTAGAATGCTATGCTGACAAAGTTAAACTTGTTGCTGTTTCCTATCTAGACAACACAATCTTACTTTTTTTTTCAGTCACAGATTGCACTTCTAAGGCTGATCAGCTCTCTTATAAATTCATGCAAGTGTTAGAGGGAATCCAAGTGAGAGAAGATGGATACTCAATGCGAATCATCATGACTACTGGAAAAATAACCCATGCTCCACTGAGAGCAGATTTACAGAATCATCTTTCACACAGAAAATACAGAAATCAATATTCAGTTATGCTATAATGAAGACGCACTCATAAGTTGCTCAAAATACCAAAGGAAAGCTCTAGTTAGCTCTGAGGGGGCTAAAACCCACCAAAAAATGTACCTGAGAATGGGTATGCCTGTGTAACTAGAAAATCATTATGACTGAAGGATTAATGGGGATATTAATACATTATATTTGCAATGAAGAAAGTCCAGCGAACAGCCCTTTAGCTATTAATCACTTAGCAGCAACTTAAATTTAATGTGAAATAATCACTTTGGGGGGAAAAAGAAAATATTCTTTTTTATTTACTGAAAGTTCCATACATAATTCATTTGATATAACAGAGAACTGCTTTCTCAGGCAACAGGGTAGGAGATATATTTTTGATGCTACCTACTTGCTTATCCTGAGTAGGGAAAGAGCAACTCTGATGTCCTCCCAAGTTGACCAGGGGTCACCTGGGGTATGGAGAGGTGGATATCATATTTTATACTCTTTTTTATCTACATCACTTAAAATTGCTTTAAGTGTCCAACAAAATTTTGAAAATTAATAAAATCAGACACAGAGCTTAATTTCACCTCCTCACACTGCTTAGTGGGCACCTAATCTTTTCACTCTAAGTGCACACATACTTATTTTACATAAGAGCTCTTACTATTCTGCCTCTTTTCAAACTATATGGAAAGTCACCAGATAAACAGATGTTATTCTGAGGTTTAAAGATGACTCGAGATTTAGAGCATGCCTGCCATGTCAGGGCCACTCCCTTTCTCCAACTTCAGTTGTGTTTCAAAGGACAGACACAATGCACAACAGTTGATGATGGCCCCATTGAGGATTCCACTTCTCCTCAGGTGCCAAATCCAGACTTCAGCTTTGCTTTGGTTCATTACACAAATCAGTCTTCTGACATTTCTGATTAGCATGAGTACTTTCACACACTTGATTTAAACCGAGCAGCCCACCTGGCTCCATTTCCTTAGTTCTATTGACAAATTGTATCTCTTTAATTTCCATGCAGCCCTGAACGTTGTCTAAGTGCTCAAGAACTAGCCTGTATTTCTCTGAGCTAATGATACTCATTTGATCTTCATATTACAAGATAGTAAAAGTCCTGGATCTGTTCCTACCCCTTGACCCACCTGCAGACCAGTTCTGCTCTAAGGTACCTCCTGTGGTGAAGTCACATCTGGTCCACTCTCTAAGGGGAGTCATAATAAATAGGGTACATGACAGAGGTATCACAGGTCTTTTGCTCCCTGAGCTCCAGTCAGTCAGCCACATACTACATGGTACATCAGCTGCTCTAAGTATGACAATGTGGCAGGACTTCTGGATACTGTGACTTCCACTGCAATGATTCTCTGTTTCTGAAATGTTTCTAAAGCTTTTGATATTCATAGCTAAAGGTACCCATACAATTGACCAGTTTTCATGCTATTTTGATCCCGAGACTAAAAGGAAATAAAACAATCATGCTTCTTTGTTGTTTTTTGCTTGTTAATTTTTAAGAAGCAACTTTTCTTTGTCCTATTTTCTTCCCAGCTTTCAAAACCTTAGGTAGGTTAGCCCTGGCCAACACATCTCATTCTCCTGTCCTTCACTTGCCAACCACAGTAGGGGTAAGCTAGTGTTTGCTCTGTTCCATCACACCAAGCACATTCCTGTGTGTTGAGGCCTCCAATCCTCTGTTCACACTCCCCTGGAATGGTCCACCCTGAAGAGACTGTCTTTCTTTCAAGGATCAGTCTAGAACTCCTTTCGTCCATGAATTACTCCCTGCCTCCTCCACCTTTCTTTGGTCTTTCACTCTTCCAACTTCCTAGGGCAGTGGTGGCAAATCTATGGCATGTGTGCCACAGCAGGCACACAGAGGCCTGCCTCTCTGCTGACATGCAAGCCAAGTTGCACCAGCAGCCAAGCATGGGTAACAGTTGTTTTTTCTAAACTAAAACCTCTGTATTCAGGTTTGATTTCAGTATTGGCATTTGGTGATAAATAAGTGGGTTTTGGGTTGAAGTATGGGCACTCAGTCTCTAAAAGGTTCACCATCACTGTCCTAGAACAATTTATCATGTAACTGTATATAACCCTATGTTAGTATTAACTGTATTCAGACTGTAAGCTCCTAGAGAAAGAGCCCAGTGGAAAGTTGTCTTGGGTACCTAGACAGTGCTTAAGATATAGTTGGAACTCAATACCTTTCCACAAGTCATTCAAATTCTTTTATAGCTGGAAGGGACCTTGGAGATCACTTAGTCCTACCCTTCATTTTGTACAGAGGAATCTTGGACCCACAATTTACTCATGATTTATTTGCAAATAAATTACCACTATTCATTAATTTGCATTTACTGTAGCAACCAAATTGCGGTTTCCACCAGGATTTAGTAAATACAGGTTGCAAAGAATAGCAGGTCAGGCAAACACTTTAATAACATTCTGTTATGTGAAACACAGGAAACAAACCTACCTGCAGCTCCAACTGAGCAGGCAGCATTAGAGGAGAGAAAAATAGTTACATTACCAATTGGATTGGAAGACTTCCTTTCAGTTGGTAATTACTAATCTGGATTTTTTAAAAAGATGAAAAAATATATAGCCCTACATTTTAGAATGTGTGAGAGGAAAAAACAGGACAGCTAAGATGGATTTTTGAAAGCCACATACATGTGGCTTTTGCCTCTGACACAAGAAACCTTGTACAGAAACCACTACCCCAATTCTTTCAAGAGTACAAGTACACTTACAGCTGTACATCCACAACTTCACTACATGTGTGAGCCTTAGTTTTTTTCCATCAAAAAAAGTTTAAATCTAGCAAGCATTTCTCTGGACCTAGTAAAATATGAGAATGGCCAAAGTGGAAAAGATGACAATTATGCAAGAGAAAAAAGTACAGATTGGAAAATGAAGTAGAATGACAGATGGAAAGATATTAATTCATAGTTTTTGCATTTCTAGCCTATAGTTAGTATGTTTACATGTCCTTTTGAAATAATATAGATTGAGCTGAAAGTTGCATGTGTTTAAATTACAGAACCCTCATAAAAGCTGTTTGGACTTAAGAGTTCTCAGAGCCATTCAGAGCTGTCATGTGGCTATGAATGTTTAAATGTGTTTTCACCCTAAGGCATGGACTAGACTATTTTTCAAGGTCCCTTCTAGCCTACAGGCAACTAAGAAGACCGAGAATGGGAGGTGAACCCAAGATCTCTCACTCACAACAAGCAAGACTCCTTTGCAGGGTCCTTATACCCATCACCTATCCCTCTCCCTGATACTGTCTAACTTATCATCTTACATATTAAAAAAAAAAAAAAGACCAAAAGAAACATTAAGCTAAAGTAATCACCCTTCTAGAAACTGTAAAGCCTCGGAAGTTATAAAACTCTCCCATCTACAGGTAAGTCTTTTTACACCCAGCTGCCGAAAACACGGGTTTTATGTCATTGCTTTTTGTCAGCATGAGCACTGCACAAAAACCTATCACTGCACACACGCATCCCCTGCAGTCCCCAACTTGGCCTCAGCGCTGCCTGTGAAATAATACACGAACACACATTTGAAATGGAAGTCATGGAAGCCCTTCAGCTGCATGCTTTAAAGCCAAGACACCAGTCACACATGTGAGATCTTGACTAGCTCCCCAACTTACAGCATTACTTCAAGCTCTCCCCGGGTGTGTGGACTATACCTGCCAACCGACTTGGGCACAGGTCCCTTCATACTAATGGGTACTGACACTTGCCAGTTTCCCCTTAGACCACTGTACATAACCAAATTTAGTTACCCACAATTAACTTGAGAGCTATAATTAGGCCCAGATAAGCCTGCCTTAAAGTACAAATAATTACAGCTGGAGATGTAGCTTAGTGGCAAAGTGCCTTCTAAGTGTACACTAGGCCTTGGGTTCAATCCACAGCATAAATAAATAAATGCTATCATAATTAAGTATATTTATTTCTCCATTTCTAATCTGGGAGCACAGGGATGTGGAGAGCTATCCTATTTTTTTTTCCCTAGTACCAGAGATCGAACTCAGGACCTTGCACTTGTGAGACAGTCGCGGTGCCACTGAGCTAAATCCCCCACCTGAGCTATCCTATTTTAATGATAATCATCCAGGAGCTGCCAAAATCCAGGCTTCTGGATGTTATTACTGCATTAATCAAGCCTAAGACCAGTGTGCCAGCCTGCCACAGGACACAGAGACATCAAGAAATTGTTAATGTTTCTTGCAAAACAAAGGGATTGAGCATGGATAGATGCAAGATTTCCAAGAGGACGGTGAACAGCCTGGAATATTAAGTGCCGAAAAAGCTGGTGAAGGGCAGGAAAGTGACCGGCTGGGGATGGGGGCACGCTTTCCCACTTACTCGGATGCGTTTGGCCCTGCGCATGTCGTCAGCAGTCAAGGTGCTCTGGGTGGGCACCACGCTTTCTTCATGCTGCGGCTGCAAATGCAGGGTGTGAGTTTCTGGTTCATGTTCCAGAGAAGCCTGGGTCTCCTGTGGGAGCAGAGGGACCGGGATGGTGGTCTGCTCCGGTTGGTCCAGGCCATTCAGAGGAGCTGGTTCAGCCTCATCAAACTGCTCCTTTGTTGGAAAATGCAGCAAGTCCTGAAATTTGTAACAACCAGGAATTATTTCCCTACCTAAAGATCAATGTTGAAATGACTATGGGCTCAGATTTAGAATTGTTGCTTTCTAGAAGAAAAATATTCTAAAAGAGATGGGATCTCATGATGTTGCCCAGGCTGATCCTGAACTCCTTAACTCAAGCAATTCTCCCACCTCAATTTCCAGAATAGCTGGGACTACACGTCTGTGGCCCTGTAACTAGCTATTCTTATTTTTAAGTGACTAGATCCATAATGCTCAGGGAAAAAAATTCTCCTTCTGGAAAAGTTAACTAGGGAAATAGACACAAGATGCAAAACCCATGAGATATTCCAGATCACCGAACAAGGAGAGGACTGGGTACCACACTTCTGGAATACTAGTAATTTTAATGGTTTAAAGTAATTCAACCAAATCCCTCTCTAATATCTCTGGTCAATGTCAAATCTTTAAGGCAGCAGAGCTGAGTTTTTGTTGTAAGTAACATTTGGAAATGCATTCTTTTTGGCCTTTCTCCAGTCACACTTAGATTAACAGACAGCCAAGCTGTGAGGTGACAGGACCGCACACGTGTATTCATTCATACTGAGACTAACATGGGCTCTGGGAAGTTCTTGGAACAAGCATCTAGAAGGAGCTCTTTCCCATTCCCCCAGTACCTGTGTCCCGTCGTCACTCTTTTCCCCATTTTCACTGGTTATTTCCAAGCGGATAAACTTTGGAGGACGCCCTGGCCGTCGACCTGGGCCAAATCGCCTCTTGCCTCGGCCCCTTCCTCTGCCTCTTGTCCTGGGGACAAGAGATTTCATAGGAACAGTCACAATTACATCACATGTCATCACCCTTCCCTAACTGGCCCTTATTAACTCCAGTTTTTTGATTCCTTTCATTTTATTACTTCCCCTGATTCTTTTCTCTAATGCAAACAACTGTTTACTGAATTTCTCGTTTGCTCTCTCTACATCCCAAAGAGATGCCTCATAACTATTCTGAAATTTTAAAAAGAGCTATAAACATACAAAGCACAGATGATATTTTGCTTCTGAAAGGGAGTGAGAAGTGAAGGCAGGACTGAACATGCTAAGCCTACAGGATGTTTGCGGAGGTGTCACCTCAGACACGATCCCATTCTTTCTCTCTTTTCCCCTTTCCTGAGCTCATATTCCTTCCAAGAAATGTGGCTGAATTCAAAGAACTTTCTTATTTTACCATGACCTCTAGAAGGTCAGAAAACTAACTCAATAATGTGCCTAGTGAACAAGTAAATCTTATCCCCTTTAATGAATTTCTAAAATACAAAATTTCCTTATTAAAAGAGACTTTGAGGGCCAGGGATGAAGCTCAGTGGTGCCACACCTGCCTGGCAAGCACAAGGTCCTGAATTCGATCCCTGGTAACAGAAAAAATAAATAAATAAATAAAAATAAAAGATTTTGAAGCTGGATGTGGTGGATTACACTTATAATCCCAGCTCCTAGGGAGGTAAAGGAGGAGGATTGTGGGTTCAAAACCAGCTGAGGCCACTTAGTGAGACCTGGCCCCAAAATAAAATTTTTAAAAAGAGAGATTGACATCATGAAGGTGTGAAGTGTGTAATATTAGCCAGATCATGTTTTACTTTTCCATGCACCTATTTAACAAATAAATATTTTTTCAGGAACTATTTTCGTGTTTGTTTCTGAGATGGGGCTTGCTATGTAAACCCCAGCTGGTCTTCAACTCCTGAGCTCAAGGGATCCTCCTGTCTCAGCCTCCTAAGTAGCCAAATTACAAGCATATGTTACTGCACCTGGCTTCTGGGAACTTTTAAAATATTCTTTACAATGGAAAATTCTGAACATAGGCAAGTATAGAGAACAATACTAATGAGCACAAGGTACCTATGACCCTTAACAATCAACCCATGGTGACATATGGAGTATATTCCATCTATCCCCCACCACTTCCTCACACATATTCATCCCAGACAGCCTTTCATCTGCAAACATCTCAGTATGTATCTCTAAATCACAAAGACTGTCGCTGGGGATTTAGCTCAGTGGTTTCGCTGCCTGCTGCTCAAGCGCAAGGACCCAAGTTCGATCCCCAGTACCAAAAAAAAAAAAAAAAGTAAGACACAAAGACTGTTAATATGTGTATGTATATAACATCACAATTCTATGGCCACACCTAAAAATACCCGATAGATCCTCAGTATTATTATACTATCTAGTCAAAATTTAAATTTGCCTAATTGTCTCAAATTTCTTTTTGGGGCGGGGTACCAGGGGTCAAACTTGGGACCCTGCGCTTGCAAGGCAGGCAGCGGCACCACTGAGCTACATCCCTGGCCCTCAAATTTCTTTTTAAACAGGTGGCTTAAAAAGATGTCATCTACTATGTGTCATATACTGTGCTAGGCACTAAAGATATAAAAAGTGATAAAGGCAGGAGACATATAAACCCAAAGTCACAGAAAAATGTTTTAGGGATGCTCAGGAGTGACTGAAGTCTCATCGTGTCCCCAGCCCCCAACACTTAATCTAGTGGTCATATCATAGACTTGCTGTGCTAAATAAACCCTCTAACCCCTGACTGTGCATGGCCCACTCCGATACTATCTCCTTGCTCTCCATTCATGCCCTTTAGTACCCTGATCCAACATCCCTCAACCTAAGCAGCATCTCCACTCCAGTGCTTCCTTCTTCCTCAGCATGTACTCCAGGGTCATTCACTAATCACTCCCTCAAATTTGCTCTCAACTCCCACCCGTGCTGCTGCTTCTTTATCTCACTGTGTTGAATACACTTGGCAGAACCACAACCCTGCGTAATTCAATTCCCTGCCTGGGCCTACCATTTCCCTCACCCTTGCTCACTTTCATTTCATGATGAGAAACCTCAAGTGGGCACTTACGCAGGTAACTGTATGGTATTTCCCTCAAACTGTCTCTTTCCTGCTTTCCTACATGTTACAGTTTGACTTTTTTTTCTTTTTTTTTTGACAGAGAGTCTCACTAAGTAGCTAAAGCTAGAGTTGAATTTATGCTCCTTCTGCCTCAGCCTCTCAGAGTGCTGGGATTGCAGGTGAGTGCCTCAACACCCAGCCAGTTCAGCTCTTAAATGTCCCCCAAAGGCACATATGCTGAAGGCCAGGTCCCCAGCTGGTGGTGTTACTGGGAAATGGAAACTCGAGGAGGTGAGGACTAGTGGGGAGAAGTAGGTCACTGCGAGCATGCCTTCAAAGGTCTGCCCAGACCCTGACCTCTCCTGCTCCTTCCAGTGAGCAGCCTCCTCCACCATATGCTCCTGCTGCCATCATGTTCTGCTTCACCACAGGTTTAAAAGTAACGTAATCAGCTGAACATGGACTGAAACATCTGAAACCAAAAGCCCAAACAAACCTTTCCTCCTTTTAAATTTTTTCTTCCGGTATCTTGTCAGTGCCAGATAGCTGATTAACATACCTGTCTTCCCAATTCCTGTAAGTAGACAACCTTACATTTGTCTTATAGGCACCACCCTATTGCAAACAGCCCTCCTTCTTCATCTGAACTGTTGCCTATCTTCTAACTGGGTCCCATGTTTCACTTTACACCAATGTAAACAAACCTGTTGTTTTCATTTTTATCCAGAGCAATCCTTCAAAAATGCAATTGATATCACAAAAGTAATTAGTCAAAATCCTGTAAACACTTCCTCTCACATTTAGAATAAAATTCAAACTTCAGGGTTGGGGATTTGGCTCAGTGGTTCCATTCCATCCCAATAGCAAAACAAACAAACAAACAAACAAACAAAAACTTCTTACCACCACCCTGACCTACCCTGCCTACCCGATCCTATACAATTCTTCCCTCATCCATCTTTCATGTATCATGGATCATATGATCTGGTTTGACAAAGGAACTGTACTGCTGGGAACTGTGTAAATCAGAGCTGCAGATTTCAAGAGTATATGCTATCTCAAAGATTTTCAGAATCCCTAGTTAAGGGAGACTTAACTAAGGTAAAATTAGTCCCTCTCAGCAGTCTACCTGGTTTCATGCCAGTCTAAACACACACACACACACACACACACACACACACACATTTATTCTTTTATAGAGACACAGAAATGATTCTGAACCCTTAGGAACTTGTTTATGAGCCCTTCTCCCGAATACACACCTGCTAAACACATCCAGTTTCTCATCATGAGAATTGAGATGCTGTTGCAACTGTTCCGAGCTTATAAACCGGCGATTACACTCATAGCAGGGCCAATTCTTCTCTTGCTCACGAAGAACTACATATATAAGAGAGAACTCATAAAGGCTGATGATCAACAGACACCAGTGAAATTCAGATGCTCACTATTGACACCATTATCTCACTGCGAACAGGATCTGCTATTTACATTACTTTTTTATTATAAAATCAAAGGCTAAAATTTGACAGAAAGGTGGTTTTTAGGATCTTATTTTCTAAAACAGTCATGCAAGGCACCATCAAAGGAACAACACCCTTACACTACTCTCTCTCGTCCTGAAATATACACACACAAACCTTACCAAACTATAAAGACAAGAAATCCTGCACAGACCTAGTGGTTTAGATCCAAATTTCATTGCTTAAAGTTATATTAAATCACAAATAACTTAAAAGTCAATGTGCAATATAATCATGTTAGCAAAATATTTAGAAATGTCACCTAAGGTGAAATATATGCATATCCTATGACCTGACAACTCCACTTCCAGATGTGCATGAAACAGAAGGATGCACCAGCATTCATTAAAAGACATGTATAAGAATGGTCACAGTGGCACTCTTAAAAATGGCAAAAGCTGCAAATGACCCTGTTACAATAAGAATCTGGCTGGCCCTTTTCCCTGGGTCATGGGAAGTAACCTATGTATCTGTGGAATTTCCTGAGAGACAGAAGTGTCTGCTACTCATGAGCCCCTCATCCTACCAACCTTTACTATGAAGTGCTGACTTAGCATAGGGAATGGCCACACCAGAAAGCCCAGCTCTCTGATTAGAAGCCAGATGTTTCAACTGGGTAATGCCAACTTCCAAGACAGGAGACATTAAGTTTAATCCTATGGCCAGTGATTCAATCAATCATGCCAATATAGTGATACCTCAATTAAAAACTCTGAACACTGAAGCTTGGGTGTTTATGGTTGATAATGATACATCAATGTGCCAGGAAGATGGTACCTACTAAAGACACAGAACCTTAATCTTGGGGCCCTCCCAGACCTCACCCTATGTGTTTCTTCATTTGGCTGATCCTGATGTATATCCTTGTAATAAAACTGGAATCATTAAGTAAAGTGCCTTCCTCGTCATACGAGTCATTCTACAGAATTATCAAATGTGAGCAAGTACTGGGAGCCCTCTAAATCATAGCTAATTGATCAGGAGTGCAGGTGACTTGGGAATCATAGATCTTATCCCTGGTGTCTGAAGTGTCTGTAAAATCTGATTTGACTTGGGGTAGTTACTAATATAATTGCACTGTACAACCAAATTTACAGTAGAACAGATGAACTGTTACACATTCAGACAACAGAATAGCAAACAGCAATGAGCGTGAACAAATTATAATTATATATAACAACATAATGTTGAGCAAAAAATGCCCAGACACAAAAAGTATACATATCGTACCATTCTATTATGTGTGCTGTTGGGTGTCAGGAGAGTAACTACACTTGGGAATTTACACAGGTGTGATCACTGTATACTTAATCTATGCACCTTCCTGTATGGAGATTACACTTCAGTAACCTTTACATTAAAAGCAAAGTCAATGTCTGCCTTGCTGTGTCCTCAGAGATGACTAAGGCCAGATAGGGATCATCCTCTGATCTAGGTTCTAATTTGTTATTTGGAGGTTTTCATTATATTAAATACTATTTTCTAGCACCCATGAAAGAAATGTAAATATATCATTGTAATTTGATCTCAGAATTGGGGTACAGATGGGTATCTCTAAGAAACCTACTGAAATAGCGTCTAAAATACATTAAAATGAAAAAATTAAGAGATTCCCTAGTGATGTAATATACACCACTTAGATGTAAAATAAACAATTTAGAAAATGTACAATGTAGAAGTCCAACCACCTTTCCTTTCTTCCTCAGAAATGTCATGAATTTTCTGGTTCACGAACTCAGCATAGGACGCAGCATACCACACCTGCAAGAACCAAGGACATCATCAAGAACTAAGGGATATCGCCAGATGTGCTTTGCATGCTTAAATTATTTCTCCTGCTTACAGGAAACAATCTGGCTTTCCCATTGCCCATTCAGAAAAAGAAAAAGAAAATCCACACTGTGAGCCTCCCCTTGTAATATGTATCTGGTAAGTTTTCTGTCAGGAAGTCCTTTTGTCATGACACAACTACCTGTTTTCTTTTTCCTTTAAAAAAAACTTTTTTGGCAGGGCATATGGTGGATGCCTAAAACTCCAGCACTTGGAAGGCTGAGGCATGAGGATTCCCACAAGTTTGAGGCCAGCTTGGGCTACATAATTCGATCAAGACTAGCCTGAACTACATAGTGAGACACTCTCTCAAAAAAACAACTCCACAAGAATTATATTCAGTCTCTTCATAGGTTTTAATCACAGCAGCTGCACTGGACAGCTCACTCTGGGACCACCAAGGGGACTATGTTAAATGCTCCCACACTCTCCTGGGACTCTCCTGCCCTCCCTCCTACCCCACTGGCTGCTGCTGTTCACTCTTCCTCTATCTAACTTCAAATAATGGTGTTCCTCAAAGCTTAGTCAAAGTCCTGGGCCTTTTAATTTTTCCTTCTGGTGATCAGATCCATTTCCAACCCTTTGTTAATGCCTCCCACATGAGTAACTCAGCCCCTGCTGACCTGATATCTGAGTATCTCAACAGCTCATCCTTAACTGGAATTCCTGATGTCGCTCAAATCACACTTCTCACATCTGCCTGTCTCTTTCTCAATTATTGCCCTACCTTCCGCCCAGGTGCTTAGACCTGAAATCTAAAAGGTAGGTCTCCATCTAGTCCTACAATCTTTTCGCAAGGACTGCACTTGCTCAGGCATTCTCTGACTTGGGTTGAGCCACCTGGATGCATGCCCACACCATCTCTTGCTGCATTACACCTGGGGACTGAACCCAGGGCCTTCATATTGAGCTACATCCTTAGCATCTTTTAATTTTTTGAGACAGGGTCTTGCTGAGTCACTAAGTTGCCAGCTTGAGCTTAGCTCACAATCCCGCTGCCTCAGCCTTCTACAGAGCTGGGATTACAGAATGTGCCACCACACCCAGCTCCACCTGGCCTTCTAGCTAGCTTCCCCTTTACCCTGCAGTCCACACGGCAACCAGGGCGGGACTCTTTTCTTTTTTTTAATTTAATTTTATTTTATTGGTACATTTTACATATACAGTATAATGACATTCAGCATTGGAAATTTGCACCTTTACATAATCTTATTTTTCACCCTTGCCCAGCCCTCCCTTCAAACCCCTCCATTCCTATTTACAAAGACTTTGTTTCCTTTTTTTCATTTTCTCATATTAATTCCATTCCCTTCTTTCCTTTCCCCTACCCCTCCCACTTCCCCTTCCCCTTCCCCTTTGCCCCTGTTCTTCCTATTTCACAGTATCTATTATACCTTTTAGTCCTTATTTACACTTTCAGTTTCTCACACCAGAGAAACTATTAGGTATTTATACATGTGTGTCCTATTTATTTCACTTAAAGAGTATTGCCTCAATGTGCAGCCATTTAGCTATACATATCTCTAATTTCTCACTTTTTATGGCTGAGTAGTACTTCATTTTATTAAAAAAACCATTTTTTCTTTATCCAATCTCCAGTTGATGGGCATTTGGGCTGTTTCCAAGTTTTAGCTATTATAAATTGTGCTGCTATGAACACGGGTACACATATATCACTGTGGTATGATTTTTTGTTGTTGTTGTTGTTACCAGGGATTGAACTTGGGTCCTTGTGCTTGTGCAGCAAGCAATGAAACCACTGAGCTAAATCCCTGGCCCTGTGGTATGATTCTTTTAATTCTTTGGGGAAGATACCCAGCAGGGGAATAGCTGGGTCAAATGGGACTTTCAGTCCTAGTTCTTTGAGGTATCTCCATACTGATTTCAACAGTGGTTGCACCAGTCGACACTCCCACCAGCAGTGGAGCAGGGTTCCTCTTTCCCCACAACCCCGCCAGCATTTGTTATTGGTTGATTTCATGATAGCAGCCATTCTTTCTGTGGTGAGGTGGAATCTCAGTGTTGTTTTCATTTGCATCTCTTGAATGACCAGTGCTGTTGAACATTTTTTCATATGTTTTACTTGCTATTTCTACTTCTTTGTCTGAGAAATGTCTGTTCATTTCAGATGCCCATTTTTGGGATTGGGTTTTTAAATTTGAGAGGTCTGATCTTTTTAAGTTCTTTATAGATAGTAGACCTTTGTCTGAGGGATAGCAGGTAAAGATTTTTTCCCACACTGTGGGTTGTCCCTTCACACTGCTGGTGGTTTCTCTTGCATTGCAGAAGGCTTTTTTTTGGTACCGGGGATTGAACTCTGTTCCTTGCACTTGAGAGTCAGGCAGCGGAACCACTGAGCTAAATCCCCAGCCCAAGCAGAAGCTTTTTAATAAGAAGAGATCCCACTTGTTGATTGTTTATGCTAGTTCATGGACAACTGAGGTTTTGTTCATAAAGTCTTTTCCTACTCCAATGTCTTCAAGAGTTCTACCTAACCTCTGTTCCAGCTGGTTCAGTGTTTCTGTTTTAATATTTAGATCTTTAATCCATTTTGATTTTAGTTTAGTGCATGATGAGAGATATAGGTCTAGTTTTAATCTTTGGCAAGTTGAAACCCAATTCTTCCAGCATCATTTATTAAAAAGGCTATCTTTCTCCAGTGAGCATGTTTGGCTCCTTTGTCAAAGATGAGGTGGCTGAGTGTGTCTGGAGTTGTTTCTGCATCTTCTAATCTGTTCCACTGGTCCTCAGGTCTATTTCTTTGCCAGTACCATGCTGTTTTTATCACAGTAGCTTTGGAGTAGAGTTTCAAGTTGGGGATTGCAATGCCCACTGCCATGTCTCTGTTACCTAGAATTACTTTTGCTATTCTGGGTCTCTTCTTTTCCAAATGAATTTTTGGATTGTTTTCTCAAGGTTCATGAAGTATGCTGCTGGGATCTCAATTGGGATTGCACTGAATCTATATAGCAGATTTGGAAGTATGTCCATTTTCACTATATTGATTGTTTCTACCCAGGAGCAGGGGATGACTGTCCATTTTCTGATATTATCTTCAATCTCTCTTTTGAGAGTGCTATAGTTCTCAGAAAAGAGGTTTTTGATTTCTTTTGTTAGGTTGATTCCTAGGTATTTCAGTTTTTTGGATGCTATTGTGAAAGGAATTATTTGCCCTATTTCTCTCAGTGAGTCTGTTGTTCATGTAGAGGAAAGCTATTGATTTTTGTGTGTTGACTTTCTATCCAGCTACTTTACTGAATTTGGTTATTAAGTCTAGAAGACTTTTGGTGGAGTTCTTGGGGTCTTCTATATAGAGTATCATGTCATCTGCAAATAATGACAATTTGATTTGACTTCTTCATTTCCTATCTTTATTCCTTTTATTTCTTTCTCTTGTCTAATTATCATGGCTAATGTTTCCAAGACTACATTGAACAGGAGTGGTGATAGTGGACATCCTTGTCTTGTTTCTGATTTTAGTGTGAAGGATTTCAGGTTTTGATCATTTAGTATGATTCTGGCTGTTGGTTTTTCATAGATGGCTTTTATCAGTTTGAGGAAGAAACCATCTATTCCAATTTTTTGTAGCGTTTTTATCATAAATGCATGTTGGATTTTGTCAAATGCTTTTTCTGCATCTATTGAGATGATCATATGGTTTTTGTACATGGCTCTACTGATATAGTGTATGACACTGATTGATTTGCATATGTTGAACCATCCCTGTATCCCTGAGATGAATCCCACTTGGTCAGGGTGTATGATCTTCTGGATGATATTCTGCATTCTATTTGCCAGTGTCTTAGTAAGGATTTTTGCATCTATGTTCATTAGTGAGATTGGCCTATAGTTCTCTTTTCCCGTTGGGTCTTTCTCTGCTTTGGGGATCAAGGTGATGCTTGCTTCCAGGAATGAATTTGGGAGTATTGCTTCCCTTTCAATTTCATTGAAGAGTTTAAACAGTAGTGACAGCAGTTCCTCTCTAAATGTCTTGTAGAATTCAGCAGTGAAGCCATCAGGGCCCGGGTTTTTCTTAGTTGATAAGTTTTTACTTACATTTTCAATTTCTTTGATTGATATTGGGTCGTTTAGAACTTTTAGGTCTTTTTTGTTCAACTTTGGTAATTCATACGTATGTAGGAATCTGTCCATTTCTTCTGTGTTTTCCATCTTATTGGCATATAGGTTTTCGAAGTAGGTACTGATGATCCTCTGAATTTCTCCTGGGTCCATTGTAATTTCACCCTTTTCATTCCTAATTGCATGGATTTGGGCCTTTTCTTTCCTTTTACTGATAAGGTTGGCTAAGGGTTTGTCAATTTTGTTTATTCCTTCAAAGAACCAACTCTTGGTTGGTTAGCCATGTACAAAAACCATATGATCATCTCAATAGATGCAGAAAAAGCATTTGACAAAATCCAACACACATTTATGATAAAAACCCTACAAAAACCCTTGGCTTCATTGATTTTTTTGTATCGTTCTCTTAGTCTCCACTGAATTGATTTCTCCTCTGATCTTTATAATTTCCTCCCTTGTATGAGCTTTGGGTTTGTCCTGCTCTTCTTTTTCTAGAAGCTTGAGGTTCAGCATCAGGTTGTTTAATTGGGCTCGCTCTGTTTTCCTCATGAGTATTCACTGCTATGAATTTCCTTCTTAAGACTGCTTTCCCTTGTATCTTCTCCATTCATATAAGGTGGTTTTGCTGGAAGTAGGGAATACATGTCTTTAATCTGTTGAGAAGGTTCTGTTCTACTTCTAGTCTCCTGACAGATTTTACCATGAACAGCTGTAGAATTTAGTCCAATACTCTTTCTCCAACTAGTGACAGGATCATATGGCTTTTTCCTTTCCTCTGGTAAAATGATCACTTTTGGGGGCGGATCTTCCAATGCTGAACCAACACTGCCATCCCTATAATAAAACCACTTTCTACATACTGCCAGATCTGACTTCTAAGTTTGTTTTATTAAACAAATTTCTACCTCTGCTCATACTTTTTTCTTCCTATTATCTTTATCCAGTTTTAGGATTAGCACAATGTTGATTTCCTAAAATGAGGGGAGAAGTGTTCCTTCTTTTTTCTGCTTTAAATGTTTGATATAATTTATCAGTTAAAATGTATATGAGCCTGTTGTCGTTATTCATATTATGTAGGTTTTCATGCTAGGAATATACTTTCTTTAATAGGTGCTATTCAAATTTTATATTTCCTCCAGAGTTAGTTTCATTAATTTGTCTTCCAAGGTACTTCTTAGAAGTTATCAAATTTATTTCAAAAAAGATTTTTGTAATATGCTTTCTATATCCTTTTAAATTCTGTAAAATCTGTGGTAATGTCTCCTAGATCTTGATATTGAAATTTTAAAAGTGTGTAATTGACATTGTGTAATAGGAAGAAAAGGTCTAAAGGAGCAGGGGAAGTGGAAGGGGTAGGGGAAAGGAAAGAAGGGAAAAGAAAACATGAGAAAAGGAAAAAAATGGAAGCAAAGTCTTTGCAAATAGGGAAGGGTGAAGAGGGTGAAGGGAGAGCAGGGGAAGGGGAAAAAAATAAGAACCAAGATATTCATGTAATGGTACAAGATCCCAATGATGAATGTAACTGTATTTTATACCTAAAATGTACCAATAAACTTAATGGGGAAAAAAAGGCTGCTTTCATTGTGTCCCATAGATTCCGATATGTTGTACTGTCATTGTCATTTAATTGAAGGAACTGTCTGATTTCTTCTTTAATTTCCTCTGTGACCCACTGGTTATTCAGAAGTGTGTTTTTCAAATTCCATGTGTTTATGAAATTGTTGCGGTTTCTTTTGCTATTGATCTCCAATTTCATCGCACTATGGTCTGATAATATATAGGGGATAACTTCAGGGCAGGATTCTTAAAACACAATCTGGTTTCGCTGTGCCAGCAGTGTCTTCTCATGACACACGGAACCTGAAATGCTCAGCGATGACCCCTGAAGGGCTCCAAGAGTTCCCATTCAATGCTGAGCATGCTCAGCCCTTACCACTTCAGCCCTGTGCTCTCAGCCTCTCGAATGTGTCTGGTGCTTCCCCAGCCCAAGCCTTCGCCCTGGCTGCTGCACCCTAGGGCTGCAGGGTCCTCCCCATTGCTCTTCCCTTAACCTTGGCAGGACAGGTTGCTTCTCACCCTACGCCCACAGCTGTCACTCTTCAGCGAGCTTCCCTGGTCAGCACTTCTGAATCAGTCCCTTTCCTACGATTTCCTCCTTTTGTACACTGGCACTTACTCCTATTTGATCTTATTTGATCGATTACTTTTCACTTGCCAGAATACAAGTACCCTGAACACAGAAAACAGTGTTTCCCCTAGCACAGTGATGGCAAACCTTTTGGGGACTGAGTGCTCAAACTGCAACCCAAAACCCACTTATTTATTACCAAGCCCCAACACTGTTAATTAAACCTGAACACTAAGGTTTTAGTTTAGAAAAAAAAACTGTTACCCATTGCTCAGCTGCTGGGGTGACTTGGCTCTTGAGCCAACAGAGGGGTCTGCATGCCCACTGCAGCACGCGTGCCATAGGTTTGCCACCACTGACCTAGTGTCTGAAACACTACAGGAGTTCAATCACCAAGTAAATTAATCACATACAACTTTTATAGAACATCATTTACATATATGGAAATATTTGTATAGGGAGACTTTGTGTTTAACTGGGTAATAATATTCTGAAGCCCATAACTTCCCTTGTGGTTATACTTTTAGGTGGTTTATTATGTAGTTGTTACATTTGAGCTAATCTATCAATTTCAAGATGTATATTTTCCTCATATTTTAACGTGAGAAATCAGAACAATCTCACACCCTGTCCTACCAGGGCAGCCGTGACACAGCTTGCACTGCAGGTTGATCACTGTCGCACAACCCGGCTGCTCCCTGCACTGTTCTCACTGCCTGCAGTGATGAGCCCCACTGGGCCCCTGGACTTGTTGACATTCGACACGCAACGCAAATGTAGGCAAACAGAATCAACCAAAGAAATGTCCAAGAAATACACAGCTGGAGAACATGTTACAGAGCCTCTCATTAAGGCATCAGAATAGCCAGAATTCCTACTGACTTAATCAGAAACCGTGTAATAGGGGCCAGGGTTCTGGCTGCGTGGTAGAGTATGCCTAGCATATGTGAGGATCAAGGTTCGATCTCCAGAACCAAAAAACAAATAAAACAAAACACTTAACTTTCAAAGACAGGGCTGGGGATGTAGCTCAGTGGGACCCCGCCTGCCTCACAAGTGCAAGGTCCTGAGTTCAATCCCCAGTACCAAAAAGAAAAAAAGAAAAAGAAAATAAAAAACTTGCAAAGACAGATGGTTCAGTTGTGAAAAATGACACATTTAAATTCAAACAAATGGGAAAGCACAGTATTCAAACTTGCAAATAGGGCTAACAGGGGTTGAAGGTATAGTTCAGTGGCAGAGTGCTAGCCTAGTGCATGGGAGAACCAGGGTTTGATCCCCAGAATCACCACAAAAAAAACTAAGTAAATTAAAAAGGATTAGGAATGGTCTAGCTCAATGGTAGATGCTTGCCTACTTGCAAGAGGCCTGGGTTCAATTCTACTACTGCAAAATAAAAATAAAAAATATCCTCAGAACCATACACACATGCAAAAAGATTATCAGTGGCTTGGGACAACATCCCAGAGGCAAAAGCAGGACACGTATAGAAAACCATGGTGGGGCCAAGGGCTGGCTCAGGTCCAGCGTGTACAAGACACTGGGTTCAAGCCCCAGCACGTGGGATGCATAGCAGTGCATCGTCGACACTCTTGTCACCACAGAAGACAGCAGACAAAAAAGCACAGATGTCCAGGATGAAGGTAAACAGAGAGTGGAGGGGAAAAGTCTCAAAGTACACAAAGCAGTTCAAAGCTGCATTGATTTATTTTGCCTAAGTATACTTCTCCACATAGATACAAGGGTGGCATGATTTTTAAATTACTTCTAAATCTATAATAGCTCCCTCAATAAGTATAAAATAACCATTTCTGTTGGTTTTTTTAAAGTATTTTTTTCTTAATGGTGCAGGAAATAATGGTGTATTTTAAAGTTTTTGGTGTCCTACAGTCAGCAACATAGGGTATTGACAAGATCTAACACATCCACTTCTGTGTTTATAAATATTTCCTCAGACTTTCAAGGTTCTGATTTACACAGCCAAGAACATTTCTGCTGTACACTTCCAGAGATATTTGCAATTCCGTAATAGCCCTATCACATTCATTGTACTGTATCCATTTATTTTTCCTAATTTAAATTAACAAAAATAACTCATTTTTTAAGGTTTTTGGGTTTTTGTTTGCTTGTAGTGGTAGAGCTCAAACGCAGACCTCACTCATGCTAGGCAAGTGCTCTATCACTGAGTTACACTCCCAGCTCTTTAAAATATTGACCTATTTTAAAAAACATTTTCTTACTATTCGTTTTCTCTTCCAAATAAAATCTATTTCTGGTATTTGTTCATTTTTGCTTTTGGGTGTAGTGATGCTGGATGTATATAATTTACATACAAATATTACAAATATTTTCTCCATCCTTTGGTTGTCTGTTACACTGAACTATTACATTTTTACTTATCTATTTATTTATTTCTATCTAACTTTACCACTACGGTTCTATTTATTGATTTAAAAGAGAAAACAGGTCTGGAGGTTTAGTTCATGGAACAGCATGTGCTTAACATGCCTGAGGTCCTCAGTTCAACAACCAGCACAACAGAAAAAGAAAAAATAATCTCCTTAGAGTTAAGAAATATTCACTTTAGGGCTGGGGATTTAGCTCAGTGGTTTCACTGCCTGCTGTGCAAGTGCAAGGACCCAAGTTCGATCCCCAGTACCAAAAAAAACCCCTGAAATATTCACTTCAAGGAACTATTTGGGTTTATTCTTCTTTATGGCAGAGTCGTATTCCATTGTGTATAAATATCACATTTTCTTTATCCAGTTAAGTGCTGATGGACTTATAGGCTGCTTCTATGATTTAGTTATTATGAATTGTGTTGCTATATAAATAAAGAGCAAAATAAGAGATAGACAGTAGGAAATAGGGGAATGGATCTTTCACAAATGGGAAGGAGGCTAAGAGCTGTAAGAAAGGATTAGGGATTCCTCTGGAACATCCTTCAAAAATAAAAAAGGATTAGGGAGGGAGAAGAGAATGAAAAAGGAATTAAAATATATTACATACATGTACCATCTCCCCACAAAGAATGCAAACATGTACTAGTAAAAAATACAAACTGGAAAGAAAAGAAAGTAGGAAAAAAAAAAGAGATTATTTGGGAAACTGAAAAGGACTAAGGGGAAGGGGGAGAGAGGAAGGATGAGAAAGGTAGACATAATCAAATCACAATTTCAATACATCACAATACACATATGGAAATATTAGTGAAACCCACTGATTTATAAAGAGTGTTTTTCTTGTACTTGAGATGCTGAGGCAGGAAAATTGCTGTGAGTTCAAGGCCAGCCTAAACTACACAGCAAGACCCTGTCTCCAAAAACAACAACAACAAAAAAAACCAAGAAGTGTTCTTATCAAAAATGTATTATGGAAACAGGAGTATAGCTCAGTGTTACAGCACATGTTTAGTGTGCACAAGGCCCTAGATTTGATCTTCAACACTGCAAAAAAAAAGTACTGGGATAGATGGTATGAGATGTGAATCTCCTTTTACACATTTTCTTCAGTGTTTGGTACAGTATCCAACTAATAGTTTCAAAGACAGCAGTTTTGTAGCTTTTGAACAAAATTCAGGACTTTGGCCTCCTCTCAAAAGTACTAATTTATAATTTATCATACCAAAGAAGCATATAACTCAGCATTTGTGTACCGAGACAATTATTTCTTGCCTATATTTTATTTATATCAGGAAGCTAAAGAGTATTTTAACCGTGTTTCTAATATGTATAAGCTTTTTAAAGAAGAGGGTGGGTCTTGGGCTGGCGATATAGCTCAATGATAGAGCACTTGGCTAACATGTACAAGGCCCTGAGTTCAACACCCAACATTGCAGAAAGGGGCAGGGGACTTCACTTATAATAGATTTTTTTTTATGTCATGAAGAGCTAATACCTAGAGAAATTCTACCAGTTACCTCAAAAATATATTTCTGCAATCTAAAGTCAGTATGTAAAGTTAATCAAATAAAATGAAGTATTCAGATAAAGAAAAAGGAATCTTGCCCATACATGTGAATTCCATTTTTCAAATAAGTTTCACAACTAAATTCTGCTTCAGTATATACAAGTTATATTAAGTGACACCATCCATAACCACCACATCAAAAATACCTGTCTGTTCCCCAAAACGATTACTTCCTTATAGCTGGACCTAATACCCTCCTGTAGGCCCATAGTTTTTGTTTGTTTGCTTTGGTGGTTTGGGTTTTTTTTTTTTTTCTTTTGCAGAACTGAGGAATGAACCCAAGAAGTGCTAAACTACATCTCCATAAAACATAAACATTTTAATTTTGAGACAGCATCTCGAAGGGTCAGTTTTATTTGGTTTTTTGTTTGGTTTTTTTGAGACAGGGTTTTGCTATGTAGTTCCGGCTAGCCTTGTAACCCAGGTTGGTCTCGAAGTCACAGCAATCCTCCTTCCTCAGCCTCTAGAGTGCTGGGATTTTAAGTATGCACCACCACACCCAGCTTCGAAGGGTTAGGTTTGAGGCTGGCCTCAAACTTGCAATTCTCTTGCCTTACCATCCCAAGCAACTGGAGTTACAGGCACAGGACACTGCACCTGGCTTTTGTAGAGGCCCTTGATAAGCACAAAAATCATGTCCTCTTCATTCTGTTTTATTGACAGGATTTTTTTTTTCTGGTAATGAGGATTGAACCAGGGCCTTTACACTGAACTTCACTTCCAGCCCTTTTTTATTTTTTATTTTGAGACAGAGCTTTACCACATCACTAAGTTGCTCAGGCTGGGCTTGGACTTGCGATCCTCCTGCTTCAGCTTCCCAGGTAGCCAGGACTACAGGTATGCACCACCATGCCTGGCTTTTTGCACAGGCCCTTGATTCTACTTTATTTAAAAATTATTATACATGTACAGAACACAGCACAGTCAGCTGTCTATACCACAGGTTCCACCAACCACAGATCAAAAATATTTGGGGAAAAAAATTGCGTCAGTACAGAATGTTTTCCTTGTCATTATTCCCCCAACAGTCCAGTAACAATTATTCCTCTATCATTTATGTTGTATTAAATATTATAAATAATCTGGAGATGAGTCCAACTGAATGGGAGGAATGCATAGGTTCTAAGCCAATACTATGCCATTTTATTTTATTTTATTTTATTTTATTTATTTATTTTGGTACTGGGGATTGAACTCGGATCCTTGTGCTTGTGCAGCAGGAAGCGAAACCACTGAGCTAAATCCCCAGCCCCCTATTATGCCATTTTAAATACGGGCCTGGAGCTCCAGGGATGTTGTTATCTGCAGAGCATCCCTGAACTAACTCCCCAAGGAAAGGCCGTAACTACTCACTAAGCCAGTGAATTACCAAGAAAGGACCATTCTTATAGGACTCTGATCTGAGGAAAAGCCCTAAATAAGATGGCACCTGGAAAGAAGGGAATGGAATTAATATGAGAAAATGAAGAAAAGGAAACAAAGTCTTTGTAAATAGGGAGGGATGGAGGGGTTGAAGGGAGGGCAGGGGAAGGGGAAAAAATAAGAACCAAGAGAGTATATAAAGGTGCATATCTCCAATGATGAATGTCATACTGTACACCTAAAATGTACCAATAAAAGGATTAAAAAAAAAAAAAAAAGATGGCACCTAGGATGCAGCACTGTACCTTCAGCTCCTGCTTGGGCTCCACGTTCTTTATGGTCGTGTAATACACGTGGTGGCCGTACTGATAAGCCACCAGGTTCTGCTCCAGGTGGTTCTGGGCTGGACGCACGAACATCATCCAGTTACAGAGGCTCTCATCAGACAACTCAAACCACAGGTCCTCGTGCAAATCCCTGTCTTTTCTGTCCCCTTTATCAAGAGACACCTGCAGCCAAGGAGAAGGTAAAGAGCCATACCAAGACACAAAAACAAAACAACCCCAAACCCTTCACTAGGATAGCATTCATACAGGAAATAGTGCTCCCTAAATTAACCATATATCCTGAACCTTTCCTTTATATCCAGAAGGATATCAGAATTGGGACTTGTCAAACTTAAGGGGAAAGTTCATTTCCTAAAGCCTCACCTCGAGGGGAATTACCTGGCAAAACCTACAAGTTCATAATCAACTACATGGCTTTAGTTAACATTTCACAAAAGTAACACAACAAAAAAAAAATGCTAAAAATAAGCCAAGAAAATGCAAGCATAATGCTCTCCAGTTCATTACAACTTGCCTCCTTCGGAGAGTCAAGTGTATTCATTTATAATATGCAGCACAAGGATATGTATTTCTCTTTACAGAGTAATATTCTTGCTTGGAGATCTTGCATATTCACCAAAGAAAACCTCCCCATGATAGCATCTAATTTCTCAAAAAATACATCCTAGCTATTTATCCCCTCCCAGTGCCCTTTCTTAGCTCTCCAGGGTGGCTACTCAGAAAACAGAGAGCAAAAATAGAAGCAAAAGCACCAAATGTGAAGAATGGAGATCAAAATAAAGCTACTTTAGCATTCAGTGATCTATGCTGTGATAAAAAATTCAACAGCAAAGGGCTGTTTCAAAATTGAAAAGTGCTTTGCTTACAAGATTACTGGCACAAAACAGATATATACATCCATGTAATTCTCTTTATATTCCAGTCAAATTAATTTGAAACAAAGAAAAAGAAGATAAAGATTGCCAATGCCTCTGTTATGTGCTGAATTCTGTGTATCCCTCACCCCCAAATTCATGTGGGAGCCCTATAACCCCAGTACCTCGGGATGGGACTGCGTTTGGAAACAGGCCCTTTCATGAGGTCATTAAGCTAATAGCACATCACTGGAGTGGGCCCTAACCTGTGAGTGGTCCAAATAAGGAGAAGAGATCTGAGCAGACATGGAAATGCCCAGAGGAAAGACCTTGTCAGCACACTGCCAACTACAAGCCCAGGAGACAGGCTTCAAGAGGAACCACCCTGCCCTCGCCTTCATCTTGAGCATCAGCCTCCAAATTTCAGTTGAAGCCTTTCAGTCTGGCATTTGATTATGACAACTTGAGCAAACTACTTAACCTAAGAACTACACTATTAGAATTATCCACGTAGTGCCTTAGGGGGCTGAGATTACAATCTCCATCCTATTGGAGAGAGAGAAAAAGTTTCTCTTTGAAATAAACTAAGCATAAAAAGAAAAATACTAGCCAAAAACTGTTATGAAATGGAAACAAGAGGTTAAGCAAAAAAATGAGCACCCCTGGAAAAAAATTGTTAAAGAACAAGAGTGGAATAGGAGAAAGCAGAAATTACCTTCAGATGAATATAACAGTCTTTCAGCTCAGATCCCCTGACAAGTGGCCCCTCCACAGGGCCAAACTGGGTGCGCTTGGGAATGCGCCTCTTCGAGAACACACCGCCAAGGAACCTGTCTATGTAGAGGACCAGGGGCAGACTGGCCCGGGCCCGAGTGAGCACAGGCCGGTTGGGGATTGGATGCAAGGGTCCATGCTTTGGGCACACTGAAGAATGCGCATTATTACACTCCTCACACCCTGCAAAAGAAAGAAAACCTTGAAGAAAAGTACAATTCCTCAACAAGATTTGCTCTCAGGTAAAAAGTTCTGACCTGAGAAATCCTCAAAACTATGTTTCTAGGCCAGAATTCAATTACATTTCACATGACCACTACTCATTCTATTGCAACACATTAGCTTGCATAGACCAATCATAAAAGTGCTGTAATTTTCCTCCAAAAGCAGGCAGAAGTTGCTTACACCTACCAAAAATAATGTGCAGGCTGTGACTTTTCACTCTGATGGATAGTAATTCAAATAGCAGCTGTTAACTTACAAATCAATTATGACACTTGGGAAAACAAAAAAGAAGAGCTTCTTCATGTAGATATTGCAAAATCTAATGAAATAAAATTATTTCAATAAAGCTGTTAGGAGAAAAAAGAAAACCTTGAGAACACTGATCAGTTTCCTCAAAGGCAGTTAGCAAAGTCTCATTAGGGGTGTATCTGACTCAAGTAGGAAAAGCACTATACTGTTTGAAATTTCAATGCAGACTGTCTGATCATGCTAAAATGAGCAAATTTAACGTCCCCTCCTTCATTCACTCGGACCACACAACTGGCCCCTCCTTGCCAGGACATGCATTTTTAGCTCACTCTAGGAGAACACAACTTGCACCAAGCCTCCATATTTGCTCCCTTTTCCAGTAGCATCCAACTGTAAATTAGCTTCCAGAAAGAGAAATGCAAATCCACAGAACAGGGAAAGTGATGGAACAGAGACCTCATACTCATCAGGTTTTACCCACTATGGCTCTGTGGTGACATGGTTTAGGTACAGTATTTTCAATTTCTACAACTTTCAAACAGAGAGTGACTCTGTATTTTTTTTTTTTTTGAGGCGGGGTCATCCTTTGTAGTTCAGGCTGGCCCTGAACTCACTATGTAGCCCAAGCTGGCCTCGAACTCGAGGCAATCCTCCTGCCTCAGCCTCCTGAGTGCTGGGACTACAGGTGTGCGCTACCACATCTGGCACTGTATTAATATTTATGTAATAAAGTGGCTTTCTGTGCATTTGACTTAGGAGTTGACTTGAAAACTTCTGACTTCCGGGAAAAACTTTAAGAGGAAGTTGGATAAGTATTAGATTTGGGGCTGAACACTGGGCCCCATGCAGGGAGGTTTTGGAATCACCATGCAGAAGACCCAAGAGAAACAGCATGAGGCTGCAAAGCTCTGGCCGACCTTAGTCGCTCAAAGGAATGAAGTAAGCACTTTGCCACAGGAGCATGAAGATTCATGGAAAGAATAATGATCTGGTAGGTGAAAGCTGAACTTTGAGCAGGCAAGACCAAGAGGCAGTGGGTGTTGTGGCTGACCAAGGCCACTGCTGTGCAGCCACACAACCTGAGCTAGAATTCAGGCACCCAGCACACATGTATGACCTTGGGAAAGTGTCCCATATGCTAAGATCAGAGAAGGCATCGAACACATCAGTAAGCGTGGTGCGCTAAGCTGGGGACATGATACGCATTTTTCAAAGGTTTTATGACAAATAAGATGGCAAAGCAAACTTGTTAGAGCTGAAATGGCTGAACAGTCCATGCCTGGGCCAATGCACTGTAGCAGTCTCGTGAAAGAAAGAGCCATGCTCAGACAGAAGCACCAATTATCACTATGCTGCCCCGAGCAGGCAGTCTAAGGTTCTTCTGGGCTTCAGTTTTCTCATTAATAAAACCAGAAAACAAACACAAGTGTCAGAGTCTCCCACCCAGAGCGGTGGGAAAGACCAAATGGGATGACAGATCCAGAGCGAGAGGCACAGTATGTGGAAAGTGGGAGGACTCGGTGTGTGTGACACACATTCACAAGAAGGAGCCCAGCGTCCACACTTACACAAGTCATGGGGGTCAAAGGGCCGGGGCGGGTCTGGCTCCCAGTCATCCAGATCTGTGTCTTCAACATCTTCTTCCTCCTCTTCCTCAGTATCTTCCTCCTCCTCCTCTTCCTCTTTTGCCTCCAGTCTAGCTATGGGGTTCTGCAGAGTTGCCAGAGGGTCGGAACCATCCATGCTCTCAATGGAAGGCAGCACCTGGTTAAGCACAGGTAATGAGGCCTCGACAGAAGTTTAGCCATACAGTGAGCAGACACCTGCTTTTAGTCAGCTGGGACACAGGTATATGCAGCAAGGACAAACCCGTGCTGGACTGTACTCTTCATGCCACCTCCCTACAAGGCCCTGGGAAAATGGTTTCCATGTAGTTGATAAAGAAAAGTCTGACTTCATTTTGGATGTCTGATGCTCACAGTTTTTAAGCTCCTCCCTCCCTTTTCCTCTGTGCCCTTTATCTGAGCAGGCTAAAAAGAAAGCCTAGGTCTCTCTCCTTTGAGGCTGGCAGGAGGTTCAAACCCCACAAGGTCCTGATCTTGAGCATGTGACCCCACCCTTTTACCCCCTGAAGCCAAGCCCCTCTCCTTGCTCCCATCAGCCACTTCACACCTGCTGGAAAGGCCTGCCCTGTATCCCTAGAGACTTAAGAGTACACAGTCAGCAACCTATTCACTGACTCCTGGGGTACGTGTGGGACCCTAAGCCTCCAGATCTGGAGTAGGGGTTCCTCCCACCCTTTCAGGGTGGCCTCCTGAATAATAATAAGGGAATAATTTAGCCTCTCTTCAATAACTTTACTTTGTTTTTTAATTTTAAGAGACAAGTTCTCGCCGGGGATGTAGCCCAGCCGTGCGGCACCTGGCAGAGACCAGCTCAAAGTCCTGAGTTCAATTCTCGGTACTGAGCAAAAAAAAAGGAAAAAGACTAAGAGACGGTCTGACTACATTGCAGGCTAGCATGAAACTTCTGGATTGAAGCAATCCTCATGCCTCAGCCTCCCGGGTAGCTGGGACTACAGGCAAATGCCATCATACCTAGCCTACTTCACCTTCTTGCTTTGCGTATGTGGTACTGGGGATTGAACCCAGGGCCTCACATATGCCAGGGAAGTGCTTTACCACTGAGCCACAACCCCAATCCCTATTTCACTTTTAAAACTGAACACATGGAAGGCAGGGGATTTATTTAGCTCAGTGGTTCCAGTGCCTGCCTCGAAAGTGAAAGGTCCTGAGTTCAACCCCTGGTACCAAAAAAACCCAAACCTGAACACATGGTACTGAAAACATGTAGCTGATACAATTCCATGGATAACAGCTCTCCTTTCAAACACTTCAGAGAGGCTGAAGTTTTTAGGAAAGAAGAAAGTCTCTGCTGATTTGCTCATGCTGAAGTCAATCTCATGCAAATAAGATAAGATTTGGATTACATACTGGTTAATGTTATCTTACAAATATATGGGTAGAGGGGCCAGGGATTTAGCTCAGTGGTTCTGCTGCCTGCCTTGCAAGCGCAAGGACCTGAGTTCGATCTCTGGTACCAATATATATATATATATATATATATATGGGTAGAGAATAAATGGTACCTTACAAAAGTTCTCCTGCCTCTAATGTGAGTGTTCTGGGTTACATACTACTCTAGATTCCTCTTATCTCTCCTACACAATCAGCCCACAGGTACTCAAGCCATGCACCCCTCTATGTAATAAATCAAACAAGAGTTTAAACATGCCTGTTCCCTTTATCTTCCCACAGGCTGCTTTCCTCTCCTAGGATGCTCTTCTCTCACCAATCTCCTAAATCCAATCACAATGTAATTTCCCACTGAGATGTGTCTGATGCCACTGGGCCTCCCTACCCTCCTATGCTGTAAGCTCCCACAGCATTTGGAACCACAGAACTTGGTTTTCAACAGCCCTCTCAGCCTGCTTTCCTCACCAGGCAGACTGAAGCTTTCTGGAACAGTCTTGTCGCAGCTTCTGTGGGCCCACAACCCTGTAAATGTCTTCCGTGCAGTGGCCGACGCCTGCGACTTTCCTCAGGAGTTAGAAAAGTCTAAACCTTCTGCCACATGAACCCAACACTCAAGGACCCAAAACCCCAAATTCATTCAATTGTTCTCATATGGATGAACTTCTATCTCCCTGATTCTCGTCTTCATTTATTCCTCAGTGGATTCCAAATTTTATGAATACACCATCAGAGTACATTAGCATCTCTAACAGCTACCTTTCTACTGCGACCATGACTTGGGACTCACAGATAACTAAAATCACCATATTAAACTATCTTCCCCTTCCTCGGGACTCAAATTGCATATTTTTACTTAAATGAAGGATTTTTGCATTTATTTCCAATAAACTTCATTTGATTCCTTTTATCTGCTCCATCAGTCTGCCAAGATCTTTGAGAATCTCAATTCTGACCTTGCACCTTGGCCACCACCCCTCACAGCTCTGCACCCATCACCAAACACCATCTGCTCTGTCCATGAGAATGTGTCCACCTGTGTCCTTCTTGTCTCTCCACCTGTACTTAGCGAGCAGGCCATGGGCACTGGAGTTAGACAGATTTAGGATGAACTCCTGGTTACCAAACATCTCTGAACTTCAGTTTCTTTATCTGTAAAATGGAGTCATGAATCCACACTGCACGGATTGTTGTGAGACTAAATGAAACAAGATAGGCCAGGAGTAAAATGTGTGGTATTTAGTAAGTGTTCAGTATTAATAACAGACTATCACAAATTCTCTACGGACCGAGGTGACATTATATACTTCCTCTGCAACATCAAAAGACAAGACTGATGCACATGTAGTAGGTGTTCATCAAAGACTAGTTTATGGAAATATACTTTACCCTTTGGGAAATAACATCAATCCCTTCAGGCATCTAGAAGGATCTGCATCTAAAGGGATTCTTTGCTGCTGTTCACAGAAACATCCGTTTTCTCTCTAAATCTAATAACTTCTTAACCTCTAAAAAGAAATAATCTTCAGTGTTCCCAGAAAGCCTGACCTGTTGCAGCAGTGTAAGGCTACCTCCTAACATTTAAAATGCTCAGGTTGGGCCGGGGATTTAGCTCAGTGGTTCCACCGCCTACCTTGCAACCACAAGGTCCCAAGTTTGATCCCCGGTACCAAAAAAAAAAAAAAAGAGAGATAAAATGCTCAGGCTGCAAAAGGCACATAAAATCAGCTACCTCAAATAGCAGGCACATGGGTTACTTTTATTATTTAAAAAAAATTTTTTTTGGTACTGGGTATCAAACTTGGGTCCTTCCATTTGCGAGGCAGGCAGCAGACTACTGAGCTAAATCCCCAGCCCTATTATTTTAAAATTTTAAATTAAGAGATAGGACCTCATTACATCACCCAAGCCAGCCTTGAATTCCTAGCTCACCACAATCAGCTTGCATGCACATGTTGTATCATATAGTCATTTAGCCAGACGCCTAGACTTCTGCATGGCATTTTACCTCTGGAACTCAGAGCTTTTGGGAAATTTTGCATGAGTGGATAAAATTATGGGAGATGCTTTGGGTTAGTTTCAATAAAAATGCCAAGAATAAAATGCTGACCAAAGGTGAGGATTCCACAAGGAGAGGGTCAAGGGACTTCTGGCAATACAGTGACTCTGGCCTCCTCACCATGTCCTGGGAGGAAGCGACTTCTTTCCCACTCGGAATCTCAGTACAGGGTTACTATATTATCTTTTATTTGGAGCCACTTAAATTTTATGCCAGTGTTAGTGATGAATGTTATAACACTGAATACACCAAAGCATACATGCACCTCTGCTCTTCATAAATTTTTTATCTTTCTGTAGAGCTGACCTGAAAGAATGAATTCAGCAACTCAGTTATTCTAGTAAAGCTGCAATGATGTATTTTTCCCCAACAGATGCTGTTAGAAGGACTCTGGTCCAGCAAGGTTGCTGCTGGCTTGTTGCCACTGCTGAGAAAGCTGACATCAAAACAATACCAATAACCTCCCTGGTGCGGGAACACTCCTAAAAGACTGGCAAAGAAAAGACATGAATGCTTCCACATTATCTCTAAGAACTGATCCTGAAGGAGAGTTGAACATATTTCAAAATCATGAAAACTGTTAAAAGGAAGAAAAAGGGGGTAGTAATGGTCTCTTCTAGGTGAGAAGTATACATTTTTATTTTATTTATTTATTTTGGGGGGGTACCGGGGATCGAACTTGAGTCCTTGAGCTTGCGCAGCAGGCGGCGAAACCACTTAACTAAATCCCCGGCCCTAAGTATACATTTTTAGATAGCACAGACCTGACCACACACACATAGTAAGTAGTATGCTTTTCAAATCTGTTACCTAATTCATATTCAACTGACATTTACTAAGTGCTATTTGAATTCCTTTGAGGCCAGGTGTTACCACACAGCTTCTAAGTGGAGAGATGAAATTAAAATTTGCCTCTGCCCTGCTTTTTCCACTGTATCACAATGGCCCCTACAGAATTTGGTCTATTCAAGAAGGCCAGCCAGAGGAGTAAACATCCCCATACCTTGAGTACCAAGTCAAACAAACTAATACTCACAAGCTCCTAAGGAGTAGCCAGACGGTGGGTTGAAAAGTAATGTGTGACTATTTTACTTAGAGAAAAACAATAATAAAACTAAATTTTAGCCCACACATTTTGTCATATATAATTAAACATAGGAAAAGGAAAAGGAATTTGTTAAACTTATGGTCTTCTTCCTCCTTCCCACTTAATGTCACCCTGTAATTATTTCTGAACCATAAAATGCATTTCTGGACACAATTTATCTGAGAAGCAAAATATGAAACGCCACTGGACAGCACCAAACATGACAGAATGCTTTTTGGTTCCTACTGAGACCAATTATCAGCACAGCACATTTTCCTCTCAGTGTGTGGGGAATCACACATGTTCATTTTCAGAAACACAGAGGAGACTTTGCTTCTGCGTCTGGAGACACTGGAGTCTTTCTTAAGGACAGGGGAATGCATACATTAAAAAGGCTTCAAATAGATTATGTCATCACTAAAAACAACTGAAAATAGAATCCTCTAAGGCAAAAAGAAAAAAACAAAACATCATTTATGTTAAACCCTTATCCAACTTTCTACCCAGATAAGTTATCCAGGTCACTGAATAAACTGACAACTGCCAAGGTATGACAGCCAGAAAGAAAAGCTGTGAAAGGAAATTGCAATAAAGAAAGATGCTGGGGCTTGAGGTATCACTCACTGGTGAAGCGTGTGTTTAGTACACTTAAGGCCCTGGGTTCAATCCTCAGCACCAAAAAAAGAAAAAAATGAAAATAAAAGAAAGATACTAAGGCAGTGGTTACATTATCTTATAATGCTAGGATTCACAGAGCTATATGAGCCCAACTTTCCTATTGTACAAAACATGAAACAAGCAGATTATATCTGGAGATTGGAGATGAAGTGCCCTTTGAGGTGCAAATGGCAATAAGACCTTCAATTAAAACTATGCCTTAATTATTAAAACAACAAAATATCACTTCACCTATCAGATTGGCAAAATTTGAAAAGAATGCAAATACCCAATGTGCCATGAGTATATGGAAATGAGCTTTCTCATATATTGTTGGCAGGAATATAGATTTTTCCAGTATCCAAAAATGCAATTTAGAAAGTCTTAAAGAAATAGTTTCCCAAGTTATAAGGACAAATTTCAAACATATATAAAGAAAACAACTCAGCTTCAATAATTATTAACTAATATTACTTCAATTAATCACCCACTCTCTCCCTCACTAGATTATTTTATTTATTTTATTTTTTAAATTTTTATTTATTTATTTATTTTTTTGGTACCGGGAATCGAACTCAGGTCCTTGCGCTTGTGCAGCAGGTGGCGAAACCACTGAGCTAAATCCCCAGCCCACTCACTAGATTATTTTAAAGCAAAACCTACATGTTGTGCATTTTCATCTATAAACAGTATAATTTATATTCTAAAATAAAATGACTTTTTTTTTTTGGTACCCGGGATCGAACTCAGGTCCTTGCGCTTGCGCAGCAGGCGGCGAAACCACTGAGCTAAATCCCCAGCCCAATAAAATGACTTTTACATTTTATTATTATTACACTTAAAAGTAATCCATTCCTTATTGTTATCAAATATCTAGATAGTTTTACATTTTCCCCAACTGTTTCAAATTTTTTTTTCATTTGGTTTGTTCAAATTAGGATCCAAACACAGGTCATATATTTCATCTGACTGATATGTGGAGAATGATGTTTATTTTACCATTGTTTCTTTAAGGCTACACTCCAGCTGAGTGATGAGTTTGTAGCAGCGCATTAACCTTCCACCTTGTAAACTACCCACAAGAGCTATGCATACATCACTAGATGATCTAACCACTTGTGCTATCTTAACACCATTTTCTCCCCCTCCCAATATAAAGTCAAAAGGCCCTTAAGGGCCAGTGATATAGCTCAGTGGCACCATGCCTGCCTTGCAAGTGCAAGGTCCTGAATTCAATCTCTGGTACAAAAAAAAAAGTCCCTTTCAAGTAGAAACATATATTTTATTCTGATCCCCTTGACCACTAACTTTAGTTAGTCTATACATGTTTGTTAATTAATTTTACTCGGAAGGACCATCTCTACCAATGCCAAGGGCACTGGACATCATCAAACAAAACATTCAGTCTCCAAACAATACTTGACTATCCTCAGAAGTGAGATGAATGGACAATGGAACCACCATGACCTGATGAAAGCACTCCTAGGAGGACATTTCCATAGCACTTCTTATGTAAAAAATCAAATATAAAAAGCTGAGCCTTTCACCCTGATGGAACAGTCCTCTCGGACTCACCTGCTGCTCTCCTGTAGTGTATCAATAAACTCTTAGCTTTTCTACTGTCCTTGACTACCAGTAAATTTTTTTACCACCTGTGGCAACAGCCTCTCACATACCATACTTCACACAGCATGCCATGTACCTGAAGTCTGCTTTAATCTGCTTGCTCTCCTTCTTTTCCTTTACAATTTACTTATAGGAAAAAATCAGGGACTGAAGATATAGTTCAGTGTTGGAGTGCCTGTTCAGCATGCATAAAGCCCTTGGGGTAGGTCTCCAGGACCAACACACACACACACACACACACGCACGCACACACGCACACACGCACACGCACACACACACACACACACACACGGGAAAAAAAAACTCAAGACAATTTGTCCTAGAGCTTCCCATAGGGTAGTTTGCTGATCGCATTATTATATGTCTTTTAATTTGTTCCATTTGTCTACTATGCTTCCTAGAAGGCGGCAGTTGAATCCTGAGATGCAATCAGATTCAGGTTTTATTTTGGGGGGATGAATATTTTACATATGGTATGATTCAAGGAAGTATACAATATCAGGAAGTATGTAATGGATGGTTGTCTCTCCTTTAGTGATTAAATTGCCATCATCCTATTCTGTCCATTATAAAGTCCTCATCAGACTTTTCCTGGTGGTTTCAGACTGCTGTTGCTAATCACTGCCTAGATCCACATTTCATTAGGAGAGGCGAACAGTGTTATATTTGTAGCTGAAATACTTCTGTAAACAAATGTTCTTCCTCCAGCAATTGCTTGCTGGGGACCTCCAGGGAAAAAGGATGGACTCTCCCTTCATTTACCAGTTTTCAGAATATGATGGCCCCTGGCGTTCTCAAAAGTGACCTTTGAGTTACTTTTTTCAATATCAGTATGAACTTACTGATCGGAAATATATTTATAATTACTTAAATCTACTGTAAGTATTATCCTTTGATAGGTCCAGTTGTCCCATTTTGGCTCCTTCAAGTTACATCTTAAGTTCCGTCCACGAGATACCAAAAGTTTTTAACAGCCCCTTGCATTGGGAGGAGAAAAGGTTCACCATGTTTATCTTGGATGTTCCCTGCCCCAGGGCTGGAATCAGCCATTTCCTCAAGAAGCCCTGACACCCCAGAAGTCTATTTAGCGATCATACTGTGGGGTGCTAGGGGTGCTCAGTGTTACTGGACTGAGGACCTTGTCTATACCTCCTCAGGGGACAGAACTAGAAACCTACTTTGTTATTGTTATCATCTTTGCAGTGCTGAGGATGGAACCTAGGGCCTCTCAGACCCTAGGCAAGTGTTCTACCACTGAGCCACATCCCCAGCCCTGAAAACATGTTCTTTAAGAGAACATGTACGAGTTCAGACTGACATTTCAATTCAAATTTAGGGCTCGGGTATTTTATCTAATTTGTTTGATTTTTATCCCTGAATCTTTTTTTCACTCTCACACAAAAACTTGGTTCTTAATTTAAAATGTCAGTAACTTTTGCTTCCAGCATTTTTCTTTGGGGAATTTATCCTGAGGAAATAATCTGGTATGATATCTGTGACACTGTTCTTTATAGTAATAAAAAGAAAAAAGAATCTACAGGTAAAACAATAGATGGAAAATATAAATAATAGCACATTCTACAATAGAAAAACATATAATAATAATCTATTGCTTAGTTGATAGAATCAATAAATATTCACAGAAATGGGCTTTCTTTCTTTGTGTGTGTGTGTGTGTGTGTGTGTGTGTTTTGGTCAAAATATATTCACTTATTGCCAAAACTTGTTAAAAGAAAATAACAACTCTCATTTATCATTTATGTTCACAGGCCCCACAATACTATAGTTCACTGCTGGTCAGGAGTAAGTTCAACCCCGATTTAAATAACAAAGGCTCCTCAGAATCCACTCTATTATTACATATATGTCCTAATAAAAATAAAAAATAAAAAGAAGATAGTACTTCCCAATTTAATTATTAATTGTTCATAGCACTCAGGTATACACATTAATAAAAGTCATACCACTGGACATGAAAATAGACCTATTTGAATTCACATTCCCTTTAAGTAAAACAGATAATGTCAAGTTCTGCACCTTCTTTATCCCTTTCATATCCTCGTGGAAAACAAGAAGTCCCATAAGGTCAAACAGTATATATTAGAAATATGGATAAGAGAAAGACATGTTGTAAAGGAAAAATCTGTTTTTCAGAAGCCAGAATGAGGAAGGTTGCCACCAGACTTACATATATTTAAGTAGTATTTTTCAACATATAAAAATAGAACCAGTATAAAAACATTTCCAAATAAAAAAAATTGATGATCATTCTTTGGAATCTAAATCAATATTCTGCTTATATGCTTGTTTTCGTTTGTTTGTTTTTGTTTTTAAGACAGGGCCTATGTTCCCCAAGCTAGTCTCAAACTGGTGGACTACTTAGGCAATCTCCCTCCATAGTAGTATATACTTATTTTTCAAACTTCCCTGAAAAATCACTTTTTACTAGGCTATTCTAATATATACTGTGTGGAATGAATTAGTATTTATGCTATGTTTTGCTTTGTTTCTACTAAAGGAGTTAAAGTATGCTTTTAATATAAACATCCAGAGATGGCACAGGATAGAGGGGTACAGGGACATTTCAGAGAACTGTGATAGTCACGTATTATTCCCAAACAGCAAAATGGTAAGAAGGCAATTCATTACCTGTTGAGCTGTGGTATCCTGTTGGACATAAGCTACCTGGCCTGGGTCTGTAAACAGGGTCTAGACCAAAAGAAAAAAAAAATTAATAGATCTTTAGATAGCTTGCCTATACAGGAAAAATTATTCTACTACTATACACCAACTTCCAACTCTTGGGAAAGTTATCTCCCATTATGGCTAGTAATCCTTCATTAATAAAGAAGATAAAAATTATAATCTTTGCCTAAAGCCTTGCATTCAGATGGCTCTAACGAGATTGTATATGTGAACCATCCCAAGCAGCTAACATTATTTCACTATTTTACGCTTAAGCAAAGCTTTTCTTGAGGTTGAATGTCACAGCTAATTAAAAAGGCCTGTCATGAAACATAAAGGACATGGACAAGTGCATGTACTTGTAAGGCCACTCACAAGAACAGATCTGTGATTTAAGGAAAATGAATGGAGATATACAAAGACACAGAAAAGCATTATAAACACCAAGTTTACAACTCTTTCAAATATATATATATATATATATATATATATATATATATACACATATATATATACACATTCATTATCAGAGAGAGAATGAACATAAATTGAACTTAATAGCCTACAGGTTTTCAAGAGAGACTATGTAAAGGTGCAAATTTCCAATGATGAATGTCATTATATTGTATACCTAAAATGTACCAATGATTAGAATGAATAATCGAAAATGTAAAATAGGAAGAAAAGGTCCAAAGGGGTAGGGGTAGTGGGAGGGGCAGGGGAAAGGAAAGAAGGGAAAGGAAAAATGATGAGAAATGGAAAAAATGGAAATAAAGTCTTTGTAAATAGAGAAGGGTGGAGGGCGTGAAGGGAGGGCTAGGAATGGGGAAAAAATAAGAACCAAGATGCATTATGTAAAGGTACAATTCCTAATGAGAAATGTAATTGTTGTATACCTACAATGTACCAATAAAAGAATTTAATACCAAAAAAATAGCCTATAGGTTCTATTTTGGATAAAGTCAATAAAGTTATCGTTATCATCATCATCCTCCTCCTCCTCCTCCTCATCATCATCAAATCTTTGTTACAAACATACAAGTGGGATCATAATACACAAAACTGAACTACAGAAAATCTTCCAAACTATCATAGCCAAGATACTATGGTTAATGTATCCTATCCAGAAAAATATTCTTTCATCTAAAACTTCCAAAGGACTTTAATTTACCCAAGACTTTAGCAAGAACTATGGTTATGTTTTAGCTTCTAGAGAAATGTAGCAAAGTTTCAGGGAATATCAGACATTTTATATTTGATATTTAAAAACTATCAAAATTCAGACAGCAACATTATAATAAACCAAAGTTGGGCATAGGACATTTTTTGCATAAGCTACGTAATTTTATTTTAATATAGGGAACTAAAACTAAGCAAAGGCATTCGCAAAAATGTATTTGACAATTTCGTCTTTATAAAGATTAGAAAACCATTGATTCAATGAACCTCACTTCTTCTTAGAAGTGATCTGAGCCTCTTGATTAAATATTGTATCAGAGAAAAATTTTATTACCAGAATCCTATTATAAAGTATTGAATGTGATTTTTTTTTTTGGTACTGAGGATTGAACTCAGGACCTTGTGCTTGCGAGGCAGGCAGCGGCACCACTGATCTAAATCCCTGGCCCTGGAATGTGATTTTTAAAAACACAGGTTTGGGGGCTGGTTCAGTGGTAAAATGTGCATGAAGGCCTGGGTTCAATCTCCAGCACCCAAAAATAAATAAATAAAACTTTTAAAACATATGTTTTAAACAAGAGCATAAAATCACATTTGTATATTGGAGAATATCTGTTGCATCTCTGAAAAATCCAACTCACAGGCAAAAAATAAAAGTAGCTAAAATTATACAGACTAAATACCTTGGCTTCTATTGCAGTTGTATGACAAATCAGCAAGTTATTAATAAATGGTAGTCAGTGAGCTAGTAGGATCCTTGGCTTACACATTAACTAAAATAATCTGAATATTTTCTTTTACTGAGCCACATTTGATTAAGCTACGCAGAATTAAAAGCATGGTTCTTAACACTCAGGAAAACTAACAAATTGATAATCTAGTAATGGTCAATGTAGAGATGAGCTGATTCAAAGCCAGTGCTCTTAACCCCTTAATGCACTTAAGTTAAACAAATGAACCATCTTGTGCTAGCTAGGCCAAGTTGGTTATATGTTCCCTGAAGGCACAAATCTTATCTGAATGACTTCTGCACCACCAGCACCTTTCACAATGACGGACAGAGAGTAAACATAAGCAACTGGTGAATTAACTAATTAGCAAATTAAAAACAATTCTTCACATGCCTGTGCAGCTTCCACAGGATGAATGTACACCAGTGTGTGCTCTGGACCATCCACTGAAGTGTAGGAGGCACCATCTGCTGTATACACCACCTGCTGGGGGGGGCGGCCCTGGTCATCAGTATAGACAATCTGAGCCACAGTTCCAGCGTCCGGAACAAAGTGTACCTGGGGCAAAAAGTAGACAAGAATGACGTATGAACAAACTCAGTCTCACAAAGATATGTGGCCAACTGAGCACACTTCTAAAACACCTAAAACATCCCCATAAAAGAAGAAAAGAGATTGATGTACTTCATCTATACCAAGTTAGAGACTAGGAGACAGGATACAAGGACCTTGTCACTGCTTTACTGCTTTGTCAGGCAACTGACTTAGAGTCTTTTCCTTCAAATGCTGGAGGAAGAGAACTCTTTTGGGGAGTTGCAGTGGGGCGGGGGGGGGGGGGCGGGTAATTGATCCTGGAAAAGTGATTACAATGCCACCAAAATACAAACTATTCTGTGATGTGAAAAAAGGTCAAGATTCGAAAACCAATTGCTCTCAGGATATCATAAAAATTCAATTTTATAACAAACTGTGCTTTTCAGCAGACATTTAAATAAGGTCACTTTCTTTCCTACCAGTTCTTTCCTACTTTAAGGACATAGTGGAAGCATAGCAGGAAACATCTGCTGAGTCAATGACTATGACAAAACTCTTCTCTGCCAGTGAAGTACTTGTAAGGGGTTTTGCACAACTATTTCAGTTGTCATTAAGTAAATAATTTTCTATCTCCTAGGATTTAAAAAACTAAAAGCAGAAGCTGAGTTTTGTAAAATCTGCATGGCCAGCTTCGGAGGACTGAATTTGTGAAGCCACAGCTGAAACATGGCCTGATGCCTGCTACTGAAGGTCTGCAGCAGATGACTGGAGTGTACGTATTTGGGAGAGAGACGATTAATGCGCCGATGTCAAAGTCAGGCACTCCTAGCCTGGCATCCTTATTCTCCTACTGACTTGGTGCCAAGTGTAACTTTCTTGTGTAAGTTTTCTCCAGTGGAGAATAACAGACTCCAAAAATGATATAAACTAGCAGTCCTCGGAAAGAGACCTATAGGCCAAGTGTAATCAATTACACCAAACTTCCAATTCTTTACTAACTGACTGATCTGTACACATCGGATTCACCCATGAAGATAAAGTTTATACACTGGAAAAGTTAGGCTCCTAACATATTGGCACAGTTCTCACTATTGTAAGGTAATTTTGTAACTTTAGATTTATAATGTTGTGGGTTTAGATTTATTCACTAACACTGAAGACTAGTTTCAGGGCTTAGAAATGGAAAAATCATTTTCTCAAAAGATGAGCCATCCAAACCTTTCCGCTTGTTTTACTCGCTCCTCAGATTTTCTGGTCAGGAACAGGGATGAAGGGGAAAAGGGGTGCAGTGGGAGCTCCTGAGCTCTGCTACCTGCTGTCTGGCTACCACAGATGGGTACCCTGGGCATAGGGTCACAAACAGATTTTCTTGCTTTCTGCTTTTTGATAAAATATACCAAAATACATAAATGCCTTAGCTTTCAAAATGGTTGCCATGAGAAACAGAGCATGGTTTTCAATTATTCTACTGAAAACATCTCTGTAACTGCTTTTTTAAAAAGTTTACAGACTGAGACTTTTAAATCATACCAAAGGATCGATTTTGCTTATTATAATCTTTATCATATTGCTTAAATAAGATTTTCTTATTTAAGTATTTTAATGTTCCTAATTTTGAAGACAGGATTTTGGTTATATAATTTAATTAAAAATTGACTGAAAACCTCACATTTATCCTAATGTATAAAAATTAAATTTAATACTTTGGCCACATGGATCCATATGACTGCTGAACCATCTTCAAATTCACACTAAAAATACAGAGATTTGTCTTTGGTAAGAAGAGTCAAAAGAATATGCAGACAAGTGGGCATAGCAGTGGACCTGTGTGGTCCCACCAATGTGGGAGGCTGAGGAAGGAGGAACACAAATTTGAGCCTAGACTTGGCAACTTGGTAACTTAGCAACACTATGTCTCAAAATAAAAAGTATAAAAGGGCTATGGATGTCATTTACCTCAAAGGTTGTGGGTTCAATCCTCACCCCCCGCCAAAAAAAACCCCTAAAAACAAACAAAACACATGCAGTTGCTTCTGATAGTAATTCAAAAGGCAGAGATCAATGACAGTAGCATGCAAGTAAGTGACTAACCACCCCAAATGGTGACTCAGAATGGAACAACTTGCATTCGAAACTTAAAAAGAAAAGGCCATTCACTTCATAAACATACCTTACCATTCATTATAAGGAATAAAAGCCCTATACTGGACAATAAAAGAAACAACAATTTGAGGGTTTTGACACCAATGTCATAAGTAAATCAGTGCAGTGAAATGGATTCTGACAGTAAGCTGCAGAGAAGGCAGTGAAGCCTAGAGCTGGATGAACTCTTCTAACTCTCAGTGAGCCATCTCGATGGAATATTCACGTGCTGAATCACTCCCCACTTCTTCACGTGGGCTCCCTCCCAACAACTCATTACTATAGCTGTTATTTCTTTACCTGTCAGCAAACTGTACCCAACTAAAACCCTGCCATAAACAGCCAGCTGGAAAAGAGCACCCTTCACCTGTGTGGTGTTCTGTTCATGCTCTGCAGATGGTGGCCACACGTGTGAGTTTTCATCTTTGGAATCCATCTTTTCCTGCTGGACAGCTCCGGGTCCGGGCCACCTACAGCAGCACAGGGTGGGGGACAGTCATCTGTCCAGCACACGCATGTGCATGAAAGACAGAAGGGTCTGTCTGCAGCATGCCTGAGGAGACAGAAAAGGACCCAAGATTTTAAGTAGATGAATACATTTTAATAAATTATCGTCTCAACTACAAAGAAGAAAAAAAAGCTTTGTTAAAAAGCAACACACCTGGGCAGAAAAGTAAAAATGAAAAAATCATTTGTAATAACAATACAATGCATCACTATGTCCCAGGCATTCAGTGTGGTTGTGTAGGCATACATATACACACTGTCTATAAACACACACACACACAGACACACACACACACAAACACAACGTTACATAAAGGTAATCCTAAATCCTAGTCCTCTTTGGAGGAACCAGTTCCCCAGATGCTAAATGCAGGCAAGTGACAGGGTCACACCCAAATCTGATGCATTGCCCAAGCTCTTTCTTGGTAGATGCTGACAATCTACACGACTGCTACTCCAAATGAACAATGGAACAATGAAAATCACAAAATAAAGGGGGGGGAATGGAAAGTGGAGGGACAGGGATTCCTTGGGCCACAATTTGGTGAATACAAATATAAGCTGCTCCCTATCTGGTCAAATAGGACCAATAAGTGACCAAATCAGAAGCTTCACTGAACATCAACATGTGGAAAATCTCTATCTCCAAACCTCATTCCTTTTCAAAACAGACTTTTTTAAGGCAAAATCTTCCCTTTCGATAATGATGATACCATACTGACATTTTAAACATCACGAGAGATTTGCTACATTAAAGGGCAACAGCCATGCCTGACGTACTTCCTCCCAACCTCTCATCGAAGTGACACACAAACAGGAAAAGGTAAGATGGTCAAAACACCTATAAAGTCAGACAAGAAAGACCACTGCCAACATCTGTTCTCCATTTTCATGGAAATATGCTCAGAAGCATATGCTTAGAGCACACATGCTCTAACCTCTGAGCTAGAACAAAGCCCAAAGAAAAGAGACAGACACCGGGACAGCCACTGCCTCTGCCAACTCTGGAATGAAGGACCTGCCGCGAACACAGTAGAAGGGGGCCCTTGGCATGCAGGCCTGACCCCCTCGCCTGCCATCCTCGCCCCACTCCAAAGCATCCACTCCATACTCACTCACCTGGCACCCACCCTATCCTTCCCGCCCTCACTGGAGAGCACTTACAATACTGCCATGTTTACAACCAGCTCAGGGTATAAACAAAGGGGCATGAGGGAATACTCTGGGAAAATGGGAATATTCTGTGTCTTGAATCTGGCTTGGAGTGGTGCTTACAGGAAGAATATGTGTGTCAAAAGTCATTAACCTATTCAATCAAAATACATCCATTTTATTACGTATAAATTACAACTTCATAAAGTTGATTTTTAGAAAAATTCCTCACTTATACAATGATAGTATTTTTAAAATGTATAAAAAGATATTCACGGTGCATATGGTATATAAATAATACCTCAACAAAGTTATTTAAAAAATAAATATTTCAAAACCTAGGAATAGCTGGGCATTGGGGCCCAGGCTGGACTTCAACTCAGCCTCTCAAGTGCTGGATTACAGGTGTGCACTACGAGGCCCAGCTTCTTTTTTCCAGCCTGAAACATTTAAGTGTAAATTGCAGACATAAGGACACTTACCCCTTAATTTTTAAGTGCTTAATTCCTAAAAACAAGACCACTTTCTTATAGCCACAGTAATATTACCAAAGTGAAACAGCAATATTTCCTAATTTATAGACCTTATTCAAATTTTGTCAGTGGCCTAAAGTTCTTCACAGCCAAAGAAACAACATTTTTTCCCTTCCCATCCCAGATCAATCTGGTCATGCCCTTCAATCCCCTCAATCCAGTCAGTCTCCTGCTCTGTTTCGTATCCTGTGACCCTGACATTTTTTAAATATACAGGTCATTTATTGTTCAGAATGTTCCTCAATTTTAGTCTGTGTTATGTCTCTTCATAGTTAGATCCAGGACATGAATTTTTAGCAGGAATACCACAAAAGAGAGTCAGCGTCCTCTTACATAGAAACTAGAGATTGTTTTCCCCCTGCTCGGTCCTTTCATTGCCGGACTCAAATGCACTGTGCTAGGCATTGGGACACTGCGGAGACCAGGCCGGCACAGCCCAGCCCCTCACCGAACAACGCACAGGCCACAGAGCCTCACTGTCTTTGTTTCCATTCTGAAGTGGGAATCTGTCTTGGAAACTGAGAATAAACCTATGGGATCTGCACTATCTCCAGGCCAACACCAAAACCAAGTGGGATTAGAGGACGCCCAGCTGCTCTATGTGCTACAGAACTGCTTGCTGGGGTGGGTGAGAGGCGACTCCCACACATTCGATCACAGAAGTTTTCTGTTTGATTATTGAGCTGAGTATAGCCATAAAGTGGGTTTCTTTCGTCCTACTCACCCAAGATATTGAAGACACATTACAGTAATTCAAAAAGTATCTGTGCTGGGTGTAGCTCAATGGTAGGATACTAACCTTAGTATGAATGAGGCCCTGGGCTTCACCTCCAGCACCACACACACACACAACAAAAGGGTCTGGAATCCAAATTGTGATACAGGATACCCAGTTATTAGTTTCACTTTGTGGTTTTTAGTTTGTTTGTTTTTTTGTTTTTGTTTGGTACTGGGGATCGAACTCTGAACCTTGAGCTTTCGAGGCAGGGGCCGTGCCAGTGAGCTAAATCCCCAGCCCCGTAGTTTGTTTTTGCTGTGTGGTACTAAGGATTGAACCCGGGGCCTTCTCACTGAGCTACATCCCCAACCCTTTTGTTTTGTTTTGTTGTTTTTTTATTTTGAGGCAGGGTCTCATAAGTTGCTGAGCTGCCTAGGCTGGGCTTGAACTTGTGATCCTCCTGCCTGAGTCTCCCAGGTTGCTGAGATTACAGGTGTGCTACCACACACACACCTAGTTCTTGTTCTTTAATATATGGCTACAAAACTTTAAATTATGATCTATATTGACTAAATTATTTGAAACACCAGTGTAACATTCTGTAATTTTTTGTTGCTTAACAAATTGTTTTGGAAAACTGAATTCTAATTATGACTCCACTATTAACCAAGCAAGTCCCCTTAAAGCTTTTGGTCACCAGGATCTTATATAAAATGAGTGTATAAAATGGTTTCTAAAGTCCATTTCAAGGACAAGGGATATACCTCACTGATACTGTGCTTGCTTAGCACACACATAGCCCTGGATTAGACCCCCAGTGATGCAGACATGAGGTAAAAATAAAGCATATTCTAGCCTTAAACTGAGACAGGAAGCAGAAGAGTACAGTAGAAAACCGGCAGGTCTGAACATTCTGGCTTCCAGGGGGATTCAACCACTTATTCATTCAACATGGTAGCCAAATCACTTCTATTCTCTGAGACAGATCATCAGCATATGCACAATGGGAGATAATAACGACCTCCGAGAGTTATTGTGAGGACTAAATGATACAGGTGACAGTTCTAGGCACCCGGTCTAGCCCACAACAGGTGTTCAAATGTATTAACTTTCAAATTTTATACATGAGCTATACAGTGCTTCAGCATTTTCAAAATATCTATAAACCTGACAGTTTATTAGTACATCTCACTACATGAACCCCCTTTACTGTAAGACTCATCATGTTTACTTCCTTTTTAAATGTGCAAGTTTTTGTAATGCTGAAGGTAAAACCCAGACTCTTAGATGTTAGGCAAGCACTCTACCACTGAGCTATACCCCCAGCCCACAGTTATTTTCTTTTTAACTGTACAATTTGTAGACCCTTGTTGATCTTGATTAATAGGACAAAGAATCCCAGGAGCCTCTTTAATGTAGCCCGGCAGGCAGGAGCTGACGGCCTCTGCTCTCTGGGGATGGATACCCTACTCCTCAGCACTAAGCCTCGCCTACAGACCTGAGAGAACAGCAGAATCACACTATATCTTGTCTAGAAAGTGGCACCCGTGGCTTCCCTGACAGACTGTCCAGAAAGAGTTAGAGACTTCATTCCCTGGAAGAGAAGAACAAGTTTGCATTTCTGTCTCCTCTCTTATGGGTGACTTTATTCATTATTTAGTATGTGCCAGGCATAGTTCTTGGTCCCTAAGAAACATCAGTGTAAAGACTAGGGGTGAAGCTCAGTGGCAGAGCACTTGTCTATCATATGTGAGACCTTGGCTTCAATTCTTGGCGCTGAAAAAATGAAAATACATCAGTGTATCACAAACAGAAAGAAAGCTGGGAATGGTACCACAGGCCAGGTACTCCAGAGGCTGAGGCAGGAAGATCACTTGAGCCCAGAAGTTTGAGGCCAGTTTAAGCAATATAGCAAGACCCCATCTCGAAAAACAAACAAACAAAGCTTTGTCTTCTTGAGGCTTTGAATCTAGTTATTTTTTTTCTTGAACAGCATTGTATAGTGGAAAAGTGGGAGCTTTAGAATCTGACAGATCTGGGTTCTAAGCCCCCAAATCTACCATGTACCTAGTACTTGTGATATTCATAATCACATATTCTGAGCCTCAGTAGCCTCATTGGAAAATCCAAATTATCTGTGATTGTAGTGAGATTTAATAACTTGTATGTACTCCACTGAGTCCTGCATTTTAACACTGCTCACTAGGGAGTTCTAGGACACCGAGTGCAGCCACAGTGAGGACATCGCATGTGACCCTGTTTGCTGGTGACCATCACTCTCTCTGGCCTCACATCAACTAGGTCAGGTGCATGGTCCGCACTGGACACACTAACTTCCCTTTTAAATGTCCTCAAAGAGATCACACTAGAACTGGATATTGAAACTGCAAGGCATGGAAACAGTAGAAGGGCACAAATTTGGTTAAGGAAATAAATATCCACCACTGGAGTTGACCTTAATACCCAACCCTCTATGGGAACTGGGTATAAAAGATAGCCCACATGGATAAAGCTGCATGATGAGTTATTGTTACTGAGATCTGTGAAAAACTGGCCTGCCAAAGGCCAGATGGGAAAGCCCCAGCATGGAAACTTCGAGCAGACAGGTGTCACCTGATGCTCAGAGCAGACTCTTGGAGACAGTGGTGTGCCTTCTTCTGAGAATGCCACCCTGGGGCAGGGGATGTGGCTTAGGACAGAGGGCCTACCTAGCCTGTGTGAGGCTCTGGGTTCAATCCCAGCACCATCAGAAAAAAAAAAAAAAAAAAAGCCAGACCACTTGTGTTCCTGATTCCACAAAGAATTCCACCACGTGGGACACCACCAACATCCCCAACCCTGGGTCAGAAGAGATGCCAAAGAATCAGACTCTTATAGTGAAGAAGTTTTAGTCATCCCTCTATTTATTTCACTTACATTTCTCCTGTCATGCATACATAAGAATGATAAAATAAGCAAGGTGTGATGGCACATACCTGTAATCCCTGTACTCCAGAGGCTAAGGCAAGAGGATCACCAAATAAATGTATGGAATAAAAATTCTAAAGGACAAAAAGCACTGATGTCTGGGTCTAATTGGCCAGGGTTTCTTCCTTTCTTTTTGTTGGTTTGTTTGTTTTTATTTTTTGAGACAGGGTCTTGCTATGTAGTTTAGGCTGCTTTAACTCATTTAGTAGCCCAGGCTGGCCTCAAACTCATAGTAGTGTTTCTCCCTCAGCCTCCCAAGTGCTGGTGTGCACTGCACACCTGGCTCTTTTTTTCTTACTTATACATAATTATGTATCTTACCATTAGTATCTTAGATTTAATAAACCATGGCAACATTTGTGATCACATAGTATAATGATAAACACTGAAGGAAAGAAAGCCAGCAAGATCCTTCAGGCCTGGTGGGGATCAAACATACTCCTTAGTACCTGGACAGCACCGGGCTTAGAAAAGAAAGGTGAGCAAAACCCTGTTCCTGTGGAGCTCAGCATCTAGGGAAGAGACTCTGTCAGCCTTCCAGCTCACCCCTGAGGGCAATGGTGAGGAGGCAGACCTGAGAAGGAAAGAAAAACTCCCACTTCTCCTTGGGCTCAAAGACAGGCCCAGGTGCTCCAGACAGTGGCTTTTCCATGTGCCCAGCCTGCAAATCACCCCTTTCCCAGGCCTCCCGAGTTCCCATGCCACCCCACCCTTTCATCACTCACCTCACCCCACCATCCCTGGGCCCTTCTTGGCTAAAGCTGCTACCACAAAACCCCCAGGACTTGCAGTTCAGAAGCTTCTTGTCTTCACTGCTCACGCACAGAGAAGGAAAAAGAGGCCCAGCTGTGGCTTCAGAGGTAGATATAACCGGGTATGATGGCACTCGCCTGTAATCCCAGAACCCTGGGAGGCTGAAGCAGGAGAATCACAAATTCAAGCCCTACCCTGGGCAACTTAGCAATTTAACAAGACTCCATCTCAAAATTAAAAATTGTTTAAAAGAGCTAGGCGGGCTGGGGATTTAGCCCAGTGGTTCTGCTGCCTGCCTCACAAGCGCAAAGACCTGAGTTCGATCCCCGGTGCCAAAAAAAAAAAACAAACAAAACATAAAAGAGCTGGGGATGTAGCTCAGTGTGAAGGCCATGGGCCCCCCCATTACCATAAAATAAAAACAACAATAATAAAAAAGAATCAACAGAGGTTTCTACGCTAGGCTGTTATCTTATATGCCAGATGCATCATTATGGCTAAGGAAAGAAGCATGTCACATTCCAGAAAAAGTACTTACATATTACAAACTAACTAGGAAAACTGCTGGCTCCTTTCCTACCAGACAACACTAGATATGCCAGAGAGAGAAGTTACAGTGAGACGGATGGCCCTGCAAAATGACCAGAAAAGCTATGAGAAAGGAAGTGGAAGAGGCTGAGTCCTGATCTGGGGAAGGAACTACGCATGGACCGGGAGAATGGAAGGAGATGGACACCACAGAAAAAGGGTTCTCTTGTTCTTTCCTTGATATTACCCCAGGCCCACCACTCACACCACACACATCTGCAGTGAGGTGCAGAAACAGCCAATGGAGTTGCACAGTGGGGGTGGGGTGGGGTCCAGGGCAGCAGGGAAGGGAGGCAGGGCAGGGAACAGATCCCACGCTGAGACCAGCTAGCTGCTGGCCGTTCCCCTGCCACACGCTGCCTCCTCCAGGGCAAACAGGAGACTGTGGCCTAAAGTACACACAACTGGTGTAACCTTTCACCCTTCTCTCAATGAATATGTATTAGCCACACCATAACTCTTGCTGATCCTCACACAAAAGGACAATTCTTCTGGAATAGTTTATAGAAATTAGTCTCCATTTAAAAGGGTGACACTTGAGCTCGCTTTAAATGAGTTACCATAAATACCACAGCCACTGGACTACGAATTTGGTTTTGCACAGACTGATATTAGAGCAGGGTTTAGAGTCAGACAGCCTGGCTTAAAACCTTGCATCTGGGGGCCGGGGATTTAGCTCAGTGTTGCGCCAGCTGCCTTGAAAGCACAAGGACCCAAGTTTGATTCCCGGTACCAAAAAAAAAAAAAACCTTGTATCTGTCACTGGCAGCTTTTAGCAATTCACTTAGTAGCTCTGAGCTTCAGTTCCTTCATCTATAAGGATAAAGAACCTAGGAATATAGATGGACAGCCATTGTAACTAATGTACACAACACAAAATACTTTCACACTGAGAAGCACAAAGGAAGCCCTTTTGAACTGATATTTGATTAGATTCTACCTATTAATTGAAAAAAGTGATTTTTTCCTCTACACAGAGAAAACACAGCTTTATCAAGTCATTCAGCGGTAAACGGGGGGAAAGGAAGATTATAGGAAATCCAATGCTACAAGACTGAATAACAAAACTGGTGTTAGTACTAGAAGAGAAATTCCAGGCCCACTGTCCTCAGCCCTATTCAGACAGCAGCACCACGAAATACTATTATATTTGTTTACACCATATGATAAGAAGAGCTCACATTTGTCTAGCACTTACTATGCACCAGGCATGTTCTTTTTTTTTTTTTTTGGTACCAGGAATCAAACTCGGGAACTTGCACTTGCGAGGCAGGTGGCGGACGCCCTAAGCTAAATCCCCAGCCCCAACACCAGGCATGTTCTAAGTACTTCATGGGCATCAATTCATTTCATACTTACAATAACCTATGAAGTAGTCCATTATATCTATTTATCTCACTGAAATGCCTACTTCGGGCCTTTGTTTGACAGTTATTTTTCTCCTTCATCACTCCTCATCAAACCTGTCTTTGATGTAAGATGAGGGACTGAGAGGAAGGTGCAGTGAATTGCCCAGGGTCACAGGGCTGGGAGGCAGGGGCACTGCAGCGCCTGCCTGGGCTTTCGCCCGAAGCCCTTGTGGTAAACAAGTCCGCACTGCTTCTCCTCCCACAGATGAGAACCCCTGACGCTCTGTTATAATTCTAATATATACGACTCCATTAACAGGCTACAGAAAAAAATCACTGCCAATTTCACTCTAGTATTTTTTTTTTTAAATATGAAACTAGACAACATAAATTCCAAAGTTTCCCACCAACTTTTCTGCTACATGTTCATTTATCACATCCTAGAGCTGGCTAAGATGATCAACGGTAGCAATAAAAATTAAGGAAATTTTGTGGGATTGAAATCCCAAAATTAAACCAATTCTTTTATTTTTCTTTAAATAAAAGCATACCTGAGGAGGTAGCAGAATGCTTGCCTAGCATGCAAGAGTTTCTAGGTTTGATCCCTGGTACTACCAAAATAGGGAGAATACGGTAGGAAGGAAGGAAGGAAGGGAGGAAGTGAGGGAGGAAATCGAGGCAAGCAAGCCAGAGGAGAAAGAGAAAACATCTTGACCCACCTTTAGAACACTAGTGTTTTAGAGGGACAGTTTGAGAACCAATCAATCATGTAGAATAACTTCTGTTTCATACATGACAAGCCCAAGAACCAGAAAGCCTGTCTGAGTGAATCACTTCAACCCAAGGGGCAAATAAAAGAAAAACAAAAATCAGGGCCCTAGACTTCCAGCACTCTTACTCTGGCCACTGGACGGACCATGGAAAGAATTTAGAGATGTCCTTAGTGAGAGTCCTGCTATATCACATGTTGGTCTTAGCTTTGTTTTTATTTCTTGAAGCTTACCATCCTCAAGAGAAACAGTCTTGCAGTCTGCAACTCCTCAAGGAAAACACCTTTGTCTGCATTCACAACAGAGGCAGGCAGAGCAGGAAAAGCAGTAACCCTACTTAAGAGCAAACGAGATTTGAGAGGGCAATGAGCTCGATATAAAATTTGTGCAAAGCCTTTGAAGGATGGTCACTCAGGAAGCCACAAGCCCTTTCTGTTAGGAAAATGCCTCACTTCTTAGGGCCTTTCCTGGCAAACACACACCCATCTCTCCCTCTTCCTCCCACCTACTCCCTCCCTCCCTTTCTCCCTCCCTCTCTCCCTTCCTTCCTTCCTTCTTGTCTAAGACAAAAGTTCTAGATACTAATTACCTCATTAACAAATACTCACTTTGGTAATTCTAGAGCTAATCATAGGAAGTTACAAAGCCTCAGAATAAAAACTATACATCAAAGAAAAGTATGATGCAGAGTAATGGAGAAAATCAGTGTCAAAGACCCAAATTAGGCAGCCCGCTGAAGCAAAATGTGGCAAAGATCAAGCACTGTATGTTAAATTCTAACCAAATGTCCAAGGTCTGAACCAAAACGGATGAAGTTAAGCTCCTTGACAATGAATGAGAACTTGTGCAACTGAACTAAGGAAACCAGCGAGGTAAGAGCCACCAAGCTAGAACCTTCCTAACAAGGAGGAATATAAAACAACACAATTGAGAAGTCAAATGCTAATTTTAAGTAATTTAATAACATTTGTATATATAGTTCCTTTAAAATTATGTTACATAGCTGGGTGTGGTGGTGCACGCCTGTAATCCCAGCACTCAGGAGGCTGAGGCAACAGCATTTCCACAGGTTTGAGGCCAGCCTGAGCTACACAGTGAGTCTAAGGCCAGCCTGGGCTACACAGCGAGACCCTGTCTCAAAGAAAAAAAAAATTATGTCACACACAATGTTCTGATTCCCAGAATAAAAACCATTTTCCTTATAATTTAATTGAAATAAATTAAGTTGAACTTTAAAATTTCAGGAACTGTATGAGGCCCTGGGTTCAATGCACAGTATTGAAAAAAATAAAAAATAAAAGCAAGTATATGTTACTATAATTAAGCAAAGCCAGTTACCTCTTTATAAAATTCATCAAAGTACTTTTCAACTCTGTAAGATGAAATTAAATGGGGTGTTTTTGTTTTGTGGGGCTGGGGATTGAACCTAGGGTCTTTGCACTGTGCTACCTCTCCCCACCCAAACCCTTTATACGTTTTGAGACACGGTCTCACTTAAGTTGCCTAGTTTGGGCTCAAACCTGCAATTCTCCTGCCTCAGCTACCCAGAGTAAGTGATGTTTGTGAGCTGTGGAACTGGAAGAAATACAAGCTTAAAAAGGAAGATGAAGTCGCTTGTGAAGACAAAGAAAAGACTTCTGATACAGCACTTCTAAACGTTCTGGAGCTTGGTGGACAAGCACTTATTATTAGACACTGAATGACAATGTCCCTCTGCCCTTCAGCTGAGTACAGGATGCTCCCACAGCCCCGAATTTCCCTAGTTCAACAGCACAGAGTAGAGGAGTCAGGTGCAGCATGGAGCCACCACAGCTGAGGTCAATCCTGATTTCACCTCACCAATGATTGACTCTGGGCAAATTACCTAGCGTGGCTGCGACTCGACTTTATCATCTATATTACAGAGAGAAGAACAGAACCTGCTTCATAGAGTTGAGAACAGGATTAAATGAGCTGTTATTTACGAAGTGGTTAGAATTTAGTCTAGAACACTGCAATCACTTTTCTTGTCGCTGATTTCTAGTATTGGGGTGCTCCTCAGACCTAGTTCCTGCTAAGCATGTGCTGTACCACTCACTGGGCCACACTGCCAGTCAGTGCAGCACTGAGTGGTACATGAAAGAAACAATGATCGGGGTCATTTCTGAGATACCATTTAAAATAGTAGAGCAAGAAAAAAATAAGGGAAAGGCATTTATGGTTTAGGTCTAAAATATCCCCCCAAAAGTCTCACGTGTGGAAGGCAACTGGATCATGGGGGCGCTGTACTTATCCCTGGATTCAACCACTGATGAGTTCAATCTTTCACTCACAGGGAAGAGGCGTCCCCGGGGCGGGACACGTTCTCCTTTCCCACGGCCTTAGGTTGAGCAGTTTTCCCCTGCTTCCCTCTTCTGCCATGGAACCAACCAACCATGGACTGAATTCTCTGAAATCCGTGGGCCAAAATAAACTTCCCCACTTTTTAAGTTGCAGGCGGCGTCAGGTATTTCATCCCAGAAACAGGAAAAGTGACTAATACAGAATGAAATACAGGCCGGGGATTTGGCTCAGTGGTTTCGCCCCGTCTTACAAGCGCAAGGACCCGAGTTCGATCTCTGGTACCAAAAAAAAAAAAAAACAGAAGGAAATACAAAAGGAAAGATGAAAGGGGGAGGGGCAATAGAGAAGCAGGAGGAAAAGCGGTGAAGTAATCTAGAAGAGAAAAATAGTACTGGGAAGAAATGAGATGAGAGAATAGGGGAAATAATGGGAAAGTCCAAGAAAAAGAGCTAGGGGAAGGGGGTTAAAGAAAAGGAAAAAATAATCAGGCCGTTCTGAGGTAAATGAGCAAGATATTGTATAACTAGAAGAAAATTGAACTAATTTTTCAAAACAAAACTAGATTACAAAATGAGACAAAGCACGCCCAGGAGCTGGGCAGATCAGGCCAGGCTGCAGGAGTAACCCTGGGCGGCTTCTTCCTCCCCGGATCCACAGGTCCTTCTACCCTTCGTGTCACACAGCCATTTCCCTACTTTTCTTGTCCACAAAGGGCTTCAGGGACTTTCAACTAAGGATATTCTTCTATGAAAGGTTCTTTCTTCCACTCTGAGTTGTGACACCCCTTTCCTCATCCTCCCAGCCCATTCAACAGTCTGCTCGAATGTATTAGGGCCTCACCAGGTTCTTCAGAAGAGTCTTTGCCATTAATTCAAAGAAAAGAAAAACCCAGGCTAAGAGACTTGCTGGGGGTCTGAACCTGACAATCCTACATGAAAATCCCCAAGAGTTCAAAAGGAACCCGTACTCAGTATGACTTCTAAGGAATGACAAACCTTGATGTTTGCCTTTTCCTTTGTCTAAAGGATAGGTGACTGGCTGGCAAAATTCGAAGGCAGTTTCAAAGAGGAACCTGCCAGGGATCCTCTCTGCTACTCTCACAAGACAGTAGGTAGAAATCCCAGAGCAGCACTGTATCCGGCCGTACAATAAGTGCACAAATTGCTATCATCATCCAACTTGAGACAGAGAAAGTAAGTGTGCAAGGCTCTCGGAACAGAATACTACCACACCCAGAAACCCCCCGTGCTCTCCCCAAGGGTATCCGACCTTTCTCCCAGATTCACCTTTCCCCTAGCAGGTAAGGAGGGTACAGCATTGCATTGCTGGAGCTGACTTCAGGGTGGTCTGCAGGATCTACGCAAGACTGTAAGACCGGGTCTGCCCCACAGTCTCATCTTCCAGGGCTGGGAGGAAAATGTTACAGTGTATCTTAGAGCTCCTCCTCTTTGGAGGGGCCTTGGACTCCAGTTTCAGTTTCAGTTTCACCAATATGAGACCACCAAATACCCCACCTTCCTATTCCTCTGTATTTTGACTTCTTAGATTTTTTTTCCAGTACCAGGAATCAAACTCAGGACCTCATGCTTGCTAGGCAGGCGCAGTGCCCCTGAGCTACATCCCTGGCCTTTGACTTCTTAGACTTGACCAGCACAGGTTGGTCAGCAAATCCCTCCAGGGGAAATTAGTGCTGGACTTCCAGCTCACTTCCCAGTACCTTGCCTGTTTCTGGGGTATTGGCCCCTGCGGCAGGACTGCTAGAGCAGCCCCCAACTGTAATTTATCTCCTTGGTCCCCTGAGATTGCCTAAAGCTTCTCAGGCTTCTCTGCCTCTTAGGAACTCCTTCCTCTGACCTGCTTCCAGCCTCCTGTCCTACTCCAAGGCCAGAAAACACACCACAGTGAAAAAGCACTAAGGAAGCTAGGCTTACTCTCCAGGATCTGACTAAGATGGGGCCACCTGGGTAGGAAACTAAGGGACAGAAGGATGGATGGGAAGGGGAAGTAAAAAGGGACTAAGATGTGATATGTATATGTACCAAATCTGCGCAATGACTGTTTTCATTATGTATCACAAAAATAATAATTTTTTAAAGATTTTAAAAAGAATTTAGTTGAACCTTACATACAAAATTTAACTTAAAATAGACTGAAAACCTAAACAGAAGAGCAAGACTAAAAAAACTCTTAAAAGAAAACAAACCTGTCAGGTAAAAGGGCCGAAAACCAAGACCAGACCAGGCCACAACAAGCCTTTATTAGGGGAATAGATCTGCCAGACTGCCTCTGAACAAAGGAGAGACAAAAGCAATATGGCCAGGGCAGGGAGAGTCTTTTATAGAGACTGGGGTGGGGTTTGTAGGGGCTGAGGCAGGGTTGAATGAGGTAGTGACTAGGGAATGGAGGAGCCGGTGATGTCACTAGATGGTAGGAGGTGAGCGAGTATTAGGTTACCTTCTAGGAGGGAACAGGGGCATGCTGGGAAGAAGAGTTTATCCTTTGGTGGGAGCAACCATCTTGGCATGACATCACACAGGGGAGGGGGCAAGGCAGGATAGGAAGAGGGCAGCTACTATACATAATAGCTGCTGAGGTAGTGGGAGACCTATCAAAACCCACTTTTCCACTCAAGCACTCAGCTGCCCTCCACCCTTTCTCTGCACTGTGCAAACCCTGAAGAGCTGCCCGAAGCCTGCCTTCATTCCTCCCCTCATTCTCCCTCCTAGGCCTACCACACTGGGGCTTCAATCCCCACCATCCCGAGAATGCACTTTTGAAATGACGACTACCATATCCAAGGTTCACTCCACAGTTCTCATCTGACTTAGCTTCTTTGTGACATTCGGACCCTCCTTAAAACCCTTCCCTTGGTTCCCAACAGTGAACTTCCCTGGCTTTCCTTCATCTCACATGTCTCCTTCATTACCTCACCTGTTGCCATTAGCTCCTAAGGTTGCACTGCGGCTTCTCTCCGCATCTTCCTTATCGTGTTTATCGTGTGCAGCTTTATACCCTCCCCAGGCTCGTTCACCCATAGGACTTTGGCAAAAGCTGTCTCCACATGGATGCCTTTGGCCAACATTGTCAAATGTCTGCCTCCTCCTCCTCACTCTGATCTGATAGCCAATATTATCTCCTCAGTAGGCCTTGCTAACCGTCCTCTCTCACACGACCCTCCTTTAACACTGTGCAAAGTGTTGACCATCTATTAAGAGGGTTGGGGGATGGATATATATGTAGTTTAGTGGGAGAGCCCATGCTTAGCTTGAGTGTGGTCTTGAGTTCAACCTCCAGCTCAGAAGAAGGGGGGGGGAGTGAGGGAGGGGATGTACCTCAGTGGTGAAGTCCGTAGCTAAAGTCCCTGGGGTGGCTCTCCAGCACCGCACCAAGAGAAAGATGGGGGGGTACAGGGAGAGAGCAAGAGAGAGCTCTATATGTGTGCAGTGTCTGTCTCTTTCCCATGGGACCAACAACACAAGGGGACCACCTGACACAGAAGTATCCTCAGCACCTAGAACCATGCCTGGTGCAGGAAGCTGTCCATAAATGCTCCCGAATGAACTCAGTCCAGTCTTCTCCTGTCTTCAGAGGGTAATTTGGTACTTAACAAAAATTTTCTCAGGCTGAATTCTCATAAATAAAAAATGTATTGCCATTAAACATGATGGCATACAACTGCTATCACATTGAAGAAACTATATATATATATATTATATTGATGTTTATGAGTGAACTTTAATGAGCTAGAGAGAAAAAAACTACAGTGAGGGAAAAAAATGAAATTACAGATGACCTTATCTAGCATTATAACTCGGAAAATCAGAATATTCTGAGGGAACTTAAACTCATGCCAACAGTAGCTGCACAGGTACAAGGAGTTCAGGGGCTCCCCAGATACACAAAATAAAAATCAGTTATTGTAAATTCAAAGAATAACTGAAAGCTAAATATCACATTAAAATGAATTTTTTGAGAAACTCGGTTCTTATAATCCAAGGGGTGTGTGTGTGTGTGTGTGTATATATATATATATATATATTTTTTTTTTTTTTTTTCCTTCAGTACTAGTAACTGAACTCAGGGCCTTCACCAAGCCCTTTTATTTCATGTTTAGTTTTGAGACAGGCTCTCGCTAAATTGCCCAAGCTGGGCTTGAACTTGTAATCCTCCTTCCTCAGCCTCCCACAGAGAGTGCTGGATTACAGGGGTGTACCACGACACAGAGACAAAAATGCATATCCTGATATATAACTATATAGTTTCTGAATATTTGCATACCCACAACTTGTGATATGCCCATAACAGTGCTGCAAGATTTGTTCCAATATTTCCATCCCAGTGTTAACAGCAGGCTCAGGTCGGCATGGGTAAGTCCACAGCAGGGTAGTTCTGGGATTGGAATGTGGATCTCCTGGCTCCTCACCTTGTGTCTCCAACCTGTATCAGCTAACAGTAGTAGGCAGAGGCCCAGGACGGCTATGAGAACTGCTGGCACTCATACCTAAACACGATACTTCAGTGTAGCTGCCCGTGCTAAGTCCCTACATCATTCCTGGTGCCCTAACAGGGCCTTCAGGCTGCTCTACATGACCAACTCCCTCCTCCCTCCGCTGTGAGTGGGAAGCACAAAGATCAGCAGCAAGTTGGGGCGGGGGGACACAGTTATTTCACTTCTCACAACTCAACCTCCTCCTCTAGAAAGTGAATTAGGAAATAAAGCTAAGAAATAAATGAAACAAAGGCAGAGTGTGTGCTCACTGGTAAGCACAGGCTCAGCATGCATAAAGCCCTGGGTTCAATCCTCAGCAATAAAAACATAAGAAAACAAGGTAACAAAATGCCTCCAAAAAATCCCAACTCCCCTAAAGCAAATCCAAGGGATATCAAATCGTAAGTCACACAGCAGAAATGTCTGAAAGGGTATCAACAGAGGTAACAGAACAGTTCAATAAGGTGCTTGGCAAATTCAAAGAAGATATAACTACTAAACAGATAATGACCCAAATAAAACAAATGATCAGCAAGTGTAGAGAAGATACTTCTAAAAATCTAGTAGAGCTAAAGAAACAAAACATGAATGGCCAGAACAGAAAAGAATGAAATTCCATAAAAATGTTCCAAGCAGAAATCCTTAAAAACAGACTGAAAAATGTGACAAATGTGAGGACAATTGTTGGATCTAAAAGACAGGTCTGTGGTTAGTGATCAAAAAAGCTACATTAGGGCCAGGGATTTAGCTCAGTGGTTCCTCCGCCTGCCTCACAAACGCAAGGTCCCAAGTTTGATCTCTGGTACCAAAAAAACAAAAACAAGAAACAAACCAAAAAAACTATATTAAAAACAGGAAAACATGAAAATTGGATCCAACAGATGCTTGATGACTCAAAGAAGACTAATTTAAAAGGAATTGGGGTATTAATGAAAAATGAGAAGATAGCACAAAGGCCATATAAAACCTGTTTAAAAGAAGTAATAGCAGAAAGCTTTCCAGACATGGAAAAATAATTTAACATACAGATAAATGAAGCACACAGACGCTTGAATAGCCATGATCAGGAAAAAAAATGCTCCACATAATAATTAAAATGCCAGAACATTTATTTTGGCTCACAGTTTGTAGAGGTTTCAGTCCATAATCGCCTAGCTCCAAGGCAGGGTGGCAAGGCAGAGGGGCATCACAGAGGAGAAACAGCTCAAGGCGGGCAGAAGAGAGCAAAAGCAAGCAAACTACAAGTAAAAATAGCACCTTCTTTCTGCCCCTTTTATGTTCTATTTAGGCTACCCAGCTTAGGGTGGGTGCCAAACCAATCAGTGGACTAATTTAGTAATCACACACACTTAATCTCAGCATCACACATTCTAGATTCAGCTACATCTGAAAAAGCCCCACCTATGACTCCAAATAAGTCAGTACTTATCAATTATAACTATTAATGTGAATGGACTCAATTCATCAATCAAAAGACACAGATTAGCAGAATGGATCAAGAAACAAAATCCAACAGTATACTGTATACAAGAAACACATCTAACCCAAGAAGAAATTCAAAGACAACAAATCAAAGGATGGAAAACAATACTACATACAATGCAAACCCCAAAACAAGCAGCAGTAGTGATTCTATTTTCAGACATTGTTGACTTTAAGCCAAAGCTGATCAAGAGAGACAAAAAAGACATTACATATTGATTAATGGAACTTTTCAAAGGAAGAGATGAAAATTATGAACACATATGCACCAAATCACAGTGTACTTAACTTCATAAAGCAAACACTAATGGACATAAAAGATCAGATAAGCCATACAATTATAGTTGGGGATCTCCCTACCCCAGTATCACAAATAGCTCAACTAAACAAAATATGAATAAATGTCAGAGATGAAGCAACTTTTAACAACTGGACTTAATAGATAACTACAGAGTGTTCCATTCAACAGAATACACCTTCTTTTCAGCAGCACATGGTAATTTCTCCAAAACAGACAACATACTGCCCAATAAAGCATGCTTAAATGAATGCAAAAGAATCAAAATTTTACCATACATAATATCAGACCACAATGCAATGAAACTATGAATCAATTGCAAAAGAAACCACAGAAACTATACAAACATGAAAATTAAACAATATTCTCTTGAATAATCAATGAGTCACAGAAGAAATTAAGGAAAGAATAAGGCAGTTTGTAGAATTAAATGATAATGCCAGTACAACATACCAGAACTTATAAGATATAATGAAAGCTGTCCTAAGAGGGAAGTTTATAGCTATGAAAGCCCACATCAGAAAAACAGAATGAGCCCAAATAAACAACCTAATGATGCACCTCAAGGTCCTAGAAGAACAATCCAAACCCAGAGCTTGTACAAGGAAGGACATTAGAGAGATCAGAGCAGAAATCTATGAAATGGACTCTAAAAAAACAATACAAAGAATCAATGAATCAACAAGCTAGTTCTTTTTTCTTTTTTTTTTTTTTGAGACAGGTTCAATTCAGGCTGGCCTTGAACTCACTGTGTAACCCAGGCTGGCTTCAAACTCATGTTGATCCTCCTACCTCAGCCTTCTGAGTGCTAGGATTACAGTAGTGCACCACCACACCTGGATGACAAGCTAAATCTTTAAAAGAATAAAAAAAAAATCAAAACAGATGAATCCTTAACCAATCTTACAGAAAAGAAAGAAAGAAAGAAAACAAATCAATGCAATTAGACATGAGAAAAGGTGAAATCACAATGGACATCACTGAAATCCACAAAATTATTAGCGACTACCCCATAAACCTATATACTAAAAAACTGGAAAACTCAGAAGAAATGGAAAGATTCCTAATACAAATGAATCACCAAAACTCAACCAAGAAGACTTAAAAATCTTGAATCCAAAAAAAAAAATCTTGAATCCAATAACCACCAATGAAATTGAAGCAGTTATTAAAATCCTATCCACAAAGAAAACTCCAGGACCTGATGGATTCACTGCCAAATTCTACAAGAACTTCAGGGAAAATTTAATACCAATACTCCTCAAACTCTTTAATGAAATTGAGAGGGAAGGAGTACTCCCAAATCATTCTTGGAAGGTAACTTTACCTTGATCTCAAAACCAGACAAAGCAGCCTGGGCTACATAATGAGTTCAAGGCCAGCCTGAATTACACAGCAAGACCTTGTCTGGGTGGGGTGGGGGTGGGGGTCCAACTGAAAAAGAGAACTACAAGCCAATCTTTTTGTTGTTGTTTTTTTTTTTTTTTGCAGTTCCAGGGATCAAACTCAGAACCTTGTGCTTGCAAGGCAGGCGTGGTGCCACTGAGCTAAATCCCTAGGCCTAGCCCAATCTTTTAATAAACATAGATGAGACTGGATAAAGAAAATGTGGTTTTTTTATAAAATGGAGTACTACTCAGCCATAAAAAATGAGAAATTAAGAGACATTTATAGCTAAATGGATGCACATTGAGGCGAGCGACACTCTTAAGTGAAATAAATAGGACACACACGTATAAATACTGAATAGTTTCTCTGGTGTGAGAAACTGAAAGTGTAAATAAGGACTAAAATGTGTAATAGGTAATGTGAAGTAGGAAGAAAAGGGGCAAAGGGGAAGGAAGTGGGAGGGGGAGGGGAAAGGAAAGAAGGGTATGGAATTAATATGAGAAAATGTAAAAATAGGAACAAAATCTTTGTAAATAGGGACAAATGGAGGGGTTGAAGGGAGGGCTGGGTAAGAGTGAAAAATAAGAACCAAGAGAGATTATGTAAAGGTGCAAATTTCCAACAATGAATGTCATTATATTGTATACCTAAATGTACCAATGATTAGAATGAATAATCGATAATGCAAAATAGGAAGAAAATGTCCAAAGGGGTAGGGGTAGTGGGAGGGGCAGGGGAAAGGAAAGAAGGGAAAGGAAAAATGACGAGAAATGGAAAAAATGGAAATAAAGTCTTTGTAAATAGGGAAGGGTGGAGGGGGTGAAGGGAGGGCTAGGAATGGGGAAAAAAAAAGAACCAAGATGAATCATGTAAAGGTACAAGTTCTCAATGAGAAAAAAAATAAATAAATAAACATAGATGAAAAAATCTTCAACAAGATACTAGCAAAGAGAATGCAATAAATCATCAAAAAAATCATACAACATGACCAAGTAGGCTTCATCCCAGGGATGCAAGGATGGTTCAACATACACAAATCAATAAATGTAACACATCACATAAACAGAACCAAGGACCAAAATCACATGACCATCTCAACAGATGCAGAAAAAGCCTCTGACAACATTCAACATTCATTCATGATAAAAACTCTGAAGAGAAGCTGGGGATTTAGCTCAGTGGTTCTGCCACCTGCCTTGCAAGCACAAGGTCCCGAGCTCAATCCCCAGTATCAAAAAAAAAAAACTCTGAAGAAAATAGGTATAGAAGAATCCTATCTCGGGCAACCCACTTTCCAGATGTCCCATCCTGTCCCTCTCAGGCAGGAGCTATCTTTCCCTCAATAAATATTCTCTACCCTTAAAAAAAGAAAATCCTATTTCAATATGATAAAAATCATTTATGACCAACTCACTACCAACATCATATTAAATGGGGAAAAACTGAAAGCTTTCCCTCTAAAATCAGGAAAAAGACAAGGATGTCCTCTATCACCCCTACTATTCAATACAATACTCCAAACAGTAATGAGAGTAATCATTAGCCAGAGTAATCAGGCAAGAGAAAGAAATAAGAGATACGTACAGGAAAGGAAGATTCAAATTATCAGCATTTGCAGATAATTTGCTCCTCTACTTACAAGACCCAAAAAATTCCACCAAAAGACTCAGAATTAATAACCAAATCCAGCAGTGTAGCAGGATAGTAGGTCAACAAATAAAAATAAATAGCATACCTATACACTAATAACTCACTAAGAAATTAGGAAAATAGTAACATTCACAATAGCATCAAGAAAAGTTAAATACTTAGGAATTAACCTAAACTCAAAAATGAAAGGCCTCTAGAATGAAAATTACATCACTCTGAAAAAGGAAATTGAGGATATTATAAAATGGAAAGATATCCCTTGTTTCTGAATAACAGAACCATTATAATCAAAACAGTTCTACTTCCAAAACTCATATGCAGACTTAATGCAATCCTAGTCAAAATACCAATGGCACTTCACATAGATCTAGAGAAAACAATGCTGAAATTCATATGGAAACAGAAGAGATTCAGAATAGCAAAAGCAATTCTGGGTAACAAAAGCAAAGTAGAAGGCATCATAATCCCACACTTGAAGTTATACTACAAAGCTACTGTGATTAAAACAGCATGATACTAGCATAAAAACAGGCATGTGAGAAAAAAAACCAGGCATGTGGATCAATGGAACAGAATAGAAGAAGTAGAAATAACCCCATGCACATTCAGCTATTTGATCTCTGACAAAAGGGCCAAAGACATACACTGGAGGAAAGATAGCCTCTTTAATAAATGGTGCTGGGAAAATTGGATATTCACATGCAGAAGACTGAGTCTAGACCCATATATCTCATCATGTACTAAACTAAAATCAAAATGGATCAAAGATCTAAATGTTAAAAACAAAAACAACCTGCTGGAAGATAAAACAGGTACAACTCTTGAAGACATAAGTGTAGGTGAAGACTTTTGAACAGAACCCCAATGGCACAAGAAATAATACTGAGAATCAAAAATGAGATCATATCAAATTTTTACCAGCTATTTCTCAGAGAAAGCATGATATAAAGAACTCAAAATATATAAAAATATATTTTATAAAGAACTCAAATATATAGAACATATAAAGAATTCAATAGATAAGGAATACTCAAAAAGTAAAAATAAACCTCCCCCCAAATAAAAACCCAATCAAAAGATGAGCAACTGAAATGAACAGATAGTTCTCATAAAAAAGTACAAAAGGCCAATAAACACATGAAAAAATGTTTGACATTTCTGGAACAGAAAAATGCAAATAAAATTACACTAAGAAGGGCCAGAGATTTAGCTCAGTGGTGCTGACACCTGCCTCACAAACGCAAGGTCCTAAGTTTGATCCTCGGTACCAAAAAAAAAATTACACTAAGATACCATCCTACCCCAAAAAGAATGACCATCATCAAAAATTCAAATAACAAATGCTGGTGAGGATATGGGGAAAAAGGAACTCTTCTACATTGATAGTGGGAATGTAAACTAGTATAGCCACTTGGAAATCAGTGCAGAGATTCCTTAAAAAATTAAGCACTTAAAAAAAAATTAACCACTTGACAGTTTACTCCAGATATCACTGGAGCAGAGCATTTATTTACATACTGACTATCCCGAGTGTCACTTGGACAGGTGTCACTTCGACCAGTTGATTCTTCTATTGAATAAACTTGATAAAATTGTCATTTCAGGGCCAGGGATTTAGCTCAGTGGTTCCGCTGCCTGCCCCGCCAGCTCAAGGACCTGAGTTTGATCCCCAGTACAAAAAAAAAAAAATTGTCATTTTATATTTCCTGTTATATTATCTTATAAAAATTAATGGAAAATCTGCAATTTTTGGTCACCTTGTATTTAAACAATTGGACTGGTAAGTGGTTAAAGATGGAAATTCCATTTGACCCAGCTAATCCTTTTCTAGTTATCTTCCCAAAAGAGTTAGTCATCATTTCAGGGACACAGGCATATCTATGTTTACAGTGGCACAATTTATAATAGCTAGATCTTGGAAACAGCATGTATATCAACAGACAAATGGATAAAAAATGTAGTATTTATACACAATAGAGAACTACTCTGCCATAAAGATAAACTTGAGGCATTCATAAGCAAATGGATGCAGCTTGAGAACATAATGTTAAGTCAGACATGCAAGCTTAAATATAGCATGTCTTCTTTTATATGAGAAACTCAAAATATATATATAAATATAGAGAGCAAAATACAAGATAGATAGGAAATAAGAAGTTCAAATAATTCCCCAAATTATTGTTTCAAAAATATTTTAAGATAAATGGTAATTTATTTAATTTACACTATGAGTTTCTTCTGTTAATTAAAACAAAAATTTTATCCTTTAATTTGTGTGTTTCTCCTTTGTAAAAACCTTTTTTTTGTCTTTGACTTGCACTCTGGGTAACATCATGGCTATCCTTTTAAGATCCTGATACATGGTATATTAACCATTGTTATTCTCTCATTATTTTGTCATGAAACTGTTTTATTTTTCCATATTAATAAGAAGAGTATTTTTATGTTTTCTTTTTTAATATCTACTTGTATTATATTAAAATTTTTAAAATTTTTAAATAGTTGAACATAGGTTTTGTATTTCATAGGTACCTGAATTTCAGCATATATTTATCTTTCATCATTTAGACAGCTCCAAACATAACACTAGTTACACTTTTATGCCATGTCAATGAGCTTCACAAAATTCCCTCTGGCAATTACACTGTAGGTTTGTCTTGTTCAGTACTGTGGACTGAAGCCAAGCCTTCACACTGAGCTACATTTTCCAGCTTTTTTTTTTTTTTTAATTTTGTAACAGGTTTTTGCTAAATCACTAAATTGCCTATGCTGGGCTCAAATTTGTAATCCTCCTGCCTCAGCCATGAATGCTAGGATTACAGGTGTAATCCCAAGCTTCTATTAGGCTCATTTTTGTAATATATTTTCATTGTCTCAATTTCATTCAAAATTCTGATATTGAAACAAATAATAACAACTGGTGGTGAGGATGTGAAGAAACTGAAATCCTCATACACTTCTTTTGAAAATATAAAATGCTACAGCCATTTTGGAAACAGTTTGGCGATTCCTCAAAAGGCTATACAGCGTTAATCAAATGAACCAGTGATTCCTCATCAAGGTATAGTAAACCAAAGAGGAAAGACATATGCCCCCAAAATACTTGGACGTGAATATTCATAGTAGTATTGCGAGAGCTAAAACCTGGAAGAAATCCAAATATTCATCAACTAATGATGGATACAAAAAATGTGGTCTATCTGTACAATGTAATAGTATTTGGCCATATAAAGGAATAAAGAACTAGGCTTGATGCAACAGGGAGAGACCCTGAAAGCATTATGCTAAGTGAATACAGCCACAAAGGATTACATACTGAATGACTCCACTAATAGGAAATATGCACAATAGGGATCCCAAAAGAGACAGAACACAGAGTACGGGTGGCCTAGGATTTGGGAGAAGATGGGAGAATTAATGCTGACAACTAAGAGGTAGAAAATTTCTTTGGGGATTATGAAAATATTCTAAAATTGGTTGTGGTAATGTCAGTTGCACAACTGAATAATTAAAGTTATTGAATTGTAAACTTTAAATAAGTGAATTGTACAATATATGAACTATATCTCAAGAAAGCTTTTTTTTTTTTTTTTTTTTGCAGTGCTAGGACTGAAATCAGGGTGTGCGCATGCTAACCAAGTGCTCTACCACTGAGCTACAAGCTCAACCCGAAGTTTCTTTAAAAAAAAAAAAAAGATTAAACCAGTTGGGTGGGGTGGCACATGCCTGTAATCCATTCACTCCTGAGGCTGAGGCAGGAGGATCGCCTCAAATTCGACAGTGAGTTCAAGACCAGCCTGAACTACATAGTGAGACTTTGTCTCCAAAAACAAACAACAAACAAAAAACTAAGACTAAGAACTACATAGTGAGACTTTGTCGCCAAAAACAAACAACAAACAAACAAAAAACTAAGATTAAGCCAGGCATAGTGGCGCATACCTATAATCCCGGTGCTTGGGAGGCTGAGGCAGGAGGATCGAGTTTGAGGCCAGCCTGGGCTACACAGGGAGTTCAAGGCCACCCTGGACTACATAGTGAGACCCTGTCTCCAAAAGATAAATAAATAAATAAAAAGATGGATATTTAAATCTATAAATTATACCAACTTTCTTTTTTTTTTTTTTTTCTTTTTTTGAGTCAAGGTCTTGCTAAATTTGAGTTGTCCTTAAACTCACTACCTAGACTGGTCTTGAAGTTAGGTGATCCTCCTGCCTCACCTTCCCAAGCACTGGGATTACAGCCATGCACCACCATGCCTGGCTTGCTGGCATTAAATCTATGCAAATTTTCTAGAAAACAATTTGGCAACATCAAGAACTGAGCTGAGTGTAGTGGCACATGCCTATAATCCCAGCACTCCACAGGCAGAAGTAGGAAGATAGCTTTGAGTTCAAGGCCAGTCTAAGCTACACAGTGAGTTTAAAGCCAGCCTGGACTATATAGTAAGACCCTATGTCAAAAAAAACCGAACAGAAAGAATTATTACACACACACATACCCACATGTGTGTAATATTTGCATTCAATTAAACATGAAGATATTTTTAATGAAACTTTCTTGAGAAAGTGACAGGGCAAAAGAAATCGGGGGCATGCTTTGGGACTAGTAACTTTTAAGAGAAAAACCTCAAACAGGAGTTAAAATGAGCCTATAAAAGGCCACAAGTGAAAAATGAAGAATTTAAACTTCACTAAGTTGGTCTTCAGTTTTCAAAGTTCATGAACTAGTTTTACCAGTATCAAGTAGGGAGTTAGGTGAAAGACAAATTCCAGAATCTCACTCCTGAACATTTTGAAGCAATCAATTGCAGAGGTAGGAAGAAGCACAAAAATCTTTGCTCTTAAGCCTCCCCGGGTAGTCCTGGTGTCAGCTAGATCTAACTCCTGCACAGCAAACAAAGAGAAATATCTATCCTGGCAATGACATGTCTTAAAAAATCATTTTTAAAGGTCCCTTGTTGCCTTTGCTGCCTTGTGCATGCCATGCTGTTTCTGCTCTGCCGTGCCTGCTTGTCATCCCTGTCTTGGAGCCAGCTGATTATGGACTGAAACTTCTACAAACTGTAAGCCAAATAAACCCCTTCCCCTCTAACTTTGGGTGTTATTTTGACTCAGCAATGAGAAAAAAGTAACTAACACAGAAATTTGGTACCAATGGGCCGGGGATTTAGCCCAGTGGTTTCGCTGCCTGCTGTGCAAGTGCAAGGACCCGAGTTCGATCCCCGGTACCAAAAAAAAAAAGAAATTTGGTACCAAAGTAGTGGGGATGTTGCTGTGACATTACCTGGCCATGTGGGTCAAAAGCCTTTGGAACTGATCTGTGGGAAGGGGAAGAGTTAGGAAAGATCCGGAGACACTGGCTACAGAAGCAGCGCTGGAATGCCTTAGGCTGTTTTGTATGGGAGATTCTGGTCGGAGCTCAAAAGACCAGAAAGCTGTTAAAGAGTAGGCTCAGGAGATTTCTGCTGGTAAAAAGGACTGCATTCACTGTCGGACTCCAGATGATGTGTGTTATGGCTTGACAGAATGTTTATCTGCATTTTGTTCATGTCCATATACTTTGCCTGAGACTGAGATTAGGGGTGGTGAACTAATTAATCTTGTAGAAGAAATTTCAAGGCAGTCAAATATTGAGGCAGTGGCATGGCTACTGTCGGAGACTTTTAGCCAGATCTATGTTGAGAATCAAGAGCAAAAAGCCCAGCAGAATGACTTAAAATGTTTTGAGTCTGGCCAGAAAGGAAGCTCCAGTAAAGCCGTGGACTGCAAAGATACAGCAGAGCAGATCTTGATTGCTGAGAAGAAACTGGAGAATAGAAAAGATGGCCTAAGGACATCACAGGATTCAGCAGTACTCCACCCTTTGCAGCCTCAAAATTGAAAAAGTAAAGGATTTTGCTTTGAAAAGGAAGCCCCAGAGCACCATGTTCCAGGATGGCAGTGGCCTAGGGAAGTTGTTCACTGGAATTGGATTCAGAGTGCTCAGCAATCCAGGCACTCAACCCCTTCAGCCAAGGGAGAGGGAAGACTGGCTACTACTGTTCCATTTGGCAACTGACCTTGACACTGGTTTTAGGTGCATGCAGAATGCAAGAGTTGTGGAGAGGCTTCCACCCAGATTTCAGAAGAAAGCCTGGGAGGCCAGGCAGTGTGTCCCTGAGAGGGCAGTGTGTGAAGCTGTGAGTGTGAAGCTGAAGGTGCAGTGGAGAACCCAGAAGTATGGAAAAGCCAGAAGTGTTGCTTGTCTGAGGAAAACTGCAAAGAGGGAGCAGAGCCAGCCCCAGAGAGAACCCATGGGAACAACACCCCCCCTACCAAGTGCCGTAGGGGCGGAGCCACCCAAGCCCTTTGGAGTTCACAACTTGCCACAGATTGCCTTGGATGCTGGAAGTGGAACTGAGGAATGTAATGTTTGGCCTGCTGGATTTTGGACTTACTTTGGTCCTATTCCTTTGTTTCTTCCTATTTGTACCTTTTGGAATGGTAATGTCCATCCTGTGCCATTGACTGTTGGAAGTGTTTGACTTTCTTTTCATTTGTACAGGGGCTTTCAGCTAAGACTTTGGCTTAAATCTCAGAGGAGACTTCGGACTTGGACTTTTAAGCAATGCTGAAATTATTAGGACTTCGGCAACTCTTGGAGATGGACTAAATGCTTTTTTGCATAAAGGGATATGCATGAGTCTTTGGGGGGCCAGGGGAGGAATGTTGTGGTTTGTGTTTAGATGTCCCCCTAAAGCCTCTTGCAGATGAGGTGGGACACTCCTTTTCAGAGGTAGTTGAATCTGGAATGTGTGATGCTGGGGTTAAGGCCGTGTGATTACTAAACCACTACATGTGAGTGATTAGTTTAGCACTGCCCTAATCCTGGTAGTTTCAAAGGAATAAAAGAGGCAGAAACTCTTCTCAGTGTGAGAAACTGGAAGTGTAAATAAGGAACAGATGGATGATAGATATTGGGAAGTGGGAAGAAAATGTTCAATGGGAAGGGGAACAAGGGAGGGGGGAGGAGAAAGGGCAGGAAGGGAACAGGGATAAAAAATAAAGAATGGAAGTAAAACAATAGCAAAAAGGTTTTGTAAGTGGAGAGGGGAAGAAGGGTTGAAAGGAGAGGAGGGGAATGGGGAAAAAAAGAAGAATCAAGTTATATTATGTACAGGTACAAATCTCCCATGATGAATGTGACCATTATGCATGTCAAAAGTGTACCAATAAAATTAATTTTAAAAGAAAAGAAAAATTATTACAGCAAAAAAAATCATTTTTAGAAATAATATGTGACTGATTACGCTAAGGTCATGACTGCCTTTGGCAACCAAGGGACAAAGATTACAGGTGGTGGTGCACACCTGTAATCCCAGCACTCTGGGAGGCTGAGGCAGCAGGATCTCAAACTCAGCTTGTGTAATTTAGCCAGACCTAGTCGCAAAAAAAAAAAAAAAAATCCCGAGGATGTAGTTCAGTGTAAAGGCCCCTGGGTTCAATCCTGAGCAATAAACAAACAAAAATAAGATTACCACTCTGAATTCTTACTCCAACTTAGTGGCATTCATAAATACTCTTAAACTTTCAAGGGCCAAAGCCATCATCTTAAAAAAAAAGAAAAAAAGTTTGTTTCTTATTGCTAAACACAATCTTTGCAAGAACCCCTACACCTTTCTTCAAAATATGCAACTCACCAGTTTTTTAAATATATTTGCGTGGTCCTTATATGTTAGGATTCTCAACAGGCTGGAATAAATGTGCTTTCTGCTCCCAGCTTCCTTCACCACACGTACTGTACACCTATCAATATACCTGAGAGGAGCTTTAGGTGTATATATGGACTTCTGCAGGACACCAGAAGACAGAAAGACTGCTGCACAAGACTCATCCAATAAGATCAAGCATGTGTGTCTCTCACTGTGGATACTGGATTTACAAAGTTTCAAACGCACTCTCCCTCCAGCTGCCTCCTAAACAACAGCAGTTATTCACAAGTTGGGGGGGACCCAGATACCATCCCTCTGTGACCCTGGCATTTGTGCACAGAAAGCTATCTGGCCCACATATCTCGAGGTCTTTTGTTGAAGCATCACTGCAGTAACTAAGCAGGAGACTTTCAGGTTCATCCTCCATGACCTGAAAAGCCTTCCTCACAGGTGGTTCAGTAACAATGACTCAACAAATCACAGCCAGTCTCTGGATAAAATCCTGCATAATGTAAAAAGAGGCATCATCTTAAGTAATAAGCTGTTTCCTCAATAAATTCAAGTGTTTTGAAATGTTTTGACTGAAGAAAAATAATTTAACTATTAAAATTGCTTAGAGGAAAATTCTTCTAGAGCACAATTTCCATAATTTAACACTGTATTTGCAGTATGAGAGAAAGTAGTGTAATTACTTGCTCACTCTACCTCAGTGCCTGAAAAATAGTCTTTTATTCAGAGAAACTAGACCATAACTCTAAGCAAGAGTAAGCAAATCGGTACTGGTTTGCAGTCATTTCCTTTATAGCTAACTCACACCCCAGTAAACAGGTTAATGTGGTCTGTTTTTCATTTTCAAATTCTCATTCCTCAACCTCAGTCCCTTCTTAACAAAGATAAATGTGAAACATGAAATAGATTTTTAAAAAGTATTTTATTAACAAGATGGTGAACCTAGAAAGATCCCAGATAGATGACACATTAAGGCTGTTATAGCCTTCATGAAAACTCTTCCTTGAGGCCCTGAGTTTAATCCCCAGCACCCCCCCCACACACAACCTTAACTGCCCTATAATTAAGACTTAAAATCTAAACAAGGTACAGAGGCATCTGCCTGTAATCCAGCACAATATTAAATAGAGGCTGAGGCAGGAGGATAGCAACTTCCTGTCCTACCTGGACAATTTAGCCAGATCCTGTTTCAAAATACAAAGAACAGGGGATCTAGCTCAGTGGTAGAGTGCCCCAGGTTCAATCCCCAGTACTGAAATTTTTAAAAAAATGAAAAGAAGGACCTATAATCTACCAAATTATAAACTTCTCCACTATAATAAAACTACTATAGTAGGTAGGCTGGCAATCTCTGGTCTAGTATTCAGACTTCTACCAGCCAGGACATTGCTTAAAGTGCTTTTTCAGTAAGGAGAAGTAGAAAAATAATGGATCTGAAAGCAAGTAAGATTTCATTACCTTGACAACTGAAATAATAACACTTGTCTTACCTAACTCACAAGTTCATAGTTAACATAAAGTGGGATATTTGTTACAGTATAATTCTACAGCAAATGTTAATTAAATGTTAAATTTAAATCATGACTACCATAGCCTATTAGATCATAAAGATAAATTATCCAGAAAAGTCTTATTTTATTATTAAACAATTGATCTGAGAATAAAAGTCTCTTAACTATAGGCACAGGTTCTCTTTTACCCATATATTTCAACTTCAAACTGAATTTTAAAACTATGTGATTGGTATTTTTTCCACATAGAGAGACACAATAGAGGCATTCAGATTAGGAAATCTCAGCCACAACTTTTCCCAAGCAATTCATTGGATTGGTTCATTCAGGTGTAGCCTACATCAAGTTGGATTTGGACTCGGAGTTAAATGAGATCATAAAAATAAAATCCTCTGACAGACGCAGCTCTTTATTTTAAAAATCAGCATAATCATAGTCTTATCTGATTCCAAGTACATGCAATGTAATTCAAAGTTATATAAGTAAACAACTAGTGAAATAGTAATAATTATAACTACTGCCACTTATAGAGCACCTGTAGGGTAGCAGGCACTTTGAGATGTCCTTTAAATGCTGGCTTGCGAATATATCTTACCATGACCAAGAATGGTCACTTGTGCACCAAGCAACATTTACTCCCAGATCCCTGATAAAGCAAGCCTGGACCTAACATTCAGCAGCAGGTGCCAGGCCCCCAGCAGGGCTTGGACCCACTGCTGACCTCATCCCAAGGGAGCTATTGGAGGTTGTAATTCACTAGACCCACAGACAGATTTAATTGAGTAAACTGCTTAATGGCCAGAGTTGGCTAACTACAAAGCTCTGGACCATTCCCATTGTAAAAATTCAAATAATAGTTTTTTAAAAAGCAGTATTTGTTATCTATTCTGTATACAGCAATGATTTAGGAACTATGGAACATATTAGATGAAAAGTTTAGTAAAATATTCAGCAGAAGGAAAATACAAGTTATTCAGCATTGTTCCAAAGAGCTATAGTGTGTATAGAATACAGCAGCCCTGAAATATTAACTGAATCAGTTCATATCATGAAAATAAACTCCAAATGTTTTTTCTAGTTCTCTCATATGTATGCATTTGTCTAATAGTGCAGCTGCTGGGCATTAGAGCAGGTATATTTTTACCTTCTTGATAATGCTGAACTGTTCTCCAAAGTAGTAAATACTCTTATCAACCATGTATGACCATCTCTATTGCTAGGTACTGGTACCACCTGTAATCCCAGGTACTCAGGAGACTGAGGCAAGAGGATTACAACTTCAAGGCCAGCTTGGACAATTTAGAGGCTCTGTCCCTAAGAATAAAAAGGGCTGGAGATGTAGCTCAGTGGCAAAAGATCCCTGCATTCAATTCCTAGTAGAACAAAAGCAGTTGTGGTGAGAACTGGAATAGGTGGGGCCTGATGGGAGGCCTTCAATCCCTGGAGAGGGGATCCCCAGAGAGGGGTTCTGGGCTCCTACTCGCTTCCTCTTTCTCACTTCTCAGCCAAGAGCTGAGTGGTTCTGCTCCACCACTTGCTGCCTCATCACAGGCCCAAGCCAATCAATTAGACTGTAGTCTCCAAAGCTGTGAGCCAAAACAAAACTTTCCTCTTTATAAGCTATCTCAAGTATTTATAACAGTAAAGGAAAGTTGACTAACATTCCTAGAACTTGGCTTAAGTATATCTAAACATGAATATAAACTTTCTTTTAAAAAGTTTGTTTTTTTAAAATATTTTACTGGTACATTTTAGGTATACAATATAATGACATTCATCATTGGAAATTTGCACCTTTACATAATCTCTCTTGGTTCTTATTTTTCCCCCTTCCCCTCCCCTCCCTTGAACCCCTCCATCCCTCCCTATTTACAAAGACTTTGTTTCCTCTTTTTCATTTTCTCATATTAATTCCATTCCCTTCTTTCCTTTCCCCTACCCCTCCCACTTCCCCTTCCCCTTTGCCCCTTTTCTTCCTATTTCACATTATCTATTATACCTTTTCGTCCTTATTTACACTTTGAGTTTCTCACACTAGAGAAACTATTCGGTATTTATACATATATTGTTTTTTTTGCAGGCTGAGTCTTGCTAAATTATCCAGGCTGGGCTTAACCTTCAAAGCCTCCCAGAGTGATGAAATTACAAATGTATGCCACCTGTGCCCAGCCAACTTTCTTAAATTTTTTAAATGAATGGTGGTGCATTCCTATAATCCTAGTATTCAAGAGGCTGAGGCAGGAGGCCCATAAATTCAAGGCCAGCCTGGAATACACAGCAAATTCCAGGCAAGCCGATACTATATAACAAGACCCTTTAAAAAAAAAAAAAAAGTTTTCAGGGTTGGGAATGTAGCTCAGTGGCACAGCACCTGCCTGGCAAGCACAAGGTGCTGAGTTCGATTCTGATACTGGAAAAAATTAAGTTTTCAAATAAGCCAAGCACAGCTTGTAATCCCAGCTACAAGGAAGGCTGAGGCAGAAGGATGTTGTGAGTTGTAAGGAAGTCTGGGCAATTTAGCAAAAATTTTAAATAAAGTTCATCAAAGTGCAATGACTGCTATATAATTTCACTTTAGTTCTATAGTAATTGTTTCGAAGTTCAACAGTTTAACGTATGTGAGAGAACTTGGACATCACATAAACAGGTATCCCAAACACTTCCATTCGCAGGACCTTATGTTTATCAAGTACCACTTAAAGTCCAGAGGCTGGAGGGATAGGGCTATAGCACTTCCCAAGCATGTTCAAGGGCCTGGGCTCAAACCCTAGCACCACAGAAAAGAAAGAAAAAAAAACTGTTTTCAAAATTCACGGGTTGGAGCCGGGGATTTAGCTCAGTGGTGCTGCCACCTCCCTCGCCAGCGCAAGGTCCAGAGTTCAAACCCTGGTACAAAAAAAAAAAAAAAAAATCACAGGGCTGTCTTTTGGCTCTGTGGTGAAGCACTTGACAAGTATGCATGTGGCCCTAGGGTTCAACTCCCAGCACCACACACACATACACAACAAAAAAATCCTGGATAATTTTCAATTCACCAACTTGCAAGAGAACAAAGGAAGAGATGAGTAAGTGATGACAAGGAGACTGAAGCCTCATTAAAATACGCACCATTGCCTGGTACTAGGAATCCAGCCCCCCTTGTTCCTATTGGCCAGCTCCATACTCTTGTCCAATTCACTACACCTCTGTCTCCTTCTCACTTGGAAAACTGAACACTGTTGTGTTAACGTCACATGCTAAGAACTAAATGTAAACAAGTGCCTTAGAAAAGACACTTAAAAAGTTAAGCAAAAAAAAAAGAAAAGAAGTAGGGCTGGGGATTTAGGTCAGTGGTTTTGCCGCCTGCTGCGCAAGCACAAGTACCCGAGTTCGACTCCTGGTACCAAAAAAATAAAATAAAATACAGAGACCAGATCCCCTTCTGTCACTCTAGTGAGTCAACCAAACCATGTAAACAGTTTAATACCAGAGTGGGGGAAAATGTGTTTAGCTTAGAACGAAACAATGAAAAGCTCCCATTGACCCTCCTGCCCTACCTGGTCTCTTAGGAAAGGATAACCACAGAAGGACCAATCTGCAACATTGGGCGACTGCCAATTTGGGGGGGGGGGGGCCTGGGGATTTGGTCACATGCTAAGCAAGTGCTGCCCCACTGAGCTACACTCCAGCCCCAACATTCCCTTTCTCTGAACTCACCAGATTCTTCTCTGCTAATCTGTTAAAGTACCTATAAAAAATTAGGGACTTTGCTTTTGTTTGGGTTCTTTTGGGGTTTTTTGGGTTTGGTTTCGTTTGTGAGATGGGCATCTCACTATGTTGCCCTGAGTAGTCTTGAACTGATGGGCTCAAGTGATCCTCCCACCTCAGCCTCCCAAGTAGCTGAGACCACACTTGGCTCAGTACCTGTGATAAATTTAAATAATAAATTCTGCTTGTGAAAAACAAATGGCTGGACTGGGTGTGTCTACACTCACTGGGAGAAAGAAAATTACTGTAGTGCAATAGGTCAAAGTACATCAGCATTCAAGTTTAAAAACAAACTCTAGCTAAACAAACTCTACAAGGACAGGACATTTACTAGGTTGTTTTTAGCAAATCATTTTTACCAGATGAAATTATGCAGTTACCATACATTTGTCAGTGCTCAAAATATAAACTAATTGAGAAAACCACAGCTCAAGGTCTTTTTTTGTTCGTGTGTGTTATGTTTTGTTTGTTTTTGGTTTTTTCAGACAGTCTCACTATGTCCAGGCTGGCACTGAACTCACCACATCCTCTTGCCTCAGTCTTCTGAGTGTGGCCACAACCTCCAGCTCGGCCCAGTAATTTTTTAGCTCTTTGATCAATTCTGCTTGTTACCCAAAAACCTATCCCTGTCAATTAGGGTATGCTTTTAAAAAGTAAAATGAATCAAAATATTATACTTTAGTTCAGAGGACTTCATGATGCACCCTTTAAAGAAACTACAGAAAAAAGCAAATCCTCAGCCTAGTCTTTACACAGCTCTCCACATCAAAACAAAACTTACTAAACCACACGATGCCAATTTTGTACAAATATTTTATGCACTCACAAATATTTGCAACACCAAAATGTCAGCAAGGATTATCTCTGGTAAATTACACGGTTGGGCTTTTTACTTTTTATACTGACTATATTTTCTATGTTTTCTTCAGAGATCACAATTATTAAAACTAGAAGGAAAAAAAAAAACCTCAGGCAAGTGGAAATTGAGGCAGTGCCAAGTTGGGGATTATATTGGATTAACATACCATAACCCTAAATAAAAATCATTCAAGGCCCTTGAAGAGAAGGACCTAATATCACACACCCACATTTCAGATGTTTGATATACAATACACACAGTACTATATGGGGAAGTACGTTATAAAACATTTTTTAAAAGTACACATGGGTTCTTTGGCAAAATAGCAATTTAGCACTCTGGAAAATAACATACCAAAGTGGGTCCTCACGGAATAAATGAATAAGAGAAGTCACAAAGTGAAAAAAACTCTTGATCCAAAACACAAAATGTAAACTCATTAAATGTTGCTGAATGCGCAAAGTCGGTCCACCCCCAGCTCTGGCGAAATCCATACAAAACGGTTCGTTTTATGTCAGTTTCACCTCAATTTATTTGTAAAACCTAGTAAAGTCATCTTTTAAATCACTAGCCTGAATAACAGTTTATACATGGCTTTGTCCCTAAACAATCCTAATTTTCTTTCAGCTTTTTTCACTTCTAGAGCAACAAATGAGTATTCAATGCAAAAGCTACCACCTAGCAGGCCGTGGAGTAGAATACAATGTAACAATGCACACCCTCCAGCCTTCAAAGCGCTCACTGCAGTGGTGGACTGCTAACAAAGAAGGGAACAGGTCGGGAAAAGAGGCCACCAATCTTGAGCAATGCTCCCGAGTTTATAGAGCAGGCAAGACTTGAACAGGTGAGAGAACCTAGTTAGGGCATGGGATTCAGCTGGGCCAGTCTCCCCACCCTAATCCTCCATGGGAGAACAAACCACCTCTCAAGTACACACATATATTGACTGAAAACGGGTCGAAAGCCAATAATCGACATAGTGAAGCTAAAGGAACAGGCACCCAAAAAGCAACAGCGCTGGTTCGTGTGCCTGCAGGGGAGACGGTGACTATTCCATTTTACTTACTACAGTATCTAGTACGTGGATACTGTCTTTTCAAAAATGATTATTAAAAGCAGACGGCCGGCTGGAGTACTATAAACCACCAACCAGCTCCCAAACAGCTGGCCTCTCGGCCGCTGCTCTACACCCTGGGCCCGGCGAGGCCGGAGCCCGAACTCGGCCTGCGGCCTGCCCACCCAGACCGACGCGGCGAGCACCAGACAGACCCACACGGGCCGCCCCGCACCCTGCAGGCGGGGCCTCCAGTCCCCGCGAGGCCGACTTGTAAATAAAGGCCGGGCCGGCTGTCTGCGCGGCTTCATCAAGACAAAGCTGCGCGCACCATGCGAGAGACCCGCGCGGTGCGCGCCAGCCGCCCGCTGCCCCGCGCTGGCCCGCGGATCCCGGCCACCGCGGCCACCGCGGCCACCGCGCCCGCCGCCGCCGCCCGGCCGCCGCCAACTGCCGTCCCGGCCCAACCAACGCGGGCAGGGGAGGAGAGGTGCTCGTGGCCGGCGGAGTGGGCGAGCCGGTCGGGGGTCGCGGAGGGAAGCGCGCGCGGGGAGGGCAGGGCGAGGAGGCGCCAGCGCCGTCGCGGAGCGCAGAGCCCGCAAGACCTCCCAGAGGGGCTTGTGCCCCTTTCCCCTAGGACGGTGCAGATGGTTTGACCCCCCACCCGAGGAAGGTGCCTTGTCCCAGCCCGGCTGGACTGTACCATCGGGCGGTGCCGCCGGGATTTCTCCCCCCCACCACCACTACCATCAATTCCACCCCCCCCAGCCGGGTCCGCGGTCGGTTGGCCCCGGCCGGGCTCTGAGACGCGGAAAGAGCTGGGCGCCATTTTGGGTGGGACTAAGCAAAGACGAAACACCCTCCCAGTCGATGGGGTACTCTGGACCCTAGCTTATCCGGTTCCCTTACTCCTTTAGGTACTTACACGATGTTGGGTGAGGGGAGCTGGAAGATCAGTGGGTCCCTGGTCCTCTCTCCCTAGGGGTGATGGAAATCAAACCCCCCCGCCACCTCCAGGTGGTTCTTCCCGCCGCAGAGTGGGAGCAGCATAGAAGGCGGGGTCTTATTAGCATAATCTGCCTGGCAACCTGAGGTCGACGTTATATGATTGGTTAAACTCTGTAAATCCCCTGCCGTGCCTAGAGACGAGAAACGCTGGGCCGAACTGACAGGCCCAGATTTAAGAGTCATGACGAAGATCCTGAGACGCTCATTCAGGCGGCGGAGAAGCCAAAAGGAGATTCGCACAATGGCCCAATGACTGAAGGCCTCTTTATTTCGTGCTCTGCAGTTCATGTAAAATCCAATCGAAGAGCGGGTCTCTGGCTGCGTTCGCCTGCGTTTGTACTCTGAGCCAATCAGAAGGCCCGACTCTTAGCATTCAGGGTCAAGTCCCTCGGAGGTCTGGCGTGGCCGCAGGGCAAGTCCGCTGCAGACCGGGTGTCCCAAATTCCCTGTTCGCTTCCCTACGCCAGGGCCCAGGGTCCTGCGGAGCGCGGCAGCGCGGTCTCAAGGCTCGCTCACCCCAGCACAGGTTCTCATCCGAAGCGGCCAGCCTGCGGGCGAGCTCGAAAACCCCACATCAGCGCCGCGCGACCAGGCCCTCAGGCTCGGCCACAGGCTCTTGTCTCATGCACATTGCTGACCCTTGGACCCTGTGATCGGTCCAAACCATATGGCGCCTTCACTATATCTTTCCTTTCTCCTTTGCCTTTCTGGAAGGAAACATTAAGTATTATAATCTATGATCCCAGCACTCGGAAGGTTGAGGCAAGCGGATCGCCCGTGAGTTTGAGGCCAGCCTGAGCTACATAGACCGTATCTCAAAAAAAAAAAAGTATTACAATCAAATGACTTAACTCAGTCATTTCTTAACCTCAGACTTCCGCAGGACCGTGCTCCCTTAACACTGGAAAGGGCAGCCCAGTGCACAGGATGAACATTGGAATGTGACACCTAGATCCAACTACACACTATCGATGGGCGGTTAGATGTCAGAGACCTTGGACCTTTGTACCTTCAGGAAATAGTTTTCTCATCCACGGTATCTACCTTGCAGTGTTTTGAAGATTAAATGAGATCTTTAAAATACTGAATAAAGTCCTTTTCTTAGCACTTAAACAGATGATAAAACCTACAAAATGGCTAAATTATTGGCTAACCAAGAAAAAGGGAAGAAAGGACCACTAAGCAAAAGATCTGAGAATAAAAAGCCCCTAGAGGAAAATGGCCGCAAAATTCACTTAACGGTATAGAAGAGAGCGTTCTGGTTTTTTTAAATTCAAAAAAACACATGACTGCCTCATAAAACAACTTGATGAATAGGCCATGTCTTGTTCTTCCATAATGTCCTGTGCAGGCAGCCCAGGACTTAGAATAAAGCCCATCAGTAATAAGCCTTGCTGCATTTAATTGAAAAGAAGAGGGCCAGGGATTTAGCTCAGTGGTTCTGCCGCCTGCCTCGCAAGTGCAAGGACCTGAGTTCGATCCCCAGTACCAAAAAAAAAAAGGAAAAGAAGATGAAAAGATGCCAAGTGAGGCAGAGCTTAACACTTATACAGCAGTGCTCTTCACTCTTCTTTGATTGTATGGACACAGAAGTCATTTGCCCAGAAAAGATTATATTGGTTAAGAGAATCACTGGAATGATTACCCTTCTGTGGTCTTGGAAAAGCTGCCATACCTTGTATCCCTGGGCATCTATTGAGAATACCTCCTTTGGAGATTTAACCTTATTACATCCTCTGTGATGGATTGGGAGTCTCTTCGGGCTGGCTAACCAGAAGAGACACAAAAAACAAAAGGAGACTTGCAGTGAGATAAGAGCTGAGTGGGAAAGAGGGACAAGAATTCAACAGTCCAAGCAGGTTTGTTGCTAAACCTGAGAGGGACCTCTCTATGGGAGCACAACAGAGAAGGTGTCTCTTATAGGCTAAGAGGCTTTTCTTATAGCGTTTTTTGGCCAGATTTTTAAGGAGGTAGATTAATGGTGAGCTTGTGGCTTGCGGATGTGTCCTCTGTAATCTGCTGACCTCTGTGACCTTCTGAGTGTCCTGGGGGACTGCTGGCCCACTGACCTGTCCTCTGTGACCTGAGTAAAATGAAACCTAATCTCTCCAAGATGGTGGATGGGCTCATTAGAACTGACAATGTCCCTCTCCAGGCTTTAACATGAACTGTCTGGACTGGAGAGTCCGAGTTACTCTCGTGGACTTAAAGAAATGTTCTAAAATACAAATATTACAAGAAGACATCATCCCACAAAATTTTTTTATTCAGGTGGTCTGGAGTAAATCTCAGGAATCTGTTTTTTATGTGGCTTAAATATTTTTAAATTTACATACAATAAAATTCATTCCTTGTGGTTAGGAAGTGCTTAATGGACATGTACAAGTTACTGTTCTAAACAATGAGAAATACCTGCTGTTGTGGAGCTTCCATTCCAGGGAAGTAATAGAAAAAAAATTATAAATAATTCCGGATGCTGATGAGTACTGTGATGAAAGCAAAGTGGGAATGCTGACATTTCAAATAGGGTGTCAGAAACGTCTTCTCTAAGGTACTAACATGAGCTGAGACTTGAATGATTGGGGGGATAGGGTGAGGGGAGCATGTTTTGCTATGTTAAGATCTTGGAGAACGTTCTAGAATAGCCAAGTGTAAAATCCATAACATTAATTTTTTTTAGAAAAATGGCATGCATATATTCATTCTTCCGTTGAGAAGGTGTTCATGCATTTACTGTGCATCAGTATTCATCAGTTAATACTACAGATAACGAAAAAATAAAAATCCATGGCTCTGTGGAGGATTCACTCTAACAGTGAAAAAGAAAGCAGAGGCAAGAATTGCTGGCTTACAGGGCAAAGAGTATAATGATAAAAGACAACTTGGGGACACAGGGACAAATCATATATGGCTTTGAAGACTGTAGTATTAAAGTTTTAAGTGCAAGCAAGGGAGTGGAATGATGGCATGGCAGTTGTTTTATGTGTTTTAAGAAAGAGAGTGAAACAATTCTTTTAAGATAACTCTGGCTGTTCTGGTTGCTTTTTTTGTTGGAGGAGAAACAAGAAATAAGAGACAAGGAATCTATCCCAATATCCTCTAAGCATGGTGGCCAAAACTGGAGTGTAAATTGGGGGACTTGTGTGGACTGCAGATACACTTGGGAGCAGAAGCCACACAACACTTGCAAATGAATAAGAGTAAGGTGAGTGATCAAGAATAACTTACAAAGTTGAGATGTGAGTGACCAGGTAAACGCTGATGCCTTAACTGAGACCAGGAAGTCTGGGAGATAAAAGGTTAGAAAATTCAGAGTTCTTTTGTGGTCATGTTATGTTTCTGAAATTACCTCTTAGAATCCAAGGAGTCATACTGTAAAAGCAGCAGGCCTTCAGGGGAGAGATAGGGGATAGAAATACAATTTTAAGATTCACCAGATTTTAAATACATTGAATGTAGTGCAGTGGCAGAGCATTTGCCTGAATACACAGGATTGGATGAGATGTAATGGACACAGCCATCTAATGACGATGAGAGAAGAAAGTATTTAAGAAGAAACCAGCATGGGGCTGAGGACTTAACTCAGTGGTTCCGCCACCTGCCTTGCAAGCACAAGCACCCTAGTTCAATCCCCGGTACCAAAAAAAAAAAAAATTAACAAGAAACAAGCATGTCTCAGACCACGCTCAGGAGAGCTGCTGAATTTGGAGGTGAGCGATGGGAAGGCCCTTATCAAAGAAGCTGAGCAGACACCAGGTGTGATGTCATCTGCCTGCAGTCCCAGCTACTCAGGTGGCTAAGGCAGGAGGAGTGTGTGAGCCCAGGGTTCAGGGACAGCCTGGCAACATCGCAAAGCACTATTCCCAAAAAATAAAATAAGAATTTAAATAGAAATGAGACAGGCCAATAAAATAGGAGCACCATGAGAGCATGGTGTCAGGGAAAAGGAAGGACAGAAGTGTGGCAAGGAAGACAAAGCTGTGAGCTGCAGCAAAAGTAAAGAGAGAGGACACCTATGGATCTGGAGAGAGCTGCTAGCTCTGCTATCAGCAGCTTCAGGGTGAGCATTTGGAAAGGGATACAGCTTGTCCTTACAGAGAAAAGCAAAAGGAATGCTGGAGAAAGTATCCCTTGACAGCAGCCATAATCATTAAACTGTTTCAAGCAAGAACTACCAATGGGTGTTATTATTAATGGGTTAAAACTTGATACTTCAGTATCAATGTAGTTTCCAAATAACTCTGCAAAAGATACTTTTTACATGCCAGGTTTCAAATCCATAGCCTTGCATGTTAGGCAAGTATTCTGCCCCCGGAACTACACCTCCAGGCCCATAAAAGATACTTATTCATTATAAAGGGAAAAGTAGTAGCTATGGAGTGGAGAAATTTGGCAGATAGGATCCTAATCTAGCGATCAAAGCTAATGTGCTCACTCCTGGACATAATGGCACCTGTACTCCCAGCTATTCAAGAGGCTGAGGCAGAATAGATTGAGCCCAACCAGGACAACAGTGAGAACCGTATGTTGATACGATCAGGGTTTCATATATATATGTATATGAAAATAAAGAAGGAGTAGGAGAATGAAAAATCAAACAGGGTTAAAAGGTTAATATGGAGAACTGATCTGAAGGTATATGAGGATTTTTAGGGGTGGGTGGTAAAATCCAGGGCCATGCACATGCTAAGCACATGTTCTACAACTGAGTGACAAGCCTCCAGGCTTATTTGGGAATTCTTATACTATTGTTACAACTTTTCTGCATATTCAGAATAAAACAAGATACTAGTCAAAACCAAACAAAAACAGCCAGGTGTCTGGCTTCAGGTCTGCACCGTGAAGATGGGATGACATCAGTCGAAGTCTGATATGGAAACTGAGTAGCTTCAGAGAAACAACCAAGGAGTTTGTTTCCCACCCAGAGTTGCTCAGAGCTTCGAGCTTAGGAATGGATGATTCAGGAAGAAGAAGCCAAAGAAGACCACATGTGTGACCATGAATTTGCCATTTGTGCTGGGTTTTATAGTGTCCCCCTAAATTCACAAATGGAAGCTGTTAATGTGGCCTTATTTGGAAATAGATCCTTTGCAGATGTAATTTGCTAAAATGAGGTCATACTGGATAGGGTGGGCCCAAATCATATGGCTAGGTACTCACGAGAAGAGAATATGAAAGCAAAGACACGTGCAACCAGTGAAGGCAGGCAGGGAAGGAGTGTGGTGTTTCCACAAGCCAAGGAATGCCAAGGACTGCCAGCCACCACCAGAAACTGGAGGAGAAAAGGAAGCCCTGCCCTCGCTGTGTCAGAGGCAACTTGACCTGTCCCCTAGGCAGCTGGTACAAGTTGGGAATTGACCACCTGAAAGACCACATCAGGATCAGAGAGTTGGGACTTTCACTCCAATCCTTCCCCAAGGTTAAGTCAGTCACCAGTGGCCATCATGTGATTGATCCTGCCTATGTAATGAGACCTTCACAGAAATGCACAAGGACCGAGTCTGGAGGACTTCAGGACAGCTGAGCACGTGGAGTTCCTTGAGGTTGGTATACTTGGAGAAGACATGGAAGCTCCACACCCCTTCTCCCGCACCTGGCCCTGTGCACCTCTTCATCTGGTGTTTGTCACTGTCCTTTGTAAGGTCCTTTATAATAAACCAGTAAGCATCAAGTCAGTGTTTGCATGAGTTCTGTGAGGTACGCTAGTAAATCTGTGGAACCCAAGGAGGGGGTTGTGGGAATGCTAATTTCCAGCAGGTCGATCAGAAGCACAGATAAAATAATCTGGGGCTTGGAATTGGCATCTGAAGTGGGGGTGGCAGTCTTGGGACTGAGCTGTCAACGTGTGGGATCTGATTCTATTTGCAGGTAGGCTGTGTCACAACGGACTTGGATAAGAGGACACCCAGCTGGGTCTGATGCTGCAGAATTGATTGCTTGCTTGTGTGGGTGTGGGTGTGGGGTGACCACATATTTGATTACAGAAGCTTTAAGTGCTGACTGTCCTGTGACTGCACAAGAAATAGGCTTGAGTTTGGTTTTTTTCCTTTATATATCTTCAGAGTTGTGTTTATCCTATTTGTACTGGCTCATTTTATGGTAATTATTGTGAGAAGAATCTTCTCTCAGAAATATGACGATACCTGAGAATGAAAACAAAAGAGAAACTACAGCTTATAAAAAATGTTGGAAAACATACACCCAAAATAAAATAGTCATCATTAAAAAATTATGCTGAAAAGAAACTTTTTTTTTTTTGGCAGAACGAAGGATCAAACTCAGGACCTTGTGCTTGCCAGGCAGGCATGGCACCACTGAGCTACATCCCCAGCCCTGAAAAGAAATGTATACATGTAATGAATGTCGAAAAACCTTTAGCCCAAAGCAATAACTCATAGGTTAATGCACTACCACTAAGTTACCTCTCTAGTGTACCAAGTGTTCTCTTGAATCCTACTCCTCATGCTACATTTAAGAAATCATATAAAAGCAATAAATTTTGCGGTGGGATGTAGCTCAGAGGTTGAGTATTTACCTTGAAAGGCACTGGATTTGATCCTCAACACAGAAAATAAATAAATTAAACAAGTAAGGAAGTGATACATGTGCTGGGTTTGAATTTGTGATCCTCCTGCCTCAGCCTACCAGAATGCTGGGACTATAAGCATGTGCCATCACGTCCAGCTGAGAAAGCTTTTATAAAGAACGCAGGCCTCATTAGATACTAAGTAGTCATACTAGAGATTGCAGAGGACTGTAATATTGATTATGCCCAAAGCAGGCTGTGAAGAGTTAACCCCACAATTGGCTTGTTTATAGAAGTGAGTCTGGCCGAAGCCTACAAGCCAAGGTCAGAGTAACTCGCACCCATATTCCACTACCACAACTAAAACCTTCAGACTGGAAGGACAATGTTCTAATTACAACAATATATTTTGTCCGTTTGGTTCCTAATTTGAGAATGCTTTCTCTTGTCCTTTCTGATCCTTATTTACATTAATTTCCATAGAAACCATGTCCTCTTTACCCCAATTGATTGCCAATTAAAGTCAACACCTGGGACTGTCCAGAGCCTTTGTCGGTTGCACTGGCATTGGTCATCCTGGCATCCCACTTTCTATCTTAGTTCTGTCTCTTAGTGTATTTTTTTCTCAGGCCTGCGTCCCATACTGGGCAGGTGGGTACTAGAGACTCACTGCAGGAGTTTTGGGTAGAGATAAATCTTATGCATATAAGAAAGGTAAGAAAGCATTCAGTGGCAAATCAGATTTCACCCAACATGAGAAATTTTGTATTTGCAGGGTACCCTATAAAGATGATGAACATGCCACTATCTTCAGTCAGAAGTGATACTTCATTAAATATTAGAATGTTCATCGAGGAAGGACACCCCATAAATGTACAGGAGTGGAGAAGACTTCTCTCCAATCATATGGCTTATTGTACATGTCATATGAATTATGAATACAAAATGTATTAAAGCCTTCTCTCAATTCTTAGCCAGGACTTTACATATGAATACTAATACCAATGGGAAAAAAATTTACAATCAACATGGAAAACCCCTCAAGAGGAGCCATACCATGTTAGACACCAATGAATTCATATTCATTAAAACCTTTGGATTTAGAAAAAGTGTCACCAGGAATTCATATTTCATAGCACATCAGATAATGCATTGTAGAGCAAAATTCAATTAATAGCAGAAAGCCTTAAGCAGCTACTCAATTTTATAAAATACTAGATTTTTTTAACAAGGAGAAATTTCATGAGATAATAGAAACTGTATTCAAAAAGATATCACAACTAACATCATTAATGCTGAATTGTTTTTATTTTTATTGCACATAACTCCTTTATTTTACTGATTTGGAAAAAAGACCTAGTTACTTACAGTTATACTCAAAATGAGTATTGGGCCAAAGTGGCAGGACCAAGCCAACTGGAATGTGATTCAGAAATCAGACACAGTGAAAGACACACTTGGACATGGTCAAGAGGCATTTTCACTGCCACCAAAATAAGGCAGAGGGACCCTAAGCTACACAGCAGGATGCATTCCTGCTCCATAGAGCTCAGAATTTATCCTGTACTGGTGTGAGGAATAGCTTATTTTCTGGTGACCACATGTGGAGCTATTCAGCCACCAGTAGTAACTCCAGAAGGGTTTTTGTTTAGATACTTGTTTTTGGTAGAAAAATTTAACACATATACTTAATTCAGGAGTAATCCCAACCTTCTGGGGCCAGCTTCTCTAGGGTGAGGGAGGAAACTGTTTTTAATCAACATGCAGGTTACATTCATCTCCCACTGCAATGACTAGAGCTCTGCAACCATGACCTCACTGTAAGAGAGCACAGGGCTGGCCCCTGGGAGCACAATATGCTCTCTGGCCTCTCCTCGTTGGTCATGCCTTGGCATGGTTCCTCCCTGTCCCCTACTCAAGCACTTCCTTAGTGAACAAAGCAGAAGCACTAGGAAAAAACAGTTACTGCCTCTCAACTGTCCTGGATAAGAAGAGTCTTCTCTGGGCTTGGACTGAGAACTTGTGTCCTAGAGGTACTATTCTGACTAGATTCTATCAAGGGAGTAAGTGCAGGAGCCAAAATGCTGAAATGAAAATGGGAGCCCCTGGTCCCCATCTGTAACTACAACACCAGGTGCCTACAGCCGTGGTCAATATGACAGGTGTGGGGGAGAGGTACGGAGGAATGATGGACAGGGGTGGTAGGCTGCTGGCCTTCACTTCGTGACCTTGCCCTGGGCAGCCACAGCTTCCATGGCTTTACACATGGTTTCTTCATTCTCTAGGAACTGCATGGGCTTGGTGGGCTTTAAGTTCTTATCCAACACGTAGACAATAGGATATCAGTTGGCAGGTTCAGCTCCAGGATGGCTTCTTCAGACATTCTAGACGTTGGACTGTGCCCCGAAGGCTGCTGCTGTGGGCAGCAATCAGGACCTGTTTCCCCTCGTTGATGTGGGAACAGTTTCTTTATTCCAGAAGGGCAGAGTCTGACAATAGTGTCCTGCAGACTCACAGGAAGGCAGCTGATCTTCAGTGAGGTCTGCACACCTTACTGATGTTGCTGTAGACGGGATGATCAGACTCCATTGGAGGTGGTGGGACATCATAGGAGCACCTCCAGATCTTTACCTGAGCCTCTCTGTGCTTGGAAGCAGTTTCTGCTTTATTAAGGCCGGTCATTGAGGCATCAAGTTCACACCACTGGCAGCCACATCTGCTCAGTGGCATCCAGTACTGTCTAGCCAGTCCAGGCTGCTCTTTTCTGCACTGAGGTGAAGCAGATGTCACACTCATAGCCAGCATCTCTCAGTGTCTGCCCGCCATGCTTCGCCTCCTCATGGGCCGCCAGGCTCAAGTTTGTATCTTACCAGCCAATGAAGCAGTTCTCTAGGCTCCAGGCACTCTCTCCCTGCCAGATCAGCACTAGTTTTTAGGCAGCCATGGCGACAGGCTAGGGATGTGGTGCCAACTCAATGCTAAATTTTAAAAAGCATTCTGTTTGAATGTCAATAACAAGTGATGGATGGTGCTACCCTACTTCAGATTACTTGATGCTGGAGAGATAAACAGTGCAAATAAGACAAAATTAACATTAGATTTGAAAAGAAGAAACTAAGTTCTGGGTTCTCCATGATATAATCTAATCTACCTGTTAAAAGCTATGACCATTAAAAAATGTACAGCCAAAGTGGAAACACTGGTAGATAAGTGTGCATTAAACTTATCTCCATTGAGAAGTTCTGCAAGATACTAAACTACTGAGTTTCTATTTAAAGATGTACAAAGTATGGGAGACAGCTGGGTGTACTGGTGTGATCCTACAATCCCAGCACTAGGGGAGGCTGAGGCAAGAATATTATAAATTTGAACCCAGCCCGGGCAACTTAGCAACTTAGAAAGACCCCGTCTCAAAATAAAAAATATAAAAAGGGATGGCTAGGGATGGACCTCAGGATGAAGGCTCTGGATTCAAATCCCTGATGATGGAGTCTTAGGCCCGCCAAAATAGAAGCCTAAGAGAAGATATGTCATAAACTTAAATTACTTAAAGGTGAATATACTTACATGCTATATAAGGTGGTACAATCAACCTGGGAAAACTTTGGCATTTTCTTGAGAATTTTTGTTTGTTTGTTTTTGTTTTTTTTGAGACAAGGGCTTGCTATGTAGTTCAGGCTGGCCTCGAACTCATGGCGATCCTTCTACCTCAGCCTCCCAAGTGCTGAGATGACAGGTGTAGGCCACCATTCCTGGCATTAAACTTTAAATAGGTACCTTTCATATGCCTCAGGCCTTCTACTCCTAGGTATTTACCAAAGGAGAATGAAAGCATATGTCCATGTAAAGATTTGGCTGTTCATAAGAGTTTTATCTCTAGTACCTGAAAACTGGAATGGCCATTGACAGTTCAAGAAGAAAGGAAGTTTCTCTTGACCAATCACAAAATAAAAAAATTTCAGGCTGGGGACATAGCTCAATGGTTGATTGCTTGCTTAAAATGAAAGAGGCTGTGGGATCCCTCCTTGATGTGCACCCACATGCGCGCACATTCACACAAACACGGAAGGAAAGGAGGGGGAGAATGCAAATACTAACTGAAGGAAAACTGAAGTTGGTGTCAGACAAAATAGATCTCAAGGGAGAAAGCAGTGCCAGAGATAGAGTCACTATATGAGATAAATGTTTTAGGTGGACAGAACCCACCTCTGTGCCCCACAAGGACAAAATTTGCCCATACAGTGTTTGCCCCTGGCCAACTCTATAACCATGTATTCCATGCCTGGCCAAAGCCACTCTGCATTTTGTTTCCCTTAGTACCAGGCAACAGAGGTCCTGACCAACCCACCCCCTGATCATGGATGAGACTAGTGCCCTGGGAGAGATGGTAAGCCCCAGAGTCAGCATCTCCAAGAAGAAATGATGGACTTGGCCAGGAGCGCTACCCCAAGTAGAGTCCACGGCTTTCATAAACTACAAAAACAGTGTGAGATTTTACTCAAAAGTGACTCCTTCACAGCAGACTAGAGTTGGAAATAAACCCAGTGCAGTGCCTGCCATATTGCCACAGTGTTTAATCAGGATCTATTTGGGGAAAGGATTATTTGAGACTGAGCCACAGAACAACCACAGAACAATCCTGCTTCAGGCTTTCCAGTGTTACCCTCCCACAGTGACTGTGTGAAAGATGGCCACAGGAAACAGGTATGGAGAGGCTATGGGCCAGATGTAGACCCCCTGAGAAGTTTAAGCTCAGGCCAGGAAGGACATAGGCCCCACCATCCATTGTGAGAAGCCAGGCACAAGTGAGTAGGGTTTTCAGAGATGGCTGGATCTGAAAATATTGTCATCAAGTCCAGCAGTCTGCATGAGCCTTTATCCTCCTCCTACGTGCAGCAGAGACTACTGGTCTGATTGCTTTCCCTATCTCCTAACATGAGCAAGGACAAACTTCAGCTAGGATGTTTGAACAGAGAGGCCTCTGGAGCAGGGGGTACATCACAAACCCACAGGCCATAAATCTAGGTAGAAAAACTTATGACTTACTGGATTCCAAGAGTGTATATCCTGGAAAGAAACCACTCGCTTGAAAAAACAGACAAGGGCTGGGGATTTAGCTCAGTGGTTTCGCCGCCTGCTGCGCAAGCACAAGGACCCGACTTTGATCCCCAGCACCAAAAAAAAAAAAGAAAAAAGAATGAAAAGAAAAGAAAAGACAGACAAATTGTTTTATTCAGTTTTTTTTTTCTTTTTCCATCATTGGTTTTTGGGGCTCTGGGTTTTTGGGTTTTTTCCCGTTTTTTTTTCCTTTTTCTTTCTTTATTTTCTTTTATGCTTTTAATTCTTTTTTCATTTTTTTTGTCTGTTTTTTCCTTGTTTGTTCTTTTCTGTTACTTTTTGTTTGTTTGTTTTGTTTTGTTTTGGTACCAGGGATCGAACTTGGGTCCTTAGCTTGCGAGGCAGGCAGTGGAAAGTTACTTTTATCTAATACTATTAATTTCCTTTTACTCTTCAGTAGGATCCTTTTTGGGGGCGGGTACTGGGAATAGAACTCAGGGCCTTGTGCCTGCCAGGCAGGTGCTACGTCACTGAGCTACATGCCTGTCTCTCCTTAATAGGATCCTTTATCTCATTCTTTACTCCTCCTTCTCTCCTCCTATTGATTAATATTTCAAATGCTGCTTTTTAAAATTCTCCAGTTCCCTACCTCCTTTATCCTTACTAGTATTAACCATTAAGCTTTCTGAATCTTTAGATAGTGAACTCTATGCTATTACTGTTGAACATTGTTCTGTGGAGGTATAGTTGCTGCATTTAGTAGATATTTATGTCAATATTTGGTTTGTCTTAGTTTTTATACTATAATTATAAATCTCTCTTTTCTATGGTTAAGGTGACACAATACTGATTACTAGGGTATGTAAATATCCAGTTTGTCTTTGATTCTATTACTATTGCTGATTTTATTGCTATTGCCAAGGTGCCTACATAGTTGTTGCTATTAATTGATTTCCTCTGTGTGCCAACATTGGGATTGTCTTTGTACAATTGACAATACTGTGGTCCATTCCTAGAGAATAGGTTGCTGCGCCAAATACACTGAAGCTTCCCTCTCAAATAAATGATGGTGGTCGGCTCTTGAGTTAGCCACACCCAGAGTGCACCACTGAAAAGCAGATATAACAGAAGAGGTCTCCATACTAGCAACAAAGTCTTCCACTGTAATCAACTCCCAAACCTCTGCACAAAACTAACAAAATAATACAAATATGAGAAGACAATGCAACAGAATGCCTCCCAAATCTCCCAACTCTCTCAAAGCTGATCCATGGGGCAGCAAGGGGGATGAAATCAAGAGCCACACAGCTGAATTATTCAAGAGGATACAGGAGATTTTTCAAAATCAATAAGGTGTTCAGCAAGCTCAAAGAAGACATAACTAAACAGATTATGGACATATTAAACAAAATGATTGGTGAGCTTAAAGAAGGTACTAATAAAAAGTTAGCTGAGCTAAATAAAATATAGGAAATAGGAATGACGACTTTAGCAAAGAACTGGAGTTGATGAAGAGGTGCCAAATAGAAACTCAGGACATTAAACATTCTATTAAGTATGGTTAGCAAAAGTTACCAAAGTGAGGACAGAGTGTCAGTACTAAAAGAGAGGGCAGCTGTCAGAGACCAATTATTCAAATATACCTTATAAACAATAAGAGCACGTGAAAAATGGATCCATAGATGCAGAATATTCTGCAAAACTATTTTTTAAAGTTGATTCTGCAAAACTATCTTTTAAATTTAATTGAGAAATAAGTTATTTCCACAACAAAGATAACTTTAAGAAATTCAAGACCACCAAACCAGCACTCCAAAAAATGATCAAGGACATCCTAGAAAGAGGCAACGAAGCCAACAATGCCAAAGAGTCAAAAAGAACAAATGCACCAGGCAGGGTGAGCAGTTAAATGGAAGGGTAAAAAAGAAATCAGCAACAAAAAAACAATGCAGTGACAGGAAAAAGTCAGTACCTCTCAGGAATAAGTCTCAATGTGAACGGCCTCAATTCCCCAATTAAAAGACTCAGATTGGGAGAATGGATCAAGAAACAAAAATCTAACAGTATGCTGTATACAAGAAACACATTTAACCCAAAAAGAAACTGATAGACTAAAAATATCAGAGGATGAAAAACAATACATTTTTATACAGTGGGAACATGAAAACAAACAGAAGTAGCCATCCTATTTTTAGGTAAAGTGGACTTTAAACCAAAACTGATCAGAAGAGGCAAAGAAGGTCACTACCTATTGGGTAAGCAGACAACTCAGTTTAAGCGGACAGGAAGAGATAACAATTACATCACGTCTGTGGACACCGTACCAAGGTCAGAGTCGCAGGGAACACGCCTAATCAGCCGGCGCCCCGACAGCAATCCACTGGACACACCCTCACCTCCCCGCTCCTCTGGCCTCTTCTCTGAACAGCCACCTGGTTCCACACTACAAAGACGCAGAGGACACCGGGCCACCAGACCACTGTACTGGGTAAGTTGGAGTCATCTTCACCTCCCATCAGGACCGGGACTATCTTCAGGGGAAGGGCAGCTGGAATCTGCAATGCAACTCTGCAGAGTTCAACCCTACAGGAGGACAAGGAGCTCAACTTGGGACTTGCAGCCAGAAATCTGCTTGAATCTCATGGGTTTGCGACTAGCTTGCTGAGACTCATTGACTTATATCTGGACATTGCAACCCACGTTGTCTATTGTGACAGCAGAGACATACCCTGAAAGAGGCCCTTCATCTTCATGGTTATTTTTATTCCCAAAATTGGTTTTATTATTTTGTTTTTCTCTTTTCTTTTCTTTTGCTCCTCTTGTCTTTAATTTTTTTCCCTACTCTTTGAAAATATTTGTTTTTCTCTCCTTTTTTTCTTTCTTTTCTTCTTTCTTTTCTCTTTCCTTTCTCTCTCTCTTACACTCACTCTCTTGCTCTCCCACATTGTTCATCTTCCCTTTCTGTCCCTGTTTTGGTCCTCATTCAGAGTTTTTCTTTATTTTCCTATTATTCTCTTTTTCCTTCTCACCTGTGTCCTCTGGCCACACTGCTAACCTTCCCCTATCCTTCATCCCATCTATCCCTCCCTCCCCAACCCCTTCTAACTCCCCATCCCAAAGGGTAAAGTGTTATAGTGAAGAGTTTATTTACTATATGTTGTGTTGGTCCTCGATCTTGATTTAATTCACACAGCTAAAGGTGATAGATTAATAACGACCACAAAATGTCATTTTTGAAGATGTACTTGATGAAATGGTGTTGCTGATTCTATCACTTGGGCTAAGGTGTTGTTATTGATCTAGTCAATGAACCTTCCTAGTATAAGGAAAATGAGATAGCCTTAGAGTCATTAGAGACTCAAAACTTAAAGACCAGCTATAACTGGAAGACACCTCTGAGAAGCAATCATTCCATAAGGGTTCTAATTACAAGCAAGAAAGATACCTACAATAAGCAATTTCAAACTATCAACCCAGGAGTTAAACCAAGGACAGTACCAAAAACAAAAATGAGAAGACATTTAAGCAAGGCACAAACTCAGACTTCCACCCCACCAAGGGTAAATCCTGGGGGAAATGAGATGGAAAAGTCCCATAACCAGCCACCTGGATACCCTGAACTGATAGCACAGGAAGTAACAAAACAGATGAATGAGGTTCTAGAAAAATTCAAAGCAGAAATAATCTCCCAGCTATCTACAGAGATGGTGAGCAGAGTGAAAGACATGATTAGAGGATCTAGAACAGAAACAGATAAAAAAAAAAAAATAGATGAGCTCAGAAACATGCTGGAAGCCATGAATACCCAGCATAAGAAAGAAATGGAAACCATGACTGCCCAACATAAGAAAGAAATGGAATCCATGAAACAGATTTAAACAGATATTCAGGAGATTAAAAACTCCATTGAAAGTATCCACAGCAGAATAAGGGAATCTGAAGATGGAATATCAGATATAGAAGACAGGATCATGGTTAGAGGCCATGAAAATAGAGATAGTAAGGGGCCACTCGGCCTCTGGTACAGGAAGTGATATCACAGGCCCCATGTGAGCAGACTGCAACACATGCAGCTGTCCTACGTCAGAGCCGCAGCCCCCGCGGAGCCGCAACAGGGGAGGAGCAGCCGCTGCCGCCCAGGACTGGGCCCTTACCGAGGAGGAGGCGAGAAGATGGCAGACGACCCCAGTGCTGCCGACAGGAACGTGGAGATCTGGAAGATCAAGAAGCTCATTAAGAGCTTGGAGGCGGCCCGCGGACTTTAGAGTGATCTGTTTTGTTGTCCTGGCATAGCATCTCCCACTGAAGAGCCTCCAGATTCCAAGTCCCTGGCATAGCAGTGGCACCAGCATGATATCATTGAGCATTCCTCCCAAAGACCAGATTTCACGAGTGGCAAAAATGTTAGCAGATGAGTTTGGAACTGCATCTAACATTAAGTCACGAGTAAACGGCCTTTCAGTCTTGGGAGCCATTACATCTGTACAACAAAGACTCAAACTTTATAACAAAGTACCTCCAAATGATCTGGTTGTTTACTGTGGAACAATTGTAACAGAAGAAGGAAAGGAAAAGAAAGTCAACATTGACTTTGAGCCTTTCAAACCAATTAATACATCATTGTATTTGTGTGACAACAAATTCCATACAGAGGCTCTTACAGCACTACTTTCAGATGACAGCAAGTTTGGCTTCATTGTAATAGATGGTAGTGGTGCACTTTTTGGCACACTCCAAGGAAATACAAGAGAAGTCCTGCACAAATTCACTGTGGATCTTCCAAAGAAACATGGTAGAGGAGGTCAGTCAGCCTTGCGTTTTGCCCATTTAAGAATGGAAAAGCGACATAACTATGTTCAGAAAGTAGCAGAAACTGCTGTACAACTGTTTATTTCTGGGGACAAAGTGAATGTGGCTGGTCTTGTTTTAGCTGGATCAGCTGACTTTAAAACTGAACTAAGTCAATCTGATATGTTTGATCCGAGGTTGCAATCGAAAGTTTTAAAGTTAGTTGATATATCCTATGGTGGTGAAAATGGATTCAACTAAGCTATTGAGTTATCTACTGAAGTCCTCTCCAACGTGAAATTCATTCAAGAGAAGAAATTAATAGGACGATACTTTGATGAAATTAGCCAGGACATGGGCAAGTACTGTTTTGGAGTTGAAGATACACTAAAAGCTTTGGAAATGGGAGCTGTAGAGATTCTAATAGTCTATGAAAATCTGGATATAATGAGATATGTTCTTCATTGCCAAGGCACAGAAGAAGAGAAAATTCTCTATTTAACACCAGAACAAGAGAAGGATAAATCTCATTTCACAGACAAAGAGACAGGACAGGAACATGAGCTGATTGAAAGCATGCCCCTTTTAGAATGGTTTGCAAACAACTATAAAAAATTTGGAGCTACTTTGGAAATTGTCACAGATAAGTCACAAGAAGGATCCCAATTTGTGAAAGGATTTGGTGGAATTGGAGGTATCTTGTGGTTCTGAGTAGATTTCCAGGGAATGGAATACCAAGGAGGAGATGATGAATTTTTTGACCTTGATGACTACTAGGTAGTCGACATGGGTCTGGCAAAATGTGGCTCACCCTCCAGCATCCAACCCAAGGAGCATACCTGTGGTGGAATCCAAACAGATCCCTGCCTTACAATTGGAACATTTCCAGAACTTAATCTGTGAGCATTGGATACTAAAAAGAAAACCGAAACAATACCAGACCAGCCCTATACTTTGGTTTGTCATGGTGTCAGCACAGCAGCCTACAACTAAGTTCCTAAATGCCACTTTGGACTAATTTAAAAAAGAATCCCAGTTTTTACTTTTACTCGATGGTAAAATTGGTTGCTCTTGTATTTTATGAAAAAAAAATGATTTTTTTAACCTTCATACATAGAAGCAAAAATACTTTAACTGCTGTAAACCTTCAAAAGTTAATAGAAGTGAGATCATTCTGTTTTGTTTCTGATTTTGATTGGAGAAAAATTCAATTGCTGCATTTTGCAGTGACCCATTTACATGGCATTCTCAGCTTAGACCGCATAAGAAGAAATATATGTGGTGAAATGTCGGAACCATTTCTCTCCTGGTCTCTGTTTAATGTTGAAAGGGTGAGCTAATAGGAAGCAATCTCAACCTCACTCCCTCACACCCCTCCCCAGACTGTCAGTTTCAAGGATGCAGATTGCATTGCGATGTCAAGCTGACTCAGGAAGCATCGGGGGCAGTCCACTGTTTACTTACATCTGATTGACAGACACATCTGTGCCCAGCCTTTGGGAGCCTTTGTATCACTCACTTGCTTTGACAAGGGTCCTCATAATCTCAGCCTTCTAAAAACTGGTTTGGGATGGATATGATGGGGCTTCTGTGCTATTGCTGGGACTGGGAGAAATAAAACATGCAATTTAAGTGGAAGCAAAAAAAATTTAAAGATTATTTTATTTTGCTTGGGTGTATCTTTGGTAAAAGGGAGGTGGTCATGTTTCCTTAGGGTGTTGGGTGGCATGAGATTATGTGAATGTTTTGATTTTTTTAAATGAACTACAATATTTTCACAAGAACAACAGACATGTATGACTGTGCATGTAATTATGAACCCCTTGTGGGGTTGGAGCATCTGTTTCAAATGTGGGACTTAACAAGCACTTCTCACGTGAGAAATGATGGGAGGAGGGTGGGAAGAACAGGGGCAGGAAGGGATGGGACGCAGCTTCTGGCACCATGGACTAAAACCATGTTGGATCCAAAAGTTGACCTGAAAACCTGAAGTTTATGCTTTGCAGTTGGGCCATAATTCGGGCTGGCTGACATGCAAGGTCAAGGTGTCCTCAAGGTGGTGACAGTAAACAAAGCATGTGGGATGTGCCCAGTGGTAGCAATGGAAAAAGATACATACCAAATGGACTTTGAAGGACCAAAGGTTTTTAAAGTCAGTTGGTATCACCCCCACGCTGACAGGATAGAGGGGTGCATTTGGTTTTCAAATTGGGTACTTTTAACACTTTAGTGCCTGACTGCTGTTCTTTGCTGACTTGACTCAGTCACTCGTAGCTTTACTGGTCTGAACCAGCTCCTTGTTCCCAGGTTACAGACCTGCCTATGGTTCCAATAGTCCTGTTTCACTTGAATGAAGGGAATATGTCTTAAATGTAAAGCCTCTGGTTCTTACACTGTACTCTGAGGTCCAAATTACTGTCTGTCAATGTGTAACCTGATGTCTCAACCCCAGTGAAAAGAGTTGATTCTTTGGTGTTCACCGACGTGGGAGGTTTCACCGGAACAGGCTTTTGCTTTGGGCTCTGCTGTTTATTTGCAGAACACCCATGAGCAAGCAAACATGCTCTCTTCACAGCAGTACCTTAGGGTTTTGCCATTGTAAATGGGCCTAATGTGATATGACAAGACCAGAGAAATTGGATGTAAATTTACATTTTTGAATATGCTTGTTGTTACACATGATACATTTAGGGTATGTAGCTCCTTTTGTAGTCTTTATTTTTACTATTTAAGTTTGGAAATGATGCCAAATTTTTGTATTTCTTTAATCAATGTGTTCTCTTCGGTGATACATATTGCATTATATATTGATGTGTGTATCAATATATACTGATATGTATTATACTTACACATACAAACACATAAATAAGAGGGGGTGAAAACCATAGCCTTTGCATTCTCTATAGCCTCTGCAGAGAGACCCTAAGCTGCAAAATCTTGGTGTTGTGATGTACAGAAATGGAGAAGAGTATTAAACCATATTTAAGAATAAAAAAAAATAGTAAGGGACCACGAGAAATCGATCCAACGACTGCTAGACGATGCAAAGAAGAATAACATAAGATGGATAGGAGTTCAGGAAAAAACAGAAGAAAGCACAATTGACATTAAAAAACTGTTCACAGAAGTAATAGTGAAAAACTTCCCAGACAGAGGTAGAGAATTGGACATACAGATAAGTGAGACATATAGAACTCCAACTAGCAATGATCAAAAAAAAATCTACATCTAGACATATAATAGTCAAGATCCCAGAAACCCAACAGAAAAACAAAATCCTACAAGCAGTTAGAGAAAAGAAATCACCTACAAAGGAATGCCCATCAGAATCACAGCAGACTTCTCAATACAAACCCTCAAATCAAGGACAGCCTGGAGTGAAGTAGTTCAAGCTCTAAAGGAAAATAACTTCCAACGTAGACTTTTCTATCCTGCAAAATTATCTTTCAAAATTGATGGGGAAATTAGATACTTCCAGGACAAAGAACACCTGAGAAATTTCATGAACACCAAACCAGCACTACAAGCAATTCTAAGCAATATCCTAGAAAAAAGCAATGAAGGCCACAACTTCATGAGGCCCAACAGAGGGAAGCCACCAGGCAAGGTAAGACACTAAAGGAAAAGGGGGAAAAATAATAAATAAAAGAGCCAACAAAAGTAAAACATCATGACAAGGATAAATCAATATCTATCAATTATAACCCTCAATGTTAATGGCCTCAATTAACCAATCAAAAGAAATAGACTGGCAGAATGAATTAAAAAGGAAAATGCAACAATATGCTATATACAAGAAACACACCTAACTCCAAAAGAAACTCATAGACTGAAAGTAAAACAATGGAAAACAGTTCTCCACGCCACAGGAACCCAGAAGAAAGCAGAGGTAGCAATCTTATTTGCAGATAAAGTAGATTTCAAACCAAACCAATTAAGAGAGACAAAGATGGTCACTACATCCTTGTGAAGGGAACAATCCAAGAGGAAGAGATGACAATCCTAAATATATATGCACCAAATATGAATTCCCTCAACTATACAAAACAAATATTAATAGACATGAAAAACCAAATAAACACTAACACAATTGTAGTAGGGGAACTCAACACCCCACTATCACAAATAGACAGATCATCTAGACAAAAAGTTAACAAGGAAATTCTAGAACTGAACCAAGCTATTGAACAAATGGACTTAATAGATGTTTACAGATTGTTCCACCCACATATTTGGAATACACATTCTTTTTGGCTGCACACGGGTCATTCTCCAGAATAGACCACATGTTAGCTCATAGGACATGTCTAAGTAAATGTAAAAGAACTGAAGTTACCCCCTGTATATTATCAGACCATAGTGCAATAAAACTGGAGATCAATAACATAAGAAACTGCAAAATCCCAACAAACACATGGAAACTGAATGACACCCTCTTGAACAACCAATGGGTCACAGAAGTAATTGAAGAAATTAAACAGTTTCTACAAGTAAATGAAAATGCCAGTACAACATACAGGAATCTATGGGACACAATGAAAGCAGTTCTATGCAGGAAATTCATAGCAGTGAATGCCCGATGCCCTACCGAGGTCCCGAGTGGCATGGAACACGCCGAATCACCCCTCTGCAGACAGGCAGGTCTGTGTACACCCTACCGAGGTCCCAAGTCACCCGGAAGACGCCGAATCACCCTCCTGCACACAGGCAGGTCTGCCCACGCCCTACTGAGGTCCCCAGTCCCGCAGAACATGCCAAATCAGCACGCTGCAGACAGGCAGGTCTGTGCATGCCCTACCGAGGTCCCGAGTTGCATGGAAGACACCAAATCACCCAGCTGCAGACAGGCAGCCATCTGATTCCAAACTACAAAGACGCAGAGGACATCAGACCACCAGACCAAGGTACTGAGTCCCGCAGCTCCTGGCCCAGAGGTAGGGGTTTCTGAGCCGCCATTCCACTGCTCCTGGTGCAGAGGAAGGGGCTTCCTGGCCACCATCCCTCCCGCTGCTCCCAGCCCACAGGAAAGGGCTTTTGTGTCACCATCCCTACCGCTGCTCCCGGCCCCTGTCCCACCTCTCCCAGCTAAGAGGAGGTAATCCATGCAGGTGCTAACAGCCCCCTGCCCCAGTCGAAATGAGAAAACATGTAAATAAGTCTCAAAACCAGACTTCCAGATCACCTACAGCAACCCCAAAGGGAAATGAGATGGAACACTCTGATACTCAAACACCTGGACCCACTGAACTGGCAACAAAAGGGGATCTGGAAAAAATGAAATCAGAAATAATTTTTCAGATAAAAGGAGAAATTGTGCCCCTAGTGCAAGACATGATTAATAAATCTAGAGAGGAGCTGAGGAACATGATGGAATCCCAACATAAGAAACAAATGGAATCCATAAAACAGATGCAAATAGATGTCCAGGACATGAAAAACTCCATTGAAAGTCTACACAGCAGAATGAGCCAATGTGAGGACAGAATTTCAGATATAGAAAATAAGATTGCAATTAGTGACCAGGAAAAGAGAAATCAATCCAGCAGCTGCTAGATGATGCAAAGAAGAATAACATAAGACTGATTGGAGTCAATGAAGAAACAGGAGAGAGTGGAGATGACATAAAAAATCTCTTCACAGAAATAATGGCAGAAAACTTCCCAAGCAGGGGAAAAGAGCTTGACATACAGATAAGTGAGGCATATAGGACTCCAGCTGGCCTTGATCAAAAAAAAATCTACACATAGGCATATAATTGTTAAGATTCCAGAAACTCAACAGAAGAACAAAGTTCTACAAGCAGTCAGAGAAAAGAAACAAATCACATACAAAGGAAAGCCCATCAGAATCACAGCAGACTTCTCAACACAAACCATCAAGGCAAGAAGAGCTTGGAGTGACATAGTCCAAGCCCTAAAAGAAAACAGCCTCCAACCCAGATTGATGTACCCTGCAAAACTATCTTTCAAAATTGATGGAGAAATAAGATACTTTCATGACAAAGAGCACCTTAGGAACTTCGTGAATATCAAACCAGCACTCCAAAGAATTTTACACAATAGCCTAGGAACAGACATTGAGGATCACAACCCCAGGAAGCAAAGCAGAATGAACCCATCTGGCATGACAAGAAATTAAATGGAAAGGGGGAGAACCCAACAAAAAGAAAAAGTCATGGCAATGACAAGTCAATACGTTTCAGTTATAACCATCAATGTTAATGGTCTCAATTCACCAATCAAAAGAAAGAGACTGGCAGAATGGGTCAAGAAGCAAAATTCAACAATATGCTGCATACAAGAAACACACTTCATTCAAAAGGAAACTCATAGACTGAAAGGTAAAGGGTGAAAAACAATACTTCATGCGATAAGAACACAAAAAAAGCAGGAGTAGCTATCCTCTTTGCAGATCAAGTAGATTTCAAACCAACACTGATTAAGAGAGATGAAGAAGGACACTACATCCTTGTAAAGGGAAGAATCCAAGAGGAAGAGATGACAATCATAAATATCTATGCACCAAACACTAGTGCACCCAACTATATAAAACAAATACTAATGGACATGAAAAGTCATATATGCACTAATACAATTGTAGTGGGGGACCTCAACACCCCACTGTCACAAATAGATAGATCAACTAGACTAAAAATAAGTAATGAAATACTAGAACTCAATCGAACTCTTGAACAAATGAACTTCACAGATATTTACAGAGTCTTCCACCCCACAAATTCAGAATACACATTCTTCTCAGCTGCACGTGGGTCATTCTCCAAAATAGACCACATACTCACACATAGAACATGTTTAAGTAAGTGCAAAGGAATTGAAGTTATCCCCTGTATATTATCAGACCATAGTGCAATGAAATTGGAGATCCATAGCAAAAGAAACTCAAAAAATTTCATAAACATGTGGAAATTGAACAACACACTTCTGAATAACCAATGGGTCACAGAGGAAATTAAAGAAGAAATCAGACAGTTCCTTCAATTAAGTGACAATGACAATACAACATATCAGAATCTATGGGACACAATGAAAGCAGTCTTACGAGGGAAATTCATAGCAGTGAATATGCATATTAGGAAAACAGACCAAGCCCAATTAAACAACCTGATGCTGAACCTCAAGCTTCTAGAAAAAGAAGAGCAGGACAACCCCAAAGTTCATACAAGGGAAGAAATTATAAAGATCAGAGGAGAAATCAATGCAATGGAGACTAAGAGAATGATACAAAAAAATCAATGAAGCCAAGAGTTGGTTCTTCGAAAGAATCAACAAAATTGACAAACCTTTAGCCAACCTTGTCAGAAAAAGGAAAGAAAAGGCCCAAATCCATGGAATAAGAATGAAAAGGGTGAAATTACAACAGACCCAGCAGAAATCCAGAGGATCATTGTTGGGAGCAATGCTATATAATTCTAGGGAAAAATCATTCGAGTAGGCCTAGTTCTCCTGCCTACAGGCCAGCTATAACACTCTAAGACATAATTCCATTTTGGCCTCAGGTCACAAGGGAGATCTCAATGATCCCATGGTGCTGTAATGCTCCAGGACAAGACCACACCTGCAAGAGACAGCCTGGGAGGAACCAAATCTTCATCTGCATAGTTCCTCATTGTTCTTAGATTTCCACCGCCCCCACCCAGTCTTTTGTTACATCTTGTTCATCCCAATGTGATACTGAAATCTACATATTCATTTGTTACATTTGTTTCTTTGGATGTACTAAATAAAAGGTGCTGTAAGCTAGGGCTTCTAGTCCTTGCTGCCCAGAGCAGCACTGATCAGACCCAAAGCTCAGCTTCTTCTCAGTCTCATTTGTCTACCTTTCCTGTAATTCGCCGTGTGCTGCCATGGCTCACAGGAGACTAGGACTTACTGCAGAGGTTCTGGTAACATCCCCTTCCCCTGGCGTGCAACGTGGATGTGAATCAGATCCACAAGTGAACTCGCCTGTGAGACAAACTCGGAGTAAAAGAGAAAACACATGGATCTCCCAGGACAATTTCCGGACTGGGACGAGGGACACTGGTGGTAAGAGTGTCCAGCTGGGGGTAATTTTCTATCTTTGCTGAGTTATAACTATGGGTCAATCTCTGTAATCAGAGCAGCGTAACTTTGCCAAATTACTTAAGTCGCTGTTAAATTGAGCTATGTAACCAATACCTAAGGGTGCTGTGATAGATGTGTTAAAAGACATACAAATGTATGTCCCATCTTTTCCCCAGGAAGGGACAACTAACTTAATAGCATGGGAAAGTGTAGGTACAGTTCTCCGTGAGGCCTGGCAAAGGGGTGGTCATCTCTCCCCCGAACGCTCCCTACTTGGACCTTAGTCCACTCTGCTCAGAGGTCAGAGTTGCTAGCCATTTTATTTGTGATTGAAAACTTCCCTCCCCAACCTCTTAATATTTTAAGTGATGCCTCTTATACAATTTGGTTGACTCAAAGACTGGAAGGAGCTGTGGTCTGCTCTACCTTAGAACCTAAATTATTAAACTTGTTTTTAAGATTACAAAAGGCCATATGTCAAAAAATTCCTCCTGCCTTAATAACTTGGGGGAGAGGTTTCGCCTGTGTCCTAACAGATAATGAGAAAACCTTGTGGCTGCCCTCCCCGAACGTGAGACCATGGGTTACGCTGGTGGAACGGCCAACATCTCGCAGAATGAGTGGTAGCACCCTGGCTGAAAGCAATGAGCCAGCTGCACCTCAGGGACCCACCTCACCAGCGACAACCAACAAATCCACAGCAGGGTCCAGGACTGCGATGATACCCCCAGAGGAATAATAATTATAGATTTATGGTAAAAAATTTATAAAGGTGGGGGACAACTTCAAAATGCTCTTTTTATATTTACAGGTATAAAAGCGCTTTCATTCCTTCTGATTCTAGTCTCAAGAGATTTCTGTTAATTGACTATTCCAAAGTTTTTGACCAGTCATACAATTATAACTCTAATAATCATAAAAAGGATATTATAATTCAATTTGGCCAAATATATTTGAGTGCACTTTAATTTTATAAATTGTCTTATATGTTTGTCTGTTGTCTGTGTTTGTACAGTTGAGCTCAATTTTTTTTTCTCTTTTCCTTTTCACCTTTTGAAAAAAAAATTTTTTTTTTCTTAAAAGATATTCACTTATTATTAAATTGGCTTACAGATATATGTTATTAAATTAAAGGCATGCCATCCTTCCCAGGTTGCTAATTGATCAAAGTGCCACCGAGATTTATTTTATAAAAGTAATGTGTATTGTCATCTACATGGAATAATCAAATTGCAATAATCAGTTGTAAAATAAGAAGATATATATATTCATATTATTTGTTTGTCAAAGTAAATAGAAACTGTGGGTACTCCCTTTGGTGAATAAAGAAGTGGCCACCCAGAAAATAATCATTCTGGTCTTAATTCACTAAAGGGACCCCCTAGTAATTTTCATAATCTTATGGGAAACACACCACAACAAATATTGTCTCAATGTTATTATAAATTGATTACATTATCATTGAAGTTTAAATTCTAAATATGTTATAAATTGATTACATTATCATTGAAGTTTAAATTCTAAATATGTTATAAACTGATTACATTGGTTATCATTGAAATTTAAATTCTAAATATGTTATAAATTGATTACATTGGTTATCATTGACATTTAAACACTCAGTATGTTACTGTGATATGTCTACATTGGTCATCTTCAAAAGATTAATTTCTGTGGTATAAACAAAAGAATGTTATTGGAAAGATGCTTTTGGTACCAAACTACATTGAAGAACATAATGTTTTATATAACTATAATATTTATTACCTCTCCTTTTCTGGTGTACAAAATGTATTCATGCCCCTTAATTGTATGGGTCTTCTAACATTGTTTATGGTAATAACCTTTTGATTCAGATATTTGCCCTTCTCTTATGCTCCAGCCACCTATGATAATAGGCACACTTGTATGCTGATTTATTTTCCTTAGATGACGTCCTATAAAAAGATAGCTACTCAGGGATCCAACCACAACAGCAACTATCATTGGCAATAATAACAGTTTAACTATATTTTTATTCCAAAATGCTTATATCCAGGTAAAATTATAATAGTTGAGTTCACTACTCCTCTTACAATGCTAATGTTATTGATCTTCTCTTCTGGGTGTTCAACAACCAAAGTTTAGAGACCAAAATTGAAGAGGTATCTGGGCTAAAAAGGCAGCCAATATTTTGGCACTGGCCCTCCAAGGTCAACTAGAACAATAAGATCCGGGACATGAGGGAACCATCTCCAAGATCCTGCATTTTTGATGAGTCACCCAATCTCCTGAGCAGGGAGGTTGCTGAACACCAAAACAGTAAAGATCCAAAAAAAAAGTGTGCCAAAGGAATGTCACCTGGAGGAAAAAAATCTCCCATGCTTTCACAGGAAGCAACATGGTTAAGCAAGGCCATGACATATCCTGATGGTTGACACTGACAGAGGAGCTAAGAAGCTCTATGCATGGTTCCAAGACAGTGCCTGTGGAGACTTAATTGACCTTGTTAGATAGCAAGAGATTGACTTTATTTAATATAGGTCTCACTGTAACTTGGTCTTGAACATCCTGTAGAAAAGTATAATTATATAAGACAATAGCTATTAGAGTTCAGCAAAAGTTTTAAGTTTTTTTAGCCAACATTGTTTAAAAAATGAATAAATAAATTTATTATTTGATTTTTCATTCTTTTACAGTCCCAATTAATAGAAATTATGCTTATAGACATCTAAGCCAGTCAAACACACTACAGATCCTCACCATATATAGGGTCAAGGTATTGTTGGGTGTGCTCACTTTTCCTAAAAATACCTTCACATAAAACAAAAAGAAAAGGAGATATGTTGGGAGCAATGCTATATAATTCTAGGGAAAAATCATTCGAGTAGGCCTAGTTCTCCTGCCTACAGGCCAGCTATAACACTCCAAGACATAATTCCATTTTGGCCTTAGGTCACAAGGGAGATCTCAATGATCCCATGGTGCTGTAATGCTCCAGGACAAGACCACACCTGCAAGAGACAGCCTGGGAGGAACCAAATCTTCATCTGCATAGTTCCTCATTGTTCTTAGATTTCCACCGCCCCCACCCAGTCTTTTGTTACATCTTGTTCATCCCAATGTGATACTGAAATCTACATATTCATTTGTTACATTTGTTTCTTTGGATGTACTAAATAAAAGGTGCTGCAAGCTAGGGCTTCTAGTCCTTGCTGCCCAGAGCAGCACTGATCAGACCCAAAGCTCAGCTTCTTCTCAGTCTCATTTGTCTACCTTTCCTGTAATTCGCCGTGTGCTGCCATGGCTCACAGGAGACTAGGACTTACTGCAGAGGTTCTGGTAATGTCCCCTTCCCCTGTTCCCTACAGATCATCAATACCTACTTCAAGAACCTATACGCCAATAAGATGGACAAAACAGAAGAAATGGACAGATTCCTAGATACATATGAATTACCAAAGTTGAATGAAGAAGACCTAAAAATTCTGAACAACCCAATATCAACCAATGAAATTGAAAATGTAATTAAAAACTTATCAACTAAGAACAGCCCGGGCCCTGATGGCTTCACTGCTGAATTCCACAAGACATTTAGAGAGGAACTGCTGCCACTACTGTTTAAACTCTTCAATGAAATTGAAAGGGAAGCAATACTCCCAAATTCATTCCTGGAAGCAAGCATCACCTTGATCCCCAAAGCACAGAAAGACCCAACTGAAAAAGAGAACTATAGGCCAATCTCACTAATGAATATAGATGCAAACATCCTTAATAAGATAATGGCAAACAGAATGCAGAAGATCATTAAGAAGATCATACACCCTGATCAAGTGGGATTCATCCCAGGGATGCAGGGATGGTTCCATATATGAAAATCAATCAATGTAATACACTATATCAATAGAGCCAAGGACAAAAACCATATGATTATCTCCATAGACACAGAAAAAGCATTTGACAAAATCCAACATGCATTTATGATAAAAACTCTACAAAAAATTGGAATAGATGGCCTCTACCTCAAACTGATAGAAGCCATCTATGAAAAAACCAACAGCCAATATCATACTAAATGGTCCAAAACCGAAATCCTTCACACTCAAATCAGGAACAAGACAAGGATGTCCACTATCACCACTCTTGTTCAATATAGTTCTGGAAACATTAGCCACGGCAATTAGACAAGAGAAAGAAATAAAAGGAATAAAGATAGGAAATGAAGAAGTCAAATTGTCATTATTTGCAGATGACATGATACTATACATAGAAGACCCCAAGAACTCCACCAAAAGTGTTGTAGACTTAATAACCAAATTCAGTCAAGTAGCTGGTTACAAGGTCAACACACAAAAATCAATAGCTTTCCTCTACACCAATGACAGACTCACTGAGAGAGAAATGGGGCAAATAATTCCTTTCACAATAGCATCCAAAAAACTGAAATACCTAGGAATCATCCTAATGAAAGAAATCAAAGACCTCTTCTCTGAAAACGATGGCACTCTGAAAAGAGAGATTGAAGGTGATATCAGAAAATGGACAGACATCCCCTGCTCCTGGGTAGGAAGGATTAATATAGTGAAAATGGCCATACTTCCATAGCAGTGAATGCCCATATTAGGAAAACAGAGAAAACTCAGATAAATAACCTAATCCAGAACCTCAAGCTCCTAGAAAAAGAAGAGCATAATGAATCAAAAGCTCGTACCAGAGAGGAAATTATAAAGCTCAGGGCAGAAATCAATGCAACGGAGACTAAGAGAACAATACAAAAAATCAGTGAATCAAAGATTTGGTTTTTTGAAAGAATAAATAAAATCAATAAACCTTTATCCAACCTTATCAAAAAAAGGAAAGAAACGGCACAAATAAATGCAATTAAGAATGAAAAAGGTGAAGTCACAACAGATCCAACAGAAATCCAGAGGATCATCAATACCTACTTCAAGAACCTCTACTCCAATAAAATGGAAAACACAGAAGAAATGGGCAGATTCCTAGATACATACAAATTACCAAAGTTAAATGAAGAAGATATAGAAATTCTAAACACTCCAATTAAAGTGAGCGAAATTGAAAATGTAATAAAATATTTACCAACAAAGAAAAGCCCAGGTCTGGATGGCTTCACTGCTGAATTTCACAAGACATTTAAAGAAGAACTAATGCCATTATTCTTTAAACTCATCAAGGACATTGAAAGGTAAGCAATACTTCCAAACTCATTCCTGGAAGCAAGTGTTACTTTGATTCCAAAACCAGGGAAAGACTCAACCCAAAAAGAGAACTACAGGCCAATCTTCCTCATGAACATAGATCCAAAAACCCTCAACAAGATACTAGCAAACAGAATACAAAGGGTCATCAAGAAGATCATATACTCTGACCAAGTCAGATTTATCCCAGGGATGCAAGGATGGTTCAGCATACATAAATCAGTAAATGTAATACACCATATTAACAGAGTCAAGGACAAAAACCATATGATTGGGCCGGGGATTTAGCTCAGTGGTTTCGCGGCCTGCTGCGCAAGTGCAAGGACCAGAGTTCGATTCCTGGTACCAAAAAAAAAAAAAAAATTTCCACAAAAACCATATGATCATCTCAATAGATGTAGAAAAAGCATTCAACAAAATCCAGCACCCATTCATGATAAAAACCCTACAGAAAATTGGAATAGAAGGTCTTTATCTCAACCTGATTAAGTCTATCTATGAAAAACCAACAGCCAACATCATACTACATGGTCAAAAACTCAAATCTTTCACACTAAAATCAGGAAGAAGACAAGGATGCCCACTATCACCACTCCTGTTCAATATAGTTCTGGAAACGTTAGCCACAGCAATTAGAAAAGAGAAAGAAATAAAAGGACTAAAGATAGGAAAGGAAGAAGTTAAACTGTCATTATTTGCTGACAATATGATATTTTACATAGAAGACCCAAAAAACTCTGCCAAAAGACTTCTAGACTTAATGGACAGATTCAGTAGAATAGCTGGATACAAGATCAACACTCAAAAAACAATAGCCTTCTTGTACACAAATAACAAACTCACTGAGAGAGAAATTAAGGAAACAATTCCTTTTACAATAGCATCCCAAAAATGAAATATGTAGGAATCAATCTAACAAAGGAAGCAAAAGACCTCTACACTGAAAACTACAGCACTCTGAAAAAGGAGATCGAAGAGGATACAAGAAAACGGAAAGACATCCCTTGCTCCTGGGTAGGAAGAACCAATATAGTGAAAAAGGCCATACTTCCAAAACTACTATATAGATTCAATGCAATGCCAATTGAAATTCCAAAAATATACTTCACAGAACTAGAGAAAACAACCAGAAATTCATTTGGAACCATAAGAGACCTAGAATAGCTAAAGCAATTGTAAGAAACAGAGACATGGCTGGGGGTATCACAATCCCCAACCTGAAACTATATTACAAAGCTACTGTGATAAAATCCACATAGTACTAGCAAAGGAACAGACCTGAGGATCAGTGGAATAGATTAGAAGATGCAGAAACAACTCCAGACATGCTCACCCACCTCATCTTTGACAAAGGAGCCAAGCACCATCATTGGAGGAAAGATAGCCTATTTAATAAATGGTGTTGGGAAAACTGGATTTCAACTTGCCAAACATTAAAACTAGACCCATACCTATCACCATGCACTAAACTAAGATCAAAGTGGATTAAAGATATAAATATTATGACAGAAACACTAAACTTGCTGGAAGATAAGTTAGGTAGAACTCTTGAAGACATTGGCATAGGAAAAGACTTCATGAACAAAACCTCAGCAGCACGGGAACTAGCACAAAGAATCAACAACTGGAATCTCATCTTATTAAAAAGCTTCTGCACTGCAAAAGAAACCACCAACAGAGCCAAGAGACAACCTACAATATGGAAAAAAAAATTTTAGCAGCTGTACCTCAGACAAAGGACTGCTATCTAGAATATATAAAGAATTGAAACAAATCAGACCCCCCCAAATTCAAAGACCCAATTAAAAATTGGGCATCTGAAATGAACAGACATTTCTCAGACAAAGAAGTAAAAGCAGCAAACAAATATATGAAAAAATGTTCAACATCACTGGTCATTCGAGAGATGCAGATGAAAACAACACTGAGATTCTACCTCACCCCAGAAAGAATGGCTGCTATCAAGAAATCAACAAATAACAAATGCTGGTGGGGTTGTGGGGAGAAAGGAACCCTGCTCCGCTGCTGGTGGGAGTGCAGACTGGTGCAACCACTGTGGAAGTCAGAATGGAGATACCTCAAGGAACTAGGACTAGAGGTCCCATTTGACCCAGCTATTCCCCTGCTGGGTATCTTCCCAAAAGAATTAAAAGAATCATACCACAGTGATATATGTGCACTCATATTCATAGCGGCACAGTTTGTAATAGCTAAAGCTTGGAAGCAGCCCAAACGCCCATCACCTGGAAACTGGATAAAGAAAATGTGGATTTTGTATAAAATGGAGTACTACTCAGCCATAATGAACAAAAAACTAGAGTCATTTATAGCTAAATGGATGCATATCAAGGCCATACTCTTAAGTGAAATAAATAAGACACCCGTGTAAATACCAAACAGTTTCTCTAGTGTGAGAAACTGATAGTGTAAACAAGGGTTAAAATGATTAAAATGAATAATTGATAATTTGAAATAGGAAAAAAGGTCCAAAGACGAAGGCGTGAAGGGAAGGGAAGGGGAAAGGAAAAGAGGGAAAGGAAAAACTATGAGAAAAGAAATAAAAATGGAAATGAAATCTATGTAAATAGGGAAGGGTGGAGGGGGTGAAGGGCGCACAGGTAATGGGGAAAAAAATAAGAACCAAGATATATCATGTACAGGTACAAGCACCCAATGATAAATGTAAATGAATTGTATACCTAAAATGTACCAATAAAAGAACTAAAAAAAAAAGATAACAATTATAAACGTTTATGCACCAAACAATGGTACACCTAACTATAAAACAAACACTACTTGATGTAAAAGATCAGGTAAACCTCAATACAATTATAGTGGGGGACTTCAATATACCACTGTCACAAATAGATCGACCAGACAAAAAGTCACCAAACAATTATCAAAGTTGAACCAAACCTTCTAAAATATGGACTTAACAGATATCTAGAATGTTCCATCCAAAAACAACTTTCTTCTCAGCACCACATGGAACTTTCTCCAAAACAGGCCACACACTAGCCAGTAAAGGATGCTTAAATAAATGCAAAAGAATTGAAAGTATCCTATGTATATTATTAGAAGATAGCAAAATGACTAGAAATCAATGCCCAAAGAAACCACAGAGCTGGGCGTGGTAGTGGATATCTGTAATCCCAGCACTCAGGAGGCTGAGGCCATGGGTCCAAGGCCACCCAGGACTACATAGTGAGTTCAAGCCCAGCCTGAACTACATAGTGAGACCCTGTCTCAAAAAAACAAATAGAAAAAACCCCACAGAAATTATGCAAATGCATTGAAATTAAACTATATACTCTTAACCAGTGAGTCACAGAAGAAATTAGACAGTTTCTGGAATCTGGTAATGCCAGTACAACATACCAGAACTTATGGGACACAATGAAAGCAGTCCTAAGAGTAAAGTTTATAGCTCTGGATGGCCACTTCAAAAAAGCAGACCATGGCTGGGGATTTAGCTCAGTGTTTCCAGTGCCTGCCTCGCAAGTGCAAGGTCCCGAGTTTGATCCCCAGTACCAAAAGCAAAGAAAAAGAAAGAAAGAAAGAAAGAAAGAAAGAAAGAAAGAAAGAAAGAAAAGCAGACCAAGCCCAAGTAAATAACCTAATGATGCACCACAAGGTTCTAGAGAAACAAGAACAATCCAAATCCAAAGCTAGTACAAAGAAGGAAATTATAAAGATCAGAGTAAAAATTAATGAAATTGAGACTAACAATACAAAGAATCAATGAATCAAAAACCTCGTTATTTGAAAGAATAAACAAAATAGACAGATTTTTAGCCAATCTCATGAAATAAAGGAAAGAAAAGGCACAAATTAATTCAATTAGAAATGAAAAGGTTGAAATCACAACAGACATCCATCTCTAAAATCCAGAAGATTATTGGCAAGTACTTTGAAAACCTATACTCCAACAAATTGGAGAATTCAGAAGAAACAGATTCCTAGATACATATGAATTATCAAAACTAAACCAAGAAGATTTAAAAACCCTGAATAATTTGAACAATAGGGAAGGAAATTGAAGCAGTAATTAAAAAAAAAAACAAACCCTACCAACTAAGAAAAGCCCAGGTCCCAGTGGATTTGATGCTGAATTTTTAAAAACTGTATATCCTTTTATTGGTACATTTTAGGTATACAATATGATGACATTCATCATTGGAAATTTTGATGCTGAATTTTACAAGAACTTCAAGGAAGATCTAATATCCCCTCAAAGTGTGGCACTCAGTGTGCTGGCTACTTTAAATTCAAGGCCCTTGGAAAGCAGCAGATTCTAGAAGAAGCTTTACTGTAACATCCCCTCATCTACCTAAAGACCAGACCCTCAAAAGTGGTTCCTTTTCCAGAGTTTTTCATTAACCAAACTCATAACTGTAGGGAGGGAAATTAAAGAATGTAACCAGATTTTTTCAAAGTCGTTGGCAATCTTCTAGGTCCATTAAATTCCCAAAGAAAATCATTTACCAGCCATTGCCTGAGCATTGGGTCCATTCATTCACCTAGAATCATTTACTACCCCTCACACTTTACCATCTCTTCCCTGTATGAAGAAGGCTTTATGAGCATTTAGACCTCATTGAGTTATTGGGTAACCACACTCTTGTGATTGCTCCCTAAGCACATGAATAAATACATACACCTTTTTCTCTTATTAATATATTCATCAGCAGTTCATTCCAACAAATCTCTGGAAGAGGATAGGGAAGCTTTCCCTTTCCCCTAAATCTGTATAATCATTTAACTCAGCAGTTCCCTTTTTAGAATTCTATCTGGAAAAAAGAGAAGTACCAATGTAAGGATTTATTGTCCACAATAACATGCAATTAGAAACAGTCAATAATGGTACATACACAACATAAAGTATTATACATGTGCAGTGGCCAAAGGTAATGAACTGTAGCTGTAGCAGTGAGCTTGGAGTGACTTCTAAGAGATGCTGTTCAATGAAAAAGACAAAAGACAGTAAGTGTATTGTATAAATCAGGGCTCAACTATAAAACTAGAACTAATAGGAGACTTATTTTTTGTTTATTTGTTTGTTTGTGCTAATATCAAACCCAGCACCTCACAGTTGCTAGGCAAGCACTCTACCGCTGAGCTACACCCTCAGCCTCTGCTTAGCTTCTCAGTTGACTGAATGAGGCCCACCTATACTATTTGGGAACACCTCCTTTACTTAAAGTCTGTTGATTATGGGCTCTTATCACATACACAAAATACCTTCACAGAAATACCTAGATTAGTAGTTAATGGAATAACCAACTGACACATAAAGCTGAGCATCACATGTGTAATATTTCATTGTTTTAAACACTTGATCTTAGCCAAAGGTCAAGAAACAATTAAGTGTTTCATTTCTTAAAATAAATGAGAAGAAACCCTACACCAAGTTAACCATGGTCAACTGAAGAGAATAGCATGAATTTCTTCTTCCTTCTTCACAGTTTCACAGTTTTGTTCTTACACTCAACACATAGTTTTTCTTTTTTTTCTTTTTTGGTACCAGGGATCGAACTTGGGACCTTGCGCTTTCGAGGCAGGCAGTGGAACCACTGAGCTAAATCCCTGGCCCTATAATTTTTTTTATTATTATATTGAGAACTTTCACCTTTAATGTAAAAGAGGCACTTTATGGCTTCTCTTTGGCATATTCAAATACTTGGCATCACTACTGTTAGGCTTTGACACCATTACTAAATAAAATAAGGGTTATTTGAACACAAAGACTTCAATCCTTTAAAAATTGACCTGATAACTGAAACATCTTCTGTGATATTTTGGAAGAGAGAGAGATCATATTCACATAACTTCTATTACCATATATTGTGATAATTGTTCTTTTCATTAGTGTTATTAATCTCTTACTCTTACTGTGCCCAATTTACAAATTAAACTTTACCATAGGTATGTATAGGAAAAACAGTTTAGTAATATTCATGGTTTCAGGCATCCATAGGAGGCCTTGGAATATATGCCTTGCGGATGGAGGTGGGGGGACACTACTGTCTATTCATGTATGTAGATGTGTGTATGTGTGTAAAATACATATATACATTATTACATATGTGTTGTAGATGGGGTTGAGCATGGAGAAAAAAATATTCTACAATTACCTAGGTATGTGGCTTAGGTTGACATAGAAAGCAGAGTAGAAAAAGAAGAGACACCAAGAAAAAAAAAAGAGAAAGGAAAAACACTACATATGAAAAACATAAAATTCAAGATATGTAATATGATCACAAATGTTTTTTGATTATTGTGATAGATTATATAATCTATGTGCATATAAAGACAAATATATTTTATCAAATATTCAATAGATGCTAGTCATTTAATTAAAGAATTGATTATTGTGATTGTGGTAGATTATATAATTTATGTGCATATAAAGACAAATATATTTTAGTAAGGATTCAATAGATGCATTTAATTAAGGAGTCCTCATTTCCTCTTATTTTTAAAAAATATCATCAGAGAAATGGAAATGTTTTTCTTAAATATTTATTTTAAAGTACAAACAATATCTGTATTAGTTTACAGGAACTAATTACCATTAACCCAAGACTTTTAACCATAGACATTTGTTTTCTCACAGTTCTAGAATCCAGATGTCCCATTTGAAGGTATTGGCGAGGCTGAATTCCCTCTGAAAACCCAGCAAGGATCCTTTCTTGCCTCCTCCTAGCTTCCTGTGGCTGCCAGCAGTCACTGGTGTTACTGGACCCAAGGCTTCATGGCTCCAATTTCTGCCTCTATCTTCACATGCCGCTCTTGCCTCTGTTCATGTCTCCAAATCTCCCACTCTTTGTGAGGACAAGAATGATGGAATGTAGGACTCACCCTAATAGAATGTAACCCCATCTTAACTTGAAAACACTAAAGTCACATTCATATGTGGAGGTGGAATTAGGACTGGAATATATCTTTTAGGGGGATACAGTTCTACCCACTACAGTATCCTACTTAATAATAATCCACTGAAGCATTCTTCTGAAAGGAGATAATAGGCTGGGGATGTGGAGCAAATGCTTAGCATGCTCAAGCCCTTAGGCTTGAGCTTCAGCATCAAAAAAAAAAAAAAAGAGGAGAGATAACAATGATGCTACATTTATATAATTATTTAACACTGCCTTGAAAGTCCAAACCAAAGTGATAAAATATAAAACAAAACAAAATCATCTGCTCTATATGCAGAAATACAAAGGAGATCTGTTGGTATACAGTGAGTCTTTATGAGAGTTTGAAAGTCAAATAAGCACAAAATAATTAAATACAAATTAATGGTTTTCCCAAAGTACTAACAATACTCATAGGAAATCACAGAAAATATGTGTTTATGGAGAATCTACCATGCACTTAGCTTGGTTCTTCAAGAAATGAGATGTGTGAGATGACTCAGTTATGAAGAGTGATTTCCGGTGGAGTGACAGTTGATGTTCTGCTGCAGGCACACTCTACCTGCTCCACCATCTTGCGGTGGTTTGCTCACTTACCAGGGCTCCTTGTGGTCCTCTCTGTAAACCTCACTGATAGCTGTGAACACAAATGCGCGGTCTGTGATTCTCTATTTCTCTGATTGCATGTGTGGTCCCAAATTAGCTCATAGCCAGTGAGTGGCCCCTCATTATGCTGCAACTTGTGGCTAAAAAAGAGTAGCTGGATCACTAGTTGTTTATTGCACAATGTTACTTGCTAGCCAGGAGGCAAGAGTTTTATTGAATGTGGACTGTTTAAACAAGCTGTGGCCTTTTGCCAACTTTCCTGCCCTTCTGCTTATATTTTGGCTTCACCCCTAGCTGAACAAGGATAGGGGTACTGACAGAAGGAAATGAGAAGGATGGAAGAGAAAGACAGCTATAGACTTTGAGTCAGTGGTTTACTTGTTTTCCTTACAAACAAGAGCAGAAAGGTAGAACTGGGGAAGCAAGATTGAAAACAATACAACAGCTCTAGTAGGGTTAGCAAAGAAGATATAAATGACTACTTTTCAAAAAGATGACTGCCACCAAACATTAAACAAAACACTTTCTAAGAATTGTTGCTAATGAAGTATAGAGACATCTTTTTTTGGTTTTCTTACATTTTAATTTTTTAAAAATCACTACAGGACAATGTATTTCTTTTTTTTTTTTTTTGCGTAAATTATTTTATTGGTACATTTCAGGTATACAATATGTTTACATTTATCATTGGGTGCTTGTACCTGTACAAGATGTATCTTGGTTCTTATTTTTTCCCCATTCGCTGCGCACCCTTCACCCCCTCCACCCGTCCCTATTTACAAAGACTCTGTTTCCATTTTTTCCTTTTCTCATAGTTTTTCCTTTCTCTTCTTTCCTTTCCCCTTCCCCTCCCACTTCCCCTACCCCTTGGGGCCTTTTCTTCCTATTATAAATTATCAATTATTCATTTTAATCATTTTAATTTATTTATTTTGTATTAAATTCTTTTATTGGTACATTGTAGGTATACAACACAATTACATTTCTCACTGGGAATTGTACCTTTACATAATGCATCTTGGTTCTTATTTTTTCCCCATTCCTAGCCCTCCCTTCACCCCCTCCATCCTTCCCTATTTACAAAGACTTTATTTCCATTTTTTCTATTTCTCAGCATTTTTCCTTTCCCTTCTTTCCTTTCCCCTGCCCCTCCCACTACCCCTACCCCTTTGGACCTTTTCTTCCTATTTTACATTTTCGATTATTCATTCTAATCATTGGTACATTTTAGGTATACAATATAATGACATTCATCATTGGAAATTTTCACCTTTACATAGTCTCTCTTGGTTCTTATTGTTCACCCTTGCCCAGCCCTCCCTTCAACCCCTCCAGTCCTCCCTATTTACAAAGATTGTGTTCCTATTTTTCCATTTTCTCATATTAATCCCATTCCCTTCTATCCTTTCCCCTAGCCCTCCCACTTCCTTCCCTTTTGCCCCTTTTCTTCCTATTTCACATGGCCTATTATACATTTCGTCCTTATTTACACTTTCAGTTTTTCACACCAGAGAAACTATTCGGTATTTACACATGTGTGTCCTATTTATTTCACTTAAGAGTATCGCCTCAATGTGCATCCACTTAGCTATAAATGTCTCTAATTTCTCATTTTTTATGGCTGAGTAGTACTCCATTTTATTTTAAAAAACCACATTTTCTTTATCCAGTCTCCAGTTGATGGGCATTTGGGCTGTTTCCAAGTTTTAGCTATGACAAACTGTGCTGCTATGAACATGGGCACACATATATCATTGTGGTATGATTCTTTTAATTACCTAGGAGTCATCCTAACGAAAGAAATCAAAGACCTCTTCTCTGAAAACTATGGCACTCTGAAAAGAGAGATTGAAGATGATATCAGAAAATGGGCAGACATCCCCTGCTCCTGGGTAGGAAGGATTAATACAGTGAAAATGGCCGAACTTCCAAAACTGCTATATAGATTCAATGCAATCCCAATTGAGATCCCAGCAGCATACTTCATAGACCTCGAGAAAACAATCCAAAAATTCATTTGGAACAAGAAGAGACCCAGAATAGCAAAAGCAATTCTAGGTAACAGAGACATGGCAGGGGGTATCACAATCCCCAACCTGCAACTCTACTACAAAGCTACTGTGATAAAAACAGCATGGTACTGGCAAAGAAACAGACTTGAGGACCAGTGGAACAGATTAGAAGATGCAGAAACAACGCCAGGCACACTCAGCCATCTCATCTTTGACAAAGGAGCCAAACACCCTCACTGGAGGAAAGATAGCCTCTTTAATAAATGGTGCTGGAAAAATTGGGCTTCAACTTGCCAAAGATTAAAACTAGACCTGTATCTCTCACCATGCACTAAACTAAAATCAAAATGGATTAAAAATCATTTTAATCCTTATGTACACTTTCAGTTCCTCACACTAGAGAAATTATTCAGTATTTATACGTGTGTACCCTATTTATATCACTTAAGAGTATGTCTTCAGGGCCGGGGATTTAGCTCAGTGGTTTCACTGCCTGCTGCGCAAGCGCAAGGACCCGAGTTCGATCCCCGGTACCAAAAAAAAAAAGAGTATGCAATATGCATCCATTTATCTATAAATGTCTCTAGTTTCTTGTTCTTTATGGCTGAGTAATACTCCATTTTATTTTTTAAAAAACCACATCTTCTTTATCCAGTTTCCAGTTGATGGGCACTTGGGCTATTTCCAAGCTTTCACTGTTACAAACTGTGCCGCTCTAAACATGGGTGCACATATATCGCTGTGGTATGATTCTTTTAATTCTTTGGCGAAGATACCCAGCAGGAGAATAGCTGGGTCAAATGGGACCTCTAGCCCTAGTACTTTGAGGTATCTCCACACTGATTTCCACAGTGGGTGCACTAGTCTGCACTCCCACCAACAATGGAGAAGGGTTCCACACCCCCATCATCATTTGTTATTGGTTGATTTCTTGATAGCAGCCACTCTTTCTGGGGTGAGGTGGAATCTCAGTGTTGTTTTCATCTGCAACTCTCCAACTAGCAATGATGTTGAACATTTTTTCATATGTTTATTTGCTGCTTTTACTTCTTTGAGAAATGCCTGTTCATTTCAGATGCCCATTTTTTAATTGGGTCTTTGAATTTGGGGTGTCCGATTTTTTTCAATTCTTTATATATATATATATTTATATATATTTATATATTTAATATATATTCTTTGTATATATTTTTTTCAATTCTTTATATATTCTAGATAGCAGTCCTTTGTCTAAGGTACAACTGCTAAAATTTTTTTCCCATAATGTAGGTTGTCTCTTATCTCTGTTGGTGGTTTCTCTTGCAGTGCAGAAGCTTTTTAATAAAATGAGATCCCAGTTGTTGATTCTTTATGCTAGTTCCCGTGCTGCTGAGGTTTTGTTCATAAAGTCTTTTCCTATGCCAATGTCTTCAAGAGTTCTACCTAACTTATCTTCCAGCAAGTTTGGTGTTTCTGTTTTAATATTTAGATCTTTAATCCACTTTGATTTTAGTTTAGTGCATGGTGATAGATACGGGTCTAGTTTTAATTTTTCACAGGTTGAAATCCAGTTTTTTCAACATTATTTATTGAATAGGCTATCTTTCCTCCAATGAGGGTGGTTGGCACCTTTGTCAAAGATGAGGTGGCTGAGTATGTCTGGAGTTGTTTCTACATCTTCTAATCTAGTCCAGTGATCCTTGGGTCTGTTTCTTTGCCAGTACTATGCTGTTTTTATCACAGTAGCTTTGTAGTATAGTTTCAAGTTGGGAATTGTGATACTCCCTGACATGTCTCTGTTGCCTAGAATTGCTTTTGCTATTCTAGGTCTCTTATGGTTCCAAACGAATTTCTGGATTGTTTTCTCTAGTTCTGTGAAGTATATTTTTGGAATTTCAATTGGCATTGCATTAAATCTATATAGCAGTTTTGGAAGTATGGCCATTTTCACTCTGTTGGTTCTTCTTACCCAGGAACAAGGGATGTCTTTCCATTTTCTTATATCCTCCTGGATCTCCTTTTTCAGAGTGCTGTAGTTTTCAGTGTAGAGGTCTTTTGCTTCCTTTGTTAGATTGATTCCTACATATTTCATTTTTGGGGATGCTATTGTAAAAGGAATTGTTTCCCTAATTTCTCTCTCAGTGAGTTTGTTATTTGTGTACAAGAAGGCTATTGTTTTTTGAGTGTTGATCTTGTATCCAGCTATTCTACTGAATCTGTCCATTAAGTCTAGAAGTCTTTTGGCAGAGTTTTTTGGGTCTTTTATGTAAAATATCATATTGTCAGCAAATAATGACAGTTTAACTTCTTCCTTTCCTATCTTTAGTCCTTTTATTTCTTTCTCTTTTCTAATTGCTGTGGCTAATGTTTCCAGAACTATATTGAACAGGAGTGGTGATAGTGGGCATCCTTGTCTTCTTCCTGATTTTAGTGTGAAAGATTTGAGTTTTTGACCATGTAGTATGATGTTGGCTGTTGGTTTTTCATAGATAGTCTTAATCAGGTTGAGATAAAGACCTTCTATTCCAATTTTCTGTAGGTTTTTTTTAAATCATGAATGAATGTTGGCTTTTGTTGAGTGCTTTTTCTACGTCTATTGAGGTGATCATATGGCTTTTGTCCTTGGCTCTGTTAATACAGTGTGTTACATTTATTGATTTATGTCTGTTGAACCATCCCTGGGATATTTATCCCTGGGATAAATCCAACTTGGTCAGGGTGTATGATCTTCTTGATGACCCTCTGTATTCTGTTTGCCAGTATCTTGTTGAGGATTTTTGCACCTATGTTCATTAGGGAGATTGGCCTGTAGTTCTCTTTTTTGGTTGGGTCTTTCCCTGGTTTTGGAATCAAAGTAACACTTGCTTCCAGGAATGACTTTGGAAGCCTTGCTTCCCTTTCAATTTCATTGATCAGTTTAAAGAGTAATGGAAATAGTTCTTCTTTAAATGTCTTGTAGAATTCAGCAGTGAAGCCATCAGGACCTGGGCTTTTCTGTGTTGGTAAATTTTTTATTACATTTTCAATTTCACTCATTGTAATTGAGGTGTTCAGAATTTCTATATCTTCTTCATTTAACTTTGGCAATTTGTATTATCTAGGAATCTGTCCATTTCTCCTGTGTTTTCCATTTTATTAGAGTACGGCTTTGTGAAGTAGGTATTGATGATCCTCTGGATTTCTGCTGGATCTGTTGTGACTTCACCTTTTTCATTCTTAATTGCATGGATTTGAGCCCTTTCTTTCCTTTTTTTGATAAAGTTGGCTAAAGGTTTATTGATTTTATTTATTCTTTCAAAAAACCAAAACTTTGATTCATTGATTTTTTTTTTTTGTATCATTCTTTTAGTCTCCATTGCATTGATTTCTGCTCTGACCTTTACAATTTCCTCTCTTGTATGAGCTTTGGGTTTGTTATGCTCTTCTTTTTCTAGGAGCTTGAGGTTCTGCATTAGGGTATTTATCTGAGTTCTCTCTGTTTTCCTAATATAGGCATTCACTGCTGTGAATTTCCCACATAGAACTGCTTTCATTGTGTCCCATAGATTCCTGAATGTTGTACTGGCATTATCATCTACTTGTAGAAACTGTCTAATTTCTTCTTTAATTTCCTCTGTGACCCATTGGTTGTTCAGGAGGGTATTATTCAATTTCCATGTGTTTGTTGGGGTTTTGCAGTTTCTTATGTTATTGATCTCTAATTTTATGGCACTATGGTCTGATAATATACAGGGGGTAACTTCAATTCTTTTACATTTACTTAGACATGTCCTACGAGCTAGCATGTGGTCTATTCTGGAGAATGACCTGTGTGCAGCCAAAGAATATGTATTCCAAATATGTGGGTGGAACAATCTATAAACATCTATTAAGTCCATTTGTTCAATAGCTTGGTTCAGTTCTAGAATTTCCTTGTTAACTTTTTGTCTAGATGATCTGTCTATTTGTGATAGTGGGGTGGTGAGGTCTCCCACTACAATTGTGTTAGTGTTTATTTGGTTTTTCATGTCTATTAATATTTGTTTTGTATAGTTGGGGCATTTGTATTTGGTGCATATATATTTAGGATTGTCATCTCTTCCTCTTGGATTGTTCCCTTCACAAGGATGTAGTGACCATCTTTGTCTCTCTTAATTAGTTTTGGTTTGAAATCCACTTTATCTGCAAATAAGATTGCTACCCCTGCTTTTTTCTGGGTTCCTGTCACATGGAGAACTGTTTTCCATCATTTTACTTTCAGTCTATGAATTTCTTTTGGAGTTAGGTGTGTTTCTTGTATATAGCATATTGTTGGATTTTTCTTCTTAATCCATTCTGCCAGTCTATTTCTTTTGATTGGTGAATTGAGGCCGTTAACATTGAGGGTTATAATTGATAGATACTGACTCATCCTTGTCATGATGTTTTACTTTTGTTGGCTCTTTTATTTCTTATTTTTCCCCCTTTCCCTTTAGTTTCTTACCTTGCCTGGTGGCTCCCCTCTTTTGAGCCTCAAGGAATTGTAACCTTCATTGTCTTCTTCTAGGATACTGTTTAGAATTATTTGGAGTGCTGGTTTGGTGTTCATGAAATTCCTCAGGTGTTCTTTGTCGTGGAGGTATGTAATTTCCCCATCAATTCTGATGGGCTTTGCTTTGTAGGTGATTTGTTTCTTTTCTTTAACTGCTTGTAGGATTTTGTTTTTCTATTGGTTTTCTGGGATCTCTTGACTATTATATGTCTAGGTGTAGTTTCTTTTTTTCATGGCTAGTTGGGGTTCTCTATGCCTCACTTATCTGTATGTCCAATTCTCCACCTCTGTCTGGGAAGTTTTCTACTATTACTTCTGTTAACAGGTTTTTTATGTCAATTGTACTTTCTCCTGTTTTTTCATGGACTCCTATCAGTCTTACGTTTTCTTCTTTGCATCATCTAGCAGCTGCTGGATTGATTTCTCATGGTCCCTTAATATTTTTAAGAAATCTCAGTTTTGATGGTCATTAACCACAATCCTGTCTTCTATATCTGATATTCTATCTTCACATCCCCTTAATCTGCTGTGCATACTTTCAGTGGAGTTTTTAATCTCCTGGATATCTGTTTGAATCTGTTTCATGGTTTGCATTTCTTTCTTATGCTGGGCATTCATGGCTTCCCCCATGTTTCTGTGCTCATCTATATTTTTATCTGTTTCTGTTCTAAAGCCTCTAATCATGTCTTTCACTGTGCTCATCATCTCTGTAGTTCTCTGGGAGATTATTTCTGCTTTGAATTTTCCTAGAGCCTAATTCACCTGTTTTGTTACTTCCTGTACTATCAGTTCTGGGTGTCCAGGTGGTTGATTATCAGACTTTTCCACCTCATTCCCCCCAGAATTTGCCTTTTGTGGGGTGGAAGTCTGAGTTTGTGCCTTGCTTAATTGTCTTTTCATTTTTGTTTTTGGTATTGTCCTTGGTTTAATTCCTGGGTTGATACTCTGAAGTTGCTTATTGTAAGTACCTTTGTTGCTTGTAGTTAAAATCCTTGTGGAATTATTGCTTCTCAGAGGTGTCTTTCAGATATACCTAGTCTTTTGGTTTTGAGTCTGTAATGGCTCTGAGGCTATCTCATTTTCATTATACCAGGAAGAACAACTGATTAGATCAATAACAACACCTTAGCCCAAGTGATACAATCAGCAACACCATTGTATCAAGTACATCTTAGAAAATGACAATTTGTGGTAGTTATTAATCTATCACCTTTAACTGTGTGAATTAAATCAAAATCGAGGACCAACCCAACATATGTTTATAGTGAATAAACTCTTCAATATAGCAACTTTACCCTTCAGGATGGGGAGTGAGAAGGAGTTGGGGAGGCAGGGATAGATAGGTTGAAGGATAGGGGAAGGTTAGCAGTGAGGCGAGAGGACACAGGCAAGAGAAGGAAAAAGAGAAAAAAAGAAAAATAAAGAAGAAATCTGAAATAAGGCCAGAACAGGAGCAAAAAGGGAGATGAAGAACAATGTGGGACACCAAGAGAGTGAGTGTGAGAGAGAGTGAGAAAGGAAAGAGAAAAGAAAGAAAAAGAAGAGAAAAGAATTTGAAAAGAGTAGGAAAAAAATTAAAAATAGGAGCAAATAATAATAATAATAATAATTTTGAAAATAACAAATAAAAAAGAAACTGAAGCCCCTCTTCGGGGTATGTCTCTGCTGTCACAATAGACAATGTGGGCAGCAGTGTGCAGATATAAGTCAATGAGCCTCAGCAAGACAGTTGCAGACCCGTGGGATTCAGGCAGATTTCTGGCTGCAAGTCCTAATTTAAGCTCCCTGTCCTCCTGTAGAGTTGAATTGTGCAAGGCTCTACTGCAGGTTGCAGCTGCCCTTCCCCTAATGATAGTCCAGGTTCTGATGGGAGGTGATGATCCCTCCAACTTACTGAGCATGGTGGTCTGGTGTCCCCTGTGCCTTTGTAGTGTGGAACCAGGTAGCGGCACAGCCAGGTGGCCAGAGGCGCAGGTGTGGGTGCGGGGGGTGGGGGGCTATAGGCGCCAGCATGGCTAAGCAGGTTGCCGCCGTGGGCATGGCAAATGGCAAGGGGTCCTCACCTTCCGGCTCAGGACAATGTATTTCTATTTTGCATAAGCACCTTGTCCTTGTGTAATGCTCTACAGCTTGCCCATCCTGTAAACCTATGTGATCCAAGTGAGACTGCAAATATAGTGACTGACCAAATGCTAAACTAGGGTGAATGGGAGCAAAGAAATGAAAAATTTTTTAGAACACAAAACTATTAGCCAAATATAGCATAGATTAAGATCCATGGGACCTGGTTCTGAATATTTATGGATAATCCACACATAATCCTTAGAAATAGATATTACTAATGCAAATAAGATGAAAAAATGTGGATGGATTTTTTTCTATCACAGATGGCAACAAAGCCCATGAGAAGACTTGTGTTGCTGTTATGAGGGCCATGGATGCATCATTTTAAGACTGAGAGGAGACAAAGTGCCAGTGGTTAGAGGAGTAATCCTCCTCTGCCAGTAAAAAATCACATTTTTCTGATTTTTCTTTCTTTTTTTTCCCATTAAGTTTATTGGTATATTTTAGGTATAAAATACAGTTACATTCATCATTGGGATCTTGTACCATTACATGAGTATCTTGGTTCTTATTTTTTTTCCCCATTCCCCTGCCCTCCCTTCACCCCCTTCCCTATTTGCAAAGTCTTTGTTTCCATTGTTTTCCTTTTCTCATATTTTTTCTTTTCCCTTTTTTCCTTTCCCCTACCCCTCCCACTTCCCCTGCTTCTTTAGACCTTTTCTTCCTGTTACACAGTATCAATTATACATTTTTTAAATTACAATATCAAGATCTAGGAGACATTACCACAGATTTTACAGAATTTAAAAGGATATAGAAAGCATATTTCAAAAGTCTGTTTTGAAATAAATTGGACAACTTCTAAGAAGTACCTTGGAAGACAAATTAATGAAACTAACTCTGGAGGAAATATAAAATTTGAATAGCACCTATTAAAGAAAGTATATTCCTATCTTGAAAACCTACCTATATGACAACAACAGGCTCATAAACATTTTAACTGATAAATTATATCAAACAATTAAAGCAGAAAAAAGAAGGAACACTTCTCCCCTCATTTTAGGAAATCAACATTGTCCTAATCCTAAAACTGGATAAAGATAATAGAAGAAAAAAGTATGAACATAGATAGAAATTTGTTGAACAAAACAAACTATTAGAAGTCAGTTCTGGCAGTATGTAGAAAGTGGTTTTGTTATAGGGATGGCAGTGTTGGTTCAGCATTGGAATATCCGCCCCCAAAAGTCATCATTTTAACAGAGAAAAGGAAAAAGCCATATGCTCCTGTCACTAGTTGGAGAAAAGGTATTGGACTAAATTCCACAGCTGTTCATGGTAAAAGCTATCAGGAGGCTAGAAGTAGAACAGAACCTTCTCAACAGACTAAAGACATGTACTCCAGGGGCCAGGGATTTAGCTCAGTGGTTCCGCCACCTGCCTCAAAAGCGCAAGGTCCTGAGTTCAATTCCTGGTACCAAAAAAAAAAAAAAAAAAAGACATGTACTCCATACTTCCAGTGAGAACACCTTATATGAGTGGAGAAGATACAATGCTTTCTCCTTAAGGTGGGGAATAAGGGCAGATATGCTTACTCTTTATCTGTCCATTACACTTTGAAACCCAGGCCCCACCAAAATAATCTGGCAATAAAATGACACAATTAGGATACGATTGGCAAGGTAGAAGCAAAATCTTTAGATGTAGATGAAATGATCATCTACAGAGAAACTACTAAGAAATCTCTAGGAGCCCCTAGAACTTGTATTTAAATTTAGCAGGATTAGAAAACACAAGGTATATATAAAAATTCAGGCCTGTGTATACTTGCTATAAATGAAGAATTGGATATTGAAATTTAGAAGTTATGTAGGAGTACAAAGGACCTAGAAAAGTTAAAAACAAAAACAAAAACAGTGTTGGAAGACATTTAGTACCTAATTTTAAGACTTCTTCTAAAGCTACAGTAATCAAGGCAGTGTTGGTGTAAGGAAAGACATATAGATCATTGGAATAAAACAGAGAATCTAGAAATAGAACCACAACATATATGATCCCACTGAGTTTTGAAAGATTATTTAACATTAGCATTTTATAGAATATAAACTCAATTCAAGAGCCAAGGAAGACATAGTGTTTTCAGTTAATGGCACTAGAACACCTGATATCCATATATAAAAAATTAACCTCAACCCTTTATTTCCATACATGAAAATAACTTGAAGAGATCTATGAACCTAAATATGAAAGCCTAAAAGTATAAAACTTTAAGAAGAAATTATAAGGGAAAATGTTTATGAATTTAGGGTAGGTGAGAACTACCTAGAATACAAAAGACATGATGTATAAAAGAAAAAAAATTGATAAATGAGATTCCAGTAAAATTTAGAACTTTAAATGGCATCATTAAAATGAAAAGTAGTCCTTAAACAGACCATATTTACAATGCATATAACCTATGACCAGAATATATAAAGAATTCTTAGAGCTCATTAATAGACAACCCAATTAAAAAGTAGACATAAGAAGATGATAAATAGCCAGTATAGCACAAAGAAAGGTGTGCAACTCTAGAATCAGTAAAATTCTAATCAGTACAATGACAAGATTGAATTATACAATCACTAGGGAGATGAAGTTAAAAGTTTTAAAAGCCTTGTCATGACTTTTTCTTTTTGTTGGATTCTCCCCCTTTGCATTTAATTTGTAGTGCCCAATGGATTCATTCTGCTGGGTTTCCTGGGGTTGTGATCCTCACTGTCCTTTCCTAGGGTATTGTCTAAAATTTTTTGGAGTGCCGGTTTGATATTCATGAAGTTCCTGGGGTGCTCTTTATCATGAAAGTATCTTATTTCTCCATCAATTTTGAAAGATAATTTTTCAGGGTACATCAATCTGGGTTGGAGGCTGTTTTCCTTTAGGGCTTGAAATACATCATTCCAAGCTCTTCTTGCCTTGAGGGTTTGCATTGAGAAGTCTGCTGTGATTCTGGTGGGGTTTCCTTTGTATGTGATTTGTTTCTTTTTTTCTCACTGCTTGTAGAATTTTGTTCTTCTGTTGGATTTCTGGAATCCTAACTATTATATGCCTATGTGTAGATTTTTTTTGATCAAGGCTAGCTGGAGTCCTATATGCCTCACTTATCTGTATGTCAAGTTCTTTTCCCCTCCTTGGGAAATTTTCTGCCATCACTTCTGTGACCAGTTTTTTTATGTCATCTGCACTCTCTCCTCTTTCTTCATTGACTCCAATCAGTCTTATGTTATTCTTCTTTGCATCATCTAGCAGCTGCTGGATTGATTTCTCATGTTCCTTTACAATTTTAAAGCAATTTTTCTTTTCCTGGTCACTAATTGCAATCTTTTCTTCTATATCTGAAATTCTATCTGCACATTGGTTCATTCTGCTGCACACACTTTTGATGGAGTTTTTAATCTCCTGGAAATCTGTTTGCATCTGTTTTATGGATTCCATTTGTTTCCTATGTTGGGATTCCATCATGTTCCTCAGATCCTCTATTTTTTTATCTGTGTCCTCTGTAGATTTATTAATCATGTCTTGCACCATGCGCACAATCTTTGCCATTATCTGAGTAATTATTTCTGATTTCATTTTTCCCAGATCCTCTTTTGTTGCCAGTTCAGGGAGTCCAGGTAGTTGAGTATCAGATTGTTCCATCTCGCTTCCCTTTGGAGTTACTGTAGGTGATCCAGAAGTCTGTTTTTGAGGCTTGCTTATGTATCTTCTCATTTCTTGGTGGTGGTGGTGGGGTGCTTCTGGCACCCACGCGGCTTGGGATGGCGGCGGGGGAGCTTCCTTCTGGGTGCTGGGACCGGGGTAGCTTCTCTGCCCTAGGAGCTTGGGATGGCCTGATTTTTCTTTGCAATGCTAGGGATGGTGCTAGGTAAGCAGTCTCTCACTGTACTATACCCCTCAGCCCGTTTAGAATGCAGACTATGGTTCAGAAGATCTGAGATGGGGCCTAGAATTGTGCGTTTCTACCAAATTTCAAGGTGGTGATGTTGTTCATTCTCTGTGGAACACACTGAGTGACATCAAAAAACATAGGACACACCCAAAGAGGATGTGCAGAGTTCAAAGGCTCTCACCCATTAAGAAAATCCTAAAACTGTATTTATCAGTGTGGGTTTTGTCCCAAAAATCTGGCCAGTAAACACTGCATTCACTTTTGCTACATTTGGAGTAAATAAACTTGAAATATCTTCATGAGAGGGAAAGTCACATGCCTTGCTACCTGAGACCTGAAGCTGAGTTTGAAATTCCTCTTTTCTGGGTTTCCTCAAACCTCTCACTCCCCCACCCAGATCCTATAGATTTGACTGTGTAGGAATTTAATAGATGTTAGCTATCCGCCAAGTCCAGGTGTATGTAGGAATGAATGATGCTCCTGGTCATATTGTAAGCATGCTGTATTATCTTCACCACTGGAAATGCTGCCTTCCTTTTTATCCTAAGGCATACAAAGCTCTGATATAAACTGATTTTAGAAACAGATAAAATAGCTGGGGGTATGGCTCAGTAGTAAAATGGGTGCTTAACATGCATAAGGCCCTGTATTCAATTCCTAACAACAGAAAGAAAGGGAAAAAAAAAGAAAAAGAAATATGGTTTATTCCAAGAGGAATAGCATCATTTCTTTCTTATTTGTTTGCCTTATTTTTCTTCTCATCTGTTCATTATGATTAATTTATCCAAGATCACTAACAGCATTGTAGAAGTTTTGCAAACATCTGAAATTTAATTTAAAAATTAAACTCACAATTCTCCCTTTCCTGGGGATTGAATCCAGGGACCACTGAGCTACAGCTCCAGCCCTTATTTATTTATTTACTTACTTATTTTTGAGACAGGATGTCACTATGTAGCCCAGGCTGTCTTCAAACTTGTCATCCTCCTGCCTCAGCCTCCTGTGTAGCTAGGATTACTGGTATGCACCACTGTGCCTGACTTTCATTTCTTACTAAAACCTGGCCCAAGCAACAACTTTGTGACCAAAACTTTACAATTTTGTTTGACTCTGTAGCAAGCTCTACACTTAATCATTTACCAAATCTTATTAAACTCTCCTATTGTTTCCTAGATTTATCTAGGATTTAAAATAGGAAAGAAAATAAAGAACTACACCAGTTTTCTCTCTTTCAGCTCTAACCAAAAACCATAGCTTTCCCTCTAAGCTCTGAGGGGGAAAGACAGCAGCAAAAGGGAAGAGAAGCTACAAAGAGAAGTAAATGGGGCTGAGGATGTAGTTCGGTGGTAGAGCTGTTGCTTAGCATGTACAAGGCTGTGGGTTCAATTCTCAGCACCACAAAACAAACAAAGCAAAAATAGAAGGGAGATGGTAGTCCAAAATGTGTCCTGGAATTGTTGATACCCCATCTTCAGCAGAAAGCAGGAGAGAAACCATTTTCTCAATCACATCATGTGACTGAGCTGTTCAGAAGGTGGGCTCTGCTGCCAGACCTACCGCTGTTTCCGAGCATTCTTACGCCTGAGTTTCCTCATCTACAAAATGAGAACCTACTGAGGGTATCTGCCAAAATAGCCATCCTCCTTTGTTATTAACAGAAAATTCACCTGTGGCCAGAGGTGACGGAGGACACAGTTCTGACCACAGTGACATTCCTGGAAGTCTCCAAGGCCAGGCCCACTGTCCTTTCCCTCTGCAAGGCAGATGCAGTGCCTGGAGAAGTTACATGTTGACTGTGAAAATCAAAGACATGAGCTACAAGGGCCGGGGTAGCTCAGTGGCACCACACCTCCCTTGCAAGCACAAGGTCCTGAGTTCAATTCCTTTTACCAAAAAAAAAAAAAAAGACCTGAGCTACGAATATGAAAGAAGAAAGAACAAGTGTGGTGGCCTCACTGACCATGAATCACACACTAAAGCCAGACTGGCCTCCCTAGTAAACAGAAGAAGCACAACCTGCCTCCTTTGAAGTCTTATCTTAGGGTTTTCTGTTATATGTGACACAATCCTAACTGACCCACTGATTCACAGTTTTTGAGAATATTAAGAAGTGTGGCAATGTATATTAAATAGTTAACACAGGGCTTAGTATATAGGAAGCATGCGGTAAATGTTAATAGTTATCATTATCATGCTGCCCCTGGCCCTCAGTCTAGGAATTGAACCCAGAGCCTCATACATGCTAGGTACATACCACCGATCTGTTCCTTCAGTCCCTCTCCCCCTTTCTTTTTTGTAATGGGGATTGAACTTGGGCCCTTTTCATTGAGTTATATCCCCAGCCCTTTATTTGGAAATAGACTGTTGCTAAGTCATTAAGTTGCCCAGGCTGGGTGTGAACTTGTGATTCTCCTGCCTCAGACTCCCAGAGTGCTAAGATATAGATGTTAACCGCCATGCTTGGTTCTCCCCTATCTTTTTTCTTTTTCTTTTTCTTTTGGTAGCTTGCGAGGCAGGCGCGGTGCCACTGAGCTAAATCCTCCAGCCCCGCTTCTCCCCTATCTTAAGCACAAATCTTTTTCCATTCTATTTCATTTCCACAACCTTTAGCCAAATTGAAGCACTCATTGTCTTACCTTTGGATTATAATCAACCCACAAAGTATTTTAGTTATACCTTGAAAGGTGAATTATTTTAGGTAGGCAGACAGAGGTAGAAAATAATGTCAATACAGATGGAGAGGTAGGAAAGTGGAATATAGCAGGAGTTCCATGCTTTTGTGGTGGATTAGCAGGAGAGTCGTAGAAAAGTAGTTTGGGGCAAGATTGTTGTGACATTTTGTTTTCTGACTGGAAAAGGGTAGACCAAGGAATCTGTAGTGTATTTGCCCGTGAAAGATAATTTTTTTATCCAGGTGTGGTGCTGCATGCCTGTAAGTAATCTCAGCATTCGGGAGGCTGAGGCAGGAGGATCACTGCAAATTCAAGGCCAGTCTGGAATACATAGTGAGTTCAAGACCAACCTGAACTATAGAGTGAGGCCCTGTCTCAAAAAAACCCCAAAATAATAATAATAATAATAATAATAATAGTAAAGGAAAATAATATTTTTAAAGGCCTGAATACTTGATTCTTTTATTTGCTTGGTGGTGCTATTTGACTTCTCTGAAACTTAGTTTCTGGAACATAGTTTGCTCCACTGTAATATGAAGAAGTGAAAGAAGCAGATGCTCTCAAATATTGGTCTGTAAATTTCCAGACAGGCATAAAGGAAACATCTGCCTCCTAACCGGGAGAGTGCTGACGGTCCACAGAATGACTTCAATGGTCCGGCTTGGCAAGTCTGTGAGTTCCTTACAGAGAAGGGGTGACTCATGAGCTCCAGTGCTACCGAGTTGCAAAGCCCCTTTTGCTAAGCTACTGGTTTTATAGGGCCTTATGGTAAACAGCGAAAAACAGAAGCAAGAGACCAGAGTCCCTGGGAAAAGCTGTGTGTATCTGATTCCCATCCCTTTCTCCCTAGGAGCTCTGCTGGTCCCAGCGAGCCCCATGCAGCTGCAGTGCAGACAACCCTGTGAGCTGTAGTCTGCACACATCCCAGAGTCTGGGGAGGTGGACCATGAAACTGTGGTCCACTTCCAAGACAGAGTTGCTTTGGCTATGGTTTAGAGGACTGTTCTTACTACAAATATACATGCTGGTTCTAAAATTAATAGATCCACTGGAAATAATTAAAATGTTCTGACAATCTGAAGCTTGAGCTAAAACCCTCACATTTAATATGAGCTCTGGCTTATTCTTCCATCCATTCATTCTTTCTTTCAACAAAGTGAATTTATTTGATGCTGAATCTTTTACATGTGAGAAACCCAAACTAGATTACTCATAGTCATCCAAATCAACTTCCTCAGGTGCCTCAGGATCTATAGCAGCAACATGTGTCCTGTCTGCTGTCAGTCCCCTTTCTCTCCCAACTTAGGTACCTGTCGACCTCATTTCTGTCTAGCTTCTTTCTCCAACCTTCCACCTCTCACAGATGATGCTGGATTTCAAGTTTAGCAGAACATTAATTTACAAATAAAATGTACAATACAAAGGGTTTGGTAGCTAGTAAATCAATCATGCTTATTTTTAAAAATATATTTATTATTTTTTAATTATAATAGTCAAGGGGCTGGGGATTTAGCTCAGTGATTTCACTGCCTGCTGCGCAAGCGCAAGGACCTGAGTTCGATCCCTGGTACCAAAAAAAACAAAAAACAAAAAAACTATAATAGTAATGCCAGGCCAGATGTGATGGTGCACACCTTTGATCCCAAGCACTTGGGATGCTGATGTAGGAGGACGTTCGAGGCCAGCCTGGGCTACATATGGAGTTCAAGGCCACCCTGAACTACATAGTGAGGTCTTGTCTAAAAAAAGAAAAAACCACAAATAAATAAATAAATAGAAAAGAAAAATAATGATGCCAATCATAACAGAAAATAGAAGAAATTTTTTTTTTTTTTTTGGTGCTGGGTATGGAACTTGGGACCTTGCACTTGTGAGGCAGGCAACAGAACCTCTGAGCTAAATCTCCAGCCCAGAAGAAATATTTTTAAAGAATAAGGATGGGGCTGGGAATATAGTTCAGTGGTAGAGGGCTTGCCTAGCATATATGAGGCCCTGGGTTCAATCTGTAGCATGGAGAGAAGAAGGAAATGAATGAATGGATGAAGGAATGACTGAGTAATAACACCATCATCCAAAGGGGAAGATGTTAACTTCTGAGGATATTTCTTTTCAAGGTTTTTGAGTGGCTTTCACAAAGATGTAATCATTTTGAATATAATTTGTGTAACTTAATGATATAGTGCAACGTTTTCCATGTTATTACACTGACTTTCTATGGCACTATTTCATAGATACATATTTTTTAATTAAAAAAATTTTGACAATGCTAGGGATCAAACACTGGGTCTCCCACATGATAGACAAGTGCTCTCTGAATAATCTATAGTGCAGCCCTAAATCTGTTGTTGTTGTTGCTATTGTTTATTTCTTGAGACAGGGTCTCACTATGTAGTTCAGGCTGGCCTTGAATTCACTATGTACCCCAGGCTGGCCTCAAACTTGCAGTGATATTCCCGCCTCAGCCACCAGAGTGCTGGGATTACAGGCATTTGGCATCACAATCTGGCTAAATTTGTTTTTCATTTGATACTTAAAAACATGAAAATTTTACATATTTATGGGGTAGCATGTGATGTTTCAATACACATGTACATGTATGATATTTAAGTCAAGAAACTTATCTTTTTTCTCAGACATTTATCATTTCTTTTTTTTTTTTCCAGTACCAGGAATTGAACTCAGGACCATATGTTTGTGAGGCAGGCAAGGTGCCACTGAATTAAATCACCGGCCCCATTTATCATTTCTTTTTAAAAAAATATTATTTTATTGGTACATTTTAGGTATACAATATAATGACATTCATCATTGGAAATTTACACCTTTGCATAACCTCTCTTGGTTCTTATTTTTCCCCCATTCCCCTGCCCTCCCTTCAACCCCTCCCTCCCTCCCTATTTACAAAGATTTTGTTCCTATTTTTCCATTTTCTCATATTAATCCCACTCCCTTCTATCCTTTCCCTTAGCCCTCCCACTCCCTTCCCCTTTGCCCCTTTTTTTCCTATTTCACATTACCTATTATACAGTTAGTCCTTATTTACACTTTCAGTTTCTCACACCAGAGAAACTATTCGGTATTTACACATGTGTGTCCTATTTATTTCACTTAAGAGTATCGCCTCAATATCCACTTAGCTATAAAGGTCTCTAGTTTCTCATTTTTTATGGCTGAGTAATACTCCATTTTATTTAAAAACCACATTTTCTTTATCCAGTCTCCAGTTGATGGGCATTTGGGCTGTTTCCAAGTTTTAGCTATCACAAACTGTGCTACTATGAACATGGGCGCACATATATCACTGTGGTATGATTCTTTTAATTCTTTGGGGAAGATCCCCAGCAGTGGAATAGCAGGGTCAAATGGGACTTCCAGCCCTAGTTCTTTGAGGTATCTCCATACCGATTTCCACAGTGGTTGCACCAGTCGACCCTCCCATCAGCAGTGGTGCAGGGTTCCTCTTTCCCCACAGCCCCGCCAGTATTTATTATTGGTTGATTTCATGATAGCAGCCATTCTTTCTGGAATGAAGTGGAATCTCAGCATTGTTTTCATTTGCATCTCTCCAATGACCAGTGATGTTGAACATTTTTTCATGTATTTCTTTGCTATTTCTACTTCTTTGTCTGAGAAATGTCTGTTCATTTCAGATGCCCATTTTTGGATTGGGTCTTTACATTTGGGAGGTCTGATCTTTTTAAGTTCTTTATAGATTTGAGATAGTAGATCTTTGTCTGAGGAAGAGCAGGTGAAGATTTTTTCCCACATTGTGGGTTGTCTCTTCACACTGCTGGTGGTTTCTTTTGCATTGCAGAAGTTTTTTAATAAGAAGAGATCCCATGTGTTGATTGTTTGTGCTAGTTTATGGGCAACTGAGGTTTTGTTCATAAAATCTTTTCCTACACTAATGTCTTCAAGAGTTCTACCTAACCTCTGTTCCAGGTGATTCAGCATTTCTATTTTAATATTTAGATCTTCAATCTATTTCAATTTTAGTCTAGTGCATGGTTAAAGATATAGGTCTAGTTTTAATCTTTGGAAAGTTGAAACCCAATTTTTCCAGCACCATTTATTAAAGAGGCTATCTTTCCTCCAGTGAGGGTGTTTGGCTCCATTATCGACAATGAGATGGCTGAGTGCGTCTGGCGTTGTTTCTGCATCTTCTAATCTGTTCCACTGGTCCTCAGGTCTGTTTCTTTGCCAGTACCATGCTGTTTTTATCACAGTAGCTTTGTAGTACAGTTTGAAGTTGGGGATTGTGATATCCCCTGCCATGTCTCTGTTACCTAGAATTGCTTTTGCTATTCTGGGTCTCTTCTTGTTCCAAATGAATTTTTTCTCAAGGTCCATGAAGTATGCTGCTGGAATTTCAATTGGGATTGCATTGAATCTATATAGCAGTTTTGGAAGTATGACCATTTTCGCTATATTGATCCTTCCTACCCAGGAGCAGGGGATGTCTGTCCATTTTCTGATATTGTCTTCAATCTCTGTTTTCAGAGTGCTATAGTTTTCAGAGCAGAGGTCTTTCATTTCTTTTGTTAGGTTGATTCCTAGGTGTTTCCATTTTTTGGATGCTACTATGAAGGGAATTGTTTGCCCTATTTCTCTCTCAGTGAGTCTGTTGTTTGTGTAGAGGAAAGCTGTTGATTTATGTGTGTTGACCTTCTATCCAGCTACTCTACTGAATTTGGTTGTTAAGTCTAGAAGATTTTTGGTGGACTTCTTGGGGTCTTCTATATAGAGTATCATGTCATCTGTAAATAATGACAATTTGACTTCTTCATTTCCTATCTTTATTCCTTTTATTTCTTTCTCTTGTCTAATTGCCGTGGCTAATGTTTCCAAAACTATATTGAACAAGAGTGGTGATAGTGGACATCCTTGTCTTGTTCCTGATTTGAGTGTGAAGGATTTTAGTTTTTGACCATTTAGTATGATACTGGCTTTTGTTTTTTCACAGATGGCTCTTATCAGATTGAGGTAGAGACCATCTATTCCAATATTTTGTAGGGTTTTTATCATAAATGCATGTTGGATTTTGTCAAATGCTTTTTCTGTGTCTGTGGAGATAATCATATGGCTTTTGTCCTTGGCTCTATTGATATAGTGTATGACATTGATTGATTTGCATATGTTGAACCATCCCTGCATCCCTGAGATGAATCCCACTTGGTCAGGGTGTATAATCTTCTTGATGATTTTCTGCATTCTATTTGCCAGTATCTTATTAAGGATTTTTGCATCTATGTTCATTAGTGAGATTGGCTTATATTTCTCTTTTCTGGTTGGGTCTTTCTCTGCTTTGGGGATCAAGGTGATGCTTGCTTCCAGGAATGAATTTGGGAGTATTGCTTCCCTTTCAAGTCCAGCCTCCATAACTTAGCAAGACTCTGTCTCAAAATAAAAGTATATAAAATAAAAAGGGCTTAGAATGTAGCTCAGTACAAAAGTCTTATGTTCAGTGCCTAGTCCAGAAAAACAAAATGAAATAAATTAGTGGGACAGAGTGGGGAGGTGGGTTAATAACTCAGTGAGGGTATAGCCCTGGATTTGATCCTTCACACAAAAAGAAGAGGGGGAAAAAGGAGAGGAAAGGAGGAAAAAAGGAACACATTAACAGTACAACTAATGCCCTCTATATAATCCCCCATTTACAGCTCCCTCCTTCCTAACACATGAAACCACTTCTGAAGGTTGATGATTATTCAACCCTTGATTTTCTTTATACTTTTACTCCATTTACATGTATCCCTAAATAATATGTACTTTTATTTGCATGTTTCAAATTTTATATAGTTTAGTATCATATGGTGTATAGGTCTACAATGTGCTTTCATTTTCTTCCCAATATTATGTTCATGGGAGTTGCTCATGTCCATTCATATTTACTATTTCATATTTCATCAAATAAATATGCAGTAATTTATCTTGTGTCCTTATATTGTTCAATATTTAGGAAATTTTACTCATAAAGTTTTAGTGAATATCTTCCTGCATACCATATTTATTTTTTCCTCATTTAGGATTATTCCTTAAGTATAGATCCCAAAAGTAGGCCAGGGATATAGGTCAGTCATGTAGTGCCTCCTAGAGAGTGTGAGGCCCTGGGTTTGATTCCTGGTACCAAAAAGAGTACTGTCTTAGTTACTTTTCTCATTGCTGAGACAAAATAGCTAATAGCCAAAGTTAAAGAAGGAAAGGTTTATTTAGCTCACAGTTTGTAGAGGTTTCAGGGCACATTTGGCTGGCTCCAAGGCAGGGTGATATGGCATAGGGCCATCTCAGAGGAGAAATAGTCCAGGGCCTAACTTTCCACCCCTAGCCCTTCAAAGGCTCATGCACTTCCCTTTGTGCAAATGACATTTAGTCCATCTCTAAGAGTTGCCAAAATCCTAACATTTTTAGCATTGCTGAAAAGTCCAAGTCCAAAGTCTCCTCTGAGATTTAAGGCAAACTCTTAGCTGCAAGCACCCGTACATGTTCTGGCTTGTATCTAGATGTCTCCTTAAGCCTCATGCAGTTATAGGGGTGGTTTTCAGAGGTGGCTGGATCTAGAGTGTATGATGCTGGGATCACAGATGTGTGATTACTAAATCAGTCCACTGATTAGTTTGACATAGTCCTGGCTAGGATTAAGGATGTGAGTGCTACACCCACCCTAGGGTAGGTAGCCTGCACAAAATATAAGGACAGAGAGAGGGCTACTGTGCTCTTGCCTTCCTGCTTGCCCTGGACAATTACTTCTCTGCCATGCCACCATGCTTGGAGCCAGCCTACTATGGACTGAAACCTCTACAAACTGTGAACTGAATAAACCTTTCCTCCTTTAACTTTGGGTGTTGGATATTTTGTCTCAGCAACAAAAAAAGTAACTGAGATAAGTATAGATCCTAGAAGTGACATTACCAAAGAGCATAAATATTTTTGGGGGCAGGACAACATTGGGGATTGAACCAGGGAGTGCTGAGCTACATCCCCGGCTATTCAAAAGGCAGAGGCAGGGCTGGGGATGTAGTTCAGTGGTTTTGCCGCCTGCTGCACAAGCGCAAGGACCTGAGATCGATCCTCGGTACCAAAAAAAAAAAAAAGCCAGAGGCAGAAGAATTACAAGTTTGAGGTCAACCTGGCAATTTAGCATGACCCTTTTTCAAACGAATAAAAAGGTCTAGGGATGTAGCTCAGAGGAAGAGAACCCCTGAGTTCACTCCCCAGTACCAAAACAAAACAAAACCCACTCATTTCCCAGGAAGCCACTGATGGAAATGTTAAGAGTTTACTTCCTATAATTTATAAAATATATGCAAACTATAATATCCTATGGAGAGCTTTCACTTATGTTTTCTGTCTTGGTCCATTCTGTGTTGCTATAACAAAATACCCAAGGAAAGTTTTGTTTCCATTCTCATATTCAAAAGCTATAAAGTTCAAACTTGTTCAATATTTAGGAAATCATCATGGTGCATAATAACATAGCAGATGGTATCCTTGGTGAGGGTGTGTGAGAGCTGTGAGCAGCATGTATAGAAGGGACCAAAGTGGGGTGCCCTCTATTCCAGTCCATCAAGAACCAATTCATTCTCCAGAGATGGACATTAATCCCTTCTTTTGTTTTGTTTTGTGTTTTGGTACCAGGGATTGAACTCAGGACTTTGTGCTTTCGAGGCAGGTGTGGTGCCACTGAGCCCCATTAATCCCTTCTAAGTGCAATGATCCCCAAGACTAATCACCTTCCACTGGCTACCACCTCCTAAAGCATCCGCCCCTTCCCAATACCATAACTTTGGGGGCAGGGTGTGTGGTAAACATACCTGTAACTTATGCACTTGGAAAGCTGAGGCAGAAAGATCATGAATTCAAGGCCAGCCTAACTTACACAGCAAGACCCTGTCTCAAAAAATAAAACCAAAAATACAAACCATTACATATGGAAACCAGCCTCCAGGAGCACATGAACCTTTTGAAGACGAACCATATCAAAACTACAGTACTTTCTTTGTATTTATTTTTCTATTTTCTTAAGAAAATAAATAGCTCAAGTTCAAGTTTTAATGAGCACTAAGCCTTCCAAATTACATTTCACTAAATTTTCAGGATTAGGGAAACCGGTGCTCAATTGCCATTTCTTTATTGATTTCTTCTACTTTGAAGTGGGCACATTTTTACACTTTTAAAATATTTGACCTTTAAAAATTTGAGGCATAGAGCCGGGGATTTAGCTCAGTGGTTCTGCTGCCTGCCTTGCAAGCAGAAGGTCCCAAGTTCGATCCCCAGTACCAAAAAAAAAAAAAAAAAAAAAAAAAATTGAGGCATAGGTTGAGTGAATCAGTGATTCCATTTGAGGAAAAGAGTAAAAGTAGTAATTTATTTCCCATTCTTACACCTTCTCTGTTATGAAGAAAGTCCTAGGAATTAATAGAAGTCACCTTTGAAACCTTGTAGAATTAATATAGCTCTTGACAGGTCAAAGCAACTATCAATTTAAAAAGAAGTATTTATTTGAATACTGCTTTATGTTCAGGCTGGAGGCAGATGCTAGAAAAATACAAGGAGAATGACTTTTTCAAATAAAGAAGAGGGGAACAGAATAGTGAGAAATAAAGCTGCAGGTTGCTGAACCAGGTTATAAAAGGCCTTTTATGATCCATTTAAAGGATATGGATTTTGTTCCACATTAATTGAAAGCTTCCTTTCTTTCTTTTTTACTTTTGACATCGCAAGAATCAGTAGGCATCTTTAAAATACTTAGACATGTTTGGTACTACCTTTGTCCTATTTACAACTCTATGAACCTACTTAAATAATAAAATATTTCACCTTGAATTTTTTTTAAAAACGTGTATTAGAAAGGTAACTCAGGAGTCAGTAGAAAATGGTCTGTGTAGAGATACTAATAGAGAGTGGCTATTGGGAGCCTGATTGATTGCCGCAGTCTAGGCGAGATAGGGCTGATATCTGGGAGGTCTGATATTACCAGGCTCCTGCCTTGCACTGCAGGGAAGATGAAGCTGAACAAGATGGCCCCTGCCATTAAGGATGAATGAATGAAACTGCTGAACCCCAGGCTTGTTTACCCTAACATAGTGCCCGTGGAGACAGTGATATAGAAGGTATGAATAAGGGAAGGTAGGATTTTATTAAAATGTTGCTTAAGACACAGATTAAAAAAAGCAATCATTTTTGCACCATCTTTTCAATTTTACTATGTGAATTCCCATGTCATTATATAATCCATTTATTCAGCTTGCTCTTGGTGTTTTGACCAACAGTACAAAACAAGGTAATGGGGAAAAAGCAGTCAGCAATTGCCTAGACTTGTTGACAGGTGTGTTTTCAGAACTAACTACTTGCTGACTCAGAGACAAAAAGAAAGCAAAATCTCCCTCTTCTCCCAGGTCTGTGGCCAGCCAGGCGATTACCAGTCTGTCAAAGTCTGCGGTGATGGGAATTTTGTCTCGTGGTCAGCTTGCTCATGTGTTGTGTCACTCTTCAGCCTAGACTGAAATTCTGTTCTAAATTTCAAGAAAGACATGAGTCAAACAAATCATTTCCGGGGCTTGGTGTCCAGACCAGGTGACAGAAAGATGAGACAGTCCTTTCTCCTTCCTTGGCCCGAGGCTCCATTGTTCACCTGATCTCATGAGGATTCACAGACTGAGCTGAAAGTGGAGCTACCGAATCATCCTCCCCTGCCCCTGTTAAGGGAAACAAAATACCCACCCTGAGCTCATTCCGTAGTGGAAAAAGGATGGGATTTTGAACCTGATAGGGATGAATAGGGCTCTGTGAAGCCTGAATGGCCTCCTGTGAGTTAGTTAACCTCTTGCAGCCACAGGTTTCTCCCTTCCACAATGATCCAACTACACACACGTTCGCAGAATAGATAGATTGTCTACCAGAAGTCCATAAAAACAGATGGTGGAGACAGCAGCTGGGGAGGGGGCTTATCAGGCTTGGCCAGGTATGAGGTCTCATGACTCCATGGTTTCGCACCAGATCGGGGACAGTGAGACAAACACTGCTCTCCCAGTGAGCCTTAGAGTGTGGGACATGGTGTGCCTCGCAGAGCAGGGTGGGTGTCCCATGAGTTCACACGTGATCCCAGTTGTGACCCTTGGGAATGGGAGCCAAGGGACAGAGATGCAGTCAAGCAGGGGTGACGATCCACGTCCAGGAACTTCACAGGGCACACTGAAGGACTCACACTCGCATAGGTGTGAGAATCAGGATTTGGAAGCCCAGAACTAGAGCCATCAATAGCCCATGAGAGGCAGTGCAGCCAGGAGAGGCCACACAGCCCCTCTCTTGGAAGAGCAGACATTCGGGAGGTGACACACGTGCCCTTGCCCTGGAGGAGGAAGGGGCCTAGAGGGACAGGGAGGCATGAGGCAAGCTGAATTTGAATACCAGATTAAAATCTTAATCCAAGGCCTGGGGTGTATCTCAGTGGCAGAGCACTTGTCTAATATGTGCAAGAGCCTGGGTTCAATCCCCAGCACCAGGAAAAACAAAACTAAACAGACTGGCTTTTTTTTTCTTTTTGGTACTGGGATCGAACTCAGGACCTTGCGCTTTTGAGGCAGGCGCAGTGCCACTGAGCCAAATCCCCAGCCCCAGACTGACTTTTTCTTATAAGCAAAAGTGATGAGATAGATGTTTACGACTCTGCCCAAAAGGTGGTGGAGGAAAACTTCCTTTTTCTCAAGTTAATGGCTTTTCAAGAACACAGGAAATATTGGGAAAGAGAGAATAATCTCTCCTTCCCAGGATGAGGCAAAAATTGTGGTAATCAGAGGAAAAATATTTCATCTTGATTCAGACTGTTCAATAAACTAAGGATCTCACTTTTGAGCTCTGTCATTCAATGAATACTTATCACTCTAATGTCTCAAATTGTCTTTGGTTCCTACGTATTTTGGGAAAGTCTACTCTAGGGGATGTGAAGATCTGCTCTCCATCTGGGGTGACCAGAATTGGCACTGAAGGTGTGAGGTAGATGATGTCCAAACTGCCTCACCTCTCCATCTTTACAAGCCTTTGTCTTTTCCAAGTTGTAGACATCCAGGGCAAAATTTAATAACTCCTGACCAAAATGACTATTTTCTCTTCATTTAATTTTTATTCTTTTTCTATTTCCTTCATTTGCCTATTTTTTTCCCCCTTCATTTCTTTCTTTCTTTCTTTCTTTCTTTCTTTCTTTCTTTCTTTCTTTCTTTCTTTCTTTCTTTCTTTCTTTCTTTCTTTCTTTCTTTTGTACCAGGAATCAAACTCAGGACCTTGTGCTTGCCAGGCAGGCCTACATCCCAAGCCCTCATTCATTTTTTTGTTGTTCAAGTTAGGCTCAAGTGATCCTCCTGCTTCAGCCTCCCAGGTAGCCGAGACTACAGGAGCTAGTCAATGTGCACAATCTCCTTACTAATTTCTTAATTTCTCACCTTTCTTTGGTCAGCAACAGAGAATTGTGGCCAGAAATTTTTACTATTCCCTGGAAACTCTTAGAACAAAATGCAAACCCAAGGCTTGAGCTACCTTAGTCATGGTAGGAGGTGAGGTGCTGGGATACAAAACCTCTATAAAGGCCAAAATTTGGCTTTAGGTTCTGACTCTTGACACTTATATAGCCTTGAGCAAGTCCCTGAATTTTTTTCTTTCTTTTTGTAGTACTAGAGGTCAAACTCGGGGCTTCACAGATGTTAGGCAAGTACTCTACACCACCCCCCAAAACTTTTTTTATCGAGACAGGGTCTTGCTAAATTGTCCAAGCTAACTCGGAACTGCAATACTTCTGCCTCAGCCTCCTGAGGAGCTGGGATTATAGGTGTGGGTATTGTGCCCAGCTACTCACCCACCATCACCTTGTTTTTTTTGTAACTTTTTTTTTGGTACTGGGGATGGAACTCTGGTCCTTGCACTTGTGCAGCAGGTGACAAAACCACTGAGCTAAATCCCCAGCCCACGTTGTTGTTTTTTTAATTAATTAATTTTTTTTCCCCAGTAACAGGGATCAAACTCAGGACCATGCGCTCTCCAGGTGGGCTCACACCACATCCCCAGCCCTGTTTGTTTTTAACAAAGTCTCAGCATGTTGCCTAAACTGGCCTTGCCATTGCCCCCAGCTAAGGCCCTGAATTTCTTGAATAGAATTTTCTTATCTAAGTGGGATTAATAATGCCCACTTTCTAGGGCTGTCTGATGCTCCCATGATAAAATGTGAAAATGCATACCATAGACTCTCCCCTCCCCAGAGCCTGACCTTGGACCCAGGGCCTTGCAGTACGTGCCAGGAAAGTTTTCTACTGAACTACACCTGCAGCCTCATAGTCAAGTTCCATGAACATGTTGGCTGATGTTATTGTGTTGGTGGTTTTTGGCAGAGCACCTTTTAAAAAGTAATTTTTCTTTTTATACTATTTACGTGTACTTCAGCATCTTCAGCAACATAAAATTAAATGAAAAGAGTAACTTGCAAAAACACATGCAACAAGGGGCCGGGGATTTAGCTCAGTGGTTCTGCTGCCTGCCTCGAAAATGCAAGCCCCGGTACAAAAAAAAAAAAAAAAAGCATGCAACATAAGCTGGCTGGCAGTGTGTGCTCGCTCTCTGCCTACTAGTGGTGCTGAGGCAGGAGAACGTGAGCTTCAGGGCAATCTGGGCCAAGTCATGAGACATTGTCTCAAAAAAACTACACGAAGGGCTGGAGATTTAGCTCAGTGGTTCTGCCGCCTGCCTCACAAGCACAAGGATCCGAGTTGAATTCCCAGTACCAAAAACAAAACAAAACAAAAAAAACTACACCCAGTGTAGTTCAGTGTGAATTTTCCATGTTATTCATGAGTATATGCATAAATAGAAGTACTTAAAAATGGGTGGGAAAACATTATATTCATGCTAATGGTTATTCCTGAGGAGGAAAGGGGCATGAGACTCGTACACAGGGCACTTCACCTGTAGCTATAGAGATTTATTTCAGGACAGGTAGGCTCATTTCAAAGCAAATTTAACAAACTTTGAACAACTTGGGCATAGGAATATGTATTGTTCTTTGATATTTTCTTTATTTTAAAAAAAATTGTTCTTAAAAAGCGTTCCAGCTCAGTGCTGAAAATCTGGAGAAAGCAGAAAAGGAGAAAGACAGTAATAACAACAATAACCTAGTCAAGAGTGGTTGTGCAAACCTGTAACCCTGGCACTCTGGGAGGCTGAGGCAGGAATACCACAAGTTCAAGTCTTGCTTGGGCAACGTAGCAATTTAGTGAGACACTATCTCAAGAATAAAAAAAAATTAAATTAAATTTTAAAGAGGGCTATGAATGTTTCTCATGGTGAATGGCTTAGGGGCAATCCTCAGAACCAAAACCAAACCAAACCACCCCCCCCCAAAAAAAACACCAGAAATAAACTACTATCAACATTTTTGGTGTATGTACCTCTCATCTGTTTTATTCATTTATACATGCAAACACAATTTAAAAACAGTGGATAATTTATTTTGGGATGTTCAGGTTGCCTGCTGGCAGCTGAGTTGGATTTCCTTTGCCCTAGGTGTCAAACAGCAGGTCTTACACAAATAAAACCAGTCCCACCTCCTTTTAGTATTGGAACATCTGGTTTGCAAATTTGCCCTTTACAAAAGATCTTCTGTGTAGCATGTAAATATTTAATTTAATTCATACCCACTCAGGCCTGCCTGGTGTTTGTTTTTCATTTATATTTCAGCATGTTGCATAGTGCCAAATTCATCTACATTCCATTTATTAAAAAAAAGTTTTAAAAAGCAGAATGTTTTGTTGGTGTTGGATAATAGCAAATACTCAGGTGATCAACTACACTTTCCTTTTGTGTTTCTTTTTTTTGGTACCGGGGATCAAACTCGGCAACGCAGGTGGCAGAACCACTGAGCTAAATCCCCAGCCCCTACCCTTTCCTTTTTGATCTACTTTGTATAGAACTGTGTGTGTCCTCCTTCTACCTTAATAATAGATAAGGATTTTTCTCTCTCTACCCCTTCTCTTTTTACCATCTACTTCCTTTGCATATAGTACAAACTCAAGAGCTGGTTAAGTTTTCAATACTTAGTCTGTCAAGAAATCTGGATTTCCCTTCACACTAAAATCAGGAACAAGACAAGGATGTCCACTATCACCACTCTTGTTCAATATAGTTCTGGAAACATTAGCCACGGCAATTAGACAAGAGAAAGAAATAAAAGGAATAAAGATAGGAAATGAAGAAGTCAAATTGTCATTATTTGCAGATGACATGATACTCTACATAGAAGATCCCAAGAACTCCACCAAAAGTCTTCTAGACTTAATAACCGAATTCAGTCAAGTAGCTGGTTACAAGGTCAACACACAAAAATCAATAGCTTTCCTCTACACCAATGACAGGCTCACTGAGAGAGAAATGGGGCAAATAATTCCTTTCACAATAGCATCCAAAAAACTGAAATACCTAGGAATCATCCTAACAAAAGAAATCAAAGACCTCTTCTCTGAAAACTATGGCACTCTGACAAGAGAGATTGAAGATGATATCAGAAAATGGACAGACATCCCCTGTTCCTGGGTAGGAAGGATTAATATAGTGAAAATGGCCATACTTCCAAAACTGCTATATAGATTTAATGCAATTCCAATTGAGATCCCAGCAGCATACTTCATGGACCTCAAGAAAACAATCCAAAAATTCATTTGGAACAGGAAGAGACCCAGAATAGCAAAAGCAATTCTAGGTAACAGAGACATGGCAGGGGGTATCACAATCCCCAACCTGCAACTCTACTACAAAGCTACTGTGATAAAAACAGCATGGTACTGGCAAAGAAACAGACCTGAGGACCAGTGGAACAGATTAGAAGATGCAGAAACAACGCCAGACATACTCAGCCATCTCATCTTTGATAATGGAGCCAAACACCTTCACTGGAGGAAAGATAGCCTCTTTAATAAATGGTGCTGGAAAACTTGGGCTTCAACTTGCCAAAGATTAAAACTAGACCTATGTCTCTCACCATGCACTAAACTAAAATCAAAATGGATTAAAGATCTAAATATTAAAATAGAAACTCTGAACCAGTTGGAACAGAGGTTAGGCAGAACCCTTGAAGACATTGGTGTAGGAAAAGATTTTATGAACAAAACCTCAGTTGCCCGTGAACTAGCACAAACAATCAACAAATGGGATCTCTTCTTATTAAAAGGCTTCTGCACAGCAAGAGAAACCACCAGCAGTGTGAAGAGACAACCCACAATGTGGGAAAAAATCTTCACCTGCTCTTCCTCAGACAAAGGTCTACTATCTCGAATCTATAAAGAACTTAAAAAGATCAGACTTCTCAAATTTAAAGACCCAATCTGAAAATGGGCATCTGAAATGAACAGATATTTCTCAGACATAAAAGTAGAAATAGCAAATAAACATATGAAAAAATGTTCAACATCACTGGTCATTGGAGAGATGCAAATGAAAACAACGCTGAGATTCCACTTCACTCCAGAAAGAAGGGCTGCTATCATGAAATCAACCAATAACCAATGCTGGCGGGGCTGTGGGGAAAGAGGAACCCTGCTCCACTGCTGGTGGGAGTGTAGACTTGTGCAACCACTGTGGAAATCAGTATGGGGATACCTCAAAGAACTTGGACTGGAAGTCCCATTTGACCCTGCTATTCCACTGCTGGGGATCTTCCCCAAAGAATTAAAAGAATCATACCACAGTGATGTATGTACACCCATGTTCATAGCAGCACAGTTTGTAATAGCTAAAACTTGGAAACAGCCCAAATGCCCATCAACTGGAGACTGGATTAAGAAAATGTGGGGTTTTTTATAAAATGGAGTACTACTCAGCCATAAAAAATGAGAAATTAGAGACATTTATAGCTAAGTGGATGCACATTGAGGCAATACTCTTAAGTGAAATAAATAGGACACATGTGTATAAATACCGAATAGTTTTTCTGGTGTAAGAAACTGAAAGTGTAAATAAGGACTAAATGTATAATAGGTAATGTGAAATAGGAAGAAAGGGGACAAAGGGGAAGGGAGTGGGAGGTCTAGGGGAAAGGATAGAAGGGAGTGGGATTAATATGAGAAAATGGAAAAATAGGAACAAAATCTTTGTAAATAGGGAGGGAGGGAGGGGTTGAAGGGAGGGCTGGGCAAGGGTGAAAAATAAGAACCAAGAGAGACTACGTAAAAGTGCAAATTTCCAATGATGAATGTCATTATATTGTATACCTAAAATGTACCAATGATTAGAATGAATAATCGATAATGTAAAATAGGAAGAAAAGGTCCAAAGGGGTAGGGGTAGTAGGAGGGGCAGGGGAAAGGAAAAATGCTGAGAAATGGAAAAAATGGAAATAAAGTCTTTGTAAATAGGGAAGGGTGGAGGGGGTGAAGGGAGGGCTAGGAATGGGGAAAAAATAAGAACCAAGATGCATCATGTAAAGGTATAATTCCCAGTGAGAAATGTAATTGTGTTGTATACCTGCAATGTACCAATAAAATAATTTAATAAAGTGCAAAAAATAAAAAATAAAAAATAAATTTAAAAAAAAGAAATCTGGCTTTGATCTCTAATATCTGGAAACATCACCTGAAAGTACAGAACTGCACTGTCCAACATAGTAGCCATTAGGTATATGTGGCTGTTTACATTTAAATTTATTAAATTGGGCGTTGGGAGTGTAGATCACTGATCACTCACTTGTCTACCATGCCCAAGCCTTGTACTTGATCCCTAGCCCTGCAAAAAATAAAAAAACCATAACAAAAAATTAAATTCATTAAAACAAAATAAAATTTAAAATTTAGTTGCTCAGTCACACTAAGCACATTTTTCTTTTTAATTTTTTTCTCTTAAAATTTTTTTTTTTAATTTGGTGCTGGGAATTGAACCCTGGGCCTCACATGCTAAGCACATATCTAGTCGTGACCTATATTCCCAGCCCATACTAGGTATATTTAAGTGCTCAGTAGTCACACGTAGCTAGTGGCTATGGTACTGGTACCACAGATATAGAATATTCTTGTCTCTGTTGGATAGTCTGGTCTGGAATTAGGCTGCAAAAGCTATGGTCATTTCCTGCACTTTGAAAATTTCCTACCTTGATCATTCTACCTTTGAAAATCTCTGCAGGTACAACTGTAGATGGGGGATGCTATGTTTAGATCTAAAATGTTCCCCAGAAGTCTCATGTGTGTGGAAGGTGACTGAATCATGGGGTGCTGTGTTTGGGACCTTGGGCTTGGGCAGCTGGCAGCACCACTGAGCTAAATCCCCAGCCTCTGTTTGTTTGTTTTTTGAAATAGGGTCTCGATATGTAGTTCAGGTTGGTCTGGAACTCATTGTGTAGCACAGGCTGGCCTCGAACCCACAGCAATCCTCCTACCTCTGACTCCCTAGTGCTGGGATTACAGGTGTGTGCACCATGCCCAGTTTGGAAGGGTGTGTTCTTGTACCTTGGCTCCGCCCATCACCCTCTGCTTCCCTGTTGCCATGGGTTGAGCAGCTTTCCTCCTGTATGTACTTTCATCATGTTGTTTCTCTCTTGGAGCCAGCTGACCATGGACTGAACCTATAAAAAATGTGAGTCAAAATAAATCTTTTCTCCTTAACGTTGCTGGGTATCAGGTATTTTGTTTTAGGGATGGGAAAGCTGACTAATACAAGGAAATTGGGGGAGGGGGAAATGCATGAATGATGAAGACAGAAGCCCCTAGAGACTGCCATTCTTTTTTATTCTTATTTTTTGTTGTTGTTGGGGATCAAACCCAATGCCTAAGGCCTAGCACATGCTAGACAATTGGTCTACCACTGAGTTATATCTCCAGGCCCCTACTTTGAATCTTGATCTTTTCCCAGATTAGCAATACATGGTATGATCCTCTGTCGTGATTCTGGGCCACAGGAGTAGCATAGCTCCCTAGTCAGCCCTGAGATCAGGAGGAGCAAGTGCCAACATCCAAAAATTTACTGATTGCTAAGCTAGGATGTTCCATAGGTTAGGTGTATTAAATGCATTTTTTTTTCCTGCCCTGGGGATTTGATCCAGGACCTCACACATGCTAGATAAGCACTCTATCACTAAGCTACACTTCTAGTCCTGACTTAACAATATTTTCAAGTTACAATAGATTTAAGAGGATGTATACCTGTCCTAAGTCAAGGAACAACTATAGTGCCTTCCTGGAAAGAAGACTAGAATAATTAATAAATGTAGATAATGGAAGCAGGAAATTGGCCAATAGGTAGGTATTAAGTGACTCCATAAGACCAATAAGTGGTTACAACTCAAAATGACTCTTACTTTTATAAAGGACAGGGTCTAATGAAAGATAAGACATGGAGATAAGCTAACATCTGCTAATCTTTGCACCAAGGGAAAATGATTAGCAAATGAAATTTCTGGCTAAAATATCTTTCCAATACTCAGGAGAGGCTGGGCGCTTTTTAGCATATACAAGGCTCTGGGCTCAACACTTAGCACCAAAAAAAAAAAAAAAAAAAACAAATCTCAGTGTTGGGGATTTAGCTCAGTGGTGTTGCTGCCTGCCTTGCAAGCACGAGGACCCAAGTTCAATCCCCAGTACCAAAAAAGAAAAAGAAAACAAATCTCATGATATTTGTCTTACAACTCTCTTCATTGATTCTGTGATCTCACCTGGTGTAATATTTAATTTTCCATTGGTTTCATTCTCCCTCTGGATTTTTCAATTTGGCTTTTACAGTGATGGATTCTGTTGCTATCCTAGAATGACTCAATATGCCATTTAAACCTTAAATCACCATATTTTATTATAACACTTATAATGTATTTATTACTTCAATTATTAAAAGTATGCCCTTTGTAATAATGCCTTGGACCATAAGTACAAAGTTAAAAAACATTCAATAAGTTATGTGAAACTATAAAAGCCTTCAGCAGATGACAAATATGGGCTTTAGGCATTAAGCCATTTCAAATTATTTTAAAGTCACTTTCACAAAATATTCTCATATGGAGAGGCTGACTGAAAAAGAAAAATATTGACCCAAACTCCAAAGGAAGCTAAGCGAGGAGCTTCCCCAGGATTGGAGCGGGTGGGAAGTTATGTAAACAAAGTTGTCCAGTGAGGCCACTGCAGTCTGTGTTCCCTCTTCTGTAGACAGAACTTGGGGACAGTAAATTGGCGTGCCCTACAGATCTCAGATGGCTACAGTGCTACAGAGAGAGGAGGCGGTCACCAGGTAACCAAATCCCTAACCACTGAGGTCTCTAATAGATGTGGTCAACACTTAACAATTCTCCTTAGAGGCAGATAAGCAGCTTGTTCAGGCCCCTCAAGACATATTTGGTCTCATACTTTCAGAGTTTCAAAAGTAAAGGAAATAAACTTGATTGATTTTTATTTAATCTTATGTTTTCCTTTAAATCCCAGACAAATACTAGCACAGTGTGCTGTCACTGTTGGTTTCTCCTCAACTCACTAGGGGCTAATCATCGTTCCAGGTCCTCGTGTAGCTCTTTGTGTTAGCAATAATGAGCTCGGAAAGAGGATCTTAGAAACCATTTGATTTTAATCAGCCACACAGAGTTACTAGTTACAAATAATCTCACTTGTTGTTGAATGTTACTTCAGGCAATGCTCAGATTGCCTGAAGAATTGTCATATGCTTATGAAAAAGCATATGAGCTCTACCTAAGACTCAGTGAATGAGAATCTTTGGAGAGCAATGCCAGGAATCTGCATTTTAATAAGCTTTCTCTGCTATGCTTAGGCATGTTAAAATTTAAATTTCAAATAGGTGGAAACATTTTTTTAAAGGGTTTTATATGTCTTTTTCTAAGAAGATCAAGATAAGTCAGAAATTCAGCTAAATCTCTGGACCAGAATAAAGAAAAATTAATAATTATGTAACAATTCAGAGCCAAAGTCAGAAGCAGAGGAATTTTAAAAGCATAAGTACTTCTAAGGAGTACAATGACTTGCCAAGCCCTGAGTGATGATATGCCTCTCATTTTTCAAGCTAGTTCCTATTTCAAATATTGTATTCTAGGGGGTCAGAGATAGAGCACTTGCCCCTCTAAGTCTTAGGATCCACTCCCAGCACTGGAAAAACAAAGTTCTAGTGGTCAAAACAATCACTAAGTATTCATCTCCTTGTCACTTCCATTTCTCATTTGTAAAATGTAAGTATAAATTTCTGTCCTATATACTACATAGTGTTAGAAAGATGGATCAAATGAAATACATGAAAGCAGTTTGCAAATGCTAAAGTGCTTTACAATCATTTAATCCAGGGAATAGTAAATTGGATTATTCTTTCATTGACTAATTCTTTGTCATTTTGAAAAAATCAGCTCCTAATTCAATATTCTCCTTTGAGAATGAGGGCCATGTCTTTGAATCACAAGTGAACTATATTGTAGCACAATCCATTCATTGTCTTTGCAATCGAGTTAACCATGTGGTAATTTACACTGATTGTAGAGATACTCATATGAGTTACTTAGGGCTGTTTATAAGTCTAGACACAATTTAAATCCTCTTCACTTTTACTATTCTTTTTCATATTATGCTTTCTCTTTTTTGTTCATTTAAAATTATCTATTTGGTTTTTAAAATAAATATTTGAAAGAATCAAAAAGTATACAAAGCTATAGGGGCCGGGGATTTACCTTAGTGGTTCCAGTGCCTGCCTCACAAGCACAATGTACCGAGTTCGATCCCCGGTACCAAAAAAAAAGTATACAAAGCTATAAAATAAAACATCTCTTTCTCTCTCTATTATTCATCCATCTAGTTCCCACATGGCTTTTACAGGGAAGCACTGTTACTGATTTCATCTGTATACTTTCAAACTTATTTTTATTTATGCACAAGTAGATATAAATATATGCCACTCTTCTGTTTGCTTTTTTCTTTTTTGTACTAGGAATCAAACTCTGGACCTTGCACTTACGAGGCAGGCATAGTGCCACTGAGCTAAATCCCTAGCTCTTTTTTGCTTTTTTTCCCCTTGTAGTTTTGGGGATTAAACCAGAGCCTCATACATGCTAGACAAGTACTCTTACCACTGAGCTAGTCTCCCAACCCCTTCTTTTTTTTTCGTCTCAAAATAATTCTTTTAATATGTGGTATATATCTCTATGCCTACTATTCTAGGAATAGACAAGTCCATGTTTTTTCCCATATATAATTTAGCTTTATGAGCTTTGATTCTATCAATTTTCCTCTCACCTTACCATGGATACTTCATAACCAGAATTAGCTTCTTTCACGTATAGCAACCAGGACTGGACAATATTTTCCAGATGTGGTTGCACCATGCTTTGGAAAGACGTACTTTTTTTATGATTTGTATACAGTTTTTTTGGAAGTGATGCCAGCATTCGATGTTTGGTGAGATGTGTCCCATGTTCAGTGTTACTTAATACAGGTAAATAGTATCTTATCCCATTTTCTTATTAGTCCAGAAATAATATTTCTTCAGACATATTAATCCTATTATTCTTACTGATTTCTATATCTAGCAACTTGTTTATAATTGGTCTCTAGTTCCATCATATAAGCATTTTCCCTTAAATTGTTTCTTATATTTTAAACTTTTTCTTGCCACCTTTCTTCTATCCTTGGAACTGTCTACTGAAAAAAATATAAAACCTTGCAATTTTCAAACATTCTTTTGCAAACCTCTTTGCCACTGAACACATTCCAGATATACACTTTCTTCCTTTTAATCTTATTGGAGATACGTAAACCATTCTTTATCTGCACAGCTGACTCAAAGTAGAAACTATACATATCACTTGCATAACCACAAAAAAGTAGAGAAAATTCTTTTGGTACATGCATGTATGTCTATTACTTTGAACTTAGATTGTTGTTTCTGTATTTAGATTTCTGATTTTGTTCTTCAGAATGTGGATTCTAGAAAAATCACATACATTAAAAGGCTCCATACCTGTTTCAGGACCACTTTTAAAAGTAATTATAATTTGCTCTAAATGAAAATCTGAACAGCTCTTGACAGTACTTTGCAGTGGTTTCTGTTTGAGAATAATCATGTCTGCTGTTATTTACAAACTTCTCACTTATATAAAACATGATAGAAATAAACTTACTACAGGTACCTCTCTCTTTGACTGGTAATGAAAATCTCACATCAGAGACTAGACTTCATGAAACTATTGCAAGCATGTATGATACTTCAGTTAGCACTGTACCTGGGCTTATGGTAGAATCACTTACGCAAAACTTATGCTATAAACGAATTCACTTGTATTCGGTTTTCCCATATACAGATACCAGAAGAAAAAATATTTTTTTCCAAGAGTAAAAGAAATGTATTAAGATGGTAACACTCCAACTTCAAAAATCAATTCTAAATGATGACCAATATGGATTATTTGGGGTAACAGAAACTGTCTTTTATGAAAGCGTTCCTATGAAAACATGCTTAACAATGATTTATAAATTGTGAAAGGCTGGGATATACAGACTGCTTGGTACACTTCAGGTTCTCTTAAAGTAGAAAAAAATTACAATGTTGTAGTCCTTTGGTTTTATTTTCTAGGATAAAAAGTATAGGCATAAATATTTTTAAATGATATCCTTTAAAATAACTATCAAATGGCTTTATGTCTCCTGATTATCAATATGCATCAGTGTCACAGATAGCCTTGATTAACTGGTTGAAAATTTCAGAGTGTAATAAGCAGTGTTTGTGAACTTTTCCCCTTTCCCTGAGAATCATAAATATCAAAGGAACCTTTTATCCTTTCATTAAAATTCTCTGGAAAGTAGTCGTGTTCATTCATTGATAACAGGGCAAGGAGCAGTGTCATAGAGGGTTATTCCATGTAAATTGGCTTCCACATGTAAAGAAATTTTCTGAAAATCATGAATGTAAGTCAAGAAAAAACCAAAGAAGGAAAACGACATAGACCATTCTGCTGCAGTAGTGACCATACGAAGCACATAACCTTTCTCCTCAGGGTTCCAGTGAAGTTTTTGTACTATATCTGTGCCAAAGTCACCACTGTACAAAACTGATGAGCAAGTTAACATGCAAAGTACACTTACTCCACACCAGATAAGCAACAGCAGTCTGATCCAGAAGATTTGTTTACCTTGAATTTGGGGCTGTATTAGGTAGGAATGAATGGTCTGAACAAGCACATAAAATGAGCCCATACCAAAAGTGAGCACACCTCCACTGACATGTACAACAAAAAGGGTTGTTTTCTGGAAATTTGCCACAAGAGAAGCTCCTAAACAACTCAATATTCCAAGTACAATGCCAGCCTTGTTTAATTTGATGATAAGGTTCTTTTCAGCATTCAGGGCATGAACTTGCTTATAACGAACATAAATGGTAACAAGGCATAAAAATGCAGCGATATTTAGCATTGCCCCAAACAAGCACTTTTCTGGAGCCATCGTTCCAGTGTCACTGATATAAGGCAAAGCAGGGTCAACACGGTGGAGTGTTACTGCAATAATGTATGAGAATGTGAAAGTAGCAGCTGTCCAAATTACAAGGGCTATTGGAAGGAAACTGAGGCCTTGCTGAAACCACATTTCAAGCAGGTCTTCTGTTTTACATGTTCACAAAATTTCAGTCTTCAAAACTGTTCAAACCTGTGCCGTTTATAAATTCTCTCATCTTCTGTGGTTTCTTCGAAGCTCCATGAATCAGAAATCCAGTTAATTTTTTTCACAAATATTCTAAAGCCACTGGTAATAAGAGTAACTTCTTGTGCTGTCTCCTCTAAGTGGTGGCTTCCGGCTAGCTTCGCCTGTCTAGCCAGGAGCTCGGAGCCTGCCCGTCCCCTTCTTTTTTAATACAACAGCAGCATATTACATCCACAGTTCTGCACCTTGTTTATTTCACTTAACAATTAATCTTGAAGATCTTGCCATAATAGGGCATAAAGTTTCCTTAATCTTTTTTTATAGCTATAGTGAATTCCACTGTATAATGTTCCATCAGTCATTTATCCTGTCTCATAGTAGTGAATTTTTAGATAGATTCCAATCTTTTGCCATCATGAATGTTATAAGGAATAAATTTGAACATTATTTCTCATTTGTGGGGATATATCTGCAGGATAAATTCCAGATGGCTTTTTTTCTAGCCTCTGAATATTTTGATTGATTTTTGGGATGATTCCCAAGTTGTGCACATTTTCCTTCAATTAGAAAAACCAAAATTGTACACAATACTCTAAAAATAATCTTCTCTATACTGAGTATAGCAGGATTACATTTCTCTCTTTTTGTTCTTGCAAATCAGATCTGCCAGAGCTGTAAACCATTGTTTAAAATGGCCTAACAACTACTCCCAAGAAAAGGTTTATTAAAAATAATGACCTAAAGTTACAGAAGAATAATAAATAATTGAGGAGCACAATTTTCAGTTATTTAACTGCCACTTAGTTTTAGACTTCATTTTGTCTTTAACATGTATTCTTTTCTCTGATTCCCATCTTAGTGGAAGCATTTGATTAAGGCCAAAGCTGCCCTATACAAAAGCAATTATGAACAGGAAGCAGAATGGGAAAATGCAAACTGTCAAGAATGTATGGCTAACTGTTGTGATTTAAAATACTTTATCTCATTATCAGATTATATATCTCAGTTTTAGCTTTAGAAAATGTAACAACCATACAAATATAGTATCTTTGGTGTCTATAACTTGTCACTGTTTTATTTATTTATTTATTTTTTAACTTATCACTGTTTTAAGGTGTCAGAATTAGCTTGTGAATTTTCGATTTTCTTTAATGTTGATTAATACTCAATGATTCAAAGTCGCTTTGTGGCAGGCACAAATAACTAACAATTCTAAGGCAATTTCAAAGTACTTATGAAACATAAACAAAAAAATGGCACTGTATTTGTTTTGAAAAGAGGTGGGATTTACATAATGTAAAACCACAAATAACTCCTAAGTTTCAATTTGTCTCACTATGATTTTCACTATGTATTAACTGTCCTTTCTTTCCTTTTCCTCACTCCCAAGTGCCCTTTTGACAGAATTGCTCAAGCAGGGATAAAACAAACTTTAAAAAACAAAACAAAAGCAAGTTCCTTGCATTTTCTCAAGGGAGTAGCTAAAAAAAGAGGGCTAGCTGTTTGAGAAACCAAGACAGAGGTCTTGGAAAACATAAAATAGGTGGATGGTTGAGAGTTAGGTTTGGTTTTCATCAGACAGTTCTGCACTTAAATTGGAATTGACACAAAACTTATCCATGTGGGATAGAAAACAGCATAACTTAGGATCAAACACCCAAAATTTTTATGAAGAACTAAGCAAATTGGCATACAGATGAAGAATTGGATGGAAAGCTATTTTCTTTTTTTTGGAAACCTATTCTTTACTACTTGTTGAAGGCAGAAATCCTTAGCTGTGCTGTCCCTGTCACTATAAATTTGACCTCCTAGATCCTGAAATCTTCAACCTTAATCTATCTAGGGCAATAGCCAGGAGCAAAAGATTAAAAACAAGCACTACAAGAATAACTTCTCTTTACAAGGATGGGTGATTGCCCTATACCTCAGTCTGTATGACTTGAGACTGTTACAATCTTTTTTATCTGGTGACATTAACTTGATCTTGTGACCGTTAAGTATCACTTATCTTCACAGAATATGTCAGCTCTCGATGCATGTGCTTTATTGTTTTTCTTTCCTGTACTTCCATGTAAATAATTTCTATCAGACCTGAAATGTTGCACATATCAGCAGAGTGATTTAAGAAATAGTACATATTTTTAATTACTCATATTAAATATTCAAATCTATTTCTCTCTTGCAGTCTCCTCATTTAGAGGTAACCTCCTGCTCTTCAGTTTCTCTTCTAAATACTTTTTGGTATGTAGTTAAAAGAAAAAATGATATTTTATCACATAACTATAAAGCATCATCATAACAAATTCAACAAAAATTTTCAAGATGACTCTCAATTCTGTAGCATTTTACAATGGCTATGTGATTTAGTGTGTGAATATCAGCAAAGCACAGATGACTACCTTGGTTTTCTGAAAAGATCATGTACAAATCTGTACATTCTGCCATTAGTAATACCTGAAGATGGGCTGGCATTGTTAGTCACCCCTGGGTGAGGATGAGTGCCTCATCCAACATGCAGGTCCCTCAAAGAGCATGAAGCACGGCTTACTGTAGTGGGTCTGGAGGCTGCTGGAGTCTTCTGCAGACTTCATCATGTAAAATGTAACAAGGGATTTAAAAGCTGATGTTAGAATATGTTTCTGGACTGCTGGATGCAGAACACTTTTATCTCAAAATAGTACAGACATCATCAAAAGTCCCTCCAGGACAGGCATCTAGGGGCTGCTTTGAATGCTGCTGACTGGGCTTTTAAGGAGTGCCAGAAAATGTGATCCTGAACCAGTTCTCTCAGAAGTCAAGAAAGAGACCAAGATGAAGGCCTTCGGTAATACAGAGACCAGAATAAAATTCATAGCAAGAAAACGCTCATTTGTAACAAATGGACAGTGAAATATTTAGTGAGGCTTAAACAGTGTATGTCTAGTCTAGTTTTTGCAAGGGACAGTTCTGGAAATAGGCAGACCTGGATTCAAATCCTGCTGTTTCCACTTATTTTCTATGTGCTGTGGAATAATTATTATTATGATATACTGGTGATCAAACCTAGGGCCTTTGCACCAAGCTACTAAGCTACATCCCCATACCTCTTAAAATGTTGACACGGGATCTCACCAAGTTGCTAAGTTTGGCTACTTTGTGATAGTACTTTTGTTTTGTTTTGCTATTTATTTATTTATTTATTATTATTATTTTTTTATTTTTTGGTACTGGGGATTGAACTTGGGTCCTTGTGCTTGCAGGGCAGGTGGAGGAACCACTGATCTAAATCCCCAGCCCATTATTTATTTATTTTTGCAGTTCTGGGAATGGAATCCAGAACCTCATACTTGGCAACTGGTACCACTGAGCTACACCCAGCTCTATTTAATTAATTAATTAATTTATATTGTGTGTGTGTGTGTGTATGTGTGTGTGTGTGTGGTGCTGGTGATGGACTCAGGGCCTTGTCATGCAAGGCAAGTGCCCTACCACTGAGCTACATCTCCAGTCCCAGAGCATTATTCTAATAGCCAAACAGTAAAAAAAAAAAACAAAAACAAAAACAAATGTCTACCAACTGCTAAAGAGAAATTAAATGTAGTGTATCCACTTAGTGGAATATTATTTAGCAATAAAAACCATGAAACCCACTGAGGGCATAGCTATAGCAAAGGCCTCACCATTGGCCTGCTGATGAAACTGCTACATCAAGTGGACCAGAGGCATGAACAGAAGTCCGGACCAGAACCACAACTGGTCTCAGCACCTGCACCTTTATGTATTTGCCGTTATGTTAGCCAATGAGTACTGTTCTTGTTTAAATCAATTTGAATAGATCCTTCTGTTATTATAGCCAAAACATTCTAATGAGACAAAGACGATCTCTCATTTTGGTGGTGTGTGTGTGTGTGTGTGTGTGAGATATTAGTGCTAAAACCCAAGGCTTCATACAGGCTAGGCAAGCGCTCTACCACTGAGCTACATCCTCAGCCCCTGAATTAATTCTAAATGAATTAACATCTACTAAGAGGCTTAAAGACAGTGCCAGGCATGTATTAAGTACTAATAGAGAAATACAGTTATTCTAATAGAAGTATTAGTATTATAAAAATGGAAATTATAATGACTGTCCTGTCTACTTAACAAGGCATTGTTAATAAAAGAAAAAAAAGAACTGAAAAAAGCAGCAAACAGTTACTCTCATCATAATAAAGGTAATACACATCCATTATAGACAATCTGGAAAACATGGAACTATATTAAGAATAAAAATAATCACAATCCCACTATCCAGAAAAATTACTGTGCTGGTTTACTTTCCTCCAATTTACTTTAAATCCATAATTGAAATTATTCTATATATGCAATTTACATTATGCTTTTACAAAATTTATCATATCTCAAATGCATTTTACACTATTTGTTCTTATTTCGATTTTTTCTGAAGATGAAGTCCTAGAAATGAAATAAGTAAGACAGGTTTCTTTTAGATGTGAAATGAGATAATGGCCACAAAAATTTCAAAATTGCAATGCACTACATATATATGAGTTATTTTTACAATATTATCTCTTCTCCCAAAGCTGTTCTATCACCCCAAACCAACTTCAGCCACCTACTGTCCTGTAGGAAGTACTTACCACAGTAAGTCTATGTGCTGAGCTAAGCATGTAAGCATTTTATCTGTCATTCAATTTAGTCTTTATAAGGTCCCTTCTAACAAAAAGTGACATTTATCCTTTTTACAGATGGATGTGGTGGGTTTTTTCCTATAATTCCAGCACTCAGGAGGCTGAGGCAGGACTATTAACATGAGTTTGAGACCGGCCTGGGCTATATAGTAAGTTCAAGGCCACCTCCGACTACATAGCAAGACTGTCTCAAAAAAAGTGATATTATCTTATTTTTCAGAGAACCCTGAGTTTTGATGAAGTTAGAATACCGAAGGATGCACAGACAGACATGGCAGAGCAGGGATCTAAACCCTGAACTTGCCCAAATCTAAATTCACAGTGTTATCTGCTGTACCACCCTGTCTCCTGCGTGGACTCTACCACTGAACTATACCCCTGGGCCATGTATTTATTCTGTATCCCTCAAGACAGGAAGTGGGGCAGTTTCTAACCCCATCATTCACATTACTACTTCCTCTGCCCTTGTTCAGGATCTTACTGTGTTGCTCCTCGATTATTGCAATTGTCCTGTAGCCAAGAGATTAATCTTTTCTGCACTCAGGAAGCTGAGGCAGGAGGATTGCTGTGAGTTTGAGATCAGCCTGGGCTACATAGTGAGTTCAAGGCCAGTGAACTGCATAGTGAGACCTTATCTCCAAAAACCAAAAACCAAAAACCAAAGAGAGAGAGAGAGAGAGAGAGAGAGAGAGAGAGAGAGAGAGAGAGAGAGAGATTAAGATTAGTCTTTTCTAAAATGTAGATCTGACCATGATATAGTGCAGATCTGACCATCATCTAATAGTTTCCCATAGCTGTCAAAATAAAGGACAAGGTTGGGGTATAGCTCAGTGATAGAGTGCTTGACTAGCAGGCATAAGCTCCAGAACCACACACACACACAAAATACATAAATAAATAAATAGCCAGGCATGATGGCTGTAATCCCAGCACTCTGGAAGGTTGAGGCAGGAAGATCACAACTCTGAGTCCAGCCTAGGCAACTTAGTGAGACTCTGTCTCAAAACAAAAAATAAAAAATGGGCTGAGGATATATCTTGGTGCAGAGGCTGTGGTTGTTTTCAGTACTGCAAAAATAAAATAAAAATAAATAAAGGACAAAAAATCTCTCTCTCTCTCTCTCTCTCTCTCTCTCTCTCTCTCTCTGGATTCCTCTTCTCTCTTGTTCCCATATGGTGTCATGCTGCTTTATGATTCCATGTCAATACCCAGAGAGATGCCTCTTCTGGACAGTGTATGTTTACCTTCGGAAATATTGTTTTCGGTTTTGGTATCCACATTTTAGAGGCTGATTAGTGAGTTTGGAAAATATGTATTGATAGGATAATCAGAATGTCTGAAAACAATGTCAAGAGAGTGAGGGAACCAATGGAGAAAGACATCTCTAACGATGTAACAGACAGCCAGGTGCGGTGATGCACTCTTGTAGTCCCATCTGCTGGGGCGGGAGAGGTGGAAGGATCACTTAAGCTCCTGAATTTGAGACCAGACTGGCAACATAGCAAGACCCCAGATCAAAATAACAATTATTTTTAAAAACCCAAATATGTGACACAGATTAGCTTAACAGACAAATTTCTAGTCAATGTGTTACAATTGAATGGTTAAAAGTAGTCCATTTTGGGGGGGTTCCCCCACCTCGGTACACCGGGATCGAACTCAGAACCTTGCACTTGCCAGGCAGGCGTGGCGCCACTGAGCTGCATCCAGTACAGGTTCTTGTGTATGGCAATGAAAGAATTGCCTCCTAGTAAGTAGTAAGTAGCAACTTTTATTGAAGGGCACAGGACAGTAGCAGCAGGGATGGGCAGGAGGAAAAGGAGGAAGAGGAACTCTGTGAGCCCAAACACAACCCAGACCTCCATTATTTAAAGGGGCAGACACCTCTAACTCCAGGATCCTCCCATCGTGGTCCTACATCTGTCCCTCCAGGTGCCTCCCATTGGTATTGGAACTGTAGATCTGCTGCCTTGGGCATCAAGACTTCCTAAGGCTAGACATGGATAAACACCTGGGCGGTGCTGTGTCTACAGCTGAATGAAGGGAAGGGAGTGGCTCACTCAGCTCCTCCTTTTCTAACTGTATCAAATGGGGCTGTGAGTTTCTTCATAGACACTGTAGCAACAGCTCTTCTCCCCCCACCCCTCCTCTTTCTCTTCCTTCTAAACAAGGTCTCACTATATTGCCCAAGGTGTGGTCTCAAACTCAAGGGCTAAAGTGGTCCTCCCACCTTAGCTTCCTAAAGAAGTTGATACAAGTGTGTGCCACTGTGCCCAGCTCCTTCACGGACTCTGTAGAAAAGACTGCTGTACAGCACAATAAAATGATAATATACTTTCAAAGTTTTTGATTTGGGGCATCTCAAACCAAGAAATTTCACATCAGCTTTTCTGAAAAGCAAGTACCTCATGGAAATCAGCAACAATAAGAACTTTTAGTGTGCACAGTCCCTGGCATTGAAGTTTTTATCATAATTTTATATTTTCTGCACTGAAGACAGAAGAAATCATTCCAAGAAAGACCAATAAAAAATGTGGTATTACCACAGGCAGCTGAGAAAGTAATCACAGCATAGAGGTAGAATAAACTAAGCAAAGTCTAAGTAATAAGATGGCTTCTATCAAATAAGACTTAGGAACAACCATGATAACAATTCCTCCAAAGTGATTTGCAGCCAGGGGCATCCCGCAGAGTTAATGAACATTAAGCTTCAGGGCTACTCTTCTGCCCCAGTCTCTTTCAGGGCTCTGGTTAGAAAGGCCAGCAACCCTGCCTTGTTTGTCTGGTTTTTGTTGTTGTTCCGGGAATAGAACTCAGGACCTCACACTTGCCAGGCAGATGCTGTGGCACTGAGCTACATCCCCAGCCCTCCTGCCTTGTTCGTCTTTAAGAGAGCACCCAAGACCATCCTGACAAAACCTGTTGGTGTTGGCTTCAAGCCTGTAAGCCAATTTACAAGCAAAACAAAACTTACTATGTACAGTGTGTTTAAAAGACTTTTTTCAAGTTATTTGCTTTCAGACATGCCTACATAAATAGATTATACCTACATTATAATCAGCCCTAGCTTTACAATCTTTGAAAATGAACAATATGTACATGCATACTCTATACCAGTGATGGCGAACCTTTTAGAGCTTTCAGTGATACAAACAGCCCTCTGTTGCACGTGTGCCATAGCAGTCTCTACCTTCAGGGAGGTTTTGTGCTGATTTTATCACCTTGACTGTGATACATTTTTGTTTTAGTTCAGGCCAGCAGAAAGTAGAAGAAAGGCTTTCTGAATTCCAATCTTTGAATCTTCATTATCTATTCATGTGGTAAAGGTGTGGCTCAGTAAGGTTAAACCTGTTTGGCTTCAAGCAACTCTGCTGCTTCTAAGAAGTGATTCCACCCATAGAACTAGAGAGCTGTATGCAGGAGAGAAAGATGGGACTACTAGATAGCTTTCTAATTCCTCTTGAGTCATATTTTTAATTAGCAATAATCACACCTCAGAGAAACATCATTGGCTCTGATACCACCATCATGCAAAGCTATGAGTCACATTTTTACAGTGGCTTCTGTGTTTATTATTAGACATGTGATTTGACAGGCTACCACAAAGCCTTATTAAAATGCGAGTCAAAGAATGGCCACCCCCTTGAGACATTCATCCACTGAGGGGTTTATTAGACTGATATTTTCTGATATCTGGTGGGGAGATGGTTGGTAGGACGTGATCAGCAGACCATATGTTTCTTTCCTTTATTCCTTTTGGTGCCATTGGGGACTGAACTCAGGGCCTTTGCACTGAGCTACATCCCCCAAACCCCCTCCTTCATTTAATTTTGATTTTTTTTTTTTTTTGAGACAAGTTCTTGCTAAGTTGCCCAGGCTGGGCTCAAACTTGTGATCCTCCTGCCTCAGCCTTGAGAGTGCTGGGATGACAGGCATGTGCCACCATACCTGGCAGAAGACTATGTTTCTGAGTCAGAAAAAGCAGGATTCAATTTCCTTCTCTGGTAGAACTGGTTTTGGTTTTTGATAAATTTGGCCTCTCTGAGCCTCAGTTTCCTCATATATAAAATGGCACTGACATTCATTCTACAAATCCCAACTGTTTCTCATGTACTTTCATTTCTTCCCTTTTACCAGTGTCTTCTTTTTCCCCTCTCAGTACTAGAGATGGAACTCAGGGAGTGCTGAGGAATATCCCCAGCTCTTTTTATTTTTATTTTGAGTTAGGGTATCACTAAATGCCTAGGCTAGCCTTGAAATTGTGATCCTCCTGCCTCAGCCTCCTGAGGAGCTGGGAGTATAAGCGCGTACCACCACATTTGGCTTTGCAGCGCCTTCTTATTCAAGAGAAAACAACAATAACAACCACCAGAATATAAAAACTCCATTCTCTGTAAGAGCTGCTGTCTTAGTTCCTTTTCCCTAGAGACTATTTTGGAAGCAACAACTGTGCTATCTTTTCTCACTAAAGAGCCACTTAATCCTTTGTTTCCTTCAAGTAGCTTTTATTCTGAAAAAGAAATGACTAATGACCAAATTCAGTAGTTTCCTAATTCAGTGGTTCTTTTTCAGTCCTCCAACCATTTAGCCTTTTCAAAATGTGTACCCTATGCTGTCATGGTAAATATTGATCGAACAGAAAAATTTCATTTCCCTTGGATTTCTTTCTACCTTTCTTGTTACAGTCCCCAGTGGGTGTCTTATGGATTTAATTAATAACCTTTGTGTAGGTAATTCCCCAAACTCTAATTCTGATTCTGCCCTCTTTCTCGCTTTCTCCATATTTCAGTCAGCATTTGCATTTCTGGCATACAATACCTAGCATCCACAACTTAAAGGAGGGCAGGTTTAATGGGGCTCAGGGTTTCAGGGAATGCAGTTCATGGTTGGCTGGATCTAAGGCAGAAACATCGTGGTGGAAGAGCACAGTGGAAAGAAGCTGTGTAATTCATAGGGACTGGAAAGCAGAGCAGAATAGTACTGGAGAGGGAAGGCATGGGGGACCAGATATCCTGTATTTATTATGTATTCCCAGGAAATCTGAGATATCTCTCTTTATGATCTTTGCCTGAATCCTCATGCAGGTTTAACCAGCTTTCTCCTCTGTGCTCCCTAACAACTTCCGGTTCTCTTGTGCCGTGTATGACTTTGCACCGAGTACTCTCCCTAAGTGTGCACACGTTTTCTCCTCTTTGCCAGACTGTAAAGCTAGCTTGTGTGTCTAGTAATTGGGGTGGGGGTTGCTGCAGATTGAACCTAGAGCTTTGCACAGGCTAAGTTGCACTCTATCAACACTGAGCTGTCCCCTTGGCCCAGCAAATGCTTTTTGATTTTATTTATTTATTTTTCAGACAGGGTCTTGCCATGTAGTCCAGACAAGCCTCGAACTCCTAGCCATCCTCCTGCCTTAGCCTTCCAAGTGTTGAGATTACAGGCATGCACTACCACTCCTGGCAGCAAATGCTTTTTGAATGCCCATTAAATACAACTACAGTACTATGCTAGATCATGGAGGTACAGAAATGAACAAAACATGATTCCTCCCTCCTGAGGACTAGTGATATAAATGAATGATTTAATAGTTTAAAAATAGGGTGATAGGGGCCGGGGATTTAGCTCAGTGGTTCTGGCACCTGCCTCGCAAGCAGGACCCAAGTTCGATCTCTAGTACCAAAAAAAAAAGGTATGTGATAAAAATAGGGTGATAGAAGTGTGTACAGAATGTTTTGGGAACCACAAAATGGGTGCTCCAAATTCAGCCTTCAAGAAGCAGGGGAGAAGAGAAAATTCCCATGAGCCTGTGATACCTTAACCAAGTCTTAAAAATACTGAGTCAGGGGCCGGGGATTTAGCTCAGTGGTTCTGCCACCTGCCTCGAAAGTGCAAGGTCCCAAGTTTGATCCCCTGGTACCAAAAAAAACACACAAAAAACAAAAACTGAGTCAGCCAAGGGTGAGTGGGAAAAGGAGACTCTGGTGGAAGGAAGCAGATATTTAAAGGTGATGGGCCCAGGCACATAACTGATTCACATTTATTTCCTGCAATGCAATGGTTCCAATGCCTGTGCTAACTCAGCATGGTTCATCATGAAGTATAGTATCAGCAACCTGATCTGCAGCAAGAATAACAAGATCATTGTAGAGAGAATCAAGAAGTTACATTTTATGAAATTTAAAAATTTTTAAATCATAACTTTTTATTGGTAAGGGTTCTTTCTTTATTGAAATGGTGGTAATAATAACGCTGTCTTAATTTTTAAGTGTTTTTTTCCTCAGGACCTTTCGATTTCGAGGCAGGCACGGTGCCACTGAACTAAATCCCTGGCCCAATTTTTAAGTGTTTTTAAAGAGATGGGGTCCTAATGATGGGCATGGTGGCACACGCCTGTAATCCCAGCATTCGAGAGGCTGAGGCAGGAGGATTGCCATGAGCTCGAGGCCAGCCTGGGCTACACAGTGAGTTCAAGGCCAGCCTGCACAACTTGGTGAAATTCTGTTTCAAAAAGCAAACAAACAAAGAGAGATTGGGGTCTTGCTATATTGCCAGGCTGGCCTGAAACTCCTGGGCTCAAGTGACCTTCCCAACTTAGGTGTGCTCCACTGTGCTCAGCTTATGTGTCTTAATTCAACAGTTTTATTTACAAAACTTTTTAAAACAACAAAACATAACAAGACAACCTGGTAATTTTAAGTTAGCTGTGCAATTTAAATTATTTTTCCTTGTCCACAATATGGAAGAATTGAGCAACCACTGCTTAAGAGCAGTAGGCATCAAAAGCACTAGAAAGCTGGGGATGTAGCCCAGTACTTAACTAGTCTGCTTATGGCCCTGGCTTCCACACCCAGCACTACCAAAATGAAAAAAGAATACTAGTAGAGTAGAATTCCCTAAAGAGCTTTTAAAATATATGTATAAACTGGTTTCTTTAGTTCCCTGCAGCCTTGGTGATTTAGAAACGTTGAGTTTGAGCTCTTTTTAATAAAGTTCTTAGTTGACTTTGAAAAGTATACTGACTTAGGAGCAACTACTGAGCCCAGGTTACCCACCCATCAGTGGTGGATAAACACACATCAAATGAATGAACTCAAGGACACTGCTCACTCAGATAAGGGCACAGATAGGAACATGATCTTTGCTTTTTTTTCCAACAAAGAAATGCACATATTGTAAATGGACATGGAAGATAACTGTTTAGGAGAGTCTGACTCTTAAGAATGCAGAGCTTGGTGGGGTGCACCTGTAATCCCAGATATTTGAGAGGCTGCAGCAGGAGGATCACAAGTTTGAGGCCAGTGTGGTCAATTTAGCAAGAACCTGCCTCAAAATTAAAAATAAAAAAGGATGGGGCAGTAGCTCAGTGGCAGACTCCTCCTGGGCTGGCTCCTCCATACTGCCTAAAACAAAACAAGAAAGTTTTGATTATTTAGGGCCTTTTACCTTTAGGCACAAAAAATAATAAAATGCAAACAAAGCACTTTCTTTCTTTCTTTTTTTTGTGGTACCAGGGATCGAGCTCAGGAGTTTGTGCTTTTGAGGCAGGAGCGGTGCCACTGAGCTAAATCTCCAGCCCAAATAAAGCACTTTTAAGCCTTGGTCACTGACATGAACATACTAGGGAGGAAAAATTAACACTCGAGAACTGCAAGATTAGGTAAGCTCCTAAATATCATTTGGTAAAAATAGACAAACCTTTTCAAGTTCCAAAAACTGATGAAAGGGGCAATCAACTTTTATTAATAATTTTTATTATATAATTATTATTATTATATAATAATATATAAATATAAATATAATATAATATAAATAAATAAAATAAATATAAATAATATTATATATATTATTATATAATAATTTTATTAATAATCTTTTAGTGACGTGAAAATGCAAATAAACTTCCTTCAGGACTTACCTAATTTTATTTTATTTTTTATTTTTTAATTTTATTTTTTTTGGTATCAGAGATCAAACTCGGGTCCTTGCACTTGCGAGGCAGGAGGCAGAACCACTGAGCTAAATCTCCAGCCCAGGACTTACCTAATTTTAGATCGAAGACTTTCTAAATCATTTTCATGTATTTCCTTGTCCCCTTCCCATGAATTAGAGGTCATTCTAAGATATACCCCCAAAGCATTGCTCTGAATTCAGATAATTTCACTAGGTTTTCTCTGGTAGGTTTATAGACATTTAGATATTCCTGAGTCCAAGTCCCTGATTTTGAATTCACCCAACTCACCCAAGGCTGCAGAACAGAACTGGAATTTACCAGTTACCTGATACTGTTTCCATATACACTTTCATAAAAATTTGTACTTAGTAATACTATATTTTGCTTTACCCTCTCCTGCCCATTATATTTAAGGCCTCTTGTGGTTTACAATTTTTTTTTAGTACCGGGGATCAAACTCCAGTCCTTGCACTTGCAAGGCAGGTGGTGGAACCACTGAGCTGAATCCCTGGCCCCTTTACACTTTTGTACATTCACTTTGATTTGATTTGATTTTTGTTTATTATGGTACCAGGAATTTAACCCAGATCCTTCACACTGAGCTACATTCCCAGCCCTTTTTTGCTGGGTTGTTTTTTTTTTTGAGACCAGATCTCACTAACTTGATACAAGGCTGGGCTCGAACTTACAATTTTCCTGCCTCAGCCTCCAGGAGGCTGGGACTGCAGGCATAGCACCATGTTTGGCTTGTACATTCATTTTCCATTGAGTATAAATTGGTGAATGAGATAGGCTTTGATTTTCACACCTGATAGAGAAGAGAGTCCCAAGCAATAAAGGAACTTGCCCATTATTACATAGTTGTATTAGATAGCTCCTGGTACTAGAAACAAAATACCTTACACAGAGTGTCTTAGATAATAGGAATTCATTTCTCACAGTTCTCAAGGCTGCGAAGTCCAGGATCAAGGTGCCAATTTGGTTCTTCAGTGATAGCTCTCTTCTTGGCTTGCAGGGAAGGGAAGGAGAGGGGAGGGGAGGGGAAGGGAAAGAGGGGTAGGGCCAGCTTTCTGGAGTCCTTGTCTCTTTGTACTTACTAGGGCACTAATCCTGTTAGGAGGGCAGCCATCTCCATTACGTTCTCTAAACCTAATTACCCCCCACAGACACCCTTCACAAATACAATCACTTTGGGGGTTAGGCGTCCAAGGTGCAAACCTACCAATTCCAGAACCAGGGCTGGAACCCAGGACAACTGGCTTCAATAACACTGAACATACATTTGCTGAAGTCTCCACTGTCACGTGTGGCATAAGAAAAGTACAGAAATAACTAGGAGAGCAGATGGCAGAGTGGGAAACAGTCCTCAGATTCAAAAGTGGATGACATGTCATCTACAAGGCTGACCAAAAACTACCATGTGTTTAAATTACACAATTGTTACAGTAAAAGACACGTTAACATTAATCCCCTCAGAATATTTCCCCTCAATTTAAACACACTTATCCCATCGATCTTGCCACTTTCTGAAGCACTTCTAGAAGTCCTCTTTCAGAAATATCTTTCCAAGGTGCGATAGGGCAAACCCTACTGGCTGCTGAGTGCCATCCAACAGAGACAAGTTTGTAAAATATCATGGTGTGCCCTTATCCATCTTATTCACTGGATTTGCCATCAAGTGACTTTTGGCTCCCTCGAAGTAAAAATGACCAGGAAAGGTAAACGTTTTAAATCGATTCTGGACACCAAGGCAGCCAAGACAGTGCCACTAAAGATACTCAAGAAAGAGGACTTCCAGAACTGCTTCAGAAAGTGACTGTGTTCCAAGCGAGGGTGAGTATTCAGGGCGGGATTGTGACAAAGCACCTTTTACTATAGTAAATATTTTTTGCTTAAATATGCACGCATTTTTTGATCACACCGCGGACTTGCTCAGAGAAAGTGTGAAAACGTTCCCAACAGGCAGGTATCAGAGAAGGGCACGGTAGGCGCAGGGACAGCTCAGGAAGGGTTGTGCCATGGAAAGGTACCTGTCCTTAGTCTCTGGAATGAGGCAGAGCCAGTTTAACCACAGGGAGCTGCTCACCTGGATCTCATGGCCCCACTCTATGCACTTGGGGACACCATCTGTCTTTACGGTCACTTTCCTGAGGGCAGAGACTCTGCTCTCTATTCGACACTGAAGAGCCTGGTTCAGGTCTCTGCAGAAGTGGGTACGGAAAGCACAGGCTACCGAAAGGAAACAAAGCTCGAGGGGTCTCGCGAAGGCGAAGCCGGTGCTAGGGCGAAATGGGGCAGCAGAACGTTTGCCCAGTGAGTGGAATGCAGTCGAGCGAGAAAGCAGAGAAGGCAGGTGTTGGGCTGGTGATGTGAGGCTGAAGAAGAATCCAGGGTCTTTCCCAAACCCACGAAGTGCCAGGGGCCCTGCACGCCGTCTCCAGCGCAGGCGGGAAGGACGAGGCCTAGGGCGAGGCCAGCGCGGGAGATGAGCTGCGCAGCGTCGGTCCGGTGCCTGCCGGGCGGACCGCCTGGGTCGACCTCCCGGACTCCCCACTGTTCATCCTGTTTGTTAGAAAACCGTTTCCAGAACCAAAAGAGAGGCCGGTCCCAGAGGAATCTGAAAAATACCCTGCAAGGGCGGGGAAGCGGGAGCACCCAGACTGGGGACAGAGGACCGACGGAGCCACGCGAAGCGGACAGACACCCGCGCCGGAGCGCGAGAGCACGACGCACCCCCGCGCCCACCGAGCGCCGGCACCATCCACCCAGCGATACTCGGTCGCAGGGTCCCGAGCGGGGGCGGGGCCGTTCGCCGCCAGGGGCGGGGCCTTGCGGGTGTGCGCTGCTGGGCTGGCAGGAGGAGCTGGCTCTTTTTTGCTCTGATTGGCTTTAGCTGAATAAGGGGCGGTGACTTGAGGGCAGTCCTGCGGGCTGGCATTGGGCACTGCAGAAGGGAGGCGTGGCTTTGTGAAGTCAGTTCCGGTCGGTGTAAAACCCCCGGGGCGGCGGCGAACGGGCTTCAGATGCTTCTGGGTCGCGGTAAGAAAAGCGGTGGAGTTCGTGTGCGTGATCCTGAGAACCCTGCGCTAGTGCGAACCCGCGAGGGATGGCGGCCACTGCGACCGCGGCCGTCGCAGCCACGGGGAGGCTCCTAATCCTGCTACTGCTCGGGCTCACGGCGCCCGCTGCGGCGCTGGCCGGCTACATCGAGGTGAGGAACGGGGAGCGCTCGAGCGCCGTCCCTTCTGCCATCCGGGGGAGCGCGGCCTGAGGGGGGCGGGCGGCCGGCCGGGCCGGGGGCGCTGCGGCGGGTTCGGCGCGCCCTCCCCCGCCGCCCGCCCCGCTTGGCGCAGTGCTTAGCGCTGGAGGTCGTCGGGCCGCCCGCGCCGCAGAGGCCAAATGAAAGGCGTCGGGGCTTCGGGGCGCGGGGGGCCGCGTCGGCCTCGCAGCCCCGAAGCCTCCTGCACCTCCTCGGGGACCCTGCCGCGCGCCCCGCCCTCCCCGGGGATCTCGCGCCGCTGTCTTGCGCTCTGCAGCTGCTCCGCGTCCGGCCTCGGCGGGGCCTCGACTCCCGCCTCCGGCAGCCGCGCTGCCTTCGCGGGCCAGGTGGGGATGCGGCTCCGGCCCACGGCAGGCGGTGGGATGCGGGGCGGTGCCACGGCGCGGGTTCGGGCGAGGTGCACCCGCTGCCCCGGGCTCGGGTCTCGAGTCTCGGGTTTGTGTCGGCCCCTTTCGGGGCTCCAGCCAGGCGGAAAGGGAACCGGGACTGCGTGGTGGCAACTCTTGAAATGGTACTCCAGGCGGCCGAGTCTAGGGGCGTGCCGCGCTGTGGCAGGCGCCGGCGGGGTCGGGCTCTGTGGCGCGCTCTGCAGCCCCCCTCGCCCAGGGAGGCGGGGACTTTATTTTTACCTGCCCTCCGAAATAGCGCTCGAACTGTCAGGCTGGAATGTGTGTTTCTGGTGTAGTTTAGATCTTGTGCCTGATTCTCTATATTTAAAATTACTCTTGGTGTTTGTATGTTGAGCTGATTTCAGAGGCCCGAGGCTGGGTGTGATTAAATAGTTATGGCCTGAGAACTTTTTAATAAAAAGTTAGAATGTGTTCGTTTCTACAGTTTGTGTAAATATTTCCACGGGTAAAAGAACTCTAATAAAACACCTCTGATAGGACGCTTTAAAACCTTCGTATTGATCCTGCGTAAACCTTTATGACTCGGGAAAAGAAGTCACGTTTTAAGTAGAAATAGTTAATGTTTATATAAGCGACCTCTAGGATTTTAGTTTGCACGCTACAGCTAGGGCGCTGTTTGTGATGCTTGATAAGATGCGCAAGAAAAGTGGCTGCATACACTTGTAGGGTGGGAAGAGAACGAGGAAAAAAGAATTGTTTTTAAGATACAACTAACCAGCGATTGCAGATGTCAGAAACTGTTGTTCACTCCTAACCTCGTTTCCCGGGGTATGAGAAACTTCAGGCACAGATGAATTCACGATAAAGGATTCATCAGTTTTAAAGACTATATTAACTCCTATCTGCAGAGAAAGAAAAATAAATGTCAGAATTAGTTGTGGATTAAATTTTTTTTGTTAGCCACACATTGGTCAATTGAAAAGTCTGGCTAAACAAAGTAATAATTTAACTGTTCTGCAAAATGCTTTTTAAATGTTATGATAACTTGGGCCGGGGATTTAGCTCAGTGGTTTCGTCGCCTGCTGCGCAAGCGCAAGGACCAGAGTTCGATCCCCGGTACCAAAAAACAAAAACAAAACAAAAATGTTATGATCTTATGTTTTTTGAAAACTGTATTTTTGCTCACACTAACTTAATCTTTCAATTGCTTGTCTTTCCTTTTTGAAGCTCGCAGAATTTTGTTCACACGTACTGTATATAATTTGATTTTGTTTATTTGCTCCTAGGCAAAGGATCACTTAAGTCTTAATTTAGATGAGAATGGCCTAAATCAGGATGTCTTTGGGAAGGCCCTTATTGAGATTAGCCAAAGGGATTCTGGCCAAATCCCTGATCAAGTTGCTTGGCACAGAATTATTGATTGGCGAATCTTGAGTGTTGCTTGGTGTTGACTAAATTAGTCTCTTACACCTGTTTTAAAAAGAAAAAAGACTCACCTTTGTACTCCGGGTCATTTCCTCTCAAGTCCAAGAAAAGTTCTAGCTCATGTGGGAATCAGAAGACAGTACTTATGCTGAAATCCTGTACCCCCTGTACAGTTGAGGATTAGGCTTCTGTGAGCTAGAACTTGCGTTTGTTTGCCACATCTGAAAGTGAGAGAAGAGCACTTGATTGCCCATTTTAAGGAAGCACAACCCCAGATTAAAGTATGACAACTGAGGAAGAGGGGAGGAGGAGGCTGGCTGGCTTTCTTCCTTCCTTTTTTTTTTTTTGAGACAAGGTCTCACTATATAGTTCAGTCTGGCCTTGAACCTGCATTATTCTCCCTGCCTTAGCCACATAGTGATGGAATTACAGGTGTGCACCACCACACCTGACCTTCTGTTGGTATTTCTGAAAGGTAGTAAGGGTGACTGGGAGAAATATTTTGGTGTGCTATGTCATTCATAACTGTTTAAAATCATCAGGTTCTCCTTTTGTAGAGGGAATTTGTTATCACTCAAAGCTGGGCTGTCCTTACAGTGTAGCCACTATGAATGTGGCTAGTGTGGCTGAGGAGTGAATTATTTAATTTAATTTTAGTTAATACAAGATTACATTTAAAAACTGAGTGATTGGAAAGCTTAAAAGTTAAAACTTTGAAGTAATTTATTTTGTGAATCTTGTTTTTTTTAATGCTGTGGATTGAACCAGGAGCACTGAGCCCCCCTCCCCCTTTCTAAATTGTATTTTGGAAGGATCTTCTTAGGTGGCCCAGGACAGCCTTGAATTTTAGATCCTCCCTCAGCCCAAATAGGTGGGATTATAAGACTATGCCATTCAGCCTGATTGTATCAACATTTTTAACTGTTTAATGAAATCGAAATGCAAGCCATATATTTCCCATGAAAATTTAGCTTTTAAATTGAAATAATAGCCAGGCGTGGTGGCACATGCACACCTGTAATCCCAGTACCTGGGAGGCAGAGGCAGGAGGATGGCTGTGACTTCAAGGCCAGTCTGGGCTATATAGTGAGTTCAAGGCCAGCCTGAACTACATAGTGAGACCTTGTCTCCAAAAAAAAAACCAAAACCAAAAAAACCCCCTAAATTGTGACTCTACTGTAAAATGTAAAATATACAGCAGATTTTGAAGACAGTGTGGGAAAATTGTAAAATCTGTTTTCTTATATTGATTGCATTGAAATGATAGTGTTTTAGACATTTGGCTAAATAAGATGTATTAATATTAATTTCACAGGTTGTTTTTTTTTAACTCTGTGACCACTGGAGAATTTAGTGCTACGTATGCGGGTCACCTTGTGTTTCATGTATAGTGCTGATTTACAGTCTTACTACTACTGTTGGTCCTATGTAGGCTGTCAGCACAATTTTTGAGTATGTTTTAATACCTTGCATGAAGTTGGCCCAGTATGATCTTGTTTTTGTTAAGTCTGTTTTGAATATGTTAATTTTTTCTTGTTTTTAGAAATAGCTTTAAGTATACCCAAAAAATGCAAAACTTGTAGAAACAACTCTCATACTGTTTACCCATATTTACCATTAATATTTCCTATGTTCAGTGTTTGTTTTCACAGGCTGGGTGGCATGTAGCTCAGTGGTAAAGCACTTGCCTTGTGGATGGTAGGCCCCGGTTTCACTACTTGACACTAAAAAAAATATTTTTTCATTCATTGTATTACTGCATTTTTGCTGAACCATTTGAAAGTAAGTTACATACACTGTCCCCTTTTCCTCTGAAATATTTAGTGTGTATTTCCTAGGAACCAAGGACATTCTTTACATAACCTTAGTAACAGTTATCAACCAAAGGAAAGTTAACATTAATACCTGAATCAAGTCTTCTGTCTATACCAATTTGTCAGGTGACACAATAGTGTCCTTTATAAGCATTTGAAAACATGGTTTTTGTTTTGTTTTTTGTTTTCCGAGTGTTTATGACTGAGCTCATATCTGGGTCACAAGTTTTTACACACAGAGTTTTTCACACCTTATGTGGAAGTGCACTGAGCATGGTGGGCAGCTAGAGGAGACAGTCCAGGAAAGACTCCTGAGGCTGACTGACAGAACAGAAAACATGGTTATTTTGAGAAACACAGGAGTTTTTTAATTCATGGTAGTAATATGTGAAAGAAATACTTTTTCTAAATATAAAAATCAGGGTTTTTTGAAACAAAGTCTCACTATATAGTTCAGGCTGACCTTGAACTCACTATGTAGCCCAGGCTGGCCTCGAACTTGAGGCAAAGATTCTGCCTCAGCCTCTGAAGTGCTGGGATTACAGGTGTGTGCCACCATGCCTGACTTTAAAAATCAGATTTTTAACTTCTGATATTATTGTTATTATTATTATTTTTTGGTACTGGGGATGGAACTCGAGTCCTTGTGCTTGCGAGGCAGGCTACAGAACCACTGAGCTAAATCCCCGGCCCTATCTGATACTATTTTGACTTTGGAAAAATCAAAACATACTTTTTGAAGTTCTTTACATTATTCACCCTTACTGAATTCTTAGACTTTCTCAACTTGTTTTTAAAATTACAAGAAAACTCATATAGGTAATACATACTGCTTGTTAAAAAAAAAGTTTAAAAGTACAGGTAGACAATAAGAAGTGAAAATAACTCAAAATTATATGCGGGGGAACCTTGGTGTGAACATTTTGGTGTATATATTCTAGTCAGTGGTGGTGAGCCTGTTGCACCCTGCTGTAGCGGGCTGTTTGTTATCACTGAAAGCCCAAAAGGTTCACCATCACTGTCCTAGATTTATTTTAAATGAACTACTTAAAGAATGCTCTGTGACAAAAAGTGGAGGAAAATCTTTGTACAGTAGTTGTGGTTGCTGTGGAGGATCAGTTAAGAGAGATTTCTAAATCACCTGTAATTCAATTTTCATGATTTGTTTTTTAGTGAGATAAACTAGATTACCTTGAAGCTTAATTAAATTTAGTGTACTGTACCTTGATTTATGGCCCAAGATGGAGAGTAGACCATGTAGGTGAATTCAGACAAATGGGTTCCAGTCCTTTCTATTGGGTACAACTAATAATTACTTTGTTAAGGGAATTTTTCTTGCACAAACATCATGAAGTATTTTGTTATTATTATTTGGGGGGGACCGTGCTAGGGCTTGAACCCAGGACCTTGTGCATGCTAGGTAAGCTGTCTACCACTGAGCTACATCTCTATCCCAAGTCATTTATCTTTTTTTTTTAAATTTTTGGCCTGGAGATCGAACTCAGGTCCTTGCGCTTTCGAGGCAGGCAGCGGAACCACTGAGCTAAATTCCCGACCCCATTTATCTTTTAATGAAGTCTTTTGAAACATAACTGTAATCCGTTTTTAAAATAGGAGGGCTAGAAAACAAGCTGGCTTTTCATTTTTTATTCATTCAACTAGTATTAAATCCTGTTGCATGTTTCTATGCTAGACCTAAACAACGAAGCAGTAAAAAACAAAAATGGACAGTTGTTTTTACTCTGCAGAATGCATTTAACATGTGATTACTGGTCCCTACCTTCCGAGATTCTCAGTGGGGACATCCAGGATGTTGAGTGACCCCAATGTGCAAATAGAGAAAACAGAATCCCAGCAAACCCCAGCAAAGCGTATTGGATTCTGTTATCTTAAGTCCCTAACAAGTTGTAATAATTTAGAACTAACATATACCAAACCTAACCATGATTCTCTGGAGCATGTTATTTCAGAAGACTACCATATTACAGTTTCCACTAGTTTTTTTTTTAAGTTTCTATACCTTTTTGTATAATGTACATGTTCTATTTAGCAGTAGCCTTGTTTCATCTTTGAATTCTTAGACCAGACCTTTTTTTTTTTTTTTTCGGAACTGGGGATTGAACTCAGGACCTTGCACTTGCAAGGCAGGTGAGGTGCCACTGAGCTACATTTCAGGCCCTTATCTTTGAATTCTTTCTTTCTTTCTTTCTTTTTGGTGCGGGGGATTGAACTCAGGTCCTTGCGCTTGCGCAGCAGGTGGCAAAACTACTGAGCTATATCCCCGGCCACTCATCTTTGAATTCTGACAAAAACCTCTAAAGAAACTGTGATCCCTGTGGGGAGTTTTTAGCAACATAGGGTATGCTTGGTGCTACTTGGAAGAAAAAAGGCTGCCACAACAGATTTACAATCACTGCCTAGTTTCCAGTGTGGCTGGGATAAGATTGAAGTCCAGAAGTGAAGTTAGCTTTTGGAGAGGGGCACTTGTGAGGATGCCACCTTTCTCCTGCCTTCCTCAGACTGGCTTCCTCTGGCTACAAAATGGCTGCTGCAGCTGCACAGGGCAGTGTGTGCTGAGGAGAGTGTCTGCAGGAGGGGATGGTCTCTTCTTTCTGGTACTGGGGATTGTATCCAGAACCTTCCACTGAGCTTACAGCCCCAGCCCTTGGCTTGCTTACTTGCTTACTTATTTATTATTGAGACAGGGTCTTGCTAAGTCTCTAAATTGCCTGGGCTGGGCCCGAATTTGCAGTCTTCCTGCCTTAGCCTCCCAGAGTTACAGGTGTGCATCACCATGCCCAACTTTTTATTTCTAGTATTTTCAGAGCTGGGGCTCAAATTCAGGGCCTCCCACATGCTAGGGAAGTGCTCTATGACTGAGCTACATACTCAGCCCCTACATTTCCCTTTTAAGAATGAAGAAACCTTTCTCAGAGTCCACCCTGTCACAAAACCCCACAGGTTGTCACTTGTCATGATTGTATGGTGTGCCTCCAGCCAAAGCAAGCTTCGATGGTATCACCTCACTGGTCCTAGGTTTTTAGAGCCTACTTTTGAGTCAGGTGGTCAGGAGGAGGAGGAGAAAGATATAGTCTTGGACCAGATAGGGCTTTGGGTATTGGTCATAAATAACAACCCAGTGTCTGCAAAATGGGCACTCTCCGATTGGAAAGTTATACAGCTGCGCTGGCTGGGAGGAAGAAGTAGTTCTTACTGAGTTAGCTGGTGGAATTGAGGCATTGGAGAAGCCCCCACACAGGCGCGTGTTAAATCATTGTGCTTTATTTTGGAGGGATAATGCCATCCAGAACAAAATGGTTGGAACTGTTACTTGGCTGAATTACAAAGATGTTTAGCCTGGTGAAGAAATGGGGATTTCAATGGCAATAGTAAAGGACATAAATATTTTCAGATATTTTATCCTTTTCTGTGGAAGGCTAAGCAGATGGCTAGCCAGTGCAGAAGCAGGATTTGTACTTGGAGAGATGAGCTGATAGGGCCCTCTTTTTTTTTTTACTCCTTTTAATTATGAATAGCTCATCTCTAGCATATAGAAATGCTTACATAGCCAACATCTAATTTTGTTAAGTCTTGGCCTGCAGATTTAGCTCAGTGGTTCTGCTGCCTGCCTTGCAAGCACAAGGACCTAAGTTCGATCCCTGGTACCAAAATAAATAAATAATTTTGTTAAGTCTTAACACTTCCTATATTTGCTTTATCCTTAAAAAAAAAGAGGCCGGGGATTTAGCGCAGTGGTTCCGGCGCCTGCCTTGCAAGCGCAAGGTCCTGAGTTCGATTCCCGGTACCAAAAAAAAAAAAGCCACGTAGTACAGGTACAGAAATAAAACATAAAAGCCTCACTTGAATTTTCCAGAAGTAACTATAACCTTAAATTGGAAGTTTAGCATTCTCATTTATGCTTTCATGAAGCTTGCCCAGGCTTCTATTAGAATTGTAATAAATAATTTATCAATGCAGAGTGTTAATTATTTTAGCATATTGTGATGGTTTTAGAAGGTAAGACTGTTAAGATATTTGAACTGAAAGTAAATATACAGTATATTCTTTTTACATGTCAGGGTGCCAAACACCACTGTGGCCTTCCCTACCCAAAGAGGAAAGCCCTAGAGTATTCTTGAGCTTTTTAAAAGTACACAAAAGAAAGTAAGTTTCATGTAAATGGAATCATTCAGTATTCTTAAGTGCTTGGTATTAAGTGTTTTTACTAAACATGTTTTTGAGAGTCATTTGTATTGAGTGCAGCCAGCTTCATTCCTGTTGTGGTTTGTTTCTCTTGCCGTAGTGTTCTGTATGAATTCATGGATGGACATTTGAGTTGTTTCCCGCTGGAGGTTATTAAGACAATGCCATTATTTCTGTTAATGCTGTTATGCCTGTTAATGTCTAATCTTTCAGTTTTTTCTTTTTCTTTTTAAAAAGTATATTTTCAGAAAGGATGTTAGGTGTTTTTTGTGTCCTTGAGAAGTCATTTTCTATCTGAAGGACATAAAGGCAGTCTCAATTGTCTGTCAGGAGCTTCATTGTTTTTTCTTTCACATTTGGAGCTATAATTTACCTGGAACTGATGTTTTTGTTTTTTATTTTGTTTTTGAAGGTATAGAGTGAAGGTCTTTTTTCCTATTTTTCCATATGAATTTTCATCCCATACCATGTGGATATGCTCCGTTTATTGTCAAGGTTGTCCTTTCCCTTCTGCTCTTCTCTGCCATCTTTATTATAAATCAAGTATCTCTGTATGCGTGAATTAGGCCTTAATGTGTTATGTCTCTCTGCACCAAATAATAAGGTGTCATTCTTGTGTGGTTGGTTGTTGTTCCCCGCCCCCCATACTGGGGATTGAACCCAGGGCCTTCACAGTGAGCTACATCCCCAGCCCTTTTTTTTTTTGAGAGGATCTCAATAAGTTGCCTAGGCTGAGCACGAATTTACTATCCTTCTGCTTCAGCTTCCCAGAGTGCTGGGATTACAGGTAGGTGTTACCACACCCAGCTAGTAATAAAATTTGATACATACTAGAGCAAGCTCTCTACCTTGCTTGCCTTCAACAGTGTCTTGGCTATTATTTAACTAATTTATTTTCATATACATCTGCCACATTACATGAAAAATAACTGCCTGTTGAAATTTTGATTGGGATTACATTGAGTCTGTAGTGCAATTGGAGAAAACTGACATATTTCTAATGCTGAGTCTTCCAGCCCAGGAAAATGGCTTATATCTTTATTTAGGTCTGCTCTACTCTCAGTGTTGTGTAGCTTTCTGAATTGAGACGGTGTACATCTTCCATTAGATTTATTAATAGCTTTTGAGACAGTCTTGCTAAGTTGTAGCCCAGGCTGTCCAGGGGATTGGGATCCTCTTGACCACCACACCTGGTTTGGTATGTGATTTTTAAAAATGGTATTGTAAGTGATATTTTAAGGATTTTGTTGTTGTTGATTTATGTCCTTTAATATTGACCTCATAGTTAAGCATGGTGGTGCATACCTGTAATCCCAGCTACTCAGGCTGAGGCTGCAGGGCCAGCCTGGGTAACTTTTTTTTTTTTTTTGGTACCGGGGATCGAACTCAGGTCCTTGCGCTTGCGCAGCAGGTGGCGAAACCACTGAGCTAAATCCCTGGCCCTGGGTAACTTTTAGCAAGACTTTGTACATAAATAGGTAGATACTTGACCTTGTATCCAGCCAGCGGCCTTGTTAAACTTGTGTACTAATTCTCATTTGATTGATTGATTGATTGATTGATTGATTGATTATTTTTGGGTACCGGGGATGAAAATCAGGACCTTGTACTTGTGAGGCAGGTGCCAGAACCACTGAGCTAAATCCCCAAATTAGCTTTGAATTTTCTGAATATATACTGTGAATTGTGAGGTTTTTTTCTTTCCATTTAATCCTCATAGCTTAAATTTCTTCTTTATGGATATGGCTAGAGCTAGTATAGCATCTGTCGAATTCTTGGTCTCAGAAAGCTGTGTATTTTCCATATATGTGATGCTTGCAGATAACATCTTTTATCAGGTAAGAAACAACTCAATCTAAGTTTGCCAAAAACAGGGCCTTGCAGGTACAAGTGCTCTACTGAGCTGTGTCCCCAGCTCTGCCAGAGATTCTTTATTATAAATGAATTTCAGGTTTTTTTCAATCACCTCCTTCTCACTCACCTATTAAGCCAATGATGTGCCTTTCCTCTTTACTTTTGTTTTACTTTGCAATGTTGAGTATTAAATTCGAGGCCTTGCTCCTGTGAAAGGAGCGCTTTACTACCAAGCTACATTCCGTACCCTCCTTTTCATTTTGACAGTGCCATATGCAGGGAACTTTGCATTCCAAAAACAAACCAAACTTTATGTTCTGGATTTGATTTGCTCACATTTTGTTGAGGAGTTTTGCTTCTGCTTTCCAAAGTGAGTTTGACCTGTAATTTTTCTCATTTTTATAATATACCTGTCAGGTTTAGTTTCAAAGTTGCTGGCCTCGTGAAAGAAGTTTTGGTGGAGGAAGCATTCATTGTCTTTGTTCTGTTTTAGAAAATGTTTAAGATTGGCATTACTTTTTCCTTAAAATTTTTGGGGAAAGTCACTGATAAAGCCATTTGGAATTGTCTTTGTTGATTATGGTTTTGAATTATGGATTCAGATCTTTAGTCAGTTTTGGTAGTTAAGTATCTCCTGGTAGGTTATGTGATACTTTTATTATAATATTTGCTTCTGGTTATTGAATGTGGGACCTTGTTCATGCTATGCACAGGCTTTGCCCCTGAGCTACAAGCCCCACCCCCATTTGTCTTGTTAAGTTGATTGGTAATGCTTGGCTGATAAAAGTTGTTCAGTAGGTAGATAGAGCCTAAGGGATTACACCTAGTGCCTTTACACTGAGAGTTGCATCCCAAGTCCTTTTAAAAATTATTTATTTATTGGTATGGGGGATCAAACTCAGGACCTTGAACTTGCAAGGCAGGCACAGTGTCACTGAACTAAATCCCTGGCCCTAAATCTTTTATTTTGAGACAGGGTCTCTCCAAGCTACCAGACTGGGCTTGAACTTGGACACTTCCTGCCTCAACCACCAAGAGCCCTGGGATAACAGCTTTATAACATATTACAGTCTTTGTGATGTCAGAATCTGCAATTATATGTTCCCCCAACTCCACCCTTTTTTCTTTTATTCTTTTGTGCATGCGCGCGTGTGTGTGTGTGTGTGTGTGTGTGTGTGTGTGTGTGTTGAGACAGAGGTCTGGCTATGTGGTTCAGGCTGGTCTTGAACTGATGTGTAGCCCAGGCTAATCTTGAACTCATGGCAATCCTTCTGCCCTCAGCCTGCCAAGTTCTGAGATTACAGGAGTGCCACCAGACCCAGAGCTCATCCTTTTTTAAAAAAAAAACAAAACAAGGGCCGGGATTTAGCTCAGTGGTTTTGCTGCCTGCTGCGCAAGCGCAAGGACCTGAGTTCAGTCCCTGGTACCAAAAAAACCAAAACCAAAACAAAAAAAACCCAGTATCCCACTGTGCTGCCCAGGCTGGTCTTAACTAGTGGGGTGAAGTGATTCTTCTATTTTGGGCTTCAAATAATCAACTTTGGGCTTTGTAGATCCTCTTTGTATTTATTTTCAACTTTATTACTTTCTGCTCATCATCATTGGCTTCTTGCTACCTTCTACATATTTTATTCTTTTTCTTTGAATTTTTTTGGAGGGAGTACTGGGGATCGAACTCAGGACATTGTGTTTGCAAGGCAGGCGGTGGAACCAATCTAAATCCCCTGCCCTTATTTTATTCTTTTTCTAATACTTTGAAATGGCTGCCTCAGTTTTTTAGCCTTTCTTTTCTTAATATATTTAAAGCTCTAAAGTTTTCCCTGAACAGATCTCTAGCTCCAGTTCACATATTTGCATTATCATTCATTAAAAATTGATTTCCATTCTGATTTTATTTTTTGACCCCCATCTATTAAAAAGTATTCGCCCTCTGTTTTTTAAAAAATTGGTGCTGGGGAGCAAACTCAAGGCCTCAAGCAAGGTAAGCATGTTATCTACCCCAGAGTTATATCTGCAAAGGACGTGGATTTCTTAATTACCAAATATATGCAGATTTCCTGGCTGCCTCTTTTGTTTTTTATTTCAAGCATAATGCTTGTGCTCAGAGTATTAGTTTATATGATTTCAGTCTTTGAAGTTTGTGGCAACATGTATTATGGTCTTATGGTGAAATTTTCATTGTGTGCGTAAAGAGAATGTATTTTGTGGTTTCTGGTATTTTATATATGTTCTGATCTTGTTTGTATTTTAGTTTATTTTTTTATTTTTGGTATCGGGGTTTGAACTCGGGACCTTGCGCATGCGAGGCAGGTGATGGCACCACTGAGCTAAATCCCTGGCCCTTGTTTGTATTTTACTCAATCTTTATCCTTAATGAAGTTTTAAATATCTCTTGTTAGATACTGAGAGATATATTTAAAACTTTCCCAGGTGGGGATGGTTGTGCATGTCTGTAATCTCTGCACTTGGGCGGCTGAGGCAGGAGGAATTGCAAGTTTGAGTTTACCCAGGCAACTTAGTGAGACTTTGTCTCAAAAAATAAAAAGTGTTGGGGATGTAGTTCAGTGTGAAGGCCCTGAGCTTAATCCCCTGTACACAAGCGCGCGCATGCGCCCGTACACACACACACACACACACACACACACACACACACACACATCTAATTTTTATTGAAAATTTAATAATTTCCCAATTGTTTTATACTTTTAAAAATTCCACTATGATTTTAGATTTTTTTCCTCATAGTTTTGACAGTTTTTGCTTTATTTTGAGGGTGTGTTATTACTTCCTTTAAAAAAAAATCATACTTTATTCTCAGTAATGTTTTTGCTTTTATCAGTACTTTGTCTAATATTTCCATCCTTATATTTCATTATTTTTTTTTAACCTAGTAGATGGTCTCTTTCAGTTGGAGAAGTCTATTTATAGTTATATAATTACTAATATATTTTGGTATTTGAACATATTTCTATAACCTTGTATTATCTCTTTAGTAGTTATTGTAATGATTTCAATATCCTTTGCTTATCAGTAGGTTATATTATCGGTACATTTACACTTTCCTGTATATTACTAGGACCTTAGGACACCCTTCCGTTTATCCTCTCCTTAACTTGTATGCTGTTGTTGCCGTGCATGTTAATTTCATACAGATTTAAAAGCCCCAAAGAAGTTACCCAAAGCCTTGTTTTATGTAGTCATATAAATTTAGATTAATGGATATCAAGCTGGAGGAACTTTTCCAAAACACAGATACTAGTGGTTGGGGATATAACTCTTCAGCCTATGACTTAATAATAGAGCTGTAGCACTTTTGAGGCCCTGGGTTGGATCTCTAGCGCCAAAACCACAGACAACAACGCTCTTCCCACAGATGCTTGGATTCCAGTTCACATAGGTTGCATCAGGATTTCTTGGTGGCATGGGGGTGATTGTTTTGTCATTAGTATTCTCTTCCTGCTGCCATGGTGGCGCTTGCCTGTAATTCCATCACTTGGGAGGCTGAGGCAGGAGGATCACTGTAAATATGAGGCCAGCCTGGTCTACATAGTGGGTTCAAGGACAGCCTGGACCCTGTCTCAAAAAAATATATATATATTCTTTTTCTCTCCTTCCTTCCCCTCCCCTCTACCAGTACTGGGGTTGGAACCAGGACCTTCACCCTGAGTTATATCCCCAGTTCTCCACTCCCAATTTAAATTCCCTTTCAAATTGTAGGTTCACTGGTGACATATCCTTTTACCAGATATCTTTTTCAGTTTTTTTTAAAGATAAATCTATTGGGGCTGGGGATTTAGTTCAGTGATTTTGGCGCCTGCCTTGCAAGCGCAGGATCCCGAGTTTGATCCCCGGTACCAAAAAACAAAAAGATAAATTTATTGGATTAGAATTTCATTATTTAATGATCTTATTTCATTTTTTATTTTGAATATTATTGCTAATTTACCAGAGTTAGCTGTTAGTATAGTTTTCACAGCTTTGAAGGTAATATATATCCCTTTTCTCTGGCTGCTTTTTTTTTTCTCTTTGGTACCAGAGATCGAACTCAGGACCTTGCGCTTGCAAGGCAGGTGGCGCGGAACCACTGAGCTAAATCCCCGGCCCTCTCTCTGGCTGCTTTTAAGTTTTTCTCATTGAATTTGGTTACTAGTAATTTTACTATTATGTACTTAGGTGTGATTTGTTTAAAAAAATGTATTCTGCTTATGAGAGTGAATTACTTAAAAATGTATTTGCTTCTGAAGCTCCATGAATCTGTAGTTGGATATCTTTCATCAGTTTTAGAATATTTAGTCATTATCTCTTTAAATATTTAAGTGTTTAAAAATTACATCATTTAATTTTTTCCAGTAGGACTCCAAAAAGTATCTTAAGACTATCATTATCTTCTATCTCCTTCCCTTCTTTGATGATTTTCTTTTGACCCATCTTTTGGCTATGCCCAACCTACCATTAAATCCTTCCATTGAGTTCTTAATTTTAGTTGTGTTATTTTAAGTTTTATAATTTAAAATGGGTTCTTTTTATTTCTGGATCACAGCTGAAATTTTCAGTCTTTATTGTCTTTGAACATAAGAGGAATTGAAAAGTCAAAAATTCTGATATCTAGTGCCTATGTGGATCTTTTTCTGTTATTTCTGAATATTTTCATCTATGTGAGTTTGTCTCATGGTTTGCCAACTTATATGTCAGACATCTCATTTATGCAGTTGCTTAATTAGATTAATTGGAGATCTAGTGTTGTTTCAGAGACTAGTGTTTATTTGTTTCTAGTTGGAGCATGAGGTTACTAGCAGTCTAGAATCTCACTCTACAGTCCTACAATGTGATGACTGGAAACCAAGCTGCAGGTCTTTGTGTGGGCCACCCCCCCCACCCCCCATGCCCCCAATCAAACTCTGGGCCTTGCGCTTGCTAGGCAGGGACGGTGCCTCTGAGCTACATCCCTGGCCCAAATTTGCAGTTTTTGTGAGGTCCTGTCAGTTTTCGCTTGCCTTTTAAGTTCACTCTGCTTTCAAATATCGATTCCAAACTTTTATATTAATTTTCCAAATATATTCTGTTTCCCTTTTCCTGTCAGCCTTGAGTGCTGGTGTGTTTTTCCTCAATCTTTACATGGTTGTATGTGTGTGTGTGTGTGTGTGTGTGTGTGTGTGTGTGTGTGTGTGTGTTTTGAGACAGAGTCTCACTATACAGTTCAGGCTGGCCTTGAACTCACTATGTAGCCCTGGCTGGCCTCAAACTCAGCAATCTTCCTGCCTCACTCACCCTTTCAAATGCTAGGATGACTCGTGTGTGGCACTACACTTGGTCCTTAGAGCACTACTGAACTACTGTCTTCAGAATCCTACATTCTCCAGAGGAAAAAAGAGGCCTTACAAGTTGTCCCCATCTCCCTGGGTCTCCATCTTCCCCTGCAGACTCACATGGTAATTCTTCACTTTGTTTTTAGACCCCCACTGTCTTCAAGGGTGTTGAAATGTTTTATATTGCTTTTCTACTTCTTAGTTGGTGGGTTGGTCTGATCACCTAGTTGGAATAGAGTAGCAGATTCTGGTGTTGGTTAAGAGTAATAAAAAATGATTGCCATTATTTATGGTGCAGCTGCTATGTCTCATGTTTTTCTTGATTTCATTGAAACCCCAGAGCAATCCTCTGAGACTGGAAATATGATTATCCCTGCTTTACAGATGCAGGAACTGAGGCATACACAGGTACAAGGGGTGATACAAAAACAGTGAATGTTTAAATTTTTAAACTTGCTACAATAAAAGACACATTCATCGTCAGAACAGTGGAATAAGTGTGTTGAAAAAGAGGGGGATTCATGACAGTGTGTCTTTTACTGTAAAAATTTTTTAATGTTTTTAAAAATATTTACCATATTTTTGATCACACCCTGTTAACGGCAATTTTTGTCAACTAAAGACATTAGCGTGTGTTTTTATCCACTTATTCACAGGATGTGGCACCATGTACTTCTGGGTCTTTTCCCAAGGTCAAATGACCATGGTAAAGGTTTTGAATCAGTCTAAGACGTGGCAGCAGCCAAAACAGTGCCACTAAAGACATGAAAGGGGACTTCCAGAACTGTTTCACAAAGTGCAGTGGCAAGAACAGTGGGGATGAGTGTGTTGGAAGCAGGGGCAATATTTGAGGAAGATTAATGACAGTGGGTATTTTACTGTAACAAGTTTTAAAAAATTTAAATATTCACTGTATTTTTCAGTTACATCTTGTAAAGTAACTTGACCAAGCTCACAAATCAGTACATGGTGAGCTTGCCATGAAGTTTGTGCTAACTGGGGAACAGGCCTGGAGGACAGGGTATCTCAGGTCAGCATGGGACCTCTAGTGCTAGCCAGCCTGGGCAACTTAGTTGAGACCCTATCTCACCATAAAAAAGTACATAAAAAGGGCAGGAAATGTAGCTTAGCACTCCCTGGGTTCAGTCCCCACTACTCGAAAAAACAAAATAAAACCTTGGGGGCTGGGGACATAGTTTAGTGGTTGACCTCTTGCCTAGCGTGCTTGAGGCCCTGGTTTTGAGGCCCATTACCATAAAAACAAAAATTTTGAAGCAGCTGGTGACTCTTGCTGTATATCCTGTGTTAAAGAAGAAATATGTGATTTTTTTTTTTTTTTTGGTATTGGAGATCGAACTCAGGACCTTGCGCTTGTGAGGCAGGCGGTGGCACCACTGAGCTAAATCCCTGGCCCTTATGTGATTTTTTTTAAAAAAACGTAGAAAATATTGGTGAGCAGCTCACAGATTTAACAAGGCCTTGTCTCAAAGTGGGAAGGGGGTGGTGGTGGGATGTAGCTCAGTGTGAAGGCACTAGGTTTAATCTCCAGCAATACAAAAAAATAAAACCCAAAAAGCTGTAGTATATACTATTGAGATGCATTACTGTTTTGTTTTTCCAGTTTTGTTTTCTGCACGTCTTTATTTATTTCTCAAAAAATTTTCCCTTTTTAATGTTTGTAACCCATTTTCCTCTTTTAACATAACGACTGTCCAGGCCATTAAATATTTTATAACATTGACTTTAATTGAATCATGCTTCATGGTCTGGGACTTTTGAACTGAAATTATTTTTACAATGTCCAACCCCCTAAATAGCCCGTCATATCCTGAATTTGGATTTGGGCACATATGCTTCATTTTGAGTCATTGCATAGGGTGTTGCCTAGAAGCCAGGAGAGTTGGATGTTGGTAGCAGTGTTGAAGCTGTTTGAATATTTTACATTTGCCCTCGTTTTTTGTAACATTGAGTAAAAAAATGGGAGAGATGATGCTTATTTTATGGATGAGAAACACGTGATTTGATAGAATTGATGCTTATTTGGTGCTTTTTAGCTAGAAATCCTTTGAACTTAGGTCAACATTGAATGGACTCGATTGTTTAGGAATGTTTAAAGAATGCTGGAAATAAAGTTTCAAGAATTTTCTATTCCTAAAACATGGAAGTAATTGAGATTTGATAAATTACCAGATTCCTATAGCAGAACATCAAGTAGCATGCACATCTTTGTAACTTGCCTAGATTTTCAGGAATACTTTATATATGAAAGTAAAGGACTGCCTATTCTATAACTTCATTGATTTACTTATGATTGGACATGCATGTTTCTAATATTTCTGTGATGTAAACAGTATGCAGTGGATTTTTTCCAATATTTTTAGCAGTATTCCAGTTGATATTTAAAAGAACCTCTGTATGTTGCTTGATCAAAAGTTTCAGACATTCCATAATTGGTTCATTTGAAGTTCTTCAGAGTCATCATTAGTAATAAACATTTATTAAATTTGGTATATACAAGGCATTGTGACAGAGCAAATAACACCGAAGCTGAAAGTACTGTACAGTTCCTAAGGTAATAAATGAAAAAAAAGCTTTTACAGTATATTGTCAACACTTTTCTAGTCTTTTAACATAGATTATTTTAATCTAGCTTGTCTGTTTTCTTACTGATTTATAGGGTTTATTTCCAGATATTTTACATTATTTCAGCCATGCTAAAAAAGAAATTTCTAAATTGTACAAAACAATCCACAGATTTTTTTTTGTTTCCGTAGTAAAATATACATAAAAATTGATCATTTTAACCATTAACACTTTTATTGTGGTAAGAACACTTTATGAGGTTCACCCTCTTAAATTTTAAGTGCACAATAATGTGAATTATAAATACAGTGTTGTATAGCAGATCTCTAGAATTTACTCATCTTTCATAATGACACTGTACCCACTGAAAAAAATTCCCTGTTCCCTTTCCCTGGCAACTACAATTCTACTCTATCAATTTTACCATTTTAGATAGCACACATAAGTGCAGTCATGGGATACATTTGACCTTTCGTGACTGGTTTCACTTAACATATCCTTCAGTGTCAGCCATGATGTTCCATCTCTTTAAAGCAGAATAATGTGCCACTTTATGATACACAGGATTGGGTGAATTTTACTCTTCTAGAATAACTACCAGCCTTCTTCACTGTGATTCCTATTGCATAATCTGAAGTAGATTATTGCATTAATCTGAGGTAGAAGACCTGCATCCTGCTGGCAGAAAATGGCCTGTCCTGGTGTTTTATCACCACCACATTGGGCTTCATTGTATTTTAAAATTCAAAGTGCATATTTCTATTTCCAAATAATAATAATATGGGTTTTAATGTAAAAGTTCCTCTCCAGGATTCAAAGAAATCAGAAGATTTGACAGCAGGGGCCAAGTAGCAGCAGACTTCCTTTAGTTTGGCAAATTTTAAGTGAATAAAAAGCATAGTTCCTAACAAAATCTTCTTTGATTGATTGGTTAGGCTCCAGCCTGTCCCCTACCCCTTTTCAAGAGGATTTCTGCTTAATATTAAATGCATTTTCTTATGGAAATCTTTTTTCCCTTTCTCTTTCCTAGCAGCTATTAGAAAAATTATTTGAAGCTTTTGTTAGCTTCTTCAGGATCCACATAAATAAATATCCTCCTGTGAATCTTTTGAAAGATTAATCTTGTGAACTGATATAAGTCATTGAAAGCAAATGTTGGTTAGTGTTTTTAAACAATAGGAATAATATTCAGGCTTAAAAATCAGACTAAAATATTTTAATATTGCTCTTAAGAGATTAAATACAAAGCATAGACCCAAACCTTTATCAGCTTCTAGCCAAACAGCCATTGCATGTGGCTTTATATGTGTATACAAGATGCCACATTTGAAGAAGCTGACCCTGTCACAGAATATGGATGTGTGAGGCTTATTGGGGCATATATGAGGCATCTAGTGCTGGTCTCAACTGGACAAATGGATCTTCATTAAAATATCCCTAGGGAGGGGGCTTGAGGGAGGAATGGGATAAAATAAAATTTATTAAAAAAATCCTTAGAGGGGTCTGGTTTTATGGTGCTGGGGACAACCCAGGGCATCACAAATACTAAGCATGTGCCCTACTATTGAACTATGCCCGAAGCCCAGAGCTTTAAAAATTCAACAGTAATCATCCAAGAGGAAGAACAGAACAAAAAGAAACTAGAAAGGAAAAGATAAGAAAACTGGAGGATCAATCTAGGAGGTCCCGGGATAAAAGTAGTAAGAATGTGAGAAAAAGAGAGCAGTAGGAACAACAGTACTGTGTTAGGGTTGACTTGGTCCACGGAGTGCTCAGGTCAGGAAATGACACACAGACCACAGAAAGGCACATTATGTTGGCATTTCAGAATACCCGAGATCGGGAAGACAAAAAACAGGCCTGCCCTAGGAATCAGATCAGTTTTAGGGGATTTAGCTCAGTGGTTCCACTGCCTGCCTCACAAGCGGAAGGACCCGAGTTCGATCAGTTTTAGATTTATCAACAGCAGTGCTTAAAGCTGGAAGACCTGAAATTCTAGGAAAAGCAATTTCCAACCTACAATTGTGTGCTTATGCAAATCATAGTAAAGTGTGTACATCAGATAAAAACTTGAGATGTCATGTTTGAAATTTACCATTTGTAAGCCCTTTGTAAGGGAACAGAACAGGAAATAAGAAAGAGGAAAACTGGAAACCAGAGAAAAGTGGAAGAAATTTTTAAGACAGATGACCTCAGGCCCACAGAATAAGGGGTCTAGATTAAGGAGGGCATTGTGGGCTGAAGGGGGTTGTCTTCCAGAACAGCCAAGCCCTTCGATCACCTAGTGCGCACATCTGGCTGCACTATGGGGAGTCCTGAGCTTTTTCAACAGTTTCAGGGAGAATGAGCAGTTGGTGCCTATGACACCAAGCAGGTAAGAGTAAGATGCATTTGCTTACTCCTGGAGAAGCAGTACACAGGTGTGTGTCATAATGGACTAAGGGAAAGTTCTATCTCCACTGAGTGTTCTTCTGTTGGGTTGGATGGCTGTTCTTCCAGTATGTTGCTCCAGCTCTGTACTATATACTTTTTCAGACTGTGTTTGTGGAGTCACTTGGCAAAGATTGATATTGAAAAAATGAAATGTACAATCTTACATAAGCTTTTATTCCTCACACAGTCTTTTTGGATCTGCCTGTATATAGACTAATACAGTGTTGATGATTTAAAAGTCATTTACTGTTGATTGTTAGTTTAGCTAAATGTCTTGGAAAAAACCAAGAGCTCTGGCTTCAGAGTCTTACAGTCACTTACTTAGATAAAAATGACTACCAACTATATTCTAGGGGCTAGTGCCAGATACAGAGCTTAGAAAAACAGAAACTTCTAGTGGTGGGAGGTAGATACTGCAGGTAAATGAGCAAGGTACTTGCAGGTGCTTGAGGGAAAGAAAAGCCAGAATGCATGGGGAGGGTGGTGAGAAGGCCACTTGACCTCTGTCCTGAAAGGTGAGGACAGGCCTGCTTTTGCTTTAGGAAGAGGAGGGAAGAAACTTTGGATGGAGGGAGGGCCTGGAAGCACGCTCACACACACAAAGGGCGGTACTAAAGCAGCCGGGTGGCGGAGTGAGGCCGCGGCTGACTGGTGGGCCTTGCAGAGCACACAAACACTTTGAAATCCTTTGGACTGAAAGAGCACTTAAGTTCTGACTCGATGATTCACAGTGCTGGGTGGAGACAGTCCTGGAGGGCAAGAGCTGGCCTAGCTCTCTGGAGGCCACATGACAAGATGAACAAAAGTGCTTTTGTGCTTCCCACTGTTGGGGCACGTTCATGTGTTTTCACACACGTGTTTATATCCTTACCCATTCTTTTTACTTGAGTGTAGCTTCCCCTGCTGTCCTTTATGCATTTATTTAGTAGTTAGGTGGCTTGAACTTAAGAAAGCAAATTAATGGCCAATACAGCAAAGCAGTAGAGATACTGACTTGTATATACTAGGTTTGTTATTTTATTTTTTAAATTGCTGATAATTACAGTAACGCACATGGGCATGGATCCAAGACAGGAAGAAGAATTGTCTGGGAGCAGATCTGGTGTGAGCTGATAATACAGTCTGTTTACTTTAAATTTAAATGCATAAATAATAAGAAAGATGTCTTTTGAACCTAGAGAGAGTGGAATGTTTTCATATTTTTGTTATTTTCACAGGTTTTTCTTTTTCTCCTTTTTCATCTAACTCAGGACCTTGTGCTTGCCAGGCAGGTGCAGTGCCACCGAGCCCCAGCTGCTAATTTCACAGTTTTAATGGGCATTTGAAGTTAAGTGATTTTGTTTCATCAAGATTGGTATCTGAATATTGTTTGCATCTACTAAAATGTTTAGTAGAATAAATATAAAAATTGCCATTTATGTCTTAACATGTAAATTTTCTCCCTGCCCTGTGAAAATCATTTTGGCAAACAATCATCTTTTCTAGTTACAAAACAAAGATACAGATTATTCATCCAAGAATTTTTTTGTCTTTCAGTCCCATAGAATTTTAGATGAAAAGAAGAGCTAATAAAAAGCAGAGCTTCTGGTTTCCCGTATTTGGCTATCATGGAATAGTAAGACTAATAAGAAAGTTTTGGGTAGATAAGGTTGCTGCTTAATATTACAAAAAGGATACTTTAAAAAAAATCAGACTACCCATTTATTATTGCCATCATTATATGAAATATATTTTAATAACAAAGTAGAAAGACAGTTTTAGAATTCTGGACTGTCATACTGGCAACCCCTGAAATGTTACCAGAAACCTCTGCAGTGGGCTTCAGTCTCCTGCTCAGTGTACGACACAAGCCTGAGAAAAAACCTAAAAGACAACTAAGAGAGACAGAAAGCAGGAAGCCAGGATGACCAATGCAACTTTAGCAAAACATGCTGGTCCAAGCCACTCATTTTTATTAGTAATCAGTTGGGGTAAAGGCAAGGTACACGCAAGGGCAGAACTATGTGCAAGGATGTGCAGTTGTGCAGTTTCTAATGTAAGCAAGACTCAAAGGACAAGACAAAGCATTCTCAAATTAGGAACAGAATAGACAAAGTATATGGTTGTAATTAGAACATTGTCCTTGTACTTAAGAAAGTTTTAATTGTGGGAACAAAATTTGGGTGTGTTACTCTGACCTTGGTAGGCTTCGGCCAGACTCATTTCTATAAACAAGCCAATTGTGGGGTTAACTCTTCACAGCCTGCACTGCTTGCAGCCTGCTTTGGGCATAATCAGTATTGCAGTCTGCCACACTGTCATTCTCCAGAGAGAACAGTTAGCAGGTCTGTACCTTTACGTATCCATGTGCACACACATATATCAGACATTTCCTTTATTTCTCTTTTTTTGAAATGGAGCCTCATTGTGTTGCCCAGGTTGGCCTCGAACTCGTGATTCTCCTGCGTCTGCCTCCGTAATAGCTGGGATCACAGGTGTGGGCCATCATACCTGGCGTGTATTTCTCATTTTTCAGGATGTTCCCCTCAAAACCTGTTGGAGGTCTGGGGATTTAGCTCAGTGGCACTGCGCCTGGCTCATAAGCTCAAGGTCCTGAGTTCGATCCCCAGTATTGGGGGAGAAAAAAACCTGTTGTAGACCTTAATTAGCTCCTTTATAGGTCAGCATTGGGTCAGCCAGAAGAGTGCTTGGAGTTTGAGAAAGTATTGGAGTTTTGTGCTTGAATATTCTACAGAAAACTTTCCATTATTTGTATTATTTCTATCATCCATGAATCGATAAAAATGATTTAGAATGGACATATTTCATCGTTAATATTTAATCTAGTATTTCCTGGGTGTTTGTTACTTGAAATCATTCCAGCTTTTTAAGGTTTAGGCAGATCCATCCTTAGACATTCTCCCAACCCTGCACATGCTGTTTAGCACACTTTTAATACAGTAACTGCCTAAACATTATTGGCCATTGGTTTCAAAGATTAAGCCCAAGTTCACACCATTTGGGTTGTCTTATGTTAGTACTCTACCCTTCCGGCAACCTGACCCCTGTAGTTAGCATGTCTTCTAAAGTATGACAAATGACTGCTTTCCTGTGGAATCATAGTGAAATGTAATTCAGTGAGGCAGCTGTGTTTGTTTCCAAAAAGTACTTCTCATGGATTAGAAGATTTGGGAAAGTAAACTTTTGTCAGTTGCAGCATGTACCAAAATCCAGTTATTATTGTTAGTATTTCCTTTATTAAACTAAAATTTGGATAGCACCATATTTGTATTTCACAAAAGTAAACACTAGTGTCAAGACTGATTAAATAGATACCTTCCATGAGGTTATATAGTTATTACATATGAATGTCCATCAAGAAAACATTTAAAGAAATAACTTAGATATACATGGTACTCATTTTTTTTTTTTTCTTTTTTGGGTACAGGAATTGAACTCAGGACCTTGTTCTTGTAAGGCGACAGGAGGTGGAACCACTGAGCTAAATCCCCGGCCCTATATGTGGTACTCTTGATTCAAGAATTGTCTTAATAGATGTGGTACTGGGATTGAGCCCAGGGCCTTTGCGCCGAGCTACATCCCTGGCTCTTTATACGTTTTATGTTTTGAGACAGGGTCTCCCTAAATTACCCAGGCTGGGCTCAAACTGGCAGTCCTCCTGCTGAAGCCTCCCAAAGTGCTGGGGTACAGGCATGCACCATTACACCCAGCTGTATATCCATCTTGACTGCACTTCCTAGTCAGCTGGAAAGTGGGCCCAAACCAGGAAGCCAGCAACTCTGGTGACTTTCTAAGTGGTCAGATTGTATTAAATTGTTTGTGTAAACATTTGGTGACCCACAAAATAAACTGTGGAGCATTAATGCAACCTGCTTTATGTATGTCCCCTGATTTGATAGGCAAAGAATACAGTCTTTTAAACCCATTTCATGCCATCCTGAATTTTGGAAGAATAGTTAATCATATGGGGGCATCTTCCTGTGCATTTCCCCTGAGTGCCCGTAACTTAAGTCCTGTTCTGTGTAATTGTAATCAGCAAGAATTAAATCTTCAGGAGCCAGCTTGATGATAATGTTGCTTGCTCTGCTGCAGCAGGCATTAAGCTTAGTGCTTTTGTGCATTATCTTAATTTAATCCCCACAACAGGCCTGAGAGGAGTAGTAGCCCTGTTTTACAGATGAACAAATTTAAAGTCTGATAATAGTAGCCACATCAGTGCTTGAAGAGCGCCATTTTTGTGACAAACACTACTTCAAATACATTAGCCTCATTTTAATCGAAGAAACAGGCTCAGGGAGGGTAGGCGACATGCTAGAGACAGCACAGCTAGTCAGTGGTTGAGGTGGAGCTCATGGTTTGTGTTTGAGCCATGTCTTGATCCACTACTCCTGCACCTCCTCCAAGATGCAGAGTGCAGTGAGAAGACTGGCTGGCTAGGCCCGGTGGCTCCATACCCCAGAAGTAGGGCCCTTAGACTTCTTTGTATAACCCACTCATGAGAATCTTAGTAAACATTACTTTGCATATTTTTACATAAAAATGTTTTGCATATTTGTGTGTTTTCAATAACTTCCTTTGTAGAAGATTTTTAGCTCACATCTCACACACAGCAAAAGGCAAACTTCTATTAAATCATGGTGCTTGGAACTTTACCATTGTGATCCAGATGGACAAATTACCATGTTCTATAAAAAGCCTTGGAGACAGCTAAACCATTTTCAAACTTGGAAATGATATCTCATTTATACATTAATATTTAAAGCTCTAATAAAAGCAGGGGTTATTTGTATAAATTACTGCCTCTGAAAATAATGCCTAACAGCTTATACACATCAGTGTAAGAATAGTGTCCTTTACCACTTGGAGTTATCCCTCTACACCTAATTTGCCATTTTCTAATTAGAATTAAATTCAATTTTTTTTTAAAAAGCCCAGAATTTTCAATTGGTATAATGCAACAAATGGCCATTTTTAGAATGGGTTTTATTGTATTACTGCTAAAACTAGAACACATTTAACAAAAATCTTGCTATTTTTGTGAATAATGAATTGAAACATTTGAGGCCTGGATTTTTTTTTAAATTCAAAGTTGCTGCTAAAGATACTCTTAAGGTTCTAAGCTGTAGTCACCTTTTTGACAAACAACTAAAATAGAATTTCTATACACTAAGCTCTGGGTCAGAAATGTAATAGTTCTCCACTGTAGGGAAATAAAATTTAATATATGTACACCTGGGGCTTTATTGCAGTAGAATATGTGCCCATGTGTTTGGAATAAATTCAAGCAGATGATGAACAGCTAAAATGAGATAAGTTCATCTTTTTTGGTGGTGCTGGGAATCAAACTCAGGATCTTGTGCATGCTACATCAGCCCCCCAAAACACTTTATTTTAAATTACTTTTAGGGTTTAAATAAAAGTTGACAAGTTAGTTCAGAGGGCCCCCCCATGCCTTGCATTGATGTTAACATCTTATGTAACCCACAGCAGTTATCAAAATCAGGAAATTTGCATTGGCACTGCTTATGCAAATAGTTGCTCCAGTTTTCCCACTGTTGTCCTTTTCCTTTTTTTTAATTTTTATTTTTTTGTTGTCCTTTTCCTATTTCTAAGTCTTCCTTATGTCCCCACATTGTATTTACTTGTCATTTTTGCTTAGTCTTTTCCTGTCTGTAACAGCCCCTCAGTTTTTCCTGATCAGAATTCTTAAATGTCTTACTGCTCGTGAAATTAATGATGGTCTCTGATGGATGTCTCCACTCTAAAATAACTGTCTTCACTTCTGTAGCAAGTAAATATCTTGGGGGAGATACCTTGAAAGTGTACTAAGAACAAGATTTATGTCACTTCATTCACTTTAAGTAAATCTTCGGTGAAGGTTTGTGGGCATAGATTTAGATTGTTACGGTTTATGAATCATGAAATATCATTCAGCACTTGAACAAGCAAGAATGAAAATCGTATATAGGATCTTCAAGTCTTTTAATAGATTGCCATTTTACTGACTTTCTTATGGGCCTTTGAGTGACTCTCACTAGCCTGCACATGGTAATTAGATGCTGTAAAGGCCAATTTCAATTCAGTGTTTATTAAAACTGGATTTATGTTATCTTGCCTTCACAGCATAGAGTGTGTCTGTATGGTACCACCCCCTGTCCAAGGAAACATGATTTTCCCAGTAATGGGACACTTCCCTGCCCTGGGGAAGATGCTCCTTCTACAGCAGGCACCTTCACAAACCTTGGAGTAAGATTTGATTCCATGGCAGTAGCTTTAGCTAGGGAAGAAAAAACTGAGTTTACACCCTGGCTTTGCAGTTGAAGGTCTTGGTCTTGAGTGACTTTGTGAAGGGAGGTGGGTCAGTGGAGTTGTGTCTCTTATCTCTTGAAGTGATGATTAAAGGACCTGATTTATCATAGGTTCAAATTTTGATTTATTACATAATTTATGGTTTAAGCCATTTTGGAGTTTCAACCAAGTTACTAGAAGCACTTTTTACCAAGTTGAGTTTCTGTCCTTGGATAGCTAAACTCTCTTCCCTGAGCCGAATTAATAAAATGGAATTTCTTATTAAGAATGAATTATTAAGTAAAGTGGAAGCACTGGCTAGGAAAGCAATTGATGCAATTTGTTTTCAAAGCCTGGAAAGTGCTCCAGCATGCATAGATCACAAAGACTGGCTTAAGTGCCAACGCATGGGACATTAATTTTCTTTCATAAAGGATTTTAGGTTCACAGAATATCAGAAGTGCTGACTTGGCAGAGAAATCCCATTTGTAACATGTTAGATTAGGAAACAGATTGATTTATATGTTGATGTAATGGATCAAGGCGCAGCCTGTGCTTAAGAAAATGGAAAGCACATTAAATAAGAGTATTTTCAAAGTGAGTAAGTACAAACATTATAGAAAAAAATTATCCTATCTTACTCTAGGTAAGGAAGGGGTATGTTTGATTAGTTGATTCCTAGACATAGTCCACAGAGGCTTTTTATGTTTCAGATGATACCTTCCTGAGAGTCTCTCATGACCACAAGGATTAATCTTTCTGAACTCAGAAGTGAATCACTATAGCCTATTAGCTGTCTGGATTGATTCCAGTTACTCCTTTTTCTTGGTGATAACTGATGTGCGGATCTGTTGCTGCATAGCTCCTCTTCCTGTTGCTTTAACCTCTGGTATTTTAGCTTCTCTTTAGGGAAGATGATGCTGGCCATCACAGCACAGAGATCAAGTGCACTTACCATTCATGTGTTGACCTCCGTGGTTGACCCGTACACTGAACACTTACACAGTTGGAACTCTTGTGGTCTTTTAGCCAGCAACCATAATGAGTAACACGTGGAACGTAATCTTTGGTGCTGATGAATGGCTGCCTGCACTACAATTGACCACTTCACGGCTGTGGCTTGGGTGAGCTCTCATAACTAATTGATGCTGGGTCGTGCCCCCTGCCCCGTGCCTGTATTCATTTTGGAATTTAAGGGATAAATGTTCTACCTCTCTTCAGTCTTCTGAAAGATAAGGTGCCACACTTAAATCCTGTTTAATAGCTGCCTTTAATGTTAAAGTATACAAGAGTAGAAATAATTTAAGAAAAATTGCTCAGAACCTTTCAGATTTAACTCAGGTAGTTCAGTGAATGTTTGAATTTAGTACTGTGAAACTATTACTATAAATAAATGTGTATTCCTTTCTCTAGATACCTTTAAATGTTTTTCTTTCTTTGGAGGGGGCAGGAATTCACATCAGTTTGTAGCCTTACAAGCAGTTTTACTGAAGGAAGGCCTTGGACTTTCTCGTTTAATAATTGATAATTCATCACAGAAGGGTGACAGTTTTAGTTAATGAAGGTATCAGTTGTTTATTGGATTTAATAGAGATTTGTTCAGCTTTTATAAGTCTTGGCAACATTTTAATTCCAAATTAGCTTTCTCCCAGTGATCTAACAAATGTTTGTGTTTCCTTGTCTTATACTAGTAGAAAGCAGGCTGACTTTAATAAGCTACATTCTGTTTTGTTGTATTTCTTACTATCCCTAATTTACAGATTGAGCTTTGTCATAGATGTGTGCATAGGAAAAAGGATGTATGGTAGCGGATTTAATACTCTGCAGTGACAGGCATCCACTGGAGCCTTGGGATGCATCCCATGGGTAAAGGAGAGGACTATAGTAAGTAGCTGCGTAGATGCCTGTGCTTTTCTAGGGCACAATACTTTGCAGGAACCTTACTGTCATGATTCTTAAATGAACTGGTAATAGTTAAGAGCTAGTAGCAAAGCAAGATGATACTTACCCAAGAAAGACTTTATGGAATAGTTGTTTTTAACCCAACACAAGATACAAGTGTTCAAGAAATTCTCACTACACCTTTTTTACAAAAGGAAAGGGTGTGTCTTGCTGTGTTGTCCAGGTTGGCCTTGAACTCTTGGGCTCAAACAATCCTTCACCGCAGCAGAGACTATAGGCACCTCATCTGGTTCATGAAATCCCTTTCAGTATTTTGTTCCATGAATGTTGCCATCATATATTGAGTAATGCAAGCTGTGTTAGTCAGCTTTGTGTTACTGTAACAAAATGCCTAAGATAAAGAATTAAAAAAATGAAAAGGAAGCTGCTCCCCATGGTACACACCTGTAATCCCAGATTGAGGCAGGAGGATATGTAAAAAACATTAAAAAGGACTGGAGTGTAGGTCAGTTATAGAGCATACTGGGTTTGATCCCCAGGTACCAAAGGGGGGTCAGGGGAGGAGAGAGAGAGAAAGAGAGGATGAGCCAGGCATAGTGACAACATACCTGTAATCCCAGTACTCAGGAGTCTGAGGCAGAAAGATCATGAGTTTGAGACTAGTCTGAACTATATAGCAAGACTCTGTTAAAAAAAAAAAAAGGAAAGTATTATTTTGGCTCACAGTTTCAAAAGTTTCCATCTACAGTTGGTTGGCCTTGTTTTGCTTTTTTTTTGCTATCTGGGATCGAACTCAGGACCTTGCCCTTGCGAGGCAGGCGCCGGAACCACTGAGCTAAATCCCCCGCCCTGGTTGGCCTTGTTTTGGCAGAAGCTGCTGTTCACCTCATGGTGGCTGGGAAGCACAGTGAGACAGGAATGGGCTGGGGTCCCAATGTCCCCTTCAAGGGCATGCCCCAGTGATCTGATTTCTTCCACAGGGGCCCATCCCCTAAAGCAGTGCTGGCAAACCTATGGCATGCATGCTGCAGCCAGCTGTTTATCATTGAAAGCTATGAAAGGTTCTATTGTCTCTGGATAATATGAGCTGGTGACTGTCTTCACATGTAGGCCTTGAGGGGACATTCAAGATCCAGACTATAGGGCCGGGCATTTAGCTTAGCGGTGCCTTCTCCTGCCTTGCAAGTGCAAGGCCCCAAGTTTGATCCCTGGTACCAAAAAAAAAAATCCAAACTATAGCCCAAGCCAAACTTGACATCATCTTCTTCCTTACTCTCTATTATCTGATCTGTCCCAAGTCTTGCCCATTTTATTCTGTGATTTCTTGAATGTCTGTCCCCATCATACCACCTTAGCGCAAGGCACCATTGTTCCTCTTGTGCTGTGGATTCAGCCATTTTCCTGCATATGCTTTTGTTTCTTTCAGTTCACTTTCTATCCTGCAACCAGAAAAAGCATCATACCTTCATTTTTAAAATAGTAACTTGGGGGGTCGGGGATTTAGCTCAGTGGTTCTGCCACCTACCTCACAAGCACAAGGTCCTGATTTTGATCATCGGTACCAAAAAAAAATAGTAACTTGGAGTTTTAAAATCTCTGAACATTTCAGTGATACAGACTGAAGTCCTTTTGGGGTACACTCTGTAGACCTGTCTCAGCATTCCTCTCCACTCTGTCTCATTATCCCCATTCTCCATGTGAAATGCTCCAAGTTCCTTGATCATCTCCCTGCTCAAACCTATATCAGATTCCTTTTTAATACTGTCTTAGAACTGGGGATGTGATTATACATTTTTGTGTAAACTAGAGTGGACCCATGACTTTATGCTCACCCATCCTAACCATTTAGTATATTTCTTTGCAAGATAGTTCTTCAATAAAGATTTTTTGTTGTATGAATGAGATAATTGTAATATTGGAACATTAGTCATTCTTTAGTTTTATGATTTGATATGTGTACAACTTTGTAAATTGCTTGGATCTTTGTTTTTTGAATTAAATTCTTTTATTGGTACATTGTAGGTATACAACACAATTACATTTCTCACTGGGAATTGTACCTTTACATAATGCATCTTGGTTCTTATTTTTTCCCCATTCCTAGCGCTGCCTTCACACCCTCCACCCTTCCCTATTTACAAAGACTTTATTTCCATTTTTCCATTTCAAAGCATTTGTCTTTTTCCTTCTTTCCTTTCCCCTGCCCCTCCCACTACCCCTACCCCTTTGGACCTTTTCTTCCTATGTTGCATTATCAATTATTCATTCTAATCATTGGTACATTTTAGGTATACAATATAATGACATTCATCATTGGAAATTTGCACCTTTACATAGTCTCTCTTGGTTCTTACTTTTCACCCTTGCCCAGCCCTCCCTTCAACCCCTCCAGTCCTCCCTATTTACAAAGATTTTGTTCCTATTTTTCCATTTTCTCATATTAATACCATTCCCTTCTATCCTTTTCCCTAGCCCTCCCACTCCCTTCCCCTTTGCCCCTTTTCTTCCTATTTCACATTACCTATTATACATTTCGTCCTTATTTACACTTTCAGTTTCTCACACCAGAGAAACTATTTGGTATTTGCACATGTGTGTCCTATTTATTTCACTTAAGCATATGGCCTCAATGTGCATCCACTTAGCTATAAATGTCTCTAATTTCTCATTTTTTATGGCTGAGTAGTACTCCATTTTATAAAAAAACCACATTTTCTTTATCCAGTCTCCAGTTGATGGGCATTTGGGCTGTTTCCAAGTTTTAGCTATCACAAACTGTGCTACTATGAAAATGGGTGCACATATATCACTGTGGTATGATTCTTTTAATTCTTTGGGGAAGATCCCCAGCAGGGGAATAGTGAGGTCAAATGGGACTTCCAGTCCTACTTCTTTGAGGTATCTCCATACTGATTTCCACAGTGGTTGCACCAGTCTACACTCCCACCAGCAGTGGAGCAGGGTTCCTCTTTCCCCAGGGCCCCACCAGCATTTGTTACTGGTTGATTTCATGATAGCAGCCATTCTTTCTGGAGTGAGGTGGAATCTCAGCGTTGTTTTCATTTGCATCTCTCCAATGACCAGTGATGTTGAACATTTTTTCATGTATTTCTTTGCTATTTCTACTTCTTTGTCTGAGAAATGTCTGTTCATTTCAGATGCCCATTTTTCAGTTGGGTCTTTAAATTTGGGAAGTCTGATCTTTTTAAGTTCTTTATAGATTCCAGATAGTAGAACTTTGTCTGAGGAAGAGCAGGTGAAGATGTTTTCCCACATTGTGGGTTGTCTCTTCACACTGCTGGTGGTTTCTCTTGCTGTGCAGAAGCCTTTTAATAAGAAGAGATCCCATTTGTTGATTGTTTGCGCTAGTTCATGGGCAAATGAGGTTTTGTTTGTAAAATCTTTTCCTACACCAATGTCTTCAAGGGTTCTACCAAACCTCTGTTCCAGCCAGTTCAGTGTTTCTATTTTAATATGTAGATCTTTAATCCATTTTGATTTTAGTTTAGTGCATGGTGAGAGATACAGGTCTAGTTTTAATCTTTGGCAAGTTGAAGCCCAATTTTTCCAGCACCATTTATTAAAGAGGCTATCTTTCCTCCAGTGAGGGTGTTTGGCTCCTTTGTTGAAGATGAGATGGCTGAGTGTGTCTGGCATTGTTTCTGCATCTTCTAATCTGTTCCACTGTTCCTCAAGTCTGTTTCTTTGCCAGTACCATGCTGTTTTTATCACAGTAGCTTTGTAGTAGAGTTGCAGGTTGGGGATTGTGATACCCCCTGCCATGTCTCTGTTACCTAGAATTGCTTTTGCTATTCTGGGTCTCTTCTTGTTCCAAATGAATTTTTGGATTGTTTTCTCGAGGTCTATGAAGTATGCTGCTGGGATCTCAATTGGAATTGCATTAAATCTATATAGCAGTTTTGGAAGTATGGCCATTATCACTCTATTAATCCTTCCTACCCAGAAGCAGGGGATGTCTGCCCATTTTCTGATGTCATCTTCAGTCTCTCTTTTCAGAGTGCCATAGTTTTCAGAGAAGAGGTCTTTGATTTCTTTTGTTAGGATGATTCCTAGGTATTTCAGTTTTTTGGATGCTATTGTGAAAGGAATTATTTGCCCTATTTCTCTCTCAGTGAGTCTGTCATTGGTGTAGAGGAAAGCTATTGATTTTTGTGTGTTGACCTTGTATCCAGCTACTTGACTGAATTTGGTTATTAAGTCTAGAAGATTTTGGAGTTCTTGGGGTCTTCTATGTAGAGTATCTTGTCATCTGCAAATAATGACAATTTGACTTCTTCATTTTCTATCTGTATTCCTTTTATTTCTTTCTCTTGTCTAACTGTCATGGCTAATGTTTCCAAAACTATATTGAACAAGAGTAGTGATAATGGACATCCTTGTTTTGTTCCTGATTTGAGTGTGAAGGATTCCAGTTTTTGACCATTTAGTATGATATTGGCTGTTGGTTTTTTCATAGATGGCTTCTATCAGTTTGAGGTAGAGACCATCTATTCCAATTTTTCGTAGGGTTTTTATCATTAATGCATGTTGGATTTTGTCAAGTGCTTTTTCTGCATCTATGGAGAAAATCATATGGTATTTGTCCTTGGCTCTATAGATACAGTGTATTATATTGATTGATTTGCATATGTTGAACCATCCCTGCATCCCTGGGATGAATCCCACTTGGTCAGGGTGTATGATCTTCTTGATGATCTTCTGCATTCTGTTTGCCAGTATCTTATTAAGGATTTTTGCATCTACGTTCATTAGTGAGATTGGCCCATAGTTCTCCTTTTCAGTTGGGTCTTTCTCTGCTTTGGGGATCAAAGTGATGCTTGCTTTCAGGAATGAATTTGGGAATATTGCTTCCCTTTAAATTTCATTGAAGAGTTTAAACAGTAGTAGCAGTAGTTCCTCTCTCAATGTCTTGTAGAATTCAGCAGTGAAGCCATCAGGGCCCAGGCTTTTCTTAGTTGATATGTTTTTTATTACGTTTTCAATTTCATTGGTTGATATTGGGTTGTTTAGAATTTTTAGGTCTTCTTCGTTCAACTTTGGTAATTCATATGTATCTAGGAATCTGTCCATTTCTTCTGTGTTGTCCATCTTACTGGTGTATAGGTTCTAGAAGTAGGTATTGGTGATCCTCTGGATTTCTGCTGGGTCTGTTGTAATTTCACCCTTTTCATTCCTAATTGCATGGATTTGGGCCTTTTCTTTCCTTTTTCTGACAAGGTTGGCTAAAGGTCTGTCAGTTTTGTTAATTCTTTCGAAGAACCAACTCTTGGCTTCATTGATTTTTTTGTATCGTTCTCTTAGTCTCCATTGCATTGATTTCTCCTCTGATCTTTATAATTTCCTCCCTTGTATGAGTTTTGGGGTTGTCCTGCTCTTCTTTTTCTAGAAGCTTGAGGTTCAGCATCAGGTTGTTTAATTGGGCTCGTTCTGTTTTCCTAATATGCGTATTCACAGCTATGAATTTCCCTCCTAAGACTGCTTTCATTGTGTCCCATAGATTCCGATATGTTGTATTGTCATTGTCATTTAATTGAAGGAACTGTCTGATTTCTTCTTTAATTTCCTCTGTGACCCATTCAGAAGTGTGTTGTTCAATTTCCACATGTTTATGAAATTTTTTGAGTTTCTTTTGCTGTGAATCTCCAATTTCATCGCACTATGGTCTGATAATATACAGGGGATAACTTCAGTTCCTTTGCACTTACTTAAACATGTTCTATGTGTGAGTATGTGGTCTATTTTGGAGAATGACCCATGTGCAGCTGAGAAGAATGTGTGTTCTGATTTTGTGGGGTGGAAGACTCTGTAAACATCTGTTAAGTTCATTTGTTCAAGAGTTCAATTGAGTTCTAGTATTTCATTACTTATTTTTAGTCTAGTTGATCTATCTATTTGTGACAGTGGGGTGTTGAGGTCCCCCACTACAATTGTATTAATGCATATATGACTTTTCATGTCCATTAGTATTTGTTTTATATAGTTGGGTGCACTAGTGTTTGGTGCATAGATATTTATGATTGTCATCTCTTCCTCTTGGATTGTTCCCTTTACAAGGATGTAGTGTCCTTCTTCATCTCTCTTAATCAGTGTTGGTTTGAAATCTACTTGATCTGCAAAGAGGATAGCTACTCCTGCTTTTTTTGTGTTCTTATCGCATGAAGTATTGTTTTTCACCCTTTACCTTTCAGTCTATGAATTTCCTTTTGAATGAAGTGTGTTTCTTGTATGCAGCATATTGTTGAATTTTGCTTCTTGACCCATTCTGCCAGTCTCTTTCTTTTGATTGGTGAATTGAGACCATTAACATTGATGGTTATAACTGAAACGTATTGACTTGTCATTGCCATGACTTTTTCTTTTTGTTGGGTTCTCCCCCTTTCCATTTAATTTCTTGTCATGGCAGATGGATTCATTCTGCTTTGCTTCCTGGGGTTGTGATCCTCAATGTCTGTTCCTAGGCTATTGTGTAAAATTCTTTGGAGCGCTGGTTTGGTATTCACGAAGTTCCTAAGGTGCTCTTTGTTATGAAAATATCTTATTTCTCCATCCATTTTGAAAGATAGTTTTGCAGGGTACATCAATGTGGGTTGGAGGCTGTTTTCTTTTAGGGCTTGGAATATGTCACTCCAAGCTCTTCTTGCCTTGATGGTTTGTGTTGAGAAGTCTGCTGTGATTCTGATGGGCTTTCCTTTGTATGTGATTTGTTTCTTTTCTCTGACTGCTTGTAGAACTTTGTTCTTCTGTTGAGTTTCTGGAATCTTAACAATTATATGCCTATGTGTAGATTTTTTTTGATCAAGGCCAGCTGGAGTCCTATATGCCTCACTTATCTGTATGTCAAGTTCTTTTCCCCTGCTTGGGAAATTTTCTGCCATTATTTCTGTGAAGAGATTTTTTATGTCATCTCCACTCTCTCCTGTTTCTTCATTGAGCCCAATCAATCTTATGTTATTCTTCTTTGCATCATCTAGCAGCTGCTGGATTGATTTCTCATGTTTCCTTATAATTTTGAAGCAATTTTTCTTTTCCTTGTCACTAATTGCAGTCTTATCTTCTGTATCTGAAATTCTGTCCTCACATTGGCTCATTCTGCTGTGTAGACTTTCAGTGGAATTTTTCATGTCCTGGAAATCTATTTGCATCTGTTTTATGGATTCCATTTGTTTCCTATGTTGGGATTCCATCATGTTCCTGAGCTCCTCTCTAGATTTATTAATCATGTCTTGCACTAGGGGCACAATTTCTCCTGTTATCTGAGAAATTATTTCTGATTTCATTTTTTTCCAGATCCCCTTTTGTTGCCAGTTCAGTGGGTCCAGGTGGTTGAGTATCAGAGTGTTCCATCTCATTTCCCTTTGAGGTTGCTGTAGGTGATCTGGAAGTCTGGTTTTGAGACTTATTTACGTGTTTTTCTCATTTCGACTGGGGCGGGGTCTTGTTAGCGCCTGCCTGGATTACCTCCTCTGAGCTGGGTGAGGCGGGACAGGGGCCGGGAGCAGCGGGAGGGATGGTGGCCGGGAAGCCCCTTCCTCTGGACCAGGAGCGGTGGATGGTGGCTCAGAAGCCCCTCCCTCTTGGCCAGTAGCCGTGGGAGGGATGGTGGCCTGGAAGCCCCTTCCTCTGGGCCAGGAGCAGCAGGACAGAAGGTGGCCCAAAAGCCCTTTCCTCTGGGCTGGGCGCAGTGGGAGGGATGGTGACCGGGAAGCCCCTTCCTCTGGGCCAGGAGCAGTGGGATGATGGCTCAGAAGTCCCTACCTCTGGGCCGGGAACAGTGGGACTCAGTACCTTGGTCTGGTGGTCTGGTGTCCTCTGCGTCTTTGTAGTGTGGAACCAGGTGGCTGCCTATCTGCAGCGGGGTGATTCGGAGTCTTCCGCGTGACTCAGGACCTCAGTAGGGCGTGTACAGACCTTCCTGTGTGCAGCGGGCTGATTTGGCGTGTTCTGTGCGACTCAGGACCTCGGTAGGGCGTCACTTGCATCTTGATAGACTAGTTACGCTTTAAGTTCTCAAGTTAGAAGTATCCCGGTGGGGATTTGGGGCTAGATTTCACATTGACCTTTCACTTTGATCATATGTACCCGAATTCTGTCCTACATCCTGGGAGAAGGATTTGTTTTTTAAAATAAAAAATAAATAATGACAGTAAATTATCAAAAGACCAGTTCTATCAAAAACCACTGAGTATTTGTTTCTGCCAGCCTTTTTTGGAGTAAACCTGGTTTTTTGTATTCCTCTTCGGTAGGCTCTTGCAGCCAATGCTGGAACAGGATTTGCTGTTGCTGAGCCTCAGATTGCAATGTTTTGTGGGAAGTTAAATATGCACGTGAACATTCAGACTGGGAAATGGGAACCTGACCCAACAGGCATGAAGAGCTGCTTTGGAACAAAAGAAGAGGTTCTTCAGTACTGTCAGGAGGTAAGATTATTGTCAGCAAGTTAAAACCTCCTTTTTTTTGTCCTGGGCCAGAGTTGAATCTCTTTACCTTAAAAACAGATACTCCATTCTTTTGACCCAAGACCAAAATGCTAATAACTGGAGCCATAGGTCTTCTGTTTCTGGTGTGACTGAGATCTCACCAAGACTTTGCCTGTGTGTGGCTCTGAGCAAGTGCTGTAAAAGCACAGACTGATTCTTTTATCTTCCTCCTGTATTGGGAAGATGGAAGGCAAAACATGTCACATGTATTCTTGTGTTTTCTATTTGTTGATAGAAAGCCACCAGTACTGTAAATTATCATCTCAGATCTGATTCAATTTTCTTTTGATTCAAAAAGAAAAGGATATACCATGTTTTAACTTCTTATCAAAACTAACATAGGGTGAAGGATGAAGAATTTGGTAACATTAACAAACTTACTTCATTAACAGATTTACTTTGTGGTTTTTTTCCCCAAAAAACTTAATGAGCATGCTTTATAAGCAAACTTAATACTTTATTGGATTTGTTTTGGGTTGAAGGCTTCCTGTTTTTGTTCTTAAATGCAGATTCCTTCTTTGATGAGAATGCATGAAAGCAGTAAGAAATCTAACCTGTTAGTCAAAAGAAAACTAAGAGGATCTTTTTACTTGAAAACTTCATTTGGTGCTAGAAGTAGTGGAGTGGAACTTAGATTTATGTAGGATAAGAATGGAGGATGAGTAAACTTAGGTCCTTATTCTTGCTTGAAAGTGCATGCCCATCTGCAGGTTGATTTATCATGTGTGTTTGTGTTTTCTTTTCCTTAACAGATGTATCCAGAGCTACAGATCACAAATGTGATGGAGGCAAATCAGCCAGTCAGTATTGACAACTGGTGCCGGAGGGACAAAAAACAATGCAAGAATCACATTGTTATACCTTTCAAGTGTCTTGGTGAGTGTTCTTGGTTAACTTTTCAGGAAGTCTTTCCCTCCCCTCCTTAAATCTAATTTTCTCTTGGCTCACAGTGATGTATCTGCATCCGTTAAGATGAATTTATTGGGAGATTTCTCTTATGGGTATTTAGTGCTTTCTGAATATGGTTTAGACTTGCAAAGTCGATGGTTGGCTACTTCTCTTGATTACTAACTTGGCTTCTCTTGTGGATGTTTTGTCTCTGGAGGATCAGCCTTTTCTGTGATACTGAGTAAGCCCATTACAAGCACACCAATCCAGCTTTGTCCTCATGTTAGCTGTTTGAAATTAATGTTTTACAACAGTAGTAGAGAGGGATACTAAAGAAAGCAGCCAAAGGAAGGAAGAATCTTCTGACTTCATCCTACACACATTTGCACTGTTAATCAGGCCACACTTCTGGTCATGTTTAGGAGGAAAAGTGACTCATAAAAGCCTGTGGACAGGTGCCAGGGCCAGATGCTGTGAGACCTGCCACTTCTAAGGGCTTGGAGCTTACCCGGCTGTTCATGATTCCATTGCTAGCATTCATATTCAGAGCCAAGTTGAATAAACCTGTGGCAGTATTACTGGGGAACAGTTGCTTAGTGAATGTAGTCATCCTGTTTATCACCTGACACATCTGAATTATAGTCACATATCGAGAGTCCGGGTGATTCAGGAATAGATTTGGTCACAGATGCTTTAAAAAGACAAAACAATCAATTTCAGATTGTCTGTGATAGCATTAACATACATATAACAGCCAGGGATTTAGCTCAGTGGTTCCATCGCCTGCCTCACAAGGGCAAGGTCCCGAGTTCGATCCCTGGTACCATAATATATATATATATCATTAACATAAACATCTTGTGTAGTTTTGTAAATATGTCTAATTTGAGCCATCAATTTATATTCTTTTCTTCTCTCCCTTTGTTAAAACCTTAAACCACAGCAAAATGGAATACATTACTTTCTTAGTCTCATGTGTGGCAAGGAACAGTGGCCAAATAATAGGAAGGAGCAGCACCTGAAGAGCAGTTATTTAAAACCTGCAGCAATTAACTTGCTTTGACAGCATTCAGAAGGAGAAAAGGGGACACTGTGTGTGCTTAACACCATTTACTTTAAAGTGGAGCATTCGCAGTAGTGTAGCACTTGTTAAAAATTTTGTATGATATGTTACAAGGATGTTCTTTCCTCCATTCGCCTCAGAGAATTCTCTGCACATGAGGTTTCATTCATTGTAAAATTCTCAAGCTATAAGTGAAACAAAAGATTGTTTTTTAATATTTCTAGACCATAGAAAGAATTTGTAATTGTTTCTGTTTTTGCATTATTCCTCTTGGAGGACACTGAGCTTTAATCTTCCTTGCTAGATTACTATGCTACATATCTAAGTGAGACCTGGACCTGGGAGACCCCTCTGATTCTTCTTAGCCTTTGTCTCCCCACATCCTTTTGGTTTTCCAGTGACCTGGTTTTTACCTCTTCAATATGGCCTATATTCATGATCCCCAAATGCACTGAGGCACCCCAGGGTGGTGCACCGACTTAAAGGGCATTGTGTGATTGGTTATCTGTCAGATGTTACAACTTCTAGTTGAAAGCGGTTTCCGTTTTCTGCATTCTTCACCTGCCGATGACCTCATCTTTGTAAAACTGTGTTTGCAGTGGTTTCTGTGACAAAAAGCAAGCATCCTATGAAAGTCACTGTAGAAGAAGAAATGAAGGTAATAGTGTTGGTCCAGTTGCAGTGTAGAAGGAGTTGTGACGTACTCAAATCACACTAACATGGTAGGACATAAATACTTAATAAGTTGTTATACCCAGCTACTGTTAAATACTGTTTGGCCTAGGGTTGCAAAAAAAAGAAAAAAAATTGAGACACTCAGGATATTGTGAGTTGAAAAAATTTGGGAATCTCTGGCTTCTGTCCTCCTCCATCAGACTCCCACTGTTCTACTTCAGCCTTTTGTCACTGTTTGGACTACAATGACAGGTTTGTTGGGATATAATTTATATACTATACAACTTACCCATTTTAAAGGATGGATTTTAGGGCCGGGGATGTCGCCCAGTGGCATCTTGGCTTCCTGGCGTGTGAAAGGTCTTGAGTTTGATTCCCAGTACCCAAAAATAAAGTATAATTGTATTTATTTACTTACTTTTTTTGGTACCGGGGATCGAACTCGGGACCTTTTGCATTTGAGGCAGGCAGCGGCACCACTGAGCTAAATCCCCGGCCCTAAATATACATTTTAATGATTTATAGTATATTCATTTAGTTATATGGCATGGATGATTCTTTTTTTGAGACAGGGTCTTACTATGTAGTTCAGGCTGGCCTTGAAATTACTATGTAGCACAGGCTGGCCTCAAACTCACAGTGATCCTCCTCCCTCAGCCTCCCGAGTGCTGGGATTACAGGTTTGCACCACCCACCATCATGCCTGGAGGATGATTCTTCTAACATACAAACTACACTTAAAATTCGTTAAGTAAAAAGTGAGTGACCTGTATAACTTACTCACTGGAAATAACCACAGTGAATCCTTTTACATGTATTAAAATTAGTACTACATGATGAAGTAAGAGATGGTGGTAGCGGTGGCGTCAATTCTGAAACCTCATTTAAAATACTGCTGCTTAGCTGGCCATGTTGGTGCATGCCTATAATCTCAGCCCTCTGGAAGGATGAGGCGGGAAGATTGCAAATTCAGCCCAGCCTGGGCAACTTAGGGACTTATAAGACCTGTCTCAAAAATAAGTGGTGGACGCTGAATTCTACAAGACATTTAGAGAGGAACTACTGCTACTACTGTTTAAACTCTTCAATGAAATTGAAAGGGAAGCAATATTCCCAAATTCATTCCTGAAAGCAAGCATCACTTTGATCTCCAAAGCAGAGAAAGACCCAACCGAAAAGGAGAACTATGGGCCAATCTCACTAATGAACGTAGATGCAAAAATCCTTAATAAGATACTGGCAAATAGAATGCAGAAGATCATCAAGAAGATCATACACCCTGATCAAGTGGGATTCATCCCAGGGATGCAGGGATGGTTCAACATATGCAAATCTATCCATGTAATACACTATATCAATAGAGCCAAGGACAAAAACCATATGACTATCTCCATAGATGCAGAAAAAGCATTTGACAAAATTCAACATGGATTTATGATAAAACCCCTACAAAAAATTAGAACAGATGGTCTCCAACTCAATCTGATAAGAGCCATCTATGAAAAACCAACAGCCAGTATCATACTAAATGGTCAAAACCTGAAATCCTTCACACTGAAATCAGGAACAAGACAAGGATGTCCACTATCACCACTCCTGTTCAATATAGTCTTGGAAACATTAGCCACGGCAGTTGACAAGAGAAAGAAATAAAAGGACTAAAAATAGGATATGAAGAAGTCAAATTGTCATTATTTGCAGATGACATGATACTGGATATCAAAGACAACAAGAACTCCACCAAAAATCTTCTAGACTTAAGAACCAAATTCAGTAAAGTAGCTGGATACAAGGTCAGCGCACAAAAATCAACAACTTTCCTCTACATGAACCACAGACTCACTGAGAGAGAAGTAGGGTAAACAATTCCTTTCACAATAGCATCCAAAAAACTGAAATACCTAGGAATCAACCTAGCAAAAGAAATCAAAGACCTCTTCTCTGGAAACTATAGCACTTTGAAAAGAGAGATTGAAGATAATAACAGAAAATGGAAAAACATCCCTTGCTCCTAGGTAGGAAGGATTAACATAGTGAAAATGGCCATACTTCCAAAACTGCTATATAGATTCAATCCAATCCCAGTTGAAATCCCAGCAGCATACTTCATAGACCTTGAGAAAACAATCCAAAAATTCATTTGGAACAAGAAGAGACCCAGAATAGCAAAAGCAATTCTAGGTAACAGAGACATGGCAAGGGGGTATAGGGGGTATTACAACCCCCAACTTGAAACTATACTACAAAGCTACTGTGATTAAAAACAGCATGGTACTGGCAAAGAAACAGACCTGAGGAACAGTGGAACAGATTAGAAGATGCAAAACAACTCCAGAGACACTCAGCCACTTTAACAAAGGAGCCAAACACCCTCACTGGAGGAAAGATAGCCTATTCAATAAATGGTGTTGGGAAAAGTGGATTTCAACCTGCCAGAGATTAAAACTAGACCCATATGTATCACCATGCTCTAAACTAAGATCAAAGTGAATTGATTAAAGATCTTAAGTATTAAAACAGAAATGCTGAATTGGCTGGAACAGAGGTTAGGTAGAACTCTTGAAGACATTGGTGTAGGAAAAGATTTTGTGAACAAAACCTCAGTTGCCTGTGAACTAGCACAAACAATCAACAAGTGGGATCTCTTCTTATTAAAAGGCTTCTGCACAGCAAGAGAAACCACCAGCAGTGTGAAGAGACAACCCACAATGTGGGAAAAAATTCTTTACCTGTTGTCCCTCAGATAAAAGTCTACTATCTCGAATCTATAAAGAACTTAAAAAGATCAGACCTCCCTCCCAAATTTAAAGACCCAATCCGAAAATGGGCGTCTGAAATGAACAGACATTTCTCAAAGAAGTAGAAATGGCAAACGTATGAAAAAATGTCCAACATCACTGGTCATTGGAGAGATGCAAATGAAAACAATGCTGAGCAAGGGCTCCCTGCGGCTGTGTGACATGTGGGCGGCCGCACTGTGTGACAAGCACTCCAAGCTCGAGGACCCCAGCAGCTGCCCCTTCTTCTCCGAGATCATCTCCTTGGTGTCAGACGTGAAGTTCAGCCACAGTGGCTGCTACATGCTCATGAGGGACCACCTCACGGTTAAGGTCTGGGACCTGAATATGGAGGTGTGGCCCATCGAGATCTACCAGGTGCATGATTACCTTTGCAGCAAGCTCTGCTTGCTCTAGGAGAATGAGTGCATCTTTGACAAGTTTGCACCTGGAATGGCAGCAACAGCAAGCAGGATGTGACCCCCGAGGCGTTGCAGGAGAGTAGCAAGCTGAGGGTCATGCTCAAGCCATGGTGTGTGTGCGTTGGTGGCAAGCGGCAGCGCAACAGCATCAGCATGGACAGCTTGGACTTCACCAAGAAGATCCTGCACACGGCCTGGCACCCGGCCGAGAGTATCATCGCCATCACCACCACATCTTCCAGGACAAGGTCAACTCCAATATGCACTAGGGGCCCACAGCCCGGCCCAGGCTGGCCGTCCCCAGGGTGCCCTTCACACCTGCAACATGGGAGGTGCCCATCATTGAGTGAAGGGCACCTGGGCCTAGTCCCACTCTGCCAGCCTCTGTGGCCTTGGATGGCTAGGATCTGCTTAAAGAAGGAAGAGGTCCACAGGCACAAGGCATCAAATGGCCATGGTCATCAAGCCGTCAGGGTCCGGGCTTCTTTCCATTCACTCTGTTCCCTGTCTTGGGCTGCAGTCTTTCCCACACTATTAATTGTCCATCCAGCCGGTCTTTTCAGAGGGAGCCAGAGCTGGGGGCTCCAAGGACAAACACCAAGGGTCACACAGGCCAGCGGAGGGCTTGGACATAAGTGGGCAGCTTGCACTGCTTTGGGGCTGGTCCCGCCCCGGCTTTCTGGATAGGGAATTTGCACTGTGATCTGTAGATGTCCCACCCCTGGGCAGGTTCCAAGAGGAAAGGTGGGGCCCTCGAGTGCTGGTCCTCCCACCTTGTTGACCCCCTTTGCTGAGCGGCTGTGACACCTGGGCCGGGTGCTCAGCCTGAGGTGCATCCATTGGATTCCTGTAGCCTGGTCCATGGCAGCTGCACGGTCCTCCCCCAGGGACTCTGCCTTCTGCCCGCAGCCATCACATGGCTGTCTGTTCACTTCCCCTACACACTTGCTGTCCCTGGGTGCCAGCGCTGTACTGGGAACCAGCATGGAGGGTAAAAAATGATTGTCCCCATTGTACATGAGAGGAAACCAAGCTCTGGGTAAAGACACAGCCACCCAAGACAGGCACCATGGACTGTTGCAATTGGGGGTGCTGTCCCTGATCCGTGAAGGCACCAGTGCCTCACAGCCCAATGCTGAGGGGCGCTGTCTCCTCACTTGTGTCTCGATGACAAGGGATGACACCAAGGGCGGATGGAGAAACTTGCCATGTTTGATGATGCCAGGATATCCCCTCCTGAGGACTGTCACCCCAGGGGGGCCTCAGCTCCTTCTCCAGCCATGCTGAACTGCCTCTGAGAGGAAACGCATGTCGTGACCATTTTAGGATGTTTTCTTTGAGGACCACACACACTCATTTGGGGGACCCGCCCCACAAACCGACACAGGGCTGCAGAGAATGTGGTCTCCGCAGTGAGTCCTGCTTGGCGACACTGGGCTCTACCCGGTGTCATCTGGCCCAGGGGACGGCAGCAGAACCAGGCGATTTGGGCCTGGGCTCCAAGAGCAGAGTGCAGGCAGGGCTGGGCCAAGCCAGGGTCCTGTCTTCACTGTGTGCACCGCAGACATCACCCAGGAAATGGGCCCGCCTGAGGGTGTCCTTGGGGGCGCCCATGGACTTGTGTGTATGTAAAAGTACAACACGCATGTGCATTCACTCCTGGCCATATTATACTTACATACCAGTGGGTCCATTGAGTTTTTCTTTTTAATCAGCACGAATGAAGAATGTCTGTTTATAATAGCACTGTAAAATCCTCCCGACTGGGACAGTATTATATGTACATATCTACCTTAATTTAACTTAACAATCACCAGAAAAAAAAAACAACGCTGAGATTCCACCTCACCCCAGAAAGATTGGCTGCTATCAAGAAATCAACCAATAACAAATGCTGGTGGCGCTGTGGGGAAAAGAGGAACCCTGCTCCAATGCTGGTGGGAGTGTAGACTGGTGCAACCACTGTGGAAATCAGTATGGAGATACCTCAAAGAAGTAGGACTGGAAGTCCCATTTGACCCAGTTATTCCCTTGCTCTGGGGATCTTCCCCAAAGAATTAAAAGAATCATACCACAGCGATATATGTGCACCCATGTTCATAGCAGCACAGTTTGTAATAGCTAAAACTTGGAAACAGCTCAAGTGCCCATCAGCTGGAAACTGGATAAAGAAAATGTGGGTTTTTTTATAAAATGGAGTACTGCTCAGCCATAAAAACGAGAAATAAGAAACATAGCTAAATGGATGCACATTGAGGTGATGCTCTTAAGTGATAAATAGAACACACGTGTAAATACCAAAGAGTTTCTCTAGTGTGAGAAACTGAAAGTGTAAATAAGGACTAAAAGGTATAATAGATAATGTGAAATAGAAAGAAAAGGGGCGAAGGGGAAGGAACGGGGTGAGGGGAGAAGAAGGGAATGGAATTAATATGAGAAAATGAAAAACAGGAAACAAAGTCTTTGTAAATAGGGAAGGATGGGGCCAGGGATTTAGCTCAGTGGTCTCGCTGCCTGCTGCAAAAGCACAAGGACCCAAGTTTGATCCCCAGTACCAAAAAAAAAAAAAAAAAAAAGAGGAGTAATGGAGGGGTTGAAGGGAGGGCAGGGGAAGGGAAAAATTAAGAACCAAGAGAGTATGTGAAGGTGTAAATTTCCAATGATGAATGCCATTATATTGTATACCCAAAATATACCAATAAAAGGATATACAGTAAAAAAAAAAAAAAGTGGATGTGGGGACGGTTGGGGACATGTGCAGAAGCCCTGTTGCAGTCCTCAGTACTAAAAGGGCTGGAGGAAGTACTGCTACCCAGCAGATCTGAATCATAGGCCAGCTGGAGGAGTGGTAGGAGACTCGTGAGCTGGGGAGGCAGCAGTGTTACCTGTGATGGAGCTAGTGCCTCTATTAATTGGGCTCTTACCCTCTGTCCTTAGGAGTTGTTGTCTTTTGCTTTTGCTTGTTACTCTTATTTTCCCTTTTCCCCTTGCTTCCCTCTCAGCTTCTGTCTCCCATACCTCTTGGTCCCCTTCCCATTTGCAAAAGTCTTCCCTGTTTCCTACTATCTTTCATTTTTCTCTTTAAATTATTTATACTTTGGATTTTTCATATACAAGAAACCATTTAGTATTTAAGCTTGAGTGTCTGACTTATTTCACTTAATTTTTTTTAATTACTTAAATTCTTTTATTTGTACATTTTAGGTATACAACACATTTACATTTCTCACTGGGAATTGTACCTTTACATGATGCATCTTGGTTCTTATTTTTTCCCCATTCCTAGCCCTCCCTTCACCCCCTCCACCCTTCCCTATTTACAAAGACTTTATTTCCATTTTTCCATTTCTTACCTTTTTTCCTTTCCCTTCTTTCCTTTCCCCTTCCCCTCCTACTACCCCTACCGCTTTGGACCTTATCTTCCTATGTTGCATTATCGATTATTCATTCTAATCATTGGTACATTTTAGGTATACAATGTAATGACATTCATCATTGGAAATTTGCACCTTTACATAATCTCCCTTGGTTCTTATTTTTCACCCTTGCCCAGCCCTCCCTTCAACCCCTCCATTTGTCCCTATTTACAAAGATTTTATTTCCATTTTTCCATTTTCTCATATTAAATCCGTTCCCTTCTTTCCTTTGCCCTACCCCTCCCACTTCACCTTCCCCTTTGCCCCTTTTCTTCCTATTTCACATTATCTATTATAACTTTTAGTCCTTACTTACACTTTCAGTTTCTCACACCAGAGAAACTATTCGGTATTATTACGTGTGTGTCCTATTTATTTCACTTAAGAGTATCACCTCAATGTGCATCCATTTAGCTATAAATGTCTCTAATTTCTCATTTTTTATGGCTGAGTAGTACTCCATTTTATAAAAAAACCACATTTTCTTTATCCAGTCTCCAGTTGATGGGCATTTGGGCTGTTTCCAAGTTTTAGCTATCACAAACTGTGCTGCTGTGAACATGGGTGCACATATATCACTGTGGTATGATTCTTTTAATTCTTTGGGGAAGATCCCCAGCAGTGGAATAGCAGGGTCAAATGGGACTTCCAGTCCAAGTTCTTTGATTTATCTCCATACTGATTTCCACAGTGATTGCAGCAGTCTACACTCCCACCAGAAGTGGAGCAGGGTTCCTCTTTCCCCAGGGCCCCACCAGCATTTGTCATTGGTTGATTTCATGATAGCAGCCATTCTTTCTGGAGTGAGGTGGAATCTCAGCATTGTTTTCATTTGCATCTCTCGAATGACCAGTGATGTTGAACATTTTTTCATGTGTTTATTTGCTATTTCTACTTCCTTGTCTGAGAAATATCTGTTCATTTCAGATGCCCATTTTTGGATTGGGTCTTCAAATTTGGGAGGTCTGATCTTTTTAAGTTCTTTATAGATTTTTAGATAGTAGACCTTTGTCTGAGGAAAAGCAGGTGAAGATTTTTTCCCACATTGTGGGTTGTCTCCACACTGCTGGTGGTTTCTCTTGCTGTGCAGAAGCCTTTTAATAAGAAGAGATCCCACTTGTTGATTGTTTGCGCTAGTTCATGGGCAACTGAGGTTTTGTTCATAAAATCCTTTCCTACACCAATATCTTCAAGGGTTCTACCTAACCTCTGTTCCAGCCAGTTCAGTGTTTCTATTTTAATATGTAGATCTTTAATCCATTTTGATTTTAGTTTAGTGCATGGTGAGAGATATAGGTCTAGTTTTAATCTTTGGCAAGTTGAAGCCCAATTTTTCCAGCACCATTTATTAAAGAGGCTATCTTTCCTCCAGTGAGGGTGTTTGGCTCCTTTGTTGAAGATGAGATGGCTGAGTGTGTCTGGCATTGTTTCTGCATCTTCTAATCTGTTCCACTGTTCCTCAAGTCTGTTTCTTTGCCAGTACCATGCTGTTTTTATCACAGTAGCTTTGTAGTAGAGTTGCAGGTTGGGGATTGTGATACCCCCTGCCATGTCTCTGTTACCTAGAATTGCTTTTGCTATTCTGGGTCTCTTCTTGTTCCAAATGAATTTTTGGATTGTTTTCTCGAGGTCTATGAAGTATGCTGCTGGGATCTCAATTGGAATTGCATTAAATCTATATAGCAGTTTTGGAAGTATGGCCATTATCACTCTATTAATCCTTCCTACCCAGAAGCAGGGGATGTCTGCCCATTTTCTGATGTCATCTTCAGTCTCTCTTTTCAGAGTGCCATAGTTTTCAGAGAAGAGGTCTTTGATTTCTTTTGTTAGGATGATTCCTAGGTATTTCAGTTTTTTGGATGCTATTGTGAAAGGAATTATTTGCCCTATTTCTCTCTCAGTGAGTCTGTCATTGGTGTAGAGGAAAGCTATTGATTTTTGTGTGTTGACCTTGTATCCAGCTACTTGACTGAATTTGGTTATTAAGTCTAGAAGATTTTGGAGTTCTTGGGGTCTTCTATGTAGAGTATCTTGTCATCTGCAAATAATGACAATTTGACTTCTTCATTTTCTATCTGTATTCCTTTTATTTCTTTCTCTTGTCTAACTGTCATGGCTAATGTTTCCAAAACTATATTGAACAAGAGTAGTGATAATGGACATCCTTGTTTTGTTCCTGATTTGAGTGTGAAGGATTCCAGTTTTTGACCATTTAGTATGATATTGGCTGTTGGTTTTTTCATAGATGGCTTCTATCAGTTTGAGGTAGAGACCATCTATTCCAATTTTTCGTAGGGTTTTTATCATTAATGCATGTTGGATTTTGTCAAGTGCTTTTTCTGCATCTATGGAGAAAATCATATGGTATTTGTCCTTGGCTCTATAGATACAGTGTATTATATTGATTGATTTGCATATGTTGAACCATCCCTGCATCCCTGGGATGAATCCCACTTGGTCAGGGTGTATGATCTTCTTGATGATCTTCTGCATTCTGTTTGCCAGTATCTTATTAAGGATTTTTGCATCTACGTTCATTAGTGAGATTGGCCCATAGTTCTCCTTTTCAGTTGGGTCTTTCTCTGCTTTGGGGATCAAAGTGATGCTTGCTTTCAGGAATGAATTTGGGAATATTGCTTCCCTTTAAATTTCATTGAAGAGTTTAAACAGTAGTAGCAGTAGTTCCTCTCTCAATGTCTTGTAGAATTCAGCAGTGAAGCCATCAGGGCCCAGGCTTTTCTTAGTTGATATGTTTTTTATTACGTTTTCAATTTCATTGGTTGATATTGGGTTGTTTAGAATTTTTAGGTCTTCTTCGTTCAACTTTGGTAATTCATATGTATCTAGGAATCTGTCCATTTCTTCTGTGTTGTCCATCTTACTGGTGTATAGGTTCTAGAAGTAGGTATTGGTGATCCTCTGGATTTCTGCTGGGTCTGTTGTAATTTCACCCTTTTCATTCCTAATTGCATGAATTTGGACCTTTTCTTTCCTTTCTCTGATAAGGTTGGCTAAGGGTTTGTGAATTTTGTTGATTGTTTCGAAGAACCAACTCTTGGCTTCATTGATTTTTTTTTTTTTGTATCATTCTCTTAGTCTCCATTGCATTGATTTCTCCTCTGATCTTTATAATTTCCTCCCTTGTATGAGCTTTGGGGTTGTCCTGCTCTTTTTCTAGAAGCTTGAGGTTCAGCATCAGGTTGTTTAATTGGGCTCGTTCTGTTTTCCTAATATGTGTATTCACAGCTATGAATTTCCCTCATAAGAGTGCTTTCATTGTGTCCCATAGATTCCGATATGTTGTATTGTCATTGTCATTTAATTGAAGGAACTGTCTGATTTCTTCTTTAATTTCCTCTGTGACCCATTGGTTATTCAGAAGTGTGTTGTTCAATTTCCATGTGTTTATGAAATTCTTGTGGTTTCTTTTGCTATTGATCTCCAGTTTCATCATGCTATTTCTGATAATATGCAGGGGATAACTTCAGTTCCTTTGTACTTACTTAAACATGTTCAGTGAGGGAGTATGTGGTCTATTTTGGAGAATGACCCATGTGCAGCTAAGAAGAATGTATTCTGATTTTGTGGGGTGGAACACTGTAAACATCTGTTAAGTTCATTTGTTCAAGAGTTCGATTGAGTTCTAGTATTTCATTAGTTATTTTTTGTTTAGTTGGTCTGTCTGTTTGTGACAGTTGGTTATTGAGGTCCCCCACTACAATTGTATTCATGTGTCGGCCGGGGATTTAGCTCAGTGGTTCTGGCACCTGCCTCGCAAGCTGAGGACCCGAGTTCGATCCCCGGTACCAAAAAATATATATATATATATATATATTCATGTGTATATGACTTTTCATATCTGTTAGTATTTGTTTTATATAGTTGGGTGCACAAGTGTTTGGTGCATAGGTATTTATGATTGTTATCTCTTCCTGTTGGATTGTTCCCTTTGCAAGGATGTGTAGCGTCTTTCTTTGTCTCTTTTAATCAATGTTGGTTTGAAATCTACTTGGTCTGCAAAGAGGATAGCTACTCCTGCTTTTTTTCAGGTTCCCGTCACATGGAGAATTGTTTTCCACCCTTTACCTTTCAGCCTATGAGTTTCATTTTGAATTAAGTTTGTTTCTTGTATGTAGCATATTGTTGGATTTTGCTTCTTGACCCATTCTGCCAGTCTCTTTCTTTTGTTTGGTGAATTGAGACCATTAACATTGATGGCTATAACTGAAACGTATTGACTTGTCATTGCCATGACTTTTTCTTTTTGTTGGGTTCTCCCCCTTTCCATTTAATTTCTTGTCATGCCAGATGGGTTCATTCTGCTTTGCTTCCTGGGGTTGCGATCCTCATTGTCTTTACCTAGGATATTGTGTAAAATTTTTTGGAGTGCTGGTTTGATATTCATGAAGTTCCTAAGGTGATCTTTGTCATGAAAGTATCTTATATCTCCATCAATGTTGAAAGATAGTTTTGCAGGGTACATCAATCTGGGTTGGAGGCTGTTTTCTTTTAGGGCTTGGAATATGTCACTTCAAGCTCTTCTTGCCCTGATGGTTTGTGTTGAGAAGTCTGCTGTGATTCTGATGGGCTTTCTTTTGTATGTGATTTGTTTCTTTTCTCTAACTGCTTGTAGAACTTTGTTCTGCTGTTAGATTTCTGGAATCCTAACTATTATATGCCTATGTGTAGATTTTTTTTGATCAAGGCTATTTGGAGTCCTAGATGCCTCACTTACCTGTATGTCAAGCTCTTTTCCCCTGCTTGGGAAGTTTTCTGCCATTACTTTTGTAAAGAGTTTTTTTATGTCATCTCCACTCTCTCCTGTTTGTTCTTTGACTCCAGTCAGTTTTATGTTATTCTTTTTTGCATCATCTAGCAGCTGCTGGATTGATTTCTCATGTTCCCTTACAATTTTGAAGCAGTTTTTCTTTCCTTGTCACTAATTGCAGTCTTATCTTCTATATCTGAAATTCTGTCCTCACATTGGCTCATTCTGCTGTGTAGACTTTCAGTGGAGTTTTTCATCTCCTTGAAATCTGTTTGCATCTATTTTGTGGATTCCATTTGTTTCCTGTGTTGGGATTCCATCATGTTGCTCAGTTCCTCTCTAAATTTATTAATCATGTCTTGTATTATGAGCACAATCTCTGCTGTTACCTGCAAAAGTATTTCTGATTTCATTTTTTCCAGATCCTCTTTTGTTGCCAGTTCAGTGGGTCCAGGTGGTTGAGAATAAAGAGTGTTTCATCTCCTTTCCCTTTGGGGTTGCTGTAGGTGATCTGGAAGTCTGGTTTTAAGACTTATTTATGTGTCTTCTCATTTCAACTGGGTGGGGGGTTGCACGGTGCTGTTGGCGCCCACTCGGCTTACCTCCTCTGAGCTGGGAGAGTTGGACAGGGGCTCAGAAACCCCTTTCTCTGGGCTGGGAGCAGCGGGTCAGACGGTGGCCCAAAAGCCCTTTCCTCTGGGCTGGGATTGGTGGGACAGATGGTGGCCGGGAAGCCCCTTCCTCTGGGCCTGGAGCAGCAGGACCTATTTCACTTAATGTTACCGTCTCAAGGTGCATTCATTTTCCTGCATATGACTCAGATTTATCCCTCTTTAGGGCAGAATAGTATTCCATTGTGTATAAATCTGTTCATCTGGGGCCAGGTATTTAGCTAAGTGGTTTCGCCACCTGCTGCACAAGCGCAAGGACCCAAGTTCGATCCCTGGTACCAAAGGAAAAAAAAAAAATTCATCTGTTCATTGACATATAGGCTACTTCTGAGGTTTAGCTATTATGAATTGTGCTGCTATGCACATGAGTAGACATGTATCACTATAATATAATGCCTTTAACTCTTCGGATGATACCTAGAAGGCAATGTCCATCTAATGCAATGCCATCACAACTTGAGAGTGAGTTGCTAGCACTGTTAACATCAAGTCAGTGTTGTACTTGTAGTCCTCTGTTCTGATAGCATGCGTCATTGCTCAGTGTGATTCTCTTAAGTGGTGTATGTATCATATATTTGGTAAGGTATAGTGTAGTCCTCCCCTCCTCAAAATGAACCATGTGTTTTATATTACTTTTGCCTTGTTATTTATAAAAATTTATATAGCTGGGCTTGGTGGCACACAATGGTAATTCCAGCACTTAAGGGAGGCTAAGTCAGGAGCGCCATAAGTTCAGGCCAGCCTGAACTACATACCAAGACCCTGTCTCAAAAAGAAAAGACAGAAATGAACAAACATTTCTCAGACAAGGAAGTAAAAGCAGTAAACAAATACATGAAAAAATGTTCAACATCATTCGTCATTCATTCAAGAGATGCAGATGAAAACAACACTGAGATTCCACCTCACCCCAGAAAGAATGGCTGCTATCAAGAAATCAACAAATAACAAATGCTGGCGGGGTTGTGGGGAGAAAGGAACCCTTCTCCATTGTTGGTGGGAGTGCAGACTGGTGCAACCACTGTGGAAGTCAGTATGGAGATACCTCAAAAAACTAAGACTAGAGGTCCCATTTGACCCAGCTATTCCCCTGCTGGATATCTTCCCAAAAGAATTAAAAGAATCATACCACAGTGATTTGTGTCCCCATATTCATAGCGGCACAGTTTGTAATAGCTAAAGCTTGGAAGCAGCCCAAGTGCCCATCACCTGGAAACTGGATAAAGAAAATGTGGGGTTTTTTAATAAAATGGAGTACTACTCAGCCATAAAGAACGAAAAACTAGAGTCATTTATAGCTAAATGGATGCATATCGAGGCCATACTCTTAAGTGAAATAAATAAGAAACACGTGTAAATACCGAACAGTTTCTCTAGTGTGAGAAACTGATAGTGTAAACAAGGGTTAAAATGATTAAAATGAATAATTGATAATTTGAATTAGGAAAAAAGGTCCAAAGACGAAGGAGTGAAGGGAAGGGAAGGGGAAAGGAAAAGAGAGAAAGGAAAAACTATGAGAAAAGGAAAAAAAAAAGGAAATGAAAACTATGTAAATAGGGAAGGGTGGAGGGGGTGAAGGGCGCACAGATAATGGGGAAAAAAATATGAACCAAGATATATCATGTATAGGTACAAGCACCCAATGATAAATGTAAACGAATTGTATACCTAAAGTGTACCAATAAAATGAATTTTAAAAAAAAAAAGAAAGCTAGACCTTACTTCTTAGGCTGTCTTCTCCCACCTGGGTACACCTGAGCCACCAGTGCTGCCTAGAGGACATGCAGCTGGAAGACATGTTTGCAGTGAGTTCATTTATACATGTGGGATTCGTTTTGGGGGCTCCCACAAGTGTGCATCCCTAAATTATGAAAGGAATTTCAGCAACTCTGAAAAAGCTTTAATGCTGGCAGGCTGCCGTGTCCTGTTGGAGTGAGGTGGTATGAAAGAAAAACCTGGGCTCAGGGAGCGCAGACAGGTTGTAGATGAATCATGACTGCCTCTCATCTGAAATCCTGCAGGCTAGGTTTGGCTGTTTCCCTATTCATTGAGCAACAAAAGCAATATAGCTTTATGTTCATGCAGCGTTTTAGAATTGTTGCCATTGTTTTCCTTCATCTGGTTAAACTGAGGATTGTTGCAAACTAGATCGAAACTTTTTTGAGGCAGAGTCTTGCAGTGCAGTTCAAGCCCACCTTGAACTCATTATGTAGCCCCAGCTGGCCTCGAATTCACAGCAGTCCTCCTGCCTCAGCCTCTGGAGTGTGGGGGTTACAGGCATGTGCCACCATGCCCTGCTCTTTTTTTTGGATAGAAACTTTTTTTTTGTTTGGTACCTGGGATCGAACTTGGGACCTTTCACTTGCAAGGCAGGCATCGGAACCACTGAGCTAAATCCCCAGCCCTCTTTTTATTAATCATTTTTAAACATTGGTTGTAAAGTCAGGTTGATTGGTAAAGTCTGTATACAGGTAGGTACTCCCTCCCCTAGGGCCTTTGGGGTCCTCCTCAGAGGCAGCACTCTTAACTCATCTGGCATTTCCCGCTTTCATATCAGTGGGAGATATGTGTCCCTGGAAGTCCCTGTTCTATTAGTGGTATAAAATCTAACTGTCATGTGCAGCAGTTTTCACTCAGGGAGCCTGTAATTATTGCTCCAGCCTGTAACACAAGGAGCACATCCTCCGTTGCAAGAGCATCAGCTCCCCTTGTCTTACTACCAGGACAGTAGAACAGCTGGCTTCTCCAGGGCCTGAGATCAGGGGCCTGAGGCATGTCCTAAAGGACCCTGCTATAGTGGCAAAACCAGGTGTGGCTGCATGCAAACTTTTTAGCAGCTAAGCCCTAAGCCCTTCCTTAGTTCACTTTCTTTCTCTGCCTCCCTTTCACCTTTCCTGACCTCACAGGTTAGTCTGCCAGCTTTTCTCCCCTCCCCCCCCCATTGCTCTTTTCCTGAGCAGAGCACACAGCCCTCCCTCTCTTCCTTTCGCTCCACTTACAAGGTAGGACTGATGTGTCAGTGTCATTTGGCAAGGAAATCCTCACCATGGAATCCACTGATACAGACACCTAACTTTTGTTAGGACAGACGCAGAGATAGCAATGCTGTTAACCCACTTGTCCCAATCCAGAAGCCATTCGCACTTGTCTGTGGTTCCACTCCCACTCAAGCTGATGATTTGGAAACAATTCAGATCCCTCCCACCTTGGAAGCAAACAGTGATGTGTATCCCCCTGCCTTCAGCTCAGTTTTGAATTTTTAGAACTAAAGAAAAAAAATCATTATGAAAATGCCTGTGTTCTCCAGTTTTCCCTGATTCACCAGTGTGTGAGTTACATACTTTTGGGGGGTTGCTGAACCATTTGAAAGGGAGTTGGGATGTCTTAACATTTCCCATCTAAATTCTTAAACTTATTTCTCCTAATGACAGGGACTGTTTTCTTATTTAATGACAGCATAGTTATCACTCTTAGGTAATTTCCCTAAGTGTTCAAATATTACCCTTTATGCCTTCCTTTTAGAAAAAATTTACACATTACATTCAATCTAGAACAGTTCCCTAGTCTTTTTTTTTTCTGATCTTTAATGACAGTATCTTTTAGAAGTCCAGACTATTATTTTTTAAGTCTTGTATAACAGTATTCCTGAATGTGTGTTGTTTTATTGTTTTGATTAGATTTGAATGATAAATTTTGGTAGAAGTGCTGTATAGGTGATAATTGTCATGCTCTTTCTTCTTAGGATGTATGTCACACCATGCCAGCTTGTCCATTATCTGAGATGTTAAGTTGGTCACCTGGTTAGTTTCCCATTGTAAAGGCACCTTTGCCCCTTTGTAATTGATCATACCTTGATGATTCTTACCTGATCTGCTACAATAGAGAATGGTCTAAAATAAGGGTCATCTGTACCTCAGTAGAACACCTGGTCTTAGTTCTTGGGTGTTTTGTTATTAGAAGAGCTGTGGACCAGCACAGGGAAGTAGGAGGTGAGGAATGTTGTCCATGTGAGCTCAGAGGTCATGGGTAGCAGCTATGTGTGTATGGGTATGGGGGCTTCTGTTCATGTCCCCTGTCCTGTGATGCTGAAACACTGCAGTGTGCTCACAAGGGATTGTGGTCAAGGAAATATTAAGTTTCTGACATCAAGGCCCTGATGAAATGGTGAGTTCCTGTGATGTCCACATGTGCTGATGTACAATAGAGCCTGCTCCAGTATACACCTAGCTAGATAACTTCAGTGAAGGTTTTTTCACCTTGAGTCATACTCAGATTTGCTTGACAGACTTTCTTTTTTCCAGTGGGTGAATTTGTAAGTGATGTTCTGCTAGTTCCTGAAAAGTGCCAGTTTTTCCACAGAGAGAGGATGGAAATATGTGAGAATCACCAACACTGGCACACTGAAGTCAAGGAGGTAAGAAAACAGACAGGAAAAGTTTCAGGGTTGTTTCATCTGTTAGAAGAGGAATGTTCTATTGATGTCCAAACCCCACCATGATTTTCAGTTATTTTTCTTTATACCTAATAAAAGTACTTGGTAGAGAAATAAATGCTTTTGTAGGGAAGTATAGCACAGACAGTCCAGCTTCTAAAGTTGAAGCAATGAATATGGTGCTAAGGGTATCGCTTAGTGGCAGAGCACCTGCTTTTAGTTAGAGCCCCTAGGTTCTATCCTCAGAACCAAATAAGAAAAATGGTGGGGTTCCCTTTATTTAGGCTGTGGATGCATCTCAGTAGTACAGCACTTAACCTCACATGTATAAGGCCCTGAGTTTAATTTGCAGCACTCCCTCCCCAGCAAAAAAAAGATACTAAAAGCTGTTGAACAAGGGTCTTGTATGCTGTTGGCAGGGCTCCCCAGGAGGCATCCTTAAGGACTGTGGAAAAATAGCCAACTCTAGAAAGTCTGGGTCTGGACATGTATACAAGCAGAATCAGATGCCATTTGGCTGTTGTAGTGAAGAGGAGAATCCTTTCCCATTGTCATCTGTAGTTTAGGCTGGTCCATCAGTCAGTGGTCCTCTTTGGTCAGAGTTGGAAGTAGTGCCTATACCGGCAGTAATAGAAATTAACTTTGATCGTCTTAACTGTTGTTGATAAGGAACACTCCCTTTACCTTAATTTTTTTTTCAAATTATGGTCTTTTGGCTGGGGGTTTAGCTCAGTGGTTTCGCCACCTGCTGCACAAGCGCAAGGACCCGAGTTCAATCCCCGGTACCAAAAAACAAAAATTACAGTCTTTTGATGTTTTGAGCTCAGATGATGTTATGAGTTAAGTAAAATTTACAAATCTTCTTAAAATAGTAGCATTCCAACTTTTTAGCAGAAAAGTTGTGTGTCTATAGAAGAAAGGATTATGTAGTGATTTGATAAGGTTCCTTTTGGATAAAGCTAAGAATCAGGAAGTCTTTGTGAACTACGTTCTGATGTGGCCTTTGGATTTCTTTTAGGCGTGTTTGACTCAGGGAATGACCTTGTATAGCTATGGCATGCTGCTGCCCTGTGGGGTGGACCAGTTCCATGGCACTGAATATGTATGCTGCCCTCCAACAAAGATTAGTGAGTCTAGCGACTCTACAATGTCAAAAGAAGAGCAAGAAGAGGATGAAGATGATGACAATGACGATGAGGATGAAGAAGAAGACTATGATATTTATAAAAGGTAATTTGACCTGAGCACTGAAGTCACTTTGCCTGTTTGTTATTGTTAGCCCTGAAGGGCTGTTAGCTGCTAGACCCTCACTTCTGGGTAAGGTGAGAGTTGTTTTCTTATGCTGGAGTTGATTCAGCCTGCATTTCATACTAGCCATAGCTGATCACAGAAGTACCTGTGACTTTTGGCTTCCTATATTTGTAGGGCACATTATTTTGTGCAGGTTAATGCAGTCTGTGTTCATTAACTCTTCCTTTTGCTGACGAAGCTGGGCTGAGTGCTTTGGTGGTACTGTTACATGTGAGTTGAATTTACTTCCTGTCTCTGTTTTTGTGTTTCAGAAGAGGAAAGTGAATCATTGTGCTTGGTGCATTGGAATTGGCATTAACCTTTCTTTTTTTGTTGTTATTGTGGCCTTTAGTGAATTTCCTACTGAACCAGATTTGGAAGACTTCACAGAAGCAGCTGTGGATGAGGAGAATGAGGATGAGGATGAGGAGGAAGGGGAGGAAGTGGTGGAAGACCGTGATTATTACTATGACACCTTTAAAGGAGATGACTACAATGATGAGAACCCAACTGAACCCAGCAGCAATGGTGCTATTTCAGACAAGGAAATTGCTCATGATGTTAAAGGTAACCCTAATGCAAAATCCACATGGTCATTGTTTACTTAGAATTTATATCACATCCATCACTCATCACAGGTAAGTCTCAGAGAGAAGGCAGTGGCTGTACACCGAAGAAGAATCCAGTTCTCCAGTGCAGTAGTGGAGGAGCCATGATAGCAATGAGCAGGCAGGCATGGCTAGGGAGGAGAGGTGCAGGGTTCATTGAGAGTTTATATTGTGAGGATTTAATTCAAGAATAAAAGAGCACACAGTCTACCTGTCAGGATTCTTTCACAGCCAGTCTCCAGTGTTGTCTTCTCCCAAGGAAAGCTACCCCCTTCAGTTCTGCTCAAGTCCTGGCTTTCAGGAATGGAAATACTTTCTCAGGCTACCTATGTGCACACATACACATGCGCACGTACACACACACACGTAGATCTGTAGGCTACCCTCTCTGTACAGATGTTAGTAGTTGGTAGGATCAAATTGATCATACCAATTAAAAAGAAAAGGTGATGATAGTTCCAGAGCCATTTACTCATACCCTCTGCTGATTATTTATTTGAAACCAATTAAGAGAGGAAGAATGATTTATGACCCAATGGGGAGACTTAACTAGTCTAGAAACTTACGGTGTATTTTGGAGAATGGGAAAATGGAAACGCTTGACCTTTCCAGGTGCTTTAGTCCTGGCCACAGGTATCACCACTTAAAACAGCCTTTTCACCTGCAGTGACTCCTCAGGTCCTTGAAACTACCAAAATAAACAATGTCTCCACTGACCAGAATTCCTGTATGTCAATTTTTGTATCAATCTAAACTCAGACAGACCCCTCCCCCGCAAAAAATCTCTATTCCTGAATGTCTTCAACACATGAACAGTGATGCTGTCCACAGATGCCTGACCTGCACTGGTCAGTTATGTTGGCCAGGGCCACCTGACCTGTCACGGTCCCCTCCGTGCCCTGCCCTGCCCTGCCCTGCCCTGCCCTGGCCCACCCCAGCTGGCCTGTAGCATTGTGAAGCATTTGAAGTACTGCCTCTGTCCTGCTGACACTCTGACCATTTTCACACAGCTGTCTGCTCCCAGGAGGCGATGACGGGGCCCTGCCGGGCCGTGATGCCTCGTTGGTACTTCGACCTCTCCAAGGGAAAGTGCGTGCGCTTTATATATGGCGGCTGCGGCGGCAACAGGAACAATTTTGAGTCTGAGGATTATTGTATGGCTGTGTGTAAAGCGATGAGTAAGTCCCGCCTCACGCTGGCCCTTGCAGCAGCACTGTCCTGTCCAGCGTTCTATCTCCTGGCCATCCTTATGACTGCATCTGTGTCATATTTTTGCCGACTGAGGTGTTGGTTGTCAGTCGTTTTCCCCTCATCTTTGTGCCTTCAGGATTGAGGCTTTGCTTTCCTGTTGGCAGTTGTCAGCTCAGTTTTCCGTGTCCTGAGCTCCTTGTGTGTCCCTTCCCTGGTGACAGTGTCAGGGACTTGTTTCTCATCTGGCCTTGGAGCCCACAGGCTCTGAGGGTACACTGAGATTGGTTGAGAAGGCACCTGTGCCCATGGCTGTCTGGTTGAAAGGTTCTGAGGGTGGTGAATAGTCCTGAATTCTGCACAGGCTTGTGGTGGAGCTTCACCGCTCATCCTCATGAATGAACTACTCTGTTGCTGACCCCTGTAATGCATGCCACCTGCGGGGCACCCGCTCTCAAAAGAAGTGCCAGTGGGAATAGTTTGTGATTCCAGCATGAAGTACCTTGCTTTGTGCACTCTTAGGGAGAGCTCTGCAGCCGAGTGGGGTAGCTGTTTCTCCAGTATTTTGACAACATGGGGGCGTGTAGGACTGTGAAGGAGTTTGAGTTTGTGTCTTGTTTTGGTTTCAGGAAGTGCAGTGGTTCCACTGAGTTGAGTTTTATTAGTTATTGGTAAGAAGGGTTACTGTCTGTTTTTTAAGATCCTCTCTCTCCCTGTGTTAGGAACATCCTCCCACCAGGCAGTTTTCCTCTGTTCTTCTGGGATTCATCAAAATAACGAGTTGCTACCTCTTCCTGTTTGCTCTAGAGGTTTTTGGCTATTGCCTCTGATGGTTTTTCATTCAAAAACCATCACATTCCATCTTTCTTCCTCTAAAATTTTAAAATCTCACTGTAACATGGCATGCTGTCAGTGCTTCCCTCCAGCTGTGCACTAGGGAGAGGCTGTTTTGTGATACCAAGGTCAAGGTGGAAGGGCGCTCAGGGGACTTTGAGTGCATAAACTTTGTTTATTCGGGAAAGATTTAGAGAGAGATTACTCAGTGATGCGTACTAACTACTGTGTAAAACTACTCAAACTTAAGATCAGTAAAGCACTGTTTGGGTTGAAGTGTGAAGAGTTGGGGCCTTTCATAGATCTTCTGAGTTTAGCAATTGTGCTCTGTGCCCATGGGTGCTTTAAGATGTACTGGAATGGCAGGTCTATAAAATTGTTTCCTGTGATTTAATGGAGATTTTCCGGGGAGACCACTGCTTGTATACTTTCAGGGGTCCCTATCCAGAGAGCCTTGAAAGTCTAGAAGCATCAGGCTATCAGCGGTCATATTTGTGCTTCTCTTGGAACTTGGCTGAAGCAAGGCTGAGGCGAGTGAATGTGGTGGCTTCCGGAGCCTGTTGGGAGTTTGACTGAGCCCTGTGGAGTGAGCCTATAGGTGTGCTGTCCGTTGTTCCCAGGGAGAGTAGAGGCACATTGTGCCTTGCACAGTCTTTACCCTGCTCAGTGACAGGAGCCATCCTCAGTGCCTAGCCTTTGCCCTGCTAATGATTATCAGGGTAACACGTGCACATGGGCATGGATGGACGTGGAGTCCTCTGGATGTGGCGTCTCTTGGGGAATGTGGTCTGCTAAACAATGTATTTCTAACTTAGTTAACATGAAACCTGGATATTGAAATCCTTTTGAAACAGGAGTCAAATATTCTTCAAAAGATGTTAAGCTGTAGCTTTTGCATTTATTAAATCAGGGAACAAAGAAAAGATGCTTCTGACAGATAAACTTTCAAGCAGCTGGCTTATTTGTAGCTGTAGTCATCAGTCACATGATTGTTTTAATGAATTAAAATTACATGGTTCTGGAAACTAGTGAATTTGTTTCTGGATAAAAAAATTAGTTGGATTTTGGCATTTACTCTTTACTTAGCAAGTCACACGCCATTCCTCTCCAGTCTGGGAAACCTCACTCAAGTGAATTGAACCTGAGTAAGCATTCCCACAGGTATCTCTTCAGAGGTTGTGTTTAGTAAGCCTTTGCTGTCTGTCTGCGCTGCACATCCTGCCTGCTGGGGCCAGTGGGAGCTTCCACTGACCAGCAGTGAGGTGAGGGGTGCCCTTTCCAATGGGCCTGTGTTCTAGAGGACACCTGGGAAGGCCCGTACATCAGTGTCATGAAGCAAGTAAGCCTGGGGTGTCTTCATGGGATGAAAGGTAGCTTTGTCAAATATAGAAACTTAGTTTTATCCCCATTAGCCCTGTTTCTGGGGTGACTGTAAAAGTTTATCGTTGACACTAAAAATTCAGAATTGGAGCAGGAGTGGTTTGGACTTCTGTCCAGCAGGTGTACAAAGAACTTTTCACATGAACCATTTTGCCAAAATAAGTTAAGAGCTAAAGGTCCCAGAAGAAAGGAAGGGGACTGAGTCATAAGTTCCTTAAAAAGTAGAGACACGTGTGGAATTGGCTCTGTATGGACTAATTTCAGCCCTGGTCCCTATTCAGATGCCGCTAGTGATAAGCAGAAAGGTTGCTGGTTTTTAGGTTTTCAGGTTAAAAACCCTGAAAGGAAGTTAGAGAACCAGCTGTCTCCTTTTCTAACCTGCAGTGCTAGGGTACCGGGTATGGAGCTACCAATAAATTGCTGGACTGATGTGGTTGATGAGTACTATGTAAAAAAGATAGTCCGTGTAATCTCACAAAGTGAGGTCTTGGCAGACAGTAGCTCATACACTCTTTAGCGAGCCAGGAGACAGATCAAATCCATCCTGCAGGTTCTGAGCTGCGTTTTCTTCTAGAGCACTGTGTAGTTTTAATAGAACACCTGACCCCCAGGAAGACAACTTTTGTAATTTTGTTTCAGTTCCCCCAACTCCTCTGCCAACCAATGATGTTGATGTGTATTTCGAGACTGCTGCAGATGACAATGAGCATGCTAGGTTCCAGAAGGCTAAGGAACAACTAGAAATTCGACATCGCAACCGAATGGACAGGGTAAACATCTTAATCTTACTGGTGCTTGGTATTAGGTAGCTTGCTTTATGTGTTTGTGTGTGTGTGTGTGTGTGTATGTGTGTGTGTGTGTGTGTGTGTGTGTGTGATGTGGGGCTTGAATCTAGGGCCTTGCACATGCTAGCAAGCAATCTGTAGCATAGTTTTTATACTTAGGAAAGTGATACTTCTGGGGATGGGGGCATACACCTGTAATCTCAGCATTTAGGAGGCAGGATTACCACAAATTCAAGGGCACCCTGGACTACATGATGAGACTATCTCAAAAATAAAGAATAAGTGGTATTGTCTCCCTAGAATGTGGTACTGTGTAAGAAAAGCTGAGTTTCTGTGGAGCTCCCTTCTGGGTGGGCAAGTCTACCCCCTCTTCCTATCTCTGAAAATGTAATTAGCTTTGCTGCAGACACTATGGAGCATTTTCTGTAACTATTAATTACTTAGTACTTTGCCATCACTGACTTAACAAAGTTTTTAAACCAGGGAACTGTATCTTTGTGACAAATAGACGATTAGTGTTATCTGACATGCAAACAAGTTAACTGGAAAAATAGATTTGATGAAGACAGACATGTTTTAATGCATTCTAGCCAGATATCATTATGAAGCTCTGAGTCCCAGCCTGTGTTTTCCTTGGAGGGACTCTAAATGTCAGGCTGGAGCCTGCTTACTCCTGGGCTTGCTCAGGATTGAAGGAGGTGGACACAGATGCACCTTTCAAGGCTTGCACTCTGCCCTAACACCGGCATAACACCTAGGCTGGCCTTATACTTTGGGAAAGGCTCATTTTATTTTTCCATGTCTCTTCTGAGAAATAGATACTAACCTCTGCTTTGTTAAGGAGACTAAGGCATAGACTTTGAAATAATTTGCCCAAGGCAAGGAGGTCATGGAATTGAGGCTCCATGTGGGCCTGGTTAAGGCCTGCCCAGAACCTTCCTAGGCAGTAGCAATGCTGAGCTCAGAAGGGATCATAGGATACAGTTTCCTTTTGCACCGTTTCTGACACTGGGTTCAGTGCCTGGCAATATTTTTAGAAGTACGGAAGTTGTTCGGGAGGATTATTCTCTGATGTTTTTGACCTTTGTTCTAGGTAAAGAAGGAATGGGAAGAGGCAGAGCTTCAAGCCAAGAATCTTCCCAAAGCAGAGCGGCAAACCCTCATTCAGGTAAGATGCTTTCTCCAGAGACAAAGTGTGCAACTTGACCAGTTGAAAATAAATATATGTTTGGAGTCAAACTCCCAGGACATTTGAATTTGATACCTTCTCTTAGTCAGGAGCTTAAGTTGCAGGGAAGTTACTTTCTTTTTCACCTCTAGCATTGCTTGTTTACAGTGGAAGAAGCCAAACTCCCTCCCAGAGCATACCTAATTCTCTCCAAGAAGTAACTTTAGCTCAGCTGCCATTTGGTAATTCTGTTTCATTGACAAAAGTCCTCTGCCATCTTCATTCTTGGGATATGATTTGTTTTTCAGAAGTATTAGATGGAGAGGAGGTAGACTAATTGAAAAGTCAAAAAGCAGAAAAACAAAAGTTTTTCAATAGAAGTTCATTTCTAACTTTGTAAAAGTAAAAACCTTAAAATCATAGCAACAAACTTCATTCTCCTTCAGTAGAGTAGAGTTGCTGATAGGGGTAGCAATTTAGGAGAGGTGAGTTTGATTTGGGAAAACTTCGCTTTATTTGTGTTTTGGGGATTCTGGGACTTGAACCCAGGGCCTCAAATGTGCTGAACACATGCTGTACCACTGAGCTACATCCCCAGCCCCTGATTACATTTCAGATGTTTATGTTTAGCTGACTTCTCTCTTGTGATGCTAACTCTTTTGAGGAAGACCTTTGCTTTTTGTTTTTTTTTAATCAATCACCTTGAAAATCTTAACTTTTAATTCCTGTACAAGCCAATGTACCTATAAATCTGACTAGGTATCTTATAGATAACTTGCCCTTCACAACTTTAACAAGCATGATTTAGCATAATTACCACATTACTGGATTATATTTCAAAGAATATGTACTATTGGTCCCTAGTTTCACAGTTTAGAAGTCAGCCTTGCTGTAATGTGGAAAATACAGGTTTTTACTGTGATACACATTGAAACAGCAGATACTGGGCTTGCAGCACTAGTAATTTCATTTACCAAAGTTCTAAGGAGTCCCTCTGACACTGAAATCTGACTTGCTTTTTAGGTGAAGAAGTATTCTGATAGCAGCAGATAAAGCGCATGTTGCGCTCGCTTGTGCTGCACTCTGAACCTGTCTTGCATAGACACTGGTGAAGGAGAAGCACTAAAGTCTAGGACTGCTTGCTCATACTTCCTCCAGGGATCACATACTATTGGTGTTCCTCTTCTCTTGATTTAGCACTTCCAAGCTATGGTGAAAGCTTTAGAGAAGGAAGCAGCCAGTGAGAAGCAGCAGCTTGTGGAAACCCACCTGGCTCGAGTGGAAGCCATGCTGAATGACCGCAGGCGGATGGCTCTGGAGAACTACCTGGCAGCCCTGCAGTCTGACCCCCCAAAAGTGAGTTGGCATCAGTCTTTTCCGTGCTGCCTGCCCTAAAGTGGTACACTTACAGAATCAACATGTGGTGCACCAGCTGGTAAAAATTGTATTTTTATGACAAGTTTTTAAAAGTTAAAGGTAAGGAGGAAGGATTTAAAAGGAAAAAGTATTATGTTTTAGTATCTGTGTATAAAAAAAGTTAAGCTTATATAACTTCATGCCTGTGAATACCACCTGTGATATGAAAATGCTTTATACTAGAAAATCATAACCTCAGGATATTGATAGGTAATTACAAGATTATTGGATTTTCTGTGGTAGCCTTGTCTTCAAAGAATGAAAACATGCCATCTGTGAATGAAGGCTTCTAAAACAGTTCCATTTGAAATAAGATTATGAAGAAAAGGATAAACTAATTTATATTGAAACTCTTGTGCAAGTGGTTGAAACCACTTTTTAACCTTTTTTTTGTACCAGGGATCGAACTCAGGACCTTTTGCTTGCTTGGCAGCCACAGTGCCACTGAACTAAATCCCCAGCTTTTAATCTCTTAATTCTACCCTGCCTTGGTTTTGGGTAATGGGAAGCATTGGAAAGGAGGCTGTTTGTGACTTTCTTAGTCCAACAGCACAGCTTTTCTGTTTGGGTGATGCAGGAAACCGTTAGCTGGAAATTTGGGTGTCAGCGGCTGAGCCAGGAAAGAAAGCAGTCAGGGGAGGACTGTGGACTGGAGATTCTGGACAGTACTTTTTAAGGAACTGATTCCATGCTGGAACTTAATTTTTGGTATTTTATATAGAAAGTTTTTGTTCTTGTACCTTGCTAAGCTTCACATTCTTAAGTGAACTTCTTCAGCTTTTGTTTTTCTACCTATTTTGAATTCTAGTCTGTGGATATTAAAGCAACTGTTTTCTCCTGCAGCCTCATCGAATTCTTCAAGCCTTGCGGCGCTATGTCCGAGCTGAGAACAAAGATCGTCTGCATACCATTCGTCATTATCAACACGTGTTGGCTGTTGACCCAGAAAAGGCAGCCCAGATGAAATCCCAGGTATGCTGGACATAGAAATCACTACCTCAAGATTATTTCCAGTGGGAACATACTGCTTGACTGGTGGTGGGACAGTATTGCTGGTTGTGCTTGTTTTATTAGTCCTTTCCATATTATGTATATAAATGTATATATATATTTATATATATATATTTTTTGGTACTGGGGATTGAACTCGGGTCCTTGCGCTTGCGCAGCAGGCTGCGAAACCACTGAGCTAAATCCTGGCCCCCCGTGTTTTATATTAAGTACTTTGTATTTAACAGTTTCTGAAGGTTTAGAAATGCAGGATTATGTTGAAGCAATAAATCAATTTCTATACCAATTTTTATATCAGTTTACTTCTGATATCACTAGAATTAATATTTGAGACCCTCTTCTAGGCAGAAAAGATCTTCAAGCAGATCTTAAAAGTTGGTCTTGGGATGAAAGTGCAACTCAGAAGTTAGATTACTTAGACTAGGTGTGGTGGTAGACACCTATAGTCCCATCACTCGGGAGGCTGGGGCAGGAGGATCGCTGTGAGTTCAAGGACAGCCTGGGCTACATAGTGAGACCCTGTCTCCAAAAAAAAATGTTTACTTGTCTAGCATGTGTGAGGCCCTGGTTTGATCCCTAGTACTGCCATCCCCCACAAAAAAAGGTGTATTTTTTTGTTCTGTGCCTTTTAGCTTTTATTTAGACAGACATTTTTTTTTTCATTCCTGGGTTTTGTCCCATGTTGCACCTAGATTTACTTTACAGTCATCTGTAGAAGTTTATTTCTGATTCTTCTTTGTCATCATGCTATTGTCCATATGTTGACTTTTTACTTTTTTCTTATATTCCTAGAAGATGAACTTGCCTGTAAGACTGCTAGCTTTCTTTTAAACCAGGAAGCCTACCAGCTCTACCTGTCAGTTGTTCTCATGGACCTTATAATAACATCACTGACCTCATCTTATTTCCTCCCATAGTTTAAATGTACTGCTGTGCTGATTGCAAGCACCTGTACGTATAGAATGCATTACTGATCTTTGCTCACATCCTAGAAACTCTCCCAATTCTTGTTGTGTATATTATGATCATAAGATAATTTCTATCCTAAGTTTTAGGAATATTGGAGCTGAGTTCTGCTCCCTTTGTTGGGCAGAATTTATATGTCTCCATCTACATGCCAGGTTCTATAGTAGCAGATGATGAAACAAAGTTGGATCCCTTGAGCACTCTTGAATGGCTTACAAGTTAGCATAAAGTTAATTTTATTAACTATAAAGATGGAGAATAATTATCCATAAATGCACAGAGTAGTTCACATTACAAATTAGATATTTGGCTAGACATGATGACACACAAGTATAATCCCAGCTACTCAGATAGACCCAAAGTTCCTGGGCAAATTGCCTGGGCAATTTAGGAAGACCCTGTCTCAAAATAAAAATTCTAAAAGGGCTGTCTTCACACCAAATGGAGAAAAAGGAGGAAGGACTAAGAGTCCTAGAGGACAGGAAGACAGGGAGAAATGCATCCTGTCAGGGTTAGGTACACTTCTGAAGTCTACTGTTTTTAAATAAACTTACTCGTTTTCCAAACTTTTTGGTGAAAAATTAGATAACTATTGTATTTTACAAGAAAGTACCCTGTTTTGTGTAGTCAGAGTAGAAGGGGAGATGTTGGTTAGTATCTCAAATAATCAGAGGATCCCTGCATACAGAGTCAAACCAGATACAATAAGAAATAGAATCATCTCACCATGGAACAGTCCAGGCTGGCCTCGAACTCATGGCAATCCTCCTGCCTCAGCCTCCCAAGTGCTTAGATTACAGTTGTGTGCCACCATGCCTGACTTGTCTCCTGGTGCTTTTATATCAGCTGTCAGCTCATAATTCTAGCACAGCGTGGCCACTGAGTTATGTTAACCTTATATTATCTGAACTCTAGAAAAACCCAAGATACTCAACATTACCCTTATCTGAAAAGTCAGGAACCAGAAGTATTTCTGATTTTGTATGTTTTTTTCAGGTTTTCGAATATTTGCCATATACATCATGAGATATCCTGGGATGGGACCCAAATCTAAACATGAAGTTCATTTATATTTCATATATACCTTCTACATATAGCTTAAAAGTAATTTTATGTAGTAGTGTTAAGTGACCTATATTTTTGACTTTCACGTGGGGTCACGGTTAGAGTTTTCCACTTATAGCATCATGTCAGTGCTCAAAATGTTTCAGATTTTAGAGCATTTCTGATTTTGGATTTGCAAATTAGAGACAACTCAACCTGCAGAATTTTAGCCATGTTTTCTTGGCTGAACTATAAGTGATGTGCTCCTCCCCCCATCTAGCCCAAGCGTTACTATGGCAACACTGGTTTCCAGTATTCTGCCCTGTGATTCTTTTCTCCTGGGGATATATGAACTGGTCTCTTTCAGAAGGCTCCCTGATTCCTCTGGGAAAGTATAACGATGTCCACACTGGCTGAGGCTGGGTGGTACAGGGCTGCTCCATTTACATTTTTCCTTGGAGGCATTCTTGTGCTTTCCTATCAATTCACTTGATTGGCAGAATGGCAAATATAAAATTAAATTGCTTTTACAGGTCAGAGACTCATCAATCTGCAATAAAAGCATCTTTACATTTAACTTTTTTTTCATTTTGACCCTTCATTTTAATGGCTTCAAGCCATTAAATCATTGGTCTTGAGCACCCTCTTTAGGAAGAGCGGGATAACTTCGAGTCTTACCAGGCAGGGCTCACTTAGCTTGTGTGAGCTGTTGTATCTGCTGCCTGGATGTCTTTGGGTGGATGCTAGCCCAAATCACATTGCAATTTGTACCTCAGCATTAATCTTTTAAAGAACCATAATTTAGTTAAGTAGGAATAAACTAGTTCTGTTCTTCACCATAGTAATCATTATAAGCAGTTTTTTCACTAAGCAAAATCCATAAATGGTCCCCTTCCCACATACCTACTTTTTAGCCAGTGATTTCAATCTGTTTGCTCCACCTAATCTGACCAGTGGTAAAAATTGACTGACACTTTCACTCAGCAAAACTAATTGAACACCCAGCATTGTATAAAGAGGGCTCTTTAACTCGGTGTGGTTGGTAGTGCCTCCTGTGAAAATCAGACTTGAAACTAGAGCAAACGTTTTTTTAAATGAAATTTTCTTCTGATTTGGATCCCTCTCTATAGATGAGTATGCTGTCTGAATATATTGTGTAAATAGGACTTGAGGATTAATACACTACCCTGGCAAGATGCTCTGCTGGACTCTGTAGAGAACATACCTTTGCGTTAGCCTTTCTGGAAGTGTTCCCTCCTAGCTAATGGTTCATAGTGATGAGACCTCTCCACCCTAATTCTGCTTCCAGGTGATGACACATCTCCATGTGATTGAAGAAAGGAGGAACCAGAGCCTCTCTCTGCTCTACAAAGTCCCTTATGTAGCCCAGGAAATTCAAGTGGAAATTGGTAGGTACTGGCTGGCTGCATCAAGGTCCAGGGGTACGCCTTGCTGTGGCTCAGGTGCCATAGCTTAGCATGATGAGAGGATTGGGAGCAGACAGGGCTCGCAAGGTCAGGCATGAGCATGCTGTGGCTCCAGAGGTCTGGAGTCAGCTGAAGCTCATATGGCAAGGTCAAGGGGTTCCTGAGGACAGCTGTACTGGCTGGAAGCCACAGAGCCTTGTGTTTCCTTGACCTTCACTCTTCTTACTGGAAGAAAATCCAGGGTGTGAAATTGCAGGGGCCAAGAAGTTTCCTGTTACCACTTCCTCCTTCATTGCTGATACATTCCAAGGCACCCTGTTTAACACAAATTCTGACCTCCTCTGCCATTCGTTATCTTTCAAGCTTTATTGTGTCTACTTTTGTATCCCAGAGTAAAATGGTGCACCATTTTACTGCTGGAGTTCGGGTTATATGAGAAAAACCAATAGTAAAACAAAACAAGGATCAGGTGGTTCTAGGTGACAAGTGGAGCCTTACAACCAGGGTAGAATGGTGGGAATGCCCTCAGGTGGGGGAACAATAACCTGGGAGTTGGTTTCCTGCAAAGATTACAGAGGGAAAACTTACTGTTAGAGGTAATGACCGCTCTGAAGGCCTGAAGTTTAAGTCACCAGCACATTTGAGTCAATGTCACAGGGAATGAGGACAAAGAAGTAAGCAGGGGTCTAGATGCTGAAGGGAGTTAAGTGAAATCAAGGAGATTGGATTTTATTCTAGGATAATGGGAAGCAGCTAGAGGCCTTTAACCCTAGAGAGTAACTAGATCTGGATATTGTCTCTTGGCTGCCATGTGGAGAACTGATTAAAATTGGAGATCAGCCCAGAAGAGATTATGAAAATCCAGGAGCAAGACTGTGGTAGTGTGTGCTGATAATGGTCAAAAGTGAGAAGTGTCTGTGGGGTGTGTTCCAAGGGAAGGATGAGAGGTCTGGGTGTGAGGTGATGGAGGGAAAAGCACCGAGAACAACTCAGCACGATATGGTGAGGCACTGAGGGAACAGATGGCAGTGCCAGTGCTTACGGAAGTGGAAAAAAAGCAGTTCTCTTTGTGTGGGTTCAAATAGGAGATGCCTTTGGGCATGAAAGTGGAGATCGAAGGTGTGGTAGCTACAGGTTAGGGGTACGGGAATCATGGTTCATGGATGGATTTTTCAAGGCGCATGGGAGGAGTAAGCCAAAGAGTAGGAGACTACAACTGTGTAGTGTGAGTAAGCCTAGAGATGAAACGTACACTGATGTTGTGCTGGATGTCGTGGCACATGCCTGTAATCCCAGCACTGGGGAAGCTGAGCAGGAGGATCACTATGAGTTCAAGTCCAGCCTGAACTGCATAGCAAGGCCTTGTCTCAAAAAATATATTATAGGGCTGGGGATATAGCTCAGTGGCCGTGCGCCTGCCTCAAAAGCCCAAGGTCCTGAGTTCGATCCCCGGTACCGGTACCAAAAAAAAAAGGCTACACTTAAAGAATATATTATATTATATGTTGAAATTTTGCTAGGAGAGTAGGTTTTAGGTATTCATACCAATAAAAGTAATTATGGAAGGTGATGGGTAATGTGCACAATTAGTAGTCATTGTACTATGAGGACACACTGTAATGTTTTTGTTTTTGTTTTTTTTGGTACAGGGGATCGAACTCGGTTCCTTAGCTTTCGAGGCAGGTGGTGGAACCACTGAGCTAAATCCCCAGCCCAAGTCATTGTACTATATGTCAGCCTATATATCATAAATATGTACAGTTCTTAAAAATCTAAAACTGGCGTTGGCCTAGATCCCTGAACCAGTATGTGGAGATCTCGGGGAAGAGTGACTGGACAGAGCCCCAGGTTCCTTGGCAGTACTGCAGAGTTGTGGAAGGTGTTTGGTGGTGGACGCAGGGACACATAGGTCATGTGAGTTGCAGACTGGTAGGACACTGGGCGGATCTGGAGCTCTAGCCTGACAAGAATTAGCTTTTTGCAGACTGCTAGTCCTGGGTAAACATACCAAGTCCTTCTGAAAGCTTCATTTCCGTTTCCTGCCTGTGTCCTTCTCAGATGAGCTCCTTCAGGAACAGCGAGCAGACATGGACCAGTTCACTGCCTCCATCTCAGAGATCCCCATGGATGTGCGGGTGAGCTCTGAGGAGAGCGAAGAGTTCCCGCCATTCCACTCTATCCATCCCTTCCCACCCTTGCCTGAGAATGAAGGTGCGTATGGTCCTCTCATGACTCTTTGACAGTGGGCTGAGGGACAGCACAATTAGGACATTGGAGTCCACTGTGTTCCTGTTGAGAGGCAGGGAAAGGGAGAGTGGATTTCTTAAGCACTGCTGTGTGTAGGTAGCATCTAGCTGGTCTGCCTGTGGGCTGACTTCTTCACCAGAACAAGTTAGGAATACTCCTCCCATGTTATAGATGGGTTGCTTCAAGCCTGCTGCTTTTCCCACTTCTGTGATGCCTCTTACATGCGGGAGTCGCTTTGCAGGTGAAACAGCACCTTTGTGTTAACATGAGGTTGTCATTTTTTTTATAACCTCTTGGGAGGTAAGGGGCCGAGGAGGTGCCTGGGCTGGCTGAGTGAAGTTCACATCTCTGATGTGGTTGGGTGAGAAGCTGCATCCTCTGAGTCCTAGTAAGGCCTTCTTTCCTCCCTTCTCTTGCTGGTTCTTGTTGGCTGAAAGGATCTCTAAAATCAATGAGTCTGTGCCAGAAATAAACATACTGGTGAGACGAGAGTCCTAAGACCAGTGTGTGTAATCAGATTCTATTTACTGCTGCTGCTAATGGTGATGGTAATAATAAAAATGGCTCACAGCTATGGAGTCCAGATGTATCAGATTTAGTGAAGCATTTGGCTTAGAGGCTTTCATTTAGTCCTCAAAGTAGTCCTCTAAGGTAGGTACACTGAGTGTCCCTTTTGGGAATTCCCAGGTTTAAAGAGTTTAAATACTTCCCAGAGCCATGTAGCTTGTAGATGGAGAGTGAGGATTTGAACCCAAGCTGACAGGGTCCTGTAGTCCCTAGTGTACAGTCACACACCTCTGACCACAGATAGTGCTGAAACAGAGGCAGGGTCCAGCTTAGCTCTCAGACCTTTACCAAAATGCCTTCTAAGCTAGTTATCTCACAGATACCAACTCTGATCTTCCAGTAATAAAGACAGGAATGAGAAAGTCCTGGGTAGATAAAGAGGCATCACCCATTTCTGACCCTGATCTTACAGGTCCAGGGCCTCTAGGGCGGTGGGGTAATCACATGTGGCCACTTCTTTAAGCTTATTTGGAGTTGGAGTATCTTGGATACAGCAGTAGTTCAACTAGGGCCTTGTCTCCTTGTCAGTAAACCACAATCAATACTAAACTCAGCTTTTTTTCTATTTTCCAAGAAAATAAGGTAAGGTAAATAATTTGGCGCTGTCCTATAATTTCCCGTAAAAGGCCCAAGCCAGACTTACTGTTTTTTCTTTCATCAAGGATGCCGTCCAGTAATTTGGTCTAGATCTTATTTCTAATTTGTTTATGGGATATGTCAGGCATAGTTTTCAAGTAAAAATGCCTTTTGTTTGTTCACATTATAGAGATTCTAAGACAGGAATTTTGAAAGAAGCCATTTTCTTTCTTAATCTCCTTTTGTGCTATTTTGTTTTTTATTGTTTTCCTTTCTGCTAGACACTCAGCCGGAGTTGTATCACCCAGTGAAGAAAGGTTGGTTTGTCAAAGATGTTCCCTTTAAGACCTCCATTCCTTCTCACTTCCCCAGTGTGTCGGCAGTCTCCCTTTCTGTTTCATGTCATCGCCTGAGTTCTCCACCTCATTCCTTCAGCCATGGCGGTGCGTGGAGCCAAAGCAGCCCTCCCTCCTTGCTGTGAACAAGCTGCCCTGGCTTTCGAACTGAGTCTACTCTCATTGGTGGTGGTTGCTGTGTGGACGCCCATAGCTTTCTTTCTAGGATGTCAAGAGAATGCCCAGTAACTCAAATAGATGCTTTGCTAAATCCTTCTGGGATTTAGGAAACTTAAAACAGGTTGCTTGTGAATTGCTGGTGTATATAAAATAACTGCATAATTCAGTCAGGGTGCATCTTTTTCCCTTCCGTCTTCTTTTTTCTCTGCTTTTCCAAACACTTAGTTTTTTCCCTTTATTTTGAGCTATCTCTGCTGTGTGTGTGTCACTCGTCTGTGTCCCCTGAGTTGTAGCAAATTTGCAGAGTGATGATGAAACAGGTAGAGACAGGTGAACTCTTGCTATAGCGAGTCCCCAGTCTTCAAGGACAGTTCACATTTTGGAAAGCATTATGCTGAGTGCCTTGTGTGTTTGATCTCATTTAACCCACTGAATGTTCCCTTGGGGCGGGATTCTCAGCTTTTTTACAGATGAGACAGTTGAAGAAACAATGTTTCCAGGGGGCTTTGTCCTTGAAGTCCATGTGGTTTCTGTTGTCTGAGCTGCCACAGCTGGGTGGGCAGTACCCCCTCTAGTCTCTTCCATCGAGCAAGTTCCTCACGTTCTTCATGTGTTTTAGGGGCCCACTCTTGACTTCGGCAGGCTGATTATGGATAGACCAAGAAGTTTTCCCTGGCTCAGAGTTCAGTGTTCTGGTGTATGCCACAGCTCATTCTCAGAACAGAAATGTGATTTGAATGTTCTGAAAGTCACTTATGTGTAGCTGCTTTATTTTGGGTCTGCCTTCTCATAGAGGTCACCGTTACTCCTCTCAACAGCACATCTTTGATGCTTACAGATAAAGATGCAATTTCTTGAAATTTACCTGGCTTTTGCTTTCATAAACTGTTATGAGTTGGACAGTTTAACCCATTAATATTTGGTCTTTTGGAGACACTTATTATGCATTTTTTTAAGCCAAAGTGGTTTTGGTGCTGACCAAAGAAACAGTGAGAGAGCCGGGTGTGGTGGTGCATGCCTATGACCCAGCACTGAGAAGGCCGAGGCAGGAGGATCACTGCAAGTTCGAGGCCAATCTGGCCACATAGTGAGACCCTGTCTCAAAAAAAAAAAGGAAAAAGAAATAATGAGGTTTATCCTACCAAAAAAGGATTGGGATGATCTGGACTGGCAGTGTGCCTTTACATGAGTTGGTTCATATCATATCATATATCATTGTTTAAATAGGATCTTCCCCTTATGCCCTTTAAAATTCTGAAGAGAGAAAGATATGGAAGGAACTCAGAATTAGAATTTACTGAGCTTGTTCATAGTGACCTTGCTGTGGTAACACTTCCAGATTCTTCTTTCTCAAAAACTGGAGTACAGTGCTGCTGTTTCATTGGCATCTTAAGGACTACAAAAGCCAGCTCTGGCTTAACTCGAAGCAAGTCTGCAAGTCTTTTTAAAGTGAAAGCCTTGGAAAAACTTGTAGTGCAGCTGCAGAGGCTGTGAATTGCCCCTGCTGCCCTGTGGTAAGGAGGTGTCTGGCTCTGAACTGGAAGGTTCTGCCAAAGCAGTTGCTGGAGTCCGCCTGCCTCTGCTGAGCTTGGGCCAGCAGTGCTGTGCACAGACTCAGGTAGTCACCTTAGAATGTCGAGTACATTGTTAGGTTGATCTGCTTATTTATAAAAAGACAAAACAGATGTGTGTGTAAAGCCGCATATATCATTGAAAAGCAGCTCAGGATAGCTAGAGATCACAGGCTTTGGAGCTAGAAACAAAGGGGATTGCCTCTGCTATTGTCCTCACTGGGTTCAGTCATGCTGCATATTTGGATGCTGTCATCCCAAGTGCCACACACAAGTGACATTAGCTCAGGCCATGTCTTGACCTTAGAAGAGAGTTGCTCTTCTTGCTCAGTGTGGGGAAAGGTGCTTTCTGTTCTGCTGTCAGGATTGTCCCTGCTCATGAAATGCTTTTTCCTATTCATCCTGTACTAACCAATGAGGGTGCACATGTCTGAGATCTCCTCTCTGCCATACATGGAGCCCAATGGGAGATGTGGAAGGAGACTGATAATTGAAAACTAGTTTTAAGAGCTCCAACCTGGGTGCCTCCCACAAGGAGCTGAAGCTTAAAGGCCAGATAGGCAGGCTGGAGGGTAGGGAGTATATTTAAGGTGAAAGAATTGCCTGTAGAGTAAACTCAAGCTCAAAGCTAACATGCACATCATTGCTGGGTGACGCTGGAGACCCAGATGCTAAAAGATTGGGCTATGGGATAGCAGGTGCACAGCAAGATCACATGGGGCAGGGGTGCGTGTTTTCCATGTTAGAATGCCCTTGGACTCAGCTGCTGTATACCTTACCAAAAGCATTCTCTCCAAAGGCATGCATCCCATTTTTCCAAGCGGGAGAAAAGTAAGCAGTCCGTCTTCCTTCATTGCGCCCACCAGTCCTCTGAAAGTGCCTGCATCATTCATCCTGGGGTAGAGCCCAGTGTGTCCTCCAGCCATGGGAACACAGTGGTGTACTCAGTTGTGGGCAGGTGCTTGGTGAGGGGCTCCAGCCCTCAGGCAGGAGTCTGGTGCTGCTTTGAGACTGGTCTGAGGTGCCTGGAAACTCAGCTGTGATCTCTTTCCACACAGGGTCAGGAGTGGGAGAGCAGGACCAGGGACTGATTGGCGCAGAAGAGAAAGTGATTAACAGTAAGAATAAAGTGGACGAAAACATGGTGAGCCCATTCTCTCTCTTGTCCACTAAAGTGTTAGTGCTTAAGGATGTGTGGTCCAGCAGCTCCTACAGATGGACTGTGTTGTAAACATTACATCTGTGCTGTGGAAGAGGGAGTGAATGAAATCTTTCTTTCTCCAGTAGCTCATCTCTATACAGTAGACAAATATGCAGTGTGAAAAGCATGGTGAATGTTTAATCAAAATACTTACCTTTGCTTCGAACACACTCATCCCATTGTTCTTGCCACTTTCTGAAGTGGTTCTGGAAGTCCTCTTTCTTGAGTGTCTTTAGTTGTGCTATCATAGCTGACTTCATGTCCTGAATCCATTCAAAACATACTCCTTTTGTGATCATTTTGATTCTGGGGAAGAAGATGAATGAGGACACATTGTATTGTTTTACCAGCCTGCCTTTCTGTTGGATGGCACTTGGCAGCAGGGCACTTTTTTTTTCATCACACCTCACGATACAAAAGAGAACTTCCAGAACTCTTTCAAGAGGTGGCAAGAATAGTTTAAGCATTCACTGTATATTTTGATTGCTCTTCATACTTTTGCTACTAAAGGTGTGAATAACATATTAGAAGCCATTTTCAAGTGAGTGGAGATTTGGTAACTTAAAAATGGAATGAAGTTGGGTTTGTTTCTTTTTCTTCTTTTTTTTTTTTTCGGTACTGGGGATTGAACTCAGGACCTTGCGTTTGCAAGGCAGGCAGCGGAACCACTGAGCTAAATCCCCGGCCCCCCTCTTTTTTTTCATAACGGGGCTTCACTAAGTAGTTTGGGCTGGCCTTGAACTCACTGTGTAGTTCAGGCTATCTTCGAACTGACCACAATCCTCCTGCCTCATCCTCGCGAGTGCTGAGATTACAGGAATGCACTACCATGCCTGGCATGGGTTTGGTTCTTATACTGCTGAAATTTATACCCTCTCTGTATTCTTCTAGCATTTTCTGTCACTTTTAAATTTTTGGATTATCTTCTAGATTATCTGAATTTGGTACTTAAATGTGGCTTCTTGGTGAAAACCTTTATGAGACCCAGCCATTCAACTATACTAATTTTGTTTACCCTTCCAGCCAGGGATTTGGTTGAGTGAATTTGGATGAATGTGACAGAACTGACTGGCTAGCAGGGGTCCAACAAGTGTCTGTTTCCCACCATTAGATGGAATAGAAAAGAAGCAGTGGTATTTATACTGAATTTCCCCTTACACTCATTTGTTGGTTGCTGATATCCTTGTGACTTTCAGGTCATTGACGAGACTCTGGATGTTAAGGAAATGATTTTCAATGCTGAGAGAGTTGGAGGCCTCGAGGAAGAGCCGGTATGTGTTGAGCTGCAGAGCCCAAAGCCAAGTTTCATGTCAGTTTGAGCTTCTTCCTGCCTTCTCTCTTCCCATGGGCAGTGAGACATGCCTGGTGTTTCCAGTTAATTTCTCATACTTTTGGGTGAGAAAGCTGAAATGAGAATCCCCAAGGGTGTTGGCCAGAGTGGGCTTTCTCTGCAAGGTATGTGATTGTTGCAAAGCAGGATCTTTGTGCTGCCTTTGGCTTTAGAAACTTCACTTGACCTTTCACTTGCTGCCTCACAGTTGCCATGGGACCAAGTGCCCTATTTGCTTTATGATTTTAGGAGTCGGTGCGACCTCTGCGGGAGGACTTCAGTCTGAGCAGCAGCGCCCTGATTGGCCTGCTGGTCATTGCAGTGGCCATCGCCACAGTCATCGTCATCAGTCTGGTGCTGCTGAGGAAGAGGCAGTACGGCACCATCAGCCACGGGATTGTGGAGGTGAGGGCCGGCTCTCTTGCCTGGATTATGTGAGGGTGGGAATAGTGTGAAATCCAAGCATTTCAGTACTGGATACACTGCCACCACCAGTTATGGTACAAACTGTGCTATTAGGTCGAGTTGGGGAGCCAGCCCTAATTCAGTTCTTTCCTTCCTGCTGCAAGGCCCTATTCCTGCCTTTCAGCATTAATTTGGATTTTGACTGAATATCTGGAAGTCCTAAGAACATTCTATGCTTTGGATAGTAAAATTGGTTTTCTCAGAGTGTTCCTAGTGTTCCTTTTTCAGATGTGTCAGCTATTTAAGAATGTAATGAGGTGAGGGGGCCGGGGATTTAGCTCAGTGGTTCCGGCACCTGCCTCGCAAGCACAAGGTCCCAAGTTCGATCCCTGGTACCAAAAAAAAAAAAAAGAATGTAATGAGGAACTGGGCCTGTTGGCACATGTCTGTAATCCCAGCACTCAGGAGGTTGAGGCAAAAGGATTACCAGGTTTCAAGGCCGGCCTGGGCTACGTAGTGAGCTCAAAGATAGCCTGAACTACAGAGCAAGACCCTGTCTCAAAAAAACAAAATGAAATGAAGCCAGGCATGGTGGTGCATGCCAGCACTCAGGAGGCTGAGGCAGGAGGATCACCTCGGGTTCAGGGTCAGCCTGAACTACATAGCGAGATCCTATCTTAGAAAAAAAGAACGAAACAAAGGCCTAGTGCTCTTTCTGGTGATGCTGTGGACCCCATGTAGGAACTTGCTTATGCTATGCAAATGTTCTGCCACTGACATATACCATAGTTCATCTGCTCTTTTTTTAATCAGGAGGGAAGGAACGAAAAAAAGGAATAGGAGGGCTGGGGGTATAGCTCATAGCTCAGTAGTACAGCACTTTCCTGACATACCCTGAGGCCTGGGGTTTGATTCCGATTACTGCAAATTAAGAAATAATAAAAGCAACAGGAAATATAAAAAGAGCCAAAGTATTTTTGAAGGGTTGCAGGGAACTATCTAGAGCTGGTGAACATAGCACGCTATTTGATCATTAATGGAAGGCTCTAAAATGTTCACCACCACTGGTCTAGTCTTTTGAGTCTAGAATATACATACAGTAAGAATAGTATGTGCTCCAGAAAATTCGTTCCAGATGCAAGTTTTAGTAGTTTTGTTTAACTGCTTCTAGAGACTGGCCTAGCTATGGAGTTTCGGAGCCGGAGCAGACCAGAGACCATTGGGCCTCCTCCTTATTTCTTAGCTAATGTGACACTTTCATTGTCGAAGGGAGCAGGGCCTGTCTTGACTGTCACTGTGGTGCTGTGAAACCAGTCAGCCATGTAGACCAAGCCTTCAGGACTCTAGCTTCAGAAAGAAGCATTGTCCCTTAGACTCCTTTCCTCTTTCCTTTTCTCCATCCTCACCACCAGTTCTCATTCAGTCTTTCTTTGTTTTTGTTAGTATGTGTTTACAGTAGATAGCGATTAGGTACTCATTGTAGGGAGTTGGTACATGTACAGAACACATCTTAACTGTTTTTCATCCCCCTCCTCCCCTTCTTATTTGGTCTTTCCTGTGGGCAAAGGATTCTGAGCAGGCTTTTGGTCCCAGGGGATTGTGTAGCATGAATCTCCTGACCCCTTATCCAGCCTCTTGCAGCCCCCACAGTGACCTGTAGTCTTTGTTCTTCCAGGTTGACCCCATGCTTACCCCGGAAGAGCGTCACCTGAACAAGATGCAGAACCATGGCTATGAAAACCCTACCTACAAGTACCTGGAGCAGATGCAGATCTAAGCGGCAGGAAGCGAGTGGCACCCAAGTTAGAAGATGCTGCGGGTGGGCAGAAGGGTCCAGTGTTCTGGATCGGCTGCTGGTCGCCACTTACTGCCAGAGGGTTTCATCTTCCATCCTGACTCCTGGCGTGATAAGACTATAAAGTGCTACTGTAGAATTGCAATTTCCATTCTTTTAAATGGGTGAAAATGTTAATATAACAATATATGATATATAAACCTTAAGTGAAAAAATGATCTATTGCAGATATCTGAAGGATGTAGTTTTCTTTTTTAAATTAATCAGAAATCCCACTTCTCTTGTGTTGTTTCACACATGCTCTCGACATAAATGGAAAATGTTGATTTTTTAATGATAGATTGTATATGCAGGCTGTTTGTTCCAATTGCATTGTATAAATCAGTTCTAGGCTCATTCACTGTCCTAGTTTTTATTTTTTAAAAAAACACTAAAAAAAGATTCAGTATTCCCTTTTTAAACTTTCAGAAAGTTGTTGAGAAACAAGTGGAATGGGGAACTGTAATTGACCACTGACCACATCATGTTACCCTGGCTCAGTGACGTTACAGAACTGGTCTCTTAGCAGCTCACTGTTTCTGTACTGGTCCTATTGCCAAGGACGATCAAGGTGTTTTTGTTCTCATGTCTTTCAGCGAGCCTAATGCATACAAATGAAGGTGTCCACGCTGCTTTTCCTCCAAATCCAGTTCTTCCACAGCAACTAGCCTATGGTTTTTGTATGACATTCTTCACTGTTTGTTGTTCACTTACTGTGGCATTTTACTCTTCCCTTCCCTTCAAAAGTGTGTCCAAATGTGTAGCCTCTTCCTCTTTGGATGTCCCCTCCAGGGCAGCAATGCTGCCTGCCCTCCATATCCCTGTGCCTCTCCTGTCCCTGGCCTCTGCTGTTCACTCTGAGAAGACCGAATAAGCAGGTGGCTGAGGGCCAGGAGAGAGCCTGGGCCTGTCAATGTGAGAGGAGGCTGTTCTCAGCTGTACGTGAAGCTGGATCTGGATGCTGAGGAAAGCTTTGAAGATGTTTGTTTCCTTCACATGAGTCTTTGTAATGCTTGTATAGCTGATGATGTTCACAGCTTTTTGTTTGTTTCCTCTTTTTTTAATCTCAAGGTTCTGGTAACCAGTGGTGTTTATTTCAGTTTGTTTTTTCTGATTTTCTGTGGCTGTCTTTTTTTTTTTCCTTTTCCTCCCTTTTGACCCTATCCATGCCTCTTCCCACTATGCACAGATTAATCTTCACCTACAGACTTCTTAATATGATCTGTGGAGAATGTACAGAGTTTAAACACATCAATAAATACTTTAACTTCCACCGGAGACTCCTTGCTTTGTTGACAAAAGCGTTGACCTGTGATGACGTTTTAGTTTTACCCGTCCTGCCTTCAGGGACAGTGGGTACCTCCTGCCCCAGACAGTCACTGTGGCAGCCCAAGCAGATCTTCATCTTTCAAGTTCAAATTCCCTTTTTGTTCAGAATTTGTCCTGGAAAATTGAAATTAGACTACCAGTACTCAGTTGACAGGAGACTTTCTTAATGCTCCTGGAAACAGCCATGGCTGAACTTTAGGAAAATGTTTGTAGCCTCCATCTCTGGGTTTCTTAAATAACCAGCTACTGGGAGCCAATCTTGAAGCAGGTGTTGTGTGTGTTTGAATGAGGTGTTACTGTGTACAGGGCTTCACCATGAGAGTTTTCACTAAGTCCTTTTTTGGAGGGATTAATACTGTTTTGCAGTACTGGGGATTGATTTCAGGGTGAAGACTTGCATGCAAGGCAAGTGCTCTCCACTGCCTGTTTTGTTAGAGACCGGGTTTCACGATATTGCCCTGGCTGAACCTGAGCTCATAATCGTTCCCACTATCCCCTGCTTACTAAGGTTTTTGTTTGTTTTTGTGGTACTTGGGATTGAACCCAGGCCTTTGCACCTAGCTACACCTCCACAGGGCCTCAGTCACTGAGTTACCCAAACTGGGCTCAAACTTATGCTCCTCCTGCCTCACCTTTCCAGAGTGCTGGGATTACAGGCCTGTGCCACCGTGCCTAGCTCACCTTTTAATGTTCAGCTACTCTGAAAGTAATTTCAGGGCTGATCTTAGTCCCCTTCCCAGTTTCCTGCAATGCATTTAAACAGTAGTTACCAAGGTCACATTGCTCATGGCTGCGTGAAGTACCACACGTGTGTCTGCATGGGGGTCTTTCTTGGGATACAGGAATAGGGGGAGTGAAGATTTTATGAGCTGTGAGCTGGAGAGCATGCTGGTTCTTCACTTCCCCATTTGTCTCACTCTTCTGTTTGGCCACTGAAGTTGGCTGCCAAGAAAGTCAAGAAGAGGGAACTTTTTAAAGCCAGTTCTGCCAGAGTGCTGTAAAAAAATATCTGTCACTTGACCCTATAACAATTTGCTGGGAAATGGCTCTCGTGTTCCCGATCTGATTGCAGATGTTGCAGACCAGCTGTATTGAACGTAGTGCCTGCCAGCTGCCAGCTGCTTCAAGAGCTGTGCCTACTTCAGTCATCCTCACTTGGTGTAGCTCAGGTTCCTGTCCCAGCAGCCTCTGGTGGACTCCCTCCCTCTGTCAGTCCTGGACCTCAGCCCTGTACCAGCTCATCTCAGGACTGGGGCCTGGTCCCTGCACTCCTGTTGGTGATGGGCCTGGAAGTTCAAGCTGGTGGAATTGTGGTTTCTTACGAGTTTATTACACCCCTGGGGATAGGTGAGAGTGTGGGGCCAACAGGACTGGCCTGGATCTGCCCTGTATACAGCAGATACGGATTCATCTGAGAGAATTCTCCTTACACTGTTGTAAATGTTGAGATATGGCAGCCATATAAAGATTTTTTTTTTAAACTTTGAGAAATGTTCAAACTGGCCTTGAGCTCATTATGTAGCTCAGAACTCAGAGCAATCCTCCTGCCTCAGCCTCCTGAGTTCTGGGATACAAGTGCATGTCGCCACACCTGCCTAGACATTAAATGTTGGAAGGAAACACCTACGGGAATGTGAGGCAGGAGCTGCCGTCACCTCACCCTGTCAAGAGAGAAACTGACTTCTGGTTTCTGCGCAGTGACTCAGCCTTGACCTCTGGGGAGTGTGGCCCCACGCACCTGCCTCAGGTGCGAAAGTCCCCTCCTACCTTCCTGCCTGCAAGTTAGAGCTCGCTGAGGGTGGAGCCAGCCACAGGTGTCCAGGTCACTCTGGTTTGCGTTGCTGTGACAACCGATACTCTTAATTTCAGAGACACAGATTAGGACACAAGGAGTCTAAGATTTGGGGAGATCCATGGGCCTCCTATGATAGGAACACACTGTGCTCCCACTTCTGAGAGGACTTTGGGGACACAGACAACATGGATGGAAGCAGGAGGGACCTCCCAGCTCCCACTCATTCAATGCTGAAACCTGACTGCAAGGTCACATGCTATTAGTGGCAGGCTGAGGCTGTGGGCACGGGGCTCTTTTCCGTGACAAAGCAGAGACCAGCATCTTGCCTCATTACCTGTGCAGTGAGAAGTCGGGTCTGTTCTATCCTTGTGAGTACTTAATTTAGCAACCCTTAATCACAGACTGTTGGACAGGCAGTCCAGATACACAGAGTGACATAAAAGTTTTTTCCCTGGAATCTTTCTTTATTTTAAAAAATTTTATCTGTACATGTTTGTAGTACATAATGATTAGCTGCATTGTAGGGAATTGGTACATGTACATAATGCATCTTAACTCTCCTTCCCCTCCTCACTCCTTCCCTCCTAACTTGCAGAAGATCTGCCGGGGTGGCGGGGGTGGGGCTTTCGGAGGGTTCTGCTGGAATTCTGTGGCCAAGAAAGCCAAAATCTGGTTGAACTTACATTTCTTTTTGGTACAGAGGAAGGCCAGTGGTGTTAATGCTGTCTCCTGAAAGACCAGGGTACAGTGGCCCCTGGATTCTGGAAGCAGGCCCTGCCTCCTCACTGAGGGTTAGGACCTTGTGATAAAAATGCTAACCATGCACTCTTGAGCCCAGATGCCCTGTGACAAGTTCCAGGGACCACCTCATTCTAAGCTCAGTGATGCTGCCACCTACTTGTCCTTCTGAGTTGGTGGGGCTTTCAGTATACACTTGGTGATGAGTCAACTGTCTCATGAGCTCAGGGCACCAGAGGGGACACTTGCAGATTACTATGATCCCATCCTGTGTCCCTCTGTCCCTTTCCACCCCATCTGCATCTGTTGTCATTTCTGTTCACTGACAGCTGTTACACTTGGACTTCGGGGTGTGTAGGTGCATGTGGTGCCCATGGGTCATCCATGCATATAACGAGTCTCCTTTTTACATCCCCTTCCCCTCCCCTGCCTCCACCCTTCGTTATTTTTTAGATTCCATACATGTGCTAATTATAAATAGAAACCTGGAAAGCATAAAAAAGTAAAGTAATTTTTTCCAAGTTGTATTTAGGGTATAAAGTCTTCTGGATCAAGTAGAATATTGCTAGTTTTAGCGTGAGCAGAGTTTGGTGTTATGTTTAGTTGTGTCTCTAGGTTCCTCTCGACCATGGCAGTTGCTCACCCTCCTGTTCTGGTCATCTTGATGCCTCTGAGGAGTCCTGGTCAGGCTCTTCCTAGACTCCACTATCACTAGGTATCTGATCTTTTCCTCAGGATGAGACCGCAGAGATGAGGTCCTCACATCGGTAGTGCATGCCGGCAATATCATTACTGCTGTTGGTGCTGACCTTGATCACATGGCCAGGATGGTGGCATCAGGTTATCCAACTCTCCACCCCTCGAACCCCACCTACCCCATATTGTCTTCACTGTGCAGCCCACCGCTGATGAAGAACAGAGTGAAGCCCTCGTTTATATTGCTACAGTATTTTGTTTTTGTTTCCTCCTCCTTCAGCATCCCAAGTACTGGGATCACAGGCATGCACCACAATCACCATCTCTTACTATTTTTAAAATTGTATTTTGACACTTTGATATAAAGCAATTAAACTGGGCTTGGTGGTGCACGCCTATAATGGCAGCATCCTGGGAGGCTGAGGCAGGAGGATCCCAAGTTCAATGGTGGGCAGCTTTGTGACTTAGCAAGACCCTATCTCAAAACTAAAGAGGGTTCACAATGTAGCTAAGTGTAAAACCCCTGAGTTCAAGCCCTAGTACTGAAGAAACAGTCTGGTTCTAAGGCCACTTGGTTGTAATACTATACTTAAGGGCTATCAAAACTCAAGAGTCCTAGGCTGTGGTGACGGTTTCACAAGGGTGTGTGTATGTCAAAACAGATCGAGACAGGATATGCAGTATATGAGGTCTCATCAAAAATATGGTGAGTGTTTACATTTGAAAAGTACTACAAAGAACAGCATTGCCATTGACATACCTCAAAATGCTCACCATTCCTTTGAACACCTTCTTGCCACTTTTTGAAGCAGTTCTGGAAAGCCTGTGTCATGAGCTGCCTCAATGTCCTGAAACAGTTCAAAACATTTACTTTTCATGGTCATTTTGACATGGTCTTTTGAGCTGCCTTTGCTCACTGCTTGTGCCTTTCCTCAGATGATCTACATTCCTGGTTTCTCCAACCTTCTGGGGTCTCCACTGCACCTTCGGCTTCACATTCACAGCTTCACACACTGCCCCCTCAGGGGCACACTGCCTGGCAGCCTTCCTGACCTGTGTGACGAGAGAAAGTGAGGAGAGTGGTGCGGACGCTGGGCTACCACGTCAGGGTTACTGAACACCAGCCCTGTGATCCGTGACAACCACTCTGATGCTTGAGTCGCTGTGAAGTGACAGCAGACAGGCAGCAGGCACCGTGGGCACACACTGGACTGAGCGGTGGTGCAAGGCCTGGGTGGGATGGAGCAGCATGACTCAAGGCTTCATTGTACTACTCAGAACGGCATGCAACTTAAAACTTACAAATTGTTCGCTTCTGGAATTTTCCATTTAATATTTTTGGACCATGGTCAACCCAGGGTAACCAAAACTTCAGAAAGTAAAACCGGATAAAGGGATGCTCCTGTAAGGACAATTTCATGGTCTTGATGGTTTGAACCTTTTGGGTCAGCCTCTTACCATATTAAATGATAACTGTTTTCACCTGTGCACCGAGCTCAGCTGCTAATGAGCGGTGACCTTGATTATAGTGGACCCCACATGAACCTCATATGGCACCATGGGTCTGGGAGCAGACTGGGTCATAGCTACCCAGATTATGTGAACAGGGTGGCTTGGATGCACTGGTGGTTCAGACAGGGCAGACAGCAGCCCAGGTGAAGGGCATTTCCAGAGATTCCCTCCCAAACTGGCATTTCAGCTGTGTGGGCAGCTGTGTCTCTGTGAAGACACTTGAGGAAACAAGGAAGAAAGGCCCCTGTTGGTTCATGGCTTCAGGCCACAGTCACTTGGGCCTGAGGTGCACAGAACAGCAAGGTGGGAGGACGTGGCAGGTGAAACCCATTTACTTTGTAAAACTGGGAGGCAGAGAGGCAGAAAGGGGCTGGATCCTGATATCCCCATCAAGGGCAGGCCCCAGGGACTTAAGTTCCCCCCACTAGGCCTTGCCTCTCAAAGTTCCACCACCTCATCCTCGTAGTGCCACAGGCTAGCCACCAAGCCTTTAAAGCCCCTTGAGGGACATTCGAGATCCCAATTACACAGGCTGGGCATGGTGGCACACACCTGCACTCTGGAAGCTGAGGCAAGAGGATCACTGAGTTCGAGGCCAGCCTGAACTACATAGCGAGATCCTGCCCCCACCCCCAAGACTGCAAGTATAGCAACAGACCATCTGTGTTTACTCAGTTTCTGGACATTCATTATCTTTCAAGCAGCCCTCCCACATTTGGTGAATTTCCATCATGAATCCTGCCTGTGTAAGGCAGGAGCCAGAAAGCCACTTTTCAGCTTGCTTGTAGGTAGGGCACAGAAGCGGGAGGTAAGGATCTGTGCTCACAAGAGGCTCACTCACAATCCCAGTACTCTGGAGGCTGAGGCATGAGGATTACCACAAGTTGAGGCCAGTCTAGAATATACAGCAAGACCCCGGCTCAAGAAAACAAAAAAAAAGAGCCTTACTCAAGAAGGAGCCAAGAAAAGAACACAGGCACTTAGGGAACCTACTTTGCAGCAGGGCAGAGAAAGAAGAGGTGTGCAGCTTTCGTGGCAGCAATGGCCACACAGCGGTGTCCAAGGCCTGGCTCCATGGGATGAGGTATAATGTTGTCCTTGTGGCTTCCCGAAGCCTTTTGGTGTGGCTGAGCCTTGTTCCTGGCTTTGTTTCCTCCTCTTTGCCTGTCTGGCAACCCAGACACCATGAGCCGCTCAGAATCTTAATAATTTCCTAGACACACACACACACACACACACACACACACACACACACACACACACACACCCTGCCTCCCAATTAGCTAGAGCATTCTGCTTTTTGTTAGCTGGCAAGTTGACAAAAACTCCATTAAAGATGAATTCACTGAACTCTACTGGGAAAACTGTACCTGTTGCTTTCATTTAATAAAGGAGATGGGGTTTTAAAATGTGAGATGAGAACAGGAGTCTTGGTATAGATACAAAAATACAGATGCGAGATAGAATAAATTAAGTCAATGCTGTGAAGTCCTACGTTAGAATTGGAACTCTCAGTATGAGCATGAGAGATATTTTCTCTTTCAAAACTTTCTGGTTTTCTAGGACTATGGCTGTACCTCCACATTAGAGCACTTGCCTTCCATTTTTGAGGTACTGGGTTAGATCCCTGGCCCTGAAAAAAAATCCTAGTTTCAATATCAAAAGATCCAGAAACAATGACCTGGTAGTGAATATCACTTGTACAGATTATAACCTTGAACTCTCATTATTCATTAAAGGGCATAAAGGTGTCCTACAGAAATGTCTGCACTTGAGAGCAGTATACAAGGGAAGCCTGGAATATACCAAAAACAAAAACAACTGATCAAAAGACTGGGTATGGGGCCAGGTATGGTGGTGCATGCCTATAATCCTAGCACTCGGGAGGCTGAGGCAGGATGATCACCTCCAGTTCAAGGCCAGCCTGAGCTACATAGTGGGACGTTGTCTCAAAAAAAAGAGAAAGGGGCTGGGGATTTAGTTCAGTAGTGCCACCACCTGCCTTGCAAGCACAAGGTGCCCAGTACCAAAAAAGCAGGGTCAAAGGACTCAGCTGATTACAAGAGGCTCCCGGTGGCCAAAGAAGAGACAGTTTTGAACACCAATAAGCATTAAAATAGCCATGAACGGGGCGGGGGATTTAGCTCAGTGGTTCTGCCACCTGCCTCACAAGCGCAAGGTGCCCAGTTTGATCCCCAGTACCAAAATAAATAAATAAAAGCCATGAACCAAAACATAACAAACATGCTTAAGTCCCAGGGCTTCCAATAATATGAAAGCAAACAAAAATCAATTGGTATCCTATAGTTTGGATAAGAAATGTTCCTTGCAGGCCCCATGTGAAAGGCTGGGTCCCCGCCATAGCACTGCAGGGTAGAAGTGGTGGAAGCCTTAAGAGGTGGGGCTTCCAGTCCCTGGGGCAGGACCTCGAAGGGCACTGTGGGACCCTTGTCTCTCTCATGGCTGGCCATGAAGGAGCTGCTTGACTTCACCACACACCCCTGCCATGATGCTCTGCCTCAGTACAGGCACAAAAGCAATGCAGCTGGTTGACCATGGACTAAAACTTCTGTGATTGTGAGCCAACAAGAATTGTTCCTTTTTTGAAGTTGATTTTCTAAGTTATTTTGTGACTGACACCTTTGTAAAATGTTAGGACATTAACTATTGAGAACCAGCTAAAAAAAGACTTGGATGTTTATACTTCCTTTCCTACACTAACATTACCACTGGGTAACCAAGCAAATAGAAAGATAGTTCACTTTCTAGAAGTATTCCAACAAGTTAATAAATAAGGAATGATAAATTGTACTATTACTATTCTCATTTCCTAATGAATGTAGAATTTGGGGACAAAGCTTACAATATGAAACATGGGGCAACCAGACATGTCTTCTGTTCAAAAACACACTACCCTCTGTGAAGCAATTTCCCTCTGAAAGGAAATCTGATGAAGGCCTCAGACACAACAGTTTGCAGAGGATACAGAGTGCTGGGGAGCCCAGCAGAGACTCTGCTGGGAGAGTCCAAGCAGCAAAATCCTAACTGCAGGAGTCTACTGAACAGATGATTTGGAATCTTCAGTAAATAGATGGTGGTCGGGGGGGGGGGGGACAGGAAAAGATGAAGTGGGATACTGCAGGTTAAAATAACTAAAAGATACTCCAGACACAAGAAACAAGAAGCAGGGCAGGGCTAGAGGCAGAGCTCAGTGGTAGTGCACTTGCCTAGCATTTCTGAGGCTCTAGGTTCAATCCCCAGGACAAAAACAAACACACAGACAAAGGTACACTTTGGTGTGTACAGATTTTTTGTTTTGTTTTGGTACCGGGAATCGAACTCAGGACTTTCCACTTTTGAGGCAGGCAGCAGCACCACTGAGCTAAATCCCCAGCCCTACTGTGTACAGATTTAAGCCTGGATGATAAAACCATATAAAGAAAACCCAAGAAGTAATCAAGTCAGAAGTCAGTAAGTGTGGACAGGAATAGCCATTGCTTTGGAGACAGGCATATGGAAGTCTTAGAGGATGGGTGGGTTTGGCAAGGTTCTGCAGGCTGAGTATCTCTAATCCAAAATATAGTAAAACTTTCTGAAACCAACATGATGTAGCAAGTGGAAAATTCTGCTGGGTGTGGTGGTCCATGCAATCCCAGCACTCCAGAGGCTGAGCCAGGAGGATTGCTGTGAGTTCGAGGCCAGCCTGGGCTACATAGTGAGACCTTACCTCAAAAAAGAGGAAAGAAAAGAAAGAAAGAAAAAAGAAAAAAATTCTACACAAGGAATGGTGTCTTAATCACCTCCCTCTGCTGGGTCAGAATACCCAACACCCACAGTTTAAAGGAAGCTCATGCTTTAGAAGTTTTCCATCTTTGTATGGTCAGCCAGCTCCAGAGAGCAGCAGCATGGTTGAAGGGTCTGGTGGGGAAAAACGGCTCACCTCAGAGGGCACAGGAAGAAGAGAGTCAAGGGAGGACCCAGGAAAGGAGACAGACCCCCCCCCAATAGTGATGTACCTCCTAACAGCATGTCAGTTATAAACCCCCAAATTCCAATCACCTTCCAAACTCATGAGGCTGTGGGGGCCATCTTAGATCTAAACCATGACAAATTGATTGCAGTTAAGACACAGGCGTACTGGGAAGAATGTATTTGAAATTACCTTCAAGCTGGGCATGATGGCACATGCCTATAATAGCAGTAGTCTTGGAGGTTGAGGCAGGAGGAGCATAAATTTGAGCTCAGCCCGGGCAACTTAGCGATTTAGGTAGACTTTCTCTCCAAAAGGGGTGAGCTGCAGTGGTGTGGCTTGGAATGTAGCTCAGTGCAAAATCTCTTGGGTTCAATCTCCAGTACAGGGAAAAAAATATTCTAGAGGTGGAAATAACAGATTGGTGATTTGCTTGTGCATGTGGGTGGGATAAGGAAAGTTTAAAGTCTATGATGCCTTCTAGAATTGTCCATTAAATGGATAGTGAAACCATTTACTGAAAGGGCTGAGTTGAATATGGCGCTTGTGGAGCTCTAAGCTGCTGTTCTGCTGCGATCAGAGTGACTCACTGTCTCCCAGGGTCTGGCTTCATCTTTTATCTCCTAAAGCTAAAGACACATCTTGCCCACAGAAGGCACTACTGTGAGCAAGCACAAGGTGTACAAAAAGCATTTCCTGCAAGTCCAGATGGAGAAAAGGCCCACTGAGGCCCTTCCTAGGATCACTGTGTTGGGTGAACAGAGTGAGTGCATCCTCCTTGCAGGCCGGAGGGAGAAGGGTGGCTGTGTGAGTCCATTAAACACATTTGGTTCATCTTCATCAAATGCTGGTCTGTTTTTGTTTCTGCACTGTGAGTGAGTGGCATGGGCTTAATGGACTGACCCTTAGCTCATGAGCAGTCATCACATGTTCTGCCTTGCAATGCCATTGTGATGGTTGCAAAGCAGAACATTTGATTTCCTTCTGTGCAGCAGGGAAATCAGAATACACCAGAGCCTAGTGTCCTGAGGAAGAAGAGATTATCTTTGCCTGCAGAAGTTTTCACAGACATGATGTTTTATCTGAACTTGAATGTCCCCAGGAGAAGGAGGCAAAGGGTTTGTGCTGAGAGGGCTGCAGGCAAATGGCGCTTCCCCCAAGTATGGGCCATGTAGGGAAAGTAGTTACCATGATGACCCTAAGCAACCACTGCTAGGAAAATGCATTGTTTTCAGTGCCACAAAGCACCTTCCATAGATGTGTTGGACATGTGGTGCTGACATTCATGATGAAGGCTCCTTAGCTGGTTCATTCCACCTTCTTCTGTTCACTCTAAACCCTCACACATCTCTTGCTGTCTGTAGAGTTTTCCTCCTCAAAGGACAGCAAGTGGCCTGAGGCCTGGCAAGATCTGCTCCTCTAGGTTGGCTCCTTGGTCTCACTGTCTTGGACAGTCACAGAACTCTGGTGATTGGGAATTCGGGCTATGTCTGCACGATGCGGGCCCCATCCTCTTCCAAGTCATCATCAGTTTAAGCCAGGTTGTTTAGCCTGTGGGCAGTGCACACCTTCTCATAGTCCTGGCTCCTACAACATGGGGGCTAGCTGAGTGGGTCCCAGGGACACAGATGTGACTTTTCCAGCAGACAGGGTCCTCTGTGAAATCTAGGGAGAGAGGAGAGATGGCAGCTTTGGAGTGAGTGTTGGGACTTTGGGGAGGAGTGGGGTGCAGATAAGGAAGGCAGGTGGTGAAGTTTGGCTAATTTGGTCATGAGTCTCCCTAGTATAGGAGAGGAGTGACATGGGACTCAGGCTGAAATCTGGATCTGAGCTGGATTTACCACGTAGGAGTGTGAGAACTTGGCACTTTTTTCCCCCTCTTTGCAGTCAAGTGGCCTACCCCTGAGCAACATCCCCAGTCCTTATAAGGCAGGACAGTAGGGCATTGCCAGCCCAGCTGGGCAAGTGGGTGTGACTTGTCAATCACGGAGATCCAGGAAACATGCTCAGAAGAACAGTTTCCAAGCCCGGATCAGAAGTGCTATCTTCAGTTCTTCAGGCACAAGATCAGGCAGGTTTTTGATAGGACAGCCTAGATCTGATGTCAGAACGGAGGATACAAAACAGGGCCACCATGCCTGCTCTTTCTCCAGTAGTCCCCTCTCACTCTGCAGAAACTACTTCTTTTCCTACCTTTAACAAATGTATAACTTAGCTACCTTTTGCACATTTCTTGACCAATTCTTTGTTCAGGACAACAAAAACCTAGAAAGAATCTTTAGAAGGAGCCCACAGCATCTCAGAACTCGAGTAACATTTGGCCATATTTTTTAGACTGTGTGCTAGACTGGGTTTCCTCACTGGCAATTTAGGAACAAAAACACATCACATATAATTTGATGAGGATTAAACTAAACGGTTTACTGTAATAGCATGTGGTTATCCATTTCCCTCTGTCTAGGAGCCACACAGGCGCATAGGAGACCATTCAGGGATGTCATGGGAGCACACAGAGAGTGCACCTAGTACCTTGACCCGACAGTGAGCCTAGGGCAGGATCCTGACCTGCATCTTTCTCCTCCTCTGAACCACAGTAAATGCATTGCTTGTGCACAGCATCAAATGATTGCATGAGTTCTTTCTATGGTAAGGTACTTATTTAGCTCTATGAGATAAAGGATGATGAGCCCAGCATGGTGGTACACACCTGTAATCCCACCACTCTTGGAGGCTGAGGCAGGAGGATTGCAAAGACCCTGGATTCAATGTCCAGCACCACAAAAAAGAAGAAGACAGCCTTGGACAGACTGGAGCTAATTGGATGTGAGATTAAGGGGCGTAGAGAGTCAGGATGATTCAGAGGCTGGAGTCCAGCAGAAAGGCCTTGTTGATTAGGGAAAACAGTTCAAGGAGAGCAAATCTAGGAAGGAAATTTGGGATCTGTTGGCTTCAAAACAAGAGTCTTTGTTTGCTTTTGTGCCCAGTACTGAGGACAGCGCTCAGCACACAGTGCTCACTCGGGGGGAGCATTGGTCGGCTGCGAGATCCGCGTTGAGCACCAGTGGAGAGGTTCTCAGACAACCAACTGGTGCACACGGGCAGCGCTTGGCGAAGTCTACCGGCAAGGCAGTTCTGCCTATCCAAAGCCGTGAGGGGAGCTGAGCCCTGGGCGGGGGGGGGGGCAGCTAAAGAGAGACCTTTGTAGCCATGACATCCCGCGGGGCAAGTGGGACAGGAATCCGGGAAGGTGGGCGAAGGGCGTGGTCGGTGTCGGATAACCTCCCTGGAGAGCAGGGCACAGGCCCCAGGGGATCCTCCCCAACGCCAGGGAGCGGCGGCAGGGCCCCGGAGGAGGGAGGTCAGGGCGAGGTGGCTGGGCCCCAGCGGCTGCGGCTTTCGTCTGGTTTTGGAGGGGTCACAACTGAGCCCGGGCACGTGGCGGGGAGGCCGAAGTGGAAGATCTAGTGAGGCTGGCTGGAGCCGCTGAGGAAGAGAGAAAAGATGGTTGATATCAAAGAGCCAGAGGGAAGGGCTGTCTTTCAGAAGAAGCGGAAGAGAAGGAATGAACTTTCGTTGTTGTTGGATGTGTCCGGCCCACCACAGGGTCGCCTGATCCCCTCTCCCGCTCACCTTCGGGCGCTGGGCTCTCCCGGCGAGGGGGCGGAGCTTCCCTCGGGGGCGTGACAGGAGGCGTGGCCAGGGAGGGACTGCGTCCCGGGAAAGGTGCGTGGTGGATCGTGGGCGGGGCCGAGCGCAGGCCACGCCCTGAAACTACCTGCGCTAGGCAGGAAGGATGAGAGCGAGAGCCGCCGCGGGCCCGGCGCGCTGGGGCTGCCCAGGAACTAGTCCCGACCCACTCCCCGGAGCCCTCCGCACCCCGCGCGCCCCCCGCGCCTCCCGCGCCCTGCGGGCCATGGGAGCTGGCCGCCTGCAGGGACCACGCCTCTGAGACTCAGGCAGGATCCAGAGGACCATGAAGAGCGATCGGGCTCGCAAGGCCGGAGGGGGCCCCAGGGACTTCGGCATGGGACTCAAGTACAGCTCGAGGCAGCAGGTGGGCGGGTCGGGCAGGGTGGGGGGACCAGGATCGCGCCAGAGTGCCCCGGCCGAGCGGCGCAGGTCCCAGCGCGCTCCTCCCCGCTGCCCGCGGTGGCCGGGCCGGCGCAGGTGGAATTTCCTGTTTGGCGGGTGCCTGGCCGCTGGGCTCGGGCGTGGCGGGCCGGACCTTCAGCACCAGACCTGCTGCGGGCCCAGCACCTGGGAGGTGGGAAGCCCCAGGGCCCTGGGGGCGCCGGACCACTCCTCCCGCCTTCCTGCCCTCTCGTTTCCTTCCCTGATTTGAAAAAAAGGACTCCCTCTCGGGCCCTTCCTTACCCTCAGATTGTTTATGAATGCATATCTGGAAGGAGCCGGAGCGGGGTGGTTTGGGCGGCAGAAGGAAGTTTCCTGGGATGGTGGAGATTTGTCTGCTCTTGGCCTCTGCAGTAGTTTGCTTTCAGCTTTCGAGTTCCTTGCAGAGGGCAACCTGGAGCCCAGAGCCCCGGCAGACATAGAGGGAGGAGCTAGGGTACGCAAGGTTGGTTTTGCTCGGGTTTCCCACGGAAAGAGGCCACTGCGAAGGTGGCTGTAGGGCAGGTGCGTGGGAGCAAGTGTCTTGGGGCTGCTCGAGATCCTGAAGCATGAAGCAGCTCTTTGGCTGGAAGAACAATGAGACATCTCTTGGAAGAGCTCAGAAACATTACATCTTCAAGTACAGAGCCGAGGAGAGGGTGTTACCCTACTGAGGGACATACCTAGGTGGCAGTGTGCAGGCCGGACTAGCAGCCAAGCCCGTGTACCCTCTCTGACCCTAGGTTTCCTGGAAGGCGTTGAGAGACAGTGTATTTAAGTGAGATTTGCTCCTCTGCAAATGACCAAATGACGGGCCACTTCCTGTGCAGCTTCCCTCTCTCCTTCATCTCTTTCTTTTCTTTTTCCCGCCTCCTTCTCCCCTCCCCTTCTTCTCCTTTGATTTTTTTGGTATAGTACTGGTAATTAAAGCCAGGGCTTCCCACTGAGCTACATCCTCCATCCCTTTTTACATTTTTAAAATTTTGAGATAAAGTCCTGCTAAGTCTCTTAAGTTGTCTAGGCTGGGTTTGAACTTTCGATCCTCCTGCCAGAATGCTGGGATCACAGGCCTACACACCACACTACACACAGCATTAGGTGCGCCTGGTTCCCTTGTCCGGCCAGATTCTGGAGCTATGTCAGAATCATGCCTTTTCTCTAAGCAGCATCCTGATTTGTGAAGCTGGCCCAAGAGCAGATGATGGGGCTGTGTGGTGGGTCCCCAGTGCACAGCAGCTGAGCTGAGCACTGTTGTTAGCTCCACTTTTTGCCCCCACTGGGCAGAGCTGCTGGCCTTGCCTCTGCCCTGCCATTGATGCCTTCTCTTCCTTCCTGTAATTAGGGTGTTTGTGGATCCTTGATAATTGCCTCCTTGGGTTTCTAGATTCCTGCCTCTTTATCAGAGCCTTCTGCTTGGTGTTCGCTATTTCCTTGTCCTTCCTGACTTCCCTTTTAGGAAGTCTCCTGCTGAACTGGAAAGTGGGCCTTTCCGGAGGGGCCATCTCCTGCAGGGCACCAGCACCCTCCTGGGGGCACATGGGCTGGGGGTCCTTCCACTCCTGGGCTCCCACCAGCTGACTGTCACCTGAAAGCCCTCACTTCCTCATTTTCCTTCCCCTTCGGCCTCACTCATCTCTTGTGAACACATTGTGGGGTTGCTTCTTTCACTTCCGGTTCTGCTGTCATCCTTCATGCCATTCATTCTTGGTCTTTTCTCGGTCGAGGAGTTCTATTGAGCTAACTCTGTATGTAGTCCTGGGCCCGGCGCTGCTGGAAGGGATGATCTCAAAGATCCATACCAAGTGGATGTTTCCCTTATGAATGTTACGATCTTTCTAGGATGCTGAGATGTATGCAGAAGTTACATGTGGGACCAGTGTGGGGAGAAGGTGGTCAGAGCTTGTGTTCAATTCTGGCAGTCTTCACATAGCCCTCTCATCCCAGGCCTCAGCAGAACTCTTAGTCCCTGGGATCACCCAGCAGTGCTTGTAGGCTGAGTCTGCAGAGCCTACCTCGGGTCATGCTGGGCTCCAGGGGTGCTGTTGCTTTTGGATTCTTTGTTCCTGAGCTGTTTCTTTTTTCTTTCTTTCTTTCCTTCCTTCCTTCCTTTCTTTCTTTCTTTCTTTCTTTCTTTCTTTCTTTCTTTCTTTCTTTCTTTCTTTCTTCCTTCCTTCCTTCCCCCCCCCCCCCCTTTCTTTCTTTCCTCTCTCTCTTTCTTTCTTTTTGGTTGTTTTGAGCCAGGGTCTCACTATATAGTTCAGGCTGCCTTTGAATTTACTATCTAGCCCAGCCTGGCCTCGAACTCTCAGTGCTCCTCCTGTCTCAACCTCCTGAGTGCTGGGATTATAGGCATGTGCCACCATAGCTAGCTTCATGCTTCCATTTTGGCATCCGTCTTTGGTGGTACTTGTGTATCTGGCCACATCTTTTTCAAGCCCTACCCCCTGTGCTCCCATAAGCGGCATCTCTGTGCTCTTTTCTCTATCTCAGGAGCCTGAGTGAATGGTGTCTGGGGTGAATGGCGTCTGGGGATTGTGTGACCAACTGTGTGGATGCCAGCTATTAGAGCCATTAAAGATAACTGGGAAGCCTGACTCCCTGAACAGATCGGTCCCTGTTGAATATTGGTGTGGCTATGAAGATGCTTTGACATGGGCACATATAATCAGGTCACAGTTTCCTTAGGCAAGACTCTATGCATTAGCCATGAGGACCAAGGTTGGGAAATTAGATGCTGTAGGGTGAGAATCTGGGGCTGGGGTGTAGAACCCTGGCTATTCAAAGTTGTTTGCTTGTTGATTGGCCAGGTAACTCACTGGTTCATTTTGTCATTCATTGCCATAACAGACATTTACTAGGTACTCACTGACTGAGCATGGGCAGGGTACTGGGAAAGAGCCTGTCACACAGTGCCTGTCCATGCCATGAGTTGTAGTTTCTGGATAAGCCCAGGGTGGGCACTTAGGAGGGCATCTGTGTAACCCAGGTGGGAAGTACCAGAGCAGGTGAGCTGGGATAGAGGCATCTGATGAAGTGACAGGAGTGTGCGGCATGGACCCACAGCTGGGCACCACTGTTGTGTAGCCACACAGTCTCGGAAGTGTTGCCTCATCTCAGCTTCTGTGGCTGTACAATGGGATGATGTGTATGTACAGGTCTGCCTCAAGCACTCAAAGGCAAATCATATAGTTTGAGTTTTTGAGTTGGAAAAGGCACTGAGAAGAACAAGAAGTTCATATAATATTAGTGGGGTGCAAGTCAGGAGGCTGAGAACCCCACTTGCCAGGGGGGCCCTGACTCTGCATAGGTGCTGGCTTGCCCTGTGGGGCACAGGAAAATGTTCCTGTGAGAGGTATGGAAGCCACCCTGTAGGGGAGACCCTCTTCCTGTGCTCTTTTGGTTTTCATTTCTTTCCCTTTCCCCAGCTTCAAGGAGAAAGATCCTGCTATGGAAAGAAAATGAATGGCAGCCACTCATCCCTTCTGCTTCTCATGCCTGCCCCTCCCACCAGACAAAATCTCAGCTTTAGGGACTTCTTTCTTTGTTCTCTAAGCTTGTGTGCTGGGTGGAGAGGCAGTGAGCCGTGGGACCCGGTGGGCTGTGCAGGTTCGGACTTAGGATGCTAGGAGCAGAGGGGCAGCCTGCCTGCTCCGTGGCCGTGGAGACCCTTCCCTCTGTGGAGGTCCTGGGAACATATGGAAAGTCACAGCTCCGCTTAGGAGTCTGGAAGACAGGCCTAGGACAAGACCACTCTCACCTGGTAGCCCAAGCCGCCCAGTGCCCTTGGGAGTCATCAAGGGTGGGTTAGCCCAGAGACAGCTGGGGCTCAGGTGCTGTCATCACACGCTGCAGAACACCCAGTCTCAGCTCTCTCTCCCACCTGACTAGGGTGGCCGGTGGCGTCTGTCCCTGGGAACGCTGTGGTCCTGAAGTTCCTCTGGCATCTGTTCCTTCTCTGCACTGTGGTTCTGCCGAGGCTGTTGGCTCCCGTCTCTCCTAAGACAGAGTCTGTCCTTGGAAAAGGAGGGAGAATGGGACAGGGTCCCCAGGGAGCCCAAGTCCCAAGATGTTGCTTCTAATATTGTACATGTGACTACTGGAATACTATTAAGCATTGCTAGTATGCGTGGGCATGTGCTATGTATCACCCCTCTTACAGGTGAAGGTTCTAGGACTCTCATGGATACTTAAATCTGAGATGCTAAAGTCCCTTATATAACATGGTATAGAACTTTTACTTAATGATAGAGACACGTTCGGAGACCTTTGTCCTTAGGTGATTTCCTCAGGGTGCAAACTTCATAAAGTGGACTTACACGTATTCACGTGGTATAGCCTCCCCCACACTAGGCTCTGTGGTCTGTCCCGCTGTATGTGTGGTCCTTCCTTGACTGAAGGACTGTGTGGCACTATTTGCATGAGTTTTTGCACACTTGCTTGGCATGTCCTCCCAGACACTTTAAGTCATCTTTAAATACTTATGCCATCTAATACAATGCAGATGCCATGGAAATCATTGTTTGTTGTATTGTTTAGGGAATAACGACAAAAGCTTCTGCACCTGTTCAATACAGATACAACTAAAAAGTTATTTTTTCAGTTCTCTCTTGGTGGAATCCTCAGATGCAGAACCCACAGATATGGCAGATTGATTGCTATTGTTGTTACCCTTTTATAGACTAGGAAAATGCAGCACAAGGAGGCTGAGTAATTTTGCTCAAGATCACAGAGCAAAACTGCTGGGATCTGTGTCAGGACCCAGGTTGGCTGGTTCTGCTGGACTGTTATGGGCAGAACAGGACGCTCAGGAGAGGAGGATCACTGAGGGCACAAATCCATTTGATTTGGGTGAGAACCTGGGTTTCCCTTCTTGGGATGTGTCTGAAATGCCTGGGACTAAGTTATAGAAGTTGTTTCCTAGTATGGAAATGAGAATAGAAATTTCTAGGCCAGTGATAGTGAGCCTTTTAAAAACTGAGTGCCCAAACTGCAACCCAAAACCCACTTATTTACTGCAAAATGCCAACACTGCAGTTAAACCTGAATACTGAGTTTTTAGTTTAGAGAAAAACCAACTGCTATCTGATGCTCGGCTGCTGGGGCAACTTGGCTTGCATGCCGACAGAGAGGGCTCTGTGTGCCCACTGTGGCACGTGTGCCATAGGTTTGCCACCACTGCTCTAGGCTTCTTACCTTGGTTGGCAGTGGGGAGAAGGGTGTAGGCATTGGCTCAGACCAGTGGGCAGTAACCACTCCTCTCCTTTTGTCAGGAACTGTTCTAAAAGCAAATCCCTAGTAAACATTCTGTCTTGGGCACTCATACTTTCCAAATTTGCCCTTCTCTGGGGGCTTAGTGACATATGGGGGTTGGCTCCAGAATCCTCGTGGGAGCTGTCTGAGTGGTCACAATCTCGGACCCTTTGTTTTTCTGTGGCCCACTCCCATGAAGCTGAGATGGCGACTGTGTGAAAAAGTGGAGTAGGATACAATGATAGTCATTTCTACCCTTCACTAAATATGCACTTGCAGTTCAATGTCTCACAAGCTATATGGAGAAAAATGCCTCCTTTACATAGGAGAATACTGAGGCTCAAAGGGTGTAGATAAATGGCCCAAAGCCCTCCCTCTATAAGAGGTAGAGCAAGAATTCAAACCTTGATCTGTGTGACTTCAAAGCCTATGCCCTTAACCACATGTTCTTATAAAGTTGTATTCCAAAGACAATGGTGATTGAAGCATGTTCCCAGTGAAATCCCAGAACACATCATTAGACAGAATTGTGAGCACATAAAAAAAGAAGTGGTGATCACCAGGCGCCAGCCCAGGTGCATGAAAATTTCCAAACTGGTCTGGTTTTCCTTTGGATGAGGTTATTTAGCTGACGGACCAGGAGCACAGCTTTAAACATAATGTGCTTTAAACAAAATGCAACTTTATTATGCAGATTATTTACATGGTAAAAATTTTAAACTGAAAAATATTCACCCACCAAGCTAACAAATTAGTTTCTGTTTCTCAGGCCTTGGTCCTCCTCTTACTATCCGTGAGTTTTGCCTGGTGCGCTGTGCCCTGGGGAGCACAGCAGCTGTCTGCTGGGTTCCGTGGAGGCCCCGGAGCTGGAGGCTGCCAAGTCTGATGGGTTTGGATCTGACTGATCAGCTGTGCCTAGAGGGTCCCTCAGGGCGGGGGCATGGGGCCGCCCCACTGGCCCTCCTGGGTTCTGTGCCATTTCTTCTTTAGTAACAACGCTGATGAGGACTTGGTCATTTCCCTGACAGCCTTGTCGATACACCCAGCTGGGAGGGAAAGGGCGATACCGTGGATGATTTAATGATGAGTCACAGAGAGCTGGGTGCCCCGGGAGAGGCTGCCGGGAGCAGGCCACCCATCTGGGTTAGGAGTGAGAGTGGTGTACACCACAATTCTGACCACAGTAGAGCCAGAATTTTTTTTATTGTAAAAAGAATTTTTTTTTTCTTTTGAAACAGGGCCTTGCTATGTAGTTCAGGCTGGCCTTGAATTCATTATGTAGTCCATGATAGTTTTGAATTTGAGTTGATCGTCTTGCCTCAGCCTCCCGAATGCTGGGATTATGGGTGTGCACTGCCATGCCTGGTTTAGATCAGGAATTTGGAGTTGACAACAATCTCAGGAAAGCCCAGGGTTGTAATGTGGCTGCCTAAAATCTAAAGTATGTTTTTTCCCCTAGATGTGGGTATACCTTTAATAATTATTATTAAAAGGTTGATCTAAATCTATGTCTATAGATGATAGATACGTAATATATGATATTTTTGAGAGAAAATTTGGCCAACTGATAAGTAATAAGAATTTTTAAAATGGGGGAAAATACTCATGCAGAGACACAATTTGTTATTGCCTATGCATTTTTTTTTTCTTTCTTATTTTCAGTGCTGGGGATAAAATCTAGGGCCTTATGCGATGCACCATTATTTTTAGTTAAAGAAATCAGGATTTTAAAAAAAAAAATCAAGTGATTAGTAATGTACAGATTTGAAACTGAAATCCTTCTGAAATTCTCTCTGCTACATTTTAACCCCTATAAATTGAGCTCTATTTAACCCCTATAGTTAGCGCTAAGTGTCCCCCAAAGGGCCATGTGTTAAAGGTGTAGTCCCCTTCCTTGGCACCATTGGGGGTGTAATTTTAAGAAGTTTGGCTGAGTGGGGGGCTAGGTCACTGGGGCTGTGTCCTTGGAGGGGGTTGTGAAGCCTGGGCTCTTTCTCCTGTCCCAACCTTGAGGTGAATGGCTTTGCTCTGCCCCGTGCCCATGCCATGAGACACCACCACAGGCCCCAAGCAACAGAGGTTGCAGAAGCCTCCGGAACTGTGGGCTAAAATAAACCTTTCTTCTTTATAAGTGGATTATTTAAAATATGTCATTCAGAAAACTGACTAATACGGATCATTCAGCTGACTTTATCCCACATGTCTTCTGTGTATGTAATGATATGTATGTGGACATATATATGGGTACACATTTCTTCCCAAGATGGAAGCATAATGTAATTTCACTCTGCTTTTAGCCATAGTGGTAACTAATTAATGCATCAAACCTTTTTTTCCCCCTATACTGGGGACCAAGCCCAGGAATGGTCTACTCATGAGCCATACACTTGGCTGTTTTTTATTTTGAGATAGGGTCTTGCTAAGTTGCTTGGGCTGGCCTGAAACTTGGGATCCTCCTGCTTCTGCTTTCTGAGTAGCTGGGATTTCAGGCAGTGGTAGACTGTACTTTTTGAATTTTCTTGGATAGCTTTAACATGTTAATTACCTAGACTTTGAAAACCCATGTTTTCTTCATTGCTGTGCAAGCTTTCACCAAGTGGCTATATCATTCATTCTTATCTTTATTTTCACTTCATTGCTTGTGTGTGCTCCTTGAGTGTATTATTGATGAACAACGGGAACACAGATATCAGGATAAGGGAGGTAACTGACCAGCATCTGCCACGGAGGGCTCCTCAGGTAGGTTATGCTGTTGAATTTAGATCATATTCATGGGGATGTGACTGACAGTAGGGTTAAGCCAGATGGCCAGGGATCGGGAAAACATTCTGTTGAATGATTGGAGGAACTGAGCATGCCTAGGTAGAGAAAGGACAGAATGAGAGCACACACGAGTGAGTGCCAGCATGGTGTTTTTCCAGGGTGCCCTAAGCTGGAGAAATTAGCCTGGTTCTGCTGCAGTGCTAATCAGTGCAGAAGTGAAGCCTGCTCACACCTCAGGGAAGGCAGAGCTTAGCATTCTGGACACTCAGTGAAGATGCTATTTCCCCTAAAATGGATGGCCCAGCAGGATGAGGCCAGCTGTAAGAATTAGGGTCCAAAGGTAGAGTCTTGTAGTGCTCACCTCGCTCCTATCTTATACTTCCTGTGCCCTCTGGAGACTGGTTTGTAATTGTGGACCCTAAGGCCTGCAGGGCCCTCCCCTGGAGGCAGGGCTTCCTTGATTGCATATTCAGTCCTTTCACTCCAAAAGCTTTTTAGATTTGTAGTTCAGTTAATGTGCTTCGGGAGCCATAAAACAGGTGTTTCAGAACCTAGTCAGTTCTCTGAGGCTGCAGGCAGGTGTGGGGCTTTTTGGCTAACTTTTGTGTCCCTGTGTCCCCTAAGGTGGAAACAAACTGAGGTGCCTATGCATCACCAAATACTCCTCAACCATAAGAAAGAACATTGTTTATTGACAGATGCAGTGACTTGAATGATTCTCCAGGGGACTTTGTGCCGTCAAAAAAACAACAATCCCCAAATTCTGTATACTGTATTTGTGTAATATTCAAGAACTGGAGACTGATGGGTTGTAGGGCTGAGGGGTGTGGGCAACTGGAGGGAGCTGGGCCAGATTATAAAAGGCGACAAGAGGGGCCCTTGTGTCCGAGGTTTACTGTGCTCATGGGGATGGGAACCTATGTGAAGTGCTAAAATCACGTGGAACTTACACACACACACACACACACCTGTGAGTACAAGTCAGGAAATCTGAATAAGGGCTGTGGATTCTGTCAGTGGAATGATAATATGGTTTGATGAGGTTTACCCCTGGGGGATCCTGAGCAAAGGGTGTAGAAGGACCACTCAGCACTCTTTCTTCAACTGCAGGTTTTTTTGAGTTTCAGTAATAAAATAAAACACACTAGCTTGTGAAATCAGAATGTAGGTTGAGAGATAAGTCAAGAAAATGGTGAAAAGAAATTACATGATGTTGACCATGTCTCTTTCTTTAGGGAGTGGCATCTTCCGGGTCACACTGCTACAGGCAGGGACTCAGCACCATGCACGTGGGGCAGATGGATCACCAAATGGGTCTTTGGCAAACTTGACAGGGCCAGTGAGAGCTTGGTGGGGTCAGAAAGCTGCAGATGGAAGCAAAAGAGTGAAAAACAGGAGGAGGCCAGCTGGTGGGGCCAGTTTTGACCCCAGAGCTTGGGGGCTGCCAGTGAAACCCCAGGGTGTGGAGAGAGCCTTCTGTCCTCCAGGGTGATACAGGGCTGGAAACTGCCCTGGCACCCAGCTCTGGGTTCAATCCTCAGCACCAAAAAACCCCAACAACACCCAAAGAAAGATTAAAAAGTCAGTCAAGTGCTAACTCCTGCCGAGGCAGGAGAGGAGCCGTTCCTGGTGCTCTGGGTCTGGCAGGTGGGTAGACCAGCCTTACACGCTTGGGGCCTTGGAAGATTTGCCAGGTCTGTCTGCTCCTGCCTGGTCCTTGTTGCTGTTGTTTTGTGTTGTTTGTGACAAGATCTTGCTGGCCTTGAACTCTCAATGATCCTTCTGCTTCAGACACCCAAGTGCTGGGATCATAGGCATTGGGCACCATGCCGAGCTTTACTTTTTATTTTGAGACAGGAGCTCCCTAAAAGTTGCCCAGGTGGGCCTTGAACTTACCATCCTCCTGCTGCAGCTGCTCAGAGTGCTGGGATTACAGGTTTGTGCCACTCCACCTGGTGCCTGCCTGGTCTTTGAGGCCCACACAGGACTCCTGCTGTGAAGGTTTTTTATTTTGTTTTTAATGTTTGCATCCTAGCTGTTCCCACTAGGGCTAAGGAAGCAATGGGGCTGGCTGGCTTTAGGCAGATGGATGGATGGTGGGCGGAGAAATCAGAATCAAAGGGAGACCATAGGGAAGTCCCTGTCATTAGCAGGGATCAGCTAATTATGTTCTCCAACTGCCTTTCTGGGAGGACCATAAAGGCTCATTAACCCACTTTTGACAGTCAGAGACTGAGGCACAGTGAGAAGCTTTGTCCCAAGGGCTGGGTCCTGGGGATGAGATCTTCAGGAGCCAGCTGCTGGCTGGCAGAGAACCATGCTGCCATTTCTGTGCTGCCAGTAGACAGGGCCAGGTCCCAGGGGACCCTCCGGCATGCTCTGAGCAGGAGTAGAGACATTTGGTCTGCTTCTGTCAGTGGGACGGACACCTGGCCCAGGGTCAGCTACACAGCTACAAGAAGATCCAGCATTCTCCTGGCGGTTGGAAGAGTTCTTTGTCAGCTGGCCCCTGGGCTTTCCTGGAGGAGGAGCTGGGAGTGTGTGATTCTGAGGAAACTGGTAACAGCCTCAGGGACTTGGGCTGACGCCCTGACCTGCCAAGGGAGGGTCCCCAGGTCGAGGAAGTAAGGTGGGACCACACATAGGTTCCTTGCATCCCCAGAGGTGGATTAAAATAGACCAGCAGGGCCTGGTACGCACCTTGCAGCCTTTCACTCTTTGGGAAGCAGGTGAGCCTCCTGGAAACTGGACCAGTAGGTAAACTTTCTCAAACTCTCAGATTCCTGAGAATGACCTGAGGTACTTGTTAAAAACTTCCAGATCCTGATCCTGCCCCTGAGTCTCCAGAGAGAGGGGCTTGGGAACCTGGGGGAAGAATGAATATTTGTGTTTATTTTTTATCATCATTTTTTAAAGACTAGACAAGTCTGGGAAATGTTGGGTAGTTGGATCAATGGAAACTGTTCCTCTTGTGGGCTTCTCAAAAGATCAGTTGCACAGGGTTGGTAAGCGGGTGGGAAGAGTCTCATGTGGGCCTTCTTTTCCCTTCTCATCTGTCCCTGTCATCCCTTGGTGAACAGTCCAGTGTCCTCTGTATTAGGCCATGTGTTGTTGGGCTCTGACCTGAGTGGTGGCAGGTGACAAGTCCCTGCATCAGCTTAAGGAGCCTGCATGTGGGTCAGTGCTCCCTGTGCTGCGCCAGTTTACCTGTGGCTGCAACTTACCTGGAGAAAGCCCGTTGAAGTGGGGACCAGGCGCTTCTGTGCCTCAGGCCCCAGGGATATTGTGAGCAACCGTCCAGTCTACTGCAATAAAGCAAATAGCGCAATGGTTGCATGAATGTTTTCTTTGCCCAGTGAATATAAAAGTTATGTCTACCCTACTATAGTCTGTTGAGTGTGCGAGAGCATTATATTTAAGAAAAAATGTACATACGTTAATTAAAAATATTCTGGCTTAAAACTGCTAATGATCATCTGAGCTATTGGAAACGTGGCACCTGTGGATTTGCTCCATGCAAGGTCTCTGGTTTGTAAATAACTGGGTAGCTGCAAAGCACACTGAAGCCAGGTGTAATAAAACAGGGTGTGTCATTAGTCAGCAGTGTGACAGAGAGGGCTTTCTCTGAGCTCACCTCTGGTATCTGGGGGCCACCACATCTCCAGTGCCCAGCGTTTCTCAGATGATTAATACAGTGTTTGGTTTTGGAGGTCATTCTTTGCTCTGTTGTCTGAGGTGGCCTCCAGGCAGGTGATGTTTCTGGGCACTCTGGCCACGGCCTCATTGGAGCTGGCTGGTGAGGAGGGTGGTAGATTATGCTGGCCTGGTGAGGAGAGTGTCTCTGATGGACCACAGATGCCTTTTCACCTCAGAAACCCACCACTGTACTCTCCTTTCCTCTCCTGCTTGAACGATCACAGAGATACTGTGTGACTTTCTCCTTGGTGGTGGTGATGACATCATGGGATTGAGATCTGTCCCACCCGATGGGCAGACACTCTGAGTCACTAAACCTGTGAGCGAAGAGTGTGGTAGTGACTTGGTTGTAAGTATCCTTGTCCTGGTCTCATGTCTGAGCCACACACCTGTGTTCCTAGCTGCCAACATCACCTCTGCCCCTTGATCCTGATCTCAGCATCACAAGCAGGGTTCTCTGGGTTGCTATCCCAGAGAATCTGAATGACCTCTTCAGATTTCCAGGACCATCCCCTGCCTCCCCAAAAGACCACACCTACCTAAGTGAAACGAGGAGCAATCTAAAAAAGGGCCAGGTATGAAGATTTATTTTGTTCCCTATCTGCTTTGGTTGCAATCTTGTGTGGATTCTGGATAGATGGTGCTATTTTGGTGTTTATAAATGTGGAGTCACTTCCTGTTGCTTTTCTGTAATGAAGCAGCAGCAAATTCTTGATTTGGCTTTACAGGTCCCAGAGCTATGAAGGTCAAGGAGTTTAGGGGGAGTTTGCACCTTGGTTGCAGGTCTGTCAGAGTGTGTGGGACACCAGGAGAGGATTCCTCTTAGGGGGAGCATCCTTTGGTTAATCTGAACAGAGCTTTGTTCAACATTTACTTTTCAGTGCTGGTTCGTGTCTTATTTAGAGTAGGTTGACCAAAAGGCTCTTTATATAGCAGCAAATAAAATACACTTTTCACCTTTCTGTAAATCAATTTTTATTTTAGATGAGCATTTGCCTTGAAAAGCATATATACCATGTGCACTAGTGTGCTAAGATCAGCAGAAACTATGATATCTCTACATTCTCCATGGGTAGGTTTTTGGAACACCCCCCCCCCCCCCCATGTTGGGAGGGTGTGGCAGTAACCTGCCCTCTCCCTTGAATCTCTCTGGAGTCTTTATTCAGTACACTCTCCAAGCCCCTTATTCCCATCCATCCTCCTGGAAGTCCTGCTCTTTGGTCTCAGTGGCCTAGAGTCCTGTTTTGTTTTCTGGGGACCTTGGCCAGGAGCTAGCTAGGGATGGCAGTTAGGAAGAAGCCATCATAATTATGTGGCCTCTTCTTGTGTTTGTGGTAAGCAGGCACCTGGCTTCCTAGCATTGTTTTATATGTGCACCTGCAGATTTATTTACTTTCAAGAAGGAGAAACAGAGGCAAAAGCAAGCACAGGTGTACTTTCTCTTCTGTTAGCTGTGGCTTTGTGGAGAGGTTACCTGTGCAATGAAACCAAGGTAGATGAGCTCACATCCCTGAGACCTCTTCCTGCTCCCTCCCCATCTGTGGCATTGGCCTCTGGGGCCAAGTGTGTGTGGGCCCAAAACCCTGCCTGGCAGTTGGAAAATCTTGGCTCTTGTCCCAGCTTTACTGTTTTACTGACTTCCTATCTTTATTACCTTGCTTGTGTCACTCCCTCTGCCTCAACTTCAATTTTCTTATCAATAAAATGATGAGGTTACGAAAGATGATCTCTATTATGCCTGAAAATGGAGCTGAAAGCCAGGGTCATGAGCGGAAGCAGGCTAGTTACTGATTAGACAGTTGTTTCTGGACTGCATGAAGCCCTGGAACTCACACTTGCTCCTGCATTCTAGAAAGTGACCACACTGGGAGGTTAAGTCCTGGGTCTGCCACTGAGTATGAGTTTGCAGAAGCATCACTTTTCCTGTTTTCTTGGTAAATCAGTTGTGATAGTGGCTGTCTGGAATAATCTGTAGGATTATTGTGAGATGGAAGAAAATAGTTGGGAAATTACTCTGTAAATTGAAAATATGTCAAAATATAATAATTTACTATTTTGTTACCTTTTTTGGTGATACTGGGGATTGAACCCCGGGCCTCTGTACGGAGGTATATTCCCAACCCTTCTTTTATTTTTTATTTTGAAATGGGGTCTCACTTAATGACTGAGTTGCCCAGGCTGGGCTTGAACTTGTAATCCTCTGCCTCAGCCCTCAGAATGTTTTCACATTCTTAAATATATTTAGACAACTGAGGACCGTCTGACATCTAAAGGAAACCTATAGCTTGAAAGACAAAGACAAAGTCTAGAGACAGCTAAATACAAAAAGGATAATCACAAGCGGACGCCTGTAATCCCAGTACTTGGGAAGCTGAAGCAGGAGGACCACTGCAAGTTCGAGGCCAGTCTGGGCTACCTAATGAGTTCAAGTCTTGCCTGAACTACATAGTGAGACCCAGTTTCAACGCCCCCTCCAACAGGAGTGGTGGCACATGCCTTAGTTCCAGTACACAGGAGGCTGACTTGGGAGGGTCACTTGAGCCCACAAATTTGAGACTAGCCTGGGCAACATAGCCAGACCCTGCCTCAAAAACAGATAAACAGGGCCGGGGATTTAGCTCAGTGGTTCCGCCGCCTGCCTTGCAAGTGCAAGAACCTGAGTTTGATCCCTGGTACCAAAAAACCCCCCAAAACAACAAACAAACAGATAAACAAACAACATTAAGGAAACAAGGAAATTAGTTTTATCCTAAAAAAGAAAATAAAGAAGGCAATGTATTTGGAAAATAAGAAAAGGCCACTTAACTAGGTAACCATCAGGGAACAAAATGTTACTCTTGAAAATCAAATATATGACTTGAAATTTAAAAAAATCACTGCCTTTGTAATTTGCCCAGAAATCACATCATATGATTCCTCAGATTGGTGAGGCATTTTGGATTTCCATGTGAATTTCAAAGTTAGCTGGTTAGTTTCTACAAAGAGCCTGATAAGGAGTTGATCAAGATTGAATTGAATCATAGATAGATTTGAAAATAAACATCTTAACAATGTTGAGTGTTCTAACCCATGAACATGATACATTGCTCTTTTATTTGGGACTTTTAAAGTTTCTCTCAGTAATGTTTTGTAATTTTCAATTTACAGGTCTTATACAAGTTTTATCAGATTTGCTCCTCAGTATTTCATCTTAGGGGTATTGTAACTGATAACACTACTTTGTAACTGGTCCTTTCAAGTTTTAATTTCTAATCATTCATTTCTAAAATATAGAAGTATGATTTTTATACATTGATCTTATATCCTGCAATTTTATTGAATCCCTATTTCAATAACTTTTTTTAAACTTACCTAGCAGCAACAATAAAGAAGATATGGTATTAATATAAAGATAGATAAACAGACTGATGGAACAGAATAGGGTCTGGAAATAGACTAACAAGTATATGAACAGGGCCAGGGATGTAGCTCAGTGGCACAGCGCCTGCCTGGCAAGTGTGAGGTCCTGAATTTGATCCCCTGTACCAAACAAACAAGTATATGAACAACAGCCAGTTGACAAAAGTACAAAAGTAGTTCAGTGGAGGGGCTGGGGATTTAGCTCAGTGGTTTCGCCCCCTGCTGCGCAAGCACAAGGACCCGAGTTCGATCCCTGGTACAAAAAAAAAAAAAAAAAAAAAAGTAGTTCAGTGGAGAAGGGATACTCTTTAACAAATAGTGGTGGAACAATCAAATATCCACATGTGAAAAAGAAAATGAAAAAAAAAGAAGAGCTTTTGTCCATTAAAAAAAGTGAAAAAAAGAAAAGAATTCAAAATGGTTTGTAGGCCTGAATCTAAAACCTCAAACTATAAAATGGCTAGAAGAAAATGTAGAGAAAAATCCTTAGTTTAGGTGAGAATTTCTTCAATAAAACATCCAAATCACAATCCATAAAAAAAAAATTTGACAAATTAGACTTTGTCAAAGTAAAAAACTTCTACTCTTTAAAGATACTGTTAAGGGAATGAAAACACAAGCCACAGATTGGGAGAAAGTCCATGCAAAGTATATAAAGAACTTGTCTTCAAAACATATATAAAGAACTCTTAAAACTCAATATTATAAAAATAAGTGAGCCAATGGAAAACAGGCAAAAAAAAATTTATTTTTTTTTGGTATGGGGGATCAAACTCGGGGCCTTGTGCTTGTGAGGCAGGTGGTGGCACCACTGAGCTAAATCCCTGGTGGCAAAAAATTTGAAAGACACTTTATCAAAGAAAATTAAACAGATGGTATGGAAAGCTGATCAATCCTCTGATCTGCCTAGAAAGGAGGCAGGGAAGGCTAAACAAAGACAATAGAGACATAATTTCATAATTCATGGGAGACTGGGAGGTCAGTGCCTCAGAGTGGGCAGAGACAAAGACACTCCAAGCTAGCCACTATTTATTAGGTACACATAATAATTGGAGGGAGTATCGGGTGACTCAGAGGGCCACAGTAAACCTATGTTAATGAGGATCTTAGCTTGATGAGGGTCTCATGCTGATGAGAAGATGGTGAGATGGACAAAGCATTCTTACAATAGTAGGTGGGACGAGATAGTAGACAAATAAGGAATTTGTCCTTCCCCCAGGTGAAACTTTTCTCTCTTTTTAAAAAATTACTACTCAGTTCTCAAAGAACCAGGATATCTTCAGCTGATGTGATCCTGCTGTTGAGTGTCACAGCATCAGGTAACCATTGAGGCCTCAACTTGTGACTGGAGGCAAAATGGAGTTACGTTTCTGTATGTCATAGTCAGCTCGTGGCCAAGAAGACATTGGGCCTTGGACAGTCCTAATCATAATTTAATTATGAAATGATTTTTCCCTAAAAATTATGTAGAATAGCTCTCGACCAGATGGCAGTTGAATACATGAAAACAGATCAACATCATTAGTCATTAAAGAAAGTCTTCTTAAAAACACAATGAGAAATGCTTGTGTATCTACTGGAATGGCTAAAATGAAAAAGACTGACCAAACCAAGTACTTGGTGGATGCAGAACAACTGAAATTCTCATACAAGGTTGATGAGAATGTAAAATGATGCAACTGTTTTGTAAAACAGTTGAGTAGTTCTTTATAAAGGTAAACGTACCTATCATAGGAACTTGCAGTTCCACTGCTATATATTTACCCAAGAGAAATCAACACATATACCAGTGCAAAGACATGGAAGCTTTATTTGTACAAGCCCTAAATGACCCATATGTTCATAACAGGTGGCTAGGTAATTAAATTTGTATATCAATACAATAGGATACTACTCAGTGGTAGACAGGGATGCACTCTCCATGCATGTAGTGTAATAATCTGCATGAATCTTAAAATAATTGTGCAGAGTAAAAGAAGCCAGCCCTCCCCCAAGCACTACATACTATATAATTCAATTTTTTTTCCATCATGGACTCTATTTATAATGCAAAGAAGAACTTATAAATCACCCTGGGACTGCCTCAGGGCTATATAATTCAATTTGCATAAAGCACTAGCAAAAACCAAACTATTCTTTGGTGACAAGAAGTAGATAAATGGCAGCCTGGGGAGTTGAGGGTGTGGGAGAGATGGGCCAGAGGAAGCTTTTGAAGGTGATGGATATTTTCTTTATTGGCAATGGTGGTTTCATTTTAAATATGTATAGCTTATACATTTTAAATATGCACAGCTTATTTTATGTCATTTATATCTCAGCAAACCCATTTTAACAACTCAAAAGATTTGCAAGAGCAAGTTTGAAAACATTCTGAGAAAAGAACCAAATGATGGGCAGGGGATTTAGCTCAGTGGTTTCGGTGCCTGCCTCGAAAGCGCAAGGTCCCAAGTTCGATCCCTGGCACCAAACCACCCCCCCCAAAAAACAGTGAGAAGTAAATGATGAGGAAATATAAATTACGGGAGACTGCTGGGTGTAATGATGCATGCCTGTAATCTGAGCACTTGGGAGGTTGAGGCAGGAGGAACCCTTTTTTTTTGGTACCAGGAATCAAACTCAGGGTCTCGTGCTTATCAAGCAGGTGCTGCACCACTGAGCTACATCCCTGGTCCTGGAGGATCACTTTGAGTTGAGGCCAGCCTTTGCTACATAGTGAGTTCAAGGCCAGCCTGAACTATATAGTGAGACCCTGTCTCAAAAAAAATGGGAGAGAGGGGCTGTGGATTTAGCTCAGTGGTTCCAGCGCCTGCCTCACAAGCGCAAGGACCCGAGTTTGATCTCCAGTACCAAAAAAAAAAAATGGAGAGAAAACTGAGAATTGTGAAGGGCCCATTCTTTATTGCTGGTGTTCTGGAATTTTTCATGATATATTTAGGTATTTATGCTTTTTCATTTTTCTTTCTCACCATTCAGTGAGCCTTTTGAACATGAAGACTTATGTGTTTCTTTAGATATTTCAAGTATCCTTTTGCTGTTTTTTTTGTAATGTCCTTTTCTTTGCCAGGCTCAGGAATTGGACTTAGGTTTTATTTATTATTTATTTTGGGGGTCCTGGGGATCAAACCCAGGCTTTGTGAAAGCTCTGCAAGCACTCTGCTGCTGAGCCACACTGCCAGCCCATGGGCGCAAGTGTTGCTGAAGATAAAGACAAGGAAATACATGGTTAGAAATCCTCAGGTCTCCACCTCCACCCAAGGAAAAGACAACTACTCCTGGAGACCCCCATAGTGGAGGGAAGACTAGTCAGGAGAAACTGAGCAGAGGATATCTGGACTCCAGGACAGCAGGTCTGAGGAAGGCTGTAGTAAGGAATGGAAAGAAGGGGAATGAGTTTATTTTCCTACTTGTTCCTAAATGCTAGTGACTCCCCAGATAGGAGATCAGAAAATCGTACTCTCTCTGGAGCAATTGAACTATCCTATAGAAAGATCTACATAGCCTAACTATTGGAAATATTCATTAAAAAAATAATCTGCCTAGCCATGTTCTTGTGTCTTGCCCATACAAGCTTCCAAACAACCTTTAGGACCTCATTCCTAAATATGAATGAACAACTAAGAAGAGAAAGGTAGCTAGCAGAAATACAAAGATGAAAAGATTTTGCATCCATGAAACAAATGCTAGGTGCCATAGAAGAGGAAAATTAAGAGAACAAGAAAATTCTTGGATATTAAAAATTTGATAGCAAAAATGAAAACCATTACTAAAAAGATTAAAGGTAATGATATAACTAATGCAAAGAAAGGATAAAGGATCAGTGAAATAAGAACTGGAGAAAAGTAGACCAAGAAAATGAAAGGGAGGACTTTATCTAAGAAGTAAGATAATTTTTCCAAAATGATGAGAAATGGAAAAAATGGAAATAAAGTCTTTGTAAATAGGGAAGGGTGGAGGGGGTGAAGGGAGGGCTAGGAATGGGGAAAAAATAAGAACCAAATTGCATCATGTGAAGGTACAAGTTCCCAATGAGAAATGTAAATGGTTGTATACCTAAAATGTACCAATAAAAGAATTTAAGAAAAAAAAAAAGATAATTTTTCCAGATTGAAAGATAAAAATTTCCAAATTCAGAGGCCACATGGATAGTTCAGCATAATGACATTTAAAGATGTAATTCAAAGCTCATCCTCAAGCCTTTCAGAGAAAAGTACCAAAGCTATTAGGTAAGAACTAAATGGACTTATAGTATTTCTCAAAAGCAAAATTAGAAGCAAACAATGGTGGCTTACAAATTCTAAGTGAAAATTGTTTCAAACCTATAGTTCTGTACCCAGCCAAACTGTCAAAAATGTGCATGTAGAATTAAGATATTTTCAGAAACATGCAAAATATTTAAAAATTTTCCTTCTTAGGAAGCTGCTAAAATATGTTTTTACCAAAATGAAATGAACCATGAGAACTGAAGAGATGGAATTCTAGGAAATCGGGCTTAGACATAGGATGGAGATGAGGGGGTCCCCCCGATGATGGTGACAGAGGTTCCAAAGAACCACTATGTGAAAGGATGAAGGGCTTGAAGAGGATGGTCCCCAGGGAGAAAAGGAATTAAGTTATTTGGGAGTCTTCATGTGTAGAAGATTGAGGAGAGTAGTACCGAGCCCTTAGATTATGTTTAAGACTTGGGTGTATGTTAAAAAGAAATCCAAGTAAATGAAAATTGGCAGCAAGAAAAATAAATTGTATAGGAAAGGAAACATAATAGTGAACAATATTGTCACAACCTAATAATGAAAAACACAGTATAGATATTTTTAAAACTTTAATCCTACAACGTTTGAGAGGATGGGGGAGAGAAAAGGAAAGTAGTACTTTAAAACCCATGCTAGCAAGATAATGTTGATATTTTAAATAGATAAATCAAGACATAGGGCATTGGCACTGATTTTGATTTTCTTTTTCTCAGTCCTGGGAATTGGACCAAGGGCCTTAGGCATGCCAGGCAAGCACTCTAACACTGAGCTATACTCCCAACCCCAAGTTTTAGATGCCCTTTTTCTTTTTGGTGGTACTGGAGGTTGGGCCCAAAGCCTTTGCACTGAGCTCATCCCCAGTCCATTAAATTTTAAAAAAAATTTTAAGTTATTATTATTATTACAGTATTGGGAATTGAACTCAGTGCCCTCACACTGAGCTACATCCACAGCTCTTTCTATTTTTATTTTGTGACAGGGTCTTGCTAAGTTGCTAAACTGCCTAGGCTGGACTCAAGTTGTGGTCCTCTTCTCCTGCCTAAGCTTCCCAGGCTGCTGGGTTTACAGGTGTACACCTCCATGCTTGGGTTGCCATTTTATTTAGAAATACAGAAACAAATGCAGAACGGGCAGCTGGAATGCATTTTAAATGGCTGCCTGTGGCATCTTCCATGTGTGATATTAGGAGAAGGCATAAACATAACCAGGAAGATAAAGGTAGAGAAATACCTCAGTATGGCAGGAGAGGGGAGACTCTCTCCTAGCAGGGACTTAGCAGACAGTGTGAGAATGTGGCAGGTCAGGAAACATCACAAGCGTATGAGGTGGTTGTGAAGTGACCATCAGGGTCGCTTTAGGAAACTGGAAGAGTGGTGCCCTGTGACTTGGGTTGAGGCTGTTGCTTAGTTAATCTTTTCTTTTTGTGGTACCGGGGATCGAACTTGGGTCCTAGTGCTTGTGCAGCAGGCCGCCAAACCACTGAGCTAAATCCCCCGCCCTATTTATTTGTTTGTTTGGTTGGTTGGTTGGCTTTTTCGAGACAGGATCTCACTAGGTAGGCCAGGCTGGCCTCAAACTTGCAGCAATCCTTCTGCCTCAGCCTCCCAAGTTCTGGACTTAAAGGCATGCACCACCATGGCTGGCTTTCATTTCAATTTAAACAAATAGTTCTTGAGCGATTTGTGCCTGCCTGGGCGCTGAGACATGTGGCTGGAAGGCGCCCTCACCTTCCTTGCAGGGGTTCATGTCTTGGAGCAGGTGCTGTGGTGAACAGTGGCCTCCGGGAGGCAGCTTCTGCCTCTGCCTAGCCGGTCTTCCTCCACAGCAAAATGCCAGCATTCTCCTGTGTGGAGCCAGGAGGCCATGGTCGAGATTCTGAGTCCGGGTGCCTCTCTCCATGCAGAACATGAAAGGCTTTGAGGAAAGCGTGGAGTTCCTGCCTGTGAACAACGCCAAGCAGGTGGAGAAGCGCGGCCCCCGGCGCTGGGTGGTGCTGGCGGCCCTGCTGCTCGGCTTCCTCTTGCTCTCGCTCATGGTGGGCCTGCTGGTGTGGCACTTCCAGTGTGAGTACAGCAGGCGAGTGGCTGCCCTGCAGTGGGCAACCCTAGGACGCCTGTAGAGGATGAGGGTGGCGTGGGAGGAGGGGCACTGTCTCCCTGGGAGCTGCCACCCCCGACTGCTCTCCTGGCCTGGCACAGACCAGAACGTGCAGGTGCTGAAGGTCTTCAATGGCTACCTGAGGGTCACAAACGAGAACTTCCTGGACGCCTATGAGAACTCGAACTCCACCGAGTTTATAAACCTGGCCAAGAAGGTGAAGGAAGCGGTGAGTTCATCCTCTGCACTGGGAGCCCTGAGCCCTGGCACCCCCAGTCCCATTAAGCCTGGGGGGTGAGCTGGAGGGGACCACGGTCCCAGGAAGGGAGGAGCAGTCGGGGCTGGGGGAAGGGGCCATTGGTGTGCTTTACCCTGTCATGAGTCTTGTCCCCTACCCTCAGCTGAAGTTGTTATACAGCGAGGTCTCTGTCCTGGGCCCCTACTACAGGAAGTCCACTGTGACTGCCTTCAGGTGGGTGCTGGGGGACTTCCAGGTGGGCTGGTCCCTGGCCTGCTGGGAGTGGGATCTGTGTGGTGTCTGTATGGGACCAAACGCCTGCCTTGTGACCCGGGTAATGAGGCTGAAGTGCGTGTCCCGTTCTGTCCTTGGCACTAGTGACTCAGGACTCAGCTGCTTGGTTCTTCTGTCCCTGAGCAGTGTGGTTAGGACTAGGTGAACCAAGGCCTGTGGAATGCTTTGCATAGTGCCTGCCCCATGTGCTGCATTCAGGAAGTATAGTGATTATTTTTCCAAATCTGGGTTTGAGGGAGTTGGGGAGCCTATGAGGGCTTCATGTAAACATACGCTTTAAAAAAATAAACTTTTGGGCCAGGGATTTCGCTCAGTGGTGCCGCTGCCTCCCTCGAAAATGCAAGGTCCTGAGTTTGATCCCTGGCACCCCCCCCCCCCCCCCCCCAGTAAATAAACTTTGTTCTCAAAGTAACTTTTTTCAGTGGTTCTGGATATCACACCCAAGGCTTTGCACATGTAGACAAGTGCTCTACCACTGACCTCATGCCCAGTCTTTCTCTCTCTTTTTTTTTGAGACATCTCACTATATCACCCATGCTGGCCTCCAACTTGTGGTGATCTTCATGCTTCAGTCTCCCAAGTGCTGGGATTACAGACCTGTCCCACCACTCCTAGCCTTTTCTGGAAGGGGGATGGGTGTTCCCATTTGTCCAGCCTCCTGAATCGCTGAGACTGCAGGCACATGCCACCATGCCTGGTCCCCACAGTACTTTTTATTTTGCTTGTTCAGTTGAATCCTCAGGAATGCTGGATGGCAGCAATCTCTTCTCCCTAGATCAGAAAACAGTCCTAGGAAGGGGGTTACTATGTAACAGTGTTAGCGGTCAGAGTCCCGCCAGATTCTTTTCCCTCGATTGCTCATCTTGAGCTGGCTGGGAATATGTATGGTTGAGGGTGAGACATGGAGAGCAGGAGGTGAGGGGTAAGATTTCTTGCCTGGGTATCATAAAGGGAGTGGGTGCAGAGAGCTTGGGACCCGGGATGGCCCAGGAGAATGTGGGTCCTCAAACCCCCACCCCTTGCATCAGGCTTGCCCTTGTCTCCCCAGTGAGGGCAGTGTCATCGCCTACTACTGGTCAGAATTCAGCATCCCCAAGTACCTGGAGGTGGAGGCGGAGCGGGCCATGGCAGAGAAGCGAGTAATCACGCTGCCGCCCCGAGGCCGGGCACTTAGCTCCTTCATGGTGACCTCGGTGGTGGCCTTCCGTGAGTTGGGCAGGCAGGGGTGGGCGTGAGGACCGGCCTGCAGAGAGGGGAGCTAGGGACATGGTCCTGGGCCGTGCATAGGGAGAACTGTGCTGGCTGGCCGGAGCCTTCCTCAGGGAGCGGGAATAGGGACATCGATCATAAGAGTAAGTATTCACCTTCTTGTTCCTCAGCCGCTGACCCCAGAATATTACAGAGGACCCAGGACAGTAAGTATCCTGTGCCCCGCCCCACCAGGGGAGGAGAGGAGAGATATGGCTCCCTTCAGCCAGGCATCCCCAAAAGTCCAATGGTGGTGATGGCAGCACATCCCTTCCTTACTTCTAGTCCCCTTAGAGAAGTTCCCTGCCCGCCCCCCAGGTCTGGCACAGCCTGGGATGTCTGGGGTGGGCAGGTCTGGGGTGTACCCCACTGGGCTTTGGGGTGCTCACCCAGCTCCACCCATGCCGCTCTTGTCTCCTTTGCAGACAGCTGCAGTTTTGCCCTGCATGCCCGGGGCGGGGAGGTGACGCGCTTCACCACGCCTGGCTTCCCCGACAGCCCCTACCCAGTGCGTGCCCGCTGCCAGTGGACCCTTCGGGGCGATGCAGACTCGGTGCTGAGCCTCACCTTCCGCAGCTTTAATGTCGCCCCCTGTGATGAGTGGGGCAGTGACCTGGTCACGGTGTACAACAGTCTGAGCCCTGTGGAGCCCCACACTGTGATTTGGTGAGTGGCCTGGAGCAGTGGTGGGGTGGGGCAGTTCCCCTGCAGGTCTAGCTCTGGGCCAAGTGTGCTGTGCGCTGGACTTCCTTATGGCCTTTGGCCACTGGCCATGATGAAACTGCCAGGTGTGGGGGACCGGTGTGGGTCCAGTGGGTCTCAGAGCCAATGCCTTAGCTTCTCTGGCCTGGAGACGCCAAGTCTAGCCAGAGTAGGATGGACTTCTATAACTGCTGAGCAAGTGGAGGGGCGGCTGCTGTGTGAAAAGCAGGCCTTGTTAATAATCAAGTAGAGTGAGGCCTGCACATCTGGAGGTGATTACCATTGAAAATAGCTGTCACTAGGTGTGGTGGCACACACCTATAATACCAGTCCCTTGGGGACTGAGGCAGGACGGTTGCCAGTTCAGGATCAGCCTGGCAATTTGGAAAATGAAAACAGTGCTGGAGATGGAGCCCTGGGTTCAATCACCAGTACTGGAGAAAAAAATGAAAAAGAAAGACGTAAAAGCTCCCAAGAGAAGAGGTGCTGCAGGGCACAGCATGCAGGGCCTCAAAGTGGGGAAGAAGCAGAGAGCCAGAAGGGACTGTGGTGAGAACATTTATTGTGGTTTACTTGGGACGGAAGACAGCACAGGCTGAGCAGGCTGGGGCTCAGAGTCTGAAGTGTCGCAGTGGGCTTGGCACTTGGGCTGTTGTAATGTCTGGTACCTGGCCCGGGTTGATCAGGGCCCGAGAGCACTGAGGGCTGGGTCTGAATGGGCTGAATGGGCTGGTTGGCATAGGACAGGTGCACCTGCTGGTGAGTCTGTCACTGTTTCTAGGGATCAGCAGCCCCGGAAGGCAGTCTCCAGGGTGAGCAAGGCCCAGAGTCAGAGCATCAGAATTACAGAAGATAAAAGGGCACAGTCAGTGCAGCTGCTTCGGGCCAGCCCTGAGATGTGGAGCGCGCTCCTCAGCCACCAGGCTCGGGGGCCCAGCTGGCTCTTCCTGCTGCATTGAGGCTGGAGCCTTTTGGTGCTTCGTGGAGTGGGGCAGTAGGGGTTTCTTGATTCAGTCCCAAACCAAGACCAAATCATCTTTTGTCACAGCTTAGCAGCCAGAACTTCTGACTGAGTATCTTTCCCATCTCTTTAATTTACTGTCACACAACAAAGAAGCCCACAGATCCAAAGGAAAGAAGTACCAATCGTCACTTGGAAGGAGGGTTAAAGTCACTCATTACCTTACTGTCTAGGAAATACCACTGTTAATTGTGTGTGCTTGTGCATGTGTGTGTATGTGTGTGTGTTACTGCAGATTGAATCCAGGGCCTTGATTCCAGCCTTTTACAAAATTTTTAGTCACTCTATTGCTCAGGTTGAGTTCAAACTGTCGATCTTCCTGTCTCAGTCTCCCAGAGTGCTGGGATTTACAGGTGTATACCACCACAACCGGCAACTGCTGTTACATTTCTAATATATATTCTTCAGATTTTTTTGCTATGTATTTATATGTGTCTTTAGAAATAGGATTATATATACTTGGCTTCTCCAAATCAGCCTCAGGGCTGGGGATTTAGCTTAGTGGCACCATGCCTCCCTTGGAAGCACAAGGTCCTGAGTGTTCGATCCCTGGTACTGGAAGAAAGAAAAAAAAGACCTAATCAGCCTCATTTGTAATGGTTGTAACACCGCATTGTTTGTTAGCAGTTGACTCTGTCATTAGGTGCGGGCTCTAGAGCCTAAATGACTGAGTTTGATTCTAGTCCTGCCATTTACTAGTTGTGTTGTGTTTTGAGGCAGGGTCTCACTATGTAGTTCAGGCTGGCCTAGAACTCAAGGCGATCCTCCTACCTCAGCCTCCGGAGTGCTGGGATTACAGGGATGGGCCACCACACCCGGTGCTAAGGTGCTAATTGCGGAAGGTGGGGCAAGTTACTGAACTTCTTTTTGCTCCATATCCTTATCTGTGGAATGGAGACAATAGTATCTACTTTGTAGAATTGTTACAAAGATTAGGAATTAACAGATATAAAAGCCTAAGAGGCTGTGGGTTAGCTTAGTTGTAAAACACTAGCCTAGCATGTTTGAGGCCCTCCTTTGATCCACAAAAAAGAAAAAAAAACAAAACTAAAAACGAAAAGAAAAAATCGACAAGAACTATGCCTATACGTTCTAAAGTGTTAGTTGTTACTGCTGTTCATATTGTTGTTCAACCTGGAATTTACTTCATGGGTCCTGTTAGGCCTTTGTCCCTAAGGCTTTGCTACTTCACATACAGACGCCCAGGCTTCAGCCGGGGTCCCCAGCCTTGACTGTTGGGGGTGGTGGGGTCCTGACCTGGGGTTCTGGGGCCCCGCCCTCGGCCTTAGCGTGCAGGCCCAGGGTGAGCAGAGCACCTTCTGGGTCCTGAGCGAGTGGGGATGTGCGGGCCGAGTGTGTCTTGCTAACTACCCGTCCCTCTGCCCGCAGGCTGTGTGGTGCCTACCCTCCTTCCTACAACCTGACCTTCCTCTCCTCCCAGAACGTCCTGCTGGTCACGCTGGTCACCAACACAGAGCGGCGGCATCCTGGCTTTGACGCCTCCTTCTTCCAGCTGCCCAAGATGAGCAGTAAGGAAGGCCTGGGCGGGGCGGGCAGTGCTCATGGCTGTGGAGAAGGAACAGGCCCCAGCGCTGACCAGAGCCCGGGAGGCCGTAGGCTCACCCTGCAGCAGGCCGGCTGGCCCTGTTCAGTGACAGAGCTTGAAGTGTGAGCCAGTGTGTCCTCTGCTCTGAGCTTCCGAGTGTCCAGGTGCCCAGGGGCAGCAGGAGGCCTCAGCAGAGAGGCCCCGCCCGCCCGGCCGGCTCACCTGACCTTGGTCCTCACCCCTTCTCCTGCCTTTCTCACAGGCTGTGGGGGCACCTTGCGTGAAGCCCAGGGGACATTCAGCACCCCCTACTACCCTGGTCACTACCCGCCCAACATCAACTGCACGTGGGACATCCAGGTAGGGTGTGTGTGAGAGGAGGAGAGGCGGGTGCCCCAGCACAGAAGGCGAGGAAGGGTGGGGAGAGGGAAGACGCACTCTTTTATCAACCCCAAAGCCACCACCTGTGTGATCCCCCGATGGGTGACTGACCGAGGGGCCTCGGCCGGTTACTTAACTCTGCCTCAGCCTCTCCTGGCATGGTGAGGTGAGGGTGTCTGACTGAGGTGCTGTCAGGATGGTGGCAGAGGGTGAGTGTGAATCCCAAGGAAGCATCTGTGAGACGGGAGCGAGACAAGTGCCTGTCGGTCCCCATGGTGCCATCCTAGCGATCTGTCTCTTCTCATCCAAACCAGTGTCCCTCTTATTCATAGTTCCATTTTCCATGGCTTTATTTAGCTGCCGTCAACCACAGCCCCAAAACATTAAATGGGAAATTCCAGAAATAAACAATTCACAAGTGTTAGGCTGTGCATTGTTCTGAGGAGTGTGACATCTCGTGCTGTCCTGCTGGATTCTGCCTGGGATGGAGTCATCCCCTCATCGCATGCGTCTGCACTGTGTGACACTTGTGTTCAGGGAGCCTTTGTTTTCCTTAGTAAAGGTGCCAAGCTCAGGAGGCCTGATGCTGGCTATTAGGACAGGCCAAAGAGGAGCCAGAAGTGCTTCCTTTAGGTAAACAGGGACCAGTGTCATGGATGACAAGTTTTCCAGGAACGGGGGTGGGGTTTAGTTTCTTTCTTTTTTTTTTTTGGTACCGGGGATCAAACTCGGGACCTTGCACTTGTGAGGCAGGCGTCGGAACCACTGAGCTAAATCCCCGGCCCTCGTTTCTTTTTTTATCAGTTATCTTTGTGATACATAATAATTACATCCCCCAGCACTTGCATCACCACTCAGCTCCCCTTCAGATCATCAGGCATTAGATTCTCGTGAGGAGCCCACAACTTCAATTCCTCGAATGTGCAGTTCACAGTAGAGTTCAAGGTCCTCCAAGAATCTAATCCCGCTGTGGAGCTGACAGAGGCAGAGCTCAGCGATGGGGGTGATTGTAAATACAGTGACGCTTATCTTGCTTGCCTGATGCTCACTTCCCATGGTGTGACCTGATTGCCAACAGGCCACCAGCCAGTACTGGGCCATACCCAGGGTTGAGGACCCCTGAACTAAAAAATAAGTTAAAACCCCAAAAGAAACCTTTATCATAGGTACATATCCATAGAACATACAGGGTTCAGTGCTGTCCGAGTCATCAGGATCCCTGGAATGTACCCCATAGGTTGGGGGCTACTGCAGTGTGTCCTGCTCCATGCTGTCCCACCCTCTGTCCAGGTGCCCAATAACCGGAACGTGAAATTGCGCTTCAATTACTTCTTCCTGCTGGAGCCCAATGTGGGGCTGGGCACCTGCTCCAAGGACTACGTGGAGATCAACGGGGAGAAGTGAGCCCTGGGGGTGGAGCCACCACCATGGGCTGGAGGTTGGGAGGACCAGGTCCCCTGTACCCCAGGCCCAAGCTTCTAGCGGCTCCTTCACACTTGTGGTCTCCCCCAGGTACTGTGGAGAGAGGCCCCCCTTTGTCGTTATCAGCAGGAGCAGCAAGATCACAGTTCGCTTCCACTCGGACCATTCCTACACTGACACAGGGTTCCTCGCTGAGTACCTCTCCTATGACTCCAGGGACCGTGAGTGCCCATGGCTGGAGGGGTGAGAGGGGCCGTTTTGTGTCTTAGCAGTGTGCCTTCTAGGTTGTCAGGTATGAGAGTGTAAATGTGTGTCACTCTAGCACCTTTTTGAGGAAAAAACCGTTGTCTTTCTTGAGTTTATTTTAAAAAGCTGACAGTGCTGGGTGTGATGGCAGTATGGTGGTGCATGCTTGTACTCCCAGCACTTGGGAGCCTGAGGCAGAAGTTCAAGGCCAGCCTGGGCAACATAGTGAGACCCTGTTTCAAAATAAAGAACAAACCCAAAACCTAACAGTATCTGGACCTAGTGGTGTGTGTCTGTAATCTAGCACTCTGGGAGGCGGAGGCAGGAATATTGAAAGCTTGATCCCACCTGGGAAATTTAGTGAGACAAAATAAAAAATTTAAAAAGGTCTGGGAAGGGCTGGGGATTTAGCTCAGTGGCACTGCGCCTGCCCTGTAAGCACAAGGTCATGAATTCGATCCCCAGTACAAAAAACAAAAAAGGGCTGGGGATGTAGTTCAATGTGAAGACCTTGGGTTCAATCCCTAGTATGCTAAAATAAAATAAAATAAAATAAAACAAAAAGGCTGACGGCGAGTGCTGGTACACACCATGACTGTCAGGGGTGCATCCCGGAGGGAGGATGTTGTGAAGGACTGTCCTGCCCCGAGTTCCTGCAGCCATCTGTCCCTTTGGTTCAGCGTCACTGTGACTTTAATATTCATTCTTGTCCTTGTGGCTTTTCAGCACCGTTAGTTTTAGTAGTATAGGCTTGGAACATTATATAATACTGTTGGCTGTGTGCAATTTGCTCATGTATACAGTACAGTTTGAGGATTCTTTATCTGAAGTGCTTGGGACCAGAAGTGTTTCATATTTCAGATATCTTTGGATTTTGGAATCTTTGTGTATACACAGCTATCCTGGGGAGGAGACCCACATCTAAACATGGAATTCATTTCCATTTCCTGTGTACCTTGTGCACATGGCCTGAGGCAACACTATTTTTAGTGCACCTGTTTGAGTGTAATTCATCACCTCTAGTCAGTGGGACTTTCCACTGTGGCATCATATCAGATGCTCAAAAATTTCAGATTTTGGAAAATCATTCAGGATTTTGGATTTTTTGGATGAAATATGCTCAACCTGTAATTTTTTACATTTCAACTCTACCTCACAGAATGAATGACCTTTTAGAAGACATTTTAACTCTGCTTAGGAATCCACATTTAAGTTAAAATTCACCTGTATGGGTGACTGAAAGGGTGACTGGAAGAGCAGACACCTTTGATCTAAAATCATGCTTCTGACTAAGGTGCATGTGTGACAGTAGCCCTGGGCCCACTGCCCATGGTTGGCAGATGCTTCCAGTTTCAGAAACACTGACATGTGGGAATTATGTGGGCCTGAAGGAAGCGCATGGTGCCATTTTGCACTTGGTTGGGACATGTGCATTACAGACCTGCCCTGCTGCTGTCCTGTGTCATAGGCCAGGTGACTGGCCCCCAAAGGTGAGGACACAGGGCAGAGGGGCTCTGATGTAGCCCTTTCCACTGGCCCTGGAGCTGGGGGCACAGGTGTCGCTGGCCAGAGGGCTGGTGTGGGAGCTGCTCTGCCTGAGCCTCAAGCCTGGCTCTGACATCTGCAGTGTGGTGGGGAGGCTGGGGGAGTAGAGCCCTGAACTCAGGCTGCCCGTCTTGCAGCCTGCCCCGGGATGTTCACGTGCGGCACAGGCCGCTGTATCCGGAGGGACCTGCGCTGCGATGGCTGGACGGACTGCACGGACCACAGCGACGAGCACAACTGCAGTGAGTGTCTTGCCCTCCACGCTGTGCAGGGCCGCCTGGTGCCTGGGCCCCCATGCCCTCCTTGGGAATCTTGGCTCCTCTGGAGGCCTTAGTAGCTAGTGGGGTGGGTGCCCTCCTGGTGGGCCCAGGATGGAAACAGTCCTGGTGGTGACCCCAACTTCCCCAGTCTTGCCTGGGGCTGATGCTTGCCCTCACCCTACTGTCCCAGGTTGTAACTCCAGCCACCAGTTCACGTGCAAGAACAAGTTGTGCAAACCCCTGTTCTGGCTCTGTGATGGTGTGAATGACTGCGGGGACAACAGCGATGAGCTGGCGTGCAGTGAGTGGGGTGTGGTGGGGCACAGCGGGGTGGGGGTGGGTGGCCCAGGCGGGCCGGCTGCGAGTAAAGACGTGCGCCTTCCCAGAGTGTCCCGAGGGGACCTTCAAGTGCTCCAGCGGGAAGTGCCTCCCCAAGAACCAGCAGTGCGACGGGACGGACAACTGTGGGGACGGCTCTGATGAGGCTTCGTGTGAGACTGGTGAGGCCCGGCCCTGCCTGCCCCCCATGGGGCACAGGGGCTCACCCACTTGAGCACACTCATGTGCAGCTTGCCCAGAGGTCCGTCAGCACGCCTGTGAAGTGTGTTGAGAAGAAGCGGCTGTGGGGAGGAAGCTTTGGAAGGTGGCGAGCCTGTTGCCCAGCTGAAAGGACAGCAGGCCTGGGTGAAGGGTGGGACCGGGTGGGTCATGACAGGCTTCCTGTGTTGCCTCTGGCTTCCGGTCTCACGCTGCAGAGCAGCTGATTCCTCCTCCCGCCCTCCTTCCTGAACAGTGAGTGTTGTCACTTGCACTGACCACACCTACCACTGCCTCAACGGGCTGTGTGTGAACAAGGGCAACCCTGAGTGTGACGGGAAGAAAGACTGCAGCGACGGCTCAGATGAGAAGGACTGTGGTGAGCGGGCCGCGATGTGCTTGGGGGTTACTCGGTGTGCAGGGCACTTACCTGAGTGCGTCCAGAGGTAGAAATCCGACACACCTTACTCACCTGGCTCTGTGGAGCGAAAGGGTCCATCTGCCGCAGGAAAGGATGACTTGGCCAAATGGGCAGAGATCGCTCACTCCATGGGCCAGCTCTGTCCTGGAGAAAGGCTGTCTAGGCTACTTTCTCATCACTGTGACACAGTACTCAACACCTACAGCTTCAAGGAGGAGAGGTCTTTTGGACTCATGGTCTGTAGTCCCTGGGTGGCTCCAAGGCAGAAAATGGCACGCAAGAGGGGCAGAGTGGAGGAGAACCTGCTCAGGTTATGGAGACCCAGAAGCAGAGAGATGAGAGGAGCTGGGGAGGGAGACAACTCCCTCCAGGTCTCGGCCCAGTGACTGCCTCTTCCGTCCAGACCCCGCCTCCACAGCAAGTCAGTTATGAGCCATCAGGATCCCATTACCATCCAAAACCCCCACCTCTGAGCACGTGAGGCCTTTGTGGGCCTCTAGATCTAAACCATAACAAAGACCCAGGCAGCCAGACCTTAGTGGCACAGCTGGTTCATTGGCCAAGGTGCTGGTCTGCCCTGCTCGTAGACACGGCCACGGGGGAGTGGCCTGCGGAGAGAGGCAGAGAGAGGCAGAGAGCCCCACTTACCCAAGCCTGCACTGGGGTGTTGCCCACCCACCACACTTTAACCTGCAGCCTGTGTGTGTCCCAGAAGCTCTGCCTTGGGTAAATGTGGACATAGCTGCAGCTGGTCCATGCCCTCATGGCAATGCCTGCTTTTCCCCCTGGGAGCTATGCCTCTCATCCATGGTTCAAATGGGAGATCTGGGCAAGTGACAGCCACATCAAGTCTGAGCAAAGCAGGCTCAGCTGGAGGCTACAGCACAGCGGAGCGGGGTGGGTGGGGGAGGCTTTGAACTTGGGAACTTGGGACCAGTGGAGGGAGGGGTGAGGTGGAAGTCAGGGCACCTGTGGAGCTTCCAGAGGGTCCCTTGTGCCACCCTGCTCCAGCACTGCTGTGTCTGACATCAGTGCTCCTGCACGTGGAGTCCTACTGTGGCGAGTGCTTCTCCTGGGCACTGAGCAGCCCCACCTTGACTTGCCTGACCTTGGGTTCTCTGTCTCCTCTCCAGACTGTGGGCTGGCATCATTCACCAAACGGGCTCGGGTGGTTGGGGGCACAGACGCGGAGAAAGGCGAGTGGCCCTGGCAGGTGAGCCTCCATGCCCTGGGCCACGGCCACGTGTGTGGGGCCTCACTCATCTCTCCCAACTGGCTGGTCTCAGCGGCACACTGCTTTGTGGATGAAACCAGTTTCAAGTAGGTGTCGGGGTGATGCCAGGGTGGGCTGGCACCTGGGCCGTGGAGGGGTAGCAACTATTCCAGAATGGGGCTTAATAACAGTACCAATAAAAACTCCCTTTTATTAGGTGCTCACTGCCTGCGGCACTAACAATCTAGGCAGGTCTGTTTGTAACCACACGGTCGCAGACTCGGGAGGTGAGGACTTTAGCTTGGGGTTGGCACAGCTGAGTGGCAGGGCCAGACCTACGCCCAGGTGTGACAGTTCCAAAGCCTGTTTGGTTGGTCCCTGCACTTCGTGGCTCCTTAGGAGTTTTGGATCTGGGCTCCAGCTCCAGTTTGCAGAATGCAGGTGATCTTAGGGAAGTTATTTGGACTCCCAGGTGTTGGGCTCCTCCCTGGCGATGTGATGCTGATAACTAAATCTGATAACAAACTCGGAGCACCTAGTGCTGTGCCTGACATACAGTAGGCGTAGGCCTGGTCATGCTGGTGTCCCAGAAGAGGTGAGCAGGCACCAAAGTTTGAGAGGCCAGAGGAGTGGTAGGAACAAGTGGCTGGGTGTGGGGCTGGGACGCTTTGTGCCTTACTCCTGGACTACCAGGCTCTCTGGCCACTGGCTGAGGCAGCAGCTGCTGGGAATAGGCAGGCAGGGGGGATGCGGCTTCTCTGAGACCCCACCGGAACATTGTGCCTTCCTGCCAGCTGTAGGCTTTTGTGAGGTAGGCAGCTCAGGGGCAGGTGACCTTTGGTAGAAGGCAAAGACCGGCTCACAGCAGGAAGGAGGCGGGAGGCTCATGTTGGGAGGTCAGACAGGTGCTCGTGCTGTGGGTGGTGGGCACAGAGCCACTCGCCTGTCCCCAGGCTTTCCATGAACTCTCCTCCAGCCCAAGAGCATTCTCCTTTCTCACTGGTCACACTCAGTGCCACCTGGGCAGGAATGATTTTCCTTTCTTTTGAGGCTGATGGGAGCTTCCCTAAGAAGTTTTAAAAATACCTTAATTTCAGAACTCAGACAAATTGCAAAGTGGAGAATTTTTGTGTAACCCTTGCACATTTCTGAGTCAAGTGCTCATGAGGTGCCTAAAGAGGTGCTGTCACATGTGGTTAAGAGCACAGGTTGCCTAAATTCAAATGGTGCCCAACACATATAGGCTGTGTGATCTTGGGCAAATGACTTCATCTCTCTGTACCCAAGCCCTCATTTTGGAATGGGCTGGCCAACCTGGTGGGGCTCTTTGGAGGACAGTGATCCCTGTGTCACCCCTGAGGGGAGTGTGTCTTTGTCAGCTCTACCTGTCCGAGGTCACCAGCTGCCTGCCAACACCCAGTGGTCACCGTGGGGATCTCAGTGGCTGCATCTTCCCACCTGGTCTCTGTTGCTGGAGTTGTGCAGACCTAAAGAGCCAGAGGCTGAGCACGTTGGGCTGACAAGTCCCTGAGATAGTTTATAAAGAGAAGAGGGTTGTCTTGGCTCACGGTTTTCCAGGCTCCACCCCATGGCAGGCGGACCCTTGCTTTGAGGCCTCTGTGGGTGCTGGGTGGCAGTAGCGAGGAGCATGTGATGGGGTGACACTGCTCCCCTCGGGTCCTCAGCCAGCTTTGCCCCTCCTCTCCTTCCCAGGTACTCAGACCCCACCAAGTGGACAGCCTTCCTGGGTCTGCTGGACCAGGGCCAGCGCACGGCCACTGGGGTGCAGGAGCATGAGCTCAAACGCATCATCCCACATCCCTCCTTCAATGACTTCACCTTTGACTATGACATCGCCCTGCTGGAGCTGAAGAATCCGGCTGAGTACAGTGCCGTGGTGCGGCCCATCTGCCTGCCTGACACCACTCATGTCTTCCCTCCTGGCAAGGCCATCTGGGTCACAGGCTGGGGGCACACAGAGGAGGGAGGTGAGCTTCACATCCAGCCAGGGAATTGCGTGACCCTTGGGGGTCCCTCCTGCCCTCCCTGTGGGAGACATGGGGAACACTGTTATGACGCCCACGTGGCACACTGCTGAGAAAACAGACCTGGCTGCCCTGACCTAACTGCGGTGGCACTGATGCACTTTCAGTCTTCCTACTGTTGTTCCCATGTCCCATACTTAGTGCTTTTTTGTTTTTGGGGTGCTCAGGCCTTGTGCATGCTAGGCAAGTGCTCTACCCCTGAGCTGGACCCCTGCTCACCTTGGTGCAAGGCTGACAGCCAGCCCCCAGCTGCTCAGAGCTGCTGCACTCTGGGGCTGCCCAACAGCCATCATGCAGGTGTGCCACCTAATAAGGCTTGTCAGTCTTGGGTGTTGAGTTGTTTCCAGGATTTGCTGGTAAACTGATGCCCACGGGGAGCATCTTCAAGGAGCTTTTGCTGGTGCAGCACAGCTCCCTGAGGAGCTGCGTGCCTGAGTCCGCCCTGTCCTGCCCTCTCCCCAGGCACTGGGGCACCCATCCTGCAGAAGGGTGAGATCCGTGTCATCAACCAGACAACCTGTGAGGACCTGCTGCCCCAGCAGATCACCCCACGCATGATGTGTGTGGGTTTCCTCAGTGGGGGCGTGGACGCCTGCCAGGTGTGTGGGCTGAGGCAGGTGGGCCCAGGAGGGTGGGGCCGGGAAAGGCAGAGTGGGGTCTCATGCATGGGACTCTCTCCTCTCAGGGCGACTCTGGGGGCCCCTTGTCCAGCGTGGAGGCCGATGGACGAAACTTCCAGGCAGGTGTGGTGAGCTGGGGTGAAGGCTGTGCTCAGAAGAACAAGCCAGGCGTATACACGAGGCTCCCTGTATTTCGGACCTGGATCAAAGAGCAAACTGGGGTGTAGAGGCAGGTCCCCCACAGTGACTCCCAACGTGCATGCCTGTGGGACCCAGCAGGCCAGCAGTAGACTGAGGACAGGACCCCTGACTACGTTCCTGCTTCGGGCTCCGCCTCCCCCAGAACCCAGACTACTCCCTGTCTGCAGACTCTGAATCCACCTGGAGAGCCCTGGCTTCCCTCGGCCTCCAGGTGTGGCCCAGAGGTGGGGAGGAGGAGCTGACTGCCAGTGCTGTTGGTGAAGGTTCAAGGACATGGCTTCCCAGCTCTGGCCGACCAGGTGCAGGCTCTCTTCTGCAGTGGGCATTTGGCTCCAGGAAAGCCGTCTGGCAGCTTCAGGGACCCTCTCCATGCAAGTGGTGGGGGTGCAGGCTCAGGGTTTTGGGGTCCTAGGGTTTCCCTCTTCAGGAAACCCACGCCTGCAGGACTCTGGAAAACAGAGGAGTCTAAAAATGGATTTGTTTCACCAGCTCCTAGAGTGGCTTCAGCTGTGCATTTGTGTGTGTGAGATAAACATTGTATTTCTTTTTCACTACTTTTTTTTCTCCTGAAGTTGACAGGCTCTCCTTCCTTCTACCTCCATTTGCAAGAAACTAGTCTTAAATTCCCCTCAGATGGGTATCCTTCAGGGGCAACCCTACTCTGTCCAAGACCCTCATCAGGTGGTCTGGAGGGACTAGGTTGTCATCTTTGACTGTGGCTGTCACCGTGCAGTCCTGGGGTGGAAACATGGGGGTCCCCAGGGAACACACAGGTGTGATTTCCTGTGCTGCACTCAGCCCTCTGGAGTGGGCAGCTCTGCTCTGAGAGGCCCCAGAGGGCTCCCATGCATGCTGGAGTTTGAGAAGCAGTGTAACGGTGGTCCTGCCACTCTAAGACTCACAGCATCACCAGGTTCTCCACCAGGTGTCCAGACCAAAGTCTGTAGTGGTGCTCTTGATGCCGCCATCCTGGCAGGGTCCTGGAAGTCTGCTGAGATTTATAGACTCATTGGATCCCTGGGAAATCAATGAAATGCCTTCCAAAAGCCTGCAGCCAAGTGCAGCATTGCTCCTGGCCAAAGAGCAAGATAGGCTGAGTGTCCATAACCAGTGGGAGCTCAGGTGCATCACTCAGGCTCATTGCTAGTAGCTCTCATGAAGACTGAAGTCACTGGCACCAACAGAGCCAGTCAGCAAGGGGGGGGCACCAGGCTGAAGTGACACTGACCTGCTTTTCCTTTGCCAGGGAAGGTGGGGTCTGGAGTGTTGTGCAGTGTAGCGTCCCATACCCAGCAGGTCTTTGTGCCTGGTGAACAGCTCCATTGTTGCCTTTGTAGTCCAGAATTTTCATTTTGCACTGGTCCCAAATTGTGTAGCTGGCCCTGCAGCTTCATGTACCTGGCCATTCTCTGCAGCCCAAAGGGAGTTGTGACATGTGGACAGGAAGGAAGACAGAGGCCCAGAAGGCTGGAAGAGGTGGTAATCAGGAGGCATGGTATGGCATCCCACAGGAGGGGAAATGTACTTTGTCCTGCTTCCTGGCTGCTGCCCTTTGCACGGGAGGAGAACTTAGAGTCCTCAGCCTCAGCCTGGCAGGTATAGCTGGGTCTGTTGGGTGGGGTGGGGACCAGCCTTGGGTTCATGGGGGCTGTGCAGTGCAGTGCAGTTCTGGTCCCCCCAGCTCAGGGCACACCCTGGAGTCTTATTCCTGGTTGAGATCTGTTCCCCTCAAACTGCCATGTATCTTAATTGTTTTAGCCACTAACCAAAACCATTTCACGTTAAAAGAATGTTGAGCCCTGGGTGTTGCATCCACAGGGAGTCATACCCAGACCTAGATGCGGCAGGAACCACAGTGAAGTTGAGATTAAGGAGGGTGGGCCTTACAGAAGACACAAGGTTTCCAATCCTGGGCGCCCTGGGCCACTGAGCCCAAGGGGCCAGGAGGCTGTCATTCAGGCATCTGGCCACGTGGTGGCGATGTCGAGCTGTTACTGCAGAAGGCCGCTGCTTTGCCAGGGGGAGGGGGAGGGGTGGGGCGATGGGAGACTGGGTTTGCCCGGCTGCTTGCAGTCACCCTGCTTTGCAGTACAACTGCCTTCCCCAGGGTAAGCATGCAAGAAGCCTCCAGCGCGATGCCTTTCCTAGGTCCCACCTGTTTGCAGCCGGGACCTCTGATCTCGGCATCAACACCTGGAGGAACGCATGTTCCCAGGCGGGCTCAAAGGTCGCTCTTGAAGTGGAGGGGAAACGAGAGGTGGCCTGTGGCCTAGGTGGGTGTCAGCTCTGTAAGTGGCAACAGGGGCGAAGCTGTATCCCGAGAGACATCCACGATGGGCACCAAGGACACGAAGGCACGCGTGTGCGCACGCACGCGCACACACACACACATACACACGAACATTGTGGGGGCGGAGTGGTGTGTGTGTGGGAGCTTGGCCTGGCCGCTGCCCCAGGACACCCCCTCCTTCCCCTAAAGATATCTAAGGAGCCTACAGAGCTGAAAGCTGTTGCAAGTGAAGAAATACTTTTCATTTTTCCTGGAGTGGAGTCTGTGTGTGTGTGTGTGTTTGTGTACATGCACATAGTGTCCACTTGCAACCATATTTAAGGGAAACTGAATCTTCCAGCCCATGGTTCTCAAATGTGAATTTCTTGGAGCTGTGAAATGATAGGAGAATCCAGTGTTCAGCGAAGAATGACATCTCCTGAGGTGTTCTGTTTAATTACAGGGTCTTAAATTGCCTAGGCTGGCCTTAAATTTAGGATCTTGCTTCAGCCTCCCTAGTATCTAGGATTATTTAAAGGTCACAACAATCCCCTGGTCATTCCCATCTTACAAACAGAAACGCAGGCCACATTAGGAATACTGGGTGCAGGGTTTGAATGACGACAGTCTTGCTCCAGAACCGTACCCAGGCTCTGTGCTGTGTGTGGATTTATGTCCACCTCACCACATGCTATGCATTATTCACACACGACCCCCATTTCCTGAAGGACATGGTACTTCACGTACACTGAAGGCAGTTATGCTTGTAGCATAGAAGACAGTCTTTTAAATGCTCTAGTTTGGGGACACTCTGTTTGCACTTTTTTCTGTGTACCAGTGACAACTGTTTCCAGGTAGCAGATGTGAGTGGACTGGTATTTGGCAGCTGATCCTCTGAGCAGGAGTCCCTTTCTCTTGAGAATCCTGACAGACTTCCCAGAGAGACCTGCTGCCCCTGAGACTTTCCTGCCAGGAGGCCCCATTTCCAGGCTGGTGGTTTGCTCTAGGCTGGTCCTGTGCTTATCTGCTGCCTGCCTTGTCATTCTGAGTGGAGGAGGGTGTTGCTGGGGTCCACCTAGTGAGAGGACAGGTGACTGTCATTAGCTGTGACCCATCTCACATTGCCCACGAGGGGAAGATGAGGGGAAGGTGGGTTGGGGAGGGAAGGAAGAATGCTGGTTGGAAGGAGGTGGAAGGAGGCAGGGATAATGGTGCCACAGGGTAGCCTCTGGGCTAGGGTCTCTCAAGGTGACCAGAAGGGAGCTGGGAAGACCCTAAATGGCACAGGGAATGGTGAGAGCAAACCCCAAACAGGAGCAGGGTTATTTATGTCCTGGGTTAGGTGCGGGGTTGCCTGGAAGACAGTCCACACTGCTCCTCCACCAGGTGACCAGCACTGCATTGACAACAGGGTCTGTTGGGTGGCAACAGGCTCCACTAACAGGCATGAGTGTGTGCGCGCATGTGTGTGTGTGTGTGTGGCTGCCTGGCTGTACTCTGGCTGAGCCTCTAAGCTCGTGGCAGAGAGCAGCGAGGAAGGACAGTGGGAACAGGGTGAGCTGCCCGGAGCCTGGTTCACGCAGGCTGTCCGGTGTCCGGGCCATCCTCTTGCCCCTGCATACTGGGCTATAAGTCACACGAATGGCTTTCGAGGTCCAGTATGCCCACAGTAAAGGCGCTGAGTTTGATGACGACTTTTTCTCAAGATTTCACCAAGCCTGATGATCCTTTCCTGTCCCCCTTCCTTCTCTTCCCAGGCTCCTTATGGGCCTGCAGCTGGGAGGCGGTGTCCCTTCTGTCCTTTCCGCTCAACTCCCATAGTTCCTAAAAAGCCACTGTTTCCAGGCGTGGGTGGGGTCAGTTCCATTGTCAGCACCTTCCAGCAGGAGGCCTGTGCCTAACGCAACTTTCCTTTCCCCAGCCATGGGCCACAAGTCCCCTCCCTGCCCGAGCCTCCACCTTGGAGCTTATCATTGTTTCCCTGCCCACACCCTGGCCTCCCTGCCAGGTCTCTGTGGAACCTCATATGGTCTTGTTTAACTCGACAGGGAAATTCTTCCATTCTCTGCCGATCTCTTTTTCTACAAGGCTGCAGAAACACGGGTGTGTGCTGGGGGGGGAGACGGAGTGGCCATGGGGGAGGCTTTCAGAGGACAGTTCCCAAGTCGCACGGCATTGACTCAAGGTCACAGTCCCAGCACTGTTTGCACAGCTCAGGAGGACAGCAGAGGAGAAATATTCAGATATAGTTTAGGGGAAAGAATTGAGGTCTATGTTTAAAGCATGTGGCTCTTGAAGAAAAGGAAAAAAAGATAAGTTATTTGTATAAATGAGGAGAAAGAAGGAAAGAAGCCCTTCCTTAATTCACCAACTCATCGTCATGTGTGATCAGGACCCAGAAGGGCCCTGGATGTGAGATGTGGCTGCATCGGGCTCAGCAGGACCCCAGGGGGCAGTCACCCAGGAGGCAGGATGCTGAGCACCCAGAGCCTGGAGAGAGTTCCTGATCCTAGCAAGCTTTCGAGGGCCTGGGCTCTGGATAGGTGGCCCAGCCCAGGCCTTGCTGGTGTGTCACAGACTCCCGTGTGACCCTTCCACTGTTCGGTGAATGTGTTTCCTGGGTTAGCAGCTGCCCGAGGGCCATCCTTTTAGAACAAGAACATCACTATGCCAGCTCCTCGTGGGAAAGAGACATAAGGCTGCCCAGCCAGCCTCCAGGGAGGACTTTCTGTTCCCTCCCTCATGTGGGGAGTGCAGATTGGTTTCCTGTGGCAGGAAGAGGAGATGCACTCTCTGCCTCCACCTCATCTGTACGTTGCCCTTGCTGCAGGGGGCTGGGCACTGTGTCTCTGACTCCCGTCAGGGTGGTGGGGCTCTGTAGGATCTGGGCATTGTCACTCAGTAGTGTAAGACTGCAGCAGTGATGACCAGCAGTGTCACCAGTACCTTGCACACTTCCTCCACCGTAGTCATGAAGATGGGTCATTCTCCTCATACGGTCCTCGGGAAGGGGGTAGGGAGGAGGCACACCAGCTCCTTGTGCCATAGCATCTGTGCTCCTCTGGAGCCAAGGCCTTCACTGGGGTCTCTGAGGTGTGGATCCAGAATTCTCTTGGCAGGTAATAAATGCACTGGCCAAGGCACACGTGGAAAGGTCAAAAGGAACCTTCACTAGTTGGGCTCTGAAATGGTTCCTTCAGCATTTTTGGATCTTTCCTGTCCTATTTCCTCGGCCACCCCAGCAGCCGCTGGGCATTTCCCTTTCTCAGGGCCAGGCCATCTGCTTTCTCTTATTCCTTTGCCCCGGGCAGTATGGAGAAATGTTTCTTTGAGGTCTTGGCCCTGGGCAGCAGAACGATGTGTTCTGTCCTCTGATTCAGAGGAACCAGCCCCTGCCTGCTGCCTTCCTCCCCTGAGCCCTTCCTTTTTTCCCCCCGAGTGCTGCTTGGTTTTGCAGCAAGCCTAGCAAAGGGGACAGAGGCCGAAAGTGATGGGGAGCCTTGGCCTGAGCCTGGTGTGGGAAAAGGAGAGTCAACAGAAATTCTGCTGGGTGTCAGGTGGGTGGGGTACCGCGGACTCCAGATTTCCCTGTCTCACACTCATAAGTTGAACAGAAATATTTCCACATCAGCTGTGACAAGGACTTTCATGGACCTGGGGGAATGGAGCAAAAACAATTCCATTTTGTCCTAGTTTAAAGGCTTTTGAGGGCCGGGGATTTAGCTCAGTTGTTCCGGCGCCTGCCTTGCAAGCACAAGGTCCCGAGTTTGATCCCTGGTACCAAAAAAAAAAAAAAAAAAAAAAAAAAAGGAAACAAAATATAGTGATAAAGGCTTTTGAAAGACAAAGGGTTAACAGTTTGAGCTGTTTCATTGGGTACTTGTGTTAAACAAAAATCTTTTGATCTTAAATATTTTGAAAGTTTGGGTTGAGGGTAAGTAAAGAACATTTTGGCATTAGTACTTGCCCTGCAGCTCATTCCAGGCGAAAGCAGTAGGGGGCGCTCACACACCACAGTTCAGTGTGGTCGGTGGCCAGAGCAGCGGAGCTGGCTGCAAGTACTGTGTGCTCCCCAAGGAAGCTTGAGGTCGACCCCCATTCCCCACCTCCCACACAATTTATGGTGCGTCCTGGCAAAATACAGAGGTCACGCGCCTGGCGGCCACCCCACGGCTGGTTGTGCTGCTTTTCAAAGACGATGGCACATGTCGCCGACTGTTTTTGCATGCAGTGGAATCACTCGCTGTGGTTGAAGAGATTGGTGGTCTCTTAAATCGCACACAAGTGTTTCCTGAGCTCAGGCTCGGGATGGGCCGCAGGAGCAAGCTGAGAGTTAAAGGTGGGGACACACAGGCTTCCATGGCTGGTTCCTAGGCTGGCGCGGGTTCACGGGAGGCCAAGGCCCCAGGACGCTCCTCAGATGGGCTTTGGAGAGTGAGGTTTCATCCCATTGACTGTGTCTGGAAACCTCCACATCTCTAAAGCTCTCCTTCGAGGCTAAACTGCACTAATCCCTCTAGACCTTCTTTTCTAGCTTTGTAAGATGCTCATCTCAGACCTAGGAAGGCTGAGATCTGGAGAGGGTGTCGCCAAAGGCCTGCCTGCACCTCTTGGTGCCGCTGCTTGTACTGCAGCCCTAAAGAGCACCAGTGGAGAGGTTGGCTGCTCCGTGAACTGCTCGCAAACGGCTTCATCAGTGAGGGTGGGAATGACAGAGGGAGGGAGGATATGTGCAAGGGCTCATCTTATGCCCTTTTGTTTTTGAGACGGGTCTCTTGCCCAGGCTGGCCTCCTGCATTCTCCTGCTGTGGACTGCCTGCCTAGGGAGTTGCGTGGAGACTCAAGAGAGGCAGGGAGCTCAAATGAGTGTTTCCTAGAGACAGTGCCCAGCTACTCAAAGATGTGTTTCTGGCTCTGGGAATGGTAAGGATATTTGGTACCCCATGTCCTGTCATCCTACAGGAGTCTGAATTCTGTCCCTTTTTGACCTTCCCAGCTATTTCCCTCTCCCTTGGGAATAGTGAACTTTTCTGTTTTGTTTGTCGGTTATTTATAGGACTACACCACAGCTAACTTCCAGGAAGTAGGGGCCGGACTTGGTATCTACACGGAGCACAAGTTGTACAACTTCTTTAATGTGCTTGGAGGTGGCCTCCCGCCCTCCAGCTGGTTCCTGCAGGCGGGTGCAGCTCAACAGCTTGCTCACCTTTCCACCCACTCCCAGTTCCTGTTAGAGGGAGAGGAACCAGGAAGCCCACCCCACACCTAAGAGCCCGGGTAACCAAGACTTCAGAAAAGGGTCTAAGGGAGTCAGGAAGTTGACGCCTGTAGACAGACAAGGCTGGAATCCTTGGCTCTGGGACGGAGGATGCTGGTTACAGCAGGGAGGGTTCAATGTAGAGCACACCTTTGTTACCGGGATGATAGGGCTTTTGGGTCTATGGGCCTCAGGAGAAAGGGCTCAGTCCCAGGCACTTGAGTGGGTGTGTCTGATGGTTACACAGGACACCCAGGCCATGGAGCACACTGGGACTCCACACGTGTATGGCATGTACATTTGCATGTTTAGGGCTCTCAATGTGGGAAGTTTGAACTCCTAGAGTGAAACTGTGGCAGTTTTTCTCTCCAGACCATAGAGAAACCCTTGTCCAATCCGCATCCACATAATGGCTTGGAATTCTCATACATGTGACACACACAGGTGAGGTGCCATGGGGCCCCAGCTCTGGAGAGAAGCCACGCACAAGTATGCCAGTGCGTGCTGGCTAATAGTGAATAAAGCCATGCATAGTGTTGCCAGGCAAATGCACCTTGCCTCCTGCTCGAATTCCCTCTCCTTCACAGGCCGTCCCCAGGGTGGTCATGGCCCCCTCACCTGGCAGGGGTTCTGGGAAAGCATGCCCTTTGTGCTTCCTGGGTGAAGACAGGTCCTGTACCTGAGGCCCAGCTGCACACATGAGCACTGGGGGCGGGCACAGATGTCACCTAGCCAGCTGTCTGTAGAAGGGGCATCTGACATACAGGAGTCTTCAATAACATTTAAAACTCTTAGAAGAGCCAAAAATCTGGATATTGTGAAAGTGCTCGGCTCTTCAAAACAAACATGTAAAACCTACACCTGCTGCTAGTGCCTGGCTCTCACAGCCACTCCTGGGCTAGTGTTGAGTAGGCAGTCTCTGCACTTGTTCCAGAAGACACTGCCTGCAAACCAACTCCTCCTGCCAGTCCCTGCTGCTTCAGTAACCTCTCTGGCAGTGCCTGCTCCACTGGACCTCACCTCCTTGGGTGTGGGGCAGCATACTCCACCAGTTGTCCTCTGCCTGCACCCTGCTCCTGACTCACCCACCTCCCCCTTGGACTGGAACTTAATGTCACTTCCTCTCAGCCACCTAACAGTGCTTACCTTGCCCACTTAGTTCTGCTTAGCACTTACCACCAACTCACGCACTACATTTATCTTTATTGTTGGTCCAACACCTTCCCTTCCTTGACCCCCATCTCCAACCAAGAACAATTCTACCAGGGCAAATTTGTTGTTCTATGCCTGGGGCCTGGTGGAGAAGTTAATGTTTATGGAAGGAAAGAAAATTGCAAAGCAGCAGAGTTAGGACATTAATCCCACCAACCTCATTTAGTTAAAGCTAAGTTCTTCTAGAAAGCTAGTGTCTCAGTAACTACCCAACCAGCTAAAGAACTTCATTTGTGTGACCATTCCTGCAGATAACCCTGAAGCTCATCTTTTTCTGGTGTTAGGGATGGAACCCACAGCCTGGCACAGGCTAAGAGGCACCCCAGCCCTCAAGCTCAATTCTCCACTTGGCTCAGAGCTTTGCCTGATTTGTGCCTCTGTTTCTCTTCAGTAACAGGGAGGCTCCTGAGCATCTGAAGAGGGCCCCCATGCTACATGAATAGTTTAGAATCAGGTGTTCTCCACTGTCGCCACAGCCCTTGTTTCAGTCTGATGTCACGCACACATGGCCCCTCCTCTCCTGTCCAGTCCCCTTACCTTTTTTGGAGCTCTTACTTGAAGTTCTGCTGTAATTCCTAGTGACTTCAGTTGTCTCTACATATTCTTTAATCTACTTTATACTTGTTCTTAACACTTCTAGAGTGAGATCTGATCACACCATTCCTTTGCCCAGAAATGTGTGATGGTTCCCTTTAACTACCAAGTAGTTTCAGTCCCCCAGGGTTTCTCTGGTGTAGTCCCAGTCTACAGTTAACATTTTTTTTTTTTTACCTATTCTTGCCCTTCAGAGATGCTGTAATGCTCAGCAAATTAAACTGCTTCTATTCCCTCAACTCTCCTCCTCCAGAGCTCAGTATTGGGTATTCCCTCTCCCCCATAGGGTTGTGGTGGCTTCAAATGTCCAAAGGAACATTTCTGGTATCTCATGGCAGTTATTTAAAAAAAAAAAAAAAAAAAAACCCTTGTTTTATTTCGAGATTTCTCCTTAACCATAAACTCTGTAAGGTTGGACTCCATTCATTCCATCAATCCTGGGCCTGGTTACCCTTTGGACAAGAGACAGTTATGGTCAGTGAGCATGTGATGAAAAGGCAGGTGCCAGGGAAGTGTAAGAGGAAGTCCTGGCCTTGTGTAGGGAGGGGATGCAGGGAAGGCGTCCTTGAGAAGTGATGAAGCCAGAAGGGGAGGTGGGGCAGCAGACACCACTGCTTCAGAGAACAGTGTGGAACGTGGCCAGGCTGCCTGCAGCTGTCTTGAGGATTAAGCTAGTATCCAATCACAGTTTCTAAAGCCTTGTACTGCAGACCCTCATAAAGGTAAGATTCTGCTATATTTGCTTAAGAGTTGAGGCAACTCATCCAAAAAGAGGATGAAAATAATTCCAGGTATTCACTTCTAAACGTCCCTGACAAGTACCTTTAGGCACTGTGGTATATGGAGCTTATAGTCACATTACTTGGCAGTGACAGTTTATCCCCTCAACAATGTTTCTTTCTTTTTTCGGTACTGGGGATCGAACTCAGGACCTTGCCCTTGTGAGGACCTTGCCCTTGTGTTTAAGTTCTACTCTGTACCAGCTACTACAAACATGATACACAAACACAAGGCACACTCCCTGAATTCAGCGTTGCAATGCCAGTGTCTTATAATAAGACTTAGAAAGTGGCTACTATATAGCACATACTGCTGAAAGCATTTTATACATAATTTAATCCTCAAACTGCTTGTGAAAGACATTTACAAGACAGTGTGACAGCGAATTGGTCTGGCAGAGCTAAACACAATCTAACACAGGAATCAACAGCAATGCTCTCAGCCCCACACTGAAGGTGAGGAGGAGGGAGGACCCAGGGACATATTCTGAGGGGGGGAGCCTGAGCATTCTTAAAAGGCCAGGCCATGCAGGCTTGGAAGGAGTTCTGAGGGAGAGCAAGGTGGAGATTGGAAGATAGACATGTCCTCATGAGACAGATGATCCTAGGAGCAACAGGAAGGATGAATTAGAAAGGGGCCCAACTTCAGTGAGGGACCAACAGGAGGCTATTGGTATTATTTGGCCAGAAACACCAAAAGCCAGAAATAAGTTCACAGCAGTAGGGAAGATGAAAATAATGGGAAATGTTATGACCAGGGATTGGAAAAATAATCTAGTGAAAATATTAACTAAACTAGTCCCCATCTTTAGAAAAAAGTTCATTAAATGGAAAAAAGTCATGAGCAGCTAGGTGTGGTGCATGTCTATAATTCTGGGATATAATTCTAGCATTCTGGGAGGCTGCAGAAAGGCTGCAAGTTTTCGGTCAGCCTGAGGAACTTTAGTGACCTAGTGAGACCCTCCCTGTCTCAAAACCAAACCAAACAAGGCTAGGGATGTAGCTCAGCGCCAGGGCCCTGGTTTTTCAAATTACCAGTACCACAAAAACAAACAAAACAAATACCAGAGACAAACTATGAGCAATTGTTTCCACACTTTAAGAAAAAAGGTGTAATGACTGTCCTTCAAGGAAAAAGAGATCTAGATCCCTGCACAGAAGATATAAAAACACCACCTGTATAATTCAATTTACTTTTCCCTCCCTCTAGAGTTTCACAAAGTGAGAGGCCCCCCCCCCCAAATCATGCTAGAATTGGGAGGGCAAAAAAGTTCCTGGTTTCTCTTCTAATCACCATGTTTGGGAGTGAGCGAGTACACTCAGATGACTCATTTTCCTGTGAATTGGGGATTTCAATATTTTTGGTAGATAAATTCAAATAAACCAATCAATTTAAAAGAACAATAGTAGCAACAAGAATAAAGCATCTGTTTGTCCACAAGAGTGTTCAAGCCACCAGTTACTGGTCAGTTTACTGAAGAATTAATTTTTTGATGGAATATACCCCGTCTTGGTTTATTTTCCCATCAGTATAAAAGATTATTCATATAACACTTTTACATTAAACTTTGTAATTTGGTGTTTATGTACAGGTTTTCCCCTTTAAACTCCTGGTATGTTTATGGATTTTATTTTGCCTTCTTAGTTTACTACTTAGAACAAACTTCAGTTCAAAAGAGAAAAAGCCCCAATTATTAACTTCAACTCTACTAATTGAAGAAATACACATCTTTTGGTTATTACCTTTAGTATTATTCTCTGAAAGGAATCTTTCTGGTATACAATTCATATACAAACTCTAAGATAAAATTATTTTAAATTCTACATTCTACAATCATCTGTGGCTAAATTTAGCTACTGAAGAACCCAATAGTTTGATGATCTTGAATGATTCAGTAAACTTGTTAAAAACACTTAACATACCCACTGAATGAAAGTGCTTCTTAAACATTTACTGTCTTCCTCTCTAAACTTAATGAACTGCAATGTTCCTGGTTGCCTGAGGTCATTAAAATGTTTTTCTTTGCCTGTCAAGACACTGTCAAAAATGCACATCAAGATGAGCCTCAAGTTGGAAAGCTATTCCTTCAGGTTCTCCGGGGCTCATTACCTATGTAATGAGTTGATTTCCCCACTCTGTAACTGTTTTTACTCTGAGACTTTAAGTTATCACTGAAATGGCAACAGTGAGTCTCTAGTCAATATACGATTTTGAAAAAATTGGAGAAAACTTCAGGAGGTAACATAACCAACCAGTAAGTAGCTTTTTATGCTTTATGGAAGAACCCCGTTCAACAGCTCTCAGGACTGATGCCTTCCTCTAATTATCCTCTCCTTTATCCTCCCCCTCTTAGATACCGTGTTTGTAGAACCTTTGCACTTACAGCCATTTTCCTTCTGGACCAGAAAACCGACATGTACCGTCTAATAAATATTCTCTAGTCTGCACATGCTTGATGGATGTTTACTTAAATAATGAATTATTCTGATAACTTATCCACTGGACCTCAACCAACACCACCAATTTTTGCTTCCAGCCAATATTAAATAACAATAGCAGGAAGTTTTATTCCATAAAGCATTAATAAGATATTTTAATGAGGAGAAAACAAAACAAAAACAAGTCTTAGTCTCATGTTTCTATCCAAAGACTCTCAAGACTAGTTTTTCCCTGTCCATCCCTTCCAACTGCAATTTTGTGACCATGTAATAAAGGTCAGTTTAAAGATTTTTTAAAAAAAGTTTAAACCTTTTTAAAAAAGATTAAACAATCAAGCTAGCAAAAAGGTACTCAATACATACTTTCCTTATATCAAACAAGCTAATATTTCAATACAATGTAACTATACAGATTATATACAATACACATATGTTCACAAAGCAAACACTATATAGGCTCAGAACAGATTTGAAAAACATAATATTCACATTGATTACAATAACTCTAAAAATGATTGTAACGTTGAAACGGCACTTAGTTTACAAAAAAGTCACAAAAATATATATATGTGTGTGTAGTCACCAAGAACTATGGTTCCTGTAAAATACTAATAGCCAGATACTAGTATATAAAATGTGAAGTTCTGACATTGTATACATTTTTAAGAAATAAACTCCAAAACCATTTTTGTTATTGTCCAAAATCAAACATGCCAAGTAACTTAGCAATGGCCACTGTCACCAACTAAAGCCATAGTTGATTGAGATGAGGACTGGACACAACGCTGGGCAGCTGGGGACTGGCATAGCTGTACTGATTCTGGGAGGAGAAGAGGACATAAAAACACCCACCTGCATAACTTAGTTCATGTTTCCTCTTTAGCATTACATCCCTTGAGGGTTTTGTAAGATGCCAGTGCCCTCCAAAATCATGCTAGAGCCGGCAGGGTAAAAAGTTGCCCCCACACTTTCTTGCTGCCAGACTGCAGGTGAATATTAAAGCATGCATTAGCTACACAGAGCACTCAGCACCCTGGGGAGACTGGTGCAGTCTCCACCTAGGCTGTTTGCACTAAAATGGACTCGTTTTTAAATAGAGCCAGATTTATACGTTAGCCCTGTAAAATACTGAGCTACTTATAGCAGCAAATATGCAATTACAAACATGATTTTATTAAAAAACCCATGTCTGTTACATCAGAACAATTTTTCCCTTTCAAACCTATCTCCCTTAGCCAATATTATTTTCTTCTATCACTGAATTCTGGTCTATTATCTCAATCTGACTTTTCTTATTATGCTGCTCTGGAAAAAGAATACTTCCTAATCCTGGAAAAGCGTAAATTTACTCTTAAAAATGGGGATACAGGAATTATAAAGTAAAAAAAAAGTTTGTTCTAAAAGTATCTTTCACAAATATATATATTTAAATATTAAAATAGGCTAACTAGGATTTTTATAAAATGGCTTTTGAAAAGATAGCAGAGGCACAAAGAAGCCATATACTATCCTCCAAATTGGACATAAGGTGCCATAAGGGTGCCCTACAAAGAGGCAGGCAATCTCTATCTGATGTGACAGGAGTCACCAGTAACAACAGAATAATTAAATAGATTATTGGGAATTTAGATCAAAACAAAATGTTACTCTATCAGGGATTGTTGGTTTTCAAAAAATACCTTGAAATACAAGCATCAGAAGCCATCATTTTGTACAAGGAAGATAAAGAGTAAAGTTTATGATCTTCCAAATACCCAATGTCATTCATTTCAGGTGCCTGAAAGATGAAAAACAGTGCAACTTTCAAAAATTTAATGGACTACTCTCAGTATGAGAGACTTTAAAAAGCATCTGTCAATTTGAAAATTGATATTGAAATAAAAAGAAATCTCCTAGAAAAAACACACTCGTAACCTAATCATAGAAAAGGTTCTCTCTAGAAAACAGGTGTTTCTAAGAACTGCACAAAAGGTTACCCATCTCATGAACACAGCCTCTGGTAATACCAAGGGAACAATGTGTATCCAGGAGATGAAGGGCTTCTCTTAGAGCAGGAAAGATGTATCCTTCCTCAGCAGGTGATGTACTTTGGTAAACTGAACATTCACTTACAGAATGCTTTTCTAACTTATTTAATGAAATAAAATCTGGATACTCAGACTGGGTATTTGGGAAAACAAAAGACAGTTTAATAAAGGTCATGATACTGTAGCTCCTCAGACAATTAAGCAGCGATTTTATCAAAAAATTATCACAAGTGAGCTCAGGACTTCAGGCTTGACCAACAAAATTTGTCAATTTAAGAGAGAAAGGAAATAAATAGATTTTATAAGCCAGTCACTTCAAACTAAAAACATTTTAAGTTTAAAAAAATTTTTTTACCAAAGTTTTTGTTTCCAATCCTTGGTCTGAACTAAGTTCTTTGTGAACTAGTATATACACAGGAAGCTTGGTATTATTAGTTGGAACTGGCCTGGGCCCTGTACAGAGGAAGTTTAACTAAAGCATTATGAATACTTTAGGGCAGTCTCATTTTCTACTGAACTGCCAAACTCAGATTCTCTTAAGTGTCTGGAATTTCTGAGAGGACTATTTTCAAAAACATAGAACTATTTTGTTCTATAATAAAAATGTAACCATGACCCTTAATGGTAACTAGTACTATGTCGTCACTGTATTTGACACAGGGTTTAACTTTCCATAAACACAGTGACACAAGTCTCAACTTCAGTAGTCTAAAGTGAAACATCCATAAAGTATTCCTCAGCTCACTATGAGGACCGGCTCAATTGCACCTCATTTTGTAAGTTGACTCATTATTGGTTTTGGCTAATGTGTCTTGATGAGGACTTTTCAGATTAAAATACCATATGCCACCACATTCTGTTGAGCAAAAGTGACAATGAAAAATAAAAATGTGTGGGGCCGGGGATTTAGCCCAGTGGTTCCACCACCTGCCCCACAAGCACAAGGACCTGAGTTCAATCCCTGGTACCAAAAAAAAAAAAAAAATGTGTAAAGAAAATAAGGAATACTATAAATTTTGATTATCTTAGCTTAAAGTCTGTGAGAGTATGCTTATCTCTATTCCTCATAGATATATTTAGTGCAATATCATACCCCATCCCCCAAATGATTCACTGTTTCAGAAAATAAAATCTAGTTGTTTTTTTTTGTACCAGGGATTGAACTCAGGACCTTATGCTTGTGAGGCAGGCGGTGGCACCACTGAGCTAAATCCCCAGCTCTAAAATCTAGTTTTTATATATTCTTCTCAATTTTCAAAATCTGTATTATAAAGCATCTTATGTCAATAACTTACAGTGAAAATCATATTTACTTCCTTTTTAGTAACTTTGGGCTTGTTTTTTCCAAATGTGAACTTAACTAGTTTCTTTTTCCCAGATAATCTTAGTAACTGGAAAATTACTTATTCTCTTTCACTTGGATATACATTTCAGAGTTCAAACTTTCTATTCTGTAGATGAGGAAATAAGAGTACTACATCAGAAAGTTTTAAATTCTCTTGTTCATCAATTCCACAAATCATAGGGTATTTTCTTTTTTTCTGGTACCAGGGATCAAAATCAGGACCTTGCACTTGTAAGGCAGGCACAGCACCACTGAGCTAAATCCCCAGCTCATGGGATATTTTCAATAAAAATATTAAAATTTTAGGATTGTACATCAAGTAGTAATTTTCTCTATGTGATGTACTAGGACAGAATTACCATGACATTATACAGTAATGTATTTTTCAGGGATTACAAAGCTAAGAGTCTAAAACATGATCTTAGAATCTTCTAAATAAAAGCTATTAAGGAGTAGGGCTGTAGCTCAGTGATAGAGTGCTTGTCTAGCACACATGATGCCCTAGGTTTGATCTCCAGTTCTAAAAGCTAAATAAAACCAAACAAGACACTGGACTATATAATTGGCCTCCATTTAAATTGAGAATAAAATAAGAAAAAAGTAAAAGTGTGAGAAATTTAATACAACTTCCAAAGGCTCCAAGAGAAACACTATAGACTGGGAGGAACCTGCTCAGTCAATACAGGGTAAGTAACTGGGTTACCAATGATTAAGTCTATGAGATGTGTTGACAAGCTCACCCCATTTGATAAAATATTTTTAACAAAATGGAATTTTTTTGTTTGTTTTCAAACCAAAGGGCATGCATCCTAACATGGAATCTCGTTGCTTTAAGCCAGAATGCCTGCTTAAGTTTTAAAGTATAAGACAGCGAGGCTATTTAAACATTTCAGTGTTACTTTGTTTTACTGAAATTACAAACTTAAAAGCCTGGCAATGTAAATAAATGTGTAATTTCTTGGAATAAGAATTAAAAACCAGCCTATTATATTTTAGGAATTAGTAGAATCACTGACATGCTAACTGCTTTTACTGTTACAATATATCCTTAGAAATGAAAAGAATGACTGGAAGAGCTATAATATCCAGTATCATGGTGAACATCTTTGTTTACTTCTAAGGTACAGCTATTTGGTAGTTAGAAAAATGGAAATAAAACCTTTTCCAATATAAAATGCTTGGTCTTAAAAAGGTAAATTTTCTTGCATTCTAAAATTTAAGCCCTTTAAATACCACAAAGGTATCTTCTTGGGCTTTAACAAAGGCAGCTATGCTTAAATATTCTAAATGGGAATTTTCATGTGTAGTTATATCGAAAATTTTCATGGATGAGATAATGTAACTGGCTTTCATCTTTGCAATGTTTTCCATATGTTCTGGTAAAAACTATACATCCAGGTATCCCTCTCTTACATGATTTTAAATAAATCTAAATAGTACTATATATACAATTACACCCTTATAGTTTTGTTTTCTTAAACAGATCTATAAACAAAACATCCTCAAATCATTATCAAGAAAAATGTAGAGCCTTCCTGAAATAGAAAAAGGCCTCTATTATTTTATGTTAAATACTTAAATTACCTATAGTGATAAGATTTGGGCAATAACTAACCAGATAAGGATTTTCACAGTATATTCAAATTTCCTATAAAACCTGGAAATCTGTACAATTTGTAATTACCAATGAAAATCTACAGTTTCCATCTGGGAAAGAATATCCAGTGATAAATAATCCTTCACTGTGAGAAAACAGTCAGAATATCTTAGAGCTGCCAGCTGCCGAGGGTTCTCTTAATGTTGAATTCTCAGTATAGGAGAGGTGCTAAAACACTTCTGACTGGTAATTCTATCAATGACTCTTTACACATTTCTTTCCTCTTTTTCTTTTCTTTTTCTAATAACTTGGAACAAAGAGCAATAGTGATTCCTATTCTTTGTCTCCCTAACATAGGATTTTAAGATTAGATTTACAGTTCCAGTTGAGACATGGCAGTCTGTTGCAAAAAGTAATTTAATACTACCAGTAAAGAATCATAAATTGTAGAAGTCCATCATAACATAAATGTTGATATTCCCGAAGTACACTTATGTTTGGGAGCAAATGGATTAAAAAACCAGGTTTGTAAGTGAAATACAGAATTGAAAATAAGGGCTAAGTTACATGGGTCAAAAACAGGTTCACCCATGAAGCACAAAATTGGAAATAAGGGCTAGAGGTGTAGCTCAGTGGTCAAGTGCATGTTTATCATGTGCAAAGACCCTGGGTTCAATCCCCAGTACCAAAAAAAAAAAGAAAAAAGAAAAAGCTGGAAATAAGGAGACAGAAAGAACATTAGCCTAAAAAATTCTAGTGAGTTTACTTTTTCTTTCTTTACATTTATGGGGGGGAAGAATGAATTATACAATTAGCTAATTTAGAAAAGAAACAAATCACTATAATTAAGAAATATATTTAGTAAGGCCTAGCACCTGAATAAAATTCATTATCTCTGTATGACTATTTTGTTTCTCTTTTCTAATCCATTTAGGTGCTTTCATAATTATTAAACTTTGGGTTTTTTATATACAGACAAACAGATATTAAAAGTTCTTTTTTTTCGTACTGGGGATTGAACTTGGGACCTTGCGTTTGCAAGGCAGGCACCGGAGCCACTGAGCTAAATCCCCGGCCCCTGAAAGTTCATTACTCATGGAGTCATACATATTTCAGACTAAAGTCAAAGATGCTTTAATGACACCAGATGAAAAGTATATCCCAGTCTTGAGCATCATATAAATTTCATCTTTTTAGCAGCAGAAAAAGTGATACTCATTACTTTAAGGATTTTAGGGTTTTTTTGTTAAGTCAACAATTTTCTCTCCTCTTCCAGACTGAGTCAGGTGATCATTTTATAGCCTCATCTTTTATATTATTGCTTACACTGTGTAAAAACTATAGTAACTGCTCTAATAAATTTGGCAATTTCTAAAAATATTTTGGACCAAGGATAATACCACTGTCATATGAGATTTTGTAAACAATCTTAGTTAAGAACTTAGCCTCAACACAGAATTATTTTGTCCAAAACAGCACAGTAAAAACATCCCCAACAATACATAAACCTATATATAAAATATAGAATATCTCTAATATTTTTCCTTTATATAGTAGCACACCAGTATATGCAAGAAAAAGTACTGTTGATGGGCCAAAGGGAAAAGTGATTTAGGCAATGACCTAGTTACCAGGCACTGACCTTCAAAGACAAGGTAAATGCCAATTTTAGTCAGAAAAGCAATATTAAAAGTTTTTATGAAGCTGAGATTTGTGTATTGTATTCTGTGTTCCTCGCCAATTTCATCCACAGCCTGATGTTTTAGTCATGGTTCTTTGCCTCTGGAGTGGTACTGAAGTATAGGGAATGCCTATCCAACATCAAATTTTCATCTGAAAAACTCAACAGAAATTACAAAGCTTAAAAAAAAGTGTGCTGGATTTCAGAAGTATTTAGTAATTTTTAAGAAAGCTTGCCATGAATACTTCCAAAAACAACAGGCTTTACAACATCCTGTGCAAAGAAGTAAACATCTACTCAGGCCATTAGTCAAAGTCTGCTTAGTAATTTGTTTCTCACATACCCTTTCATCTCAGGATAATCAAGTCAATAATCATCTGATTTCTTCTTTACCTAATGATCTGTTGTTAGCCTACCTTTAATAATGAAAGGAAAGAAACTGGTACGTTTTAAGTCAACTGGTTCTCCTAGGTCTCATGATTTCTATTGTTTCAACATCATGTTATTATGTCTTTACAGAAGCAATCTCTCAATTAAGAAAAATAAAACATCAGTTGCAGGGCTTACAAAGTGAAAAGGGAGATTCTTTCCCAAGCTCTTTCTTAGTTAAAAAATTAAATTAAATTTAAATGTACAAGACCAAGCACAGGCACTTTCCAAAAAACGAAACCAAACCACAAAACTACTTGATAGTTATAGAAGACAGCTCTGACTTTGGGGGATCATCTCTGGTAGCTTCAGCATGAGCGCTGGTCTTTGGCTGCTCTGGCACCTCTTCTTCCTTTTCTGCCAGCCCAGCAAGAGATCCCATGGGGAAAGTGCTTTCACAATTCTGGGTGGAGGAGACCTGTGAAATTACAGGCATTTGAACAGAAGAGTTGCTTTCAAAACCATGTTCTCCAAGATCATACTGAACAAGGGTCTCTTCTTGCTCTTGGTTTAAGTAGTCCGGTACTAGGAAATCACTAGGTAAGAGGCAAAGGGTGAAATATGAGTTAACTTGAAATCAGTAACAGAACGTAATAAAAAGATATAATCTGTAATCAAGACTGGGACTTTTTATTTCACAAATTCTCCAATAAAGTTAGGACTCAGAACTTTCAACTCACAAACTTTCTTAAATATGAAACAAAGCCATCCATTAGAACAGAACTGCATCAATCCCTGAGGAACCCTTTCAGAGGCCTCAACAGCCTTTCTTATTCTACGTTTACAAAACAAATATCCGTAAACTGCTTACTTATGCAAAGATTATTTGAATAATTTAAATGCTTAACTTTTCTTGGCTTACACACTAAGAGGCATACAAACTCATACTTGTTTTACTAATTGGATTTAGTTGAGAAATTAAATCCTTATTCATAAATGGCTTACACATAATCTAGTTTGTAGAGGTGAGAAACGTAGAAAATAATTTATGTGTATCTTGCTATTAGATTTGAATATGGTAATAAATTATGTTTGATTCAGAATTTGGAAGTGAGTACCTTCAAATGTATGTATGTTTGTCCTGAAAGTCTGAATTACTGATTTCCACAGGAAATGTGAACAGTAAAACATACTGAAATTTATTTATTTATTTTATACTGAAATTTTAACAGTGGGTATTTTCTGAGTCGTGAGATCAGAAAAGATTTTTAATTTCTTTATACTCAGTTGTATTTTCTAAATCTACTATAACCATTTTTTGTTATTTAAACAACAATAATATGAAATAAGTCTTACACAGATGCTTCATTTAAATCTTCATTACTAAAAAGCCTCATTATCCTAGGACTATCAATAATATATTGATACAGCCATTTTATAATTGAATTGTTCAGTATTAATAGGAAAATTAAAAATGTGCTAAACTGCAAAGCCATTTCAAATGTTCTATATTGAAATCTAAAAAGTCTTCAGGGGTTAGATAAAAGGAATGAAGGGTAAAGATTCTGCATAAGACAGAGACGCAGGAGTTGTTAATTGGAACACTATTTTAGTTATAAACAACTATGTGTAATATGAGATTTATATATATATATATAAATAATCTAGGTTTGTGACAATCATAAGAATTAGAAACAAACCAAACGAATGTATGGTTTGAAGGGAAAAACAAAGTCTGTGTAGGAATAATTTCAAATTTATTGAAAAATAAAGTTTTTAAAATAAAGGCAATTTAAAATGTAAAGATTTATTTTATGAGAACTAAGGTTTCTTACAGAGGTACAATTCTCATATAAAGTATTTAAAAACACACAACAGAATTTCCTATCAAGAGGAGGGCTTAGAAACTATCTTGTTCAAAGCTTACATTTTATCTTTTGCTAAATTCCAAGCTGCTTCATCAGTAAAGTAACATGTTTAATCAAACAGTAGCAGAGCCAGAACAAAAGTTTTCCTTAGGTGCCTTGAATCAGAAAAGCAGCTCTATTATATATTATTAGCATTAAAATCTTGAGCTCTAAACTGAGAGAAAATAGGAAAGACTTCACTGGATCTAAACTACCATATCCATTATAATTGCTGTCAAAGTTCCTTTCTTACTGGCAAATGGATATTCCTTCACATAGGATTGAAGCAGGGGGGAGGGAAGAAGGGAGAGAGGGAAGGAAGAAAGTGGTTAAATAGTTTACTAACATCTAGAGTGTGAAGTAACCTGCTATTATTATCATCTGATATAGTATATTTTCACTTGATCTTAGTATATTTCACTTAGTATATTTTCACTTTGATCTTGATCAAAGGCCGAGAAGCAAGTGATATAGTGTATTTTCTAAAAGGATCTACTTAAGGTCCTCTACAGAATTGCTTGAACTTCATATTATTAAAAAAAAAGATAAGTGGACTACTTCTGTAGGAATATATGTATATATCTATATATACACATACACATTTAAAATTTTTTTTTTTTTTTTGTACCGGGGATCGAACTCGAGTCCTTGCGCTTGCACAGTAGGCGGCGAAACCACTGAGCTAAATCCCCGGCCCCCTAAAATTTTTATTTTGTAGGAAAATATTCTGAATACCAACTATGAAGTATATATAACTTTATATCCTTAGGAGATCCAGAAAAATTTTTATTAGATCAGGAGATCATAGAATGGATACGGATACTGGGAATTTAAAACAAATGTACTGATTAGCTGGCAACCTGATTAAAATAACATAGCAGGCTGCCCTGAAAGCAGGAAAAGAGAGTTCAGAAAGCAGTTTTCCTGGTTGGGTTTTTGTTGTGCACCTCACCTGCTCTGGAAGTAGTTTGCTAGCTCTGATGCTTCATGGTTCAGACTTCTCAGGTGCACGATTAAATTTCCAGAGTTGGTGAACATGGCGCCACATGTTTTGCACTCGTAAATCCGAGGCTTGCGGATAATGTGCCGGGAAACCCTCATATGGTGTTTATATTCCCCGAAGGAAGTGAAAGTGGCACTACATATCTGGCACCGGAAACAGCGTTTACCTTCATGCTTTAGGCGATGCATCTTTAGCGAGTAAGCCCTGGTGAACTTTTTCCCGCAGCGGTCACACTGAAATGGTTTAATTCCTATAAGATAAAGTAAAAGAAAATAACATGAAACATAAACTAAAAGGGCACAGATCTCAGAAATTTCTGAAATGTAACTTTGTAGCAATAACTTCAAAACACAAAAACTATCAGCTAAAAGTATTATATTTTGATACATCAGAAAAGGCACATAATATGTAAAAATTACCAGTGCTTAAAGAGTTAAGGAAGGATGGGGAGGAGATAAACTAATGTGTGCTGAGACCAATTTCTGAATATTTCAAATCATCTATTTTACAGACTTCCCATTTTTAACTACAGTAGTTAGAACTAAAATTCTCATATAACAGCATTTACGATTTCATTTAATGTTCCTTATCTGAGAAAAAATGAGAAAAAAAGGAAAATTCTAACATCTCTGTATGTAAAGATCATCACAGAGTCATCTGATGAACTAGCTCTGAGTATTTAACATTGATGGAAATTAATGGAATTACAAAATGCATTAACAATTTTCTTAAAACATCAAAATTTGGAGAATATAAATTAAAAAATTTAAAAAACACAATCTTTAGACTTAACAACATCACAGGAAATTGGTGTTTGGACAGGGACTACGAGACCTGTCAAGGCAGGGAAGTGAGATGATAACACAGCTGAAAATAGCAAAAATCTCTCAACTCATTAGCGTCACTGTTAAACCACAAGAACTGTCACCTATATGTGACCACTGAATTTAGGTTTCACTAAAATCTCACCTACACATTTATTCAAAATCTTTCTAACACTAAAAACAAAAAACTACAAAGCTGACTTATCAAAGCAGAGAAATTTAGGATTACAGAACATAAATTAATAGTAAAATATTAAATTTTTTTTTACTTTTTAATTAAGTTTATTGGCACATTTTAGGTATACAGTACAGTTACACTCATCACTGGGAACTTGTACCTTTACATTATTATCTTGATTCTTATTTATTCCCCATTCCCCTGCCCTCCCTTCAATCCCTCCACCCCTTCCTATTTACAAAGACTTTGTTTCCATTTTTTCCTTTTCTCCTATTTTTTCCTTCCCCTTCTTTCCTTTCCCCTACCTCTCCCACTTCCCCTACCCCTTTAGACCTTTTCTTCCTATTTCACATTATCAATTATACATAAAATATTAAACTTTAAAGCACTTTTTATTTGGAAATAATTTCAAACTGACAGAAGAGTTAAAAGAATGATACAAAGAACCATTATTTACTTTTAATACCACTTAATCATTTGTTTCTCTCTTGTACATATTCACACATACCCTACATACATTATACCTTTTAGTTTACATATAATACATTGCATATTGCCCATAACTTTCAATCAGAATACTTAATACCTGTGGTAAATGCATTAAGCAAATAGTTTTCTGATACTGCACCATTTCAGCAACAGACCTAAGCTAATCTGTTTTCATTTGATTTTTCAGAACTTTTTTTTTGGTACCAGGGATTGAACTTGGGACCTTGCGTTTGTGAGGCAGGCGGTGGAACCACTGGGCTAAATCCCTGGCGAAAAGTACATGCTTTATATTTTAGTTGGGATTCCAAAATATAAAATGTTTTAGACTGCTCACTTAATAGCAGGGAAGATGACATTACCTGAGTGGATGAGCATGTGCTGTTTTAGGTTCTGAATACGGGTGAATCGCACCCCACAGGTTGGACACTGAAAAGGTCTGTCTGGACCATTTGGACTTGGTCGTTCTGTACTGCTGGTAGAAGGAGCAATGTAGAGTTGGTAGGGATACTGAACATTTTCCAGTCTAAAAAAATAAACCAAAAAAGGCAACCAGGCTCTGATTTTAAAGTTGAATAAACATTTCTGCAGGTCAAGTTTAAATGAAAAAAGAAAAAACAGTTCAAGACTTTTAAAAGTTTAACCATTAGATTGTGTTTCACTTAGAACAATTATAAAAAGCAAGCATGGAAATACAACCACGAACATATCACATACTATTTTACCTTAGATATTCTTTTTTTAGTACCGGGGATCGAAACCTTACATATTCTTAATATCTCTAATCCCTTTCTTCTTGCTACTGCTTTAATTTAGGCTTGCATCAATACAAACCTAAATTAATAATTCTCTTTAGCTCCACTCCCTTTTAATCTACTTTTCTCACTGAATTATAGTATTTTTTATAGTTAAATATAGTATTTATAGAATTTTTTAGGGTTAAACTAGCCTCCCCCGTTAAAATCCTGTGTTATGCTTCTGAATGAAATCTTGACCCCTTACAAGTCAGGCAAGATTCCTCATATCTGAGCTCTTATTTTTAACAGCCTCATTTCTTGTCATACTCTCCACCACATATCCTATATCAAATAATTCCTCCAATGTACCATAATCTCTCTACACCATACTTTTGTACATTTTTTTCTTCTATTAGCCTACTTTCTTTGCTCTATAATGCCTACTCACTTTAGAAAATATAGCTGAGCCAGGCATGGTGGTACATACCTGTAATCTTAGCACTCACGAAGCTAAAGCAAGGAGGATCACTGTGAGTTCAGGGCCAGCCAGGGGAACATAGTGAGTTTAAGGCTAGCTTGAACCACATAGGAAGATTCTGTCTCAGGGGGAAAAGAAAAGCCTTTCATTTACCAGTGGCTCATGTAGGTATTCCCCTAAGTGCAGTGATCAAATTCTCTGCAATCACTTACAATGACTTGTTTACTACTTGGCTATCTTCAACCTCACTTCTCCTAAAATTGTTTGAGCTCCTTAAGGAAAAAGGCTATGGATTTCATCTGTGTACCCCCATCATTCATACAGTATTTAACAAAGAGTAGACGACCTAATTAGTATTTGAAATGAAGAAAGCTAGGCACACTTCTGATTGTTTATAGTTTTACTAACTCATTCAAGTAATTCTGGTCCACAATCTGCTCAAACAGGGTTAGCTGTTCAAGAATAATTAACCTTGTTGAGTCCCTTGAATTTTTGAAGTTTTTATCGAGTATAGTTTTTAAGACTGTCCTACAGTCCGTATGAGGAATTCATTCATTGAAGCCAATATTCAATGATGGAGAAGAATTAATTACCAAGAAAATGACCACAGTAGGACAAAGTAGGACAACCTAAATAGTGACTGAATGCTAGTTTAGGCGGGTGATCAGGAAAGGCCTTCTTGAGAACTGAGACCAAGACAGTGATCTGAAGGTCAAGGGGAGGCCAACAATGTGAATGAAAATCAGGGGAGAACACATTTCAGGTAAAGCCCATGAAGTAACAGGAAGGCCTAAAAGGCAGAACAAATAGAGTATTTCAAGAACTAAAAGAAGGTCAATGTGCCTAAAAGGTAATATGCAAGAGGGAAAATGGTCTGATGGGAGTTGGGCAAAATTCTACGATATAGCATCATATCATGGAATCTAGCTTTTAAGTATGATAGGACAATGTTAAGTATCTATAGCTTAAAACAGTGAAAACCTGACTAAAAAAGCAAATGATGATTCTGTTATATGAAGAATGGACTTAAGTAACGGAAGAACTTTGAAGGTTACTGCAGTAATCAAGGCAAAAGACAGTGGTGACAAACTAGGGTGGTTATATTACAGACAGAGGAAAGGGAGACAGACCAGGGACTGGGGATATGGTATTCTGCAGGTAGATTTGGTAAGGCTTAAGGATTAAATACAAGGAGAGAGAAAAAGTGGGTAGTGGTGACAGAAAGAAGTACTCTATCATGAATTCTCAGAGACTGTACTTGAAAAATTGGAGGAATGGGAAAAAGACTAGAAGAACAGGACTCAGATGGGAAATCAGAAAAAGAATTCTGTCTTGGCCCTGGAGTAAAATGCCTCTAATCCATTTACGTGGAAATATCAAGCAGGAAGGGATGAGTAAAGGTAGTAACTTGGGAATCATGGGTCTATAGATCAGGACTTGGCGACAGTTTTTATTTGTTTTTGAGACAGGGTATTGGTATGGAGTTCAGGCTGGCCTTGAGCTCACTTTGTAGCTCAGGCTGGCTTTGAACTTGGATTCTTGCCTCAGCCTCCTGAGTGCTGGGATTATAGCCACCATGCCCAGCAAGGCAACATTTTTTGTAGCTGGCCACATCATAAATATCTTGGCTTTGTATACCAGATGTTCTGTTTCAAGGAATGAACTCTGCCACTCATAAACAATATGTAAACAAATAACTGTGGATGGATTCTAATAATAGTTTATTGACAAGTCAAAATGGTGGCTGAGAAGTAGCCTATGGTCCATAATTTGCCAACCTCTGATAAGATATACTATATAAGGGGCTGGGGATTTAGCTCAGTGGTTCTGCCACCTGCCCCGCAAGCGCAAGGTCCTGAGTTTGATCCCCGGTACCAAAAACAAAACAAAACAAAAAAAAGATATACTATGTAAGGCACTGGGATGAGATAGTCTTAGAAATGCAAAAAAGAAATCTGGTATAGTCTAAGTGATGATGTTACTTCATTATTTTGAAAAGTATACTAAAGTGTAGAGGTCTCAGTAAATTTCTCATACAGTTCTAAGACAGCTTTTTTTTTTTTGGTACCAGAGATCGAACTTGGGTCCTTGTGCTTGCGAGGCAGGCGGCGGAACCACTGAGCTAAACCCCCGGCCCTAAGACAGCTTTTAAAAGAAAACCACACACTACTTTAGTACTAACCGATCATCATCATCCACATGAACATTAGTGCTAGAAGTGTTTTGAAGTGTAGGCAAACCCTCGGTAACACCTTCATCTACTGAGCCTGTAAAGAAAAGAATGAAGACAGCTGTCAGTGCTTTCGTGCAAATAAGCCAAGATATTAACTGCAAGCCATATATCCAAGCTTCTAGCTTCTATTAGTGTTCATATTCTGATTAATCAAAAATAGTAGTGTTCTACATTTTCTTTGTAGTTAAATGTTTATGTGATTTAAAAAGAAATCATATGTAAGACAAGCTTTTATATTACTATTTAAATTTTTAGAAATATTTGAGGCAAATTTCAGAAAACAAGCAGAGTAATTCAAATACAGATCAAAATCCACATTAAATAATTAACCACCATTTCAGGAAGCACCAACAAATTTTCTTTTTGGTACCGGGGATCGAACTCGGGTCCTTGTGCTTGCGCAGCAGGCGCTGAAACCACTGAGCTAAATCCCCGGCCCTACACCAAATTTTTAAAGAACTTGTTTTACAAATTATACAACTTTTACATAAAATATAAAAAAGACAAAATGAACAACACTCCAGCAACCTGGACACAAGCCACTGCTGAAGTCCTGAAGTACCCATTCACCCTTCTCTGACCTTGAACCTGCCCTCCTCCAAGAATTTGTTAAGGTTATCATCCCTCTCCCCACTCTGATTCCTTTAAAAGTAATTTACTTGGAATACACACATCCATAAGCTAGCAGTCAGCCGTTCCTGGAACACAGCCATGGAGCGTGGACAGCTTGCCCACTATGTATAGTAGGTATGGTTGTAATAAAGACCATGTGGCAGTTAAGTCTAAACTTCTGACTACCTGGCCTTTAAGGGAAACTCTTCCAACCCTAACACAGTTGAGTTGTATGGTTGTAAACTTTATATAAATTGAATCACACTGTCTGCATTTTTGGGATTTGCTTCTTTCAACATTGTGAACTCATTCATGTTGTTATATGTAACTGAAGTTTATTTTAATTGTAGAATAACATACATATATATATATATATTTTTGCGGTACTAGAGATCAAACTCAGGACCTTGTGCTTGCGAGGCAGACATGGTGCCACTGAGCTAAATCCCCAGCCCTAGAATAATATTAATAATTTATTCATTTTACTCCTGATAGTTTCAGGCTATTATAAACAACACTGCCATGAATATTCTTGTACAAGTAACTTACTGTAAATGTGCATGCTTTTCTCTAGAGTATAAATTTCGGAAGAGAATTGCTAGGTCACAAATTATGTGTACCTTCATCTTTATTAGAAAATGCTAAACTGTTCCAATGACCGTATTAAATTTACAGCCCCAGCAGCACTGTTCAAGAGTTGTGTTGCTGTACATGGGTATCAACACTTGATATTGCTGGATCCAGTGAACAAGCACTAAGTATTTCATTGTGTTTGAGGTTTTGATCTTTCCAGAACTGGGGATTGAACCCAGGGGCTATCAATGAGCTACATCACCAGCTCTACTTTTTGAGACAAGGTCTCACTAGCTTGCCCAGGCAGGGTTTGAACTTGTGATCCTCCTGCCTCAGCCTTCTGAATGCTGGGATTACAGGCGTGCACCACGTCTAGTAGTGTCCGAGTTTTATTTCACGTATTTGTCAAACCTTCTCTTTTGTGAAATGTCTGGTTAAGTCTTGTTACTTGTTTACCTTTTCATTGTAGGAGTTTTCATAGTCAGATACAAGCCCTTTGTCAGTGACATGCTACAAATATCTTTCCCCTTTCATGGCTTGTCGTTTTTATGGCTTCTTTTGATGGCCCAAGTTTTAAATTTTAATCTTTTTCATTTATGGTTATGGCTTTTTGGTCATGCTTTAAAAAAATCTTTCCCTATCTCAAACTTTTTTTGGCACCAGGGATTGAACTTGGGTCCTTGTGCTTTCAAGGCAGTCCCTATCTCCAACTTTTATGTTTTAAGTCTTTAATTCATCTGGAGTTGATTTTGGGACTGAACATTTATTGAAGTCTCTTTTCCTCTCTCTCCTGTAGTGCAATCTGTCATATATCAAGTATACGTTAAGTGCATGGGTCTGTTTCCAGGTTCTCTCATTAGTTCTTCTGTGCTTGCATTAATGTCAATCTTTAGTTATTGTAGCTTTATAATAAATCTTCTCACATAGAGCCATTTCTCTCATTTTGTCAATGTGATTTCTAACATTCTGGCTATTCTTGGCCCTTTGCATTTCTATACATATTTTTAGAATCAGTTCGTTGAATACAAGTCTTAATAACCATTCTATTTTACCCCTTTTATTAGTGTGGAAATTACACAATATTTTCCAATTCTTTTTTACTGGTTACCTTAGTCTTAACATTAAAGTCTAGAGATAATCAAAACTTTTACTTTTTTCTGGATAAATACAAGGATCTTGGCAGCTTTACCTCTACTTTCCTAACTGCTTCCATTGTGCAACTTAAAAATTGTTCTTGTCTGGCATTTTACTTCTTTATTCTAACTAGGCCCTACAAAACATTATCGCTCTCTTATACAAGCAATATTTGTTTGTTCACGTTTACTTCTTCCCCTGCTCTTCATTTATTCCTGCATATGACATTCCTTCTGTGCTTTTACTTTTGCCAAAAGCCCATTTTTAAGAATTTTCTGTAGTGATAATTTGCTGATGAATTGTTTTTGTTTGAAAATGTATTTATTTTACTTTCATTCTTTTTTTTTATTTTTTGAGACAGGGTCTTGCTATGTATTCTAGGTTGCTCTTGAACTCATTTACATAACGAGCCCAGGCTGGTCTCAAACACACAGCCACCCTCCTTCCTCAGCCTCCTGAGTGCTGGGATTACAGGCATGCACCACCATGCCAGCTCATTTTCATCCTTGAAAGGGACTTCCACTGTGTGTAGAAATCTACACTGGCAGTTGTTTTCTTTCAGCACACTTGGGATATTATCCCATTGGTTTCAGATGTTGAAAAGTCAAGTATTCTTTTGAAGGTAATTTGTCATCTTTTGGTTGGTTTTCTGAATTTTCTGTATGGTGCATGCTTTTTAAATTATTCGTTTGAGATTTGCTGGCCTCTAATGAACTGGTGTCTTTATTAATTTCTGAAAATCCTCAGCCATTCTGTTTACCCCTTTTAGGAGTACTATCTAAATGACATTTGTATCTTCCATACCTTTTCTCTTGTTTGTGTACTCTCTCTATACTGTCTCTCTTTGGAGCATTCAAATACGTTCTTCTAATTTCTCTCTGGTTCCCAATTTTCTCTTTTAAATTTAATCTACTGACAAAATGTTCACTCAGATTTTAATTTTGATTATTTTTTATTTCCTAGACATATCCCCCTCCACAAATTGACTATTTTACTTTTGCAATTTATTGTTCTCTGCAGTTATTGTTCAAACTTATTTTACTAAACAAAGTAAGCATATCTGTTTTATATCTGTGTCTGAAAACTATGCTGTTTTTGAGTATTTAAAAAAAAAAATTCCCCTTAGTGGCTCTCCCTCTGCCTTTTGTTCTTGCATGCCTTGGTGACTTCTGGCAGTTTCTGCCCTTTAAGATCATTTATAGTGGACTGATTTGCTGAGGATGGGATAATGTGCCTTCTCCCAGTGAAGCTCTGTTTGCTTCTGCTAGGCTCCTGGGAAGCAGGACCTAACTGGAACACACTGAGATCCCTGGGCCTACTCACACTAGGTGTAACCAAAATGTAAATATGCAAGGGAACTAGTCAGTGACCACAACTTTTCAGGGATGCATTTTCCTTCCTTGTCTCTCTTCTAGTCTGCCCACTGCCAAGGTACCTTTTCCACAGTCCCCTGGAGTGTGAAAGATGGGGAGCAGGTTTAGCTCTAGTGATACAATCCTTCAAAGACCCTAACCTAATGTGTAATGCAACTTCTCTAAGACTTCCTAATATTCATATGCTCTGTCAGGACTCTGGCTTCCATTCCCCTCACTCTTCGTTTTGATGAACCAGTGCCTATGTGTGTTTAGTAAATGCCTTAAAGATAAAATTGACTTTAGTACTCTGATAATCTACTTACCTCCCTGGGCCAGCCCCCAAATACTTCAAGGTGACTTCTTATAACCTAGAATTTGTTACTCATAGTAGGACAGTAGGTCCAAATTACCTAACCTCATTAGGTAATGAACTTTGCCAAATTCTTTACCACATGCAAGCAAACTATGGTACCCTAAATGAGCAAATTTGAGCCTCTGAATGGTTCCTTTCCTTAACAGAAAAAAAGATTTGGGTCAGAATATTTTAAAGAAGGTTAAAATGTACTAATTAAAGCAGTCTGTAGACTACTATACACATGTAAGCATTTAATAAATATCTGCAATATACAGGATTAAAGTTCCTCCTCGTAAAAATTTAGAATCCAATACTTTAGTTTTCCCCTTTGGAACTCCTGAATTAGCTGACATTAGGAAACGAGTACATTTTCCACTTGGGTTTTCAAAAAACCAAATTTCTCTTAAAGCATCCAAAATTACTTAATCATTTATGCTGGAATTTTTGTGAGAGTTAATTTTACCTTAACTTTTAAAATAAAGAATACAAGTATAATTTATTTTCTGTCTCTTGATGACTCATGGCAATCATCAAAGACCAGTTATTATACTACGTACAAAATAAACACTCAGAGGGTTCTGAAAATGGACAAGGTGCCTTTATTCTCATTTTCCAAGTGCACCACATGCCACCCACTGGTGTGTACTTAGCATTTCTGTGTATGCCTTTTCCTTTCCTCTTTCCCTGATTATCAAGTCATATTTATGTTTGTCCGCTATGTCTATTTATCCAACTTACTCTTGATCTTTCTGATTTGTTTTTAATTCAAATGTAGGAGGGATCAGGGATTTAGCTCAGTGGTTTCACCGCCTGCTGTGCAAGCATAAGGACCCGAGTTCGATCCCCGGTACCAGAAAAAAAAAAAAAATGTAGGAAAGAGAACCAGATAATGCTATATTATGCTGAAGACAGAACTGCTCACTTGCCACTATCTTTCCATTTTCACTTTTTTCCTTACAGAAAAAAAGGGAGGTATGGGCACTAAACACTAACATTTTAGTTTGTTTCAGGATAAAAATTGGAAAAAAAAAACTCTCAATATTTGGACTTAGTCACTATGAACACAAAAATCTACAGCATTCTGAATTTATTCACAGTACAGACACAAGCAAAACATATCGGCCTGCAGAACAAAAAACAAAACAAAACACCAGAAGACATCACAAGGGCAGGCTGGAGATCTAACTGGCATTTGCTTCTTAACATCACCCCTACGAGGGGGAGAAATATTGGTGAGCTGGAAATAAAAGCCACCGTTTTTAACTGATTCTAGAATTGTCAAAGTTTTTTTTTTAAAAGACAGTAAAAAACTAAAATAGAGCACAAAATACATCTAAATACAAAAAAACCCACTTCAACGTGTTAAAATGTCATCCAAACATGGCCATGAGATCCCCAGTTCAATGCAGAGAGTGCATATATAAAGTAAAACAAAATCACTCTTTTTTCACCCATGACTACTGAGTGTTCTAGAAGTTAAAATAAACCACTCCAAGGTAAATTAGATTTGGGGTGATAAAAATGCTATAAACTTAGGTTGTGGGATAGCTGCACATCTCTGTGAATTATAAACTTCAAAGAAGTAAATTTTTATGGTATCTTACCAAAGAGGTTAAAAAAATACCTTATGAAGATTTTATGTCCCTGGGAAATGCTTGCTTAGTGTCTTATACTCAAGAGCTAGGAGGTTTTCCAGTGTGGGCTCTGATCCATGAGAAATGAGCTTCAGCTAAGCTCCTCAACACAGTTACAAAGCCTTATGGACCTCTGCAACTTTCATAGGTTGTCTCAAGTCAAAACTGCACCTCTTCCACCTCTTACTGTAAGACTAATCTGTACATTTATCTCTCAATGGACACAATTTCACTGAGGGCAATGTGAAACTGCGTGGGGTCATTTTGATATGAAAAAGACCGTTCACCTGAGATACATCAACACTGTACCAACACTGGGATGGTAAGTTTAAGGGGTGTTGCTGTGAATATTTCTAAGGTATAGTCTCATTAATGACACAACCTTGATAAGGTTGTAATGGTTAGGACATGGACAGAAGCCAAGTGCAAAAGCCTCAAACACTTCATAATGAGCTCTGAGTTTGTTCTGATTATTATTTATTTTCAGGGTAAACTGAGGATTTTGCATGCTGCTTAACAGTGATGTAATGGTGGGAAAAAATTACTTGATTTTGTATTTCTGAGTAGGGAAATTCCAACTAATTTCTTCAGTAACCGAACCACATATTACACTGATATTCCTATTAAAGATATCCATAAGCTGTATCTTTGACTCAGATACTCCACTGTCCTTATCACTCACAAACTTCCAGAAAAATGAGAAACAATTCTGAAATTATAATTATCAAAGCACTTAAATTATAATTATCAATCCACAAACTTCCACAGCCTAAACTACTGCCAAGAGCCTTGATGGTAAAAAGATAAATTTTTTTGTAGGACCCACAAGTTAATTCCTTATGAGTAATAATAGGCTGCCTTTTGCTGGGCATGGTGGTGCACACCTGTGATTCCAGCACCCGAGAGGCTGAGGCAGGAAGTTCATTATGAGTTTGAGGCCAGCTTGGGCTACATAGTGAGTTCAAGACCAGCCTGAAATACACAGTGAGACTCTTGGTCTCAAAAAAACCCAAACCCAAACCAAACCAAACCAATAATAATAATAAGCTGCCTTTTATAACTGGGAATTTTACTGTAAATCTTGATACCCACCCTAAAAGCTGACATAACTGAATACAAGAGATTCCCATGATGTCTTAAACTTTATCACAAACAGGTAAGAGCTGCATTTCAAAAACATTCACTTAAGCAGCTTCTGAATGGTTTAAAATGCAGAGTTTTGGTCTTCTGGAAAAGAAACCAGAGAAAACTTGCTCTTGTACATAAGGGCAAAGAAAGGAAAGGAGCTAAGAATAAGACTCCCAAGGTGTTGGGTTTTAGCTTCACTGTTCCCAACGTACAAGTCATACATCAGTCACATTCCTCTCATTGGTGTATATCCATTCCATGGGGAGAATTTAATCTAAGGATTCTAAGGGACTCCCCAGAAGAAGCTAACTTCAAAAATGGATACCTTTTACTCAAGATAATGAAACCAGATGCAATTTCTTTCTTTCTTTTTTTTTTTTTGGTACCTGGGATTGAACTCAGGACCTTGTGCTTTTGAGGCAGGCATTGGAACCACTGAGCTAAATCCCCAGTCCCCAGATGCAATTTCTGATTCTTCAGTACTCTTTTCTGTCCCTTTGCTCGAACCACCAACTCTATTAGTTATGCTCTTTCAGCACCATTCTATTGTTTTTGACTGCTTAAGATCTCCTTTTATCAATGAAGGAAAAACAAAACTCATGCTTTCCCCAGTCCACAGCTGCTCCTCTGACTTTAACAGACTGCTGGATCTATTATCTTCTATCTGACAAAAATTTAATAGCTGTTCCTTAAACACTTCAGAAAGTGGATTCCTTTTACAGGCCCTTCTGGTATTTAAGTTGTCCTTACCACATTAATCCCAAACCTCAGTCTTATAATAAAAATTGGACCTTGGTATCTCATCATCAAAATGCTTCTGGTCATTACAGTTCTGTTAGTAAGGCAGATTCAATCAAAGACTCTTGTAATGGAGCTATCAGATTGTGACATTCTCTTCAGAGTCACTTCATCTTGCTCTGCAGAATCGTCACACTCAAGGAATCTATCCATCTAAAGCAACATAAACCTGGCTCACTTCTGTAATACATTTAGAACACGCCTACTTAGGTAGGGGTCAGGTTATGCCTGGCTCCTGCACATTAACTTATCCTGTGTACCTGGAGCATGTTACTGATTTTCAGAAACTACCACCCCGAATCGTTTAACTACATGTGCATTTCTGGTGGTCTTTGGCTTTTTATTTTATTATCGGTGGTACTGAGGATTTAATCCAGGTCCTTTGCACTGAGCAATATATCCCCAGCCTCTTTTTTTTTTTTTTTTAATTATGAGACAGAGTCTTGCTAAGTTGCTAAGTTGCACATGGTGGGTTCAAACTTGAGATCCCCCCATCTGAGGCTCTCAGAGTGCTGGATTACAGGTGTGTGCCACTACTCTCAGCTAAGGTTTAATTTATAAATTAGGTACAATAATAGACTAGTAATTATTAATAAAACAGAACATTTTAAACAACAGGTGGTAATAAAAGTTATAGATGTGATGTCTCTTACTTTAGGGATGGTGCAAGAATTCATCATGCTCTCAGAAGGGCAAGAAGTTTAAAACTTATAAATTGTTTATTTCTGGAATTTTCTATTTAATATTTTTGGAACAAGTTAACAGTGGATAACCATGGAAGTGAAACTATGGGTTAAGAAGGGACTACTGTATCCCTATCCTGTCTTTATAGTTATAAAAACTGTTGAGGCTAAGCAACCTGCTCAAAGTCATACATCTATTAAGTGGTAGAAACTAGTAACAAAATCCAGGTTTGAGTTCATGGTTTGAACTTTTAATCATAGTATACTGCTTTTGCATATAATCAATGTTGCAATTCCACTATTATTCTAGCTGCCTACCTCAACAAGTTTATCTACTCACTGCTACTAATCGGAAAACTGTGAAATTATTTAATACCTTAACTGACCATCATACTGATCACTTCATTTTTATTATTTTCTGGCTGGGGATTGAATCCAGGGCCTCAAACATTCTAGACAAGTACTCTATTACTGGGGTACATCCCAAGTCCCAATGATTTTTTCTTTTGGTTTCTTGAGATAGGGCCTCACTACATAGCCCAGGCTGGCCTTGAACATGCAGCAATCCTCCTGCCTCAGTCTCTCCAGTGCTGGGATAACAGGTGTGTACCACCACGGCCAGCTGACTTTATTTTTAATGGGAGAAATTTTTAAGAGTGCAGAATTCTTTGCTAATATAGTAAACCGCAGTTTATCTAGAATTATTTATATTTGTCTTTGGTGTATACAGATAACTGAATACTTCAACATAAATAACAAAATCATAATATGAAGTCCTTTCATAATTGTTTTCCTAAACTGTACCAAAAATTGATAGCCTGCTTTTACTGACTAAAGTGGAGGGGGTTGGATTTTATAACCTTTTGTTGGACAACTGGCAAAAAAAGGGAACTTAAAACAATAGGTGAAATTCCACTTGAATTAATTTCACAGATTAGTATGTAAAATTAACTTCTCGTAAGTATTATGAAATACAGCACAAAAAGCATACATCTTCCTTTTCTTCCTCCCACATTTACTGCTTGCCTATAAAAGCTCAGGAATCTACATTCTTTGCTGTATGGTTTTTACTGTATAAAACCACAGTAAAGACAGCTTTGTTGAGTCATTAGTACATTTGTTATGAATGCAAGGAATATCTGATTACATAATATTCAGGTCCACATATTTTAATAGAATCCACAATTATAATAATATATAGGTAATAAATTCTACTTATGTAACTGAAAGGTTTATTCTACTTATGTTCACAACTTCTCCATATAATAATTTATAAAGGCAAGGGGCTGGGGATTTAGCTCAGTGGTTCCAGCGCCTGCCTTGCAAGCACAAGGTCCGGAGTTTGATCCCCAGTACCCCCCGCAAAAAATCATAAAGGCAAGATGTGAACCAATTAGATATTACCTGAGTGACAAAAATGATTTTCATATGTCTCATTAGCACTATATTTAGATTAATATTTAGGTTTCTAAGTTCTCAGATGAATGATTAAATGTGTTCATTCAAATTCATCAAAAATATCTTGATTCAAATTCAGAAATATGTACTATAGTGAGTACTGTGGGTCAAATTGTGTCTCCCAAAAAGATGGTGAAGTCTTACCCCAGCTACCTATGAGACCTTGTTTGTAAAGGGGATCACTGTGCACATAATCAAGTTAAGATGAAGTCACCCAGGAGTGGGGTGGCCCTGTATCAATGACTGATGTCTTTATGAGGAGACAGACTTGAAGACAGACTCACAAGGAGGTTTATGTGAGATGCAAGTAGAAACTAGAGTATGATGGAGCTGCAATTCCAGAATGTCAAAGAAGGCTGGCAACTGCTACAGCTGGAAGAGGCAAAGAAAGAGTATTCTTGCCTATAAACCTTCAAAGAAAAGAAGGCCCTGCTGACATCTTGATTTTGAACTCCAGACTCTTCGACTATGAGAAAATACATCCTTACTGTTTTAAACCACCCAGTTGGTTGTGCTTTGTTGCAGTAGCCCTGGGAAACTCATAAGAGTGAGTCAAAACACTCCCCAAAAAGCAGTTATTGTTTGGCTCAATCTTTTGGACAGATTTTATTATTTTATTCATTGCTAGCTCTTCTGTTAACAACCCTTAGTATAGATATTTCTCAATGATCAGTCCTTTGGTTTGGGATGTTCTATATTTTTCTACTGAGACTGAATTTGGCACTATTAATCTCAAATTGGTTATCTTATCTACCCTGCCTTTTCAATTGCTTTGTGGCACGACACTGCTTGGTTATCATCTAAATATAATTTACACACACGTGACTTTGTTTAAAACTGGTTCCCATTTCCTCCCACTGATTTTCATACTGCAGTTACTGCATTTAGTTGATGCTAAAATGCCATCCATTATAAGATTACTACGAAATTTTTTGTACTACTAAGAAAGAAAAAAACTAAAAGATTATCAACGGTAAGTGGGACTCAACTGGATTCAGACATATTATGAAAACCTGTGACTGAGAATCAACGCATATAACTAAAGTATCACTATTTCATTCTGACTGCTTTGACTCCTTCCATACCCTCTATGTATGTATTCAATATCATTAAGTGATGCTGATTCTTCTTTTACAAAGTCTAATAATACCTATTTTCTTAAGTGTACCCAACCTGTGGCTATAAATTGGATGTGCCTGGTTTGCCTGAGCTGCACTTAGTGAAGAGGACTGTCTTGGGCTGCATATAAAACATAATAGTTAATATATATGAATAACAAAATTCATCTATTTAAGTCTAACCCACAGGCTGCAGGTTGGCCATGCCTAACTGGTATAACTGGTTTCTGAGCCTGTCTCTGCATAGCCAAGTCTTTTATATATCAATTCTAAGCTCATTTTCTTAAGATATCTGTATAATGTTTTATTTTTTATTCCTTAAAGTTCACTGTAATAACTTATTTACCTATTTGTCTTCCCAATTAGACTATTAACTTCTCTGCTGTAGGAACTATGTCTTTCTTTCTTTCCTTTTGGTACCAGGGATTGAAATCAGGACCTTGTGCTTGTGAGGCAGGTGCCATGGCACTGTGTTAAATCCCCAGTCCTTTCTTTTTCTTTTTTGAGACAGGGTCTTGCTGTGTAGTCCACGCTGGCCTCGAACTCACTATGTAGCCCAGGCTCGACTCAAAGTTGCAGCAATTTTCCTGCCCCAATCTTCCAAGTGCTGGAATTAGAGGTGTACCCCACTATGTCCGGGTGTCTTTTTATGTATCAGCAATATTTGGCATATGGAAAGGTTTCAATAAATACTTTAATAAAGAATAAAACACTAACTAGATTTTAAAAACTTCTTTTGTACTGAAATTAATTCACAACTTGTAACTCTCCTTTGTCCCATCACATACTATTCAACTATATTTTTCTTCCCTGATGTGTAAGTTGTAAAAAACCAAAACTATGGTGCTAATATTATCTTTAAAAATCCAGTTATGTTTTACTTTTTTGTATTTCCTATAAGAATAAGAACAAAATTTTAAAAATATCTAAAAAGAACTTTAAAATGTTAGAATTGATGACAGCACCATGAAAAACACAGAAGGAAGCACTGTACCTATAGAGGAAGACTGTGGACTAATCAGAAGGTCCTCTTGGACTTGTTCGCTTCCTGGAACTGTCTGTTGATCACTCAGTGAACTCTGAGACGCACTGACAGGCTGGGACACTTCCTCGTGGACCTCCTCATCACTTAACCTTTCTACTTTGACTCGGATATCTTCTTCGGTACCCAGAGGCAAGGAAGCTTTTGTGCTCTCACAAGTCACACAATCAGTCATTCTTCTACCTGCCTCAGATGGGCCAGGTAATTCTAAAGCCCGGGTGTTCTCTGCCTGCTTAGTTTTCTCAGACTGAATCCTTCGATCAATTCCAAAAGGGAAAGTCCAAGGAAAAGCTAAAGAAGAGTCAACTGGTTGGTTTCTATTTTCTGTGTAGGAAGCTGAAGAATTCAATACCTGGGGTGAACTTGTTTGTGTGCTACACTTTACAGGACTCTCAGGAGACATAACAATGTAGCTTTTGCGCTTTCTCCGTGATTCTCGGCAGACAGGAATGGTTCTTTCCACCACACTGCACTCTGAAGATACTGGAGAAATGCTTCCATCTCGAGAAGTAAAATTGCAGTTAGAATTTTCTTGTCCAGCATCTATACTCTTTTCTGGCTGGCTATTGGGTGTGTTCCATAAAATACTTGATTTCATGAACTCTGAGCAGGTGCTAGCAACACTAAACATTTGCATATAGCTGGCTGCAGCTAGAACATCAATAATGTTTTCTGTGTTAATTGACAGAGTGGCTGTGTAAGCATATTCTAAAAGGGGTATAAAGCCAGTCACTGTAACATGATGCAGATCCAGCACACTCTTGTTCTCATCCTCTGCTTGGCCTACAAGCTTGGTGCGAAAGAAATCACTGCAAGCTGCTAGTACCACCTTATGTGCCCGGAAGATTTTATCCTGTACACGAATAGTGATATCACAGAAATGTCCATCATTTCGCAGCATATTTAGTTTTCCAAGCATTTCCTGACTGTGGGAAGAGGAGCTATGAGTAAATGTTTTCACACCCATCTTTTCCTTCCTCTTCTACAGATGCTCTTCAAGGATGTAAATGAATCAGAAATGTCCTAAAAATACATAAAATAAAGCATTAAATAATGGTTTGGTAGTTGAAATAGAAAATTACATAGTTTTCATGAGGCCACTGTGCCAAATAAAAAGACTAAAAGATGGTAGTAAGACAGAAACTTCAGATATGGACTGTATTAAAATAAATTCTTCAAACCATTCAACCAGTGGAATCTGTAAACTACTATTTTAATCAGCTGCAAAGTATTTGTAAATAGTGATGTGCTTGTTATATGCCCCATACATACTATTTTAAATATTTCACATTTGACTGTCAAGCTATCTCTGCCAGAAGGTATATTACTATCCCTGTTTCTAAATCTGAGCTTGCAGCAGGTAATGCCAGTTTAAACATTAAACAATTCATTATATAATAATTCCTTTGAATATTCTATTCAGATACATGTAAAGGGAAAAGAAAAATGATGGGAAAGGAAAGAAAAAGAAATCTTCAGATTTTTAAAAAAAGGTCACTCATATCTTAATGGGAAGACAAAATCACGAATCTGGGGCTGTGCCTTGTTTGGTATCAGGATGGAAAGGATAAAAGGCATAAATTTTGTGTCAAGACAGAGAGGTAAGGCCACTGAAATAATCCTCTTGGCCATAATCAGTGGTAACATTCAAATATAAACCTCCTCTAGGATCATTACCCTTTTTCAGGGACTGAAGTCTTGTCTAATTCTAGAATGAAAAATAAAGCTAATTAAGATCACTAAACTAAAAACAAAACCCTGCTTCACATGTTCTTCTTCAGACAATCACAACAAGACACTATGCAGCTAGGATTAGTCTAAGTGGATCATTACTTAATGTATTTTATAATTTTTCTCTGTTAGGAATGAGAGGAAGATGAAAAGGAAGAAAATGAGAGAGCTACATGAAGTATTTGTTTATCTGCTGTATCTTAGGAAACTGGCTTCTGCTTTTAAAGCTAGGCCATCAAAAGTGCTTACTTTGATTGGGATCATGTGGTTCAGGAAGGAAACATGCCTTCAGAGCAAATGACAGTCATAATCCAGGGACCATCTGCATGAACAAAGGTATAAAGGCAAGAAATTAAACAACATATTTGGAAAGTGTGCAACAGGGTATTAAAATGAAATCACTTCAATTTTGGTTTGGTTAGAAGCCCCCAACAATAGATACTGCACTACATTTCCAAGTGAGGGATGAGGCTACCCATGCAAAGAGGGAGTGGAAAACTTTTTCAATATGAGTTCCACCCATCTTCAATGACCACAGAATTAAAGATTAGAAAAGGGGTTCTGCTCAGAGGAAGCAGTGTGTTATAAGTTCTATCCCACTCCTTTCTACTCTTCTGCAAAGGAAAGACGTAGAAGCACGTTTGTCCTTTGTTTCAGGTCTATGAAATACATGCCACACTTGAAAAAACCGCAAAGGTCCTGAGACTGATTAAAACACTGGCCAAGACCAGAAAGTATGCTTACTATCTTCCACCAGTACATAAATGTGGTTAAGGTGTGATGTGGTTGAGAGCAAAGACCCTGGAGCCAGAATGCTGGGTTTGCACCTTGGTTCTGTCATTTACGGCTGTGTGAATTTAAGCACGTCACTAAACTTTCTGTACCTTAATTCCCTCAGTAAAATAGGTACAAGGATTCAATGACATAAGACATGCTAAATGTTTTGAACAGTAACTGTTAACATAATCAATGCTAGCTTCTACCTCAACCTCCGCCTCTCCTAATCCTGAAAGGGCCAGAAATCAGTCAGTACATGGGGAGCAGGAATAGAAGTGTGAGAAGACAGAACAAAAAAGGAAGCAAATCAAACCTTACACTTCTACTATAGGAGGAATATTTTAAACTGTGAATCAAGTTTATTAGTTCCTGAAAACATTGTTTTCATTTCCTGAAAAGTGACCAGAAGTTACTAAGACTTGCCCTCCAGGGAAGTAGAGTCAGAACTAAGCTTTCAGTATAAACTTAAATGAAGCCAGGCGTGGTAGTGCACACCTGCGATTCCAGTATTCAGGGAGGCTGAGGCAGGAGGATAGTTTCAAATTCGAGGCCAGCTTGGACTACACAGTGAGTTCAGTGATTAAAAAATTATTTTTCCCCTACCTTTTAATTTCAAATAACTAGTGAAACAGTATACATGTTTATGAAAGTGGCAGTTGCTAAACAATATATTCTAAGGGGAAAAAAAATCCTATGGTTTTGTTTCAGATGGCCTGAAAAATTTTTGCCAAGTAAGGTACATAGCTTAGTTGACAGAATTGTTTATACTAGAAAAATTTTAGGTTTGGAACTGTGGTTCTTCCATATGCCAGTCAGGCATTGTGTCTTAAGTCAAGTTACAGGAATTGCAGACATTATACTTCTAAGACAACCCAGAAGATTAAATGTGCACAATTCCTGCCATAAAACAAGTATTCACTAAATGTTCACTATTCATTCACACTAGAAAAATGTGGATGGGGCCAGGGATTTAGCTCAGTGGTTTTGCTGCCTGCTGCGCAGGTGCAAGGACCCAGTTCGATCCCCGGTACCAAAAAAATGAAAAAAAGAAAAAAAGAAAAATGTGGATGAAAATTAAATGTAGGGGTGAAGGGTACAGCTCAGTAGTAGAGCTCTTGCCTAGCATGCACGACACCCTCAATTTGATCTTCAGCACCACAAAAACAAAACAATACAAAATTAAATGAAGATCAAAATTCAGAATTTCTATTATATTTCTTACATGACATAGGGCATAGTTCGAGTATACACATATAAAGGTTAGCTGGTTAAAAATTATCAGAGGACTAGAAATTCAAATGAAGTAGCTTAGTGCATATATAAAGTGAGGCAGCTGACTAAGATGAATAGAGAAAGTAATGAGACAGCAGTTAACATCGAAAATAATTAGGGAGCATGGGAGAAATGGTGATACTTATAAGACTTTGTTTAAATAGCCAGCCACTTCTCAAAACTGGATGCCAACTTTAGAGATACTAAGGTTTTAATTATGCTAAAACTGAACTGAGATCACTTCACTTGCACCCTAAATTCTGATTTAAACCCAAAGACAGAAAAGGTTAAGGAGAGGGATAAAATTGGCTCAAGATACTTCTAAGAGGAATATTCAGGTGGAAATTTATATATGAACTTTGTACTAGCTGACTATTATGTACCAGACAACAGTATCAGGGGCTTTAGATATATTATTTTGTATGAGTTAGATGGTAATTTTACAGATGAGAAAACAAGCTCAGACAAATCATTTTGTCCAAGGCCACTGACATCTATGCCACACTAAAGACCTAGGATCTTCCCCACAAAAAGAACTAAACCCAGGGGCTTTCTCACTGAGCCATATCCCCAGCCCTGTTTTAAAAATTTTGAGACAGGGTCTTGCTAAGTTATTCAGGCTGGGCTCAAACATGTAATCCTCCTGCCTCAGCTTCCCAGAGTATTGGCATTTTAGGGTGTGCCACTGCACTCAGTTTAAAGACCTAGGATCTTTTGTAATAAATGTGGCTAGCCACAATGGCAATGTAGTCATATCTGCATTCTAAAAACATTCTGGTGGCAATACAGAAGGTAGATTTTAGGGTAATTATTACAATAGTACAAGTGCATGATACACTAAAGCCAAATTAAATCAGTGGCAATGAAGATACAGAAAATAAAACAGAAAGATTTAGGAGAAAAAAACACCTGGGCACGATTTTGTATTAAGGGTGGGGAAGGAGAAAACTATTTTGGTTTGGGACATACTGAGTGTGGAACATCTCTGGTAAGAATATCCATGAGCATATTTATATGTGACATTTCTCAACTTGGTTTGGGGTTTAGGAAAGAAGTTAGAGCAGGACCTAAACACTGGATTTTACACAAGTCATTGTAAAATTTCATTCTATTAAATTTGTTACAGCTGAAGACATAAAGACTGTATGGAAAAGAGAAGCAGAATGGTAAGCTGAGAGAAGCTTCAAATAGGCAGAGCAAAAAGGGTCCGTAAAAATATTTTATGGTATCTTAATTTATCTTTTGACCCTATCTAGTATTTTACATATAAAACACACACACACCCATACACACTACAATGAAACAACAGGCAACAAAATATGTCCAAGGATAACTATGTGTCTGAAAATTTCTTAATTGGGGTATGACAAAATTTAAGGCAATCTGAGGAGGTCTGCATTGGCCAAAAATGAGACAATAAACTGAAATACATAAGATATGTTTAAATTAATGAGTTCATATGACATCAGAAACAAATTAATTCATCATCTTTCAAAGATGCTACTGAACTAAATACTTTAAAAACTAGTTTTAAAAATGGAGAAAGAAGAAACCATGTGTCCTGCCTTTCCAATACAAATGGTATTTCTGAGTTGTCTAACAGAATATGAAGGCTTCTGAGTTTCATTTCCCACAGCCCTTTAGAGAAAAGCCTGATTCTGTGTATGGGGCAGCAAATGTCCCATTTGACCAGATAAGAAGCTACAATGTTGGTGGGAGTGTAAACTGGTATAACCACTAGGGAAATCAGTATGGAGATTCCTCAAAACACTAAACCAGAAGTTCTATTTATACAGGAACCAGATGGCAGGTTTTTCTGGAGATGGGAAAAGGGATCAAAAAGAGGGTGGAGGTTAAGGGAGAGTGGGGGAAGGAAATGAAAATGATCAAGATATATTATGTACACCAATTCCCCAAAATGAGTATCATTATTATATATTCCAATCATATAGCAATAAAAAATACTTTGGATAATAAAGACAGAAGGATTATCAGAATTATAAGAACACCATTTTGTGATTCTCCTCACCCCTCATGAAAAGGCACTGCTCATCAATGAAGAGAATGACTAGAAATGATACAAAAGATCAGACAAAATCTGATCAAGTTCTCTAGCTCCAACTGCCAATTCACAGGAAATAGGAACAAGAACATGTTAAACTACACAATGGGATGCAAAAAGCAAAATCCAAACTATGAGAAACTCTACAGGACAAAAGATGTAGTTTTTTCAACAGAAAGGAGAAACTAAAGTGAAGAATTTATAGTTAAAAGATACTTATAAGATTTTACAACCCAATCACACTGCATGTTATTCAAAACTAATGGGTAAAAAATAAATCTGAGCTAATAGGAAAAGTATGTTTTTAAATATCTGATATCTTTTTTTGGGTGCATGTGAGCAAATGTTCTACCAGAGCTACATCTCTAGCCTTTTCCTAAAAATTTTACATAGAAATAGGGTCTTGATAAATTGCTGAGGTGCTCCAAGGCTCCCGAATAGCTGCACATGTGCAATACTGCCCAATGATATGAAGAATTACATTCTGATGTGACAATAACATGACTATTAAATATAGCTGTACTGGAATGTAATTCACCCTTCTAAAGTAAAAAAAAATTCAAAAACTGTTAACAGATATGTCCAAATATCAGTCATTTAGACAATTTCACTGCATCAAAAGAAAACCTGTACACTTTAGAATCATCTCCCCCAAACACTCTCAAACTTCCTGTGAACTCCAAGCAGCCACTATTTCATGTCTCCATAAATTTCCCTATTCAAGATTTTCCTAAGAATAGAATCACATATTACATGGACTTTTGGCACTGTACAATAGTACGTATCAGTTTTTTATGGATGAATGACAGTATTACTATACATGAACATACCATACTGTATATGGATATATTACTGTATGTGGGTGGATATATGGCATATGTATACCATATACAGTAATATGAATGTATCACTGTATATGCATATAAAATACAGATGAATTCAGTAAAACCATCTAAGCCTAGACTTTTCTTTGTGGACAGTTTTTTGATTACTAATTCAATCTCTTTACTTGATACAGATCTATTTAGATTATCTACCTCTCAAGTCTCTTCCTAGGAATTGTCTTTTGTTGTCTAATTTGTTGGTACATAATTACTCATAGTATCAATTTATTGCCTTTATTTTCTTCTTCCTTTGGGTTTAGTATGCTCCTTTCTTTTTCCAGTGCTGCAAACTGAACTCAGGCCTTGCACATGCTAGGCAAATGCTTTACCTCTGAGCTATACCTCCAGATTATCCAGTATCTTAAGGCAGATGATGTGGTTCTTCATTTAAGATCTTTCTTCTGTCTCAATATAGGAATAAATTGCTACAAATTTTCCCTAAGAATGCTACAGCTATATCTCCTACAAATTTTGGGTAATTTGTGTCTTTATCTTTGTTAACCTGTGATTATTTTCTGACTTTGCTACTGTTTGTCTCTCTTTTTTTTGGTACCAGAGATCGAACTCAGGACCTTGAGCTTGTGAGGCAGGCGGCGCAACCACTGAGCTAAATCCTGGCCCTGTCTCATTTTTATTTAGGATTGCATTAATCTCCACATACTTGTTTTCCAAACTTTTTCCTGCGACTGATACTCGCCACTGTGATCTATTAAAATTTGCTGATTTGTTTTATGACCTAGCATATGGTCTGCACTGAAGAGTGTTTCATATACATTTGAGAGGAATGTATAACCTGTTATTAGATGACATGTTCTATAGGTTTCTGTTAGGTCTGGATGGTTTATAGTAAATTTCCTTATTGATCAATTAATTATTCTATACATTAGTGAAAGTACTATACTGAAGTTGGGCATGGTGGCGCACACCTGCAATCTTAGCACTTGGAAGGCTGAGGCAGGGGGATCGCCACGAATTCAAGGCCAGCTCAGGCTACATAGTGAGATCAAGACCTGGCTGAACTACAGCAAGACCTTGTCTCAGAAAACAAACTGAAGTCTCCAACTATGAATGCTGAACTCTATTTCTCCCTTTGCTTCTATTCGTTTTTGCTTGATGTATTTGTTTAATGTCTTCCTGATAAAATGACTCTTTTTATTACTATAAAATGTCCCTAGTAACATTTTTCGGTTTTGAAGCATATTTGTTGGATACTGGTACAATTATTTCAGGTTTCTTATGGTTGCTGCTCACGTAATAGATCTATTTCCTTACTTTTAGTCTATTTCTTTCTTTGATTCTAAAATGTATCTCATGCATACAGCTGGAGGCCCAGTGTGGCAACTTCTGCCTTTTAAATCATATACATTTAATACTATTTGTGAAGATTTATGTCTGCCAGTCTACTGTGTTTCTGTCTCATGTCTTTTTAGTCCTCTGTTCTTCCTTTACTGTCTTCTTTTGCATTAACAGTATTTTCTAATGTAGCATTTAATTTCTCCCTCACATCTTTTCTTCCTTCCTTCCTATGCTGGGGATTGAACCCAGGGCTTCATGAATGCTAGGCAAGCACTCTACCAAGGAGCTACTCCCATGCCCTGAATTTTCTTTTCTTCAATGATTTTTTCCCCCACTTTTTTGCAGCTATATTTCTAGTGGTTGCTCTAGAATTTACTGTATGCACCTGAACATCAATCAGCTGCAGATTTAAACTGTCGTGGTTCTAGTGATAAACAGAAACATTATCCCTATACTACCCTATTCCTTTTCCTTCCTTTCTTATAGTACTACTGCTACACATATTATTCTTAATTTTACAAACACAACACCTTCTTTACTTACCCATCATATCTTCTCAGCCCAATACAGCTTTGCTTCTACCCATCTTTTCTTTGTGGTATTACTGGCAAATATATTGCATATTAAGAAAGAAGGAAAATATTCACTTATTTTATAATTACATAATTACGTTTGTTGATGCTCTCTGTGTTTTCATGGGAATTAACATTGAGGGTCATGCACTTTTAGTCTGAAGAAATTCCTCTCGTATTTTCTATAAGGTGGATCTGCTAGCAACACAATCTGTTTCTGTTGATGTGGAAAAGTATTTTTGTCTTTGTGTAGAAGAGATAACTTCATTGGATATAGGATTCTTGGTTGATTTTTTTTTTTCCTTTAAACTCTTGGACTATTATCTCACTGCTTCCTTTGTTTCTGATAAGAAGTTAACTGTCAATCTTCCTGTGGTTTCATTCTGAGCAAGTTATTTTTTCTCTTGCTCCGTTGAAGATTTTCACCTTTTTAAACCATAATCTGTCTGTACATCTTGCTCCATCCATCCATCCATCCATCCATCCATCTATCTATCTATCAACAGCTTGCTATGTAATTCAGGTTGGTCTTGAATTCACTATGTAGCCCAGGCTGGCCTCGAATTCACAGCAATCCTTCTGCCTCAGCCTTCCAAGTGCTGGGATTACAGGGGTGCACCCACCATGCCTGGCTTATCTTTTTATTTTGAGACAAGATCTTGTTAAACTAGTAAATTGCCCAGTTTGGGCTTAAACTTGCAATCCTCTTGCCTCAGCCTTTCAGAGTGTTGGGATTATAGGCATGCACCACCACACCTGGTTCTGCATTTTTCTTAGATGGGAGTTCACTGAGCTTCCTGAATATGTAGTTTAGTTTTTCAAGAAATATAGGAAATTTTCTGTCATTATTTCTTTGATTTTTCTTTTCCTCTGGCACTTTTACAGCACATAAATGCTGCTGCATGGAATGATGTTCCACATGTTTCCGAGGCTCAGTTTATTTAACTTTATCTTTTTTTTTCTCTCTGTTCTTTGGTTTGCACAATTGCTCTTTATATATATTCAAACTTGGCAAATCTGCCATTTCAAATCTGTTAAGCGCTGCCAGTGAATTTTAAATTTATTACATTTTTCAATCCCAGAATTCCATTTGGTTCTCTGTGACAATTTCTATCTCCTATTGATATTCCAATAGTGGAAAAAAAAGGTCATTACAATTTATTTTTTTGTTTGTTTGAGATAGGGGCCTGCTATGTAGTTCAGAATGGCCTTGAACTCACTATGTAGCCCAGGCTGGACTCAAACTTGCACCAATCCTCCTGCCTCCGCCTCCTGCGTGCTGGGATTACAGGCATGCACGACTATGCCCAGCTTTTACTTCTTTAATTATACTTTACTTTTATGAAACTAACTTATAATGGCTATCTCGAGGTCTTTTCCAGTAAATAAAACATATGGTCTCCTCTAGGAAGTTTGTGTTTTCTGCATTTTTCCCAGTGTGTGGATCCTACTGTTTCTGGACATGCTTTATAATTTTCTGTTGGTAACTGGACATTTCTGATAATAAACTGTAGCAACTCTGATTACTGTCCCTTCCTGTTCCTCTTTCCCAGTGCTTGTTACTGCTGTTTGCTTATTTTTTAATGGCTAGCTGGATGATTTTATTGAAGTCTATTTCTCTGCTTCCCCAGTCTCCACAATGCCAAACCTCTGATGTTGTTTCTTAGGTTTTCCCGAGTATGAAACAGTAACCAAAGACTTACAGTGATATTCTAGAGTTGTCTTTCTCTCTCTTATCACATCCAGGTGTTAAAGTCCATTAATTGTTCTACTGCTTTTCAACAATGTTCTGTAGCATAAACTGCTCTACAAATTAACCCATATTATAGCACCTCTGTTGGATTTATTTGTAAAGAAATTTTTGTAGAAAAGCAGGCAAAAATTTCTGAGTCAGGGTTCAGAAATTAAAGATGAAGATAATGGCAAAAGCTTCTCTATAAGACCTCTGCTGTAGAAGTTGAGTACTACTTGGGTTTCAAATTAGCAATCTAAAGCTTTTACTTTATGATAAAAGAACAAAATAAAATCCAAACAAGTAGACAGAAGGTATTAAAAAGAAGAAATCAGACTGAAAATGAGAAAAAAAACCCCCAAAACCAAAAAACTCCCCAAAACTCCAAAGTGGTTGTTCTCTAAAAACATCAGTAAAACGATACAAGCTCTAGTGAGAATGATAAAATGAAAAGCAAATTACTGTTATTAGGAACAAAAGAAGAGATCACTACCGATATAAGAAGGATAAAGGGAATATTATGATCATTTAAATGCTACAACGGACCAATTTCTCAAAAAAACCCCCCACATACAATCAAACTTCAACTAAGATGAAATAGATAACCTAAATAATCTTATTAACTACCACAGAAATTGAACTCATAATTAAGTTTTTCTAAATAAGAAATCTCCAAGGGCCAGGGATTTAGCTCAGTGGCACTGCGCCTGCCTTGTAAGTGCAAGGTCTTGAGTTTGATCCCCGGTTCCAAATAAAAAGAAATCTCCAGGCTCAGATGGTTTCTCTGGAGAATTCTACCAAACATCTAAAGAAGAAACAAAGGCTGGATGTGGTGGTACACATGTATAATCCCAGCTACTTGGGAGGCTGAAGTAGGGGTATGGTGAGCTCAACCTGTGCAATTTAGTGTCTTAAGGAGAACCTGTTTCAAAATAAAAAAGTGGTGGAGATACAGCTAAATGCAAAGTCCCTGGTTTCAATTCCCCACTAGAGAAGGGGGGAGGGGAAAGAACTCAGTACATATAATCTACCAGAAAGCAGAAGCAGGACTACTTCTCAAGTCATTTTATGACAAGAGCACTATAATACTAAAACCAAACTGACAGGACAAAAAACAAAAACACACAAAAAAGGATACTACAGATGTATATTCCTTCCTCTATGCACACAGAAGTGAAGATCCTCAATGAAATATCCAGCATTATAAAAAAAAGAATAATATAACCCAACAGGATTTAGATGGGATTACAATGGTAGTCCAGCATTAGAAAAAAATCAGTCAATGCAATTCACCCTATTTATAGTCTAAGAGAAAAAACATGACAATTTCAATTCATGGAACAGAAGCATTTGAAATAAATTCAGTATCTCTTTATGATATACTCTGAGGTAAGTGGGAATAGAAGGGAACTTCCTCAATCTAATAAAAGGCCAATACACAGACATATGCTCATGCTGGAAGACTCAATATAGTAGAAGATGTAAAATTTCCTCAAATTTATCTACAGATTTAACACAAATACAATAAAAATTCCAGCAGGATTTTCTTTTTTTCAGGATTTTCTTTATAGACATGGATAAACTAATTTTAAACTTTATATAGGCAAAGAAAGAAATAGAATGAACAAAATAATTCTAAGGAAAAAAATAAAGTTAGTGGAATCACACTGAAGACTTACTATAAAGTTACTGGAACTCAGACAACAGTGGTATTACCAAGAAGAGATCAATGGAACCGAATAGAGTCTAGGAATACATACACAAGCATGGCTGGGTGATTTTTGGCAAAGGCACAAAAGCAATTCAATGGAACAACAGCCACTTCAATAAATGTTAGAACAACTGACATCTATGTATGACCCCCCCACTCCCCAAACCACAACGAAATCCTTGACTGAAACATCGTACCTTATTCTGAAACTATAAACCATTTCTAAAACAGGAAAAAACCTTTGTGACTTAGAACGGGTAAAAATAAAGAATTGTATCAGCCATTAAAACAGAAACTCATTCAAAAGATACACTAACTGTTAAATTTAAAAAGTTTGCCATGTGAGGACCACTATATTAAAAAGGAAGACACCTTATATCCTGTGAGAAATTACTTGCAAATCACACATCTGTCAAACAATGTGTATCCTGAATATGCAATATACAGAACTCTTAAAAACTAAATGGTAAGAAAACAACTCCCCCAAATAGAGGCCTAATGGGGGAGTCAAGATCAGTTCACTACTGCGCAGCTGTAGTGAGGTGCACCTGCCCTGGGTTGGTATGTGTCAGAGAAGCCCAGGAGAGAGATAAGACTTTCACCATGTGCAGTTAGGAGGAGGACCTGTTGAGTTAAAAGAAGACACATGGGAGCAGGAAAATAAGGCATTCCTCCCCTTTCAGGTCAGGGGGATTTAGCAGACGGCAAGTGGGGACTGTAACTATTCAAATCTATCCAGCACTAACACACCTGCCACCATGTGTCAATAAAGGCCATGTAAGGAACCTGGACTTTCATCCCTACCTGGCAGCAATGATGCAATGCCCCTCTTCCTTCATTGGCACGGATGCATGCTAAAACTGATGATTTAAATAAAACCCAGTGTCGCAAAACCTAAAATCCAAAATGTCCAGGATTAAAAAATCACTCACTATACAACGAACCAGGAAAATCTGAACTTGAATAAGAAAAGACAATACTGAGAAGACACAAGATGCTTAAGTATTTTAAAAGCCATCATAAAAATGCTTCAAGATGAACCTGCCTAAAACTAATACAAATATAAAGTGTCAATAAAAAATACACTAACTGCAATGAACTACCACTTCATAGACACAAGGAAAGCTAGAATGATAAAACAAGAAATATGTGGATGAGGAGAATATGGAGAAACTGGAAACCTCATACAAGGCTGATGGGAAAGTAAAATGGTTAAGAGTCACTTGGAAAACAGTCTTAGAAGTTTCTCCAAAAGTTAACATAGACTTACCATGTGATCCATCCAGCAATTACTACTAGGTATAGTAGTATACATCCAAGAAAACGGAAAACATGTCCACTCAGAAATGTGTACACTAGAAGTGTTCATAAAAAAAAACCCAAACTGGGCGTGGTGGTGCACACCTTATAATCCCAGCACTTGGGAGACTGAGATAGCCTTGGGCTACACAGTGAGTTCAAGGACAGCCTGAACTGCATAGCAAGACCGTCTCAAAAAAGCCAAAAAGGAGAAGTGTCCACAGCAGTCATGAAAAATGGACACATAAAATGTGTTATGCCTAATACAATGGAATATTATTTAGCAATATTCCAAATGTAGTATTAATATACATACACTATGGCATGGATGGATATTAAAAATATTACGCTTAATGCAAAATCCAGTCATAAAGGACCACATATTATATAATTCCATTTATATGAAAGTCTAGAATATAACAGAAACAAAACATTTCTAGAGATAAAAAGTAGACTAGTAGTTGGCTAGGGACAAAGGTACTGGAGGATAATAGCTAAGGAGTTCAGGGATTTTGGGTTAATGAAAATGTTCTAAAATGGACTGTGGTGATGGTATGTAACCCAATGAACATATTAAACATACACTTTGAATTAATGAATTGTATGTTAATTTAAAAATAAAAAACTGAAAATAAACTGAAATAAATTCATTGGGGAAATGGACAGGAGAATGAATTGGTGAATTCTAAAATAGAATATGATAACAGAAATTACTCAATTTGAATAACAGAGAGAAAATGGACCAAAAAAAGCTTCAGGGGTCCATGTTACTATGAAAAAAGATACAGTTTCCATATCCTCAGAGCTGTAAAAGGAGAGGAGAGAGATGGTGGGGCTGAACAAGTATTCAATGAAATAATGGCTAAAACTTCCCAAATTGGCAAGGGGCATAAACCCTGAGATTCAAGAGGCTCAGTGAACTACAACTGAACTAAAAAAAAAAAAAAAAAAAATCCATACCTAGACAGATAACTAAATTGCTGTAAACTAGACAACCACAGATGCCAGAAAAAGTGCTCATTTCTAAGTACTTCAAGGAAAGAACTTCCAATCCAGAATTCTATATCCATCAGAAATATCCTTCAGGAATGAAGAAATTGAGACATCTTTTTTGAGACAGGGTCTTGCTATGTAGTTCAGCCTGGCCTTGAACTCACTATATAGCTCAGTCTGGCCTCAAACTCACTGCAATCCTCCTGCCTCAGCCTCCTGAGTGCTAGGAATACAGGTATGCGCCACCATGCCTGGCAAGACATCTTGAAATCCTGGCAAGGCATCCTGAAGTGGAGCAAGAACAAAAAACAACTAACAGAAAGAGTACAGATACAGGCAACTCCTCTTGAGTTGTCTAAACTGTTTGACATAATTAAACTAAAACTTGTAACATTTTTGAAGGGATTCTCAAAATATGTAGGGGAAATAGTTAAGATAATTATAAATAGGGGAGGGGTATGAAGGGAAGTAATATTTCTATACTTCAAACTTAAAATGTTGCTATCAGTAGACTATGATATATAATATCTAGAGCAATCCAAAATAACCTGTACAATAACCTGCATACTCTAAAGTTCATAAATAAAAATGAAATTCTAATAAAGTAAGGGCTGGGGATATGGCTCAGTGATAGAGTGTCTGTCTACCACCTATGATGTCCTGGGTTTGATCCCCATCTCTGCGGGGGGAAAAAAGTCAGTCTTTAATAAAAAAGTAACAAGAGGGCATGAAAAAAAAAGCCCAGGGCCAGGGATTTAGCTCAGTGGTTCTGCCGCCTGCCTTGCAAGCACAAGGTCCTGAGTTCGATCCCTGGTAACCCCCCACGCCCCCCCCAAAAGCCCAGGGAATCAGGTGTGCTAGTTTAAGCCTGCAACCTCAGTACTCTGGGAGGCCGAGGCATGAAGATTCCAAATTTGAGCCTAGCATGGGTAATTTGAGATCCTGTCTCAAAAAATAAAAAAGGGTTGGGGATACAACTCAGCACAAAGGCCCTGGGTTCAATCCGTACTACAAACCACCTCAAAACCAAAAACACAGGGATTTTAAACAATGAACAGAAAGGAACAAACAGAAAATGACTGATTTAAGTCTTAATATACATAAACCATGTAAAAGACAGAGACTGGTATATACATTATATGTATGTATGTTAACAACATGACATCCATAATAAACTCATTTTAAACAATGCTAAAGTTAAAAGCACAAAGATGAAAAAACATAGAATTGTATTGTTTAATGTATCTACTAGCCACATGTGGTTATTTTAATTAGATAAAATACAGATAAGACTGGCAACTTGAAAAAGAGAGATATGTAAATAGTTTAATGTAGCCACTCTTCCTGAAGAAATGGTGAAATAAGAGCATTTTATGTTTGGGGTATGTATCAGAAAGCAACAGGACTAGATCCAAATTTCCTCTACTGAGATTCTTTGAATTTATGAATAATCCTTACTTTCATTAATTAAATAGGGGATTTAAAACCTGTAGAAGAAACCCAAGTGTGCATGGACAGATGTATGTATAAACAAAAACTTAATACATACAATACAATTTTATTCAGCCTTAGGAAGTGACAAACTTCTTCTATAGAACTAAAGAAAACTGTTTTAGGAAAATGCTGTTTTGTTACCATAAATACCTTTCTAAATTGTCAAACTGGTAGAGAGTTAGGCAAATTCTATGATAAAATGTTGTTTTATAAAAAAATGAAAAATTACTATTACGCCAGCCTTTTTTGGGGGGGCGGGGGGTGCAGTGCAGTGCAGCAGCTCAAACCCAAGGACTGTCAGTAAGCAATCCACCACTAAGCTACACCCAGCTCCCCACTCCCAGGCCAGAATTTTAAAAGCAATCTTAGTTGTAATTTTTGCTGACCAGCAACCTAAAGAGAAATTGAGTGTAAAATTACCAAAACATTAGTATATACGGATTATCTGAATGTCTTAAAAAATACATATACGTAGCCAGGCATGGTGCCACACACCTGTAACTCCAGCACTCAGGAGGCTGAGGCAGGAGGACTGCCTTGAGTTTGAGACCAGCCTGAGTTATATAGTGAGTTCAAAGCCAGCCTAAACTACAGAACAAGACCTTGTCTCAAAAACCCAAAAAGCAAACTAAATAAATAATCATAAAGGATGGGACCTTCCTTCCTTTCTTCTTTCTTTTCTTTTCTTTCCTATGTTGCCCACATTGGCCTCAAGTGATTCTCCTGCTTTAGCTTCTGACGTAGCTGGGGACCTCAGGTACATGCTACTGTGCCTGGCTTAATTTGAATTTCATTAGAGATGTACTACTTCAAATCTTCCCAATAAACCATTTATGCCTTACATCATGACTATTCCTCAATTTCTATTAAGGTTTCTAATTCTAGATCTACCAGTGACACTTATTAACTGTCCTTTTGAAACACAGAAGACTGCTGTGAGGGGCAAATACACTGTCTTTTGACACATTACTATGCATTAATGGAAAGAATCATAGTCTTTTCACATTATCCAAAATGCAATAATAGATTTATTCATTTCATGTATAGTCTTTATTCAAGTATTTAACATTTAATTAAATTATCAACTAATATATTAATGTTGTCTGGAAACACTGAATGCTAGGAAAAGCAACAGTTCTGTGGTTCACAGACCTGAGTCCTAATCCTGGCTGTACTGACGGGACAAGCTTAAATTAGTCAGGTGAGTTTTCTGAGAACCCCTGTGGGAATTCATCAAGATAAGTACAATATATGTAAAGTGCCCACTAACTAGCACACCATATATACATGACATATATGCAGAGTAACTGAGAGCTATCCTAACCTCTTACTCAACTGACCAAAAATAACTTTCCAGAAGCTCAATTCAAGGCCTCTAATGACTAGCTACAGTGCAGATAATTCATCTGAATGTGTTTTCCATACAAATTCAACATCTGAAACTGAACTCAGTTTTCTTGTCCAACTAACATGTCACTGCAGTCTTGTTAATGATGGATGCCTTCAAACCTAGTCATGTGTAGCTTAATATCTAGTACCGTAGTACCTTCTTTATCTGAGAAGGATACATTCCAAGATCTCTAGCAAATGGCCGAACCACAGACAGTACTGAACTCTATACACTATATTTTTCTCTATACATAATATACCTATGAAGCTGGGCATGGTGGTGTATGCCTGGAATCCCAGCACTGGAGAGGGTAAGGAAGAAGGACTGCTGTGAGTTGAGTGCCATTCTAGGCTACAAAATGAGTTCAAGGCCAGCCTGGACTACAAAATGAAATACTGTTTCAAAAAAACCAAAAAATGATAATATACCTAAGAGAAAGTTTGTTATAAATTAGATACAATAAGAGATTAATTATAATGATTAATGAAAATTATGTAAATATAGTTCTCTCTTTTGAAAGAAAACAAATATATTTTCAGATCACAGTTGACCATGGGTAACTGAAACTACACAAGGCAAAATTATGATGAGGACTACCTTTGTTATTTTTTGTTGTTGTTGCTTTTGAGACAGGGACTTGCTATGTAGTTCTGGCTGGCCTCAAACTCATGGTGATCCTCCTGCCTCAACCTCTTGAGTGCTGGGATTACAGGCATGCGCCACCATTCCCAGCAAAACTACCATATTTATTTTTTTCCCCTAGTACTCCAGTACTGGGGATTGAACTTGGAGCCTTTCCACTGAACTATAACCCCATCCCTTATTTTACTTTTCATTTTTGAGACAGGGCTTTGCTGAACTGCCCAGGCTGGGGTCAAAATTGTCATCTTCCTGTCTCAGTACTGGGATTACAGTACTGGGATTACAGGCATGTACCACCATGCCTGGCTTACTGTATTCGTTTTTGTTTCTCCATCCCTACTCCATTTCCAACAAAACCTGGAAACTGTCCCACAAGTACACTTCCTTTGCAGCCTAATTTAGGAAAATTGAAGTCTCTCCTAAATGCTTATTGATAAAGTCATTTTCCAAAGCAAGACTGTTAACTGTGCCTACTTCCAAGAGATGATAATAATGACCATTTAAGTCTTGGCCCACTACACTTCATTAATTTGTTCTCTCTGTGCTTAAGTTTTAAATATTAAATTCAGTATTTTTCATTAGTGCACAAACAATAAGAATGCTGAAAGTGCTAATAAAGAGATATGTGATTATTGTGAAAATAAAATACAGAGATAAACACATCCACAGTGAGAAAACAAAACATGCCTCATGAATGGGATAAATATTAAACAACAGAAATGACTATGAAAGTACTCACAACATGTGAAGTCGCTATACCTATGATAATTGATGATAATCAGTAAAACACAAAGACAAAAGACAGAAGAAATAGAAAAACTCTGAAGTGTGTGGTTAGAGGGGCATCAATCCTAGACAGTAGATTTCAAACTCTACTTTATGACTCCTTTGCACTTTAAAATTTATTGAGAACCTCAAACGCCATTATTTATGTAAGCTAATATTTACTATAGTATAAATTAGAACTGTGAAATTTAAAAAAATAATTGACATAAAAATAATAAATCTGTTACATGTTAGTATAACATAGTTTTCAGAAAATTCTGTTTTCTCAGATCAGAAAAAGAAAAAGGCAAGAGTAGTACTGATTTTTGCAAAGCTCCTAGTCTGGCATTTTAGAAATTAGTTGAATTCTCACATCTGCATCTACATTCAGTCTGTTATATTATGTTTAATGTAGCTTCTGGAAAACTTCACTGTACATCTGAGAGGATAAGAATGAAAACAACAAATAACACCTTCAAACAGTATTATAAAATTGATTTGACTCTAAGGTCAAACCAAACTTCTGGGGATCCCCACAAGAGTCCCCATAGCATCTGGGAGCTGAGTCAGGAGGAATACAAGTTTAAGCCCAGCATGGGCAACTTAGTGAGACCCTGTCTCAAAATAAAATAATTTAAAAAGGGCCAGGGATGTAGCTCAGTGTGGAAGCTCTGAGTTCCATTCCTATACTGAGGGAGAGAAAAAAGAAAGTCCTCAGACTATACTAAGCACTGGCTTAAGAATAATAAAAAAGTATAGAATTGAAACGGGCTTGTTCTGTCATTTGTCACTTAAAATAATCAGAAAGGACCTGGATATGGTGGCAGACCTGTAATTCAGTACTCAGGAGACTGAAGCATGAGGATCACACTAAGTTCAAGGCCAGCTTGGGCTACATAGTGAGTTCAAGGGTAGCCTGAACTACAAAGGGAGACTCTGTCTCAGAAGAACAAACCAAAATAAACCACAAACAAACAATCATAAAGGATGGGCACTGCATTTGTGTAGGAGGCAAGGGTATGTATCTCAATAGATCTGCACTGTAGATACAATAGATCTATTTACGTAAAAGATAATGGTCAAGTACAAAGGACCTAGAAAAGTAAAAAGAAAAAGAAAAAAAAAAAAACAGTGTTGGAGGATGTTTAGTACCTAATTTTAAGACTTCCTGTAAAGCTACAGTTATCAAGGCAGTGTTGGTGTAAGGAAAGACATATAGATCATTGGAATAAAACAGAGAATCTACAAATAGAACCACACATACAGGGTCCACTGAGTTTTGAAAGATTATTTAACATTAACATTTTATAGAATATAAACTCAATTTAAGAGCCGAGGAAAAGATAATGTTTTCAGCAAATGGCACTAGAACACCTGGTTATCCATATATAAAAAACTAACCTCAACCCTTTATTTCCACACATAAAAATAACTTGAAAGGATCTATGAATGTAAATATGAAAGACTAAAACTATAAAACTTTAAGAAGAAATTATAAGGGAAAATGTTTATGAATTTAGGGTAGGTAAGAACTTACTAGGATACAAAAAACAAGATGTATAAAAGAAAAAAATTTTAAATTTCAATATCCAATTCTTCATTTATAGCAAGTATACACAGACCTGAATTTTTATATATACCTTGTGTTTTCTAATCCTGCTAAATTCAAATACAAGTTCTAAGGGCTCCTAGAGATTTCTTAGCATTTTCTCTGTAGATGATCATTTCATCTACATCTAAAGATTTTGCTTCTACCTTGCCAATCCTATCCTAATTGTGTCATTTTATTGCCACACTATTTGGGTTTGGGCCTATGTTTCAAAGTTTAATGGGCAGATGAAGAGTAAGCATATCTGCCCTTATTCCCCACCTTAAGGAGAAAGCATTGTATCTTCTCCACTCATATAAGGTGTTCTCACTAGAAGTATGGAGTACATGTCTTTGATCTGTTGAGGTTCTTTTCTACTTCTAGTCTCCTGATAGCTTTTACTATGAATAGCTGTAGAGTTTAGTCCAATACTTTTTCTCCAACTAGTGAGAGGATCATATGGCTTTTTCCTTTCTTCTGTTAAAATGATGACTTTTGGGGGTGGATCTTCCAATGCTGAAGCAACACTGCCATCCCTATAATAAAACCACTTTCTACATACTGCCAGATCTGACTTCTAATAGTTTGTTTTGTTAAACAAATTTCTACCTATGTTCACACTTTTTTCTTCTATTATCTTTATCCAGTTTTAGGATTAGCACAATGTTGATTTCCTAAAATGAGGGGAGAAGTGTTCCTTCTTTTTTCTGCTTTAAATGTTTGATATAATTTATCAGTTAAAATGTATATGAGCCTGTTGTTGTCATATAGGTAGGTTTTCAAGCTAGGAATATACTTTCTTTAATAAGTGCTATTCAAATTTTATATTTCCTCCAGAGTTAGTTTCATTAATTTGTCTTCCAAGGTACTTCTTAGAAGCTGTCAAATTTATTTCAAAACAGATTTTTGTAATATGCTTTCTATATCCTTTTAAATTCTGTAAAGCCTGTGGTAATGTCTCCTAGATCTTGATGTTGAAATTTAAAAAATGTATAATTGATATTGTGTAATAGGAAGAAAAGGTCTAAAGAAAAGGTCTAAAGAAAAGGTCTAAAGGAGTAGGGGAAGTGGGAGGGGGAGGGGAAAGGAAAGAAGGGAAAAGAAAAAATATGAGAAAAGGAACAAAATGGAAACAAAGTCTTTGCAAATAGGGAAGGGTGGAGGGTGTAAAGGGAGGGCAGGGGAAGGGGAAAAAAAAATAAGAACCAAGATACATCATGCAAAGGTACAAGGTCCCAATGATGAATGTAACTGGATTTTATACCTAAAATGTACCAATAAACTTAATGGGGAAACAAAAAGATAATGGTCAAGAAAAATAGAACCTGTGAGGTGCTTCGAGGGTTAACTCTCCTGGCCAAAAAAGGCACACAAAGCAAGCCAGCTATGTATGGTTTCAGCTCTAGATTTGAAAACTAGGATTCTGGGGAGCATCCGTAACTGTGGGAGAGCTAGCCTAATAATGGCAAGCAAAAAGTTGAGAGGAAAATAGGTCTTTGATGATGTCGTGGAATTGCTGAGTTAATCAATTCTGGAGCTGCCATATCCTACCACTTCTTTAGTCTTGTTTGAAATGATAAAAGCCCTTATTGTTTAAGCCACATAACTAAAGGTTTTCTGATATATAAAATGATATCCTTATATGGATATCCGATAGGTACCTCAACAGGTCCAAACGAATTTGTTACCCTGTCTCACAAAGGTACTCTTCCTTTTGAAGTTCTCTGGCCAATGAGAACACTCCCAAAACCCCAAAATGTCCACTTTAAAGAACTCTAAATGTCTGTGTACCAATCTTCTAAGTTTGTGAATGATACGTTTATAGAAAAGACTTTGCAGATGTGACTGAGTTTCCTGGAATATCCAGTGGTTTCTACACATAGTCACAAGTATCCTTGTATGAGGGAAGAAAAGGGGAAGAGATGAAGGAGTGACAGGGTAGTGTATGGAACTGAAGTGAATGACGTGGTTTCAAGATGAATCCAAGCAGCCAACAGGGGTTTAAAGAGGCAAGAATGGTTTCCCCTTAGAATGTTGATGGCCAACCTTTCAGAGCTTTCAAAAATACCAAACAAGCCAGCTGTGGCTTGCATGCAACAGGTTCCCCACCACTGCCCCAGGGCCTTAGAGGCAGTGTGGCCACCTGCCAACACCATGATTTCAAACCACTGATCTGATTTCAAACTTCTGGCCTTCAAAACTGTGAGGTAATAAATTTGTTGTTTTAAGACATCCAGCCAGTGATAATCAGGAAATTAATACAACTTCTTTTTCCTTTTTCTCACGACACAGACCCAGCGACTGTCTCAAACCATCCTTTCTTTTCCCAACTGCCACTGAGTTGGAGTACTTAGACAGCACCTTGATTGGTCTCCTTGCCTCTAGTGATATCAACCTTGAATCCATCCTTTAACATTATTCAAGTGGTCTCAAAATACAATCATCTAAGATTAGATACTTTTTAGCTCATGCCTTTATCATACTGAACAATTCACAGCCACTGATTAGTACTTTTCAGCACTTTCATATACTCTTGTCAGATTTAATACAGATTAATTTCAATATATAAACTATGTGAAATAAGACAAATTACCTCCCAGCATACTGATGAGGAAATTGAGACTCATAGAATAAATGATTTGTCCATGGTTACAAGATTAGCAAAAACAACATATCCCACGCTAAGCTTTCTCACTATGTATTTTATAATCTCCATGCCCTACTATGCTTTTAGTATATGCGATGCCGAAGCGAGCACTCTACTATGCTTTTAGATGTTTTAGAGGTGCTCTCTCTCTCCAATATGAACTCTTCGCTCTAGTCAAACTGTCTTTGACTCATCATTTTCTATCTATATCATACAACCCCATCTCTAGCTCCTCTCTGGAACTCCTTTCTTATTGCTCTTTTTGTTGTTGTTGAGAGAGGGTCTTACCATGTAGTTCAGGCTGGCCCTAAACTCACTATGTAGCCCACGCTGGCCTCGAATTCAGCAGTGATCTTCCTGCCTCAGCCTCCAGCTGCTGGGATTACAGGTCTGTGATACCACACCTGATTCCTAATTGCTTTAACATATTAAATTCTACTTTATTTTGTTCTTCTCTCCACCCTGATGTTAGCAATGCCTTCCATTTGTGGTACTTTCAGATTAAGTGTGTTTTCAAATATAATTTCCTTGGATTTAAAAAACCTTATGAACTAAATTGGGAAAGTAAAGATCCGGGAAAATGAAGATCAGATAAAATAAGGACCCCCAAAGGCACTCAAACGTGATCACAACTTCTGAATAATGAACTCTTGTCCTCATTTTATCATTAAGCCACGCTGCATTTCCCTCCACAGAACTCCTGCAGAAGCTCTGCCTGCACCTGTGATCCAGCATTTGATATAATACCAATTCAGGTTTTCCAGAGTGTGTGCCCTGTCTTTCCAAGAGTAATTCCAAAATTTTTATGAAATAACCGTATCTGTGCTTTTAGCACAAATTAAAAAACATTGTTTTATAAGTACTTTACTGAGATCTGACGTACATGTTCACATTTGTACAATATGATGAGATATGACATTTATTTCATCACCACAATCAAAATAAGAAACATTTCTGTGATCCCTGTAGGTTTGTACTTTTCTTTTCTTTTTTTTTTTTGCAATGTCTCCCTTTGCTCCTCCTTGGGAACTATCAATTTGCTTTTCATTTTTGGATTAACTGAATTTTCTAGAATTATAAAAAGGGAATCATATAATATGGCTTCTTTCACTTGATATAATTATTGTGAGATTCATCCATGTTGCCACCAACATGGACCCAATTTTTTGTTCCTTTTGATTGTTGAGGACTATACCACTGCACAGAAGTACCACAATCTGTTTTGTCATTTAATTGTTGAAATGACTGTTGCAAATAAAAGGTGTAGGAACACTGGTATACAAGCCTTTGTGTGGGCCAACCAGGAGAGGTTCCTAATTGTTTCTGTATCTACACCATTTACATGGGTTGTACTTACTGATAACACTGCTTATTATAGGGGAGGGATTCCACAGAAGAATTGCCATTCTATCTTCAGTACAATTCTTTACCTATAATAGGTGGTCAATGAGGTATTTATAGATTTTGCTCTCCCTCAAATCCATATTCAACTTGAGGGAAGAGGTTGGGCCCTGTCTTCATTTTATAACTTTCTGAACACAGAATGGCATTTAAAAAAATGCTCAGGCCAGGCGCGGAAGCACATGCCTGTAATCCTAGCATTTCGGATGCTGTGGCAGGAGGACTGTTGCAAGTTTGAGGTCAGCCTGGACTACAAGTGAGATCAAGGCCAGCCTGAAGTACACAGTGGAACCCTATTCTCAAAAAACAAACCAAAAAGAGCTTAAAAACATTTGTGGTTTATGGTGTTTATTTTTGGGATAAGCATATTCCTTTATGTTTATTCAAATTATTTTAAAAAGCTTAATTGCAAAAGCTGAGCAAAATAACAAAATAAAATTTGAGACAAAATACATAAAATAAATATTTTACAGGTGTTTAACACATACAACATGTAAACAATTTGGAAAAAACCTGTTAATGGCAGCTCATTTAAGAATAGAAGAACCGTAACTCAAAGTAAAAACTTAGTGTTAAAATTACATAGAAAACTGAAAAAACTATATAGAAAATTGAAACGTACCCTACCTGCCTGGCAACTGCAAGGTCCTGAATTCAATTCCTGGTACCAAAAAAAAAAAAAGTGAACTTAGACCAGTGACCATTATAACTCAATCACACCCTACTTCTCCAAAAAGTTAAAATAAGATACTTCTCAGTATTGCTTTCTTTAGAATTGCTTTTCTTTACAAATATAGTAGTACCTTGTATTTTAAATTTTGTTCTAATCTTGTCACTCTGTTGTCAATCTAAGTAAAAACAAATGTCTATATCTTTCCATGAAAGGAACCATGCTTTTTAGTTCTCATGGCTTCACATGAGAATTCATATTTAAGAACATGTTTTCTTCTCGGAAACACTATGTATATGCAGTATTTACTTGATGATGGTTTATTTCCCAAGGGTTTTTCCTCCAGAGTTTCAAGTTTTCAGGGAGAACTTGAAAGTGAGTTACTTTATCTGAGTTTTAAGGTATCAATTAACTTTTGTAACTAGCCATTTTTCTTTTCTTTGTTGGTGCAGGACAATGAATCCAGGGTCACTTCCTCGCAGCCATAACCAGCTATTTTTCAATCAAATAAACATTTCAATCATTTTCCTACATAAATAAGTCCTTTCTGGTTTAGACACTGAGAGAGACTAACCCAGAATTAATTAATAATCAAACTTATAATATTAAATTACCAGAATTTTCTTTTACGCATTCCTCAAAGAAAAAGAAAGAACAACAGAATTACCATATGATTCTAGCTATTCCAATTCTAAGTATAGCCCCAAAAGAATTGAAAATAGGGACATGAGCAAATCTATACATTCATGATCAATGCAGCATCACTCACATGTTCATGGACAGATAACTGGATAAACAAAATGTGACCCATATATGCAACAGAATATTATTCAGCCTTAAAAAGCAGGTCATTCTGATGTTACAGCATGGAAAAACCCTGTAAGCCAGTCAGGCAAATACTGTATGACCCAATTATATGATGTACCTAGAATATTCCAATTCATAGTAGTTCCAAGGGAATACAGGGAGAGTAGAATGGGCAGTTAAGTGTTTAATGGGGACAGAGCTATAGCTGTGAATAATGAAGAGTTCTGAGGATGGGTGGTGACGACAGTTGTACATAAATGTGAATATACTTAAAGCGACTGAACTGCACATATTTCACAATTTAAAAAAAAATCAGTGGTCTTAAGTTTCAACCTTAAGAAGCTAGAAAAAGTAGGATGTGGTGATGCACACCTATAATCCCAGCACTCTGGGAGGATGAGGTAGTTTATGCAAGTTTGTGCCTACTCTGGGAACTCTGAGAACCTGTCTCAAAATAAAACATAAAAAATGGGGTGAGGAAGGTAGAAAAAAAAAAAGCAAAATAAACCTAAAATAAGTATGAGGGGTAAAACACACAGCTATAAATTAAGAAAACACAAATCACAGAAAAATGAAAGCTAAACTTGGTTTTCTGAAGAAAAAAAGAAAGCAATATGGATAAGCCTTCAGCTAGACAGATTAAAAGAGGAAAAGAGTTAAAAATGGAGGTAGAAACTGAAGGAAAACCTAGGAAAGAAATATACAGAATAACCAGGATGGTAGGACATTTCAGAAATAAAGGGTGTAGGGTATTTCAAGGAGTGACTATCAAATGATGAAAATGACAGGTGAAAGGTATAAACCAATGTCTACTTAATATAGCCACAAGAGTCACTAATGACCTTGTAATAGCACACAAGGAGGAGTAACAGAGTTAGAAGACTGCAATAGGGAGTGAAAAACTGAGTACACAATTCAACGTGAAGCAGTATGGTTCTAAAGACAGTGAAAGAGGCTTAGTTGGAGGGAAATAAAAAGAGTTCAAGAAAGGGCTGGGGGTTAACTTTAGTAGAGTTCTAGAAAAGACGTTGATATTGTTATGGAATAGACAAACTAGAACATGATTTTCACCTCCCCACAACTGTACATATGTATTTTATTGTGGTAAATATGCAGAGAATGTTTTGATTATTGTTGGAAAAGATTCAGAGAAGAAGGAAATGTTAAAGATACAAGTGATAATAGATGGTATGAGAACTCCGGATAGGCAGAGACAAATGAGATTTAGAGCATGAGTGAAAAGGATTAGCCTTTTCCCAGTGATGGAGAAACAGAAGAAAGAGAAGGTACAGCTGTAGTCTTTATTAATTTTTTTTTTTCTGGTAGCGGGGAATGAACTCAGAACCTCATGCTTAACAGGCAGGTGTGGCGCCTCTGAGCTACATCCCCAGCCCTGTAGTCTTCATAGTGTGGTGCAAAGTAGTGGGAGTTCTTGTCTGATAGCTCTGCTTTTATTTCTCTTTGAAGTTACTAAGAAGGGAGGAGATGGAGTAAAATTTTGAGGCAAAACAGAAGGAAGGTTAAGAGGAACTGAAGATCCAAGTGAAACCAGTGAATTTGTAGTGGCAATAAATTACACCTTTAAAGTTACATTTCAGTGGAAGGAAGGAAAAAAAAGTGAAAGTAGAAGGAAAAAATGGAAACGAAGCTTTTCGTATTTATGTCAAGGGGAGGGGGGAATGGGAAAAAAAGAAGAGGCAGGATATATCATGTTTAGGTACAAATTCCCTACGATGAGTGTTAACATTATGTATATCTAAAGTATACCAGTAGGGCAGGGGATTTAGCTCAGTGGTTCCGCTGCCTGCCTTGAAAGCACAAGGACCTGAGTTTGATCCTCGGTACCAAAAACAAACAAACAAAAACCAAACAAAAAACCAAAACAACCCAATAAATGTTTTGCTTCAAAAAATTCAGAAACACTTAAAAAAAATAGTTACATTTCAATAAACTGGTCAAAAATAAATAATGGTTTTGAATAATTTTTTACTAAAGGCACTAACAATAATCATTAGTTAACAGTTAATAACATGGTACCTGGTATGTGCCCGGCAATTGTTCTAAGTATGTTTTACATATTACATAACAATTTTCACATAACGTTTGAGAGAGATACCATTTAGTATCTTTATCTTACCAGGGAAGAAAATAAAGCATAAAAGAAAAGTTAAGGAATTAGGCCAATGCCAGACTACTAGCATGTAACAGGGTCAAGATTTAAACTCTGGTAGCATGCTCAGAGTTTGTGCTCCAACATTATGCTACACTGCCTCTCAGAGTTAAGCTAAGCAAATCTAGCTGAAAGAAGAAATAAGGAAGAAACAATACCAGGTGGGCTAAAAAGCAAAGAGAGGTTATGATTCCTGTAAAAGAAAATAATTCTCATATAAGTATGGTTTGTACAGTTTTATATGGCACATAAATGGCACCAAACATAAAAGAAACTATCTACACAGTAATGGAAAGCCACAAAAAGAAAATGAGCATTGGGAAGAACCAAAGCAGAAAGAAAAAGAGTGCAAGAAAAGTAAATCCCAAGTAGTTGCAACATAAAAAGGAGAAAAAATTAAAAGTGGAAGAAGGAATACACAGACACATTAGTATTAGTAAAAGAGGAAAATGAAATGAAAGCAAAATTACTGTATGTCTAAGTCTCTGCAAACTTTTTAAGACTTTATTTTCTTTCTTTGAACCAAAGAACATTCCAATTTCATTAATCAGAGGACAAATAAAATATTTAATGAAATATCATACTAAATACATATTTGCCAAGGGTAGGCAAAGATCAGATATTTAGCAGGTTAAGATCTGAATAAGATGAAATAAGTTTTTAAAAAAGTTATCTAAAGTTGTTTCAGACTCCAGAGGGTAATAGGTCCATTAAAAACTTGATTCCAGAGAATCATGCTCTTCTTTATTTGCTACCCCAAGGTATTTGTAGCTTTGCTGAATGCCATCAAAAACTATCAAAACCAAATTAAAGGGCTGGGAATATAGCTCTGAGGCAGAGAACCCGAGTGTAGTAGAGCATGAGTGAGGCCTTGGTTTGACCCCCAGTCCCGCAAACAACAACAAGAGAAACAAATCAATTGAAATTAAAAGCAATATAAAGTATAAAGAAATACAGTTCAATATTTACAGAAAGACAGCAATATTCAGAGGTAACAGAATAAATATTAAAGTGGCCAAAATACCTGCAGCAGAGTGGCAATACAGTAAAGTAACAGAATGTTGAAATTACAAAAAGACTGGTTGATTATCAGACATTTGTACTTTTAAGTTCTTAAAGATATATTTTTTTAAATCCCATTAAAATGGAAGGATATTCAATGTAGAGAAAAGGGAGATAATGTTTTCCAGGAGTAAGTTATTAAGAATGAGCTTGACCAACCCATTTTGACTCTTCTAAGAGTTACCAATGTGAAATGCCATGATAGTACAGGCCACTGTTTTACCCTAGGATAAGCAAAAATGTGCTGACCAAGAGCAACCTAGGTACTAACAATGTCAGTTATAAATTAAAGGTTTCTTTGTATTTTCAAAAGGCATATATATACTCAACTGTTTTAGAATCTGTGACTAAAAATCTAAAGATTTCCAGCTCATGGCCTAAAATGCAGTGAAGTATTTCTAATATAAAGAACAAAGAAAAACTGATGTGACTTTCAGCTTAATAGATTAATTTCAAACAATCATTCTGAGGTGTAAGAGCTATGTTTCAGAGTGAATGTGGTGCCATTTAAAGCAAAAACACCTCAAAAGCTGATATAAAAAGTATACTCAATTGCAGCCTACAAAATGTCAGGAAACCACAGGAGATTATTTTTGATACATGTAACAGTTATAAAGGTATTAAAAATCAGTATTGAAAGGAGCCTAATTAAGAGTCTCTGAAGTAATGAGGGAGTCCCCTTTACAACGGACTAACTTTGATGACTACTTTCAGTGAAAAAAGTTTTATTCTTTACAAGGCTAGGATAACTTGTAAGACGCTTCAGAGGATCATTCTAGATACATGGGGGATATTGCATGTTATTAGTTTTTAAACAGCTGTCAATCATGTTTTATAATAGGAATGCATTTTTAATCACTCCTTCCAACGTTTACTGTGAACATTTTCACATATAGCAACATTTAAAGAAATTTACAGCTGACTGCCTTGAATAGCCATTCCTACGTCTATCATTAATCTTCTATTATACAATACTTGTTTTACACATATGTCTACTTATCAATCCACCTTGATTTTTGATACTTTACTTTTAAAATGTCTGTTTAAAAAAGTGTTATATAAACACACTTCCTGAAGCACGGAGTCAGGAACTCCATTTCTTTTTTTGTTTTCTGAGGTACTGGGGATTGAACCCAGGATCTCTGCACTGACCTACATCCCTAGTCCTTTTTTTTTTTTTTTTTTTAAATCTTTTTTAACTTTTGACAGGGTCTTGCTAAGTTGCTACTTTGCCCAGGCTGGGCTCAAACTTGGCAATACTCCATGCCCGAATCTATCCTACATCTCTTGAAAGAGGAAATCTAAGGATATGTAACAGACTTGAGAAGCACATGTGACTCTTGACATGCAATCTATGGGTTTCTATAGGATAAACATCAGCCATGCAGCTCCTTATTGATAGTGATGAAATATATATCCAATTTTATGACTTGTTATACTTAGCTTAAGGTGTGGCAAGCAGCTAAGTGCAAACTCTGAAGACAGATTTCAGTTTAAAACCTGGGTCTGCCAATGATTAGCTGTGAGACCTAAGCAAGTCATTTAATCCTTCTAGATCAGTTTCCTCACTTGCAAAATAAGATACTAGTACCAATATCAAAGAGTATGGGATTTAACTCAGATGAGGTATAAAATGTTTAGCACAACTGCTATATGGAAAGGGCACAACAAAAGTTAGCAATTGTTAGGGCTTGTATCTAGATGTTCCCCCAAAGCTTCATATGCTTACAGGTGGGGCTTTTTAGAGGTGGCTGGATCTAAGGCAGTGATGGCAAACCTTTTTTAGAGGTTTCAGTGATACAAACAGCCCCCTGTGGCAGTGTGCCAGGTTTGCCACCACTGATCTAGGGTGTGTGATACTGGGATTAAGGGTGTGGTAGTAAATTAGTCCACTGATTGGGTTAGCATAGTTCTGGGTGTGGATAACCCGATGGCCCACCCTGGGTGTAGGTGCACCAACCAAGAAGTTTGTAGCCTGGATGAGGTAAAAGGAAAAAGGAGGCTCACTTTTTGCTTCTGGCCTACCCTGACACTGACTGTTTTTCGTCTGCCATGCTGCTCTGCTTTGGAGGCAGCTGATTGTGGACTGAAACCTCTACAAACTGTGAGATGAAATAAACCTTTCCTCCTTTAACTTGTAGGTGTTGGGTATTTTGTCCCAGCAATGAGGAAAGTAAGACAGCAGTTATTATCACCTAATTATTAGTCCATACATCCTACCACAATAGGCTCTGGCTGTTCCACAGCTATACACAGTCTTGCAACTGTCTGCATCATGTTTTTCATTGCTTTATCTGTTTTAAATACCCTGGGCAGTCTATGTTATTGAAATGAGAACGAGGGTGGTGAATGGGTCTAAAGTGCATGCATCATCCATCATCCCACTCTATTCCCTGAAGGAAATATGATTGTTCTGTTACCAAAAACAGTGATGGAGATCACAGAAGAATATACACTTTTGTTGTGGGTACAACTTTTGTTTTTTAGCACCTGGTTGACAGAAGCAAATGAAAAGCCTAACTGTGCTCAGCTTACTTTAGACAAGCATTGTTCCCTCTTAAAAATATCTGAACACAATATTTGAAACCACATAATACTGAATTTCTATCAGATTTGGTCTAATTCAAACAAAATGTCTTTTTTTATTATTTATTTTTGAGACAGGGTCTTGCTATGTGGCCGGGATGGCCTTGAACTTCCTCAGTCTTACACCACGCCTAGCTCAAAATGTTCTATATTGATCTCATGTCCAAAAACCTTTATATCTGCAGACAGTATCTTCAACTTCACTCAAAAGCAGTAGTACTAGTATTGTAATTTTAAAATGATTTTACAATAAATATATTTTATCTATAACATGCTTTTCATTAGAGATGAAAGAAACATTGAATCAAAGAACTGTTATACTAAATTTGAATTGGCTATATCACTAGAAATGCACAAACAACGAAAAACAAATTTCTTCTGTTCTCTCAAAGAGCCTAGAAGCAATGACTCCTGGTAGCCATGAATATGCCAAACATCTAGATCTTGGTTTCTATATATCACTTGTCACTAAAAGAAACCAAGACTCCTTGGATAAAGAGCTCTTTCCAGATGTGAAGTAAAAAAAAGTACAAAAGCAGCCCAGGATATCTTATGCCAGAAAGCACTCGAAGATTAATAGTGAGCAGAGGTGTCAAAAAACACAGCAGCCATCCAAAGGAGTTCCTACTAACAAAAATTTGGGACAATTTGGTCATCAAAAATAAAAAGGATCATAACTGGTTATAAAACAGTGAATAAATTAAACCTTATGAGTCCATTGGGGTATTAATCCCCAAAATAATGAAAACAATCTATTTGTCACCACTTGGGGTGACTATTTTCTCGGCTCTTATTTTGAATACTGAGGTGATGAAAATAAGCATTTAATCCGCACTTTCAGGAGGAATATTTTAGTTCATCCCCCCCAATCAGGGAAATCTTTTTCTTACAGAGAACCTCTGGTGAAACAGCTGACTGAAGCAACAGTCATCAATAGGTACTAAAAATTACTGAGCAGGCCAGGGGTGGTGGCACATGCCTATAATCCCAGCAGGAAGGTGAGGCAGGAGGGGAGGATCACTTCAAATTTGAGGTCAGCTTAGGCTACATAGTAAGTTCAAAGCCAGTGTGAGCTACGTAGCGAGATCTTGTCTCAAAAAACAAAATTACTAAGCATAATGTAGTCAGAAGCAGGCTATTTGCCTGGTGTCAAAGTACCACCTAATGGTCACATACTAATAACAAACTGGCAAACCATAGCATGGTCACATTAGCATCACCCACAGCATGGCAATCTGATTTTACCTATGGTATGTACCATATGATACAGTATGAGGTACACAACATCACCCATTAAGTACTCTTGCCAAAAAAAGTTTTACTTTAGGCAAATCAAACTTTTCTTTAGACCAAACTTCCAGCTGAGAGGAAATTAAGGGGGAAAGAGGAAGAAGTCAATGGATACTAGGAGAACATGGACAAGTCCAGAATGTGGTTGTATTCTACAAGACAACTAGTTTGCTAACTAGGTGTTAGAAAAAATGCAGAGATGAATGGGTACTATCCTTTTACACCAAAGGGGGTAGATGATGACTAAATGTAATGCACGTCTATTGACAGACTACACTTTAGAACTGAGGAAATTGGAATAATGTTAATTTTGATAGGGAGTGTTCACAGTGGAAAAGAAAGCAGGGAATAGTGTGCCAAAAGTGTCCATCACTGAATCTAGGTACTGGGGCACTCAATACCCCAAGTTCTTCCAACTTCTGTAAGACTGAAATTTTTCCTGACAAAGTTAAAAGAAATCGTGCCTCCACTGAGAGGTACAGCAGAAAGTGCACCTACCCTAGGACTGTATCCAGATTCAAATCTCAACTCTCACTTACTTCTTCTGTGGCCTAGGGCAAGTTACTTAATACTACTAAAGTTTCTGTCTCATTTATAAAATTCAAGTACCAACAGCCTCATGGTTAGGTTGTTTCAAGAATTAAATAAGATTACATATGTGAAATGCCTAGCAATGTTGCACAAAATGAGTAAATCTAGTTTTCATAATTAATAAATGTAGTCATCCTCAAACACATTTTCACATTCCCTTGTAAAGGAAACTACATTAGATAAAACTGAATATTGTGAATACCTGCTGTGGATGATTCTGAAGAATCCACTGGAAGTTAAAGTAAAATAATGGGGAAAATGCATATTTACACAGTTGTTTTTTAAATTTAAGAATGCAATTGCCAGACCTGGTGGCGCATGCCTGTTACACCAGCACTCGGGAGGCTGAGGCAAGAGGATCACTAAGAGTTCAAGGCCAGCTCGGGTTACAGGGTGAGTCCTCGGCCAGCCTGAACTACAAAGTGAGACCCTGTTTCAAAAACAAACAAAAGAATGCAACTGAAACGCTAGGCAAAAGAAAACCAATAAAATCTTGAGCTATTCAAACTCTTTGGTATTTATCATATTGTGCAAAGTAGTTTGCTTCTGGTATTAGCTTATGTCTGAACAAAACAGAAAATAAGTGTAAGTTAAGGAGAAGTTTATCCTAACCTTAACAGACGCTCTACTTATATACTGAAAAGGAAATTAAAAATTTGTCTTCATTTCTATAAGGAGGTGTTCCAATGAAGCTCACGACCAGTGGGTCTCATACTAAATTCCGATTACGGTTCAAACACAAGTCACATGCAATTCCCTTTCATCAGTTCCAGCATTCTTGTTATTTCACTTGCAGGTAATCCCTTTTTCTAGTTAGGCCGGCAATAAACTGACTAGATGTAGAGTGATCCTCAGGTAGGAAAGAAAAGGAGGTATTTGCATTTCTTTCTTTTTTTAAAACAAGTGCCATCTTTTTTTTCCAGTACCGGAGAGATAGCAGCAACGGAGGAGGAGAATAAGCAGAATCGGGCTCGCGGTTGGACCAGGTGAGAGGGGGCAACAGCCCCGCCCGCTTTGGGTTCGGTGGGCACAACGGCGCGCGGGCCAGCGCCCCTGAGGACACCCGGACTGCGGGCCCGAGGCCGGTCTCCTGCGCAAAGGTTTAAACGCCACCGAGAAGACCCTTGCGGGGTGTCTCTCGGCGCGGGCGGGGTGACAGACCAGATCCCCCCCCCCCCCAGCCGCCCGGGCGTGCGAGTCCCCGCGCGAGCTCCCAGAGCACTCGCAGGCGGCGGCGGCCACCCCCGCCCTCCCTTCCCCGTTACCTGCGGGCGGGCGGCCGGCCGGGAGGCCTGCTGCTGCTCCTCCTCCCCGCCAGGCTGAGGCGGTGGCGGCAGCCCCGGGGGGAGGGGGCGGAGCGCGCGGCTGCTCCCTCTCCTCCCCCGGGAGCGCGGGGACCCTATCTCGGGCCGCCGCGCCTAGGCCCGTAGGCAGCCAGCGGCTGGGGCATGGCGGGAAAGCGCGGCCGGCGGCAGCGGCGAGGAGCGCGGCCCCGGGCCCGCAGGAGCCTGAGGGGAGGCGGGAAGCCGCGCGCGGCCGTTGGGGGCCGTTGGCCGAGGCGGGCGGCGGTTTGGGGAGCGCGGCGACGGCTCGCGTTTTCCCGGCGGGGCGGGGTAGGGAAGGGAAAGGGGACTGAGGGGAGGGGAGGGGGAGGTTGGGAGGGAGCCGCCGCCGCGCGCGTGCGGGCCGGCGCCGCCGCCGTTGCCGCTCCGCTCCAGCCTGTTTGGGGGCACTTTGTTTGTGTCCCACAATGCTCCGCGCGGACGGCCGGGCTAGGGAAGGGGAGGGGGAGTGGGAGGGACGGCAGGGCTCGGGGCGGGGCAAGGAGAAACCGTGGTTTTTGCGCAAGCGCAGAGAAAGCTCTCCTGGGTGTCCGGGCGCGAACTGTGGGCCGCGTTGTGTCCTTAGACGGTGGCGCACGCGTGACCCTGAGACGCCGTCAGTCTTGATGTTGGCCGAGCATTTCGGCCTGGGTGCTCACGTGCCATTTACCTGCCTGTTAGCCACGAACACTGTCCAGCTTGTCCTCGGTCTCTCTGTCCTCTCAGCCAGCTCCACGTTTGCACGGAGAGAAGGCTTAATTTGCATTTTTCTTTTCTTTAAACTAGAAACGAAAGACGCTCCGATTTTTTTCGGGTGGTTTCTGTACCAGCGGGGCCGAAACCGAAACACCCCAACCCCTTTTCTCGAGGAGGGAGATCAGTTGGTAGCGTGACATTTTTCATGTCGGGAAGTCGAGGCCTGCCTGGGGGCGGACCGCGAGGACGGGAGAACCCGGCTGGGGTGTCGGGGTCAGCGCAGCTGGGGCTTCTCCGGCATCGCATAGCACCGCGAGAACAGCTCTGGCCTCTGGTGGTCGGCCTGGCACGAAGTGGGGTTCTGAGATGACTGGAGACAGGGACTCGGCGACTCAAGGCCCTCTGATTTCCCCAACACAGACAGGCTGCAAAAAATACGCCTATTCTTTCCCCAGCTGTGAATCTGTCATTTATTACACAACATCACTTACTTCGCTGGCCTTCCGGTGAGCCAGTGTTACGCCTAGGGGTTTTGGAGCTCGCGATCACCAGCAGAATCAGTCGTGGAGTGTTAAAACTCCTATACCCCGAAGACTTGAGTTCCCCTGCCTTAGCGGGCGGGCGCTCCGTTCCGAGGCCGAGCAGCAGCGCGCCCAACTGCGGGGAGGCGGGCCGACTCTGGCCAGGGACTGGTGGCCTTGGGAACTCTGCATTTGCATTCTTTGTTTTCCCACACCTCCAGCTTTTAAACCGAAAGACTTCTTTCCAAAGGGCTTTGTGCAAGACAGGTTGACGTCCCGCTGAAATACAGTGGATTTATTTATCTTCAGAAACGTTTGGTAACATCTCACATTAATCCTATCCCTGAGAGACAGCCGAAACCCGCGAGCACCCTAATTCTAACCAATGAAATCTACTTTAGAAATAAAGGCAATTAAAAATAGGTTCAGCGTGGACCTTTGAAGTTTCCAACAAGGTTTCAAATAGTTATTTAGTCCTCGCAGCAACCTGATCCATAGTTTATAGCATTATTTCCATCATTTTTATTATTCCCATTTCGGAGATGAGCACAATCAGAAAGAAAGATGCAAATTTGGGCCAGACAGTTTTGCTGAGATTGGATCGAGGGGAAGGGAAAAAAGGCAGAGAGCTACCTAGGAGAGGAGGGCAGCCACCAAGCAGGGCTCAGGATGGAGCCTGAGCTGGAAGCCCTGGTGGGATGTGTGTAAAGTTTATGTACAAGATAAACAGCCAGAGAAGAAGCTGGTGGGAAGACAGTAGTCAAATCAGTCTACTTCTCCTAGGGCATGTAATAAGACAATCAATAAAAGACTATTAGGCAAGTCTGTACTAATTGTGTTTCAAGGGACTCAGCTGGCAGCTGCCTTTCACACTGCTTTTCTTAGAATATTTTCTTGTCTCCTCTCCTGTTCCCTTCCTTTGTGCTTTCTTTTCATTTCAGATTTAAAACTTTTAGCATACACCTGTATATATATATATATTTTTTCCACAACTGAAAATGTTATCAATGCTGCCAATCTCACCCCCACCTTAGGTCTGAAGAATCTATTAGCCAATAAATGGCTGTTGGGCCTTTAAAGGCAAGAGCTAAGTAGTTGAAGGGGGTGTGAGAAAGACACAAAGAAGATTATTGCAGGAGCCCTCTTCTCTGTTTTGGCTTTGGGCAGGGACAATTTCTGTGGCTTCTGCAGCCTCCCACCTTTCTTCTTCCTGAGCTAGCAGAGACTTGCCTTTAGGTTGCTGGAATATGTGCACCTTTCTTTGACACTAGGTTAAATTCTTCAGGGAGGATTTTGTGAAATCAGAATCCTGTACACAGGTGAAACAGACAGTATGAGGAACCTTTAATTATTAACCTGCTGTGGATGATTCTGAGGAATTCAAATTCCACACAAATTCCAAGGATTTTATTTCAGCCATGAGCTGTCTGAGGGACCAAATTCTGGCATAAGTGACACTTTCTTGTGGTAGACCATTATAGCTGAGTGGGAAATTATTTAGTCCAAAACATGTTCTAGAACAAGAATGCTTTCTACTCAACAGAAAGCTCTCCTGTCTGACTTGAATTATCCCAATGAGGAGAGCCCATTGCTGCACAAATCAACCTTGCTTCCTTAGTTGATATTTCCAATTATATAAACCAAAATTAATCTTGCTGTAAAAAAGTAGTTTATTTAGTTAGCTAAGGACAGGGCCTGAGATAGAGTTGGACGATCAGCCATATTGATAAGATAAGAATAAACAGTGAACTAGGACTTTGGACCCAGAACGAATGTCCTCAGGCAACAAGAAATGCAGCCCCCTCCCTACTGAAGGGAGTCTCAGCCCCTTCCTACTAAGCTCCCGAATTTCCAGGAATTTAAAATGTAAAATAACCAGTTTTTCTTTAAAAATCCCAGTCTCCTTTAAACCCTATATGCTGAGTAAATGGGTTAGAGAGCCTGAATTCCAATTGGTTATTTTAAATTCACAGAACCACCTGTGATAGGTGGCCACTAAACAATCGAGCAATTCTCATGCTCTACTTATCCACGAAAAATTCTGGACTGAGGGGTCATGTGTAATTTCCACATTTCAGATTCCCCTGCTGGAGAAACTAGGAGCCTTTCTTATTTCCAATAAAAACTCTCCTGACCTTTTCCTTTTGGTTTGCAATTTCATTCCCCCACGTGTGAGACCACGAGCTCCATTTGTACAGAATTAACTGTTTCATTGCTATCTTACCCTGAAGGTTTCATCTCTTCTAGAATTCCCATTTCACCACCCATGTCTGCTTTGGTACTTTGCTACTCTCCCGCATCTCAATTCCAATCAGTCAACAAGTTCTATTGAATGTGCCCCCTTCTACTGCAGCCATCCTAAAATAAGATGCTAATAGTTTATGCCTAGAGAACTGTAGACCGTCTCTTCTCTCTTCATTGTCTACATACTAGGCAGAGCTGTAATACATGGCAAATCATGTTACCCAACAGTGGCTTCCTATTGTTCTCAGGATAAAGTCCCAAACCCTTAGTGTGGCTTTCATAACACTCCACAATCTGGGCCCTTCCATGTCATCAGCTTTATCTCTCACTATACTCCTTCAAGGAACATGCAAATCACAAAGTTTTGTTTTGTTTTGTTTTTTGGTACCTGGGATCAAACTTGGGACCTTGTGGTTTTGAGGCAGGCTGTGGAACCATTGAGCTAAATCCCTGGCCCCACAAAGTTTTGTTTTCATGTCTAAAATGGCATGGTCTTTCTGCATTGAATATATTGTTCCTTCTGTGAAGAAATTCTTAATTCCTTGGCTAATTCCCTTTTCCATCCTCAGATCTCTTCTTTTACATATATAATATATGATATATAATATACAATAAATGTATAATGTATACGTGTGTGTATATTATATGTATGCCAGCTTTACTGAGATGTAATTCACATACACAATTTATTCGTTTAAGGTGTACAACTCAATAGGTTTTTTCATATATAGAGTTGTGCAATCATCAACACAATCTACTTTTTGAAATTCTAATCAACTAGAAAGAAACTTGTACCCACTAGCAGTTACTTTCTATTTCTCCAAATCTTCAGTCCTGTGCAACCATTAACCTATCTGCTTTCTTTCTGTACAGATTTGCCGTATTATTGAAGAACTATCCTATGCTTGGTTGGTATACCTTTTAAGTCCTCCATATTTTCCTCTCCTTTACCCATAAAATTTTTAAGGTACTAGGTTTTTGGCCTATAATGTTTACCATGATCTAGATTTTGTCAGTTGGATCTTTTTGTTCTCTGAATTTTCTGTAAATAGGTAGTAGGATCTAGATGCTTTATTAGATTGTTTTAATATTTGGAAAGATTACTTCATAGATGGCAGTTTACTTACCCATTAGGAGATACACAATGTATACTTGTCTCTCTTTTTCTTTTCCCTCTCTTTCTCTTTCTTTCTTTTTTGTGGTATTGGTGATTGAATCCAGGGCCTTTGCACATCCCCAGCCCCTTTAAAATTTTTTTTTTTTTTTTTTTTTACTTTTAAGACTGGATCTCAACTGAATTGTCCAGTCTAGGATTGAATTTGTAATCCTCCTGCCTCAGCCTCCCAGAGTGCTAGGATTACAGGTACACACTGCTACTCCCAGCTTTGTCTCTCCTTTTCTTTTTGTGATGTTAGTAACGACACATTCATTTGTATCCATTCATTCATTAGAAATTTTTACATGGTGATACAATTCTATCCTTCTTCATTGCTCATCTATAATGTTTCCACAAAGAGAAATTGTTCTTGTTTATTTGATTACCTAATAGTATAGCATACTTGGGAAAGCAAGATAAATGATTCTTTCCCTATCATTAAGTATCTTTTCACTACTTCCTTCATTCCCAACCACTGCCATCCTGATCCACAGTGGTTCACCTGGCCTTCAAGACCTTGACTATTCTGGGTTATACTCATTTTATAAGGTTTTACATGATTGGTGGTCCTTGCCTGTCTCTCCAGCCTCATTTCAGGTGACTGCATTTCTTCCTGTCTCAGCCACAGTGGCCCATTTTCATTTCCTGTTACCAAGGTCTTTTTTTATTTCAGTATCTTTGCACATGAGCCCTCTGCCTAGACATTTTTCTCCTGCTTCCTCTTCTTTCCTAACTCATAGTTATTTCCCATCATTAAATACATTGGAATTCTAATTATATCCTCTCATACAACTGTCTGCTTGAAATTCATAGCAATTCCTATAGTTTGTGTTTATACTTATGTATATGATTATTCATTTAATGTCTGCCTTCTCACTAAACTATACATTCTGTGAAGCAAGGACCATCTCTTTTGACATCATTTTTTTTCTTCTAAGTATAATATAATTCTTCAAATAGTGTGTGATTTGAAAAGAAATGTTGAATAACACGGAATTGAAGTCAGATTTGGTAGAAATAAAATACTTTGTATCAATTCATAAAGAGTAGCTGGGTGTGGCAGTGCATGCCTGTAATCCAAGCTCTTGGGACACTGAGGTAGGAGGATTGCTGCGAGTTTGAGGCCAGCCTAGCTACATACTGAGTTTAAGGCCAGTCTGAACTACATAGTGAGACCCTGTCTCAAAAAAAAAAAAAGGAAAAGAAAAAAGAAAAAAAAATAATGAGTAAAGATTGCTAACATTTATTGTGCAAGGTATCATTCTATGTTCTTCTAAAATTCATTATAGCCACATTAGATAAATATTACAGTTATCTCTGACAGATAAAGAAATTTAAGAGAGATTATTTCCCTGAGATCATATAATAATAAGTATCAAAATCATTGTTCATATCTAAGTTCTAAGTAACTTGGCTTCAGAACCTCAGATACCAGGTTAAAATCCTAACATATCACACTCCATAGGAATACATCATGAAAATATACACAATTATGAGCAACTGACCTCAATCCTTTAGGTCCTAAATTTTTAAAATCCCAATGTTAATGGGTAGTTCCTTCTAAAAGTGGCTCACCAATTAAACATTACCAGGTTTTGGGTTTCTCACCTCTCCTTCTAGAGTTGGACTTCAGGTTCTTCTCGTCTCAAAGAATTGAACTAAACAAGCAAAAAGCAGTGGAAACATTTGTTTGAAAAAGTAAAAGTGAAGAGTGAGAGAAAAACTAGCTCTGGAGAGTGAGCTTGGGCCAAGTAAAAGGAAAAAGCAAGATAAAAGTACACCCTGGAGGATACAAGATGGGCTGTCATGAGGAAAGCCATGATAGCAAGCTCTTCTTGGAATCTGGGTACTTTCATGCTGTCCAGATCTCAAGAAAATCCATGAGAACTTCTACGTACAGGTCCTGAGAGGCGGGCCTGGGATCCCACGCCTCAGACTGATGTCAGGTCTAGGCCATCCTGTTGAAAACCTGCTTGAGTTCTCATGAGAAGTTCACATTCAGGGCTTTGGGAACTGTTCTGCCCATGTGAACTGGGATCTTGGAATGAGCAGGTCATGCCTACTTCCCCAGTCAACCTTGCCATGCCCCAATCTCTTATCTCATTTCCTACTGAGAGACACAAATCCCCACAAATCTTTATGGGGTGCTAAGAGTGGAGTTCTCTGTCCTCCATTCCTTCTTTGAGCTAGAAGGGCCTTCTTTGAGCTGTTCCCTTACCTACTGGGGGTTATGTGTTCTCCAACAACCTTGGAGTTTTGTGGCTCACTGGCTGGGTTGAAGAAAGAAAAACCTATTATGAAACAATGAGAAAAGTGTTAATGATCATTGAGCTTCACTATTAGCTCAAATATGAGGAGCGGGTCAGATTTCCACACTTCCTGTAGTGACAGTGGTGTCTTGCTTTTTGAAGAGAAATCTCAAGTCTTCCAGAGGCTCACAGGAGTAGCTTTCTCCTCTTGGGTGATCCTGTTTTTCAGAGGGTTCAGATGGGACTGGATTTATTCTACCAAGATGAATCCATTTATGTCTCTCTGCCACCTTTACTGCAGTGGGTATGGAAAAGATCACTGAGAAGGAGCCCTTCTATTTTGGCTTTAATTTGTTAGGGGGTGTCCCCTCTCTCCAAATTTTTATGAGCACTTGGTCTCCAGGACAGATAGTAGGTGGTCCTCCTGAGCCATGAGCTGGCAGGAGTCTGTTCCAGTACATTTAGATAGCCTATTTTACTTGGCCCAGATTAATGAGATATCATAAGAGCCTCATGGTCCCTGAGTCTAGTACCATATCATAGGCTAGAAATGGCCTCCCATATAATGTCTCAAATGGGCTCAAACTTAGCTAAGTTTTGGACATGAGTGCTATTGGCAGCAATTGGAGTTAGGATTCAGATGTCTTTTGGCAGTTTTTTCAGAGCTTACCTTAGGGTCTGGTTGCCTCTTTCTACCTTTCCAGAAGATTGAGGCCACCAGGAGGAACTTTATCCCTAAAGCCTTTGCCACCTCCTGAGTTACTTGGGAGGTAAAAGAAGGTCCATTGTCACTCTGGAGGGACTGGGGTAGTCCAAAGCTAGGGATGATTTCTTTGAGAAGCACTTAGACTACTTCTATACCTCTATAGCCTTTTCTGAATGGGTAGGATAGGCTTCAGTCTAGCCTGTAAAGTGTCAATTAGGACCAACATCTGTTTAAATCCTCTACATGGTGGCATATTGGTAAAGTCTAATTGCCAGTCCTCCCCAGGGTATGTTCCTCTCTGTACAGGTTCTAATAAAGGAGGTGGTTTGAGGTTGTCTGGGTTATTGTAGGCACAGAATGGGCAAAATTTGCAGACCTGTCAGGTGGTTGTCACTGGTCTTAGTCCTGTGAAAACTCAAATGACCATTTCCAATGTAGCATCTCTTCCCATATGGAAGGAATCATGAAGTATTTTTATAGCCTTCCACTGTGTCCCTTGGGGATGGACCAGCTTGTAGAACCAATTAGTGTCCCCTGGAATTTGGGAGAGAATTGTATATGGATCTGCCTCTAGAGGATGGATTGGAATGGCAGCCTTGTTAATGAGGCAGAGATCTTGCACAGTCTGATAACCTACTGTGGCTTTACTACAGGTAGAATGGGAGTATTGCAAAGGAACTGACAAGTCTTCAGAAGGCCATATTTGAGAAACTTGTCTATGAGAGCCTGGAGGCCTTTGAATGCCTCTTCCTTGATGGGATACTGCTTTTGGTTAGGAAATCAGCTGGGGTCTTCTAGTCTTATAACTACTGACATAGCAGAGTTTGCCCTACTGGGTATTCCATTATACCATGCAGCAGGATGGCTAATTTGGTCAGGGAGACCTGGTGTAGTCCCAACAAGTAAAATGTGTTTTGATCTTAGTTGGAATTTGAGAACTGACCCCAATTTTGCTAGTAAATCTCTTCCTAGCAAGGGAGTAGGACACTGTAGGGCAATTAGAAATGCATGGTTAAATATTTAGCCTTCAAAGTGACATGTTAGAGGAAGAGTAAAGAATCTCTGACTAGGAGTCTCCTCAACCCCAACTAGTGCTATAGACCTAGAGGAGAGTTTTCCAGGGAAGGAAATCAAAACAGAATGAGCTGCCCCTCTATGAATAAACAGCTGAATTGGCTCACTCATGTTGTTTAAGATTACCCAGGGTTCCTCAGAGGTAGTATCTTTGGACAGGGGCATTGCAGGTTCCCCTGGGCATCTTCAGTCATCAGAGCAGGAAATGAGATTTCTGGCTGGCCTAGCCCCAATCTGAGAGCAAGGAGAATCAGACCTTCAGTACCATGAGTCAGGTACATTAGTTGCCTTATATACAGAGCAGGGTCCAGGCAGAGGTTTGGTGGAATCTTGTGCCCAGTGTCTGATCCTCTTGCACTTGAAAGAGGAACTCGTTCCCTGGTTGTCCTTGGATTTTCCCCTTGGATGACCTGGGTGGGTTTAAAGTATCACCAATTGTAGCTACAATCCTTTCTCTTTTGTCTCTCCTTCAGGTCCCTATTGTTAAACACAGAAAAGGCAATGACCAGCAATTGGGTGGTAGGTGTCTGTGGCCCCATCTAAAGTTTCTGTAGCTTATGCCAAATATATGGGGCTGATTGAGAGATGAAATGATGTTCCACTAGTGATTCTCCCTCCTTAGAAGATGGATCTATATTAGTATGTTTACAAAAGTCTTCTACTAATGGGTTATTGGAAGACAGCTAGATTTTCCTCTGTACCTCATATGATCCCACTCACTTTATCATAAACAGCCTTTTTTTTTTTTATTCTGTAAGAACATTTTGGTGTTTATAATTTTAGGAAATATTTTAAATTTTCATTTTGAAGTAATTTTAGACTTACAAAAATGTTAAAAATAGTTCTCATATTCACCCAGTTTTCATTAGTGTCTAATTTTACATAATCATAGCATAATTATTGAAATCAAGAGAATACCAAAATAATATTAAACTATTGACCCTGATTCATATTTTACAGTTTTTCTACTGGTGTCCCTTTTCAGCTACAGGTTGAATACAAGATCCAGTATTACAATTAATTGTCATAACTCCCAGTCTGTCAGAGAAGCTATTCTCTTGTTTGTGTACCTTGATATTCTTAATGTCATGAACTGTTCCAGATATGAGCTACACCTGATCCACGCTAAAAGGAGTAGGTGGAAGTTTGTAAAATAAACTATTTACATACCCTCAGAATAACTCCAGTGAACAAACCTGGCAGACACACCTTGAGGGATTAAGGTTAATATCATCAGGAAAAGATTGACATCACATACCCCCTAGGAGATGCACCAAGAAGGGTGTATTGGCTTTTCTGGGGTTGTCTTTAAAAAAACCCTCCATCTCATCATGAAAAAAATAACAAATTGAGGGCAAAGTACCTGACCAGTACAGTTCAAATGTGTCCAGGTTAATTTTCTTCCTCCCTCCCTTTTTTCTTTTGTACTGGGGTTAAACCCAAGTATATTCTATTACTGAGCTACATCCCCAGCACGTCTCCCTTCTGATTTTTTTTGTTTTGAGATGGTCTCACTATGTTCCCCAGGATGAGCTTGAACTTGTGATCTTGCCTCAGCCTCTCCAGTAGCTGAGGATACCGCCATGTGCTACCATGCTCAGCATTATATCTCTCTGGGTTTTTTTTTAGTTCTTTTATTGGTACATTTTAGGTATACAATTCATTTACATTTATCATTGGGTGTTTGTACCTATACATGACATATCTTGGTTCTTATTTTTTTCCCCATTACCTGTGCGCCCTTCACCCCCTCCGCTCTTCCCTATTTACATAGATTTCATTTCCATTTTTTTTTCTCATAGTTTTTCCTTTCCCTCTTTTCCTTTCCCCTTCCCTTCACTCCTTCGTCTTTGGACCTTTTTTCCTATTTCAAATTATCAATTATTCATTTAAATCATTTTAACCCTTGTTTTACACTATCAGTTTCTCACACTAGAGAAACTATTTGGTATTTACACATGTGTGTCTTATTTCACTTAAGAGTATGGCCTTGATATGCATCCATTTAGCTATAAATGACTCTATTTTTCATTCTTTATGGCTGAGTAGTATTCCATTTTATAAAAAAACCACATTTTCTTTATCCAGTTTCCAGTTGATGGGCACTTGGGCTGCTTCCAAGCTTTAGCTATTACAAACTGTGCCACTATGAACATGGGCGCACATATATCACTGTGGTATGATTCTTTTAATTCTTTGGGGAAGATACCCAGCAGGGGAATAGCTGGGTCAAATAGGACCTCTAGTCCTAGTTTTTTGAGGTATATCCATACTGACTTCCACAGTAGTTGCACCAGTCTGCACTCCCACCAACAATGGAGAAGGGTTCCTTTCTCCCCACAACCCCGCCAGCATTTGTTATTTGTTGATTTCTTGATAGAAGCCATTCTTTCTGGAGTGAGGTAGAATCTTAGTGTTGTTTTCATCTGCATCTCTCGAATGACCAGTGATGTTGAACATTTTTTCATATATTTGTTTGCTGCTTTTACTTCCTTGTCTGAGAAATGTCTGTTCATTTCTGATGCCCATTTATGAATTGGGTCTTTGAATTTGGGGGGTCTGATTTTTTTCAATTCTTTATATATTCTAGATAGTAGTCCTTTGTCTGAGGTACAGCTGCTAAAATTTTTTCCCATATTGTAGGTTGTCTCTTATCTCTGTTGGTGCTTTCTTTTGCAGTGCAGAAGCTTTTTAATAAGATGAGATCCCTGTTGTTGATTCTTTCTGTTAGTTCCCATGCTGCTGAGGTTTTGTTCATGAAGTCTTTTCCCATGCCAATGTCTTCAAGAGTTCTACCTAACTTATCTTCCAGCAAGGTAAGTGTTTCTGTCTTAATATTTATATCTTTAAACCACTTTGATCTTAGTTTAGTGCATGGTGATAGGTATGGGTCTAGTTTTAATGTTTGGCAGGTTGAAATCCGGTTTTCCCAACACCATTTATTAAATAGGCTATCTTTCCTCCAATGATGGTGGTTGGCTCCTTTGTCAAAGATGAGGTGGCTGAGCATGTCTGGAGTTGTTTCTGCATCTTCTAATCTATTCCACTCATCCTCAGGTCTGTTCCTTTGGCAGTACCATGCTGATTTTATCACAGTAACTTGGTAGTATAGTTTCAAGTTGGGGATTGTGATACCCCCAGCCATGTCTCTGTTACCTAGAATTGCTTTTGCTATTCTGGGTCTCTTCTGGTTCCAAATGAATTTTTGGATTGTTTTCTCTAGTTCTGTGAAGTATATTGTTGGAATTTTAATTGGCATTGCATTGAATCTATATAGTAGTTTTGGAAGTATGGCCATTTTCACTATATTGGTCCTTCCTACCCAGGAGCAAGGGATGTCTTTCCATTTTCTTGTATCTTCTTCGATCTCTTTTTTCAGAGTGCTGTAGTTTTCAGTGTAGTGGTCTTTTGCTTCCTTTGTTAGATTGATTCTTAGATATTTCATTTTTTGGATGCTATTGTAAAAGGAATTGTTTCCTTAATTTCTCTCTCAGTGAGTCTGTTATTTGTGTACAAGAAGGCTATTGTTTTTTGAGTGTTGACCTTGTATCCAGCTACTCTACTGAATCTGTCAGTTAAGTCTAGAAGTCTTCTGGCAGAGTCTTTTGGGTCTTCTATGTAAAATATCATATTGTCATCAAATAATGACGGTTTCACTTCTTCTTTTCCTATCTTTATTCCTTTTATTTCTTTCTCTTTTCTAATTACTGTGGCTAATGTTTCCAGAACTATATTGAACAGGAGTGGTGATAGTGGGCATCCTTGTCTTGTTCCTGATTTTAGTGTGAAAGTTTTCAGTTTTTGACCATTTAGTATGATGTTGGCTGTTGGTTTTTCATAGAAAGCCTTAGTCAGTTAAGATAAACACCTTCTATTCCAATTTTCTGTAGGGTTTTATCATGAATGGGTGCTGGATTTTGTCGAATGCTTTTTCTGCATCTATTGATATGATCGTATGGTTTTTGTCTTTGACTCTGTTAATATGGTGTATTACATTTATTGATTGACGAATGTTGAACCATCCTTGGATCCTTGGGATAAATCCGACTTGGTCAGGGTGTATGATCTTCTTGATGACCCTCTGTATTCTGTTTGCCAGTATCTTGTTGAGGATTTTTGCATCTATGTTCATGAGGGAGATTGGCCTGTAGCTCTCTTTTTGTGCTGGGTTTTTCCCTGGTTTTGAAATCAAAGTAACACTTGCTTCCAGGAATGAATTTGGAAGCCTTGCTTCCCTTTCAATTTCCTTGATGAGTTTAAAGAGTAATGCCATTAGTTCTTCTTTAAATGTCTTATAAAATTCAGCAGCGAAGCCATCCAGACCTGGGCTTTTCTTTGTTGGTAAATATTTTATTACATTTTCAATTTCATTCATTGTAATTGGAGTTTTTAGAATTTCTATATCTTCTTCATTTAACTTTGGCAATTCATATGTATCTAGGAATCTGCCCATTTCTTCTGTGTTTTCCATTTTATTGGAGTTGAGGTTCTCAAAGTAGGTGTTGATGATCCTCTGGATTTCTGTTGGATCTGTTGTGACTTCACCTTTTTCATTCTTAATTCCATGTATTTGTGCCTTTTCTTTCCTTTTTTTGATAAGGTTGGCTAAAGGTTTATTGATTTTATTTATTCTTTCAAAAAACCAAATCTTTGATTCATTGATTTTTTGTATTGTTCTCTTAGTCTCCATTGCATTGATTTCTGCCCTGATCTTTATAATTTCCTCTCTTGTACAAGCTTTGGATTCATTATGCTCCTCTTTTTCTAGGAGCTTGAGGTTCTGCATTAGGTTATTCATCTGAATTTTCTCTGTTTTCCTAATATGGACATTCACTGCTCTGAATTTCCCACGTAGAGCTGCTTTCATTGTGTCCCATAGATTCCTGTATGTTGTACTGGCATTTTCATTTACTTGTAGAAACTGTTTAATTTCTTCTTTAATTACTTCCGTGACCCATTGGTTGTTCAAGAGGGTGTTATTCAGTTTCCATGTTTTTGTTGGGGTTTTTGCGGTTTCTTATGTTATTGATCTCCAATTTTATTGCACTATGGTCTGATAATATACAGGGGGTAACTTCAATTCTTTTACACTTACTTAGACATGTCCTAGGAGCTAGCATGTGGTCTATTCTGGAGAATGACCCGTGTGCAGCCAAAAAGAATATGTATTCCAATTTTATGAGGTGGAACACTCTGTAAACATCTATTAAGTCCATTTGTTCAATAGCTTGGTTCAGTTCTAGAATTTCCTTGTTAACTTTTTGTCTAGATGATCTGTCTATTTATGATAGTGGGGTATTGAGGTCCCCCACTACAATTGTGTTAGTGTTTATTTGATTTTTCATGTCTGTTAATATTTGTTTTGTATAGTTGGGGGCATTCATATTTGGTGCATATATATTTAGGATTGTCATCTCTTCCTCTCGGATTGTTCCCTTCACAAGGATGTAGTGACCATCTTTGTCTCTCTTAATTAGTTTTGGTTTGAAATCTACTTTGTCTGCAAATAAGATTGCTACCCCTACTTTCTTCTGGGTTCCTGTGGCATGGAGAACTAACAGACCTTTTAATGCACCTCTTCATTGCCATGGTAAGAGCAGCTAACATATTGGATATCATTTCTAGTCCATGACTAATATTATAGTTCCAGTTTGGTTCTGTTGAAGCAAGAATAGCCATTCCAGGGTAGTTTTCTTCCCTTTTAGAAACATATTGCTCATCTGGATAGTTCCTAGCTTCTTGTAGGATTCTTTGTTTTTCATCTGGGTTATAACAAGTGTCCAAGACGAATTGTACATCTCACCATCATAAATCAAAAGCAAGGATCAAAGTTTGAAACCCAACTGCAAACTTATTGGGGTCTTCTTACACCTGGCCTCATCATTCTTTGTACTGCTGGACATCAGCAGCTGAAAAAGGGACCTGCACTCAAGTATTCCCTTCAGCTCCTAGCCCTTCTCTTAGGGGCAGGGTAAGTTGTGAGTTAGAGTACTAAGAAGCACCACTTCAGGTTCAACCTGCAGTACTTAAAGCTGTCTGCGAAGAATGATGAAGGGGCTGAGGAGCACTGGGTTTCCCTGGGCACTTGGCTGTAATGGAGCTCCTGAGTCACTTGGAGGGGATGGACTTGATTTATTGCCCTGGGACTTATATGGAAGAGGTCAAGGAGCCCTCCCAGTCCCATCAAACAGGTCAGAGAGACTCACATCCCTCTGAGAGACAAGTGGGGATCTCAGGACAGGGACATCCAGAATATGTTTCTCCTCCTTAGGGGCCACTCTATAAACACCATGGTTCCTGAGCATTCCTTTTGATAGCATCACAAAGTTTGGAATGTAAGATATTTCATTCCACTTTGTACCTTTCAAGCAGAAATGCTGTATGGGGAAGACAGTCTCAAAACTTAAAGTATCTTCTTGTGCCCATGTCTTGCCACCACCCAGTTCCTACCCATACCATATCGCCATAGTAAATAAGCTGTTCCTGTTCTAGATGGTTAGGACCAAATCTTTCCAACTCATTAAGAATACAGCCTGAAATCTGAGTGAGAGCAAAGTCCAAGAGATTTCCTATTGGTTCAGCTTGGGGTCTATAGAGAGGAGACAACTAGGTTTTGACTCTTTAAGATGCCATCCCATGCAGAAGGAGAAGACCAGAGAGTTCCACAAAACATCCCTCGTGAGACCCTAAAACAGACATCTCTATCTGAGTGATGCTGGTCATTAAGCAAGGAAGAAATCCCCTTGGGTGCTTTTGTCTCCATATTTGGACCCATTAACTCATTAGGAAGAAGGATAAAGCCATTTGTTGGCCATACCTAGTCTTTTAACTCCCATGAAGTAAGGGGGATCTTCCTCACGCAAAGTTACCTTACCACTTAGTTGAACCTCTTGATGGTCCAAATTGCATTTCCAGTCTCTTGATGACTCTACTTGTATTCTGAGCCCCTTGGTGGCTCAGCTGGTATTTTGAGTCCCTTCATAACTCTGTTTAACTAGAAAGGAGCCAATTGGGAAAATGGACCCTTGCATTTACTCTGATAGTAAAAACAAACAAGCAAAGAATGAATATGGCTCTGCTTTTGTATATTCACAGTCTCTTTAATTAAATTTTAAATATCTATTTGTTTTGGTCAGGTCATCAGGCATAGGGTTTTAAATTATCTGCATTTAAACAGAGAAGAAATCCAGCCAGGAAGCTACAGTCCAGGTAGAATTTGGGACAGAGAGGAAGCAATTCAGCTAAAGCCAACTTGAACAGGGCCTCCTGGCTAATGCCATGCCCCAGCAAAAGCATTGGGCAGTTCATTTTCAACTAGACAAATTTACAGGAAGAGCCATTGTGCTGATTAAAATAATTTAAAAAGAGGGCAGGGATTTAGCTCAGTGGTTCCAGCGCCTGCCTCACAAGCACAAGGTCCCGAGTTCGATCCCTGGTACCAAAAAAAATAAATAAATAAATAAATAAAATAATTTAAAAAGAAAAGAGCTTCCTCCCTCTTATTCTTTAAAATCAGAGGCTTAGCTTACAAATCTAATTAGTAAGAAAAGATGGTGGCAGTTGACATAAGCCCATGTTCCATAAGCTGCATGGTTCCATGCAGGCTCTAAGCCTATTTATTGGTGCCACCCACATTCAGGGTGGGGCACCCTTAATCCTAGCATCCCACCAATAAACAAACAGAAAAACATCTATTTACAAAACTGGGATAAGCAGAGCCCAGGTTAGTTTCCAAAAGGAGTAGCAGAGTACAACAAATGTGTGGACAATAAGGACCTGTGGAGTGAGCGCAAGCAGCTAGAAAGAAACACAAAAGCCTGCATTTCCTTTCCCCTATCCCCATGGCCTGGCCAGGAAGCCCCTCCCCGGCACATTGAGAAGAGTGTCCTGATAAGCAGCTTAGGGGAGAGAGTGAGGAAAAGTAAGACAAGAAAAAAAAGCCTCACAGAGAGAAACAAAACTTTTGTCCAACATGGGCCTTACCTTGGTCTCCAATACTTGATCTTTACTCCTGGATGGTTTGCCCAAAATGTTATCAGGTAACTCCTTCTAAAAGTGGCTCACCAATTAAACATTTCCAGGATTTGGGTTGCTCACTTCTCCTTCTGGAGTTTGATTCCAGGTTCTTTTCATCGCAAACAAAGAATTGAATGAAACAGGCAAAAAGCAGGGGCAATATTTATTTGAAAGAGTAAAAGTGAATAGTGAGAAAGAAACTAGCTCTGGAGAGTGAGCATGGGCCAAGCAAAAGAGGTAAAAGCAAGATAAAAGTACACCCTGGAGGATACAGGGTGGGCTGTTTTGAGGAAACCCATGATAGCAAGCTCTTCCTGGAATCTGTGTCCTTGTATGCTATCCAAATCTCAAGAATACCCATGAGAACTTCTACATATGGGTCCTGAGAGGTGGTACTGGGATCCCGTGCCTTAGGCTGACATCAGGTCTAGATTATCCTTTTGAAATCCTGCTCGAGTTCTCATGAGAAGTCCACGTTCAGGGCTTTGAGAACTGTTCTGCCCATGTGTTCTGGGATCTTGCAACAAGCAAGTCATGCCTGCTTCCCCAGTCAGCCTTGCCACATCCCAGTCTCCTATCTCACTAACAGAAAGAGGCATTATAAAGACATACTACTGGGCATGGTGGTGCATGGCTGTAATCTCAGCACTTGGGAGGCTGAGACAGAAGGATCACCTCTAGTTTGAGACCAGCCTTGGCTACATAGTGAGTTCAAGGCCAGGCTGGACTACACAGCAAGACCCTGTCCTAAAATATAAACAAACAAAAACCATGCAGTGTCCATGTTAGAAATGAAGATGCTAAGGAATAGTTTCTAGAAGGAGGCATATACCAGGCAGACAAACTCATAGCAGAGCACATTTTTTTTTTTTTTATATTTTCTTGAGGTGCAGTCTTACTGTTTCGCCTGGACTGGCCTGGAACCTTGGGCTCAAGTGATCCTTTTGCTTCAGCCTGCTCAATAGCTGGGACTAGGGACTATAGTATAGATGTGTAACATCATGACTGGCCACAGACATATTTCTTTATATGTATCTAATTTCATAAATTCCCTAGTCCAGTACAGTGCTGTTTCTCCACATAGAGAAAAAGATAGCTTGCTTCCGCAAAGAGAGACAATGAAAAGGCATTACGAGCTACTCTATTTATCTCTGGTTTTCTGAATCCCTGTTGATCAGATCCAGATGTTGATGTGCATAATTTTGCAACCTATATGCTATATACTATGTTCAATCTGTGTTAATAACCAGTTAAAAAACTGGAAGCTGCTTTGCTTAAGAGTAATAGTTTTTTGAACTCAACAATTTCTTTTTCTTTTTATTTTTTTGGTTCTTTTTGAGATTTTTGTAGAGAGCTCATTTATAGAGGTTTTCAGGGTAGCCAAACTAAAATGTTTCTAGATAAAGACTGACAGGTTCAAGGGAACAAAATCCTTAAAGTTTGGTAACTAAAAGGTTACATGTGATTTAGGTTGCATATATATATATATATATATATATATATCTCACACATATATATATATCACACATATATATATATCTGTGTTAATTTTAAGCATACAATATCCTTCAAAAGTTCTACTTGTTATCTTATAGATAAGTAAACACCCAAGACATTATCTCAAATGCTTGTGGTTCATATAGCTTAACAGTAAGCTAATTTAAATCATTTGGTAAGAGTAAATATGTTTTTAAAGTTTGCTGTTAGGTAACCAAGATAATATAAAAAATCAGTTTTGTAAATGCAATGTTTATTATTGTCTATGTACCACAATTTAAGAGTTTTTCTTGGTCAAAGATATATATATATATATTTAAATAAGTGTTATTTGTTATGATGGGTCATCTAAAGTAATTATTTTTGACTATAATTAAAAAGTTAAGTTTTCTATGTCTAAAACAATATGGTTTTCTAAAAACATTGAGATTCTTTTGGCTAAACTTACGAAACTAAATTTAAAAATAAATGCTCTATATTTTAGTAAAATAAGTTTCTGTGTTCTCATCATTAGACATTTGGTTACTAAAAAGTGAGCTTTAAGATTTAGAGTATTAAGCACAAGGTCCTGTGTTCGATCCCCAGTACCAAAAAAAAAAAGTTAAAGAGTATTTGAATGTTTTCAATAATCAGTTCATGTCAGTTCATGATTGGTTAAATAACAGCTATTATCTTAGTTTATGACATAATATATATGTGGAGATATCTATATCTATGTCTGTATCTATATGTCTTGGTTTACAAATGCTTTTGTTCACAAAAAATTTGGTTTGCAAACAGAAGCATTTGGCAAAATTTTGGTTTTGTTTGTGAACTTTGCATCAGGTGATGAACATGACCACAACTATCTTTCCTGCACAAACATGAACATGGACATCTTTTCCAGAATTGTGGAATGAATTAAGTTCACAAACCAAGGCACCACTATGTGTGTGTGTGTGTATAATATAACTATATATATAACTTACATATAAACTATATATATATAAACTATGTGGTGAATCTAAGGTTTAAAGTTAAATTTATAGAGTTAGACTATGTAAATTTATTTTTTTCTTTTTAACTTATCTGTATTTTTTGCCTCTTAAACCAGAATGTGACCTGTGCACTCCATTTCCACTAACAGGCCTGTAAGTTTAACACATACAAAGTAACTAACAGGTGCCCTCTTTTATAAAATATATGTTTTGACCTTAAAACTATAAAATGGTCAAAATTTGACATCTCTTTAAATTTGGTCCTGACATTTAAACTTGGTCTACATGTGTTGGCTTGATGAAACAAGCATTTTTAAAATTGTATAAATGTGATACATTTGTATATTGGTTAGTAAGTCTATTTGCAATCATTAACCTTGTTTCCTAAACTTATCAGAGATGTAAAGATGTCCTTAATTTTTGTCAGTATAGTTACACGTTATAAAACCTGTTAAAGGAGTCTAAAATTTGTCTTAAGAGTAGAAACTAAATATATGAAAAGTCTTCTATATAGCTATTATACCAATTATTGCTAACCTCAGAGTGTACAGACCTTCAAAGAAGCAAACTAAAAACATATTACCACATTGGTGACTTCTAGCTAAAGTTGTTTATGGTCGTAGATTTTTTTAGGCTCAAGCATCTGGCTTTCCCTTTCTTGTGTTATGTCATTTAATATATTGTAATTTGCTAAAGATAACTGATTTAAAAGTTATTCTATATTAAGGTGAACATTTAAGTGTGATTCAGAGATAATAATAAAACCTAATAGTTTTAATATAATAATTTCAGCATGATTGTTATGCTAAAACGTTATATATCCCTTGATCTCAAGTTTTCACTGTGAAACTTTATAATCATTATCTGTTAATATTCTATAGGGATTCAACTTCTAAAACAACAATGATTGATAAAATCTCTTCCTCAGGCAGGAGTCAATCCCCTGGTTTAAAAGGCAATGAAATTTACAAGTGGACATGACTCACTATGAATCTTTTAGCAAACTTAATATATTCATGTCTCTGTTTATACCTACTATGAAGGTCTTGGTGGCTCTAAAATGCCATGCCAAAGCAAATTCCCTTTAACTGCATCAGCCTAGAGGGTCAAAGGGCCACCACACATCCCTTTGTTCCTGATCCACCAGTCACTCTCTGGGGCAAAAATTTATTATTTAAAACTCAATGACTAACAACTCCAAACTCACTTAGCCACTTTATCTTTGACAAAGAGACCAAATACGCTCACTGAAAGAAAGATGGTCTCTTTAATAAATTGTGCTGGAAAATCTGGCTTTCTATGTGCTGAAGATTAAAACTAGGCCCATATCCCTCACCATGCACTAAACTAAAATAAAAATGGATCAAAGATCTAAATATTAAAACAGAAACACTGAATCTTTCGGAAGATAGAATAGGTATAACTCTTGAAGATATATTTGTAGGCAAAGTCTTCGTGAACAAAACCCCAACTGCACTGGAAATATTGCAAAAAATAAAAACTGGGATCTCATCTTATTAAAAAGCTTTTGCACAGCAAAAGAAACGACTAACAGAGTGAAGAGACAACCCACAGAGTGGGAAAAATTTTTTGCCAGCCGTTCCCTAGACAAAGGACTAATATTTAGAATATATAAACTAAAAAAACCCCAAAAATAGAACCCCTAAATTTACAGACCCAACCCAAAAATGGGCATCTGAAATGAATAGACATGTCTCAGATGAAGAAGTACAAATGGCAAATAAATATATGAAAAAATGTCCAACATCACTGGTTGCTTGAGAGATGCAAATTAAAACAACACTGAGATTCCATCTCACTCCAGAAAGAGTGGCTCTTATCAAGAAATCAACTAGTAACAAATGCTGATGGGGCTGTGGAGGAAAAGGAATGCTTCTCCACTGTTGGTCAGAGTGTAGAGTGTAGAGTGATTTGCACTGTGGAAATCAGTGTGGAGATTCCTCAAAAATCTAAAACTAGGGCCAGGGATTTAGCTCAGTGGTTCTGGTGCCTGCCTCGCAAGTGCAAGGTCCCGAGTTTGATCTCCAGTAACACCCCCCCCCCCCAAAGTCTAAAACTTGAGGTTGCATTTGATCCAGCTATTCCCCTACTTGGTATCTTCCCAAAACAATTAAAAGCCCAATACCACAACGATATATGCACACTCATGTTTATAGCAGCACAATTTGTAATAGCTAAATCTTGGAAACAGCCCAAATGCCCATCAACAGATGAATGGATAAAGAAGATGTGGGGTTTTAAAAATATAATGGAGTGCTACTCTGCCATAATGAATGATAAACTTGAGGCATTTCTAGGTAAATGGATACACCTTGAGACTGTACTCTTAAGTAAAATAAATCACACACACATGTGTAAATATTGCATTATTTCTCTGGTGTGAGAAATCAAAAGGATAAATAAGGATCAAAATATATAACAGATATTGTAAAATAGGAAGAAAATATTCACATGGGAAGGGGAACAAAGGAAGGAGGAAGGAGGAAGGAAGGAAGAGAAAAGATAAAAAGAATAGAAGAAAGAAAATGGAAACAAAGCTTTTGTAAATAAGAAGGGGAGTTCAATTTTGTAAATTGAAGGGAGGGGAGGGGATTGGGGAAAAAAGAAGAAGCAAGATGTATCATGTACAGGTTCAAATTTCCTATGATGAATGTGATCATTGTATATACCTGAAATGTACCAATAATATTAATTAAAAAAATAAAAAGAGCAAAAAACCCCACACTCAATTATTAAAACAGAAGAGGGGGAACATAAGAGAGAACTTCCTCCCGTGGAACACCTCTTTAAAGCACTCTTTACTCTAAATTTTTAAAATTGTAAAAGTTGAAAGGCATTCCATACCAGCAAAAGAAAGACCTAACCCACTGGTTTGGTATTGGCACTCATGATCTGGCCCTGAATGGTTGGGCCCCATGGAATTGCTCACTTGGGGAGCGGGTATGCTTCTGTTTCATCACCCACAGGTCCTCTCTGGGTTCTTACAAAGACTGTTCAGCCATATCATGTGGCACCAAGTGAGAAGCAATCCCATCACCGAGCTTCAGGCAATGGCTCTACAATCTGTACCTAGGAGGGGCGACATGAGGAGAATGAATCCATTACTCTTTACAACACAGTCTTCAGGATCTACCTGGGGAGAGATTAAATAGCACACTGCACAGGCTGAATAAACGCTACAGTAAGCTGGCATCCCTCCCACCCCAGAAAACCTCTTCCTGGGAATGGTTGCACAAGTCACCTCTAACTCTAAGAGGGCAAAGGTAAAAGGATTCTTTTTTATTCTGCTTCTGTTTAACTGTACACCAAAAGTAAGTAGCATGGTATATTGGGCACATATACTTACACTTCCTGTCTTTGATAGAGTCACCTGGGGGAACCCTGAGCCTCCCCTCTCTTCCACTGATACCTCTTATACTGGCAGAGCCTGGTTGCCCCTTCCTGGCCCTTTAAGGGATACCTTTGAGGGATTATGGCCACTGGATGCTCTAATGGCTGGCATTTCCTACCTCATGAATTTTTTTTTTTTAATGAAATGGTACTTTTTGGCTGAAGAGTTTCCTCCATGTATAGTTGCTAACATTACCTCCAGTAACCACTGTATTCCTTTTTAGCCTCAGTGGGATATGAATCACATTTTCATAGGGCCTAACTGTACTAAAGGGACCATCATCAAGTTTTTATTAATATGGCTGGAGTTCTAGATTCCTTTGTGTCTGGCAAGCACCTTCCAAAACCCAGTATTCCTGTATGTTCTCATCCACAGGTGCCTACAGGAGATGACCTAGATTTGTGTGGACTTTGTGTCAGTCTACCAATCTTTCCATTATTCATCTTGCTTATAACCTAACCCTAGAAAATTGGGAACCCCATAATTTGATGGTATTAGTCTAATTCAATCTGCAATTGTAGTTTACTTTTTAATTACAGTAGCAGCCCTTCATTATGGAATCCTGGGCTTGTTGGACCATTATTACATATTTCTTCTGGCACCTACTTATCTCCCCTTTAAAAAGCTATATAGAATTAGCTCTTTCTTTTTTCCTCATATTGTCAGAATCAGCTGCTATCAATATACAGATAAGCTCGCCAAGATTGCTATGACACTTCTGACCATGTCATATCTGTACTTGCCACCCATATATTTTGGTTCTAAGAAGGAACCTATTTTCACTGATGGTATTTCATCCACTCCTTAGCACTGACCTTTTAAGGCTCTCAATATTATCTTCCCTGCAAACTCCACGTGACTCATGCCATGTGTCACTAATAATACTATTTCTCAATTAAATATTGCTCATGTTATGGTGCTTAGACTAAGGAGTAAAGCCTTTCTTCTCACCAGTTGTACATGAGATTGGATGGGAGACTCTCTTCTTGAGCAAATTACCTCAGCACTTGAACATACCAGGCAAAAACAGGTGTTGGGGGTTCTGATTGCTGCCATTAGAGCAGCGATGGCACTGGCAACTACTGCAGCCACAGCAGCGGTCACCCTGTCTCATTCCATCCAAACTGCTCAAACTATGGGTAGCTTTTTCCAGAATGTTACCTTGGAATTACTGACTCAAACTAACATTGATAAAGACAGTCTGCAGAAACTTGATGCCCTTGAGGCAGCTGTTGACTGGCTTGGGGAGCACTAGCAGACCCCGTGGACATGTAGTTGGCTTAGTTGTGACCCTGGGTATGGCTTGATGTGTGTTACTCCTATTTCTTTGAATCATTCTTTTTTTTTTTTTTGGTACCAGGAATTGAACTCAGGACCTTCTGCTTTCAAGGCAGGCGTGGTGCCACTGAGCTAAATCCCTGGCCCTCCTTTCAATCATTCTGAATCTTGGGAGTAGGTACAATGCCTTTTCCGTGGTGCTTTCCATACAGATCTGGTTGGAGAAATCACGGGACTCCAGGGCAGACTTGAGGCCCAGCTTCATGAACTTCAAATGGAGGCTCCCCTCATCACTTAAGTCATCTTGATGATATTGCCTACTGGCTCAACCCTAGGAACTGGTTCTCTGGTCTCAACCTTTGCATTTGGATTCTTATAGCTATTGGAGCAATCTTTTTTTCTGCTCTTTCTTGCAGTCCTAAGAGCAATCTGTATGCTGTTCCAATGGGCCCTTTGTGCAGAAGCCATGGTAACCTTCCTCCGCCAAGCCCAATATCCCTCCTACCTTTACCCTGTCCCTCTTTCCCAAACCCACATTCAAAAAAAAAGGGGATTGGCCAGAGGTGTGTATGAGATGGATATGCAAAGATAAGAGACTTTTTGGGGGCAGCAAGCCCAAAGCCTCGAAGAATGCATGATTAAAGATTAAAAGAGCCTACCAGGCCACAAGTCCAAGTAGCATCAAAACACACTGCCTTGCCAGGCATGGTCACGCATGCCTGTAATCCCAGCACTCTGGAGGCTTAGGCGGGAGGACCACCATGAGTTCAAAGCCAGCATGAGTTACATTATGAGACATTGTCTCGAAACAAAAACAAAAACAAAAAACAAAAAAGCCAAACCAAAACAAAAAATGAAAACCAACCAAACCAAACCAAAACCCAAAAACCAAAATCACATTGTCTTAAGGAATGAGTGCTCTGGCCCTTGTCCTCCCCATACTCCAGTGTATTACTTGGATTGGCCCTATGGCCAGTCATGTAGCAGACCACCCTGTCCTTCCACTGTCCTTCCCCTATCCCCTACATGAATTTTGGCACAGGTGACCTTCTTTTATCCTTTATCTTCACTTCCTGGTTCTATCAGTAAGAAGCCACAGAAGCTTCAGATTGGGGCTATTTTTTTCCTGTGACTCTCACACTTGGTTAAGGCAGCCCCTCCGGACCTTCTTGGGGGTTAAACTGGACATGGGTTCTAGGTAATCTCTCATTTTTTGAGCCATGCCACAGTTGTGAACTGCAACATTAAATCATCCACAGAACACAGTACATTATGTGTATAGCAATGTTGGAGGCTGATATGCTGTCTCTCAGTAAGTTCAACCCAGAATGTTTTCTTTCCCATGTTGGAATAGATTACTAATTTTTTAAAATTGAGCACCAGAGGAAATCATTGGTTTGCATCTAGGGACTCTAGACTTGCACACTATTATATTCTCATACTATGAGAGGCCTCTGGAAACCAAGACCATCTGAGGGAATGCAGATTTGCATCTTCCATCTTACACTTATTCTGGGAGTTTAGTCACTGAGATGCTTATGTTTTCCTTTCTCAAGCCCACCTGAATTCAGGCAAATAGGATGTGTGTATGTTGCACTACTTCTAGGTACAACAAATACAAAATAATGACAAATAGGATATACTTTTTTTTTTCAGTTTTAGGGAATGGAACCCAAGGCATTTTGCATGCTGGCAAATGTTCTACCTTTGAGCTATAGCCACAGACCCCATTTAAAAAATAATTAATTAATTAATTTAAAATTAATTTAAAAATTAATTTGAAAAGAAGAAAAAGAAAAGCAATAGACAGATGTTATCAGTCTAAATAATTAAATTTTTCTGAAGAAGGTCAATAAGGCAGATGGTAGGTCCAGCACATTTTATAGGTATCTGTTTCTTAAATCACTTCCTTAAGAAATGACGTGCATGAGTAAATTCAATATGGCTGTCCCAGAATTCCTCTGGGAGAATTTTCCTTGGCACCTGGTACTCTCAATGTTTTCATTTAAGTAGGAATCGAACTTACCTGCTAGCCATCTTTTATTGAATGTGTTAGAAGCTAGGCTATGTGCTTTAGCTTCAGTATTTTATTTTATCCTTATGATAATTCTCAGATAAATATTATTGTTTACTGGAGGTAAAATGGAGGCTTCAATAAGTTAAATAGTTTGTCAGTGATTACCTAGTTAGTAAAGGGCAGAGCTCAGATACAACTTTAGTTCTATTTTACTCTAAAGTCCATAGAGTATGCTTGTCCTGGGTATGGCATAAAAGAGACAGTGTCTAGTGTGATCCAGATGAAGTAGACTGAAAGAGTCTAAACTGTTTGTAAGAAATAGAATGGTTGATGGTATGCTGTGGATTCTGGGCTGGCTAGAGACAGCACCATGACTATGAATGGAGGATATGGAGAAATGAAAAAATGAAATACATGAATGAAGTAGCAATGCAGAAGAACCAGCAGTTTTAGCATCACAGAAGTATGAGTCAATGAGAATCTTTTCCACTTCTTCCCTACTTTAAGGACATAGAAATGGTGTTTTTTGGGGCAAAAGTGAAAGTGGGAATAAAACCTTGATCTGTAAACTGGCTGCATCAGCCAAAAAGATATCAAAGGTAGATACTGGGCTTCTAACAAGTATATAAGGGCATAAGAAATAAACATAATATAGAATAAGGCAGAAAACTGGAAATGAGGTCCCTAAATTAAGCTAGGTCTCTGTTAGAGCTACCCTTCAGTGAAGGTGGGAACTAGAAAATTCTCAAGGAAATTGCAAAAGGAAATATATTTCTGCCCTGTGTTCAGATTTTTAATCTAAGTTTACTCTATATTCATTAAAAAAAGATACAACAGCTGATCCTTGTGTTATCATTTGTATTTTGATGTGCCCCCAAAGTCATGTGCTCATGGGTGGGGCTTTTCAGAGGTGGCTGGATCTAGGATGTGTGAATATGGATTAAGAGTGTGTAATAACTACAGTAAACTGATTGTTTTGGCATAGTTCTGGGTGTGGATAATGAGAAGGCTCATCCTGGGTGTGGGTGGTATCAACCAATAGGCTTGTAGCTGGGGTAGAATGTAAAAGGAAAAGAAGACTTGCTGCTGGCTGCCTGCCTCCTGCCTACTCTGCCATGGACTGTTTCTCCTCTGCCATGCCACCTTGCCTTGGAGCCAGCTAGCTATGGGCTGAAATCTCTACAAACTGTGAGCTAAAATAAACTTTTCCTCTTTTAACTTGTAGATGTCAGGTATTTTATCCCAGCAATGAAAAAGTAACTAAGACACCTGGACAATAAAAGCTTTTTTGTGCCTGGCAGATGCGAATATAAAGCCACTTGGTAGTATACCCAGCAGATTCACAAGAGAAAAAAACCAGTGTCTGTTCTTTTTGAGACGGAGTCTTGCTATGTAGTTCAGGCTGGTCTTGAACTCATGATGGAGACTAGGCTTGCTTCAGACTCACAGTGATCCTCCTGCCTCAGCCTCCTGAGCGCTGGGGTTACAGGCATGTGCCACCATGCCTGACCCAGTCTCTGTTGCAAATGAGCTCATAGCCTATATTCTAAACTAATTAGGAGAAATAATCCATTATGCAAAGACTTACCAGACACAGTGTAATTAGAAAACTAAAGCTTTCATTTTTATAAAATGGGCTCTAAAATATTATAAAATAAGTAGTTAGAAAAATGATTAAAGAGATGAAAGAAGATATAGAAACCAGAAGAAAATAATGAGATTCTGTGAAGATGGACCAAGAATATTAAAAAAGAACAAAATACAGTTTCTAGCAATGCAAAACATTTTTACTGAAGCTAAAATTGAATAGGTGGATTAAACCATAGACTAATATAACTTGTTTTATCCAGTACCAAGGATCAAATTTAGGACCTTGTGCTTGTGAGGCAGGAATGGCACCACTGAGCTAAATCCCCAGCCCTAGACTAATATAACTTAATGGATGATTAGTGAACTGGAGCACAATCCCCAGTACTGAAAAAAAGATATTCAGGAATATGAAAGACCCATGGAGAATTCTCTCTTGACAGTATCTAGAGACCAATGGTGGTAAAAATTTGCTACCATTCATACAGCCAAAATGGCAAAGAAGAAATAGCATTATCTGAGCCCAGGAAAAGCTGGAACTATGGAAAACAGGTTGCCCGCTGGGGACTCAAATCATAGACAGACACAGTTGCTACTAAAGAAGCAAGTAGAGGGTATTCCTGCTGGAGAATGGAAAAGAGTAGAAAAGAAATACTGTGATACTTCTCTGCCACTTAGATCTTTAATCAGTGACTCATTGGCCAAATCCAACATGAAGCCAGCTAATAAGGAAGCCTGTACAATATAGTTGATAAGAGCCAGACTCCTGGTACTCAAAGAAGTACTGAAAGAAGATGGGGGAATCTATCTGGGATGCAGTGGAGAGGAGTTGGCACAATGACTAATGCCTCTAATATTTTAGTTTTGAAGCTTCTTGCATTCCTGGAATTAAATGTTTTTCGCCCACTCTACTTGAGTCACCACTATCAATACCACATGGAATTTATCTACACAGAGTATTCCTCCACTTCCAAAATATTAAGCCTCAATATGCTAATCTTGGACTACAACTTTCTCAACCTCCAGCTGGCTCACTCTCTTTTCCCAGTAGACCTGCTTTGCTTATTGAACAGCACTGCCTTTTGCAATCCAAGTATTATTTCTGGTTCCAATTTCCTTCTTATTGAATTATTCCACTTAATAATGTTTTCCAAAAGAGTCCCTGAGTGAATGATAAAACATTCAGGATGTAAAAATGTTTACATCCTATCTTCAATATTATATGATTGTTTAGCTGGGTATAGAATTCTATTGTGCTGGTTATTTCCTCTCAGAACTTTAAGGATATTATTCCAGTGTTTTTCAGTTTCTTGCTGATGAGATACTAATTTTCTTTTGAGACAAGGTCTCACTAATTCCTCAGGCTGACCTCCATTTGCAATCCTCCTGGCCCTGCCTCCTGTGGAACTGGGATTAGAAGTGCATACTACCACACCTGGCTGACATACCTTTCTAGATAATTTTTTTATTTTTTGTACTGGGGATTGAACTCAGGACCTTGGACTTGTGAGGAGCCACTGAGCTAAATCCCTGGCCACTGAGCTAAATCCCTGGCCCTTTTCTAGATAATTTTTGCCTTTGTTCTGGTGTCCTTGAATTTTTCTATAACATATTTGCAAAAATATTGTTATTGATCTTTTTTGCTCTTAAGTCATCTTTCTTTAATTTGAGCATTCAAGCCTTTTATGATACTTGGAAAATAGCTCAGCTCTTCTCTTTCTGAATATTGTCTTTCCCAGATTTATTTTGCTTTTTTCCTGGGAACTGTGTATTGGATACCAACTCCATGTTTCAAGATATTTTTCATATTCTTTTATGTCTCCCTTGGAAGCAGAAGGCAATCATACTTAATGTCCAGTAAATAAAGCTAATCTCTTTCTCTGGAGTAAAGGGCAGACAAGCTTGGTACCCATTATAAAAGATTGGTTTCTGTAAACGTAGTCTTCTTTCCTGTAACTCAATCCTATTCCATGAGATGATGTTATCTGGCTCTCTCATGTCACTCAGTGGAAACTGGGTTGGAGAAGCAGAACAAGAGTGTTGATGCTCTGTTATTATGAGTAATATACTATCCTTTACCTTTGACTTGTGAGTGTCATGTTTTCTAGCAGCACCCACTAAACTGTTCCTTTCAACCTGGCATGCCTCTAAAAATCTTATCTCAGTGAATTCAGCTTCCTGCTTGGCCCCTGTCTGAGATATCCAGATAATTTGAAGTCTCTGGGTATATGTAATGGTTAATTTTGTGTGTTGACTTAGCTACGCTATGATTTAATCAAGCACCAGTCTAGATATAGGTGTAAACATAGTTTTTAGATAAGCTTAACATTTCTAATTTGATTTTTACATACTTTTATTGAACCAGATTACCTCCCATAAGGTGCTTGGGCCTCATCCAATTAGTTGAAAACCTTAAGAGAAAAGACAGGTTCCCCAAGGGAGAAGAAATTATTCCTGAAGAGTGCAACAAAATAGAAATTCTGCCTGAATTCCCTGCCTGCTGGCTTGTCCTGCAGACGTCACACTTGCTAACCTCCAGTTATGGCATCTGTTTCCATAACAGAAATCTCTCTCTGCATGCATATATATGTCCTATGGGTTCTGTTTCCCTGGATAAACCTGACTGATATAGGCTGCTATAGAATTTAGAGAAGAGCCTATCAACACAGCATCAAAGCCCCCAGATAATGAGTGGCAGAGAGTAAGAGATAGAAGCCATAAGAGAAGAAAGAAGTATAGCTCTGTGTTGCCTAACCATGGGGATGAGTTGGGAGAAATGCACCATTAGGTGCACTTACACAAAGTAAGATGGTGACATATTGTTAAGGGTCCATTGTATCCACATTATCTTGTTGACAACTGTCATTATGTGGCACATGATTGTGTTTATCTGAGAGAGTAGAATTTCTGGTAGAAGCTGAGAATGAGAAGAATGCCTTGGTGACACCTCTAGACAACAAAGTAGGCATGGGATTTGTCATCTGTCTCTGCCTCAAACCTTGTCACCCCTCTCTTTCACTCATGTCCCTCTTAAGAAGGAGCAAGGACTTGGAGCAGGTGTGGTAGCACATGGCTGTAACCACAACACATATGGGAAGCTGAGGCAAGAGGATTATTTCACTACATATTGGGTTCAAGGTCAGCCTGAACTACATAGTAAGACTCTGTCTCAACACTCTCTACAACACCATCAGAAAAGAAAAGAGAATGACTGGAGCCCCTGGGACCCAACCTTTGAGGCAGGGTCGTGCTATGCACTTCAGTCTGATCTTGAATGCACTATGTAGTCTAGGCTGGCCCCAAACTCACAATAATTCTTCTGCCTCAGCCTCCCGAGTGCTGGGATTACAGGAGTATGCCACCATGTGTGGTCCCCCAGCTCTTCAGTGCCCCATATTTTTTACCACTTTTTCTACCTGGCAAATACATTTTCCCTTTTGAGCCTCAATAAAGCTCTTCTAAATCAGAGTTAGGTGGGCCACCTTTCTCACACTTCTAGCATCTGCGCTTACTCTGTAATTCTGTGTTTGAATGTTTGTTTTCTCAACTGGTCGGTGAACAAGAACTATGCATTTTAATCTTAATACTATATGCATCCAGGATAGGTTGGATTAAATAGAATGTGCTCTGTATGTGTTTGTTGGGTGCATGGATGAATGAATTTGCCGATGATCATATATATGATGGAGCAGGATTTAAACTAAGGAGTTTTTTCACTCTGAAGCCCAGTCTTCTTTCATACACAATGTGATCCAATTTGTTAGGAATGCTGCAGCCAGAATTCACCAAGTAGGCAGGAGGATTTTGTTAGCAGTACAAAGGACAAATATCAGAAAATTGATGATAAATGTCCGTTTTAGAAAAGAATAGAATATACTAACTCTTGTTTTGTTTTTCTGTACTCTAGATTGTTGTATATTGTATACTGTTTTGTTTTTGTTTGTTAAGTCTTTTCTGATTGTCGACCACATACCCAAAAGATTGATCTTGAATACAAAACAAGATTTAAGATTTTGATTTGTCACAAGCAAGATGCGTGCTTCAGAATGAAATCCAGCTTGGAAAGCTTCCAGGTTTATCCTTAGTCAATTTATTCTCAAAAGCTTGATAACATGAAAAGCTTGAGTGAGCAACTGCCCATATGGTTTGATTTTGGTGTCATATAGAGGAGCTGTTCCATTCCTTAAATTACCCTGTGGTAGAAGAGTATACTTACTTCTAATTATGGAACTCTACATTTAGACATCAGTTCCTTTAACTTAAGACAAATCCTCCATTCTGTCGCGTGGCCTCTTCAATCTATATTTGTATATCATGCACTTCCCCAAACTCTATACCTAGTAACTGTCTATTCGTGCCCTCCCATCACCTCCACTCCATTTCCAAACTTCTCTCTCTTGCCCCAGACCTATTTCTTCTTCTAAGTTTCCTATTCCAGCAAATTGTTTCACCATTAGATGAACATCACAAGTTAGAAACCCAAGTCTTCCCATCACCCACAGCCAGCCTCGCAAGTGTTCTGAGTCTTTATGATTAACATTTCTTGCATCTGCCTAATAGTCTGTGGCCATTACCACACTACAGTTCAGGCCTTTGTTCAGCTCTCGCTCTATGATTGAGAGTGGAGCCCCTCTTCTGTCCATTCTCATCAGGTAGTCAGGGAAGCCTCTTTCAGAACTCTTAGGCAGTGGGTGCTCACTGTCCTGGGATAAAGTACAAGCTCCCGTATCATAGTAGGTATTAATTTTCTGAACCTTGCCAATCTCTTCAACACTCATCTTCCTCTCTCCACTCCATGCCCACAAATTCCATACCATACCTTATTATTTTTTCCCAATTGCCTCATATTCTCTGTACAGTCTCTTACCAGAGAAGTCCTTTTCCTGTTTCACTGGCTGCTTTAGACGTGTTCTTTGAGACTCGTCTCTATCACCAACATCCCCTCAAAATGTTTCTGGGTATTTCTTACTAACTGATCCCACATATGAGCTTCCTAAGATCTCTAGTTAACAATATTGTGATACTTATCCCATGGTATTGTCTCCTAATTTTAGGTCTATGTCTTTCTAATCAGATTTTAAAGTTTTCATGACAGAGACTACTTTATGCATCTTTGAAAGCTAAGTATCTATAAGAGAGCTGAAATTTTGTTAGCATTGGTAAATTTTGGTTGAGTAAAGGGAAGACGTTAAAGGACACTTGATGGTTGAAGAGAGGTATGAAAAAACATTTTATTTTTAATTTTTAAAAATGAAAAAAAAATTTTTTTGAAATGAGGCCTTCCTATGTTTCAAGCTGGCCTTGGACTTGCTATGTAGCCCAGGCTGGCCTCAAACTCACAGGCCTCCTGCCTCAGCCTCCCATGTGCTGGGATTACAGGCGTGGATCACTATGCCTGGCTCCAAAAAAACATTTTAACTTCATCAACATAGTTAAAATTTTTTATTGTGTGTAATATTTTTATTTATGTTATATGTAACATAATACCCTCTAAATCACTTAGTATACAATGCAGTGACACTAAATATATTCAAATTGTTGTCCCAGCATTCCTGCTAACTCTTTCCAGAACTTCTTCATTACCCCAAACAAAAACTTGGTATCCATGAAACAATACTTCTCTGTCCTCTCTTCTCAGCGCCTGGTAATCTTTAGTCTTATGTGTCTATAAATTTGTCCATTTTAAGTAACTCATATAAGTGAGATCATAAATTATTAGTCCTTCTGTGTCTGATTTATTTCACAGCATAATATTTTTGTGGTTGATCCAGGTTACATAGCACATACCAGCATTTCATTCCTTTTTGAGTCTGAATGATAGTTCATTGTATGTATATACTACAGTTTGTTTACCCATTCATCTGTTGTTGGATGCTGGGTTTTCTTTCCATCTTTTGGAAATATGCTCTCATGAACATTGTTGTATAAGCATCTGAATGAATCTGTGCTTTTGATTCTTTTGTGTCTGTAGAAATGGAATTGCTCCATCATGTGATAATTCTATGCCTACTTTTTTGATGAACCACCATGCTGATTTCCAGAATGGTTTTACTATTTTATGTTCCCTTCAACCAGTGCACAAGAATTCCAACTTCTCCTTGCCAACATTTATTTATTTATTTTGATAATGCTATTCTTTGGGGCATGAAATGATATCTCTTGTGGTTTCAGTGTGTGTTTCCCTAATGGTTACTGGTGTTGAGCATGTTTTTTGGTCAATTGTATCTTCTTTGGAGTAACATCTATTCAAGTTATTTGCTTAATTTTTTTTTGTTTTGAATTTTAAGAATTCTATACTCTGGATAGTAATCCCTTATTAGACAGATGTTTTATAAACACTTTCTTCCCTTTTGTAGGCTGCATTTTTACTTTCTTGATAGCTTTTTTTTTTTTTTGAGACAGGTTCTCACTATGTAGTTTGGGCTGCCTTGAAATCACTATGTAGCCCAGGCTGTCTTCAAACTCACAGTGATCCTTCTGCCTCAGCCTCTTGAGTGCTGGGATTACAGGCATGCACCATGCCTGCTTTGATAGTTTCTTTTGATGCACAATTAAAAAATTTTTTTAATTTCTAATTTTTCTTTCCTTTTTCTTTTCTTTCTTTCTTTCTTTCTTCTCTTTCTTTCTTTCTTTCTTTTCTTGCTTGTTTGCTTGCTTTTTTCTCTTTCTTTCTTGTTTTGCCTGTGCCTTTGATGTCACATCCAAAAAATCATTGCCAAATCCAGTGCCATGAAGATTTCCTTTGTTTTCTTGTAAGAGTTTTAGAGTTTTATTTCTGATGTTTAGGCATTTGATTCATGTTGAGTTAATTTTTGCATATGATTTAAGGTAAGGCTGAAACTTCATTTTTTGCATATGGATATCCAGTTTTTCCAACACTATTTATTGAAAAATCTCTTCTTTCTTCATTGCATAGTGTTGGCACTATTATTGAAAATAATTTGACCACATATATAAGGGTATATTTTTGTGATCTCTTTTGTCGTCCCATAGTCAATGTCTGCCTTTATGCCAGTAGCAATTTGTTTTGATTACTGTGGCCTTGTAATAAAGTTTTGCAATCAGGAACTATGAATCCTCCTCTTTTATTCTTTTTTCAAGATTGTTTTGATTCCTCAGGGTCCCTTGAGATTTCATTTGAATTTTAGAAGCATTTTTCTATTTATGCAAAACATTGGAATTTTGATAGGGATAGCATTGAATCTGTAGATTGCTTTGTGTAGTATTGTCATTTTAACAATATTAGGTCTTCCACTCCATGAACATCAGGTATGTCTTCATTTTCTCTGTCTTTAATTTCAGCAATGTTTGCAGGTTTGTTTGGTTTTGTCTTAGTTTTGCATGGTACTGGGAATTAAATCCAGGGCCTTCACACTGAGCTACATTCTCAGTCCTTTAAGTCCCCCTCCTGGCCTTTCTTTCTGAGATTTTCATTTTTTTTGTCTTTTGCTCTTCTCTCTCTCTCTCTCTCTCCCCTCCTCTCTCCCTCTTTCTTTCTTTCTTGTTTTAAACAAACCCTTTTCTTTCTTTCTTTTTCTTTTCTTTTCTTTTTTTTTGGTACCAGGGATTGAACTTGGGTCCTTGTGCTTGCACAGCAGGTGGTGAAACCACTGAGCTAAATCCCCGGCCCCAACAAACCCTTTTCAGTGGATTGCAGCAAGGGAGCTGCTCTGCTAGATTTGAAACCCCTATCATTCTGAGATTTTGAGACAGGGTCTCACTAAGTCACTAAGTTGCCCAGGCTGGGCTCAAACATGAGAACTTCCTACTTAGCCTCCCAGAGTGCTGGAATTGCAGGTATGTGCCACCACACCTGATACATTTGCAGTTTTAAGTGTACAAATATTTCACTTAATTTTATTTTAAGCACTTTCCTTTTTTTTTTTTTTTTTTGAGACAGGGTCTCACTATGTAATTCAGGCCTCCCTTGAACTTTTTATGTAGCCCAGGCTGGCCTTGAACTTGCAGTAATCCTCTTGCCTCAGTTAATTCCCTTTTTATATTATCTATTGCTGGTATATAAAAATACAACTCATTTTTGAGTGATTTTATATCCTGCAAGTTTTCTAAACTTGTTTACTAGTTGTAACAGTGTGCAGTGTGTGTGTGTGTGTGTGTGTGTGTGTGTGTGTATCTGTGTAATTTTAAGGCTTCCTACATGTAAGGTCAGGTCATCTGCAAACAGACAATTTTATTTCTACCTTTTCACTTGGTTAATTGGTTGTCTTTTGTTTCTTTTTCTTGCCTAGTTGCTCCAGCTAGAACTTATAAAATACCATTTTGAATTGAAATGACAAAAGCAGACATTCTTGTGTTATTCCTGATCTTAGAGGAAATTTTTTGTCTTTTAGCACTGACTATAGTATTAGCTCTATTTTTTTTAATCCAAGACCTTATCATGTTGAGAAAGTTTCTATTCCCGGTTTATTGATTCTTCTTATCATGAAAAGGTGTTGAATTTTTCAAATGCTTTTTGTTTAAATTGAGAGGATGACCTTATGTGGTCACAGATGGGGCTTTTCAGAGGTGGCTGGATCTAGAGTGTGTGACACTGAGATTGATTCATGGTGTCATGCTAGGATTAACAGTACTAGGATTAAGGGTGTGAGTGCTATCTGCCCTATGGACAGAGAGCCTGGCTACAATATAAAGTACAAAAAGAGTCTTGCTGCTAGTTACTTGTAGTCAGTCACTTGCTTGCTGCTTTTGTTGTCTTCTGCCCACCATGAACTGTTTCTCGTGATGCTCCTCTGCCATGCCACCCTGCCTTGGAGCCAGCCATTTATGGACTGAAACCTCTACAAACTATGAGCTAAATAAACCTTTTGTCCTTTGACTTTGGAGGGTATTTTGTCTCAGCAATGAGGAAAAGTAACTAAGACAGTCATGGTGTATAACTTTTCTTTGTGTGTGTGTAACTTTTTATATGCTGCTGTATTTGGTTTACTAGTAATTTTCTGAGGTTTTTCCCCATTATTATTCATAAAGGATATTGATTTGCAGTTTTCTTTTTTTATAGTGTCTTTGTCTGTCTTTGGTATCAGGGCAATGGTCATCTCATAAAATGAATTAGGAAATATTCCCTCCTCTTCAATTTTTTTTTTTTTGGTACTGGGGATTGAACTCAGGACTTTGCACTTGCCAGGCAGGCATGGTGCCACTGAGCTAAATTCCCAGCACTCTTCAATTTTTTTGGAAGGGTTTGAGAAGGATTGCTGGTTTTGTTTTTTGGTTTTTTTGAGACAGGGTCTTACTATGCAGTTCACACAGACCTTGAACTCACTACATAGCTAAGGCTGGCCTAGAACTCCCTGCAATCTTCCTGCCTCAATCCTCCTGCTGGGATTATGTGTGTGAGCTATCATGCCCAGCTAGGATTGTTGCTAATTCTTTAATATTTGGTAGCATTCACTAGTGGAGCCATCTGATTCTGAGATATTTTAATTACAACTCAATCTCTTTACTAGTTATGTATCTATTTAGTCTCTCTATTTCTTCTTAAGTCAAATTGTGTGTTTCTAGGAATGTGTCCACTTGCTCTAAGTGATCCAGTGTGTGTTGACGTATAATTGTTTATCTCTTCTAAGCCCTCTTACTTCTGTAAATTTGGTAACAGTGTCCTTCTTTTCTTTTCTTTTCTTTTTTTTTGGTACCAGGGATCGAACTTGGAACCTTGCACTTGCGAGGCAGGCAGCCGAAGTCATTTTCATTTTCATTTTCATTTTTGATTTCAGTAATTTGAGTCTTCTGTTTTCTTAGTCAATTTAGTCAAAGGAGTGTCAACTTTGTTGATATTTTCAAAGAATAAACTTTTGTTTTTGTTGTTTTTTCCATTATTTTTCTGTTGTTTTATTTATCTCTTATTTAATCTTTATTATTTCCTTTCTTTTTCTAGACTTTGGCTTAATTCATTTGACTTTTCTGAAGGACCCTAGTTAGCAAGACAGACTCCATATTGCTGCTTGACCCACCTGCCTGCCCTTTAGATGAACTCAGAAGGAGGAAGCTTAAAAACCTCCTCCCCTTAGAAAGTCTCTTTAGAAATAACAATTAATCAACTATTGCTTTACAAATGTTCTAACAGCAGGACGTTCTGCTTCTGTGCCTTTTGCTTGCTCTACTAGTTCTATCCCATAGGGGGGCCTAGAAACTGTTGGCCTCAAAGGTGTATAAAACATGTTTGTCCCCCCCCCCCCCCCCCCCCCCCCCGGTTGAGGCTCGAGTCCAGTGCTCGGCTGGGTCCCGGCCGGTAATAAACTCCTGTGTGGATTTAGTATCGGTCTCTGGTTGGTTCTCTCTCGCTGGGTGTAACATTTTCTAGTTTCTTAAAGTGTAAAATTGGGTTATTTATTTGAGATATATCTTCCTTTTAAATGAATTTTCAGCTATGTAGTTCCCTCAGCATTGCTTTACAGCGTGCCATAACTTTTGGTATGTTGTGTTTTGTTTTTGTTTTTCTCAGGTATTTTATAATTTCTTTGTACTTTATTTTTTGCCCATTGATTGATTAGGAGTGTGTTGTTTAATTCCATGTTTAAAAAAATTTCCAGTTTTTTTTGTTATTAATTCCTAGTTTCATTCTACTTTGATCAGCCTTCCAAGTGCTGAGATCACAGGCATGTGCCACCACATCAGGCTAATATCCTAAAGTTGTAATCATCTAATTTTAATTGATGCCAACTTATCTTCAGCTGCACATAAAAACTCAACTCCTATTCAATTCTCTTCTCTCCCTTCCCTTTACATATTGATGTCATATATTACATTTTTATTTATTCCATGTTTGTATTAGTTTCCTAGGGCCTCAGTAACAAGTTGGGTGGCTTAAACAAGAGAAATTTATTGTCTCATCATTTGGAACCTAAAAGTCCAAGATCAACACATCATTAAGATTTCTTCCTTCTGTGGCTGTGAGAGAATCTGTTCCATGATTGCCCAGAAATCTTTGGTGTCTTTGGCTTGTAGAAATGTTACTGTGATGCTGCATCTGGCTTGCCCTGATCCCTGTTCTATATGTGGCTTTCTTTCAGTGTGTCTGTCTTGGAAGTTTCTCTTTTTATTAGGACATTAGTTATATTGAAGTAGAGGCCACCTTACTCCATTTTGACCTTATCTCAACTAATTGCATCTGCAATGACTTAAAGTTTTAATAGGGTCAAATTTTGAGATATTCAAGGTTAGAGCTTTAATATATGAATTTTGGGAGGACACAGTTCAGCCCAAAACAGTATCCAATAACATAGCTTTATAATAATTTATAAAGGATTTGTCTTTTTTTTTTTTTTTGGTACCAGTAATTGAAGTCAGGACCTTGTGCTTGCAAGGCAGGCACAGTGCCACTGAGCTAAATTCCCAGCCTCATGGATTTGTCTTTCAAATTCTTCACCGGAGGGTTTTTTGTTTTTGATTTTTGTGGTGCTGAGATTGAACCTAGGGCTTCATGTGCCAGGCAAGTACTGTATCCCTGAGCTAAACCCTCCGTCTATACCAGAGACCTTTATTTCTTCAGTTTCTGTCTGGCACTAATTTCAACCCAAAGGACTCCTTTTAACAATTCTTGTATGGCAAGTGTAGATAGTAATAAATTCTGGCAGCTTTTGTTTATTTGGTAATGTCTTACTTTTGTCCTCCTTTTTCAGGAAAAATGTTATAGATAAGATATAGAATTCTTGGTTGACAGATTTTATTTTTCACTGCTTTAAATGTTATCCCACATCCTTCTGGCTGCCAAGATTTCTGTGAGAAATTTGATGACAATCCTATTGAAAACCTGCCTCAGGCACATGTTGAATCACTTCTCTCATGCTGCTTTTCAAGATTCTGTATTTATCTCTGTCTTCTTTTTTCTTTTTTTGATACTGGGGATTGAACTCAGGACCTTGCACTTGTAAGGCAGGTGCGATGCCACTGAGCTAAATCCCTGGCCCCTTGTCTCTGTCTTTTTTTTTTTTTCTTAAGTTCTTTTATTGGTACATTTTAGGTATACAATTCGTTTACATTTATCATTGGGTGTTTGTACCTGTACATGATGCATCTTGGTTCTTATTTTTTTCCCCATTACCTGTGCACCCTTCACCCCCTCTGCCCTTCCCTATTTACACAGATATCATTTCCATTTTTTTTCTTTTCTCATAGTTTTTCCTTTCCCATCTTTCCTTTCCCCTTCCCCTCCCTTTGCCCCCTCGCCTTTGGACCTTTTTTCCTATTTCCAATTATCCAATATTTGTCTCTGTCTTTTGACAGCTTGATTATGTATGCCTTGATGTGGATCTTTTGAGCTTATCACTTGGAATTTGTTTGATTTTCGGGAGTTGTCGATACATGTCTTTTAAGAAATTTGTCACAGTTTGGTTATAATTCTTGAAATAATATTTCTGACCCCTTCACTCTTATCCTTTAAAATTTTTTAAAAAATATTTTTGCATTGCTTGGGATGGAACCTAGGGCCTCACACATGCTAGGTAGGCAAGTGCTCTATCATTGAGCTATACCCCCTTTCTCTGATTCTTCCACAATACACATTTGTCCTGCTTCAGAGTTCCCAAAGGTCCCTTAGGCTTTGTTCACTTTTCTTCATTCTTTATCTGTTTTTCAGAATCTATAATTTCAATTGACCTACTCTCAAGTTCTCTGGTTCTTCTGAAATTTCTGTTGAAGTCTTCTGGTGAATTTTTCAATTATTGCATTTTATAGTTGCAGAATTTCTGTTTGGTGTCTCATTATTTTTCATCTCTTTGCTGATATCCTACTTTTGTTTGTGTATCATTTTTCTTAGTCTGCTTAGGCTACAACAGTAAAGTACTATAAAAGTTGGAAATCCAACTTCCCAGCCACGAGATTTGTTGCCATGAGATTTGGTGTCTGGTGAGTGGCTGTTTTCCAGTGTGTAGCCATCTTTTCTGTGTCTACACAGGGCACAAAGAGTGGTGAACCACTCTTGGGCCTCTTTGGTAAGAGCACAAATTTCATGAAGGTGACCTCATCACTTCCCAAAGGCCTCACTTCCTCACATTATCACCTTGGGGGCTAGGATTTCAACATATGAGTTCTGGGCAGACACACATTCAAATGATTGCATTCTTTTCCTTCCTTACTTTAGTTATTGGTCCATATTTTCCCTTAACTCTGATCATCTTTAGGTTTTTATCTAGAAAGTATGATGTTTGGGCTTCATCAGAGATGGCCTCTTTCAAAGTATTTTATTTCTTGAATGAGCCATGTTTTCCTCCTTCTTTGTACATCTTATGATTTTTGTTGGTGTGTTGATGTAAAAAATCAGGCATTTGACTATTATAATATGGTAACTCTGAATATTGTAAAAAATCAGACATTTGACTATTGTAGTATGGTAACTCTGAATATCACATTCTTCCCCGTCCCAAAAATTTAATGTTTATTTTTTGTTTGTTGAAGGGAGTAGCCATCTGTTAGTTTTGAGAATTTTCCTAACTATTTTTTCACAGGCTATCCTTTGTTGTGTTTGATCACTAAATTTTCTATTTCTTAAGCTCATGTTTAGCTAATGTTTGGACAAAGATTTCCTTAGACTTCAGGGGCTTCTCCAATGTTTGAACATTGGTTCTGTGCTAGGGTATTCTTTCAAAACTTATGTAGAATTGTTTTGTGCCTAGGCATCAGCCTGAGGTGAAAGCAAATTACCCGTGCATACTTATGGCTCCAATTCCCACATATATGTGGCTGCTTTTGAATGTCCTAAATTCCCAGATGCACTGAAGATTCTCCTCTAGGACTCGGATGATTTATTTTATGTCTTCACTCGTAATCTTTTGTCCCAGGAGTTTGTGGGTCTGAATCACTTTGGAGGTTTTAAGAGTAGTGCCCACTACTTTTCTGCCTGAGTTCTGTGTTAGGCAAAGCAGACAAGGTCCTCATGTCGGTTCTTTGAGTATCCACCAGATAGTTTATAAACAAGTCCTGGTATGTTCCTCCTTGCTTGAGGGAGGTATCTGGAACCAGACTGCTGCCACTTCCAGACTAAAATCACTGCTGTGCTGGGAATGGCGGGGTTTGTGTGAGCAATATTGTTATAAAACTTTCCAACTGTATTCAATATGGATTTTTCTGTTTGGGCATTTTCTTGGTGACTGTAAACTCTGTCTATTTTTCAGAGCTCTCACAAGGTTGATTCAAATAGTTTCTGCTCCCCCCATCCCCATGTGCTTCTGTAAAGGAATGAGAGCTTGGAGCTTTCTTATCTGCCTTTTGCTGATGTCTTCCTCTTCAATGTAGTTTGCCTTCATCTGGACTTTTCATCAAAAGATACCAGAAGACTTACATGTAACTTGAGTGAAAGTGTGTAAGATAATTAATGGGAAGAACAAAGGCAACCTTAGCCACTATAAAGCAACTTGGAATAGGAACTTCGCTAGGAAATAAAAATTTTGTAGGTAAGGAATCTACAAGTATATTGATGACAGTCAATAACAGATAAACTTTTAAAATGTAGTTCCCAGATTGTAAGTTGCTCATGAAACTGCAAATTGCACACTATGAATGTTCAGGTCTGATTTCTGCATGCAAATTTAATTCCATGTTATGAATGGTCTTGAGCAATGCCAAAAATGATCAAATATAAGAATGAGGTGGCTGATCTGGTATCAAGTTAGAGCTGCTCCTTAAAGTTCAGAGAAGCTGTCTAATTCACTTTATTCCTAATGGCACTTTTCATGTCAGTGTGTCCCAAATGTGTCTGCAGTTTACAGCTGTATCTCAGAAGTGACCATTGTCACCATCCCTCACATCTACACTCTCCCCATTAGCAGTATCACCTTATTCTCTGGTCAGATTTCTTCTTCTTAACATTTTTTGCCTCCTACTCCCTCAGGGAAAACTGTGCTCCAAGGAAATAATCTGCTAAGTGAATTTACATTAAAGTGAACATGGTCAATAAAACTTGAGTGTAAATCTTCTCAGAGGCTATTTGTCTCTTAACAGAAGTTTACACTTCAAGCTAAAAGAAAAAAGTTCTAATTGGAAAGCTCTAAGTGTTAACTGTTCTATAGAGAAGAGAATATTTAAAAGATCTGGTACCAACTCAGAATATTTATGTTTTCTGGGCGTCATCTAACCCAGATGGCATGGAGTAGCTTCAAATCAGCAAAGGGCTTTAGAAAACCAAACTTTTCCCAGTATGAAAAGAAGCTCTGGGGTTGACTTGAGTTGTTGTATCATTGAAATGTTGACCTTTTATACCTTCCCAGTCAAAGACACTAGGGGATAAAGCCAAAACTGGAACCATAGTGAGAAGTCAGGTCAGGGGGATTTTCCCTTGGCTACAGGAAAAGAAAAGCTGAAGAGCAGGACTAGAACAGATCTAATTTAAGATCTGGGCTTTTCAGAAGATACTAAGCAGTCTTCATACTTTTATATGGCCTTTCTTCCTAGCCATCATCAGAGAATCTTCTTGAGATGCAGCATACAGAATGAAGAACAGCCAGTACTAGAAGGATGGGTACCAGAAAATGGGAGTTAAATGTGGTGAGCACCTTTTCACTGGGATTGGATTAAACCTTTCCCAGCCAGTATGTTCCTGTCACGTGGGAACAAAATCCATTAGAGTTAGAACTATTTTGACTGCAAATTATGAAGAAGCCACACTGAACTAGGTTAAGTTAAAAAACAAACAAACAAATAAAATGAGAATTTATCAACTTTCATTCCTGGATGTCCAAGGGACATTAGTTTTTGGGCAAGGGTGAATTCAGAGACCCAAAAGAAGCCATTATAACTTTCCTGCTTTCCATTTCTTTGCTCTGCTTGTTTTCATTTGGCTTTATTCTCAAACATCTTTGATTTATGTGTTAGTTAATAAGGCCCAAAAACTTATCTCCCAGCTTAACAATTCCAACAATTTCTCCAAAAAGAAAATCTCTTTTCTCTCTCATTTAAATATCATTTCAAGGAAAGATTACATTTCCTTGCTCAGGTCAGTGATTCAATCCTTGTCCAACTACTGAACGGTGGGATTCTTCCTTTGGTCAGTTTAGGTCATATGTACAGGCCTGTGATTTGACCAGTGGACTCTTAATAGGCTTCTTCTGTAGGATCATGCTGTATGGAAGGAGTATTCTCTAAAGGACTCAAGAGGCAGAGGATGGGATTGTATGTGGGGTGTTCAAATATTATAGGTATTTCAACCTACCAAGCCTACAACTTGGCTAACAACTTTTTATGTTTGTATCAGTTAAAAAATTAATAGAGTTTGATCCCCGGTACCAAAAAGAAATTAATAAAATTGGGGCTGGGGATTTAGCTCAGCGGCACCACGGCTGCCTTGCAAGTGCAAGGTCCTGAAATCCCTGGTACCCTTCCCCCAAAATTAATAAAATGAAAAATTAAAAAAAGAATCAAGTGACTAGGCACAGGGAATCTGTTTATAAACTACAAGTAAAAGTTAAATTTATCCTTCAAATAGTGATAAATGATACAGCCAGTGAAAAAATACTGCATCACATAAGGGTGGCTTCATAAGTCAGTGGGAAAAGATAAGCTGTTTGACAACTGGACAACTCTGGTGGGTTAGCTGGATGGGGCTCCAGGAAAAAAAAAGAAAATAGAATCTTCCACCCTATCCTGCCATATGCCACGATATGATCCCAATGGGTTAAAGATTTATATGTAAAAGTCAAACTGTAAAAGTATTAGATGAAAACATGGGAAAACTCTTTTGTAATTTTGAAATGGAGAAGGTCTTTTTAATCATTATTCAAAACTATGAACCCATAGAAAGTATGATGGATAAATGCAACCTCATCAACATCAAAGCTCATACAAAGCTTTTGTATGGTGAAAAAATTCATCTGAAAGCTAACAAAAGGCAAACAGCAAACTGGGAGAGAAAGGCAGTGGTGTGTTGGAGCTCATCTGCACTGATTTATATAAGCAAAATGAAAATTATACATAATTTTAATTAAATAAATATTTATAAACATAATAAATACTCAAACCCATCATTTCTTAATTATTTAGCTGAATTTTACTATTGTTCAAGGGCTTGAGGTTATTTACTTCTATTTGTATTATATATTATATAGTTGTGTATTATTACACACATTTCTTTGCAACTTCCCATTTAGTGATGTCATTTTAATAAGTTGAAATCAGCTTTTTTTTTGTATCGGGGATTGAACTCTGGTCCTTGCACTTGTGCACCAGGTGGCGAAACCACTGTGCTAAATCCCTGGCCCTGAAATCAGTCTTGGTGGCCATTTACACTATGGAAATTGACAAATGCTATAATGCTTGATTTATTTTCCTCAAAGAGCTATTGTTAAACAGTTACCAATAAAGCACTGGAAAAAAGTGTTTGCTATTCACAGAAAAGTACCTACAGAAAAGTAGGTAAGCTCTTTCTAGGAACTATGTTCCTATAAGCCAAGTATCAAAAAGTCTGTTACATCAATAGAAACATAAAAAAGGTATGAACAATGCAATTATAAAAATAAAGAGGTGCTTTGCCTCATGAGAGGAATGCAGAATAAAACCATACTGAGGTTTTAAGTTTGATAAAAACTTTATTGGCAAGGGAAAAACATTTCTCTATATTAGTGGTGAGAATATAAATTTGTTTAACCCCTTTAGAAGGCAATTTGGAGATATATAATAAATGTATAGACTCTTTGACCCAAAAGTTCCATTTGAGGGTCTTTTCTTTTCCCTTTCTTTCTCTCTTTCTCTTTCTCTCTCTCTCTCTTTCTTTCTTTCTTTCTTTCTTTCTTTCTTTCTTTCTTTCTTTCTTTCTTTCTTGACAGTATCTTGGTTTCTCATTCAAACTGTTCAAGCTAGCCTTGAACTCACAGGGATCCTCCTACCTCAGCCTCCTGAGTGCTGGGATTACAGGCATGCACCATTGTGCCTGGCTGAGAATTTATGCTGTTATGTGGTATGTGGCACTTTTGTTTTTTTAAGAGCAAGAATTGAAAATCACACAAATATATCCATATGAGCTGATATAATAAATTATAGAACATCCATATTCTGGAATTGTAAAAATAATGAGAGATACTGAAGGATCTCCAAGTTACATTAGTAAGTGAAAAAAGCTATGTTCATATGAAAGTATGCAGTATAGTATCTTTTGGATAAATAAAATCTGGAAGGATAAATAAGAAACTGTGCAGCTTGTGGGGATGAGAGGGGTAGGGAATAGGGTGAGACCAAGATTTTGTGTCAGCATCTTCCACTAAAATGTTGGACTGTGTCAACATATTACCTTTTTATAAAATTAAATGAAAAGAAGAAAATTTTATTAATGATCACTTGACTATTCGACCCACCAGACATTTAATAATTAGTTATTAAGCATCTCCCATGTGGCAGGTACTGTTTTAGGAACTACGCCCAGAAAATAGTCACCAGATCATGTGATTCATGATTTAAGCCAAGGAGTTACGTCTTCAATTACATTAACCACCTTTCCAGTGGCACATTTTCCATTTAGGCCATCTAGCAGTTTTTGCTCATCCAGTCTTTTGTCCATAACTTTAGATGGTAGCAACATCCTCTATGGCCGTTCAGTTCTAATAATAATTTCATGTTTGTCTTCTCTGCACATATACTCTGCTTAAGTTTTCACAGCTTGGTCGTCTTTCTTTTTGAATATGTTTTATCTGGTTGGTATAAGATGATATTAAAAGGCCAGGACTCTAATTTTATGAACCATCAGCTTCCTTTGGAATGAGACTAAAGCTCAAATGACTAGAGGTTTATCCAGCTGTTTGAGCCAGAGGCTTGGCAAATGTCTGCTGTATCTTTGGTCCCTAGGCATCTGAGCAAGAGACTACGGATGATTTGCTCCAATCAAATCCATCACCATTACCAGCAATGCCATCAGTAGGAAGCAGCCTCTAGGTAGTTTGGCAACATAGATAGGGGTATGTCTGGGTCTGTGTGTGAGTGTGCAAAATGTTTTCCAACTCCATGGGGGCAGCGGAAACAATATTTTCTACAAACCTACAAGGATAATCCTGCAGATAGACAAATCTCACTCTTTTGTGTCTTTCATGACTGTGTTCAAATATCATCATTCCAGAAAGCTTCTCTCTGACCACCACTAGAATGTAAACTCACTGGAGATTTGGGCCCTATTTTTTCTACTCTTGTTCTCTCTTTAATCTCAGTTCCTACTGCATTTTTTCCTTTTTTTGTAATTGTTTATTAGACTCAGAGCTCCTTAGAGGGAAATATTGTGCACATTTCCTCCCTAACTCCAGCACCTAGCACTGTGCCTGACATTTAGAAGACTCAAAGTATTTGTGGAGATGTTGGTAGAGACATGTCCTATGAAATAAGAAGCCGGATCTTTAGTAAGGGGGCATTGGAGTCCAAAAGGCACGCTTCTCCAGCTGGGTGAGTGGGTAGACTGTCTGATGTTTTTGGTAAACGTTAAGATGTCCTCTTTTCCTGTTAGCCTGCACTCTGCATGTACACACAAGAGAGCTGGCTCAGGAAGGTGGATGGTGACAGTTCTTAGATCCCTGCCAGCTGGTTATACTCTTCCATTGATCTGACCCAGAGTCTCCCACACCTTCCAATCTGACAGTAACTTAATGCCCTTCCTTAGGTTTCTCTGATCACCCGGCCAGTGTTCTCTTCTTCTCTGTCCCTTTCTGTTTGAGCTGCTCAGACTTCAGCAGCCATGTGGGACTAAAGCAAAAGTGAGTTCATCAGCAGAGCATGTACTTGGGCAGCCAAGTCCTCCAGGTTTGAATAAAATGACCCAATCCATTTGGTATTCACTGGGCAGTCACACAGGGACATGTCCATTCTGGGATGTCCCTCATTAGGGCCAGATGCTGCCTCAGCTAGATTTGCCTAAAGTCCTTAACTGGACTTTCAGAGGGAGGCATGAGAGATCAAACTCTATCTCTCCATTTCCCCCAGCCCCTCATTCTACTAAACACTGGTTTTACTTTAATAATGAATTCCAATAGGAATTCTCATTCCCAATTCCATTTGGATTCTTCCCAAATTGTAGTCCTTACTTGGTCTATATAGCTTTCATTGGTCAATGGCCTATTTATTTTATTTCTAGGGAATTATTGATACTGGTTAATAAGTCATACTCCAATGACTTACTCTTACTCCAGTGACTTACTCCAATGACATACTCCAATACCCTCTGATTGAAATTTATTACCACTCTGAACTTGAAAGAGACAATTGTGTAATGTTTGCTCATTAATTGAGAATTATAATCTCAGCTATATAATATTGCATACCAGCCAAGCCTGTCATTCTCATATCCAACAGCTTTTAATTGCTGTGTTGCTCTTTAATGGCAACTTTTCTCATAGTTTGGAGAACAAAAGCAGAGACCTGCCTAAATATCAGCTTTTTCTCACTTAGAGAGAAAAAGATTTAGGTGAATTTAGAAATAGATTTAGATGGAAAAGATTTGAGTTTCTTTTGCCTAGAGAGTGATAATGCCTTAGGAATTTTCATTATCCATTAACCAAATGTTAGGTCATGGGATTGCTTCTTCCTAATAAAGTTAGGGAATGTATTAGATGAGAAAAGGGTTTGAATGACTCTGCAGTAAGCTGCAGACTAAAATAGAAGAAATGCTATAAAAATTATTGTTGTGATCTATTAGAGTGCAAGTAACAGAAAATTTGACAAATTGTATTATGCAAAAATTTTTATTGGTTCATATAACTGAAAAGTTCTGGGGTAGAATTGCTTCAGCATGTCTCGATATCAGACCTTGAAAATACAGCATCTTCAAGACTTTGGTTCTCTGCTCTGTGTATCTCAACTCTTCTTTCTTTTGTGGCTGCACAGGCCTCTGATTTTAGGAGCTTTCTTCTTCTTCTTGCCTGGTTGGTGGCACCCAGCAGATCAGCTTGAGGATCACAGCTTTAGCAGAAAACAAAATTGAATCTCATTGGACACATTTGGTCCTCATTGTAAATCAATCATGATGACCAGGGAGAGTAGTCTGCTGATTGGCCAGGCCTGGGCACTCTCATCCTTGGACTTGGAAGATGGAGCTAAATCCATTTACCAAATCATGTTAGCTAGAAATGAAAGGTGGTTGTGATTCTCTCAGAAAACTCAAGTGCTGTGATTAGAAAAATGGAGAGAAGATGCTGAACAAACAAGAAAAACTCAGGTACTGTATGTACCTTCCTCTCAACTTTGGGAAAGAATGTCTTCATGTTTTGGTAATTTAAGTTTCATGTCTTCTCCTAGTAGAATCTTCTTCATAATAAAGATGATCATTTACTGAGTGTCAGCCTTGTGCCAAATGTTTTATATACCTTTTTTCATTCACCCTTTATGATTACCCTATCAGGGAGTAATGGCTAGCTTCCTTCTGCATCTTTTAATCTGTTCCATTGATCCTCAGGTTTTTATTTATTTATTTATTTATTTATTTATTTATTTATTTATTGACAGTACCATGCTGTTTTTATCACAGTAGCTTTTTTTCAGTACCAGGGATTGAACTCAGGACCTTGCTCTTGCCAGGCAGGTGTGGCACTGCTGAACTACATCCCCCTCCCCTTATCCAGCTTTATAGTATTTCCTGGGAGAGTTTGATTCCGTAAAATTGGGCTGAAGTCAAGAATCTCTTTAGTTAACAAGTGTGCGCAATAATCTTTTGGATCAGACAAAGTGGAATGTTCAGTTCCATGCTGCCTCCCACGGGTTAAAAACTCCAGAGATAGCTGTTGCCCAAACCTCGCCTCCCTTTCTTTCCTCTTTCCCTCCCCACAGAGGGAGTCACTTTAGCTGCAGATCCACTTTCTAAATTACCAGTCTCCAAACATGGGGTTCATCAGTTTCCACCAGTGCATGGGAAGCTGTATGTCATTTTTTTCCTATTTAATTTTTTTCTTATAAAAGAAAAATTTAGCTTTACTAAAATTTAATATCCAATTTCTCACTAGCATTCAGCACGGGGCCATAGATAGTATATGAAGTGTTGTAAGAGATGAATGAGAGTCCCACAACAGAGGTGTAATGATGTTGCCATTCCTTCTCCAGCTTCCAGCCACAGAGAAGGATTGCAGATTATATTATCCAGTCCGCTGCCTTCTTTTTTTCTTTTTCCCCCATTAAGTTTATTGGTACATTTTAGGTATAAAATACATTTACATACATCATTGGGATCTTGTACCATTACATGAGTATCTTGGTTCTTATTTTTTCCCCTTCCCCTGCCCTCCCTTCACACCCTCCACCCTTCCCTACTTGCAAAGATTTTGTTTCCATTTTTTTCCTTTTCTCATATTTTTTCTTTTCCCTTTTTTCCTTTCCCCTACCCCTCCCACTTCCCCTGCCCCTTTAGACCTTTATATCCTATTACACAATGTCAATTATACATTTTTAAAATTACAATATCAAGACCTAGGAGACATTACCACAGATTTTACTGAATTTAAAAGGATATAGAAAGCATATTACAAAAATCTGTTTTGAAATAAATTTGACAACTTCTAAGAAGTACCTTGGAAGACAAATTAATGAAACTAACTCTGGAAGAAATATAAAATTTGAATAGCACCTATTAAAGAAAGTATATTCCTAGCTTGAAAACCTACCTATATGACAACAACAGGCTCATATACATTTTAACTGATGAATTATATCAAACATTTAAAGCAGAAAAAAAAAGGAACACTTCTCCCCTCATTTTAGGAAATCAACATTGTGCTAATCCTAAAACTGGATAAAGATAATAGAAGAAAAAAGTATGAACAGAGATAGAGATTTGTATAACAAAACAAACCATTAGAAGTCAGATCTGGCAGTATGTAGAAAGTGGTTTTATTATAGGGATGGCAGTGTTGGTTCAGCATTGGAAGATCCACCTCCAAAAGTCATCATTTTACCAGAGGAAAGGAAAAAGCCATATGCTTCTGTCACTAGTTGGAGAAAAAGTATTGGACTAAATTCCACAGCTCTTCATGGTAAAAGCTATCAGGAGATTAGAAGTAGAAGAGAAACTTCTCAACAGATTAAAGACATGTACTCCATACTTCCAGCGAGAATGCCTTATATGAATGGAGAAGATACAATGCTTTCTCCCTAAGGTGGGGAACAAGGGCAGATATGCCTACTCTTTATCTGTCCATTAAACTTTGAAACCTAGTCCCCACCAAAATAGTCTGGCAATAAAATGACACAACTAGGATAGGATTGGCACGGCAGAAGCAAAATCTTTATACGTAGGTGAAATGATCATCTACACAGAAAATACTAAGAAATCTCTAGGAGCCCCTAGAACTTATATTTGAATTTAGCAGGATTAGAAAACACAAGGTATATATAAAAATTGAGGTCTATGTATACTTGCTATAAATGAAGATTTGGATATTGAAATTTAAAAGTTATGTAGGAGTACAAAGGACCTAGAAAAGTAAAAAAAAAAAAAAAAAAAAAAAAACAGTATTGGAAGATGTTTAGTACCTAATTTTAAGACTTCCTCTAAAGCTACAGTAATCAAGGCAGTGTTGGTATAAGGAAAGACATATAGATCATTGGAATAAAACAGAGAATCTACAAATAGAACCACACATATATAGTCCACTGAGTTTTGAAAGATTATTTAAAATTAACGTTTTATAGAATATAATCTCAATTCAAGAGCTGAGGAAAAGATAGTGTTTCAGCAAATGGCACTAGAACACCTGGTATCCATATATAAAAAATTAACCTCAACCCTTTATTTCCATACCTAAAAATAACTTGAAAGGATATACGAACCTAAATATGAAAGCCTAAAAGTATAAAACTTTAAGAAGAAATTATAAGGGAAAATGTTTATGAATTTAGGGTGGCAAGAACTTCCTAGGATACAAAAAACATGATGTATAAAAGAAAAAAATTGATAAATGAGATTCCATCAAAATTTACAACTTGAAATGACATAGTTAGAATGAAAAGTAGTCCTTAAACAGACCATATTTACAATGCATATAACCTATGACCAGAATATATAAAGAATTCTTAGAGCTCATTAATAGACAACTCAATTAAAAAGTAGACACAAAAAGATGATAAATAGCCACTACAGCACAAGAAAAGGTGTGCAACACTAGAATCAGAAAAATACTAATCATGAACAATAACAAAACTGAATTATATATTCATTAGGGAGATGAAGTTAAAAGTTTTAAAAGCCTTGTCATGACTTTTTCTTTTTGTTGGATTCTCCCCCTTTGCATTTAATTTGTCACGCCCAACAGATTCATTCTGCTGGGCTTCCTGGGGTGTGATCCTCATTGTCTTTTCCTAGGATAGTGTCTAAAATTTTTTGGAGTGCTGGTTTGGTATTCATGAAGTTCCTAAGGTGCTCTTTATCATGAAAGTATCTTATTTCTCCATCAATTTTGAAAGATAGTTTTGCAGGGTACAGCAATCTGGGTTGGAGGCTGTTTTCCTTTAGGGCTTGAAATACATCACTCCAAGCTCTTCTTGCCTTGAGGGTTTGCATTGAGAAGTCTGCTGTGATTCTGATGGGCTTTCCTTTGTATGTGATTTGTTTCTTTTCTCTAACTGCTTGTAGAATTTTGTTCTTCTGTTGGATTTCTGGAATCCTAACTATTATATGCTTATGTGTAGATTTTTTTTGATCAAGGCCAGCTGGAGTCCTATATGCCTCACTTATGTGTATGTCAAGTTCTTTTCCCCTGCTTGGGAAGTTTTCTTCCATCACTTCTGCAAACAGCTTTTTTATGTCATGTGCACACTCTCCTGTTTCTTCATTGACTCCAATCAGTCTTATGTTATTCTTCTTTGCATCATCTAGCAGCTGCAGGATTGCTTTCTCATGGTCCCTTACAATTTTAAAGCAATTTTTCTTTTCCTGGTCACTAATTGCAATCTTATCTTCTGTATGTGAAATTCTATCCTCACATTGGTTCATTCTGCTGTGCAGGCTTTCGATGGAGTTTTTAATCTCCTGGAAATCTGTTTGCATCTGTTTTATGGATTCCATTTGTTTCCTATGTTGGGATTCCATCATGTTCCTCAGCTCCCCTATTTTTTTTATCTATGTCCTCTCTAGATTTATTAATCATGTCTTGCACTATGGGCACAATCTTTGCTGTTACCTGAGAAATTATTTCTGATTTCATTTTTTCCAGATCCTCTTTTGTTGCCAGTTCAGGGAGTCCAGGTGGTTGAGTATCAGATTATTCCATCTCGTTTCCCTTTGGGGTTGCTGTAGGTGATCTGGACGGCTGTTTTTGAGACTTGTTTATGTGTCTTCTCATTTCCACGGCGGAGGGGGGGTGCTTCTGGCACCCACGAGAGGCTCACCTTCTCTGCCCTAGGAGCCTGGAATGGTGACAGGGGAGCCTCTTCCTGGGTGCTGGGATTGGCTCACCTCCTCTGCCCTAGGAGCGTGGAATGGCGGCGGGGGAGCCTCTCAGTCCTCTGCCTTCTGAAGTCACCAGTCTCAGATAATTTTACAGGCAAGTTTAACAAAATAATCAACAAACATATAGTCCTTATATCACACAAATCATTTTAGACAATAGAAAAAGGGGAAAGCTACCCAGATCTTATGGAGTTAGTATATAACTTTGTTTCTAAAGCTGACAAGGACAAAATGAGAAAAGAAAAGTAGGTATCAATTCCACTTAAGAATGCAAATGTAGGGCTGAGGATTTAGCTCAGTGGTGCCAACACCTGCCTTGTAAGCACAAGGTCCTGAGTTTGATCTCCGGTACAAAAGAAAGAAAGAAGAAGAAGAAAAAAAAGAATGTAAATGCAAAAACTCCTAAATAAAAAATTAGAAAATTTAATCAACCACCACATTAAAAATAATACATATTTCAAATAAATACGATTCATGGGCTATAATTATGAAGTAGCATAATTTTCTCCCACAGTTACTCTGGTAAACTGAATTGTAGGGCCAATTTTTTTCTGGCTCCTGAGTGAAGTCTCTGGCAGATGTTATTTATGTTTCTGGGCACTCCAAATAAAAAGTCCTTTAACCATGCAAACACATCTCAATTTGTGAAAGAAGATGTCTAATTCCAGATAATAGTCAAAACTTTCAACATCACAAAATTAAAGTTTATTCTGGCCCAAGCCTGAGCATGCAGCAGGTAGGAAGCCTGTGTGGAGACAGGAGGGTGTACGTGTCTCACTTCTTTTCCTTTACTGAGTTTTCTCTACCTCTGTGTGCACTCATGGGTATTCTCTGATTCCTGTAGGGAGAGGTTGAGGTAGGAGGTGGGAGAGTGGACTACGGGGAAGGTCTCACTTGTCAGCATGATTGTGAACTGTTATAAAAGCATCCTGGGCTGAGTGACTTTTTTTTTTTGCTTAAATTCTTTTATTAGTACACTTTAGGTATACATTTACATTTATCATTGGGTGCTTGTACCTGTACATGATGCATCTTGCTTCTTATTTTTTCCCCATTACCTGTGCGCCCTTCACCTCTCCACCCTTCCCTATTTACTGAGTGACATTTTAAAGCTGACTTTTCTAGCGTGGTGCCCTTTTATGGGCCTTTATGGGACACTCTTCTCCCATTTCTTGGCATCTCTTACATGTCAGTTTATTCGCACAGGAGAGCGCATCTTTTCTACACAGTTACTTGGAGTCTTCCATCAGCAATTCAGTATTTGACTGCATAACCTACTTCTTTCTAGAAGCCAGCTCTTTAAGATGGTTCTAAGATAATTACACAATGGCAAATATTCTTTCATGGCCTTCAGCTGGCCCATGTGAAATATCTCTGACTCTGCTCAAATTCTAAATATGTAGAAACTTCCCAATGCTTCCTTCTGCTCTGAGGTCGGAATGACTCCAAACAATTTTTCATCCTTCAGGTTCCTCAGATGTTAGAGACTGCACTATCCTTCAACTCCAGGAGATTCTATGGAAGAACAAGGGCCCAAGAATATCATATTTATTTTTGAAAAGAAGATGGTGGATGTTCTATGAGATACTAAGACTTATTTCAAAGCTATAGGAGTTAGGATACAGTGAGATGGCGCATGATTTGGGAAAAAAAAATCAGTGGAATAGGCCAGGAAGGCCAGAAACACTGTCATGCACATTTAGACACTATACTTGATAAAGGTAAAATTACAAATCAGTTGGAAATTAACAGACTATTCAGTGAATGATGCTTGGAAAATTGATTATTACTATGGAAAACACAAAATTGGATCCTCATCTTACATTACAGATGGAATAAAGTACCTGTAAATGAAAAGCAAAACTTTGAAATATTAGAAGAAAATACATGATAATGAATTTCTTTATGTCCTTGGAATATCACGAGATTTCTTAGATCATATAACAAAAACTAAAACTATAAAGGAAAAATAAGTTTAATATTGTATTACATTAACATTCAATTTTCTTCAGTAACAAAATGTATCATAAACAAATAAAAAATACCAATTATAGACATTTGGGAAAGGATGTTTCAAATGTAAAATCTAATAAAGAGATAGTATCCGGAATATAGAAAGAACTCTTATAAGTTAACAATGATGATGATGATGATGGTTGACAGACATTGTTCTGAGCCCTTGAGATACATATGAATTCATTTAATCTTTGCTATGTATTTATGAGATAGGCATTTATTATCTCTAATTTATAAATGAAGAATTAGGCACAAAAGGGTTTGATAACAACTCCTTCTCTCCCTCTCCTTCTCCTTCTCCTCTTCTTCTTCTTTACTGGTGATTGAATCCAAGACTTTTGCAATAAGCTACACCCACAACCTTTAAAAAAAATTTTTTAGGAGCTCAGTTTGGTGGCACACACTGGTAATCCCCAGCACTCAGGAGGTGAGGCAGGATGATCACTGTGAGTTCAAGGCTAGCATGGGCTACATAGCTAGACCCTGTCTCAAATTAAGTTGCTCAGGCTGGGCTAGATTTTCAGTCCTCCACTTCCCAATCCAATTCTGGATCTCACACACATGATGAGTGTATTAGCTTTCTGTCACTGTAGCAAAATACCTGATATAATAAACAACGCCAGAGTGCTGGGATTATAGGTGTACACTACCACATCTGGCTAGGGATTGATAACTTGCTTAAAGTCACACAGCTAGTAAGTGGTGGAGCTGAGTTTGATTTTGGGAGTCTGACTTTAGCTCCTGTGGTCTTAATAATGATGCTTGCTTTCAAATTCAATAGAAAAGTTAGCCAAGTACCCAACACATAATTCCACAGAGGAATCACTTACACCCATGAGTTGGACAAAAAGTTAAAAAGTCAAATAATAGCAAATTTGAATGAGAATATGGTTAGATGGGCACTTTTATACATTGCCAGTGAGATAATACATTTGGGTGAGCATTTTGGAGAGCAATTTAGCAGTATCTCATAAATTCAAGATGCTCAGACGTTGTGAGTCAACAGTTTCATATCTAGAAAGATATCCTGGGGAAACAAAGAGCTATGCTCGTAATATCCATTCCAGAATTGTTTGTAACAGCAAACTTGGAAAACCTAATGATTTGTCATCAGGAAAAAATTAAAAATTGTGATATATCTGTACTGTGTATATTGGTCAGCTTTTCCAGTGTTGACAAAATTCCTGATACATGCAACTTACGGGAAGAAAAATTTATTTGGCTCATGGTTTCAGGGCTCTCATTCTGGTTTCAGGGGTCAGATGGCTTCAAGGCACAAACAGGACAGACGTGCATGACAGGAAAGCTGCTCAACTCACAGCATCTGGGAAAAAGCAAGGGCAGAGCTAGAAAGAGAGGAACAAGGGACCAGAAATGTCCCCAAGGTCATGCCCCCATGACTCACCCAAACACACCAGAAGTTAGCTTTACTCCTCTTCTAGGCATCTGTCAAGCCAAACAAGGTCACACTATCACACCATAGAATGACCCATGGCAGTAAAAACAAACCAGCAACACATCTATCAATACTGTAAAATAGTATTGCATGGCAAGAAAACTATTGGTAATAAGATAAATATAGTGTAATATATTTTTATAACATTTAAGCATTGGAAAAACAATACCATCTCATATATATATATATATTGATATATTCACACATATTTTCATATACATTCACATATATATATACACACACACAAAATATGTAATAAAAGAATAAAGACCCAAACAAGAATGATAAATATTATGTTCATGGTAGGGCTTACCTTTATCAGAAAAAAGAAAGACAATGAGATTGCCTGCACAGGAAGTCTAAATCAGCTATGATTAAATGCTTAATTAAAAAAAAATTCCCAAAGAATTCCCTTGATGAAATGGCTGATTCTGGATTTCACACACACATGATCAATGTGTTGGCTTTCTGTCACTGTGCCAAAATATCTGAGATGACAAATTTAATATGGAGAGAGGTTTATTTTGGTTCATGGATTCAAAGGTTTCAGTCTGTGGTCACTTGACCTTGTTTCTCTGGGCCAGTGCCAGCACAGTACATCATTGTGGGAGAGTGGTATGGATGAGGCCTGTTTACATCACAGCAGCTGGGAAGCAAAGAGAGATACAGAGTCTTGCTATCTCCTCAAGGGTACACCTGCCTAACTTTCTTCCAATATCCCCTTGCCCTAAAGGTCACACCACCTTCCAATAGCACCATCTGCTGAGGACCAAGTGTTTATGTGTGGACCGTGGGGACATTCCCAATCCAAACTACAGCTGTGAGCTTTGGACAACTTTTTGTGTTGGGAAGCAAGGAAGCTCTTTAAGATTTGATGGATCATGTCAAGACAACATGGACCACAGGAACATCCATATGCCAAAGTTGGGAAATTTGTGACTCAAAAAGAATAGTAGTACAATGGATTAAAATCCATCAAATATATAAAAACTATGACTTCATAATGATACCTGGAAAACCCCATAAACAACATGATAGCTTGTTATTGGAAGTTGCTAGGGTAGCAATTGATTATTCTGTAAGTGAGTAAGTAATGACAAAGCATTTATTTTGTCTTTCTAGGTCATCACTTATGATATTTTCTTGCCTAAAATCCTGCATTGGATTGTTTCAAGTCTTTATTTTTTTAAATTTTATTTTAGTTTATTAGTACATGTGTGAAGTACATAATATGTATATTCCTTGTGGGAAGTTGGTACATGTACATAATACATCTTAATTCCTTTTTTTGTTTCAAGTCTTTAGAATTGCTATTAGTTTATAGGAAAAGTGAAGGTTAGAAGAATGACTTAAATAACAAGGATACAGTCAGTTAAATTCAAAATATAGGACATTCTATGGGAACAATGACCCACTTTCTCCAAGAAATATCCATTATTCTTCAGCCAAATTCACAGTAGAGAAAAAGGAAGGGCCACTTATTATAGGATAAAATAGACTAAGAAGAGGTCACAACCAAATGCAGTGTAAGGTTCTTGTTGGATCCTGATTCAAACAAATCAATAATAAAAACACGTATTTGAAAAAAAAGCAAGGAAATAGACAAATGGTTTGGCATTGGAGAGCATTAAGGAATTAATGCTGTTTTTGTTAAGCATGATAATTATGTTTAAAAAATGTTTTCATTGCCAAGATAAGGACACCTCCTGGGGAAGAGTATAATATCATAAAATGTTTTTTAAATGGTCTTTTACACCACCTTTCAGAGACCCTTGATGAAACCCATCAGATAATTCACTCAAGGGTCTACATAATGTGAATGCCTAAGTGGATCCTACTTGCTGCTCTAGACAGATAATGTAATACAGTTGGCCCCTGTATCCCCAGGTTCCCTGTCTACAGATTCCACCAACAATGGATCAAATTTGATTGTTTGTCTGCCACCTGCCTCGAAAGCGCAAGGTCCCGAGTTTGACCTCTGGTGCCAAAAAAAAAAAAAAAAAAAATTGATTGTTTGTTTGTGTTCTGAGACAAGGTCTTGCTATGTAGCCCAGGCTGACCTCTAACTCATGGCAATCCTCCTGCCTCAGCCTTGCAAGTCCTGGGATTACAGGTGTGTGCCACCATACCTGGCATTGAAAATATTTTTAAAAAAATGTCTATATTGAAGATGTACAGACTTTTTTTGCTGTCACTAGTCTCTAAACAATATAGTATAGCCCCTTACATAGCATTTACACTGTATTGGGTGTTAAAAGTCACCTGGAAATGTTTTAAAGTATGTAGAAGGATGTGAGTAGGTTACATGAAAATACTATGCTATTGTATTAGAGAGGACTTGAGCATCAGTGAATTTTGGAATCTGTTGGGAAGGCCCTGGAGCCAGGCCCCCATGGATATCAAGAGTGGGAGGGACAGGAATTAGTGAGACAGTGCTCAGCAGAGAACTATAGCCTCACATCTCATGTGTTTGTGGGGTCCAGAGTGGAGCGCAGTGTAGGGGGTGCAGCCAGGAAAACTCCTGGGACCAATAAGGCAGGTTATGAGGGAAGCTCCTGCTGGTGAGGGCTGAGCTTTCTGACCACTTTCTCAGAAGCTCACCAGTGCTGGGGTAGCTTTAAGACTTTGGCCACATCCTACTGTAGATTTGGTATTTTATAGATAAGCACAACTGTCCTAATCCTGGAACACCCCCATTGCACAGTTAGGGACACTAAGGCACAAAACCATTTAGGATGGGTGAGAACTACCTGCTGATTCTAAGCTCCTCTTCAACCTCCGCAAGCCTGTGGAGTTTTTTCTGCCTATCAAACAGAAAGACTATCGAAAGAGTTGCAGGACTCAGCCCAAGAAGTGTTAATAGCTATTATCTTCTTGTTGTGCTTTTATCAGGAGCTGCTATTCTCAACAGTCAAACTTTGAGAACATTTGCCAGAGATTTCCTTGGAGCAGGCTTAACTCTCCTGGGCTGTATGGAAATTATCATGCTTAGCGCTGGTCATTGCACTCTTTCAGGGCCTAGTGTTACTTTCAAGCCAGGCTGATTCTGTCCCTTAGAAGATAGGGCTCTGCTCTTTTGATTTGATGCCTACTTCTTCCAGTGGGTTTCAATACTTCTGTGGCTGTTTGGCCACAGCAAGAGGATGAAGCTTACCTTGACCATTTCCATTTGTAGGCTCTGAACCAGGTCCAGGGAGCCATATACAAAAACAATCCCAGACTTGTGGCCAGAAGGGAGAGGAACATTTACAAGCAGCTATTTTCCTGGCCCTGCTTCTTCACAGAGGCACCTATGAATGGATGATTTCTTGTATTTCCCACAATGTGGCTGGTTGTTGTTGTTTGTTTGTTTTGTTTTTGTTTTTTGATAAAATTTCCCTCCTTGTCATGTCAGTAGACTAACCAGAGAATTACTTTTGGTCTTGAGAGACATGGTCTTTGTATTAATTTAGACCATGTTTGCCTTGATTATAATGAGCAGGACATTTTCCTATCTAAGTAAATGTTCATTTGTGACCTCTATGAAGGCATGGAACTAAGAAGGAGCAAATCAAAAGAAGATGAAAAGAAGTAGGGCATTTTTTCTGGTCTTCTTAAAGGTAATTAATCCCATGGTATTGATGCAAACTAGGCACTGAAGAAAAGAGAGATCAAAGTTGAGCAGAGTGGTCTAGGATGAAGAGCTCTAAATTGGGAGATTAGCAGCCTGACTCTTAGAATGAATTTAGTCTATCTTGGCCTCAGTTGCCTCAACTGTAAAATGAGGCTGATGATAACTAACCTAAGTGAAAGGCAAGAGGTTCAACCTGGTAACTATCTGGTATGACTATGCTGATTTATTCAGTAATTTACTGTTGCTTTTTATACACTCATTCACTTACCCGTTATTTCATTGAGTAAATATTAATCAAAGACATATTACATAAAATTAACAAAGCATGATATTATGAGGGCTAAGAAAAGCTTCTGCTTTCAGAATTTCCATTTTAATCGGAGTGGAGGATAGGAAACAAAAAGGTGCCATGAAGAATATACTAGTAGAGTAGGGAAGGTGGCAAATGCTATGAGAGTTCAGAAAAAGAGAAATTTCTTTCAGAAGGGTGTTTCAGGGAAGACTCAATGAAGGATGAAGTGGTTGAACTGAGTTTTGAAGAATTAAATAATATTTGGATAGGAAGTGTTCCACAGGCTGAGGAAGGGGAGGAGCAGAGACCTGGACACGGGAATGTCTAGAATGTGTTTGGAAAACCGTAAATTGGGTAAGCAAAATGAAGAAAATGTGCAAGATATTTGAGAGGAAGACCAATGAGGAGCAACTGTCACAGCTCAAGGCACAGCGAGCATCTGAACTTGAGGGTGGGGACAGGAGAGACTGTGAGAAGTGACCAGGAAGAATGGCTGAACAGGAAGGAGTGAGTGAAGGAAAGTGGAGAAAAACATCTCACATTTGCCTGTTTTTCTTAAGGCTAGTGGCTGCTTCCCAAAGCTGTTTTGCTTTTTTCTTTGACTAGCACTGGTTTTAACACCCAGTTGTCTGTCCAGGGTACGTCAGAGGTTCAGCCAACAATGATACTGTGGTAGTGCCCCCTTATCCACAGTTTTCCCTCCTGGAGTCTCAGTTACCCATGGTCAAGGACAGTGAGAAAGAAGTAAAGAGAAAAGTCCAGAAATAAATGGTGCATAAATTTTAACCCACACCATTCGGAGTAACATGATGAAATTTCCACTGTTCCATCCTGTCCTGTCTAGGACATGAATCATCCTTTTGTCCAGTCTATTCACAATATATACAACATTCACTCATCAGCACTTTGTAGCCGTCTCACCTATCAGATTAGTATTAACAGTGCTTGTGTTGGAGTCACCCTTATGCAGTAGTCTAATGCCATTCCCCTCACTTTATCTCACCATACAAGCATTTTGTCATCTCACGTTATTATAGCTGGCTAAGCTAGGCAGAAATGTTATAGGCAGTCAGACAAGGCTAGGGTCTTGAGAGACTCAGGACAAAGGTAAAAACACATTACAATTGTGGCTGGAGGCACATCTGTTGGAGGCCGGGGCTAAAGATAAAGATGAAATGACCAGGCCTAAGATAAATGGTAATGCCTGGTCTAATGAATTCCAGATAGAACTCAATGGGTGACCAAGACTCTCAGACTCATCCTTTCCTGAAAAATTCTTTTTTCTTTCCATGTAGAGTTGCTATGTGGCTTGCTTCCCCATTAGATCAATGTTACCTAAGAAACTATACTTATAATCTTATTGGTTGATCATAGCTGTAACTCATGTTATACCCACATGGTTGTGCTTTATAAAACTTCCCCTGAGAAGTGGGATTCTCAGGAACCTACTTGCCTCTTGAACTATGTCCCCTCTTGCCTCTCAGGAGCTGTGTCTTTCATCCTCAATAAATATTTCCTACTCTTAACCTCCATTGTTCCTTAGAATTCATTCTTTGATTTTGGGAAACACAAACTCAGAATGTTGGACATCTAGCAGATTGGGAGTTATAATATTTCTCCTATATAATTAGAGGTCCTATATCATTTCCTATATCAACACCATCACAGGAAGAAGGATGAGTATAGTACACGAAGATACTGAGAGAGAGAGAGAGAGAGAGAGTGTGCATGGTCAATATCACATGACTTTTATTATGGTATATTGTTATGCTTGTTTTATTTTATATTTCTTATTATTGTTAGTCTCCTACTGTGCCTAATTTATAAATTCAACTTTATCATAGCTATGCATGTATAAGGACAACCAGCATATCTAGGGCTTGGTAGTATTTGGGGTTTCAGGGATCTACTGTGGGGATGGGGGTTCACTGTATCCACATCATGATCTTCGCTTTTGGTCATATTGTGTCTTGCTGAAGTGTGCCATCTTAGTCTAAAAGTCAGTGAATGAATTGACAACATTTATTGAAAACCTATTGAGGTTTTAAAGTTTGTATATATTTCCAACTGCATTTTTTGGAATATCTCTGATGTTTAAGGTGATGTGGGGAGAGGAGGAACACTAGGAAGGGAAGGCTGTGTATGTGAAAGATTAAATTGTATGGGCTATGTGGAAAGTGCTATGAGATTAGAAATTTAAAGGAAGAAATATTCATTTCCTGTAATCTGGGGCAGTTTAGGAAGGAGGTGGCCAGGCAAATAAAATATGGGCCTGCCTGTAATGCTCCAGGGTGGGGAACAGGAACAATGAGAGGTTGGAGGTGTGGAAGAAAAGTTCTGGATGGGTGGGACTTTTGTCAGTGTAAGCAGCTTACCAATTGTTTCTCTATGGGCCTCCAGACTCAGCTTGGCAAGTTCCCATACAATTTACCCTGCTGACTTCTGCAATCTGCTTTTCTTTGTATTGAAATTGTGTCAGTCTCCAGGAAAGGACTGCTGTAGGATGTGCCCGATGAATTGGGAAGTGAAGTTAGTATAAACTAGATAGTTTCCCAAGGTGAGATTGTGACAAGTTTGACAATGAAGCTGATCCAAAGGCTGGTGGGGGTTTCCTAGAGCCCTTTATGTTGCCTTTCCATTCCTTAACACTGATATGACTTCTTCAAAAGCTCACCCACTGCTTTACCAAGACCAACTCTCCGCACCCTGGAGATGGATTTCTCTTTGTGGTCTGTTAGGCTGCTGTGTGGTTTTCCCTATTGGATTCCTTTTTGTGGTTGGAGGTCAAACCCTTTATTGCCTGCTGCTTGCAAGAATGTGTAGTGTGTGTCTCAGTGTGCTGCACAGGAGAGTTTTATTTCACCTCCCTTGAATGGAATGGCAGTCATCCAAGAAGCTTGGGTGCATGTATAAATAGAGGGACACGTAAGCCTGCACTGAGTATCCAGAACATAAACCAGTCACCACTGTGTGCTACATTGTCATGTTTTGATTAAAGGCTGCTGACAGCCCTGTGGACCATGCCATGGGACTCAGCAAACCACCTAATCCCACTCCTTTATCCTGGGCATAGATGGGGCAGGTTTTACTGCCAGGATCGACTTCTTTCCACCCACCAGCAGCTCTGAGTTTCTTGTGTCTTTCCTGCTTCAGCTGCTCATTATCAATGACCATGGTCAAAAAGGCCAGAGTGAGCAGACAAGACTGAAATGTATAGATAATCCCCAAGTCATTGTCTCCTCCTCCTCCTGATCCTCCTCCTTGGCAGGAGAGCTATGCCTACTCCCTCATAACTCCTTTGCCCACAGAGCTGATGTTTAAAGGACAGTGAGAACTCCACATTTCTTTACTCCTTGCTCAGTTTCCTACAATGTGCCATATAAAAGCATCACTTCCTGGTCTACATAAGATAAAGTATGGATTCTTACTTCTGCCATTCATCATCAGGTCCCAAATTACCTTTCTCATTTTCAAACCACTGAATCCCTACTTTAGTTTTTATGTAAGTGGATTGGTCTATGTCCTGTTTCCCAAGGCCATTTATACCATTTATGCAGTTATTGTAGTGGTCTCTTTCCCTGGACTAATTCCCTTCCTTACTTCCTAGTGAAAGCCTTTTTATCTGTTAAGGCTGAGGTTAATTTTAGGCTTCTGTGGCTATTGCCACCCATAGGTATCTTTTTTCCCTATAGGATGTATTGTTTTCTATTATTTATGCAATGAGAAATTGTATTGCTTACGATATATTCTTTATTATCTTATATACTAATTCCAGTAGACAGGTTTTACATTGCAATTCTAGATTCTCCCCTACATGGTAAAGTCCATGAGGTTAGGGATCTGTTTTATCTTCTTTGTATCTCATACAGTGATGAGCACTGTGTTTCATGCAAGAGAGGGGCCAGAAAGTGCTTGTTAATTGAATGAATAATAATCTACTTTTGAATTCAGAAATGTAGCAGGACACAAATTCAATACACAAAAATCAATAGTATTCCTGTTCACCAATAATGAACTCATTGGGAAAGAAATTAGGAAAACAGTACTATTCAAAATAGCATTAAAAAATTAAATACTTAGGAATTAACCTATCTAAGGAAGTCAAAGCCTCCACAATGAAGTCTACAGTACTCTCAAAAGGAGATTGAAAGCACATCAGAAAATTGAAAGAGGTTTTGTTCATGAAATCTTTTCCTACACCAGTCTTCAAGAGTTCTACCTAACCTCTCTTCCAGCCGGTTTAGTGTTTCTGTTTTAACATTTAGATATTTAATCCATTTTTATTTTAGTTTAGTGCATGGTGGGAGATATAGGTCTAGTTTTAATCTTCGGCAAGTTAAAACCCAATTTTTTCCAGCACCATTTATTAAAGAGGCTATATTTCCTCCAGTGAGGGTGTTTGGCTCCTTTGTCAAAGATGAGGTGGCTCAGTGTGTCTGGCGTTGTTTCTGCATCTTCTTTGTTTTTTGTTTTTGTTTTTGGTACTGGGAATTGAACTCAGGACCTTGCACTTGTGAGGCAGGTGCCGGAACCACTGAGCTAAATCCCCAGCCCATTTCTGCATCTTCTAATCTGTTCCACTGATCCTTGGGTCTGTTTCCTTGCCAGTACCATGCTGTGCACATTGAGGCCATACTTTTAAGTGAAATAAATAGGACACACATGTGTAAATACCAAATAATTCCTCTGTTGTGTGAAACTGAAGTGTAAATAAGGATCAAAATGTATAATAGACAATGTGAAATAGGAAGAAAAGGTCCAAAGGGGAATGGGAAGTAGGAGGCATAGGGGAAAGGAAAGAAGGGAAAGGAATAAACATGAGAAAAGGAAAAATGGAAACAAAGTCTTTGTAAATAGGGAGGGGTGGAGGGGTTGAAGGGAGAGTAGAGGAATGGGGGAAAAATAAGAATCAGATATATCATGTAAAGATACAAATTCCCAATGATGAATGTCATCATATTGTATACCTAAAATGTACCAATAAAAAAAAATTGAAAGATACTCCTGTTCCTGGATAGACAGAACAAATATAGTCAAAATGGCCACACTTCCAAAACTGATATACAGACTTAACACAATCCCAATCAAAATATCAACAGCATTCCTTACAGAACTAGAGGAAACAATCCTAAAATTTATATGGAACCAGAAGAGACCCAGAATAACAAAAAATAGTCCTAGGTAACAAGAGCAAAGTAGAGGCACCACAATCTTGGATTTCAAGTTATATTACAAAGCTACAGTAATTAAAAAACCCCACAGCGCTGGTTCAAAAATAGACATATGAATCAATGGAACAGAATAAAGGATGCAGAAACAACCTCAGGCACATTCAGCCATTTGGTCTTTGACAAAGGAGTCAAAAAACATACACTAGAGGAAAGGTAGCCTCTTTAATAAATGATGCTAGAAATACTGGCTATCCTCATGCATAAAATTTAATCTAGACCTGCATATCTCACCATGTACTAACTAAAATCAAAATATATCAAAGGTCTAAACATTAAAACAGAAACACTTAATCTGCTGGAAGATAAAATAGGTAAAACTTTTTAAGATATAGGCAATAAGCAAGGACATTCTGAACAGAATACCAATTGCATAAGAAATAAATCAAGAATCAACAGATGAAATCATATCAAATTAAAAATCTTCTGTACAGCAAGGAAATAACCAACAGAGTGAAGAGACAACTTACAGATTGGGAAAAATTTCTTTGCCAGCTATTTCTCAGACAGAAGATTAATATCTAGAATATATAAAAAACTAAAAGAAATTAGACCCCCTCCAAAATAAAAGAATCAAAAAACAGGCAACTGAAAGGAACAGACACTTCTCAGAGGCATTAGAAAAGGCCAATAAATACATGAAAAAATGCTCAACATCTCTGGCCATTAGAGAAATGTAAATTAAAACAACACTGTAATTCCATCTCATTCCAGAAAGACTATCATCAAGAAATCAAATGATAACAAATGCTGGCAAAGCTGCAGGGAATTGTTGATGGGGATGTAAACTAGTGCAACCGCTTTGGAAATCAGTGTGAAGATTCCTCAAAATACTAAACAAGAAATTTCATTCAATTCCTTTTCTATGCATTTTCCAGAAAGAGTTAAAAACATATTAGAGTGATACATGCATATCCATGTTTATAGCAGCACAACTCATAATAGCTAAATCTTGGAAGTGACCTATTTGTCCATCAACAGATGAACAGGTAAAGAAAATATGACACATATACACAATGGAGTACTACTACTTTGCCATAAAGAAGGATAACTTGCATCACTTGTAAGAAAATGGATTCACCTTGAGACAATAGTGTTAAGTGAGATAAATCAGACATGGTTTATATGCATGGTTTCTCTTAAATAAGAAATTCAAGATATAAAAAAAGATCACAATGAAAGACAGATAATAGGAAATATGGAGATAGAGCTTTTGCAAATGTGAGGGGACCAAGAGATGGAGGGGAAGGGAATGAAAAAAGAATTAAGATGTGTTACGTGTGTAACAACTCTCTGCAGGGAATGTAATCACTATGTACTGCAAACATGTATTAATAAAAAAATAAAAATTGGGAAAACTCTACTCTTGAAAAAGCAGAGTTCACAGTATTTGTCAGTGAATCGAGTGAGATTCACTTTCAAGAGCATTCTCTGGCTAAGTGCTGGAAAGTTGGAATATGAAGCAATAATTAAAGTTATTCTCAGGTCCAGAAGGGAGCCCAGAGAGCATCACTCCACTGAAAGCTCCTGGAGTCACCCAGAAGGTCAGCTTAACTGAGCTTCCAGGTTGGATTGATTCCAAACTTTTAGATTTTTTTTGGATTCTATTCTGTGGACTCCGTAGACATATTTTTATAATTGTCATCCCTCAATAACTTTAATAATTAATATGCTCTTGATTTGAATTAAAGAAACAACAGTCTAACTTTTTACTAGATCTTGTAGAGAATGTCTGGGATATTTGTATAAGATGTAAATGCTTTAAACATAATGTTAATTAATTAATTAGTTATTTGTGGTTCTGGGATCAAACCCAGGGTCTCGTGAATGCTAGCTAAGTGCTCTACCACTGAGCAATCCCTCAGCCTCCAAAATTTAGTTTTTGAGCCATGCCTTTGGAATTCCTTATGTACCTAACACATATAGTCAGGGGTTATAAAACTTTTTTTAAACAATGGATTTGACTTTTGTAAACATGTTAATACCATTTTTAGCTACATCTGATTAATAAGTGAAGACTTGTAGCACAAAACAAAGAATCCCAAAGGGGCTGGGGGGGACAAACAAGCCCCATGATTTTTGTATATGGCTATAAAAGAGTTTTGAAAGTAAATCAAAAAGAGAACTGTCAGCCATGTACTATGTTTCAGAAGCATTTTTGTAATAACAGCTCACACTTACTAAGCACTTGTTGGGAGTCATTAAGTACTTTGTATTTAAAGTCTCAATCCTAAAAGCAGGCCTGTAAAGAGGCATTTTTATGAGCTCTATTTTGGAGGCATGAAAGCTAATGGTTAACCAGGATTTGAACTCAGATTTCTCAGACTCCACAGTCTACACACTCTTTTTTTGTTGTTGTTATTGGTACTGTGGATTGAACTTGGGTCCTTGTGCCTTCGAGGCAGACAGCAGAACCACTGAGATAAATCCCCAGCTATCTACACAGGCTTATGAGGACTGCCTTTCAGAACAAAATCAGGTGTGTTTGGCTTAACATGTTTAAGGCTGCTTAGGACTGCTCATTGCACGGCCCTGAGGTGTCACTTACTTGCTTGTTGAAGGTTTGATGGTTTTTATGACAAATTTCTAGCAGATAGCAGTAAGGGATCCTGAGGAAATAGGTGGTCTTTTTCTAATTCACATTTGCTCACAAGTTGGTCTCTGTGCTCTGTAGTCATATGTGTAAGACAGGGCCCCAGAACTGGAGGAACTCAAAATCTTGAGAAGCTTCTAGATGTGCTGTGTTGAAACCGGAACACAAGAGTTCATTTGTTAGGCTTGGATTTGATCACTTGCCTTTTAGCATGGTGCTGATGTTCTTCTGTTGTAGGAGTAAATTGTATTCTCTTTTACTGTCAGGTATTCATTTAGTTTAATGGGAAATAGAATGAATCTATTATTTGGGAGAGGCTATGTTAGGCCCCTGATCAGAGGAATCAGGTATGGGAGTAAAGGGTGGAGGGACTCAAAGTGGGAACTCAAGGGAAGATACACCTCTGCCCCATAAGACGTGGCCTTGATTTCAATTTACAAACTAGTGGGGATCAAATTACAAAGAATATTTGTTGTTATTATGGTGGGGTTAGGAGAGGGTGTGAGCAAACTCCTTTTCCTACATAGAAATCAGTTCTCTCCGGGAGAGCTAGAGGAAGAAGTGACATCAAACTAATGCTAGAAGGATGGGCAAGCCCCTCCCAATGAAGGCAGGAATAGTAGCAGGGAAAATGAGAGGGGAAAGTGGTCTAATGCCAGAGTGAGGGTGTGGTGTTTATAGAATGTCTGGTATCTGTAGGAATGGAGGGAGGGATTATGGCAGGAAAGGAAAAGATCCTTGACTGTCCTATTAAAGGCTGCAGGTTTTGTATGGGAAATGGGGAGTCAATGAAGACTTTTGAGAGGAGTAGCATCTTTTGATTTTTCCAGAGAGCACTCTTTTTACACATGCAGCTATTTGATGGCATTCCTGTATTATGTGGTGTGAGATTGCACTTTTATTTTTATTTTCCAGGGAAGATTTAGGAAGGAAAAAGGCCTTACCACACTTTTATCTCCCTTTTCCAGGCTTTGTTTGATACTCTGCCACCTCCCCTCTCTTGGCTTGGAAGGGGAAGGGAAGTATTATATTATTGGTTCTTCCTATTTGCATTTGGGTCAGGTATTTAATTCATATTATCACATGACTACTCTTGTTGGTGAATCAGAAGGGGCAGAGAGTAAGTTGTTATCATTGTTCATGGATTGAAAACCCAAGCAAGTATAAGAATAAAAGAGTTGGAAAAAGAAGCATATAGACCGAGAGGTGGAATGTGGGTCAAAGCCCAGGACAGCATGCTTTGGATCAAGAGATCTCAAAATAGAAGGTGCTTCTCTTGGGATTCACACCACAGGTGTTGGTGGGCAGCCCACCCTTATCACCATTAATTTCCAGAGTTCAGGATTGGGCACCACACCCTGTTGTTAAGCTGTTAAACTTCAGCATCAAGGCCATGGCCGCAGTGGAGAATTCACTAAGGGTAAGTGTTCCATCTGGTCCCATGATTCCAAGATTCTATATATACACCCTTTTATCCAGGACACGTACACAAGAGCAGAGTCTTCTCCAGTGGGTCATGAAACTGCAGTTTGGAGCACGCCTGGGTCCATGCACACAGGAGTGTGTAGTCTTTCAGTGCACCGACGTGAATCTCCTTCCAGACCTTTTTTCTTCTACTGCCTGAAAGAATCAAATGTGAAATAACATGGATAGTTTGAAGACATCAAGTACATTTCTAGAGCCTGGCTTTTCACAGCAGAAGCCTTCTCTAGGTCTAGAGACAGATTGAAGTTTTGAGAGTAGGGAGCTCTTTAGAGTTTATCTAGTTTTCCTTACTATGTGATATGAAAATTAGAACTAAGCCATCAGCAGAGGGCTCTCTCAACCTTAGGAGCTGGTAGGAATGCTTGGGAGGCCAACAGATGTAAATGGAAGAAAAAGTGCAAGTGTGACTAAATTTTAAACCCAGTGCCTCATATGAATCTTAGGATTGCTTTTTCTACTTTAGAAAAGTATGATGTTGGTATTTTGGTAGGGATTGCATTAAATGTGTAGGTAGCTTTGGGTAGTGTGGATGTTTTAGCAATATTAATTCTTCCAAATCATGAATATCTTTCCATTTATTTTTATCCTTTTCAGTTTATTTTATCCATATTTTGTAGTTTTCCTTGTAGAGAGTTTTCATCTTCCTGGGTTAAATTTATTTCTATTTTTATAGCTGTTATAAATGTTATTGCTTTCTTGATTCCTTTTTAACATAGTTTGCTATTAGCCTTTAGAAATGCTACTGATTTCTGTATGTTCATTGGGTATCCTGCAACTTTGCCAAATTTGTTTATTAATTCTTACAGTTTTTCAGTGGAGTCTTTAGGATTTTCTCTATGTATGATCATGTCATATGCAAACAAGGACAATTTGACTTCTTTCCAAATTGGATGCACTTGCTGGGTGTGGTGGCACATAATCCCAGCAACTGGGGGTGCTGAGACAGGAGGATCACCATGAGTTTGAGGGCAGCCTGGGCTACATAGTGAGTTCAAGGCCAGTCTGAGCTATAGAGTGAGACCCTGTCTCAAAAAACAAACCAAATTGGATGTTCTTTATTTCTTTCTCTTGCCTAATTGCTCTGGCTAGGATTGCCTGTACTATGCAGAATAGAAATGGTAAAAGTGGGCATCCTTGTCTTGTTCTAGATCTTGGAAATCATAATGTTAAATAAAATAAGCCAGGCACAGAAAGACAAATATTGCATGACTTCACTCAGATGTGGAATCTAAAAAAGCTGAGCTCATAGATGCATAGAGCAGAATAGTGATTACCAAAGGCTGAGGAAGGTGAGAAGGGGAATCTGGAGAGATTGGTTAGTGGGGACAAGTCACAGCCAGATAAGAAGAGTTAAGATTCTGGTATCCTAATGCACATAAGGACAATTATAGTCAGGAGTATTGTATAATATAATGAAAAATAGCTAGGAGAGAGCATTGTAAATGTTCTCATTACAAAGAAATGATAAATATTTGAGATGATGGATAATTTAAATATTCTGAGTCGTTCATTATACAATGTATAAATGCATGGAAACATTGCACTGTACACCATAAAGATGTACAATTATCTGTCAATTTAAAAAAGTCCAATGTCCCAAAGTACTTTTGTAGAGAAGATATCCTAACCCATCCTGAAAACAGACCACTTCAGTAAGAAAGTATTTGTTAGAGTTTATATTAAATGACACTGTTTAAATTCCTGGATCAAGGTCAGTGTAATGTTTATTGCTAAGAGTAACACATAGCTAAGTTATCCTTCAAAGAAACTGAGAAGCAGGGTAACTCCCTGACCACTGGTTTAATAGTTTCTGGACAGGTTGCTTAGCAGTTCCTAACAATCAAATCACAGAATTGTCAATCATCATTGGTGCCAGGTCTGGACCAAAGTTTTGCAGATGCCAGACCTCTTGTTGGCATTTGCCCAGATTCATGCTGCCTAAATGTGAACACCTGACTGATAAAGCATCGTATCAATGTGTCTAATACCTACGTACTCTGCTTGGGCGACTGCAGCTGGCCAACTGCTATGAAGTAAAACCAAGAAGTCTCTCTGATGAAAATACAGCCAGGAAGAGGGAACTGGACACTGTCTAAACAACATCTATTTAAAGTTAATATCTCTTTTCCCTTTGGGGAAGATATTCACACTCTTTTATTATGGCATTATCTGAGATAGTGAATGGCCCCATCGTTAGTGGGACTGTAGGTGTGCTTCCCTAAGGAAACTATAGCGGAACATCCCAAATTCCTTAGCTATCTTGGTTCTAGCGAGTGAGGACATAGCTGGTCAATACATGAGACAGGGGGAAATGGGAAATGGGTTATCATCCTGGGGCCAAAATCTACCTCTCACCTGTCTCCCGTCCAAAGTATCCAGCATAGCAACAAGCCCAAGAATCGTTGGGGAGACTGGGGACTTGGGAAAAAGTGGGCTTCATTGGCTCAGGGTCTATTAGCACAGGACCTGGACAAGTTTCCAGAAGGGAATGTGTGTCTTCCTTGTGATAAAAAGGTCAATGCATTGAAGCAGAAACTCTGGGGGAAGCCACTGTAGCCTACTGCAGAGGGAAACTAGACAGTTTCTATTTGTCCTGGCTTCCTTCATTCAGGTGATTTTCATCAGCCACATTCAGATTGATTCCATCTGCAAAGCTCTCCTGGCAGCCTTGGTGATGAAGCTTGGTGGCAAAATCTCTGGCATTTTCTGATTCTGTCCAGGCCCCATCTTCTTGTGTAGTTTCTTGGCACTTTGGTCACTCTGCAGACGTTGGCCAAGCAGAGGCTGCTGCTGAACAAAGCCAAATATAAAACAGAACATTGGAAAGCCCAACGCAGGGAATTTTCTAAGTGTAGGGGAAGCAGTGGTGAGGGATCATGGAAAGGAGGGGCTTCCTTAGAACCCGACTGAATCAGGCACTGGTGAAGGTTTGTCTCTGTCCTGCCTTGCCGGCATCCTCACTAGTTGTGCAGGACCACAGCTTATCTCCCCTCTGGTCTCACAAATGGATGTCATAAAAAGTGTCTGTGTCTTACCCAGTGCCATCCTCTCATTTCCTGGTCCTTGTGAAAGTGCATGATCCAAGAGCTCCAGAACCACTTATTCCATCCCAGAAACCCCCTTTCGGCTGCTCCTTGGCACCTGCATCCCCAGGACCACTGTTCCACAGATGTGCTCATCTTTTTGCCTTCATTCAACAGTAACTTCTCTTGTGCTCTTTGGGAGGCTGTGCACTGTCCTACTCTTCACATTGCTCTTCAGGGAGAAGGTGTCTGGTTGGAGAAACTGTCATTCCTTCTCTTCCCATGGTAGGAAGTGGAGAGACATTGCTGCCCCTGACCCCTTCACCATCTTTCCCTGGAGGAAAAGTGTGTTCTGTTACTTGGATCCTTCATCTGCCATCTGGCTTTTATTTCTCTATGTATAGGCCACAACTTAGGGAGAGTTATTTGCAAGCTGGAAGCCCATTGTTTTCAGGTCCAACATGTTATCTAGTCCAATCTAGAGCTCTCTCTCTCTCTCTCTCTCTCTCTCTCTCTCTCTCTCTCACACACACACACACACACACACACACACACACCACAATAATGCTGCTGAGGCAGACCCTGGGAGAGAGACAAGGTCTGGGTGATCACAGGCTCAGACGTTGAGTTGAGGATGCTAAGACTTATTTTATAGGCAGTGGAAATTATTGAGGAACTTTGGGGAAAGGAGTAACAAAATCAGATATGTATGTTAGAAATAACCCTCATCTGGATACCCAGCATGCAAAACCAAAAACAGGACATAAACCAAAAGAGAACAAAAAAAATCCCATCTGGAATCTACTCATTTGTTCTCTGAACACGGATAGTACATGCTGTGGACTGAATTGTGCCCCCTCCTACCCCCAGTTCATATACTGAAGGCCTAACTTTCTTTAAGATGGTGCAGTTGTCCCTTGGTATCTGGAGGGAATTGGTTCCAGGACACTCCTTTCCCCATGGGTACCCAAATCCCAGATGCTCAGGTGTCTTATTTAAAATGGCATAGTATTTGCATATAATCTAGAGAAATCCTCCTATGTACTTTAAATGATGTCTAGAGTACTTGTAATACCTAATACAATACCTAATTCATTCACACAGATTCCACATTGTACTCAGCACACATCAAATTCCAAGTTTGCTCTTTGGAACATTCTAGAATTTTCTTCACATATTTGGGATCCACAGTTGCTTGAATCTGAGGATGTGGAATCCTCAGTATGGAAGGGTGACTGTATTTGGAGCTGGATCTTTGGGAGATAATTAGGTTTGGACGAGGTCATGAAGCTGGGGCCCTTATGATGGGATTTGTAAGAAGAGGCATCAGAGTAATTTCTCTCCTTCTCTTCTCTCTCTCTCTCTCTCTCTCTCTCTCTCTCCATGCACATATGGAGGGAATGCCATATGCACATGGTAAAATAGAGGCCATCAGCAGACCAGGAAAAAAAAGCCCTTACCAGGTCTCGGACCTCTGGCCTTCAGAACTGTGAGAAAAATTTTTGTTATTTAGGCTGTATATTGTGTGGTGTTTGGTTATAACAGCCAAAGTGGATATGACACAGTGTGCCATCATGTGGCTGGCTCTAAATATCCAGCAGTGAACCAAGAGTCACTGCCCTGTGGAACATGCAATCTAGTGGGGAAGAAGGGAAGGCATTAGATGAACAATAAAGGCAAGAGATATAGAGTGATTAATTATGAAACAGAGTGATGAGGCTTCTCTTGGATTGGGAAAGATGAGGAGGGCTTCCTGAGCCTTTGACTACTCACTTGGGACCAAAAGGTTGAGTTGGGTAAGACAGGCCCTGAGCTTGAGAGAGAAGATCTCACACTTGGGATAGCTCTTAGGTGAGAAAGGGCTTGCTAGGAAAGTGACCAGAGAAAGTGTCACCAGAGGGAGAGAATGGTACAAAATAGGCATGGAAGCCAGCCATGGTTCACATAGGAGACTGGTCTTGTCAAGAGTTGGATTTTATTATTAAGGCACTGGGAAGCCATTAAAGAGGTTAGGTGGAAAGTGAAATGACCCAATTTTCATGTTTAAAAGATCACTTCAATTAATGTCAGGATGGCATTACAGGGATGTCAAGTGAAATAGGAGAGGGCTGTTGTAGCCATGCCAGGGGGAGGGGATTCAGAACTTCCAAAGGGTGGCAGTGGTGGCAATGGAGAGAAGTGTTGGCCTTTGAGGGCTATCCTGTCCAGTGTTGGATAGGATGGGTGGAGAAGGAGGGAAACAAGAGAGGTGACAGAGACATATCCAGCCTATGGAGAAGGGAGTTAGCACAGCAGGCCTGATTCTGTGGTCCTCACAGTTACCTGCCTGCAATGGTGGCCCTTGGCTGACTTCTGGGAACTTGGCTCTCACAGTTTCCCTGGTCAATAGTTACCTGATAAGGACAGAGTCCCTATTATCAGACTGTCTGTGTAAACTGTGTGACCTGAGCTGGATGCCTGCTTTCCTCTGGGAGTCTAACTCTTTGGGTATTTCTAAGCAGATGGGACTGACATGCGCAGCCCCTAGTTAAGGTCTTGGGCCCTGTCTCTCCAATAGGCAGAAGCATCACACAGGTGTTGCTGGGAGTAGTGAGCTGTTTGGTCCTTTATAGGAGGGAGGCAGAGTAAGGAAGGCCACACGTGGGTTCCTCCAGACTCTGCCTATGTCTTTGCCACTTATAATCCCTCTGTATATTCTTACCATACTACTATACAAATCTTTCTTAATATTTTAATTTTTATTAGTACATGTTTGTGGTGCATAATGGTTACATTGCTTGTGGGGAGTTGGTATACATACAAAACACATCTTAATTCTTTTTTTATCATCTTCCCCTTTCCCTTCCCCTTCCTCCTTTCTTTCTCATCTCTTGGCTCCCTTCCCTTTTGCAAAAGATTTCTCTCCCTATTTTGATTATCTGTCTTTTATTTTGTTCTTTATTTATGAGAAACTATGCAATATTTAACTTTGTGTGTTTGATTTATCTCACTTAACATTGTGGTCTCAAGGTACATCCACTTTCCTGTAGATGCCTCAAGTTTATCCTTCTTTATGGCAGACTGGTACTTCATTGTGTATATATACCACATTTTGTTTATCCATTCATAGAGTATAATTATGGGCTGGATCTCATGAGTCCTAGGGAAGTCCAAGTGATGGGGTGCTCTTGGGGGCTCTGACACAGAGCCTCAGTATTAAAATTTGGGAGTGATCAACATATGAAAAGAACAAAAACCATGGGAGCAGGTAAGATCAGCCAGGAAGAGTGCATAGAAGCCTGAAGAACTCCACACTGAGGGGTAATCAGAGGGGGCTATACGAAGTAGGCCAGAACTCAGTCCATGGAGTTGAGGAATGTCTGCTGGATTTAGCGCAAGACCACTGATGATGTTGGCAGAGAGTCCCTCAAGCAGTGGTGGGGAGAGCTGGCTCATTAGGGGCTGTGAGGAAGGGAGTGTTTGTCTCAAGTGTGAGTACGCTGTGGAAGGAGCGGAGAGGCAGCAGAGGCATGTGGAGGAAGTGTACACACCTTTTGTTAAGATGGAAGAAAATGTGATTATTTGGTTTCCCCGTCTGCCTAATGAGAGCCTCTGGACCAGAGACTCAGCAATGTGGATGAATAGGACATGCAGTCTGTGACCCGTAGGGCATACGGTTCAGTGGCACAGACAGAAGGGAATCCAGTGTGCTCGGTGTCTGCAAAGTGGCATACACACACCATAGGGGTGTTTAACCCAAACTGCCAAACTGAGGGTTTATTAGAGGGTGACAGTGACCTTGAATCAGACTTGAAGAATAAACAGGAGTGTGTTGAAGGAGAGAAGAAAGGAAAAGGAAGATTTTGGGAAGAGAGAAGAATGCTGTGACTGTCTGGAGGGAAAGAATGTGTACTTTGGAGGAGTGTGAGGGAGTGGGAAGAGGTGACTGCAAAACGGTGGGAGGAAAATCTAAAGCATCTGCACACACAGCTGGGAGGAGTCTGCAGAGAGGCAGAGGGAGGGATGCCCGTGGGCTGAGGACCTGGAGGGGGTGGGGCACTGTGGCCTGAAAGGGAACACTTTTGACTGTAGGAAAATACTCCTCCATGTAACAGAAAGAAAGGGGAAAGGAAAGACCTTTAAAGGTTGGATACAGCCACAGGTAAGACTTTAGAACTGGTGGTAAAAAAATGTAGTGTTTTTATATGAAGAGTTTTGTTTTCTCACGGGGAATGTGTTTTTCTTTTTCCTCACCCTCCTGATTTCTGAGACCTGGCATATTTGTAGGCTAGGAAAACAGAAGGGGGCCTTTGGAAATACACACCACCCAAATGGAGAAGAAGGAGACACCCTTTCGGCTTCACAGAGTGCCAGGGAGAGGCTAGCAGGAGGCTGAGTTGGCACTGTGCAGTCTGTTGTCATCAGGACAGGTGGGCCTTGCTCCGGTCTCTGTGGGAGGCTCTTCCCCTCACTCCTTCACCTCTGGGAACTGAAGAGCAGCCTCTATCTAGCTGTGAAATGAGACAACACCTAGTGGCTGGCAAAACACGGTGGCACTAAGCCCATATGCAGAGCAAGTGCTGGAGAGCAGAGCAGCCAGCAAGGATAGTGAAGGGAGAAGCCGGGCTGTGGAGGCCCGTGTGTTGAGCCCTGATGTGCCGTGCCCTTCAGAGGGTCTGTGGGACAGGTGTAATAATATAGATGAGTTATCTTTTGGATCTTAGAAGAGATTAGAATATGCACCTTGAGCCCAAAATAAGAATGATAATGTGCTTATAGATTTGCATTAGCACTTGATCTATTAACAGAGACTGTCCCCTCTGACTTCTATGGTAAGAGAGTCACTGTTGTGTTCCACTGAGTAGCAGAGGTGATATCATCTACTCAGAATGAAATGTGCAGCATCATGAACTTGAGGGAAATGGAGAAAGTGGAAAGTCATTTCCACGGAGAGTTAGAGACAGAGCTGCCGGCTTGGGTCACCGGACAGGGTTTTCATTGGATGCTGTAACTTCACAGTGACACACCTGTGGTTCATGGTGTGACTACCACAGGTGAGGAGCCTCTGACATGTTGGAACAATGTACACTCAGGTAAGGGAAGTCGGCAGCTTTAGGGTGAGGATTGACCAGATGACATGGGTGGGGTGGGGGCTGGGATGAAAGCTGCTGGGCAAGGACATTGGAAATACTGGCAGACTCGGGGTGAGGGCCTGGAATATGGAGTGTAAGCAGGGCAGGGACAGAAGTAGAAACAGAGCAGCAGTAAAGGCAGATGGGGAAAGAATAACCACAAGGGTGGTCAAGACCTGGGGGCCGATGATGAAGGATGACTAGTGGGAGCTAGCAGAAGATCTGGAAGGATGGGGAGTTGTTGTCGGGGAGCAGGATATTTGAGTTTATGACTTCAGAGATGGGGAACTTCTGAATAATCAGTGAGTCAGGAAGTGGTTGAGGGAGGGGCCTCGACCCTTGTCATCACCAGGACCCCCCACTTTGATCCCACATTTACATGGCTTTTCTCTCTCCTTTCCGCAACCGATGCACCTCTGTTCCCAGATCTCCTTTCCCCACTTTCTGGTCCAGCAAGAACAACTCGCAGCATCTTTTCTCACTTCTGGAGAAATTTATTCCACATGTGTCTGATTCACTTGCGTTTACAGAAACTCAAAATCTCCAGTGTCCAAAAATGCTTTCAGCTACTTTTTTCTCCCTTTCTTAGAAGCAGGAAGTTGTGTTTGGCCGAGGACAAACTCTTTCAGTGCCCTTGGGACTTACGAGATGTTTGGAATGAGGAACGGTGATGTCTGGGGAAGGCTTCTTTGGTTTCTCCTGGGGCAATTGTGCATTGGCCAGGGGTGCACTGGGTAGCTCAAGGGGAGCCAGAACTCTGCTGTCTCCCCTTACTGAGCCCAAGGCCTGAGGGAAAATATGTTCCCAAAGAGACAGGTGACTTTCTCCCTCGCTGCTTTTGCAGTGCAATTCAGAATGTACTTGTACATTGAGAGTCATCTGTCTTCCCAATAGATTAGCAGTGTCTGGAAGGAGCCCTTTTATTTGTGGGAGAGATGTGAGTTGGCCAGTGCCCTGTTTCAAGCTGGGCCAACTACTTCCTAAGTGGGTATCAGAGAATCTCCCCATCTCAAGAGGAACAAACCAAAGATGTGGCACTGGTTGTAAAAGAGAACATCTATTTTGATAAACCTGGCCAGGCCATTCCAAAAATGTTGATTTAGAAAGAGGACGTGCGCTTGGAAGGGGCCGGCATGGTATGAAGAAAGCATGAAGTCCTAACTCTACAAGCTCGCTCACTTTGCTCTCAACTTTAGTTCCCCACAGTGTGTTATCTTGTATTGTTTAGAATATTGTTTTTAGAATATTACTGCTTAGTATTCTTCCTTCCCCCTTCCTCCTCCTCCTCCTCCTCCTCCTCCTCCTCCTTTCTTTTATGGTGCTAGGGTCTGAACCCAAGTACTCGCTTATGCTAGGCATGTGCTCTACCAATGAGCCCCCTGGAATATTTTGCTGTATAAAGAAAATATGACCACTGTATTTGTTACTGTAATGATTACCAACCTTGAGCCTGCAAAAAATGTCAGCTTCAGTGGGTGGCTTCTTTCTCTTTCCTGTGCCATGCAGCTTTCCCAGAATTGCAAGCTCAGCCAGGGGGACCACTGAGGGGAAAATGCACTGTGCCAAAGGAGTACTCTCCACATACAGGCACATTGTTCTCCAGCCACAGCCACCAAAGGACAGCAAGGCCCTCCTGTTTACATTTCTCTAGAAGAGGAGCACTGCCTCTACTCCCTCTGCTTTCTGGCCTAGCACCCTGGACAGTGTGTGCTCAGGGCCCCAGGGTTGCTGACAGGCTCAGCAATGGTAGAGCTAGGGGTGGGGGTTGATGGGCGGAGATGTGCTTCTCTTCACTTGGTGATTTCCCTCCTCCAATTTGTAAAATCCTCTGGTCAGCTATAGGGGAATGTAAGGGGCGGAAAACAAGCCTCAGACAGATTCTCTTGTCTTAAGGATGAAAAGTTGGAAATGAACCTTGATGCTAATGTAGCACCTTTAAAATATTTCTGGCAGCAGCTTGGAGGATCCAGATTAATGATCAGGTTATCTGCTGAGTCTAGGCTTTATGGACTCCAATGAGAAAGCACCGATAACAGTCTCTATCAGGAGCAATAGCTGGAAAACATAAACTCTCAGCAGAGGAGATACAGTCTTTCGTCCTCTAGTCTAAAAGGGTAGTTGTGGTTGGCTGGGGCAAACAGTGGTGTGGCCTCCTGATGCAGCCCTGTTTTCTGACTCCCAGAGCTGCAGCTGTTGAATTTCCAGACACAAACAAGTATGTATTCTGTGAGCCTTGCTGAACCCACACAGCATGGGAGAGCCAAGCTGGATTCCATTCTGCTTTGCACATCAGCAAGTCTGCTGCCAGCTGAACTCCAGGGCAAAAGCTGTGCCTGGTAATGATGCAAGCAGTAGGGATGGCACAGATGGCCTGACACGGGCAGTTGATGGGGGACACATTTGGGGGGGATGAGAAATGGAATGAGACGAACACTCATAGAAATATTCATCAGTTTCCCTCAAACTGATGCACAGTGAGGAAATACCTTTTACTAGTCATCAACAACAAGCCTGTGTGTGTATGTGTGCTTATTTATGTTATCCTGGCCTCCTACTCAGTAAAAAGACTAGGGAGACAGGGAAAAGAGGTCAACTCTATGTCAGCTGCCACCAGACAGAGACCAGCTAAAGGGAACAGCAGGGGCAGAAATCTCATTGGTCTTGCTTTGTGCCACAGGAATCTGAGTCCTCATTTACACTGGGGCTCCACCTAGCATCTTCTTTGTCCATGGCCACATATCTTAAGAGGAACCAGAAAGGGAGGACAAAGAGGTCAATGGTGGTGAAAAAAGGAAGATGCAAATTTAGGTCTTTTCTTTCTTTTCCTAGAAGGTCATTTTTTGATGTCCATTTCTCCTCACTCATTCATGACCAAGGACTATGTCCCTATAGGGAAGACTGAGCCAGAAGAGATAAGGATTTATGGGGCAAGGGTGGGGATTTTGAGGCTTCCAGATGGATTTCAGATGCCCAGCTGGGGTACCATTCTGAGCAAAAGGGCTTATGGGGAAAGTTGGAAGTTGCTTGGGCCAAAAGAGTTGTGAGATGGGGATGAAATTTGGTGTGGTTAAGGTGGAGAGCAGACATGGCAGTCACTGGATGATGTTACCTAGATATAGCATTAGAACTTCTGAGATCCTAAGAGGATTTTGTGTCTTTGGTTTAAGTAAAACAAGACAAGTCAACCTGTAAGAAGATGGGGCAGCTTCCAGAGTGGATGGGGAATTCTTCTTCTCAAGAATAACAAGAGGCACCATATAGCCACCATGACCTCTGATTTGAAATTTTCTCTAGAATAGGGAGAAAGTGTGGTCCTCAAACTGATCACAGCACATCAGCTGGGAGCTTTTTAGAAACAGACTTTCAGGCTATCCTCTGATTCACTGGGGGTGGGGCACAGCGATCTGTCTGAACCCTCTGAGTGGCCCTGATGTCCACTGCATCTTGAGAACCACTGGACTAGATCATGCCATGACTAGTTGCTAAGGTGAGCTGGGCTTACTGGGCTCATTGGAACCAAAGTAGTTACTTTCTTTTTTTTGTACTGGGGATCAAACTCAGGACCTTGCGCTTGCAAGGCAGGCAGCGGAACCACTGAGCTAAATCCTCAGCCCAATAGTCACTTTCTTACTGAAGGTCTGAAGAGACCCATGCAGGAGGACATCAGCCACCCTGTGTGTGCACAAGGTGAGCCGACCTAGCTTTAGCCTTCATCTTTGGGCTCTAGGTCCCCTGTCCTTTTCAAAGAAACAATGAACCAGACCAGACCACTTCATTGGCACAAGATCACACTTTAGTTCAGAGACACATTTGCATAAATACTTGAAATGGGTCCACCCCAGCAGGTGGCTCTCCATAACCCTGTGACGGATACTGCAGCCCTTTAAGTGATGGATTTTAACACTGAAGAGAGTTGTGGCCATTGCCAAAGACCCCTTGGGGTGCAGCTGTGGGGCTTGCTTTGACATTCACCATTGACTCCCTGCCCCACTCCTCTCTTGAACTAATTTTTTTCCCTCTGAGGTAGATCATTTATCAGGGAAACCAAATAGAAAATAATTTCTTTCATTGAGCCTTGTGAATCCTTTGCAAACAGGCTGGCTCTGAGTCTCCCATTTGGGTCAATAAGTGCATTTTTACCTTTTAGCCTACAACTTCTTCTCCTTCTTCTTCTTCTTTTTTTTTTTGGTACCGGGGATCGAACTCAGGACCTTATGCTTGTGAGGCAGGCAGGGGCACCATTGAGCTAAATCCCTCGCCCAGCCTACACCTTCTACTTGAACCCGAGCAAGGGCCAGTCTGTTAGGCAGTCAAATTTCAATCTGCTGTCCCATCCCCACTTCTCCTCCTCTTATGAATTAGGCAGCACCCAAGGGGCTGTGGCAATAGGAGGCCTGGGCAGGTCATGCTACTTTGATATATGGGTTACCAAAAGGGGACCATGTCTATACCCCAGTACCTCAAGTCCATGAGCACAAGACCCTTCCCTCCGTGAGATCACAGAGGACACAGCTGCCTTCCACGGGGCTTGGGATGCTCAGGTTGCAGAGCCTTGTTACAGGTGACAGAAGCCTGGCCTAAGGGGTCTCTGCTTTCCACTGTCCACTGTTGTCAGCTGAGTGCTGGAGCACTCAGCCCATTCCCCCAGCACTCACTGCGTGAGGAACAGTGGCTGGATGACATTAGGGGTTGTTCTCTCTTTGCTGCTCTGTATGCTGAAGTCCATGTCATTTGGAACAAAGAAGGTATATTTGACTTTGGGGGAGGGAAGCTCACTAGGAATAGTCAAGAGCTGTACTGTCAGAGCCTCTGACAGGGGCCGGAAGCTCTGTATCCGCTCCAGGGAGGACATGGAGCCACTGTACTTTAGGATGGTGCCATTCACTAGGATGTCCTGCTCTGTGGCAGAGATGGCCAGGTTGCCATTGAGCAGGTACTGCCCATTGGCAGTCTTCAGAGCCAGGTAGGTGCCATCGTTCTGAATCCCTGGGTGGCTCCGTTGTTTCACATCAATGTTTGTGGCACCAGCTGGGATGGTGATAATGTCATTGTAGCCGTATCTATGACAGCGACAGAAAGACACTGTTAGGATGGGTGGCTACCCAGCCTGGGTCCTGAAGGAGACTGAAGTGTGCTTGGGATGGGCAGGGAAAAACAACTAGCAAACAATGAAGTAATTGCCCTACGGTCTAAATAAATCAGCTTCTGGGGTAGACAGGAGTGTCTTGTACACTGGGATTTTCAAGGGTTTTTGCTTCGTCTGGCAACTCTACTGCAAATGTTTGGGTTGAGGAGTTGAGATGAGTGAATCTTGACAACAGTTATAGAGAGGAAAACCTAGAAGGTTGGAAAAGCTGCACTGGTACAGCCAGACCTAGCATCTCATGGCTCAAATGAGATCCAAATACACTGACTTCTTTACACTCTTATAAAACTACACTTGCCTTCCTCCATACCTGGGGCTCAAATCCACATGGAAAAATCTGATGGCTCACCCAGTCCAGGACTCAAATAGGTCAGAAGTCTCATCCCACCTCTGAGCCAGTCAGCATCAGTGTTTGGTTAGTGTAGACTCAGGGTGTGAGCTAAGGAGATAAAGCCTGCTTCTTTGGAACCAGCTTCTGTGTGTGCCCAGACCCCATGAGCACCCCGGTTCTCCAGTGGTCCACTGCTATTGGGGGAAAGGTTTTTCAGGTCCTTTGTAGGCATAGGGCTTTATGTAGGATGGACAGAGCTTAATACTGTAGGCTGGGGAGAAGGTGAGCAGTGTTGAGGAGGACAGTCAGTCCAGTTCTTTGCTATTCTCCCTGTTTGCCAGTGGGGGTAGTTGCTTGGTCTAGGGCTATGACAGTATTCAAGGCCCATATGCCTACTGTCTAAGAGAAGGTAATTACATGACCTAGGATCTGAATTGCTCATTCTTTTTCTTTCCATATGCTTAAACTTAAATTTAAAAAGACTTCTAAGTTGTCTGCTATAGGCTGGTTCTGTTCTTCGAGACTGGTGAGATATGAGATACACATATATACCTATATAACACTTATATATAATATATACATATATAACACACAACATTATACATACATATATATACATATATATCCACACACACAAACATATATATATTCTTCACAAACTTGGATGAACTTTGATGTAAGTAGTTGGGAAGAGGCCAGGGTGCTCATGTAGCTGCCGGAAACACAGATATATGTACCACGTGCCAGTTTGACAGAGTGTGGCCCATACAAAAGGGCTAACCTTGCCTGTATTCTCCAGGAAGTTCATGGAATGGTAGAAACAAAACAGAACAATAAACAATCACCCAGGACTTAAGAAACCTAGGTTCTCTTTTTGCAGTCAAGTATTGGTGTGCTCTTAGAAGAGTTACAATCTTTTGTGCATTAGTTTTGTCCTCTGTAACTCAGGGCATAATACTGTTGGCTGTGTTCACCTCATACACTTATTTTAGAAATCAAATGAGACCGTGGAAGTGAAAACACTGGAAAACACGAGGTGCTACATGAATGCAGGCAGTAGAATGTGAGCGAAGTGCTCTCAGTTTCACAAGCTGCTGAGGCCACTCCCTCATACCCCAACACCCATCTGCAGCCAGGCCAGGGCTCTCCAGACTTGAGGAGAGCTGTCCTTCCCATAACAGGCCTGAAGGAGCTGTTTTCTGGCAAAGGCCTGGGCTGCTCAGTGTAGCTCTCCTGCCCATTGACTCAGAGCTGACACATCCCCATGCACGTGGCCTGCTTGCTGATAAAACAACAGCCGGCCTGGCTGCTGTCCTTCCTGCGGCCAGGCCCTGTGCCAAGTGCTCCACACATCCCATCTCTGAAACCCTTACAGTGACTCTAAGATAGACAGGACTCTCGAGAAATGGAAGCGCAGAATATTTAAATAACGTATCCAGCAGATCAAATTTGGGTCCATCACAGTCCAAAGCCCCTTATGCTCTTTTTCAGGAGTGCTCAGGACTGGAAATCCTCACCTTGTGGGTGTGAAGAAACCAGAGATCTTCCTGCACGTGCTGCCTGTTCCCCCACATACTCCACATCGGTCCAGCTTCTTTGGTGAGTCCACCACGTGGTCACAGCCAGCCTTGACACACTGGCCCCGGACACAGATGGCCAGAGTCTCAGGCCCGCACAAGGTACCATCGATTACCTGGGACAGGAAAGGTAAGAGAATGTGTGGAGCACAGAAGCAGCTGCAGGTGGGGTGGCAACAGGCTGCCTTCCTCCCCATCTCTGATCCAAGTCTCAGAAGGATGCTCACCTTGGCTTCAAACACTTTGAACTCCCTCCTTCCCCGGGCTCGGCAGAACAACTTGCAGCGGTCCCGGGGGGACACTCCTGAGTATTTGGGGACCCACTGAAGTAAATTCCCATCTAGGCCAGTGTAATTGTAGGCATTATATTTCTCACACTGCTGCTCTCTGAAGCTTTTCCCTAGAAAGAGTAAGAAATGGCATGGAGGTAACACACTTGCTGAAGCTGAGAGGATCCAGGTGAAGAAATGATCAGACTCAAGGCCTCCTTTTCTTCTAGGCTTTGGACTTCATCTAAGGACATGGGCCCAATGTCATCTGAACTCAGTGTTTCTGGACACACCCTGACCTGGATGCATGTGTGACTTTTACTCAAAGGGGCCAAGAAAGGAGCCAGCCAGCCTCGTGCAGGGCTTTCTGTGATAAATATCCTTTCCATTTGGGAAAGACATTCATTCTGCTTCACAGATGAATAAATAAACTTAGGTGGGAATAGGAAACCATTCAGTTAGTGTGGCAGGCACAGAATGATGCTGGAAACTATATTTTCATGACTCTGCTGATCTTTTTCTATCTTGATTTCCTTGGTGACAGGGGACATGTGGCTAAAGACTTTTCAGCTTGCATTTTCTAGCTCTGATCTTGCCCATATACCCCACTTTCTGTAATTCTGGCTGTGTGTGTGGTAGCTGTATTGGCGTGTACACTCATTACCTCCAACTCAGCAATGACAAGCACCATCTGGTCCTTCCATTAACTGGTTTCATTTGGTGACACTACCATATTCCAGTCTGAGTCTGGCATCCCAGTGTTTCCTGAATATTTGAGCCTCTCTGTTCACCATTTCCAATATGTCATGAAGTCCTCCGCTATATTCAAGACAATCTGTGGTTTAAATGCCTGCATGCCACGCTTGCCATCCCAAGCCCAGGCCTCATGGCTTCCCATGGGGCACAGTGCCCAGCCTCCTGCATGTATCTGCCCTCTCTCCCCTCCTGCTGCAGCCTGCTTCCAGGCCACAGTATTGGAAATGTGGTGTTTCCTTATGCAATCCTGGACTTAAACCTGTTCTTCTCATCATGGCTCTCCAACCCAGCTGTGCATGTGGACAGCCTGTGGAGACTTCCAAATACAGATGCAGTGCTCCACCCTTGAGATTCTGAGTCAGTATGGCTGAGGGGATCTGGGCTGTGTTTGGAGAAGCTTCCTAGTGACCTGATGGGACCGCCATCACAGACAATCTCCAGATCTGTTTCAGCCTTTGAGGACCTTTGTAGCCTGGCCTTGATGCACTGGTAAAGTCTACTTGGTTGCACCTTAGTAAAAGATGGTGCTTCTCACACTTTTTTCTCATCTTGGCATGTCCCCCACACACCTTGACACCATCTCAGTTCTCCTTGATCCAAACACTTCATGAAGCTTCTGTTTTGGCCAAGCTTCCCTTTCTCTGAGCTCTTCACAAGCCTAGCGTCTGTGCCTCATAGATTAATCTACGAGCAAGCCTCTCTTGCTGTGTGAAGGGGTTTTGGTCTCGAATCAGGCTGCAAGCTCCCTGGGGACAGAGCTTTGTGCATTTAAAAATATAATTTGTAACATCAATTGTGGTTCTAGACACAAGAAGTACTAAAAATACTTGATTGAAATGGCTGATGTTGCACCTAAGATCATGTCACTTATCATCCATGCTTACCAAGGTAACCATCTCCTTATAACTCTCTCCTTCCTGTCCCTGAAGCATCTTAGTCCGTATGCCAGGCCAACACTCCTAATTCCAGAGCCGTTTCTAGAGCCTCATGCCACTGCTGATCCTTCCTGTCTTACAAAACTGCAGTGCTTACAGATTTCCCTATTAGACATCAACCCAATGCCAGGGTGTCTTGGCACTCGCATGAATCTCTCCTAAAGCTTCACTTGTCTTTTCATGCCTGCCAGTACTTCTTGAAGTTGCCCAAAGGGGAGTTGGATGGGACAGTGGGGAAAAAAGTTCTAACGATTCCTTTTTATAAGTTTGCTGCTGCCCTATACTGCCTCTAAGTTAATATGTGTGCTTTCTAGCGCATGCTATAGGATAGGAGTATGCCAGGGGAAGGTTGAAGCAGTGTTGCTTTCTAGGAAGGTTCTATAAGGTGGTTGCCATGGCCCCAAGGGAAGACAGGCAACTCTTCTCAGAAGGAATGTGCACAGGAATCAGGTTCAGAAATCCTCCCTCCTCTCTGGGCTGAGTGTTGGCTGGAGAGACCTTGGAGGTTTGGCTCTGCTACTTGCTTTGGAAAACTCTTCCATTCTGCACACAGATGAGGGTTCAGATTATTATCCTAGACACTACTCCATCTGCAAAGGCCTCCCCCACAGGTTTGGTTGGGAGTGACACACTCTATATCCATGCCTCAGAAGACCAGGGCAATGGCTCTCCTGACTTTGCCAGCCTCTCCTAACACAGTGGAGCTGTTGGGGGTCCCTGTGAGTTCACCAAAGCTTGGTACTTTGCAAAGCCCATTACTGTCTGGGTCACAAACAACTCTGCATCCTGGGAGACCCACCCTTCTCCTCCTCTGGGGCTCTGTTGCAACAAAAACAGCAGCTGCTATGGCAGGTGTGGCCTTAAGTGGCGATTACCATCAGGGGGGCACTCCTCCGTGTTGCATGACTGGTACTTGGCTCTCTGACCCAGGCAGTACTTTCCTCCATTCTGAGGCTGGGGATCTTTGCAATCACGGTATGAAAACTGTATTCCACCTCCACAGGTCCGGGAACATTCTCCCCAGGTTCCCCACTGGGTCCAGCCTCCATCCACCACTGCCTGCAACACACAACACCATGGAGTCAGGAGCACAAGAGAGGGGACATCAGTTGTGTGTGCAGCCCAGAGGCCTGACTTCCTTATCTGGGTATTCTCATCTGGCTGCATGGCGTGCTGCAAACCACTCCAACTAGTATTTAGTGTCTGTGTAGTCTGCAGCTTTGTGAGCAGAGACTGTGTGGGTGCCTTCCCTGCTGCTTGCCCCATGTCTAAAGCAGTACCTTGCCCTTAGGTCCTCAGGAAGAACAAGAGTCTCATGGGAACAAGGTTGGCTCTAATGTAGTGGTTCTCCACTGAGGTGGATTCTGTCCTGCAGGGACAACATCTAAAGATGCCGAGGTTGTTCCAGCAGGGGATGGGGTGGGATGAGACCACAAATGCTACTAAATATCCAGCAGAGCACAGATCCTACAGTAAAGCCTTACCCAGTCTTGAATGTCACTGTGCTGAGGTTAGAGACCTTCTAAAGGCACAGTCACTAATGTGCCATGTGCTACTGGCTGCTGGTTCCAGTGCTAGGATAATGCCCAGGAAAGAAACAGAATAATTTCCAAGTTTATAAGTGGCTTATGAGAATAAAGCTATGCCCTTGATAGGTCTAAAGAAGGTTTGAAATAAAAATGGGGGGCGAGTTTAAAGGATTGAAAATGATCCAGGTATGTTATGTACATGTACTAATTTCCCCAAATGAATATCACTATTCTGTATTACTAATATGGGCTAAAATAATTAATTTTAAAAAATTATAAAAGTAATGGTTATATAAAAAATGAAAAATACAAAGACTGTAAAAAGAAAAGCAATACTTTGGAAAAATCACTACCAATCCTTTTGTTATGAATGTATGATCATAAAGATATGTGCTTTCATTTTTAAAATTAATTTTATTGGTACATTTTAGGTATACAATATAATGACATTCATCATTGGAAATTTGCACCTTTACATAATCTCTCTTGGTTCTTATTTTTCCCCCTTCCTCTGACCTCCCTTTTGTGCTTCATTTTACAAAGAAATGATTCTCTCTCTCTCTTTCTCTCTGTCTGTAATTTTAGGCTCTGCCTTTTCTCCTTAAAAATAGATGATGAACATAATCCTATGAGCGTTTCATGTCAGTGTTTGGCCACGTCTAGCTTGGTTCTCACTGGAGTGGGTGGACAGACCCTTCCTCTCCCCTTAGTACCAGGGAAGAGAATGAAAAGGAGCCCAGGCTGGGGCTCAGCGCTCACCCATGAACCTATTAGGATGAGTGTGTGTGGCCTAGTCAGCCCAGGGGGACTCTCGAGGTTCAGCAGCAAAGACAAGCCCCTTGGAGCATGCTTGGGCCACCCTGCTATTCAGTGCTAGGCGGGAAACCAGGCTGTGAGACTCAGCAGTTGCTATTTCATGGTGATGGCTCCGTGACTCGTAGTAAGAGAAACGCGATCACTCTCACAGTTTGGATGAATTAAGAGCAGGGCAAAGGAGCGAATCATTTAAAAATTCTCTCTGGCATTGCCTTGGTTTTCCCTGCAAATTTCCTCTGTACAGGGCCAAGTTTTCTCTGCCTGGTCAGAGACGACTCTGATTCTCCCCCCCGCCCCTTGGAGTTTGGGATTCCCACAATTACTTTAATACAATTACTTTCCAATTAGGAATTACACAATTACTTTTTAATTAGGAATTCACCTCAAACGTGGGGAGGGTATGAATGCTTTTCACTCAACCCTTGATGAAATGTTCCTACCCCACATCTTGTCATGTCCAGTTATAATAAGAATTCATAAAGTCTCCTGTTTAGTGAGTGTCTACCTTCTGGTCTTCATTCCTCCCACCAACTGGCACAAGGCCTCAATTCAGCTCCAAAGCAGAACCAACGGAGGACAGTTGAGACTCCTGACTATGAGTACAGCTTGTGAGGGCTCCTCACCCATGTGGATAAATATGCTTTGGTTTGTTGAGATTTGATCTCTTAGTTCCTGACTGTCAAGTGTGGTTCCTCTGCTGAAAACAGCCCTTGCTCTCCTCTGTGCTCCTTCTTCCCTCTCCTCGCCTCCCTGTCTCCCCCTTCCTCACCTTGGATCTCTCCACTTCCTCTTTTGGCAGACAGCTACCATCCAAGCACAAGCTCCCAGGTCCACAGCGGGTGCCGTCAGCCCAGTGCAGGCTACCATTCCTCGTGTGGCAGACGCCCTCATCACCGTCTATTTGGCACCAGAGCTGGGCACAGGTGTCCTGCTCAGAGGTGTTGGGGCAGTGGCGGTAACCTGGTCCAAAGATCTGCTTGCACTGTTGGTCCAGGTCATAGAGGGCCCTGCAGCCTGGGAGGTCTGTGGGGAAGGGCAGGGCTGAGGTAGGGGCATCTAGGAGACAGTCCCCTGAGAATAGAGGAAGCAGAGGAGTAAGAACAAGGGTTAGGGCCTCCCTCTCAGCTCTCTGTGCCCCCATACATTAGGCTCAAATTTAAAAAGAGGTCTAGGCATCATAGTTTCGTTGACTCAATCTAAACATGCCAACACTCGATCATCTACACAGAGCCTAGCTTGTTTGGATGAACAGAAGCAAAGAGGTTTTTGGGACTGACTTTCTTTTGCTGTCCAGAACATCTAAGGATGGATTCCCCCTGATGGTGTATGCCTACTGAATGCCAACTATTTGTATGTTAATCCACACCACAATATAATGGGGGATGTAAATGTGCTCCTAGAAACCATGGCTGGCAAGGAAAGCCCAAATAGTATATAGCAGTACTAATGTTTGGACAATCTACTGTTTTTGCACTACCTGTGTCCCTGTCTCCTTTAACGAGAAGAATCTAGAATATGTTGTTTTGCTGCTTTAACCAACAGTTTTCTGTCCTAACCAGGCACCCCAAGCCCTCAGTGCTTGCTCTCACATGACTGATTACTGTTTCTTTGCTGCTGCTACTGCTGCTACTGCTGTTGTTGTTGTTTTCTTTGTCATTTCTGAGCTATATCATAAGATCAATCACCCAGTTTAGAACATCCTCTTCTGTCCTCTTTACTACAAACATTCTTCCATTCCTTTAAGCTCTGCTCAAGCTTCTCAGGTGAGTTTGACAAGCTTCTCAGGCTAGTTCCACCTGCTTTGATGATGAAATCTAAATTAACCCAGAGTGCAGGCTACAGGGGGATGGGGCAAGGAAGAGCACTCTGGGGAGATGCTTAGGATGCATTCTGAGAAAGACACGTTTCTGAAGTCTCTCCCGCCCTAGGAGCCTCATGAGAAAGCACAGCTGCAGGGAGTTCCCAGATCAGCACAGGTGCCAACAGCTGTCAAGGGGCCTGCTGGATGGGGGATCAGAGAGGAAGCCAAGTGGGGCCTACCATGGCCATCGTCCAGGAGCTCGGTGAGGTACATGGCACTGCAGGGAGACCAGGGCAGCGTCTTGTTCAAGTGGATAAAGAGTGGCGCCATCATGTGGTGCTTTTCCATGGGCCCAAAGAGCCGCACGCAGGGCTTGGAGTCATCATGGGGCATGCTGAGAACGTGCCCTGGGGGAGGGGGGGTGTCAAAGAGACTGGTCCGCTCCTCCACCCTCTGGCTACCCAGTCCCACTCCCCATGTGGCCAGAAGTGGCAATGACCTTGGTAGTGCTACCATGTACCAGGTCCTCATGGTACAGATTTTTGTTTCAGGCCCCACCCTGGGCTTTGTTCTTCTAGGAAGCTTTTTCAGATGACCAAGGAGCACTGGGATCCCTTTATTTTCTGCCTCTGCCTGTCCAAAATTCACACTCTTCTCTACTACTTACTATCTAATGTGGCATCCCCAAAACCTTACTGCTCAGCTTGCATACAGTATCCTAGCCCTCCTTTAGCATCTGCTTCATGTTTGGGCACCTCCAGGCCACTTCTGATGGTGGCCCAGGACACTACTGAATGGAGGCAACAATGTCAAGAACTGTATCTATTTGTGTGTAATCACTGTGTCAAAATTAGGAGGAGATAATGGCTAAGTGTGAGAGTTGCCTCCTTCTTAGGGTCTGAGCAACTTTGGACTTGGAAGTGTTAGTTCTCTCGGGTATGATAAAGCAGGCCTTGACACAGCCAGTCTTACCTAGCTCATGGGCCACGGTGTAGGCTGCCTGCAAGCCCTCATCTTTGATCACGGAGCAGCTCATGCTGGGGTCACAGATTGTGCCAATGTCCGCCATGCCTAAGGTGTTGCAGTGCCCGTCATTCCCACAGAAGTCCTGTGTGGCAGAGAGAGGTCATCAGCGAGTGTGTGTGAGCAGCAGCAGCCTTCGGACTAGAGGTAGATGCCAGGGGCACATAGCATTGCCCCACTGAGTATCCCGTGAGACATCTGCTCACTAGCCTGAGTGTCGCTTGCATTTACTGAGGTTTTTTAAAGAGTGGGAAGCAGGAGTAGGGCTCTCTATCTGGATATTTCAGCCAATGGTCCTGCCTTATTGTGGTTATAGTCACCATTATCTCTTGTCTTTCTCACTTGAAGAGTGACTTGTGAAATTTATCACTGTTAAACAATATGCATGAGTGCATGCATTTGGGCGCACACACATACAGCTGTTAAGAGGGATTTCTGAGTGGTAGAAACAGAAAAATGTCCCCCTGTCTTCCCATAGGCTCACGGAAGGGAGCCTGTTCCTTGTTCTGAGCTGGCAGTGTCTGAGGGCTGGCTGGGACTTTAAAGGCTTGTTTTGGGATCTGGAATAGCACAGTGGTTCTGAGATGGATCCTATAGCAAGCCTGCTTGGGCTTGACTATAGGTGCTGCCGATGTGTGTTCTCTCTGTGCCTCAGTTTCCTCAGCTGTAAAATGAGGATAATGCCATACTCACCTGTGGGACTGTAGTGAGGACAGCAGGGTGGACAGGGTTGGCACACACTACCCCATGCCCTTGGCTTCAGGAAGCTGCCCCTTTAAATCACACCAGGTAGGAGGGCAGTCCTCTTGCCATAGTAGGTTCCTGAAGAGTCCTCAGTTACCTGCCTATAAGTTTAGCAACCACTCTAGACAGAATCCTTGTCCCACTTCCAGGCCTAGATCTGTCCCTGGGAAGTCTGAGTCTGCTTCTTCTTGTTATGACCTCAGCAGACAGCTGGTCACAAACTTTTGGAAAACTGCCCTCACAAGATTCTTCTCCTTCCCTTGCAAATACCTCCCACTTGTCCTCATGACCTCCTCCTCGTCATTCTAAGCAGGAGGCTTCTGGCATCCACTGAGGCCAGCAGGGAGACAGTTCCCACGTCTGGTTGACCCCCACCCCCATCTGTCTTTTGTCCCCCTCCTTCCTGGCTTCCAGAGCTGGCCCACATACCTGTCTTGTGAGCAGGATGGCTGTGTCATAGTGCTCTGGGTGGCGGTCACTGGGCTTGTTGAAGGGCCGCTGCCAGCTGCAGAAGTTGCGCAGTGTGAGCCCGCCATTGTCCGATACCTCTGGGCCCCACTTTTCATCTTCCACTATGAGCACTTTCACCACGACGAGGTTGATGGCATTCTGGATGCTGGGGTGCTTGTAGATGCGGGCTGCTACGGACATCAGGGTCAGGATGTGGTTCTGTTGGGAAGCGGGGAGAGTGAGGACAGGAAGTGTCCGGCCTTACAGCCCTGCACTGCTCGCTGCCATGGTCTCTTGTTGCAGGGCATTTACTTTGCTTGTGCCAGGTCTGGGTTCACCATTGGATTTATAGCACCTTTCAGGACTCATAAAATGCTTGAGGCCTCAACGTTATTTCCCTTCACTTTCCACAGAAGAAATGCAAGTCAGTAATTAGTCCAAGATCACAAAGCTGATGGGTGTACAGTCAGCATTTGAACCCAGAACTGCCTGGCTCCAAGGCTTGTGCGTTTAACATCCAGACCAGCCACATGTAGCTACCTAAATCCCAGTTAATTAAAATTTAATAAAATGAGTCACAGTGGCCACATTTCAAGTGCACCAATAGCTGTACAGGGCTGATAGCTTCTGTACTGGAGCCACAGGTAGAACATTCTTTTGGGCTACACGGCTTATTCTGCTGCCTCTCTGCCAACCACCCCTGCCTGTCCCAGCCTCAGCCCAGAAGCAATGACCAGAGTGGTTAAGTTTAGAGTTTTCCTCTCAGAACCCAGCTAGGTATTTTCCTGATACCTGTTGGGGAAACTTCTAGTCTTCAGGATGGAAATTGTTACCCCTAAAAACTTTTCTCTAATAATCACTCCCAGCAGTAGCTACTCATTGCCAGCACTGGCCATGCTCAACACCCATCAACTCATTCAGTTCTCACGATAACACCACCAAGTAGGCACTGTAATTCCCTGTTTCACGAACCAGGCAGTGGAGGGTTATAAGAGTTCAATAACTTGTTGAAGGTTGCACTGCTTTCAAAGCCAGGATATCAGCCCAGGTGTGTCTGTTTCTGACATCCACACTTTTCTCATTACATTTCCCAAGGCTTGGTTTGCTGGGTTCTGCCCCAAAGGGTTTCTTCCTTTCTGCCTGGGGCTTGAGAAAATCCAGAGTGCCTAATGAGACCCATGTGTTGGTGAGATCCCACCTGCTTTCAGTTTCCCCAGGCCAGTGGAAGGAGTCTACATCAGTGCTTGGCCTCTGTCCTATCCTTGGGCTGCCAACCACTCCCCTGCTGGCTGCCAAGGCTTTGAGAGGAGGCCAGACGCAAGCTCACTCTCCTGCTTGGGAACCTCTTGAAGTGTCCCTCTTGGACTATTTTAGAGTGACAGGGACAACAGGACAGAGGTGGGCATGCCTGGTGCCCACAGTGTGGCCGACTGAGTTGCTGCTACTTGCTCTGCCTCTCTGCTCCCTGGGTGACCACTTCCTGTCAGCCTCTGTTCTCCCATGGCCTGGAAGGTGGGAGTGGAAGGAGGAAAGGAGGGGGAGGGACATTCCATCTGGAAAGGCCACGTGTGGGAAGTTCCAGACAAATCCCATTTTTTGTGAATGGGACCTGTCTGTTCACCTCAAAGGCAACAAGCCAGGTATTTTGTTAGTCCTACAAACAGGGATTGGCAGGTTACTAAGCAAAGGTTACTTAACATGTCAAGCACTCCAGTTATGTTTAGGCTGATGTAAACATCTTATCAGCAGAGCTGAAACTTGGCATTTGCTGCTGGAGTTGGATTCCTAAGGGAAAGAAAGCAATCACATCATTATGCAACTGAGAGTGAGGGCTGAGGAATGGTAGCTTGTCCAAGCTAATTTCCTGGCCAGGTCTTCTTTGCTTCTGTGGACCAGAAAGTCTCCTGGATGCTCCAGGCAGGAACAGGGTGTGGTGGACATGGACCATCTCCTGAAATGTCTTCTGAGGCAACATGTAACTGCCCTTACAAGATTTCTTCCTGTCAAGTCCCAAATCTACAATCTGAAAACCAGGAAAGATGAGGTCTTTCAAAGATATTTTAAAGTCAAAAGATGTCCACTGCTAAATGGTGGTTCAGTGCAGCTCAGCACAAGGAACTGAAGACTTGTGGTTTAGAATGGTCCATTTGCCCAAGCTGACCAGATCAGACTGGGCTTCCTCCATAAGAGATGATGCAATGGTCACACCCCCAGTGGAGACTGAAAGGGAATGATGTAAATCACTGCATGAAGGTCAGGGTAAGATAACAGAAGTTTCCCCACACTAAGGTTTCCAGCAAGCCTCCTCTGCGGTTTAGGGAACTTGTATGATCACCTCCAGATACTGTGCAGCTGTTGGGCTGAGCCATTTTCTTTCAAGACTATGAGTTGGGCTTGAAGACATCTGAAAGTCCTCCTAGTCACTGATTATCACAGAAGATAACTTGCATTGTGAGAGGGCTTCAAGGATTCTGTGGTTCAACATTGCTTTTTAGAGTCCCCAGTCCTGGTCCTGCTGATCTCTTCTCCTCTCCTCTCCTCTTCTCTCATAAGAAGTGCTGCCTTCCCCACCATCTCCCACTCCAAATTGGCTCATGCGAGAAAGAAGGGCAGGAGACTTGTTTTGCAGGGCATCCCAGAGTTCTCCAGGAGGAAGGACCACTATGCCTGGGCCAGGTATGTTAGCTGAATCTGTGAGTGTCTCACTCTCCACTCATCCATGGCTTACAGTTGTGTGGGGAGTAGGCCTGGGAGCCAGTCAAGGAAAAGGTCAGATGGTTTGCTCCACCACCTGGCATCTATTTATACCTTCCTGCTCACCACGTAAGTGTAGGCTGTGTGCTCAAGAATGTGAATGAGATCCTGCCCCACATGAACTGGGGGCCCCAACATGAGAGGCAACCTCCAAAAACCATATCAGGTTGGAAAAAGCCCATGATCTGCCTGGCCAAGAATGGCCAAAGATCACTGCTCTTGAATGAATGGGGATCTCATGCCCTTAACTCTTGTTAAGGAAAGAAGATGTTTTGGAAGGCATCTCCTCCTCTGCTGGTGTCCCTGGAAGGCCCTGGCTGCTGGCTGGGGCATGGCCCTCTTTGAGATACGAACAAGGAGATTTCTCACCCAGAGCTCTGGTGGCAGCCAAAGTCAAGCTTTGTGGGAGTCTGAGGGACCACCTCAGGTGGTGAGGCACTTCACCAGGCTGAGATGCCGAATGCATTTCTGGAAGCTCCTCTCCTTCTTCTGGCTGGAGTTTGACTTTCTGATCCTTGCTCATTTGCTTGTCACACTACAGGCCCTAAGGTTTCCCTCTATGGCCTGCCCGGGGAAGCTGGGAGAAGAGTGGCAATGTGAAAACTCACCTGGTACCATTGCTCTACCTTCCTGGTATTTCTGTAGGGCCTGAGGTAGTGCTGGGGAGAGACAGTGGAGTTGCAAAGGAAGAGGAAAGGAGCAAGAGGAAGAAATAGATTTGCATGAATATCCTTCATCTTGCCAAACAGCACACTCTTATACAGAACTGAAAGGAGTCAGCCTTAAATACTAGGAGCTGGGGAAAGCTGAAGAAGGGCTCTCTGCCTTGTGGGGCAGCAAAGCTAAAACATGGTGGCTTGTACTCCAAGGGCATGTGGCTATCCCATCATCCCTGCTCTGATGAATGCTTTCCAGCAAGGCTAGCAATGGCTATGATTTGTTGAGCACCTACTATGTACTGGGCCCCAGATCAGTGCTTTCCATGTATGGTTGCATCCTTAAGACAATGTCAGACTTGGGGATAACTGCTTCTATTTTCTTGGTGAGGAAAAAGGTACAGAGAAATAGATAACTTGCTCAAGGACACTCAGTTATTTCTGTTTTCCACCAAGTGTAGTGTCCTGCCCACCACACTACCACCCATCTTTGCTGCTACAAGGAAAGCTGGTGTAGCCAAAACAAATCCAAAGAATGAAAGGAAGTGAGGCTGCCTCTGTCATTGTTTGTGCACACCCACCTTTTGCTACTAAGACATTTCTTCTGGGAAACTCTCTTTCTTTAGTCATTCTGACTGCAGCAGACCCAAAGGGTGGAAAAGACTCATTCTTTTTTTTTTTTTGGTACCAGGGATTGAACTCGGGACCTTGTGCCTTTGAGGCAGGCGGCGAACCACTGAGCTAAATCCCTGGCCCAAGACTCATTCTTTTGCCAGTGGGAAGAACATAATTCATGCACATGTAACACTTGTCTTTCCCCCTTGAAGAGTGGGATGGCTTTGGAGCAGGCAGGACCTGTGTCTGTTTGTATTATCATCCAAACTGGGACACTCTGCACACTTACAGACAGTACTATTGAGCACATCACAACAGGCATGAACGGTATCCATGCTGGCCAATTGAGGCTATTGGATCACTTCAGGATGAGGCCTTGTGGGAGACATTTGCCCTAGAGGACAGAGGTAAGGGGCAGGTAAGATGGGTGAGACAACCTTTCTCTGAAATCACCCCCTAAAGCCTGACAACATGGGGTGCTCTGGGCTGCCTAGGGAAGATGAGCACCACACTTAACTCATCTCTGCTAAGAAGAAAATTCAGAAGCTCCAATTATTGCTGAGACTTCCCAGACTGAGCTTAGGGCATTGCTGAACTCGCCACTCACTCTGTCCTGCTCCAGGTTTCTCCAGGGGACAAGCAGCAGTAGCCAGATGTTGACAGTCCATGGACTCTTCCAAGGTGGTCCCCCTTTCTTTCAGAAAGCTCCCTGTGTCTGAGCCCCTTAACTCTGAAGTCAGGTAAGAAGGTGGGAGGCAGGAGGCCCCCTTTTGTCAAGGGATTAAGTGAACTCAATTGTATAGAGTTCTGGAAGATTTCATTGTCACTTAGCAGTGGCAGCTAAAATCAATCTCGAGCATAGCTATTTTTTTCTTGTTACTTTGAAGGTGAAGTCAGCTTCTCAGGAACAAGGCTAACCCTTTGGCTGGATGTCTTGGACTGCTGGATTTAAGGACCCATTCAACAACATCAGCAAGTGTCAGAGGGTAAAGAGAGTCACAGACCTTCCTAAAGAGGCAGCATGGTATAATGGCATAGACAGCTGGAGTCAGGTTCAGGAGACCTGGGTTGCAGATCTAGCCTGTCACTTAGTAGTGTGACTTTGGGCAAGTCACATGAGGTGGACTTTCCTCTTCTTCTCTTCACAGGTACTGCCACTGAGGTCATGTTTGTAAAAGCATTCCATAAAGCGAACATACTCAGAGAGTGGCCAAGCTTTCTGGAAGACGGGCTCATCCTAAAGCAACTGCGTGGGCACTTAGAATAGAAACAATTACCCGGTCCAGGTGTCTTGCTACTTCTTAGAGGGAGTAGATGCTCTTTTGACCATCATCACACCTCCAGCCCCAATTACTCTAAGACATCCCAGAGTGTCTTGCAGCTGTGTAGGTGAAGTTTATATTGAATATAAGGAGGTGGCTCCATGTGGAGGAAGTGGGTTGAAGCAGGCTAGGTTTTGGGGAGCTATACTTAATTTTCACTCTTCTCTCTACTGAGCTCATGGACCTGTTTTAAGAAGCCCTAGGGGTTAAACTGAGAATCTCAGTGGTTGGTCAGAGGGGCCAATAGGCAGTCATAGAGACAAGTGTGCCTCAGCCCCATCCCATCCCATCCCAGCAGGTGGGAGCACCAGTATGGGTGGACTGAGATATGAGACCAAGGTGGAGGGGCAGCCTGGTCCAGCTGAGTGAAGATTTCTTTTTGTGTAAGACCTAGAAGTAGACTTCCCAGGGGGAAGAATCAGCCTTCACAGGTGCCTCACACCTGTTCTGATGCCCTCTCCTGATCCAAGGTGGCTGGCTGGGTGGGGAGGTCCCTGTGTGGGTCTGTCAATGGTTGAGAGGCCTGAGTAGGTACAGGGAGAGAGGATGGGGTAAGCATGAACCACATCCTGCAGATGGAGGTCCCGTGAGGAGGGCAGATGGCTCTGACACAGCAAGCCCACTTCTCTGGAGCAGCAGCCTAGATTTCAAGTGAAAGTGAGCAAAACCTGGTGTGGAACCCAGCTGAGCCTCCTGCGATCAAAGGCTGCCTCTGGACAGCTGTGATATCTGCAGATGACAGTATGTCCTTGAGGGAAATACTCAGTATCTCCAGGGTCTAGTTGATGAGCGGAGAGAGTGAAACTATAAGTAGGATTACAGGGTGGGGGGCATTTTGGCTCAGGAGACTCACAAACTGGCTTTTGTTTCTGCTACTTTGCCATGATGACTTTCCTTTGTTCTCAGGCAAATTTCCAAAACTGGTCTGCCTGGTGGGACAGCACCTCAGCTGTGTCTGTGATGAATGTATCTGAGCTCCTTTCAGGTGGAGCCCCCTGGAGCCAGGCGTGGTGGTCCTGGTGAGATGGGTGAAGCCCTTGCCTCACTCCTCCCCGCCACCCTCTTGCTTGGGGGCAAGAATCAGAAGAGGTGGCTGATGTCTCTCCCTGCTCTCAAGGTGGACAGAAGACCAAATAAACCAGCGTCGACCCAAGGCTCACAGGGCAGACAGCTGTGAAGGCTCAGTGACATGCAGTGCTCTGGGAGAAGTCAATGCCACAAAAGTGTTCAGGGGAGTGTCCCTGGGGTTTAACTGGCCCCTGTAGGAGCCAGAAGAGCAGCCGCTCAGACTTCTCGCCAGCAGCCAGCAGTGCTGCCAGCCCTATCCATCGGTTTCTCGCCAGATCTTTCTCCCTCTGCACTACCCAGTGAGAGCAGGGGGTGGCGTGGGGGGTAAGATTCTTCTAGAAACAGAAGGCTAACTGCTGCCTCGTCTCGATTCTTCTGCACAGGTGATGCCAGTGGGTTTGGTGCAGGCAGAGTCTAGAATGAGTTGCTAGCCAAGCATGCCATCACTGCAAAAGTGTTAACTGGGCTGCTGTGGTGTGCCAGGATCCGCTGCAGGGAACTGTGAACTCTGGGCAGGTCAGTTCTCTAGTTGGGGTATCTCTAGTTCTACGCCCCCTAGGGGAAGAAAATACAGCAACAGCCTTCTCCTGTGTCCCTCTTCTCCTGGAAAGACATTTGCCTGGTCTTTGGAGGGAGGTACTGGGGCTTAGGGTGACAAAGGCAACTCTTGTTGAATCAGCACCCTCTTTGCATATGGTTAGCAATGGCCTGGCTGCAACAACCATGCCCTAGACCCAGTTTTTCCTGTACCAGCTCGTTTGGGAGCCGAGTCTGAGCTGAGGGCAGCTAGGTGGACCCAGGCTGGCTTTGGCTCCTCCAGAGAACTTAACTGCAAGTTTGTTCTACTCCCTGCTCCCTCCCTTTTTCACAGAAACTTCTGTTGCCAGGGCTGAGCCCCCAGGCAGAAATTCTGTTCCCCTCCCTCATTGTGCTGGATGCTGGCACTGCCAAGTTCTGCCAAGGCTGAGCGCCAGGTTGGCAACGTAGTCCATGCCCCTTGATCAGAACCAGCTGGGAGCACAGAAGCTGGGCAGCCCCTTTCCAGGTTCAGCTCTCTCCAGACAATGTCTTTTACTTATGACAACCCCAGTTCTGTGCCCAAAGGGAACCAGCCACCTCTTTCCAACCCAGCTGCCTTTCCTTGGGAGCCTCTGAGATCCCGCCAGCAGAACCCCTAGGAAATGGGGTGGGGTAGGGGCACTCTCCCTAAATGTGCAGTTTCCATCCTGTTGGGAGAGGCAGGTGCCCGGGAGAGGGTGTGTTCAAACCCACTTTCAGTTCGGTTGCCAGGAGCTGCAGGAGTCATGGAGAAGTGAGAGAGGAGAGACCGGGCATGGGAGGATAGGAAGCCAGGACGGCACATGTTAAGAAAAGTCACTGCCGTTTCTCAAGAAGGAAAGAATCTTGTTTGGAGTCGGCTTGGGAGAGTGAAGCACCCCCCACCCACTGGGAGGGGAAGAACTGGGAGCCCCGGGAAGGCTCCGGAGCCCTACCTGCAGGTCGGCGCTGTAGAGGGCAGCCATGGACGCATCGGCCACCACCAGCGTCTCCACGAAGCGAGCCTCAGACACGGACCGCTTAGCCTTGGTCCCGTTCGTGGGCCCCGAGGGTGGTGGCAGTTTGCGGGTGCCGCCTGCCTCTCCGCTGTCCTCTCGGTCGCCCTCCTCTGGGTCCTCGCTGCCTCTCTCCTGCCCCTCGCCGGCCGCGGGGCCCCAGAGCCGCAGGAGGTGCGGCTGGTCCAGGGAGTCGCCCGCGCCCTGCGGCTGGATGGTGAACTCCTCCCCGGCCACCAGGAAGGAGCCGCTCAGCCCGCGGCACAGGCTGACGGCCGCCAGCGACTCGGGCTCCCGGTTCACCGTGCCGGAGAAGAAGCAGTCGCGCAGCCCGCGTTCGTCCCCGGCCTCCTCGCCGGAGCCCCCGAGGCGCTCGATCTTGAACTCGGGCGCCAGGAAGCTGGTGTCGGGCGCCAGGCGCAGCTCGAAGCCCTGACCGAAGGCGGACAGGTGAATCGCGAGCTCGTCCGCTCTGCTCGGCAACCGCGTGGGCACCACCAACTCCGAGGAGGCCCCCCCGGTGCCCGGCACGGTCGGGGCGCTGCGGGAGAGCGGGGCTAGCAGCAGCAGCCGCAGCAGCTGCAGGAGCGGCGGCCACCGGGCGGCGCCTGCGGCTGGGAGCATGGGGGCTGTGGGGCGGCGCGGGAAGAGAAGGAGCGGGGCAGGTGCTGGCCGCGCGGCCGCTCTCTCCAGGAACAAGATCAATCGGACGCGAGGCCGCCCCGGCCAGCGGCGCAGGCGGCGTCCCCGGGCGGCCCCTCGGCGCGCTCCTCCCGAGCGGAGAGCTAACAGCTGGCGCCCGGATCCGCGTGCGCCCGTCCCTCGCCCCAGCCCCGCGTGCCGGCCCCGCACAGCGCCTCCTGCCTCTTCCCCGGCCTGGGCAGCGCAGAGTGGGCTGCTGAGCCCTTCGTATTTATACCTCCTTCCCGGCTTTGACATAAGAGGTTTATTTTTGATCTCTCACTATTCCCGTTTTCCCTCCCCTGGGGGCAAAAGGAGAAACTGAAAAGAGGGAGAGGGAGAGAGAGACAGACAGAGAAACAGAGGGAGGGAGGGAGGTAGAAAGGGAGGGAGGGAGGGAGAGAGAGAGAGAGAAATTGGAGGAAATGTAAAACCAATCAGGAGTCAGCGAGACCCGTGGCCACCCCCTCTCCCATTGTGTCAGCTCCAACTTTTTTCTCCTTCCCCTTTAGGCGAGGACCCACATTAACTCCTATGATGCTGAAGTGGCCCTTGGAGGGACAGCATTCTGATCTCTGCGGAGTCACCCTGGAGGTCTGACAGTGTCAGGAGAAAGAGGTCTCCAGAGACGGTCCCAGAGCTTTTCACTGTAAAACACAAGTGAGAGATGGAAAAGGTCATACTAAAACTATGGGGTCCAGAAAAAAATCACCGCACAGCCTAATAAGCGCCACTCTGTTAAGGGACCAAAGACCTGCTGTGCTCCCTGGCTGGTGGGGCACAGCAGGAACCTACTGGCAGTGAGGCAGCAGCAGGCGGTATCAACCCAGAAAGCTAGCAGTTCCCCAGCAGGAAAGCAGGTTTCCAGTTCTGAAGATGCTTGTCTTCTGCCATACAATACTGCCAGTTACTGTATGGCAGGACAGCCCCGAGGACTTCAGGAAGGGTGGCAGGCCCCCCTTCACTGCACTGCACCGCTGCTCCGGGTCCAAGTGTGTATGGGGCTGATTTGTTGTGCCCCACACTGCCACTCCCCCTGGAGAAGAGAGTGGTGGTGGGGATGCAGGCAAAGGAGGATGACATGGTCTCAAGACAGCAAAGCTCAGCAATTGCATCCCACTGTAGCCTCAATGGCTTAGGCCTTGGTTGGATTTCGAATCCTGTCCTCTAGGTAAGGAGTCTAGACCTAGCCGCTCCATCCCCATGGCCTTTCTCTGAGGCTGGAAGATCCCTTGGAATCCCCAGGACCAAGGCCTTTAGATCTTTTGCCAGCTCACCCACCCCCAGCCACCCAGCTCTTTGCTTATGCTGGGGTATGGACAGTTGAGGCCATGCTTGCTTCTTTCTATCACCTTCCCCCCTTGGGTAGTGGTGGAGCTTCAGCATGACATGGGAGACACTCAGGACTTCTTATCTTCAAAGAGGAGGCTCTTGCAGACATAGAAGTACTTCTGTGACTACAGAACTCAGGGACAGACCCTTCCAAATTCCCCCAAGTGTCTCCTCTCTTTGCTTTCTGGTCAACACAAAAGGATGGCTGTGAATTTGACAAAAGGATGAATATCTCAGCCCAGCCAGCCATGGAATCTTCTTCCCTACGGTATAGGAATAGCTTGAGTCTAGGACTTTTTTTTTTTTCAGGGGTGGGGCTCTTACAAGCAGAGGAATGGAAAGAATAGCCTCCTCTTTGTTTACCCCCAAATGAGCCAAAACCTTCATGGGAGCACAACAGTATAATAACCTTGGGACAGACTGACCTGCACAGACAATGAGGAATCCCATTTTCTCCAGGACGGTGTGACATTTCAGCCATGTGTCTTTGCTGTCTTGAAGCCCTGTATTTGCCCTTTCCCAGAATGAAACTGATTTTCAATAGCACTTGCTTCCTCTCTTTTTACCTTCTTTCTCCCTTGTGAGCAACTGACAAGAGTGGGGTTGTGGTACCTGCTGTGTCTGTTTCTTTCCTCGTGGGTGTATGTGTATGAATGATACAAGAGGGAGAGTTAAGCAGACAGGAAAAACTGGACTGTCATCATACAGATGGGAAGGGTCTGAAAATTGCCTTTTTTTTTTTTTTTTAATAGAAATGACACCCAAGGAGAACCTTTTGGAAGTTCCCTTTAGAGAGAGAAGTTAGTGAACTCTGGACTTTATCTTGCTTTATTTCACCAACAGCCACAACAATGACAACAACAGCAAACTGCTGTGGGCTGGCTCACTGCCTCACTAGCCTGCTGGCTGCTCTCTCCCTCCTGGGGTCATCCTTGCCCAGTGACTCTGCCTTGCTGGTGACTTCCAAGGGATGCCTGGCATTTGCAGTGCAACCACAAGGTGTCAGGCTTCCCTTAGCTATACTGAACTCCAGGCCCTTGCTGCAGGGATGGAGAGAGAGTGCTTGTAGAGGAAGCCCAAAGAAGGGCAGATGGAGCCAACACAGCAAAACAAACACTTACAAGCCCACTGGTGAAAACATTGGAGGAGCACCCTGCTTATTCCAGATTTCCTACATTGCCACTCTCTTTCCCAAAGTATTACAGCAAGGGTTGGCAAAGTATGGTCCAGAACTAAATCCTGAGCCCTGCCTCTTTTTATACAATCCACAATCTAAAAATGGCTTTTGTATCTTAAGTGGCAAATTTAAAAATTAGAAAGACAATTAATATTTCATGCCACTTGAAAACAGTATGAAATTCAGATTTCACTGCCTGTACAGAACGTGTGAGGGAAAGTGACCACAGCTATTCATTGCCATGTTGGCTGATTTTGAGCTACTTAAGGGCAGGCACAAGTAAGCTAAAATATTTACTATTTGGCTCTGATCACAACAAAAGTTTGTACATTTTTGAACTAATTTGAATTCATCAAATTTGGAGTGTGGGATTCTTTAGAATTAGTTTATGGGATTTTTTTTTTTTTTTTGCGTCAGGGTCTTATTGTGTAGTCCAGGCTGTCCTCAAATTTGTGGTGATCCTCCTGTCTAAGCCTCCTCAGTGCTGGGATTACAGCCATGCACCACCACACCCAGCGAGTATCTGTGATTCTTGTGGGTAACTCGAAGTAAATATAGAAGAAAAATTATAAAGGGGAAATTGTGTGGAAAGTAAAATATCTTTGTTTTGGTTTAATTCTGAATCTAGCAGTTATTCATTATTTAATTATTCTTTAAATAGTTAAAGGACTAAAGTGAATAAAACCTAACCAACACAGAACCCGTGAGGGCTACAGCCAGCAGGGATGGAGGTTGGGTGGGTGGTCACCCAAGTCCTTTGGCATTCGCATCTCACCACCACTTGCCCTGGGTGCTGTATATGGAGCTACAGGATTTACTATTTGCCCTGCTGGGTTTCAGTTTTCTTTGGTCCCATAGGTTTCAATCTTCTTTTTCTCCCTTTTGGAATGGAAATGTTTATCCTGTGTCATTGTATGTTGGCAGTGTTTAACCATACCTGGCTCATTCATATTCTTTAATTCCTTACAAAGTGATAGCTACTCTGCTTCATTTTTCTGCCTTCATCTGCTCAGCTTGGTCAGCATAGATGCCAATTGAAGGAGATGTTCCCAATCTTGTTAGCCATATCACTGAAAAGCAGATCTAGTATAAATGTTTCTGTGATATTGACATTGACTTGCTTGTAAACAAAATTTTAATTGAGTTTAATACATGGAGAAACAAAGATACAAGTAACTCTTTTGTTCTTGCCATTTTTATTTTCAATGACTTTCAAGAATTGGGCGTTCAAGCTTTGGGTGTCCATGAGAGATTGTCCCTACTTTCTGAAGTTAGTCTCATGGAGGAGTATATGGGCAAGACACATGTAAAAAGTTGCCCACGAATGTATCCATGGTTACAATCAGAGATTATTACTATTACTGGTCAGTAACTGTTCCTTGTACCTTGGGGTGTTACATGAACCAACAACAGCCACAGTGAGCAGACATTAGGTCAGGCTTGCTACATCACATAGGACCAGAAGGTGGCACTACTGGAACTTATCATTTCTCTCCCCTCTTACTCTTTCTAGAGCAACTTTTTAAAAACATTAGAAATACATCATTTCATGTAAGCTTAAGAAGTCAGTCTGTCAAAATTGTACAAATAAAAAGCTGAGTGTTCATCAGATTTCTTACAATCAATCAATGGAGGATATCACAGGAGGTACTGTGCTGTTGCCAATAATGTAACTTGTGCTTTTTCCTTCCTATAGTCCTTTCTTTATCTGGTTTTCAGCAGATCAAGTCTTTCATTGGTTGGGTCCAAGACAGGATGGGATGGTAGAGGGGCATGGTGGAGAAGAGCTGCTTGTGACATGGTGAACAGGAAATAGAGAGAGTCATGGCGAAAGGAGATAAACCCTTCCTGGTCACACTCCCAAGCAACCTACCTCTCCTGACCAGGTCCCAGCTCCTAAGCAAGTCAGCTTAATGCCTTCATAATCCAATCATGTTTTAACAGCTCCACCTCTAAGTGCATGAGGCTGGGGAGGATATTTAGATATAAGCCATAACATTCCTCCCCAGACCCCCAAAAGACACATCTCTTTTTCAAAATGCATTTAGTCCATCTCTAAGAGTTGCCAGCAGTTTCTCTAACAGTTTCAGCGTTGCTGAAAAGTGCAAGTTCAAAGTCTCCTTTGAGACTCAAAGCTAAACCCTTAGCCCCCTTAAGCCTCTGTAAAATAAAAAAGAAGTTAAATACTGCCAACATACAATGACACAGGATAAACATTTCCATTCTAAAAGGGAGAAAAAGAGGATTGAAACCTATGGGAACAAAGAAAACTGAAACCCAGCAGGGCAAATAGTAAATCCTGTAGCTCCATATACAGCACCCAGGGCAAGTGGTGGTGAGATGTGAATGCCAAAGGACTTGGGTGACCACCCACCCATATCCCATCACTGCTGGTTGTAGCCCACATGGGTTCTGTGTTGGTTAGGTTTTATCACTCCTTGTGGTTTTCCTCAGATGTTCCATGTTCCTGGCTTCTCCAACCTCTTGGGATCCCCACTGCACTTTTGATTTCACCCTTACAGCTTTACTCACTGCCTTCTCAGGTGCACACTGCCTGGCCTCCTAGGCCTTCTTTTGAAATTGGGATGAAGCCTTCCTGACCCCACAACCAATTCATTATGCATGCCTGTAAAACTAGCACCATGTGGATGATGCCAAGATTTGCTGCCAGCTTGAGCCCTCTTGTATCATGACCACAGTGGCCCTCCCCAAGTACAGAGATGGCTGAAAACTGTGTACCAAATCCTGGGAAACAAATTCACTAGGCAGGTGATTCTGGAGTATGGTACCCTGGGTGGTCTTCTCAAGGCAAAGTCTTTTACTTCTGTACCTTACAGCTTTTGAAGGATGAGGTCTTTCTGATTCCTCACATGCCCTCAAGGCCCTCTTCCTATCATTCTGTTATAAGTTAGTTGGTTCCTTTTTAATGCTAATATTCGTGGCAACCAGGCTCTCCTCTGCTCCAAATTTGTAGGTGTTTCTTTTCTGGAAAAACTCAAAACTTTAAAAATCACTCAGCTCTGTCATTTTCTCTTGATTCTCACTGTAGAGATGGCTAAAAGCCCCCAACAGTATCCATGCTACAGCTTGAATGTTAGGCCGCCTTGAAATTTCCCTGGCCTGTTTAGTCTTCTGCCCTTTATGTCAGTCTCTTACAAAGTATTAGTCTGCTGCTCTTTATGTCAGTCTCTTACAAAGTATCAGTAGACAAGTTTTCTGTCAGAGCATGATACACATGGTTTCAAGTTAAACTGCCAGTGGAGTCCTTGTTCCCAACTGAAACTTCCTGAGCTCTGTCTTTTCCACCTGCTCTCTTCAATCAACACTCTGGTGTTCTGAACTCCAACCAGAATCCCCATCAAGCTTGGCTCACAGCATTCTAAGACTGCTTCTCCAGTCAGCATCTCCAAAGCTTTCCCAAGGCTTCTGAACTATACAGTCAGGTAGTGTCACAGCAACAACCCCACTCCTATTACCAAGTCTGTCTTAGCTACTTTTCTCATTACTGTGAGTGTGGCCTGGAAAAGCTTATCTTCCTTCCCAGCTCCTCTACTCATCTGCTTCCATCTGCTATGCAGTGAGCAGCTCTCCTCTACCTTGCCCTTCTGCCATGCCATCCTGCCTTAGTGCCAGCTGACTATGTACTGATATATGAGTCAAAATAAACTTCTCCTTTTAGTTGTAGATATTGAGTGTGACAGTCATGATTTCTGATCTTCATAAGATCAACATCCGTCAACTCAAATTTTTAGGCAGTTTAGGAAAGCTGGCCAACTTGAGCTGGTTGTAGTGCCTGAGGTACCTCAATCATGAGGATGGCTTGATTTCTGAGCACTTGATTAATCATTAATGCAAGCAGTATATTTCTTCCAAAGCTCCATTCTTGATTCTAACCACCAGATGGAAGTCTTGTTACATTTACCTTTAATAGCTGATAGAAGAAGACAGTCTGGAATCTCCTTAAATAAATGGCCTGATAATTACTTAACTATTTCTGATTTACTAAATCTAGAAATGGTTAAGTTGATATATATGTATATGTGTTATATGATATGTAGTGTGTGTGCACATCTGTCTCTCCAATTTGCAAAACTGCATTTATTTATTCTTATTTTAGAAGGAATGATTATGTGCTATAAACATGTACAGATAAAAATTGAACTTAAAAAAAGAGGGAAAGAAAAGAAACATAAAGAAAATAAGGAGTCAGGATCTTCAGGATGGAAAGCATTTTCTCAGAGAAGATAAGGTGCTTATTCAAGGTCATCATGGGACTTGATATAAAAACCACACAGTTTGTATAACCGTGTTTATAATGAATTTGAATGTGGAGCGCTAAGAAGAATTCTTGGTACATGTAAGTATATGTGAAAATGGCTTTCTATCATCACTATTACTACCATCCACTATTTCTACCAGCACCGTCACCACCACCAACAGCACTACCATCATCATCACCATCGCCAGCACCACCACCACCACCATTACTACCATAAAAAGTGAATTTTTGTTTTGCCTTTTTTTGGGTTTGGCTTTTTGATATATCAATGGTTAGGGAAAACTGCCCATTTCTCCACTCATCTCACTTCCTTAGATTATAGGGTTTACTTCTTTTATTTTTCAGAACATTCTTCCTAGAAGCTCACTCTGGAGTCTCATTCTGCTTGTTGTCATTAGAAAATTTTGAAGGAGGACATAGATATTAGAGGGAGTTGTGACCTAAGAGAGCTCTCCCTCTGATTCCTTACTTTACAGATGGGGAATGCAGACCTCCAGCGGTGTCAGTGGAGCAGAGTGGTTGGCAGGAGGTTTGGAGCCAGAGCTTGAGTCCTCAGTTCAGGGATATTTCCATGTCACATCTAACTCCACTGTCTACTACAGAGTGAGACCTAAGCGTGAGATGACTGAGCACCCAGAGCTCCCTGGAGTGCTGATATGTTTCAGCATCCTCCCTAAACAAACAGATCATGACATCTTCATTCTGACCTCTTCCTTTTAGTATTTGTTCTTTTTCAGTAAAAAAAACTTCCATTATGGAAGAATTAAAAAAATTCAGCCAGGCATGGTAGTATGTACCTATGAGTTCCAGTCAGGAAACTGAGGCAGAAGGATTGTGAATTTGAGACCAGTTTGGGCAACTTAACAAGACCCAATAAAAGGAGGGCTAGGGATATAGCTCAGTGGTGGAGCACCTCTGGGTTGAATCTCCCAAAAGATTTCAAAACAAAACAAAGATTGAATTTAGTCATATTTAATGACTTGTGAAGGAGCATTTCACCTTGTGTATGAAGCTATCTCAAAAGGTGATGGAGAAAGAAAGCAAGCCTGAGGATTTGGGATATTAGGGTTTAGACCAGCCATGTGAAGGAGAGGAAAGGAGGAAGAAGAGACAGACAAGACCCGGTGTGCTTGCTCTGAATGCATTTTAATTAGTGTCAAGCTTCACTAATAATGTTGAAGGCTTCAAATGATGTTTAAATGATGTTTGATATCTGCCTCATGTGTATGTGTGTAAACCTCATACCCAAACCCACACACACACATTTTGGTGGCAATAGAAAGGGTGGCACACCTATTTCTCCTCTCATTTTTCTTTTCTTTTCCCTATCTTATTGGCTTTCACCACAGTTCTCTCTCTTCTCTGAAGTTTGATCATTTTTCTTCTCTTTCTGAAATTTTTTCTTCCTCCTTTCCTTTTTCAGCTCCCCATCCCCTGCCTCTTCACTTGTGGTCATCCCATAAATCTACTATGTGCCAGAAACCAGGACCAAAGAAATACAAAAACCAGTTCCCAAGTTCTGATTATCTATTTCATCCCAATAGCACCTAGTTCTCTGATTATCTATTTCATCAAGACAACTTCTAGTTTTGTGAAATAGAAAATGAAATAGCCAAATAACTATCATACCATGTTGCAAGTGCAAGAATAGAGCAACATTCAAAAATAGATCAAATAGATAGATCTTTTGCAAAAATATCTTTTGCAAGAGATGGAGGGAGAGGGGAGGGGATAAAAAAAATTAAGATGTGTTATGCCTATGTACCAATTCCCCCGTGAGAAATGTAATCATTATATAATGTAAACACATACTAATAAAGATAAAATATTTTAAAAGCCTGGTGTACAGAATAAGAATCAGTAAACATTTGTTGATAAAATTAATAAGTATGAGAACCCAGGGAAAGATGTGACAGCTGTGTTAAGATGGGCAGGGAGTGGATGGGGAAAGATTCTATTGGGGTGTATTTTTATTGGATTTTAATGAATGAGTAGGAAATTCACCAGGTATTGGAGGGAGACACAGCTTTCAGAAAAGTGGAGATGCAAACACACATAAAGACACTAAAGGACCTGCTATGGCTGAGAAAAGAAAGGAGTTCTAGTGAGGTCTGCAGAGTGAGGAACTGCTGAGGAGAGGTAGGCAAGGAGGCTGAAAGAATCAGCTGGGGCCAGCAGGCAAAGGAGTGTGCCCATTGCTTTGGGTGCTGTGAACGTCCTTCCAGAGGGCAGTGCAGACCTATTAAAGATTTTCAGGTGGGAAAATGACACGGCCACATTAGTCTTTTAGAAAGAAAACCCTTGAAATTATGTGGGATAAAGATTACATGAAGGGAGAGGTTGGCTAAGAGAGACTTGTAGGGACATGATCACAGGAGGTGACAGCCTGGGCTGGAGAAGCAGTGATGGGGAAGGGGAGGAACAGATCAGAGCCTCTTTGGGTTAGCACTATCTGGACCTGGTGACAGAGGCGGGGTCAAGGAAGAGAGATGAAACTGACTTGTTGAGAAATGAGGGGAAGAGAGTAAAACAGGAGGGAGAAGGTGAGTTTGTGTGTGAGTGTGTGTGTGTGTGTGTGTGTGTGTGTTGTTTTGGGTGTTTGCACTGGAGGACTAAGGAGTTTGGTTTCAGGCTTATTCAGGACCCTTTAGTATGTCTAGCAGGAGATAGCTAAGTGTAATGAAGCTCAGGTAGCTATGGGGACTAGAAATGCAGATCTGGGAATCAGGTACTGACATTGGGATAGTATAAGTGCAATTACAGCTTCTATTAATTTCCTTTAAAAAGTCTACCCATTTTTTGGCTTTTCTTATTCTTCTCCATTTTTTCTTTTTCACACTTCCAAGAGCACAGGTGAAGAGATAAGCCTACCTAATGACTATTCTTGCTATCCCTCTTCACCCCATACCTGGGCCCTTGCACAAGCAGTGACTATCACTCAGTTGGATTTTATGATCAATGCGTTTCTCCCAGTTGGTCTGTTGGCTGATTCCAAATGTCAGGGTAGGATGTCTTGATATGAAAAAGGTGATTCCTGGCTAGTTCAGGGAGCAAAAGAGGAGGGTGGGACGAATCAGTACTTGGAGTGACTTGACTTTTGGAGTCTCACCAACCACACTTGGAAGTATTGGATGAGTTGCTGAGCTGCTCCTGGCAGTTTGGCTAAGCCCCACTGCTGGATCTATAGGGACAAGGAAGGCTGCACAGAGGGGCAGGGAGGAGGAAGTGAGGGAGGCATAGGTGCAAAGGCCTCATAGAAGGCAGTGACACCTGGCATTTTTGCAGAAGACAGGGAACCCAAGGTGGGAGGGCAGCAGGGTGTGCTGGGACCTAGGCTCTTCTCAGGTGGGAGGTGAGCCAGGGCCTGGGCAGCATGACTGGCCTCACCCAAATGATAGTTCTGTGTTCTTTAGTTAGACACCAGTGTGTTTAATTTCTCACTTCCAGAGTAAAATGGAAAGCATGAAGCCTGCAGCGAGGTGAGGCACATCGGGTAGGTTAGTAAAAGAAAGGGTCAGAGAGGTAAGCTTTCCATGAAACCTTTCTAAACTAGAAGTCAGCAAAAGGTTTGAAGGGAGTAGTTAAGTAGAAGCCCTTCCACCATGGTGCTCTTAGGCTCAGGGAGAAGCCTGAGAGACAAGAGTCAGGTTAGCAGATGGTATCAGTATTGTGGAGTAAGCTTTGTTTCTGGGAGTTCTTGTTGATAAGAACTACTCCCCCTAGGGCTGTTCTGTGCAAAAGTTGTGCAACTGTTAGTGGTGACCCTTCCTAAGAGGGTATTTTTGCCACTCTCTGCCCCTCTTCAAAACTGGTTGCCATCTAAAATTCTATGATCAGAACTTCATTTTGAAAAAGACTGTCATCCTTTGAAGGTGTAAATATGCACAAATGGAAAACATTTTAGAGCTGTTATCAGTTACTTTCACCTTGGTGCAAATGAGATGCTGGCAATAAATTTTGAGAAAAGGGAGTGAGGATGTGTGAGAAGATGAGGGGGGGTGCACAACAGAAAGCATAGCGGTGATGAGGAGGGCCAGGTGTGCAGGAGGGAGAAAAGAACAGAGCAGCAGGGTACAGGCAGGAAGCACCTGCACCTGCTGCCTCTGGGTTGCACAGGCAGAGTCTCACTATGTAGTCCAGGCCGGCCTGGAACTTGTGGCAACCTTCTGCCTTAGCCTCCTGAGTACTGGGATTGCTAACCTGCTAATTTTAGTCTGAAGAAGGAAGTTGCTGGCAGAATCTAAATGCAGAGAGCAAGAATCTGTGACTCACCTCAGTTTCTTCTGGACAGAACAAATCAAATAAATTGCAAACTCTTGAAGCTAGAGCCGTATCATACTTTCTAATCACAAGAGCCCCAAATAATACTCTTCACTCCGTGGGCTCAGTGTTTTGCTATTAATGATACTAAGAACATTCTTCCTCTTTCATGAATAAGAAATTCACAATTTCAAGAGATTGGATCATTTACCTGGCACCCCCAAAGAATTCAACACCAGATGGAGCTGAGGCTGGGCCTTGGCTTGCTGGGCTGCAGTTTGGACTGTAAGTTGACTGCTGCTCCTGACCTCTCATCATATAAAGGCTGGTGCATTAGACTTGGGCCTGGCATAGCTCTTTCTGAGTTTCAAGTCTCTTAACAACTATCCCCTGTGGGAGAGGAGACTTTTTCTCTTCTTTGGACAAGAGCAGGGTTTGCCAAAGTTCTAGAAGTTGAAGAATGGGCTTTGGAGAGGCTAGAGATCCCTGGAAGTTATGGGCAAACTCTTGTGTGTGCCTGTGCCTGGTGTTTCTTCAGGGATGAGGTCCCCACCAATGTTCACGACATTTTCCAAGGGCTTCAAGGGGCTGAGGACCATTGCATTGGAGTCCAAGTCCACACTGGTCTCTGGTAAATTGGATCTCTTTAGTGCTTCCTGCATGGGGAGGGAAGTGAAAATGAATAGAAAAAACAGCTCATTTTAAAAAACCAAGATATATCATGTACAGGTACAAACACCTGATGATAAATGTAAACAAATTGTATACCTAAAATGTACCAATAAAAGAACTAAAAAACCCCCACCATTTTTGGTAGTACTGGCGATTGACCCCAGGTTCTTGTATATGCTAGGCAAGTGCTCTACCACTGAGTTACATCCCCATTCGTTGAGCTATGTAATCCAGGGCTAGCCTTGAACTTGTACACCTCCAGCCTTAGCCTCATCAGTAGCTGGGATTAAAGGGGTATATCACCTTACCTGGTGAAAAAACGCCCTCTTATTACAAATTAATAAATACTCCTTTGTTATGAAAGCTCTGCGTGGCTTCTCATGGTAGCTACAAAGACTGTAACCAAGTCACTTTAGGGCCATCTTGTTGGTTGTTGACCCAGCTTAAAGACAACTCACTGGGGTTTTACTAACTTGTGAGGGTATGTTCCAGGAATGTGGAAAGGAGTATATGTGTGGCAGGAAGGTGGGGAAAATTGTGTGCTGGGAATACATAGTAGGATGGGTGGGGTGCACCTGTGGTGTGAGCAAGGCTGGGAAAATGAAGGTGGAGCAGGATGGTAATGCCAGAGGAGAGGCAGCTGAGGACTGAGGAGTTCTTGAGGTGTGGAACTTAATGTAACAGGAGTGTTTTGTTCTAATTCCTAACTAGGTGATCCTTATGCAGTCACTCAAACTCTTGGAGGCTTTTGGTCTTCTTACCTAAAGTGGAGATGTTAATGATTCCTGTCCCTCCACTCTTCCTCAAGTGTTTTTGTGAGGATGAGGTGAGATAACATATATGAATTTAGTTAGAAACAATGGAGCTGAAAGGGGTCATCTCTTTACCACCATTTAATTCTAAACAGTACCCTGTGGTTATTCCTGCCTCTGTAGTCCATAAGAGGGGTAAAAAATAAAACAACAAAAACCTAGGAGATCTCTGATGCTCTAGCTGAGAGCATATGTGTGTTGGATCTCCCAGGCTGACCTTCTAGTCACTTTTACTCTACTCCTATCTCATTACAGGTTCATAAATAAGCATTACCTGTCATAAATATTAGGATCAGAGTGAATCTGGGACAAGCATGCATGTTGAGATCTCCTAAGATGACTCAGCACCCTGTCAATCATTTCTGTTAATCACACCTAGAGATTCAGGGGGCGGGACTTGAGCAGAGGTGCATATCCTTTAAATTCCCAAAGCCTTGTTATCCAGGCTTTTTGTTGCTCTGTTGCTGTTGCTACTTTTGTGTGCTTTGACCTGTTGCAGTGCTTTCCTGTCACCTCAGCATCTTTTACTGTCTGTGCCTTATCTTTTGGTGGCACAGACTTGTCCTGAGCACAACTTTCTGTGATCTACAATAAATGTAGCTGCTTGCTACCTATGACTGGGTGTATACTTGGCAATTTTTTCCTTGTTGTACACAGGAGCCTGAATTATATCAGCCCATTCTGTGGCAACAAATTCATTTCCAAATCATATAATTGTCTGTATTGTCAGGTATTTTCATGAGGAATGAGGATGAGTTGATGGAGGAAAACACACTTGGGAAAGTGACCAGTTGTACCTTCTAGCCTCATCTAGTGTGAAGAAAGCATCTGGAGGAGGTTCTTTGTTAGGGCTTGTTTTTGGATGTCCCCCCAAAGTCTCATGCTGAATCTGGAGTGTGTGATTGATTCATGATGGGGCTAGGCCCAAGGGGACTAGGATTAAGGGCATGAGTGCTACCCACCCTAAGTAGTCTAAATAAGATAAAAGGGGTAGAAAAAAGCTGTTAAGGTCTCTTGTTGCTTTTGCTGTCTTCCACTGCCATGAACTGTTGCCCCTTTGGCACCCTGCCTTGGAGCCAGCTGATTGTAGACTGAAACCTCCATGAACTGTAAGCCAAATATACCTTTCCCCTCTAACTTCAGATGTGAGGTATTTTGTCTCAGCAATGAGAGACACCCTTCCTTACTGACTGGCATGGAGCTCCAGTCAAGCTCAGTCTTGAAGGTGCTATTCTGGCTGCTGAGGTGATGAGGGAAGGAACATACTGGGATGAGTAGGGGGTGACAGAAGCTTATTGGGCAGAACACACTAATTTTTTTCTAAATCTCTGGATAGGAGTGGAGGATTTAGCATTCATTTCCTGTCCATTGTAGACATTCATCCTACACCAGCCTGAAGGCCAAAGGTGTAGCTATATCCTGAACAGCCAGGAGTTCCAAAGTAATTTACATTGGGGTGTGTATATGTATAAAGCTATAAAATAAATGACTGAGTTGGGGAGTCTGAGAGACCAGGGTGGTGGCTGTATTTAAGACTGTGTAAAGGGGATTTAGGGTGGAAGAAGGACATAGCCTGGAATTATTTGTTGAGTTTTCCCAAGCCAAATCAGGACCTTTTGTTCTGACCTCCTAGTGTTCAAGAGAACCAGAGAGGAGTTAAGGACCAGGCGGCCTTTATACTGAAATACTCAGCCCTAGAGAAAAAAACAGAGTGGGTGGCTGAGGGGGAAAAATAGAGTTAAATATTTCCTCTGAGCAATGAAGAATGGATACAGGCCCAGAACTATAATTCATGGGGCCTTAGATGAATCTCCAGCTGCTTCAGCTGTCTGTACATCTGGAAGAAGATCCGCCAAGGGCTCCAGCAGTTGTGGAAGCCAGTGGATGAAGGAGGCTCCATAGGATAACATTCCCTAGGCCTCCCGAGGGCTCTCCAAAGTCTGCGCCTGTCTGGGTGTTGTCTGCTTTGCCCAGTGCTGTGGCACAAGTTCCATGAAGAGCACGTGAATCACATTTGAGACTTTTAAGATATTTGAAAAAGTGATAAAGACATAAGTTCATAAATCTGTTTTCATGTTGCTGCATGAAGCCTGATTTAAATCCCAACATAGTGAGCCAATGATTTATAATTGCTCCAGACTTCTTTCAATTACTTTGCTTCCCATTAAAATCTAGCTTGGACCATAGCGCTTGCCTCCCTAACACCCACAGATTTCCTCCATTCTTTTGTCTTATTTTGGGGAGATTCTCCAGGATGCTCTGGTACAGGGTGGCTGAAGTCAACCTTGACCTGGATCATGCTGAATCAGCAGCAGGATCCAAAAGAAGCGAAATCTCAGTGTCATGCCTAACCCTGTGGCTGTCTCTCTCTGGCCTTGGGCATCACCTCTGTGGGTTGACCTTCTACTTGGAACCTCCTGAACCTACTTGGTTTAGCTAAGCAGTCACTACCTGCACTGGGGACTGGCATGGAGACTGACAGAAAGGGAAAGGGCACCCCGCCTTTGATGAGTTCCCTGTCCAGTGTTGCTAAGGCCCAGACTGAGGAAAGGGATTCAACATTTAATTATTGAAGGGCAAGCTCAAATTGAATATACTTATGCTAGAGGTGGAGTATGTAAAGGCCAAAAGGAACTAAGAGAGAAGGAGAAACCAGAACTATGTGAATTTGTTCAAATGTCTTCTGTCATCTGAAGACAGGTATGTATGGAGGAAGTGGAGAGGGCAGGAGAAATGGCTTGCACAGAGCTGTGTTCAGCATGAAATAGCTGAACCAATTTAGCCAGTCAGGTCTTCAGATAAAGATCAAAGAGAAGTGGGTTCATGAGATGAGGAAAGCAGCTGGCTGGGTTGCCTTAGACACAGCAGTGAGGGTGCTGGGCTATGTGATGAGGTGCTGGGCTAAGAGAAATAAATAGTTATGGGAAGAGAGCATTAGGCACTCAACTCCATGAGATAGCCTTAGGGTCATTTTGGAGTTGCAATATCTTTTCCAAAGCTTTACAGGCTGTGAGCATCCAAGCTGAGAATAGAATTGGTTTGATTAATCCATTCAATATGTACAGGGATTTCTGTGTTCCCCACACTGTGGAATAGAACAGTGAACAGGACAAATAGGTCTCACTCTCATTCTATCAGGGATGGAGGGAGTCAGTCAATACAAAAGTAAAGATTCAAGCAAACAAAATAGTTTTAAATAGAGATAAGTACGAGGGACTAAATAAAGGATGCCACTGGGTCATGACTTGGGACTTAGTCTATAAAGTGCTCACTTGGGCTGAGCCTGCCAGGAATAACAGGCAAGACTGAGAGGATGACCTAGGCCCATGATGTCTCTCAGAGGGATAAGATATCTTTCATTGCCCAACGATCTTAACATCATAGAGGACAGGGAGAAGTGAGAAGGTGGTGGGAAGCAGGGCTGCTGAAACCACATGGAAGTCCCCAGAGTTGGAAGTGGATATTCCCATTAGCTTTCCCCCTTCCCTCTTAGGAATACCACAGAAGTCAGAATGTGATGATGGCAATTGTCTTGGAAGCCCTAGTAAAACTTGACAATAGCAGAAGTAGTCAGAATAATACCGGCTAATAATATTAACAGTACTGTTAGATAACACTTAAGAAACATTTTTCTTTATGATCCAAATACTACTGAGCTCTTTTGGAGCATTAAGTCACTTGATCTTCACAATAACTATAGGAAGCAGGAATATTATCCTTATTTTAACAAAGGAGAAACTGAGGCTTAGGAATGTACAGCAAATTTTCTAAGACACACAACTAGCACCTGGTGGAAGATGCTCCTAACCCTTTAACTATGTTACCTTCCACAGGCTTTCATCAGTCATACAATTTTTGATCTGGAAGTAGCCTTAGATGTTAGTGGGACCAGAGATTTCTGATTTCTGATATAGTTCTTTGTCCCAGGATGATCTTTTCTCTTTTGATAGATGAGGAAATTCAGGGTCGAGAACCAGAATGATGGGACTGGAGTGTGGATTCCGAGTTTTCCCAACTTCTATTCAAGTAGTCTTTGTGCATCAACATACCCTTCAACCCTCAATTCCTGGTTAGGACACCCTGGTAATAGTGATGGGATGGAACTTTGGGTTCCAAGGGAAAGAAACAAGCATTAAATAATATAATGCACATACAACTCTTGGTACAGTGCTTCACACACAGTAATTACGCAGTACATGCTAGTGGTTATGAGCAAGGCCACATGGGCAGTTTCCAAGTTCAGGGATGAAATAAGCTAGGCTGTGATTGTGGAAGGGGAATAGAAGTATGCGGGAGGGGAGGGGTTTTCTCTCTGGGTTTGCCACCTTGATCAACACGCTGCAGGCCTTGCCCAAACCCATCCATCAAGTGAAAGTAAAATGTGGTTGGAAACCTTGTAACTCACCATTAGAATTAGGGGCATAGGAAACAACTGTTTGCCCCAAATAAGTGACTTACAGTTGCTCTTGGTTGTGTGAGTTGCTCTTTAGTTACAGATCCTCTTTGAACACTTACATGGAGCCTTTGTGAAATAGAGCCAACTGTTTCACACATTCTTCCCACGTGCATACAGTCCCCTTCATTTACAGAGTACAAGCACCCAACTCTTATTTACATAATGGATTTCAGTGCCTTGTATCTCAATTAAGGAGAGGCTTCAGGAGAATTATGGGCCTCTGTACTGTCTTCCTGTCTGAAGCTCCCCCAAAAGTGGCTCCTTTACAGGTAGAAGATCCTGGGGAATAGGCACTCTGCCCTGCTGCAGCAGTATGTGCCTCCTCTTTCCTTCCCAACAGAGTTGTCCACTGGAGCAGCACTTCTCTAAAACTCACATTCTTCCACTCTGACCCACTTATGCTAAAATCACCACATACTCCCCTCTCCTGTTTTTCCCTCTTGTAAACTCAATTCAGAGCCCCCCCGTTTTTTTTCTGGAAAGGCTTTCTAGGTATCAGGAGAAACAGGAAAGCCCTGCCATCTCCTTGTCTTTCCTCCATGTCAGGAAGAAGTGGATTCTGCAGAGAGGGAAGGAGAATCTTGAGGTCTACAGCCGTAAGCAGGGCCCTCAGGTGCTCTCCAAATTGCAGTGTGATTGCATTGCTCCATACTCGGCCTCCAACTCCAGTGCCCAGTCCAACCTTTGGTCAAAGATCAAATGAGATAGAGAAGTCTGACTTTTCTACTGTTGGGCGCCCTGTCCCTCAGAGGCAGGAAGATCATCTCTTTCATGCTCTCTACATCCCCCCAGGGGCTGGATGCTGGTAAATGTTTATCAGACTCATCTTCCCTCCTCAAGCCCTGACTGGTAGCATTTGCCATGCAAGCACTCTCCGTTTAACCACTCGAGGGCCAGTTCCCTCACTAGGTCATTAAATGAATTGTTTGCTGAACAAGGAATTGTATATAGTACACACAACATTCAGAACAAATAAAGGGTCAAAGGAAACTCCACCTTGATGAGTTGGCTTTATTTGCATAGTCCTTACATGCAGCAGTGTAATGTGTAACAAAACAAAAGTACTGTACAGTACAATCAACAAAAATCGCGGTACTCTACATACTGTAGAAGCAACCACAAGGTCGTACTACCCCTTCCCTTTCTGCATTGTAAGTCCAAATGTGGGTCTAAGTCTGAACAGCTGTTATATAGGTAGGTCTTTAATCAGGGGCTGTCTATACTTCTACCAGGACTTATTTGAAGCAGCCCTTCAGATGTCCCTTCATGTGGGGGAGGTCATGTATTGCCCCTGTCATATTTCCAAACCCCTCTGTTCTCTTTTTGGGAGCTCTACATTGTTGGGTTGAAGTTGATGGTTTTGATGGCTCACGACCATGGACAATAGTCAAATAATTAGGAAGTGATGGGCTTTGAGCATTTATTAACTTTGTTTTAAAACATTTTTATTTAATAAAATTTATATAGTTTACTTTTTAAATAATGGCTATGTTAAACATTTGGCTGGCGAAACTCCTGAAAAGGTGACAGTACACACCAGTCCATCCAATACACTGCTCATCCCAGGGCTGATGGCGAGCTTGGAATCCCCCAGAAAGGATTCCCAGGTTGCTTGGAAGTCACTCTTCTGGCAATAGGACATTCACCTGGTGTGTGTGTGTGTGTGTGTGTGTGTGTGTGTGTGTGTGTGTGTGTGTGTGCTTAGTTCTGGGTCTTTTAAGCGGACTCTGTGATTAAGAAACAGCAGGGACAGGCAGCAACTGGAGGGATGAGGAAGGGGTCAGTCGTATTTTCATTCTTAACTCTACTCCGGCTGCCTCCAGCTGAAGGCTAAAATTCAGTAAGAACTCAGGCGACAACAGGGGCACAAGTAATTGACTTGCACAGCCACTGGGGCATAACCTACGGCAAAACGCGCAAGGAGAGCTTTCCTGCGCCGGTTCCCCTGGCCAGCCCAAGCCTCCAGCCTCAGCTCAACGCCACTCCCTCCCAGCCAAGAGGCTCTCTGCTTGGAGGCGGGACCGAGTTCTCCGGTGGCCTTCCGAGGCTCGGGGCTGCGAGCTCTGGAAGGCTGGAAGGGGAGAGAAGGGAGGGGCGCTGACTGGGCAGTCCAAAGAGGAGGGGGCCTTTAATAGGCTCGCCCAGATCCTGGGTTTCTGCGCTGCGAGTGGCTGCGGCAGCGAGAAGCTGCCCGGGCGCCTCCCGCCAGCTCTCCGCTGCAAATTTTCGTCCTTGCACTTGACAGCAGTTAAACTTAAACTCCCAGGCGCGCTCTGCTTGGAAAGGCACAGGTAGGAGGCGCGGGCTGCGGGTGCAGGCTCGCTACTCTGGGAAGTGTCTCTCTGCCTTGGTTGGCTGTACTTTTTGGGAGCTGCCGGCTGCCCCCGAGCGTCTGTGGTTCCGGAGCCTGGGCTGCAAGGAGACCGGTGCATGCGGCCGGGGCGCCGGGCCGAGCCCCTTGGCAGAGCGCGGCTGTGCGCTTCCCCGCGCCATGCTTCTCCTGGGCATCTTAACCCTGGCTCTGGCTGGGCGACCCGCTGGCGGCTCGGACCCAGAGCGGGAGGTCGTCGTCCCCATCCGACTGGATCCAGACATCAACGGCCGCCACTACTACCGGCGAGGTCCAGAGGATTCCGGGGATCAGGGACTCATTTTTCAGATCGCAGCATTTCAGGAGGACTTTTACCTACATCTGATGCCGGATGCTCAGTTCCTGGCTCCCGCCTTCGCCACTGAGTATCTGGGGGATCCCCTTCAGGAGCTCGCCGCCAGCTCTTTAGACCTGCGACGCTGCTTCTACTCTGGGGACGTGAACGCCGAGCCAGACTCGTTCGCCACTTTGAGCCTGTGCGGGGGTCTCCGCGGAGCCTTCGGCTACCGAGGCGCGGAGTATGTCATTAGCCCGCTGCCCAACGCCAGCGCGCCGGCCGCGCCGAGCAACAGCCAGGGCGCGCACCTCCTCCAGCGCCGGGGAGCCCGCGGCGGGGCCTCCGGAGACCCCGCCTCCCGCTGCGGGGTGGCTTCGGGCTGGAACCCGGCCATCCTGAGGGCCCTAGACCCGTACAAGCCGCGGCGGACGGACTTGGGGGACAGTCACAGGCGGCGCAGTTCTGGTCGCGCCAAGCGCTTCGTGTCCATCCCACGGTACGTGGAGACACTGGTGGTGGCGGACGAATCGATGGTTAAGTTTCATGGCGCGGACTTGGAGCATTATCTGCTGACTCTGCTGGCCACCGCGGCGCGCCTCTACCGCCACCCCAGCATCCTTAATCCCATCAACATCGTTGTGGTCAAGGTGCTGCTTCTCGGAGACCGTGACACCGGGCCCAAGGTCACCGGCAACGCGGCTCTGACGCTGCGCAACTTCTGCGCCTGGCAGAAGAAGCTGAACAAAGTGAGTGACAAGCACCCTGAGTACTGGGACACCGCCATCCTCTTCACCAGGCAGGTGAGTTGATCTGTCACCTCTCTGGATCCAGTCAGCCCTATTCTCTTAGAGTCACTGCTCTTAGCTCTGGAGATCCTCTTTGTTCCAAGCAATGCCCCAGTGTTTAAATTACATTGATCTTTTCCAACTACAACTTTGCAACTTCCAGGAAAAGCCTTCTTTTAGGCTTAGCCGAGTTTGGGCTCACGTGTATCTGGACGGCTCCACTTCCGAAGGTGTTGGCCTGCCGTGGCCAATCAGCGCCTAAGTCAGGCGTGCAGGGGCCGGAACCCCGGAAGTTGTAGCCCCGGAGGAGCCGCAGTTTTCTGCAAGGCCGATAGGAGGCGATATGAGGATGGTGTTGGAGAGGGCAGGACCGGCTGCCCCTCTTAGGTGCGGCGGCTAAATCCTCTTTGACACCTCCTCAGAGGCTTCCTGTCGCTGGCTGTGGAATTGGAAGGTGACCTGAGGTCAACATCTGCTACGTTTCCAATGGGTGACATGTTATCCTCTCTCTGACCTGGGCCCTTGGAAAACCTGGAGTGGGATGTAAGTAATCACTGAGATATTTTGTTGGTTGCATGAAAGACCAGACTCAAGTGCCTACTGGGAACATCTCTTCTTCAATTCCGGGTCTCCTTACCCTTCTCCTCTGGCCCTGTCTAGGGGCTCCTAGACCATAGTAAGCAGAGCGTTAAGTTAGGGCACCTGTTTGGAACTGGGACTGTTTCACTTGGAGCTGAGCTGGGAAAATCTCTTCCAATTTTCCCCTATCCTTGTTACCAGAGGGTGATCCATTAGCCCAGCTGTATGGTACAGAGAAGAGCAGGCAAGGTCACTCATGATCTGAACTCACTAAAGGTCCTGTAACCCCCTACTGAAATCACTTGAATGCAGGGTTCCAGCTTCTGCCCTTGCTTCGGTGGAAGTGATGGAAGAGTAGTCAAGAGTGTTTGAAGACACTGGTTTTAGGGTTGGAGAGATTCTGAGCATTAGAATTAGACAGATGGATGCCAACCAGAAAAGCAGGGAGGTCTTTTGGAATCTTTACCTGATATTCTATCTCAAAGAAGCTAAGAATCTGTAAATATTTAGGTTGTAGGTGTTGATGTAGCTGGATGCTGTGAAGTGTTTGGATTCTTGGAATTTCTTAGATACAGGAGACTGGGAGGAAAAGGGCCATCCAAGTGACCGGCTTCCTCTCATTTTGGGGGCTGTGACTTGGAGGAGTGCTTTGCTCTTGTTTTGTCATTATCATAATAATCACAGCATCTTGGCAAGGGCACAGAGTCACCTCTGGGGCTCTCAGTCTCCACTCTTTCCAAATGGCTGCTCAAAGCTGGTCTGGCACCCATGGGCTGGAGCCGGAGTCTTGCACAGTAACCCATTTGGCACAGCTAGTCCCTTCCTGGAGTTGAACTTCCTCCTTTCCCAGTCTTCTTCTCCTCCCACCACCTGGTTTCTCTAGGGAGGTCTTTGGCCTGAGTCTTGTTTCCTTGCACTCACTCATTCTTCCAACTGAGGTCTGTCGAGGTGCCTCTGCCCAGCTCCTTCAAGCACTGCCTGAATCATGGGGGAACTGCAAAGGAGGTGGCTTTCACCTCAGCACATAGACCAGCCCCGCAGTTGGATTGCTGGGGGAAAGAAAGCAAAGGCCAAGAACAGGATGTCTGAATGGAAAAAGTAGCTGTTGCCCCATCTGCTACCCAGGATGCCACTGTGGAGACTGCTCGCTGGCTCTAAAGTATCAGACCTCAGTCTCTGCTGCTTAATGGTTAAGGCTGACTTTTGGAAGCAACTCTAGGAGGAGGAGTACCTCTGGGAATATGGGCCATGCCATCAGAAGGAGCCTCCCTTTTGAAGAAGAAGCAGTCAAACAGCATGATAGCTTCTGTTTGGGGGCCTGCGTTGTCCAGGCATAATGGGTACAAGATGCATGACCACTTGGGTCAGAAGCAGAGATGCACAAGATGTTAGAAGCTGTTTTTCCATAGACATCTAAAGGGCAAAGTCAGAGAACAGGGAGGCTGTGTTGGCAGGTTTCTCATCCAGGTATGTGTGCTATGCCTTGGGTAAACATCTCTCCCCCACTCCCTCAGCAGTGCCGATTTAGGGGCCTGCTGCATTCTCAGAGTCTTAGCAACTTTTCATTCCTGAACTCTCAGAGGGAAGGTAGAGTATTGGATGAGAACACGAGCCAACAGCTGCTCTTTCTAGACTAAGGCAGATGTAGTCTCCAAGAGTCCTAATCGTCCAGAACAGAGGATACATGGATAATACAACAACCATTTTAACAATCTGAGGAGTTTATGTAAAGATTCAGAGTAAGTTCATGCAGCAAGAGTGCACATCTGATTCTGCAAAGCAATCAGCCTCCAGGCTCATAACAGCAGGGTGAGGTCAGCCCAGGATTGGAACAAGGATCTGCTGAGAATTAGAGCCAGAATCTTTCTCTTTTATTTCTATGCAGAGAAAAGTTTCTCTGAGTTCTTGTTGCATGGGACAGCAGGCGCCAAATATTGATGGCTGAGACTCAGTAGGGCCTCATTTTCTGAGACTTCTTTGTCTTCAGGTCCAGTACCTCTGCTGTTTGGAGCCTTTGCGGTAGGATAGCTTTCATCCATTTATTGGCACATTCTCTTCACACTTATTGAGTGTGTTCTTTCTAGGTACTGTTCTTGGCTAGTGTTACACTATTAGTAAGATATAGTCTGTAATCCCCAGGAATTAACTGTGTGACAAGGGTTCCACAAGGCAATAGCCAGTTATGTTATGATGTGCTAAGTGCCAGGATGAGGCATGTAGCCTTCCCTGGGAGCACCCAAAGGGGATGTTCACCTCCCAGTGAGCGTGAGCTGAAGAAGCCCTTGATGGGACCAGGCTGCAGGAAAGGCCCAGGGGCCAGGGAACTGCTGGAATGGGGAAGGAAGGTTGTTTTCACATTGCAGGATACCTTTATTTCCTCCCCAACCTGTTTTGCTTTTAGTGACATTTCCTCTTTTGAGATGACTTCATTTTCATTTTTTATGACTTGCAGTTTAGGGTTTTCTGGCTGCTTATCCTTTCATTTTTTTCTGTGGTTTAGTGTCACTTTATGCCATTCTACTTTCCTTTGTCCTCTTCTTTCGTTTTTCCTCTTTTGGGATTATTGGGCAGGAAGTTTATTGCTTCTTCTCTCTTACTTTCTTCATTCATCCTCTAATCTTTCCCCGCCTCTCAACCCCAAACTTTGAGGCCTTGTTGAGGTAATGTTCTACTGTTCATGGTGGAACAACATCTGGAACCTCATGTGAATCTGAGGCTAGTGCCTTCTATCATAAAGCACTTACAATAGGGCAGCACATTTAGGATTCAGGTTAAAAAATGAAAATAAAGTGATTATATGTATTTTACATCTATTTCTCAACATGATAAAATAATCATGATTTCATTATCATCTTGTTTTTGAGACAAGATCTTCCTTTTAATTTAGGCTGACCTTGAGCTCACTATGCAGCCGAGGCTGGTCTTGAACTTGTGGTGATTCTCCTGCCTCAGCCTTCTATGTGCTGCATCATGATCTCTTTTGGTCAGTCCTTGGAAGATAGGAGAGAGGGGCCAAATGACGATTTGGTGTTTAATAGTTTGTCATTCTTGGTCACTACATGGAAATGTACTCCTGGGAGGGGGAGGGGAACCCAGAGAAAGAGAAGAAGAAAGAGCCTGTTGTTTTGTCTCTCATAGGATGAGAACTTTAGTTATCCTTCCAGTATACCAGATATTAATGGTGGAAGATGGGGGATGAAGGTCAGAGAAAATCAATCTTTCTTTTTCCCCCTTCCCTCCCTTTCTTTCTTTCCTTCTTTTTCTTTGTTTTCTCTTTCTCTCTTTCGTTCTTTCTTTCTTTTCCTTTTTTTCAAGATGAGGTTTTGTTGTCCAGGCAAGTGCTTAGCCCCTGGGCTCAAGTGGCTCTTCTGCCTCACCTTCCTGAGTAGCTGGGTCTATGGGTGTGTGTTGCCACACTTAGCTTCTTTCTTCATTTTTAGCCAGTGGCTTAATTAAGAAGATGAGGAAGACCTTTCTCTCCACCCACCTTTCCACTTCTCTGTGGCTGTCACTCCCCCGATGCCGCAGCAGTTTTCCCACCTTATCTTGACACCGTGACTCACTCATGGTCACATGGGGCAGTGGAAAGAAATCAGGTGTGGAGTTGACAGAGCTGAGTCTGAATACGGCACTTGCACTTTTTAGCAATGGATATTGAATGAGTCAGCTGTTTGGGGTTCGCTTTCCTCTCCCTGGAATGAGGCTAATGATGATGACTCAACACCTAACTTGTGAGCCTCCTTCAAGGACGAGTTGCTGAGTCTTCCAAAACAGGCACTTGGCAATGGCAGCTCATTCTGATCACTACCGTAGGGGCTGCTCAGGATGTGCTTCTTCTTGATCAATTACCTCTGGATGCCTTGTCAGAATGTAAACTTGGTGTAGTCCTGATTTAAAGCACTCTGTCCCATTGTCCTTGGAAGTGTATGTCACACTTGTCTGATTAAACGTTCCTGTGTTTGAATGGAAACTCAGTACTTGCTACTCCCCCTGACCTGTAAACTCCTCTTTGGCAGTGACCTCTCTGTGTCTCTGTAACCCCTACCCCAGGCCCCTGCATCTCTGGCTCAGTAGGTGTGTGTAGAAGGAAGGTGAGGCAACTGCCTGCCCCTGGGGCACTGAGGTAGTTTCTCTCCCTTCCTGGCATTATTAAGCCAGACTTCCAGCTGTCAAGTTGCAGCATTTGGGAGAAAGAGTCTTTGGTTCTTCTGGCATTTCTTCTTGGGTCTTTGGCATCAAGTTTTGGTTGGAGAGAGGCAGGACCCTAGAGAGGAGCACGCTTAATCCACCTGGAGTCAGCAGATGGGGTGCACAGCAGGGACGGGTCAGTGTGTCAGTACAGGTGTGGGGCAAGGAGCCAGGAGCTTGCTCAACTGGCAAGGCAAGGTGAGGCGAGGCCCAGACACTGCTCTCAGTAGCACTTAATCCTGGCTTCCTTCTCCCTAGCATTCTCCTCATTCTGTCCCTTAACATTGGTTTGAGCTCTGGGGAGGAGTATTATAGGGCAGGCTGTCTGTCCTTCTTGAGATGTCTTAGCCCCTTTATTCCTGGGGTGAATGTGCCCCAGAAGCAGTAGGGAGCCCTGGTTCCTACCAGGGCTCAGTTACAGGCTACACTGCCTAGATTTCAACCCTTTTTCTATCTCTATCTCCTCTTTTCAACTTAGGGTTCATTGAGTGACCCTGAGTTAATTACGTACCTTCTCTGGGTCTCTTTGATAAAATGGGGCCTATAATGGCATCTTCTCTTGAGGCTATTGTGAAGATTAAATATAGGATGAGCAAATAGAGGTAAAGTTAAAACAGTGTCTGGTACATAGTAGGAGCTCAATAAATGTTAGCCATTGTCACTGTATGGGGGGGGTACCTCTCTTGAAGTAATAATTTCTGGAGAAGGTTTTGGCTTCCTGTTCTTCCTCATTGAGGTGTTCTCTACCTCTCATTGAGGTTATTTGGGTTACTTTAGTCTCTTGCAACAATACTGTTTTGTACATCTGGAGGGATTTGTATGTCAGTGAAACCAAGTCTGCTAATAGAAACAAATAACCTTCTGGTCTGTATGATCTCCTCCTCTATCAGGCAACCTTATTACACTGCCCAGGCACTAAGAGTTAGCTGTTATTTCTTGGAGCAAAGCAAAGCCCTCCCATCTTTGGGGATTACAAACAGAAATGAGTTTTAGGCTACAGAAGGAAATAGGGCAGAGAGTCAGATGGAACACAAGTTAAGGGGACTTGACCTTCCCTACTACTGTTAATACTATTAATACTTGTGCAGGGTGATTTTCACTAGTAATTTCAGTAGCTTAACTAGCTAGGTGGATTTGGAAGAAAGAACATTGCTGGGCTGGCCGAGGTGTCAAAAGTGTGGATTTGGGACCTTGTTTTCATTTGATAGCCAAGTGGTCTTGGGATGTAATCTCAATGCATGGAGCCTCAGTTTCTTCCCTGCAAAAGAGTGGACGGTTCTGAAGTTCTGTGAGTATAATTCTGGCTTGCTGTGTTGTGGCCATGAAGATGAGCATTGTCTCTTATGCCTAGGACTTCAATGGAAGCCAGAAGTCAGTTACATGGAATGCATGTAGTTTCTACCACATTAAAAAACTTGGGGCCGGGAATTTGGCTCAGTGGCACAGCACCTGCCTCGAAAGTGCAAAGTCCTGAGTTTGAGCCTCGGTACTGGAAAAAAAAAATTAATGTGCTTGGTTTTTACGGACCCTTCTTTCTCCATAGTGCTGGAAAACATTTGATATCTCAGTATGTGCATGGGAAACAGAGGAAGTCTGTAGGGAAAGGAGCTGGTAGGGAGTCCTGGCGAGGGCATGTAGGGAACAACATTGGTAAATGGGGCCACTGCAACGTGTTGGGCAGGGAGATGCCTACACTCTCCAGGCAGAAGGAATTGGAAGAGTTTCCCTTCCCTTCCCTTCCCTCTTCTTCCCTTCCCTGCCTTCCCCTCCCCCTCCCCTTGCCTCCCCTTCTCTCCCCTCTCATTTTTGATCAAGTCCTGAGCTGAAGAGGTTAAGGCAATTGGAGTGTCTCTGAGTCCATTCCAGAAGGGTGGAGACATTTAATGCCACAAATGAAGCAAAACTGGGCCCCTGTACAAGTGCTAGTGGGCGTTCAAAGCACTAAGGCCAACAATTCTTCATTTACATACCTGATTTGGAGAAGAGGAACAGGCAGAGCTTCTGATCCCAAGAGCAGCATCTTCCCTCCAGGAACCTGCACCCACCAGCACTTTCCTTGTTTGATCCAGTGAAGTCAGATTCTTCATGGAAAGAACAGGTTGCTCCTGGCCAGGAAGGGCCTACAGCTGCATGTCCTTGCTCAACAAGAAACCTCCCTCCCTGAGAGGAAAGACACTTTGGCTTTCAGAACCTCCCAGCTGCAAAGGCGCCTAAGGAAAGGCTGAGATCCCAGTGTGAACTTCTGCCCTATTCTGGCCATTTCAGGGGAGCTGGGTGGGGGCTGTCACTCTGCAACTAGCAGCGGGCAGGGTGGCCATCCTTTTTCTGTAAGCTGGTGCTATTCACTGTATGGCCTGGGTCAGTGGAAGAGATGCTTGTTAAGGTTCCCTGTGTTCTAAAAGTGTGTCATTTTGTGTGTTCCTTTTGTATCTTTCAGGGCCAGAAGGGGCTGAGTACACTGGGATTGAGGAAGAGGAGTAAGACATGGGACATTACAAATTCTAGTTGAGAATTGGCCTTTCCCAGGAGCAGGAAACTGAGGCCCTGAGGAGAGAAGGACTTAGCCAAAGACACACTTTCACTCAGTGACTGGGCCAGGACCAGAATCTGGGCTTCTTAGTTCTTATTCCTGTACACTTCTACCTCGTGAGGTCAGCAGTGAGTGTGCACGGTGCTGGGAGCCATGAGACTGGCTTGTGCTGGAGGCACTGCTGCAGACTGTAAGCTGCAAGCACACAGCTATCATTTCCAGAGATGATCACTTTTGCTGGTGGGAATCTTATGCCCTAGGGACCAGGGACATGTGGCCCCATTGTCCACTGCCTGCCTCCTTCACTGTGCCATGGCACGAGACATCATTCTTTCCTTCCTCAAGTTCCTTTTTCCCTCCATTAACCAGCTGGTCCATGATCTCAGCAGTTTAACATTCCCTAAATGTTGATCCAGTAAACTTCCTTTCCTAAGTTTTTTTTTTTTTTTTTTTTTTTTGGTACCAGGGATTGAACTCAGGTCCTTGCGCTTGCGAGGCAGGCAGGCGGCGGAACCACTGAGCTAAATCCCCGGCCCCTCCCAAGTTTTGACAGTAGTTCTCTTGGAGGTTTCAGAGCTCTGGGGAAGAAAAACTTCCTAGGAGAGTAAGTCTTTGAAAAGGGAAGGCATTTGAGGTCCCCTGTGGGGTTGCTGGAAGTGGATGAAGTGCACAGTACAGATGTAGGCAGCTGCACAAAGGTAGGGCATGTGTGGTACTTGTTGCTGACTCTAGCACACTCTGGGTTCAGGCTGGTCACCCTCATAGTTCTCTGGCCAGAAGAACTGTTAACTCATTAGGAGGTGTGACTATCACTTGACTCTGGGAAGCCAAGTTTGACTGCTCAGGTGGTAAACTTGTGAGTGCTTTGGATTAACTTTTGCTGATTTTCTGAACTATGACCACGTTTCCTCCCATGCCCCCTGACCCCACTAACTTGCTGCTGCCCGCCTCCCTGAGGTCAGCATATGCATGTGTATACAGACACACTTAGTCACACACACTCACATAGACACTTAGCCCTAAAGGGAAAGAAAATTGAGAACAGCTATGCATGTGTGCTTACATGCTACAGAAGACTGACATAGCTCTATCTCTTGAGTTGCTCAAGAGTTGCTGAGCAATTAGCTGTGATTTGGAGGAAAGAGCACCAATTATACAGACCCTCAGTGCATCTTTGTGCTCTGTGACTTGAACCTCTCTGGGCTTCAATTTCTTTGTGGAAGGTGGTAATTAGTCATTATTTCAGTGGAATGTTATGAGGGTTAGATTGGGTCATGCATGTAAAATGCATGCACAGTGTTTACTAAATCATATCCATGATTAGCTGTCCTAGTTACTCTTCTTGTTGCTGAGACAAAATACCCAACACCAAAGTTAAAGGAGGAAAGGTTTATTGTAGCTCACAGTTTATAGAGGTTCCAGTTCATAGTTGGCTGGCTCCAAGGGAGGGTAGCATGGCAGAGGGCATGGCTGAGGAGAAACTGTTCATGGGAGGCAGAAGACAGCAAAGCAGCAAAGTAGTGAAGAAGCACCAGCAGCAGCAGCAGCCTCCCTCTCCCTTTTATGCCTTCCAGGCTACCTGCACTTTGGGTGGTGCCACCCACACCCAAGGTGGGCCTTCCCATTATCCACACCTAGAACTATGTCAAACCCCTCTGTGGACTAATCTAGTAATCATACACCGTTAATCCCAGCATCACACACTCTAGATCCAGCCACCTCTGAAAATCCCTACCTATGACCAAATGGGGCTTTGGAGATACTTCTAGATACAAGCCATAATATTAGCTAAGATCATGAGTCTCAGTTTCCACTTTTGACAAATATGTATAATAATGTCCCCACCTCCTAATACTGTTGGGAGGATTGAATGAGGTGAGGATGTGATTGTTTCTTGTACACTGTAGAATGCCTTGTGCATCAAAGGCAGTGATGTAATGCAGAGAGTGTTGGTGCCACTGACTCTACACATGTTTTTCTCAAGGAGAAGAGAATGTGCATAAGTGTCTTATCCTACTTCCAACTCCTGGATTTGTGTGTGTGTGTGTGTGTGTGTTTGTGTGTGTGTGTAGTACAGGTGCTAGGGATCGAATTGAGGGCCTTGTACCTGTCAGGCAAGGATTCTACCACTGAGCTACATCCCCGGGCCAACTCCTGGCTTCTTAACATGCTTAGATTGCATCACTGGCCTTTAGTGCTTGGTAAATTCTTTGAGCTGCCCACTTTGGGAGCCTCCTTGTGCCCTTCAGCATCCTCTGGGAATACTTCCTATCAAAGTGTGCTACTCTAGCAAGTTAAGCTTCAGTATAAAAACAGGGACCTAGGCTTGCATGGGGGTACATACCTGTAATCCTAGTGGGGAGGCTAGGAGGCTAAGCAGGAGGATCAAAAGTTTGAGCCAGCCTGAGCAACTAGATCTTAGCAACTTAGCCAGACACTGCCTCAAAAAAGGGCTGGAATGTAGCTCAATTAGAAGGCTCTGGGTTCAAGCCCCAGTACCTTAAAAAAGGGGGAGACTTTTCTCTTGGATGATGATCTAATTATCATTTCCTCCTAGCAGCCCTTGAGCCTGTGGGCCCCTTGAGCTTCTGTGTACACTTGCACTGTTGTATAGCTTGTAACCACCTCAGTTTGCTTCCTCCCAACTTGTGGAAGCTGAAGTCCTTGGCCAGTGATATTTCAGCTGAGAATTGAAACTTAATTCATGGTTATCCAAATGTCAGTCACTTAGCTCAGATCAAGGCTGTTCAAAGCTGACTCTGGATGGGGATGTGGATGCCTTCTATTCCACCTGCCTCAGTGAGCCATTACCAAAACTTCATCCAGCCGTGGGAGGCACCACTTTTCTGGTCTGGAAGATTGTCTCTATATAAAGCAGTGGCCCTTGCAGTTTAATTTTGTACCTCTTAATTTCCTCCCTCAAGACCTCCCTGGGTGGGGTTGGACACATTTTCAGTGAGTCACAGAGCTTTCTTTCTGAGGCCTCCTCTCTTTGCCTGGGATGGTCCCACAAAGAGCCCCAAAACCCCTTAAAAAGGAGGGCCTGACTGGAAGTTCTGGGGCTGGTTGGGGTTGGAGTGGGGATGAGTTGGAATGTCCCATAGGATGCCCTTTATTCCCTTCAAGTCCCTCTGTCACTGTTCTCTAACTTCATCCAGGCTCTGCTTCTCTCCCTCTTGGCAGGACTTGTGTGGAGCGACCACATGTGACACACTGGGCATGGCGGATGTGGGCACCATGTGCGATCCCAAGAGGAGTTGCTCTGTTATTGAGGATGATGGGCTTCCGTCAGCCTTCACCACTGCTCATGAGCTGGGTAAGGCTGGAGCGGGGAGAGAGCTGCCCTCTGCCATTGATCTGGGTTTGAGTTGGGTGCTTTGGGAGTAGAAAGACACTTGCTCACTCATATTCTGAAGCCTTAAGGATCTTTTCTAAGGGCCAGAGTTTGCATTGGCAGTGGCTTTGTTTTATATTTTCTGATTGCCCCAGGCTAGTTGACCAGCCTTGTTGGCAGAGATCTGAATACCTCTGCCAAGTGTCTGTCACGTGGGCACTATAAGGAGAATATGATAAATACAAGAAGATGTAACTCTGTCTTCACTTAGCTCACAGCCTGGCAAAAGGGACAGAAAACATAAGCACATGACCTTGAGGACATCTGCAAAGCAGTCCATTACTGGTGAAAATGAACATCTTGAAAACTGTTTCACAGGCTTTCCAGATTCCCCCTGATTGCTCCCTATTCTGGGCGGCCCTGAACTTCTGCCCCCTGAGTCCTCCGATGTCACCCCACAGGCCATGTGTTCAATATGCCCCATGACAACGTGAAAGTATGTGAGGAGGTCTTTGGAAAGCTCCAAGCCAACCACATGATGTCTCCAACCCTCATCCAGATTGACCGTGCCAACCCCTGGTCAGCCTGCAGTGCTGCCATCATCACTGACTTCCTGGACAGTGGACATGGTGAGCTAGGGTGACAGAAAAGTGGGGCTGTCACTGGAGGGAGTGTTCACCTCCTTTTTGGACCACCTTTCTGTACACAAAGTGGGATTATCTCATGGAGTTGGGCCCCGATGTGGGTCCATTCCAGATGCTCCTTGGTCCATCCTTTCCCTGCCTTTTGGGTCCCAGGCCAACTTAGCCTCTCCTTCTCCAGCATGTCCTAACAACTATTTTCGGCTCTCTGCAGGGGACTGCCTCCTTGACCAGCCCAGCAAACCTCTCTCCCTGCCTGAGGACCTGCCGGGCACCAGCTACACCCTGAGCCAGCAGTGTGAGCTGGCCTTCGGTGTGGGCTCCAAGCCCTGTCCATACATGCAGTACTGCACCAAGCTGTGGTGCACTGGCAAAGCCAAGGGGCAGATGGTGTGCCAGACCCGCCACTTCCCCTGGGCAGATGGCACCAGCTGCAGTGAAGGCAAGTTCTGCCTCAAGGGGGCCTGTGTGGAGAGACACAACCTCAACAAGTACCGGGTGAGTGCTGGAGCCCCACACTGGGGACTGTGGGGAGGAGGAGAACAGTGCCCGGTCTCCACTGGGAAGCAGCCCTTCAAAGATCGGCAGAGTAACAATAACTTAAGTCACAACCCTCCACTGTGCTTCTGTTCCTGGCAACAGTCCTGTCCCGCCTTTGCCTCTCAAAGTGGAGAGGAAAATCTGTGGTAGGTCAGAGAACTTGGTGAGGCCTTAGATATGTGGAGAAAGCCTCCAGCAGGATTGGGGACCCAGCCCTGAGCTCCATATGTAGGAGAGGCCTGGGCCCAGAGGTGAACACTGACCCTCAGGAGCAGCTCACTCTCTGGATCCACCCTTTCTTCCCTCACCAACTATTTTGGAGTCTGTTTCACTCCAGGGAGCTGGGATGAACAAGATGAATAGGCTCAGCAATGAAATGAAACGAAGCCCTGGACAAGCTTCAGTAATTTGACATATCTCGAACTTAGCTTCAGCCATTGTTGTGATTGTTGTTGCTGTTGTGTTTTTAACTGAAATATAATTGAATAAAAGTTTTCCCCCCAGATGAATAGAAACACTAGAGTGACAGAAACCCAAATATTCTGTGCCTATAACATGAACTATGTGTACTTCAGGTCTTGTGGTAGGGTAGTAAAAAGATTTGTACTTTTCCAGGTGGGAATAAAAAGTCCCTCCTTCTTGATCCTGGACACAGTTATCCCTTCCACACCCCTGTCCCCAGCTAGGTGAGGTACAGGGTTTATCTGCACAGAAGCAATAGTATAAAAAACCTTTCACCGAACATGTGAGATAGGTGTGGTTCAGAGTTATTTAAAACCTTTTTCTGTGACCTGGGGATATATATTTTAACTAAATCTTCAAGCATTTGTTAGGCAACATTTCACCATGTTCAGGGGAAGTTCTGAGCCAACTGCATGATGTCAGACAAAGAAATAAAAGGCCACACCTCAGAGCTCACAGTTACTGAGGAAGCTGGACATGTCACAGGCATACGAGACACACAGAGGTACACGTTGTGTGTTATGACAGAGTATAAACAGGGGTAAGAAATTCATGATGATGATTGTGGGAGCGAAAACAACTCTGAGGAGAAGGTGGGAGTTGAAGAGAGTCTTGAGATGAGTAGGATAATAGCAGGTAGGGGTGGGGCAGGCTGGGGAGGGGGTGCTGAGTGACCTGGAGGGTTGGAAGCTGAGATCTGTATTAGAAAGGACACCTTCTACCAGATCATGCCAATTGGATGGCCAGGCTGATGGATTGAGACTAGAAACTTCTGAGTAAGGGTGAATCTTGGCAAGACTTCTCTTGGTAAGAGGAGTCCGGAGAATGAAGAAACTAGTCAAGATGCTTTTGGATATAGAAAATGTGGTCTGGAAAGCACAATCTTTCCACATAATTCCTGGAATTGTCTCTTATCAGAAAAATCCATTATATCCTCCACAACTTCTCAGTAGTCCCTGCATCACCCTATGTAACCAAAACCTGGCCCTTCATGGGGGCTATTGCCCTTATCAGCCAAGGTCGACACACATGCCTGCCTTAAACATCACAGATGCCCAGGGATCTCACATTCAGAACTCATGCTGACCCTGAGCATCCCATTTTCCCAGCTCACTCCCTTGGGGTTTCAGATTCCAATTCTTCAATGCCTTCTGGGCCTACAGTCCATTGATGCAGTTGACTTTCCATCTTTCCTTCGCATGCCCTCACTTTCTCCTAATTGAGCTGAGAGTCATTCGTCACGTGTACTCTGGACCACTCATCCTGTCTCTGTCGTATTCACTTGGATTAGCCACTCCTTGGTTGAGTCCAGCTCAGTCACCCCCTGCGGTGTCCCTGCAGGGGTGAACCTGACTGGTGAAACACATCCAGCTGTGCTCTCTGGCCTCAGTTTCACAGCCTGGACACTCAGTGGGTCCATAATGCTGGCCGGGAGCCTCCCAGCCTCCTGAACCTGTGAGTGTACGCCTTCACCTCTTTTCTCCCATTATCAACTCTTCATCCTCGTTTTCATTGTCACTGGTGTCTTGGTTCATTTTCCATTCCTATGATGAAATACTGGAGGTTGGGTACTTATAGCAAAAAGAGGTTTATTTACTTCACAATTTTGGCAGCTGAAAGTTCAAATATCATGATGTAGGGTCTGATGAAGACCTCCCTGGCTGTGTCACCTTGTGGCAGGTGGTATCATGGTGACAGTGAATTCAAAAGGGAGAGATCACATGGTCAGACAGAAAGCTGGAGTGGGGAGGGATCAGGCTCACTCGTATAACATTTCACTCCCATGGAACTAATTTATGAAGTCTCCTTTCTCTCCTGCAGTAATAGTTTTCTCCTCTCTGGAATTGAGTAAGTCCTATCAAGATACAAACTTATCATGATTTCTTTAATCTTAAACAAAACTTCTTGTGGGATCCTATGGCCGCTCCAAATATGCAGTCTGTTTCTCCGACTGCCTTTATAGCAGAGTTCCTTGAAAGAGTTGTGTAAACATACGTTCTTTCCAATTTCTGTCTTCTGTTTTTTCTCTGGAGCTCATTCAAGTCAGGATTTCACTGTCAGCATTCCTCAAAGAGCTCCTATTCAGGCTGTTTGGTGGTCAGGTCCAGGGTGGGTTACCATTGTTGCCCTGGCCAGAGCTGCTGCAGCCCACCTCTCTGTTCCCTGGGGACACAGCCTTGTGACTCAGGACAGTCCCCATTGTCTTTCGAGTTCTCCTCCTTCCTTACTGGCTGCCCTGCAAGCTCCTTCACTTTTTCTCTCTCCTACTCTCATTTTCTACGGTCAGTCAGTGTGCTCTAGGGCTCAGTCCTTTCCCTCCTCACAATCCCCACTCAGTCTTTCAGGTGATTCATCTGGACTGAAGCTTTAAATACCACCCACATGTTGAAAAGCCTTGTATTTATGTCTCCAGCCTGTGCCTCTATCCTGAACTACAGGCGTATTTGTTGGCTGAATCTTGTCAACCCTGTTTGGACACCTGGCAGGCATCTTAAACATAGCAGGTGTAAAACTGAGCTCCTGAAAGCTGCCCTGGCAACTCCACCTTCCAGTTGCACCTGCTCCAATCCTTTTTCTCTCACTTACCTCACATCCTGTATCTCAGCAATTCCCATCGACCTGTCTTGGAAATAGACCCAGAACCCCATTTCTTCCTGCTTCCCCTGCTTGTCCCCCGCCATTCCCTCCCCCATATTACAGCAATAGCTCCCTACTGGCTTTCTTGCCTCTGATCTTACTCCTTGCAGATAATCCCCAATATGGCAACCAGAAGGATCTTTTTAAAATTTGAATTAGACTATGGTATTTCTCTGCTGGATCTGGCTTGGAATGAATGAGCCAGCCAACTTCTGTCTTTATCTCCTGTTTCTCTCCTTTTACTTGCTCTGCTCCTGTGATGCTGGTAGATTCCAGGTGCATCCCTTCTTAGGACCTTTGGATTGCTGCCTCTGGCATGCTCTTTCTCCAATGTCTGCCTGGCTCACATCTGTACTTTAAATGTATAATGTGGGCTCCCTGGCCCCTCCTAATGTAGAATGCTCCTCACCAAGGTCCTCCCAGTTGTCCTCACCCCACCTGCTTTTAACACATCCAGTGCACCAAATGCACTAGATTATTTTTACTGTTTGTCTGCCCCACTAGGCTGTTGAGGATGAGAACTTGCTGCACATGGTGCAAGACATGTAGAAGGAACTCAGTAAATATTTGGTGAACGAATGAATGGTGCATGGCAAGAGCACAGCGAATATTTTTGTACAGATGGGTGGGAAGAAAAACAAACAGCATTATGTCAGAAGCCACAGAGGCTGTCATGTTAAGTATAGAAGAAAAACTGGAGATCATAATAGCTCAGCATAGACTCACTCACTCTCCAGCTGGTCCTTGCTGTCTTTGAGAGAGCAGCTTCAGCTTGTGATGGGTACATAAGGAAACAAGAACTGTTTGGCTGGCAGACAGATGGAATGGCCATGCTGAATATGTACATACGCCGAAGTTTTCATATTTCATACAACCGGTTCCTGACTAGGTCTGTGTGGGTGAGCTGCTGTGTGGATGATCTATGACAGCTTGAGCCCCAGACTTGTACAACTGGGTTGCTTTCTCTGTTGTCGAACTGATGTGTGTTCAGGGGATGAAACCCATTTTGTTATCATCGTAAGAGAAACAGTGCAAGCATGTCTGTAATCCCAGCACTCAGGAGGCTGAGGCAGGAGGATTACTGTGAGTTTGAGGCCAGCCTGGGCTACATAGTGAGTTTAAGGGCAGCCTGAACCAGTCAGGAGACCCTGTCTCAAAAAAAAAAAAAAAAAAAAAAAAAAAGAGAAACAATGCAGTCTATACATTTTCTGTCTCCTCCCTACCCTCTCAAACAAACCAACCAAAAAACAAACAAACAGACATCCCCCTGCATAATTTTCTCCAAAGCCAAACAAAGTTTTAGAATTGCTCTGTAGTGTTTCACCTGTGTGTGGTCTTAGTATAAAATTAGCACTGCTTAGAGTGAAACTTTCTCAGATGCAGCACCCAATGAAGGTGAAGGTCGGTTGAATTTGGAAAAAAGTCTGAATTGCAGAACACTTGCAAATAGAACTGTTTAGGCATCTACAGCAACCTTGTTTCCTGGCAAGTGTGCTGGCTGGGCTGGTGGAAGGTTAGACTTCTATAGATGCACTAACAGTAAATAGGGGTAAATAGTTAACAGTAAATAGCTCAATGGTTCTGCCGCCTGCCTTGCAAGCCCAAGGACCCAAGTTCAATCCCTGGTACCAAAACAAAAAACAAACAAAAAAACTGTAAAAAGAAAAGGGGGGAGGCTTTGAGCTCCTTCAGAAGCAGATCCTGTGCTAGGAGTTTTCCTATGTGTTGCTTCATTTAAAACTTCTACCAAACTCAGACCTGAGGATTACTGGCTCCATTTTTGCAGTGAAGCCAGGGAGGTTTGGCCGCCAGCTTGGACCCATTCTTGTGGCTGTAAAACTGGCCTTCCTCCCTTTGAAGTCCAGAAGACTTCTCTCTTCTGAGTGATTTCATTTATAACTGGGAGCAGTTGGTGTTTGCTAATTAATTGCTTGTGGTGTTGTGTGGGCCCTGTGCATATGCATCATCAGCTTATCATTTTTTTTCTTATGACATAAAGTAGATTGCATTCCAGTGGGACGGGATGGGAACTCGGAGGCTGTACCAGCAATCTTTTCAGCTGACAAAGGGGCTGGAAGTGATGTCTGGAGCCTTGCAGGAGTGTAACAGGCTCTTCTTTGCAGGTGGATGGCTCCTGGGCCAAGTGGGAGCCCTATGGTCCCTGCTCTCGAACCTGCGGCGGGGGCGTGCAGCTGGCCCGGAGGCAATGCAGCAGCCCCACCCCTGCCAATGGTGGCAAGTACTGCGAGGGAGTGCGGGTGAAGTACCGGTCTTGCAATCTGGAGCCCTGCCCCACCTCAGGTGAGGCCGGAGGGCCACAGGGCCTGGGCTTTGGGGAGGTGACCCTGAAGGCCACTTCCCCCACAGAGGAATTGCAGTCAAGATCCCAGCCCCCAGGACAGAGCCAGGGAGCAAAGAGGTGCAGAGCCTTCTGTCCACTCACTTTTTGGCAAGGGTGCTTTCTTCCAGGTACTTAGGGTAGGAGGCAGGTGGCTCAAGGGCTGGGACACTGAAAGTCTTTGACAAACCCATCTTCTAAGCAGGAATCCAGGGTTCATGCACTCGATGGGGAAAAAATTGCACCTCTATTTTGTTAGTGTTTCTATCTGAAACAGTATTTCCTTCAATTAGAAATTTAGTTTTTTAATAAATTAGCCTTTCCATCTAAAATTTAGTATTTCCTTCACTTAAAGCAGCAAACTATAACCTTAGTAGAAATACTTGTCACTTTGTCACCAACAGAAATCATGGACCTTTTCATTTGACATTTCAGTTGTTGAAGAATTCTCAGAATGCCACCTATGACTATCTCTATTTCAAAATTACAGTTGTTACCAGAGTTAATATTGAAGCTCATTATTTAATGCATTACCAGAAGTACATATATCACAAGTCTATTTCAAAATGTATGGATCAATGCATATCAATATAATTGGTATGTTTTATAAATCTGTGTAATTTATTGTATGCATCAATAGCACTATGATAAAAACAGTTTCAGTTGACTGCTGAAGGATTTCATGATCCAAAAAATGTTTAGCATATCTGTGACAGAGGGCGAAAGTGGCACATTGCTCAGGGGATGCATTATTCTCTGTGCGTTGCATTTTTGGTTGCAGCCTCTTTAGTCCTTCTGAGTTGGGGAGGCTGTGGCATCACACTTCCGAGGGTGGGAAGAGATGTTTAGATTTTGGGTGCTGGGCACCCCTGGGAGGGAGGCTCTCTTTTGTACTTCCCTTTAGTTTCCTGCCTGTCCTTCCTCCCTTCCTAGCCTCTGGCAAGAGCTTCAGGGAAGAGCAATGTGAAGCTTTCAATGGCTACAACCACAGCACCAACCGGCTCACTCTTGCCGTGGCGTGGGTGCCCAAGTACTCAGGTGTGTCTCCTCGAGACAAGTGCAAGCTTATCTGCCGAGCCAATGGCACTGGCTACTTCTATGTGCTGGCACCCAAGGTAAGAAAGCTGGGGGTCAGGGACCAGAGCAGGGCCCAGGTATTCAGGGAGCATCTGGCTGAGCTGCTGTCCTCTTCCTTCTCTCCTTCCTGGGGGTGCTGCAGGTGGTGGATGGTACACTGTGTTCTCCCGACTCCACCTCAGTCTGTGTCCAAGGAAAATGCATCAAGGCTGGCTGCGATGGGAACTTGGGCTCCAAGAAGAAGTTCGACAAGTGTGGGGTGTGTGGGGGAGACAATAAGAGCTGCAAGAGGGTGACGGGACTGTTCACCAAGCCCATGTGAGTTCTGGACCCTGGGGGGTGCAGCCAGGGAGCAAGGTGGGAGGCAGGTGGGTGGAATTCCCCCCAGGCATCGGAAGCTTGAGTTAGATTGGAGTGAATGTCAGATCCTGGCATACACTTTTTGTGGAGGCTATTCATACTCTTCTAGGGCTGATATCCACCCATCTACCCATGCATCCATCCAACTGATCCATTCATTCATCCATCTGTCCATCCATGCAGCAAAGCTAAATGGCCTAGAACACATCTCATCAGGAGGTGACAGTCAGGGAGAAGGCACGGTTGTTAGGACCTGTCTGGTACTTTGGAGTAGGACTGACCTGTATTCATATCTCAGTTCCCCATTTTCTCCATGACCTTGGGCAAGCGACTCAATCTCTCGACTTTTAGACATTTTCATTTGTAAAGTGAGTATAACATTAATGTACTTCACATGTGCTCTTGTGAAGAGTAAAAGAATGAATCCAAATAAAATGGCTAATACAGAACCAGATACATAATAAATGCTCAGTACATGTTCCTGGTGCTGATAAGGAGGCAGTGTGTGACAATTGCCACCTTCTCCTGGTGACTGAGGTCCTGGTCTTGGGGATTGGATTGTGGAGAAAATGGCAATGAACTGCTAAGAGGCAGCAAGCAAATGGCTGGGACTGAAGGAGCTGGCATGTCCCGGGAAATGTGCCCCAGAATCAGCCCAAGGATGATCTCTGGGCCTCTTCTAATCCCAACTCCAGTATGCGTCCTCCCTAGCTGGAGCTTTGTGAGGTCAGTGACATTCCCCCAGGAAGGGGCAGGCACTGAAACCCCAGAGGTTTCAGTTGGGAGCAGGGAGTATGAAAACACGGGAGTTCAGCAGCTGATGATGGAAGACCAGATGACTGTCCTGGAGTCAGACTGTCCCCTCTGGATGTGACGCCCTCTGCTGACCCTCTCGGAGAGCAGGAGGTTCCCTCTTTGGAAGCCTGGGCAGTGCAGGCAGAGGTGTTCAAGGCTGTCCTTTGTGGGGACTTGTAGCAGGGTGGCTATGTGGGCGTTAGACTCGCTTGACTGGTTAAATGGACAGGCTGGCAGGAGCTGTAGAAGTCACCCAGCCTAACGAATGCATTGTACAGGACACCAGAACCCAGAGAAACTGATTTGCTTAAAGTCACCAGGGAATCAGTACCTGAGCCAGGACTGGATCTCTAGCCCTCAAGGCTACTAGTGGGTCTCAATACATCAAGCTCCAGGCTTGGATGTGGGCACTGTAGACTTACTTCCTCTCCTCCCTCACCACCATGGGTGATTCTTTCTGAGTCTTCTCTTTGCTGGGTACTCTGGTACATGCTTTATAGGCTAAAGCTTCTTTAATCCTCCTTATAGTTGGACAAGGTATGCGCAACTATGAGGTCCATTTTGTAGGTGAGGAAACAGGCTCAGAAAAATTGAGATTTGTTCAAGATCAACGGCAAAGCAAGGGGCATGGATCTCTTTGGCTTCAAAACTTGTGTTTTTACTCTCTCACTGGCATTTACCAAAAGATAAATTTATGAAAGAAAAATGTTCATAAGGCTCTATAGCCAGTGTATTCAGTTTTAGGTGATTTAACAACAAGCTCATGTACCAGCATTCACTTTGTGTGTTTCCATCGGGCCCTGCACTGCCTAGTCATTCTTTGCACTCTGTTGGTACATTTGTGACCTGCTCTGGGGCCTGTAAGAGGGGATCAGTTGTCACTTTAAAGAGGAGTGAGGTTCTTAGGTCCAGGCATCTGTCTAATGTACAATCCCCCTTTCCCACCCCAGGCATGGCTACAATTTCGTGGTTGCCCTCCCTGTAGGCGCCTCTAGCATTGACATCCGCCAGCGTGGCTACAAGGGGCTGATTGGAGATGATAACTATCTGGCCGTGAAGAACAGCCAAGGCAAGTACCTGCTCAATGGGCACTTCGTGGTGTCGGCCGTGGAGCGGGACCTGGTGGTGAAGGGCAGCTTGCTGCGGTACAGTGGCACTGGCACTGCGGTGGAGAGCCTGCAGGCTTCCCGGCCCATCCTGGAGCCCCTGACCGTGGAGGTCCTCTCGGTGGGGAAGATGACACCGCCACGGGTCCGTTACTCTTTCTATCTGCCCAAGGAGCCTTGGGAGGACAAGTCCTCCCGACCCAAGGAGCCCCTCACCCCCTCTGTGCTGGACAACACGGTCCTCAGCCTCTCCAATCAAGTGGAGCAGCCAAATGACAGGCTCCCTGCACACTGGGTGGTGGGCAGCTGGGGACCTTGCTCTGCCAGCTGTGGCAGTGGCCTGCAGAAGCGGGCAGTGGACTGCCGGGGCTCCTTGGAGCAGCACAGGGCCTCTGCCTGCGATGTAGCCCATCGACCAGTGGAGATGCGAGCCTGTGGGGAACCCTGCCCAGCCTGGGAGCTTGGGACCTGGTCACCCTGCTCCAAGACCTGTGGCCGGGGATTTAAGAGGCGTTCACTCAAGTGTGTGGGACATGGAAGCCGGCTGCTGGCCCGGGACCAGTGCAACCTGCGCCGAAAGCCCCAGGAGCTGGACTTCTGCATCTTGAGGCCCTGTTGAGCGGGACTGCCCTTTTTTCTCCTTTATTCCCCACCCCACTGTTGTACCAGTGCTCTGGCCAGCTATAGCAGAGGATGGTGACAAGTGGCCTGTGCCACCATGCCACTCACATCCAGGACAAGGACCATGGACTGGGATGAGTGGTTCCTCCCTCCCTGGACTGGGCAGGGGCTGCTAACTAACGCACAGTCTACCTCATGCCCTACTCCTCTGGGCCCAGTTTCGGGGAGAGGCTGAAAGGTGTGGTGCTGGCCAGGGGTGCTGAGGCCCAGTTTCCAAGGGGCCTGGAGGATGGGCTTCTCCCAGGGAGAACTTCAGGGACCCAAGCCCCCATCAGGGTCTGCATGCTGCTGGAAGAGCCATGGCCCAGCAGCTTGGCACCCTCAGGTGGCTCAAGGGACTCTGAGCCATCTCTGAAATGAGGCAGGGTTTTCACGGTGCTTTCAGACCCCTTTGGTTCTTTCCTGACTGACATGGGCTGATCAGTGAAGACTAGTGGTGGTGGTGAGGATGCTGAGCACAGTGAGTTTGCCTACAACTGGAGTCTGGGTCCCTCTGCTGGGGAAGATGTGGATGGGGACAGGGAGTCCCAGCGTTTCTCATCTTCCCCCTGGGCCCACCCTGGAAAAGCAGGCCTCATTTCCTCCCTGCCATCCAGGGCATTAGACTACAGGAGGGCTGCCACCACCGTGTCCTTTGCAGAAAGAGGAGAATGTCCCCTGGAGTTTGCCTTCTTTGTCCAGAGGGAGCCAGCAGTTGCTAAAAGATGCTGGTGCTTATTGGGTGGCTGAAGCAGGGAGTGTGAGGGGAGACCTCGGGGGTTTTGCTGGCTGTGAGCCTGGGGGTGGATCCTGAGCTCTGGTCTAGGCACTGGGGACTGTCATCCTGGGACAGGGAGGAGGAAGCTCCAGTTTTGATGGCTTTTTCCTCCTGAGAGGGACACATAAGTAAGGCAGACGCCACCCACAGGCTCTACATTGCCTCAGAGAATCTCCTGAGTGACCACAGTCTTGTACCCACAGAGAGGGGAGCAGGGTGTGCCCAGAAGGGCTGGGAGCTGAGCATCTCCCTCCTTGCAAGTTAAGCTTCCTCCTTCTGGACGGCTCCTGCTGTCTGCTGTGGGCATGTCACAGCACATCTCCAGCTGAGAATTGGGTTGTCTGTTTGCTACCTCAGATTATGCTCTCTGGGAACCCAGCCTGTCCCTAGGGACAGAGGTGACTTGGCGCTCCCACCACATCCAGCTGTCATCTTCATAGACTAATCTGCCGAGCCCCAGAGACGAGTGTGTGATGCAGGGCCATCCACCAGGGCTCCAAACATGAAGACAAAGAGGGAGTTTCTCTCTTCAGGTTCCCTGGGAGCTGTTCAGGAGTCAACAAGAGTCATAACCTGACCCAGAGGCCTTCACAGCTACCAACAAGAACTGCTGGGGGAAAAACCCAGGCCCTTCCTATAGTTACAAGTGGGGAGATAATTCGGGGATAGTGATCCTTTGGTGAAGCAGGGTATTTCTTGAAGGTGCAGATGCCCCAGTGTGAAAAGAGGATATTCTGCTTTTCAGTATAGGCAGAGTCCCAGACTTCAGTGAAGAACTTAACTGAGATCAGATCAAAGCCCGAATCTTCCCGGGGGAGAGAGGTTCAGTTCTTTTCTGTGGTTTCCCTCACAGTCAAGATCCGCAAAACAAGCAGCCAGCCAGCCAGACTGCTGGTCTATGGTATTCTTGACACTGGTCTAATCTTAGGCTGGAGAATATGGACTGAGCTCCTGCAGGGGGTGGAGGGCCTTCAGCTCCCTGGAATAGGGCTGCAGACACTCTTGCAGGACAGAACAAGGAGGAATCTCCCTCCTTATACTGTGAAGCTGCAAAGACAAAAGGACCCCATGCACAGGCAGAAGGGGAGACTTGCCAGGGGACTACAGCCTGTGCTCTGATTGGTGCATTTTCTCCCAGGCCTGGAGAGGGTGGGGTGGGGGCTGTGCAGAGTGGGCAGGGGAAGGCGGAGAGGGAGGCACCATCCCTGGGGTGGCTGGCTTCCTAGCAGGGGTTATTTGCTGACATTGCTTTACAAACCGTTTCAAGGAGGGATAACTTTTGTTCTTGACACAAGTTAGGTCTCCATGGTCTTTTCTATTGTGGTCCCTCCTCCTTTTTGCTTTTCTTAAAAAACAAACAAACAAAAACCCCCCAAAAGCAAAAGTATGAGCAAGACAATTTGGGAAACTTGTCTTCTCTTTGAACATTTCCTCAGTCCAGCAAAGCTCTCCAGAGCTGAGAGGAAATGAGACTCAAGGCATAGGGTTCTGGTGATGACATAAAAAGTGAAGGTGGCGTCTCATGCTTATGGAGAAGAGGAGCCTTCTGTGGGCTCCAGCAGTTTCTTCAGAGGGGTGTGGCCCTGTAAGGCCTTGGGCTCATGATTCCCTAACCTCCTTTACCTGTTGTGTGCACTGATCGAAGGATCCTCACCCAAACACCCTCAATACTGGTGAGAAAGCTGGAGGAGCCAAGAACAGTTTGAGGGACTGGATTGCCCCCAGCCTGGGAGTCAGCTCCTGAGGACACTAGACACTCATTAATAGAGCCCAAGCTGTACTTGGTTCTTTTGCATTCCATACACTGCAGAAGGATGGGAGGACCTGGGTCTTGGCTGGGCATGTATACTGTGTATACATGGGAGCCGGCTGCGGGGTGAGGGCAGTTTGCTCTTAATAAAGTTGGAAGTATTTAAAACTTGTGTCCACCTCTGTGACTGCATCTCGCCTGTGCATACGTGGCCTGTGTTTACAGAATGTCTGCCTTGTGCCTGCCATGGTGCTAGGAGCTATGAAGACAGCAGTGACTATGACATGCACAGCCCTAGTCCCATGTAGTTCCCAGGTGAGCTGGGGGAAGATCTCAGGTCAGAAGCAAAGAGGTGGAGTCAGGAGGACTGTTGAATACAAAGAAGAAATCAACTGGTGGTAAGAAGAGAGTCCATATCTGAGTGTTTGTGGGTAAAATAAGACAACATGAGACTAAAGGATGAAAAAGCAGCCCTGCTAAAAAGGGATAGGCCATTTAGCACAAGGGCAGTGAGCCCAGACTGCAGAGCTTCAGGAGGGTCTTTGGGGCTGTACTTGTGAGGGGGATGAGATATAAGAGGCTGGAGGGGCCCATCATGCATGGGTCCCAGCTGCCTAACATAAGAGGAGACCCCAATTTTCTAGAGTTTCATTCTGCCTCTTCCTAGTTGGTTTGGGAATTTTAACAAATATAAAGGCACAAAGAGGGGTACGACACTTTTCAAAGAACATCTGGAAACTTATGTTGACTCAGATCTGAGGTCCTGTCTTGGAACCTCACTTCCTATTTACAAAATGAGAAAGGTAGATATAGTGTTCCTTCTTTCTTTTTCTTTTTCTTTTTTTTTTTTTGTACCAGGGATTGAACTCAGGACTTTGTGCTTGTGAGGCAGGCTGCGGCACCACTGAGCTGAATCCCTGGCTCGATATAATGTTCCTTTAAGGCTGGTCCAGATTTAGCAGCCTGGTTTCTAAGCACAGTTTGGTTTCAACTTTTCTGGCTGACTCTCTGGCTTTGGTTTGAGGTTCAGAGATAGATGTGTTTCTCTTTCTGACTTTCTGGCAGAGCAAAGCCATGGGGAGAATGATTCCTCATGAGCTGGAAGAGCCACCCCTTGAGGCATGTAGGTGAGGAGGCCAGAGCGGGGAACTTGGACAAAGCTTCAACACTTGGTAGAAGGTTCTGGAAGAAACAGAAGAGCCTGTGTGGCCCTCCAAGTTACCTGGAGGCTTGGAAGGGACATGGAGGGGCTTGGGTTGATGCCTAAGCTTACAGTTAGTAAGTAAGATCTCTGTGAATTGCCAATTGTTTTTAAGCTTTCTGGAGAAGGCAGGAACAGTTTCCTAACCTTCATGGCCACTGAAGAGAGAAAGGAACAGTCTGCTTTGTAATCCATCCTTGTGAGGGGAATGCATTCTTGCCCCAGTAGAGAAAAAGCCTTGATAATTGTAGAAAGCTCTTGACTCCCTTGGACCCCGCCTGCCTAGGCTGAGCTGGCACTGCCAAGGGCAGCGTGTGTGACCCAAAAGTCTTTCTGTTCCTTGGCTTGCACCCAGGCCTTGTTGTTGGGTGAGTCAGCTCTGAAGCCTGCAATTCTAGCAACAAATCCCAGAAGACCAAAAAGTCTCCCTTCAGGCTCCTCAGATACCACTGTGTCACCCCTAGCCCACAGCAGCTGTGAGAGAGCATTGCAATGAAATGTTCGCTGCTCCCAAGCAGAAGACTGTAGAAGGAGAAGGCAGCGTGCCAGACACTCAGCTCTCACCCTTCCCCTCCCACCCCAAGCACTCCGAGACTCTGCCCAGCCCTGTCCTGGTGCTCAACTGGGAAGCCCTGCCATTGTTTTTTTCTTGTGCCCTCTGGTCAGTAATGTAAATCACATTCTGAGAACTGACCAGAATATTATTAAGGAGGAGACAGAAGGCATTCCAAAGGAGAGACAAAACTGTTTGTTTCCAAAGGATGGCAGAAAGGGCAAGATTGAGGGAGATAAAGAGAAAAGGGGATATTCTCATGAAAAGTTGGGTTTGGGAAAATGGTGAAGATACGTTCACGGTGAAGGGTTGGAAGCTGATGGTATTTTGTCTGCAACCCTAAGTTGTTATAAACAACCCCTCTCTTCCCGCCTCCCCACCTGCCTTCCCCACTTGGTCATAGTCTCTGACAGTATCCAGGGGCTTGGGTTGCTGCTGCCCTGAACTTCTGAAGAGCTGTTCAGATGACCTCGTGGGACTGGGATTCCAGTCTCGGCACATCTGCTGTGGCTGAGCAAGCTGATGCTTCTGATGTGGGTTTGCTGTTGCGGAGGATTTTGAGAAAGAGTACTTAGGTGTGCCAGGGAAAGGGGTTGGGGGCATGGCATGACCTCTGCCGGTGCCCTGTTTGGGCCGGGTCTGCTTGCTTCCTTTCAGCTCTCGTCTGCTGTAAGTTGGGAGTCCTCATCAGTCTCTTGGTGAGGCTAGGAGAGAATTACCTGTTCTTTTCTTTCTCCCCTGAAAGATTTCTTGTAATGACTTGGGAGCATGCTCTTGAGGCAATGTTCTGGGTTTCCTAAAGGATCCATTAGCACCACCTGAATGCGCCTGAGATTCCTGCAGTCTCTCCTGATGGGAAAACGGTCTCTTAATTCATTTCTTGGCAAGTTTCCCAGTGGAGCTTCTGACATTTTTAGAATTGGAATTTGGCACCTGGATCCACCCTGCCACCAAATAAACCTCAAGTTCAGAGAAGCACAGAAGCCTTGAATTCTTTGATCGTCTTTGAGTGTCAAAAGGGCAGAAAAGAATGAGTAGGGAGCCAAACCTGGCAATGGAGTTGCAACCCTGCAGCTCTTTGTTTTTCCTTTTTCCTTTTCTTTTCTTTTTTTTTTTTTTGGTACCAGGGATTGAACTCAGGTCCTTGAGCTTGCGCAGAAGACAGCAAAACCACTGAGCTAAATCCCTGGCTGTTTTTTCTGAAAACTGCCACACATGCCTTTTCCTTTTCCTTTCCTTAAAATAATTCCAAAAATAATATAATAATATGAAGATTCACAGAAGAGACAAAGAATAATAAAATAAAACCTGGGTGCTAATCATTTAGTATAAGAAAGAAGACATCACCAATAACCCTTCCTCCCCGCCACCCATGAACACCTCTCCCACTCTGCCTGCCCCTCTTCTGCTGGGTGCAATTGTTATCTCTGATTTGGTGTTTGTCCTGACCAGCCATTTCTTCTGTCTTTTCCCATGCACTGCATGTTTTTCAACCGTCTATACAGGGTAGCACTTATATGCACTCTTCTGAAAACTACTTTCTCAGTTTGAATTGTAGCTATAGGAGTCATTTGTATGGATATAGGTGGTTCTAGCTCATTTGTTTTGTGGTCTGGTATTTTATTTCACTATGTGGATATGAATGGCGGACATTTAGGTTGTTTCCAGTATTTTTTGCAATACAATTCTGTTGTGAAAATTCTTGTCCAGCTGTTCCAGGGCACGAATTTGATGTCAGTTGGTAGGAGTGGTATTTCTGGGCTGTAGGGTGTGTATTTTATTACCAGCTCTTTCCAAATTGTTCTCCAAAGTGGTTTTATCATGCCCAGAGTTTTGCCAGTTGCCTTTCTTTTTTTTAGGCATTACTTTTTCCATCTTCTGACCCATCTTTATTGGTGAGGATTCACTTTCTCCAATCTCTCCTTTCCTACTATCTAGCTAAGATTCCAGCAGAAAATACATAGGCAGGCTCAACTTAGGATAGCTCGAGGAGGGAGTTGAATAAAGAACAATTCACAGAGATGTAGACAGGGGACATGAACCAGAGCAGAACCTTGGGGTGGTGAGGAGACCTGATAGGTGAGAGAAGAAATGGTGATGAGATCAAAGTTAGAGAGGTGTAGGTGGATAGGGGCCCCAGACAGGAGCTGTTTTAGTATATTTTCCATTGCTGTATGAAAACACTGGAGGCTGAGTAACTTAAGAAGAAAAGAGGTTTATTTAAGCTCACATTTTTGGAGACTGGCAGTCCATACTACATGCACTGGCCCTACTGAGGTTCCCCCTATGCATACTGCACTGTGGTAGATGGTATTTTGGTGGGGAATGCACAGGAAGGATTATAAGGCCAGACAGGACAGGAAGCATAGAGTGAGGAGGGGCTATGTGCTCTTTAATTACACTCCTCTCCAACTATCTAGGTTTCATGACAACTACATTCATTCCTTTGGAGGTATTGTCCCCAAAGACCTCCCATTAACCCCCACTTAAAGGTTTTGCCTCCTCCCATATCACCACACTAAGGACCATGCTCCCAACACATGAACTTTTGTAGACATCCTAAACTATATCCAGACCATGGCGGGAGCTAAGACATTTGGTTGGGTGATGCAACTGCAGTTATTTTATCTGTAAAAGTGGGAAAATTCTTACCAACAGGAGAGCTATTGTGTGATCTCAATGGGATAATATGTGTAGCACACTGCCCGGAATGTAGTAAGGGTTCAATAAATACCAGTTAGATGTTTCTCTAAACCAATAGTAAGTTACAAGGGCTGAAGATTCTCAAAGAATTTTCATAGTTGTTATTTTCCAATCTGCACTGAAATAGAAGTGGCCTAAAGACATCCTTCTTATGGTTATTTACCTGACATTGCTCTAGTTAACGACAATGTACTTGACCCCCACCTTTTCTTTCCACCAGCGTCACATCATGCCTGGAGTACATAAATAGCACTTACCTGTCCTTCCCACCTCTAAATTCATCCCCTTTCTATCCTTACCCCAAGAAGGACTCTCCACCTCAGCAGTAGGTGCCCTGTTTTGGGCTCTCCTGGCACCCTCTGTGTCCTCTCCTATTGTACTAATTGTCTGACTCTTCAGATATACTCTGTGGACCTTGAGAATGGGCTTTATTTGTCCTTGCACAACTAAGTGCTTGGCACACAGTGATAATATAATAATACAAACACCCTCCTTTGGCTGGGTCAGCATGCCTGCATGCCTATTACCTAACATTAACTATCATATATTAGCATAAGGGTTTTATCGGCCTTACTCTATTGATTGCTTGTAATAACTTTATAAACAATATTCTATAACTGCCTCCTTTTACATATGAAGAAGATGAGAACCAAAAATGGTGGGGACCTTGTCTGTGTTCTCCCAACTTGTAAGTGGTAGAGTCAGGACTCTGAGCTCCCTGTTTATTAAATGAGTTGTAGAATGAAACCAGTTGTCCTGCTCCTCAAGAGGCTTGCATTTTATTTGGATGGGGAGACAGGCACAGGCAAAGGATTGTGATGCACTGTGAGAAGGCACAGAGCAGAGGTATGTATGGATGTACATCTATGGGACAATGGAAGAAGTTGCAGGTATCACTTTGAGTGGATCTGAAAAGACCTCACAGAGAAAATTATGTTTGGGCTTGGTCTTCAAGAATGACTAGACTTTGTTGAGTAGATAAGGATTCCTCAATATGTGACCAGCATTTAACATGGTGTAGGAGGTTAGGCATTTAAAGAGCTTGATATGGCTGGTTTATAGATTGCCTGGCAGATAGTGATGAGGTTGGAGGCTGGGGTGGGGTGGGGTCTGATCATGAAGGGCCTTCTATGCCATGTAAAAGGGCTTGGTAGGCAAAAGAAAGCCACGGAAAGACTTTTAAATTAGATTTTCAAATCAGATCAGAATTTAAGGAACTTACAACTCTGATGAGCTGGTAATAATCATGGGTTTTGGATAAGAAATGACTATTGTAGAATGATCAAGTAAAAGTCTCCTGTAATAATCTGGATTTAAGATCACAAAAGCCTGTACTAGGGCACTATAAATGGGTTGGAGTAGACAACATCAGTCCTTGAAAATTACAGAAGTGAGCAGGTCTGGAGAGTGAACTGTGCACAGGGTCTGACAGTGAAAGAAGTGTCAGAGGAAACTGATTTAATATTTTTCATCTTGATGTCTTCCTTGCTTCACAAAAGAAGTATACAGTTAGGCATTCCTTGACATATAGATATGACTGTGTAACAGAGGGAGGGGAAAAGTTGATGCACTTGACTTCCTCCTGGGGCTAAGTTTCTAAAATACAGCACTGTCAGGATTTGGAGGGAGAGGATGACTGATTCTTTTCTCCTCTTGTACCTCACTTCCTGCCACACCTCCTTACTCACCGCCCTAGTTCTTGGTATCACACCTCCCCTGTCTTTGATCTGAGCATTCTGTGGTTATCTTGGCACCAAGAAGCTTACAAGAAGTCATGGGAGTTTGAACGGAAAGGGGATAGAGAGATCAGAGGAAATGACAGAGATAATCAACATACATTAGTGTGAAGGTAACGGGATGGCATTTCAAATGTCTTTCAGCATAGGTCATATAAACAGATTTATTTTTTAATATACCCCCTGTATCTTTCATTTAACCATATATTGTGCATAATATATTTCAATACTTGTATCTCAGGATGGGAATAGCAGAAACATATGTTAACTGAGTTGTATTAACTCTAGGGACAATACCACTGGGTTACAGTATTATGGCTTTGCATGTTTCAGCAACATATGCTACCCATAAGGATTCCTGGGGCTTTAATGTGTAACACACTTTGGGCTGGATTGGCAAGTGGATTGGAGTTAGGCTGAGAAAAATGAAAATCTTCTGAAAGAGAAGTTTTATAAATATCTTGGCCAGAAAACATTGCTGAAGCAACCTGGCTACATCTTGCTGCCCAAAGATGGAAATTTCCCGTAGTTTAGGCTACTGATCTTTTTGGGCCCACCATCCTGGGAGAGGTTGACACTTGAGATCACTGGATAAATACCTAATTTCTGAAAGGAAAAGTTTCTTCTAGTTCCCATGAGTCTATTACATCTTGGGAAGCCATTTTGTTTTTATTTCTTCAAAATCCATTTATTTAGACATGGCTGCACAACCACTGCTCTGGACTCCTAGACAGGCTTTGCTGTCGCTGATCCCAGTGAACTTGTGCAAACAATTTGTCTTTTCTGGAGTCCATCTCCTCATTTGTTAGATGAATCATTGGATTTGATTGTTAATTACACAATCTCTCTCTTCCAAGTGTAAAGACTCATTGATTGCATAAATTGAAAATCTCAGCCCCAAGAGTATTCAAAAGCTTTTTTCTGCTATTTCTTCCAAAACAAAAGGAGATGTGTCTTTTTGATGTTATACTTTGGAATTTCCACATTTCTCCACTCCTATTTAAGAGTTTTTTGACCAAGGCAAGTCTATTCTTCCATCTGTAGTTGGCCCTTTGATGGAGAATAAATAGTTGAGAAATCCCAGTAGATAGGATTGCTACTTCCTCTGGAATTTTCTTAGTTCCTTTTAACCTTAGAAGTACTTTTAGGTGTCAGTGAACAGGAAAATGATGCTTAAATATTTCTGTTTCTTCTTTGTACTTAATTTATCATGCTCATACCTAGTACACAAAACCTACTTTGAACTCTGCACTGCCGCCCAGTGGGTAGGCCTCATCATTGCATTTTCTTTGTTCTGGGTTTTGGGGGAGAAATCTGGACTCTTGGCAGGAGAATAATAAAGCTGCTGCCACTGCTAACAGAAGATTTTCTACATCCATATGTTGTATGTGTTACAAGTTGTAAGCTTTTGTATGTTGCACGTGGTTTGTCTATGTGCTCATCACAAAGAGCATATAGACTAGGTCAGGCAATTGTGCATATTCTTAGAAAATAAATAAATAGTCCAGAGTGGTCCAGGAAGTTTCATGGAAGTGAAGGAGTTGAGATTGATGAAGAAAGCATAGGTCAATCACAACTCAATAAAGTACATTCTACTTTTACCCCCATTTTGCAAGTGAGAAAACTGACTTTTAGAAAAGTTGCTAAGTGATAACAGTCCTTGAGAATTTAGGGTTAGAAACAGCAGAATGTTTTCTGGGCCTCTGATTCTTTAGAGATTATCAACAGCCAAGTTTTGGCCTCAACTTCTGGCTCAGGCACCAGAAACAAATGCAGTTAGCAGTGGACAGTGGACAGCATTACTAGTCCCATTCAGTACCTGACTATGGTGGTGCATCCTTGGAGCTGGGCAGTTAAGAAGCCAAAGCATGCAACTCATCACAAAGAGCATATAGGCTAGGTCAGGCAATTGTGCATATTCTTAGAAAATAAATAAATAGTCCAGAGTTGTCCAGGAAGTTGCATGGAAGTGGAGGAGTTGAGATTGATAAAGAAAGCATAGGTCAAATGTGCAGGCTAAAGAACAGAGAGGGAGATGGCCAATGGATGGAGGGACTTGGAAGAGCAATTTTGAATCAAGGATTGGGTCCTTCTCTATTCTGTTTCTCCTTCCTTCTTTTCAATATTTGTTATTTTCTCACTATATTCCTAGAAGTATGGAATTAAGACATAGGATCTGCCCTTCAAGAGTCCATCATCTAATGGTGAGATCATATACATAATTGACCTGTACAAAGACATGAAGTAGGGGTAACCGAGGCCTCTTTGAGGGTGAGAATGAAGAAGTTTGGGAGCGGAGGCCCTGTGCCTGACACATGTGGGGGTGAGAGGGGAGCAGAACTAGATTGTGGGGAGCTTGATTTCTGCAGAGAAAGTTGGGGCTTTATGCTGAGCCATAGCCATGGAAATTCTAGTTTCTAAACAAGGGAATAGTATTCTGAAACTATGTGGTATTGACTTTTTTAAGTAAGAGGAGAGAGAACTATGCCTTGTGCCAGAAATGCGTGTCTGTGTTAATGTGTTGAACTCTTTGAAACCAACTATGGAGAATTCCCCAACACTGCCATGCCACTGCCTGTCTCCACCCCAAACTATTTCTGGAGGGATTTAGCAGTGACAGCAATGACATATTTAGCAATGACAAGCATATTGACTGCTAGGGTTGCATTGCTTCTGTTATCTAGTGTGGGCACTCAAGTTTATGGGATTGCTTAGGGCGCTCAAGGGATGGTGAGAGCAGTGTTGAAACCAGAGATGGAAAAGCTCTTTGACTTCCAAGGAACTGAAGTTTCAATCATTTTCTAGAGTTAAATATGTGAATGACTTTTTTCTTTTCCTTTTTTTTTAGCTCCCTCTTTATGAAAAAGGTAAAATACAATCCAAAAAATGAAACAGACAACATAGAAGAGAAGAGTAAGATGCCAACTTCGTACTGGGAAAGAACCTTGGTGAGCGCACATGCAAAATTCAAAAGTTCCCGGCAATATGTACTGACTTGGAAACTATGCTTCCTATTTTAACATAAACATTTCTCCTGGGTGACTCAAACCTATGGAAACACCCATTCACAAGAAACACAAATACACAAGAATTCAACAGTGGAAACATTCATTTTAGCATTATTATTTTTAACTGAAAAGGAAGAAAGAAAAGAAGAGTGGGAGCAAGAGCATGAGAGACAGAAGGGTTTTCGATACCTAGCGAAAGAGACTTATTTAAAACAATTATGATCCATTTATAAAATGGAATTCTTTCTGGCAGTTAAAAAGAAATGTGCTGGCATCAGCTACCGCAGGCCGAGAGGATAAAACAATAGAAATTAGTAGTTTTTCTCATGATTCTGGAGGATGGAAACCCAGAACCTCTCACAATTCTAGAGGCTGGAGCCACGTCAGCAAAGTTGGTTTCTTCTGAGGCCTATCTCCTTGGCTTGTAGATGGCTATTTTCTCCCTGTGTCTTCAGATGATCTTTCCTTTGTGTGTATCTGGGTCCCACTCTTTTCTTTTTATGAGGCCACCTGTAACGTTGGATTAAGGGCCAATCTAGTGATCTCAGTTTAAATTAATTACCCCTTTAAATACTTTATCTCCAAATAAAGTCATATTCTGTACTGTCAAAGGTTGGGAGTTCAACATACAAATTTTGGAGGACAAAACAGCACATAAGAAACTACATGTACTTATACAGAAAGATTTTAGAACTATTGTCAATCAGTAAATTGCAGATCAGTATTAAAAAAATAGATTTGGGGCAGGGGACTTAGCTCAGTGGTGCCGTGCCTGCCTCGAAAGCACATGATCTTGACTTCGATCTCTGGTATCAAAACCCCCCCACAAAACTAAAACCAAAAAACAAACAACAACAACAACAACAACAACAACAAAAACCAGATTTGAGACCAGAAAATAGTTGGTCTGAAAAAAAAGGTTTGATACCATTTTTTAAAAAACCCTGCTATATAACATATATGTACATATGTATACAAAAAAGCATTTGGAAGCATATATGCTGCTATGTATGGTAGTTCATCCCCTCTGAAACTTGTGTTGAAACTTAACCTGATTATGGTATCCAGAGGTATCCAGTACCATCCAGAGGTGGTATTATGTGATGCTTGGGATTGGATAAAGTCATCAGAGTGGAGCCCTCATGATAGAACGCTGGTGGCTTTATAAATAGAGGGAGAGAGAACAGAGATACATATGACACATGATCAAAATATATGGTGAATATTTCAATTAAAAATTTTTATTACAGTAAAAGGCATAATGCCATTAGTTCCCCTCATGTTATTCCCTCCTTGTTCCAAACATGCTTACTCATCATTCTTGCCACTTTTGGGAGCATTTCTGGAAGACCTTTTTCTTGAATGTCTTTATAAATTGTGATAAAAAAATATGGTGGATGCTGCTGTTGAGAGCATCCAATGGAAAGGCAGGCTTGTAAAAAGATGGTGCACACTCATCCACCTCATTCACTGGACCTGCCACTGTGCAACTTCTGGCTCATCCCCCAAGTAAAAGTGACTTGGAAATGGAAATGTTTTGAATGGATTCAGGACATTGAGGTACCATGAAAGCACAACTAGAGATGCAAAAGACTTCTAGAATTGCTCTAGAAAGTGTTAAGAATTATGAGATAAGTGTGTTCAAAATGAGCAGGAATATTTTCAAGGTGATTAATGGTAAGGTGTCTTTTACTGTAATAAATTAAAAAAAAAAAATCTAAACATTCACCATAGTTTTCGATCAATCTCATATATACATGCACACTTCCTTTGGTAATGGCTTCTCTAAAGCTGTGAGCAAAGAGAAAGAAATAAAAGGAATAAAGATAGGAAAGGAAGAAGTTAAACTGTCATTATTTGCTGACGATATGATACTCTAAAAAGATGACCCAAACAACTCCGCCAAAAGACTTCTAAACTTAACTGACAGATTCAGTAGAGTAGCTGGATGCAAGGTCAACACTCAAAAAACAATAGCCTTCTTGTACACAAATAACAGACTCACTGAGAGAGAAATTAGGGAAACAATCCTTTTCACAATAGCATCCAAAGAAAATGAAAGATCTAGGAATCAATCTAATGAAGGGAGCAAAAGATCTCTACATTGAGAACTACAGCACTCTGAAAAAAGAGATCAAAGAGGAGGATATAAGAAAATGGAAAGACATCCCTTGCTCCTGGGTACGAAGAACCAACATAGTGAAAATGGTCATACTTCCAAAGCTGCTATACAGATTCAATGCAATCCCTATTGAAATCCCAACAGTATATTTCACAGAACTAGAGAAAACAATCCAAAAATTCATATGGAACCAGAAGAGACCTAGAATAGCAAAAGCAATTCTAGGCAACAGAGACATGGCTGAGGGTATCACAATCCCCAACTTGAAACTATACTACAAAGCCATTGTGATAAAAACAGCATGTGATAAAAACTGGCAAAGAAACAGACCTGAGGATCAGTGGAATAAATTAGAAGATGCAGAAACAACTCCAGACATACTCAGCTACCTCATCTTTTTTTTTTTTTTGTACCGGGGATCGAACTCGTGTCCTTACGCTTGCACAGCAGGCGGCGAAACCACTGAGCTAAATCCCCGGCCCCGGCTACCTCATCTTTGACAAAGGAATCAACCATCCTCATTGGAGGAAAGATAGCCTATTTAATAAATGGTGTTGGAAAAACTGGATTTCAGCTTACCAAAGATTAAAACTAGACCCCTATCTTTCACCATGCACTAAACTAAAATCAAAGTGGATTAAAGATCTAAGTATTAAAATAGAAACACTAAAGTTGTTCGAAGATAAGTTAGGTAGACCTCTCAAAGACATTGGTGTAGGAAAAGATTTTATGAACAAATCCTCAGTAGCACAGGAACTAACAAAAGAATCAACAACTGGAATCTCATCTGACTAAAAAGCTTCTGCACTGGGCTGGGGATTTAGTTCAGTGGTTCCTGAGTTCCATTCCCGGTTCAAAAAAAAAGCTTCTGCACTGCAAGAGAAACCACTAACAGAGCTAAGAGACAACCTACAATGTGAAAAAAAATCTTTACCAGCTTGTCCTCAGACAAAGGTCTACTATCTAGAATATATAAAGAACTAAAAAAAAAAAAAAATCAGACTCCTCAAACATAAAGACCCAATTCAAAAATGAGCACCTGACATGAATAGATATTTCTCAGACAAAAAAGTAAAAGCAGCAAATAAACATATGAAAAAATGTTCAACATCACTGGTCATTCAAGAGATACAGATGAAAACAACGCTGAGATTCCACCTTATCCCAGAAGAAATGGCTACCATCAAGAAATCAACCAATAACAAATGTTGGCAGGGTTGTGGGGAGAAAGGAACCCTTCTCCATTGTCGGTGGGGGTGCAGACTGGTGCAACCACTGTGGAAGTCAATATGGAGATACCTCAAAAAATTAGGATTAGAATTCCCATTTGGCCCAGGTATTCCTCTGCTGGGTATCTTCCCAAAAGAATTAAAAGAATCATACCACAGTGACATATGCTCACCCATGTTTATAGAAGCACAGTTTGTAATAGCTAAAACTTGGGAACAGCCCAGTTGCCCATCAACTGGAGACTGGATAAACAAGATTTTTAAAAAAATAAAATGGAGTACTACTCTGCCATAAGGAATGAGAAACTAGACACATTTATAGCTAAGTGGATGCACATTGAGGCCATACTCTTAAGTGAAATAAATAGGACACACATGTGTAAATAATGAATAGTTTCCCTGGTGTGAAAAACTAAAAGTGTACATAAGGATCAAAATGTATAATTGATATTGTGAAATAGGAAGAAAAGCTTTAAAGGAGTAGGGGAAGTGGGAGGTTTAGGAGAAAGGAAAGAAGGGAAAGGAAAAAATATGAGAACAGGAAAAAAATGGAAACAAAGTCTTTGGAAATAGGGAAGAATGGAGGGGGTGAAAGACAGGGGAGTGGGGAAAAAATAAGAACATCATCAAGATACATCATGTAAAGGTACAAGATCACAATGATGAATGTAACTATATTGTATACCTAAAATATACCAATAAACTTAATGGAAAAGAAAAAAAAGAAAGCTGTGAGCCATGTCTGTGATTGGGAAAATAATATTTTTGTGAATGCATTAGGCACAGTGCTTGGCAACTAGTAATGAATATTAGCTATTTTTATTACCAAGGGAATAAAGGAGAAAAGCTCTTATTTGCAACGTTTGGTCAAAGAGGCATGATGTTCTTAATCTTAGAGAGTTGTCAATGAAATTCTGTTCAATTTGAGTGAAGAAATAACTGAGAGTCTACCATATATGAAAAGTACTGTGCTATAATCTGTACAGGTACAAAAGTAGTTAGACCTGTCAGTAAGTCAGCCTGTAACAACAATATGCAGCTATAGCTTCATCTACAAAACAACCCTAACTCAAGGTGATATTGTGACTATTTTTTTTTTTAGTGGTACTGGGGATCAAACTTGGGTCCTTGCACTTGCAAGGCAAGCAGCAGAACCACTGAGCTAAATCCCCAGCCCTGATATTGTGACTATTTAATAGAGAAATAGCAGTAAAGAACTTAGTAAGAATTCAATATATGCAATGATTGTTGTTATTACTAGCCTGTTTTGTGGCAAAACCTACTTGGAAAACTACATTTAGAAGGCAGCTCAGGAAGTATAGATTCAGGAAAAATTACATATGAGAAGTGTTACCAGGCCATAAAGAGCCTGGCTCACTCCAGCAAAGAGGAACACAGTCACCTCTCAGTATCTGGGGAAACTGGTTCCCAGGCCCCCTGTGAATGCCAAAATCGCTCACATCCTTTGTATAAAATGGCCCGGTATTTGGATATAACCTGTGAAAATCTCCTGTACACTTTAAATCATCTATACTATATTACTTTTTTTGTACAGATAAAAAGTGCCGATACATGTTCAGTACAGGTGAAAATATTCTTTCCTGATTTTTTTTTTTTTTTAGATCTGCATTGAGCTGAGCTCCTGGAGTCAGAACTCACAGCACAGAGGGATGACAGTAACTGTGATGTGATGACCAGAGTGTTGTTTGCTGAAAACACCAAGGGTGAAATCTGACAGGTTTTGTCTGAAATATTCCTTTTTGATGACCACGAGCTTCTTTAAACACAGCTTCCCCAGTAAGACAAGTTAGAGTTTCTAGGTCCTTGTCTTGACTCAGGATTATTTCTGAAAATTTCTTGCAGGCTTTTGTCCCTTGTTCCTGTGTCTTGAAATGTAGTTTCTTTGTGGCTCCAGTTAGCCAGGGCATGGTCAGCTAAACTGTGACCATTACTTGTCAGTAGTGATGGTGACATTCTGTCCCTGAAGCTTTCCCTCTTGATCTCACAAGCCAGCCCAGGTTCTCCATCTTTGTGTCAGGGTGTGTCCATCCTGACCACATCAGCTCACTGTGCTCCACCAGGCCCTGTGTGCTGCTGCTGACCAGCCCTCCATATGGAATTGGGCAACTGTGAGTTAACTGTGTTATTAGTCAACTACAGGTTAAATGTGTTATTGGACAACTATGGGTTAACTAGGTAACTATGCACTTTGTAGAATGTACCTAAGTAGCCATGACAAATTCTATAATCTGTCACCAAAGGAATTTAGAGGACTCAGAAAGTCCTCTGGGAACTGCGCCCCCCCCCCCCCCCCCCGGCCCATTTGTGTAAATCCTGCTTGCTGTATTCTCAGGGAAACTCCAATGGAATTAAGCCTTGTAGATGTAAAAAGAGGTATGTAAAGAAGCACAAAGCTCTATTTGAGGCTCTTGAGACTGACAGGAGTCATTCACTGAGCCACTGGCATCATTAAAAGCCACTTTTTGCTTCTATCTTTGTTGTAAGAGTGATCTGTCTGGGGTCCCCACAGGTTCCTGGTTCACTGCTGGTGTCTGAGCCCTCTGCATCTCCTGTGAGACTGGCTTAGCAATCTCAATTGGAAAAAAATAAAGAGTACATGGAACAGACATAGGGAATACTTCTTTTCTTTTCTTTTTACTTTTCCTTTGGAGGAAGTCATGTGGAACTGGCTTTTTCATTGAGAGAAATGAGGAAAGAGAAATATATGTAGTCATGGGTCTCCCAATAACGGGCACACATTCTGAGGAGCTTTTGTGCAATGTCATTGTTATGCAAACATCATGGAATGCAAGTACACAAACCTAGACAGTAGGGCTACAAGGTGACAATATATGGTGTTGCCTATTGCTCCTAGGGCCATGGTGAGCAAACCACACCAGCTTAAATCAAACACAGGAAGAGATGATGTATTGGACAGATGTGGTAAAAGAGATGTGTGAGGCTGCTGTTGGCATAGCACAGCACACTGTTTTACAGTAAAGTTTTTGTTTTTATTTTTTATTTTTTTAATTTTTTTGGTACTGGGGATTGAACTCGGGTCCTTAGCTTGTGAGGCAGGTGATGGAACCAAAGTTTTTGTTTTTAATAAGTAGAAGGAGCACATTCTAAAATAATGATAAAAAGTATAGAATAGTTACAGAAACCAGTGACAGTCTTTTGCTATCATTTCAGTATCTTGTGCTGGGCATAATTGTGTATGCTGTGCTTTTGTATGACTGGTAGCATGGTAGGTTGGTTTCCACAAGCAGCACCACACGTGTATGAGTCATGCATTGTTCTAGGACATTAGAACAGCTATGATTTCACTAGGGGCAGGAAAACTTCCACTCTATGTCTTACGGGATTTCTGTGATGTATGTGGTCTGTCTTGATCAAATTGTCCTTATGCAACAATAGGCTGTACTTAGAGGCTTAGTGCTTAGAGGTGTTGGAGTTGGGTAAAAGGGCTACAAGAAGAGGTCCCAGGGGATGGAATGAAAGAGAGGCATTCATGAGTATGAGCTGCAGGTAGAACATTAGTTGTCTATGGAAATGAGTGACTGGGAAGCTCAGGGGATGTCTGGAGGACTGGAGTCACTCCTGGAGGGCAATGTGTACCAGCTGTGAATGCCAGGCAGCTGCAACAAGAAGACTGAGGCACAGAATGCAGCTCAGGCTGGTGTTTGTAAACGTCATGTGACCTTGCGAGATTCTCATTCCTCCCTGTGCTTGGCTTTCTTATCGGTAAACAGAGTTAGTGGTAGTACCTGCCTGACAGATTTGCTGAGGGCATTAAGTGAGATAACCTAGGAAAAGTGCATAGAGCACTGGGTACCTGGCTGTCCTTATTACTACTCCAAATATACTGCATAGCTAGGAGCAGCTCAGATCAGCTCGGAGCTCAAGGTTATGAAAAAGGGAAGCACCAGGGTGGCATTCTTTGCCTCTCCCAATCTGTCTTCCTTCTTGCCTTCATATCTCTTGTTGCTTGGGGAGATTCATGGTGGAAAATGTCCCTCTACCAACAAGATCACATTTCCAAGGCTTCAGTGGTCAGCCACCTTGAGCAACAGCCACCAAGTTTCCTTCCATGGGGATTTGACACTTTCCATGTTGATCTTCTTGGCTCTGGAACACAAGAGTGGCTGGCAGAGTAATGTGCCATAGCTACAGCTGTCCCTAGCCCACAGCAGATCCTCCCAGCTAGGCAGGCCTGTCCCTGGAACAGAAAACTAGGGCTGGCAGCTCCTCTTGCTTTCTGTCATGGGTGAGGCCTGACCCTTCTCGTTGGAAATATGAAGTGTGACTTCCCTTGCCTGGAAAAGCCTGAGCCAGCTCAAGGCTCAGCTTATCTCTCCACTAAAGCATAGTGTTTGTTTTAGGAAAATCAAAGAATGTCTTTTTCTGTTTTCTTCAAAGGGATGGAAAGAGAAATGCTGGCTGCTGCTTGGGGAGAAGGGGCTGCAAAATCTGGGGTCAGATCCGAGTTTCTTAGCTTTTTCACCTCTGGTCTTGGCAGGCATACCCCCTTCTTGGGCACACCCAAACTCAGGGCTCTGCTGGCCTGGGGAGGGGAGCCTGCCCTGGGTGAACCTATTTCTATGGCTCCTTGAATTCCTGGATCACAACTTTTCACCTGCAGCACTGCTGAAGCTCTTCCTCTACCCTGGGCCCTCCCAGGTGGGCTGCTCTTTCCATTCTGTGGTGTCTGCAGCCCCAGTTGCAAAGCTAACTACCCTGGGATGTTATCCCTCCTCTCTGTTCTCTCCTGCTCTTCCTTTTCCCTCTTCCCATCCCAGACCCCCTAGTCCTTGGGGCCAGCACCATATTAGCCCTCCCCCACTCCAGGGAGGTTCCAGAGCTTCTCTCCAGACCCCATGACCCCACTCTATTGATGGTCAGAGTTTCTTGCTGCAGGATCCTAGCTACTGGGACTGGGACAACTGACTCATTGTTTGAGATGCTTCTAGGAGCATTCAGAGTCTACTGGGTCACCGGTTGCCCTCAACCAGGACCCGAGGAGGACAAGATCTACATGTGAACTCTAGAAAGCCACTTGAGGCCACATGGGGCTGTTGAGTCGCAAGTCATGGCAGCAGTGAGTAGTCAGTAACCCCTGGATAGTGCTTTCTGGGGCTCAAACCACTTTTCATATTAAGAATCTTGCAAGATATTTTCAAACAGAGAAACAGAGAATAGAATAGCAAAAGTCCAGGTATTCATTATCCAGATTCAGAGCCTTGCCTTTTTGCTGCTGTTGTTTCTTAGCAGCACCCCCTCTCCCTTTTTATCAACTCTGGCTGCTACTCTTCTTAACTTGCAAACAACTTAGGAATTTTGAGATGAATCTGGCAATTCTTTTCTGCCACAGTAAACAGGAAACCAATACTGCTATCATGGTTTATTATGGTGAATTATTTTTACACTCAGAAGTCATGATGTGTTTTATTAAATAGCTTAATCCAATGGCAAATTATTGTCAGAAAGAACAGTCCCACCTCATACTGGACTGAATACAGTTGTTTTAGGAGGGCCTTTCCTACATCCAATCAGTGTTGAATAATGATGTGACTGGCCAACTTCTGCAGCTGCTTGGTGTTGGTGGGTGGCTGAGCAGTGGCAGATCTGCACTTTATGCAGGTCCTGTCCAATCCTCCATCAAAAGCAGGGGCTCTGCAGATTAGGAATCCTTCAGCAGCTTTGCTGATTTAGCAATGGGACAGACAGGATATTGCCCACAACTTACTCACTAGGCTTTTAAAAGATTGGCACCATAATTCCTTGTACAAGGCAGCTCCAGGAAAGGGTTTATCTTTTCTGATAAGTAGAATGATTTTTTAAAAAAAATAACACCATTGTGTTTTGCTTTTTGCCTTGGTTACCAGGAAGCTTAGCACTAAATTTAATGCCCAATTACAGTGACTATTTCATCTATGATTTCAGTTAACTTATCTCCCTACATTTCTTCTATATAACTTCTGATTTCTCATTTTTATCTTTATATGACTATGCCACAAAGGTTTTATTGTATCCAAACTTCATTTTCATTTCATTAAAATGAGGAGTGGTAAAAACGAAAAACAAAAGCAAACAGAATACAAGTGTACTTTCCTTTTGAACCCTGTTCATATAACCTCGTTTGTAAGAAGTCCAAAGGGGTTAAAGTACTAGGCCAACATCATATGATGAATAAATGTTAGAGATAATCAGATCTTACATATAAGTAGAATACTTATGCTTTGTAATTTATAATTTATGCCTTTAAAAGGGCTTTCTTGAATCTTGTCTCAAGTTGTTCTTGATTTTTTCTTTCAACAATGTACTCACTTCTCACTTTATTTGTATTATACTAGGCACTGTTTGCACCAACAAAGATAAGACAAATGTTATCTTTAGAGAATTTACAGTTTACTAGGGAATATCAGTCATGATCATCTAATTGTAACACAAGATAAAAAGTGTGGGAATGGTTTTGATAAAGTTTACTGAAACTGAGAGAAAGAAGTTATAGTATTTGGAAATGAGGAATGAGGATGGCTTTTGTACAGATGGTTGGCATTTAAGCTGATTCTTGAAGGAGAGAGAAGGTATAGACAAATGGATCTTTTACTCTTGCTATTATTCTTATTTTACAGGGATAAAATCAATAAAGAGAGAGGAAAAAAGTTTTTTATACTCAGAAGTTTTTGCTGTTATAGTCATCTTACCTGTTGCCCCACATGGAAGGTTGATTCTATAGCTTAATGGCAACTGAAGGTTACATTATATTTATTCTTAGGTAACAACCACATTTGGTGCTCTGGATCTGTAATTTGTGCCTTCATGGATTCAACTAACTGTGGATGAAAAATATTTGAACCACCTTTGCATATCTAAGATAAATCCCAGTTAGTTATGGTGTATAATTCTTTTTATACATTGTTGGATTGGATTTGCTAATATTTTGTTGACAAAAAATTTTTTTCTTAAATTCTTTTATTGGTACATTTTAGATATACAACACAACTACATTTCTCATTGGGAACTTGTACCTTTACATGATGCATCTTGCTTCTTATTTTTTCCCCATTCCTAGCCCTCCCTTCACACCCTCCACCCTTCCCTATTTACAAAGACTTTATTTCCATTTTTTCCATTTCTCATCATTTTTCCTTTTCCTTCTTTCCTTTCCCCTGCCCCTCCCACTACCCCTACCCCTTTGGAACTTTTCTTCCTATTTTGCATTATTGATTATTCATTCTAATCATTGGTACAATTTAGGTATACAATATAATGACATTCAACATTGGAAATTTGCACCTTTACATATTCTCTCTTGGTTCTTATTTTCACCCTTGCCCAGCCCTCTCTTCAACCCCTCCAGTCCTCCCTATTTACAAAGATTTTGTTCCTATTTTTCCATTTTCTCATATTAATCCCATTCCCTTCTATCCTTTCCCCTAGCCCTCCCACTTCCTTCCCCTTTGCCCCTTTTCTTCCTATTTCACATTACCTATCATACATTTTTGTCCCCATTTACACTTTCAGTTTCTCACACTAGAGAAACTATTCAGTATTTATACATGTGTGTCCTATTTATTTCACTTAAGAGTATCGCCTCATTTAGCGATACTTTGCATCCATTTAGCTATAAATGTCTCCAATTTCTCATTTTTTATGGCTGAGTAGTACTCCATTTTATAAAAACCCCCCACATTTTCTTGATCCAGTCTCCAGTTGATGGGCATTTGGGCTGTTTCCAAGCTTTAGCTATCACAAACTGTGTTGCTATGAACATGGGTGCACATATATCACTGTGGTATGATTCTTTTAATTCTTTGGGGAAGATCCCAAGCAGTGGAATAATGGGGTCAAATGGGACTTCCAGTCCTAGTTCTTTGAGGTATCTCCATACTGATTTCCACAGTGGTTGCACCAGTCTACACTCCCACCAGCAGTGGAGCAGGGTTCCTCTTTCCCCACAGTCCCACCAGCATTTGTTATTGGTTGATTTCATGATAGCAGCCATTCTTTCTGGAGTGAAGTGGAATCCCAGCATTGTTTTCATTTGCATCTCTCAAATGACCAGTGATGTTGAACATTTTTTCATGTATTTATTTGCTATTTCTACTTCCTTGTCTGAGAAATATCTGTTCATTTCAGATGCCCATTTTTGGATTGGGTCTTTATATTTGGGAGGTCTGATCTTTTTAAGTGCTTTATAGATTCGAGATAGTAGACCTTTAGCTGAGGAAAAGCAGGTGAAGATTTTTTCCCACATTGTGGGTTGTCTCTTCACACTGCTGGTGGTTTCTCTTGGTGTGCAGAAGCTTTTTAATAAGAAGAGATCCCACTTGTTGATTGTTTGTGCTAGTTCAAGGGCAACTGAGGTTTTGTTCATAAAATCTTTTCCTACACCGATGTCTTCAAGAGTTCTACCTAAGCTCTGTTCCAACTGGTTCAAAGTTTCTATTTTAATATTTAGATCTTTAATCCATTTTGATTTTAGTTTAGTGCATGGTGAGAGACATAGGTCTAGTTTTAATCTTTGGCAAGTTGAAACCCAATTTTTCCAGCACCATTTATTAAAGAGGCTATCTTTCCTCCAGTGAGGATGTTTGGCTCCTTTATTGAAGATAAGAGGGCTGAGTGTGTCTGGAGTTGTTTCTGCATCTTCTAATTTGTTCCACTGTTCCTCAGGTCTGTTTCTTTGCCAGTACCATGCTGTTTTTATCACAGTAGCTTTGTAGTAGAGTTGCAGGTTGGGGATTGTGATACCCCCTGCCATGTCTCTGTTACCTAGAATTGCTTTTGTTATTCTGGGTCTCTTCTTGTTCCAAATGAATTTTTGGATTGTTTTCTCGAGGTCTATGAAGTATGCTGCTGGGATCTCAATTGGAATTGCACTGAATCTATATAGCAGTTTTGGAAGTATGGCCATTTTAATTGTATTAATCCTTCCTACCCAGGAGCAGGGGATGTCTGTCCCTTTTCTGATATCATCTTCAATCTCTCTTTTCAGAGTGCTATAGTTTGCAGAGAAGAGGTCTTTGATTTCTTTCGTTAGGATGATTCCTAGGTATGTCAGTTTTTTGGATGCTATTGTGAAAGGAAATATTTGGCCTATTTCTCTCTCAGTGAGTTTGTCATTCGTGTAGAGGAAGCTATTGATTTTTGTGTGTTGACCTTGTAACCAGCTACTTGACTGAATTTGGTTATTAAGTCTAGAAGACTTTTGGTGGAGTTCTTGGGGTCTTCTATATAGAGTATCATGTCATCTGCAAATAAAGACAATTTGATTTCTTCATTTCCTATCTTTATTCCTTTTATTTCTTTCTCTTGTCTAATTGCTGTGGCTAGTGTTTCCAAAACTATATTGTACAGGAGTGGTGATAGTGGACATCCTTGTCTTGTTCCTGATTTTAGTGTGGAGGATTTCAGTTTTTGACCTTTTAGTATGATATTGGCTGTTGGTTTTTCATAGGTGGCTTTGATCAGATTGAGGTAGAGACTGTCTATTCCAATTTTTTGTAGGGTTTTTATCATAAATGCATGTTGGATTTTGTCAAATGCTTTTTCTGTGTCTATGGGGATAATCATATGGTTTTTGTCCTTGGCTCTATTGATATAGTGTATTACATGGATAGATTTGCATATGTTGAAGCATCCCTGCATCCTTGGGATGAATCCCACTTGATCAGGGTGTATGATCTTCTTGATGATCTTCTGCATTCTATTTCGCAGTATCTTAGTAAGGATTTTTGTATCTATGTTCATTAGTGAGATTGGCCTACAGTTCTCCTTTTCAGTTGGGTCTTTCTCTGCTTTGGGGATCAAGGTGATGCTTGCTTCCAGGAATGAATTTGGGAGTATTGCTTCCCTTTCAATTTCACTGAAGAGTTTAAACAGTAGTGGCAGCAGTTCCTCTCTAAATGTCTTGTAGAATTCAGCAGTGAAGCCATCAGGGCCCAGGCTTTTCTTAGTTGATAAGTTTTTAATTACAATTTCAATTTCGTTGGTTGATACTGGGTTGTTCAGAATTTTTAGGTCTTCTTCACTCAACTTTGATAATTCATACATATCTAGGAATCTGACCATTTCTTCTGTGTTTTTTCTCTTATTGGCATATAGGTTCTGGAAGTAGGTATTGATGATCCTCTGGATTTCTGTTGGGTCTGTTGTAATTTCACCCTTTTCATTCCTAATTGCATGGATTTGGGCCTTTTTTTTCCTTATTCTGACAAGGTTGGCTAAGGGTTTGTCAATTTTGTTGATTCTTCCAAAAAACCAACTCTTGGCTTCATTGATTTTTTGTGTCATTCTCTTAGTCTCCATTGCATTGATTTCTCCTCTGATCTTTCTAATTTCCTCCCTTGTATGAGCTTTGGGGTTGTCCTGCTCTTCTTTTTCTAGAAGCTTGAGGTTCAGCATCTGGTTGTTTAATTGGGCTCATTCTGTTTTCCTAATATGTGTATTCACTGCTATGAATTTCCCTCGTAAGACTGCTTTCATTGTATCCCATAGATTCCGATATGTTGTATTGTCATTGTCATTTAATTGAAGGAACTGTCTGATTTCTTCTTTAATTTCCTCTGTGACCCATTGGTTATTCAGAAGTGTGTTGTTCAATTTCCAAGTGTTTATGAAATTTTTTGAGTTCTTTTGCTATGGATCTCTGATTTGATCACACTATGGCCTGATAATATACAGGGGATGACTTCAGTTCCTTTGCACTTACTTAAACATGTTCTATGTGTGAGTATGTGGTCTATTTTTGAGAATGACCCCTGTGCAGCTGAGAAGTATGTGTATTCTGATTTTGTGGAGTGGAAGACTCTTTAAGCATCTGTTAAGTTCATTTGTTCAAGAGTTTGATTGCGTTCTAGTATTTCATTACTTATTTTTAGTCTAGTTGATCTATCTATTTGTGACAGTGGGGTGTTGAGGTCCCCCACTACAATTGTGTTAGTGTATACATGACTTTTCATGTCCATTAGTATTTGTTTTGTATAGTTGGGCACACTAGTGTTTGGTACTTAGATATTTACGATTATCATCTCTTCCTCTTGGATTGTTCCCTTTACAAGGATGTAGTGTCCTTCTTTGTCTCTCTTAATCAGTGTTGGTTTGAAATCTACTTGATCTGCAAAGAGGATAGCTACTCCTGCTTTTTTTGTGTTCTTATCGCATGAAGTATTGTTTTTCACCCTTTACCTTTCAGTCTATGAGTTTCCTTTTGAATTAAGTGTGTTTCTTTATGCAGCATATTGTTGGATTTTGCTTCTTGACCCATTCTGCCAGTCTGTTTCTTTTGATTGTTGAATTGAGACCATTAACATTGATGGTTATTCCTGAAACGTATTGACTTATTATTGCCACGACTTTTTCTTTTTGTTGGGTTCTCCCCCTTTACATTTAATTTCTTATCATGCCAGATGGGTTCATTCTGCTTTGCTTCCTGGGGTTGTGATCCTCAATGTCTGTTCCTAGGATATTGTGTAAAATTCTTTGGAGTGCTGGTTTGGTATTCACGAAGTTCCTAAGGTGCTCTTTGTCATGAAAGTATCTTATTTCTCCATCCATTTTGAAAGATAGTTTTGCAGGGTACATCAATCTGGGTTGGAGGCTGTTTTCCTTTAGGGCTTGGAATATGTCACTCCAAGCTCTTCTTGCCTGATGGTTTATGTTGAGGAGTCTGCTATGATTCTGATGAGCTTTCTTCTGTATGTGATTTGTTTCTTTTCTCTAACTGCTTGTAGAACTTTGTTCTTCTGTTGAGTTTCTGGAATCTTAACAATTATATGCCTATGGGTAGATTTTTTTTTGATCAAGGCTATTTGGAGTCCTATATGCCTCACTTATCTGTATGTCAAGCTCTTTCCCCAGCTTGGGAAGTTTTCTGCCATTAGTTCTGCAAAGAGTTTTTTTTATGTCATCTCCACTCTGTCCTGTTTCTTCATTGGCTCCAATCAGTCTTATGTTATTCTTTGCATCATCTAGCAGCTGCTGGATTGATTTCTTGTGTTCCCTTATAATTTTGAAACAATTTTTCTTTTCTTGGTCATTAATTGCAATCTTATCTTCTACATCTGAAATTCTCTCCTCACATTGGCTCATTCTGCTGTGTAGACTTTCAGTGGAGTTTTTCATCTCCTGGAAATCTATTTGCATCTGCTTTATGCATTCCATTTGTTTCCTATGTTGGGATTCCATCATGTTCCTCAGCTCCTCTCTAGATTTATTAATCATTTCTTGCACTAGGAGCACAATTTCTCCTGTTATCTGAGAAATTATTTCTGATTTCATTTTTTCCAGATCCCCTTTTGTTGCCAGTTCAGTGGGGCCAGATAGTTGACTATCAGAGTTCTCCATCTCATTTCCCTTTTGGGTTGCTGTAGGTGATCTGGAAGTTTGGTTTTGAGACTTATTTACGTGTTTTCTCATTTTGACTGGGGGGGGCGGAGGGGTGCTGTTGGCGCCTGTGCAGCTCACCTCCTCTGAGCTGGGAGAGGTGGGTCAGGGGCCCTGAGCGGTGGTAGGGATGGTGGCCCGAAAGTCCCTTCCTCTGGACCAGGAGCAGTGGGATGGCGGCTCAGAAGCCCCTGCCTCTGGGCAGGAATTCTTTAAATGCTGAGAACTTGATTAGCTCCAGTACAGTGGTCTGGTGGTCCAGTGTCCTCTGCGTCTTTGTAGTGTGGAACCAGGTTGCTGTACAGAGAAGAGGCCAAAGAAGCAAGGGGGCAGGGTATTGTGTCCAGTGGATTGCTGCCCAGGTGCGGGCTGATTCAGTGTTTTCAGCGTGATTGGTGACCTCGGGACCGCATCCGCAGACCTGTCTGTCTGCAGTGGGCTGATTCAGTCATTTTTGAAAATGTTTAAATGTGTGTTCATTCGTTACTGATCTGAAATTTTCTTTCCTTTCAGTGTTTGTCTGGTTTTGGCATCAGGGTAATTGCTGGTTTCATAGAATAAATTAGAAACTGTTCCTTATGTTTCTATCTTCGGGAAGAGATTGTAAAGAATTGCTGTAATTTCTTCCTTAAATGTTTGATAGAATTCAACTGTGAACCCAGGTGGACCTAGTGTGGTTTGTTTTGAAAGGTTATTCAATTTCTTTAAGATAAGGTCTATTAAAGTTGTCCATTTCTTCCTGTGTGAGCCTTGGAAGATTTTGGTTTTTTTAGAAAGGAACTAGTTTATTTTCTCTCGGAAATTTGTGGGCATAGAGTTGTTCATAGTATTCTGTTATTCTACTGCTAGCATTCATGGGATCTGTAGTGATATCCCTTTCTCACTTCTGATTAGTAAATTTTGTCATCTCTGCCTTCTTTATAGTTAGCCAGGCTAGAGAATTATTGATTTCATTGATGTTTTTAAAGAATTAACTTTTGGTCTCTTGATTTTTCTCTATTGATTTTCTGTTTTCAATTTCATTGATTTGGGCTCATTTTCATTGTTTCTTTTGGTTGCTTTGGATTTAATTTGCTCATGTTTTCTAGTTTCCAAAGGTGTAAGGTTAGATTATAGATTTTACATACTTTCTTTTTTAATATGTGCATAAATGCTACAAATTTCCATCCAAGCACTGTTTTCACTGCATCCCTTAATTTGTTTTTTTTTTTTTTTTGGTCCTGGGGATAGAACTCAGGTCCTTGCCCTTGCACAGCAGGTGGCGAAACCACTGGGCTAAATCCCTGGCCCATCATACCATAAATTTTGATAAGTTGTGTTTTCATTTACAACAAAATGTTTTTAAAATTTCTCGGGATTTCTTCTTTAACCTATGTGTTATTTAGAAGTGTGTTGTTTAATACCTAAGTATTTTGGGATTTTCTAGCTACCTTTCTGTACTGATTTCTTAATTTCATTTTGGGCTGCAAGCACACATTTTTGTGACTTTCATTCTTTAAATTTTTTTTTTTTTTTTTTGTACCAGGGATGGAACTCGGGTCCTTGCACTTGCAAGGCAGGTGGCAGAACCACTGAGCTAAATCCCTGGGCCTCATTCTTTAAAATTTGTTAAGGTTTGTTTGTGGCCCACAGTGTGATTTGTCTTAGTGGATGCTCCACATAAATGTGAGAAGAATATGTATTTTGCTGTTGTCACGTGACCTAGGCCAGAGATGTCAATTAGATCCAGTTGACTGATGGTGCTGTTGAGCTCCTGTCTGTCTTTACTGATTTTCTGTCTTCTGGGTCTGTCCATTTCTGATAGGGGATTGTTTAAATCTCCAATTATAGTAGTGGATTCATTCATTTTCTTCTGGTACTGCATCAGATTTTGCATCAAATTTTGACTTTCCATTTTTAGATGCATACATTAAAATGATAATATTTTTCCACTGCTTTTTTTTTTTTTTTTGGTGCCAGGGATCGAACTCGGGTCCTTGCGCTTGCACAGCAGGCGGCGAAACCACTGAGCTAAATCCCTGGCCCTTGTTTTTCCACTGCAGGTGGAAGTGTAGATTGGTGCAACCACTGTGGAAATCAGTATGGAGATACCTCAAAGAACTTGGACTGGAAGTCCCATTTGACCCAGCTATTCCCCTGCTGGGGATCTTCCCCAAAGAATTAAAAGAATCATACCACAGTGATATATGTGCACCCATGTTCATAGCAGCACAGTTTGTAATACCTAAAATTTGGAAACAGCCCAAATGCCCATCAACTGGAGACTGGATCAAGAAAATGTGTTTTTTTAAATAAAATGGAGTACTACTCAGCCATAAAAAGAGAGAAATTAGAGACATTTATTGCTAAATGGATGCACATTGAGGCGATACTCTTAAGTGAAATAAACAGGACACACATGTAAATACCGAATAGTTTCTCTGGTGTGAGAAACTGAAAGTGTAAATAAGGCCTACAAGGTATAATAGATAATATGAAATAGGAAGAGAAGGGGCAAAGGGAGGGGGAAGTGAGAGGGGTAGGGGAAAGGGAAGAGGGGAATGGAATTAATATGAGAAAATGAAAAAAAAATAATTAAAAAAAATAAAATGATAATGTTTTTGTGAATTGATCCTTTTCTCATTATGTAATACCCTTCTTTTTTTTTTTTTTTGGTACTGGGGATTGAACTCAGAGAGGCAGGCAGCAGAACCACTGAGGTAAATCCCTGGCCCACCACAATTTTCTTTGATTTAAAGTCTGTCTGAAATTAATTTATTCTTTTCTTAAATTTGTGTTGCCATATATTTCTCCATTCTTTTACTTTTTTTTTTGAGAAAACAAAATTTTTAGTAGCTTTACAAAAGATGGCCTCTTTATGAACAGGCTGAAAGTCTCAGATATGAGGAGTCATGGTGCATAGGGAAAATTTTCCTATACAGCTTTACAAATGCAGGAAGCATCAGGGACTCAGAAGACCCAATCTCAGAGACTAAAAGTTCACTCCTATCCCTCCCATCCCCATCACCAATAAAGGAACATATAAGAGTTCACAAACACCAGAAACAATGACAGTTGGGGAAGTCAACACAAGACACTGTGTAGATCTCTCAGCTCCCAGCTACGTGATCCTCAACATTTAAGGTCCAAGTTAAGATTCACAGAACACTTTTAACAAGTGCATATTTCTAGACACCGCACTGAAAGTGGCCTCCAAAATCCAGTTTCAAGAGTGTGAGACAAGTGGTTTATAAATATCTTTCCTACCTGTTTAAATTATATCCATTTTATTCAAGTTTGATCAATGATCTGAAGTCGTTTTTTAAATTACTCTGGCATTTCTCTCATCAAAGACCGCTTACCTTATGAGACCCAGTTCAGCGCTGCATAGTCTGTTGAGAGATGTCAGCCTTGTGTTGTAACAGTAAATTTCTTAGAGCATGCTGAATAGGGATGTTCAACTCTGTTCCATTTCTTTTTTTTCTTTCTTTTGTTCTAAGTCTAGTGTAGTAGAAAGTATACAATTTTCACTGATTAAAGTCACCTTAAGTACTACTTGGAACATGGCTAGAAATATAATATTAATTAAGATCTTATAAAGCAACACAGCTTATGTGTGATTTCTGGCAATGGGCATTGTCCAACAAATTGAAAAATTTGAACAGCTTTCCATGGATTCTATCATGGATTCTATATGGAAAAATCCATAGAAAATATGACACATATATATATATTTTTCTTGACAACCATTCCAATATATATCAGAATAGTTGCCAAGAAAAAAAGCAATTTAAAAAAGCAACTTTATTGAACTAAAAATGTGCATACCACACAAGATTTAAAATGCACGATTCAATAGATTATAGTACATTAAAAGAATTGTACAACTATAACCTAATAAAACTTAGGTAATTTTTGTTATCCAAATCAAAACACTACCCACTACCACCCTCCTTCCCTAGATCTAGGCAACCACTGAGCCACTGTCCATCCCTCTAGACTTTCTCACTCTAGGAATTTATTTCCTTTTCTTTTCCTCAAAATAAACTTGCTCATAACAGCAATAAAGACCCCAACATATCTCAAGAGATGTAAAACCTGCAAAGTAAGCTCTCACACCACAGTAGAGTGAAACTAGAGACTGACAACAGAAACATACTTAGAATATATACAGTAAGTCCCTGACTTAGGAATGAATTCCATACCAGGAGAAGGTTCATAAATCAGATTTGTTCATAAGTCCAACCAAGTGAGTCTTATACACGCACGACACAAATATACAATGTAAAGCAAAAACACACACAAAAAGAACAAGTGATGGTTACCATATTTTCACCTCAGTCCAATCTCTCCATTAATTTCACCTTTGTTTCCATGGGTTATTGCTTTGTGCTCCTTAGAAGTCCTCTCCACATCACTACTGATTTTCCCCTTGCTTTTGGACATCCTGGGCATTGTAATACTGTACACTATCACCGAGCACTGTACAACTGTACACTATCACATTGTACAGCATGAACACAGCAGCACATCTGTGACAATGTCCGGCAGACACATGAGCTACTTCCATGATTTGCTTGCATCTATGAATGTCCTTAATGCGAGGTCCATTCTTATCTGTGAAAGTTCACAACTCGAATGTTCATAAATTGGGGGTTTACTGTACTCTTTTCTTTTTCTTTCTCTTTTCTCTCTTCTCTTTCATATTAAATTTTTCATATAAAGGAAACCATGTGATATACAAGCTTGCGTGTCTGATTTACTTCAATTAACATGGTCTCAGGTGCATCCATTTTCCTACATTGCCTCGTTTGTGTTTCTTAATGGCAGAGTAGTACTCCATTGTGTATAGGCACCACATTTTCTTTATCCATTCATCTGTTGATGGGCATATAGGCTGATTCCAAGATTTAGCTATTATGCACTGTGCTGCTATAAACATAGGTACACATATATCACTGTGGAATGATTTTTTTTTTTTTTGGTACTGGGGATCAAACTTGGGTCCTTGCGCTTGTGCAGCAGGTGGCGAAACCACTGAGCTAAATCCCCAGCCCTGATTTTTTTTCTTTTTGAGACAGGGTATAGCTCTGTAACTCAGACTGGCCTCGAACTTACTATGTAGCCCAGGCTGGCCTTGAACTCACGAACTCAAGGCAATCTTGTCTTAGCCTTCTGAGTGCTGGGATTATAGGTGTGTGCCACCACACTCATTTTCTGCCCTCTTTACATGTTTTGAGATTTTTCCTTATGCTAAGAAGTCCTGTATCTTCCTTAAAATTCTGAATCTGCTAAAGGTATCCATACCATAATACATCACCTATAGCACAGATTAAGTAAGAATATACTAGAACGTGTCTGCTCTAAACAGTGTACCAGCTTAAATAAGTCTGGAATACAGTAAGTCAAACAAAGCTAAACAACTCTTTCATTGAAAGTAATTCTCTGAGCCCTAATTTGTTAATACATACTGAAAAAACTCAAAAGAGTATTAATACCTAAAATTATTTTCATGTAAAACACTTTTTCCCCCAAGACATACTAAGCAGAAAATAACAATAACCTCTGGACATTTCAGCTCCAATTTCTTATTCTGGCTCACATGTAATTAATTCTTTTTGAACTACCCATGTAATCAGGGAAAATGTGTATATCCACATACAAATGTGTACATGTCACCAGGTGAAATTTTCAGTCAATAATTTAAACTCCAACCATTAAGTAATATAAATAGACAGGCTGAAACATCTGATGGGCGTGTTCAGTACTTCCTCTTGGATATCTGTCTGCTGTCTCTACAACTGTGCTGACTTCTCTGAAGGCCTGGAGAAGGACTGGTGGATGTGACATTTTCTACAAGACTGGGATGGAGTTTCCTTTTGCGTTCTACAGATGTGGAGAGAGATTGGTGTTTGCCATGCTCTTTGGCCCTAGATGTACAGGGATTCTTGCTCTGAGATTAGACCTCTTGAGCTTTTCCTTTTCTTCTTCCATTCCTCTCTTCATGTCAGGTGTTCTTGGTTCCTTCTCTCCTGCTTCTCAGCTACAATTCTGTTTAATTTTTCAAGCTTCTTTCTTATTTCAGTAAGACTCAAAATAGGAGTAGTAGCTTAGCCTTTAACCCCACTTCTCTGATGGATCTAAGAAGAGTTGTTGATTTTTCAGGTTTTTCAGCTGTTAATGTGGTGTTAAGACAGAGTAGTGACTTTTAAATGTCCTCTATCCTGGACTGGAAACAAGAATTCACCTTGACCTTTTTCATTAAGTGGCTAAGTGTCAATGATTGTTACTTTTCACTTCTGACTTGTACTCTGTGGTGTAAATACCACATATTTGTTTAACTGTACCCACTGAAGGATGTTCTATGTTTTTGGCTTTAATAAAAACGTATCAGTATTCATGTATAAATTTTTATACAAAAATGTCCTCATTTCCCTGGGATAAATGCCTGAGAGTGCAATTGCTGGGTAGTATGATGGTTGTATGTTTAGTTTTATAGGAAACTGTCTAACTTTTCCAGAGTGGTTGTACCATTTTATATTCCCATCAACACTTCATGAGTAATTCTTTTCTCTGTGCTCTTGCTAGCATTTGAGGTTGTCGGTATTTTTTATTTTAGTTATACTGAGATATGTAGTGATATTTCATGTGGTGTTCATTTGCATTTCCCTAATGATGAATGATGTCGAAATCTTTTCATGTGCTTATTTGCTATGAAGTGTCTCATGTCTTTTTCTCATTTTCTAATTGGATTATTTATTTATTTATTTTAAGTTTTGACAGTTCTCTGTATATTCTAGATACTAGTCCTTTGTGGGAAATTTCTGTGTAAATACTTCCTTCCAGTCTATTGACTTTTGATAGGGTCTTCTGCAGAGCAAGAGTTCTTAATTTTGATAAAGTCCAATTTATCTTTTTAAAAAATGTGATCTTGGCAGAAAATCTTAGAAAGTCTTTGCCTAGCCCTAGATTACGAAGGTTTTTTTTCTTATTTCTTGAAAAAAGGTTTTTTTGTTTTGTTTTGTTTTTTTGCCTATGGTGGAGATTGGACCCAGCATCTTGGCCATGCTAGGTAAGAGCTTTACCACTGAGATAAATCTTGAAAATATTTATAGTTTTATGGTTCAGATTTAATCTATTACCCATTTTGAGTGAATTTTTATATAAGGCATGAGACTTGCACTGAGATTCCTTTTGTTGCCTCTGAGTGTCCAACGCTTCCAGCACAATTTGTTGAAAACACTGTTTTTCCCCATGAATTGTTTTTGCCTCTTTTTTGATCATCAGTTGTGTTGGTCTACTTTTGGGTTCTCTATTACATTTCACTGATATGTGTGTTTTTCTCTCTGTTAATACTATGCAATATTTATTACTATAGCTGTATAATAAGTCTTAAAAGTTTGGTATCCTCTTTTTAATTATTCCTCTTTTGAATATTTTCTTTTAGCTATTGTAGTTCTGTTACATTTCTACAGAAACTTTGGAATGATTTATCTATATCTACAAAAATCTTTGATAGAATTTTTACAGGAATTACACTGTCTGTATATAAATTTGAAGAGGTTGACATTTTACCATGAACCTTCTGATACACAATCATAGTATATCTTTCCATTTATTTAGGTACTTTTTCTTACATCAGCATTTTGTAGTTAGCATAAATTTTCTGTACATGATTTGTTAGGTTTATACCTAAGTATTTAATTTGCTTTAATTGTTGTCATTGAGATTCTAAATTTACTTTTGGGATCTACACGTTCATTGCTAGCATATTTGTGTCCTTCAAGCTTGCTCACCTTGCTTATAATTCTAGGAATTAAAAAATACTATATTTCTTCATTTTGAATCTGTATGCCTTTTATTTACTTTTCTTGCATTATCACATTGGCTAGAACTTTGAGAACCATGTTGAGTAAGAGCAACAAAGGTAGACATCCTTGCCTTGTTACTGAACTTGCCAGGGGAGACAGTAGCTAATATAAATCTTTGCCATTAAATATAATGTTAGATATAGAATTTCTGTATATGCTTTTTATCAGGTTGAGGAAGTTTACCTTTATTTCTAATTTTGTTTTAAAATCATAGATTGATACTGAATTTGGCCAAATTATTTTTCTATATTGACAGATATGATCATGAAAATTTTGTTTGTTTTGATTATAATGTGGTAGATGACATTGAGTGTGTGTTGAATCAACCTTGCATATTTGAAATTGACCCTCCTTGATAATGTATATAACTTTTTTTTTTTTGTACCAGGGATCAAACTCGGGTCCTTGCGCTTGTGGGGCAGGTGGCTAAATCGCAGGCCCATAAATTTTTGATGTATTGCTGAATAGTCATGAGGGCTATTGGTGTGTAGTTTACTTTTTTCTATATTGTCTGTCTCTGGTTTTGGTTAGCTTCATCAAACAAATTGAAAAGCATTTCCTATTTTTATATTTTCTAGAAAGTTTTGTATAGAACTGATATTAATTCTTCTTCAAATGTTTAGTAAAATGCCCCAGGAAAACTACCGGGATGTTTCGTTTTTAGACTTTTTGAATTACAAATTAAATTTCATAATAGATATAGAATTATTCAAATTACTTACTTTATATTGGGTGAATTGTGATAATTTTTGTTTTTCAAGAAATTGGCCCATTTCAACTATGTTTCTAAATGTGTGTAAACAGTTGTTTGTAGCATTCTTATAATATTCTTTTAATATCTATGAGGTCTGTAACAATATCCTGTTTCAGTCCTTATATTATTTGTTTGTTTGGGTTTTTTTTTTGCTATCGGGGATCGAACTCGGGTCCTTGCACTTGCAAGGCAGGGGGTGAAACCAAGTCCTTATATTATTAATATGTATCTTCTTTCCTTTTTTATTTGTCAAACTTCCTAAAGTTTTGTCAGTTTTATCAGTTCTTTTTAAAGAATGAGCTTTTTTATTTCATTAATTTATCTATTGCTTTTAAGTTTTCACCTTGATTGAGTTCTGCTTTATTATTTATCTCCTTCCTTATTGTAGTTTGGATCTGAAATGTCTCCTCAAATATCCACATATTAAAGGCTTAGTCCTCAGCTTGGTGCTATTGGAAGGTGGTGGAAACTTTAGGAGGTGAGGTCTACTGTGTGATTTAGGTCATATGCCCTTGAAGGAGACTGTAGGATACCATTCTCTTGTTCTCTTTCTTTGCTTCTGCAGTGCTTTGTGGTGAGCAACTTGCTCCACTATGTGCTTCTACCATGATATGTGGCCTCACCACAGGCCCCAAAGCAACTGGTCTGCCTGACCCTGGACTGAAACCTCCAAAATTGTGAGCCAAAATAAACATTTTCTGTTTATGAGTTGATTATCTCAGATGTTTTATTATGGTTATGGAAAAGTGAATAACATATTCCTTGTATTTGCTTTGGGCTTATTTTGCTCTTTGTGTACTAGGTTTTTTGAGATGAGAGCTTAGATTATTAATTCAAGACATATACTTTTAAATAATGTATCATTTGGTTCTATAAGTTTCCCTTGAAGCACTGCCTCAACTGTTGTCCTTCAAATTTTGATGTGTCAGATTTTCACTTTCATTCAGTTCAACATCTGTTTTTGGTTTTCCTTGAGACTTCTTTTTTTAATCATTAAATTTATTGGTGCAATTTAGATATACATAATGATCGTTTCATTGTACAGAATTTGTACTGGTACATGATATATCTCAATTCACAGTTTTTCTCATTCCCCTCTCCTCCCTTCTACCTCTCTTCTCCTTCTTATTTACAAGAGCTTTGTTTCCATTTTATCTTTCTTTTCTCCTTTTTTTCTTTTTCCTTCCTTTCCCTCTCCCCCTTCCCTTGTGCCCCTTCCAATTGAACATTTTCTTCCCATTTTACAACATCTATTATACATTTTGTTCCTTATTTACACTTTCAGTTTCTCACACCAGAGAAACAATGCGATACTTACACATGTGTCTGATTTATTTCACTTAAGAGTATGGTCTCGAGATGCTTCCATTTAGCTATAAATGTCTAAAGTTTATCCTTCTTTATGGCTGAGCACTCCATTGTATAAAAAAACTCACATTTGGGCCAGGGATTTAGCTCAGTGGTGCCGTCGCTTGCCTCGCAAGTGCAAGGTCCTGAGTTCAATCTCTTGTACCAATCAAAACAAAACAAAACAAAACCCCCAAAACCAACCAAATAAACAACCCCCCCCAAGTCTTCTTTATCCATTTTTTGGTTGGTGGGTTTTTGGGCTGTTTCCATGATTTAGCTATTACAAACAGTGCTGCTATAAAAATGTGTGTGTATGTATCACTGTGGTATGATGCTTTTAATTCTTTCGGGAAGACCCTGAGAAGGGGGATAGCTGGGTCAAATGGAACCTGTAGTCTTAGTTTATTTTGAGGAATTTCCACATTGATTTCCACAGTGGTTGCACCAGTTTACACTCCCATCAATAGTGGAGAAGTGTTCCTTTTTCCCCACAGCCCTTCCAGCATTTGTTATTGGTTGATTTGTTTTTCTTTCTTTCTTTTTTTTTTTTTTTCGGTACCCGGAATTGAACTTGTGCTTGCAAGGTGATTTCTTGATAATAGCCATTCTTTCTGGAGTGAGCTGGAATCTCAGCATTGTTTTAATTTGTATCTCTCAAATGACCAGTGATAGTGAACATTTTTTCATATATTTATTTGCCATTTATACTTCATCTGGGAAATGTGCATTTAACTCAGATGCCCATTTTTGGACTGGGTGAGACTTCCTCTTTGAACTATGGATTATTTATAAATATGTTCCGTATTTTCCCATTATGTTTCTGTTATTGATTTCTAGTTTGATTCTATTGTGGTTGGAGCATACATTCTGCATAATATCAGTTTAAAAAATTTGTTGAGTTATTGTTTTTATGGCCCAGAATATAGTCTATCATGTGTATGCTATGTGGACACTTGAAAAGAATGTGCACTCTATTTTTGTTGAATGAATATTCTGTAAATGTCAATTAGATTCTCTTGGTTTATGGTAATGTTGAATTTTTCTATATGATTTCTGATTTCCTTTCTAGTTTTTCTTTTAAATTTTGGTAGAGTAGAGTTGAACTCTCCAGCTAAAATTGTGGATTTGGGGCTGGGCATTTAGCTCAGTGGCACTGCACTTGCCTCATAAGCACAGGTCCTGAGTTCAACCCCCAGTACTGGAAAAAAAAAAAAAGAACTTCTAATTCATAAAAGTGTGAATTTTCCTATTTCTCTTTCCAGTTCTGTCAGCTTTTTCTTCATATAGTTTGCAGCTCTGTTGTTTAGTGCACATACACTTAAGATAGTTGTGTGTCTTGGTGGATTCACCCTTTTCTTATTATAAAATCTCCTTCTCTGTCTTTGGTAATTTTCTTTGCTTTGAAGTCTACTTTATTTGATATCAACAGAGCCCATTATTTTTCTTGATTAATGTTTGCATAATATATTGATTCCATCCTTCTGCATTAAATCTGCTTAAACTGCTGTATTTGAAGGATGGTGTAAACAACACATAGTTGGGCTATGTTTTTAACCCAATCTGCCAATATCTCTCTTTGATTAACATATTAGACCATTTACATTTAATGCAAATGCCTTCTTGTGGGTTTTTAGAATTCTGTTTTTGACTATAACTCTGTATAGCATTCTTAGCGGTTGCTGTAGATATTACATTGTATATGTGTAGCTTATCAGAGTCTACTGGTGTGGTCATTTTAACAGTTTGAATGAAGTGCAGAAACTTTTCTCCCTTTATATTCCTTAGCCTTTTTTCAATTAATATAATTGTATTAAATATCTTCTCTATTTACATTTAGAATTACAGCAGATAATGTTGCAAGTTTTGCTCTATCTTTCAAATATTTAAAAACTCATTAGGAAAAGCAAATGTGTCATATTTATGCATTTTAATTGTTTCCATTTTTTCCTACTTGGTGTTCCAAGATTCCTTCTTTTATCATTTCATTTCTGCTAAGGGAGAACTTCTTTTAGCTGTTTTACTTATTTATTTTTTGTGGTAGGCCTACTGGTGATAAACTCTTAGTTCTCATTATTTTATTTACTTACAGCCTTCATGGTATCTGGTGAGAAAGCCACTACCATTCAAATACTTTCCAACTACACAAAGAGTCATTCTTCCCCTGGGGAACTTTTTTTTTTTTTTGGCTTTTAGTTTTCAGAAGTTTTTCTATGCCATGACTTGGTGTGGATTGCTTTGTGTTTACTCTTTCTGGGTTTTCTCAGGTTCTTGAACCTGTATGTTTATATCTTTTGTTAAATTGGGGAGGTTTTCAGATATTATTTAAGACTTTTTCAGCTTTGCCTTTTTTCCCCTCTCATTTTGGGACTCTAGTAACTTGAGTGTTACTTTTTTTTTGTTATAATTTTACATATCTCTCTACCTGTTACCATGTTTTTTTCAGCCTATTTTCTTTCTGCTGCTAAACTCAAGTATTTTTTATTGTGATATCTTCAAGTTCACTGGTTCTTTTTTCTGTCCTCTCTGTCTTCTTGTTGAGCCTATCAGTTGAGTTGTTGCATTTGTCGGCTTTTAAATTTCCATTTGGTTTTTTATATCTTCTATTTATTTGCATAGACTTTCTATTTCTTTACTTAGACTTTCTATTTTTTCATTTCTTTCAGTTGTGCTCATAAATTGTTCACTAAAGCATTTTTATCATGGCTACTTTAAAATATTTGTCAGATAGTTTAAAAATGTACATAATATTTGTGTAGGTGTCTATAAATTTTCTCTCTTATTCAAATTGTTTCCCTGGCTGTTGGCATGATGAACAATTTTCAATTGAAATGTGTACAGTTTGAGTATTTTGTTATGAGACTGAATCTTCTTTACACATTTTGTTTCAGCTCTTTTTCCTTAAACACTATTCCAGCATGGGAAGGACATCTGGTTATTTCCAAATGGAAATACAAGTCCAAGTTCTTCACTCAACATCCAACAACACCCGAGAGCAGATCTCTCCTTACTGATGAGCAGGATGGGATTTCCAGCTCCCCAGTAGGCCTCTCCTGAAACCTCTTTTCTGGAAGAAGTAAAAATGCCTTGTTACTGCTTTCCACATGGCCTTCTCTGACATCAAATAATGCAGAGTGAGGACAGAACACCTTGTTTCCTCATGTACATGAATTTTAGGTTTATCTTTGATCTCCACCTACGCTATGATGTTTTGTAATTGCCTGATGAGGATGAAAGTCCCAGCTCCAGTCTTGGATTTCTGTGTCAGCACCATGTGGGGATCTTGGTTGTACTTTGTTTCAGCCTGGAGAAGGTAATGAGGAGTGGCTTCCCCAGTGGCTTTTTGCTGGTATTAATGGTGTTGAGGTCACAGCTTTTCTGTAATATTTGGCAATTTGGCTGCAGTAGAGCAGTTACTGTCTAAAACATCGTGTCTTGCTAGGCTGCTCATTTCCTTCACTAGAGAGAGCAGGACTTTGTTGGGGTTGGTATGTCTTCTTGTCTGTTGGCCATCTTTTTCAATTGCAAGTGAGATCCCTAAGAAAAAGCCCCAGGAGATCACCACTGTGTTGTCCCTGAGTCCCAGAATACTTCTGCTCTTTAGCTTTCTGTCTTCATATGTTTGTTTTATATGTAATGTCCAGGACTTTTAGTTGAATCTAGTGGGAGGAATAGGGAGAATGTAATCTACTCCATCTTCCTGGAAATGGAAATTCAACCCTCCTCTTGAACAAAAGTTATCACAATGATTTAAATTTAGGGCTGAAATCCTGGAGAAGGGTAGCTTTTACAATTTTTACATTTAATTTTTTATACTTTAAAAAATACATGTGTTTAAGACATAATGTTAAGACTTAGTAGCCAGAAACTGTGCAAGCTGTTTTACCAATCTCATCTCATTTAATCCTCATAATCACTCTTTGTGGGGCACTGCTAGTACCCTGAATTTACAGATCAGGAAATTAGGGCTTGGTAAGCAGTTTACCAAGGTCATACGGATGGCAAGGGCAAGGCTGGGCTGTGAGCCTGCACCTGACTCAATGCTTGACATTCTAACCACCACGTTCTGTCTGGGAGGCCTGGCAGGCTGCTGGCATATTGATGGGTTGTTGACTGAAGAAGTTATGTGGCTTGGCCAGACTTTTACTTACTGTGGTCACTGGTACCTGCCAGAATCCCACTGGCCCAGGAAGGTACTTGGGGACAATTCCTAGGGAGTCAGAATTGGGCCCAGTATCCCAGGGCCATCACTTCCTCATTTTTAGTCTCCAAACCAACAAACTCATTTATATCTTGGCAAGGATCTGCCCTATCTGTATACCTCATAAGAACCTGGACCCATTTAAAAGTTTTGACCAGCTTATTCAAATGAGACTTAGTTTGTACCCCCTGAGTCTCTAAACAAGAAAAGAAAATCTTCTTCCATCCAAGGAGCTCTCTGGCTGTGCCCAGCAATGCCTGTAAAAGGAGATTTCCCTTTGCTGAGTTTTCAGCTCAGGAGGCCTGGTTTAAAAACAAACATCAAACATTTGTCTTGGACCTTGACCAACTCCATCAATCTGACACTCTCTTTAAAGTGCAGTTGTGACTCTGAAGTATGTGGTAAAGAAAAAAAATAAAGGAGCAACTTTCATTCTTCACAGCTCTGGCCCTGGCTGGAACTGAGAGCCCTGTTTTGTGCTGTTGCCAGTGTGAGTCTTGCTTCTTTGGGGAGGTGCCTTGGGCTTGGGAGTGCCGAGGAGCTAATTCTTTTCCTTGCACCACACTTGGGTCCTGCACTAGTACCATAGACATGGAGTTCAGGTTTGATAAACCCCACGGAAATTTAGCCATATACATCAGTCATAGGATTGCTCCCTGGTGCTCATGTTTTAGAATCCCTGATGAAGCAGAAGTTTGCACTAAATTTGAGATGATGAAAGCAAAGTCTTTGGAATTGTGCTAGTTCCATCTCAGCTTCTCCACTTGCAACTTTGTGTCACTGGAAGGTTCCTTAACTTCTTTGAGTTTCATGTTTCTCAGGTGTGAGTGAGGACAATCATCTTGGCTCTTGGGGTTGCTGCCATAAGGACTATATTAGATAATGCAAGAGGAATACCTGGGACACAGTAAGCACTCAGTACACATCCTCTGTGCTAGTTAGGATTTGCCAGGACACTGGAGCCAATAGGATATGTCTATATCTATATTTCTACAGTGCAGGTAAATACTAGGGATTTATTGTGGGAATTGCTTGCATCATTATGGAGGCCAAGAAGTCTCAAAATCTGCAAACTGAAAAACAGGAAACCAATTCAGCACAACTTAATGGCATAACTCAATCCGATTTTGAAGACCTGAGAACTAGGGTGACAACATTTGAAAGTGGGAGAGGATGGGTGTTTCAGCTCAAAAAAAAGAGAGAGCAAATTTTTCTTAGCCCTTTATGGATTGTGTGCCTGCCCAGAGTGGGGAAGGTAGGTCTTCTCTACCCAGTCTACTGACTCAGTTGCTAATCTGTTCCAGAAACCCTCTTCCAGACACACCCAAGAATAATGTTTTACCAGCTATTTGTGAATCTCATAGTCTAATTGAGTTGATGTATAAAATTAACCACCACAGCCTCTGTACTACATACCGTGGGTGCAGGGCATGATCAAAATGCGTCTTAGCAATTTTGTGTGTCTTACTGTCTAAAAAAATATTTGGAGGGTACAATATTGCCCGCTCTGGAAGGAAACTCCATCAGGTACACATTACCAACACTTTAAGCCCCTAACAGCCACAATTCAGAAACTGCAGCGTCCTGTGAAAGATGTTAAAGTTCTAACTGGATGTACTATTAAACTCCTCACCTCTTGTGGTTTAGTGTCTCTTAGGTGAGATGTCCCTGGAGCTAGCAGAGGGCCAGAGGTGAGGAGAGTGAGTAAAGCAGGAAAGGGAAAGAAACTAGGAAAGATCTCAAGTGGCTTTATGTTCTGTGTATGCAAAGCTCTCTCTTTTGTGGGTACTCTGTATGTTCTTCAGAGATTCCCACTGCTCTGTTTCCTGCAGATCCCATGACCCAGTGGCTATATTCTTAATTGGCAGAGACTACAAAAAAGAAACTTACACAATATTACTTCTTCCTTGTTTGTTTAAAACATTGCATCCTTCTGATTATTTTTTCAAAGTGCAGATTTATTCAGTGAAAATCAAAACCACAAATAATGTGAGGCAAAACATTACCCTGAGATGGTGGATTAAAAGGAGAGATGCTGTGTTCTCTTCCCAGTTTGGCTCAATACCTTCTTGTCTTGTGCATTATGAAATAGGGGGCAGCCCATGGAACATATGGGATGATGCCACTGAACTGTGTCTCTTTGCCTGTGTCCACGAGCCCATCACCGCAGGTAGTTGCTACTTGCAGCTCTTGCCACAGCCTTTAGTAGTCTGTCCCACATTTCCTCTTGTGGCTCAGAACTGGAAGAGCTGCCACTGAGATGTTGAAGAAGGCTCTTCTCCAGGCTTCTGGCTAGCCCAAGTATCCTGGAGTTTCCAGGCTCATTTTCTGCCTAGGCTTTACCCTTTGCTCATCTTTCTTAACAATTGGAGCCCACCGGGGGAAGAACCTTAGTGAGGGCTGTGAGGGGGGATGAGGGCAGAGGTCAGAAGGGGTGGGCACTGTGCCATTTCTAGAGTGCCCACTGAAGTCAGTAAATGGGATCCTGGCCAGTCCTCTTGGTCCTAGCTCAAGATGTCTCCAGTCAGGAAAGTTAGTGGCAGCCTGAGCTCTGAGCTGGCCTAAGGAGGTGCCCTGCTTAGGGCTGGTGCTTGCATGCCGGCTCAGAGAAAGCACACACCTAGTTCTCATGCTGGGGCTTAGGCCAAGTGGCCTTGCCTTCCCTGCAGCCTCCATGTGGCTCCAGCTGACAATTTATGGCTGCCCATTAACTCTGTTAAAATGGACCAGCTCTCGGGAACATATGCTCTGCGGTAGGGCAAGCTGTGGTGTTTACAGGGACATGTGGTCAGACTCTTCTGAGGACAAATCAGGCTCATGGGGAAACAGATGCCTGAACTTTTGCTGCCTGGGGAAGACCAGGCTTCCTTCAAGCTCATCTACATGTAGACAGGCCTTCTCTTTCCCTTCAGCAATGGCCTCACAGTGTGACAGTGTTCCCTGAGCTTTGCCTAGCTCTCTTGCCTCTAGTACCTGTCATCCTATTCTGGTTCTGATGTAGGGAGTGGAGACCAGCATTTCTTAAGGTTAAAGGACTTGTGGAAACAGAATGCTGGGCCCTGCCCTAGGATTTCTGACTCAACAGGTATAGGGTATGAATTTGTATTTCTGGCAAGGTCCTAGGTAATACTGATGCTGTCAGTTTGGGAACCACACTTTGTCCAATCCAGGAACTGGGAACCTCTTTGGGAAGGTTAGAGAGGTCTTGGGCCTGAAGCAGAGGATTGATTGGCTTTAGGCTCAGGTGGAGAAAAGATAGTTTGAATAAGAAGGGTTTGAGTTGTTGAATTCTAAGCAAAGATGGTAGAGACTCAGAGTGTCAAATCCCAATTTGTTCTGAAGTGTAGACCTCAAGACTTAGAGTAGGCTTGAGATAAATTACCCTTACTGATTTAAGTGAGAATCAGCACAGATCAGCCCACAAACCCAAACAAACAGAATCCGGGTGGGAAATCCATTGCCTGTGTTTTGCAGGTGGCTGGTTTTGCCTGCTGGTTTTCTGTGGAAGAGGGTGACCTGCTCAGTGAGCCTCATGGGGGTAGTCTACATTGTAGATGTTCAATCATCTGATGGAAGGCTTCTGTTCTGGAGATGCTGGTGGACCCCAATGTTGGCATCTCAGCTTTTTCCTAGAGAGGTCTCTGCATTTGAACACCTTCTCTCAAATTCATTCCACCACCTGACTCCTCAGCATGAATGGAGTCCCTGTTTGTCCATTGCTACCCACGTTTCAAAGGACCTGCTCCAGAATCCAGTTTACAACCTCCTGAACAGAGCTTGGATTGACAAAGTGGCTGAGTCTGCTTCATGGGTGTCTCATTCATATCAGGAGCTCTTAGGGGAATGGCAAAGTGAACCTGTACAGCAAAGTTCAGGGTGAAGTTCAGGCTGAGACTGAAAAATCAACACAGTGATTTGAAGCATCAGTGCTTGTGCGAAGGGAGCAGATGTAACCTGGGCCAAATGAGCTACTTATATTTCAGCAGAGCTGAGGGAGCGGGACAGGCCCAGTCTTGGTCAGGGACAGTGAGTCAGCTCATTGATACCATGGCAGCAAAGAGAAGGCTGGCCCTGAAAGAGATGGACATCTTGAAAAGTGACACTCTTCTGAAATGCATCCTTGAAAGGTTCCTAGCCAGGGACCCTGGAGAGGCTGTGTGAGGACACCCTCTCCTTGAAGCAACTACCTGAAAGAGATGGACATCTTGAAAAGTGACACTCTTCTGAAATGCATCCTTGAAAGGCTCCTAGCCAGGGACCCTGGAGAGGCTGTGTGAGGACACCCTCTCCTTGAAGCAACTACCTCTGTCCGCCTTCCTTGCTCTTTCAAATGCTGCCTCTCCTTATCCAGGCCTTGAATAATGGCCTTTGGCGATTTTCCTGCCCTGGCTGCTACCCCTTAGATATAGAATTTGTGGCCAGAGGAGAGATTCACAGGGGTGTTGGGTGAGAAAGGAATCAGGCACAGTGGAGTTCTGTGTGTTTGCCTTTGGTGTAGCTGGGTATTGCAGAGCCTGAGAAAGAACATGGGTGAAACCAGAGACAGAAAAAAGGTTATGGACTTGCCCAAGGTAGCTTAAGCAGAACTAGGATTTGATTGGAGGAACCCATAGCTTCAGAGCCTGAACTCCACTTGGTCTACTCTGTGCTGCCCTCTGAAGCTTTCTTAGAGCTCTCAGCGCATGTGGAAGTAACAGGCGGCTATGATGCTTTTGCACACCATTTGCCAACACATGTGCAGGAGTTTAAGTGGCCAGCGCTCCCACATACATTCAGGGCTTGATCAGGGAGACAGATCCACTATGAGTTATGAGACCAGAGATTTCTCATAGGAGTGAGAGGCTGGGCAGAGTGGTAAAGTAGTTACTTTGAGAAGACGAGTCACCAAAGTAGTCTTGTCAGTAGGGAGCTGATGGGGAAGTAGACAGGAAGCCAAGTACTTGGTGCTGGCCAGCAGCTCTACTGGAAGGCTGGACTAGTATTGAGAAGAGCTGGATGAAGAGTAGAGGAGAATGAGGACAAGCTGGGATCCTTTCTGCCCCTCTGCGTGTGCTATCACTTTGTGGAGTGATCTCAGCAGCCTTGATCAAGCTGAGGCCTCTGCTCTACTTTTGCCTCCAAAGACATGCAAGTCTTGCTTTTGGCCACCTCTACCCCATGCAAGGGAGCAGAAGCACGCAGGGAAGGGGACTCTAGACAGCAGCTCCAGTGAAGTCAAGCTGTTAATAGAACAGCCACAATCTGTCTGGGAGGTTCTAGGTTAGCAGTCAGTCTCCCTAACCTCTCCTACCAGCTTTCATTGGCTACAAACTCTTCAACCAGAGGAGGGAAAGAGAAAACACTAGGGGCTGCAAAAAATTCTCCAGGAGAAATCAACCTGTAACCCAAATTAACTGATTTTTTTCTTAAAAGACAAAGTCCTCACAGCCTCTCCCTAAAAGACTTTGCCCTGAGCCCTACAATCTGGAGGATAAAATGCCCTAGTTTGTCCCAGTTCCAATTGACACCTGCTGTCTTAGCATAATTATTAACATCTCCTTGAAGTCTGCTGGTTGGGAGTCATGTGACCTTCAGCTCAACACTAAACTTGCCCTTGGGGGTGGATGAAGAGGGTGGGGGAGATGCTGGGATTCTTTTAATCCCTCTCCCTTCTGCCACCTTGCTTCTGTCACACCAGGGCTGCCAGCAGGTTGAGGTCGCTAGGCTACAGCATCACGACCTGTAGCCAGAATGGAGATGAACACTAAGTCATTTCCTCATCCTAGGGCCCTCAGCCCCAGCACCTGGGTGTGGTGTTTGCTCCGTTGAGGGAAAGGCTAGCTAAGACCCATGGTGTTCTTCTGCTTACATCATCAGCTTCTCCTAAGGTTTACAGACTGGGCCCAAGGCTTGAATGGCACTCTCTTCCCTCCACCAATTTCAATGTGTCACTATTGGGGAGGGGTGGTCAAGATGGGACCTGAGGAAGGAGCAGTTCCACAGGCCCTGGTCTCTGCAATACCCTGGGCCCACAGAGCACAGATCTTTCGGTAGATCCTTTGGAGGTGGCAGAGCATGGCTGCTGGTTTCTCAGGAGGAAAATGAGCTAATTGTTTGAGAAAGGGTGATCTCTAGGCAGCACAGCTCAGGCAGACAGGCCTCATGCAGAATACAGCACTGCGTATACGTAGCAGCCCCAGTTTGACGTGAGGCAGAATCCCATGTTTGCCTCTGATCTCTGTCCTTAACTAGCTTTGCAATTTTATATCAGTTGGTTAACTTCTTTGAGCCAGAGGGTCTCTTCTTAAATAATCAGCCTGCAGTCTGGAGTTTGAATTAAATTAAATAAAGTTCCTGCAAAGTGCCTTGTACCTGGGTGACTGAATTTACCATCTTACTGTAGTTCAAGACCATTGGCTTAATTCAGTTTCAGTTTAACAGCCAGGCACAGATCTGTCCAACTCTTTCTGGAGAATCATGGTTTGATAAAGTCAGTGGTTTATTGAAGTTCCGGACTTTTAAAATCTATTTCCTTCAGGATGCTTGTCCACTACATGAATGGATAAATAAATGACTTTAACTTTGTAAAGGTGTTATATGCTGTGGGGAAACAAGCAAGATGAATTTGCTGTTGTGAAATATCCATATTTAGTAGGAGAGATTATTCCTTTAATTGCTACAGAAACAGTGAAGGGTAGGCCCAATGAAGCACAGAGACAAGAGACGAGAAACCTAGAGCTTTGTGGGGGAGGAGGTGGGGCCTTGGGTAAAGGCTTAACCTCTCACCTTCCTCCTCTGTACCATTGAGACAATATTGCCTACCTCCAAGGGTGAGTAAAAATACTGACATTGCATAAACCAACAACATGGTGCCTGACTCCTGACAACGCCTGGTTTGCTGGTGTCTGTCCCAGGAGCTGCTTTGCTGTGTTACTCAGCATCCTTCAATCACATTGCACTCATTTCCCCATCTGGTCTTCTCTAGTCTACTTGGGGTCCCCTGGGATGTATTCTGTCCACACTTTTTCCTGTCCAAATGCTTTATGACCCTACTGATGTAGGATCCCCATGAAGACTTCCTGAGTGCTCCTCTGAGTTCCTTCCTTCCTTGTCCTGATTATACACTGTTCTCGGTTAATATGTGCCTTCCTGAGGGCAGTGAAGTCTTTCTCCAAGAGATGGTTGGATCCTTGTAGGAAATTTTTCTTTTTGATCCTTTCCTGATACCCAGTGCTGGTTATTCACACAGTAGTAGCCAATGACATCTTGCAGAATGTCATATGCAGCCTCCTCCCTTGTAGCAAGATTTCATTGGAATATAAACTTGAGAAAACCTAAAGGTTTATTCCACCCTCTAATTCCCAACAATATCCTTAAGACTGCATCTGTCCTGCCCTTCACCCTTGTTTCTCAACACAGAGTTCTGGGGTTGCTAAAACCAAAAGGATGAGGTGACTCCAGGGTCTGAGGAGGCAGCAGGAAGCTGAATTGCAGCATTTGGGAGCCTGAGGCTGGAAGTAAAACACTCTTGTCAGACAAAATGTTGGCCCCAGAGCAAAGACAGCCAGCCACCCTGGCCTACTTTGCCTTTTATCTTTGCTTGGGAACTACTAGTGGCCTTGTCCTGGCTGAGATCAACAAGCTGGAGCTTGGGAGGGACAGCATTGTGTAGAGAGAGATGAAGGGACGGGGAAGAGGGTGGGGTCAAAATGACATCTAGGTTGGACTCCTGAGTTTGGGTGCACCATAGAAATGGAGATATGGGAACTACATGAACATTGGTTTTAAACTGTGGTATTCTCTCTTCCAACTATAGTTTACTGACAAGTTTGTATGCTGTATAAAAGAAACCCCTGTGGAGTTGCTCTGGATGATCAAAAAGCCCATGGAATCTCCATCAAATAGCTGATCAGAACTCCTGGTACCCCAAACCTCACTCTCCTTGTCCCCAAAAGAGGAACATTACTAGTGTTTCACTATTAGAATTGCATCACAGGGATGGAACCTGACATTTAATGCACATCTGAATTTCTCATCTTCTATGAGGCTATGGAACATAGAGGCAATATTCTTTAGTCTCTTGGGTCTCTTTTCTGTGACAGCACAAAACATCTGAACACACTGTGGGGAAGACAGGAGACTGAGGAATCAGCGAGTGACAGTGTTAAGTGCTCTGTGTACTTAGCAGCATTGTTTTACCCTGGGGTGGAGGCAGCAGGATACCCCCAAGAGGGGCTCTTGTGTGTAGTGTGATGTGTGAGGTGTGGCTCTGTGGGTGTCTATGTGGGGCCCGGTGGGGAGGAGGACTGAGGGAGGGGTGGGTGTGCCCTCTGTGTGGTCCTTCTGGCCTCACAGCCCCAAGGAAGCTCTGCTTTGGAGGGCCTCTCCATGTTGGGGGCTCTGGGGCTGTGTCAAACAGAGCTGGTTGGTGTTGAAGGGCCATGGCTGATGGCTGTGGGAATGCCACCAGCCTGCCAGGCCTTGGGTGGCTGGCTTCCTCTGCATCCCTGGGAATGGGCAGTGGTGTCACAAGCTGTGTAGAAAAGGAGGGCCGCCCAGGGTGGGGGCCTGGGACTGCATGAGTGTAGACAGGGAGGGGTCAGGGAGAGAGACCGGATGTTGGAATCTTGGGGTAAGAAGAAGAAAAGGGTCTGAAAATCAGGATAAGGCATTTCTCCAGCACTTGGCTCTCTTTATCTCTTGAAATTAAAGCCAGGCGTCTCCTAGAACATTCTACTTGGGAGTCTGCTTAGAAGTTAGAAAGATTGAGGAGGAGGGATGGGCGTTCTGCCTCAGTTGATAGTGTATATGCTGGGCAGTACAGTGTTTTGGTTTATTCATTTGTCAAGCAGTTATTGAGTACTTACTGGCCAGTCCCTGTCCCTGCTTCCAAAGTGCTCACAGTCTAGTGGAGAATTCAAAGAAATAGATGGCATGGTTCGATAACGTCTTCAGATGATTCATACTAGAGGATATTAATAGCACATATATCCCACTGATACTTTGTTATGGTATTTCCATAAAGATAAGATATCTCTCTGTGTGTGGGCTCCCTATGCACCATAGTATATGTACACACAGTCAGGCTCACTCAGTGATGGGGATATATTTGGAGACCTGCACTTAGGCAGTTTTGTCCTTGCACAACATTGCTCAGTGGACTTACTCAAACTTGGGTGGGATAGGTCAGTCTGTCTATGATTCCATGAAAAGATGTGGTAAACAAGAGATATATGAGGCTTCTGGAGGTATAATGTGGCATGCTGTCTTATAGCAAACTTAATTTTTTACACAAATAGAAAGGTTATACTCTAAAATAGTGACAAAATGTAATATAGTAAATACATAAACTAGTTATAGTCATTTATCAAGTACTGTACACTGCGTAATTGTATGTGCTGTACTTTTTTTAAATAACAATTGGCAGTGTAATAGGTTTGTTTCCATCAGCACCACCACCAGTGCAGGAGTAACACCATTGCAATGGCTATGATGTCGTGAAGCAATGGGGTATTTTTTGCTCTGCTATGGACTTCCGGTAAAACCAGTGGCTGTGCGGTTTGTCATGGACTGAAATGATATGTGGTGCATGACCATGTATCTGAGTACTTTATGCTTTTGATGTTCTTAGGGTACTTTGGCATTGTCTTTACCTCTACCAACTCAGATATTTCTAGTAACAACCTCTGCTAGCAAGTGGCATCACTGGACCTGAACCCAGACAGTCTTCCTCCAGGGACTGTCTCTTTAAGTACCCAACACAGTTCTCAACAGAGGTGCCTAGAGGATGGGAGAGGAAATTGGAAATAAGGATATTTAACTTTGCTCTGGGGATCCAGGAGAAGGTTTTCAGGGAAATAGTTGTCCTGGAAAAACCAGAGTCCCCAGATTGTGCTGCATCTGTGTGTGAGGTGTAGATGGGAGCAGGAGTTGGGGGGGTGGCAGGTGCTGCTCCAAGTGAAGAATCAGTACAGTGCAAGGTCATAAGTGGGGGGGGGAGCACGATAAGGCACCACATGTGCACCACATTTCAGGGCAGCTTGGAGCAGGCCGACCCAGTTGGAGCCCTCTTATCCCACGTCACAGAAGGCAGAACCATGATGTGTGCAGGGCTCCTATCAGCTGACTATAATCTGGGCTTGCAGTCCCTCCTGATGATGACAACTGTGCTGAATCTGGCCAGCAGGGAGGGGCTGCAGGAGGGACAGGAAGATGGGGGACTGGAGCCAGTCTATTTCCCAGCAGCAGTGCTGACCCAGCCAGTGGGGTCAGTGCAGGCATGGTGAGAGGGAGGTGGAGGATCTGTTTGTGATGTTGCTCAACCACCGGCACGTGTAGTGCGGTGGACTGAGTTGGCAGCTGTCTGGGTCTTGTTTAACATCCCTCCTCCCATGAGCCTTGCTTTCTGGCCATCTGTCCAGTTGATGAGGAGGTTTGCAGGCCGAGGGGTGCTGTTCTCCCAGGTCTGGCTGTGTTTCTCTAGCTAAATAGATGCTTAGACAAATAAATAGGCCAGCAAGTCTTGGAGAGGTTGTGTTAGGCTCAGTTGAGACATGCTGTCCTTTTTGAAAGCTGTTGATGTGCTTACAGGGATCAACATCTGGGGACACATCCTATCTGACTGTATATTAAGGCCAGGATTCTCAGCTGATCCATAATGACAGTATCTACTATTTCTTTTATTAGTTTGATGCTTTCCTGTTTCAGAGTCCCAAGATTATCAGCCAACAACAGTTACCTGGGGATTTGCCTTTATTTTCCTGGGCTCTAAGTGTGAGAGCTCTTTTTTCTGCCTTTGTGGATTCACAACCATGAATGAGTCTATGGCAGAAGTGTCTAGATAATACTAGATGTCCTCTCAGAACAGGCAAGCTGTGATTTGATAGAATCTGTGAATTTATTGATTAAATATCTCATCTCCTTTAGGAGAACAAAGGATCCCAGGAGCAGGGAGGACCTGGGGGTGTGTTCCCTATAATCAGACAATTAACATCCCAAGGTGGGGGATGATTCAGGCTCTGGGATCAATCAGACCTTGGTCTGTGATCATTGGTTCCCTTTTGCAGGTCCTGGGTGAGTTCTTTAATTTCTCTTGGCCTTAGACTTCCTTTTGGTAAAGAGGGGACAACATACCTGACAACTCTGGGGTTATACTGGCTGAATCTATTGGAACCTCGCTTCCCATTCCTTCCCTAACTTATTCCTCAACACTCTTCTCGCAGAAAGACCACATCTAACTTCTTGTCCCTCCCATCTTTCTCCACTTGGCTGCCTTCTGTATTGCTCACTCTACTTTTTTTTAAAACTAATTTTATTGGTACATTTTAGGTATACAATATACTGACAATGATCATTGGAAATTTGCACCTTTACATAGTCTCTCTTGGTTCTTATTTTTCCCCATTCCCCTGTCCTCCCTTCAGCCTCTCCCTCCCTCCTTATTTGCAAAGACTTTGTTTCCTTTTTTCCATTTTCTCATATTAATTCCATTCCCTTCTTTCCTTTCCCCTAGCCCTCCCACTTCCCCTTCCCCTTTGCCCCTTTTCTTCCTATTTCACATTATCTATTATACCTTTTAGTCCTTATTTACACTTTCAGTTTCTCACACTAGAGAAACTATTCGGTATTTACACATGTGTGTCCTATTTATTTCACGTAAGAGTATCGCCTCAATGTGCATCCATTTAGCAATAAATATCTCTAATTTCTCATTTTTTATGGCTGAGTAGAACTCCATTTAAACCCCCCCCCCCCACATTTTCTTTATCCAGCCTCCAGTTGATGGGCAACTGGGCTGCTTCCAAGTTTTAGCTATCACAAATTGTGCTGCTATGAAATGGGTGCACATATATCACTGTGGTATGATTCTTTTAATTCTTTGGGGAAGATCCCCAGCAGTGGAATAGCAGGGTCAAATGAGACTTCCAGTCCTAGTTCTTTGAGGTATCTCCATACTGATTTCCTCAGTGGTTTCACCAATCTTCACTCCCACCAGCAGTGGAGCAGGGTTCCTCTTTCCCCACAGCCCTGCCAGCATTTGCTATTGGTTGATTTCATGATAGCAGCCATTCTTTCTGGAGTGAGGTGGAATCTTAGCATTGTTTTCATTTGCATCTCTTGAAGGTCACTCTACTCTTAACCAGTCCCCTTACAGTCACCTAGGAGTCTCTAGGCAACATGCAGATAAAAGCTTGAAAGGTTAGAATGAGGTCACCCCTATGCTCATAATCACAGAATGGCAGGCTGGGTAACCTTTCAGCAAATGTTAGGCATGACTGTGGTTGTTAAGTGGAACTCATGAAGGAAAATTTAAACAATTCACACAATCATGGAATGAGAAGGGACCTTTGCAATCATCTTTCTCTGTTTTCTCTTGGCAGATAGGGCAGATTGGACAGATAAGCAGAGTAAGTTGATTGATTTATTTCACACACATTTATTATGAGCACTTACCATGTGCTTGGTATTGCACAAGTGCTGGTTTATGAAGATGAGTGAGACACAATGCCAGCCATAAAGGAGCTCACAATCTCTTTGGGGAGACAATTACATGAATAGTGTGCAGGACATTGAGGTAAGTGGAACAATAGATGTATTCATGGGGCATTTGGAGAGTACAGGGGAGGGGCCTTAATACACCCTTCACAGGGCAGCAAATGCTGCTTGGAGTTCGTGTTGCCTGAGCTTAATTTTCAAGAAGTAGAAGGAATAAATCGAGGCTGTTGGGCGTAGGGCCATGGTGGAGAGGTTGGCTATTTCTGGTGAAGGAGACAGACAATGTGGTATATTCAGAGGATTAATCAGCTTCCTGACTTCTGCATGAAGATTCAAAAGGTCAGAATTTATAGAAAGCAACAAAAAGTAATTGCTAGAGTAAACTTTCCCTCCTGAATGAGACCTTAAAGGCAGGAGCAACACAATTCAATATGGAGCATGATACATTAATTGAGTAGTAAGGCCTTAGTCACAAGGTTGAAGTGAAATGATACAAGGCTTTGAGGTTTGTCCTTGTTCTCAGATCCTTTCCTTTGGCTTCTAGAAGAGCGCTTAGGTCCTCCCAACACATAGCTGCTGAAAAAGCATTAGGATGAAGGGAGGAATTAAGCAGGAACCAAGTAAAGCTAGATCACCCATGTATATACGGTATGCAGTGTGTGTGTGTGTGTGTGTGTGTGTGTGTGTGTGTGTGTGTGTGTGTGAATTCCCACAGGGCAGGATGATGTTATGAACAGAGTCCTATGTGGCTGTACAATCAAAACAAATGTCACAATTTCCTCAGTTACCTGCTTAGTGCAGGGAGGGCATGGCAAGTGTCACCTGGGAAAAGGGCATCTTGGCACTTTAAAGATTATCACCTCACAGCAAGAAACAAAGGTTTTTTGATACATTCATTCCTGTTATAATTCAGTATAGGTCAGAGTACTTTGTTGTAAATAAAAGAAACACTTGCTATTTTGGCATATGTGTGATATATCATCACAAATCCATTGCCACTATAACTTTCCTTGTGTGTCCCTCTTTTTTAGGGTAAGGACATGTATCATGAGATTTACTTTCTTACCAAATTCTGTGTGCATAATACAGTATTTCTGATTATAAATGCTATGCTGTACAGTAGGTCTCTAGAACTAACTCATCTCGTCTGACTGTAACTTTATAGTCATTGAGCATATACCCTTGACCCTGGCAACTATCGTTATTATTATTATTTTTTTTGCTTCTACGAGTTTGACTATTTTTAGATCCCTATGGAAATGGAATCATGCAGCATTTGTCCTTTTGTGACTGACTTATTTCATTTAGCATCGTATCCTCTAGGTTAATTCATATTGTCAAAAATGTCAGGATTTTCTTCCCTTTTAAAGGCTGAATATATTTCACGGTATATACCACATTTTCCTAATCCATCTGTCTATTAATATACATTTATGTTGTTTCCACACCTTGGCTATTTATATTGCTACAGTGAACATGAGAGTGACGATAAGTTTTCAAGATCCTATTTTCTTTTGGATAAATACCCAGAAGGAAAATTTCAAATACAAAAATAAAACTCTTGTAGACCATATTTTTCCTGATCCTTTGTTACATCTAATCTGGATTGCCCAGGAACCCACCAGTTGATGGATTTACCTTATGGAATCAGAGGAAATGACTGGGGAATCTGGATGGAGGTGTAGGTTTTCAACTTCTTTGGAATTCAAACAAAACTTGTACTGATTTACTAGAACAAGAAATCTGGCTCTGGCCCCAGTACAGCCTGAGAAAAAGGCTAGCGATCAACGAGTAGGGTACTAGATGATCCAGGGAGGCCATGATGGAGACAATTTGCTTTGTTTGATTCTCCTTGCTCCCTGATTTTTGGCCAGTTCATTGCTTTCTAATTCTGCCACTGGGGATAAAAGATGGAAGGAGTAAAACTTGTTCCATTGCCTTCACATCTTCGAGTTTTCCAGAAAAAAATTCTCATCGAGCTGCCTAGAGATGTGGTAAATTAAAATGAAATCAATACACTCTCATCATCCATGCTTTTCTTCTCTCTCCAAATTCTCTTCCTTTTCATGTGATCTCTTCACTAAGGTCTAGGAACCTTGCCAAAAGCTGCAGGACCATGGGATCTCAGGAAACCCTATAGACCTGAGGTTTCATCAGTAGAAGCAGAAGGATACTTTCGCGAGTGTTCCAAATTTCTCCAAAGGTCAGAGTTCAGACTGCCACTCCAGGGATCTTCATGGAATCAAACTTGCTTTATAAGGGATGGGAGAGGAGGAGTAACACTGTTATAAAGCCCAGTTTCTTAGCTAATGTGGAGAAGTAGAATTTAGAGAGGCTGGAGGAAGATCTCTTTGGTTCCTTAGCTACTAGACTATTAGCATTACAGGGAATATTCCTGGTCACTGAAGACCAAAATGATAGCTAATTTTCTGCCCAAGACTTGGTAGGTTCATGGAAGTCCAATGTTCAAGCCCCATTGCCATGTACAACTTTAGTGTCAAAGCGAGATAGCATTACCAAAGAGTAGTTATTCATGACCTGTAACTCTTCTTTCCCTTATTTCTCTACCTCTCTTCCCTTCCCTGGAAGATAGTGACCCAGAGCTGCATTCCTTCATTATCACACTTCCTTCTACAGGCTGGGCAGGCCTGTCTGGATGCTGATCTGTGTGAAAGCTCTCTAGGCTGATGGCAGTGCTGCTCCCAGAAAGACTGACTTGTTTAGGAAGCTTATCTTTTGGCATTTCTCTTCCAAAGAAAAAGCCTTGGGCAGGAGAGTAAAAGAAGCAATCTAAGTGTGTGTGGGAGGAAGGCTTGCAGACTCACAGACCACCTCAGGGACCAGGATTGTTCTCCAAGCCCCCTGCCTGCAGGGTGTGGGAGAAATGAATGGTTCAATTTCCCATTCACCCAGACACACAAGGGTCATCTGGTATAGCTGAATCAGCTGTGGTTCGGATGGGGTTACCAGGTAGACTAAGGATTTCCTTCAGCGACCCTCTGAACAAGCTGGGGTCATGGCTGACATATTTGTTAGTTTTAGGAGTTTAGTAAGGGATGAAGGCAGCTGTATGTGTGTGCAAGTGCAGAGATGGACTGCTGTGAGAGGGAGTGAGCATGTGTTTGTTCGACCCCCATGTTGCTTCAGATATATGCATAGGCTTGAGTGAGGAGCAGGTAGATGGGGTAACTGGGGGAAGGGAGGGTGGGTGGCAGCAGAGGCTGCAATGGCTACAGCAGAAACTCGAGCAGCATGCGAAATGTGGGTGGCATGGGAACCGATTTTATGGCTGAGTGCAGTTTGAAAATTCTTTGTCTGGATAAATTAAAAGGCTAAAAACTTTTAAAAAAATGCTGAAGAAATTATTTTTTCTTCCTTCTCTTTTTTTGGTTCTTTATACAACAGTTTGCCAAATTCCCTCAAAAAAACCCGGTCCCTCAAATGGGTTCAAGGTGCAGGCAGACAGCTGAGCTTCGTGGGAAAGGTTGGCCGCAGGAGGGGAGTGGGCGGCTGGGGTCATGGGACAAGTCTGCTGCCCTGCTGGTCTCCACCCCACCATGGGATCAGAGCCCTGCTCACTCTTTTGGGGAAGCTGCTCTTTATCTTCATTTTGTTTTAGTTTTTATCAGCATTTTCTTTCTTCCCTTTTAACTGTGTCCAATCAAATTGGTACAGCTGTGGCTTGGAAAGATGAGTTGGAGCCACCCATTGCTCCTGCTCATTAAATTCTAGGCTTTCTGTTTCCTACTCAGTCTTGTTTTCTGTCTCCAACTCAACCTGCCTCTACTGTCATCATGCTTGGTCATCCTTTGACTGTGTGTGTAACTCTGTCCATGTACTTTAGTATTAGAGGTTGGGGGTGCTTTGTGAGAGGTAAAGCAAATGACTAAGAGAAAGGAACACATGTTTTATCAACATTATTAGCTCACTCACATTCTTGTTTGTCCACCACTTTCTCTATTTTGCAGCCAGGGAACAGTGAGTTATGGGGACAGAAAGTAAATTGCCTGGGTGATTTAGTAAACCAGTAATGAGTATAACTTTTGACTTATTTAGTTTTTGAACATTTATTTCCATTTCTTATCCAATTTTGGTTACCTAGGGGCTAGTTGAAGTGTAGGATTTTACAGTTGGAGGGTTCCTTAAGGAATATCAGCATAGGGTGTCTCTACATAATGCTTTGGAGAAGCCCTTTCAGAAGTTGACCATTCTATCTCAATTGAAGAGGCCCCATGCTCACTAGTTTCATATCTCAATCTTTGATAAGTTGGAAATCTTGCTAGTTTATCTCATAATCTTATGTTTAATGAATGAGTAAAATGAACCAGGAAATAAAGAGCAAATTAGATAAAACTTCACTCAAGAGCTCTGTTTACTTGCAGTCTGTCCAGTACTTAAAAAAAAATCACTCAAGCCAAAGCCCTGATATTTTAATATTTAGGTAACATTTGTCAAGACAAAAATTGGAAATGCTTTATATAATCTTAGAAGCCATATGAAATTTTTATTAAAAGTTCTTTGTTTTGATAGGATGAGAGAAGATTGTTGTCACTGTCAAAGAGCACAACATGAGATAAGCTTCATTTTTATATTTTAAGAACATATATGGTGTTTAATAGTAATCTGAATGTTGGATATTCAACTTAAGACTGATCATTATACATCTTCTTGGTTAGGGACAGGGATTTTCTTTGGGCCTTGAAAATAGCAGAGCCTGGGAAGACAAACTGGTAAATGAAGAGCTTTGGTGTTGCTTGGTGATGTATTTCTGCCATCATTATCATTCTGCTAGAAATACTTGCTTGTTGCAGTCCTAAATTGAAAGATCTCACTTGGCCTCCAAGAAGCTGGGCAGCCACAAATGAATCAAAACAATAGAAAACACCCAGAAAGTTCAATTTAAAACCTGTCTAAAAAAATAATAAAGCTTATCTATGCAATTGTGGAGTGAAATTTGATTTCAAAATCTCTGAATATCTTACCTTACTCCAATTCTCCCTTTCCTGCCTCAGTGATGGTCTGAAAAGACAATTCAGAATCCTTTAAATTTTATGCCCACTAAGAGTGAAATCACTATTCCATTTATTTATTTCATCTATTTGTCTGTCTATTCATCTACCCTTCTGATTTCCCTCTGGTCTGTCCATCTGCCCATTCATCCATCCATCACCATCCATCCTACCTTTCATTAGTTCTGTCTTAGTTGGTTTGTGCTCATATGACAGAGTACACAGGCTGGGTAATTTATAATGAATGGAAATTTATCTGAAGGCTGGGAAATTCAATATCAATGACTGACTTCTTGCTGCTGCCCACCGTGTTGGGAAATGTCACATGGCGGAAAGGCAAAGAGAGGGAGGGAGGAAAGGAGGGAAGGAGAGAGAGAGATCAAACTTCCTTTTCAACTATTTTGCTGCCATGAAGTAAGCAGTTTCCTCTGAGGCCCTCTTGCTGTGATGTCCTGTGCTGCCACAGACCTCATGGCAAAGTGGCCAAGTGACAATGACTAAAACGTCTGAAGATATGAGCCAAAATAAATCTTTCCCTTATTAGTCATTTTAGTTATTTTTGTCAAAGCGACAGAAAGCTGACTAGCACATTTTCCCTTGGTCTTCTGAGACCTTTCATGTACCTTTGGGACTCCAGGGCACAGCAGGGAAACCACTGCTCCAGACACAGGTGTGTACATCAAGAGGTAGGTATCCATGGGGTCTGCTGATGAAGTGACATCTCATTTGTCCCAGGGCATCTTCTGTGGTTCAGCTGTGGTGGGACAAATATAAACAGAGGGAGTACTTTAGGGAGACTGTGGAGTTGCATTTCTGACCAAGAAACATTAGTTGCAGCCCCTTGAGAAGTAGGAGAGGCAGAAGGCCAGGGTTTTTCAGGCGACTGGAGAGGGGAATGGTCGATGATGAAGGTCATCATGAAAGGAGTCAGTGCATCACTGGAAAGAAGGCAAAGCCAGGCTGGACACAGGCCCAGGCACCATGTTAATGTAGATTCAGCAAATCCCAAGGAAAGGTGTCTTGGTTTATATGTGGCATGGAAAGACTTCAGGTCACAGGCAAGTCCTCCAGGGGTCCATTCTCCAACAGTAAGCCCAGTGACCGCTCATTTTAACATCGGCTCCAGTTCTGGCTCCTTCCATTTCCCCTCTGCACATAATGCTGCTGGCAGGCAGGGCATCCCTCATCTCTATGGACTGACTGCTGGGACCGCTTAGGTCTGCTGGCCTTGTTCTTGCTTGGCCACTTTATTGTACATACGGAAATCGGGATTCCCTGGGAGACCTGAGATCAGGCATGGGGAAGAAATTCACAAAAAAGTGGTGGCATTGGAAAGCATTTGGGAGTAGCAAGTAGTAAGTAGTGAGATTTAAAAATTTTTAAGACACTATAAGATTTTCTTAATTAAAATGGCCTATGGATAATCTGACTGTGGCTTTTTACTTGTGTGTGAATCTTTGATCACCTTGGATTGTTAATGGTTGCAAGTGCACAATAGACTACTGGAAGCCCATAAGCCTTCTTAAAATGCTGTTTCAAATGCACTCATTTGCTTTGAGTTACCTGCTTTCTTGGGATCTTATCCCACAATAACTTGTATGTGACTTTCAGATGCTTAGTTGGGAGTTGGGGCAAAGACTGTGTTGGTTTACGAATAGGCTTTTTAGCTGTTAAAAACTGTGGAAGCAGCCCAAGTGCCCATCAACTGGAAACTGGATAAAGAAGATGTGGTTTTTTAATAAAATGGAGTACTACTCAGCCATAAAGAAAGAGAAACTAGTCATTTATAGCTGAATGGATGCATATAGAGGCCATACTCTTAAGTGAAATAAATAGGACACACATGTGTAAATACCAAATAGTTTCTCTAGTGTGAGAAACTGAAAATGTAAATTAGGGTTAAAATGATTAAAATGAATAATTGATAATTTGAAATAGGAAAAAAGGTCCAAAGAGGTAGGGGTGAAGGGAGGGGAAGGGGAAAGGGAAGAAGGGAAAGGAAAAATTATGAGAAAAGAAAAAAAAATGGAAATGATGTCTGTGTAAATAGGGAAGGGTGGAGGGGTGAAGGGCGCACAGGGAATGGGGAAAAAATAACCAAGATACATCATGTACAGGTATAAACATCCAATGATAAATGTAAATGTATTGTATATCTAAAATGTACCACTAAAAGAACTTAAGAAAAAAAAAAAGAATAGGCTTTTTCTCTGTGGGAAATCAAAAGGCTTGTGATGTAATGATGTTTGGCCTGGGGCCTCCTTAGTACAATTCATTAATTCTAACGACAAATATTTACTGTGCATGGAACATACCAGGCAATGCCCTCGCTGACTGAGACACTCTAAAATAGTAATAAAGGGTGAGTTTGAAAAATGAATCATTTCAAAATGTAGTGAGCAACTTAAGGTCTGGGAAGGCCAAGGACAGGCATTGCTCTTGTGTTAGAAACCATTCCTGAGTGTGGTGAGCCTGTGGGTACTCCGCCTCTGCCCCCTGGGAGGGGGAAGGGAGGCAGGTCTTGGCCTTGGGCCAGCGTCTGTCATCCTCACCACAGGCTCCCATGTCTTCTGGGTGGGCCTGCATCTTTTGTTACATATTTGCCCGTGAATCCAGACCACTTCTAACTCTCCTCAGAGAATGCATCCAGGAGCTGTTCAGTAGGGTAGGCAGCGGGTTGAAGTCCTCAGGCCTAATTTGTTCTGCTTCCTTTCAGCCCTTTAACACTAATTCATTTGTTTGTATTTGGGGAGGGGAAAAAAAAAGAGAAGCCTCTGATTATTGTCTATCCTTTATTTCCTGGAATTTGACATGAAAGTTGTCATTGTTTTAGTTGCCTCCAAAGAAAGAAACCATTTGAGCCACAAGAGCAACAGTAACGGTTGTCTGTTGTATGGGTTTAAAACAGTTTGACTTTTGAGTCTGGGTGTCCGTTTTGTTAGACTGAATTGCACTTTATTTGAGGTGGGCAGAATGGGGGTGTATTTATTTTTAAACTCTGACTGTAATGAAAGCCAGCTGCCTCTTCAAGTGCGCTGCTTTTCCCATAGAAAGCTCCGCAGTCAAAGTAAAGCTACAGGGGTTTACTGTGTTTTGATTTTCCTAATTTATTCTTGTTGTGTTTTGCCCTTGTTTTTCAGTCCTGCTACTCTTGATCACGGATCGATGGATGCCTTCTCTCCTTCTGTACTTGTCTCTGTTGTCACTTTTAGTTGGTGGAGGGTAGATGTGGGGCCTCTCATCTGCCCATGAGGGTGGAAATTCAGGATCCCCTTCATTTGGTTTGAGTCAAGTTTTCTGCCTGCTGCATGCAACTCCAACTGGGTAGGTTGTTTTGGCTGCCAGGCGAGCAACCTTTCCTATGTGCCATCCCATTAGGACGTGTCCAGTGGACTTTTCTTCAGAGGAGGGAAACTGAATTGAAACCCTTCCTTGAGGGCAAGGGGTGCAGCTCAGTGACAGAGTGGTTGCCTAGCATGTGGAAGGCCTGAGTTACACTCTCAGTATACACACACATACACACACACACACCCTTGAGTGCATGAGTGGATGAGTGGGGGACTGGATGTGGGATGAGGGGCAGGCAATGCAGCTGCATGCATGCAGAGTGGGCTGGTGGATGGTGTTGCACTGGACGCCTTTCTTTGTGTGGCTAGCCACAGGGGAATGCGGAATGCTGAGGAATAATTTACAGGGTGCTCATTGTACCTTGTGTGGATGGTGCAGGGAGATGACAGAAAGAACGTCTTTTCTGTAACAGAGTGCTTTTGGCGGGGATCCTTCCCAGTTATTAAAATGGGACAATGAGGTGAGCTATAAATGCAAACTTCCATGTAGAAAAATCTAGAAGAAATCAATAAGGACAAAAAGATGGAGTGGGGACTGCCAGGAAGAAAGAAAAATTAATGAAGGGTGGAAAGAAGAACTAAGGAGGGCTGAGATTGAATGGGAGCGAGTGAGTTCTGAGAAGGTAGCAGAACACTGGTAACGGAGTCAAGGAAAGCATAGGCAGCACCTTGCTCCCTGCCTCCCTCTTAGCAGGAGAAGTGGACAGGGAGACTCAATTCACAAACAGCAAGAATGAGAAAAAACAGCTTAGGGATTTTTAGGTCATTGGACACTCTGAAACTGTGGGTAATGTGCATGTCAGAAAGATTTGGGCAAGTTTCCGCAGAACCAATTGAGAGAACATGATACTGTGAGTCTTGACTCTTTATTGAGGGACCTGCTCTGTAGGACCAGAGAGATTCTCACAGCTGAGTTTTTTTACAACTATATCCAGTTTCCATGTGGTTCATTCTTTTTTTCCGGTTCTCATAACACTTGCCAGTGTTCACATATATTTATTCAGCATAATGAATTGTTTCTATTATTTCCTCAGTTCTTTTGAGTATTTTAATAGTTTTTCATTCATCACAATCTGTGAGATTCTTAGGGAAAAAGAAAGTGGTTTGTATTTCTTTTTATTATTCATAGCTTTGCAGGATGGTGTGCAAATGGTAGGTGTAGAGGAACATGGGGCAAATGATGACTGCATAGGAGAGAACTTCCCTTCCTTTCCCTCCTCCAATTCTCTTTTCTGTCAAGGATCAGACAGCACTGAAATGAGACTGGACTGAGCTCGGTGACTTGTCTGGAATGACACCTACCTGCATGATGGTTGCTAAGTGAGGCCTCAGATCCAGATAATGGTGGGGTAGGTGACAGACTCAGGGCAAGTTATGAGTATTTACACAGAGGTCTATGATGGCACAGTTCTAGATGATGTTTTAGGTTGTTTTGCCTCTTTTATCCAGGCAGAATCTCCTTTGTATTGGAATAGGCTCTTATTCTGAGTTAAAACAATATAATACAATTCCATTTCCAATACAAGATGGTCAGTGCACTTTAAGTAGATTTTATTTTTTAGAGCAATTTAAAACTCACAGCTAAATCGAGAAGGTACAGAGATTTCTTTTAGACCCTGTCCTCTCTCTATGCACAGCCTCCCCATTACCAACATCCCATTCAGAATGGTTCATTTCTCATGACTGATGAAACTACAGTGGTATCTATTATCATCCAGGGCCAACAGTTTACATTAGAGTTCATTCTTGTACACTCCATGGGTTTGAACAAATGTATAATAATGGTGTGTGTCCACCATTATAGCATCACAGATGATAGTTTTACTGACTTAATAGTTCTTTGTGCTCAGCATATTCACCTCTTTCTCCCCCTATTCCCTAGCAGTAACTGATATTTTTGCTTTTTCCTTAGTTTTGTCTTTTCCAGAATGTCATGTAGTTGGAATCAGACAGATCATAGCCTTTTCCGATTGACTTCATTCATTTAATAATATGTATTTAAGGATCTTTCATGTCTTTTCATGGCCTGATATCTCATATTTGTTTTAGTGAAGAATTCGAGTCCACTGTTAGGATGTACAACAGATTATTTACCCACTCATCTACTGAAAGATATCTTGTTTGCTTCCAAGTTTTGGGAATGATAAATCTGTTATGATCATCTGTGTGAAGCTTTCTGTGTGAATGTGTGTTTTCAATTCATTTCAGCTCAAAGACCTAGGAGTAAAATTGCTGACTCATATAGTAAAAGTGTGTCTCAGTTTTTAAGAAACTGTCAAACTGTCTTCCAAAGAGACTTTACTATTTTGCATTCCTACCGGCAATGAATGAGATTAGTGTTACTTCTCATCCTCACCAGCATTTGGTGTTCTGTATTTTTCCATTCTAATAGATGTTTAGTAGTATCTCATTGTTGTAACTTTCTATTTCCTTAATGACATGTCATTGAACATCCTTTTCTATACTTATTTGTCACCTGCTTATATTATTTGGTGAGGTGTTTCTTCAGGTTTTAGCCCATTTTTAATTGGATTGTTGGTTTTCTTATTGTCAAATATTCATTCTTCATATGTTTTGGACAACAGTTTTTCTATCAGATGTGTCTTTTAGAAAATTTTTCTCTGTGATTTTTTTATTCTCTTGACAATGTCTTTTGTAGGGCAGAAGTTCTTGATTTTGATGAAGTCCAGCTTATCAATTCTTTCTTTCATGGATTGTGACTTTGGTGTTATATTTTAAAAAGTCATTGCCAAACTCAAGGCCATCTATGTTTTCTCCTGTGCTATATCTCCAAAGAGCTTTATATTTTCGCATTTGGTTAGTACACTTTAAAAACTTTGTATAGTTTCTGAAACATTATACTCACTTTTTTCAGTGCCTTTTCTGTCTCATCTCCTTTTTAACACCTCATCTGACTCAAGGAAAAAACACAGATTATATGAGAGCACTCAACACATAAATTATTACATAAAACAGTTATAAAAGGAGAACATTTAATTCTAATTAAGTCCACTGGAAGATTCTGAGAAACAGGGGCCAGAAGGCCAGTCCTTATTTTCTTGTTTTGTTCAGAAATGCCTGTCTTCTCTTGGATGGTGTCAGCTTTTCTATATTGCTGTGCCTGGTATTTATGCTCCTTGCACTATTAATCTTCCTCTTGGCTTCTCTCTTATTCTGTTTGAGTCAAGGATAGACTCAGAACTATCTGTTGAACCCTTTTTGTTAAGACTCCTTGTCCAATACTTCTAAAATAGTGACAAAGTTCTGAAAATGACTGCTGTTGAGCTGACTGGTAAGTTCTATTGCAGTGAAAAGTCATGATGAAGCAGAGAACAAAAGTTCCATGAAAATCTTTGACCCATCTGGACCTACACTAAGGCTACGGCTCAGTGACTTTAGCCTCATCTTGATCCAATTTGCATCTAGCAATTCATTGCTAATTTCTTTCAAAATATTGTGCTGACCTCACAAATAGGAGAAATTTTGGCTTTTACTCCCAGTTGTCCTTGTTTTTGGCTTTGCTTTTGCTGTGTGCTGTGCTTTAAACATGTTTTTAAGAGATTTCCAAAAGTTTAACTTTGGCTCTTGTGGGTAACTTGCTTATTTATGCACCATGACCGTAAAAAATCAAGAAGACCATTTGCACACCCTCCTGCATTTGAACTTGATACTTTTGAGGGACATTTAAAATCTAAAACATGACATCCCACCCCTGGACCCAAAAGGCTCATGTCCATGTCCATTTCATTATGCCAATACATTTAGACCATATCTAAGAGTTGCCAAAGTTCTAACAGTTCCAGCATTGCTGAAAAGTCCAAGTCCAAAGTCTCCTCTGAGACTCAAGATAAAGTCTTAGCTGTGAAAATCTGTAAAAATAAAAAAAGAATATTAATAGAAGCCATCTATGAAAAACCAACAGCCAATATCATACTAAATGGCCAAAAACTGATATACTTCACACTAACATCAGGAACAAGACAAGGATGTCCACTATCACCACTCTTGTTCAATATAGTTCTGGAAATACTAGCCACAGCAATTAGACAGGAGAAAGAAATAAAAGGAATAAAGATAGGAAATGAAGAAGTCAAGTTGTCATTATTTGCAGATGACATGATACTCTATATAGAAGACCCCAAGAACTCCACCAAAAGTCTTCTAGACTTAATAACCAAATTCAGTCAAGTAGCTGGTTACAAGGTCAACACACAAAAATCAATAGCTTTCCTCTACACCAATGACAGACTCACTGAGAGAGAAATAGGCCAAATAATTCCTTTCACAATAACATCCAAACAACTGAAATACCTAGGAATCATCCTAACGAAAGAAATCAAAGACCTCTTCTCTGAAAAGTATGGCACTCTGAAAAGAGAGATTGAAGATGATATCAGAAAATGGACAGACATCCCCTGCTCCTGGGTAGGAAGGATTAATATAGTGAAAATGGCCATACTTCCAAAACTGCTATATAGATTCAATGCAATTCCAATTGAGATCCCAGCAGCATACTTCATAGGCCTCGAGAAAACAATCCAAAAATTCATTTGGAACAAGAAGAGACCCAGAATAGCAAAAGCAATTCTAGGTAACAGAGACATGGCAGGGGGTATCACAATCCCCAACTTGCAACTCTACTACAAAGCTACTGGGATAAAAACAGCACAGTACTGGCAAAGAAACAGACCTGAGGACCAGTGGAACAGATTAGAAGATGTAAAAAGAACTCCAGAGACACTCAGCCATCTCATCTTCAATAAAGGAGCCCAACACCCTCACTGGAAGAAAAATAGCCTCTTTAATAAACTGTGCTGGAAAAACTGAGTTTCAACTTGTCAAAGATTAAAACTAGACCTGTATCTCTCACCATGCACTAAACTAAAATCAAAATGGATTAAAGATCTAAATATTAAAATAGAAACTCTGAACCAGTTGGAACAGAGCTTAGGTAGAACTCTTGAAGACATCGGTGTAGGAAAAGATTTTATGAACAAAACCTCAGTTGCCCTTGAACTAGCACAAACAATCAACAAGTGGGATCTCTTCTTATTAAAAAGCTTCTGCACAGCAAGAGAAACAACCAACAGTGTGAAGAGACAACCCAGAATTGGGGAAAAAATTTTTACTTGCTGTCCCTCAGACAAAGGTCTACTATCTCAAATCTACACAGAACTTAAAAAGATCAGACCTCTCAAATTTAAAGACCCAATCTGAAAATGGGCATCCGAAATGAACAGACATTTCTCAGACAAAGAAGTAGAAATAGCAAATAAATACATGAAAAAATGTTCAACATCACTGGTCATTCGAGAGATGCAAATGAAAACAACACTGAGACTCCACCTCACTCCAGAAAGAATGGCTTCTATCATGAAATCAACCAATAACAAATGCTGGTGGGGCTGTGGGGAAAGAGGAACCCTGCTCCACTGCTGGTGGGAGTGAAGACTGGTGAAACCACTGAGGAAATCAGTATGGAGATACCTCAAAGAACTAGGACTGGAAGTCCCATTTGACCCCACTATTCCACTGCTAGGGATCTTCCCCAAAGAATTAAAAGGGTCATACCACAGTGATATATGTGCACCCATGTTCAGAGCAACACAGTTTGTAATAGCTAAAACTTGGAAACAGCCCAAATACCCATCAACTGGAGACTGGATAAAGAAAATGTGGTTTTTTAATAAAATGGAGTACTACTCAGCCATAGAAAATGAGAAATTAGAGACATTTATAGCTAAGTGGATGCACATTGAGGCAATACTCTTAAGTGAAATAAAAAGGACACACACGTGTAAATACCAAATAGTTTCTCTAGTGTGAGAAACTGAAAGTGTAAATAAGGACTAAATGTATAATAGATAATGTGAAACAGGAAGAAAAGGGGCAAAGGGGAAGGAAGTGGGAGGGCTAGGGGAAAGGATAGAAGGGAATGGGTTTAATATGAGAAAATGGAAAAATAGGAACAAAATCTTTGTAAATAGGGAAGACTGAAGGGGTTGAAGGGAGGGTTGGGCAAGGGTGAAAAATCAGAACCAAGAGAGACTATGTAAAGGTGCAAATTTCCAATGATGAATGCCATTATATTGTATACCTAAATTGTACCAATGATTAGAATGAATAATCGATAATGTAAAATAGGAAGAAAAGGTCCAAAGGGGCAGGGGTAGGGGGAGGGTCAGGGGAAAGGAAAGAAGGGAAAGGAAAAATGCTGAGAAATGGAAAAAATCGAAATAAAGTCTTTGTAAATAGGGAAGGTGGAGGGCATGAACGGAGGGCCAGGAATGGAGAAAAAATAAGAACCAAGATGCATTATGTAAAGGTATAATTCCCAGTGAGAAATGTAATTGTGTTGTATACCTAAAATATACCAATAAAAGAATTTAATAATAAAAAAGAATATTACTCCAGCAAACAATAGCACTGGGTAAATATTTTCATTCCACAAGGGAGGAATAAATGAATAGAAAGGAATTGGACAAAAGCAAGGCCAAAACCCAGCTGGTCAAACATTAAACACTGTAGCTCCATGTCCAGCACCCAGGGCAGGTAATAGTGTGAGATGTGAGCTCCAAAGGGCTTAGGCAGTTCTGCCCTATGGCTTGGCTGGTTGTGATATAGGGGGAAGAAATGCAACTTCCAAACCTACTAGATATCTGAAATGCTAGTTTCTGTTCTCTAAAATTGAAGAATGAATTGTAGGAACAGAATGGGGAGCAGAAAGTGGGTTGCCCACCCACACCATTTCTCAAAGCTGTTTTATACCCAAAGCCATGTGGTGAGGTGGGTACAAAGTGGGAAAAAACTATAAGACCCAATGGAAAAAAAAAAAAAAAAGACCCAATGGAAATTTACAAGGTGGGCATGAGGTGAGACAAAACCATGACCAATCAGTAAGATTACAAACAGTCACCCAGGGCTGGCGATTTAGCACAGTGGCACTGCGCCTGCCTGGCAAGCTCAAGGTCCTGAGTTCAGTTTCCAGTAACAAAAAACACACACACACAAAACCAAAAAAATGCCCCCAAAACCAAACAAGCACAGTCACCCAGGTAATATTGATTAAATGGGGTATCAAATGGGAAAACAAGTCACATACAAGGAATTTCCCATTTTGAATATCAATCACTGCTATCTCTAGGGGAAGTAGTGCCTCTTCTTTTTAAAATGCTAACCAGTGAATGTGCCTCAACTGTTCTCCATGTTGGCTCCTCACTGTGTTGGCTTTTGGAGGGCTGGTGCCTTGAGGGGGGCCCTGCCTAACTGCCTACAAGATATGTAATTAACTTACCTATCTACAATAGTTGCAGCCCACATGGCTCTCTTGGTGTAGCTCTGCTCATTGCCTACAATGTTCCATGTTCCTCGCATCTTCAACATTTTGAGTTCTTCAGTGTATGTACTTTACTCTCAGGACTTCACACACTGCCATCTGGCTCTGGGCAGGAACTGTGACTTTGTCACACATACTTGCCTGGTCTCTCAGGTCTTCTTCTGAAATCTGGAAGTGAGCCTCTATGACCCCATAATGCTCGCATTTTGCATGCTTGAAAAGCCAGCACCATGTGGATGATGTGAAGCTGACTGCTAGCTTGAACAGTAGCAGAACCCCCTTGGACTATGACTGAAGTGGTCTCTGAGTTTCTAGATGGATGAACTTGAGGATCCACTTCCCTAGACAGCCCTGAATGAACAGGTTTCCTAGAGACTCTCTTCTCAAATGAAATATTTACAATATTGTACCCATGGGCCTGTGATGGGTGGAGTCTTGCTAATTTCTGAGATGACTTTAGCCATCTTTTTAATTGTCCCTCTGAAAAGTACTTGGCTTTATTTATTTATTTATTTTTGTTAAATTCTGTTATTGGTACATTTTAGGCATACAACACAATTACATTTCTCACTGGGAATTGTACCTTTATGTAAGGCATCTTGGTTCTTATTTTTTCCCCATTCCTAGCCCTCCCTTCACACCCTCCACCCTTCCCTATTTACAAAGACTTTATTTCCATTTTTTCCATTTCTCAGCATTTTTCCTTTCCCTTCTTTCCTTTCCCCTGACCCTCCAACTACCCATACCCCATTGGATGTTTTCTTCCTATTTTGCATTATCAATTATTCATTCTAATCATTGGTACATTTTAGGTATACAATATACTGACATTCATCATTGGAAATTTGCACCTTTACATAGTCTCTCTTGGTTCTTATTTTTCACCCTTGCTCAGCCCTCCCTTCAACCCCTCCAGTCCTCCCTATTTACAAAGATTTTGTTCCTATTTTTCCATTTTCTCATATTAAACCCATTCCCTTCTATCCTTTCTCCTAGCCCTCCCACTTCCTTCCCCTTTGCCCCTTTTCTTCCTATTTCACATTACTTATTATACATTTTAGTCCTTATTTACACTTTCAGTTTCTCACACCATAGAAACTATTCAGTATTTACACATGTGTGTCCTTTTTATTTCACTTAAGAGTATTGCCTCAATGTGCATCCACTTAGCTATAAATGTCTCTAATTTCTCATTATCTATGGCTGAGTAGTACTCCATTTTATTAAAAAACCACATTTTCTTTATCCAGTCTCCAGTTGATGGGTATTTGGGCTGTTTCCAAGTTTTAGCTATTACAAACTGTGTTGCTCTGAACATGGGTGCACATATATCACTGTGGTATGATTCTTTTAATTCTTTGGGGAAGATCCCCAGCAGTGGAATAGCGGGGTCAAATGGGACTTCCAGTCCTAGTTCTTTGAGGTATCTCCATACTGATTTCCTCAGTGGTTTCACCAGTCTTCACTCCCACCAGCAGTGGAGCAGGGTTCCTCTTTCCCCAAAGCCCCACCAGCATTTGTTATTGGTTGATTTCATGATAGCAGCCATTCTTTCTGGAGTGAGGTGGAGTCTCAGTGTTGTTTTCATTTGCATCTCTCGAATGACCAGTGATGTTGAACAGTTTTTCATGTATTTATTTGCTATTTCTACTTCTTTGTCTGAGAAGTGTCTGTTCATTTCAGATGCCCATTTTCGGATTGGGTCTTTAAATTTGGGAGGTCTGATCTTTTAAAGTTCTGTGTAGATTTGAGATAGTAGACCTTTGTCTGAGGAAAAGCAGGTGAAGATATTTTCCCACACTGTGGGTTGTCTCTTCACACTGTTGGTTGTTTCTCTTGCTGTGCAGAAGCTTTTTAATAAGAAGAGATCCCACTTGTTGATTGTTTGTGCTAGTTTAAGGGCAACTGAGGTTTTGTTCATAAAAATCTTTTCCTACACCGATGTCTTCAAGGGTTCTACCTAACCTCTGTTCCAACTGGTTCAGAGTTTCTATTTTAATATTTAGATCTTTAATCCATTTTGATTTTAGTTTAGTGCATGGTGAGAGATATAGGTCTAGTTTTAATCTTTGGCAAGTTGAAGCCCAATTTTTCCAGCACAGTTTATTAAAGAGGCTATCTTTCCTCCAGTGAAGGTGTTTGGCTCCTTTATCAAAGATGAGATGACTGAGTGTGTCTGGTGTTGTTTCTGCATCTTCTAATCTGTTCCACTGTTCCTCACGACTGTTTCTTTGCCAGTACCATGCTGTTTTTTTCCCAGTAGCTTTGTAGTAGAGTTGTAGGTTGGTGATTGTGATACCCCCTGCCATGTCTCTGTTACCTAGAATTGCTTTTGCTATTCTGGGTCTCTTCTTGTTCCAAATGAATTTTTGGGTTGTTTTCTCAAGGCCTATGAAGTATGCTGCTGGGATCTCAATTGGAATTGCATTGAATCTATATAGCAGTTTTGGAAGTATGGCCATTTTCACTATATTAATCCTTCCTACCCAGGAGCAGGGGATGTCTGTCCCTTTTCTGATATCATCTTCAATCTCTCTTTTCAGAGTGCCATAGTTTTCAGAGAAGAGGTCTTTGATTTCTTTCGTTAGGTTGATTCCTAGGTATTTTAGTTGTTTGGATGCTATTGTGAAAGGAATTATTTGGCCTATTTCTCTCTCAGTGAGTCTGTCATTGGTGTAGAGGAAAGCTATTGATTTTTGTGTGTTGACCTTGTAACCAGCTACTTGACTGAATTTGGTTATTAAGTCTAGAAGACTTTTGGTGGAGTTCTTGGGGTCTTCTATATAGAGTATCATGTCATCTGCAAATAAAGACAATTTGATTTCTTCATTTCCTATCTTTATTCCTTTTATTTCTTTCTCTTGTCTAATTGCTGTGGCTAGTGTTTCCAAAACTATATTGTACAGGAGTGGTGATAGTGGACATCCTTGTCTTGTTCCTGATTTTAGTGTGAAGGATTTCAGTTTTTGGCTATTTAGTATGATATTGGCTGTTGGTTTTTCATAGGTGGCTTTTATCAGTTTGAGGTAGAGACCATCTATTCCAATTTTTTGTAGGGTTTTTATCATAAATTCATGTTGGATTTTGTCAAATGCTTTTTCTGCATCTATGGAGATAGTCATATGGTTTTTGTCCTTGGCTCTATTGATATAGTGTATTACATGGATAGATTTGCATATGTTGAAGCATCCCTGCATCCCTGGGATGAATCCCACTTGATCAGGGTGTATGATCTTCTTGATGATCTTCTGCATTCTATTTCGCAGTATCTTAGTAAGGATTTTTGTATCTATGTTCATTAGTGAGATTGGCCTACAGTTCTCCTTTTCAGTTGGGTCTTTCTCTGCTTTGGGGATCAAGGTGATGCTTGCTTCCAGGAATGAATTTGGGAGTATTGCTTCCCTTTCAATTTCACTGAAGAGTTTAAACAGTAGTGGCAGCAGTTCCTCTCTAAATGTCTTGTAGAATTCAGCAGTGAAGCCATCAGGGCCCAGGCTTTTCTTAGTTGATAAGTTTTTAATTACATTTTAAATTTCATTGGTTAATATTGGGTTGTTATAATTTTTAGGTCTTCTTCACTCAACTTTGGTAATTCATACATATCTAGGAATCTGACCATTTCTTCTGTGTTTTCTCTCTTATTGGCATATAGGTTCTGGAAGTAGGTATTGATGATCCTCTGGATTTCTGCTGGGTCTGTTGTAATTTCACCCTTTTCATTCCTAATTGCATGGATTTGGGCCTTTTCTTTCCTTTTTCTGATAAGGTTGGCTAAGGGTTTGTCAATTTTGTTGATTCTTCCAAAGAACCAACTCTTGGCTTCATTGATTTTTTGTGTCATTCTCTTAGTCTCCATTGCATTGATTTCTCCTCTGATCTTTCTAATTTCCTCCCTTGTATGAGCTTTGGGGTTGTCCTGCTCTTCTTTTTCTAGAAGCTTGAGGTTCAGCATCAGGTTGTTTAATTGGGCTCTCTCTGTTTTCCCAATATGTGTATTCACTGCTATGAGTTTCCCTCATAAGACTGCTTTCATTGTATCCCATAGATTCCGATATGTTGTATTGTCATTGTCATTTAATTGAAGGAACTGTCTGATTTCTTCTTTAATTTCCTCTGTGACCCACTGATTATTCAGAAGTGTGTTGTTCAATTTCCACATGTTTATGAAATTTTTTGAGTTTCTTTTGCTATGGGTCTCCAATTTCATCACACTATGGTCTGATAATATACAGGGGATAACTTCAATTCCTTTGCACTTACTTAAACATGTTCTATGTGTGACTATGTGGTCTATTTTGGAGAATGACCCATGTGCAGCTGAGAAGAATGTGTATTCTTATTTTGTGGGGTGGAAGACTCTGTAAACATCTGTTAAGTTCATTTGTTCAAGAGTTCGATTGAGTTCTAGTATTTCCTTACTTATTTTTAGTCTAGTTGATCTATCTATTTGTGACAGTGGGGTGTTGAGGTCCCCCACTACAATTGTATTAGTGCATATATGACTTTTCATGTCTGTTGGTATTTGTTTTATATAGTTGGGTGCACTAGTGTTTGGTGCATAGATATTTATGATTGTCATCTCTTCCTCTTGGATTCTTCCCTTTACAAGGATGTAGTGTCCTTCTTTGTCTCTCTTAATCAGTGTTGGTTTGAAATCTACTTGATCTACCAAGAGGATAGCTACTCCTGGTTTTTTTCAGGTTCCCATTGCATGGAGTATTGTTTTCCACCCTTTACCTTTCAGTCTATGAGCTTCCTTTTGAATTAAGTGTGTTTCTTGTATGCAGCATGTTGTTGGATTTTGCTTCCTGACCCATTCTACCAGTCTATTTCTTTTGATTGGTGAATTGAGACCATTAACATTGATGGTTATAACTGAAATGTATTGACTTGTCATTGCCATGACTTTTTCTTTTTGTTGGGTTCTCCCCCTTTACATTTAATTTCTTGTCATGCCACATGGGTTCATTCTGCTTTGCTTCCTGGGGTTGTGATCCTGAATGTCTGTTCCTAGGATATTTTGTAAAATTCTTTGGAGCACTGGTTTGGTATTCATGAAGTTCCTAAGGTGCTCTTTGTCATGAAAGTATCTTATTTCTCCATCCATTTTGAAAGATAGTTTTGCAGGGTACATCAATCTGGGTTGGAGGCTGTTTTCCTTTAGGGCTTGGAATATGTCACTCCAAGCTCTTCTTGCCTTGATGGTTTGTGTTGAGAAGTCTGCTGTGATTCTGATGGGCTTTCCTTTGTATGTGATTTGTTTCTTTTCTCTCACTGCTTGTAGAACTTTGTTCTTCTGTTGAGTTTCTGGAATTTTAACAATTATATGCCTATGTGTAGATTTCTTTTGATCAAGGCTGGTTGGAGTCCTATATGGCTCACTTATCTGTATGTCAAGCTCTTTTTCCCTACTTGGGAAGTTTTCTGCCATTATTTCTGTGAAGAGATTTTTTAATGTCATCTCCACTCTGTCCTGTTTCTTCATTGAGCCCAATCAGTCTTATGTTATTCTTCTTTGCATCATCTAGCAGCTGCTGGATTGATTTCTCATGTTCCCTTGTAATTTTGAAGCAATTTTTCTTTTCCTTGTCACTAATTGCAATCTTATCTTCTATATCTGAAATCCTGTTCTCACATTGGCTCATTCTGCTGTGTAGACTTTCAGTGGAGTTTTTCATGTCCTGGAAATCTATTTGCATCTGTCTCATGGATTCCATTTGTTTCCTATGCTGTTTTTCCATCATGTTCCTGAGCTCCTCTCTAGATTTATTAATCATGTCTTGCACTAGGAGCACAATTTCTCCTGTTATCTGAGAAATTATTTCTGATTTCATTTTTTTCAGATCCCCTTTTTTTGCCAGTTCAGGGGGTCCAGGTGGTTGAGTATGAGTGTTCCATCTCATTTCCCTTTGGGGTTGCTTCAGGTGATCTGGAAGTCTGGTTTTGAGACTTATTTATGTGTTTTCTCATTATGACTGGGGGGCGGGGTGGCAGGGGGGCTGCTGTTGGTGCCTGTGTGGATTACCTCCTCTGAGCTGGGAGAGGTGGGACAGGGGCCGGGAGCAGTGGTAGGGATGGTGACCCCAAAGCCCTTTCCTCTGGGCTGGGAGCAGTGGGATGGTGGCTCAGAAGCCCCTACCTCTGGGCCAGGAGCAGCAGGACCCAGTACCACGGTCTGGTGGTCTGGTGTCCTCTGCATCTTTGTAGTGTGGAACCAGGTGGCTGCCTGTGTGCAGTGGGCTGATTTGGTGTGTTCCACATGACTCCACTTGACTCTTTTTAATGCTATTTTTTCAGCAACGTGCTCACCTTTGCCCCAAATTTGTAGTTGCTTTGTTTTTGATGAAACTGAAAACTTTTTAAATCATTGAGCTCTGTCATTTGCTCATGATTCTCACTGTAGGTCTGGCTAAAAGCAGCAGGCAGTATCCATGATACAGCCTCAATGTTAGGCTGTTTTGAAATTCCCTCCACAGGTTATTAGTCCACCACCCTTAATCTCAGTCTCCTACAAAGTCTCAGGACATGGGCAAAATGTAGAAAAATTTTCTGCCAGAGTTTAACAGTCATAGCCTCTAGTCCAGTGAAGGCCTTGATCCTTTTGGAATACCACAGAGCCTGGCCTTTACTGTCTGCATTCTAGCTTTCTAGTATTCCAAGCTTTGACCAGAATCACCCATAATTTTCTGCCAAATCTTCTTATAGCATTCTAAGGCTTCTCAAGGTAGTATCTCCAAACCTTGTCAAAGTTCTCCAACTAACCCAGTTCTAAGTACTTCTGAACCACACAGTCACAGCAGTGATCTCACACTTGGTACCAATTTTCTGTATTAGTCATTTCCCCATTACTGGAACATAGTAAATGACAACCACAATATAAGGGAGGAGAGGTTTATTTTGGCTCAGGGTTTCAGTGGGTTCAGTCCATAATTGCTGGCTTCAAGGCAGAAACTGCATGTCAGAATGGCATGGCAGAAGAAAGCTGTTCACTACATGGAGGCCAGGAAGCAGAGAGAGAAGAGAAGCATCAGAGACAAGAATACAACCTTCTAAATCATGCCCCCAGTGACTTACCCCTTTGGACCAGGCATCACTTGTGAACCTGAGTATTTTGGGGGACATTTTATTTTTTTAAATTTTATGTATTTTGTTTGTTTTTATTTTTGTTTTTGAGACAAGGTCTTGCTGTGTAGTTCAGGCTGGCCTTGAACTTGCAGCAATCCTCCTGCCTCAGCCTCCCAAGTGCTGGGATTACAGGTGTGCACCACCACACCTGGTGATGGGGTCATTTTAGAACTACACTATAACACAGTAAAATAAAACCAATAAGAAACTATAAATCAATCAATTAATTAATTTGTAAATAGGCAAAAATATACAAAAAACACTAGGTTTGGATAAGTATTCCCTCAAGGCCCGAGAGCTGAAGGCTTGGTCTGTAGGCTGCAGCACTATTGAGGGGAACTTTTAAGAGGTATGGCCTAGTGGAAAGAAGTTAGGTTGTTCAGGTTATGCTCTTGAAGAGGTAGTGGGACCCTGACCCCTTCTTGTTTCTCCTTTTGTTTCCTGGCAACTATGAGGTAAGCAGGCCTTTCTATCACATGTTCTCAAATGATATGCTGCCTCATGTAGACCTCAAAGCAGTGAGCCAACTGACTGTGAACTGAAACTTCCAAGATAAACCTTTACTCTTTTTTTTCAGTGCTTGGGATTGAACTCAGGATTAGGCAAGTGCTCTACCACTGAACTGGATGTCTAGTCTCAATCAGTTTTTCTTCGTAAATTGATTAATCTCAGATATTTGTTATAGTAACAGAAAGTTGACTAAGGTGAGGAGAGAAGAGAGAAATTGTTCAACAATAACATCAGAGCAGGTAAAAGAACGACCTATGGGGGCTGGAGAAGGGCCAGAGGCTGGAGAGAAAGGGGTGTGTTACTTTCCAGACCAGCCTCTGTGGTCAGCCAGTATTTCTTTTTTTATCATAATCACTTTAAGCTTAAGTAGCTTAAACATTGATCTCCAAGATTCTGATCCAGTGAGTTGGGCAAATGCCTAGAAATCTGTTCTCAAACACCTTCTTCCATTCTCAGGCAAGGCTGATTAATATCTTCATTACTTATGATATCATTGGCTTAATGGTCTGCAAACTATAGCCACTGGGCCAAATCCAACATATTTTTTTTTACAGCTTATAGCTTTACAATTTAAAGCATTGTAATAAAATAGAACAAACAAAAGGCAGAAAAAATATGTGACAAAGATGTAAGTAGTTTGCAGACCCTAAAATATTTAGTACTTGACCCTTTACAGGAAAAGTTTACCTACATTTGCCTTGGGTAGGAAGTAAGTAAATAAGTAAAGTTTTATGCCTGGTAAAGAAGTAGTGAGGTCTGCAGAATTTCTTCAGTGTCACTATATAGGCAAGGACACACTTGCTGTGGGTGTGTTGTGTGCTACCACTTCTTAAAACACTTGCTGTGCCTCAGAGGTGGTTAGGTGCCTTATACTCCCATCCAGACATTAAAGTTCCTGATAAGGCAAACTGGTCTGCCCACTGGCACTACCTGATGAAAGGGGTACTTAAAATTATTTCAATGAATTCCTTGTTTATTTTTGGAAGGAGAAAGCAGCTCAGACCTTAGAAATACAGGTAGAATTTTTTTCAGTAACAGAAATAAAAGTCACTTAAGTAAGCATGTGCTGTTGTGAGATAAGGGTATAGCTTTATTTTGTGGAAAATGGCTTAGTTAATGCTGTCTTAACTCTTGGAATATAAAACTGGACAATAGGAAGGGGGAAGGACCACTTTGTGAAAGGATCTGATCCCAGAACTTTCTTGAAAAGAAGGGGTCCATCCCTCCAGTAGAATGGTCAACCAACTTGAGAGGAAGGCTAAAGTTCATGAGCAAGGCTGGGTTTTGCATAGTATGTGCCACACACCTAGCTTTTGTATTTTAGGACTATGATTTGAAGAGCAATGGTTATGATACAAGACATGTAACTTTGGACATGTGTTGTCCCCTATCTAATGCCAACTGAGAAATAGATCTCAGCTCTGGAGCAAGCACAGAGAGTGAGAAGTAGGCTGAGTTAGTCGAGCAGCATCCTGTGAATGCTGTGAGTATTTGGTTGAGGATAGGAGGCCTTTGGATGGAGCAAGTACTGGAGTTCCTGGAAAACGCATCGATTCTGTGTTAGCATTTGGTCACTGTGGCAAAATACCTCAAAGAAAAGAAAAAAAATTTTTTTGGCTTATAGTGTGAGAGGCTTCAGTTCATGTTTTATGCAGAAATATCATGGTGGAGGAAAGCTGCTCACATCATGGGAGCCTGGAAGCAGAGAGAAAGGGAGGGAACCAGACAGGAAGGGGCTGGGGACCAGATATAGATATAGTTCCTAAGATTATGCCCCATGACCTATTTCCTTCAGTATGCCATATCTCCTTAGTCTTCATCATGTCAGTAATTCCATTAGAGTATAAATCCATCAATAGATCAATCCACTGATGAAGTTAGAACCCTCATGACCCAATCCTCTTTTGAAATCCCTGCCTCTGAACACTTGAGACTTTGGGAGGACATTTTAGATCTGAACCATAACAAACACATCAACCTTAAGAGATACTAGACTTGCTCCTGAAATGTAATGAAGCTTAGACCATTTACTAAAGTATTTAAAAGAGCATTTTTACACTGAATTGTGTAGAATGATTAGACACACTAACTTATTCCTCTACACATACAGAAATGGTGGTGTAGAGAAGTGAAGTAATGTACCTGCTCACACAGTAGGGTGGGGGTTAGAGTCTAAATATAGTCCCATGTGACTCCAAAGCCCATTCTCTTTCTGGATTACCCTGCCACCTCTTGCAGAGTCCCAGGCTATTAGGGAGGTCTAAGAGATTATTAACCACTTTCAAATGAGAAAACTGAGACTTGGAGAAGTGAAGTAATTGTTAAAGGTTGTTCAATGGATTACCAGGATTCCTACAAAATTACGAATTAGAGGGATCAGAGTTCCCATGTACTTTTGAGAAAATGTTATCAAAGAAACTGAGAATGTCAAATGGATCAAGTTGAAATCCTGAGGGACAAATGAGCATTGAGGGAAAAAGGAGTTTTGCCGAGTGAGCATGTTTCATTTCTCTTAATGACCCGACAGTTGATGTCCTCTTGGAAAAAGTTTTTAGGAGGCAGGAAGGTCTGAGCTGCTTTTGGCAATTCGACGCAGAGACTACCTATGCATTTATCTAGCTCTTTAAATACTAATTTAGCCAGTCTAAAGCAATTTCTTCAAAGTTTGGAGTTCATAGGCCAGGTATAGGAAAATTCCTTTCCACGTACCTTAACACCCCAGGAGACACTGAGTCTAGGTTGATCCTCAGCCTGGGTGCATCGTGTTCTGGCCACCCTGATTTCTTGGTAGCTCAGTTATCAATGGCAGGGGAGAGATGCCTAAGAAGGGGTTCGACCCTACCAAATGTTAAGTTCCTGCCCCACTGCTCTGCCTGGGGGAAGAGTCCACAGTCCATAGTCTTCTCAGCAAATCAGGCAGTTTTCAGAGCACTGAAAGTACAGCCCAAGCTTTTTTGCCTGTGCAATTTCCTGATGTGTATCATAGAGAATTCAAATCCACATTGCAAGTCAGTTTCTGAAGATTATAAAACACACTGCCCAGCCTAAAGATGGACCAGTTCTTGAAAAGTTGTCAAAGTTCATTTTTTGATGATGTTTAAGGGCAGGATATAATCATCTCTTTGGCATAATTCAGATGAGGCCCTTCCTAGAGGTTAGGAAGGACTGGATGACCTCTTTATCTTCTTGTTTTTGGGAGTTCACAGTTTTGCCTGTAAAAGCTAAGTGGAATGAAGACGTGAATTGCATTAATATGGTTAGCCAACCTATGTGGTGGCAGCTAGTCTGGATTGAGAATCAGTTTATTCAAACTTTGATCCCACTCCCAGCTTCATCTTCCACGCTTGTAGATATAAATCTGAGAAAGAATGGATAATTTGTTAAAGTGGACACTCTGCCTTTCCTTCTAGTTTGGACCATCCCCATAGTCAAAAAAGAGAAAGAGATTGGACCTGGTGTATTCCTCCATGAAAGAATGGTTATATTTTTGCAGGCCTATTGATGAAATTCTGAGAAAGGCTATGGTTTGAAGAGGCCTTAAAGAGTTTATTGTTCAATGCCCTTTGTATTATTCAGTTTTTTTGTTGTTACTATGACAAGAATAGTGTCAAATTATGAGTCCACCTGTTAATTAATCCACTGATGAAGTCAGAGTCCTCATGGTCCAATCACTTTCCCAAAGGTCCCACCTCTGAACACTGCTCCTTTGGGGGACATTTCATATCTGAACTATAATACTCCTGTTTTCAAGGGAAATAAGTAAGGTAGAAAAAGAACCTTGTTTGTGATTATCTTTTGAGTGATTAACCCAAGATGCACACACAATGGTAGGGATAGGGTTGAACTGGACCTATGAACGATCTTCAGATTTTCAGGTCAGTTGCTTTATGACCTGTAATGTGTCCTACTGCCTCTTGGAAATAGGACTTCACATTGAAATCCACAGTCCATAACAAAAGGTGACTAAGTTGTTTAAAAACTTTTCAGAGTGTTCCTTGGGCATAATGAAGAACAACACTGAGAAGATCCCATCCTGACTGCATGGTCCTTGTAGAATTAGATGTTTTCAGAGGATATGTACAGTATTCTCTGAAAGCTTAGTTCTCTTGCTCCTTTTCTCTCTTTAGTTGACGAAAACACATTTATAGAAAAGAAGAGTTTATGGAGGTAAAGAGAGGGAGGAAAGGTGGAGGAGAGAGAATATCATGTATAAGGAGAGAGGGAGAGAACATCGCCTGAAGGATTTTTTCAGAGAGGAAAATATTTAGTTCCTCCTTTTTTCTTCTTTAAAAAAATTAATTGTGCTAGCTGTACTGTATTAAACTTTTTGAACATTCTCAAATGAAGACTTTTCTACTTTCTGATAAACTTGAGTTGCCATGGTGAGAAAGTGGCCTGGGACAAGTCAAACGTAAAACATTGGAAACAACACCCCGACCTATTGAAGAATTAATTAGAGGGACCTGCCATAGTGTTTCCCATTCCCTGTAAGAAGTTCAATTGCTTTATGATTTATCACCTGTTTTGCTAAGCAAACCATTAACCTCCATTCTCAGCCCTCCTCTCTTGGATGTGTTAAGAATGGTTATGGGCAGAGGAGGCAGGGAAAATAGACTAAATGAGTAAATTTCCTGGTACTCTTCAGAAAGCTTTCTTAAACCCATCCTACAGCCCTATTGTGTCAGTGACTTTCTTACTTCTTCCCATTTTCACTGCTAATCCAGTGCCAGCTCTTACGGATTATTAGATGTAACTTGAAAGGTTGCCCTGGTGTCCCAACAGTCCACTGTGTTTACATGACACTTTAGAGTTTACAAAGCACCTTCTCATATCATCTTGTCCTATGTTTACAGTCACTTTGAGCAGTAGCAATGATGGGAGTCACTGAAACTGTTTCTTATTTATGAGAACGGGAAGAGACCAAGGGAGAGATGATGGCTTGCTCATGTTCACTTACATTGAGGTGTGCGAGCCTGGATCTTCTGAGTTTAAGCCTATGGCTCAGCAGTTCTCTTTACAGTTCTGCTGTGTTGTCAGTGATTTGTGAACACAGAGGCCACAGTGGGACAGGCATCTGACTGTGAATCACAGCAGAGAAGAAATTTTTCTCTTGTTTCAGTCTTCTCAACAGTAAAACATGTGCGAGAAAGAGAGTTTAATGTATAGCATGGTGACTATAGTTAACAATACTGTATTATATTCTTGGAATTTGCTGAGATGGTAGATTTTGTTTTTCAACCCTTTCCCCACCCCTAGAAAAAATGGTAAGTATGGCGTTTGATGGGTGTGTTAATTAGTTTGATTCTGGTAATCTTTTCCAGTAAATACTAAGTTGTATACTTTAAATATATACAGTTCCTATTTGTCAATTATACCTCAGTAAAGCTGAATTGCTTTTAACCAAGGATACCTGTTAGGTTCTAACTAGTTAGAATATTCTCTGTTAAATGGTTCACTGTATGAAAATGCTGACTGAGGCTGAATGTCTGAGAGGCACTTGAGGGTAGTTCTTGCTACGGTTTGAATGTTGGTTCACTTCCATTCCCAAATTCATGTGTTGGAACCTAACACCCAAGGTGATAGTGCTAAGAGGTGGATGTCTCTGAGGAAGTGATCATTTCACAAGGGCTCCATCCCAATGAATGGGATAAGTGACTTTGTGAAAGAGGCTGAAGAGAGCTGTCCTGCTCTTCCACTACATGAGGATATAGCTGGAAGACACCATCTGGGAAGCACAAAGCCTGCCCAGACATCTAATCTGCTGTGCCTTCCATTTTCTAGGCTCCAGGACTGTAAGCAATACATTTCTGTTGTTTATAAGTTACTCACCTAAAGTGTTTCGTTATAGCAGCCTGAACAAACGAAGATAATTCTATAACTTCTTTTATTTTATACAGAAATGGGTGTGTTAAAGAAGTTATTACCTATTCCCGAGCATATAGGATCAATCTTAACAGCATTGCTGCTAAAAGTTCTAAAGAAGATGAGACTGCTTAAGGTAGGGACAATGGAGTTTTAATAGAGTCAGGAGAAATTCAGGCCTTTGGTTAATTTTTTATATCTAAAATTTCAGTGGTTCATCCAGAGTTGTTCAAGCAGGATGATGAGATTATGAGTCAAGATTTAACCAGACCAACAATAAAACAAAATGCTAACATTTACTGGACATGGAAAAAGCAAGGCATTTTTTCTGGAGTATTCTATTTTAGTCTTCCCAGCAGCCCATGAGATAGGTGCCATTATTACCCTTTTGATGGTGAGGAACTGGGGCCAAGAGATGATCAATGATTTGTTCAATATCTTTCAGCCAATTAAAGACCAGATCTGCCTAACCCTAACCCTATCCCTAACGGATTCTGAAGCATTAGTTATTCTACTGAGTAAATGGCTGAAAACCAATTTATTAATTTACAATGGGTGAGGTTCTGGTTAGAGAGCTGAGTGAGGGCTCATCTTTGCAAGGTTTGCCTTCTTGCTTAGTAACTTCACAGAAGATATCAAATGATGGGAAAGGTTTTCCTTGGAGAGCTTGGAATTTGACTAAAGGTGATTGGCTGTTTTCAGAGGGCGCCTAAATCCAACTAGACTGGAGATGCAGGAAGAGCCCGGGGCAGCTATGGAGACACTGAGAGTTTCACTGCCTGACTTGCTGTTTCCAGACTCTTGTGGACCCCCACCCTCTGTTATGACAACACAACATTACCTCAGATGCATTGCAATTTAACAAGTAGGTTACCATAAACCACATTCCAACACTTTTTCCTGCGGAGACACCCTGGGGTGATCCTGATTGGACATAGGGGAGACTGGTGTTCTTAATTGAATTTGTAAGGCATCCTGTTCTCCTTGAGAGAAAATGAGGAGAATCCCTACTTCCATCAACAGCACATTTACAACCATATCCTGAGTGGTTTATTTTTGCAGATGGAGAATCTCAGTCATTTTATGTTCTTATTGTTTTCACTTACTGACCAAATTCTGGGACTGGACCCAACCTGAGGTTTGTAACCTCTTGTGTGTTATGATAGAGAAGTAGGGCACAATGAATGACTTTTTCATTTTTGCCTTTGATTCAGGGTTTTTAAAAAGGGGGACAATTAGGTGTTACATATTTATGCATGTAGATGTAAGTATGCATGCATATATACATATTTATTCTGAAATTTACACGTTTGAGAGCTGGAGGGAACCACTCTTTGATCCCCTCCTTTATGTATCTTGCTTGCTAATATAGACTCATCTGTTACCCTTTCCTTTGTTTTTGATATAGTTCCTCTACTTAAGCATTTCAAAACAGGAACTGGAGATAAGTGATTTATCTGGCTATTAATTTATTTAATTTAATATGACATACAGCAATGTTTCAAGAATATTATATTAGTTGATATAATTATATCTATAATTTTTTGAAATAGACCTTACTAATACCTTCATTTTACAAATCAGGAAACTGAGGCAGATTTCACTATTTGCTGGGGAACTGGACTTGCATGGTGGGGAGTTGATAGCCAGCTCTGTTGCTCTGTTTGAGACGTTTGGATTTTGTTTTCTGTGCACAAGAATGATAAAAAGCTATGGCATGATAGCACTGGGGATGACAGAAAGAGAACAGTCATTCTTCTACAGCTGAAAAGCTAATTATCAAAGGCTGGATTTACAGCTAAACACAGCTATTAAAACACTTTTATTATTAAAATTCCTGCAGGAAACATAACTTTGTTATTGTGATACTCAACCTCTCTACTTGGAAATCTCCCCTGCCTTTGAAACAATTATGTGCATGATGTGAGTTTTAATGATCTGTGATTTCTCTGGAATGCAAATACTATGTTTGAGCAGAGCAGATGGATCTTTCTAGCCTTTGTCCCCCTTCCTTTGCACACACAAAGTGCCTGTTGCCGAGGATACTGGATCTCACTGCTCTAGCACACAAGGCTGAGGCAGTATGGTAATGGTGAGGTCTTCCCTGACTCACCAGACTTCTGGCTGGATCATGAAGTCAGTCAAACCTGTGTTCATCCAGGAAGTGGCTCATGGACATAGGAGCAATCACTGTGAGCAGGAAGTTAGTGGTGAAGGGCTATGAGATGAGTAGATTTGGGTAAGGTGCTTTGGGTGTAAATTAGACAGGAGTTGGTAATTGATCATGGAGGATGAGAAAGAGGAATCTGCTGTAAATGTGGAGTTGCCTGGATGTTTGACTTTAACCTCCTGTGGTTTAGGAATATCTGTAGTCCCAGTGCTTGACACAGTGCATGGCACATGGTAAGCAATGGATAAAACCTTAATGAATATGTGAAAGACTGTGTGATGAATGAAGAAGTGATCCAACAAAGTCCCGTGTCTTGCCATAACCACATAACCATTGAATAGCAGAACTAACCCTGGAATCTAGGTTACCTGAGTGTTTTAATCAGCTTTTCTGTGCTAAGACAAAATATCCCACACCCACAACCTAAAGGAGAGGTTTAATTTTGTTTATGGTTTCAGCAGATTCAGTACATGGTCACTGGTTCCAAGGCAGGAACTTTGTGGCAGAAGGGGATGATGAAGCAAAGCTACATAGTTCATGGCAGCTAAGAAGCAGAGCAGGGGACCAGCACCAGAGAGGGTAGGGCATGGGACCAGATACCAACTCTGAGGCCACACCTCCATGACCCAGGCACACCCAGAAATATGCTCTACCAATCCCTTAGGGCATATCCCAAAGCCAATCAAGTTGACATTCTATCCTACCCACCACACTGTGTGACAGAACTCTTGGCTTTATGTTCTTTTTGTGGTGTCTCTTCCAGATTTTTAATTCTTTGAAGGAGAACTAATTTTCATTTGGCAGTGGAATGCAGGATCAAAGGTGGATATCTGTGTGCCCCAGTGTGCACATTTCCTATGCATGAATATGTTTTCCTTTTGGGGATAAGTGAGGAGGTTGTTGTGGAAAGACTGGAAATTAGCAATACAGTAGGGTTCCTAGGTCTTTCCATTGTAAAATACATCAACTTTGCTTTTTATTATCTTAGTCCTTTTTGTGCTGCTACAGCAGAATATCAGACTGGGTAATTTATAATGAAAGGAGGTTTCTTTCTTGGAGTTCTAGAGGCTGAGACATCCAAGGTCAAGCTGCCGCATCTGCTGAGAACCACCTTGTTGCATTATTCCCTGGCAGAAGATGGAGTGGTAGGAGAACAAAGAGGATGAGGGAGAGGGAGAGAAAGGGAAGAGAGCTGAACTTGTCCTTTGATTAGGAACTTTTTCCTTTGATAATGCCATTAATACATTCATGAGCACAGATCCTTCATGACTTAATCACCTAAAGGTCCCACTTCTTAACACTTTTACACTAGGTCTTCAGTTTCCAGCACGTGATATGTGGAAGACTCCTTTAGTCCGGTCTCTTGTATTCTCCCAGTGGCTCTACCTACCCCATATATGAACAATGGAATATTTCCTAATGTTCCACCTTTTGTCTTCTTTATGTGCTGTTGACCTTCTGAAATAGGTTACCTTAGCTTTGTCACTTATTAGCAGGGTTACCTTGGCCAAGGCATTTGTTTTTCCTAAGCCTGAGTTTACTCACTTGTCAAAAGTGGATAATGATGAAAATGCCAAAATAATACTGTATAAATTTGTTGAAAATTTCTCTGTAACCAAGCCAGACCACAGAGGCTGGGCATGGATTGAGAACTGGAGAGACCAACCAGCCAGACTGTCTAAGGGGGCTTCCATTTTGCTTCATTGCTGGCTCACCACATAAGCAATACAAGGAGTTGGAAGGTATAAGGAGAAGCATCTCAGTGCAAGCTCAAATTCTGGGATTTTGGCAGGCTTCAGTGAAGCAGTTGAAGATAGGCTCGACTTCAGGATTGAACTGCTGTGTAGAGCACTCTCTTCTATTAATGCCATTATTACTTCTAGCCCTGGTATTTGCACCATGCTAGATATTTTTTGCATACTTTATCATATTTAATCAACATGGCATGATGAAAATAGGCATAATTATCCTCATTTTACAGATGTGGTACCTGATAGGTTAAGTAACTTATCCAAGACCACAACATTAATTTTTTTTAATTATAAAAATTTGAACCCCAAATTTAAGCTCAGATTTATTGCATTTCCAAGCCCATTAATTTAGAGTTGCAGTTACTATTAAACTACACAGTCTGTATCTTTGGAGGGTTTGATCCAGGGTATCCTCTGCAGATACCAAATTTACAGATGCTCAGATCCCTTACATAAAGTGGCATGGGGTTTGCATAGAACCTGCACACATCCTTCTGTTCCTTTAAATCATCTCTAGATGACTTATAATACCTAATACAATGCAAATGCTCTATAAATAGATGTTATATGGCATTTTGTGGGGAATAATGACAAGATAAAAACATCTTCACTTGTTTAGTGCAGTTGTCATCAATTGTGGGCTTAATTCCATCTTCAATCAGTGGTTGGTTGAATCGGTAGGTACAGAACCCAATATATATTAGGCTTATTGTATTTCCTAAGGCAGAATTGTGTCTTATGATTATTATGTATCTATCCCTGTAGTTTTTACATATAAAGAATACTTAATAGTATTTTTTTTATGAATAATGTCAGGCAAATAACAATACCTTGTTTTATTGGTTATGGTTTAAGATTCTTGGAAAGTAACTAAGGTCTCTGAAAAAATGAAGGCTGACAACTTATTGGAAGTTTAATTCTAAATTCAACTTCTCAATTGGGATGCAGGAGTAAGAAGGACATATGGAAATATTTTGTGGTTTAGATTTCCATAAGACGCTTCCTAAGGCAAATGAGTAAATGATCTTTGTCTGAAAGGTAGGTGATATCCTGGCAAAGTTGCATGGCTTAGCTGCTAAGTGGTTTTAATGTGGCCCCCTAGAGTTCTGGTCTTGGGAACTTACTCCCCAAATCCATGTTAGTGTATCTGAGAATGAAGTCACTGGAGATGACTAGGATCAGCCGAGGTCTTGAGGGCAGGAGCCCCTGTGATGGCATATGTGTTTTTATAGGAAGGGAGATGGGGGCTGGCCCAGTTGCTGTCTTGCTATGTGATTCTGCCCACCATGTCCTGGTGTAGTAGCAATGCACTCACCAGATGCTAGTGTCATGCTAATAACATCTCAGCCTTGAAAGTCGTGAGCTAAACAAACTTTTATTCTTTATAGATTATGAAGTCTGTGGTATTCAGTTACAACAACAGGAAATGGACTAAGACAATAGTCAAAAAGGGACTGAGGTGACACTAAAACAGTTTCCCAAAGTGTGTTCCAGGGATCCATATACCCAAGAAACATGATCTTGTAAGATTCTTCTTTTATTTATTTTTTAATTTTTTAATTTTTTAAATTTTTGGTACCGGGGATTGAGCTCAGGACCTTGCGCTTTCGAGGCAGGCACCAGAACCACTGAGCTAAATCCCTGGCCTAAGATTCTTCTTTTAAAAAATGAATACAATTCAATGCATATGGGGCCACTACATAATACAGATTTTTGTGGCATATATTAACACATGAAAGATGAGAATTCCTATATTAAAAAAGCCCAACAATAACAAAGCCCCTTTCACTTTACCAGTGTCTCCAAATGAATTCAACATTCATCTTTTCCCATAACCTTTCTCTTCCACCACTATTTATGTAGTAAGGAACTAGTCATAATCAGAGGCCACCAAGAAATTCTAGAAAGAAAATTGAGTGGTAATTTGAAAACATTTGCTTTTGGTCTCTTTTTTTTCTATGTTCTATGTTCACATGGTTTTGCATTTGTTGATGGAGGTTGGTTTATTTCATTTATTCACTCGATAATTATTTACAAAGTTCCTATAAAGTATAATACATGATGGTACATAGTCTAAGTAGGCAGATTCTTGATTTCTCCTGAACTCATAAGGAAGGAAAGAGAAAAGAACTGAGGAGAGAAATGTGGAGTATTAGAGATCATGTCTAATTACGATGTCTGCCTATCTCTGGTCTTCAGAAGTTTTTCATGCCTCAGTAACAAGAATCTAAGTAAATTCTCCTGCCATCATGGAGTTCTGTATATAATTAAGATTTCTTCCCCCAAGCAATTTTTGGGAATCCTTATGGAAGTTGTTGCTCAAATCCTTCCATTTTAGCTGGGCAAGTCCAATGACTCACCAGAATACTAATTACTCTCTTTCATCTTTTAGTCACTTCTCCGGGATGTTGTCTTTGTGCTTTTTCACAAAGACAAATAAAGAGTTTAGTTATGAAACAGAATTAAGAAAAATAAAAACTTACATTTCAGGTCAATAATTCTGCTATTTATACTCAACTGACATGTCCAAACAGACTATATAACATCTCAAAATGAAGTTGTATGTGTGTATGGGTGTGCACATGTGCACACCCATGCACAAAGGCGAGGGCAAATGATAGGTGCCTCAACATCAGCATTACTAAAGTTTCAACAAAATGTGTTCTTGCAGAATAAAGGACAGTCTGTATCTTAAAATGCAGAAATTGATTACAACCTTCCAAATGACAGTTTTCCAACTTGAAAAAGTGTCAGCTTCCTCTGTTAGGTGAGACAGTGTAGATGTTTTGCATTAAAGATAATTTCTGTAGCAAGTGATGTGCTTCCTGGACTTTGCTGCAAGCACAGAAACAGTAATGATTGGACTGACTATGCTGTAGCTAGATATACACTGAAAGAGCAGTCCCAGAGATTCTTGGTAGAGAAACTATTGGACCATCTATTTCCGATGATTGAGAGCTCCTAACTTGAAACCTATGAAGAGGCAAGATCATGGATAATTACACACATATATATATATATATATATATATAATACACACAAATATTATAAATATATATAAGTATATATATTTATATTGGGTGTAGAATCTAAAAGAAAAGTCTACCGCATAAATAGTATGACTCAGTTCTTCCAATAAGAAGGCTTTGTGAAAATTATTATTTTGGGAATTATTCCAATGAATAGGAGTTGGAACAGGGAGATTAAATAGGGAAAGAGGGAGAGAGGCCGTGTTATTATTTGGTTACTCCTGTGGGCAATAGGAATCAGTCCTACTTGGAAAGTCTCTGAGTAGGGATAGAATGCACCTCAGAAATTTCTGGCTCCAGTATAGAAGAATGGTGTGTTTACTGACACCAAGGCCCATTGGTCAGGGCTTGTCTTAGTTACTTTTCTTGTTACCTAGACAAAATATTCAAAATCCAAAGTTAAAGGAATAAAGGTTTATTTAGCCCACAGTTTGTAGAGGTTTCAGTCCATAAACGGCTGGCTGCAAGGCAGGGTGGCACATGGCAGAAGGGCAACAGTTAATGGTGGACTGAAGGAGGCAAAGCAACAAGGAGCCTTAATGGCATCTTCCTGCCCCTTTTATCTTATTCAGACTACTTACGGCAGGTAGCACTCACACCCTTAATCCTACTGCCTTTGGGCCTAGCATTGATGAATCAAGGACACTCTAGATTCAGCCACCTCTGAAAAAGCCCCACCTAAGACCACAGGAGGCTTTGGGGATATATCTAGACACAAGCCATAATAGAGCTGCTGAATAGGATCTTGACTTCATCACTTCTAGGCTGGACCACAGTCAGATACTTGTGAGTCAGCTGGAGGAAGAGCCCCAAGAAAGACAGAGAGAGATATCAGCTACTGTCAAGCTAAGCCTACATTCCTCTGCAAACTCTGTCACTTACTTATCATGCACTTTCAGCTAGAGTCTTTATCTGCAGCAGCTATTCAGTTCAAGGGTCAATTGCTCATAAAGCGGCAGGCTGCCTGAAGAAGCAGACTTAAATTAGAGCAAGTAGATAGCCTTTCCCAATGGCCTCTCCCTCCTCTTCTTATTTTGTTCTGGCTACCCTTTATTTAGCATGTTTTGAGGATTCAACACTGCATACAGTACTTTACAGGATTAGCTGTCCTTTCTACTCCTCTCAGGGTGGAGATGACTATCCTCCTATTTAAAGGTTGGTGGTAGAAGCAGATGTTGTGGATGAGCTCTCTAACTCTATTGCTCAAAGAGTAAGAGGCTTAGGTATCTGATAAATGTGTAGATAATAAGTGACTGTTTCCATCAAGGCTGGGAAAAGCCCTAGCCACATCTCTTCACTCTTTCCCATTGTTCTGCATTAGTTTTCTTCTTTACATTTTATTTATTATTTATTAGTTTCTTGACTCTGTGTTATTCTCCTGTGTCTAGGACATGAGTTCTGCTGGAGCTGGCACTGTCTATTTTGGGAAATTAATGCCTGGAACATAGTAGGTAATTAATAAATATTTATAGTCAAATGGAAAAAGGAGAAAGGACAGTTCTTTGGTGTAGATGCAATGAAGTCTGTCCCCTTTAAGAACTTTTTGAAGATGAGGTGATAGATGGCAGTAGAGGAAAATGATAAGTACTAAAATCTTAGGGAGCTGGGCCAGATCTCAACTGGAAGCCCACAGGACATGGGTAGTTAGTGATGAGGAAATACAAAGAAAAAGAGTTAAAGGGGAAAAGATGGGGAAGGAATTCACCCATAATGTCTCATTTATCAAATGTTTATTGGGTGTTCTATCTGTTCCTGTACCTGATAGAGGACACAGTTGTTGGATGCCATGTGATAAAATGTAGAAGAAGCAGAAAACGACTAAAGAAATTTAGAGGAAGAAAGAGCCCCAGGGCAGCTCTCTGTGTGATAGTGGTATGGATCTGGGCTTTCCTTCTGAAGCATGGTGTGAGCAATTTGGAGAATGGTATGTGTTGAGGAAAAGGATTGCAAGAAATTTCACACTGCAGAGACCTGCAGAGAATTTGACTGTGGTGCCAGGTTTCCAACGAGCGCCAGGCAGACACTTCCTACAGATGCAGCTCAATAACACTTGCCCAGGAATGGAGAACAGCTTTGACAGAGATAAAACAGAACAGACTAAGAGTCATGTAAAAATTAGCTTTCCATGGGTGCATTACTGAAAGTGTCAAAGTTGATAAAATTTGAGAGGCAAAAGAAGAGTAAAACAAAACAAATTGTTTTGGGTTTGGGGGATGCGAGTAGAGGAGTTGGGTGTTGTGTATTCAGCCAATAATTAAGCAGTAGTTATTTGGTGAATGAATCTGTTTTCCCTACCAAAGCGAGGTTTCTCAGGCAGACCTTCAGAGAGGTTGGGCATCACTAGGACACAGGAAGAATGTGTTCACTTCTCCTTCCAAGGCTTGAGGCCTTTCTCACACTGTTGACTACAAGGCTGCTTCTCCCTGTCTGTGGGGCAGTGTGTGGTTTGGGTCCAGAGACTGGAATCAGAAACCATCCCTGACTCTCACACATGAACTCTTCCCTCTCCTTTCTGGCTTGGACTCAGGGTGATCAAATTCCAGGCTGGCACTCTGAACTTTCTGAAACTCTCTGTACTGTTCTAATAAATAATATCACTCTTGCGTAAGTGATATAAGTCAAGCCAGGAACATGCAGAGCAGGAAAGAAGTACATTGGATATTTTGATTTCTTTTTTCTTTTGGCAAAAACTTGTTGGTCCCATCTCTGTGAGTGCAGAAATAAAGTCCCCTTGGTGTGGAGGTGGGAGGAGACCATTCTTGACCTAACAGACTGGTGCTTGTTCTGGACGCAGTGTTGGTTACAGAGGAGCCACCGTGGGAAAGTGCAGTGTGGGTTGTTCTGGGGTGTGTACAGATGAAGTGCTCAGCCCCCCATGCTGGTTACCATGACATTTTCAGGCAGCCTCAGACCTGCTCAGTAGGAAGAAGAGGCTGGATTGCAGATTTGGTAAGACCTTACTGGATTGCAAGGTCATAGAGCCCTGTCTGAATGAGGGTTAAGTCCGAGTTGACAGAATACCTTTTGCCTGTGGAAGTTGTCTGTATTAGTGGAATCTCTATGTTTTTCACTACCTAGGGTGGAAACACTAGAGTCTTCTTCCCTCCGCATCCTTTCTTTTGTGTGATAGTAGAGGAAACCACCACACCCAACATAAACATCAGCCCATCTCAGTTGTCCCTTACCTTTCCATGGGCTGCCATCCTCACACAGGAGGGGGCTGTCCCTGGGATCAGCAGGTGGGAGGGAGACCTTCTGGACATGACCCTTGCCTCTGTCAATTGACTTGGAAGAGCTAATATTTCTGTCTCTCAAGTTAATGTTGTAAAGTGGGGCTGATGGTGCTTTTTACTTTGCAGGCTATTGTGAAGATGAAATGAAAAAACATTTATAAGAATGAAGGTGACTGTCAGAATGGTGCTTTGTGTTTTTCAGTTCTGGGGATCAAAGCCAGGGCCTTCACACTGAGCTACATCCCCAGCCCTTTATTTATTTATTTGTGTATTATTTATTTATTAAGACAAGATCATGCTAAGTTGCTAAATTGTCCACTCTGGACTTGAACTTGCACTCCTGCCTCAGCCTCCCTGAGTGCTGGGATTATAGGCGTGCTCTACTATACCAATTTTTAAAAAAAAGAGTGATAAGCAGTAGCAAAAATTTTGTGATGACGTACACCAAAATGATTTTTAAATGTTAGGGTGGCAGGATTTATGGGCTATTTAAAATAAACTTTCTGCTTTATGGTTTTCTATATATATATAAATTTTTCCACAATAAACATGTATTTCTTTTATAAATAAAACTATAAGTACTAATTAAAATTACACTGAGATGATAATTTTATTTAAACTTTCCAATCTTTTCATTAGCAGGGATCACTCCTGCACAACTATCACTCTGAGCCCTAGCTTCCTTATCTACAAAAAATAGGGACAATAAATTTTAAATAAAAATATACACTGTATTATACATTTATAATGTAAAGGTTGGCCTTCACTTAAAGATGGTTTGACTTATAATTTTTCAGCTTCACAGTGGTGCAGAAGTTCTTGCCGCTCTCCGAAGCAGTTCTGGACGTCCTCTTTCATGTCTTTTCATGATTACCTCAATGTCCTGAATCAATTCAAAACATTTATGATGATTTATGTCACACGAAAACATCACAGTGTGTCATCTTCTACCTTATTCACCGGATCTGGCACCATGCAACGTCTGGCTCAACTCCAAAATCAAAATGACCACGAAAGTTCAATGTTTTGAATTGTTTCAGGACACCAGAATATCCATGACAGCGCTACTAAAGACACTCATGAAAGAGAACTCCTAGAGCTGCTTCAGGAAGTGGCAGGAATAATGGGATAATTGTCATCAAAGTGAAGGGGACTATTTTCAGGGGGATTAACGGCAATGTGTCTTTTTACTGTAGTACATTTTTATAGAATTAAACATTCACCATGCCTTTTGATCACAGTACATCTACCTATATATTCAAATACCTTGGGTATAGAAGTTCACTTTTCTTCTTTTTTTTTACTTTTTTTTTCACTTTTCTTCTGAATATTAAAAACAGTGTATCTCTCTTGGCTATCACATTTTGCTTGTAGACTCTGGTTACTTGTAAATTAATTAACTTCTTTCCTTCTTTTCTTCCTTCCTTCCTCCATTCCTCCCTCCTTTCTTTTTTCCTTTTGTTCTTCCCTCCCTTCCCTTTTTTTCCTTTTATTTTTTGTACCAGAGATTTAACCCAAGTCTTGCACACTGTGCTACATCTCAGCCTTTTTGAAATTTTATTTAGAGACACCATTCTTGAAGACACTAAGTTCCCAGGGTGGGTTCGAATTTGCAATTCTTCTGCTTCAGCTTCCCAGTGATGGGATTGCAAGGTATGCTCTACCATGCCCAGCTTATTTATGAGTTTTTTATATCTCCAAATAGAGTATAAGCCTTCTAAGGCAACAGATTTGTTCTAACCTTTTTGTTTTTTGACACACAGGGCTTAATGTCTTGTATACAACAGGAAATAAATACTCGTTGAAGGACTACAGGCCTAGGTTAGTGGTGGCAAACCTGTGGCATACGTGCCACAGTAGGCTATTTGTGTCACTGAAAGCTCTAAAAGGTTTGCCATCCCGGGCCTAGGTGAAGGAAGAGGCCCCAGGGCATATGCTGTGGCTGAGGCCTGCACCCTCAATATTCTAAGGTGCAGTGTCTGATGCTGCACCTGCTGTGCACTGGCTTTACAAATGTTTGCTGATGGCACAGCTGACAGCAGAGCCCAGGATCCTCTTGAGGGAAGCAGGTGGCCAAGTGGACAAACTTGGGTGGTGACTACGCCTCTATCCTCTGCAAAGAGGTTGTTTCTTAGAACTGGGTGGGATTTAAAATGCAGGGACCCCCAGGACCCTCCAAACCCAAGACCTGCTCCTCAGAGGCAAGGAACAGGAAGAGGAAACTGAGATTTAAAGAGAAAAGGAAGGAAAGGGAATGGAGAGTGGTGTGCATAGAAGCCTCCAGGGACTTGAGGAGGGGTTTTAGTGTCTGGCTCTGGGAGCAGGGTGAGGTGGAGGATGCTCCTGACATCACACATGATGTATTGCTGACATCTGCCTTGAATTGGTGGCACCTCAGCAGGCCTCCATAAACAGAACCACACCTTCACAGAGCTTTGGGAAAGAAATGGCAGAGGCCTCATCACACTGAGAGGGCTAGAGAGCAGCGGAACTTGAGAGCACTTCCTAAGAATTCCCAAAACTAATTGTGGAACTGTTCACAAAAACTGGAGATTTTGATAGACTGATTAGAAATGAGCAAAACCTGCACGATGATAATTATACTATTATTGGGGTACCTTTTTTCCCTTGGTGAATGAAAACTGAGAAATACAGATTTTTACACACACACACAAGAAGAAGGAGGAGGAGGAAGAGGAGGAAGGGGAGGAGGAGGAGGAGAAGGAAGAGAAAGAGAAGGAGAAGGAGAAGGAGAAGGAAAAGGAAAAGAAGAGGAAATGTGTCAACTGAGAAGAAGGAATGAAGTTAGACCTAGGCACTGCATGGCCTTAGTACACTGGGTCACCTGTGTCCCAGGTAAGCGTGGTGGGACAAACTTCAGATATCCAGGCCAGTTGGTGGATCCCAGGGTTGTGGCAGCTCATGTGATATCACTTGGGCAGGGCTGGGTGGAGGTGGAACTTGGAATGTTTATTGTTTTCTTCAACATCCTTTGGCAAGAGTTGTGAGGGCCAATACCTGTCTGTTCTTTGGGACATTTGTCTTCTGAAGGAAATGGTGATGGAGCTGATGTACTTATGTATGTGAACATGTACACCTGTTTATGGATGTGTATGTACATATGTGCTGTGCACGTACAGATAGATCAAGAAGAAATGAAAATATTTAAAAATACCTATTTGTTCATGACAACATTTTCATGATATTCTTACATGGAAAAAAGAAAGAATTAAAAATATTAAATACTTGAATAGAATTAAGATGGCAATTAGGGAGGTACAATAGAAGATAGGAACAATAAAATATTTTTCAAATATTCTGCAGATTTCTTTACTATTTCACATATATTATTTTGTTTGACTCTAACATCCCTGTGAAGTAGGTAGAGTATTCATAGCCCCATCTTATGAATGAGTAAACAGACTTAAGAGAGTGTCTTAGTCCATTTTAGTTATTATAACAAAAGTAGCATAAAATAGGTCGCTCATAAACAGCAGACAGCTATTGCTTTTAGGTCTAGAGGATGGAAATCCAAGATCAAGGCACCAACAGATTTGGTGTCTGGTAAAGGCTCACTTCCTGACTCATAGGCGATACCCTCTCATTGTGTCCTCAATGAAGGAGGGGCCAGGCAGCTTCTGGGTCTTTAGAAGGGCACTAATCCTATTCATGCAGGTTTTACCTTCATGACCAAATTACTTCACTGAAGGTCCCACCTCTAAAGCCATTCACCTTTAGATTTAGGATTTAACATGAATGTTGAGAGGACACTGACATTTAGACCATTGCAGAGAGCAAAGTAATTTCCCACAGTAAGTGGTAAGATGGGGACATGAATCAAAATCTTGAGGCTCAAAATCCCTTCTTCTTTTATCACATGAACGGTAGTTAATATTTTGTACCTTATATTTCATTTTATATCTTTTCTATAGAAATATTCATTGTACACCTTAGAGCTCATCCTATCAGAACATTTGGGTACAGTTATAGCAAAAATAAAAAGTTTGCTTTTTCTAATAATGGAATTTATATGTGAAATTTCATATGGCATTTGTATATTCATAACCTCTGTCTTTGTTTATGATATCCAGTAAAATCTGTTGACATAAAATTTTCGAGGCTGTTATTGCGATCACATTGAAGGTGATAGCTTAGTTGTTATTCTGTTACCATATTGCCTTCAGCTTTTGTAACCACTGATGTCACTTACCCCATCCACAGATAATTCAGACAACCAACTTGGTGGTGCAGAAGAGGGCGGTGAAAGCTCACAGAAGGCAGGGTTGGTGTGTGGGCATACAGATGCACTTCCAGGTCCAGTTGAAGAGAGGATTTGGAGTTCTAGGTACTGGGTGTGTTGCATATGCTGATAGCCATTAGCAGTCAGCTCCTTAGGAAGCTCCCTTTCACAAGATCATGCCCTCATTAGTGGGGTGACCCACAACCAATAACTTACTGTTATGTCCCCCAACAGCTTGTGTGACAGCTGATGGGCTTCTGCATCATGAAGGCTCTAACTTCATCAGTGGATTAACCCCTTGATGAGTTCATAGCTGAATGGTGTTTAAGAAGTGGAGCATAGTTGAAAGGAGTAGGTCATGGGCACATGACTTTGGGTACTATAATCTTGCTCCTTCTCTTTGATTCTTTCATCCCTCCTACTTACTGGCTTCTTTGAGCAGCTTTCCTTTCTCATGCTCTCCCACCATGATGTTCTGCCTCACTGCAGGCCCAAACAATGGAACCAACTAATCATGGGCTGAAATCATGAGTCCTATGAACCTTTCCTCCTTTAAACTGTTTTTCCCAGGTATTTTGTTGCAGCATGGAAAATTGACAAACACACTAATCAAGGTGGAAATATAAAAAGCCCAGCTATTTTGGCCAAAGCAAGAAAATATGAAAAGCCACTGGCTCCAGAGTGCCTTATGAAGCTGGCTGAGGCTGCATGTCCTGTATCACAGCTGAATTTCTCCTTCTGCTCAGTCCAGCTCCTGTCTTTCCCTTCCAGATGTGTAGATCTCAGAGGCTTTCCCTATTTCACATCTGAACCCTAAACTCCTCCTCAGTGAATACTTGGAGATCTCTGAACTGCAATAGTTAACTATGCTTTCTTTTGGAACAGAGGCATTTAAACTTTTTTTGTAGAGGACCATAGCATAAATATTTAAGACCTTGCTGTCCAGGCCTACCTTTGTAGTGTGAAAACAACCATAGATAATATGTAAATAAATAAGCATAAGTGTGTTCCAATAAAACTTTATTTACAAAAATAGATGGTTGGACAGATTTGATCTGTGGGTATAGTTTGCTAGAGTTATTGGTTACTGAGAATTACTGATTAATTTTAGAGAATGGGAGACTTCTAAACAATTCTCAATTTCTTCATTCCCAATATTGTACAAGTTACAGAGCAGCTCATTCTTGTGTGTAGTTAGTGCTGGATCTTGGACAAAGCCAGTAAGACGCTTCTAATGGAGCTAAGAGCCCACAAGTACAGTTTCAACTTAAGACTAATTTATGATCTAATATGGGAAGGTAGTTGTAGAAGTTGTCTTCTGTGTTGGTCAGTATTACTTCCCTTTTGCCACCTTGGCATTCCCTCATTAGGATCCATGGAGATGGAGAAAGACAATTCCAGAGGGAAAGGACAAAGGAAAGAAACAAGCATTAGTGAGCAACTGTGAAGGACAAGGTCCCTTCCAGGACTTTTGTAAGTGTTATTTACTTAATTCCCACAGCACAGCACCTGTGGGTATTATCATCCCCATTGTATAGATGGGGAAACAGAGTCTGAGAAGGTAAGGGATGTGTTCTGGCTTGAAAAGCTCATAAGCAGGGGCACTTATTTCAAACCCAAGTATGTGTGACTCCAAAGCCTGGACCCTTTGCACTTCCTCAGGCTGATCTTTCAGGCATCTGGCTTTGGATGTAGCTGGTTCTTTAAATTCTGATCATTTCTGCCTAAAAAGGGCTTGGCACAAGGCATTGGATTCTGGACCAAGTCTTGTGGCTCTGTTCCTGGGGGTCATGGGAGGTCAAGTTTCCTCATTCTTGCCATCGGCCAACTCTGGACTGGGGCATCTGATGAGCTGAGTGTATCTGATTCCTGTTCCGGGCCAAGCAATGCTGGCTCGGTACGTCCAACTTTCCAGTTGTTGGATGGGCCCACGAGCAGGCGTTTCCATCCTTGCACAATGAGGATGGTGGGGCTCAGCATCAGCCCCAGTCACCGTCTTTCTGTTAGGCAGCTATCATCACCCCCAGGCCTTTCCTGCATAGCCTGTTGTCAGAAAGCTAGCCAGCTCCTCCAGAAGGTGCTAGAGGAAATTGAGAGGTCTCGACTGAAGGGGATCAGACCATTGCTAATCTCTCTTGCCCTGGGTCTGATGGAAATAGCAGTGCTCTGACACCGGGAGACCTGGCTGAAGCCCAAGCTGAGCTGCACATTAGCAATGTGGCCCTGGAGGAGGCTTGTCATGTCTGTATCGCTCTTCTCACCCACGTGAGAGAGATAAGAGTTCTTGCCTGCCTACCTACCATATAGGTCGTTGTCCAGGGTCAAGGGCTATGTAAAAGAGAGCCCTAGAGAAGAAGCCCAGTGCCCCTTACATGTCAGCGTGAGTTGAAATCCCCCAGAGGGCCTATAAAAACACAGACTTTTGAGGCCACCCTCAGACTTTTTAATTCAGTAAATCTGGGATGGGGCCTGGGAATGTGAATTTCTAAAAAGTTCCTTACTCATTCTTCAAGGTCCTTTTCAAGTCTCTGTTTTATAGAAACTTTTCTTCTAATTTAAGGGATTAAAGAAAATTAACTTCACTGAAAAATGTTTATCTGTATTACATAATCCTCCAAAAGAAGTCTGGCAGGCATTGCATATTGGGTGACTATAGATAATGATAATGTACTGTATATTTCAAAAATCTAAAAGGAAGAATTTTCAATTTTTTCACTATGAAGAAATGATAAATGTTGGAGGAGATAAACATGTTTGCCCTGATTTGAATATTATACAATGTATGCATGTATTGAAACATTACATGGTATCTCATAAATCTGTATGATTATATGCTTTCATGTATCAGTTAAAAATAAAGTTAAAATTTTAAAAAATTGGCTTTATAGAGGAATAATTGCTATATCAAAATCTGCACATTTTAAATGTATATGCCATTTAGGGTTTGGGTCTGTACATACAGATATGACATCATCCTCACAGTCAAGGTTCTAGCTAAACCTCTAAAAGTCTGTGTGTGTGTGCGTGTGTGCGTGTGTGCGTGTGTGTGTGTGTGTTTTGGAAGAATATTTAGCATGGGATCTATCCTTTTTATTTATTTTAAAGTGTACAGTAATGTACTGTAAGCTATAGGCACTGTGTTGTATAGTAGATTTTCAGAAAATTTTCATCTTGCATAACAGAAATTTTATATTGCAAGAGCATTAATTATGCATGTTCCCCATCTCCCATCCCCTGTCACCTGTTTTCTTTCTCTCTTTCTCTTTCTTTGGGTTTTCCTACTGTAGACAACTCCTATAAGTGGAGCCATGTAGTAGTTGCCTTTCTGGCTTATTTTTACTCAGCATAATGTTTTCCAGGTTGACCCAGGTTATTGCACTTCTTTTCAAGGCTGTGTAACATTTTATTCTACACATATTCCATGTTTTCTTATAGCGTCTTCCTTAAGCTCTGTAGCTCCAGTTGATCTCTCTCTGAACCCTTCTGGGTATCCCGTTGTTTGTACTCTTGAGTAAAGATGTTCCTGAAGAACACAGCAGTACTGCCTGGAATGCTTTCCTGGACAGGATGCTGGTGCCACATTGTTCCCAGTGCAGAGTGCCAGCACATACCTGTAGCTGAGGAGGTGGTGGGACACATAACAGATATCTGTGGTCCTTCACTTAGAAATTTCCTTATGTTCTTTATCATATTTTCCACGTGTTGGGTTTATTTTTACAGTTATGTTGTATACTTCTTGCTGATAGAGCAGTATCACAAATATTCTTTGTGCAATTAAATAATAATTTTCAAGTACTGGATGAGCATTACCTCAAGATTTTGTGCAGTGTAATGACCACAGACACGATGCAGTTTGAAATTTAATCTGCATTGCTTAACACTTTCTCCATCTTTTTTTTTTTCTAAGTCTAGGTAATCAAGAAAGTCAGAAAACAAACTTTTATTTGCAAGGTTTGCCAATTGCTCTAGTGTAAATATTTCTACTGGGCTGATTATTACCATGATGCCACTGAACACAGAGCTAAAGAGAGCTGCTGGGTGGCTCACCATTAGATAGTATTTCCAGCAGGCTGACTGAACAGATATAAGTAATCTCAAAGCACTGGTCATAAAACTAAGTGATGAGTTTTGAGTATTTGCAATCTTTGTTTTCAACACACAGCTGCTCCTCAATCTAGGATGAGGTTTTGTCCTGATAAACCCATCAGAAATTGAAAATGTCATTAAGTCTCAAATGCATTTAGTACCCTTAACCTCCTGAGCATCATAGTTTGGCCTAGTTTGACTTAAATATGCTCAGAACACTTATATCAGCCCAAAGTTGGGGAGAATCATCTACTACAAGCTTATTTAATTGAAAATCACAAACACAAAGTCTAAGTGTTGAATAGCTCATGTAGTTTATTTAATACTGTACAGAAAGGAGAAAGCAAAAACAATTGCATGGACATGCTTTCATGCATGATATCACAAAGTCAAAATGACTTAAGTTAGATGATATGCTAACAAAATGCTCCCCCTCCCCCGGCCCAATTCTCATTATGTTGAAGGATTGGTTGCCAGCTGATGAGGTTTGAAAAGCTGAATTGTCATGAGGGTTCCCACTCCATCAAGTGGATTAATTTATCGATGAATTCATAGCTCAATGGGGGCCTACTGGGAGATGGGACCTAACTGGTTGAGGCAGGATACTGGGAGTGTGCCTTTGAAGGGTGTATCTCATCTCTAATTCCTTCCTCTCAGGCTCTTTCCTTTTCTCTTTGCTTCCAGGCTGCCATGAAGTGAGCAGCTTTTTTTCTGCCATATCCTTTCATCATGATGTTTCTGCCTTGGAGCCAGATGACCATGGACTGAAACTTCTGAAACCATGAGCCAAAATAAACCTCTCTTCCTCTAAATTGCTCAGTATTGTTCAGTATTTTGTTCAGTACTAAGTTGTTAAGTATTTTGTCCCAGTGATGATAATAAAGGCTTAACCTAAACTGGTCTAAGCCAGGAGGGATCATTTCATGTCACAAATTTAAAATCTATGGAAAGCTCATGTGGGTTTTAAGCCAGATGTCATTAGGACCATTTTTTCATCCAGCTTTTTGATCCTCTGTGTGGTGTCAGAGTACCTGTCCTCAGGTCAGGCTTCATCTTCAAAGTTTCAGTAGAGAGGGAAAAAGCAAGTCCTTGGTGTCACTGTGGCCAGTTGACAGTAGAATGTGCTTGGCCAGACTCACACTGTAGATTAGACTCACTGCCATCCCAGCTGCTTGGACTGTGAATGGGAAGGGGTGATTCCTCAGAGGAAATTTCAGGCACAGTTTGGAGCAAAGCGTGAATGGATGTAGATAGCAGAGCAAATATCTGTTTAAAGATCTTCCTTTCTCTGGGCAGAGGTATCATTTTCTGATTCAGAGGCTTCTGATATCAGTACAGCCTGCCCAGAAATTTGACTGAGTCATTTATTTTGTGCACACAGGGGAAAAGGAGAGGAAAGGCTGGAAAACTTAGAGAGAAATACCCTACAGATCATGTAGTTTCATGTTTGGGGTCTTGTCCTCCTCCAGTGGAGAAAGACAAGATGTTTCTGGGAATTTTGAGTCTCAGAGTTAAAAACCTGGCTGCTTAGGTGGGAAGCTTGTGCCTAGCATATGGGAGCTGTGAGAAGAAGTATCTTTGCTGGAGAGGGTTTGCTGATACCAAAAGTATCTTGCTGCAATTTGGGGGATGTATTCTGGACTGAGCAGCTATCACTCCACTCTAAAGGTCTCTCATCTTTTCTTCAGGCCAAGAGAAGGCCCTTAAACTTGATGGCTGAAGAGTTATGCAGGTGCTGAGAAAAATGATGTGCAAACTAGAGCCAATGTCTCCACCAGGAAATTCTGAAAGAAGAGGAAAGGACCTGGGATTGGCAATGCACAGACATTGTTGCAGTATTTTGTATAAACTTCTGAAGAGGTGAAAAGGGACAGAAACTTTGAATAGAACCAGCTGTAGTTTGTCTGTTTCAGATTACTGACTGGTTTGTCAGGGTCAGTCAGGGCCATGGGTGATGGAGAGATTGTCAAGCCTCCTGTCCAGCAGCCATTCCAGTACTTTCCCTACCCTCAGGGATTGACAGGACATTGATCTCATGTTACCTGCACTTCTCCCCTTGTGTGTAGAGTGGGGCCCTGGAGAACCTGCTGTAGGCATGGAGACTACATGATGTGGAGACAGTTTCCTGTATGTGCTGGGTACTGGCCAGATGATCGGCCAGACTGTTCTCAACATTGGCCAATCATCTTCACTTTACAGAAGAGGAAACTGAGGCTCAGGGGCTACACTTCCATAAGGTAGTGAGGGACAGAGCTCCACTCTAGGACAGATCTTTCTGACATCAATGGCTGTGTCTGTTTTCTTCATCGCACTTTGAGCAGCAGGTGTAGCTGCTGTTGGTTATATTATCCATGCATGTGGTCACCACCAGCTATTCCCAGGGAGGGTGGTAACTTGTTCACAGCTGTACCCCCTGGTGGCTGGTGGTGGAAGTTGAAAAACATAGATTACATCTACTTTATCAACCCCCAGTGTAAGCATTTTCAAAATTCCTACTGAACCTCAGAGCACTGAGATATGTTTTCTAGAAACCCACAGATTGCTATTTAAACTCGGGGCTATATGATTTCAAAGCTGGGGGTCTCTTTATTGTTTGGTGTATTTTCTCTCTTGACCTGCCCTGCTGCTGCTCTATGTATCTCCCCACTGGATAGAGAGGGAACCAAGTGTGGAAGAGGGGAGGGGGGTGGGCGTGGGGTTGAGAGAGAAGCCACGAGGTAGAGCAGCTTGGATCCAAGCCCCTGCCTTTGTTGTAATTAGTGTTCTGCTCTATTTATTGAGATTTTACTTCTTAAGATTTCATCTTTCTGGGTCTGAGAACCCGGAAGGAAGCTCCCCCACCACCATTCCAAGCTCCTAGGGCTGAGAAGCTGAGCAGGTCCCAGCACCCAAAAGGAAGCTCCCCTGCCGCCATCCAAAACTCCTATGGCAGAGAAGGTGAGCCGGTCCCAGAACCCGGAAGGAAGCTCCCTCGCTGCCATACCAAGCTCCTGGGGCAGAGAAGCTGAGCCAGAATGAGGACCGGGAAGGATGCTCCCCTGCTGCCATCCCAAGCCCTAGGGAAGAGAAGGTGAGCTGTGTGGGTGCCAGAAGCACCCCCTCCCCGGCCGTGGAAATGAGAAGACACATAAACAAGCCTCAAAAACAGACTTCCAGATCACCTACAGCAATCCCAAAGGGAAATGAGATGGAACAATCTGATACTCAACCACCTGGACTCTGAACTGGCAACAAAAGAGGATCTGGCAAAAATGAAATCAGAAATAATTACTCAGATAACAGCAAAGATTTTGCTCATGGTGCAAGACATGATTAATAAATCTAGAGAGGACACAGTTAAAAAAATAGAGGATCTGAGGAATATGATGGAATCCCATCATAGGAAACAAATGGAATCCATAAAACAGATGCAAATAGATTTCCAGGAGATTAAAAACTCCATAGAAAGTCTGTGCAGCGGAATGAACCAATGTGAGGATAGAATTTCACATATAGAAGAAAAGATTGCAATTAGTGAGGAGGAAAAGAAAAATTGCTTTAAAATTGTAAGGGACCATGAGAAAGCAATCCAGCAGCTGCTAGATGATGCAAAGAATAACATAAGACTGATTGGAGTCAATGAAGAAAGAGGACAGGGTGCAGATGACATAAAAAAACTATTCTTAGAAGTGAAGGCAGAAAACTTCCCAAGCAGGGGAAAACAACTTGACATACAGATAAGTGAGGCATATAGGACTCCAGCTAGCCTTGATAAAAAAAAATCTACACATAGGCATATAATAGTGAGGATTCCAGAAATTCAACAGAAGAACAAAATTCTACAAGCAGTGAGAGAAAAGAAACAAATCACATACAAAGGAAAGCCCATCAGAATCACAGCAGACTTCTCAATACAAACCCTCAAGGCAAGAAGAGCTTGGAGTGATGTATTTCAAGCCCTAAAGGAAAACAGCCTCCAACCCAGATTGATGTACCCTGCAAAACTATCTTTCAAAATTGATGGAGAAATAAGATACTTTTATGACAAAGAGCACCTCAGAAACTTTATGAATATCAAACCAACACTCCAAAAAATTTTAGACAATATCCTAGGAAAAGACAATGAGGATCACAACCCCAGGAAACCCAGCAGAATGAATCCATTGGGCATGAAAAATTAAATGCAAAGGGGGAGAATCCAACAAAAAAGAAAAAGTCATACAAGGCTTTTCAAACTTTTAACTTCATCTCCCTAATGAGTGTATAATTGAATCTTGTTATTGTACTGATTAGTATTTTTCTGATTCTAGAGTTGCACACCTTTCCTTGTGCTGTACTGGCTATTTATCATCTTATGCCTACTTTTTAATTGGGTTATCTATTAATGAGCTCTAAGAATTCTTTATATATTCTGGTCATAGGTTATATGCATTGTAAATATGGTCTGTTTAAGGACTACTTTTCATTTTAATGATGTCATTTAAAGTTCTAAATTTTGATGGAATCTCATTTATCAAATTTTTTCTTTTATACATCATGTCTTTTGTATCCTAGGTAGTTCTTGCCTAGCCTGAATTCATAAACATTTTCCCTTATAATCTCTTCTTAAAGTTTTATACTTTCAGGCTTTCATATTTAGGTTCATAGATCCCTCCAAGTTATTTTCATGTATGGAAAAAAAGGGTTGAGGTTAATTTTTTATATATGGATACCAGGTGTTCTAGTGCCGTTTGCTGAAAACACTATGTCTTCCTTGGCTCTTGAATTGAGTTTATATTCTATAAAATGCTAATGTTAAATAATCTTTCAAAACTCAGTGGACCACATATGTGTGGTTCTATTTCTAGATTCTCTGTTTTATTCCAATGATCTATATGTCTTTCCTTATACCAACACTGCCTTGATTACTGTAGCTTTAGAAGAAGTCTTAAAATTAGGTACTAAATGTCTTCCAACACTGTTTTTGTTTTTGGTTTTGTTTTTAACTTTTCTAGGTCCTTTGTACTCCCACATAACTTTTAAATTTCAATATCCAATTCTTCATTTATAGCAAGTATACACAGACCTGAATTTTTATATAGACCTTGTATTTTCTAATCCTGCTAAATTCAAACACAAGTTCTAGGGGCTCCTCGAGATTTCTTAGTATTTTCTCTGTAGATGATCATTTCATCTACATCTAAAGATTTTGCTTCTACCTTGCCAATCCTATTCTCATTGTGTCATTTTATTGCCAGACTATTTTGGTGGGGCCTAGGTTTCAAAGTTTAATGGACAGATAAAGAGTAAGCATATCTGCCCTTGTTCCCCACCTTAAGGAGAAAGCATTGTATCTTCTCCATTCATATAAGGTGTTCTCACTGAAAGTATGGAGTACATGTCTTTAATCTGTTGAGAAGTTTCTGTTCTACTTCTAGTTTCCTGATAGCTTTTACCATGAACAGCTGTGGAATTTAGTCCAATACTTTTTCTCCAACTAGTGACAGGATCATATGGCTTTTTCCTTTCCTCTGGTAAAATGATGACTTTTGGGGGTGGATCTTCCAATGCGGAACCAACACTGCCATCCCTATAACAAAACCACTTTCTACATACTGCCAGATCTGACTTCTAATAGTTTGTTTTGTTCAACAAATTTCTATCTATGTTCATACTTTTTTCTTCTATTATCTTTATCCAGTTTTAGGATTAGCACAATGTTGATTTCCTAAAATGAGGGGAGAAGTGTTCCTTCTTTTTTCTGCTTTAATTGTTTTATATAATTTGTCAGTTAAAATATATATGAGCCTGCTGTTGTCATATAGGTAGGTTTTCAAGCTAGGAATATACTTTCTTTAATAGGTGCTATTCAAATTTTATATTTCCTCCAGAGTTAGTTTCATTAATTTGTCTTCCAAGGTACTTCTTAGAAGTTGTCAAATTTATTTCAAAACATATTTTTGTAATATGCTTTCTATATCCTTTTAAATTCTGTAAAATCTGTGGTAATGTCTCCTAGATCTTGATATTGTAATTTAAAAAATGTATAATTGATATTGTGTAACAGGAAGAAAAGGTCTAAAGGTGTAGGGGAAGTGGGAGGGTAGGGGAAAGGAAAAAAGGGAAAAGAAAAAATATGAGAAAAGGAAAAAAATGAAAACAAAGTCTTTGCAAATAGGGAAGGGCAGAGTGGGTGAAGGGAGGGCAGGGGAATGGGGAAAAAAATAAGAACCAAGATACTCATGTAATGGTTCAAGATCCCAATGATGAATGTAATTGTATTTTATGCCTAAAATGTACCAATAAACTTAAAGGGGAAAAAAATTCTGCAGAAATAAACAAAGAAACAAACAAAGAAAAAAAAGATTTCATCTTTCCAAACGGAGGGTTCTCCCTGTCCCAGGAATAATTTTTTTGTATAGAAAATATTATTCAGAGGTTTCTTTGGCTTTGAAAAATGTACATTTAATTTATAAACATTATACCTTAAAATTCAATTGGCTAATCTTATTATTCTACATTTAGTAAATGTTGGCAATTATTTTTAAGGGGGCCTTTGATTAATAATTGGACCTATTTATAGACTTAAATGTCTCTGAGCTTTTAAAATTGCATTTATTAATAGACTATTTTAACCTTATTTTGAAGTCCTAACAAAATAAGCTTTCCCAGCTCCTTAAGTAACTTATAAACTTAATCAAATAAACTTACATATATAGTGATTAAGTACTCTTAACTGTTCTAATTCTATATATAAACAGTAAGATTATGCTTAAGTATACAAATCTAAATCTATTACTCAGTTGCACATTTCAAACAGGAATTTTCCATGCAGGTATATTTTATTACACTCAAAGTTCTCTTGGATATTATAAATACCTGTAATACCAAATATGCTGATTCCTTCTTAACACATAAACATTAATGCTCTAAGATTGGTTCAATTAAATATTTTATTCTTCGTGCTTACCCACTAAGGAAATAATGTTTCCATCCCACATAATTTTGAGAGAATTCAGTGATTATTACCTGGGAGTTTAGCCTTGTCAGTTCTATTTACAGCCTACCTCAAGAACTTTATACCATCACAAATGGCTGGTATTGTATACAGGGTTGTATACCCTAGTGTGTCTGCACACCTGTATATTGCTGGCTTCTGTTCTGTTTGCTGGGAACTTCATTGTATAGGATGGTAAGAATTTAAGGCATTACTACTGATTACTTCCATGTCCATTTAGCCCCACTTAGATATAGAATTCTGCCTCCAAGTCAGGCTTGCTATGTAACTTAACTTGATTTTGCTTTTATTTGTCTAGGCTCTGTTAATTTCTTTTCCACTTAGCTCCAGTGACCTTTGACACTGGTGGAATTCTATCTTCTTTCCATATTCTTCCTGACCAGTAGGACCACAGCTCATGCAGTTATTAAAATGATATCTTATTGCAACCTGCAAATCTCACAGCTTCTAAGGAAAGACTCCTGACAATTTTACAAAGACTTCTATTGTTTAAAAAGATGTTTTTAAACATAACACTGACTGGTAGAATCTTCAAGGCTTAGAACAAAGAACAAATATTTTGGGAGCACCTGCTAAGAGCCAAGTGCTTTGTGTACATTGTTTCATTTTGTTCTCCAACACTCCTTGAAGGGTTTATTTTTATCCCCATATTCAAATGAGGAAGCTGAAGAAACATGGTGCCCAAATGGTGGAGCTGAGACTAGATTGTGAGACTGTTTGCAAAATGTGGGATCCTTCCACTATGCTGGTTCCCATGGTTTTAAAGGTGTGTTACCAGGCTCTCTGAACAATGGCCTGTCTTATGATTTCTTTACTCTGGCCATTTGAACTTTCTAGTTGCCTAGTCTTTCTAGGCAGCCACAATGTTCAAAAGCAACACCAGTTCCGCAGCTCCCTTCTCTCATGTTCTTTAAGCCTCCAAAGAATCTTGTTAGAACTTCCAAAAATTTTCATGAAAGCTGTACACCCAGGGAAAGCCCTAAGGTAACAGTTGACCCACAGGTTTGAATCAACATCCCTGTGTCCTGAGAGGATGGCTGAGTTCAACTTTTGACTCTGGCTGCTCCCTGGCACCACTCTCAGATCTTTGTGCTTTCTTCCCACTCTAGAAAGCACTTCAACAGTTGAAGACTTGGGAATTTTCTGCCTTCCATTCCTCTTGCCTACTTTTCTGTTTGCCCAGCCGAGATCTTTCTCTTTCTCTGTCTATTTCCAGTGTGGCTCAAGGGCCAGAAACTGAAGGCCCCAGGGTGTAAAGGTTGGGCTAGCTTGGGTGAAGTCCCTTCCCAGTGTTCTCAGTCACCCAGAGTGACCATCCCAGAAGAAGGAAAGTATCTGACTCCAGAAAGCCAGATATGTTAATAGACTTTCACTGTTCCATTTTCTGGGGCTAGGTGGGGGTTGGAAGAGACCAGGAGGGTTGACAGGCTTCCAGCAGAGCTTCAAGCAGCCTGCGAACGACTTCTGAAATGGAGAACTAGTGTCAGCCCACAGGGAACTGGAGCCAGAACCAAAAGTAACTGGGACTAGTGTTGAGTCCTTGATGCCTATCTTGGGTTAGTCATTAACCGGCTAGATGATACGGGCCTAAAATATTGTCTTAGTCTACCTGGGCTGTTGTAGAAAAATGCCTTGTAGACTGGGCAATGAATAAAGAGAGAAGATTATTTCTTACAGTTCTGGAGGCAGGGAAGTCCAAGACCAAGGCACCACCAGATCTGGTGTCTGGTGAGGGCTCACTCTCTGCTTCATAAATGGCACTTTGCCTCTGCCTCCTCAGGTAGCTGAAGGCATAAGGTCACTCTCTGTGGTCTCTTTGTGAGGGTATTAATCCTGTTCATGACCCAGTTATCTCCCGAAGGCCCCTGATCTGAGGATTAAGTTTCCATGTATGAATTTTGGGGTACAGAAACATTTAGACTATAACAACTACTAATTAAGATATTTTTTCTTATGTTTGCACTTTATTTTATACCTTTTAAAATGTTCCTTTAGACTTATTTAGACATAATTTTTTAAAAATCAGAGATCACTCTTCTACGTATATAAAAAAGGAAAGTGTTATGCTTGGACTGAATTAGACTTTCATAGCGAACATGCCATTCTCAGCAAACAATAGGCTGCCCTCAACAAACAGAACATTTGGCCATAAAGAAAATTTGGGACAAGATATATAATCTCCCTGGTACCAGAGAGTCCAGTATTATATGTACACCAGCGCTGACCATCCTTTGGCCCTCAATAATAACGTTCCACTCCAGATTCCTTAGCCCCGTCCCAAACCCGACAAAAACTTAGTTTCCTTACTAGCTGGCTGCCAAAATTGTCCCAAATTTCAGTTTCTGTTCACAGCCTGTGTCCAAGTGGCCTCTCATGTACCATTTGTAAGAGAAAATGAGACTGATATAGATTGACAAAGGTATTCCTAAAACATTCTCACATTCAGAGGCCTACGTTTCTGAACTGTTTTTCAGCTAAGGCATTAAAACCACCTTATCCCACATAGTATGGTCCTGGGTACTAAGTAGAGTGGTGAAGGCTTGCTGATGATAACATGTCAAGAGGGCTACCAAGAAGTGCCTAGGTCCTGCCTCACTAATCACATTCTTATCAAGCCTTTTGAGATTCCTAAATTCTATTCCCAAGGAACATGGCTGAGGAGGATTAGAAGTATTGCTTGGCTGTCAGCGCTGCTGATTCTGATCAAAGGCCTTAGAGTCATGTTGTGGGATACCTAAATGACAACTTTTACTTGGCTTTAAATCTCAGTTTGTGACCATACCTCTCAGGTTGGGGGTTCATGTGGGAAGCTGGGGTCATCAAAGAGGTGGAGCTGTCCAGTTTGCACCAGGACATGCTGCCTCATTAAGTCATGAAATCCTTTTAGTTTAATGGTTTCTTCATCAAAGAGTGAGCTCAGAGCACCATACTCATGGGCTTTGGGAGTGGAACCATCCGTTGGGCTGGCATGGGTGCCAATTCTGGAGCCAGGGACAACAGCTTGACTCTCAAGTATGGGGCTGGGTGAGACAGCCAAAAGGAGATGCCTGAAAAGCAGTCAGAGAATCAGTGGAAGGTGCTCAGCCTTAAAGCCCACATTCATTCTGCAAACAAAAGAACATTTGGTAAGATGATTCACCTTCCCTCTCAGCCACACCTTCCCTTATCACTTCACAGGATGCTGAGCAGACTGGAGGTATTTAAACCTGCTGGTATGGAGCCAGTTTCTCATCCCACCCAGATACTTACTGTTCTGTTTTGTTTGCATTATGAAGACAGGCAGGGAAGTGGGACTAGGTATGTATCAGTGTTGGGATGTAATCCTTTCTCCAAAAACAAGAAAGAAATAACAAGTTCATGTTTCTAAGTGGCCTTGAGAAACCTTGGCTAAATTTTTTGCTAAGTTCTGAGGAATAGCTCCTAAGAAACTATTTAGAATAAGCTTGGGGTGATTCCAGCCATCTGTGCTTATCACAGCAAATGAAATGGACTGGGAACCCTGTAAGGCCAGAGAGATATAGATATGGCTATGTTTCAAAGTGGTTATGACTCTGGGTTCTGGAGCTACAGCTATCTGGGTTTTACCCCTGACTTTGCTACTTACTCTGGGACTGTGGGGGCTCAGCTCTCTCTAAACCTCAATTCCATCTCTACAAGAGGATGATAACAATGCCTGCCTCACATGGGTGGGAACTGAGACACATATGTATTAAGGCTCTCAGCCCAGGGGCCTAGGAGGTTTTAAGCACTTAATAAATAGTTATTACTACTGCCTAGAGAGGGAAAGGGCATCTACAGGGGACTCAGCACCGAACTAGGCATTTAGCATAGAAATTCTTATTCCATTCCATTGCGTTTCCCCCACAGCACATTTTCTGTCTATAAAATCTTGACACAGTGCTCTGTTTTTCTTAAGATGATATACTAATGGGGTCTGGTGTGGAAGGGTGTGTGTGTGTGTGTGTGTGTGTGTGTGTGTGTGTGTGTGTGTGTGTGAATATGTGGTACCAAGTCAGGGAGGAAGGAAAGAAGGACAAGCTTACTAATTCTTTGGTAATTACATACTGCAGCAGTCCTACTAGCAGATGAAGTGTGTCATTGTGATGCATTCTTTAAAGCTCCCCAGCATCTCTCTAGCTGTAATGGAAACAATAACTATAGAAAAAAATTATGTTTCTGGAAACACCATTAGGAACTAAATGCTACTTTCTGTTGTAAGAAACTGTTATCTCTACTTGGTCGCTAGCACATCTGTGAATGGGAACATTCTGGAACTTTATCAAACTCTTGTTTTGAAGCTGGCAGCAGAGGTATGGTGGCAGCAGGCATCTTTAAGGGAAAGGAACACAATGAGCACCCTTTCATGCCAAAAAGCCAGTTTTTCTTTGGTAAACAGAGTCTGCTTCGGAGGAAAAACTTAGCCAGTTGAGAAAGTCTAGAAATCCATACTATAACATTTATTATAGTTGAATTCCAATTGATCTCAGAGGTGGCTCAGGCTGGCAAGAGATTGATGTACCTTATGTGAAAGTTCCAACTTTTATTGCTTAGTCCAAGAACCAGACAAAAAGCTCTGGAAAGATGTAAAACAGATACCAAGAAGGTTTAAACATGCTTTATCAGAAGACTACAGTTCTGGGAGGAACTTTAGAGATGGGTAGGGGAATATCGTGGTGCTAAATCCATTTTCCAGGTGAGAAAACTAAGATGAAGACTGATAGAGTTCTTAATTCTTAATTGGTGGAGTGGAGAGTAGGGTTTGAATTTCCTGATTGCTGGTCCAGTGCCCTTCTCACCAGAAACCTCTTATCACTTGTTTGTGGGTTGCCTACTGTATTCAAGGATGTAAAAGATATGACATCCTAAATTATAGCACAAAGCTGACGATTAGACCAGTAAGGCACATATGCACACAGCATGCATCATATTTGAGGTATGTGTGGGCAGACACCAAGTGTATGATGGAAGTCAGGACAAAAGGAGAGATGTCATTTTTGATGGGCCAAAGAAGCTTTACAGAGAAGATGGAATTTCATGGGGTCCATGAAACATGTGCGCGATTTGCATGGGAGGAGAGAAAGGCTATTCCAAGCAAGAAAAAGACATGTTTACAAGAGCAAAGTTCGGAAAGTAAAAGGATTTTTTGTGAGTCAGTGGCTGCATGGCAGACAGAAGTATAGTTTCCCTGCAATCTCAAAATGTTAGAATTGGGAAAGACAACAGATTCACAATGTTAGAACTGGGAGAGACTATAGAGCTCATGAAACTTGATTTCCTCATTTTACTACTGGGGTATTAGGTCTCAAAAGTTTAAGTGGCTTTATCCAAAGTGATATTGCTAAGAGTGGTAGATGGGATCAGAATCCCAGCCCGTGACCTGTCATCCAGTGCATGTTCCACTCTACACTCCTGACCTCTGGAAAGTGATGACAATGAGACAGAAAGACCAGAGAGGACCTTGCACAAGATGCAAGATTTCTGTGCATTAAACACTGGAAATGTCACCAGACAGGTTCTGAGGAATTCCCAAAGAGAGAAGGAACCTAGACCCCCTCTACCCATAGAATTAAGTTGCAGGTTTGCTGACTCCTGTGGCAGAAAAAGAACTTTTCAGATATATCAGTAAGAGGCCTAAAAGGATTTATTAGGCAGAAATTTAGAAATACAGACTCAAAGAAATAGAATGTGGGCTCTCAAAGGAGAGAGGTGCATTGTGATCCAGAGGAGGGAACATTTATGGGGTGTGGTGGGTTCTACCTCAGCCTCCTCTTAGCTGAGATTACAGGTGTGTGATATGATGGCAAGTTAGCTGTGTCTATTTTTGAAGTGAGAAGTGACACATGGTCAGAGTATGGCTACATAAAAATGGAACTGGTGATGGTACATAGGATGGATGGAAAGGACTGAGAAGAGAAGCCAAGAGAACAGGTAAAGAGGCCCAGCCCTGGACAGCCATGAATTAATATAAACTGTGGTGGTGAAAGAGCAAATGGGGAGGAAAGGATTAATGTGAGAGAGCCTTAACCATTGATTATGAGAGGATAAGCACATGGGAGAATCAAAGATAATATTTTTACCAGGTTCTGGGGGCTCCTTGTAGAGGTGTTTTCTAGATTCTTTGACCTGAATAAAGAATTGGCCAAGACAAGCAAAAAAGGTAGCAAGGTTTTATGTTTATGAAAGGTGAAAGGAAAATAAATATGCTCTGCAAAGTGAATGTGGGCCAGTTAAAGATAGGAAAGGAAGTAAGCTCTACAGAGTGTGAGTGGGCCCCTGTGAAAGAGCACAGAGACCATGAGGTTAATGGCCAGAGACTTTTGTGCCTCCCACTCCCCAGGTTGACATCATATCTAGGACATCCTAATAAAAAACTTGCTTGATTTCTCATGAGACAAACTGAAGTTTGCATTCTTTGGTTGGGTGCATGTGTTCTGCATCTCTGTGATTGACAGGTCATACCCACTTGCCCAGCCAGGTGGCCATGCCCTAATTTCCTGCCTCAATATGAGAAATTCAGAATTGGCCAGTTGCCCATGGAAGAAACTGCCTCATATGATTTCATAGAAACTCCCTTATACTTGCTCCCTGGCTTTTGCCATCATTTTTCCTTATACTTCACTCACTCTTTCATTTCCCAAATATTTTCCATGCCCTATAGAAGAACATCCATACTGTCATCAGCAACCAACTGAATGTAATGTCTGTGCTATTTTCTTGAGATCTATCTTCTGGCCAGGGTTAGTGGAGAGAAGTGAGATGAAATAAGGAGAACAGCTTGATTATTGAGAAGAAAAGGACCTGATTGTTGAGGAGGGTGTTGAAAAGCCAGCAAGATTTGAAATGGGAGGAGGATCAAAGTGTTTTAGGAAGAGAGAAGGCGGGCCCTGTGCACACAGAAGCTCCTGGCTTTAGGGAGAATAAAAGGTCCCAGTGTAACAGCAACAAAGGGCCTCTTTTGTGCATTCACAGTCAGGAGTCTGAAGGGGTGAATAGTCTTGGCCCTGGGGCCAGGCAGGGGTAGCTTGAGGATTAGGCTGCTGCCTCCAGTAGAGTGGAAGGCCCTGTGTCAACCATCAGAATGAACAGGCATAGAGGATTCCTTCTGTCAGAGGGAGACACCAACTCTACAGCTCTCAAAGACTGAGGGCTTTGGCAGTGCAGAAACTGTGCTTCTTGACAGTTGGTTCTACCCTTAGTGATTCCTACTTCACCCTGATCTTTGCACACCTTTAACAATTATGCATCCTTCTTCCCTTGACCACTGAGACTTAGCATCCATTTTTATATCACAGGTTTAGTCTTAACAACTGGATTCTTGAATAAATATGGCAAATTGGTTAAACCACATGAACCAACCAATAGATTGGCCACAGCTAGACTGAGCAAGATTCTTTCATGAATCTAGGGTGAGCACAATGATTCTGGGCATATAGAAGATTTCCCAGTTATTTCTATTTTCTAATATAGTTATGGTTTAGTATCTAAGGGAGATTGGTTCCAGGACCCCCTGCAGATACCGACTTCAGCACATGCTCAAGTTCCTTATGTAAAATGGAGCAGTGTTTGCATATAACCTACACATACCTTTCTATATAATTTAAGTATTTGCTAGACAATTTATAGTAATTAATGCAAGTGCTATGTCAATAGTTGTTATGTTGTACTGTTTAGAAAAGAAGAACAGGAAACAAAGTTTGCTCATGTTCAGTATAGACACAGTTATTTCCCCCTGAATATTTTCAATCTGTGGTTGGTTGAATCTACAGAGGCAGAGCTAGTGAGTGCAAAACTTGTGGACACAGAGGACTCACAGTAATACCACATGAAAACAGGGTGCAAGGAAGTCCACAAACTAAGTCATAAAACCTTGGCCGAATACCTTCCAAAATGCTTATCTGTTGTAAATATCCTTTGACTGCCTTCTGTACCCTCTGAGTTCAGGGTAGTTTGGGACAGCATGGCAATGCTCTGGAAACCTTGCTCTGCCACTTTCTAGTGTGTAACTTTGGGTGAATTTCTGAATCTCTCTCAGCTCTGTCCTTCATGTGTAAGAAAGCTAAAACATCTCCTTTGCATAATTTTAGCAGGATTTAGCAAGTACTGGCAGAGAGTAGGCATGTACTAAATAGAAGTTATTATTAGGGTTAGCTCTGAGGGACCAACTCAATGTTTCAGACTTGATAGAGTATTTGATTCTTGCTATTTCTTCATAGTTGTTTCCTATGTGGAATTCTGGAAGAAAGGATTATCAGTTTCAAGGGAGCATAATCCCCTGATAAAGATGATAGGGATAAATATGGTAGAAACAGCCATCTGTGAACTCATCCTGGAGGTCTGCTCCCTCATTGCGCTGTCTTGTGCCTGGACACTAGGGATGGACACGCATTCAAGCTTTATTATAGGAAGCCCAGGGCTGGGTCCTTGTGGTTAGGAAAGTCACTTCCTAGCAGAAGAGCCAGTGATTTGTGCAAATTGCAAGCTGAGCCAGGAATGTAACTCAAGGTGCTGCCTCCCGCACATGCCTAATGAAAAGGCCCACTCTGCTCCCTGGATCTGAGGCTAGACCTCTCTGGAAGCATTAAGTGTGGTATCAGGGAACTTTCGAACTTACTCAGGTCCCTGGTTTGGCACATGGAGGGGTAGCGTCAGCTCTCCACGGGCAGTCTGTGCAGCCTGCATTTCTCAGAGGCCAGTGGTGGGAACAGGTTCTTCCCTGGAGACCAGCAGAGCACTGAGCTCTGAGGAGTCTCCGTAGGCAAGGGAGGGAAAAGCCACCGAAGCATTAAAGTGGAGGGACAGAATGATTTATGAGAAAACCCTAAATGAGCAGAACTTGCTGGTCTGACCTCAGCACCAACTGAGGGGCGTGGGAGAGCATTCTGCAAATATTTAAGAGGCACTGATGCCAGAGAACTCAATGACTGAACCTGGGTGGAAGGGAGGGGAGGGAGTGCAGAGAGAAGGCTGTCAGAAATCTTGCCTAAGGCCACAGAGAGGTAGGGCCTCCTCCCTCAAGGACCCTGGGCTGTTTGGGCACCTTCCCAAGGCACAGGACTTCAAGGCTGACTGCTTTCAGGGTACAGACCACGTGGGCCAGAGACATAGGCTAGGATCACTTTTCCTGTAAGAAAATTGGGCAGAAACAGAAGGAAAGTCAGGCAGTGAGAACAAAATGAATGGACTAGCTCTGTCCCTTCTTTCTATATCCTATTCTCCTTGGTTTTCTGGGGGTCAGTGTTATCTGGGTTATTCCTGGCTTGTCCTGTCTTTTCTTTGACTCCTTGTTTGTAATACCTTCCTGTTTCACCAAGCTGGAGCCTATACATCTCTCACTGCCCTGGTTAACCTTTAGCTCCTTCCCAAGGTTGCTTCTGCCTCGGATGTCCTACTGTCATTGTTCTTTTCTGAGGCCCCAGCACTTTGCAAAGCCACTGTATACTTTAGCATACTAGAGGTTTGGTGCTGTCCTGGGTGAAGAATGTATATTTAAGCTTTGTTTATCCTAATAGTCTAAATCTGGCCTTTAGATAATGTGACACACTGGCTTATAAACTTGCCACTTGGTGATCCCTGTGTGTGACTGCTATCTCCCAATCTCATCCTGAAAGAATCGGGGTCTGCTTCCTTTGTAGCTTCTACAGCATAGCAGGCCCTATGTGATCCCAGCATTTGGGTTTAATTAAAAGGCAAGAATAACACTAGAAACAAAATGAAGAAAATACATGACAAAACTGGGAAAAATTTACGACATACATACAAAGGAATGATATCTTGAACATAGAAAAATGTGTGTATTGGTCAGAAAAACAATGAACACTGTAATATAAATGGGGAAATTATAGTCAATTCACCAAAGAAATAAAGCGTGATTTGAAGAAGTCCTTAACCTCACAACAATCACAAATATGCATTAAAAATGAAATCCCAGTTTAACTGGCAAACAGAAAAAGTTGAGTTAGTGAGGACATAGAGAAAGAAGTACTCTTTTACACAGTTGGCTTTTTTTGGTATGGGGCTAAAACTCAGGTCCTTGCGCTTGTGGGCTAGGTGGTAGAGCAACTGAACTAAATCCCTGGCCCTCACAGTTGGCTTTTAAAAAAGTCACTACATGCCCATGTTTTCAAGGTTGGGAAAATAGGAGTCTTCCCATCATGAACTATTTATCAAAAATACGCTATTACTGGGCCGGGGATTTGGCTCAGTGGTTTCCCTGCCTGCTGCACAAGTGCAAGGACCTGAGTTCAATCCCCAGTACCCCCCCCCCCCAAATACGCTATTACTGACTGCATCTTATAGGGTATCAATTCACTTTTTATTTTTTTGAACAGGGTCTCACTATATAGTTCAGGCCAGCCTTGAACTCACTATGTGGCCCAGGCTGGCCTTAAACTTGTGAGGATCTCCCTGCCTCAGCCTCCCAAGTGCTGAGATTACAGGTGTGTCCAACCACGCCAGGCTCAAAATTCATGTTTTTTTTGTTGTTGTTGTTGTTGCTACATATATTTTCTTTAATTGAAGAATGACTCAGTGAATTTTAAGTACATGAAATCACTAATTTTAAATGTTTTAAAATATATGTATCTTTATCAGTTTATAATAGTAAAACTACCATTCACATCAAGATATTGAACAAAAATCTTGCATACGAGCACCATAATCTCACAAAAGTGAAATTTCATGTAACATCTTTATTTCTGCCTAATAAAAATGTTACTCTCCACTCCTAAAGAGTTTCTATTACTTTTATACTTCTTTAACCTTTGTTTTGTACAAATGTGGGTATTTAAATCACAGATTGATTTTTAACTCAGTGTGGATCTTATTAATTGGGAATTAAACCAGTTTGTGAGTATAATTCAACTCTGTTTCTGTCAACACCTTTTATGTGAATTTTAACTCTTCCTTGGTATTTTTCTTCTGCTACTTTTTCTTGGGTTTTCGCTTGTTTTCTATTCCAGAAACCTGGAATATATATAATCCATTTTTTGTCCACAACTTGATGACAAATTGACTTATACAAATGACCATCTGATGCAATAACTACTGGTTTTTCCAATCAGTACTTCAAACATATCCACCCCTCTCCCACCAGTGCTTTGGAAATTTTCTCCTTGCATTATTAGTATTCACATTATGAACTTGTTAGTTTTTTTTTTTAAGGAATTAAATTCCAATTTTGTCAGATGAACAGTTAGAATGTCTTTTCTGCACATGTCCTGGCCACAATGACAAAGCAATTCTATATAATGTACATTTGGCTTAACAACATCCATCTTTATATTACATTGGAAAAATATATTGAATACTTGGTATATATTTTGACAGTTTAAAACTACATAAACTAAAGTATTTATTTATTTATTTATTATTTTTGAGACAGGGTCTTGCTTGTATTTCAGGCTGGCCTTGAACTCACTATGTAGCCCAGGCTGGCCTGGAACTTGGAGTGATCCTCCTGTTTCAGCCTCCCAAGTGCTGGGATTACAGGCATGTGCCACCATACCCAGCTAGACTGAAAATTTTAGATCCAGCTTACAAATCTATTTTGCATTTAGGTTTACTACCTTATATGTAATAATTTTTTACTTTATGTTCTTAACTAGCTTTAACCATCAAAGCTTCCATACAACTATCTCCCTCTATTTAATTTTTCTGCTGGCTGCAGTAAATCAATTATTCAGCAAAATTTCAGAGAAAATTCTTAGTCGACACACTTTCTTTTTTTTTTTGGTACTGGGGATCAAACTCAGGTCCTTGCGCTTGCGAGGCAGGCGCTGGAACCACTGAGCTAAATCCCCGGCCCCTAGACGCACCTTCTTAACCTCTTGGTGTCTGAGCATGTCTTCCAGCTGCCTTCATACACAAATACTAACTTGGCGGGGTCTATAATTTTTGGGTTCAAAATTAATTTCCTGTAAAGCTCTATACATGTTATTCCATTGTCCTCAGTCATTTAGAATTATAAGAGAAAAATCCGAGGTCAGTTTCACTTTTGTCCCTTTATAAGTAACCTGCTTTTACTGTCTGGATGCTAGCAAAATTTTTTCTTTATTCTTGAAATTTAAAAAAACCCATGAAGCTATGTTTAGGTGTTGCTTTCTTCTCATTAAATTTTAAAGGAACCCTTAGAGCCTTCTTCATTTGCAGGTCTACTTCATTCTTCAACCCTGGAAAATTTTCTTCAATTAGTTCTGTACTAATTGTTTCAGCTGCATTTGCTTTGCCCTCTGTTTCAGGTATTCCTATTACACATAGACTGTACCTTCTGGACGGGTCATCTACATCTTTCTTTTTCTCTTATTTTCTCATCTTAATTTCTTTGGCCTTTTCCTTTTCTGCATTCTGTGAAAATTTCTCTTTTTTTCCATTTCCTGCAGGAATTTCATTTTGTAAATGACCCTTCTTCTGTACTTCCTTTAAACAAGCCTTGATCTCTTCCATATGGTTCCACAACACCTGCTGTACAACTAAAGCCAGGTGGGTAAGTAACTCTATTAATACAGTCAATAATTTCTGCAAGTCTGCTGTACATCGGTAGACTGCTATAGTCCAGTACATCAGTATCAAGAGGAGGCATTTTCTTGATTAATTAGATCTATTCCTTTCTTTTGAACTGTAGTCTTATGATTTTTTCAATGGCTCTTCTCAGTGGGGTCCAAGCCATCTCCCCAAGCACTAAAGCTGAAGAAAACTTCATGTTTTGACTAGAAATTTAGGTAGTTCCCCAGGTTTTGTCTGACCTTAGATTATTTCCTTAGGATAAAATTTCATTAGCCATGAACTAGTTAAACAATATTTACATAGCTCAAAATAATAGATTGCAAATTAATCTGGTTCCTGTGGGTCAGGAATTTGGACAAGGCACAGCAGGATGGCTTGTCTGTCATTCCTGCTGTCTGGGATTCATCTAGAAGACTGGAATCTTGGTCTAGAATCGCCTGGAGACACACTCACAGATTTGCATTGATGCTTAGCTAGGGCTGTCAGCTGTAGTCTCTCCATGTAGCCTCTCCATGTGGCCTGGGCTTCTGTACAATAAAGAATCCAAAGGTGAATAATAATATTGCTACTGTAATCAATTAGCACAGACTTAGTGACTTGAGCCTGGGATGCCTACTCACGTGGCTTCCTCATGCCCTCTGGTCCTGCTGAGGCTCAATGCTAGAAATACCCTTTCCATTTTATGTGGACAGTCAGGAGCTCATTAGCTTTTTAACTTGATGGACCAGAGCACCATTTATCTCCTAATAGGCAGTTCCAAGTGTGTGCTTACCTGGGGTTCTATAGTCTAGCATTCTGTCTCTACCATGGCTCAGTAACATGCCCAGAATTATTCTCCAACACTAGATCCCTGCACCAGAATTCCAGAGGCATCCATTGTGATTTTCCTCTGGAGCTCATTATGATCCTGTGCTGCACCTTTTCTCAGTACTGACACCACCACATCCCAGGAGCTGCCTGATCACATGGCCCAATCACGTGGTCAAGGTATTAGTCACCAGGGCCTTGGACCTACTGCAGATCCCTTTCCTACTCTCAAGGCTAGAGGTCTCCCATATACAATCAGCTCTCCTCAACCAGGTTCTACATTAGCAGATTCAACCAAATACAGATCATATACTATGTAGTTAGGCCTACTGAGGTAGGAGATTAAGTCAGAGCAAACCTGCTAACAACTATGAAGAGGCAGTCAGTTATGGAGATCCAGGGCACATGTGCAGAATACAGAATTCAGGTTGAGTATGCAGTTCCTGAACCCTGGTGGAACAATCAGAAAAATGCCATTTTTGATTATTCATTTACATCCGGTGTGAAACCAAGCAAGCCTTTGATAGGCCAAATGAGTTTCTGCTAGGACAACTGCTCCAAATGCCTTGTTTGCATGGGAGAAGCAACTTAGGAATTCCATTTACAAGAGTGTCCTGCCATTATTCCTCGTGGCTACAGTGAATATCTTCATCTGGCTGCTCTCACTCTCTACAGTTTCTTTCTTTTCTACCTTTAATAAATGTAAATTCTTACTACCTTTTCCATGTGTCTCATTAAATCTTTGTTCAGAATACCAAGAACACGAAAAGAATCTCTTTGAGACCCAAAATCTAGTAACAATTAGATCCCTAATAACTTAATCAAAGTAGTTGCTGCTTGAATCTCAATAGTGTTAATAACCCATCTGTGGAGTGCATATATTTTCCCAAAGCATCTACCTGTCCTTCTCAACCAGCATGAGGTTGCTCACGTAAGAGATCCCTATGATATTTATGAACTCTCTAGGTAGATGGTGCTCCTTGGACTATGCTGTAACAGAGGGAGAATTAATATAGCTCGGTGGCAAATCTATAAAGGCACATTATTTTCTGTCCCACATAAATGAAAACTGTTTCTAATTCTCTCTTTTTAATCAAAATGAAAAAGAATGTTTTGCAAAAATCATTGATCACATACCCTGAGGTCTTTTTAATCTGGGCAAGCAATAAGATCTCTTTGCATAAATGACATGCTATCAGGTTTCTTACTTCTTTAGGCCAGAGATAGAGTAGTATACAGCCATTCTCCAGGGCTCATTGGTTTCTGCAGAGGCTGTGGTAGCCTCTGCATTATAGGGACTACAGACCCACAAACTTTTTGGTTGTTAATGGTAACACTTATCCTGCCATCTCCCCCCAGAGATAGACATTTGGGCTTGAGGAGGCATAACACTTTGAGGGCAACAATTTAGAAGTTACCAATTGACCTTTTCTACTATTCTCTTAGCTCTTAGCCCATAACCCAGGTGCCCACTGTAGGAGTTAATCCAAGAGTCAGGAATAGCAATTCAAATTATATGCTGGGGACTGTGCATGTCTATGTATCCAGAGGGCCCACTGTGAGCTCTACTTCAGCCAATACTACATTTATTTCCTGGCTCCATAGACCTTAGTTCTAATGAGGGTAGGGTGTGGGAGAGGTGATTACCACGTTTCCAGATAACATAGATAGTACAATTGGGGCTACAAGCCTGATCCCTTCCACTCACCTGAATCTGAGCAACGCCCAAGGTCCAATCTCCTAACCCTTGTCCTAAGGCCTACTACACAGAGGGAGAGATAAGAAAAACAAAGACCTCCAAGCCTATCATAGAAAATTCCAACATTCCAAAGCAGGACATGTGTGCACCAAACCTGTCGGCATGACCAGCAGTGACTTTTCTTCACCTGGAGGTCATTGAAGGGTCTTGCATATGGACAATATCTCATACATCCAGTTATAATCAGCATGAATTATGGGAAAGGATATGCACAGTAGAACAGCTGACATGACTCAGTACCCTGTCAATCATTTTGCCAATCATGCTCTGGAAGATCCTAATGGGAGGTGCCCCAGAACCTGTGCAAAATTTTAAACCCCTACACCTTATGTCCCCAAGCACCTGTGTCATTTTCCTTCCTCAGGCATGAGCCTGCTCATTCTGATTGTATTATCACCTTAATAAATTTTGCTGGCAGCCATTGTCCAATTCTTTGTTCATGGCCACAAGAACCTAGGAACCTGTCCTGGACTCCAACAGTCATGGTAACACAGATATGGATATCAACTTGTACCCCACGTTGAATTATCTTGGAAAATTCTAATCATTTCCCCTTTCCTGGTCTATGGTTACAGGAGAAGACCACTTGCAAGACTCCATGGAGAATTACACAGTAGGTGTTTGCTGTGTTGGGCAAGGTCTTTCCTCCCAGGAGTTCAATTATGTCTCCAGTGGATTCATTTGGGTCTGGAAATTCAGAAAGGGATGGCATTTTTAAAAATTGGAATGATTTTTACCTGTTGTTTACCTACAATTCAAATTTAACTGGGAATCCTGTATTTTTATTTTCTAAATCTAGTAAACTTGATCCTCAACAATCTGCTTACTGCTTAGCAGGTTTTTCTATGGAGCATAATTCTCTGGTGGATCTAGCCTCTGGCCTCACATGTATCCATCCCAGCACAATCATTTCCCTCTGTCTCTTCATGCCTCCCTCTACTGCCTGTCAGTGCAAGTGGTGACCATCCTTTTTCCTTGGTTTTAAGTGCTAGTCCGAGCAGTTGGCCCACTCCTTGGGTTCTTTTTTAGGGTGTTAAACTCATTAATCAGAAAAAGTGAACTAAAGTCAATTAATGTTTGCTTACCTAGTTAATATTCTGGCCATCTTGATCAAATGCCTTCTACATGCAATTCTAAGAGTACTCCCCTGGCTCCTGCTGGTACATGGAAGCTATTTCTTATAATTCTTTCAGTGTACAGATTCTGTCCTCCCCTATCAGACACAGCATGTGTCCAGCTGGACTATGCTGGGATTTATTAGTTTATGCTCTAGTTATTAGCCTGGCAACCAGGAGAGACAATGAAGTCAACTTCTGATAAGGCACCTGTTGCCTTATGGAGAAAAGAACCTGCAGCATTTTCCAGCCTCAAAGTGCTACTCCTGCCAGGAAAGTATGAGTCATCTCTGAAAGCCCAGAGGGTCTTGGCAGAAGGAGAAGAACACAGGGTCAACAGGAAGTCTGTATACTCAGGGCCTCAGGTTTGCCCTTCATGGCTCTGGGTTTTGCAGAAGAGATCTGTATTGGCTATTTGAATGTTTCTGGAGCTCTGTGATATTAATAGATGCTCAGATTGTCTGTTCCTCCATTACAGGAGCTAAGAAACCTGGGTATTGGGAGCTCCCAAGAGGCCCTGTGGCTCTCACATTGGTCAATATTTCTTTATAGTCTTCAGTCTCTATGCCTTTTCAGGGTGTCTGTGCAATTGACTAGTAATTAGCCAACTCTGTTATCTGTGTAAGTGTTGCTCTTTCTATATTTTGAAAACCTCCTGAACTGGGTCATTGCTCAGGTTGCCACTGGTGAAATCTTTAGCAATCTGAGCCATTATCTTGTGCTAGACACTATCTGTGCCTCATCTACCAAAGAGGATTGCTGGATGATCCAGATCAAGTCACAGATCCCCCATTTAGCCATTTCTTTTCTCTTGGGCCACCCCTGGGATGCCTTGTGTTAGCAGTGTACTCAATTGAGGAGAGAGCTAGAGGAGGCTGGGAGAGCTGTCAGCTTGTAGTCTAGATCTGTTCCCAGTGGAAGGTGAGAAGAAAGGAAATTTGGGTGGTAGCTTCAAAGTCTTTATTAAAGTCCTAGAGTGTTTGGCAAGGCCATTAGGGGAGTGCTTAAGCCAAAGTGGCTTGTCAGAGATGCCCATATCTTCTAGGGACAGGCGTGCTTGGGCTCCCTGTTATGCTGGGTCTTTGGCCAGGAAGAGCTGTGGGAAATGTGAGTGGCCTCATGGTGAGTAGGGAGGGAGTTCAGAGCACTGGAGCTGAGGTTAATTATACTTCAGCAGCTGCAAACATGGGGAAGCACATTTCCACAGTTTCTGCAGGAACTATGCCTTTCTGTTTTCTAGAATTTCTTTTTCTCAGGTCAGAAGCTCTACTGTTATCACTCTTAATTCTTCTAGAGGTCCTTAAAGAGACCCTTGCACCTTTAACGTGGTCCTATTGGCCGCTTGTTGTATTTGGTCTGTGTTATAATTTAATTTGTCTAGGCTATATTATAATTTGAGACTTTTTCCTGAGTAGAGAGATTGGGCATAAGAATCCTTTTACTTATACTCCTTCTAAATTCAGAGTGTAAATTGATTATTTTTCCTTTAAGCCTATCTTTTCTACAGTATCATATACAGCTGAAAGAAATCAAATTATGTTTGATATTCTGCCCAAGTTTACAAATTCATTAGATACATTTTCTATCTTCCAAGTGACTGCTGGCTGTAACTTCACCATGTAGTTCACTACCATACAACACAAGCTGCCATTTTTTCTCTGGCCACTGTAATAATTTCCTTGTCATTTTGCTAACCACTATATAATATCCAATTTTGATGTCCATTGCCATATAGTTTACCATTTTGTCATAGAGTAACCCTATTTCTATGTCAGTAGTATCAATTTTATGTCATTTAATTATTGGTTCAGCAATAGTACATAATGAAGAATCACAAGATCTCAGACACCACAAAATGTTTATTTAGCTTATGACTCCCTGGGCTGATGGAGGCTGGGTCCAGCTGGAACAGCTCTTCTCTCTATGTGGTTCATCCTTCTCATGGGTAGGGCAGCTGGGTAGGTTCTCAGCAGGCCAGCTGGGTAGGTTCCTTCCACGTCAATGACACAAGTGCAGGAAAACATGTTAAATTGTGTAAGTGCTTCTTTTGGTTACTTTGCCCCTCATAACATTCCACTGGTCAAAGTAAGTCATGTGGCCAAGCTGAAATTTAAGGGCAGGGATATATCTACTCAGAAAGATGAAGAGGAGGGAGAATGAACATCTCCAAACAATAGTCTCTTTGACCACAGGTACTCATCTTTCCTATCTTTGTTGCAAAACATGTTTCCATTGTATGGTCTGGAGGTTGATTTTACTTTAAAATATTATTGAAGGGAAAACAATTAAAATTTTCCTGGCATCAAAAGGCTGATCTTTGCAAACCCCTATGAGGCTATCTTCCACAACTTTTGTAGTCTAGTAATTGTTTCAGATTGTAGATAGAGATATTCTGCACATTCCATACCTTGAGAAGACGGATTCTTTATTAAACTTCTACTCATGTTCCCATGTTCTCCATCTCAGGGCTCAGATGAAGATTTCAACATCCCTAGCGGTCTATTGTGCCCCTGCCCCATGTACTTTCTGGAATACACTTGCCCTATCCTTTTTACGGTCATCATTTTTGCCTACTGACTCCACGTCTAGAGTTGTATTAAGTGCTTCAAATGTGACATCTCACTGAATCTTCATCACGCTGTTGTGAGATTGGCATTATTTTTATCATTATATGGTCTCTGCTGGATGTAGAAGTGAGCCAGAGAGATTTGAATTTGGGCTTATCTGACTCCAATGCCAGTGCTCCTCTCTCTGCTCTTCCATCAAAACAGAGGGACATCTATTGCTCAAGAGGTGCTTTAAATCCAGTGACACTGAAGAAACTGTTAACTGAAAAGAATCTCATTATAGATTATTATAGAAGAGTAAATGACACCATGATTTTTTGCTTTAGCTTTCCAGTGGCCATGGAAAGGAGAGAGTCTCCCCTGCTAGATGTTTCTTTTCCCTGTTCTGCGCTGTGCAGCCGGAGAGGGGGTCACAAGATGAAGCATAGCGAATGATTCATTTTCCAATTAACAAAAAGCTGAGGGAGTCCCTTTCTGAAGTTCTGTTTGGAGCCTCAGGCCACCTATATATTGCAACCTAAGCAGACCCTCCACCTGCTATGGCAGTTTGTTCTGAGGTATCTAATTCTTTGCTCTGTAATTCTGTGATATTGCCTTGTTCAGGATCTACCAACTGCTCAGGTTTTTCAGGAAAATCGCTAGCACTATCACTGAGGAATTTATCCTCATTTCAGGGTCGAAGGTTCCTCATCTTCAAATTACACAGTCTCATGAACAGAGTGAGATAATAGATGTGAGAGTGCTATACAAAAAGAAAAGAACCTAAAGCATTATCTCTCTTTTTGTCCCTTGCCCAGTGTGCATTTAACAGAAATAAAGAGAGCTCGCTTGGCCGAAGTAAGTGGAGTTGTTTGAGTAATGAGGATTTCAATATAGAAGTGGCTCTTTCCTAGGGATCAATGAAGAGCCATGGTGTGAAGATTTCTTAGAATTCAGAGCAACACAAAAGCGAGGTCCTTGCAACTTTGGAGACTCAGTTGTAGAATGGCTTATAAAGGGTGAAAGGACATGCAGACCAACTCTCCTCCACCCTCCTCTCTCCTCCTATGTCTGATGCTTCTTTCCCTTTGACATCTTGGCTAATCTTCTGTCCTCTAGTTGAACACACTCAGTGATGGTGAGCATCCTCTACTCTGAGATGTTGCTGTTGTCCTTGGACAGATCTGTCAAAATCTTTGGTGCCTTGTGTTTCCATGACCACCATTCCTGATCCATTAGGCTCCCAGTGGGTATCAGAGAATCATGGTGGGGTTTAGGGGTAAAGTACATAGGGTATAGCTGGGGAATGAGAAAGGAAAAATTTCTAGTACTTCCCTGGGCAGGAAGAAGAGAGGGAGGCAGAGGTGGGTGGAAGCCACAGAGGAGGAGATGCCCAGATGCCTGCAGTGAGTCTCCTGGGACTGATGAATGAGACACATTCATCCCAATGACCCCTTTCATAAATAGCAACCCCTCACCAAGAGGCTGTGTTTCTCCTAAGAGGATTTACAAGGCTTGGCTTTGGCTATATTGCACTGATTCCAGAAAAATTATGGAGTAGAAGGGAAACCAAAAGGGGGGATGATGAGAGGGTGAGAACTGAGATTGAGCCTTTCATGGAACAAGGGGGCAGCAGAGACAATTGACAGAGGAGGAGAAACCATGACTTAGATAGAGAGTGAGGAGAAAAGTGAAGGGAAATGTGGCAGGTCAGTTTACCCAGCAGCATCTGGAGGCTGCTGTGCCTCTCAGCTGTGGCTCTTATGTCCTTTCTCCTGGGCAGCTTGACTTTCAGACCTAACTGGGGACCTTGGTGGTGGTGTGGGACACAGGGGCATGGGGATGGAGAGAGAAGAACTGCAGATGTTTCTGTGCTGCTATGATCCTGAAAGCCAAGGGTGCCCTGACAGCCGCAGGAGTGGACCTGTCATTTGGCATTCCCCAGACTTGGTGCCCATCTGCCCTGGGCCTTCATGGATAGATTGCTGCCAACTGAAAGGTGGGCTTCGGCCACTGGGCCAGCTCCCTGGACAGCAGCTGATCCTGGTGCAGCCTGGGAGAATGAAGCAGCAGGATGTGTGCTTCTGCAGTCAGCCAGTGGTGGGACACATCTGGATCAGCTTCTGAGACAAGCCAAAGAGGAACCCCAGGCCCACAACCCCTTCCTAGGGCTCAGGAACAGGCTGGGGGTGGGGAATGTGGATTACAGACCAAGGCCAAGTCTGCAGGACAGTTTTCTGTTTTGTTTTGAAATATTTCATCAGTGAAAGTTTTTTGGGAAGATCACTCCCAAGGCCTGTGCAGCTTTACATTACTCCCTTTCCACGAGGCAAGTGCAGGCATGGCTCTGGGGTCTCAGATCCTGTGTCCACTATGGCAGAATAGTGGCAGGGGAGATCAGGCCAGTGCTGGGGCTTTGGTGGTATGGGCTTGAGCTGAGTCTTGACTTTTAATTTTCTTTATAGGTCTGCCCATATTGCCCACCTAGAAACCTGAAGTAAAGGTAGAGCAGATTCATCCTTTTCCTTTTGTCCTCCCCTATTTGAAGCCAGGAGCTGCCAAGCCCAAGGCCACGAGAAATATTTCTCTCTTGATGGATCTCATATATCCAGGATTCAATCAGAGACAGTCTAAATGGAGAAACACAGTGCGAGCAGAAACACCCAGTGTGCACACTGCAGGGGGTGATGGACAGAGCAGGGACATAGACCAGGGACCTCAAGACCTCCTCCACTCCAGCATGGCTGAAGCTTAGTTGAAGCCAAGAAACTGAGGTTGGTGGGAACCAGGTTCAACCCTGCAAGGCTTTCATTTCGCACAATGAGCTGCAGAGGTGAAAAGTGAGTGAATCTCAGGCTCAGGTTCATAGTCTAACAGATAGGACAGACTGGCACATACGAGTGAGCTGCAGTATACAGAAGGGCATGTGAGTGGGAAGGAATGTGTGGATAGAGAGTTGTGGAGGGGAGATGAGCAGTGAGGAAATGCTTCACAGAAGAGGTGGCCATCAGAATGCCATTCTGGACATGGACAGGCTTTATAGTATACAAAACTTCCCATACATTAATTTAATACACAGTTTCATGGCAGCAAATGTTAGAAAAGTGGAGAAACAACACCCATCCACTGCTTGGTGTTCTGAGTGTAGATGGGTGTAATTTATGCAGGAAGCAATTTTACACTCACAATTCAAAATTTTAAGAATTTATACTGTAGACATACTGATACACAAGGCAGAAAGCATGCACAGAATACCCATTAAACAATACTTGCAGCAGCAAAAAACTGAAAACAATCGAAGTGTTCATAATAGAAATCAGATTAAAGAATTAAAGGATATAGAAGCAATGGGATTCTGTGCAGCCATTTAAAGGAGTAAGGTAGATCTGTGTGTCTTGATATAAAACAAAATCTCCAGGGCATAATGTTAAGTACAAAATAAATCAAGGCAGGCCTAGGATGGGGCTCAGTGGTAAAGCATTGCCCAGTATACACAAAGCCATGGGTTCAATCCCCACCACTGCACAAGAATGAAAAAATTAAAGAAAAAAGAAGAATGGTGTATATAGCATACTGTCATTGAGTGACACTAAGTCTGTATTTGTGTGTTTAAATGTGAACAGAAAATTTTCGGAAGGGTACACAGTAAATTGTTCACAGAGTTTGCATCAGGAAAAGTAGATTGAGAGTTTGGAGTGGGAGACTAACTGTTAAAACATTTTAAATAATTGTGAGATGTATCATGTTTCTAGAAGAGTGTATAAAACATATGCACCATCTGAAAAACAATTATAGAGCATACCAGACTTAATGTATATTGTATAATAAATTCTTGTAGTTGGAATTTTATACCATCTGCATTTGGTAATTGGTTACTTTTCCCACTGAAAATAATCTTGGTGAGGTAGTCCAGGACATTCCTTCCTCTCCTGTTTCCTGCATGGACAGCAGGGCCAAGAGCTCAGTGGCAGAGCATGGGGTGTGGCTAGGCTGAGGGAGCACAAAGTCAGGGATGCGAGGGCCACAGGAGGGCCTGGCTAGGTCCCATGCTAAGCTTGGGCTGGCCAGGCTTGGTGTGGAGTTTCTTGGTTAGATTTGGAGGACTTTTGACTATTTCGGACACTGATGTGATTGAAGAATTACAAAGAAGTAAATGCAAACACATTGGTAGCCAGCAAGTTTACCAGCCTAGCAAACCAGCATGGCCATCGGACAGAGAAGTGGGCTGTCTCCTCTCTGCTCTCCTTGTTAGGAAGGAGAGTGGGCATTCACCGATGGCCCCATGACGAGATAGGTGTTGTGTTTCCACTTCACAGGTGAGAAAGCAGAATCTTAAAGAGGTAAGTAATTTGTTGAAGGTCACGCAGCTGGTCAAGGGCAGAGAAGGGATTTGACTTCACACCTGCTTGGTTGTGATGCCTGTCTGTGTTCTTGTCCGATTTTGTATGTCTTTCCTTTTCCTCAATCATTTTGTCTGACAGTGACTAGTTTCTGAAGGACTTTCCCATGTGCATATTGCTTGGGGGCTGGGTATTTTCCTGTCTTTCTGTGCCACTAAGATAAATGTGGTGTGGATAGTGAGGTATATAAGCATGTTATCAGGAGGCAGCAGCTCCTCTCGCTGCCGTCACCTGCCTCTGTCAATCATGGAGGCCCTCCATGGGCATGGGAACGATGAGAGTGGTGGAATCTTCCAGAGCACAGCCTTGCCTATACCCTCTGCTTCTCTTCCACACTGTGTCCTCCAGGGAGGGTGGGCAGGCTGGTGGACAGGCCCGAGCTTTGCTGGGTATCTATAGGTAGTGTGCAACTTTTGGGGAAAGGAAAGGATTAATGGGCGTGTACCCTCTCCTACCCTATTCCCCCAGAGGCATATCAGTTTTATTTTTTCATCTTGTACATCCTACTGATGAGCACCATTTCCTGGTGTCTCACACAAGGAAGTGACTCCATAGTAAGATTTGGCTGTAGCTTGGAAAAGGAAAGACATACAGATACCATAGCATCTGTGCTGGCTCTGACCCTTGGGCCACCCCCATGATGTGTGCAGAAAGAGTGAGGAGTGCGATTGTGTGTACAGTCTTGATTTGGTCAAAGGGCCTTCTTTGTCATGATGAGTCCAGCGGCTGAAATAGAGGCCCAGTGTTGCCTTCCCGTTCTGGGAGTTGGATGAGAAGAACCAATGTAATTGTCCTGACTTATATCTCCAGCCAACCCCTACACACAGCTGTAGTCCATGACAAAGGTGATTCTTCCTTGGGCAGTAACATGTGGGAAACATGCCAGTTTGAGGATGTGCTGCACATTCTTTCTCCTGACAGGACAGAGCTCAATGAATATCTCACCTTCATAATCTTGGCTGAAGTGGGGAGGTTCACGGAGCTGTCTAAATCCAGTTTATCAGCATAAATGCCTCCAGACTTAAAGGGGAGAAGCAGCACTTGTCTCCGTGGAACTGATGATTTATGAAAGAACACCAGGCTGGGAATGGATGAGGTAGGGGGAGGCAGGAGTCTGTGGGATCCCACTCACAACCTATAAAAACAGCAACATGTATTCTAATGAGAGATCATATTCCAAGATACATTTCCTCCTGTGAAGGATAAGGTGTCTGGCATCCATCACTTTGTGGGGACTGAGGAAGTATGGGGACTACAGCTGCCTTTGAGGTGCTGAGCAGGTGTGGGTTGGACCCAGAGTTGGATCTGGAAGAATTGGGGCCTTGAGATCGCATGTCTTTTCTCTGGGACATCAGCAGACAGCCATGCATGACAGCACATGGCCTGTGAGGCCTTGCCCTCCCTCCATCCACAGGCTCCTGAAATCTCATTCCTTCTGGAAACTGTCTCAGAGAGGTCTGCACAAAAGACCCTGTTCTTCCCCACTTATTACTCAGATCCTTAGATGGCCCCATCAAACCATCAGTCTCCTACTTGTACATGTAACGTTTTTTCTGTCTCTGACAACTGCAAGGTCACTCCCCACTTCCTGCAGGGAGAATCTCAAATAATAAACCATGTCTCTCTGAAACCAGGAGGTCTAGAGTCAGGCTGCTTGGGTTGGCATCTTATCTGGCTCTTCATACTTGTGTGATTTAGATGAGTTTTATTTTTTCCTTCTGTACTTCAATTTTCTCATCTGTAATAACAGGCACAGTGATGGCCCACTTAAACTCATTGCATTACTGGATGAATAACTTAGCCCAGTACCTAGCACACAGTAATTATTCATTACCTGGAGACTTATCAGAATGATGACAATGATAATGATGATAACAATGATGATGGTGATAAGAAAAGCATTATTGTGTAGTCACTGACAATACTGTGTGCAATGATTATTTTAGACAGCAAAGACATTTTGTAGATTCCCTAACTTGATTGTCATATAGTTATGGACAACTTTACTCCTTTTAGTGCCTCAGTTTCCTTGTTTATAAAATGGGAATAATAATAGGCACTTCACATGAAAGTGGGGCATATGACCACCATCTGGCCCACCACCCCCAGCCCAGAAGAAATGGCTTTTGAGCTGGCATCTGTCCTGCCGCTCCCAGCCCAGAGGAAGAGGCTTCTGGGCAGCCGTCGATCCTGCCACTCCTGGCTGAGAGTTAGGGGCTTCTGAGCCACCGTCCCACTGCTCCTGATCTGGAGAAAGGGGCTTCCAGGCCACTATCCATCCCACCGCTCCCAGCTCCTGTCCCACCTCTCCCAGCTCAGAGGAGGTGAGCCACGTGGGCACCAAGAGCACTGCTCCCCCACCCCCTGTTGAAATGAGAAGACACATAAATAAGTCTCAAAACCAGACTTCCAGATCACCTACAGCAACCCCAAAGGGAAATGAGATGGAACACTCTCATACTCAACTACTTGGACCCACTGAACTTGCAACAAACAGGGATCTGGAAAAAATGAAATCAGAAGTAATTTCTCAGATAAGAGCAGAGATTGTGCTCCTAGTGCAAGGCATGATTAATAAATCTAGAGAGGAGCTGAGGAACATAATGGAATCCCAACATAGGAAACAAATGGAATCCATAAAACAGATGCAAATAGATTTCCAGGACATGAAAAACTCCATTGAAAGACTACACAGCAGAATGAGCCAATGTGAGGACAGAATTTCAGATATAGAAGGTAAGATTGCAATTAATGACCAGGAAAAGAAAAATTGCTTCAAAATGATAAGGGAACACAAGAAATCAATCCAGCAACTACTAGATGATGCAAAGAAGAAGAACATAAGACTTATTAGACTCAATGAAGAAACAGGAGAGCGTACAGATGACATAAAAAACTCTTTGCAGAAGTAATGGCAGAAAACTTCCCAAGCAGGGGAAAAGAGCTTGACATACAGATAAGTGAGCCATATAGGACTCCAAATAGCCTTGATAAAAACAAAATCTACACATTCTACACATAGGCATATAATTGTTAAGATTCCAGAAACTCAACAGAAGAATAAAGTTCTACAAGCAGTGAGAGAAAAGAAACAAATCACATACAAAGGAAACCCCATCAGAATCACAGCCAACTTCTCAACACAAACCAGCAAGGCAAGAAGAGCTTGGAGTGACATATTCCAAGCCCTAAAAGAAAACAGCCTCCAACCCAGATTGATGTACCCTGCAAAACTATCTTTCAAAATTGTTGGAGAAATAAGATACTTTCATGACAAAGAGCACCTTAGGAACTTCATGAATATCAAACCAGCACTCCAAAAAATTTTACACAATATCCTAGGAACAGACATTGAGGATCACAACCCCAGGAAGCAAAGCAGAATGAACCCATCTGCCATGACAAGAAATTAAATGTAAAGGGGGAGAACCCAACAAAAAGAAAAAGTCATGGCAATGACAAGTCAATATGTTTCAGTTATATCCATCAACATTAATGGTCTCAATTCACCAATCAAAAGAAACAGACTGGCAGAATGGGTCAAGAAGAAAAATCCAACAACATGCTGCATACAAGAAACACACTTAATTCAAAAGGAAACTCATAGACTGAAAGGTAAAGGGTGGAAAACAATACTCCATGCAATGGGAACCCCAAAAAATGCAAGAGTAGCTATCCTCTTTGCAGATCAAGTAGATTTCAAACCAACACTGATTAAGAGAGACAAAGAAGGACACTACACCTTTGTAAAGGGAAGAATCCAAGAGGAAGAGATGACAATCATAAATATCTATGCACCAAACACTAGTGCACCCAACTATGTAAAACAAATACTAACAGACATGAAAGTCATATATGCATTAATACAATTGTAGCGGGGGAACTCAACACCCCACTGTCACAAATAGATAGATCAACTAGACTAAAAATAAGTAAGGAAATACTAGAACTCAATCGAACTCTTGAACAAATGAACTTAACACATGTTTACAGAGTGTTCCACCCCACAAAATCAGAATACACATTCTTCTCAGCTGCACATGGGTCATTCTCCAAAACAGACCACATACTTGTGCATAGAACATGTTTATGTAAGTGCAAAGGAATTGAAGTTATCCCCTGTATATTATCAGACCATAGTGCAATGAAATTGGAGAGCCATAGCAAAAGAAACCACAACAATTTCATAAACATGTGGAAATTGAACAACACACTTCTGAATAACCAGTGGGTCACAGAGGAAATTAAAGAAGAAATCAGACAGTTCCTTCAATTAAATGACAATGACTATACAACATATCTGAATCTATGGGGCAAAATGAAAGCAGTCTTATGAGGGAAATTCACAGTAGTGAATACACACATTAGGAAAGCAGAATGAGCCCAATTGAACAACCTGATGCTGAACCTCAAGCTTCTAGAAAAAGAAGAGCAGGACAAGCCCAAAGCTCATACAAGGGAGGAAATTATAAAGATCAGAGGAGAAATCAATGCAATGGAGACTAAGAGAACGATACAAAAAAATCAATGAAGCCAAGAGTTGGTTCTTTGAAAGAATAAACAAAATTGACAATCCCTTAGCCAACCTTGTCAGAAAAAGGAAAGAAAAGGCCCAAATCCATGCAATTAGGAATGAAAAGGGTGAAATTACAACAGACCCAACAGAAATCCAGAGGATCATCAATACCTACTTCCAGAACCTATACTCCAATAAGATGGAAAACACAGAAGAAATGGACAGATTCCTAGATACATATGAGTTACCCAAGTTGAACGAAGAAGACCTAAAAATTCTGAACAACCCAATATCAACCAATGAAATTGAAAATGTAATTAAAAACTTATCTACTAAGAAAACCCGGGCCCTGATGGCTTCACTGCTGAATTCTACAAGACATTTAGAGAGGAACTGCTGCCACTACTGTTTAAACTCTTCAATGAAATTGAAAGGGAAGCAATACTCCCAAAGTCATTCCTGGAAGCAAGCATCACCTTGATCCCCAAAGCAGAGAAAGACCCAAATAGGCCAATCTCACTAATGAACATAGATGCAAAAATCCTTAATAAGATACTGACAAATAGAATACAGAAGATCATCAAGAAGATCATACACCCTGATCAAGTGGGATTCATCCCGGGGATGCAGGGATGGTTCAATATACAAAAATCAATCAATGTAATACACTATATCAAGAGAGCCAAGGACAAAAACCATATGACTATCTCCATAGATGCAGAAAAAGCATTTGACAAAATCCAACATGCATTTATGATAAAAAACCCTACAAAAAATTGGAATAGATGGTCTCTCCTCAAAGAACTAGGACTGGAAGTCCCATTTGACCCCGCTATTCCACTGCTGGGGATCTTTCCCAAAGAATTAAAAGAATCATACCACAGTGATATATGTGCACCCATGTTCATAGCAGCACAGTTTGTGATAGCTAAAACTTGGAAACAGCCCAAATGCCCATCAACTGGAGACTAGATCGAGAAAATGTGGGGTTTGTAAAAATCAAATGGAGTACTACTCAGTCATTAAAAATGAGAAATTGGAGACATTTATAGCTAAATGGGTGCACACTGAGGCAATACTCTTAAGTGAAATAAATAGGACACACATGTATAAATACCAAATAGTTTCTCTGGTGTGAGAAACTGAAGGTGTAAATAAGGACTAAAATGTGCAATAGATAATGTGAAATAGGAAGAAAAGGGGCAAAGGGGAAGGAAGTGGGAGGTGTGGGCAAAAGGAAAGAAGGGAATGGAATTAATATGAGAAAATGGAAAAATAGGAACAAAATCTTTGTAAATAGGGAGGACTGGAGGAGTTGAAGGGAGGGCTGGGCAAGGGTGAAAAACAAGAACCAAGAGAGATTATGTAAAGGTGCAAATTTCCAATGATGAATGTCATTATATTGTATACCTAAAATGTACCAATGATTAGAATGAATAATTGATAATGCAAAATAGGAAGAAAACATCCAATGGGGTATGGGTAGTTGGAGGGTCAGGGGAAAGGAAAGAAGGGAAAGGAAAAAGGATGAGAAATGGAAAAAATGAAATAAAGTCTTTGTAAATAGGAAAGGGTGGAGAGGGTGAAGGGAGGGCTAGGAATGGGAAAAAAATAAGAACCAAGATGCATTACATAAAGGTATAATTCCCAATGAGAAATGTAAATGTGTTGTATACCTAAAATGTACCAATAAAAGAATTTAAGAAAAAAAGAAAGTGGGACATATTATATGAGATAATGTATATAGTGCATTGAATATGTAATGAATATCTCGATATTAATGTTTGTACCCCACTTCCTGCCTCAGAAGGCTCTCGGATCTATCTCAATCCTCCTTTTTCAGGATCTGTTTGGATCTGTCTCTTCCATAAATTTTCCCCCCTGTAAACTTCTTGACGGGATATTTTTTCATATGTTGTGGGTCTTTGATTATTTCAAATTTGCCACCGAAGGCAGGTATAATCTTTGAAGGGCAGTGTTTGTCCTAAATGCCATTTTTTCCTCAGAAGGAGCACATTCCCTCATAACCTACTGTCATAAATGGGTGAGTTGGTCGACTTTCCCTTTAGGGGGCGCCAGCTGTTGAAAGAGGTGAATGAGGAGACTTACGGAGCCAAGTCCCTCCTAGGCTGGCTTTCTTCTCTTCCCCTGCTTTCTTTCCCAGTCTCTCCCATTCTTTCAGTTCTTAAGAACAACTGCAATTCTAAGAGACTCAGAGAGAAAAATGTGTGATTCTTTTACAAAGGGGAAACAGGACATTGAGAATGGAGGGTACATAGGATGTTCATTCGTTTATTTTTTTTCCCTTATTCAATGAACATTTGTGTGATTACTATCTTCAAGACACTGTACAGCTCTGAAAGGAGGCAGAAGGTTATAAAGAGGAGTGGACCAATTCTCTCACTTTAACAAATTTATAGCCTTGGGTCACTGAGTTGGCAACTCTAGGTTTAGTTGACCTGCCAGGCTAGAATTCTGTACTTTGATTTTCACAAGTAATGAAGTGAATTCCCTTGGACCCATGGAGTTTATCCAAGAGACGTAGATGTGATTTGCTTCCCAGATAGAATGAGGACTCTTTTAAGGTGGTTCTCTGTTTAAGCTGTGGATCTTGCTCTTAGCACAAGGTCTGATAAATGACAGACCTGATAATGTTCATTGAATGAACAACAAAAAAGAAGGATACTCTAGAGAGTCGAAAGAGTCTGTGCAATTAAGATAGAACTCTGTAGTGGCAGGTGACTGTCTCAAAGCCTAGGAGGAAGTGCTGCCCCTGCATCAGCCTTGTGGTTGTGCCAGTTGGACATGGGCTCCAGAGTGCAGCTCAATTAACAATGAGAAAAAAACAAAAGCTTTGTGACCAGCCTGCTCTGTTTGGATTGGCAGGAGGCCTCTCATTGGAATTAGTGCCTTAGATGTGAATATCAGGGATTCCATAGGAGAGGACACTTGCTGGCTCTGGCTCTGACTTTGATGTGGAGCATATGGTCTTGATGTTGTGACTGCAAGAGGGATGGGAGGAGGGTGTGGAAGGATTGGCAATGCTGGGAAGTTTTTAGTCCTTCTTGGCTTCTCCCATGGGACAAGCATTCAAGCGTGTCCCTGTGTAGTTGGGGGTCGGGATCACAGGTTCTAGTCTGGGCTGTGCTATCAGCTAGCTCTGTGACTTCAGGGAACTCATTTCATCCCTCTGGGCCTCAGTGTTCCAGGCTGTGAAATGGCAGTGTAGATGAGATGATCCTCAAGGCTTCTTCTCATCTTTTTATGAGTTTTTTTGTTAGCCTGAAGCTGTAGATCCTGGCCAGGAAGCAGTGACATTTTGATGTACTTTGAGGAGTTGAGGAAAGAGAGTTGGGATGTTGACAAAGGGGGATATAAAATGCACCCTGAAATAGAACCCAAGTTTCCTTTTCCCATGTCCATTAGGCTTATCACTCCCTGCTCTCTTTTTGCCTGTCCTTTATCCCACTCCCAAAGATGATCCTTTTGGGAGATGGCAGATGCTGTTGTGGTAGCACAAAGATCCCTTACTCTCTGGGCTTTGGTTTTCTCATCTTCACAGGGAGGTCAGTGCCACCTCCCTGAGATGAAGGCTGTGGAGATTAAGTGAAGTCATCTACACACTGCACCTTGTAAACTGTCAAACACCACATAAAAACATTTGTTATTTTGGCATTAAGCCGGGTTGGATGGGAAAAATATTATCAAGTAGCACTCTATCAGGTAGCCCCTTTTCATCTTGGGAACACTTCAGTACAAGGGATACTTCTCCTGCCACCTGTCAACAGCCTGACCACCAAGGGCCTGTTGGTTTTCTCTCTCCCTTGGAAATAGAAACACTGTGGACCAAATCTTCATTTCTTTGAATGCTTCTCCATTGGAACAGAAAAAACTATTCCATATGATTTAGCTTCTCTTACTAAGCATGTGCAGCGGTGTCTCTAGATGCTGAGAATGAGAATCATCTCTTGACCCCTGTAGCAAGAAGGTCAAGGGAGACCATGCTGGGAGAAGATGACAAAAGGGATGTTTGACATAAAGTTCTTTTTTGTGACTTGGTCAGAGATGGAGGTATGGGGACAGGGACCCTAAACAAAACAGTTACTTAATATTGTTCTGGTCCTGGATTTCTGCATATTCACTGGGAGACTTGGGCCTATCTGATGTCATTCAGCTCATTTAGATAGGATCAGGGTCTAGAATCCCATCTCTGGGTTTGGTTCTAGAGCTCTTTCTGGTGTTCCACATGGATTCTTCTCCTTCTTCTTCCTCTCCTTCCTCCTCCTCCTCCTCCTCTTCCTCCTTCCCACTTATTCCTCATACCTCCCTTCATTCTTTTCCTTTCACTTGTCTTTTGTCAGCCCATTTGGTGTGACTCTCAGGATGGAACTATTCTTTGCATTTGTGGGGCAGGCTGGCTGTTGGTCAGGATGGGGTGATCTTCCCAGAGCAACCTGGGTACAAATTCTCAGGATGTCAGAGAGCCTCTACACCGTGAACCTCTTCTCAGAGATGCAGCAGATGCAGTAGCAAGAGGCTCCATCCATGTCCCTATGTCTAAGGTGTTAGACACAATCTGTGAACTGAATTCTTTGCTGGCCAGGGCTCACTACCACCCCCACCACCCCTGACATAGGATGAGGGCTGTTGTGTGTTGGACATCAGACACAATTGTGGTCCAAGTCTTCTTCCTTGCACCATACCTTTCCATCCTGCTGTCTCATGTCCTCATGGGCCATTTGAAAGTCACAAGTCAGGCCATGCCCCATCTGCTTATTAGCTCTGTCCAGACTCACCTAGATCATGCTGCCTTAAGTTCAAATGCCCATTTCAGCCCAACACTGTGTTGGCTTGTCTAGGAGAACTCACTGTGGGACAATCTCTCTCTCTGGAAACAGCTGACTATATTTATTCAGATGAGAGTGATTTTTGTCCCTCTTGCACTTTCAACAAGTTAGGCCTCAGGCCTCCCTACTCTGTTGCCAAGAGCAATAAAAGGCAAAGGGAAAAGGTGGAGGTGGTAGAGGATGGGGTAGACACTTATCATAATTGAGCTATCTGCCAGGCCCTGGGTTTCTGGGATTTGGGGTGTCTCACTGCCTACAGTTTGCAGCTAATGGAGAAGGGGGCTGTTTTACTTCCTAATCACTCTTAGATAATTGTTCTCAGGGCATGTGGGATGGTCCTTGGTTGAAGTACAGTAGCTTTTGACCATTCTCCTCCATGGCCCATCTTCCTCCAGGTCTGGGAAGCAGCTGCCTCAGTTCTGTGATCAGGAAGCCAGTCTGTCATTTGGGGGTGGTGGGTAGGGAGTGTCATGGAGCCTTAGTGCTGGTGTACCAACATGAATCAGGAGGCAGTGTCCAAGTACACCACCCAGACCGTGGTGTGGCCCTCCCTACTGGCTTTGTTAGCTTTTCACTCTTCTGCAGTAGCTTCTCTGTAAACTAAGCTAATGAATAGTCTTCCTGGAAGAGCATTCTGGAGTGCTGTCTTTTCTGGCTCTCACTGTCTAGAAGTGTCACGAGAATAGACAAGTGTGGGCTGTGTGATGCTCTGATTGGACCTGACTCCCCTCTGGTATTGAGGCTACACTGAGCATGAGGCTGGAGATGTCCTCATCTTCCCTGGGAAGGCTTGAGATCCCATCAGGTGTGGGAAATAGAGGGGAAGGGCAGTGAACAAGTTCCTGCAAATGCATGGTCATGTGGATCACAACACCGCTATGTTTTGAAAGCAGTTCATTCTCCCAGTTTTGTGTACAAGGTCTTCCTTGGTATTCATCTTTTCTGCTTTCATTCCCACCTCACATCATTCTCCTTGTTCCACCCACAACTCCCACCCAGATTCATTCTTCCATAAGTAAAGTAGCACTTTCAGATGCCTTTGTCATGGTGCCTCTACTGCCCTTTCCTTGGGTCTCAACCACGTTTGTAAGATGGGACCCAATTATAGTCTGCTCTTCTTCCCTAATCCATTTGCATGTTTCAAAGAGACTTCTCCTCTGTTATCTACCCTTCCATGTACCTCCTTTACAGCCCTGAGAACACCCTTCTCTTATGTTGATTGCTCACAGATAGCCCTCTCTGTCCCCCAGGATTGAGCTCACAAAAGAGGAATTCTCTGCTTTCTCACATAGACTCTGCATGCCCAAGCACAGGGCCCTGTTAATAGGTGAAAAATAACTGCCCAAAGAGCCAAATCATTTCCAAGCAAGTATTAACATATGTTTGCGTATACTGCAGAGCACATTTGGATAGTGTGACACAAAGACAGTTTGTGATCTTGATAACTCGTAGTCTTGAACAGAGAGCTATGGTGAAAGCAAATAAATAAATAAAAAGTCTCTATGGTTCCTAGTATGGGTTAGAGGCACTGGATTTCAGAGCTAGAGGAGGTGTTAAAGATAAACTAATCCAATCTCTTATTGTATAGATGAAGAAACTAAGGTCCCAAGAGGCAAGTTTCCAGTAGTCATACAAGCAATAATGGCAGCACAAGGCTACTCACTCTGGCCTGGGAATCCATAGCCCTGTCTGTCTTTGCTGGAGAAGACTTTCTACCAAAGCTCCTAAGGGTCCTGGGTCCCTCCATATTGTCCTGACAACCTCCCTGCCATGTTCTAGTTTGGACACCTTACCCACCCTTCCACCAGCACTGCTGGATTTCTAGCTCTGGCCCCTTGAGGGGTGACCTCAAGATGAATATAAGGCCATAGTTAATGGGGAAAAAAGATTGAGATGATGTTAAAAATAAATGATAGAGCACACAGAAACATGGGAGGGCAGATCTGGGACAGGGGCTCTGGATTCTAAAAGGAGAAAGATGTTCTTCCCGTGAGAAAACCATCTGAGAGCTTCAAACAAACCCCTTGTGAAGGTCAGAGATTCATGCATTGGTTGGCTCCCTCCACTAAAAAAGGAGAAGGCTCTGGATTTGAGCTGTCTCCAGATATTGGGCCTCCAGACTGGGCTCAGGCTCAGGGCTGGTGAATGAGGCATCTCAGAACAACCGGGAAATTTGTTCAGAACATCTTTCGCAACTTGATGTGGAAACCAATTGGGGAAAAGGGGAGAGACCACAAATATCATCCCCCCAGCCCTTTCTATCTTCCCCGCTGTCACCAGCCTCTTAAGCTCTGAAAAGAAGTGATTTCTAATGATTTCCTCTTGTCCACGGCTCTTTGGAGAAATTAAGACAAGCAGGGTCATAAGGAGGGTAGCTCAGCGGGCAGTGTCCCAGCTGGGGATGGTCCAGCACAACCCTGGCATGAGCTTGACAGGCACCGTGTGTCAGGATGCCCTTTGCTGCCCCAGGCTTTGCACTCACTGGCCATAAGGTGACAGAAATTGAAGGGCTGGGGCAGGCTGTGACTCAGGGTCCGCTTTTTGCCTTTCCCTTAAAAAACATTTGTTGTATTATTTGACCTAAGAGAATGACCTTTTAAGAGACTGAGACCCAAATAAAGTTCTTTATCTGCAAACCAGGGATCTTTGTTGAGTGCCTCCCAAACAGAAATCAGATCTGGCTGGAGGGAGAAAGGAGAAGGCCAGGGGGCCAATGGCAGCCTTTCTTGAGTCCCAGATGTGAGCTGTGGCTTCCAGGTATGGGCTGGGAGGTTTGTATGTGCCATGTCCCCACATGGCTTTTGACTGCAGAGCTCAGACACTGTGTAGCCTGCAAACCTACTGCCAGAAGAATTCTCTTCCACGTTCTTTGGCTCAGGGCCTGGATGGCTCCAGCCAAGGAAGGGAGGCCTGCAGACCATAGGCATGATCTGATGTTGTGTGTGCACTGATGAATCACAGGCATTGCCAGCAGCAAGTTTTCAAAAATTTCTCTTGTATAAGAGTCCACCTTGAATTCTGCCTGACCTTGTTCACTTTCTCTTAGTCACTAGCATTTATTTCCTGTCTCTGCGCTCAGAAAATAAACTCTTTTAGGCACACCGGGTCTTTAGGGGTGAGACAGGCTTTCCAAAACACTTGAATTCTGTGATGGGTGAGGAGAGCCTAAGCTTTTTGTTACCTTTGCATGGTCAGATAATGTTGACAAAACAATTTTTTTGGTCCTGATTTTCCCAATTGCTATCACATGCCAACTCTCTTTTTAATAATTTTTATGAACATGTGTTTACTTCAGGCTCTGGATCCTTTGCCTGGTTTCTTTAGATTGGCTCTGGAAACCAAAGCACAGAGAAATTAGTGCCGTTATTTTCCAAAGCCTGCTGTGGACAGGGCCATGTCTTCTGACCACAGAGAGAAGTGGAGAGGTCTTCCTTTCTGGTTTTGTGATTCCTTTCCTGTTACCCAACAGGAAATAAAATTGGCTGCCATGTACAAGATCTTTACATATCTTACCACACAGATGAGCATGCTTGATTCTTGCAGGGCTTTGACAGGCCAGAATGGGAACGAGAACCAGCAGGACCCAAGGGTGGCTAGGGTGAAGGGCTGTTTATCATCCCAGGAACCAGGCAAGGCAGAGTCCCCTGAGATTATCCTGAGGGCGCTCTGTCCCCAGATCCTACCTTTTGTCTCATCTTGGAGAGTCTGGCTTGGCAGCCAAGAGTAGTTTCATAGGACTGAAATTTCTCCTTCCAGGCAGCTCAGTGGTAGGACACTTGCCTAGCATGCATGACATCCTAGGTTTGATCCCTAGAACCACAAAAAGTACCCTCCTCTATAAAAAGACAAAAACAAAAGAAAGAAATTTCCCCTTCCCTTTTCTCTTCTATTGCCCACTTAAATCCTCTCTCTTTTCCAAGGCCCACTAACTTCACTAGGGTTTCCATTTTAGAAATCAGGCATTGTTAAGAATAAGAAAACAAAACCTCTGCTGGTTGTCATGTGTGCTTCCAGAAATAGTGCCCAGTTACTATTTAAGTAAAGTCAAAATTTAGATCAAAGTCAGAATTTCCAAGGAATCATGTGAGTTGGGCTCCAGGGGGCAGGGTGCCTCGCAGGGGCCTGAGTGGTTTCTCTGTCCCACGTATGGGACCACACGTTCCTTGGGTAGCTGGACTGTTCTTCTCTCTGGATCCCACCTGGCTAGTCTGTCAGCTGAGCAGCACAGAGGTTGCAGAGAAAGATGTGCCTTTCTACCTTCCTGGAGATCAGCTACCACCACCGTCTGCTGAAGGATCTAGAGATCTAGTGTAGCCCAAAGGCATAGAGCAAGTGCTTTGCTGTCAGACTCTACTGTTTACTTCTTAGCTGTGTAGCTTCAGATCAGTTCTTTAATGTCCCTAATCCTCTAAGTCCTCATTTGTAAATGGGAGCTAATAATGTCTGCCATATACAGTTGCCACCACGATTGATGACATAGCATAAGAAATGCTTGGCAGAAATCCAGCCCATAGTGAGTGTTCATTAGCACATGTAGATCTCCTGTAGTTATGCTTCTTTCTGGATGTGCACGTATCTCTGTAAATGAAACAAATGATTGCTGGCTTGCTTGTCTGTGTCATCGTCTTGTCTGTAATCTCATTTTGTACAGTTTAGTTCAGATCTAGCTCAATGCCAAGAACTAGCAAATTCTCACTAATCTAATTTGTTGGATAAATTAAGGAATTAACTTATTCAGTAGGTGGGGAGTTAGGGAACTCAAAAGGAATTTCTAACTGATTTTTTGGAAAAGACCAATAATAAGTTCAACCTGCTGACGCATTCAGCACCCTGTTGAAGGATTTTGCTTAGCCAGTGTTTAGACTTTTTAGCAGCTAAAGAAATTGCTAAGGAAGATGATAATTTTGGGAAACTCTGACATTTCTGTTCTGCTGTTAATCCAGGAAGATTTTATCACTGAAGTGACAACACTCAGGCTCCTCATTTTGCACAGATCCGGGTGAAAGGTGGTTGTTCTAATTGTGTGTTGCACAGTCTGAGGGGGTTCAAGGGGAGCCCTGAACACTCCTAGCTTTGAAAAAGATCTAGATTGCTCAACATCAAAGGATAATTCATTTTCAAATGGTCTGAAAGAAATGAAGGAGGTAGAAAGATCAAGAGCAATTAACATATGTCCTCTGGAGTGTCCTATCTTAGGAAGTTCTGGGGGTTCCAATGGTGTACTGGAGCTGAGCACATAGTTCATGAGATCTGATTGAACATATTTCTTCCAAATTCTGTGGTAAGGACTTTTACATTGTGGAAAATAGCATGTTTTACAAACCCAGGCTTCCTCTCTCTCTGTCCTGACCCTCAGAGCTAGTTGCTAAATATTTAAGGCACATCATTGGTATTATGGAAGACCAAAGAGTATCCCTGAGAAACAAAATAGAGAACACTGAGGAAGAGGATAAAAAGAAACTTTGGTTAGTAGTATCTGGGTCTGTGTACACATCATTGGGGAAATGGAATTTTGGTTGCTGAATGTAGTATGGAAATTATATATAGGCCCAAGCTGGTGAGAACAGCTCCATTTTCAGTTGTATACCTGTAGTATGAGAATTTACCATAACTCCTGCTGGGAACAACTGTGCTTTGACAGACAGGGGTTGCTTGGGGCTGAGCTGACTGGAGTTTCTGGGGGTTCCAGTGATACGCTGGAGTTGAAGGTACTAGCTCATGAGGTACTGCTTGAGTGTATCTCTTCCCAACTTTGTGGTAAGAACGTGTATATCATGGAAGATGGCGTAAACTACAAACCCAGGCATCTTCTGTTATAGTTTGGAATTTTTATTTTTTACAGTACAAAGAACTGAACCCAGGGCCTTGCATGTGCTAGGGAAGCACTCTATCACTGAATTATAACCGCAGTCCTATAGTTTGGATCTTGAAAGTCTTTGAAAGACCCATGTGTCAGAGGCTTGGTTTCCACTGTGGCTCTGTTGGGAGGAACTGGAACATTTAAGAAGTGGGACCTAGAGGAAGGATTTAAGTCACTGGGGATATGCTCTTGCAGGGGACTGTGAGGCCCAGGCCATTCTTCCTTCACTTTCCATTTCTGAGGTGAGTGGATTTGTTCCTCCAGGTGCTTCTGCTGTGATGGCCATGATGAGCTGTAGTGCCATAGACCTAGAAAGGAACAGGACTAGTGAACCTGTGAGCCTGTGGTTAGGGTGGAGTTTTAAACTGATTGGCTTTGAGGTCTGTTCAGGGAACTGATGGAGCGCACTTCTAGGTGTGTCTGGATGCATCATGGAGCCTTGGCTTTGGGGTCTATGTCTGGTTCCTCACTCTTTCCCCTCTAGTGTTGTTCCCCTGCTCTGGTTTTCAGCCACCATGAACTAAGCAGCCTTGCTCTACCACACCTTTCCATCATGATATTGCTGCCTTGGAGGCAGCTGACCATAGACTAAAACAGTGCGTAAACTAAACTTCTCTGTTTAAAAACTGTGGGTGGTGGGGATTTTGTCTCAGCAATGAGAAACTTGGCTAATACAGAGCCTAAATAAATGTTCTCTTTGTAATTTTATTATCTCAGGTATTTGCTGTAGTGACAAAGGCTAACATACCCATGAATCAATGCAGGCGTAGACAGGGACCCCAGCCCCAGCCAGTTCATACTATTTGTCCATCTCTCCCACACTATCTTACTTGGTGCCAGGGCTGGCCCTTCCCATCCCATTTAAGCACTTGGAGTGAATTTCAATAGGTAATTCTTGTATAATAATTAACATGTATTCGGCATAAAGTCTGGCACACAGTGCCCACATTAAAAAGAAAGAACAAAACCCCTGATATTAATTGAGAGTCTAGGTATGCTGTATGCAAATTGCTTCACATGTGTTATTGCATGTAAGTCTAAGAAACTTATGGATCAACTACTTTTGCTCCCTTTGAACAAAAGAGGGCTTGGAGATGCAGAGTGGTTCTTTCCAGAAGGGAGACCCATGATGCAAATACAGGTTGAGGCATCTGTGTTAATCTGGAGAGCCTTTGGAATCAATCCTCTGGTAAAGTTGGGTTATACTACACCCAATCCTAGTCTTTTGGGTTTTAGAGAACATCCACTAACTCTTTTCCAGATCTCAGCCATCTTCCTGCCCTTCCTTTTCCACTTGTTCATCCCAAGAAAGATCTACTTTGTGTCTCGGTGAGTGCATGTGTGTGTGTGTGTGTGTGTGTGTGTGTGTGTGTACATAATAATAATAATAATAATAATAATAAGAAACCCAACTCCTAAGCCACATGCTTCTTTTTGCTGCTTGTTAATTTTAACAAGCCAGCTGGTGGTTTGGTCTGAGAGCTTGCTTTTCTATTAACCACAGATTTTCCTCATGTGGATTTTCTGTTTGTAGTTTGGAGGTAAGGAGCCTTGGTAGAGGCACACTTGAATCATTCCAATGTAAGTAGAGTGGCTCTAAGGGAGCTCCTCACTGGGGCAAACTTGGTCTTTCAAAATAAGATTTTTTGGGGTTTATTTTGTGGTACTAGGGATGGAACAGAGGGCCTTGCACATACTAGGCAAGTGCTGTACTATTGAGCAATATTCCATCCCTTTTTAATTTTTTATTTTAAGACAAGTTCTCGATAAGTTGTCCAGACTGTTGCTGCAGTCCTCCTGTCTCAGTTTCCCAAGTAGCTGGGATTAATGTGTGTACCACCAATAAGATTTCTTTTCAGAGGGGGCACAGTTCTGTTTGTTCAACCATAGAGGAACTTTCTGCTCTTTTGTTTTCAACAGAGGGAACAAGCATTAAACCCATAGTTACCAAAAGATTATTTAATTACATCCTGATGGCATAGTCTGGGGATCAGGAAAGCCTTCCTTACAGAAATGTCATTGGAAATGAGACAGATCAGAGCTGTGCAGGTGAAGGAAGGGCAGAGGAGCTGAGGGAAGGAGAGAAGAAGACCTGATACCAAAAGGAGTTGGCCAAGGGAACTAAAGGAAGGTCCTTGGGGCTTCATGAAGGGGAGGGAAGATTTAGAAGTTTGTCAATGAAGTCAAGATAGAGCTTTGAGTGGCTTCATATAGTAAAGGTCTAAGTGAAGCAGTAGCTATGGCATGGTAAATTCAGTTTTGGAGAAGAATTCTAAGGCCCATGATGTCCACCACCTGGTGTCATTGCCTTTATGTGGCTAGGACTTGCTTCTAGCTGGTAGACTACAGCAAAGGTGATATGATATCACCCCCATGCTTTTGTTATTTTATCTAAGACTTAGCAGACTACAGCATGACTCTGCTAACAGCTGTGAGCTCCCTCTGGGTAGAGCCACATGGCAGAGAGTGAAGGTGGCTTCTGGCTGACAGACAGGAATGGATAAAGACCCTCATCATACAGCTGCAAGGAAAAGGGCTCTGAAGCCCAGCTGGTCTTGGGAGAGAATTTCTCCTCTGTGAGCCTGTAGATGAGGGTGCAACCTGCAGGACACCTTGTTTGCTGCCTATGAGACCACAGCAGATGCCTGAACCCTGGATCTCTGAAGTGACAGAAAAATTGTTCCTTTATACTGGTAGGTCTGTGGTTACTGGGTACACAGCAAGAGGAAACATGTTCAGTATAGTTTTTAGGCTGAAGTGTTGGAGACCATGGAGAGGTAGCAGAGGCTATGAGCACCCTGTTGTCTGGGTGACTGATGGGACAGGTCATGGAGAAGGCAAGAGAGGAGAAGACAGAGGGAGGAGAATTAGGTGCAATGGCTCAATGACTCTATAAGTGATGCCATGCTACCTCAGGCTTCCTGGGTTTAATGCTGGTAAAGATTTAAAAATGTTTTTCATTACTTTTATTTTCTTTGAAAATATTATTTACATATACATAAAGGAGATTAAATACCCCAAGTCCATTTTAATATTAAAATAAATTTATTGTAAAAGAAATTTATATTACAAAATATTTATGAAATATTTTTAACATAGAAACTATAAATATTCCAAAAGAGAACATGAGTTATCTTACATAAAGAAGAATTGTATTCTAGAAATCATGAAGGAAATATATAAATTTAATACATTTTAAAAGGTGTATAATGTTACCAGAATAAAAATCAATGAAAGAATATTTTTTAACAGAAAATGAAACTCTGAAAGTAAACTATAAAATCACATTGTTATGCCTTGTGTTTAGATGTCGCCCCAAAGCCTCATGCTTTTTCAGAGGTGGCTGAATCTAGAGTATGTGATTGATTTATGATGCAATGCTAGGCTCAATGGCACTAGGATTAAGGGTGTGAGTGCTACCCGCCCTAAGTAGTCTGAATAAGATAAAAGGCAGAAAGATGCGGTTAAGGTACCTTGTTGCTTTTGTTACTTTCTGGCCAAGGTGAACTGTTTCTCCTCTGGAAGCCCTGTTTGCTAGGCTACCCTGCTTTGGAGCCAGCTGTTTATGGACTGAAACCTCTAGGAACTGTAAGCCAAGTAAACCCTTCCCCCTCTAACTTTGAGTGTTGGATGTTTTGTCTAAGCAATGAGAAAAAAGTAACTAATGCATACATAATCATCACCCTTGGTGCAGAAAAAACATTAGACAAATTTCAACATGTTTTTGCAATAAGAGAAAGGAGCTATAGAAGAATTATGCCTCAAAATAAATCATGTATTAGGCTATCATAACTTTCCATGATAGCTCCATGTTGTGTTTCCCAAATGCAGTATGTAATTTTATCTTTGCTTTTACCCTTATTTAAAACTCTTTTAAAATAATTTCATAAGTTAAAACATTTATTCAGAATTCTTAACATCTAAACATCTTTCTAGCCTCCTGACCTGCAAACACATACTTGTAATTACAGTTACATATGAAACATATATTTACATTTCATAATTATAGAATTTCTATATGTTACTGGTAGATATAGGAAATGTACCTATAATGTTGAATTTTTCCCTTACTATAACCTTGTTCCATATTGTTTTTATAATTTCTATTATTTTATGCCTGCCCATCAAATGAAACAATTTAATATTTGTAGGCTGTAATCATTATTAAATTTTATCTATGCTTCAAAAATATCTTTATGCCAAAAACATTTTCTTCCCCCCCCTTTTTTTTGGTACTAGGGATCGAACTCGGGGATCGCACTCGGGTCTCTGAGGTTGCAAGGCAGGCGGTAGAACCACTGAGCTAAATCCCTGGCCCATGTTTTCTTCTTTTGAGAAAAAAAATTAGATTGTTTTCAAGTGTAGTTATTAGATCAAAGGATATAAACATTTTTATGGCAGTTGAATAGATCCCATTAAAATATAAGTTAAGTGCTATCCTTTTCCCTATGTCCTATAGTAAGTAGTTATTTGAAATCGTTTTATCCATATAACTCATTAGATTGAAGAAGGTGATCCACTTAGGTCATAGAAGTACTCTTCCCACAGATCATCCATTCATCTACTTATTCATTTCTCAGTATCCATCTATCCATCCATCCATCTGTCTGTCTGTCTACCCACCCACGCATTCATCTAAGAGATAAATAATAAGCATCTGCTACTGGCCAGGCACAAAGTTTCCACCATTATTGAGGCAAAGGCATTAGGGTTACTCCCTTCTTTCCTACATGACTCTGAAGTATTTTTTGACTTCCTCCCACTTCTCAAGTCTGTATTTGGTGTTCACATTAATCAACCTTCCTGGATTTAAAAGTTTTGGCAGAAAGAAAACCTTGATCCCTCTTATTTGCCTCCCCTTTTTGCTCATGTCCCAGACAAATGGTGAAGATAGAGTAGTATTCTTCCTCAGCAAAAGAAAAACAACTCATGCTTTTCAGGAAGGGAGCACTAATCCATGCTGCTGATATGACAGTTTCACTAGTGCCAAGCCTGTCAAGTAGCATGACAATGTAATCTCATTAAACATTAAAGCATCCATCTTATTTCTCCATAGTGAAGGAAATAAAAGAAAGGTTACCAATTCAATAGTTTTAGGATTTTCACATTCTTTCTTCAGGTTTATAGCTCACAACTTTGATTTTCATAAATTTCAGTGTGGTTATTTGGCAGCGTCTTTGCTACGTGTTTATGAAGAGCTGAGCTTTCGAGAGGAATTAAGAGAAATGGAGAGTATATCCCCTGAGTGTCACAGCCAGACTGGAAAATGGCCCTTCCCCTCCACCTTGCTTTCCTCCTCTTCTTCCTTCTTTCCATCTTTCCTACCCACCACCCATTTATAGCATTTTTGGAATAAAAATGAAACTAAATTGCTTGTTTCAGTTAGTCTCATTTGTAAAAACCTCAAATATCTCTGGATATAGACTTCTCCCTATTCTGATGACCGAAGGAATATTCTTTGAGAAAACTCACTTTTGTTTCCATTATAGTCTTCCACACAGAGAAAAATGACTCTGTCTGAAACTGAATGTGTTATGTGTCTAGTATTATGTGAACTGACACCATCCATACTAGTTGTTTCCATTCTTAACTAGACCCCAGCATTTATTTGAAACTATTATTCATCATCCCCCAACTTCCCTTTCTTGCTTACTCTTTGGAGCTATGTTCTTTTATTTGCTTCTTCCTTCTCAATTTCTTCCATTCTTTTCCTGGCAGCCTAAACATGTTTAGTTTTAACTCGGCTCCCAAGTTGTGCTGGCTCAGGAGAAGCTTTTATTTCAGATGTATTTTTTTCCCATTCAAGTTTTATGTGATTTGCTCCCCCCCACCCTTTTGAGTAACCCTGACATTATTTAGAGAGAATCAATAAATATGTACTTCATGTTTATGTGCAAAGCATTTTGGTGGGTGTCATGGACGGAAAAAGAAAAACACTTGGTTTCTGCTCACAAGAAGTTTGCAGGGTATTTAAGTGCATAGAAAACAAAACCCAAACCAAAGTCCAACAACGATATGCTTTGATATATTCCTGTGTCTATTTCTCTTACAGCTATCACTTCATTCATCTGATCCCTTTACTTTACCTTCATTCTCCTGAACACAAGGATTTCATCTCCACAGATTTTACTTAGCTCTTAATCTACTTAGCCATTATTCCAGAAAGACCCTTACATTTGTTAGGCGTGTGTTGTATTACATAGCAGTAACTAGGATGGTCAAGTCAGACCAGGTCACACTGTTACAGGATTTCAGAGGGGGAGAAAAGAGATTCTCTCAGGTTAGTCTGGTTAAGAAGGTAGGCTGTGGGATGGATGCTAAGAACATCTAATGTTTGCTCAGGGTGTGGAGGGGCCATAGAGCCTTTCCAGGCAAGAGAAACAGAGTGAACTGGAGTGTGGGTTTGGATTGTGTAATACAGATCCTGGGGGAGTGAGGAGAATGGTCTGGCTAAAGTGGAAGAGCTGTGTTTGTGTTGGGGCATCCTAGAAGATAAGACTGCGGAAAGCAGGCTTTGGTGTTGGACCAGCTCCACAGCTGCTCACCACACTTGCTCCAATTGCTCACTTTCCCACCTGCTTTTAAGCAGTTTCTATTTCTTCCTGGCCCCTTTCATCAATCTGACTCTCCTTAAGGATTGGGGCTGGATTTCTGCAGGCATATCAAATTGCAAGTTGTAATATAATGTTTGGATACTGTACATTGCTAGTTCTTAATGAAAACATCTGGCTTACCTCTGCATAAACCTGTCTTCTCCGGAGTGCCCCAAGCCCCTGTGTTTACAGAAGGCCCTCAACTGCTTTACATATTTACAGCACTCTGCTTCAGTTCTCACACAGAAAATTCCACTAGGCCAGCACCTCTCAGCTAAAACTCATAAAATCTCACAAAGTCAGAACTTCGAAGGGATTTTGAAAACTCTCTCATTCAAGGCTTCACCACACAGATGATGGAACCATTACTCAAAGAGTAGTCATTTGCCCAAGTCCACATTGCTGACTGACTTACTCCTCAGTAGTTTGTCCTTTTGTTTATTCATTTAGTAAAACATTTAAGAAATGATCATAAAGGCCACATGCTGAAGTAAAGATGGCTAAAATGAGGGAGAAACTTGAAGAACTCATATCCTAGTGGGAAAAGCTTAGAAAGAATTACAATTTACAAGTACTATATTTGTGGTACAAACAAGTGGGAAGAAGGAGTTTATTTTGCCTTGGGGAGCCAGGGAAGACCTCATAGGGCAGAGACCTTAAAAAATGAGGAAAAGGTCAGTCAGGCAGAAGTGAAACAAGCACATTCAGAGCAGGGAGAAGAACAAAAGAAGCCAAGAATTACAATCACAGAAGGGGGCTGTGAAGGCTGGTGATGGTTAAATGTACACTGTGGCTTGAGAGTCCTCAGTGAGGAAGGATGGGGCATAATTTTATACTGTAGAGGAAGGTAGGGGCCAGACTCTGAAGGACCAGGTGTGCAGCAGTGCTTGGTTGAGGTTTTTAATGAGGAAGTGACCTGATTAAATTTTTTCTGCTTAGTACAATAACATTCATGTTACTGTGGCAGATTGCATGGACTACAAAAGGCTGATAGGAGAGACTAAAAAGAGAATGAATACTTAAATCCTGATGAAGTCCTGAATTAATCTGGTGGTAACAGACTTGCAGGAAGCAGGCCGATTTGGAAGGTGTATCTGAGTAGAATGGGCAGGAGTTGGCAGTCAGTTGGTTTTGGGGCTGGAAAGGAAGGAAGGGAGGAGGATGACCGAATCAGTAGCTTGATGGGCTGGTTGACAGGGAAGCCATTAGGCAAGAGGATGCAGAAAGGGGAATAGGAAAGAGTGGAGGGCAAAGGAGGAGATGCTACATTTGACCAAGCCTTAGTTTTTTGCAGGAAGACAGAGGCAGCTACTCTTACTGTAGTCAAAACCAAGGGATCTTTGTTGTTTTTATTTCTCAAATCATTTCCCAGGACTGATGGCATCCCAGAACTCCAGGAGAGGGCCTGTCAGATGGAGTTTATTTATTTAATGAAAAGAACTTGGTAATTTGGTTTTGTTTCCCCCTGGCTCTTTATTTTTCTTTCCGCCCCTCCTCCTTCCCTGGGCTTTGCAGGGTGGGAAATGGGTCATTGGCTTGGCCAAAACATTCTTGAGTATTTAATTCTCCGGCTGTTTTACAAGCCTGCCTGGTTTATGCTGCTAATCTCTCTTCACACTGTCCCTGGAGGAATGTGTGATGTGGTGTGTGTGTGTGTGTGTGTGTGTGTGTGTGTGTGTGTGTGTGTGTTAGGGGGCAGGAATGGATGGTAGCAGGCAGAGTCCTGTTGAGTCAAAAGAACTAAAGGAAAAATGTGCTTTGAGGTGTCTGCCTAGGCTCTGGCTGTCTATACCTTACCTTGCTGGCCTTTCTGGTGGATCTGTGTTTTGGTGTACATGTTATTGCTCAGCTGGGGAGCTTAGTGAAAGCTTCAAGGTTTGCTGTGAAGTTTGAAGACTCTTGGAGAAGTGTGTAGAGAGACATGATTCTAGGGTTTGAGTATCCATGGGCATCCCTGAGTTTTATGCAGAGCAGACAGTGAACAGCTGGATGCTTAGGAATGAGAAGTCATTCCAAAACTAGCTTCCTTGGAAAGACACTCGTTAATGATGAGTTTCCTACTGATCTAAGTCTCCACCTTGCCATTGCCCTTTTCCTGGTAGAATGGTAACCAACTCAAATGCAGCCACTTCCCATATTCCTCAGCTCAGTGGCATTCCTTTCAACCAGCCCATTATGCAGAACATTTTAATTGGAGCTTTGTCAATGACTTTCCATCCTGCTGCAATGGAAAGGGTGCAAAGAGGGGTCTGGATTGTGGAATGCAGGCCTGCTTCTTTGTCAGAGAGTGGGATGGTGTTGGTCTGCAGTTTCCCAAATGTCTAGGGTTTCATCTTAGGAAAGTATGTACATGCCTAATCGATTGAAAGTGGAAATAGAATAATTTTTATGCTAATTATGTGCTAGGTTCTGTGTGAAGTTTCCTACACATTTCATTAAACTGTCTAATCCTTAAAAGCTAAGTATTATTATTATCATTAGTGTTTACATTGTACAAATTAGGAAGCTGAGGGTCAGAGGGGTTAAGTGCTCTGTCCATGATGGGTCTGCTAGTAAGTACAGAGCTGAGACTGGATCCACTTCCACTGTGTGATTTTCACAGCACTGTGTGATTTTCACAGCATTTCTCAAACACTTCCAGATCAGACTCCCCACCACAAAAGTGTAAGGTCAGCCTAGGTATGATTATTCCCATTTGACAAATGAGAAACCCGTGACTAAGAAAACTCGAGTGTCTTGACCAGAGCCACAGATCTAATTAGAAGTAGAAGCAGGGGCAGGCTTTGGTCTCTCAATTCTTAATCCAGGATCTCCCCAACTACCCTAAGCTTCCTGCTCCTTCTTGTCACTGCTGTCCTCCATCTCATTTTCTGCAGACTGCAAAATTCCTCTGTTTTCATCTCTAATCTTAAAGTGTAACTTAAAGAGCCCCAGGGAAAACAAATCGACTGTAGTGCTTTCTGTCTAGCCTACAAAATCCACCCCAGAATTAATAGGACAGTTATTGTATATAAAATGCTAACCCAATTAAAAACATATTTATTGAGGATTAGAAAGTCTGTAATAGCTATAAATCTCCTTTATGGTCATTAAAATTTTTGAATATGTTTCTAATAACAATACAGTTATTTATATAATTGCCTGAGTAAAACAGAATTAAATGCATATTTGGAGAGTATGGATTTCAATCTGTAGTGTTCACATAGAAAACCTGAGATTGTGGGGGTGAGAGGGGGGAACAATGAAGCCCCTTTAAAAGGAGAGTGAGCAGGAGTTCTGATGACTTTTCACATGGTAGCCATGTGCAGTGTTTTGACTGTGGTTCCAGATGTACATGTACCTAGCGTGTTTCCCGAGGGGCAGTCAAAGCAGAAGAAAGGCAGTGCCACTGACCAGGTCATGCCAGGTCAGCTTATGTGGCCTGTTACTACTTGCTCGGCCTCAGCTGAAGTGATAAAAATAAGAGGAATTACATAATGATCTTGTTTTTGTGGCAACAGTTTTTAACAATCATTGTAGAATTATTGGCATTGTAGTGAGAGAGTTTTACTGTGATCTTGGGAGACATTATTTTCTATACAGTGAGATGAAATTAATGGGATTATTAACCACTGAGACAAAACTGAACTGTTCAACAGATGATGTTTCCTATAACAGATTTGACCTCATGGTCTTACTCATACATTCCCAGATGTTGACCCTTACACTATTTATTTACTCATTTACCCACCCATTAAGTGAATATTTATTGAGTGCCAATTAATTGCCAGGCACTTGCTAGGCACTGTAAGTGAGTAGAATAAACTGCATCCTGCTGATATGATTCCAGGGTGTAGGGGAAAACCCTGAATTAAATACTTCCCATCTACTTCTTCCTTCTTTGATTAATGAACTATTAATAGTTATTGAATACTTAGTATGTATAGGGAACTAGTCTAGGTACTGAGGATAAAAAGAATAAAACTACTTAGTAAAAAATTAACCACAAGAATGTAAGACTTGCACATTAGAAATTATAAAACATTGTTAGAAGAAGTTAAACAATACTTAAATAAATGGAACTATATCTTGTGTTCATGGTTTGGAAGACCTAATATTAAGATAGCAATACACCTCAAATTGATTTATAGGTTCAGTGAGGTTCTCATCAACATCCTATGTGTCTTTTGTCTTTTGCAGGCATTAATAAGCTGTTTCAAAGACTCACATGGAAATTTAAGGGAAAAAGAGCAAAACTGGAAGACTGACACTAAATTTCAAGACATATTACAAAGTTACAGTGATCAAGACTGTGTGGTATTGCTATAAGAATAGATGGCTAGATCAAAGAAATATAATTCAGGGTCCAGAAAGAAACTTTTACTGTTGTATTGAATTGATTTTCAGCAAGGATGCCAAGACAATTCATTGGGGAATGAATAGTTTTTTTAACAAATGGTACTAATGCAACTTGGTGTCCATATGCAAAAGAAGAAGAAGAAGGAGAAGGAGAAGGAGAAGGAGAAGGAGGAGAAGGAGGAGGAGGAGGAGGAGGAGAATAAGAAGAAGAAGAAGAAGAAGAAGAAGAAGAAGAAGAAGAAGAAGAAGAAGAAGAAGAAGAAGAATTTAGACCCATACCTCACACCACATACAAAAATAGTTAAAAATGGATCATAGGCCTAAATGTAGTAACTAAAACTTTTTAATTCTTAGAGAAAAATTTTTTATGACTTTAGATTAAATGATGATTTCTTAGATATTTTATCAAAACCACAAACACCCAAAGATAAAAAATAAATTGCAAATTTGTGTTCCAAAAGACACACTCAAGAAAGGGAAAATACAAGGAATGGAATGGGAGACATATTTGTAAATCATATATCTGATAAAGATTTAATATCCAGAAAATATTCTTACAACTCATCAATAAGAAGACAAGTAGTACAATTGAAAAGTGGGAAAAAGATTTAAATAGACATTTTTCCAAAAAAGATATACAGATGATCAAAAAAGCACAGTAAAAGATGCTCAGCATCTTTAGCTATTAGGGAAAGCCAAGTCAAAATCACAGTGAGATATCACTTTATACCCACTAGGAATGCTATAATTTAAAAAGTCAGACAATCCTAAGTGTTGGCCAGGATATGGAGAAATTGAAATCCTCATTTCTTGCTTGTAGGAATGTAAACTGGTACAACTACTTTGGAAAAGTTTGGCAATCCCTCAAAATGTTAAGTGTATAGTTAGCATATTATCCCAAAATTCCACTCCTTGGTATATACCCAAGAGAATTGAAAACTTTGCCACACAAAAATGTGTACATGAATGTTCATGGCAGCATTTTACATAATAGCCAAGAAATGGAACAAATCCAAATGTTCATAATTTGATGACTAAACACAATGTAACATAGCCATATAATGAAATCTCATCAGACAGGAGATGGAATGAAGTAATGATGAATGGTATAGCAAGAGTAACCTTGAAAACATTATGCTAATGAAGGAAATCATACTCAAAAAGTCACATATGATTCTATTTATATGAAATGTCCAGAATAAGCAAATTCATAAAGACAGAAAGTTAGTGTTTTTCAGGGGCTGGAGGAAGGAGAAATTGGGGAATGACAGCTAATGGATATAGGGTTTCTTTTCGTAGTGATGTAAATATTCGGGAATTAGATAGTGGTGATGGTTGCACAATTTTGTGACTATAATAACAACCCTTAATTGTATACCTTCAAGGTGAATTTTGTGGTATTTGAGATATAACTCAATTTTTTAAAGTATGAGAAAAAATAGCCCTGGAATGCAAATGCCCCTTAAAAGGAGTTATAAATTTTATCTATTACACTACCTAGTACATAGATTCTGTATAGCACGTGTTCAACATATATTTGTTGAGTAAATAAATAGATAATCAAGTTATTTTCTGGGAATTGGGTTTTAAAGAGGGAAGAAAGCAAAGAGAAGCTTGAGGGAACTTTTTATAATATGAAGAAGGATGACACAGAGAGGGTTGGAGAACATGACTGAAGTATTCCTGCTTTTCACAGTTTTACTTGGGGCTGTCTCTACTTCTACTGTCTCCTTTCTCTGACCCAGTTTGGTTTGGCTTCTCAGTACATCCATAGTGTGTTGGTACCTAGTAGGCTCTTGGTGAAGATTTGTGTAATAAAGGAGTGTTTAAAACCTCAGCAACTTGACTGAGGCTCGTTGGTAATTTCAGAAGACAAGCCCTGAGAAAATGTACGGAGCTCATGTGAGACAGCCACACTCACCTTTTGAAGCAGGATCCTTTTCTGAATTAGAAAGATTGAGCCTCAGTGTCTCAGGCCCTCTGACTTCCTTGTTCTCCATCAGTGTGGTATGAAGTTAAGCCAGGCCATAGGAGGAAAGGTCATTTTCAACAGGTCCTGCAATTAGCAACAGCCTTGCTCAGATCTGATGGTCCTTGGGTTCAGAACTGACTCTGAGCTGTGTGGTCAAGAGTCAACCAGGGGCCGGGGATTTAGCTCAGTGGTTCTGCTGCCTACCTCACAAGAGCAAGGTCCCGAGTTTGATCCCTGGTACCAAAAAAACAAAAACAACAAAAAAAGAGACAACTGAAGAGACCTGTGCAGGCTTTATGGGAATGTTGATACTTCTGTAAAAAATTACACTGCACACACGTATATGCGCTGCGCCATAGATGTGTGTTACTAAAGAAAGTAGAAAAAGTACAAAAAAGACACACATTCATGTGTATGACAGAAATGTGTATTCATTTAACAAATAATTCCTTATAGACCTTTAAGAATACTTTAATACATTTACTGGAATCATGTAAGAAGGACTGGATAAATTTCTATCCTGTTTTATCACTAAATGTTGGCCCTTGGATGACATGTGGCCTTACCTCTGTCATGTGCAAGAGCCCAAAATTATGTTCCATGCCTTTTTGATGGAGGGAATAAGGGAGAAGGACATTAGAACTAAAATATTTTCATAATCATTACCAAATAAAGGCAGTATAAAACACACATACAATTTCCTGGCAAAATCAGGGAGGTAACAGCAACAGCAATAACAACAGATTGTACTCGGCTGTAAACTAGGGCAGGTCTGGTGTCCAAAAAAATGGAACTGACCAAAAGACTTTAATTCAACCGGAGACCACCACACAAGCCATCCCCTTCTGTAATCACACAACTGTGTGCAGTTTTGTCTGTGGTCCCTTTATTTCTCAAATTCTAAAATAGTGTGATAGTTGTTAACATATTTTTAGTATTTCCCATACATTGGTCATTATACTAAGTTGTATGAAAATCATACTGGTATTATATAATTTAATTTGCCTAACAATCTTATGAGGTAATACTACTATTTTCCTTTTATAGAAAGAAACTGAAGAAACTGAGGCACAGGAAAGTTAAGAAAATTGCTTAAGGTCATTAGCAAATGATGGAAGCAAGTTTCACACCTAGTGGAGTTCTAGGGTTTTACTACTATGCAACACTGCCCTTATTTTATGATTCTAAGGCATAGGTTCATAACTTGATCTTATTTTGTGCATCTCTTCAAAAACTATAGAGGTAGAATTAGGGTAAGAGTAGGAAGTGGTTTATTGTCAAAGGAGAAAGGATCAGTTCTTGGACCATACTGTGGTTTTGCAAGAGCATTTCTTTTGGTGAGTCAGATGGCTTAAAGTTGGAACTGCAAGTGAGACTGGTCATGCAAAGCCTGAGCACAAGCTTTGGACTCTATCTTAGTCACCTTTCCATTGCTAAGACACAGCACCCAGCACCTGGAACTTAAAGGAGGAGGGGTTTATTTGGGCTCAGTTTTAGTGGGTTCAGTCCATGTCTACAAGGCAGAAACAGCATGGTGAAAGGGCATGGTGGAGGAAAGCTACTCATGTCATTGTGATCAGGAAGCAGAGAGCAAAGGGCAAGAATACATCCTTTTAAGCCTTGACCCTAGTGACCTGTCTCTTCTGACCAAGCCCTAACCCTGAACAGCAATCACCTTTGAACTCATCAATGGACTAATCCACTGCTGAATATAGGACCTCCATGATCCGATTCCTTCTGTTATGGCTTGTATCTAGATGTCTCCTCAAAGCCTCATGTGGTCATAGGTGGGGCTTTTTGGCAGTGGCTGGATCTAGGGTGTGTGATGCTAGGATCAAGGATCCGATGCTAGGATTAAGGATGGGAGTACTACCTGCCCAGGATGAAATATAAGAGACAGAAAGAGGGCTACTGTTGCTGTTGCTTGTCATTTGCTGCTTTGGTGCCTTCCTGCCTTCTGCCCATCATGAACTGCTTTTCCTCTGCAATGCCCCTCTGTCCTGTCACCCTTCCTTGGAGCCAGCCAACTATGAACTGAAACCTCTACAAACTGTGAGCCAAAATAAACCTTTCCTCCTTTAACTTTGGGTGTCAGGTATTTTGTCTCAGAAATGAGAAAAGTAACTAAGACACCTCCCAAAAGCCCCACTTTTAACCATGAGATTTTGGGGGTCATTTTAGGTCTAAACCATAGTAGACCCAATCCTCTGTGTCTTTCTTGGTTGCTGACAAGCTACAGGGGCTATCTTAGAGTCTTGGTTTTCCATGGTAGTCTGCTCCTCTGTTTTTATTTGCTTGCTGGTTATAGAAAAAATAAAAAGAGAAGGTAAGAAGAGAAGGAAGTCCTGTTAGAGATAGAGCTGAAAGGTGTTTTGGGGGGTTACTTCATCTGTGTCATTCAAAGGCAAGGAGATGTCCAGTGACTTAGGATAGCAGATTTGAGGGGAGCATAGGTTGATTGATCCCTGCTTTCCTTGCTTAGGTTCCCAGGCTTTGGTTTATGAGCAATAAATTCCTCTATGAGGTTTGTCTTTTCATTTTACTGGGGAAAGTTTCCTTATAAAGTCCCTCTCCTGGGCATCAAACTCCTCAAACTCTTGAGAGCTGCATTTCATTTATGCCTTGTGATTTCCTCCCCATGAAAATACCTTCTTCTGTTTCCTGTTAAGAGTTCCATTCAATATCTCTCCCTCTCTATCCACCTTACCCCAACTTGTGATCCCGAGAAACTTTATATTCCATTTTGAAAATTTTGCTACCTACTTTGGGCATGACTTTATGGATAAGACAGGACACTTCTTTATTTACCCATAAGGTGAGGAATAGAAATTTATGCATTTGTATAGAGCTTTGATATCTAGTTAAATCTACCTCTCAACATTAGGATGGCCTTTCTGGTGTTTATGTCAAGCAATCTTCTAGTGGTTTGAACACCCCCAGTGCCTTAAAACAGCCAGTTCAGCTTTCATCCAATTCTGCTAGAAAGTTTTTTTTGTAGTATAGAGATGCAATATCCACCTGTTAGTCCTATTTCTGCTCTTATTCATGTGACAAATCTTTAAGAATTTGAATACATCTCCTAGTTTTTGCCCCATTATCCAAGCCAAGACACGATCTCCTTTCTTTACTGCAGGGACATGTCTTGTTGTTTTAATGATTCCTTATGTATGAACACTTCTCTTGAATACCTGGAAGTGAAGCAAGGACCATCCAGGTGCAGCCTAAGCACACTAAGGAGGATATTGCCTCTGTGTTTGGTTCCAGTAATTTACCCTAAGAATATACCAGTTTTTCAATTGGTAGCTGGATCCTTATGTTAATCTTTCAGGAAATTAAATCCATCTGTTTTTCTCACTAGTGTTGCGATATAGACATATTTCTGCTGTGATCCAATAATAAGAGTCTAAGTAGAACGAGATGAGGATTCTCTTTATAAGGGGGAGGCATTCTCTGCCTGAACTGTGACTACCTGTCTTGTTCAGTGTGTAAAACTTGAAGCCATATGCTGCCATGTGGATGACTGAATTACTTGGTAAAGGAAACTGAGTGGACTCTTGGCCAAAGTCAAGGGACTGGTGTAACAGAGGAGAGGCTGTTGTTTCATTACTTATACAGCAGGCTAAGACCAAGTGCTGGAATTGGGTGTGAAAGTCAGGGTAGAATTAGAAAGCCACAGAAAGAACATTCACAGTCAAGAATGAGGAGAACCCGGTGGCCATGCTTTCATTTGCTGAAGTGCAAGACAAAAGGCAAACACAGCACCTCTTGTGTGTGTTGTGTTGTTGAACACATGAGCATTTAGTGTACAATGTGTAAGCCTTTGGTAAATTCATTGGAAGTATTTATGGTGCGATCAGAGGAAATGTCCAGAGCATTCTTAGCTGGTATGACAGAACCCCGCTGAGGAACTATAGGCCAAATAATGACATAGTTGTGTCCCTGAGGCCCCCTTCTTGACGTCTCCTCCAACGTGGGAGACATTCATTTCCTTCCCAAATCTTCTAGGTGTCCTCATGGCTGGAGGTTTAGGAGCTCTGTTGGTCACAGAGTCAAGAGAGAAGTGTGGCACCTCCTACCCACAGGGGAAGAGGCACTCATATATGAGTGAGGGTAAAAGACAATCCACAGGTGCACCTGAGTTGGCTCCTGTGGCCAGAGTGAAAAGCACTGGAATGAGGGGAGAAAAGGTGCTGTCTTTTCTTGGTGGCTCCTTCTTTCTACTTGCCTCGCTCTGGTTTCCTCATTGCTTCCCCCTGATTTTGGAGATGGCCCACAATAGGACTTGACATTGAGAGAAGAAGGCATGGAAGGGGTGCTTCCAGATTTTCTTCAGACCTCAGTCTTGAATAAGAGTGGTGAGGGGCTTCATAAGCTAGCCACATGGGCTTGTACAGCTAACTAGGATGGAGTCTTAAGTTGTATGAAGGAATGCATTTGTCCTGACAGTGTCCCTGTTTAACTGGACCTTTAGGAACTTGGCAGGCATGGTGCCTGGCAAGAGTATGAGCAATATCCCATTCTCTCATCTTTACCAATCAGTCCTGCCTCTAGTCACCTTTGGATCACCTAGCAGAGTGGCTGGCATCTACTATTATGATTAAAAATCAGATCAGCTTTCTAAAATAGGGTTAGCATTTTGGATCTGGATGACCTGAAAGAATTTGGAGTCACATGACTCATCAGCAAGGAACTATATAGAAACAGATTTGTTATTCTTGTTCCTGACAGCTAGCTAAGTGCAGAGTGACTTCCTGCAGGCACCTTACAGAGTGTTAGCAAAGGCCTTGGGAAAAGAACTAGGAACCCTGCCTCTTCCCTTGCTATGTTAGGCAGCAAACTCTGCTTTCCTGTGCCAGGAACAGCAACCCAATGACACTCTCTCTGCCAGATCCCAGCTGCCCTGTGGAGTCAGGCAGGGTCAGAAAGGCAGATGTCGGCCAAGTGGGGCTCCATTTGAGTCACATCCTGAGAAGTGTGTGTCAGAAACAGGTGAAAGATGTTAAGTTTCACACAAGCCATATACCACATGAAAGGTGAGGAGCATAACAGGCCTGAGCTTCACCCTTGTGCCCAAACCACTGTCAGTTATGCAGAAGGAAAAGCACTGGAATTTGTAGAACAGAACTCGGAGCGATCTGGGGGCTGGGAATGAAGGCACAGGACAGCGAGTGTTCTGCCACGGGGTCCACTTCCATCAGTCATGTAAACTTGAGGCTAAAAAGAGGCATGTCCAGCAATGTGGATGAATTTAATACCACTGCAGTGTACATTTAAAAAGTATTAAAATGCTAATTTTTATTATGTGTAATATACCACAATTAAAAGAACCAATTGTCAACATGGACAGTGCTAGGGTTTGTATAGGGTTTGTTCCCCAAAAGTTCATGTGTTGGAGACTTAGTTCCCAGTGTGACAGCACTGAGAGGGAAGTGGAACCTTTAAGACATGAGAACTGGTGATTTGGTCAATGGGAAGCAATACCCTTGGTAAGGATTAATGCCCATCTTCAGGGAGTGGGTCAGATCTCTCAGAACTGGACTGGTTATTGTGTGAACAGGTTGTTAGTAAGCAGGCTTGACATTCCTAGCTCACCCTCTTGTTTCCTCCTCTCTCCCCTTCTCCCCTCCCTTCTCCCTTTCATCAGGTGATATCATCTACTATATTTTGATGCAGCAGAAGGTCCTTATCAGAAGCTGAACAGATAGGTCAGCACCTGATCTTGGATTTTGAGTGTCTAAAACTGTGAACCAAATAACCTCTTTTTGTACAGATCATACAGCCTCGAGAATTTTGTTATAGCAACACAAAACAGAGTAAGCCAAGTACTAAAAAAAACATTAACAACAAAAATAGCAGCAATAATTTGCACCCAGTTCTTAAGTGCAAACACTATAAAGAGGAACAAATAGACCTGTCAAGAGGAGGTTGAGGAGCAAGTGGACACCTGCATATAAGCCCCCCATGAAGGTTATCCTAGTGTACTTCTAATTACCTGGGCTCTGGTCTGTGACTGATTTTTCTTGTTGCCCAGCATCATCCCTGCAACCCAAAGGCATGCTTTCCTCACCAATTGCCAATCACTCCAAAGCAGGAGTTTTCCTCCAGACTTGTAACTGGCACCCAATTGTCAGCACCACGCTAACTCTCAGAAGCTCATTGCCTATGGTTTCCTGCATCCCAAACTCTTGAGTGAACATCTAATACCTTTCATTTTCTCCATTAGGACAATATGATATTTTCAAGGGAACTTTACTAAAATCTGACCTGAATTTATGAAGAAATAATGTCCAGTAAGGCAAATTACATAAATAGAAAAGTAGCACTACTTTACTGAATGCATACCATTATATTTGTCATAAAAATAAATGCTTGACATATGCAATTTTAATTCTTGCAGCATTCTCAAAGGAGATTATTACTTGGCTCTTTTTAAAGCAAGAATGCTGTTGTTCAGGAGTCTTAGGCACAAAGCAAGCCTAAATCAAGACTTAAATGCTGGCCTGACCAGTGCCAAAGTCTTTACCTAATTTTTTCTGATCCCGCTCCTAAATTTTGCACCCAAGGGATATTCACAGGAACAGCAGAGAGCTCCATAACTGTGCCATACCTTTGGTTTTCAGGCACATTTTAGGCCTTTTCCTGGCCTCTTTTTCTCCTAGCTCTTAGCTTATAAGAACAAGGGTTTGCACTGTACTTCTAGCTAAGCACAGAACTTGACATATAGTAGGTGCTCAGAAATAGTTGCTTAATGGATGAATGAAAGACTGATTTGTCTGACACTGCATTCTTTTTTTTTTTGGTACCAGGGATCGAACTCAGGACCTTATGCTTGTGAGGCAGGCAGTGGCACCACTGAGCTAAATCCCTGACCCTGATGCCACATTCTTGATCAGCATTAAAGAGATGGTCTTCCAGGTTATCTTGTCCCATTGTCAGAGGATAGATGTCAGCTTTCATTTGTAAGTCATTTTTCAGACCACAGAGCTTTTCTTAATCATTTCTAGGTGACTCTGTTGGCTCTCAGTTAAAAGTATCACTAAATGAGCAAGCCCTTTCATAACCCTGGTTACTACTTTAACTCCCTTGAGAAAATTATCAAGTATTGTTCACCCATATGAGTAATAACGCTGGTTATGGTCATGGTGATAATGACTAACATTATGGGGAAATTAACATGTTCCAGGCATTGTGCTGAAAACTTGACATGCATTATCACATTTAATCCTTATCACATACTTTGGCATAGATCCTATAATTATCTCCACTTCACAGAGAGAAACTGCCACAAAAATGGCCAAAGTCATACCTATTTATTTCTGCTGCCAAAACTGTAAACTACTTGCATTTTGCAATCTGAAAATGTTCTCCCTCCTACCCCAGAAAAAATACACTAAGAGAAAACTTCGCTCACTGCCACAGCCCTGTGATACCACAACATAACTATACCATTTGCACCATTTTACTACAGTGCTGCCATAGAATCAGCACCTAGCTGGGCACAGTGGTACACTCTTATAATTCTAGTACTCTGGGAGGTTGAGGCAGGATTGCAAATTTGAGCGAAGCCCAGGGAACTTGTTAGCTTAGCGAGACCCTGTCTCAAAATAAAAAAGGGCTGGGGATATAGCTCAGTACGAAGGACTCCAGTTCAATCACCGGAATCAAAAAGCAAACAAACCAAACTAAACCACAAAAAAACAAAACAAAAACCAGCACCTACATTGTAACAGGTGAGATACCCTTTACAGATGGATCTGAACCATTAGATTGATGAAACTAGTGTATCTTCCCTCCTTCCAGGACCAGTGCTGCATTTTCTAGCCCACTTCCTTTGAAAGAGCACAGACCTTCTAGAAAGCCCTGGAGCCATATAAATTTTGGCTGGACCTCATTCAAGGCCAGTATTTTACACTTAATCTGCTTCTAGATGAATCAGTGAGGTTCAAGAGAATTTATGAGGAGTGTTTTCCTGGAGCCTGACCTTTCTCCCCTGTGTTATCATTTATTTATAGTCTAGTGTCTTCACTGAAGACATCCTAGGGCCTCTAGTTGTGTGATGATCTCAGATTGCCCCTCACTGCTGGAGTGGATGTTCTTGGCAGTGGAAGGAAGGGTTCAGGGTAAAGGTGAAATGTGGGACTCGATGTTTCTGGCAGTGTGAGGGATGACTTCTCAGTGACTTCTTGTTGTGGCCCCTTCTTCCATCATCTACTGTGAATAGACTGTGGTTCTCTGTGGGCACTTCCTACATGATTTCTAGAACCCCAGGCCTACACTGCTTTGTTCCTCTTGCCTGTCCTCCTGCTGATGGACAATCCTTGAATTTAGCATTGGAGATGAAGAGGGAACTGGAGAAGGAGAGAAGTTTTGGTTCCAGAGAATTGAGTTGGAAAAATAAGCCTGAAGGATTAAAGTCAATCTCCATGCCCTAGAATAACTTCAGGTCTTAGTAATACCTGAGCAGCATGTTGTGATGTCCCTTCCCCTCAAGGTCCAACATTCCCTGACTCTAGAGTGAACAAATTCCCAGACGTATCCAGGAACATTTTTCTGCCTCATCTAAATGGAAATCTGGATGTTTGATAATGAGACGTTTCCTCTCTGTTTCTACACTCTTGGGTCATTTGGAGGTTGCCACTCAGAGTGACCTGTTCTTTCCTCGAGAGACTATTTTCTTTTCAACTTTACAATGTTCACTTCTCGATTGTTGTTCTGTTTCTCTGCTGCAATGAGATCTCTGGATTTTGCAGGATCACCTACACAGTTTGGAATATTGGATACCAGATGCTTGGAACTGTAGTGTCCCCCAAAGGCCCATGTGTTAAAAGCTTGTTCCCCGGAATGGTGACAGTGGAAACTTTAAGGAGTAGGGCCACATGGGAAGTCTTTGGTCAGTAGGAGCATGTCCTTGAAGGGAACTGGGGGGCTATATCCCCTTCCTCCCTCTTTCTAATCCTGGCCATGGCCTGAACAGTTTACTATTTCATGTGCTCTCTGCTGTGATGTGCTGCGAGTTACAGACTTCAAAGCACTGAGGCCAACTGACCATGTCCCCAAACCCCAAAGCTGAGCCAGAATGAACATTTCTTCTTTGTAAGTATTTTATCTTAGGTATTTTGTTATATCAACAGAAAGCTGACTAACACAATAGAATTTTTATATCTCCAGATGACAAAGCTAGGCATGGGCAATAAGTAAAACTGGTCTTTTCAAGCCTCAAAAACACCATGAGAGTCTTCTTGAAAGGTTTGGAGAGCAAGGTATTGATCCTTCAGGGGGACCCAGGAACTGGCTATAGCTGGCAGTGTGTCCAAGTTCCAGTCAAGTAGGCTGGTGTTCCAGGAAGGCTTTGGGCCAAGCATTGAGGTAGGGATGGTAGGAGAGAACAAAGACCCCACTGTCTTTAGGTTCTTAATAATGGATTGGTTTAAAGAGTCAATCACAGCCTTAATTAGGATTGGTTCAGAGACAGGGAGGACAACCCAGGCAGTTCCTGCCTTCAGTAGGATGGCTTATCTCAGGAACTTTAGTGCTATCAACTTCATGAGATGGTGTGGTCCTGCCTGCTTGCTGCCTGTTTGTCTGATTCTTTCCCTTCCTCTCTTTCTCAAACTTGCAGAAAAGTTGTAAGGACAGTAGAAAGATTCTCTTCGTCTGCTGACTGTTTTAGAGTGACTTGGTGACATGATGCAATATCAACACATTAAAATGTGTATTTTTATGAAAAAGGAACTCTTACATATAATCAAACATCAAACCCTCAAAATCAGAAAAATTAACAATGACATAGTACTATGATTTAACTCTTGGACCCCTTTTGAACTTTTGTTGTCCCAATTAAGTCTTCCATAGTATCAGGATTTAGTCTAGAATCAGTCATGGCTCTTTGTGTCCTTTAATTGCCTCCATCTTCCCTTGATGTTTATGATCTTGGCAGTTTTGAAGATGAAAATGTCCAGCTATTGTGTAAAAGATACCTCAGCTTTGATTTTCTGATGCTTCTTCATGATTAGACTTAAACTATGCATCTTCAGCAGGAATATTCCAGGAGTAACACTGTTTACCCTCCTAGAAGTCATCAGAGTCTCATTACTGATGATGAAACTGACTTCAATCACTGGATGAAGATGGCATCTCCAGGCTTCTCCACCCTAAAGTTATTTCTCCTCTTTCTGTAATTAATGAATATTTTGTGGTAATTTGCTTTGAAACATTGTAAATGTCTTGTTCATCTTTAAACTTTAATATCATATGCTTATTTATTTAGACTTGTGTTTTATTCAGCAGGTTACAGTCTATTGCTATGTATTATTGTTATTTATTTTGGTGCTTAAATTGTCTGAGATTTGACATTGAGAGTTTTTCAGGTAGGCTTTTGTCTCATTCTGACTGATTGGCTCCATCATTTTTTAAGTTCTGTCTTATATTTTGGCACAAATTGTTTCAGACTCATCTTTTACTTTTCCTACCGAGCCCTAAAATTAGCCGTTTCTTTTGCTTAGTAATTCTGGTCCTTTTCAGTGAAAAATGACATTTAAGAACCTAAAATCTGAATGGTAGATGAGTTTATTGCTATTGGGGTATTATAGCACTCAGCCCCTTCTCAGAGATCTGAGTTAGGGAGCACACACACACACACACACACACACACACACACACACAGTCTTACACTTTATATATATATAGATAGATAGATAGATAGATAGATAGATAAACATGAGTTCACACCTATAGGTCTAATTCACATCCCTATGGTCTGCCTTAGATTCCTTCCTTTCCATTTTGGTCACTGTGATGATTAATTTTATGTGTCAATCTGACTGGACCATGGGGTATCCAGATATTGGGTTAAACATTATTATTCTGGGTGTGTCTGTGAGGGTGTTTCTGGGTGAGATTAGCATTTGAATTGGTGAACTGAGTAAAACAGGTGGTCCTCTGAGGTGTGGTGGGGCCTCATCCAATCTGCTGAGTAGAACAAAAGGGACTCATGTTTTCTCCCTGAGGGTCTTTGAGGTCAGGCCTCCCTTTTCTTCTGCCTTCAGACTCAGACTAGAATTGTGCCATCGGCTCTCCTGAGTATCCATCCTGCCAAGTTCAGGTCTTGGAACTTCTTAGCCTCCATAGCTCCATAACTGTGTAAGCCAGTTCTTTGTGCTAAATCCCCACCACCACAGACTAGAACAGTAACCTGGTGAAAAGCCAGGCTTTCATAATTCTCAATATATTTACTTCTTGACTTATTCTCCTATATTAACAATTTCCCCTTCACTGCTGTCCTGCATGGCGACCACCCTCCCTCTCTGAGGCTCTGACAACCTGTGCTGGGAGACATGTCTGTGCAGATGGTCTCAAGTCAGGCTCAGAGCCCCCTTGGAGGGCCAGAGCAGCCTCTTGTTCTCCCATGGGCCTAGGCTGCTGTTCCTCCACCCCACTGGGGAAAGCCTGCCTCGCTCATCTCCAGTGCCTTTAGGAAGGAAGGGCAGAGAGGGGGAGGAAAGGGAGGAAGAATAGTCATGATGAGAAAGAACAAGAGGTGCAAGAAAAGGAAAAAAGGATTTTTCTTTTCAAATCTAGCTTCCTCCTTCCCTAATATTTATTTACCATAGGCACTGATGTGTTCTGTAGACACTAAAATCTGCATATCTGAAACTGTTCACATTTTCTCTTTGGTAAAAACTCTTCTCTCTATTTCTCTATACTGCTGGTAGTTAACTCTGGAGGAGAGTCTGGCAAAATATTTCAAAACCCTTAACAAAAAACATACACATGTCTTTTTAGGAATTCATTCTAAAGAAATAACTAAAGATGCACTGAGATATTCAGGTTCAAGGATATTAAATACAACTAAAATTGGAATTGTTCAGAATAGTTCATGTCTTAGTTACTTATATCTCTTTGCTGAGTCAAAATACCCAACACCCAAGGTTAAAGGAGGAAGAGGTTCATTTGGCTCACAGTTTGTAGAGGCTTGAGTCTATAGTCAGCTGGCTCCAAAGCAGAGTGGCACATGACAGAGGGGTAACAGTTCATGGTGGACTGAAGGTAACAAAGCAACAAGGGACCTTAACAGTGTCTTTCTGCCCCTTTTATCTTATCCAGATTATTGGTTTGGCAATGGTCTGATTTAGTAATCACACACACTTAATCTCAGCATCACACACTCTAGATTAAGGCACCTCTGAAAAAGCCCTATGACTGCATGAGGCTTTAGAGGGACGTCTACACACAAACCCTAACATTCCACCCCTCCCCCCAAGACTCATGTACATCCCTTTATAAAAAAGGCATTTTGTCCATTTCTAAGTATTGCAGAAGTTCTAACATTATCAGCATTGTTGAAAATTCCAAATCCAAAATCTCCTGTGAGATTTAAGGCAAACTCTTAGCTGCAAGCCCCTGTACAAATGAAAAGAAAGTGAACACTTCCAACATTCAATGGCACAAGACAGACATTTCCATTCCAAAAGTTACAAACAGAGGGACACAAAGAATGGACCAAAGCCAGTCCCAAGTCCATCAGGGCAAACATTAAATCCCACAGTTCCACTTCCAGCATCCCCAGAAATCTGTGGCAAGTTGTTAACTCCAAAGGCCTTGGGTGGCTCCACCCCTATGATAGCGTGGGTGGTTGTAGCTTTTATGGCTTCTCTTTGAGGCTGGCTCTTCTCCCTCCTTGCAGCTTTCCTCAGACAACTAATGCTCCTGCCTTCTCCAAACTTCTGGGGTCTCCACTTCACCTTCAGCTTCACACTCACAGCATTACATACTGTCCTCTCAGGGGAACACTGCCTGACCTCCCAGGCCTTCTTCTGAAATCTGAGTAGAAGACTTCCTGATGCCACCACTCTTGTATTCTGTATGCACCTAAAACCAGCACCATGCAGATGACGCCAAGGTCTGCTGCCAGCTGGAGCAGTAGCTAGGTTTCCTTCTCTCTTGGTTGTAAGTGTCCAGTGCCTATGAACCAAATCCCCAAAAACAACTTGTCCACCATTTTGGAACACAGTACTCTGGGACTTTCTTCTCAAAGCAAAGTCTTTCACTTATGAAATTTTGGGGCTGCAAAGGTGGAGTCTGGTGATGCCTTTAGGCCATTTTTCTATTCTCCTGTTCCTTCTCAGCAATCAAGATCTCCTCTGTTCTATCTTTGTAGCCTGTAACTTTGTTGGAGCTTCCTTTCTGGCCAAACTGAAAATGTTTTAAATCATCTTGCTGGGCTCTTTGGTTTGATTCTCAACATAAATCTGGCTAAAAGCTCCCAACAGTAGCCATACCATGATATCAACATTAGACTGCCTTGAAATTTTTTCTTCAAGATTAATTAGTCTGCCGCCCTTAGTCTTAGTGTCAGGCACAATCTCTGGACATAAGCAAAATGCAGATAAACTTTCTGACAAGGCATAATACACATCATCTGGAGTCCAGCAGCAAATGCAGTCCTTCCCAGCAGAAACCTCCTGAGCCTGTTCTCTACTGGCTTTTGATCTTCTGAGCTCTGACCAGAATCTCCCATATAGTACAGCCTAAGGGATTCCAGTTTTACTTTTTCATCCCATATCTCTGAACCTTTCCTAACTCTTCCCCTTCCCATAAGCCAGTTCCAAAGGCTCATGAGCCACATGGCCAGGTAATGTCACAGCAACAACCCCACTTCTCTGGTATTAAATTCTGTCTTAGTTACTTTTCTCTCATTACTGAGACAAAAATACCTGACAACCAACATTAAAGGAGGAAAGGTTTATTCAGCTCACAGTTTGTAGAGGCTTTAGTCCCAGGGAACACATAAATTGTGATAAATTCATAAGGTAGGATTATATGTAATTAGCAAAATTATGCTGAGTTACAATTATTGTCATGAAAAGATGTTTATTATATGTAATTGAGAACAGGTGTAAAATAGAAAGATTTCAATTTGGGATTAAAATGTCAGAAATATATGAGCATAAGGAATGGAAAAAACTTGGCAGCTGATTCCCAAAGGGAATAGTCCCAGTTAAGACTGTGGACAATTGGTTTTCTTTTCCCTTAACCGTGTTTTCAGAATTTTCTTCAAACAACTAATGTATACAATAATCAAAAGCTATTGAAAGAAAAACATGTTCTTGACTTGATTTTGCTGTTTCTTTTAATAATGCTGAGGTAGGAGATTAAGGCTGGTGCAAAACTTGTCAAGTAAGTGAGTGGGATCTGTCAAATCACAAGACCCAGGACACATGCACAGAAAGTAGGATCCAGGATAACTCTGGGGTTAACCAATCAGGAAAGTGCTATTTCCTATTCTTCATTCATGTCTAGTGTGAGTCCAAGCGAGTATACCATAGTGTAATGTAAATCTGGTGCCATGCCAAGTGAGTTTTTGATAGGACAACTGTCCCAATTCCTTATTTGCTTGTGGGGAAGACAGTCCAGGAATTCTAGATACAAAGAACCCTTCCATTAGCCTTGTGGCTGCTGTGAGTCTGTTCACTGGCCTACTCTAGTCCTCAGGGGGTACTTCTTTTTCACCTTCAAAAAAATGAACATCTCCACTGTGTTTTCTGTGTGCCACATCCAATTCTTTGTTCAGGACACCAGGAGTCTGGGAAGAATTTTCCTGGGACCCTAAGCTGGTAATGATACAGGCTCTCTTGATGTCATTGAACCTTTTGGGTGAACACTGACAGGACCTGGAGTTCTGATGATTCTCACGTCATGGTGTTCCTTGGGGTGTCCCTTTCTTTCTTTTTACCTGCCAGCTCTGGAGCTCAAGCCTCATTAACTTATACCTGGACTACTGCAGTGGCCACCTTGCCTGAATGCACTTTTTCACCCCATTCAGGCATCCAGATGTGTCCCTCACAACAGTTCTTTGATCCCTTGGCTTCCTGTGCAGAAACCTTCAGTGGCTCTCTATCCTGAGTTAAGGCTGGATTTCTAAGCCCCAACCTCCACTGCCTGGTTCCAACCAGCATTGCCTTGAACTAGCTTCACACGCAGATACTGGTGGCCTCAGAAAACCACTCTGGGTTCACTTTCTTGGGACTGCATTTTCCTGCTTCTATGCTTTGCTCAACCATGTGTTATCATCTATCAAAAGCCTATGTAACCTTTTCTTTTCTCTGGGCGATCTTTATACCTTGCTGCACATACCATGTTGCACTATACCTCATGTGTTTATATTATCACCTCTACCCCAACCATAAAAACCTTGACCTTGTCTCTATTTTTCCTCAGGATGTGGCACACAGGAGACACTCAACAATTTTTGCTGAGCAAAAAATGAAAGGAAGGAGGCAAATCTCAGAAATAGCACAGCCAGGAATTGAAACCAGGATTTCTTAATTTCATATTCTTTTGCTGACATTCCCCCAAAGTCACAGACACATGAAGTCAGTTTTGCAGATTGTCATCTACTGTCTCATGGCCTTGGACTGAACTCGAGCATGAGATTTATTTCTTAGCATTGTAAAAGCTTTAGACTTCAGCTCATTTAAAAGGAGATGCACAAAGAAGGACCAAAAGACCTCAGAAAACATTAGAGATGTGAAAGCCTCTGAGGCTGCAGGCAGGAACCTTGAAGACTCTATCAAAAACAAAATAAAAGCTCTTTTGCAAAGCTCAGTGAAAAGAGAAAGATACTAAAAAATTAACATTAACGTGATCTCCAGGCTGTGTTTATTGAAACAATCTTGGGTCCATAATCAAAACAATGTTTTATCATTTCCCCTCTGGGCTGGTCACAAGCTACAAACTGGATCATTTGACACATCTCTTGTGCACTTGAAACTCAAACTGAAACCCTGCCATTTTAACAGTACAAAGAAAAATAACTTTATAAAACCCCACATATATATTTTTCTGATATATCCTTTTGATATTTTACTTGGACCAAAACCTAAATTCACTTGGTTTTCTCCAAGCACATATTTGGGTTACTTCCATCATTGTTCTTGGAAATGACTTTTCCTTTTGACATACTGTACATTCAATATATAACCTGGTCAACACCAACAGAGGCCACAGCATCAACTTCCCTGTGGGCTGTCAGGAGCATCTTTGAAGTATTATGTCTCCACTTAGGTTGACCAGCTGCTCAGTTTTGCAATGTTCAGGAGCGTCTCTCTCTCTCTCTCTCTCTCTCTCTCTCTCTCTCTCTCTCCCTCTCTCTCTGTTGGTGCCTGAGTGAGTTCTATGTCTGCTGGTAAGCATGTTTTTCAGAAGCTTTGAAGATTTTCTGTGACTTGTTTGCTGATATGAACAAATGTCAGAATATGCTTTGGGAAGATATATGTGCATGTTTTCATTTATCTGAGGGGGTATCCTAAGTATAGGAAACTCAACATAGGGAAACTCTGTCTCCTGGAGAGGGATGTAGACAGGGGATATGTTTATAGAGAATATGGAAAGGTCATCAAAACTGGTTAAATTTCACCCTGTTGTCTGAGAAGAAGAGTTAGTTTGTTTTACTGCTGTGAGGTTTAACCACAGCAATTTTCAGGAACTCAGCCGGCCCATTGGATCCTAAGTGAGGAGAACAGAGCTAATTCTGCTTCTGCCTGTGGTCAACCCGCCAACCTTCTCATCTTTCCAGGTCACCCACGGTTGGGTCCAGTGCATTTACCAAATGGAAGTTGACTCCTCTGCATAATCTGTCCCAGCCCAAGTTCTACTCCACCTTAAGTCCTAACCTGTCACCCTGCCCAATGACTGGTCTTTTCCCTATCCCTTTCTTCCTTCTTTCTCAGCCTTACTTCTCTTGTTATTGTTGGTCTGGGCTATCTTCTTTTCTTGTAGCTTATTCTACCTTAATTTACCCAATCCAACTTTATTTTTGCCCTTGCTTTTCCCATTGTTTCATGCACCTGCTTGTCTTTAGGCTCTGCCTTCCATGTTTCTGATTGTCTTCCTTGCCTTTCTTTTCTCACCCAATTCTTCCTTTTCTCTGGGTCTATGCTATACAATGGAAACTAGATGAATTACTGATAGATAAGGATGAACACAACAGAAGAATGAAGTAAAATAAATGCCATGGGCTGGGGATTTAGCTCAGTGGTGCTGCCGCCTGCCTTGCAAGCACAAGGTTCCAAGTTCGATCCCTGGTACCAAAAAAAAAAAAAAATTACATGATAGGCAGATACTATGGATGGAATTCCTTGGAAGAATTAAAATTTCTTTAATGTGGGGTGTTCTTAATATACAACAGGAGGATCAGAGCCCATTAAGCAATGATGCTACCTCTAGGTTATTGCAGTGCATTTTTATTAAATGTTACAGCTGGAGACAATGACTGGATGAACTTTAAGTCCACCCAATGCTAAGATTCTGTGGTTTATAGAATATTATGGTTGTAATATTTCAAACTCATGTATTATGTGTAATCAAGGGTGCTATATTCATCTATTTTAAGTGTGACTACAAGCTATACCTTTATAGCCTAGCTAGAAGGAAGATGGTCCAGTCATGGTCTAAACTCTGAAATTTGACAAGCATTACTTTCTCTCATTCTTGTCACTGGTGGAGCTGGAGCCAGGCAACTCTAGCACACTCAGAACTCTTGCAGAGGCCAGAGTTACTGCTTTCCAATTCCTCCCACAGTTTAGGGAGGAGATGAGACATCAGTGCTTTCATTCCAGTGTTGCTGTGACTTCAAAACAGCATAAAGCAAACTGAGACTGGCCCTGGCCAGGATCTTAGCCCCAACCTTGATCTTATCCTGCTCCTAAAGAACCCCTATCAGGACCCTCTGGGTTCTCATCAAGAGTAGATGGTGTGCATGTGGCTATGTGTTTCCTCTGGGTCTCAGAGAGCATCCTTCCTAGGCTCTTGCACCAGAATCCAAGTTGCTTCTAGATATGGTGCTGTATGTAGATCATGGTTTGACTTGTACGTTAGTCAGCTTTCTGTCACTGTGACAAAATATCTAAGATCACTGACTTAGGAGAAGGAATGGTTCATTGTGGCTCACAGTTTTAGTTTTTGTTTGTGGTCTCTTGGCCCTGTTGCAAAACAAAACATCATAGTGTGAAGTATGGAGCAGAGGAGGGTTGTTTACCTCATGGCAGGAGGAAAGGAAGGGGGAGGGCAGGGCCTGAATATCCCCTTAAAACATACAGCCCCAATGACCTGATTGACAGGCCCACCTCCCAAAGGTTCTGCCATCTCCTGGTAGGGCCATCTTGGGGACAAAGTCTACATAGGCCTTTGGGGGGCAATCCAGATCTAAATCATAGTAGCTAGCATCTGATCAAGTGTGATGGTTAATTTTACGCATCAACTTGGCTAGATCAGTGTCCATATATTTGGTCAAGCACTGGTCTGGATGTTGCTGTGAAGCTATTTTCATGTACGAAGGTAGATGAGGCTATTAGATTTTTGGGTTGGTTGGATTATCCTTTATAGTGTGAATGGGCCTCATCTTGTTAGGTGCCAGTCATAACAGAAAACAGACATTTCCCTAGGATGAGAAAATTCTGCCTCCACACACAAAACTATAACAATGACTTTACCTGGGTGATCAGACTGCTGGCCCACCCTGTAGGTTTTGGGCTTGCCAATTCCAATTGTTCAAGTTAATTTTCTCCCCCATGCCTCTGCTCTTGTTTTTGGAGTATGGTTCTGTTTCTCTGAGAGCTTGACCATTACATCAAGTGAGGACCAATATAGAGGGAGCAGAAGGTGCCCTTTATCACGTTCATTTGTGTTTGCAATAAGATCCTTGTTGCACCTCACTGAGTGTCCAGGATTACTTTTGCCCTAGAATAGATAACCATGTTGGTGACCATATGATATCCTAACTTTAGGATGACCAATCATCCTGATTTGTTTGGGACTGTGGAGTTTCTTGTGTATGAAGTTTCCAATGGTAAAACTGGGAAACCATAATGAAATGTTCAACTTACCCCACTTCAATCATTTGGTCTATTGATCTTTTCCCACTCAGATAATCAACATTTTTGAGACCATTGGTGTGAGCACCTCTGGTGGACTTAAGAAGAAACTGTAGTGCCTCATACCCCCTCTAGATCTTGGTTATTGATGCAACATATAGCCCTAATTGCAAACATGCCTTTTAAGGATCTAGTGTTGCATCCAAAAATCACTCAGAGCTTACATAAACATGTTCTCCTAATGTCCCCAAAGCACTTTAATTATGAATATGCTTCCTGCCAGCAAGTACATTTACACCCTGGCTGTGGAAGAGTCTTGGGATTCTTAGCACTGGCTGCTACAAGCCACAAGAGACCCCACCCTGGTTTAGTACTGTGTATCTGGTACTCTGTGTGTGAGGACAGGTCCTGAACTCTGCCTTCCCAAAGGCTGATGCTTAGTGACTTCCAATTTTCTGGCAAATTCACCTTTGCCTATTAAGAGACCTCCAAGTGCCTCTTTTTTTGATTAGTTCCCAATCTGATTGTCGATGCTCAAGTTCCTTAGCAGAATCTGGAGAAGATCAAGCCTCTTCCGCTGCCAGACTCCTCCCTTTCTGGGCATAATTTCTTGGCTACACACTCTGGACTGTGGGTATGACAGGGTTAATACCCCCTTGTCCAATCACCATGCTCCTCTCCTTCCTGGGGCTGTGTGAGTCACAGGCTCTCAGGGAGCCTGAGGTCTGGAGGGTCCCCAGACCCTCAGGCCCCCACAGCTTAAACAGTTCCATGTGGCATGTGGAGTTGTGATGTGAGAATCTGCATATTGAGCTGATTGTATTGTTATTTGTCAGACACTAAATTTTGGTGTTCAGAAAAGCCAAGTCCGTGAACTCTCCCTAAGTTGTAGTTGCTAAATACGACACATGCTCACGCATAGATGCAGATTTCTGCAGGCTGAAGCTAAGTCTCTCAAAGACTTTCATTAGATATGCTGTACTATATACTTCTCTCCATGTAATAGTGTATTACTCAGCTTCCTGTCACTGTGATAAATACTTGATATAAGCAGTTTAAGAGAGGAAAGATTATTTTGGCTCACAGTTTCAGAGGTTTTAGTCCATAATCAGCTGGCATCATTGCTTTTAGGCCTGTGGTGAACCAGAAACATCATAGTGGAAAGATGTGGTGGAGGAGAGCTTCTCATCTCCTGGTAGCCAGGAAGCAAAGAAAGAGAGATAGATCCAGAGAGGCAGAGGCTGAGGATCAGATACAGTCACATCTCATAACCTACTTCCTTCACCTACCTCCTACCTTCTGTTTCCATCACCTCCCCAAAATGCTGTGAAATTATGATCTCATCAATGGATTAACCTGCTAAGGAAGTCAGAGCCCTAATAATCCAATCACCTTTCCCCAAAGTCCATCCTCATGAACACACAAGCCTTTGAGGGACACTTTAGATCTAAACAGTAACAAGTAGGTGACAGTGTTACCATTTTGCACATGAGGAAAAGGGCTGTGGGAGATTAAATAGTGCATCCAATGTCACCCAGTAAGTTGGCAGTGAATCCACACTTTGATACCAAGTTTTTCTTTCTCACTTCAAATACAGTGTCCTTTTTCTGATGCCTCACAGTTTAACAAACTGCAGATACATGATATACTCCAATCTTGACTTCAAGCTCTGTGAACTAAAAGTTAGGATGATGTGATTGATTGTGAAATATGAGCACAGATCTATCCCATCTCTGAATGCATATCCCATGCATGGCAGGTTAGCTGTTTACCCAACCACAAGGCTTGTTCTTCACTTTAATTTGGGCTTGACCACGTGCTAGAGTTTGGAACGAGAATGTCCTCCAGGGCCTAGGTGTTAGAAGCTTGGCTCTCAGCTTGGTGTTGTTGGGAATTTGTGGAACCTCTATGACGTAGGGCCTATTGAGGAGGTCTTTGGGCCACTGAGTGGGGGAAAGCCCTTGTGGGAGATTATGGGCCCAAGTCTCTTGCTGTCTCTCTCTTTGCTCCCTTGCTGCAAGATGAGTGTTTTTGCTCTTTTGTGGGCTTTCTCTATGCTGTGTTGCCTTGCCACCTGCTAATAAATCCCGAAACCTCCAAAACTGTGAGCCAAAATAAATCCTTTCTCTTTTTAAATTGATTATCTCAAGTATTTGTTATGGTAAAGAAAATTTGACTAACATGGGATAACTTGCTGCAGCAAATACCTTAGTAAATGGGATGTGAAATGAGGCTTGGAAAGTGCTGGTGCATTGGGGCTTGCCTTCTCTTACTGCTGCGAAAATTTCCTCCACCATGGAACATCCCAGAAACAAGTAACATAGCCAACCACTGGTATAGTCATCAGATGGGTGAGTGATCCTGTCTTTGACCAACCAACATCTGGATGACGTTCTAATTAACTATAGCTGTATAAGTGACTTCAGGAATGAGTAGGGAGGAGCTACTCATCCAGGCTAAGTCATGTATAGATTTGTGAGTGAATGAATTATTGGGTGGCTTGTTATACACTAATAGATAACTATTAGTGGAAGGTAACTCTTTCCTTGGATAGGAACTATAAAGATATGCATATGGCCCCACCTCCCCACACTCATATGGTAGATAATCACATGTTGGTTTAGCCACTTGGGAAAAGGCTCATTGCTAAACCTGCGGAGATTTCCTCCTGTATGACTGTGCCTTTGTTTCCTGGCTTTCTTCCTCCCCCCTCCTCCTTCCTCCTTCTTCCTCCTCCTTCCTCCTCTTCCTCCTCTTCCTCCTCCTCTTCTCCTCCTCCTCTTCTCCTCCTCCTTCTCCTCCTTCTCCTTCTCCTTCTCCCTCTCCCTCTCCCTCTCCCTCTCTCTCTCCCTCCCCTCCTTCTCCTTCTTCTTCTCCTCCTTCTTCTCCTTCTTCCCACTTTCAACCCTTCTAACCCCTTAGCAAGATCCTGCCAGAGCAGTGGTGCTGGACACCTATTCCTGCTCACATTCCTGAGCACTGCTGAACCCAGCCCAGTTAGGCCCAGCCTGTCAAGCAGCCCTGCACACAGAGGGCAGTGAACCGCCTATAAGAATGCAGGAGCTGAGGCCAAGGCCTGCTTGAGTTTGTTATTATTTATTTTGGTGTATTTAATCGTATTTGACATTTCTACTTTATTTTCCTTCCTTGTTCTTGGATAGTACATGACAAGACTTTCTGGCATCACATCTAATTATACTATTTTAAAATTTTCCTTTTACTCCTGACCCACTAGCAAATGTTTTTCAAAACAGAGTGATGGGATTAAAACTAAATGGACCAGATGGCTTCTTTGCAGCTAATTTAGAAGAGTCCAGCAGTGCCAGATTCTTAGGGCACAGGGACCCATTATCCCCACTCTCACTTCCTTGAGCTGCTCCACTTTGTTTTGCCTTCTATATTTATCAAATCTGGAAATGGATTTAAGGAAATGCACAGATGTTACTGAGCTACAAGAAGCCTTGGGACTCTAAGGTTTGGCAGAGAAGTGCAGCATTGTGCTGTGAAGTGGTGTGAAGGGTCATCTCTTCATCGTCCAGTTCTGTTTCCTAAGGCTCCACTAACAAGAGGGGTAAATGGACTAGAACCATAAAGCTCAGCTGGGTTTCACATTCTGTCTCTGTGGTGTTCACTGTCCAGCTTTGTTAGAGGGCATGAGAACATTGCTGAAATTTGTCCATCAAGCCAGTATTTCCTGTTTCTCTAATATTCTGAACATTGAAATAGAAGGTGGTGACATGTCATTGTGAATAGGACAGGGAGACTTTGCCCTACCAGAACCTAGGATCTATGTAGGGGGAAAACATTAAATAAAGGCTGTCCAGTTGTTAATGCAACCCCTTCTTTTACCCTCAAAAGGTAGTTGTATTAGTCTGTATGAGTTCTATATTAGTTTGTATTAGTTCTCTTTTTTTTAAATTAAATTCTTTTATTGGTACATTGTAGGTATACAACACAATTACATTTCTCATTGGGAATTGTACCTTTACATGATGCATCTTGGTTCTAATTTTTTCCACATTCCTAGCCCTCCCTTCATGCCCTCCATCCTTCCTTATTTACAAAGACTTTATTTTCATTTTTTCCATTTCTCATCATTTTTCCTTTCCCTTCTTTCCTTTCCCCTGCCCCTCCCACTACCCCTACCCCTTTGGACCTTTTCTTCCTATTTTACGTTATCGATTATTCATTCTAATCATTGGTACAATTTAGGTATACAATATACTGACATTCATCATTGGAAATTTGCACCTTTACATAGTCTCTCTTGGTGCTTATTTTTCACCCTTGCCCAGCCCTCCCTTCAACCCCTCCAGTCCTCCCTATTTACAAAGATTTTGTTCCTATTTTTCCATTTTCTCATATTAATCACATTCCCTTCTATCCTTTCCCCTAGCCCTCCCACTTCCTTCCCCTTTGCCCCTTTTCTTCCTATTTCACATTACCTATTATACATTTAGTCCTTATTTACACTTTCAGTTTCTCACACCAGAGAAACTATTCAGTATTTACACATGTGTGTCTTATTTATTTTACTTAAGAGTATCGCCTCAATGTACATCCACTTAGCTATAAATGTCTCTAATTTCTCATTTTTTATGGCTGAGTAGTACTCCATTTTATTAAAAAACCACATTTTCTTTATCCAGTCTCCAGTTGATGGGCATTTGGGCTGTTTCCAAGTTTTAGCTATCACAAACTGTGCTGCTATGAACATGGGTGCACATATATCACTGTGGTATGATTCTTTTAATTCTTTGGGGAAGATCCCCAGCAGTGGAATAGCAGGGTCAAATGGGAGTTCCAGTCCTAGTTCCTTGAGGTATCTCCATACTGATTTTCACAGTGGTTGCACCAGTCTACACTCCCACCGGCAGTGGAGCAGGGTTCCTCTTTCCCCACAGCCCCGCCACCATTTGTTATTGGTTGATTTCATGATAGCAGCCATTCTTTTTGGAGTGAAGTGGAATCTCAGCGTTGTTTTCATTTGCATCTCTTGAATGACCAGTGATGTTGAACATTTTTTCATGTATTTATTTGCTATTTCTACTTCTTTGTCTGAGAAATGTCTGTTCATTTCAGATGCCCATTTTCGGACTGGGTCTTTAAATTTGGGAGGTCTGATCTTTTTAAATTCTTTATAGATTTGAGATAGTAGACCTTTGTCTGAGGAAGAGCAGGTGAAGATTTTTTCCCACATTGTGGGTTGTCTCTTCACACTTCTGGTGGTTTCTCTTGCTGTGCAGAAGTTTTTTAATAAGAAGGGATCCCACTTGTTGATTGTTTGTGCTAGTTCACAGGCAACTGGGGTTTTGTTCATAAAATCTTTTCCTACACCGATGTCTTCAAGGGTTCTACCTAACCTCTGTTCCAACTGGTTCAGAGTTTCTATTTTAATATTTAGATCTTTAATCCATTTTGATTTTAGTTTAGTGCATGGTGAGAGATACAGGTCTAGTTTTAATCTTTGGCAAGTTGAAGCCCAATTTATCCAGTACCATTTATTAAAGAGGCTATCTTTCCTCCAGTGAGGGTGTTTGGCTCCTTTATCAAAGATGAGATGGCTGAGTGTGTCTGGCGTTGTTTCTGCATCTTCTAATCTGTTCCACTGTTCCTCAAGTCTGTTTCTTTGCCAGTACCATGCTGTTTCTATCACAGTAGCTTTGTAGTAGAGTTGCAGGTTGGGGATTGTGATACCCCCTGCCATGTCTCTGTTACCTAGAATTGCTTTTGCTATTCTGGATCTCTTCTTGTTCCAAATGAATTTTTGGATTTTTTTCTTGAGGTCTATGAAGTATGCTGCTGGGATCTCAATTGGAATTGCATTGAATCTATATAGCAGTTTTGGAAGTATGGCCATTTTCACTATATTAATCCTTCCTACTCAGGAGCAGGGGATGTCTTTCCATTTTCTGGTATCATCTTCAATCTCTCTTTTCAGAGTGCTATAGTTTTCAGAGAAGAGGTCTTTGATTTCTTTTGTTAGGATGATTCCTAGGTATTTCAGTTTTTTGGATGCTATTGTGAAAGGAATTGTTTGGCCTATTTCTCTCTCAGTGTGTCTGTCATTTGTGTAGAGGAAAGCTATTGATTTTTGTGTGTTGACCTTGTAACCAGCTACTTGACTGAATTTGGTTATTAAGTCTAGAAGACTTTTGGTGGAGTTCTTGGGGTCTTCTATATAGAGTATCATGTCATCTGCAAATAATGACAATTTGACTTCTTCATTTCCTATTTTTATTCCTTTTATTTCTTTCTCTTTTCTAATTGCCATGGCTAATGTTTCCAGAACTATATTGAACAAGAGTGGTGATAGTGGACATCCTTGTCATGTTTCTGATTTTAGTGTGAAAGATTTCAGTTTTTGACCATTTAGTACAATATTGGCTGTTGGTTTTTCATAGATGGCTTCTATCAGTTTGAGGTAGAGACCATGTATTCCAATTTTTTGTAGGGTTTTTATCATAAATGCATGTTGGATTTTGTCAAGTGCTTTTTCTGTATCTTTTTTGTCCATCTTATTGGCATATAGGTTCTGTAGGTAGGTATTGATGATCCTCTGGATTTCTGCTGGGTCTGTTGTAATTTCACCCTTTTCCTTCCTAATTGCATGGATTTGGGCCTTTTCTTTCCTTTTTCTGACAAGGTTGGATAAAGGTTTGTCAATTTTGTTGATTCTTCCAAAGAACCAACTCTTGGCTTCATTGATTTTTTTGTATTGTTCTCTTAGTCTCCATTGCATTGATTTCTCCTCTGATCTTTATAATTTCCTCCCTTGTATGAGCTTTGGGCTTGTCCTGCTCTTCTTTTTCTAGAAGCTTGAGGTTCAGCATCTGGTTGTTTAATTGGGCTCCTTCTGTTTTCCTAATATGCGTATTCACTGCTATGAATTTCCCTCGTAAGACTGCTTTCATAGTGTCCCATAGATTCTGATATGTTGTATTGTCATTGTCATTTAATTGAAGGAACTGTCTGATTTCTTCTTTAATTTCCTCTGTGACCCATTGGTTATTCAGAAGTGTGTTGTTCAATTTCCACATGTTTATGAAATTTTTTGAGTTTCTTTTGCTATGGATCTCCAATTTCATCACACTGTGGTCTGATAATATACAGGGGATAACTTCAATTCCTTTGCACTTACTTAAACATGTTCTATGTGTGACTATGTGGTCTACTTTTGAGAATGACCCATGTGCAGCTGAGAAGAATGTGTATTCTGATTTTGTGGGGTGGAAGACTCTGTAAACATTTGTTAAGTTCATCTGTTCAAGAGTTTGATTGAGTTCTAGTATTTCATTTTTTATTTTTAGTCTAGTTGATCTATCTATTTGTGACAGTGGGGTGTTGAGGTCCCCCACTACAATTGTATTAGTGCATGTATGACTTTTCATGTCTGTTAGTATTTGTTTTATATAGTTGGGTGCACTAGTGTTTGGTGCATAGATATTTATGATTGTCATCTCTTCCTCTTGGATTGTTCCCTTTACAAGGATGTAGTGTCCTTCTTTATCTCTCTTAATCAGTGTTGGTTTGAAATCTACTTGATCTGCAAAGATGATAGCTACTCCTGCTTTTTTTCGGGTTCCTGTCACATGGAGTATTGTTTTCCACCTTTTACCTTTCAGTCTATGAGTTTCTTTTTGAATTAAGTGTGTTTCTTGTATGCAGCATATTGTTGGATTTTGCTTCTTGCCCCATTCTGCCAGTCTATTTCTTTTGATTGGTGAATTGAGACCATTAACATTGAGGGTTATAACTGAAACATATTGACTTGTCATTGCCATGACTTTTTCTTTTTGTTGGGTTCTCCCCCTTTCCATTTAATTTCTTGTCATGCCAGATGGGTTCATTATGCTTTGCGTCCTGGGCTTGTAATCCTCAATGTCTGTTCCTAGGATATGGTGTAAAATTCTTTGGAGTGCTTTTTTGGTATTCACGAAGTTCCTAAGGTGCTCTTTGTCATGACAGTATCTTATTTCTCCATCCATTTTGAAAGATAGTTTTGCAGGGTACATTAATCTGGGTTGGAGGCTGTTTTCTTTTAGGGCTTGGAATATGTCTCTCCAAGCTCTTCTTGCCTTGATGGTTTGTGTTGAGAAGTCTGCTGTGATTCTGATGGGCTTTCCTTTGTGATTTGTTTCTTTTCTCTCACTGCTTGTAGAACTTTGTTCTTCTGTTGAGTTTCTGGAATTTTAACAATTATTTGCCTATGTGTAGATTTTTTTTGATCAAGGCTGGTTGGAATCCTATATGGCTCACTTATCTGTAGGTCAAGCTCTTTTTCCCTGCTTGGGAAGTTTTCTGCCATTATTTCTGTGAAGAGATTTTTTATGTCATCTCCACTCTGTCCTGTTTCTTCATTGAGCCCAATCAGTCTTATGTTATTCTTCTTTGCATCATCTAGCAGCTGCTGGATTGATTTCTCATGTTCCCTTGTAATTTTGAAGCAATTTTTCTTTTCCTGGTCACTAATTGCAATCTTATCTTCTATATGTGAAATTCTGTCCTCACATTGGCTCATTCTGCTGTGTAGACTTTCAATGGAGTTTTTCATGTCCTGGAAATCTATTTGCATCTGTTTTATGGATTCCATTTGTTTCTTATGTTGGGATTCCATCATATTCTTGAGCTCCTCTCTAGATTTATTAATCATGTCTTGCACTAGGAGCACAATTTCTCCTGTTATCTGAGAAGTTATTTCTGATTTCATTTTTTCCAGATCCCCTTTTGTTGCCAGTTCAGTGGGTCCAGGTGGTTGAGTATCAGAGTGTTCTATCTCATTTCCCTTTGGGGTTGCTGTAGGTGATCTGGAAGTCTGGTTTTGAGACTTATTTACGTGTTTTCTCATTTCGACTGAGGCTGGGGTCTGTTAGCGCCTGCCCGGATTACCTCCTCTGAGCTGGGTGAGGTGGGACAGGGGCCGGGAGCAGCGCTAGGGTTGGTGACCCAAAAACCCTTTGTTGTGGGCTGGGAGCAGTGGGAGGGATGGTGACTGGGAAATCCCTTCCTCTGGACCAGGAGCAGTGGGACGAAGGCTCACAAGCCCCTACCTCTGGGCCGGGAACAGCGGGACTCAGTACCTTGGTCTGGTGGTCTGGTGCCCTCTGCGTCGTTGTAGTGTGGAACCAGGTGGCTACCTGTCTGCAGCGGGGTGATTCGGTGTCTTCTGGGCGACTCAGGACCTCGGTAGGGCGTGCACAGACCTTCCTGTGTGCAGCGGGCTGATTCGGAGTATTCTGCGCGACTGGGGACCTCGGTAGGGCGTGGGCAAACCTGCCTGTCTGCAGCAGGCTGATTCGGCGTGTTCCGTGTGATTCAGGACCTCGGTAGGGCATGGGCAGACCTGCATGTCTGCAGTGGGGTGATTCGGCGTCTTCTGTGAGACTCAGGACCTCCTAGTTCTCTTTTACTACCATGAAAAAGCTGAAGCAAGCTAACTTTAGAAAGAAAAGAGGTTTATTTGGATCACAGTTTTGGAGGGCATATATCTGTTGATGGCCTTTTTGCTAGCAGAGTCTGAAAAGGCACAGGACATCACATATCAAGAGACAAGGGATATGTTGTATTATCTGTGTGTGCCTATGTGGTCTCTCCATTCTTGTAAATCTACTCAGATCCACTCATGGGGCCTCCACTGTGTTGATTTTATCTAATTGTAATCACCTCCCAAAGGCCCCACTTCTAAAATCCATAGTCAAATTAACTTTCCACCTTCTTAGTGTCATTCATATACCATTAACATATGACAATCGTGATTAAATTCCTGCATGAGTTTGGGAAGAGAAGTCATAGCAGTTCATCTCCCATAAGCTAAAGGCAATGAAAAGATTTGGACTCAGCTTGCCTTGGAAATGCCTTCTCTGAGGTCTACATGCCTATGAACCTCTCTGTTGTTGAAAGCTCTGAATAATCCAGCATCTAGCCAACCTAAAGAGCTGATACCATTCCTCCACTGGACCTCAGGCAGCAAAGCAGAAGAACTTCACTCTCCCCTTGAGGTCACAATGGCCTGTGGTAGGAGTACAGAGTTCCCTGTGGAAGTTAGGGTGAGCCTCAGAGAGAGTGTGTCCACTTAAAAGGAAACAATGTAATTAGACTGAGCTTCCTATTTTACTGTACAAAGGTAGAAACTCAAGTCTGAGGCCTTCATAGAAAGGGCTTCTGCTGGGGTTTGCATGTGGACTGTTCCCCAGAGGCTCACTTGTTGAAGGCTTTGTCTCCAACTTGTGGTGCCATTGGAACCTTTAGAAGCTGGGGCCTAGCAGAAGGAAGCTAGGTCACTGGGAGTGCCATTGAGGGAATATGGGGACCCTGGTTCTTCCCTGCCTTTCTCTTTTTGTTTGCCAGCTGTCACAAGGTGATATACTCCTGCCATGGAGGGAGGGCTAAGTGATACTTAGCCAACACGGCTAAGTGACAGAGGACTGAAACCTACAAAATCATGAGCCAAAATAAATCCTTCCACCCTCTATGGTGATTATCTCAGGTATTTTGTACAATGATGGGATGCTGACTAGTACAACAGCCAGTTGTTCCCCTGAGTTGAGGAGGTGGAGTTGGGAGACCAGGGAAGCCAAGGCAGATGGAATTCTCATGGAGTATCACTGGAGATGAGAAACCTGTGCAGAGATTTCCAGAGGTCGTCAGAGGAAACCCCAATTAGGTACCCAGGTGAGTACTGACCATACTATGTGTATAAGGGAATTATCAAGCCTAGAGAAAAGAATCAACCTGAGAGGATTAGAAGAAACACCAGCTGGATGTTGTATTGTGGCTGGAGTATGGCTTTTCCCAAAAGCTACAGTGGAAAATCTCATAATTGAATCTTATCCATTGAAAGGCTGAGAAGCATCTTGCTCCAAATTTTCAGACTCACTCCCATTAGTAGATAGTAGAAACAAAATAACCAGAACTGGAGTCATTGATTTGGGAGAATTACACATGGGGTAAACGCAGCTCTAGTCTCACATAAGAGAGTTTGAAGCAAATCCTGAAAGAATCAAAGTTTGTTCAAGTAATTTACTTGCATTCTAGGATCAAACTTAAGTCATATATCTATCTATATCTATATTTATATCTATATAGCTATAAATTTTTTGAAATAGTTGGGATTGAATCCAAGAAGTGCTAGGCTATATCCCCAGCCATTTAAAAATTTATTTTGAGACAGAGTCTCTCTAAGTTGTCCAAGCTAGCCTCGAACTTGGGATCCTCCTGCCTTGGGCTTTCAGGTAGCTAGGATTACAGACATGTGTCACCACACCTAGCAAATTCGATTCTTGAATCAAGCTTTACACAGAGGATGGCCAGGTGGTTTGTGGAAGGCACTGCAGAAAAATAGTAAACTTTGCATAAATTTATATCCCATCTCCAGGGGCAGTTGCAGAGGTCTTAGTCATTAACATCATTATCTAAAAGCTCTCATCGAGAGGAATGTCTCTATCTAATGTGAATCCTTTCATTATAATTATTTTTCCTAAAAGAGACAGTGCAGTAGATCAGTGTGCTATGAATCATAACTTTGTCTACATCAGAAACATGAAAAATTCATTGCCACATTTAGATTTTTACAGTCACTCTCAGGTAGAGATAATTATAGGCTCACAAGCAGTTGTAAATAGCAGTACAGAGAGCTTGTGTATTCCTTGCCCAGTTTCCTTAATAGTAAGATTTTGTAAAGCTGTAGTACAATATCACAACCAGGAAGTTGACATTGATAAAATCCACTGATCTTATTTAGATTTCCCCACTTTTATTTAATTTAAAAAATTTTGTTAGTAAATGTTTGCAGAAGATAAATTATATTCATTGTGTAGAGTTGATACATGTACATAATCCCCAGTTTTAATTGCACATTCTGTGCATGTGCGTGTGTGTGTGTAGTTCTATACAACCTGTGTAGGTTCTTGTATCCTTCATCAGACAAGCTCTGGAATAATCTCATCCCCACAAGTTGTTTTGCTCTCCCCTTTTATAACAACATCCACTTCTTTCTCACCCTCATCTTAACTCCATTAATCTTGTTTACATCTCTCTAATTTTGTTATTTCAAGAATGCTATGTAAATGGAATCATACCTTGCATAATATTTCAGGATTGTCTCCTTTCACTCATCATAATTCCTTTGAGATTCATCCAAGTTGTTGCATATAGAAATAGTTCATTCTATTTTTTATTGTTAAGTAGTATTCTATGGCATGGATGTCCCATAGTTTGTTTAAAATTTACTACTGGAAGGGCATCCAGGTTGTTTCCAGATATGGGCTGTCTTGGTCCCTTTGGGCTGATATAAAAAAGTACCACTGAATAGATGACTTTTAAACAACAGAAATTTATTTCTCACAGTTCTGGTGGCTGGAGGTCCACAATCAAGACACCAGCAGATTGGTGCTAAGGACCTGCTGTGTGGCGCATATGTGGCCATTTTCTTGCTGAGCTCTTACACTGTGGGAAGCATGAAGGGTGTCCCTTGGGCCTCTTTTATAGGGGCACTAATCCCATTTGTTAAGGTTTTGCCCTCCTGATTTAAATACCTCCCCAAGGGCCCCATCTCCTAACACTATTATCTTGGAGGTTAGGATTTCCACAAATGAATTTTGGAGTAGGAGGGAAATAAACATTCAGACTGCAGCACGGACTATTACAAATAAAGCTGCTATGAACATTTGTGTACAAGTTTTTATGTGACACAAGTTTTCATTTTTTGTGGGATAAATACCCAAGAGTGCAATTACTGACTTGTGTGGTAGTTAAATATTTAGTTTTATAAGAAACTACTGAACTTTTCCTGAGTAGCTGTACTATTTCACATTTCCATCAGCAATGTATAAATAATTGTTTCTCCTCTTTCTCACTAGTATTTGATGCTATTTCTTCCTTGTTTCCTCTTCTCTCTCTCTCTCTCTCTCTCTCTCTCTCTCTCTCTCTCTCCTTCTTTCCATTTCTGGAGATGTCTAGTGATATCTCAATACAGCCTTAATTTAGATTGGTGCATAAAGTGAAAATTCAATTCAATACTGGGAAAAAAAAGAGGGGGAGTAATACATGCCCAATAAAAAAGTCCTTTGACTACTCTATTCCCCTAAATTGAGGAAAGAGCTTATAAAAGCCCTCTAGGGATAGATTGAAAGTTGGTTCTATGGGGTAGGGCATAATGTTTGCCTGCTAAGTAACATTGCAACTGTGCAATTACTGTCTCTATAGAAGCTTAATGAGTAAATACAGCTTTTAAAAAATCATCAAGAAAATGTATACAGATTAGCACCTTTATGGATCATAATTATTTTCTAAAATAAATGAGGATTTGAATTTTCTTACTTTACAATCTTAGTTCAAAGGTAAGCTTAGAAGAGCACTGTCCAAAATGTGTTCTCCAGAATGATTCTGCTCATAGGTATTATAGAAAAAAAAGTGATATCCAGTAAGACTAGCTTTATGAAAAGTTAGAATATGAATAATCACAAGAGTTTCTAGGGGGCGTGTGTGTTTTGCAAGAGAATATATACATATGTATGCATATATTTGTATATTTAAACCATGAAATCTATTTTGAGGTATATTTTGTCAAACCAGTGTTCCATGAAATATACTTCAGTGATGCTGACCTAGGGAAAAGCTTATGTTCTGCAAATGCAATTTAAAGCTGAGGCCAGAAATCAATCAGATGTCAGAGAATAATTTAAGCAAGGTTCTCTACTCTGGAATCATGATGATAAAAATGCTTACCTTTATGTATTATTTCTTAACTTTATTAAACAGCTTGAAGAGCAAGGGTCTGGGCTGTTCGGTGCCAGTAACCAGGGTGAGGCATGGAAACCCCTCTGTGCAATCTGAGTGGGGGTGAAATGGGGAGAAGCCAAGTAAGAAAGCCAGGCAGGCTGCCTTGGAGAAGGCCCTGGGCAGAGAGGAAGGACTTGGGTAAGTGCCAGTGGTCCAAAACAACATTTTTTCAATAAAACTTTTTCCTGTATGCTATTAACTTTCTACCATTTGACTTAGAAATTGCAAGTTCTCTACATTAGTAAAAGCAGAGGTGGGAGGAGAAGGCTGGAGGAAATCCTTTGATCAAGGAAGGTGGGGGCTGTAGTTCTCTATGGAGACGAGAGCCAAGGGCACAGGCGGGGAGAGACCATTACAGGTGCCCTCACATGAATGTGTTTGCCCCAGTCCCCCTTTCCTGGGCAGAGGAGGCTGTATCAGTTTCTTTAGCTTCTCCTGTCTCCATAGAGCACCTTCTATGGTTTAACTGCATGTTGAGGAGTCCAGCATTTCTTTCACTACAGGTTCTAATACCCCATCTCATAATATCTAGTCTGACTGACCTACCAAGACTCAAGAACTCTGATTTGAGGCTTCTGAATAGACAGAGTTTGGATTTGATCCTGAGGCCATACTCTGTTTGGTGAGCAAGTCTTCAAATTAGATTATGTCTGTGGTATCAGAAGGGGCCGTCATCTGATTCAATCACCTGCCTTCAGAACAGGGGCTTCCAGCTGCCATTCAGTAAGTTCCAGGAAACAACTGAGGTTTTACACAGGCCAAGTGCCTCTCTGTGTGTTCAGAATGAGGCGAACCCCTTTAAAAGCCTTCCTCCATGCATTCTCTTTCAAGAGATGATGTTGAAGGTGGCTCTGAGCACAGATTTTATAAACTTATCTCAAATAGAGTTTGTTCAAGGAAGCGCAGGAAGAGGAGGGAGTGAAAGAGTGATGACCATGTGGGGATCTGAATAGATCTAGAGGAGGCAAGCCTACCCCATTTTTTTTCATTATGAAGAGTACTGAGGCTTACCCAAGAGGGAGGAGGGTCTATAGGAGCCCACACTCCAAGGTGATTTTGATATATTAGCATAAATATCTATCCTGAAGAGCAGGTCTGTTTCATAGCCACAGCCTTCCTATGAAAAGGTATACCTCTTCCCCTTCTCTTTCTCCTTCCTCTACCATTCCTCCTCTCTTTCTCATCTTCTTTCTTCTCCTTTTTCTCTTCCTCCCTCTCTTCTTCTTTTCTTCCTTCCCTTCCTCTTCCCTTCCTTTATATAAAAGTATGTTTATAGGCAATCTAGTGGGAGAAATCTCATGGGAGGCAGTAGGTAAGAATTATTAAGAAGATGTATGGGTCATCGATTGTCCAAGGGGAGGAGCAGGTGGGGAATAATGGCTATTGGAAGCTTCTTCCAGCCCCTTGCTTACAGCTTGAAGTAGGTTCATCCTCAACTATGAGTTTCCAAGGTCTTGTCTACTCTCTGGGGTCCCCTGGGTGAGAAGCCAAACAGATGGATCAGGACCTGAACTCTGACCTCTTCAAGTTTTATTACCTTAATATAGAGTCAGAAACCACTTATATATAATTTTTCATAGAGCAGAGGATCTAATATTTTTTTTTCTTCCTCAAATTTTTTTATTGAGACATTTTAGGTGTACAATATATTTATATTTATCATTGTGATCTTGTACCTGTACATGAGGTATCTTGGATCTTATTTTTTCCCCCATTACCTGTGCGCCCTTCACTCCCTCCACCCTTCCCTATTTACATAGATTTTGTTTCCATTTTTTTCTTTTTTCATAATTTTTCCTTTTCCTTCTTTCCTTTCCTCTTCCCCTCCCACCACCCCTACACCTTTGGACCTTTTCCTTTTTCAAATAATCAATTATTTGTTTTAACCATTTTAATACTCATTTACATTTTCAGTTTCTCACACTAGAGAAACTATTTGGTATTTACACATCTGTGTCCTATTCATTTCACTTAAGAGTATGGCCTCGATATGCATCCATTTAGCTATAAATGACTCTAGTTTCTCCTACTTTTTGGCTGAGTAGTACTCCATTTTATAAAAAAAAATATCTTCTTTATCCAGTTTCCAGTTGATGGGCACTTGGGCTGTTTCCAAACTTTAGCTATTACAAACTGTGCTGCTCTAAACATGGGTGCACATATATCGCTGTGGTATGATTCTTTTAATTCTTTGGCGAAGATACCCAGCAGTGGAATAGTGGGGTCAAATGGGACCTCTAGCCCTAGATCTTTGAAGTATCTCCATACTGATTTCCACAGTGGTTGCACCAGTCTGCACTCCCACCAACATGGAGAAGGGTTCCTTTCTCCCCACACCCCTGCCAGCATTTGTTATTGGTCGATTTCTTGACAGCAGCCATTCTTTTTGGGGTGAGGTGGAATCTCAGTGTTGTTTTTATTTGCATCTCTCGAATGACGAGTGATGTTGAACATTTTTTCATATATTTATTTCCTGCTTTTACTTCTTTGTCTGAGAAATTGTTCATTTCAAATGCCCATTTTTGAATTGGGTCTTTGAATTTGGGGTTCTGATTTTTTTCAGTTCTTTATATATTCTAGATAGTAGTCTTTTTTCTGAGGTACATGTGCTAAAATTTTTTTCTCACATTGTAGGTTGTCTCTTAGCTCTGTTGGTGCTTTCCCTTGCAGTGCAGAAGCTTTTTAATAAGATGAGATCCCAGTTTTTGATTCTTTGTGCTAGTTCCTGTGCTACTGAGGTTTTGTTCATAAAGTCTTTTCCTATGCCAATGTCTTCAAGAATTCTACCTAACTTATCTTCCATCAAGTTTAGCATTTGTCTTAATATTTAGATTTTTAATCCACTTTGACCTTAGTTTAGTGCATGGTGATAGGTATGGGTGTAGCTTTAATCTTTGGCAGATTGAGATCCAGTTTTTCAACACCATTTATTAAATAGGCTATCTTTCCTCCAATGAGGGTGGTTAGCTCCTTTGTCAAAGATGAGGTGGCTGAGTATGTCTTAAGTTGTTTTTGCATCTTCTAATCTATTCCACTGATCCTTGGGCCTGTTTCTTTGCCAGTACCATGCTGTTTTTATCACAGTAGCTTTGTAGTATAGTTTCAAGTTGGGGATTGTGATACCCCCAGTCATGTCTCTGTTGCCTAGAATTGCTTTTGCTATTCTAAGTCTCTTCTGGGTCCAAACGAATTTTTGGATTGTTTTCTCTAGGTCAATGAAGTATATTGTTGGAATTTTAATTGGCATTGCATTAAATCTATATAGTAGTTTTGGAAGTATGGCCATTTTCACTATATTGGTTATTCCTACCCAGGAACAAGGGATGTCTTTCCATTTTCTTATATCCTCTTCAATCTCCTTCAGAGTGCTGTAGTTTTCAGTGTAGAGGCCTTCTGCTTCCTTTGTTAGGTTAATTCCTAGATATTTCATTTTTTGTGATGCTATTGTAAAAGGAGTTTTTTCTTGAGAAACCAATTATCTTGATCACCTCCAGGATGTAGAAAATCCTTTCTGTGGCAAGCAAATGGGTTACAATGCAGGAAGGAAGTCTCCCTGGGAGGTGGACCACACCTTCATGAAAATGGCATCCTTGGATGAAATGCTCTACCCTTCTGCAGAATGGGCACCCAGCCCAGCCTGGCAGCACATTGCTTCCCTGGGCAGAAGTGGGTGATAACTGAGGTTTCTCACCACAGGCAATTCCTTGTCTCCCTGGTTTGGAGGCCTGAGAGACCACACAAGGGGATGAGCTCAGGGCTCCAGAGAGCTCATGGTGCAGGGCCTCTAGGAACCTTCTCAGACAATGTCTTCTTTTGATTGAGACACTAGCTGAGAAGTCAGAGCTCTAGGACTCGGTGGGCTACTGGTCATTCCTCTGACACAGGGTACAAGTGGGCTTTCTGGTCACCCCTAGGCTGTTGGAGAGCCTTGGTAGACTTTCTGCAGCAGCCTGCCCTCTTGGGGGAAAGAACCTCTCACTCTGCTGCATTCCCTGACATAAATGGGTAACAAATATGACAGAATTTGACATTTTTTTCTACTCCCATGAGTTGAACTATTTTAATTTTGATTATGTCCACCCTGCTTCATTCCACAAAGAATATGATGTGACTTGTATAGATGCACATGATACAAAAGAATGAAAATAAATTGATTCGATTCCACTGCTCCTAGGGCAGAGGAGGTGAGCCACACAGGCGCCAGCAGCACCACACCCCCCATGGAAATGAGAAGACATGTAAACAAACATCAAAAACAGACTTCCAAATCACCTACAGCAACCCCAAGGGGAAACGTGATGGAGCAATCTGATACTCAACCACATGGACTCCCTGAACTGGCAACAAAAGAGGATCTGGAAAAAATGAAATCAGAAATAATTTCTCACCTAACAGCAAAGATTGTGCCCATAGTGCAAGACATGATTAATAAATCTAGAAAGGACACAGATAAAAAAATAGAGGAGCTGAGGAAAATGATGGAATCCCAACATAGGAAATAAATGGAATCCTTGAAACAGATGCAAACAGATTTCCAGAAGATTAAAAACTCCACTGAAAGTCTATGCAGCAGAATGAGCCAATGTGAATACAGAATTTCAGATATAGATGATAAGATTGCAATTAGTGACCAGGAAAAGAAAAATTGCTTTAAAATTGTAAGGGACCACAAGAAAGCAATCCAGCAGCTGCTAGACAATGCAAAGAAGAATAACAAAAGGCTGATTGGAGTCAATGAAGAAACAGGAGAGAGTGTAGATGACATAAAAAAACTATTCTTAGAAGTGAAGGCAGAAAACTTCCCAAGCAGGGGAAAAGAACTTGACATACAGATAAGTGAGGCATATAGGACTCCAACTAGTCTTGATCAAAAAAAAATCTACACACAGGCATATAATAGTTAGGATTCTGGAAACCCAACAGAAGAACAAAGTTCTACAAGCAGTGAGAGAAAAGAAACAAATCACATACACTGGAAAGCCCATCAGAATCACAGCAGACTTCTCAGTACAAACCCTCAAGGCAAGAAGAGCTTGGAGTGATGTATTTCAAGCCCTAAAAGAAAAAAACCTCTAACCCAGATTGATGTACCCTGCAAAACTATCTTTCAAAATTGATGGAGAAATAAGATACTTTCATGACAAAGAGAACCTTAAAATTTTATGAATATCAAACCAACACTCCAAAAAATTTTAGACAATATCCTAGGAAAAGACAATGAAGATCACAACCCCAGGAATCCCAGAAGAATGAATCCATTGGGCGTGACAAATTAAACACAAAGGGAGAGAATCCAACAAAAAGAAAAAGTCATGATAAGGATTTTAAAACTTTTAACTTCATCTCCCTAATGAGTGTATAATTCAATCTTGTTATTGTACTGATTAGTATTTTTCTGATTCTAGAGTTGCACACCTTTCCTTGTGCTGTACTGGCTATTTATCATCTTGTGTCTGCTTTTTAATTTTCTATTAATGAGCTGTAAGAGTTCTTTATATATTCTGGTCATAGGTTATATGCATTGTAAATATGTTCTGTTTAAGGACTACTTTTCATTTTAATGATGTCATTTAAAGTTCTAAATTTTGATGGAATCTCATTTATCAATTTTTTTCTTTTATACATCATGTCTTTTGTATCCTAGGAAGTTCTTGCCTACCCTAAATTCATAAAAATCTTCCCTTATAATTTCTTCTTAAAGCTTTATACTTTTAATCTTTCATATTTAGGTTCATAGATCCTTTCAAGTTATTTTTATGTATGGAAATAAAGGGTTGAGGTTAATTTTTATATACGGATACCAGGTGTTCTAGTGCCATTTGCTGAAAACACTATCTTTCCCTCTGCTCTTGAATTGAGTTTATAGTCTGTAAAATGTTAATGTTAAATAATCTTTCAAAACTCAGTGGACCATGTTATGTGTGGTTCTATTTCTAGATTCTCTTTTATTCCAAGATCTATGTCTTTCCTTACACCAACACTGCCTTGATCACTGTAGCTTTAGAGGAAGTCTTAAAATTAAGTACTAAATGTCTTCCAACACTGTTTTTTTTTCTTTTTCTTTTTACTTTTCTAGTCCTTTGTACTCCTACATAACTTTTAAATTTCAATATCCAATTCTTCATTTATAGCAAGTATACAGAGACCTGAATTTTTATACATACTTTGTGTTTTCTAATCCTGCTAAATTCAAATATAAGTTCTAGGGGCTCCTAGAGATTTCTTAGTATTTTCTCTGTAGATGATCATTTCATCTACATCTAAAGATTTTGCTTCTACCTTGCTAATCCTATCCTAATTGTGTCATTTTATTGCCAGACTATTTTGGCTTAGGCCTATGTTTCAAAGTTTAATGGGCAGATGAAGAGTAAGCATATCTGTCCTTGTTCCCCATCTTAGGGAGAAAGCATTGTAGCTTCTCCATTCATATAAGGTGTTCTCGCTGGAAGTATAGAGTACATGTCTTTAATCTGTTGAGAAGGTTCTGTTCTACTTCTAGGCTCCTGATAGCTTTTACCATGAACAGCTGTAGAATTTAGCCCAATACTTTTTCTCCAACTAGTGACAGGATCATATGGCTTTTTCCTTTTCTCTGTTAAAAAGATGACTTTTGGGGGTGGATTTTCCAATGCTGAACCAACACTGCCATCCCTATAATAAAACCACTTTCTACATACTGCCAGATCTGACTTCTAATAGTTTGTTTTGTTTAATAAATTTCTATGTTTATACTTTTTTCTTCTATTATCTTTATCCAGTTTTAGGATTAGCACAATGTTGATTTCCTAAAATGAGGGGAGAAGTGTTCCTTTTCTTTTTCTGCTTTAATTGTTTGATATAATTTGTCAGTTAAAATGTATATGAGCCTGTTGTTGTCATATTGGTAGGTTTTCAAGCTAGGAATATACTTTCTTTAATAGGTGCTATTCAAATTTTATATTTCCTCGAGTTAGTTTCATTAATTTGTCTTCCAAGGTACTGAGAAGTTGTCAAATTCATTTCAAAACTGATTTTTATAATATGCTTTCTATATCCTTTTAAATTCTGTAAAATCTGTGGCAGTGTCTCCTAGATCTTGGTATTGTAATTTAAAAAATATATAATTAATATTGTGTAATAGGAAGTAAAGGTCTAAAGGAGCAGGGGAAGTGGGAGGGGTAGGGGAAAGGAAAGAAGGGAAAAGAAAAAATATGAGAGAAGGAAAAATGGAAATAAAGTCTTTGAAAATAGGGAAGGGTGGAGGGTGTGAAGTGAGGACAGGGGAATGGGGAAAAAATAAGAACCAAGATACATCATGTAAAGGTACAAGATCCCAATGATGAATGTAACTGCATTTTATACCTAAAATGTACCAATAAATCTAATGGGGAAAAAAAGAAAAGAAATTGAGTCAAATTGATAAATATATATATATATATATATATATATATATATATATATAGTCACAAATCTGTGTATGTCCTATATTTGGGCTACAGATTTGCCTCTATGATAGAGAAAGTTTTAGTCTTAAAGCACAGTTGAGTAAAAGCAATTCTAGCAAGGGAATAAATTCATACAGTCCTTGAATTAAGAACTCTGGCTTCACTGGAATTTTTTTAAAAAAGAAAACCTAAGAGCACTTTTTCTAATTTGTATCACTATTAATATGCTTTTGATTCATACAAAGATATTCATACTGTGTGTAATTTTTAATGGATGGTATTACAGTAAATGCCCATCAACCCACCACTCAACCAGGGACAAGTATGTTCCCAGCCACTTGTGTTCACCCTAACATCTGCTCCTGCCCCCTCTCTTTGTCCTGTTTTCTTCTCCTACCAGAGAGAATCACTGTCGTAAATATTTTTTATCACCTCTTTGATTTTTTGCTTTATTCCAAAGGTATACAGACACAAGTTATAATTTCTTTTGTTTATTTTGGATGTTTAAAAATAATATACAAAATGAAGTCTTTGGGTTCTTTTTTCTTTTCCATTAAATATCATGTTTTCAAGATCCTTTCATGTTGCTGCATGTGTGTGCAAATTATCCATTCTCTGTCGTTGCCCTTTAGATAGTTTCTAATATTGTGCTACAGGAACAATGGTACTGAAAAAACTTCTGAATATGGCTTCTTGTGCACATATTCAAGAAATTCTCTAGGTATATACCTGGAAGTAGAATTTTTGGGTGTTCTTCATAAAACAATGCTAAAATATTTTCCAAAGCAATTGTACTCATGTATAAACCCCTAGTAAAGTATGATTTCCTCACGTCCTTATTTGACATTTGACAAGTCAGACACTAAGTTTTTGCCAATCTCGTGTCATTGTTGCAGCAAAGTGGAACAGCTCAGTGTTATAGCCAAGTGCTACAGCTCAAGTGCTACCACTCAAGTGCTACAGCTACAGCAATTTGATGACTTGAGAATCTGAAAGTTACTCGAAGAGGTGGAGAAAAATCTTTATTGTCCCCTGGCTCAGAGGACCTTGCCTGCTCCAAATTCTGAGTGCCAGATAGAAATGGAAGCAGCCTTATATAGAGATCTATGGAGCAGGGGGTGGGCCCACTTGCTGGGCAAGCATGCTCACAAAATCGGAGAGGCAGAGATAACAGAACATTCTTGGAACATCTGGTAGGAACATCTTGGAGCTCAAACAATTACAGAACTTTTTTTTTTTTTGGTACCGGAGATCAAACTTGGGACCTTGTGCTTGCCAGGCAGAGGAACCCCTGAGCTAAATCCCCGGCCATGAACATTTTGATACATTGGGCAGGAACACTGTGGAGCACAAACAGTTACATTTCTGGAATAGAACATTTTATGGAAAAAAAAACCGGGGGTAAAGGCAAGAGCTGGCCCTATTGTGTATTATTGCTTTATCAATATAAAAATGGTTGCATTTTCAAAATGATTAGTAATGTAATTAAGAATCTTTTCATGTGTTTGTTTTATATGTGTCCTTTTGGAAGTATTTTTTCTTATGGCTCTTATGTTTCTTTGTACTTTTCTTAGTGATTCATGAAAATGTTTCATAGATCTTCTCTTAGGTTAACTTTTCTAGCAAGGCATTTTCACTTACTCTTATGACTTCAATTCCTTTCTATATACTTATTACTAACAAATCTAAGTATGCAGGTCAAGGCTTTCTTCTGAGTATTGCACTTATGCATTCAACCACACACTCAATATCTTTACTTGTTCAGATGTCTCACAGGATAATGAGGCTCAATTTATCTAAAATTGATCTCAACATTTCACCTTGACTGAGTTCTTCTATTTTGCCTTCCATCTTAGAGACATCACCGTGAAGAAATCATGCATCCCTGCCCCAGACCTAAGTGTGATTTGTGACTCTAGCCACTATTTTATTTGCTATGTCCAGCCAATAATCAAGGTCCCTGGATATTAATCCAATATATCCCTAGAATTCATTTCTACTTATAAATTCCCAGTGTTCTTCTGTTATTCAGGAAACAGAGGAACCCAGAATCACTGCAGAGCCCTCCTAGCTGGACTTCTGGCCAGTGGAACTGCCTTCTTCCAATCCATGCTTTGTACCAGAGCCAGGATGATATCTTTGTAAAGCACATTATGTTGTCAAGTCACTCCCTTGTTTAAAAAGTTTTGATGGCTCCTATTACTACCCGATGTCCAGACACATTATGTCTTAAAAAACCCTTCATGTCCTGACCTCAGTTCACCTCTTCTTCCTCACCCATTGCCACATCCTCTGCAGGCTGTGTGCTCCAGTGGTACCTGATGTGGGGAAGCTGTCATACCAGAAAAGAAGCTGACATACCTGGGAAAGCAATATTGGGCAAAGTAGAGAATTGTGAGAAATGACACACACATGTGACATACATTTTATGTCAACTCAAAACACAGAAGTATACATTTATTCAGCAATGTTTTGAAATAGGACCAAGGTCTTTTCTTGGAGAGTAGGTTGATTGGTGTTGGAGTCACTTTTCTTTCACAAACTGCACCAATAAAGGATTATTTTGATTTCCAATTACAGTTTTTTTTTAAAGTCAAGGATTTGAGGACACGTGTGAAGCAATGTGAGTGCATAATTCCTTTACATTTAAAAGACCTTGCTCATCCAAAAACTATTAAAGTCGTTTTTTTAAACCTATATCTAATTTGGTAACATTTTCTTTTTAGGACATTTTCATCAAATCTTGTCAAAGCATTTTACTTTGAACAAAAATGACAATGATCTTCTTGCAAGCATATATCATGAGTTTATATAATATCTAATTATATAATTAATCTAAAATTAAGACTGGCATAAGCAGCTTTGGGAGTAAACACTCCTGGCCCTGGTGGAAGTGGAGGTACACATGCTCACCAGCCATGCATGCTGTGTACCATGGGTATATGTCTGTGTGTTTACACACAGGGAAGGTTGGTTAAGAGAATGTCTGTTCTATTTGCAGTGTTTTAAAATTTCCTCCTCAGTTTTGGCCTACATAATTTCTTCTGCTTGAGATCCTCTTCCTTGTAATGTTTCATCCTTACTCTTCTTCATGTCTCAGAGCATGTTCTACCTCATCTCATGAGCTTTCTCTGACTGTTCAGGACCTGGAGAGGAATCTTTCTATATGCTGTTGTATTTCCTATCTTTACCTAAGGTCTCTCAACCTTTTGAGCATGGATGACTATTTTGGATGGGATCTGTTTTTTGTATTATAATATCTTTACTGACATGCTTGCCTGGTTCCCTGATTATATCTCCTCCTCCCAGTCATAACAATAAAAATGCCTTCAGATACTGTCTATATCCCCTGGATGGGCAAAACTACCCTCATTGCAAACCACTACTCTAGATAACATTGATAGCCTTAATTTTTGGATTGATATAGGACTGAACAGTAATAAAACAGCATATAAATTTAGGAAAGCACTTGAGTGCAAGTTCAGAGAATATCTCCATTCTGTAAAATGTACTTTGGTGCATATTTTGAGGAATGTTGCCAACCTAGGAAACTATTTTTACTGTTTACAGAGGATTGCTAGTGATAGTTGATATACTTTGCATCACCTCTTCATCTCTTCTTCAAAAATCTTAGGCCCCCTCAGAGTGGGAAGGACACACTGCTGACCAATTGAAATTCACCAATACTTTGCCAAGTAAATCTGAACTTCATGCTCCTGAAGTTTGTGTGAGAATGAATTTATGTGAGGGGTAGGTGCTGTGGAGTGAGAAAGGAAGGGTTTGAAGTACAGTTAGCTTAGCACTCTATCCTATTCAATAGTCTCTACCCCATGAAAACATGCACATAAAACTTCTAGGTGGGAACTACCTGCCATATATACTTGCCACTATCCTACCTATCTATGGTGAGCTTTACTCATCAGCTTTCTTTCTTTTCTCTCTCTCTGTCTCTGTCTGTCTCTGCCCCCCTCCCCGAACCCCTCTCTCAGCAATTCAGGGTATTGAATCTAGGGCCTTCTCACTGAGCTACATCCCAGCCTTTTTTTAAAAAAAAATTTAATTTTGTGACACGGTCTTGCAATATACACCAAGCACTGGATTAAACATTACACATGTGTTTCTATGATTTGCCTAATAATAGGCTTAGTCCACATGTACCTTAGCCTCTCACTGAGGTACAGCATATAAGAATCCTTGAAACCATCTATGTTATGGCTCTCTTAATTTAAGGGAATAGTGGGAGGTGATTCAGAAGACAAAGAAATGGTTAAAATGTTGTTTTGCTTGAGAAATTACCAGGAACAGCCACTGGGGCTCTGTTCTTCCACTAGCAAGAAATATCTTGAGGCATGGGTCTCATGGAGAAAAAGGGCCTCTTACAGATGTTGAGAGCTTTGGTCTCCCAGTCCACGTGGCATAGTCAAGATGTTTCAGGTAGCAGCATGGAACAGGTGAGGCATCACGGAGAACTTCCTGACGGACCTGCTGTCCCTGCCCTGTGACCCACTGGCTGCCTTACTGTCTTTGCATTGCAGCGCTTTGGCCTGGAGGGCCTGAGGAATTCTCATGATGAAATTCTTACCCACTAAAACTGCCTGGGGAAAAACGAGTTTTCATCATCAGCCCCAGGAGTCAGTGTTGTGGCTCATGATCTTTTTCGTGGAGCTGTTGGAAACAGCAGGCTCAATGACGAACCTCAGAAGGGCATGTTAGCTCTGTTAACTGATCGCCTGCAGAGACGCAGAGAGGAATGCTTGCTGGACTCTCTGCTCTGGTCCACCCTGGCTTCCCTTTCCATCTCTGGATCCTTCCAGCCGGGCAAACATACACAGCATCACTATGGCAACCTTGGGACAGATACAGGCATATGAAGAAAGCATGAGACAAAGCCTCTCCTCTGGAGCTTTGCTAGGAGGATTGGAGGGGGCGGGTCTTTAAAAGCTTCTGAAACCACCCTGTTTCACTCTGAATCTCACACAGTCAGCTACCGCAATCAAAAACATGGTACTCTTCTCTTTATTTTGCTTTGCTTGCCAAGGTGAACCAAAACTATGGAGAATCTGAAGACACTACAGGATGAGCAGAGTCTTATATTCCTAAACTCACTCTTAAAATGGTTTGCCACTTTTTAGGTGGGGAAATGGTACCAGTGGATGATTTGGGATGTCCACATCGGACTATTAAACTCCTGTTTTCCTTTGTGAGTTTGTGATACAAGCCTTCCCCTTCCTATTGTCATGCCTCTTTTGACTGTCATCTCACACTAGGGTCATTGTGGTAGACTTCATAAAACTTCCTGTCTCCACTTTCCTTGTGGAGATAGACTAATCTTTCCAAGGTTGTCTTTGAGGAACCTGGTCATGGCCATATCTCACTGGATTCTGATTTCTGCATTTATTTTCCCCCTCAGGTGAAATCAGGTTTAAATGAATATCAAGTAGTGCCGGAAAAAATGGGTTCCACCTGAAGAATGTGCATAACAGGACAGAAAGGATGGTGATGGTGATGGATGGAAGGCTGAGGGGAGACACTGGAAGCAGAGGTGGGGCAGAGGCAGAATCTGTTTATCAGCTGCACCATATAGGATGTATTCAGATGCCAGTTATGACTACATGTTGATAGCTTCCGGATGTGAGCTGTGCTCTGGCTCTGCAGTAAGAACGATGATGTCAGTAACAGTGGCCATGATTGCTGCAAAAGAGAGCTCTTTCTCCCCTAAGTATGTCTTCCCTGCAGGTAATGCTCACAGACCTGTTTAGAGGAAGAGTTGTGAATCTGAATGAATTAACGTCCATCAAGTCACCCTGTGTTTTCATCAAGTCCAGAGATTTTTGTCTAGCTGGACTTTTGGATTTATTTTAACCTGGATCAGTCCAACACAAACTCCCACTTTTCAACATATCTCTCCTGCTGTAGTTATTTGTAGTACATTTCTAGTCTTTGAAGTAGCATGCAACTTTCTTTTTCTGTCTTGAGACAAGGCCTTTTCTCCTTCCTCCTGCTTCCTGAAATCCCTTGCAGTAAAGATGAAATTCATGACCAGCTCCTCCTCATCTGTAATTGTGACAGGCTTTGAAAGCCTTGTAGACAGCTGCACCTTGGTGGTCTCTTGTCTGTCTTTGCACAGCAAATTTTATCTATAGTCTGCACATTCTCTTTTGGTTTACAGTTTGTTGGATTTATCCTGGGCACTGATTGAACTGAGTTTATTTTCTTCTACAATTTTGTATTGTAGGTGCAATAGCACCTTATTTGCTTATTCAGTGTGTATTCTGCTTTTCTGTTTGGGTCACAAAACTCAGTTTTATTTCAAGTAGTGTGATGTCCAGCAAAAAGGCATCATGCTAGAAACTTTCCAGGTAACTATAGAGCTATGGATTCACAATAAAATGTAATGTAATGATTGGGCAGGACTTATGGACCAGTTTTTTTTTTTAAGAAGAGGACTGTGATGAATGTTTTGTAAATATTTTCTCCTAGTTGCGCTTTGTCTTCATTTGCTCAGCAACATCTTCCAAAAAGTAAACATCTTTAGCTTCCTTAAAACTAGTTTGTCACTTTTCTCTCTTTTTTTCCATTTAGTTTATTAGTACATTTTAGGTATACAATACAATTAGATTCATCAGTGGGATCTTGTACCTTTACATGGTGTATCTTGGTTCTTATTTTTTCCCCATTCCCCTGCCATCACTTTTCTCTTTTTGTACTTCATTTTTTGGGTATCATATATAAGGAATCTTTCCCTAATCCATACTCACAAAATTTTTCCCCTGTATTTTCTTCTAAAGGTAGTACTTAGATTTCAGCCTATGATCCATTTAGAGTTAATGTTTAGATATATTATGAGATAAGGAGCAAGATTCAATTTTTATTCCTCCCTTCCTTTCTTCCCTTTTTCTTCTTCGTCCTCTTCCACTTCTTCTTCTTGTCTTCCTCCTCCTCCTCTCCCTCCCTCCCTCCCTCCAGCCATCCTTCCCTCCTTCCCTTTCTCTTTCTTCCTGCATTAGGATGTTCAACTACTCCAGAACCATGTATTAAAATAACCTAGGCCTTAACCTAGCATTAGAGACCTCTATTGATTTATTTTAGGAGCTTCCAGAACCACTTGAAGTTATATGTAACCCTTTGTGTGTATGTTCATGTGTGACTTGGGAATAAGAAGTGTGGAAGTGGATAAGACCCAGCTTTCATCAGACTCTGAAAGGGGCTCTGTCTCTGAAGAAGGCTAAGGATCATCAGTGTAAAGTAACAAAGCCTTCTTCACCTCATTAAACCAAGGCAGCTACAGAAGATGAGAAAAGGACGTCAAAGACTGCCTGTCAGCTGCTTTGGAGTTCCTGGGAATAAAATAATATGATCCTTTGGGAGTAAGCTTGCACAAACACACAAATTATTCTCAATAATGGTATTAAAGCCAAGGCAGTAAAACCTTGTTAAATCTGATATGAGGCATCTTTAACATAGCATGTAATTCAAAGCAACTGTGTGGTTGTTTTGAAGTTCATTCTTCTGGGCCACTATGTTTTAAATAGATGAACCTCCCAGAGCGAGAGAGTTTAAAATCTAAGAAGAGAAAGAAATTTTAAGAGGATTTTGCAAATGTGGCTGGAGTTGGCATTCTACATTGAGAAGCATAGCCTCCAGCTGTCAATTAGCTCTAATTGTGAGAGATCATCAGCCACTTCACTTAACTGGAATGGTTACAAGCCTTGAAAGCAGTGAGCTGCTTACCTTCCAGAGCTGCAGAATGTCCATCTCACTAGGTTAGAACAGCGGCAACCTCTTGTTCACTCAGGTGAGGAAATAAAATAATTTCCTCACAAGAGAAAGCACTGGAATTTCATTGTCCTTCCTTTTACTCTAGCAGCTTCTGGACCACATTCTCCAGATTTTGGGACAGGCTATGCATCAGCTGGCCCTTCTGTGTTTCCACTTCCTGAAAGTCTTCCACTGTAGCTCAGACCAAGCCCACAGGACTCCCTTAGCCATGGAAGTCACATACCAGAAGGCTGGAAGGACTCTTGGACATTAGCTGCTCTGACTCCTTTAATTTTCAGAGAAGAGAATTGAATTCTAGAAAAGCAAGGCTAGTCACTCAAGGTCACATAGTTAGAAGTAGAACCAGAAAGAGAAGCTGGGTTATCCTGACTTTGAGGCCAACATTTTTTTTTTATTATAAACTGAATAGAAAAATGGGGAATAGAGCACTGACTTAGGAGATGGAATAACTTTTTACTTATAACTTCTGTAACTTTGGGAAAGTTACTTAATCTTTCTAAGGTTTGGTGTCCTCTTTTGGAAACAGAGATAAATAGTCAGCAAATAGTCACTAAATACCTATTCAGTACTAGTATATGGTGTTTTTGGTTCTGGATACATAGTCAGAAATGAGACAAGCCATGTTCCTTGGCTCAATGGATCCTAGTATGTGTGAAAGTTTAATAAGATAGTAAGCATGAATGTTAGCACAGTTTCTGGCAGAGTAGACATTTTTTTTTTGGTACTGGGGATTAAACTCAGGACCTTGTGCTTTTGAGGCAGGTGTAGTGCCACTGAGCTAAATCCTTGGCCCTCAAAGTAGACATTTAATAAATAATATCAGCGGTTATAACTATTACCGTGTGTTCCAAATATCACAGGCTCCCAAAAGAAGGCCAATGCCTGGGTAACATGGATTTGTCTCAGTTTTCTACCCAGTTATCTAGGAAGCCTCTGACAGTTGTTTTTGTGCCCAGCATCCTGCCATAACTTACCTTCAAACTCTTGAGTAAGGTCCTTGCTCTGAACTTCCCCAACATCCTATGCACCAATCTGGATGTTACCCTTGATTTCTCAGCTAGGACCTTTCTCAAAGGCCTGTAGTGTGTTCATGCTGAAGCTAGGGGCCTCTGCCAGCCTCCTGTGTCTTATAGCTGGGATTTCCCAGTGATCCACTTGCTCATTTGTACTTTTCTGGGTTCTGGACTGCAGCCACTAGACCCTGCTTTAGTTCTTTCAGTCTCTGGCCTGTCATTTGGCTCCCTGGTCCTTCATGTGGAGATCATAGGTTTGCTCTGCCCTGCCAGGCCTGTCATTGTTGCTGGTCTCTCTTGAGCTGCCAAAGATGCAATGTCTACAGCAAAAGCCTCCAGCAAAATGCCTCCAGCAAAAGCCCTTAGAGAACAGAATATAGTATCAACTCAATCCTTTCTGAAATAACAGAACTCATGGATAGGAGAAAAAACATTTAACTTCCAGGGCTGGTTAGTTTTACCCACCCTCCCATCAGATATGGGGCAAGATGGGCTAAGCCTTGCATTGGTAGATTGAGGCAGTTGTTCAGGAAGGAGAGTGAATGGGAATCGTAATGACCCATACACATACAGCAGACTGCTGAAATCACATATCTCTCCTGGTACTGTCAATTCTCAATGATGTTCTTTGAATTTTTTTTCCTGGTAAAGTGGTACCTCATTTCACAAACTTAATTTGTTCTGCAATTTTGGAAAGGATGGAATTTGTGTTTGTGTAGAAAAGGTGGCTGTGATTGTGTTTGTCACCTGATGAAGAGTTTGCAAACAAAAACAAAATTTTGCCAAATCCTTCTGTTTGGGAACCAAATTGTTTGCAAACAAAACCATTCATGAACCAAGGTACCACTGTATATCATAGTTAAGGATCCCCAATCACCAAACTCTCCAAATCAAAGGAAAGCAGGGTTGTAAAATGAGCAATATAAGTTTAAGAGAGTCTGTTTTTGTATAACAAGGCAATATCTGAATACTCTATCCTTCCTTCATCACCCTCTTTTAAAGAGAAAGAAATTTGAAGATAATTGAGAATTAGGTAATAATAGTCAACAATTATGAGCATTCAGATACTTTTCTAAGTTGTTTTTCATACATTAACTTACTTTTGCCTGAAAATTACCTGGTGAGGTAGATATGATTACAATCACTTTAGTGCAGATAAAGAGATCAAGATACAAAGGGGTTATGCAATTGGTACAAGAACACAGCAGGGAAAACCATCCCTAGCAACCTGATTGTTGAGTCATCATGCAATACAGTCTATGATCCATTCTCTACTGAGTAACTCACTCAGGGGAAATGTCTTTTTATCATATCCTAGACAAGAATAGTAATTTAACACAAGTGTACATTCCATCCACGTTTTGTTGTTAGAAACTGTTGCTAGGGGCAGCAATGGAATGCAAAGCCTGGTGCTATGTGCCAGGCTATGAATTTTCTCCCTGTTATATCAGAGCAGGAGTGGCATCTCTTTCCATTCTTTTTTGAAGTTAGGATGCAGTGCCTTGGCTTTCCTAAGTGGCAGCCTCTGCCCATCTAGCTGGATAGCCCCTGTACTTGCTCAGACAATCTCTGTTCTAAAGAACTTGGTTCCCAAAATATTTGTAAATCAAGGTAAGCATGAATGAAATCTGACTATTTTGATTGGCAAACTAAGGATCAGGAAATGGGTAAGCGCCACTTAGTTTGTCTCCTTCTCTAAGCTTCTTGCATGTAGGTCTGCTTCTGCAGAGATTTTAGAGGGTACTCCTTTCAACCCATGATGACAAGGCACACCTAGTCTAAGGACAGCTGGGTGCTTAAGTCCATTGAAATTTCAGAGTTCAGTATTAAGAAGCTTATTGTTGCTACACATCTAAACTTCTTTTCCAGCAACTGTATCTGCAAGAAAGTTGCTGTTTTCATCTTCCTTTCCAAGTTAATTCTGAACAGAGACTAGGAAAAAAGGAGCTAATTATTACCCCCCTACCCCGACAATTTTCTTTCCTGTTAGTGGAGTTGGCCAAATTTATCATGAGATATGGTTCAAAAATATTTAAGATACAATGTACATGGATAGAAAGCTGCTATAAATCAAGCACTTCAAGGAAGGATGCATGTGAAAGTTTCATTTTCTTTCCATAAACTACTGTTAGGGGACTGAAATTTTACACTTGATCTTAGCCAAAAGGCCGAGAAGCGATGGCGGGGGGGGGGGGGACTGAAATTTTAGGAGGTGGGGAAAATCTGAGTGCCCCAAAGTAAGCTATCTATTTTCTAAGAACACAAGTTTTCATTAATCTCTCCTTCCAGTAGCCAGGATGGAGTGGCAAAAAGGGAACAGAACAAGGGAAACTCTAAGATGTTAGTGGAAGTGCCAAGACAATGCTAGCCTGGGGCCAAAAAACAAATGGAAGAGCTTTGGTTAGCCTGGAGTTAAGAATTCCAAACCTTGGCCATGGGAAATCATTAACTAGAAGGACCTTTTAAGAGAATTTGGTCAATACTACAGCCTATGTACAGTAAATGTAATTTTCCTGAGTGTCTATTTGTAGTAGATACTTTCACATCCACTCTCTTGATTACTAACATGGCCAATATTTTGAGAAGCTGAGAAACAGAGGGAAAGGTCATGAAGTGGGCAAGATTATATAGCAAGAAGTGGGACTTGAACTGAAGTTTATTGACAACAAGGTATGTGTTCTTTCCATTAAATTTGCTAAGGACATAGAATTGCAGTAACTGTTGTCATATTTACTCTTTTTAAGGAAATCACAGTTAAATTGAAAAGACAAAAATACAGCCATGATAAGAAGTTTCACTATCAAATATGCTAAAAGAATTAAAAGAAAACATGGAACAAAAACTAAAGGAAATCAGGAAAACAATGCAAAAACAGTGACAGTATCAACAAAGAGTTAAAAATTATATAGAAGAAAACTAAAGAAAAACTGGTGTTGAAAAGTCCATAACTGAAATGAAAAATTCACCAGAGGGATTCAACAGCAGATTTGAACAAGCAGAAGGGGCAGTGAACTTGAAGATAGGACAGTTGCTATTATGTCTGGGAAGCAGAAAGATCAGAAAAAATAAGAAAGTGAAGAAAGTCTAAATGTCTGTGGACATTATCAAGCAAACCAACATATGCATTGTGGGGGTTCCAGGAGCAGAAGAGAGTGGACAAAGCAAAAAAGATTGTTTGAAGAAGTAATGGCTAAAAACTTCCCACATTTTATAGAAATATATGAATATATAAATATAAAAGTCTCAACAAATTTCCAAATAAGACAAAGTCAAAGAGAAGCACACTAGGAAACATACTGAAATTGTTGAAAGCACAAGACAAAGAGATAATAAAAGCAAGAAGATATTGTGGCTTATTAGCTATGAGGGACTCTCAATAGGACTATTAGCTAATTTCTCATCACAGCATTTGGAGACTATAAGGTAGTAGAATAAGGTTCATTATTTAAAGTGCTGAAAGAGGAAAACTGTGTACGCTAAATAGTCTGTATCTAGCAAAACTACTCTTTGTAAGTGAAGGGGCAATTAAGACAATCTTTATTTTTTAAAAAGCATAAAGAGTTCATTATAAGTAAAACTGTCCTAAAAGAAATGCTAAAGGGGCAGAGGAGGCATCTGGGTCAACGTGCCACAGATCCCAGTGCAGAGTAGGAGGCTTCTGGGACAATCTATCATGGCTCACAGCACAGAGGAGGTGAGCCACACAGGTGCCAGCAGCACCCCCCACAACCTGTTGAAATGAGAAGACACATAAACAAGCCTCAGAATCAGACTTCCAGATCCCCTACAGCAACCCCAAAGGGAAACAAGAAGGAACACTCTGATACTTAACCACCTGGATTCCCTGAACTAGCAATGAAAGAGGATCTGGAAAAAATGAGATCAGAAATAATTTCTCACATAACAGCAGAGATTGTGCCCATAGTGCAAGACATGATTAATAAATCTAGAGAGGACACAGATAAAAAAAATAGAGGAGCTGAGGAACATGATGGAATTCCAACATAGGAAACAAATGGAATCCATAAAACAGATGCAAACAGATTTTCAGGACATTAAAAACTCAATTGAAAGTCTATGCAGCAGAATGAGCCAATGTGAAGACAGAATTTCAGATATAGAAGATAAGATTGCAATTAGTGACCAGGAAAAGGAAAATTGCTTTAAAATTGTAAGGGTCCATGAGAAAGCAATTCAGCAGCTGCAAAGAAGCTGCTGCAAAGAAGAGTAACACAAGACTGGTTGGAGTCAATGAAGAAACAGGACAGAGTCCAGATGACATTTAAAAAACTATTCATAGAAGTGAAGGCAGAAAACTTCCCAAGCAGGGGAAAAGAACTAGACATACAGATAAGTGAGGCATATAGGACTCCAACCAGCCTTGATAAAAAAAAATCTACACATAGGCATATAAATTTTAAGATTCCAGAAATCCAACAGAAGAACAAAGCTCTACAAGCAGTTAGAGAAAAGAAACAAATCACATACAAAGGAAAGCCCATCAGAATCACAGCAGACTTCTCAACACAAACTCTCAAGGCAAGAAGGGCTTGGAGTGATATATTCCAAGCCCTAAAGGAAAACAGCCTCCAACCCAGATTGATGTACCCTGCAAAACTGTCTTTCAAAATTCATGGAGAAATAAGATATTTTCAAGACAAAGAGCACCTTAGGAACTTCATGAATACGAAACCAGCACTCCAAAAAAATGTTAGACGATATCCTAGGAAAAGAAAATGAGGATCACAACCCCAGGAAGCAAAGCAGAATGAATCCACTGGGCGTGAAAAGAAATTAAATGTATAGAGGGAGAATCCAGCAAAAAGAAAAAGTCATGAAAATGATAACTCCATACGCATCACTTATAACCATCAATGTTAATGGTCTCAACTCAGTAATCAAAAGAAATAGACTGGCAGAATGGGTCAAGAAGCAAAATCCAACAATATGCTGCATACAAGAAACACACTTAATTCAAAAAGAAACTCATAGACTGAAAGTTAAAGGGTGGAAAACAATACTCCATGTGACAGAAACCCGAAAAAAAGGAGTAGCTATCCTCTTTGCAGATCAAGTGGACTTCAAACCATCACTGTTTAAGAGAGAAAAAGAAGGACACTACATCCTTATAAAGGGAACAATCCAAAAGGAAGAGATGACAATCATAAATATCTAGGCACTAAACACTAGTGTGCCCAACTATATAAAACAAGTATTAATGGACATGAAAAATCATATAAGCACTAATACAATAGTAGTGCGGGACCTCAATACCTCACTCTCACAAATGGATAGATCAACTAGACAAAATACAAGCAACAAAATTCTAGAACTCAATGAAACTCTTGAACAAATGAACTTAACAGATGTTTACAGAGTGTTCCACCCCAAAAAATTAGAATACATTCTTTTCACCTGCACATGGGTTGTTCTCCAAAATAGACCACATACTCACTCATGGAACATATTTCAGTAAGTGCAAAGGAATTGAAGTTATCCCCTGTATATTATCAGACCATAGTGTGATGAAATTGGAGACCAATAGCAAAAGAAACTGCAAAAATTTCACGAAAACATGGAAATTGAGCAACACAGTTCTTAATAACCAATGGGTCCCAGAGGAAATTAAAGAAGAAATCAGACAGTTCCTTCAATTAAATGACAATCGCAATACAACATATTGGAATCTATGGGACACAAAGAAAGCAGTCTTAAAAGGGAAATTCATAACAGTGAGTACTCATATTAGGAAAACAGAGGGATTCCAATTAAACAACCTGATGCTGAACCTCAAGCTTCTAGAAAAAGAAGAAAAGGACAAACCCAAAGCTCATACATGGGAGGAAATTATAAAGATCAAAGGAGAAATCAATGCAATGGAGACTAAGAGAACGATACAAAAAATCAATGAAGCCAAGAGTTGGTTCTTTGAGAGAATAAAGAAAACTGACAAACCCTTAGCCAACCTTATCAGAAAAAGGAAAGAAATGGCCCAAATCCATGCAATTAGGAATGAAAATGATGAAATTACAATGGACCCAGAAGAAATCCAGAGGATCATCAATACCTACCTACAGAACCTATATGCCAATAAGATGGAAAACATAGAAGAAATCGACAGATTTCTAGAGACATACAAACTACCAAAGTTGAACAAAGAAGACCTAAAAATTCTAAACAACCCAATATCAATCAATGAAATTGAAAACAAAATTTAAAACTTACCAACTAAGAAAAGCCCAGGTCCTGGTGGCTTCACTGCTAAATTCTACAAGACATTTAGAGAGGAACTACTGCCACTACTGTTTGAACTCTTCTGGGAAATTGAAAGGGAGGCAATACTCCCAAATTCATTCCTGGAAGCAAGCATCACCTTGATCCCCAAAGCAGAGAAAGACCCAACCGAAAAAGAGAACTACAGGCCAATCTCACTAATGAACATACATGCAAAAATCCTTAATAAGATACTGGCAAATAGAATGAAGAAGATCATCAAGAAGATCATACACCCTGACCAAGTGGGATTTATCCCAGGGATGCAGGGATGCTTCCACATATGCAAATCAATCGATGTAATAACTATATCAATAGAGCCAAGGACAAAAATCATATGATCATCTCAATAGATGCTGAAAAGCATTTGACAAAATCCAACATGCATTTATGACAAAAAGCCTACAAAAATTTGAATAGACAGTCTCTACCTCAATCTGATAAAAGCCATCTATGGAAAACCAACAGCCAATATCATTCTAAATGGTCAAAAACTAAAATCCTTCACACTAAAATCAGAAACAAGACAAGGATGTCCACTATCACCACTCCTGTTCAACATAGTTTCAACATTAGCCACTGCAATTAGACAAGAGAAAGAAATAAAAGGAATAAAAATAGGAAATGAAGAAGTCAAATTGTCATTATTTGCAGATGACATGATACTCTATATAGAAGACCCCAAGAACTCCACCAAAAGTCTTCTAGACTTAATAACCAAATTCAGTCAAGTAGCTGGATACAGGGTCAACACACAAAAATCAATAGCTTTCCTCTACACGAATGACAGACTCTCTGAGAGAGAAATAGGCCAAACAATTCCTTTCACAATAGCATCCATAAAACTGAAATACCTAGGAATCATCCTAATGAAAGAAATCAAAGACCTCTTCTCTGAAAACTATAGCACTCTGAAAAGAGAGGTTGAAGATGATACCAGAAAATGGAAAGACATCCCCTGTTCCTTCATAGGAAGGATCAGCATAGTGAAAATCGCCATATTTCCAAAACTGCTGTATCGATTCAAGGCAATCCCTGTTGAAATCCCAGCAGCATACTTCATGGACCTTGAGAAAACAATACAAAAATTCATTTGGAACAAGAAGAGACCCAGAATAGCAAAAGCAATTCTAGGTAACAGAAACATGGCAGGGAGTATCACAACCCCCAACTTGAAACTATACTACAAAGCTACTGTGATAAAAACAGCATGGTACTGGTAAAGAAACAGTCATGAGGACCAGTGGAACAGATAAGAAGATTCAGAAAGAACTCCAGCCACATTCAGCCATCTCATCTTTGATAAAGGAGCCAAACACCCTCACTGGAGGAAAAATAGCCTCTTTAATAAATGGTGCTGGAGAAATTGGGTTTCAACTTGCCAAAGACCACAACTAGACCTATATCTCTCACCATGCACTAAACTACAATCAAAATGTATTAAAGACATAAGTATTAAAACAGAAATGCTGAACCGGCTGGAACAGAGGTTAGGTAGAACTCTTGAAGACATTGGTGTAGGAAAAGATTTTATGAACAAAACTTCAGTTGCCTGTGAACTAGCACAATCAACAAGTGGGATCTCTTTTTACTAAAAAGCTTCTGCACAGCAAGAGAAACAACCAACAGTGTGAAGAGACAACCCGGATTTGGGGATAAAATTTTCACCTGCTGTCCCTTGGACAAAGGTCTACTATCTCAAATCTATAAAGAACTTAAAAAAATTAGACTTCCCAAATTTAAAGACCCAATCCAAAAATGGGCATCTGAAATGAACAGACATTTCTCAGACAAAGAAGTAGAAATAGCAAATAAACATGAGAAAAATGTTCAACATCATGGTCATTTGAGAGATGCAAATGAAACAATGCTGAGATTCCACCTCACCCCAGAAAGAATGGCTGCTATCGTGAAATCAACCAATAAATGCTGGCGGGGCTGTGGGGAAAGAGGAACCCTGCTCCACTGCTGGTGGGAGTGTAGACTGGTGCAACCACTGTGGAAATCAGTATGGAGATACCTCAAAGAACTAGGAGTGGAAGTCCCATTTGACCCAGCTATTCCCTTGCTGGGTATCTTCCCCAAATAATTTGAAGAATCATACTCCAGTGATATATGCACACCCATTTTTTTGGATATCCTTTTATTGGTATATTTTAAGTGTACAATATAATGACATTCATCATCAGAGATATGCACCTTTACATAGTCTCTCTTGGTTCTTATTTTTTCCTCCTTCCCCTGCCCTCCTTTCAACCCCTCCATCCCTCTCTATTTACAAAGACTTTGCTTCCTTTTTTTCATTTTCTCATATTAATTCCATTCCCTTCTTTCCCTTCCCCTACCCTTCCTACTTCCCCTTCCCCTTTGCCCCTTTTCTTCCTGTTTCACATTATCTATTATACCTTTTAGTCCTTGTTTACACTTTTTGTTTCTCACACTAGAGAAACTATTTGGTACTTACACATGTGTGTCCTATTTAATTCACTTAAAAGCATTGCCTCAATGTGCATCCATTTAGCAATAAATGTCTCTAATTTCTCATTTTTGATGGCTGTTTCCAATTTTTAGCTATTACAAACTGTGCTCCTTCAAGTTTTAGCAATCACATACTGTGGTGCACGGGGCACACCCACGTTCATAGCAGCACAGTTTGTAATAGCTAAAACTCGGAACAGCCCAAATACCTATCAACTGGAGACTGGATAAAGAAAATATGGTTTTTAAAATAAAATGGAATACTACTCAGCCATCAAAAATGAGAAATTAGAGCCATTTATTGCCAAATGGATCCACATTGAGGCAATGCTCTTAAGTGAAATAAATAGGACACACATGTGTAAGTACCAAATAGTTTCTCTAGTGTGAGAAACTGAAAATGTACATAAGGACTAAAAGGTGTAATAGATAGTGTGAAATAGGAAGAAAAGGGGCAAAGAGGAATGAGAAGTGGGAGGGGTAGGGGAAAGGAAAGAAGGGAAGGGAATTAATATGAGAAAATGAAAACAAACTCTTTGTAAATAGGGAAGGATGGAGGGGTTGACGGGAGGGCAGGGGAAGGGGGAAAAAATAAGAACCAAGAGAGATTATGTAAAGGTGCACATTTCCAATGATGAATGTCATTATATTGTATACCTAAAATGTACCAATAAAATAAAATTAAAATAGAAATAATTGCTAAAGGGAGCTCTTCAGGTTGAAATGAAAGAATAGTAGATCGGAATTCAAAACTGTATGAAGAAACAATAATCTTCAGTAAAGTTAAATATGTGGAAACATAAAAGCTAATATTGTAATTTTGGCTTATGATTCCACTTTTTATTTTCCATAGGATTTAAAAGAGAAATGAGTAAACATAATTGTAGGATGATGATAATTCCTACCCACCCAAAATAAAAAAAATATAAATTTATGTTATTGAGCAATGTGAAAAGATGTAGTCTGTGACATGAGCATAAAGAAGGAGGACAGCATTGAGTAAGATTAATTTTATTATGGGATTGAAGTTAAGCTGGTAGCAAGTCAAAGGACTTGCTAAAATTTTAGGATATTATTTATGTAGCTCCCATGTTAACCACAAAGAAGATTCTTATATAATATATACAAAAAGGAATGAAAATGGAATCAAAATATGTTACTACAGAAAAATCAACTATACTCAATAGAAAGCTGTAATGGAAGAAACTAAGGACAGAAAACAAACACCAAAACGGCATGAGCCCTTCCTTATCAGTAATTACTTCAAATGTAAATACATTAAATCATTAATTTAATGGAAAAATATAAATAGATTAAATAGTACAGATTAGCAGAATAGATAAAAAAATCCAATCAAATGCTCTATAGAAGGTTCATTTTAGATCTTAGAACATAAATAGGTCAAAAGTGAAATGATGTAAAGAAGATATTCCATACTGATGGTCACCAAAAGAGAATACCAGATAAAATAGGCTTTGAATCCCAAACCGTTCCAAATGATAAAGAAGAACATTATTAATGAACAAAGGGTTAATATATCAAAATATAACAATTATAAATATTTATGGACCAAACATCAAAGGTCTAAAATATTTGAAGCAAACACTAATACAATTGAAGGGAAAGATAGTTCTCAGATATTCATGGAATTTCTAACAAGACAGATCATATATTAGACAAAAAAGTCTTAATAAATTTTAAAAGTTTTAAACCATGCAAAGTATCTTTTTGATTACAATAGCAACAGAAAACTGGAAAATCCACACATGTAGAAATGAAGCAACAGGCTCTTAATTAATGGATCAAAGAAGAAATCAGAAGGGAAATTAGGAAATTTCTCAAAACAATAATGAAAATGCAACATACCAAACAACTTGTAGCAAAGCTAAGACAGAAGTTTGTAACTATAAATTCCTGCATTAAAAAGAACTATCTCAACTCAGTAATCTAATTTTATATCTTGAGAATCTAGAGAAAGAAAATGAAATTAAACCCAAAGTTAGAAGAAGAAGAAAAAAAGATAAAGATTAAAGTAGAGATAAATAAAATAGAGAATGGAAAAACAATAGAGAAAAATCAATGAAACCAAGAGTTGTTTCTTTGAGATGATCAATTAAGTTGACAAACTTTAACTAGATTGAGCAGGAAGAATAGAAGACTAAAATTACTAAAATTAGAAATTAAAGCAGGGACCTTACTAGAACTTTTATAGAAATAAAGAGGACTGTAGGAGAATATTACTAACATTTGAGCATCAACAAATTGGATCACCTAGATGAAATGGAAACATTTCTGGAAACACAATCTCCCAAAATTAGCTCAGGAAGAAATAGAAAATCTGAATAGATTCATGGTTACTACTAAGGAGATTAAATAAGTAATCAAAAAACTCTAAGCAAGAAAAGAATAGGACCAGACAGCTTTACTGGTGTATTTAATTTGTTAGTGAATTCTACCAAACATTAAAAGAAAATTTACCATCAATTATTTTAAAATTCTTTTCAAAAATTGAAGGTGTAGAAATACTTTCTAACTTATCATATGGAGTCAGCATTGCCATGACATTAAAACCAGACAAAGATATTACAAGAAAAGAAAACTAAACATTGATATCGTCTAAGAAAATTTATGCAAAAATCTTCAGCAAACCAAATCAATACTAGCAAATATCAAATACCAGTAAAACAAACTCACTAGAACATTAAAAGGAATTAACTGAGATTTATTACTGGAATGCTAGGATGCTTTAGGTTATGAACATCAATCAATGTAATACACCATGTTAACAAAAGGAAGGAGGGAAACATACTTTATCTCAATTGATGCAGAAAAGAATTTGACAAAATCCAACACCTTTTCATGATAACAAAGACTCAATAAAATACAAATCAAAGGAAAATTCTCCATATGATGCTAAAGGCAATATATGAAAAACACAGGTAATATACTAAGTTGTGAAAGACTGTAAGATTTTCCTCTAAGATTGGGAAAAAGTCACGGTTGCCTACTTTTGTCACTTCTATTCAACACAGTACTGGAATTTCTAGGTGAGCAATTAGGCAATAAAAATAAATAAAAAACATTAAAATTGAAATGGAGAAAGTAACATTATTTCTGTTTCCAGGTATATATATGTAGAAAACCCTGAAGGTTTTACATGCACACACACACACACACACACACACACACGCACACACACAGACACAGAGTTAAAGCTAATAAATGAACTTAAATTTTCAGGACAAAACAAATCAACTCACAAAAATGAGTTCTACTTTTATGCACTAGCAATGAAAAATCTAAAAAGAAATTTAAAAAACAATTCCATTTACAATAACAGCAAAAAGAATAAAATATTTAGGAATAAATTTAATGAAGGAGGCAAAACTTATATAGTGAAAACTATGCAACATTGCTTAAGGAAATTAAAGAAGACATAAATAGAGAGACATTTCTTGTTCATAGACTGGAAGAATTAATATTGTTAAAATGACAATACCCAAAGTGATCTACCAGTTTAATACAATCCCTGTCAAAATCCAAATGACATGTTTCAAGAAAATAGAAAAACTTAACCATAAAATTCGTAAGTAATCTCAAGAGACTTTGAGTAGCCAAATCATTCCTGTAAAATAAGAAAAATAGAGGACTTGCACTTCCTGACTTCACAACTTACTACAAATCCACAGCAAGCAAAGCAGTATGGGACTGGCAATAGGACAGACATATAAAATAGAACAGAGACCCAGAAATAAACCTGCACGTATATGGTTAATTGGTCTCAACAAGAGTGCTAAGAACATTTAGTAGAAGAGGTACAAAGGGTGCTGGGAAAACTAGATATCTACATACAAAAGAAAAGAATTGGGCCCATACTCAATGTCATATGGGAAAATTCACTCAAAATGGAATAAGAGTCTGAATGTAAAAACTGAAACTATAAAGGTCCTGGAAGAAAACATAAGAGAAAGCTCCATGAAATTAAATTTAGCAATGATTTCTTGGATATGGCATATAGATGATAAAATAGAAAATAGATAAATTATACTTCATTAAAATGAATAACTTTTGTGCATCATAAATGATTCTTTTGTTTTTGTTTTTGTAGGGCTGGGGATGAAACCCAGAGTTTAGCACATGCTAGGCAAGCACTCTGCCACTAATCTTAGCCACGCCTCCAGCTCCTAACTTGTGTGTATCAAGGGAAACTCTTGATACAGTGAAAGACCAACCCATTGAATAGATAAATATATTTGCCAATTATATATCTGATAAAGGACTAAGATCTGGGCTATTTAAAAAGCTCCCTCAATAACCCAGTTCAGAAATGGGCAATTTTCTTTGACTTGAACAGATGTTTCTCCAAAGACGACACATGGCTAATAAGCATATGAAGAAATGCTCAGCATCACTAGCCATTAGGGAAATGTAAATCAAAATTACAATTAGATGTCATTTTATATTAATTAAAAAATATAATTTCATATTAATTAAGTATTAATTCATAAAATGGTTAACCATTGGGATAACTATTATTTTTTAAGAATGGAAAAGAAAAAATATTGTTGGAAATGTGGAGAAACCGAAACTATTATGCATAGCTGGTGGGAATGTAACGTAAATAAAATATTAAACATAAAATCCATATGACTCAGCAATTCCACTCTTAGGTATTGTATCAGTCAGTATTCTATTAGTGTAACAAAATATCTGACATAAACCATTTAAGAAGAAGAAAGATGTATTTTAGCTGACAGTTTTGGAGGTTTTAGTTCACTGTTAGTTGGCTCATGACTTTTGTGCCTGTTGGTGAGGCAGCATGGCATGGTGGAAGTGTGTGGTGGAGGAAGCTGACTGCCTCATGGCCACCAGGAAGCAGATAGTGAAGAAGAAGAGGGGCTGGGGTCTCAATATCCCTGACACATGCACGGCCCTCAGTGGCCTAACTTCCTCTCACTGGACCCCACCACTTCTCAGTGGCATCAGAGAGGGGGACCAAGCCTTCAAGACACAGACCTTTAGTGAACATTCAAACTGCAAGCAGGTTTATACCCAAAGTTACTGAAAGCTGGGCTCAAATAAATTCTTGTATGCCAGTTTTCATTCATTATACCTTTACTCAAAGAGTCCAAAGGGAAAAAACCCCAAATGATGTCTACTAACGAAGGAATGAATAAACAAAATGTGATAGATATAAATATATATATGATGTGAAGATATATATGATGTGAATATATATATTTCAGCCTTAAAAAAGATGAATCTTGAAAGTATTATGCTAAGTGAACTAAGCCAGACACAAATAAACCAAATACTATATGATTTCACTAATATGAGTATCAAGAAGAGGCAAATTTCATAAAGGCAGAAAGTGTAATAGAGCTCTACCAGGGGCAAGGGAAAAGTGAAAATAGGGATTATTGTTTCATGGGGTCTGTATGGAATGATGAAAAAGTTCTGGAGATGGGGAGTAGTGATGATTGCATAACATTTTTGGACATACTTAATGTGCTCCATGCCATTTAATTGTACACTTAAAAAGATAAATTTTATATTATGCTTACTATACTACAGTTAAAAAAAGAATTTCAAAAGAAGATTAACTACCACTAGAAATACAGATACAGAATTTTATATTATGAGTAGACATATTTTAATTTGTATTTTTTAAGAAACAGTAGATAATATTAAACCCAGCCAATGACTATCAGGTAGTCACAGGAAAAGCATTAGGTGCTTAATTTTATGACTTCCACTACCAAATACGAAAATTGAGGCTAGAAATGTAAAGTAACTTTCCTACAGCTGGAGCCCCGATATGGTCTGTCTGTCTGACTTTGCTGTAGTGTTCTGAACAGAAGAGTCAGGGCAGCCTTAGCCCTGAGACAGACATATTTCTGGAGATTTTCTCTGAAAAGCTTGGCAGGTTTTGTGTTGTGTTTTAGTAGGGAAGAGCGCTCTTGTTCTTTTATGTGCTGACTCATGAGTTAGAGTCATTCCAAAGCAAAGGAAGGCCTCCAGGGATGCAGAACTTCCTGTGTTACCTACAAACTTGATACACATGTCTTATGTCTTCATGGAATTGGCTGATTAAAAGCTGATTCAAATGCTGAATAAGAGATGGCCAGAACTGGGTAGTATTTCAAAATAATTTCAGAATATTGGAGTTATGAGCCAAAATCAATAAGGTGAAGTTCAACTGGGCAAAATGTCAAGTCTGACTTAAAGAGAAAATCAATTTATGCAAGTACAAAGTGGTAAATACCGGATTTGAAAAAGATTGCCACTTGGTTGACTGCATTTAAAATCAGCCCCTCATATGAAATAACTAAAGTACAGCTTTAATTCTTAATGCATTATAAGCAGTATAGTGCTTGGATTAAAAGTAGTATGGTATTTAGAGGAGGGGAAATGATCCCTTGTACATGGGACTAGATACATGTCCAGTGAAATCCACATAATTCTCTATATAATTGAAATCAGATATATAATTGAAATCAACAACCAGAAGGTCAAAAGGAGTAGGACTGAGCACTGAGAAAAATTACAAGTAAAGAAGCGCTCAGGCAGAAGAGTTCAGAGAAGGGCCTGGATAAGAGAAGCCGTGGGGGTAGCTAAGTTTCATATTCCTCCAGCCTCACTGGAGGTTCTGAATATCTCTCATAGCAACAGGCGAAGGTGGAGAGCCCTGGGGTGTGGGGAAGAATAGAGGCAATCTCAGAGCATCTTTCTAAACAAACACATTAGCTGCCATTTCTTCTCTGTGGCAAGTACTCTGTATCTCCTAGAGTTGAAATGGGAAGTAGAGCCCAGACTCCTTTTCCTCTTGGCTTTCCATTGAGTTCATCGAGCACTTGGATTCTCTTGCCATATTCCTGCCCCAAGCTTAGGCCAAGACTAGAGTAGGAACTGGATTCCTAAGGGAATGAGCCCAGCCCATGAAATAGACTGTTCAGGTACCTTGGTGGTCTGCACACTATGTCTATGATCTGAGTTGACCAAATGTAGAGCTTTCACAATTTAGATATTTTTAATAAAGCCCATTATCTGGCAGAGAACCCAAGAACTTCGTTTTTGATAATTAATTAATTTTGGATAATTGCTAAGTAACATAATCTTTGTTTTAATGGGTACCTGCTTCTCTCTGAAACAATGACAACTATTGGATTTAAAGATGGGAAGCATAAGAGCATCATAAATTAAAGTGAAAGAAAAATATGATGATTGAGATATTATTCCTAAATAATAAAGGAGACAGGTAATGTATGGTAACAAAACGGAATAGTCAGGAGCTAAGTAACACTGGAGTCTAGGTGAATGTGAAGTGTTGCAATGGATCATCTTAGCATTTTTAATTAAGAAGTTGACAAATTAATGAATGAGACAAACATTTTCCAGAATCAATAAAAACAAATCAATTTGTTCCAAAGGTCATAAGTTTTTAGGCAAACTCCCAATCATAGTCAGATGCTGAACTGGAAGTACTTGATAAATGTCTTTTGGAGATGGAATATGTTTTAAGAACTGGACTGTCATATATAGAAGGCATGCATATTAGGAATAAAAGAATGTAAAGAACTCTACCACAGCTGGAATTCTGATGTGTATGCTCATCTTCACCAGTTTTTCCTTTTCAAATTTCCTATTCCCATGCCTTTTTTTCCCCTCACAGAGCTCCTTTTCTTCTACCTACCCTCTGATACCAATCCCTTATAGGTTCTCCTCCTTGACCAGCATCTCTGCTGCTCCTAGCACTCTCTCTGGGTGATTTTATCCATCTACAACATTTTCACCATCACTTATATGTACTCACTCTCAAGTCCAAATTTCCAGCCCACACCTGTCTTCTGAGCTTCCAACTCAACATGTCATATACAGATCTTCTCTTTCTCCTATAACATATAATGGAATTTTCCATCTCCTTTGATGTTACAGTCATCCTTAGAGTCTCCCAAAATAGAAGTCTGATGCTGTCTTTGACACATTTTCCCTCTGACTCAGTTATCAATTTTCATTGTTTTTATTATTTCCAGTAGAAGTTCTTAAGTGCCCATTCTGGTGGCCAGTTTTATTTCAGATACTTATTTTTGGCCAGATGATAGAAACAGACTCAGAGTTGAGTCTTCTACCTCCAGACCTACCCCTCTGCAGTTCATACCCCCAAAAACCATGGGTGATCTCTTATAAATGAAACATCAGTCCACGCTCCAGTGATTTCTCCTCTGACTATAGGTCCCAAATTTTCCCACATGTCTCTTCACAACTGACTACTCCCGTTTCATTCCCTACCTCTTCTAGCCTCAGCTCCCTCACTCCAGCAATGGTCAGTGGACACTCTGACAAAAGCTTGGATCCTCTATTCTGGAATCTCCTCCCTTCTAGATACTATGAGATGCAGTTCCTAATGCCTAGCTCCACCCCTGCTCAGCTTTGTCAAATGAATCAAGTATGCCTAAGTGCTCAAGGAATGCACTAGTTCCCTCACCATGCAAACTTATGTTTCCTTTAACACTGATTGCTTTTTAAGGGATTGAAGTTCCAAAACATACTCAATCCAGAATACTTGGAACAAAAAACACCACTCACAATTCTATATATCCTAGAGACTCCATTATCAAAATACTGATGGAAATACTAGTCCCTTTCTATTGCATACCTACATACATACAGATTTTATATAATGTGTTATCATTTACAGTATTTCAATATATAGTGAGTACTTAACATGCTAAACCAGGCCTTATACTCATTCAGCTACAGTCTAGTTAGAGAGTCAGACGTTAATTAGAGTCATAAAGGTAACTGCAGGTAACAACTTTATTTATGTAATAGACAAATACTAGGAAGGAGAGGCACATGAAAGCTTTAACAAAGCAAGGTGCCTACTAGGGAGATGAAGATGAATGAGTTAAGGTCTAAAGGGAGCTAGGAGTAAACTAGACCAGAAGGGCTGGATATCTCTGAATTTCTATACTGAAAGCTTTATTTCCTTTAGTTTTTGCTCTTAGTAATAAACTACAAACATTTTTTGATAAAAATTTATTTATGGCATGTACTTCCATGGCATGTACGCATAGAGTACAATCATATGTATCTATTGTATTTTAATAAATCCCCTAACATCAGATACTTAAAAATTTTCTACTGTTAATTTTGAATTATATTATTGATAGCATGCAACAAATATTTTTGTGCATATATCTTTGTGCATGTCACCAATGGATTCCTAAGGACGCATTACTACAAGTGGGAGTGCTATGTCAAAGGGTGTGCACATTAAAGTTTTGCTACTGGCTGCCAAATTGCTCCCTGGAAAGGCTTCACTGTTCTGCTTTTCCTTCTGCAAGCCACAAAAAGTAAGCTTGATGTTTTCCTGTGACATCCAGTGCCACATCCTGTCTTCCTTTTGAATTTTTACATATTGTAATTATCCTCCCTAAAGTTTTAGTTTTTGTATCCTTACTTGCCATTGAGCTTGACCTTTTTTTTTGTATTAAATTCTTTTTTTGGTACATTATAGGTATACAACACAATTACATTTCTCATTGGGAATTGTACCTTTATATAATGCATCTTGGTTCTTATTTTTTCCCCATTCCTAGCCCTCCCTTCACGCCCTCCATCCTTCCCTATTTACAAAGACTTTATTTCCATTTTTTCCATTTCTCATCATTTTTCCTTTCCCTTCTTTCCTTTCCCCTGCCCCTCCCCCTACCCCTACCCCTTTGGACCTTTTCTTCCTATTTTACGTTATCGATTATTCATTCTAATCATTGGTACAATTTAGGTATACAATATAATGGCATTCATCATTGGAAATTTGCACCTTTACATAGTCTCTCTTGGTTCTGATTTTTCACCCTTGCCCAACCCTCCCTTCAACCCCTTCAGTCTTCCCTATTTACAAAGATTTTGTTCCTATTTTTCCATTTTCTCATATTAATCCCACTCCCTTCTATCCTTTCCCTTAGCCCTCCCACTTCCTTCCCCTTTGCCCCTTTTCTTCCTATTTCACATTACCTATTATACATTTAGCCCTTATTTACACTTTCAGTTTCTCACACCAGAGAAACTATTCAGTATTTATACATGTGTGTCCTATTTATTTCACTTAAGAGTATTGCTTCAATGTGCATCCACTTAGCTATAAATGTCTCTAATTTCTCATTTTTTATGGCTGAGTAGTACTCCATTTTATTAAAAAACCACATTTTCTTTATCCAGTCTCCAGTTGATGGGCATTTGGGCTGTTTCCAAGTTTTAGCTATCACAAACTGTGCTGCTATGAACATGGGTGCACATATATCACTGTGGTATGATTCTTTTAATTCTTTGGGGAAGATCCCCAGCAGTGGAATAGCAGGGTCAAATGGGATTTCCAGTCCTAGTTCTTTGAGGTATCTCCATACTGATTTCCACAGTGCTTGCACCAGTCTACACTCCCATCAGCAGTGGAGCAGGGTTCCTCTTTCCCCACAGCCCCACCAGCATTTGTTATTGATTGATTTCATGATAGCAGCCATTCTTTCTGGAGTGAGGTGGAGTCTCAGTGTTGTTTTCATTTGCATCTCTCGAATGACCAGTGATGTTGAACATTTTTTCATGTATTTCTTTGCTATTTCTACTTCTTTGTCTGAGAAATGTCTGTTCATTTCAGATGCCCATTTTTGGATTGGGTCTTTAAATTTGGGAGGTCTGATCTTTTTAAGTTCTTTATAGATTTGAGATAGTAGACATTTGTCTGAGGAAGAGTAGGTGAAGATTTTTTCCCACATTGTGGGTTGTCTCTTCACACTGCTGGTGGTTTCTCTTGCTGTGCAGAAGCTTTTTAATAAGAAGGGATCCCACTTGTTGATTGTTTGTGCTAGTTCATGGGCAACTGGGGTTTTGTTCATAAAATCTTTTCCTACACCGATGTCTTCAAGGGTTCTACCTAACCTCTGTTCCAACTGGTTCAGAGTTTCTATTTTAATATTTAGATCTTTAATCCATTTTGATTTTAGTTTAGTGCATGGTGAGAGATACAGGTCTAGTTTTAATCTTTGGCAAGTTGAAGCCCAATTTTTCCAGCACCATTTATTAAAGAGGGTATCTTTCCTCCAGTGAGGGTGTTTGGCTCCTTTGTCAAAGATGAGAGAGCCTGTCCTTTTAAATAGTTTTTTGACAGCACAAATTTCTTCTGCTAGTTGCTTGTAATCATATCATTTTCTAACTGTTTCAAATTATCATTTTCAAATGTTAAAGTGTTTGTTTCTCATTACCTCTTTGTTGGCAGAGGCTCATTTGGCCCAGTCTAGTATCTAAAATATGGTAGGAACTAATAACAGGATTTTTAAAAGGTGATCGGTTTCTAGAGCTCAACCAATTCCCTGGCCACAATGAAGCTGGCAGAGTCAGAATCACTCCAGTCTTCTTATCTTAATTACCATGATTAGAGAATCAAAATCTTCCTTCTGAATCATGTGGCTCAGGCACATTTACAATTATCACTTCTACTACTACATAGTCCTAATTTTAAAGACACTTTAAATATAAGGAAAAACTGAGCTCAGTGATTCTTCAATACAGATGGTCTGGATTTGGTGGTTCAGTTTTCAGTCTTTCAACTTCATTATGGTGTGAAAGTGACATATATTCAGTAAAAACTTTACTTTGAATTTTAAATTTGTCCTCATACAACCATCCTGCATTTTCACTTTCGGTGCATTCTTCAGTAAATCACATGAGATATTCAGCATTTTGCTCTAAAGTAGGATTTTCTTAGATGATTTTTGCCTAACTGTAAGCTAATGTGATTGTTTTGATTATGTTTAAGATAGGCCAAACTGAGTATAAGGCTGGTAGGTGAGGGGTAGTCCATGCATTTTTGACTTACAGTACAGTATTTACTTTTAGATTTAGCTGGGTTTCTCAGAACTGTAAGTCAAGGAGCATCTGTATTATCTTCCCCTTTAAAGTTTTGACTTCCAAAAGGTTCAACTAGAGCCTCCAATGCAGGCCCCACTGTCTTCCCCAGAGAAGAAGAGTGATGGGAAAACATTGCATAGGTGGGAAAGGTTCCAAACTCAGGACTCACAAGTTTCCATGGCCCAAGAAATCCATTCTTCAATATCCAGAAGAGTGAGCCTAGTTGACATATAGACATATAGACAGATCACTAAAAGAATGACTTGAAGATATGAGTGTTTATTCAATAAAATGGTTTCAGGAGTAAGAAGATGTAAAAGCTGTCCTCAAATGCCCTCACAGGACACATTTTTATAACTTGAGTTGTATATAACACTATGGATTAATAAAGGAACAGGGTTTACTTTGGACAAATTACTATTGCTTATAAATTCACTCATTCATTATTCACTTTCACTCATTCAACAAGTATCTATAAAGTTTCTAATAGGAACCAGACCCTGTAGTAGGTGCTGGGAACTCAAAGGAGAACAAGACAGCTATTGTTTCTGCTCTCATGGAGTTTAGAGATCAGAACGCAGCTCTGCTCTGGGAGGACATAAACTGTGGTGTATAACATGCTGACTTTGTCCAGCGGTGTCGTTTATCATAACAGTGGGAGACAAAGGGTTGGAAGAATGTGTAAGCAGCTCCGTGTTCATAGAAGTGCTGGTTGTAAGAGGGACTATAGGGTAAAAATCTTCTGGGTAAAAGGCAAATGTATCCAGATACTGGATTTTCCCAGTGGTGCTTAAGTTTTAAAAATATTGACTTCAAGCTATAAAGAACATATTTATTGTCAAAATATCTTCATGACACAAACACATGAAAAAACCCTTTTTGTTATTTTGAGTCTCAAGATCTCTAGCTTTAATTTTCCCTTGCCTATTGAATGATTGTTACTATAATGCATTATTTTATTTAAAAAATTTTTAATTTTGATTAGTGCATATTTGCAATGCATAATGGGTATATTCATTGTGGGGAGTTGGTACATGTACCCATCACATCTTAGTTCTTTTTACTCTTTTTCTCTCCCATCCCCCTTCCCATCTGTTTTAGGGTCCAAGTTTTCCTGGTGAGTGCTGCCATGAGTGATGAGACAGACTGTGTTTAAACTCTGCTCTTGTTCTGGATGATCAGGTGCCAATGAAGATCAATGACTGGAAACTGCAGGGAAGCAGAGTTTGGTTCGGTATAAGGAAGAAGAATTGCGAAACAATGTTTCCTTTCAGAGTGCTAATGAGTTGTCTCTAATAATAATTGTGATGATTAAAAATAGTAGTGATCATTATATTGTACACTACATCCCTTATGCAGTGCTAAAGGTTTTGCATAGATCGCCTCAAAAATACCTAAGGGGTATTATAATCCAGATAGAGACAATGAAGCAGGTGATGAGGCAGGCTAAAGTACTTGCCTAAAGTTGTGCAGTTAGCAGCACCTGTTCTCAACTATTAGGTTATTCTGTCAGATTTTTATCACTGGAGGTGTTCAAGCATAAATCAGGTTTTGCATGAATGAAGTAATAAAGACAGAATTAAAACTTCAGGTGAGAATTGGGGTCAAAGAGCTGCTTAGCAGCTGTCAGTAATTCTAAAAACTTTTGGTAATAGATCTTGTTGAGAATTTGACAATGATTTATAGACTTTCTTTCTGGAAAAAAAAAATACACCTGTGCACACAGGTGAGATCCATCACAGTGCAACAATTAGAGGATGCTCAGGAAGTTCCTGATACCACCTTGAGGTCCTAGGATGAAAGTACTCGCTCAGAGGACATGCTTGCTCTGAAAATCTCTGTTTAGGTACATGACTTTGAAGGTGAACATCCTACCAAGCTATGACTACAGGTGTTGAGGTGGTGCCATAGCCATTTGGCACCAAGAGAAAGATAAAACAAAACAAAACACTGCAATATTCTACTTCTTCCAGAAGGAAGAGAAGCCCTTCTTCCACATTTCTTAAGCAGGGCTTTGTGTGCCATTGGGAATCTCTCCCTTGGCTGTTGCAACTTCAGGTGCATTTAGAATGACTCAGAAATAGAGACACAAACCATATGCACAGTCTTCACTTGTCTTATTATTTATGGGACACAAGAGCCTGTCCCTCTCCAGCACTCCCCATTGCCAATAAAGAAGTGAAGGGAACTTTGGAGGAGGGAGAGATTGTGGGGGTAAAGTGGCTGTGCAAGGCAATATTTTTATGTGTTGTTGATTTCTGGTTCCTGCCTTGCCTGATGGCACATGTGTTTCCAATCCAGAATAAGCATGTGAGCTCAGTATGTAGAGAGAGGCCTAGTGGTCGAAGGACTCCTCTCCTACCCTGTGTCCTGTTCCTGCAACTGAGAGCTCCGGTCCTGGGGCTCTGGCAGACACTTGCAGCTGGCTGGGCTGTCTCAGTCTGGCACCCATCTCAGGAACATATACATACGTATCTGTAAACACACATATGTTGTATGGGCTTTTGTTCTCATTTCAACCTCCTCATTTGGACATTTGGGTTGCAGAAATTTCCGGGACATTATGAATGTGTGTTAGGGCTTTCTGGGTCCCCTGGGGAAGGCTATGGTGTTTTTCCTGTCCTCCAGCCTGCCCTTCTATTTTAATGCACTGTTACATGCTTAATTGCTTTGGCCCTAGTCCTTGAATCTGGGCTCTGCACAGGTTCTTGACGATTCCTGGGGAGAGGCTCTGTGGGGAGACAGGTTTACAGCAGGGGACAGCAGCCAAAGGATGCACAGAAAACAGGTTTCTGCTGCTCAGCCCTTGCTTTGGCTCCACTGTGGGACCTCATACCTCTCATCTAGCCCTTGGTAATAAATAGCCTACCAATTCTTTCTTTGTCTCCACTTAATTCATTCTCTAAACTGCTGCTGGAGCAACCTTTTTCATATGCGAAAATGTCATTACATGCTTAAATGCTTCCAGCAGCTCTGAAGTATCTGTTGTAAACAATAGACAAGATAATTTCTACTGATTCTGGAGCCCTTACTTTGTGCCAGGCACCTAGCAAAGCACTTTCCATGCACTACTTCTGATAGTCAGCCAAACAACCATACAGGTATGGTTTTGTTCAGACTTTACTGATGAGAAAGCTGAGACAGAGAATATTTAACCTGACCAAGGTCTGTCTCACTACTCCAGAGCAAAGACATCAAATAATGTTGTGGGATTTACCCTCAGCACCAGAGCACCTAACAGTGCGGCAAATTGGAGCTCAACTCCAGCCAGGTCTCTGCATGCCAAGGCATTTCCCCCTTGTCTAATTTGCTCTGTGTTTAGGGAGAAACACGAATTCTGCTGATCTGACTGCCCCCTCCTATCGCTGCTTCATGAACTAGTCCATGTGATGTTGGTATGAACAGCCGGAGACACAAAGGTAATAAAACGTGGCTTCTAACCTTGGAAACTCACACTTCTGTAGAGGACACAGATGGGCTACAGATAAATATTTCAGTGGGTAAAACTTAAGCCACTTAACTGTGCACATGCTTGCTAGGAGCACAGAGGCAAGCCGCTGCTTCCTACTGGATGTGGAGCAGAAGAATGGGGAGAAGTGTAGGAAGGCTTCTGACAGTGATGCCCAGGACATCACATCAATGAGGTCCAGTTGGTTAGATGAAGGTGGAGGCTTGAGAAGAAGGTATTCAAGGCAGCAGGAAATATATAAGCCAGCAGGAAGTTGTGAACAACATGGGGATAGATAAGGCTCCACTTTGGAAAAGCTACCTTAAGAGTGAATTTGCTGGAGAGTGATTTTAAATTTTAAGGTGAAATTTCTTTGGTGACTTTGGTCACCATAAACCTAAGAAAGCCCTTTATAAAAAATTCCAGTCACTAAAATAAGGATAGGCCAATGAATGGCATTTAGTACTACTTTATTCTGAGTAGCAATCACTGTGCTGTAAAACTTGAAGATTTCCATCATGCTCTTAAATTAATGGAAAGTATAAATTTAGTTTGCTATGTGGAAGCAATGTGCACATCCACCAGCCTTTGTGTTTGCTCCTCTTGCCCAATGTCCTATATCAGTGATGGCAAACCTTTTAGTGACTGAGTGCCCAAACTGTAGCCCAAACCCACTTATTTTTCACAAAGTGCCAATACTGCAATTAAACCTGAATACTGAGGTTTTAGTTTTGAAAAAACAACTCATGTATTAAAAGAAAAACAGAATAACAGAGCTTTCAATGACACAAACAGCCCACTGCAGTACACATGCCATAGGTTCACCACCATTATGACCTGTGCCTTTCTGATTTTACACTGACTTTCTTCCTCTGGCCTGATCCCTGTGATGTGAACACTTGGATGCTTCAGATGGAAAAGCTTTGAGTCACTTATGTTCAGTGGTACGTCATTTATAGGCAGCTATTTCATAGACTTCCTTTCTGGTGTTAAATAAACATCCATGGGAGGCTATGGGTTTGGACTGGCCCCATGGCCCAAGTTAACATAGAGCTTAGTTACCGTGACTGAATTTCAGTTGTCTGCAGGATACACTGCAGCCAACTATCTGAGTTGCAATCAAGTGACTAGCTAATGGACTAAGCAGTAGTCAATTAAGTTGTTTTCTATTCATCACTTTCTTTTTTTCCCCTATAAAGTTTATCAGATCACATTGCTAGCTGGAGTTCTCAGAACCAGATCTGGTTCTGGAAGCTGTCTGATTGTCAAATCACGTTTTGTTCTTTGCTCAAATAAATTGTATTTGACATAATTGGAACTTCTGCTTTCAAGTGTGGGCATAGTTGGCAGAATCCAACGCAGAGCTCCAGCCACCTCCCAATCCCCCTGGACTAACAAGTACCTAGGCATAGGGACCTGGTGAGCCCCTGTGTTCACTGATCTCCTGTGGCAACTGAGGATCATGGGTAGGTTCTCTGTAGGTTTCTGAGGCTCCATGGATTTGTGTTTTGACTTTGAGTAAAATTTTGACCCAGATTGGATTTAGAAATATGACAAATAGGACTGGGTCCTATAGGGAAGTCTCAGGTGTCAAACTGAGTCAGACAGAAACTGAAATTGATTCAATAGGTGGGTAAGGTTATTAGAAAACAGGAAACTATAGGTTTATTTTTACCCATGAAGTCAGGAACTACCTGAACTCTGTCTGGAGTTTGTTTATGTTAAGAGAAAGTACATAACCTTGGGGTGGTACCAAGGCTCATTTTGTGCTGTGAAAGAGTGTTTGACCTTCTTGGGATTTTGGGGGTGGACTGGATCAGACAAAAACTGACTTGGGCCTAAGGTCTAGGATGGTCCCACTTGAAATTCCAGCCAACTACATGGGTAAGAATTCCCAGAACTGGGCTGGGGATTTAGCTCAGTGGTCCTGCTGGCTGCCTCATAAGTGTTAAGGTCCTGAGTTCAATCCCTGATACAACCCCCCCCCCCCGCCCCTCAAATTCCTAGAACCTATTTGTTCCTTTTTTTGAGAAATGAATGAAACTTACTAGAAATAATTTGGAGTTAGTGACCACACTGACGGAGTTATGGTTTGAATAAAATTGTTTTTATCCACAGCACCAATGGGGTGCATTTAAAAAAATTAGCACACAATGGCCTTTCACAGACTAAAGGAGGAGGAAAAAAATTGCTTGTAGAATTTGAGCCTTAGATGCATGGGATCTGTTTCTTTAACTGCCTTCATGATTTGGTTAAAATTTAAAGCTGAGAAAAATAGTGCAAGGTATTTTAGTCCATCGTAGGAAATGCTTTGTCTCCCCTCCTCATTAATGGGTCCTACCCTGAACACAGCACTTTAGTGAAAGGAACACGAGCTGGATTGGGGATCTGCCAAGTTATTTTGAGACCTGTGTGAAAGAAGGAAACTTGTATTTGTGGAAAAAATCTCCGTTGCCAATGCATCTCCCTCTGTGCACCTGAAGGAGAGAAAAGACTAAACCACTGGAAAACTTTACAATGAAGAGGGCAAAAATGTGGGTCTGCATAACAAGTCTCACTAGGCTTCCTACTTATACATTTCTTTGTTTGGGTAGGTAATTTGGTGTAGGCTCAAAATTTGATTTAAAATAATAATTAGGCAAGGGCAAAGAAGAAAATCAGCCTTTTGACTCAGTCCTTTTCTGAAAAGAGTAAAATGGTCAGGAAATGAAAAAACATATCATCAGAATGAATAGCTTTTGAGAGAGAGAGGAATGACCCCTTTGGAACAAGTCTTCCTAGGTGCATTGAAATCTCCTCTCCTGTGACAACAGGTAATCTTCAAGGGTTAAGTGACAACAGTTAAGTACCTTTGGAGGATCTGCCTTGAAGGACATGGAGGGAAGCTCAGAAAGCCTTGTGTTTTGCTGTTCTTTAGTACCTTCCTTTAAAGTAATCAATACAGGGTCATGCAGAAAACACTGAATCAGCCCGCTGCAGACAGGCAGATCTGCGGACAGGGTCCCGAGGTTGCCAGTCATGCTGAAAACACCGAATCAGCCTGCACCCTGGCAGCAATCCACTGGAAGCACCCCCCCCCCCCACGCTCCTTTGGGCTCTTCTCTGTACAGACACCTGGTTCCACACTACAAAGACGCAGAGGACACCGGACCACCAGACCACTGTACTGGAGCTAATCAAGTTCTCAGCATTTAAAGAATTCCTGCCCAGAGGTAGAGGCTTCTGAGCCACTGTCCCACTGCTTCTGGTCCAGAGGAAGGGACTTCTGGGCTGCCAAATGTCCCACTGCTCCCAGCCCAGAGGAAGGGGCTTTTGGGCCACCATCCTTACTGCTGCTCCTGGCCCCTGGCCCAGCTCAGAGGAGGTGAGCTGTGCAGACACCAGCAGCACCCTACCTGCTCCCCTAGTTAAAAAGAGAAAACACCTAAATAAGTCTCAAAACCAGACTTCCAGATCACCTACAGCAACCCCAAAGGGAAATGAGATGGAACACTCTGATACTCAACCACCTGGATCCACTGAACTGGCAAAAAAGGGGATCTGGAAAAAATGAAATCAGAAATAACTTCTCAGATAACAGGAGAAAGTGTGCCCCTAGTGCAAGACATGATTAATAAATCTAGAGAGGAGCTCAGGAACATGATGGAATCCCAACATAGGAAACAAATGGAATCCATGAAACAGATGCAAATAGATTTCCAGGACATGAAAAACTCCATTGAAAGTCTACACAGCAGAATGAGCCAATGTGAGGACAGAATTTCACATATAGAAGATAAGATTGCAATTAGTGACCAGGAAAAGAAAAATTGCTTCAAAATTACAAGGGAACATGAGAAATCAATCCAGCAGCTGCTAGATGATGCAAAGAAGAATAACATAAGACTGATTGGGCTCAATGAAGAAACAGGACAGAGTGGAGATGACATAAAAAATCTCTTCACAGAAATAATGGCAGAAAACTTCCCAAGCAGGGAAAAAGAGCTTGACCTACAGATAAGTGAGCCATATAGGATTCCAACCAGCCTTGATCAAAAAAAATCTACACATAGGCAAATAATTGTTAAAATTCCAGAAACTCAACAGAAGAACAAAGTTCTACAAGCAGTGAGAGAAAAGAAACAAATCACAAAGGAAAGCCCATCAGAATCACAGCAGACTTCTCAACACAAACCATCAAGGCAAGAAGAGCTTGGAGTGACATATTCCAAGCCCTAAAAGAAAACAGCCTCCAACCCGGATTGATGTACCCTGTAAAACTATCTTTCAAAATGGATGGAGAAATAAGATACTTACATGACAAAGAGCACCTTAGGAACTTTGTGAATACCAAACCAGCACTCCAAAAAATTTTACACAATATCCTAGGAACAGACATTGAGGATCACAACCCCAGAAAGCAAAGCAGAATGAACCCATCTGGCATGATAAGAAATTAAATGTAAAGGGGGAGAACCCAACAAAAAGAAAAAGTCATGGCAATGACAAGTCAATACATTTCAGTTATAACCCTCAATGTTAATGGTCTCAATTCACCAATCAAAAGAAATAGACTGGCAGAATGGGTCAAGAAGCAAAATCCAACAATATGCTGCATACAAGAAACACACTTAATTCAAAAGGAAACTCATAGACTGAAAGTTAAAGGGTGGAAAACAATACTCCATGTGACAGGAACCTGAAAAGAAGCAGGAGTAGCTATCCTCTTGGCAGATCAAGTAGATTTCAAACCAACACTGATTAAGAGAGATAAAGAAGGACACTACATCCTTGTAAAGGGAACAATCCAAGAGGAAGAGATGACAATCATAAATATCTATGCACCAAACACTAGTGTGCCCAACTATATAAAACAAATACTAATGGACATGAAAAGTCACATAGGCACTAATACAATTGTAGTGGGGGACCTCAACACCCCACTGTCACAAATAGATAGATCAACCAGACAAAAAATAAGCAATGAAATACTAGAACTCAATCAAACTCTTGAACAAATGAACTTAACAGATGTTTACAGAGTCTTCCACCCCACAAAATCAGAATACACATTCTTCTCAGCTGCACATGGGTCATTCTCCAAAATAGACCACATAGTCACACATAGAACATGTTTAAGTAAGTGCAAAGGACTTGAAGTTATCCCCTGTAACTTATCAGACCATAGTGCAATGAAATTGGAGATCCATAGCAAAAGAAACTCAAAAACTTTCATAAACATGTGGAAATTAAACAGCACACTTCTGAATAACCAGTGGGCCACAGAGGAAATTAAAGAAGAAATCAGACAGTTCTTTCAATTAAATGACAATGACAATACAACATATCGGAATCTATGGGGAAAAATGAAAGCAGTCTTATGAGGGAAATTCATAGCAGTGAAGATGCATATTAGGAAAACAGAACAAGCCCAATTAAACAACCTCATGCTGAACATCAAGCTTCTAGAAAAAGAAGAGCAGGACAAGCCCAAAGCTCATACAAGGGAGGAAATTATAAAGATCAGAGGAGAAATCAGTGCAATGGCAACTAAGAGAACAATACAAAAAATCAATGAAGCCAAGAGTTGGTTCTTGGAAAGAATCAACAAAATTGACAAACCCTTAGCCAATGTTATCAGAAAAAGGAAAGAAATGGCCCAAATCCATGCAGTTAGGAATGAAAAGGGTGAAATTACAACAGACCCAGCAGAAATCCAGAGGATCATCAATACCTACTTCCAGAACCTATATGCCAATAAGTTGGACAACACAGAAGAAATGGACAGATTCCTAGATACATATGAATTACCAAAGTTGAACGAAGAAGACCTAAAAATTCTAAACAACCCAATATCAACCAATGAAATTGAAAACGTCATTAGAAACTTATCACCTAAGAAAATCCTGGGCCCTGATGGCTTCACTGCTGAATTCTACAAGACATTTAGAGAGGAACTACTGCCACTACTGTTTGACCTCTTTGGGGAAATTGAAAGGGAGGCAATACTCCCAAATTCATTCCTGGAAGCAAGCATCACCTTGATCCCCAAAGCAGAGAAAGACTCAACTGAAAAAGAGAACTATAGGCCAATCTCACTAATGAACAGAGATGCAAAAATCCTTAATAACATAATGGCAAACAGAATGCAGAAGATCATCAAGAAGATCATACACCCTGATCAAGTGGGATTCATCCCAGGGATGCAGGGATGCTTCAACATACACAAATCAATCAATGTAATACACTGTATAGATAGAGCCAATGACAAAAGTCATATGATCATCTCAGTAGATGGAGAAAAAGCATTTGACAAAATCCAACATGCATTTATGATAAAAACCCTACAAAAAATTGGAATAGATGGTTTCTACCTCAATCTGATAAAAACCATCTATGAAAAACCAACAGCCAATATCATACTAAATGGTCAAAAAATGAAATCCTTCACACTAAAATCAGGAACAAGACAAGGATATCCACTATCACCACTCTTGTTCAATATAGTTCTGGAAACATTAGCCATGGCAATTAGACAAGAGAAAGAAATAAAAGGAATGAAAGTAGGAAATGAAGAAATCAAATTGTCATTATTTGCAGATGACATGATACTGTATATAGAAGACCCCAAGAACTCCACCAAAAGTCTTCTAGACTTAATAACCAAATTCAGTCAAGTAGCTGGTTACAAGGTCAACACACAAAAATCAATAGCTTTCCTCTACACCAATGACAGACTCACTGAGAGAGAAATAGGGCAAATAATTCCTTTCACAATAGCATCCAAAAAACTGAAATACCTCAGAATCATCCTAACGAAAGAAATCAAAGACCTCTTCTCTGAAAACAATGGCACTCTGAAAAGAGAGATTGAAGATGATATCAGAAAATGGACAGACATCCCCTGCTCCTGGGTAGGAAGGATTAATATAGTGAAAATGGCCATACTTCCAAAACTGCTATATAGATTCAATGCAATTCCAATTGAGATCCCAGCAGCATACTTCATAGGCCTTGAGAAAACAATCCAAAAATTCATTTGGAACAAGAAGAGACCCAGAATAGCAAAAGCAATTCTTGGTAACAGAGACATGGCAGGGGGTATCACAATCCCCAACCTGCAACTCTACTACAAAGCTACTGTGATAAAAACAGCATGGTACTGGCAAAGAAACAGACTTAAGGACCAGTGGAACAGATTAGAAGATGCAGAAACAACGCCAGACACACTCAGCCATCTCATCTTCAACAAAGGAGCCAAACACCCTCACTGGAGGAAAGATAGCCTCTTTAATAAATGGTGCTGGAGAAATTGGGTTTCAACTTGCCAAAGACCACAACTAGACCTATATCTCTCACCATGCACTAAACTACAATCAAAATGTATTAAAGACATAAGTATTAAAACAGAAACGCTGAACCGGCTGGAACAGAGGTTAGGTAGAACTCTTGAAGACATTGGTGTAGGAAAAGATTTTATGAACAAAACCTCAGTTGCCCATGAACTAGCACAAACAATCAAGAAGTGGGATCCCTTCTTATTAAAAAGTTTCTGCGCAGCAGGAGAAATCACCAGCAGTGTGAAGAGACAACCCACAATGTGGGAAAAAAATATTCACCTGCTGTTCCTCAGACAAAGGTCTGCTATCTCAAATCTAAAAAGAACTTAAAAAGATCAGACCTCCCAAATTTAAAGACCCAATCCAAAAATGGGCATCTGAAATGAAGAGACACTTCTCAGACAAAGAAGTAGAAATAGCAAATAAATACAATGAAAAAATGTTCAACATCACTGGTCATTGGAGAGATGCAAATGAAAACAACGCTGAGATTCCACATCACCCCAGGAAGAATGGCTTCTATCATGAAATCAACCAATGACAAATGCTGGCAGGGCTGTGGGGAAAGAGGAACACTGCTCCACTGCTGGGGGGAGTGTAGACTGGTGCAACCACTGTGGAAATCAGTATGGAGATACCTCAAAGAAGTAGAACTGGAAGTCCCATTTGACCCCGCTATTCCACTGCTGGGGATCTTCCCCAAAGAATTAAAAGAATCATACCACAGCGATATATGTGCACCCATGTTCATAGTAGCATAGTTTGTGATTGCTAAAACTTGGAAACAGCCCAAATGCCCATCAACTGGAGAATGGATAAAGAAAATGTGGTTTTTTAATAAAATGGAGTACTACTCAGCCATAAAAAATGAGAAATTAGAGACATTTATAGCTAAATGGATGCACATCGAAGCAATACTCTTAAGTGAAATAAATAGGACACACATGTATGAATACTGAATAGGTTCTCTCGTGTGAGAAACTGAAAGTGTAAATAAGGGCTAAATGTATAATAGGTAATGTGAAATAGGAAGAAAAGGGGCAAAGGGGAAGGAAGTGGGAGGGCTAGGGGAAAGGATAGAAGGGAATGGGATTAATATGAGAAAATGGAAAAATAGAAACAAAATCTTTATAAATAGGGAGGACTGGAGGGGTTGAAGGGAGGGCTGGGCAAGGGTGAAAAATAAGAACCAAGAGAGATTATGTAAAGGTGCAAATTTCCAATGATGAATGTCATTATATTGTATACCTAAAATGTACCAATGATTAGAATGAATAATCGATAATGCAAAATAGGAAGAAAAGTTCCAAAGGGGTAGGGGTAGTGGGAGGGGCAGGGGAAAGGAAAGAAGGGAAAGGAAAAATGATGAGAAATGGAAAAAATGGAAATAAAGTCTTCATAAATAGGGAAGGGTGGAGGGGGTGAAGGGAGGGCTAGGAATGGGGAAAAAATAAGAACCAAGATGCATCATGTAAAGGTACAGGTTCCCAGTGAGAAATGTAATTGTGTTGTATACCTACAATGTACCAATAAAAGAATTAAAAAAAATAAAATGTGGTTGTTAATAAATAAAAACAATTTATCTAAAAACATAATAATTAAAAAAATAAAGTAATCAATACACAAAAGCAGTATACTTTTAGGATTTCCTGAATTTATTCAGTGATTAACTTTATTTAATGAGCAATTTCAGCATAATTGTTAGAAGTGACTAAACTCAATGGAAATGGACAGAAATTTGTACATGAGATTGTCATAGTTCTGGGAATTTCTTTGAATAACTTGAGGCTTTTAAAGTTAGGTTCAATTAAGTAGTAGATATTTCACAAATATATGAGTCATTTTAAATTTAGTTAAAGGCCCACAACTTGTCCCTTAACCATTCTGACATTATGTTGTTGAGGTAATAAAGCCTGAAGGCAGTAGAAGCCTAACTAGTGAGAGATTTTAGGATTACTGCAATTGATTGGAGTAGGCTACTAGTAATTTTGAATAGTAAACAGCTATTCACTGCTCTCATTATTAAAATACGTGCAGTCTTGACCTTGAGTAATGAAATGGCAAGTTATAATCAATTCACTTGTGTAATAGATACTTGACCATCCACTATGTATAACACATTTTCTAGGGCCAAGAATATAATGGCAAAGAAGGTAGATATAGTCCCTTCCTCTATGGAGCTTCAGAGGAGAATCAGATGCATATACATAGAACAAGTAAAAAGATGCAGAAAACTGGTAACTGTTCTGAGTACAGTGAAGCAAAAGAGGATTATCTTCTCACTTTTACCTATCTGAAAATAGATGAACAGTAGAACTGAACTCTCCATGTTAACTATTTTTGTTGGCACTTATTTAATACCAAACATAGTGCTGATCTCATGGTTTAATGTTTCATAATGAATAGGTTCTTCTGTTGGAAGATCTTGTTTGTATGTTGTACAGAGAAGCTACATGTATTTGTGTCTGTTAGATATAAAAGGGGTGGTATTAAAAGGTGATATATTTCTAAAAATCATGAAATGGTGCTTATCTACAAAATACTGTTCAAAATTGGTTTTTTCTATCTGTGATTAGAACTGAAGGTTATTAGGGGTTCACATATTCTAATTAATATGTGGTAATTAAAATCAGAAACAACTCCTTATACAAGGTACATAAAACATGGTTTTAGTAAGTAAAACTATAAACTAAGCAAATTTAGAATTTGGTTTCATATGTTAAAATAAGGCTTTATCAGATAATTGATTTGGTTTTGATAGGGCATAGAGATCCATTAAGAATTTTGATTAGTTAAAAGCTGGGTTTTCTCTGTTGAAGATCTGGGGGTTTTCTCATGGTTGTGTGGCTTTCGTGTTTGCCTTTTTGAGATGTGCAGTTTAAATGGATTACTTAAAGTTGGTCCAAATCTAGTGGCCTATAGTGGCCTGTTTGACAGTGCTGTACATCTGAGTTGGAGAAACAAAACTAGTATTTGAGAGGAAGTTAATTCAGTGTGAGACTTGGACTCTTGGAGGCCCTGGACAGCTCCCTGGTCTTTCCTGGCTTCCACTGTTCAAAATTCATAATTCATGAAGTGGACAAAAGGATAAAGAACATGAGAAAGTGTTGGTTTAATGGCTGTTCTATAACCCTTACAATGGTTTTAAGGTCAATGCTTGGTCTGCCAAACTCATAATCCTGGAAAGACAATCAGAACCTCTGAAGGTACAATCTGCTACTATTCAAATATTGCTATCTTCAGTGGGATATAAACATGCTCTTATAATAGTCTATGTTCTCTGTGTTCTCTGGTTGTATGGAAATTTTCCAAGGAAATGGAAACAGTATATATTATAACAGTAACTAGAATGCTATTGAAAAATGTGTTTTCCTTATAGGACATCTCTAGTCAGATCACTAGCTATAGAGAAAGCATTTCATTAGATAAATTATGAAACAGTTAAACAGGGTGTTAGAAACACAGTGGTGTTGCTATTGCCCCTATTATTCTCAATATTTTAGAAAGACTGAAATAAAAAGAATAAATGACATTTTAAAATTAAAATTGGCAAAACCAATTGGATTGCCTTAACCAAAAGTATTACCATTAATTTTTTTCCCCATTAAGTTTATTGGTACATTTTTGGTATACAATACAGTTACATTCATCATTGGGATCTTGTACCATTACATGAGTCTCTTGGTGCTTATTTTTTTTCCCCTTCCCTTGCCCTCCCTTCACCCCCTCCACCCTTCCCTATTTGCAAAGACCTTGTTTCCATTGTTTTCTTCTTCTCATATTTTTTCCTTTCCCTTTTTTTCCCTTCCCCTACCCCTCCCACTTCCCCTGCTCCTTTAGATCTTTTCTTCCTGTTACACAATATCAGTTATACATTTTTTAAATTACTATATTAAGATCTAGGAGACATTACCACAGATTTTACAGAATTTAAAAGGATATAGAAAGCATATTACAAAAATCTGTTTTGAAATAAATTTGACAACTTCTAAGAAGTACCTTGGAAGACAAATTAATGAAACTAACTCTGGAGGAAACATAAAATTTGAATAGCACCTATTAAAGAAAGTATATTCCTAGCTTGAAAACTTACCTATATGATAACGGCAAGCTCATAAACATTTGAACTGATAAATTATATCAAACAATTAAAGCAGAAAAAAGAAGGAACACTTCTCCCCTCATTTTAGGAACTCAACATTGTGCTAATCCTAAAACTGGATAAAGATAATAGAAGAAAAAAGTATGAACATAGATAGAAATTTGTTGAACAAAACAAACTATTAGAAGTCAGATCTGTCAGGATGTAGAAAGTGGTTTTGTTATAGGGATGGCAGTGTTGGTTCAGCATTGGAAGATCCACCTCCAAAAGTCATCATTTTACCAGAGGAAAGGCAAAAGCCATATGATCCTGTCACTAGTTGGAGAAAAAGTATTGGATAAATTCCACAGCTGTTCATGGTAAAAGCTATCAGGAGACTAGAAGTAGAAGAGAAACTTCTCAACAGATTAAAGACATGTACTCCATACTTCCAGCGAGAATGCCTTATATAAATGGAGAAGATGCAATGCTTTCTCCTTAAGGTGGGGAACAAGGGCAGATATGCTTACTCTTTATTTGTCCATTAAACTTTGAAACCTAGTCCTCAGCAAAATAGTCTGGCAATAAAATGATGCAACTAGGATAGGATTGGCATGGCGGAAGCAAAATCTTTATATGTAGATGAAATGATCATCTACAGAGAAAATACTAAGAAATCTCGAGGAGCCCCTAGAACTTGTATTTGAATTTAGCAGTATTAGAAAACACAATGTCTATATAAAAATTCTGGTCTGTGTATACTTGCTATAAATGAAGAACTGGATATTGAAATTTAAAAGTTATGTAGGCGTACAAAGGTCCTAGAAAAGTTAAAAACAAAAACGAAAACAAAAACAAAAACAGTGTTGGAAGACATTTAGTACCTAATTTTAAGACTTCTTCTAAAGCTACAGTAATCAAGGCAGTGTTGGTGTAAGGAAAGACATATAGATCATTGGAATAAAACAGAGAATCTACAAATAGAACCACACATATGTGGTCCACTGAGTTTTGAAAGATTATTTAACATTAGCATTTTATAGAATATAAACTAAATTCAAGAGGCAAGGAAGAGATAGTGTTTTCAGCAAATGGCACTAGAACACCTGGTATCCGTATACAAAAAATTAACCTCAACCCATTTTTTTTTCCATACATGAAAACAACTTGAAGGGATCTATGAATCTAAATAAGAAAGCCTATAAGTATAAAATTTTAAGAAGAAATTATAAGGGAAAATATTTATGAATTCAGGGTAGGCAAGAACTACCTAGGATACAAAAGACATGCTGTATAAAAGAAAAAAATTGATAAATGAAATTCTATCAAAATTTAGAACTTTAAATGACATCATTAAAATGAAAAGTAGTCCTTAAACAGACCATATTTGCCATGCATATAACCTATGACCTGAATATATAAAGAATTCTTAGAGGTCATTAATAGACAACCCAATTAAAATATAGACATAGATGTATATAGAAGATGATAGTCAGTATAGCGGTGTGCAACTCTAGAATCAGAAAAATACTAATCAGTACAATAACAAGATTCAATTATACACTCATTAGGGAGATGAAGTGAAAAGTTTTAAAAGCCTTGTCAAGACTTTTTCTTTTTGTTGGATTCTCCCCCTTTGCATTTAATTTTTCATGCTCAATGGATTCATTCTGCTGGGTTTCCTGGGGTTGTGATCCTCATTGTCTTTTCCTAGGGTATTGTCTAAAATTTTTTGGAGTGCTGGTTTGGTATTTATGAAGTTCCTGAGGTGCTCTTTATCATAAAAGTATCTTATTTCTCCATCAATTTTGAAAGATAGTTTTACAGGGTACATCAGTCTGGGTTGGAGGCTGTTTTCCTTTAGGGCTTGAAATACATCACTCCAAGCTCTTCTTGCCTTGAGAAGTCTGCTGTGATTCTGATGGGCTTTCCTTTGTATGTGATTTGTTTCTTTTCTCTAACGGCTTGTAGAATTTTGTTCTTCTGTTCGATTTCTGGAATCCTAACTATTATATGCCTGTGTGTAGACTTTTTTGGATTAAGGCTAGCTGGAGTCCTATATACCTCTCTTATCTGTATGTCAAGTTCTTTTCCCCTCCTTGGGGAGTTTTCTGCCATCACTTCTGTGAACAGATTTTTTTTATGTCATCTGCACTCTGTCCTCTTTCTTCATTGACTCCAATCAGTCTTATGTTATTCTTCTTTGCATCGTCTAGCAGCTGCTGGATTGATTTCCCGTGTTCCCTTGCAATTTTAAAGCAATTTTTCTTTTCCTGGTCGCTAATTGCAATCTTATCTTCTATATGTGAAATTCTGTCCTCACATTGGTTCATTCTGCTTGCAGACTTTCAATGGAGTTTTTAATCTCTTGGAAATCTGTTTGCATCTGTTTTATGGATTCCATTTGTTTCCTATGTTGGGATTCCATCATGTTCCTCAGATCCTCTATTTTTTTATCTGTGTCCTCTCTAGATTTATTAATCATGTCTTGCACCATGAGCTAAATAAATCTTTGCTGCTATCTGAGTAATTATTTCTGATTTCATTTTTCCCAGATCTTCTTTTGTTGCCAGTTCAGAGAGTCCAGGTGGTTGAGTATCAGATTGTTCCATCTCGTTTCCCTTTGGGGTTGCTGTAGGTGATCTGGAACTCTGTTTTTGAGGCTTGTTTATGTGTTTTCTCATTTCCACGGGGTGGGGGGTGCTTCTGGCACCCACGATGCTCACCTTCTCTACCCTAGGAGCTTGGGATGGTGGTGGGGGAGCTTCCTTCGGGGTTCTGGGACTGGCTGAGCTTCTCTCTATTACCTTTAATTTTAATAAGTGAAATAATCGCTGGAAAATCTAGGTCCTTTTACAACAAAACCATATGCATATCCTCTACTTTCCTAAATTCTGATATGATTAAATACTGTGGAGCTTTAATGAGTTGTGCAAGATTTGTTTCCACTTGGTAAAGTAAGCTCTTCACAATGCATCAGTGTTCACAGCTAGACCTTTTGCAACCAAAAAACCTTCTGAAAATGAAATCATAGACTGTTCTACCACCATTGGAGGGTATTCTCACCACCACACTGCAGTAAAGCATTAGGCCCTTGAACCTGGGTCCATGTCTTACAACTAAAGGGAGTACCTCTGGACTACTAGAACTATATACCTGTTGGAAGATTTAAGGTAAAGCTGACTAGAGAAAACTGCACCAGAAATATGTAGCATTTTAAATGTGAACAGCTTTGCCCAAGATGTCATGATGAGACTCTTTCCCCTCTTAATTTTTCCTTGCTTATGCCTACCTACTTCCTTTGGTTAGCTGGATAATACTGTAATCAGACTTTTAGACCTTGTTAGTCACTTGTTCTCATTCCTTGTTATTTAGCTTGGTTTTGTGTTACTAGATTACTTACTAGCTGAATAGGGAGGAATTTGTGCAGTTGTTAATCTTTTTTGTTGCATATGATCAAACACACTGGGTATTATAGAGACTTAGTTACAAGAAAATTGGTGTAAAAATATATTCCTTATCTGGCTTATTCTGTAATCATTCTATTTTGGTTGGTTTGTTTCATAGGAATATTCCAAAGTCTTGATGGTATCCTTCTGTAGTCATAATAGCAGTTCCCTGGCATGCAGTATTTTCTCAAAGTCTTAACTGCCCTACACGTAGCCACTTGCTAAAGGCTCAATGGTTTGCCTTCATGGCTAGGCCAATGAGAACTTGAAAAAATGAGCGATCATGAGGATGGGTGAAATATCAAGACTAGAAACTTAGGCCGATAGTGCCTGAGCATGGCACTGATGCCCTATGTTTCAGTCAAACGCTTACTGAGAGCCCAATCAAAAGTGATGAATTATTAAATGAAATATGTAAGAGGCCATGGATTTGGACAGGGCACCTGCACTGGGCCCAGCAAGTCAAGTGGATATAGAGTTTAATTGTAGTAACTGAGCTCTGGTTGATTGCAGGATGCCCTGTGGCCAGTTAACAATCAAGCTGTAGTCACTTGGCTGGCTGATATGCTAGGCTATGGGCAATAAAGTTGTTTTCTATGCCTCTCTTCTGCTTTTCTCTAACTGTTATCAGGTCATGTTGTGTTTGTTGGACTTTTCAGAACCTGCTCTGGCTCTGAGAGCTGCCTGATTCTTGAATCGTATTTTGTTTTTTTCTTTTCTCTCATATAAATTCTACTTGACATAATTGGCCTAAGGAATTTTTCCTTTTAGCATCAGTATTTTGAACTTTGTAGTCTTCACTCTGTTCATTATTCACTTGGTGCCAAATTCCACCCTGTCCTTGTGTTCACGCCAAGCTAGGGTCTGCAGTTTATTCCCAGTGCCATTTGTTTTCCCTTTTTCTAGTTCCTTATTTTAAAAATTAATCAAAGTAATTCATGAGTGTAATTCAAAGAGTCAAATGGTATTATGAGGCTTACAACAATAAACCAGTTCCAAGTCCCTGAGTCCTACCCCTGAGAGGCTATCAGTTTTAACTTTCAGCTTTTTTCTTTGGAATTTACTTCCAAATTTCCAAATAACTTTTTCTTTTTAATTTAAGGCATCATCCATTGATCTCTTGTCATGGGAGATGAGAGTTTTAGTTCCCTTACCATCTGCCCCTGGAATCATACACATACTTTCCTCCCTATATTTCACAATTATTTCACACTTTTGGTTCAACCAATGCTAAGTTTTTACAGGAATATAGATATGCCAATATTAACAGCTGAGCCATAAAATGTATTTGTGCTGCTTTGTGTCATACATTTTTGGAGTTATTTTTCTTTTTTTTAATTTCTAGCATTTTGAATGGACTCTTTGTGAGGACGTCACATTTCTCTCTGAAATTCTCCATCTGTTCATGCATATTATTCACTTTTCTATTAAAGCTTTAACATATCAATTCTAGTTATATCAGTGCCTAATATCTGGATATCTTTGGGTCATCTTCTTCTGATTGCTTCATCTCATGGCAATGAATTGCTTTATCTTACTTTTGTGTCTTATACTTTTTTGAATTGAATGATGATACTATGCTAGAAGAACAGCAGAGTCTAAGCTGAACAGATTTTTCTTTTGTGCGTGTACATTGTTATACCTCTGTCAGGCCACTCATGTTGCAAAGTCAATTTAGTCAAAACCTGAGCTGAATTTCTGTTGTCTCTGCATTTACTTTTAGTACACCACAAACTTCAAAGCCTTATAGCACCAGCTTCTTCTACCATGGACTTAGAGTGGGCTCTGGGGTACCAGAGTGTTTTTCTGGGCATTTCCCCCCATGTCATGCACATCTGTGCTTCTTTGCCTCCACTAGCCATAGCCTACTTACTGTTTGACCCTGGGTGTGACTTTGTGGTGTTGGAAAGGGGGGTTTCTTCTAGTTTTTCTGGCGTGGTCCTGGTCGTGGGTAGGCTGATGCACCTGAGTTTGGATGTGCTTTCTCAACACTTTTTCTCTTCCTCTTATGAGGCAAGCTGTCATGTAGCTCTAAGAGTTTCGGGCATTGCGAGTTTCCAATTCCTCTGCCAGTGGTACAGACCTCCAGTTTGTTGTCCAGTTTGGAACCCTCCAGGGACAGATGGTTTTGGTTTCAACTTCTCCCTCAGTGGCGGAATACCTTTGCCTTTGACTGGAGGTGAAATGTTTCCTGCACTTCCTTCTGTGGCTGAATTCTCTTGCTTGTTATCGAATGCAAGGCTCACAGGAGTGGCAGGGCAGGTTCCTGCCTCTCCATTTGCTTCTGTGCCTCCCTTAGCAGCAGTTTACATTAATAAGATCTGGGAGTAGGAGGGTACCTACCCCCTTCGCTGTGGAGGACAGCTTTAGCCTCTCATGAGAGTGTTCCAGGATTCTGTGCCTGTCCATCATAGAAGAGGGCTTTTCTAGGTTTCTTTCTTGTCCTGCTCTTTCTTGTAAGCACCCAGTGAAGGTGATGGAAAAATGCCTGTGGTATCTTCTGTGGCTAAGGGTGTCCTGAGACCCTATTACACTAACCCAGGGTCAACTTTTAAGAATTCATTAAAATATTAGCTTTTTGCCACTCAGTTGCTTTTGTAGCAACTGCTTCTTCCTTCCATGATCCGTAACTGGTGAGACAGTTCATACTCAAAGAAGCCCATGGAATTCAGTCCAGCTAGTTGCTTCAGTTGAACAGAAGCTGTGCACTCAGAGCAACTGCTCTTATCCACGTCACAAGGGAAAGATCACAGGCCAGCTCTATTTTCTATTAAATATTCTGCTTTGATTTCTCAAGAGGTCATTTTCCTGCAGGTTTAGTTGCCATAACTCATATTTATGTTTGAATTTTTAGCTTGCAAAGTACTTTCCCATGTATTTTTAGGGACTCCCATTCTAAGTGTGCTTAAGTAATCAAGAATCATTCAAACAAACAAATCCCTGCTATTGCCACCCTGGAGTACCCCGTTTAGAGTTGCCCTTGTGAGAAGGAGCTCAACTGCAAATCATATCTACACTCAGAGCCTCTGGATCATGAGTTAAATTTTGGGACTCAGGTTTGAATCCAGTTTCCTGTCTTCATAATATGTCACATAGGACAGCATGGGGTCCTTATTTCAGCCATTCTGGAGTATGAATGTTGAATCTATGAAGCGTACTCAAGGGCCTCCTTCCCTTCCTCCAAATTTACTTTTTGCATATCAGAAGCTAGTTACCAATATACTCTTTATTTTTGGTAACTTCTGGACATCTTAGTTCTACATGAGAAATTAACAAGGACACAGACAGGAATTTTATTCATGTAGATTTAATCCACATGACAAGATGAGAATCAGACACACAGTCTAAGTAACTCTGGCCAAACTGAAAAGAGGTGAGTTAGGACCCACACTCAGGCCAACCAGCTCGAGTCTATGTTTGTAACCACTTGGATACAGCTGTAATCTAATCACTCAGCCAGGATGTTGAGAAGGTAGAGAAAGGTGTGGATCTCCCAGTCCTAAAAGCCAAACATTCTACCATTCAAGACTGGAAAGAACAACCTGCATGACAAAGTTGACCTGGAGAAGCTTTGGTGCTTTTTGGCCAAGGAGGTGAGTGTGTGGGAGGAGAAAACCTCTCCAGCCTCACCAGCCATTATTAGACCCTGCTCAGGGGTGGTAAATGGCATGGAAATCTTGTTTATTTGTCCTCCTCTTTAAGAGGTCTTTTGAGGGGAACAAAAATCTGTTGATAGCTATTTTTCTTAGGCTCAAAACTGGGTGAAGGGTGTAGAGTTGGCTCAAAGTCTCTCTGACTTTAGTACCCCATCCTGAGATGGGACACAACACCATGACACATGTGCAGGGAGCCAGTCTGTTCAGCTTCGAATGCTGGCAAGGGCAGAAGATTCTGAAAGGCAGCACTTTTTAGAAGACAGGTGTACTCGGGACACAAACAGGCTATGAAAATGATTGGGAATTCTCAGTGGCTCTGTGTTGGATCCTTCCTAAGATTAGAAGGTCTGGAATTCATAGCTACAGCTGGTCTTTGGAACCTCAGGTAAGCAGTGTTCTTGGTCTCTGAACTCTTCAAATTCAAGGAAATGGAGACTAGAAAAAGTCTCAAATTATAGGTGGTGCATGACATAGGATACCAAGCTGGTAGGGGAACATAGAGGAGTCAGTAGGGTGGCAATGGGCTCCAATAATTCAGCTTGACTATCTAGTCACCTACTCCTATCTATTAGAATAAATGAGAAGATAAGATAAATACAGAGAGGGATGCATGTGGTTACAAAAACTATATAATGCATTAAGCATATTGGCACAGAAATATTTATCAAGTGCTTACTCTAAAAGAAGTCTGATTCTAGTCATTTTGAAGGCTCACAGATGTGTTCAATGTTATCTCTGGCTCCCAACAAAATTGTAACTAACTGGGGAGAGAAGCTAGTTCAATAGAACAACATAGAAGAGAGGGAGCATGAGGCAGTAAAACTATCAGGATGCTTGGTTTCAAATTTTTTAATTGTCCTGTGATCTTTTTAAAAAAATTTTATTGGTGCATTTTATTGGTACATTTTAGGTATACAATTCATTTACATTTATCATTGGGTGCTTGTGCCTGTACATGATATATCTTGGTTCTTATTTATTTATTTATTTATTTATTTATTTATTTATTTTAACTAGCTACCTAACCCCATTTGCCTTGTCTTTAAAGTAGGAATGCAACCATTACCTTATAATCTCTTAAGTATTAAATGAGACATAGAAAAATAAAAACATGTAAAGCACCTCAGTCCACTTTAGGCATGTATTAACACCTTCATAGTTGTACTAGTCAGCTTTCTGTAACTATAACAAAATACCCAAGATAATTAACTTATAAAAGGAAATTAGTTATTTTGGCTCACTGTTTTAGAGATTACAGTCCATGGTTGGGTGGACTCATTGCTTTAAGGCCTCTGATGGGGATTCTTGGTGACAATGGCAGGGAGCATGTGGCAGAACAAACTGCTTACCTCATGGTCTCCCAAGACCTCTCAGTAGGCTTCACCTTCACCCAATTGCAACAGTCTGAGGATCAAGTCTCTAACACATGGACCTTTGAGAGATGGTCAACATCCAAACTATACCAATGATCATTGACTCTAAATTTAATAGTAAGAGGCTCCTTCATTTCCTAGGGTTGCAATTACAAAGTATAACAAACAAGATGGCTTAAACTATAGAAACGATTGTCTCACAGTTCTGGAGGGTAGAAGCTCAGAATCAAGATGTTAGCAGACTACATCCCTCTGAGCATAGTGCAGGAGGTCTGCTCTGTCCTCATCTCTTAGCTTCTTGTGGTATGTCAGCAGTCTTTGATTTTCCTTACTTTGAATGCATCGTCCTGATCTTTGCTTTCATCTTTACATACTGTTCTCCCTGTGTGTGTGTGAATGTCCCAATTTCCTCTATTTATAAGGATACAAGTTAGATTGCATTAGGGGCCCAGCCAACCCCCCTATAAACTTATCATAATTAATTACAACTGCAGCAACCCTATTTCCAAATAATGTTATACAGTATATAGAAGTATTGGGGGTTAGAAATATCACATGAATTCGGGGACATATAACTCAAACCCCTTCCAGTTACCACTAGGGAAGAAAAGTCTAGAAAAAGTACAGGACATGGATTGAATCACTACTTCTCAGGATGGTCAATAAAACTTCGTTTCTTGTATACTGTGAGACCTGCCCCTTGGAGTTGGTAGTTGACAGGAGCTTGGTGGTGGTTAGGAATGGGGTCCTTATGGTAGGGAGAGTGTGATAAGCAAAGATACTAAGGCGTATTAAAGGGCAGTGAGGAAACGAGCCAGGCTGGGCTTGAGTGAACAGGAAGGGAGTACTTTGGAAGCCCTTGACAGCTAAAGGAAGGAGTTTGCACTTCATACTCTTGGCAGGAAGAAGCCATTGAAGGATTATGACACATACCATTGAGACAAATAAGCAGTTTAAATAAGACCTGAAGTATGTAAATATTTGCTCCAGTTTTTGAAAATGACACTGGAGACCCATATTCTTATAGTGCATTTACTGTAAGTTACTTTGCAGTAGCAAATTGGATTGAGTGGACTCATTCTGTATCCACTCTGGTGCTTTTTGCATATCTTCAACCCCTTGGCTATTTGGATTTAAGTGTTCAGTCTACAATCAGATAAGAGCTTGTCTGTGGGCCAAGTGATCTGATTTATTAGCCTTTTGCATCAGACCAAATTAATGGGACACACAGTGTTCTCAGGGTGGAGATCTGGCAGACTGCATGTGTCAGGAAATGCTAGCTGGGAATGGGAGCTCAGAGAGGAACAGGTGGCCCATGGAATGGAGACTTGATAGAAGACAAATAGTAGTCTCCAGAGGCTCAGATTTCATAGGCTACCATATAGTGCATGATCCAGAGTGTGCATCCTAGCTCCAGGAGGATCTCAACACCTAGGTTGTAAGGAGCCAAAACTTCATGGAAAAACATAAATGATTCAACCATCCAATTGTTCAGTATATGTGATGTCAACCAGTTTCAAAGAAAACTACTATTTAATCTCAGTGGTTGGTTGCTGTGCAGCAAACCAGATACCTAGTGTCTGACACATCTGGCATGTCATTCAGTGCAACAGCAACATCTGGCACCACGCAGTTCTTGTGGGCAACCCCGAAGTCACTGCAGAATATGTAGGCTTATAATTAACTTGTCAACACTCCCCACCAAAAATTTCCACCAGTCCTGGAGAGCTTAGCTCAGGGTGTGGTCCACAGTGCAGGAAGGCTTTCTGGTTCTGACTCATGGAACCAAGCCTGGGTCCCTTGGTGGGTGAGTTTGCTGAGACCAAGATGGTGTCCTCTGTCTATGTACTTCCAATCCTGCAGATTTCTGCTAAGAAGGACTCCATTGTTGTTTAGAGGCCAATGCTGTAGACCTATTACCCAGAGAACCCAAAGTGGAAGCAAATGCAAATTGACAATACTCTTCTAATGTATAACAACTATATTGGTATTGTATGTAACAAGAATACATTTGCTGTGTGTTGAGATGTACTGGGCTCTTTCCAGCCAAGTTGCATTCTGTAAAGTCTTCTACTAACTACAGAATTGGACGTTAGACCCATTTCCTTTCTAGGATGTCTTGATTGTTCCGCAGCATTGATATAATGTATCCAAATCTTACCACTTGACATACAGGAAGCTCTTAATAAATAGTGGATAAAAATAATTACAACAATTCCCATAATATGCCAGTTACTGTATCAGCCTAAACTTCAGGTTAGAAATCACCCTCTGCTGCATTTCTTGTGACCAGTCATGTCAACTGCAGCCTGACTGGAGGTATCAGGGAAGGAAGAGGTGTTGGCTGCTCTGGTGTGGCCAGCAGTCATGGTATCAGCTTTAAATAGTGCTGCAGGAAGGGAGTCTGTGCCTTCCAGATATCAAAAGGATTGGTGTCCTCTCTTGTTTTCTTTGTCAGTTCTAAGTGATGCAATAGAAAAACCAATGCTATATGATTTTGAGGTAGAGGTTGACTGTTCCTACTTTTTCCCATTAAAAAAAAATTCTACTTAGAAAACTAACTGTTCAACCTTTTGTTTATGGCTTAGTGACTTCAGTATTATTAAAGGAGGGAGAAAAATACAGAGCACGTACTCCTATGATTGTGAGTTTATAATTTGGTTAAAGAAGGCATTCATACGTTAAAAAAATAAGTAGCCTCAGGAAAAGGGTTTCCAGGTACTACCACAAATGATCTACATATTTAATGCAATCTCTATCAAAAGACCAATGATGCCTTTTGCAGAACTAGAAAAAGCCATCCTAAAATTCATATGGAGTCTTAAGGGATCCTAAATAGCCAAAATAATCTTGAAAAATAATAAAGTTGGAGGACTCACACTTCCTGGTTTCAAAACCTAATACAGAACTACATTAATCAAATCTATGTGCTTTTGGCATAAATACAAACATATAGAGAAATACAGAGAGCCTAGAAAGAAACCAGTTGATATGGTCAAATGATTTGAAACAAGGATGTCAAGACCACTCATTGGGGAAAGGACAGTCTTTCTAACAAATAAAGACTGAGCAAACTGGATATCCATGTACAAAACAATGAAGTTGGACTCTTGTCTTACACCATATTCCAAAAATAACTCAAAATATATAAAAACCCTAAATGTAAGAGTTAAAACTATAAAACACTTGAACAAAACCACAAACAAAACAATAACAAAAAATTTTTGTGCATCAATGGATACTATCAGCAGAAAATATATATCCCACAAAATGAGAGAAAATGTCAGTGAATTATGTCATATAAATGACTAATACATAGACTATTTAAAGTATAGAACATATAGATAATATATAAAGTTCTCTTACAACTGAATTTTCTTGGAGAAGAAGAGTTCTCATAGAAGTCAGGACTGTTGTCACAGCTAAGTTAAGGTAGAGATAATCTTCCAGCAGAGAAAGGTTTTATTTGGGAGTAATACAAGAACTAGAATTGCAATACAAGAACATACTGAACACAGGAAAGCTGAGGCATTTATGGGGAATGAAGGGGGACTACACAAGCTGTTCTGAAAGAAAGCTTATAGGCAGGCATTTATGTTTGGCAGCCCTAGTTGATGAGTGGCAGCAGCTATTGAGTATAGATAGTCTTAATTCTATGGTAGGGAGTTTCATCTTCAGCTACTGGATAAAAATAGTTTTCTTAAAAATCATAGCAGACCATTTTGTTGGAATGTTCTAGAGGCTCAGTTTAGGGAATGATCTTCCCTGCAGCTTCTGGACTTTATTTTAGCTGGGTAATTTGTATGCTTAAGTTTCACACTGCAGATTGGCCAAGAGAAGACTGGAATGTGTCAAAGGCTCACAGTTAGGCCTAATTTAGCTTGAGGAGGCTGCAAAGGGTCTTGGCCCTGTAGGGTCTGCCTCTTGCAGGCAGAGTTGGGGCTGAGGAGAACAAGGGTGGATAAACACCAGAGCAGTCATGATGAGTCTTTGGGAGAAACAGGGTTGGCAGGTAGTGGCTGGGAAGAAGTGTGAGGGCCACTGGATTAGAGCCACATTCCAAGCAGAGGGATCACTGCTGCTATGTTCTCAGGAATGGCCTGAGAGAGAGATAACAGAAGAAAAGCAGGAGGGAGAACAGCTAGGATCCTGCAGAAGCAACAAAGGCTGAGGTCTCAGGGTAGGAGTTTGGTAGAAACAAGAGGTTCTGGCAAATCTACATAGTTCGCATGATCCCCACCTTCTCTTCTCCATCACTAGTGTTAAGTCCTCTGCAGTAGACAGGGGGGATTGGGACACCCTTTCTCTGTATTTTCCACCTTTCTGTGTGGGCCTAGTGAGCTGCTTTGAAAATGTATATAGACATGTATGTAGGGGGGCTAGACAGAGGGTGTTTATCTGTGAGAAATTCTTCAAGTGATTCTTATGTGTAGTGCATGAGAAAATTGGGCTGGATGATAGTTATAGCACTTTCCTGCTCTTAAACATGGTAATTCATGCATTTTAGAGATAATTTCTCAGTTCTTACCATGTGCCAGGCACAATGTGAGGTGAACCAGGCAGTGAACAAGATGGCTTGCTACTGCTCACACATGGGTGTCACTCCTTGGTTTCTGTCATCCTCATTTAAATGAACTCATGTGTGCCAAGATGCCTGGCATAATACCTGGCTTAAAGTACTGAAAATGGTACCGGTTGTCCTTCCTTCTCCTGGCTCTAGGTCCCCCATCAGTCACCCTTCATCACACTGTCACTTCCCATGTGTACTGTTAGCACACACACCTCCCCCCTCCTTCTGCTTGTTATAAACTTAATCCAGATCACCCACAGACATTGCCACAGCACAGCCATGAGCTCACCAGGCGTGAAGCCTGATTGACATTGCTTAGCAACTGTGAAAATAGCTCAGCAGGCCCCACAGGGGGCTGGAGAACCTCATCCCTGGGGCACATGGGAACGGAAGAGCTTCAGATGAAATGAGAATACAAACAAACTGAATTGGTCCCCAAACATCATGCTTCTTGTTGCCTAACACTCAAGGGAATTATCTTGTTTGCATCCTGCTTCCCCTGGCCTCAAGAACCAGCATGCACCTAGCAGGATCAGATAAGCAGGAATGAGCTGTCAGCACAGGGAAATCTATGATCCCTTTCTTAGATGATATACAAAAAATTTCACACAGATGCATGGGCACACATAGTTTGAAGCAGTTTCCTGTTCAACCACTCTGCACTGAATCAGAGTTGTTTGCGTGTCAGAGCCTATGGACCATCCCTAAGTGTTTAGATCAGTGAATGAGGGCAAAAGTGGCTCCGGTCAAAGATGTTATGCAAACAATATGATGAATGCCTGTTCTCTTTCCTGTTCCTTCTCAACTGCACAAACTTTTTAATAGGTGGGAAAGTTCAACACACAGAAAGAAAAACTGCTGCCATCAGTCATGTCCTTTGGGTGTTAAGAAATTGATATTTATCTGCAACCACTGGTGGGCCTGGCCTGCTTCAGGAGATGCTTCAGGTGCTTAGTTTCTGCAGAGGATGATTTTAAATAATGGAAAGAGAATTTTCAGCAGGGCAGCCATGCTGAAGCATTGTCTGCTGATCAGGAGTGGGGATAGCACTGCGTGACTCAGCAATCCTACAAGGACTACTTTGCCCACACCCAACTGTGGAAGAAGATATGATCAGGAAAATGGAACACCACATGACTTCTATCCTGAGGAGGTCAGATCTCTACTCTAAGTGAGAATCTACACATCAGGAAAGAGTGAGGTTGACTGGGCTTGCATATTGCTGAACAACATTGTGGGCCTTGGGTCGGGTGGCCTGGGGCTGTCTGTGATCCAAAAAAATCTTATATAAAATGAGATTTACTATATTTCATGGAGTGAGCATAGAAAACATTGAGGTTGCAGGCACACAGTTAAGAGCTCAGACTCTGGAGTCATGGTGACTTCTCTCACTGTCTCTGCCTGATATTGGGTGTTGGTTTCTCGTACCCTTGGATGACACTGCCACTGGCTTTATTTGGTCAGATGTCATCTGCTCTCCTCTTCCTCTGCCTCCATCCTCCACTGTATCACTTCTGCTCCTCACTCCCTGTTTCTGGGCAGGTTCTTTTGTTGATGGCCTAGCTCCCTTGGCATCAAATCATATCTATTTTTGTGGCCTTGTAGTTAACTCCAGCTTGTTAGAAAATGGCCTTCACCAAACTTACATACAACATGTGTAGCTTAACATTGCAAGGTTTTTAAAAATTATTGTCCAATTACTATAATCCCAGACTTACTGCTTTTACTTCTTCATTTATTATGTTGGTCTTGGGATTGAATTTGAGCCAGAGGTTTTTTTGTTTTGGTTCCAACCCTGTGACACTTTCCTCCTGTAGAACTGAGGTGAGACTTGGGGTGGCCCTGAATGGACTGTGAGTTAAAGCTACACCAGGATAAGTCTGAAACAAAAACAGTCTATAGAAGTGGTCACCTCCCTGTCCTACCTGCAGCTTACTGTGCATTGTGCATTTTACTCCATTTTTGTTCTTAAAAATGTCATTTGTAATTTATTTTTAAATGTCATATGATGAATCCATACAAAAAATCAGCATGTGCATCATTTTGTGTATTGTTTCTCTTAGACGAGAAACCCAGAGTAAAAATAAAGAGCAAAACAAAGCTAGATAATAGGAAGTAGGGAGACAGATCTTCCTCAAAGGGGAAGGGGATCAAGAGAGGAGGAGGGACGAAGTGATAAAGCATGGAAAAAAGGAACTGGGATACATTTTACTCCATTTGCCTTCCACAGTCCCCATTTTATTGAAGTGGCTTTTGCTAAAGTCAGTAATCTATTGCTCTATCCAATGGACACTGTTCATCTTGTCTTCTCTTTTACTTTTAATACAAATATATTTATTCAAAGTAGAAGGTATATCTTATATATAATAATTCAAAATCTCAGTGGCTGATGCATGCAGCAGAAAAAGAATACAAAGCAATAAAGAGTAAGCTCAGTCAGTTTCATGCAATATTTTATCTTCAGGAAACCTAGAATTACTAGAAACCACTAAAATTATAAAGAAGTTAAATTAAAAAGGTTTATGGTAGTAACAACACTTATCATAAGATTCACCTTCTCAACAAATTTTTATGTGTACAATAGCATATTATAAGCACAGCATTATACAGCAGTTTCTAGAACTAATCACACTACTAACTGAAATCTAATACCTATTGAATAGCACCTCCTACTCTGGCATATTAAAATACTTGACATAGCCTTAGATCATGAAGCATAAATGTATAATGGTAGATAGATATATTTTAATCCTTATTCAAGAGTGCATTTAAGCAAAGCTCTCATTCAGAAAGACACAAACTACTATATATCAGAAAAATAACATTCTAAATTTTATAGCGTATTCTCAAGTAATATTAACTGACTAAAAAAAGAATAAGAAGAACCATTGTTATATATATCTATGTGCTGGATAGTTTCTCAAGTAATTGAGCCTTAGTAAGGAAATAATATTAAAATTATGAATTCTTATATAATAGCTTCTCTGTCAACTTTCTTTCAAATTCTTCAATTAACAGCAATACTTTAACTGTAAACTCTTAGCCTTCAACATTGAGATTTTTCCTTAATCAAGAAAATGTTTGTGTTATTAAATATATTATCTTATCAACAAATGATACATTAAATATATCATCTTCTGTTTCTTAATGACTGGATGGATGTTCATAAGAGATCTTCATCACTGTTGTGATCTTCATCTGATTAGAAATCAGCCACTTTAGGTGTCTGGCTCTGGGACATATATTTGCTGGGTGACACCCATTGACCACCTTTGATCTGTTTTTGAAGTATAAGAAAAATATCTTTTTCCACGTCTAATTAATCAACCTTGTCACTTCTGAATAATTTCTTTTTCTTTTTCTTTTTTTTTTTTGTACGGGGGATCGAACTCTCCTCTGAGTAATCCTTTTTTTTTTTTTGGTACTGGGGATCAAACTCAGGTCCTTGCCCTTGTGCAGCAGGCGGCGAAACCACTGAGCTAAATCCCTGGCCCCCCTCTGAGTAATTCTTAATCGCAACACTTTGGGAGAGATGCTGTCTTGTAGATTCAAAGACTTCTGCAATAGACATATTTCTAAGTGGTGTTGATTAGGTCCTTTGAACTTCTCTGTCCAATAGAAATCTCCAGATCAGTGCCTGCTGTATTGTGACAAGGGACACAGCCAGACACAGCCAGACACAGCCAAGGGAAATGAGAGAGAAGCAGAGAGCAAGGTGAGAGGCTGAGGGGCGCTCTCACCCCCTCTCCTGTCATGCCACCTTCCCACACCTCTGTGTGCCCAGAAGTCTGGAAGCCTCATACCACTCTTCCTTCATCTTTCTTGTCCTTTCTGGACACCACCAACTGGACCTTCTTCCTTGAAATTCTCTGTTACTTTTTGTGATCCCATGTGCTCCTACTTTTCTCCCCCCAGTCTCTTTCCATGGATTTTTCTCTTCTGTCTGACCTTTAATTTTTACAAATCCTCAGGTTTTGATATTAGATCACCTTTTCTTCTTACTTTACTTCTCTCTGGGAAAGTTCATCCATTTCCCTGCCTTCAAATACCATCTCAGTGTGACAACACGCAAATTGAGGTATCTAGATGAATCCAGGCACATCAAATTTTAGATAAATCTAGTCAAGTAAAAGAAGAGCAAATAAAAAGCAAAACAGAGGCTAGATATCGGGAAGTAGGAAGAACATGTTCCAATGGGAAGGGGAACAAGGGAAGGGGAGTGGAAAGGAAGGAAGGGAAAAGGAATTTTTAAAAAGAGAGAATAGAAAGAAAAAATGGAAACAAAGTTTGTAAATGGGGAGGGGAAGAAGGGTTGAAAGGAGGGGAGGGGAATGGGATTTAAGACATAGTATGTACAGGTACAAATTCCCTATGATGAATGTGATCATTATGTATGGCAAACACGTGCTATTAAAAATAAATAAATATTTAAAAATAAGATAGTAAACAGCCCCAAAAAGAGCATTCTTGATCTCTGTATTCTCACATGCAGCTCCTGCCCATTCTATTTGTTACTTCTGTCCCATCCACTTCCCTCTCTTCTCAGCCCCCTGCTTTATCTAGACTCACTATCTGCTACTGGACAACCATGACAGCTTCTCAGAGACCTCTCTGCCTCCACTCTGATGCCTTGTACACTCAGCATCTGAAGTGATTACTGGTGAACAAAAATCACACTTTGTCACTCACTGGTGTAAAGGTGTTCTGTGCTCTATTACTGATCTTAGGATGAAGTCCAATATTTTTAACATGGCCTATTATTCCCTGAATGATCTGACTCTAGTAATTTCTTTAGCACTCTGTCTTTCTGGATCTACTAAGTTTCTGTCATCTTAGAGCCTTCTCACATCCCATTCCCTCTCCAGTTGTGCTCCTTTTATACACTCCTGGGATATCATCGAATTTTCCTCTGTGACACTTAACACAATTACTACCAAATACTTACTGTTGAAATTACTTGTTGATTGGTCTCTCCCATGCAAATTCTCCTTCATGTCAGGTACGTGCGTGTTTTGTTCAAGTCTTTATCCCTAATACTGGCCATAGTTTGATTGACTCATTAAATAGCTCTCTAATGACTGAATAAACCAGTGAGAGAATAAAAGGAAAGAAAGAGCTTCACATTGAGCTTTGCCTGACCTTGAAAGAGGTTGTCCAGGTTGGTACCTGTGGATAGAAGTGCAGCCCAATGCTCCTCTGGATGAAGTCCTTAGATTCTTGCAGAATGACCTTTGTGTGGAGGTCTTTGGATGGCTTTGAGGATGGTACTATATGAATAAGCTAGATGGCAACAACTTTGTGAGATTATGGACGGTGCAGACTGACTCAAATGTGAGGAAGGGAATTCTGACATTCTCTTGCTTTGACAAGTAATGAATTGGTAGCACAATGCTGTGAAAAGAACAGAGTTCAGGCTTAAGCAACAAATGAGCTTCAGTATAAATGCTGATTTAACACCTTTACTAGCTTGTGAAATCAGGGAAGTTATTTAATCTCTCTGGGCCCATCTCAGTGAGTTGTGAGGATTGAATGGTACAATTCATGTTAAATGCTCAGCTAGTATTTGGCACACACAAAAAGCTGCCTGTTACTGCTGTTGTTATTATTACTAGTGGTCCTATTTCTCTAATAAGAAAGTATTTAAGTTGTTTCCTTCCATTATCATCTTTTTTTCCTTGGACAATCTGACCACCATAGTTTCTCCAGCTCTAGGATTCAATGAGTGAATCCAGACGAGGTTTCATCCACTCTGACACTCTTCAAAGCATTTTCATAGAGGGTAAGAATCACTTCTCTTTGTAGTCATGCTCAACTGGATTTGTCCTGGAAGATAAGTAAAGCTGACACACATAGGACAGGAAAGTCCAGTCTGTCTTGGTCTTTCCTGGGATCTGGTTCTTATGTGTGGGACTACAGACAGATGTTCCATGATAGCCACATCATGTACATCAGACTTTGAGAATGATGGCAGGAGAGGATCCAGGGAAGCAGGATGACTTGGATTTATTTTCTTGGAAAGATGATTTTGTTGGCAAGACTTGTACCTTGCTCATAGATGGACAGAAGGCTCCCTCGGCAGGAATATGGGGGTTGAGCTGCTCCCTTTCTGCTGGTCAGGCCCAAGAACACTGCCTCTAAGAGCATAGCTCACAGTTGCCTTCTCCCGAGGTCCCAGGCCCCTCTTCTGCTGTAGGGGGATCTGTCGGTAATCTGATAATGTGTAAAATGAATCCATTTGGATATAATTTTGTGGGAGGGAAGAGAATGCATGAAAGTACTATAAGTGGGGGAGATGGAGACAAAGAGTGTATGTGCCTTGTGCAATAGTTAGGATTCTCTCCAATGGAGTGGCAGTGGTTTAAGCAAGGGGAAGTTTTATTTATTCTTCACATGAAATTCTAGGGAGGCAGACCAGAGTTTTGATGATAGCACCCAAATCATCTTCAATATTTCTGCCATCTTCAATATTTCTGTCTTGTGGTCCCTGATTGTGGCTCTGATTTTTGTCATCATAGCTGCACTCTAGCCATGTGGAGAAAGAAAGAGAAGAGGGAGGGGGAAAGTACAGGACCCTTCTTTAAGAAAACTTCCCAGAATTTGAACTCATTGTTCAGTTTATATTCTATATACCAATACTCGGGCACAGGACTACACAAAAGTGCAGCCAGACTGGAAGAGGTCTCTTTACTCTGAGTGGCTGTAGGTCCAGCTAACTTTTTTTATGCATTGTATTATTGAGGAAGAAGATGAATATAGGTACTGGAACAACCACCATCTTCTGCTGTACCCTGAAAATAAGAATAGACACTTTAAGGCAGTGATGGCAAATCTTTTAGAGCTTTCAATGATAACAAACAGCCAGTTGTAGTACTCATGCCAAAGGTTTGCCGCCACTGCTCAAAGGCGAAGTCGTAAGTCAGCCTGATCTGCTTGGGATCCCAGTCCCACCGGCCGTTAGCTGTGCATTGCTGAGCAAATTGCTTAATCTCTCTGAACACAACTTTTCTCTTCTGTAAATAACAATAATAAGCACTGAAGAGGATTGTCAGTGGAGTTAAGTGTGGTGATATGTGTGAAGTGCTAGTACCTCTGTGCACAGTCCTGAGCTCACGATCCATGCTAAGGATATCTCTGTCAGTTTTGGATGCAGAGTCTACCTGAGGATGTCATCCTTTTCCTTTGGTCCAATTGGAAATGAAATTTCTAGCTATCATCATTCTTGTGACCATTAACCACACCCATGAGAAAGACCATCATTTTCTTCTTAGACTGATCTCTTGCTTGAATTGTCAGTTCTTTTGAAAGCCAAAATTTCCTGGACAGAAAGGAGGCCTGGATGTTTCTAAAGAAATAATATGCAACTAGGAAATATAATCAATTCCTTCTTCAATACTACTTAACTCTTTCAAATATGCATTTAGGCTTAATAAAGCCATTATTTTCCATTTACTAATAACTGCTTATGAAAAACAAGCTTGTGGTACATGATATGGTCAGACAGCATCAGCACTGGCTTCAACCTCCACTGTCCTCTACCTACTACCTAAGGGTACCAAAGGATTAGATTTATGGTAGCTATTTATTGCCAGAAAGGTGCATACCTACGCCTACTCTGCCCAGCTCCATCCCTCAGCCCGGGCCTCTACAATATTGGGCATCTGGACAACTAAGATATCTGTAGAATGGTGTGGATTCTATCCATGGGCTGTACATGTGGCCAAGTTGAAGCAGGGCCTAACTCTGTGTTTCCTTTGCATGGTAACAGTTGTGTAATGGTTGTTTTCTGACAAAATTAGAGGGTAACTAATAACATGTGCATTTATAAGTTTTCCAATTCATGAAACATTTTCTTATGTCAGCAGAATCAAAGATAATACTAACCATTTATTGAATATATATAGTGTTTTGTATACATTATCTCTAAAATGTTACCCTCTGGCATTACCGACACTATCCTATCAAGTTTTACAGATGAGTAAATTGAGGCTGAAAAAAATCGCATCTCTAAGAACCCAACCTCAAAAGAGGCAATTTCCAAAAGAGGCACACTTAGTACTCATGGAATATTCTGATTCCAAAAATAATTATTTTCTTCTTAAACTAAGTAGAAGACAGAAGCAGAGAGATCTGGATCATAAAATGCCACCTGGAAGGACATATGTCAGGAGCACAGCCAAACAGCTCCTGCAGGGGGATTCTCCAGGGCTTTGCTGCCTGGGAGCTGTGTATTCTCTTACCTTTGCCTGGATTGCTGTCTGAGTGGGGTTAGGGTGGTTGCACTTTCTGAGGGTTGCTGGCTAGGTGGGGATGGAGAGAGAGATGCCTCTCAGGACAGTCCCTAGTTTAGTATGACTGGCAGGCAATATGTGCCCACACTTGAGTTAAGAGCTCTATGTACACTATTTTATTGAATTTTTGAAGAATTTTGGCAATATAGATATTATTTATTTACCAAATGAAGAAACTGAGACTCAGAGAGGTTAATGTCCAAGGTGCACGGCTGATTATTAGTAAACCAGGAGGTACTTAACAAATTAGATTCTACCTATGTGTTTAATTACTATATTAAATGCAAATAAAGTACTTATCACAGTGAAATACTTAAAAAGCCTTACGGATGGAATATAGCAAGTACTCAGTAACTGGTAATTATTTTCTAATCAGCAGGGTTTGAGGTTGTTGAGACATGGACTGATCACCTCATATTTATCTTTCTCTGTCTCCATTGCCAGACTGAATTGTAAACATTTAATAGTCACTGACTGATGATAACTTCAGATGTGAGCATCAGTGAGAAGGAGCAATGTAATGAGCTCAGCACAGCTCACGGCCTGAGATGTGGACATGTTCGGTGACATGCACGGCATTGGCAGCACAGCTTTCCCAGAGGAGCCTGCCTGGCTGGGCTCAGAATCTCAGGCTCTTCTGGGGGTGAAAGAGCCTGAGAAAAGCTGTCATGGGGACCAGAAAGGTCATTTCCAGCTGTAAAAGTTCTAAGATTTCGTTTCCAGGAAAAGAAAGAATATGGGTTAACTGAGTTTTCAGACCTCAACGGAACTGAAGGGATTTTCCTAATTCTAACAAGGAGTCACTAATGGTAGTGTCAGGCAAGTGGGGAAGAAGTAGGAGAGGAGAAATCAGCATGTTCGACATCACTTTGGGGAGGAAGTGTCCATGTTATTCTGGCTTGGTCCTACTTGCAGACTTTGCAGAAAACTGCAGTGAAACCCAAAGGAACCAACAACGCATGTCTAGAGCCAGCATTCTCCAACACTGGTGACAGCTTCCTCCCCAGGGCAGTTGTTGTGTGTAGTGCATCCCAGCCTCATGCTGCCAGTCCCTGTCCTGTTGAGTCCACTCCAAAACTGAGAAAGACTCCTAAGAAGATAGCAGTCAGTAGCATTCATCAAATGCCATTGTTGTCACGGAGTGTGTGGCCATCACGCCAAGTCAGAAAGGATGGAGAAACTTGAACCATCCACTTAGCAAGGGAAGAGCAATGAAGGCATCTTGGGCAGTGTCTGGGGCACAGGCAGTGTACCTAGAAAGGATTTTATTTACTTTTTTTAATGGGTTTCCTTCTGTGTTTGAAGGCTAGCAGCTAGAGGGAGTTTAAAGGATCTCTTAAAGGTTTATTTTAGGGTGGGTTTGAAAGCTTCCTTCTCTTGCTCTGTTTTTCCTTTTAGACAGCTTTGCGCAAGGGGCAAAGCTCCTGCCAAAAGGCCTCGTAATGCCCCTCTTTGGGGACTGAATTTATCCGCTCAGCTGTCCCTTGTAAATTTATTCCTGTGTGAAATTTTTCCCAAACCATTCATTCTTCTGCTTAGCTCAGGCAACTGGAATGCAGAAAAAATACATTTTTTCTTTTTTCAAGAATGTGCCTTTTGTGTGATGGGAGGGATTGGGCTAAAGAGAAAAGAAAACAATCAAATGTGTGTTGACACACATATACACTTGCACTCACCCTGCCACGAACAGTACCAGCAAGGCCCAGGGGCTGCCTAGGGCTGGTGCGGGGTGGCAGGGGGCTCCAGCAAGCCAACAATGGGATGTGTGTGGTGGGATTGCAGGTCCTGATCCTGGGACAGGGCCAGAGAAACACCTCACTGGTTGTTTCCATGGCAACATCACAGTTTCACTGGAATGGAAAGCTGCTGTCGTGGGTTCCAGCCAGGACAAAGATTTCTGCCTGCACGTGTATAGGACTCGGGCCTGTGGAGAGGAGGAGTGGGCTGGGAACTTTAACTTGATTTTTCCTTGAGCAATTATGGTCTCTGAGAGGCAGGTGAGGGCGGTGGAAGGGACTTGAAGGTGACATATGTGCTTAAAGAATTTGGGTTGCCTTTCGGGGAGGGAGAGTTTCCCTGCAAGGCATGCTGGTCTTGAGCAGATATAGGGACATTGATGTGGCAGGCATGTGAACCCACTGACTATGCCCACCATGGTGCCTCTTGTCCCATGATGCCCTAGCACCCAGATATGGTGTGAAACTCAGCAGCAATGGCTGAAGATTCAGGACAGCGGTTTGCTCCATTTGTTCTCATGCCATGGAGTAAAAAGAGTCTCAGGAAGGTGTAAGAGCAAGACATTAGAAGTCTGGGTGCCTTGCTATCTGGTTGTCCAGCAGCAGTTAGAGCAGGGGGGATGCACACAGCATGCCTGGTTCAGGGTTCTTATCTATGTCAGCAGAATTCTGTGAGGGCTTCTTCCCAGAGCAGCAGTAGGAGCACCAAGGCCTCTGATGCTGCTTCATCTTTTCTTATCAGCCAGCAGGCAACTCTGAGAATCAATAAGCTTACAACCATCATTTTCTGTTGGTGGAATAGTCACATGTTTGAGGTGCAACTGTGCTTTTATCCCTATAGCACAAGAAGACTTAGGGAGCTCACGATATTGTCCTGATTTCTCTTATATATTCAAAGGCCAGCCCCAAGCCTGTGTACCCCAGACTAATGTGGATGGGTGTGGTTTTAGGGGAGGAACTCTTCTTTCTCATGAGTTGGGTAGACAGGGCTCAGCTGACTGTATACTATGCCCAGGAAGAGCACTTTACCCGCTAAAAGCAGGGTGAAACCTCAGTGTTTAGGAAATTGTCCAGCTAATTAGGAAGTGGAGGGAGATGGAAAGTGGCAGCAGACTGGAGAAGCAGTCAGAAGGGGACATGCCAAGGCTTCTCAAGCTTCGGTAGGCATAAGAACGGGGGGGGGGGCAGTCCAGAAAGTTCAGGAGTGGTGAGGGTCTGCTTTTCTAATGAGCTCTTGAACTATGCCAATTCCACGGATCCATTGACCATACTTGGAGGAACCAGGGACTATTTTTTGGAGGTAGGATTTCATTAACTTGCCCAGGATAGCCTCAAACTCGTGATCCTTTGGCTTCTGCCTTCAAGAGTGCTGGGATTATAGGTGTGCAACACTATGCCCTGCTGATAATAAGAATGGAAGAATATTCTGTCCAACCTCCCTATAATTGTGTTCTGTCAGGGCAGTAGCTTCTCTCTTGTAAAGCTGTCTTTTCTGGCCTTGTTCTCCTACAAACACCAAGCAATTCCAAGACCGGTGGTCAATGTCATTGTGCATCTCCAAAATGGAGAGAATAATGTAAGGGCAACAATTGTTTGCTTCTAGAATCACAATATTGCTAATTAATGGCTAAAAGCATTTGACATCACACCTGGATGTAAATACTGGCTTGCACACTTATGCTAACTTGGAGGAGTCACTTGTCCTATGACCCTAATTTCCTCAACTGTGCAGATTAAATATAATAACATGTGAAGCACCCAGTTAATAGTAACTGTTGCCATTATTTATTATGAAACAATTCTTAATTTATCAGAAGCCATGAGCTGGAGACTCCCAGCTCTTCCTGCCCTTCCCCCTAATGAGTTTTCATTTGGCCTATGCAATGCTTTAAATAACAATGAGTTAGTTGCCAACATCTTGAAGTTGGGAAATTTCACACAAAATCTAAATTGGAGCTTACATTGAAAACCCGTTGGTTCTGGCAAACCTAATTTTGTGTATGGTAAAATTACTTAGTGCTGAGGCTGGTGATTTTCTTTGGGGTCTATACTGCCATCTCCTAGCCCTCTCTCTGGTGGGCACATGTCCTGGAGTTTGCGCACTTACAGGGTTCTTTTAGGCGCTAGGCTTCTGATATGTTGGCTGACTAAAGCATAGTGAAGGCTTCTGGAACTTAGCAAGTAAACTCAAGGATCACCTTGCCAATAATGTGTCTACTGCTTAAATTAAAGAAATCTGGTAGCTTCTTCTTTGAGATCCAGCAGAGCAGCTACCTTTATTGTTCTCAGCAGTACCTCTGGGGACCAGAACCTGCTGGCTCTAGAAAGCCTGCCCACTGTCCACCACTGACTGCTGGTACTCTCAGCAGCATGACTTCCTTACTCTCTCTCCGAAGTATAAGATGTTCCTATCCTTGGCCTTGAGATATGTAGGTGCTTCTCTTGCCCTAGTGCTGACATCTGGATGATTAATGAACATCACTACTCTTTTGTTGAACTCATGCTTTTCTGAGTCTCTAGAGCTGCCTGGGCCTAGCGCCCAAGAACTTTGCTCTTTGACTTAACAATGAGGCTAGACATATGCTACTGGCTGTGTCCCAAAGGTACTCCTGGTGTCTGTGTGGGAAGCAACCCTGTGGGAGGACACACCACTTCCCCCTCCCTCTAGTTTTCCTAGTTTTTTATTTTGTGCACTGAAGGTGGAACACACACAGAGAGGAGTAGGCACTGCATGCAGACAGAAGCCCTGAGGCTTCCTTGGTTCTTTCCCTTGCAGACTGTCCTGTGGACCCATGACTTCACAGATGTCCTGCATGTGCTCCCATCTTCCCTGGATGGGGTTCATGAGGTCAGTGAGGCCAGGGGGGTTGCTGGGTGTGGGTGAGTTCTCAGGGTGGAGTTCTGAGAGGGACCCCTCACCTGTGGCTGCCGGTGGATCAACTTCTCAGATCCATGGTAAGGATGCTGTGTGAGTTCTGTCCCCTACCTTGGGGGCAGATGTTTCCCTGCAGGCTGGTGGTAACCTGGACAGTAGGGGTGCGGAGGCTGTTGCTGGATGATGTGACTCTGATGATTCTCTACTTTTGTGTCAAATTCTCCAACTTTGGAGACAATGCATCATGAGTTTTGGTTTCAGAGGGACGTGTGTGGATGTAAGTGATGTATTGAAAGAGCTTTGAAATTCCTGCCAACCCCTCTAGTCTGTGAGGAAGTTGAGTCACAGAGCCTTCTCAGAGGACATAGGATGATGCCTTTTTGTGAGAATCAAGCTTTCTGTTCCTAAGCTCCTTCTGTCCACCCCAGAGGGGAGCAGGGCACAGCCCAAACTCACCTTTCATTGTCTCCAAGTTTGATAGCATTACGATAATCATTCTGGTGTTCACTGATCTAAAGACAATGAAAATGCTAGTTCTAGAATTTGGATTTACTGACCCGGTATGTCTGGATAGGAGTGCCTTGTTCTGCAATTGTTCAGCTGTTTGGCTTGGTATAGACAGATTCTTCAGGGGACTGAAAGGATCCTTGACCTCGGGGGCTGGAGGCTGACTGGTGAGGAACCTACTCAGATTGTCTTGTATCTCCCACAGCCATGAGAAGCCAGAAGAAGGGAAGGTTTAGGTAGTGATGGCAGAAACTTTTAGGGCTTTCAGTGATAACAAACAGTGTCCTCTGGCATGCGTGCCATAGGTTTGCCATCACTGGCTTAGAGCCTGACTCAGCCCATGTCCCTGAAGAGTATAGGCACCACCATATCAGGTGTGTGGAGTTTTCACTACCATCCTGGCACCAGAATCACCTGGGAACTTTATCAATACAGAGTCTCAGGTGCCATCTGTAGCCACAAAGCCAGAACTCTGCTCATGAGCCAGAGATGGAGAGGACACTTTTCACAGGCACGCAGGTGACCCTGAGCTCAAGAACCACCGGACTCATGATGTGGAAACTCATGCATAAACTCATGCAGAAAATGTTACTCATTGTTTGGTTTAAAACTTTCTCTAATAGCATCTCTGCTCAGATTGGAGACATTCCAGGAAGGCACATGCAGAGCTCTGGAGGGGATGGGACATGGCCCTCATAATCTCCTTGTGATCTTCCCTACCCGTAAGGGCAGATGAGTGAATGAGGCATCCTCATTACTTGGAATGCCTGCTGTTAGGAAGCCTCCCCACCCCTTTTGCATGTCCTAGCTGAGTTCACGTTCTTTTAAAGGCTTGACCCAAACATGCCTTAACTCCAGGTGGAACACATTTTCACTTAAAACCATCAAATATTGGCTCCGAAGGGAATTTAGAAATCTATTCCAGAGCTCTCATTTTTTTAATAAATGAGGAATTATAGGTTAGAAACAGACAAAAATGGTATAATGATAAATTCTTCAATCTACATCCAAGAAGTGTCATAGAGTGAGGGATAAGGGAAGGGGCACAGAGCAATCAGGTAGGAACAAGACCATTTTCACCAAGCCCCCAGTTGATGGGTCAGGAATGACCTCCAGTTTCCTGAGAACCCCTGAAAGGGAATGGGGTGTACACCAGGATGCGACACTCCCTGTCTTCTCCAGGCTTCTTTTCCAGCTCACTGAGGGCTGCTTGCCCATCCCCATCCTGCCCATGCAGGAAACTTCTGGGCTCTTCAACCCCTGACTAGCATGTGGTATAATTTATTCTGTAAAAATTTATTCTGTAAGTCATTGGTCCTTAGGTACCAAGCTCTCCTCTAGCTCTGGTATGTATCACTAGCAGGAAAGATGGGAGCTACTCTCGCAGAGCTTTCCATCAAATTCATCAAATTTGAAGCTTATGAAATTTGGTTTCTGTTTTTTAATTGTCTTGTTTCTGCTTTATGAGAAAATTTTGGTACAATGGGACTGAGTGAAGAAGTCATATGTAAGATTTGAAGGAGAAAAGGATCTTCTTGAGAGAGGTGGGACAAAGAACAACTCATGCAATGGCCTTGAACCAGCAGGGAATTTGGAGAAACAGCTGATAGTACTTAAGGACCTAGGGCTCCTTATAGGAAGCCTTTTGAGAAGTATGGAATGTGCAAAGGAATATTAGCATTTTCTGGAGCTGCTTTGTAGAATCTTCAGGAGTGCAGAACTGTGCACATAGTGTGCACCACTGCATGCTCACAATAGATTCATGGTGAACAGTGAGTATGTGTGTTAGTGAGAGGAATGGTTCTCCACAGGGTTATTTTCTTTCCTAGATTATAAACTTTTAAAAATTGAGATTAACACACAGCAATTAGCATAAAATCAAATACATGTGTCTTAAGTGTTTAGCTGGATGAGTTTCACTGTAGATTTCTGTGGCCAGTTTTATTGGGTTCTGGCTTTGTGATTGAGGCACTTTCTCCTCTCTGCCCATGTCCCAGACTGAACCATGACTTCTCAGGCCATGGTGGGTGGGGCTTGACTCTACTGCTGTCCAAGTAAGCTGAGCAAAGAGTTTGTGGCGGGAGCAGCAGACACCTTCTGCCACCTGTTGTTGATTCTGCACTGTCACCTACAAGCTGATGCTGAGGCATTCCCAGTGTTTTCTTTGCCACCAGACATTGCACAGGATCAAGGAGCTGGAGCTGCCAGGAGTTGCTGCCTGGGCTATTAACCCAGTTTGGATGGAAGGTCCATGGAAGAGAAAAGGCTAAGGAGGACCTAGAAGCTGGGTGCTGTAGCATGTGCCTATAATCTCAGTTGGGAAGCTGAGGCAGGAAGATCCCAAATTTGAGCCCAGCCTGGGCAACTTAATGACTTTGCAAGACCTTATCTCAAAGTAAAAAGTAAAAAAGGGCTGGGGATGTAGCTCAGTGCTAAGGCTTTGGGTTCAATGGCTCAAAAAAGAAAAGAAAAGAAAGAAAGAAAGAAAGAGACAAAAAAAGAGAAAAAAGGGGCTTGAATGCTCTGAGGGGAGCAGATCTCTGGCTGGGCAAAGGAAAAAGTGTGTACTTGGAGCAGGGACAGGTTGGAGTACACTGGAGAAACCTTACTCAAATTTGGCAAAGGCAGGAGGGCAGGGGCTGTCCGGGTGTTCCTCAGTCAGTGCCTGGTGAGTTCTTTTGATGAGCTTTCTGTGGACTTGGCTACATTGCAGTCCTATAGAGATGGGATAGCTGATAGACTTTTGTTTAGTAGAGATGTGTAATTTCTTTCCTAGGCAAAAAAAAAATCCACAAATTTTATGGCTTATGTCTCCAGAAGTCATTAACTGATTTAGATTTTGACCTAGTGATCTTACCCTAGTTTTTCTTGATTAAATTGCTTATTAAAACAAACTTTTAAAATTCATTTCAGTTTTAGTATCTTACTGCATCTCTTATTAATATAGTAAATGAAATCTGTGACATAGGCTCACTTCATACAGTCACAGGGTGCACAATGATGTTTGGTCTTGGATAGAAGAAATATACAATAGCATATACCACATAGCCTAGGTGTGTGGTAGGCTATGCCACCTAGGTTGGTATAACTACGTCGATGTTCACATAATAACAATTGCTTAGCAAGACATTTCTTGGAACATATCTCTGTTAAGTGACCTGTGACTTCATTATTTGCACAAATCTTTGGCAAGAGTTGATATGTGTTGCCTTTGCGTCAACTCTTCTTCTGAAAAGATGCAGTCTCCTATCTTCATTCAGGTACCTTTTTCCCTAAGGCTCAGGGTAGATCAGAGAGCAGCAGAGAAGCACTCCCTTTGGGGATGCCCCCTGAGGTCCCCATCCTGTTCTGCAGTCAGATTCCTGGGCCAGCTGGGCTTGGATCAATGCATGCCGGGGTCCGGGGTGTGTGTGGAGGGAGGTGATATTCAAAGTGTGTAGTGGAGATGCAAATATACAGCATGCACAGTCTTTAGTTTTCCATTTGCCAAGTTGTTCCAGGGTGCAGGGCTGCCAACTTATGAGCTGGTGACTCATGATGAATGGAAACACTTGTACTGCAGTGCATAGCTTCTTTCCACCTCTGACTGGGCTGCAGTGACCCAACCAACTTGGCACTTACTTTTACCCCTGTTAATGTATCCATGGGAACATCCAGGCTCCCTCCTCTGGGGTTTCCTGAAATATTACCTAGCTAGGCCTTGCCAAGTTGCCAGGTGGAATGGAAGGAAAACAAAGGTGGCTCTTTGAAGCCCCAGGAGCTGACCTTAAATCTTGACACTCCTGGGGTGTGAAAAGGTCTGAGGGACAGCCAAGTTGAGGTGAGGCAGTAAAAGCCTGCTGCTTGTCAGAAAAGTAGCAAGAGTCTAGTTCTACGGGATCAATTTACTGGCCTCGGGCAGCCTGCAGTTGCATAATTGCCTTATAAAATGGCAGAGAACTGCAGTCCATGGGGTAGCAGATCACTGGGGAGATGGGAGTCATCCTGCATCTGGCAGGGTCCTGTAGAGAGGCAGGCTGCAGATGGTTTGGAAAAAGCCATATTCTTCTTCCGGCTGGCAGCAGGGAGCAGGAAGGCCCTAGCCTCATTCCCTATTGCCTGTGGCCCAGCTGGTGTATTCGCGTTGGCCTCAGTTTGCCCTGTTGGGATAGTGAGGAAAGCCCAAGCCTTGTTCCAGGTAAAGTGCTAAGTGTCTTATGTACATAACTCAGGCAATCTTTAATTTTATGAAGCAGATGTTATTACTATCATCATCACAGAAAGGAGTCCCAGAGCAGTTAAGCTATTAGCCCAAGGTCACACAGCTGGCAAAGGGCAAAAATGAATCGGTAACTTTCCCCTTCCAAGCACTTCACTGCTATGTTATATTCACCCCTGCAGGTAAGATTGTGAATCCAGTTGTGGAAAGATTTTAATAATAGGATGGAGGGACTGCCAAGCTTTCCTTCTGGCAGCATTGATTTTGTAGTGAGACTGTGAGCTTAATGAGAACAAGCACCCAGGCCTTACACCCCTCATGTGCCCTGTAGACCCCAGTAGTGCTAGGCATGTAGGAGGAGAACAAAAAGCATATTGCTGCTGTGAACTTTCATTAGGATATATGGAGTTCTGTTATGTGTTTGGAACAAATCCATCATCTCAAGAGGCTCCATGATGCTCAAAACAGCTTTAGGAATTCTCCTTGGAAATTGCTTTCTGAGCCCCAGGCACAGAATTGTGTATACATGTCTCCTCGGTCATGGCAAGCTTTAGTCCTCTGAGGATTGATGGGAATGCTACAGAAAGCTAAAGGCAATTCAGAGCCAACTTTGGTGAAGGAGGTGCATTATGAATTTCATATTTTCAGTTTTGTTAACAAACAAGCTGGTGTACAGAATCAAGGCTGAAGGTCTCGAGCAAGTTGTGGACTGATACGGCAGAATTGGTATGCTGGAGGGATTTCACTGGGGTTTTGAGCAGAGGCACTGCCTTTTCTGACCCCTGGCTACCTCACCAGCTTTATCTCAAGTGGCCTTCTTTCACCCGGTGCCTGTCCCTGCCTCAGCCTCCTTTTGTTACCTCACCTGTCAGGCCTAAGACTGATGCCATTTGCATGCATGACCTTCAGATCTGTAATGCCCCACACAAACCCTAGCCTTTTCCTTCACAGTGGAATCATATATCCTAGTTCAGGGATGGCGAGCCTTTTAGAGATTTTACTGATATAAAAACTCGGCTGTGGCATGTATGCCATAGGTTTGCCACCACTGTACCTAGATGCTTTGCTGGTCCAGCCCTCAGGTTCCAGGCCACTTTGAGAGCTACATGGAAAAGAGCCCTTTTCTCTTTGAACCACTGTTCTGCCCTCAATATCTAGTCTGGTGCATTCTATGATTGAATGTGTCCCCCCAAATTTATATTTTGGAAATTTAATCTCCAAATTCATATGCTTAGAAGTGGGACCTTTGGAAGGTATCTAGGATTAGATTTTGTCATGAGGGTGGGGCCCCTATAATGGCATTTGTGGCTTTCTCTGTCTCCCCATGTGACTCCCTCCAACATGTTTTTTTAAAAAATTAATTTTATTGGTGCATTTTAGGTATACAATATAAGGACATTCATCATTGGAAATTTGCACCTTTACATAGTCTCTCTTGGTTCTTGTTTTTCACCCTTGCCCAGCCCTCCCTTCAACTCCTCCAGTCCTCCCTATTTACAAAGATTTTGTTCCTAGTTTTCCATTTTCTCATATTAATCCCATTCCCTTCTATCATTTCCCCTAGCCCCCCCACTTCCTTCCCCTTTGCCCCTTTTCTTCCTATTTCACATTACCTATTATACATTTAGTCCTTATTTACACTTTCAGTTTCTCACACCAGAGAAACTATTCGGTATTTACACATGTGTGTCCTATTTATTTCACTTAAGAGTATCACCTCAATGTGCATCCACTTAGCTATAAATATCTGTAATTTCTCATTTTTTATGGCTGAGCAGTACTCCATTTTATAAAAAAACCCACATTTTCTTTATCCAGTCTCCAGTTGAGGGGCATTTGGGCTGTTTCCAAGTTTTAGCTATTACAAACTGTGCTGCTCTGAACATGGGCCCACATATATCACTGTGGTATGATTCTTTTAATTCTTTGGGGAAGATCCCCAGCAGGGGAATAGCTGGGTCAAATGGGACCTCTAGCCCTAGTTCTTTGAGGTATCTCCATACTGATTTCCACAGTGGTTGCACCAGTCTGCACTCCCACCAGCAGTGGAACAGGGTTCCTCTTTCTCCACACCCCCACCAGCATTTGTTATTGGTTGATTTCATGATAGCAGCCATTCTTTCTGGAGTGAAGTGGAATCTCAGCGTTGTTTTCATTTGCATCTCTCGAATGACAAGTGATGTTGAACATTTTTTCATGCATTTATTTGCTATTTCTACTTCTTTGTCTGAGAAATGTCTGCTCATTTCAGCTGCCCATTTTTGGATTGGGTCTTCAAATTTGGGAGGTCTAATCTTTTTAAGTTCTTTATAGATTTGAGATAGTAGACCTTTGTCTGAGGAAGAGCAGGTGAAGATTTTTTTCCCACATTGTGGGTTGTCTCTTCACACTGCTGGTGGTTTCTCTTGCTGTGCAGGAGCCTTTTAATAAGAAGAGATCCCACTTGTTGATTGTTTGTGCTAGTTCACGAGAAGCCCTCATTCTTACCAGTTGCACAACTAGAGCATCCCCAGAACTTGCCCTGGCCACATCTGCAGCTGTAAAACTTTCCCTCAGCCTTACAGTTTCTCCTAAAAATTGCTGAGTGCATGAGACCCTCACCCTCCATTGCTCTAGATCTATTTACCACTACATACCCTGTCGTTTTTACCCAGTTATTCTCAAAGCATCGTCCTTTGACCAACAGTATCTGCACCACCTAGAGCTTATTAAAAATGCAGTTTTCCGATCCCATCCTAGACCTCCTGAATGAGGGATCTCTGGAATGGGTCCCAGGCACCTGTGTGCTGACCAGCTTTCCAGTAATCCCCATGTAGCTGAAGCTTGAGAACCCCTGGGCTAGTAATGGGAGATTTTTCATTTAGTTCTGCAAATTATAATTATGTCTATGTTCTGATGACTTTGTTCATGAATTTCTTGTGAGGGGAATAACTTGTTTCTTTCACATCCCCTCTTCTCCATCAATCACTCTATTCTTTCTCCAAATTCCTTTTCATTATTCAGTGTTCTTTCCAAACATTAGGTCTCTATAAGGTTTTCCTGGAGTCTCACAATCCCAATGAGTTGCTCTTGCTTTTGAGTTCTCACTAGCATTGCTTCTTGGATTATTAAGATTCTTTTTTCTGTCTTGTTTAGATGTTTGTCTTCCTCACTTGGCTGTGAGCTCTCTGCAAACATACAGCTTCCCATAGTGAATATTTGCTGAATAGATGTTGGTGAAGGTTCTATTGCGGGAGCCTTAGCAGGAAAGGATGAGGTTGGTTCTGTAGAGGGAATCCAACCAGAGATACTCAGCCTCCCATCCATGCAGGAACTTGATGTTCCATAGTAGCTGTCCTGTGACTCTCTCTAATAATTGGGTCACCCAAATTGGGTCTGTTGATTTTTGAGACATACCTGGAACAACTAGAAGTCTTGATTTCTCTAAAAGTAAGCATTTACCATTATGAGGCTCTTACTTTCTCTCTGCTTATTGTGAACTGAATTGTATCCCCTCATATATTGAAGCTCTAACTTCCAATGTGACAATATTTGGAGACAGGAGCTGTAAATAAAGTTAAATGAGACCGTAAGGCTCAAACTCTAATCCAATATGACAGATGTCCTTACTAGAAGAGGAAGAGGTATTAGGGACACTAGTATATGGAAGAAAGGCTATATGAGGAAAGGAAGAAGTTGGCCATATGTAAGCCTGGAAGAGAAGCATTGAGAGAAACCAACCCTGTTGGAGCCTGGATCTGAGACTTCTAGCACCTGGATCTGAGACTTCTAGCTTCCAGAACTGTGAAGGAATGAATTTCTGTTGTTTAAGCCACCCATTCTTTTCTTATATTTTGTTATGGCAACCCAAGGAGACTAGTACCTTGCTGCTTTCTCTTGGTCACTATGCTTCTCTTCTCCCTGTTCCCACCTACTCAATCCCATCTTTCATTCTTTTCTTTCTTCGTTAAAACAAACAGAAACAAAAATGATTTTAAAAGGTTAAAATTGATATGGGAACTGCAGTTGAGGGTTTTAGTGGAAGCTCAGGATTTGCAAACTGAAAGGTTTGGTTTCCAAGGTAACAAATCTTTCATTAGAAATCATGTTTTTAGACTTGTGTTCCATTAGAGCTCTTAAAATATATATACTTATAAATATACATATATGCTTATAATTACATGTCATTTAGTTTTACAGATCCACCCTTCCTGATCTAATTCGGGAATTTTACTCAGTTCTTATGTGACTAAAGACTACATGATTAAATAATTTGAATGCATCCAACCTCCCTGACTCAATTTAGGGGCCCATTTCCCATTCTGCCTCTTATGTCCTCCCTCCACCCTGACATTTCAAGTCCCAGAAAATGTCTCAGAAGGGAAAGCCTTTGCTGTGCTTTGGACTCAACTGTTTCAGTTTTCTCTAGAATAGATGTTGCCTGTTGTAGAAATGGGAAAAATAGGAGGACAGATGCAATAAAAGTAGAAAATCTTAGACTGAAGAGAAGATACAACCTAAATGAAAGTTATTTTTTATTTTTGCCAATTGATAATTTTATCCTTGTGTGGGCTTAGAGTTGGAGATTGCATAATGGTTTACTAAAGCAGCATGTGGTTAACAAATAGTGATGAGAGTAATGACGATAATTTTACAAATTTCTTCATGTACAGAAGATGTCTATGAATGTTCTGAGAAACTGACATCACAATTTTAGGTGAGGAAAAAGGGAGATCAGAGGAGATAAGAGATTTGACCAATGTCCTACTTAATCAGAAAATAGTATTACCAGGAAGTGGATGTCTTACTCCAAGTGTAGTACATCTTTCTCTGGTATGTGAAAGGACTTTGATAATTTCTTTCTCATTTTCTATTTCCTTGCCTGTTGGGATACCAATTTCATGATTTTTAGACCCTTTGTATTTTGCCTGTCTTTTGTAATCTGCCATTTTTTCTTCAGTCTACCTTTCAATATGCACATTTTTCTCTATTGGCGTATCTTCATGTTTAGTAACTTGACTTCTGTTGTGTCCAGTCTCCTGTTAGAACTATCAGTGAATTCTTACTTTTTTTTGGGGGGGGTACCAGGGATTGAACTCGAACTTGGGACCTTGCACTTGCGAGGCAAGCAGTGGAACAACTGAGCTAAATCCCCAGCCCTTGAATTCTTTCTTTCTTCTTCTTTTTTTTTTTTTTTCTGGTACCGGGGATCGAACTCGGGACCTTGTGCTTTCAAGGCAGGCAGCAGAACTACTGAGCTAAATCCCCGGCCCAAATTCTTACTTTCTAATGTGACAGTTCTATAATGTCCATTTCCTTCTTTTAAAAATAGATTTCAATCCTCTGTTTAAATTCATCTTTCCATCCATCTTTTTTACCCATCTTCTTTGTTTCCTTTAAATATTTACGGTAGTTATTTATTTATTTATTTTTGGTACCGGGGATCGAACTCGGGTCCTTGCACTTGCGCAGCAGGCGACAAAACCACTGAGCTAAATCCCCGGCCCTTACGGTAGTTATTTTTGAAGTCTTTCTCTGCTATCTCCAACTCCTTGGTGTTTTGTAGATCTGCTTTATTGTGTATTTTCCCTCTTATTATTGGTCATACTTTCCTTCCTCTTATTAGTCTCATTACTTATGGTTATTTGCCAGATGATATGTATAAAAGAATGACAGAGACTAAAGGTGATGGTCCTTCTCCCCGAAAGAACTTGCTCCTTCTTCACCTGAGCAGAGTGTAAAGTACCAGTCACTACAGCACTATAAGTTAGGAAACCAGGCCACACTGAGGTTGTAGTTAGACTCAACTCACCGTGGTTTTAGCTGGCTCCCTGGTGAAGCCTGGTGTGCTTGTGTTGCAGAGCCCTTTTTCTAGTGTGAGTTGGACTTTGGCTCTCAAGAAATGGGAGATTAAGGGTGTGCTAGCTTTCCATCACTGGCAAAGTAACTGAAACAATCAGCTTAAAAGGAAGAAAGATTTATTTTGGCTGGTGGTTTTAGTCCATGGTCCCTGGGCTCTGTTGCTTTGCACCTGTGACTGCACATAGTAGCAGAGGCCTGTTTACGTCTTGCTAGCTGGGAGGAGAAGAGGGGTTATGGTCCTAATATCCCCTGAAGGGAATGCCCCTGATGACCTAACGTCCTCCCACCAGGCCATGCCTCTTAAAGGTTCCTCCACCTCCCACTGGTGCCGCAAGCTGGGGGCTAAGCCTTCAACACATCAACCTTTAAAGGTTCAAACTGTGTGTATCGGGGGCAGGGCCGACTCTGCTCTCCCAGCCCAGCCCTCTTTCTGGCTAAGTTTCCTGGGCTTTGGATTAAGGTCCTGTTGCATCTTCATCACCCCTGCCCTGGAAGTTGAACTCTTTAGCCTCTACATCACCCATACTGTTCTGCTGGGAAGTCTGTTGGGTGTGGTTGTTTCCTCTAGTGTGACTTTGGCTCCTAGGAAACTCTGGGGCTGTAGGAGATGTCACTTTTCCAAGTTGGCTTAGCCCTCTGGTGTCCTGTGCAACCTGAATGTAAAATCTGTCCCCCAGTGTCACCAATGAGTCAAGTACCCCTCTAGATTCTATTCTTATATTAGCACGCAGGTCAGTGAAAAGCTCTGTTGATTTCCCTTTGCTTCTACATAGAGTAGACCCATACCTAAGGCAGGTCTCAGCATCTGCGCCTTGGGAAGAAAATTGCCTGCCCTTTCATCTCATTGTGTATGCTCTTCCCCTACAGAATCTTTGGTCTTCTTGTCCTCTTTGCTTTCTGATTCTTATTATTTTTAAAAACATGGGTTGTGGTACATGTTTCCCCCCCTGCCCTCCAGCTGCTGCATTGGGTGAAATGCTTCTCTACTACCTTCTAAATCCGAGCTGGGAGCAAAACTGTAAAAACTATTCATCTATTTTTTTCATCAATGAAAGCATACTGAGTCATATTCTTTTGGCAATATTTTATTATTTGCAAACATATAGGAAAGTTGAAAAAAGTTTACAATAAATAGCCCACACACCCAGTGGTGTGTTAACATGCTGGCTTTCTGGGGGAAGCATATTAAAAATGTTCTGATTTGTATCATTTACTGGTTTCTTTGGTGTGGATAGTCCCACTACTGACAATTTCAAGCTACTAATATGAATTGAGGAAAATTTCTGCAAAATTAGCTCTTAGGGCCCTATCTGGGTAGGCTTAGACACATCATAGCACAGATTTTGCTACTAGTGTTTCATTATACTTGTTGGATTGCATGTGTATCCAGCCTTCTACTCAGGCTCATTCCATCTTATGATACATTTCAATGTAAATTGAAGATAGAACCATAATTCTTTCTATTTCAGCAACCCTAACAGGAGTTTACTATTTGTGGTGTTTTCTTTTGACATAAAATTAAATTTCATTCTTAATGAAACTTTTATACATTTGATAAGTTTTAACAAATCTATACACCTGAGTAGTCCATCCCACATCAAGATATAGAAATGTGCCATTACCCCAGAAATTTCTCTTAAAGTTTGGCCAACTAAAACTTTCAGATTTTTTGGACATGAATGACTAAACTAAGCCTACTTTATTGTATTTGATCATTGTACCTTACATGTGTGTCTTTGTACTGTTACACTCACCAGAATATATGATCACAAATTTTCTAATACATAGCTTTGAAAGTAGATGTGATGTGGTAGTCTGAGAACTGCCTTGGCTGATGTGTATCCCCATGTTGAGTCACACCTCAGAAGGACCACAGATACCAAATACAGACCAAGCTCACAGTCCCCAAGAAACAGGAATGAACAGTCTCATATTTTTCCCTTCTGATTCTTTTCAGTTCAGGCATCCACATGAAATCTATGTGAATCATTTTAATAATAATTCCATGACATAGTTGTTGTCTCAAAGAACAAGGCTTTCCCACTTCCCACCCCTGGCCAATTCTGACCACATTCCACTTAACAATATGTGCATTTGGATTGCACCTGTCATAAGTCAAGGAAAATATCAGTCAACAGTGAAAAATTAAATCCAGGAAAACACGATGAAAAGGAAGAAAACAATCATTTGCCTTCAATTATGAGGAAGGACATTTTAAATTGAAGTAGTAAGAAATACTAGACAGTATTTCAAATTGTAAACCACAGAACTATATTCTAGATGAAGAAAGAAAGTTTAGAGAAGAGCAAATAAAAATCTTCTACCTAAAGGGCTACAACTGAAAATATTTTCAAAAATAATTTGATATATCTGTGACATTAACCCTAACAATACCTGGGACCCAATGGTGCCTTTTATTACTAAGAATTGCTAATTTCATAATATTTTACACATGTATCATCATTTATGAAGTTTATGTTCTGGTCACTTTACTTGTCAGACCTGGTAAGAATAGAAGGATGTTATGAGAAGGCACATTTCTTTTTTTTTTCTCCTTAAATTCTTTTATTGGTACATTTTAGGTACACAATATGTTTACATTTATCATTGGGTGTTTGTACCTATACATGATGCATCTTGGTTCTTATTTTTTCCCCATTACCTGTGCGCCTTTCACCCCCTCCACCCTTCCCTATTTACATAGACTTCGTTTGCATTTTTTTTCTTTTCCCGTAATTTTTCTTTTCCCTCCTTTCCTTTCCCCTTCCCCTCCCACCACCCCTACCCATTTGGACCTTTTCTTCCTATTCCAAATTATCAATTATTCATTTTAATCCTTTTAATTCTTATTTACACTTTCAGTTTCTCACACTAGAGAAACTATTTGGTATTTACCCATGTGTGTCCTATTTATTTCACTTAAGAGTATGGTCTCAATATGCATCCATTTAGCTATAAATGACTCTAGTTTCTCATTCTTAATGGCTGAGTAGTACTCCATTTTATAAAAAAAAAACCACATGATCTTTACCCAGTTTCCAGTTGATGGGCACTTAGGCTGTTTCCAAGCTTTAGCTACTACAAACTGTCTATAAACATGGGTGCACATATATCGCTGTGGTATGATTCTTTAATTCTTTTGGGAAGATACCCAGCAGGGGAGTACCTGGGTCAAATGGGACCTCTAGCCCTAGTTCTTTGAGGTATCTCCATACTGATTTCCACAGTGGTTGCACCAGTCTGCACTCCCACAAACAATGGAGAAGGGTTCCTTTCTCTCCCCACAACCCTATCAGCATTTGTTATTGGTTGATTTATTGACAGCAGCCACTCTTTCTGGCGTGAGGTGGAATCTCAGTGTTGTTTTCGTCTGCATATCTCTAATCAAATGACCAGTGATGCTGAACATTTTTTTCATATATTTATTTCCTTCTTCTACTTCTTTGTCTGAGTAATGTCTGTTCATTTCAGATGCCCATTTTTGAATTGGGCTTTTGAAGTTGAGGGGTCTGATTTTTTTCAGTTCTTTATATATTCTAGATAGTAGTCCTTTGTCTAAGGTACAGCTGCTACAAATTTTTTCCCACATTGTAGGTTGTCTGAGCTCTGTTGGTGGTTTCTCTTGCAGTGCAGAAGCTTTTTAATAAGATGAGATCCCCACATTTCTTTTCTTATTAGAGCTGTGTAATAATTAAATGGGTAACTGCTAGAAGCTTCCAGATTTTATGACTTCATGACTACATGACTCTACAGTGACCAAGCTGATTTTAGATCATTTCTTTGAAAAAATATGATACCTCAAAATAATAGATTGTTTAGAACTTTGTTATTCAGCTCATTTGACAAATGCATATATTTATATATTTTAGTCTCTTTTTTGCACATCTACAGAATGATGCCTTGGAAAAGTATTTGTGAGTAATTTATCTAACCATCTTCCTATTAATTAACATTTTTAGTGTTTCCAAATTTTCCATATAACAAATTATTGCCACAAGCCATCTTAAGCCACAGAAAGTTTTATCTGTACATTGGGTTATTATTTAAGCATAGATGAGGGAGTATAAACCTTTTTAATATCCTTGAGCAATGTTGTAAAATCCTCTGCCAAAAAATTGTATCAATTTTCAAACCGACAAAAAAATCAGGGTGTTCATTTCATTGCACCTTTACCAATACCAAATGGCAGTTATAAATTGAACACTTCAAATTGGTGCAGTCTGTGAAGATTCAGCTGGTTATATTACCATACCAACTTAGGGAAATTTATAAATGAGGCCTTAATCTGTAGGTTTAGCTGGAAGAACTTTAAAGTCTTATCTAATCTTCTGTAATTATATTTATAATTAATTTTAATTATGATACACTTAGTTATAGCAGGATTAGTTTTATGATAAAAAATTACTTTCCTCAAAGTATTACTATAAGTGTATAAGAAAAGACTAAATTTTCCATATGATAGATACTGATATAATATTTTGTCTTTCAGGATTTTGGAAGACTAAATTTGGAATGCTTATAATTAATTCATTTAAATTGCAAACTATTTTCATTATTTTACATAATGTGCATGTGGACATGTCTAACAAAAATAAGTAATTAAATATGTTAACTTGGCCCGCCATAACCAAATATCATATCCTGGGTGATTTAAACAACAGAAATTTATTTCTTATAGTTCAGCTAAAGTTCAAGAGCAGAGTGCAAGCCTGGTTGATTTCTGATGAGGACTCTGCTGGCTTGCAGATGACAGACTTCTCAATGTGTTTCAACCTTATGGAAAAAGAGAAAGTGTTATGGCTTAGATCTAAAATGTCCCCTTAAAATCTGTGTATTTGGAGGTGGGGCTTTTAGAAGGTGGTTAGATAATGGGGTGCTATACTCATGAGTGGATTACCCATGGCTATTAGGAGGTGGGGGTTGGTTGGAGGTGGGTCACTGGGGACATGACCTGGAAGGGTGTATTCTTGTCCCTGGGGCTCCTCCTTTTTCTCTCTGCTTCCTAGCTGCCATGAGGTAAGAAGCTCTTCCTCCAGTGTGCTCTTCACCATGCCATTTCTGCCTTGGAGCCAGCCAACCATGGACTGAAATCATTAAAGCTATGAGCCAAAATAAACCTCTTTTCTTTTAAATTGTAGGTGTCAGGTATTTTGTCCTAGCAACAAGAAAGCTAATACAGAAGTATACATTTCACTTTTTTATTAGTGCATGTTTATGATTCATAGTGTTTCCATTCCTTGTGTGGGGTTGGTACACACGTACATGACACACCTTTATTCTTTCTTATCCCCTGTCCCCTTCCCTCTATCCCTTGATCTCCTTCCTATTTGAGGAGGACCTGTCTCCCTACTTTCTAGTATCTATCTTTTACAGTAGTATCTCCATTCATGAACTTAATTCTTTACACAATTCTGATCACAAGCTGAATTGGATAAGAACCAAATCTAATGTCTCCATATAGCCATATTGAACCTAACCATTGAATTTGATTTGGTTCTTGTTCAATTTGGTTTGTGATGAGAATCATGGAAAGAAGTTCATGAGCCAAGGTACCACTGTATTTTGTTCTTTATTTATATTTTGAGTTTCTCATGTAAGAGAAACCATGGAATATTTAAGTTTTTGCATATGATTTATTTCACTTAACATTAGGGTGTCAAGGTACATCTGTTTTCCTACAAATGGCTCATTTATCCTTCTTTATGGCAGAGTAGTACTCCATTGTGTGTAAAGACTACATTTTCTTTGTCCATTCATCTATTTATAGACATAAAGTCTGTTTCCAAGTATCAAATTAATTTTATTTTCAGTCTTATGCTTTGGTCTCCAGAATCTTTCTCTTACTCCTTCTGTAATTTCTCCTGGGGCCACCAGGTGAAATGGACTGCTTACAGTCCATAAAAAGTGATAAACAGAGCTAGAATTCTCTGAGAATTTGACCTCAGATCTAGTTCCCTTCAGACTGGAGATCATTGCTAAAACCTGTTAGGTTAACTATTGCTCCCTCACTGGTCATCCCAATACTTAGTGTTGAAAACAACAATAGTCATTTTATTATCTGTCATGGTTTCTATGGATCTGGGATTTAGGAAGGGAGTGGCTGTGTGATTTTAGCTTGAGGTCTCTTATATGCTGTAATCAGATGACGGTTGATACTGGAACAAAGGAAAATTGGCTGGAGCTGTGGAGAGCTGACTGGGAACCTCTTTCTCTCTGCATACAGCCTCAGAGCCCCTTGGTATGGTCTTCCTGCACTAGCTGGTTGTGCTTCCTGACAGGCTGGCTACCCCAGGGCAGTCAGACCTTCTGTTCAGCACTCTAGCAGTGTCTAGCTCATAGGGTGGAAGCAGCATCCCTTCCAGGACCTAGCCTTCAAGATCATATAGGATTCCTTCCATGACATTTAGTCAGTTACAAGTGAGGCACAAGCAGACCTAGTTTTAAGGCAAGGAGAATGGGTCCTTACCATTTAATGAATGTGGCAATGATTTTGAAGAGTAAATAGTCTCAAGAGTCCAGGAGGGATTACCATAAAAACTGGCTTTGTTTCTCCTAGATACTAGATGTGAAAGGAGATGTGGTCATTGTCCTAGCACATGTGAAGAACTGTCATGTAGGAAAGGGGCAGGCGGGTCCTGGACTACTTCAGAAGGGCAAGCACAGAGCTTTCAAGACCTTGAATATTCCAGTGTAGAAACAGACGCCTCTTTGGCTGATCATCTCTATTTCTCCCTGTTTTTGGCTTTACTGAGGAATAATTGACAAATAAATTACATATATATGGTGTATAACATGATGCTTTGCTGCACATATTGTAAAATATTACTATAATCAAGTTAATTAACATTTCGGTTACCTTTGTGTGTATGTGTGATGAGAATACTTAGTATTCACTCTTTTAGTAAATTTTAAGTGTATAATGCATTATTTTTAACCACAGTCACAATGGTGTACATTAAATCTCTTGATCACTTTTATCTGTTTTATATATTCTGCATACAACTTTTTAAAAAATACAAATGTTCTATTGATTAAAATTATAAATATATATATTTATATAACACCTCCCTCTAAAATTTCAAATTCTTAGATTTGATAAAATACAGTGGACTCTCGAGTTATGACTAGACTGACATACAAACAGCTGGGGTTATGACTGAAATTTTAGTTTTAACTTATGAACAAAGACTTAAGTTATGACCTGAATGCTGGCTGCTTGTGTTTCCAGATGGTCTCAGATACAGATGTAACCCTTAAAGAGTTCTGGAAGGAACATTACATCCTTTCTTGTGTGGGATTAATTGAGAAATCCTGGGCCATTGTCTCTCTAAGTACACTGAGATCTGCCTGTGTACAGGAGAGGGACTTTGAAGCATATGTAGAGGAGCCTGAGCCTTCAGTTGACCAACTTGAGTTTCAACCAGCCCTCGGGAACAAATTGAGTTTTTAAGTCAAGGTTCTACTGGAAATGAATGTTGCAGTAGTAAAGTTGAATGTAGTACAGATTGATCTACTGTAAAAGTAAACTAGGTCATTTCTTCTCAAAAAAACAGTATCAATCCCTAGTGGATAAATAGTAGTGTGTTAGTTGGAACTAGAAGATATAGGGTAAATAAAGTGCATCTTTACCCTGAGACTATAGTGTTAAGTGAAATAAATCAGACACACGAGTTTAAATATCACATTGTTTCTCTTGTGTGAGAAACCTAAAGGATAAATAAGGAGCAAAACAGAGGATAGATACTGGGAAGTAGGAAGAACATGTTCAAATGGGAAGAGGAGCAAGGGAAGGGGAAGGAAAGGATTCAAAATAAAGAGAAAGGAAGGGAAAACTGGAAACAAAGTTTTTGCAAATGAGAAGAGGAAGACAAGTTCAATGGAGGGGAGGGGAATGGGAAAAAAAGAATTAAGACATATGCACAGGTACAAATTCCCTATGATGAGTGTTATCATTATGTACGGCAAATATATGCTAATAAAAATTATTTCTAAAAAAATTTACAATAAGAAATCTGGAATTTTTTCAGTAAATTAATCAAAATTTTATTTTTGAAGTTGAATGTAATATTCACTTGTACTTTAAATTAGAAGCTCCAAGAGAATTTCTCAGGTGTCAGTAGTTGATCAGGCACCCCCCCTGTATTCTGCACAGACGTAGTGTAGAAAGGTTTGTATTGACATAATTAGAAAAGAGCCATAGCGCTTGGTTCAAATCCTGGATCTGTCACTGCCCAGTTATGTAACCCTAGAATTACCTCTTGGCGCCTCATTTGTGAAATGAGGACAATAGTGATACCTCAGGGAGTGGTTGTGAGGACACAAACAATTCATTTTAATATAGAAGTTTCCCAATTAAAATAGTGTGTCTTATGATTCTTGGCTTTACAGTAGAAACTGTGCTCTGATTTTGGATTTTAGTCTTTCCGCAGGAGAGTGATGTGCAGCACAGTCCTCCTTGGCAATGCTGGGCAGTGGCAGTGAAGCACAGCTCCCTGTCATGATCCCTGGGATCATGAGAAGCAACTCATACTTCCTAGTGTGCGGTGTCGTTAGCATTGTGGATATTACTATTGTGTTTTCACATCCCATCAGACTTGCAAAACACCTGTCCCAGTCACTTCCCTCATTGCTTGAACAAAATACCTGACACTGGCTCACAGTAGAAGAAGTTTCAGTCCATAGTCTGTTGGCACTAAGGCAGAACAGCATGGCAGAGGGCATGGCAGAGGGTAGTGCTTGTGATGTCTAGAGAGAGGAGGAGGAGCAGGGGAGGAGATGAATCCTCCCAGACCATCCTGCCCAGTGACCTTCGTCCTCAAACCAGACCGAACCTCCCAATAGCAAGCAAGATATACCATCCTATAATCCAGTCACCCTCCAACACATGAGGCTTTAGGGGCCATTTGAGATCTGAACCAACTTACTCAGCATTTTATTATAAAACAGGCTTTGTCTCAGGTGATTTTGCCTAAATGTAGGCTAATGTTAGTGTTCTGTGCATGTTTAAGGGAAGTGTGGCTAATCTATGGGGTTTGCTGGGTTAGGTGTATTAAAATACATTTTTTTAACTGTATATCCTTTTATTGGTACATTTTAGGTATACAATATAATGACATTAATCATTGGAAATTTGCACCTTTACATAGTCTCTCATGGTTCTTATTTTTCCCCCTCCCCTGCCCTCCCTTCAACCCCTCCATCCCTCCCTGTTTACAAAGACTTTGGTTCCTTTTTTTATTTTCTTACATTAATTCCATTCCCTTCTTTCCTTTCCCCTCCCCCTCCCACTTCCTTCCCCTTTGCCCCTTTTCTTCCTATTTCACATTATCTATTATACCTTTTAGTTCTTATTTACACTTTCGGTTTCTCACAGTAGAGAAACTATTTTGTATTTACACATGTGTGTCCTATTTATTTCACTTAAGAGTATTGCCTCAATCTGCATTCATTTAGCTATAAATGTCTTTAATTTCTCATTTTCTATGGCTGAGTAGTACTCCATTTTATAGGAAAACCCACATTTTCTTTATCCAGTCTCCAGCTGATGGGCATTTGGGCTGTTTCCAAGTTTTAGCTAATACGAACTGTGCTGCTATGAACATGGGTGTACATATATCACTGTGGTATGATTCTTCTAATTCTTTAGGGAAGATACCCAGCCGCGGAATAGCTGGGTCAAATGAGACTTTCAGTCCTAGTTCTTTGAGGTATCTCCATACTGATTTCCCCAGTGGTTACACCAGTCTACACTCCCACCAGCAGTGGAGCAGGGTTCCTCTTTCCACACAGCCCCGCCAGCATTTGTTATTGGCTGATTTCTTAACAGCAGTCATTCTTTCTGGGGTGAGGTGGAATCTGAGTGTTGTTTTCATCTGCATCTCTCGAATGACCAGTGATGTTGAACATTTTTTCATATGTTTATTTGCCCTTTCTACTTCTTTGTCTGAGAAATGTCTGTTCATTTCAGATGCCCATTTTTGGATTGGGTCTTTAAATTTGGGAGGTCTAATTTGTTTTAAGTTCTTTATAGATTTGAGATAGTAGACCTTTGTCTGAGGGACAGCTGGTGAAAATTTTTTCCCCAATTCTGGGTTGTCTCTTCACACTGCTGGTGGTTTCACTTGCTGTGCAGAAGCTTTTTAGTAAAAAGAGATCCCACTTGTTGATTGTTTGTGCTAGTTCATGGGCAACTGAGGTTTTCTTCATAAAATCTTTTCCTACACCAATGTCTTCAAGAGTTCTTCCTAAACTCTCTTCCAGCCGGTTGAGCATTTCCCTTTTAATATTTAGATCTTTAATCCATTTAGATTTTAGTTTAGTGCATGGTGAGAGATATAGGTCTAGTTGTAGTCTTTGGCAAGTTGAAACCCAATTTCTCCAGCACCATTTATTAAAGAGGCTATCTTTCCTCCAGTTGAGGGTGTTTGGCTCCTTTATCAAAGATGAGATGGCTGAGTGTGTCCTGAGTTGTTTCTGCATCTTTTAATCTGTTCCACTGGTCCTCAGGTCTGTTTCTTTGCCATTACCATACTGTTTTTATTACAGTATCATTGCAGTATAGTTTCAAGTTGGGGGTTTTGATACTCCCTGCATGTCTCTGTTACCTAGAATTGCTTTTGGTGTTATGGGTCTCTTCTTGTTCCAAATGAATTTTTGTATTGTTTTCTCAAGGTCCGTGAAGTATACTGCTGGGATTTCAACTGAGATGCATTGAATCTATATAGCAGTTTTGGAAGTATGGCCATTTTCACTATCTTGATCCTTTCTACCCAGGAACAGGGGATGTCTTTCCATTTTCTGACATCATCTTCAATCTCTCTTTTCAGAGTGCTATAGTTTTCAAAGAGGTCTTTGATTTCTTTTGTTAGGTTGATTCCTAGGTATTCCAGTTTTTTTGGATGCTATTGTGAAAGGAATTATTTGCCCTATTTCTGTCTCAGTGAGTCTGTTGTTCGTATAGAGGAAAGCTATTGATTTTTGTGTGTTGACTTTGTATCCAGTTACTCTACTGAATTTGGTTATTAAGTCTAGAAGACTTTTGGTGGAATTCTTGGGGTCTTCTATATAGAGTATCATGTCGTGCAAAAAATGACAATTTGACTTCTTCATTTCCTATTTTTATTCCTTTTATTTCTTTCTCTTGTCTAATTGCCATGGCTAATGTTTCCAAAATCATATTGAACAGGAGTGGTGATAGTGAACATCCTTGTCTTGTTCCTGATTTTAATGTGAAGGATTTCAGTTTTTGACCATTTAGTATGATATTGGCTGTTGGTTTTTCATAGATGGCTTTTATCAGATTGAGGTAGAGACTGTCTATTCCAATTTTTTGTAGGGTTTTTATCATAAATGCATGTTGGATTTTGTCAGATGCTTTTTCTGCATCTATTGAGATGGTCATATGATTTTTGTCCTTAGCTCTATTGATAGAGTGTATTGCATTGATTGATTTGTGTATTTTGAAGTATCCCTGGATCCCTGTGATGAATCCCACTTGGTCAGGGTGTATGATCTTCTTGATGATCTTCTGCATTCTAGTTATCAGTATCTTATTAAGGATTTTTGCATCTATGTTCATTAGTGAGATTGGCCTATAGTTCTCTTTTTCAGTTGGGTCTTTCTCTGCTTTGGGAATCAAGGGATGCTTGCTTCCAGGAATGAATTTGGAAGTATTGCTTCCTTTTCTGTGGGGGGCCTTGCCCCCCCCCCCCCCCGCTAGAACTCTTGAGTGCCTTTTACGGGCATGTCTGGGCCTGCTGCAAGTCTACCTGGCAACAAGGAAGTAGCCCCAGTACCCTCCCCTTGCTCCTTCCCTCTAGCCCTACGGTATATATGCTGTAGCAGCTTCCGCAATAAACGAGACTTGATCAGAAACCTGTCTTGTCTCCATCTCTCATGTCCCCTGTCCTTTGTCATTCTCACTCCCCCTCTAGGGTCTCTGTTGACTTACCCGCGGGAAGGGACACTTTTCAATTTCCTTGAAGAATTAATTTTTATTTTTTTTCTTAAATTTTTTTATTGGTACATTTTTGGTATACAATATGTTTACATTTATCCTTGGGTGGTAATACCTGTACATGATGTATCTTTGTTCTTATTTTTTCCCATTACCTGTGCATTCTTCACCCCTCCACCCTTCCCTATTTACATAGACATCACTTCTATTTTTTTTTTCTTTTTTCATAATTTTTCCTTTCCATTCATTCCTTTCTCCATCTCCTCCCACCACCCTGACCCCTTTGGAACTTTTCCTATTTCAAAGTATCAATTATTAGTTATTAAATCTTTTAATCCTTATTTACAATCTCAGTTTCTCACAGTAGCAAAATAATTCAGTATTTACACATGTGTGTCCTATTTATTTCACTTAAGAGTATGGCCTCAATATGCATCCATTTAGCTATGAATGACTGTAGTTTCTGGTTCTTTATGGCTGAGTAGTACTCCATTTTATAAAAATATCACATCTTCTTTATCCAGTTTCCAGTTGATGGGCACTTGGGATGTTTCCAAGCTTTAGCTATTACAAACTTTCTATAAACATGGGTGGACATATATTGCTGTGGTATGATTCTTTTAATTCTTTTGGGAAGATACCCAGCAGGGGAATAGCTGGGTCAAATGGGACCTCTAGCCCTAGTTCTTTGAGGTATCTCCATACTGATTTCCACAGTGGTTGCACCAGTCTGCACTCCCACCAGCAGTGGAACAGGGTTCCTCTTTCTCCACACCCCCACCAGCATTTGTTATTGGTTGATGTTTTGATAGCAGCCACTCTTTCTGGGGTGAGGTGGAATCTCAGTGTTGTTTTCGTCTGCATCTCTCAAATCGAATGACCAGTGATGTTGAACATTTTTTCATATGTTTCTTTGGTGCTTTTACTTCTTTGTCTGAGAAATATCTGTTCATTTCAGATGCCCATTTTTGAATTGGGTCTTTGAATTTGGGGAGTCTGATTTTTTTAAGTTCTTTATATATTCTAGATAGTAGCCCTTTGTCTGAGTTACAGCTGCTAAAAATTTTTTTCCCCACATAGTACATTATCTGTTAGCTCTGTTGGTGGTTCCTCTCGCAGTGCAAAAGCTTTTTAATAAGATGAAATCCCAGTTGTTGATTCTTTCTGCTAGTTCCTGTGCTATTGAGGTTTTGTTCATAAAGTCTTTTCCTATGCCAATATCTACCTTGAAGAATTTAAATAGTAGTGGCAGTAGTTCCTCTCTAAATGTCTTGTAGAATTCAGCAGTGAAAACATCCAGAGCTGGGCTTTTCTTAGTTGGTAAGTTTTTAATTACATTTTTAATTTCATTGATTGATATTGGGTTGTTTAACATTTTTAGGTCTTCTTTGTTCAACTTTGGTAATTCATACTTGTCTAGGAATCTGTCCATTTCTTCTGTATTTTCCATTTTATTGGCGTATAGCTTCTTGAAGTAGGTATTGATGATCCTCTGGATTTCTACTGGGTCTGTTGTAATTTCACCCTTTCAATTCCTAATTGCATGGATTTGAGCCTTTTCTTTCCTTTTTCTGATAAGGTTGTTTAAGGGTTTGTCAATTTTGTTTGTTCTTTCAAAGAACCAAATCTTGGCTCCATTGATTTTTTATATTGTTCTCTTACTCTCCATTGCATTGATTTCTGCCCTGATCTTTATAATTTCCTCCTTTCTATGGGCTTTGGGTTTGTCCTGCTCTTCTTTTTCTAGAAGCTTGAGGTTCAGCACCAGGTTGTTTAATTGGGCTCGCTCTGTTTTCCTAATATGAGTATTCACTGGTATGAATTTCTTTCATAAGATTCCTTTCACTGTGTCCCATAGATTCCAATATGTTGTACTGTCACTGTCATTTAATTGAAGGAATTGTCTGATATCTTCTTCTTCTTTTTTTTTTGGAAACACCACAGATATTTATCAATAAAACAGAATTTTAAAGTACCACAGTATACTCATAATGGAATACTATTTAACTAACAGCAATAAAGGGAACTAATTTCAAGATTAACAATGAGTGAACCCCAAAAACTTAATACTGAATGAAAGAGAACATATAATGAAATGATGCATATAAATTCAAAAACAGGCAAAATTAAACAGTATATTAAACAGATACAAAAGTAGTTGGGAAAAATATGAAGAAACACAACTGGAAACATCACACAAGCCAACTACCATGGAGAGGATGAGGTATGTGGTCCAGAAGGGCACACAGGGGTCCGGCACTGGGAAGCCTGTATCTTCACCTGGGTGGTGGTACGCTGGTGCTTGCTTTATTAGTCTTCAAGTACATAATGGCATATTACTCAATTTCTGTATTTATGATATTTTATAACAGAAATTAATTTACCATGTTTTCATTTAACTTTTGGTAATAAAATACTTTATTAGTACCACTTAATGTCAAAAACACATAGTTCCACTGCTAGCTTCCATCTTTAGATTATAAGCTAGTTTAAAAAAATAGGAGTAAAGGAAAAATCATTTGCTTCTCCCGTAAAGGCAAGTGGCAACTTACCTTTGCAAATTATTAAATTCTCTCATTGGAATACTATAATTCACTGGTCTTCATAATAAATAGCTGCATACAAAAGGAGATAATGGCCTGGATTACTTTGGAGAGCACTGTCATATATCTTAAGAAACACTCCCCAAACTTAAAATTTTAAGAATAATTAGTTATTGTAAAAGTGGATTCATGTAGCACCTAGAAATTTGGAATTTGTAACATTTCAGGTGATATGATTTATGGAGCAAAAACAGTAATAATTTTTCTCCTGTGAATTTTGAGGGGTTTATATACAAATAGTAGGTCCCTCTTAAAAGGTAAAGGTTACAAAAGCTTATGCATGCCCTTCACCTTTTTTCTCAATTTCTGGATTTAGCAATTGGCCCAATGTTAAAAGGCCCATGTGCAATAAATAATTTAAGAGCCCTGTCTGAACATAATTTCTTACTCATCTTGTCTCATTGCTGTAATACTTGAATTAAAACAATATCCTGTTTGCAGTTGATATATTACTCTAAAGCCACTAGCCATTCTCATTTCCGTTAGACTGCTATCTTTTCTCTCACATCAGACTGATCTTATACCTCATTTGTTTTTCTCCCTCAGTAAAATGCTCTTTCCACTCAAAGTATTTCAATAATGAAAATACAGATGTAGTAAATATTAGTGTATTAGAAAATGAAGGATAATAAATATAAATGAATCCATGCTAAATGAGGAAAGGCAATGCAGAAACCAAACCCGGCTTGTGTGACTGGTGTGCGGCTTCTCAGGAAGGCCCCATGTATCTAGCTCATAGAAACTTCTGCTCCAGACACAGCTGGTAGCCAGCACACCAACATATGAAGTGCTCTGTTAAAAATATTTCCATATTTACTTCTATTCATTCAAAGTAGCTGACAGCAACTCTGACTACTAATCAAGAACATGGTCATATACTTTATATTCTAACCTATTTTGTACTTTTACCCATTTGCTTAGGAACAGACCTCTGGGGGCTAAAAAGCAGTAGGTCATGGGGCTTTATTTCTATCTTCTGTCGACCGGGTGAGATTTCAGATGCAGCATTTCATTACCCACTGCTTCAGTGAAAAGGATTCTTCTTCATGCTATCAGTCAAAGCTCTGGTTTAAAAAGGGAGCAAGCTGACGTGGTCTGCAGGTGGAGCACCTGGTCCACACCCCACAACCCCCTTTGGGAAGCTGCTGGCTGATAGGCCAGCCTGCATGCCCCACCCCTGCCTGGTGCAATCTCGCTCCATAATCCTGAGATCACAACACAGGTCCTAGGTATGAATAGACCCCAGCTACTTCTAGGGCAAACATTAATTTCCTTTGTTGACTGATCCACAGAACAGTACATCACAAAGCAGGCTTTGCACTGAAACACTCATTTTTTTCTTCCTGTAACATAGTGAACTGCACAGACAGCATCTAAAAGAATATGAGAAACATGTCTTCTCCAGGACAGGCATGGGATCTGGAAGAGGAATTACGGGTAAACCAACAGTCTTGGCTTGTGGTCAGACTGAGTGTGACACACCCTGAGCACTACCCGGTGGCCTGGCTGTTCGTCTGGTAGGCCTGCTTGTGACTGTGCAACTCGATCTCCTCCTGGAAGGCCATCATGCCCAGGTGGGAGTGTGAGGCCTCGCTCATGGCCTTGGACTGGACGCACATGCGGTACTGCTCTGGTGTCAGCTCATCTGCACAATGCTTCTCATGCCAGAGGTGGAAAAGACCAGGAACCGGGGTTCAGACAATAATCAGGTCGCTGTGTAAGTACTTCCAATACAGGTGAACGTCTTCTCCACCCCAGCCTTTCACTTCCATGTCAAACCCACCAATAGTCAGAAAATCTGATTGATATTGACAAGTCATTCCAAAGCCAAAATCTCGCCAAAAACCAGAATCCTTTTTATGAACCAGCTGCTGCTCCACAGGGGGTGGGGAGTCTTGGTTGGCATAAACGATGGCAGGGTTGTAAAGGCTGAACACCACAGGGTAAAACTCCTTTCTACCTGGCTCAGCATTTAACTGGCAGCTGTTAAGGAATTCGGCTGAGAAATATATATCAACATCACAGAAAAACATCAAGACCTCTCCCTTGTCCCAATCTCTGGCACCCACATTTAGTCCTCGTCCACGATTAAATTCTTCATTCAATGAGACCAAGGCGTAATTGTGAAAATTAGACTCACTTGTGACAGATTCTAGGATAGATTTGACTTCAGACAGTCCCTCTTTACCAAAGTACACCACCATAAGATGGATCCTCTTGTCCTGATGAATACAAACATCCCTGAAGTTCTGCATGAACTGTGTGACCGCTTCTGTTCTCTGAGCAAGCAGCATGATGATGTTGATGATGGCCCTGCTGATGTCAACCACGTGACACTTCACCTTCATGAGAGGCCCAAAAGGGCAGAGGAGAGTCACATGCCTGTACTCCATCAGGTTTGCCGTCTTGAAAAAGAGCTCATACTGTGTCCCCTTATCTCTCTCAGTGCGATAGTAACCTTCTATGAAGTCATTTTCGTTAAACATCAGATTCTCTCCAAGAGGACCCTCCTCATCTTCCTGTTCATCCTCTTCATCAGGATTATTAAGGACCTCCAATCCAGCTTCAGTAACTTCTACCAATTCATCTTGTTTGTCTTTTCTAACCGGCTTTTCTTCAGGATGGCGGGTGAGACCCATTTCCAACTGAAAACCTTTCATTAAGGTAAAGCTCTCGAAAGGGACGAGGCCGTACTCACTGGGAAGTTTGGTTCCTACGCTGACATCGGCCTTGTGGATCTGGGAGTGAAGGAACTCTAAGGGGTCACCAGGGGCCTGCTCGCCATTACTGTGGTAGCCTATGCCATGGGCACCTACCTTCCTTCTCTCCTGCAGTGACCTCATCTTCTCACTCATTTCTTGTAATTCTAGCTTTAGCTGGGCAATCTGGCGTTTCAGACTGGCTGCCCTGGTTTGATAATGTTCCTCCTGCTCCTGTAAGAGGACTTGATAGTACTCTCTACCATAACTTTCCCCGACAGCCCCAGGAAGAGATGCATTTCCATCGGTCTGAGGGGCACATTCCAGAAGGTAAGGAACAACACCAAGCTGAAGAGCAGAGTGAGACCCACCAGCAGCCAGTGGGCACGGGTAGGGACAGTGGAGCCTCTTCTAGACATTCTCAGCAAGGTGCATTTGCCTAACCAGATAAGCTCTTTGTGCATTCATACCTTTAGCAAAAAGCTGTTGAGATTTAGAAATAAAATCAGGATTTCCATAAAAGGGACCAAAATTGATTTTATTGTAGCTAAAACAATTTTTCTTCAATAGTCATGATCACTTGCAGAAATGAGAAATTAAGCACTTCTTGTATTGTTACCATGATCTCCGGAATACAGTAATCTGGTCTCTAAAATCCATGATGTGAGTGGAGACTTTTCTCAGTAATTTCTATTGCTCAACTTCACCAATCTAGGAGCCTTAAAATTAAGTGTGTGTGTGGAGGCAATTGCAAAAGGTCACAGTCATAGCTGAAGGCAGGCTGGGAGGAGCGGAGGATGCGGGAGAGCCAGGTCGAGGATCGGGGTGGTCTGCCCGGCTAAGTGCGCCGCACATGCATGTGCTGACTTCATGCCTACTTTACACCTCCATAAAGTCTGCAAACTAAATGCCAAGCTGCCTAGAGGCGCTCAGGCCGTGCTCGCCCGGGGCCGGACACGACCTCTGCCCTCGCGCTGCGGGTCGCGGGCTCTGCTGCACACGGCGAGGTCGCGGGCTGGGGTGACGGTGTCACTGTCACGGGGGCCGAGGGTTTCCGCGCTGCCCGTCACAGTGTTGCCGCCCTGGGGCCTGGGCTTGGGCGGAGAGAGTCCGCCGCCTCAGAGCCCTGCCACAGGCGACTCCGGGCCACAGCCGGCTCTTCGGAGAGCCCCTGATTTCTTCTTTGATTTCCTCTGTGACCCATTGGTTATTCAGAAGTGTGCTGTTCAATTTCCATGTGTTTATGAAATTTTTGCAGTTTCTTTTGCTATTGATCTCCAATTTCATCGCACTATGGTCTGATAATATACAGGGGATAACTTCAATTCCTTTGCACTTACTGAAATATGTTCTATGAGCGAGTATGTGGTCTATTTTGGAGAATGACCTGTGTGCAGCTGAAAAGAATGTGTATTCTGATTTTGTGGGGTGGAACACTCTGTAAACATCTGTTAAGTTCATTTGTTCAAGAGTTTGATTGAGTTCTAGTATTTCGTTGCTTGTTTTTTGTCTAGTTGGTCTATCTATTTGTGACAGTGGGGTATTGAGGTCCCCCACTACTATTGTATTAGTGCTTATATGATTTTTCATGTCCTTTAGTATTTGTTTTATATAGTTGGGTGCACTAGTGTTTGGTGCATAGGTATTTATGACTGTCATCTCTTCCTGTTGGATTGTTCCTTTCACAAGGATGCAATGTCCTTCTTTGGCTCTCTTAATTGGTGTGGGTTTGAAATCCACTTGGTCTGCAAAGCGGATAGCTACTCCTGCTTTTTTTCGGGTTCCTGTCGCATGGAGTATTGTTTTCCACCCTTTAACTTTCAGTCTATGAGTTTTTTTGAATTAAGTGTGTTTCTTGTATGCAGCATATTGTTAGATCTTGCTTCTCGACCCATTCTGCCAGTCTATTTCTTTTGATTGGTGAGTTGAGACCATTAACATTGATGGTTATAACTGATACGTATTGAGTTATTATTGTTATGACTTTTTCTTTTTGTTGGATTCTCCCCCTTTGCTTTTAATTTCTTGTCATGCCTAGTGGATTCATTCTGCTGGGCTTCCTGGGGTTGTGATCCTCATTTTTTTTCCTAGGATTTTGTGTAAAATTCTTTGGAGTGTTGGTTTGGTATTCATGAAGTTCCTAAGGTGCTCTTTGTCATGAAAGTATCTTATTTCTCCATCAATTTTGAAAGATAGTTTTGTAGGGTACATTAATCTGGATTGGAGGTTGTTTTCCTGTAGGGGTTGAAATACATCACTCCAAGCTCTTTTTGCCTTGAGGGTTTGCATTGAGAAGTCTGCTGTGATTCTGATGGGCTTTCCTTTGTATGTGATTTGTTTCTTTTCTCTAACTGCTTGTAGAACTTTGTTCTTCTGTTGGATTTCTGGAATCTTAATAATTACATGCCTAGCATAGATTTTTTTTGATCAAGGCTAGTTGGAGTCCTATATGCCTCACTTTTTTTCTTTTGTCAAGTTCTTTTCCCCTGCTTGGGAAGTTTTCTGCCATCGCTTCTGTGAACAGTTTTTTTTATGTCATCTGCACTCTCTCCTGTTTCTTCATTGACTCTGATCACTCTTATGTTATTCTTCTTTGAATCATCTAGCAGCTACTGGATTGATTTCTCATGGTCTCTTACAAGTTTGAAACAATTTTTCTTTTCCTGGTGACTAATTGCAATCTTATCTTCTATATCTGAAATTCTCTATTCACATTGGCTCATTCTGCTGCATAGACTTTCAGTGGGGTTTTTAATCTCCTGAAAATCTGTTTGCATCCATTTTATGGATTCCATTTGTTTCCTGTTTTGGGATTCCATCATGTTCCTTAGCTCCTGTATTTTTTTTTTAATCTGTGTCCTGCCTATATTTATTAATCATGTCTTCCACTATGGGCACAATCTCTGCTGTTATGTGAGAAATTATTTCTGATTTCATTTTTTCCAGATCCTCCTTCATTGCTAGTTCAGGGAGTCCAGGTGGTTCAGTATCAGAGTGTCCCATCTCGTTTCCCTTTGGGGTTGCTGTAGGTGATCTGGAAGTCTGATCCTGAGGCTTGTTTATGTGTCTTCTCATTTAAATGGGGGCAGGGAAGTGCTGCTGGTACCTGCGTGGCTCACTTCCTCCGTGGTGGTAGTGGTGGTAGCTTGGCCTGGAAGCCTCCTACACTGCACAGGTAGCTGTGGCACGTTGACCTGGAAGACTCCTCTGTACTGGGATTTGTGGCATGCCTACCCGGAAGTCTCCTCTGTGCTGGGAGCTGTGGCATGCTGACCCAGAAATCTCCTCTGTGCTGGGAACTGTCTAGAATACATTTTTAATTTATGGGATTTTCAATTTACAATGGATTTACAGAGTCATAACTCCATTGCAAGTTGAGGTGCATTTAAACATACAGTGTGTAGAGTACTGCCTATCTTGCAGCAAGTACCATGTAAGGGTTTTTTAAATAATTAAAGTTTGAGATTTGAAGGCATCTATATGGAGAGATAAATAAGCACTTTGTAAAGGGAGGGATACATTCTGTTGAAGGGACTGGTCACATGGGGGCCAGTGGTCTACTCTTCCAAAGAATTCTAATAAACTAAAACTGAAGCTGTTGAAGGGCTTTGGATGATCCTGTCTTGCTGCCACGTAACTCTTTTTGCAAAGGACTGATTAGTTAATATTTAAAAACTTGTGGGCCATTTTTTTTTGCTACAACTATCCAACTTTTCCATTGTGGTATGAAAGTATCCAGGGACTATATCTGTCTGAAACCATCTTAAGTAAGGAGCCAGACTGGGGCCACAAGCCCTAGTTTGCTTGAGCAAGTGAGCTGGAAATGAGATAGTTGCTGAGAGGGCGAAGAGCAGCAGGGAGTCAGAAGTGAAGACAGGTGGGACAGCCCCACTGCAAGTCCATCTGGGGTGCACTTTTTTGGAATTTGAACTGTTCATCTGATTTTGGAGGGTGTATCCACCAAGACACAGAGGGAATCTATATCAGAAATGGCAGTTGATGAGTCATTCATTCTCATTGCTATATGTTTCCTTATTACATTGCAAGGTCTTTGAAAAGAGCTGAGGCTTTTATTTTTCTTCAAATCAGCTCCAAAGCCTCCAAACAATGCTGTCCACTCTGTGGATGCTTGTGAGCCCTTACTGACTATTTTTATTTCTTCACCTGCAATAAGATCTCCCCAGGCCCATGTGGAAATGTAAAAGTTCATGAGGGACTAATTCAGTGAGACTCTTCCAGGAGAAATTCAGTCCCCATGGGAAGTGATTACACATGGATGGAATTTTTGCACATGGGATGGAAAGATGATCTTTGCCTCTTGGCTGTGTCACAGTAATAAGCAGGAGGCTGATTATTTCTAAGACTGTAGCTTTTCCCGGCACTGATAAGAATGGAATGCAGGCTACCATGGAGAATCAGGTCACTAATTAGTCCCAGAAGCTTTTATGCTTTGAATCACTGTTATATTAATTATGCAACCAATTAGAATGTTTGCAAAGGCCCAGTGCCAACTGTACTGCAGAGCCTGGTGACAGCGTGGAGAGATCAAGGAGTGTCCCACCCAGTGCACTGCAGGGACCATCACATGAAACCATGTAGCCCACTCAGGCATGCAGTGACCTTGCCTGATCTCTCATCCAGCTGTTTACAACCTCCTACCAGAGAGCTTGTTATGGGCACACAGTGGCAAAAGAAAGAAAGGACGAAAACAATGACCTGGCCTCCATTCTACAATTGGAACTCAGTTGCAGTACTGCCCATGTGAGAAAGGATGTAGAACAACCACTTGGGCATTTTGTTTCCATGGTAACAACTAGAAGATGCTTCCAAATGTTTGCTGAGATAGATGTATCATACCTGGACTATTGTCTGATGTTCGGTTTTTATCTGAAGTTTTTAGAATAGGGTAGACATTGCTTACAGCTTTGGTTTAACTATCCCATCTCCTGCTCTTTCTTTATCTCATTTTCCTTCTTGTGTTCTCTGTGAGCATAAAATGAAAATATACTTGATACTTCATTGTAAAATAAACAGATGATAAATGGCAGTCTCTGTGACTGTTGGGTTATAATTCCATCGAGGGCTTGAGTTGAAGTCATAAACCACAAGAAGTGAAGCATGACCCACACATATTCTCAAAGATGGAACATAGCCCCATAATTCAGAGTAGACCTGTGGAAAAAGCATTCTTAAATCTAATTTTAATGTAGGGATAGGGGTCCAACTATACTATCTTCTGATCAGTTCATTAGATGACAAATAATTCCTCTACATTAATCTAATGGCATGTGTTAATCGTGGGGTGAGCACAAAACCTGTTCTCTAAGGGGCTGCTGTTGAAACCAGTGAGCAGTGCCCTCAACAGAACCAAGAGAAGGGAGTGTGGAGTTTGCCAGTAACAATGTTTTGGCCCCGGGTGACTGTAAGGGAGCATCAGGTGAGGAGGGACATGCATTACTTTGGGGCTGATGGGAAGAGATGCTTCCTGCTCACTGGGGACAATACTCTCTTGGCTTTGTTTCATGCCTCTTGATTTCTTTTTTCACCTGTTTTTAAAAAATTTTTATTTTACTGGTATATTTTAGGTATAAAATATAATTACATTCATCATTGGAAATTTGCACCTTTATGTAATTGCTCTTGGTTCTTATTTTTCCCCCTTCCCCTGCCCTCCCTTCAACCCCTCCATCCCTCTCTATTTACAAAGACTTTGTTTCCATTTTTCCATTTTCTCATATTAATTCCATTTCCTTCTTTCTTTCCCCTACTCCTCCCACTTGCCCTTCCCCTTTGCCCCTTTTCTTCCTATTTCACATTATCTATTATACCTTTTAGTTCTTACTTACACTTTCAGTTTCTCACACTAGAGAAACTATTCAGTATTTACACATGTGTGTCCTATTTAATTTCACTTAGGAGTATTGCCTCAATGTGCCTCCATTTAGCTATAAATGTCTCTGATTTCTCATTTTTTATGGCTGAGTAGTACTCCATTTTATTAAAAAACCACATTTTCTTTATCCACTCTCCAGCTCATGGGCATTTGGGCTGCTTCCAAGTTTTAGCTATTACAAATTGTGCTGCTATGAAAATTAGTACACATATATCACTGTGGTATGATTCTTTTAATTCTCTGGGGAAGATACCCAGCTGGGGAATAGCTGGGTCAAATAGGACTTCCAGTCTTAGTTCTTTGAGCTATCTCCATAGTGATTTCCACAGTGGTTGCACCAGTCTACACTCAAACTAGCAGTAGAGCAGTTTTCCTCTTTCCCCACAGCCCCATCAGCATTTGTTATTCGTTGATTTCATGATAGCAGCCATTCTTTCTGGGGTGATGTAGAATCTCAGTGTTGTTTTCATTTGCATGTCTTGAACCAGTGATGTTGAACATTTTTTCATATGTTTCCTTGGTGCTTTTACTTCTTTGTCTGAGAAATGTCTGTTCATTTCAGATGCTCATTTTTGGATTGGGTCTTTAAATTTGGGAGGTTTGATTTTTTTTTTTAAGTTCTTTATAGATTTGAGATAGTAGACCTTTGTCTGAGGGACAGCAGGTTAAGATATTTTCCCACATTGTGGGTTGTCTCTTCACACTACTGGTGGTTTCTCTTGCTGTGCAGAAGCTTTTTAATAAGAAGAGATCCCACTTGTTGATTGTTTGTGCTAGTTCATGGGCAACTGAGGTTTTGTTCATAAAATCTTTTCCTACACCAATGTCTTCAAGAGTTCTACCTAAACTCTGTTGCAGCCAGTTCAGCATTTCTGTTTTAATATTTATGTCTTTAATCCATTTTGATTTTAGTTCAGTGCATGGTGAGAGATATAGGTCTAGTTGTGGTCTTTGGCAAGTTGAAACCCAATTTCTCCAGCACCATTTATTAAAGAGGCTATCTTTCCTCCAGTGAGGGTGTTTGGCTCCTTTATCAAAGATGAGATGGCTGAGTGTGGCTGGAGTTGTTCCTGAATCTTCTAATCTGTTCCACTGGTCCTCAGATCTGTTTCTTTGCCAGTACCATGTTGTTTTTATCACAGTAGCTTTGTAGTATAGTTTCAAGTTGGGGGTTTTGATACCCCCTGCCATGTCTCTGTTACCTAGAATTGCTTTTGCTATTCTGGGCCTCTTCTTGTTCCAAATGAATTTTTGTATTGTTTTCTCAAGGTCTGTGAAGTATGCTGCTGGGATTTCAACTGGGATTGCATTGAATCTATATAGCAGTTTTGGAAGTATGGCGATTTTCACTATCTTGATCCTTCCTACCAAGGAGCAGGGGATGTCTTTCCATGTTCTGATATCATCAATCTCTCTTTTCAGAGTGCTACAATTTTCAAAGAAGAGGTTTTGGATTTCTTTTGTTAGGTTGATTCCTAGGTATTTCAGTTTTTTGGATGCTATTGTGAAAGGAATTATTGGCCCTATTTCTGTCTCAGTGAGTCTATTGTTCATGTAGAGGAAAGTTATTGATTTTTGTGTGTTGACTTTGTATCCAGGTATTCTACTGAATTTGGTTATTAAGTCTAGAAGACTTTTGGTGGAGTTCTTGGAGTCTTCTACGTAGAGTATCATGTCATGTGCAAAAAATGACAATTTGACTTCTTCATTTCTTATCTTTATTCCTTTTCTTTCTCTTGTCAAATTGCCATGGCTAATGTTTCCAAAACTATGTTGAACAGTAGTGGTGATAGTGAACATCCTTGTCTTGTTCCTGATTTTAGTGTGAAGGATTTCAGGTTTGGACCATTTAGTATGATATTGGCTGTTGGTTTTTCATAGATGGCTTTTATCAGATTGAGGTAGAGACTGTCTATTCCAATTTTTTGTAGGGTTTTTATCATAAATGCATGTTGGATTTTGTCAAATGCTTTTTCTGCATCTACTGAGATGATCATATGATTTTTGTCATTGGCTCTATCTATACAGTGTATTACATTGATCGATTTGTGTATGTTGAAGCATCCCTGTATCCCTGGGATAAATCCCACTTGATCAGGGTGTATGATCTTCTGGATTCTATTTACCAGTATCTTATTAAGGATTTTTGCATTTATGTTCATTAGTGAGATTGGCCTATAGTTCTCTTTTTCAGTTGAGTCTTTCTCTGCTTTGGGGATCAAGGTGATGCTTGCTTCCAGGAATGAATTTGGGAGTATTGCCTCCCTTTCAATTTCATTGAAGAGTTTAAACAGTAGTGGCAGTAGTTCTTCTCTAAATGTCTTGTAGAATTCAGCAGTGAAGCCATCAGGACCTGGGGTTTTCTTAGTTGGTAAGTTTTTAATGACGTTTTCAATTTCATTGATTGATATTGGGTTGTTTAGAATTTTTAGGTCTTCTTCGTTCAACTTGGGTAATTCATATGTATCTAGGAATCTGTCCATTGCATCTGTGTTTTCCATCTTATTGGCATATAGGTTCTGGAAGTAGATATTGATGATCTTCTGGATTTCTGCTGGGTCTGTTGTAATTTCATCCTTTTCATTCCTAATTGCATGGATTTGGGCCTTTTCTTTCCTTTTTCTGATAAAGTTGGCTAAAGGTTTGTCAATTTTGTTTATTCTTTCAAAGAACCAACTCTTGGCTTCATTAATATTTTTGTCTCATTCTCTTTAGTCTCCATTGAATTGATTTCTGCTCTGATCTTTATAATTTCCTCCCTTCTATGAGCTTTGAGTTTGTCCTGTTCTTCTTTTTCTTGAAGCTGGAGATTTAACATCAGGTTTTTTATTTGGGCTTGCTCTGTATTCCTGATATTTGTATTCACTGCTATGAATTTCCCTCGTAAGACTGCTTTCATTGGATCCCATAGATTCCGATATGTTGTGTTGTCATTGTCATTTAATTGAAGAAACTGTCTGATTTCTTCTTTAGTTTCCTCTGTGACCCATTGGTTATTCAGAAGTGTGCTGTTCAATTTCCATGTGTTTATGAAATTTTTGCAGTTTCTTTTGCTATGGATCTCCAATTTCATCACACTGTGGTCTGATAATGTACAGGGGATAACTTCAATTCCTTTGCACTTACTGAAATATGTTCTATGAGTGAGTATGTGGCCTATTTTGGAGAATGACTCATGTGCAGCTGAAAAGAATGTGTATTCTTATTTTGTGGAGTGGAACACTCTGTAAACATCTGTTAAGTTCATTTGTTCAAGAGTTTGATTGAGTTCTAGTATTTCGTTGCTTGTTTTTTGCCTAGTTGATCTATGTATTTGTGACAGTGGGGTATTGAGGTCCCCCACTACTATTGTATTAGTGCTTATATGATTTTTCATGTCCTTTAGTATTTGTTTTATATAGTTGGGTGCACTAGTGTTTGGTGCATAGGTATTTATGACTGTCATCTCTTCCTGTTGGATTGTTCCTTTCACAAGGATGTAATGTCCTTCTTTGGCTCTCTTAATTGGTGTGGGTTTGAAATCCACTTGGTCTGCAAAGCAGATAGCTACTCCTGCTTTTTTTTGGGTTCCCGTCACATGGAGTACTGTTTTCCACCGTGTAACTTTCAGTCTATGAGTTTTTTTTAAATTAAGTGTGTTTCTTGTATGCAGCATATTGTTAGATCTTGCTTCTCGACTCATTCTGCCAGTGTATTTCTTTTGATTGGTGAGTTGAGACCATTAACATTGATGGTTATAACTGATATGTACTGAGTTATCATTGTTATGACTTTTTCTTTTCGTTGGATTCTCCCCCTTTGCTTTTAATTTCTTGTCATGCCTGGTGGATTCATTCTGCTGGGCTTCCTGGGGTTGTGATCCTCCTTTTCTTTTCCTAGGATATTGTATAAAATTCTTTGGAGTGCTGGTTTGGTATTCATGAAGTTCCTAAGGTGCTCTTTGTCATGAAAGTATCTTATTTCTCCATCAATTTGGAAAGATAGGTTTGCAGGGTGTGGGAAATGGTAGAATTCAGCTATCTAGTTGTAAAAATAGATCACAAGAAGTGTGTTAACTAAGAGAATTAAGCCGTTTCTGGGAAATTCCACAAGTCTGTTTGTTAAAAGAATGCCAGAGAATTGTAAGAGACTTTGTAAAATTCTCAGGGGAGAAAAGCAGGTTTTCCTAGTTTTCTTATTTGCCATTTTGTGGGATCAGAGGACTGAGACCCAATGACTCTATAGGCAGGCCATAAGAGAGATATGACTCACTATGCACATCTGTGATGTTTATGGTGGGCCAGTGGGCTTGATTTTGGCTGAAATCGTCCTGCTCTCTTGATACTATCTGATAAGAAGAGGACTCGGGTGTGCTCTTTGATGTATGGGATTGGTGAAGGAAAACAGGGGACTTGTAAATTCACCTGTAGCTTTTATGAGTCACTTAAAGTCATTTGTCACCAAAGGTTAAAATCAGAAAGATGATAGCCAAAATAACTAAGCTGCTTTACTACATGTATAAAAGCCTTGCTTCTTTCCTTTGTGATTGTCAAATAGTGCCAGAGGAATTAAACTGCTGTTCATCCCCCAGGCTGTCTCCTTTTCTTTCTTTAAAAGTCAGTGCTTTCCGGGGTTCCAGGTCTCCCTCTAGAGAGACCATCAACAGCAGGGTACATCAATCTGGGTTGGAGGTTGTTTTCCTGTGGGAGTTGAAATACATCACTCCAAGCTCTTCTTGCCTTGAGGGTTTGCATTGAGAAGTCTGCTGTGATTCTGATGGGCTTTCCTTTGTATGTGATTTGTTTCTTTTCTCTAACTGCTTGTAGAACTTTGTTCTTCTGTTGGATTTCTGGAATCTTAATAATTATATGCCTATGTGTAGATTTTTTTTTTCTTTTTTGGTACCTTGGATCGAACTCGGGTCCTTGCACTTGCACTGCAGGTGGTGAAACCACTGAGCTAGTTGGAGTCTTATATGCCTCACTTTTTTTCTTTTGTCAAGTTCTTTTCCCCTCCTTGGAAAGTTTTCTGCCATCACTTCTGTGAACAGTTTTTTTATGTCATCTGCACTCTCTCCTGTTTCTTCATTGACATTGATCAGTCTTATGTTATTCTTCTTTGCATCATCTAGCAGGTGCTGGATTGATTTCTCGTGTTCCCTTATAATTTTTTAGCAATTTTTCTTTTTCCCAGTCACTAATTGCAATCTTATCTTCTATATCTGAAATTCTGTCCTCACATTGGCTCATTCTGCTGCATAGACTTTCAATGTAGTTTTCAGTCTCTTAGAAATAGGTTTGCATGTGTTTTATGGATTCCATTTGTTTCCTATTTTGGGATTCCATCATGTTTCTCAGCTCCTCTCAGGATTTATCAATCGTATCTTGCACTCTGAGCACAATTTCTGCTGTTATCTGAGAAATTGTTTCTGATTTCATTTTCTCCAGATCCTCTTTTGCTGCCAGTTCAGGGATTCCAGGTGGTTGCATATTAAAGTGTTCCATCTCATTTCCCTTTGGGGTTGCTATAGGTGATCTACAAGTCTGGTTTTGAGACTTATTTATATGTCTTCTCATTTCAATGTGTGGGGGGTGCTGCTGGCACCCACACAGCTCACCTCCTCTGTGTTAGGAGTGGTGGAACAGTGTCCACGAGTCCTCTTCGTCTGAGCTGTGAGCAGTGGAAAGGCAGCTCTGAAGCCCCTTCCTTTGGGCTAGGAGTGGTGGAGCAGCAGCCCGGAGGCCCCACCTCTGCATTGGGAGCAGTGGAATGGCGGCTGGGATGCCCCTTCCTCTGTGCTGGGAGTGGTGGAATGGTGGCTGGGAGGCCCCTTTCTCTGCACTGGAAGCAGTGGAATGGTGGCCTGGAGGACCCCACCTCTGTGCTGGGAGCAGTGGAACGGCGGCCTGGAAGCCCCTTCCTCTATGCTGAGAGTGGTGGAATGGCGGCCAGGAGGCCCCTTCCTCTGGGCTGGCAACAATGGAACGGTGGCCCAGAGGCCCCTACCTTTGTTCTGGGAGTGGTGGTACGGCTCTTTTTTCTCTTGCGATATCATCTAGTGGCTGAGTTTGGGTTTTTGTGGGGAAAAATAGGTTGTCAGACATTCCATCCCTGTTCTGTATCTTACTACTTCTCTAATATGCATTTGCTACTTTCCAGACCAATTCAGCTTGATCTCATAACTCATTAGAGAAAGTTGATCTCATACAAACCCAAAGTTATGAGAGAGTTCTTCATGATGGTTTCTTGTGTGAGGAAAATAAATATTCATACATTACAGAGAAAATAAACGAAATCCAACAATTCTGTAGGAGGTGAATATTTAAACAGCAGCTTCTCATGATCATAAATTAAACCATCAAAATCCCCTAAGGTTTCTCTGTAGCCTTGATGTTAAGTAAAATAACATATGTGCATGAGTGGCAGATGCTAAGGGCTTAAATACATTGTCAGTCATTACCATAATGTGTACCATACGATTCAGAAATTCCTTGTGTATGCACTTGTCTGTTGTTACCTGCATTCCTTGACAAAGGTGAAGGTATCAGGAAAATATCAGACTTGTTTTATGATCCAGAAGACTTGGATTTGACTCTTTCTTGCCTTTCAACATAGCAAATGTTGAATATTTTTTACAACAAAGTTTATGGCATGAAGAAAAACGAAGCAACAAAAAATAATTTAAGACAAACTGTCAAGTCAAAATGGAGAAAGAATAAGATCTTTTTATCAGACTTATTAAATTAATTTTACAGATAGGCTGTGTGTTTAATTTGCTATATCCTTTCTATTATTCTTAAAGTGGAAACAAATCATTGACTTGAGACCTTTATTCTCTTTCAAGTATGGAATTTGAAGTTATGAATTCTACTCTAAATACTGCCATAGCTGGATCCCACACATTTTGATGTTATATTTTTATTTTCATTTTGGCTCAAAATATTTTCTAATTTCTCTTGTGATTTGGTTTGGATTTATGTATTATTGCCATTTGGGGATTTCTCAGAAATCTTTCTGTTATTGGTATCTATTTTAATTCTGTCACAATCAAAAAACATATTTTGTATGATCTAAAGTCACTTATATTTATTGAGACTTGTTTATTTCTTTTTCATTAAGTTTATTGGTATATTTTAGGAATACAATATAGTTATATTCATCATTTGGAACTTGTACCTTTACATGATGTATCTTAGTTCTTATTTTTTCCCCATGATTTATTAAGACTTGTTTTATGATCCAGAATATGATTTTTCTTTAAGAATTTTATATATGTATTTGAAGAAGTTTGTATTCTACTTTTTTTAGATGGTTATTTATAATTAGGTTCACTGGTTTATAGTTTTGTTCAAGTGTTCTATACTTACCTGTCCACTTGTGTATCAATTACTGAGAAAAGGATGTTGAAATTTCTATGACTGTGGATTTGTATATTTCTCCTATTGGTCCTGTTATTCTTTGTTTATTTATTTTGACATTGTTAGGTATTTTTAGGTGCATGTACACTTAAGATTATTATGCCCTGATGATGAATTGGTCTCTTCATCATTATGAAATGTCTCTCTTTATTCCAGATAATATTACTTGTTCAAATGTCTACTTTGATATTAATTCTAGCTATTTCAAATTTCTTTATATTAGTTTTGCATGACAAGTTTTTATTATTATTTTTCCCCATTAAGTTTATTGGTACATTTTAGGTATAAAATACATTTACATATATCATTGGAATCTTATACCATTACACAAGTATCTTGGTTCTTATTTTTTTTCCCCTTCCCCTGCCCTCCCTTCATACCCTCCACCCTTCCCTATTTGCAAAGACTTTGTTTTCATTTTTTTCCTTTTCTTATATTTCTTCTTTTCCCTTCTTTCATTTCCCCTACCCCTCCCACTTCCCCTGCTCATTTAGACCTTTACTTCCTATTACACAATATCAATTATACATTTTTAAATTAATATATCAAGACATAGGAGACATTACCACAGATTTTACAGAATTTAAAAGGGTATAGAAAGCATATTTCAAAAATCTGTTTTGAAATAAATTTGACAACTTCTAAGAAGTGCCTTGGAAGACAAATTAATGAAACTAACTCTGGAAGAAATATAAAATTTGAATAGCACCTATTGAAGAAGGTATATTCATAGCTTGAAAACCTACCTATGTGACAACAGCAGGCTCATATACATTTTAACTGATAAATTATATCAAACATTTAAAGCAGAGAAAAAAAGGAACACTTCTCCCCTCATTTTAGGAACTCAACATTGTGCTAATCCTAAAACTGGATAAAGATAATAGAAGAGAAAAGTATGAACAGAGATAGAAATTTGTTTACCAAAACAAACTATTAAAAGTCAGATCTGGCAGGATGTAGAAAGTGGTTTATTATAAGGATGGCAGTGTTAGTTCAGCATTGGAAGATCCACCCCCAAAAGTCATCTTTTTAACAGAGGAAAGGAAAAAGCCATATGATCCTGTCACTAGTTGGAGAAAAAGTATTGGACTAAATTCCACAGCTGTTCATGGTAAAAGCTATCAGGAGACTAGAAGTAGAAGAGAAACTTCTCAACAGATTAAAGACATGTACTCCATACTTCCACCAAAAATGCCTTATATGAATGGAGAAGATACAGTGCTTTCTTCTTAAGGTGGGGAACAAGGACAGATATGCTTACTCTTCATCTGTCCATTAAACTTTGAAACCTAGGCCTAAACCAAAGTAGTCTGGCAATAAAATGACACAATTAGGATAGGATTAGCAAGGTAGAAGCAAAATCTTTAGATGTAGATGAAATGATCATCTACAGAGAAAATACTAAGAAATCTCTATGAGCCCCTAGAACTTGTATTTGAATTTAGCAGGATTAGAAAACACAATGTCTATATAAAAATTCTGGTCTGTGTATACTTGCTATAAATGAAGAACTGGATATTGAAATTTAAAAGTTATGTAGGCGTACAAAGGTCCTAGAAAAGTTAAAAACAAAAACGAAAACAAAAACAAAAACAGTGTTGGAAGACATTTAGTACCTAATTTTAAGACTTCTTCTAAAGCTACAGTAATCAAGGCAGTGTTGGTGTAAGGAAAGACATATAGATCATTGGAATAAAACAGAGAATCTACAAATAGAACCACACATATGTGGTCCACTGAGTTATGAAAGATTATTTAACATTAGCATTTTATAGAATATAAACTCAGTTCAAGAGCCGAGGAAGAGATAGTGTTTTCAGCAAACGGCACTAGAACACCTGGTATCCATATATAAAAAATTAACCTCAACCCTTTATTTCCATATATAAAAATAACTTTAAGGGATATATGAACCTAAACATGAAAGCTTAAAAGTATAAAACTTTAGGAAGAGATTATAAGGGAAAATGTTTATGAATTTAGGGTTGGCAAGAACTACCTAGGATATAAAACACATGATGTATAAAAGAAAAAAATTGATAAATGAGATTCCATCAAAATTTAGAACTTTAAATGACATCATTAAAATGAAAAGTAGTCCTTAAACAGACTATTTACAATGCATATAACCTATGACCAGAATATATAAAGAACACTTAAAGCTCATTAATAGAAAATTAAAAAGTAGACACAAGATGATAAATAGCCAGTACCAGCACAAGGAAAGGTTTGCAACACTAGAATCAGAAAAATACTAATCAGTACAATAACAAGATTGAATTATACACTCATTAGGGAGATGAAGTTAAAAGTTTTAAAATCCTTATCACGACTTTTTCTTTTTGTTGGATTCTCTCCCTTTGCGTTTAATTTGTCACGCCCAACAGATTCATTCTGCTGGGCTTCCTGGGGTTGTGATCCTCATTGTCTTTTCCTAGGATATTGTCTAAAATTTTTTGGAATGCTGGTTTGGTATTCATGAAGTTCCTGAGGTGCTCTTTATCATAAAAGTATCTTATTTCTCAGTCAATTTTGAAAGATAATTTTGCAGGGTACATCAGTCTGGGTTGGAGGCTGTTTTCCTTTAGGGCTTGAAATACATCACTCCAAGCTCTTCTTGCCTTGAGGGTTTGCATTGAGAAGTCTGCTGTGATTCTGATGGGCTTTCCTTTGTATGCGATTTGTTTCTTTTCTCTCACTGCTTGTAGAATTTTTTTCTTCTGTTGAGTTTCTGGAATCCTAACTATTATATGCCTATGTGCAGATTTTTTTGATCAAGGCTAGCTGGAGTCCTATATACTTCACTTATCTGTATGTCAAGTTCTTTTCCCCTGCTTGGGTCAGTGTTTCTGTTTTAATATTTAGATCTTTAATCCACTTTGATTTTAGTTTAGTGCATGGTGAGAGATATAGGTCTAGTTTTAGTCTTTGACAAGTTGAAACCCAATTTTTCCAGCACCATTTATTAAAGAGTCTATCTTTCCTCCAGTCAGGGTGTTTGGATCCTTTGTTGAAGATGAGATGGCTGAGTATGTCTGGAGTTTCCTCTGTATTTTATATATAATGTGAGTTTCTTATAGACAAAATGTAAGTGTATCTTGCTTTTTAAAAATCCAGTCTCACACCCTGATTTTTCATTAGAATATTGAGAATCTTCTTTAATGTTTTTTATAGTACAGATCTGCAGTTGATAGATCTTTTCTGCTTTTATTTGTGTAAACTGTTTTTACTCTATTTCTGATTTTTTCCCCATATTTTGCCTTCATTTGTGAAGGTCCTTTTCCTGGGAAAACATTTGTATGATGACAGTTTTTTCTGTTAGCATTTAAAAGCATTTGTTCACTTCACTTTTGGTTTACATATTTTCTCATAAGGTGTCTGTTGTCATGCTTATTCTTATTATTTTGTAGTTAATATAGCTTTTGTCTCTGGCTGATTTTAAGATTTTCCTTTAACCTCTGGTTTTGAGCCCTGTGATTATGTTGTATTTTGGCATGGTTTTCTTTGTATTTTATTATTCTTGGGTTTCATTGAGGTTTTTTTAACACCTAGGTTTATAATAATTAAATTTGAATAAACTTTTAACTGTAATTTCTTCATATATTTCCTCTCTCCCCTTCTAATTATACATTAGACGTCCTTGATATTGTTTCACTGGTACTAGACATTACTTTTTTGCCAGTCTTTTTTTCCTCTGTTCTTAGTTTTGGATATTTTCTATTGCTATGTTAAGTTCACTGATCTGTTCTGCTGTTTCAAATATGTTGTTAAACTGTTCATATGGTGTGATTTTTTTTATCTCTCCAAGTTCATCTCTGTCTCTCTTTCTTTCTATTTCTCTTTCTGCTCTTCATCATGTTTTCCCATCTACTTGAGCAAATTAAACAATTTATGGAAGTTATTTTAAAGTCCTTATTAACATTATTGTCATTTCTAGTGCTGCTCCTGTAATTTATGGCCTCCTTCTAGTGCAAACAATGCATCGCATGTCTGACAATTTTTTTATTTAATGCTACACACTGTGAAATTTTATATTGCTGAGTGTTGGATTGTCCTATATTATTTTTAACAGTGTTGAGCTTTGTTCTGGGATCCAGTGAGAACTGTGGCTGGCTCTGGACAGTGGTGACATTAATGTTCATTATGATTAAATGCTTCTATAATCTTGATCTGGATGTTCATTACATCCATATGTACTTGTTACAAAACTCAGCAAAATATGCACATATGATAGGCACATTCTACTGTAGGTAAATTATACTCAATATAATATTGTAAAATATTGTACATGACTATTTAAAATTTTTTAAATAATACAATAGAAAATAAAAATTAAAAATCCTATTTCATCTCTCCTTAATAGTTTATTAATAATAGATTATTCCCACTTCCTCAGAATCTCACCATTCATATAACCAGTGAATTTTAGCATTATGCTCAAAATCACCACCTCTAGAAACAGATTATTTGGGATAGAATCACATCTATACTACCTAGTAGACTTATTTTGTCTAGCCTTGAACATCATACAAATGGACTTATACATAGATATTCCTATGTGTTTGACTTCTTCCCCTCAATATCATATCTGAGATTTATCAAGCTGTTGTTGTATTAATAGTTTATTCATTTTTATTGTATTTAGTTGTATTTACTATGTTAAAAATATACCCCACTTTGTTATGCAGTCTCCTCTTGTTGGTAGGCACTTAGGTTTTATCCATTTTGGGCTATTATGTATGATAAATGCAGCTAGGAATGTCCTTGTACAAGATTTTCATGGACATATATTTTTATTTCTTATGTGTACGTATTTATGAGTGAAATTGTTGTGTCACAGGTATGTTTTACTGTAAAAAATTGCCCAACTCTTTTAATTTAATTTAATGTTGCTTTCAGCAAAGAATGAGTCCCCATTCTCCACATTCACAGCATGCTTGTATGGGTCAATTTTCTTTTTTTTGCCAAATACTTTCCCCCCCATTTTCATTAGTACATGTTTGTAGTACATGAAGTTTACATTTCCTGTGGAGAATTGGCACATGTGCATAATACATCTTAATTCCTTTTTATCCCCTTTTCCTCCCTTCCCCCTCTCTCCATGCATATCATAATTTCCTTCTTTTTTGGGGGTACAGGTTTGCAATATGTAATATTTACATTCCTTGTATCGAACTGGTACGTGTACTTAACACATCTTAATTCATTTTTTTCATTCATTTTCCCTTCCTTCCCTTTTCCTTCATCCATCTCTTGATCCCTTTAATCTTCTTAATGTTAGCTTTAATAATGGTTGTCTGCTGATATCTTTTGTGGTTTTAATTTTTATTTCCCTTTGACTAATAATGTTAGACTTTTCTAACATTATTATGGTGCTTATTGACCAATTTGTATCTTCTTTGTGAAGTGTGTTCAAGTTCTTTGTCCATTATTCTGTTACATGTTGAAGAATAGTACAAATAACCCCATAATTTGTTGGCTTACACAATAGTTCTTAATTTTGTCTGCACATCTTCTATTTGGGCAGGAATCCTTTGGGACAGCTGACTTCTGCTACACATGACATCAGTTGGAGCAGCTCAGAGAGAGCTGGTGTGTTTACCTCCAACATGGCTGCCTTAGCAGAGACTGTCCACCAGAGACCTTGGTTCTTCTTCACGTGCATTTGTCCATTATGATACCTGAGCTTTTTCAAAGCATAGATGCCTGAGCTGTGTTCCAAGTGAATAGGAATAAGTGTCATGATATATACACATGACAAATAAGAATTATGTCCACCAAAAACTTGTACAGGGACATTCCTAACTACATTTATCATACTAGTCCATACTGGATACATGTAGGGAACAGGGGAAGGGGACGTTACTAGAACCTCTGCAGTAAGTCCTAGTCTCCTGCGAGCCACGGCAGCACAGGATGAATTACAGGAAAGGTAGACAAATGAGAAGAAGCTGAGCTTTGGGTCTGATCAGTGCTGCTCTGGGCAGCAAAGACAAAAGTCCCCTAGCTTGCAGCACTTTTTATTCAGCACATGGGGAAACAGATGTAACAAGTGAAAAATGCAGAGTTCAGTACTTTACATTGGGATAACCAAGGTGTAAAAAGACTGGCGGGGAGTGGAAATCTAAGAACAATGAGGAACTATGCAGATGAAGATTTGGTTCCTCTCTGGCGTCTCCTGCAGGTGTGGTCTTGTTCTGGAGCATTACAGCATCTGGGGATCACTGAGGTCTCAGTTTGACCCGAGGCCAAAATGCAATTACTTCTGGAATGTTGTAGCTGGTCTGTAGGCAGGAGAACTAGGCCTACTCAAATGATTTTTCCCTAGAATTATGTAGCATTGCTCCCAACAGATACAACCTGAAGTCTCTTAAGGTCTTGACATGGGAACTGGGCTAGCATCATTTCTATTATACTCTGTCGGGAAGTGGTGGCAAACCTATGGCATATGTGTCACAGTGGGCTGTTTGTTATTGAAAGCTCTAAAAGATTCACCATCACTGCAAAGCAGCACTGAGTGCACCCAGATTCATGGGGGAAATGACATAGACTTTGCTGTTTTACTGGGAGATGGAGCCATATTTATTCCGGTATTGTCTACCTAATTATTGAACTGTGTGATTGGAATGACTTGCATTCATTTCGTGTGAAAAACAAACTCATTCCCCTTAAGATCTAGGAAATTTTCTTTCTTTGCTTTCTATATCCCATACACCAAGTACATTTAAAGCTCTTAGGGGAAAACCAGTTAAGTATAGATCCAATGTAATTATTTTCCCCTTATTTCCAAAGTAGTGCCAGTCCTATTTCTACCTGCTTCTAAAGCTCTCCAGTGCCTTTGAACAGTTGCTTTCATATTTTGTCCATAGCTTATTATAGTTTTGGGCAATATTTTAGTCTAATAAAAGGAATTCCATCATTGTTGGAAACATACCTTACGCCAACCCCTATGTATAACATAAAAAGTATATCATAAAATATTTAAAATAAGGAAAAACAAAAGTAGCCCTAAATAATGCTATGTAAAATTTGAATATCAAGTGAAAACAAAAAAGTACTCACAGAGGAAATTTTATAAGGTTTAGAATAATTTATTGATTATTTTACATTAAATAACTATGATATAAAGAATCATTTGGATCTTTGAAGACTTGTAATTCTAATCTTATATTTAATATATTATTTAATTTTTATTTTGATGAATGCAAATAAAACTTAAGGACTTACAATTCATTTGGTTAGTGTGAAATAGGTAAATATAAAAAAAAATTTTTTCTTAAACTCTAAAATTCTATTATCAGATGGAGTTTACAGTTCCTTTCTTCTCAAAGAGATTTCACAAGCCCAGGAAGTACCTGAATATGGGCTAGGAAATAATCACAGAGTGAACATGGTTTGTTTTCTAAGGATACCAATTTTAACTACAGAATTTTAATATCACATTCATTTTATGGTATAGAATACAATTATTACATGGATATTTAAAATTAAAATGAGAATTAAAGGAGCTTTGTCTTTGGAGAGACCTTATGGAAACTCTCTTAGTTGCTGTGGTATAAAACCTTTCTGTCTTATACTATTCTTACAGAAAAGTCTGAGAAGTGGGAGGGGTAGGGGAAAGGAAGGAAGGAAGGGAAAGGAAAAATTATGAAAAAGGAAAAAATGGAAACAAAGTCTTTGTAAATAGGGAAGGGTGGAGGGTGTGAAGAGAGGACAGAAAATGGGGAAACAATAAGAACCAAGATGCATCATGTAAAGGTACAAGTTCCCAATGAGAAATGTAAATGTATTGTATACCTAAATGTACCAATAAAAGAATTTAAGGGAAAAAAATGTCTGAGAAATGTACTGAGCAAAAAGTCTGAAATTCTGTTCTTTGCATAAGTCTGCAATTGTCATTGGGTCTATGCCGTAAATGTACTCTGTTTACCCAGGAATCTACTATATTTATTTTGCTTCAAAACTTCTATATTTATTTAGATTGAAAATTCTCAAAACCGTTCATTGTTCCTCAGTATGTTTTTGGTTGAAAGAATTTGGGTGAAAGATTTGCTTCTCTGATCTTCTACCAAGGCAAGGCATAGTTGGCAGCCTGCCTTTCCCTTTCAGCTACGGACATAACTGAGATTAACACAAACCATTGCTTCCAGCAGATTTCCAACCGGTAGACTACTAATAGTTTGCAAAGTGGTTTAGGGGCTCTTTCCACAATGGGCCATCACAGTGCCTAAGATATCAGTCCTCAGAGGTAAGACAGTAGTGATCTTGACACACCAATTCTGTTAGAGATGAGAAGGAAATCTTTTCTTGTGCCATTTATCATCTATAGATGTCTTGATTCAAACTAGTTGGCCATAATTTTCAAACATACTTTAAACTATTTAACACTCATTTCATTGAAAGAGGGAATTTAATTCCTCTTTCTTTGACTAGAGGCCAGCCATAGTGATTCACTTTCCAATGAACATAATTAGGTAGAACTGACACTGTGAGACTTTTCAAACTAGGATAAAGTAGGCAACAGAACTTCTGCCCAGAGAGCTCTCTCTCATTTTTAGTTATGCACTCGCGAGCCATGGAATCAATAGACAAGAAATTCAGGTCCTGTGAAGCTGTCCATACTGGAAAGGCCATGTAGAAAACTCACAGACATATCAATGTTTGAGGGCTTCTGCCATTCCAACTCTCTCTGGTCTGCAACCAAACATGTGAGTGAGAAGCTTTCAGGTAGTTCTAGTCTTCAAGCTATTCCGGATGCTGCCAAGTGGAGCAGAGATGAGCTACGCCTGCTGAGCCCTGCCTCAATTGCAGATTCATGTGCAAAACAGGTGTTTTTGGTAGGCATGGTGGTGCATGTATGTAACACCAACACTAGGAAGGCTGAGGATGAAGGACTACAAGTTTGAAGCCAATCTGCATAGAAAATTAAAGGACAGCGTGGACTACATGGTAAGACAATGTCTCAAAATGTTGTTTCAAGTCACAAGTTTTAAAATGACTTGTTAGGCAATCACTTAAGTAAATGGATTCTTCTCTTGTGGAACCTAAATAAAAAAAAATTCTGATTGTATACAAATGAAGAAAAGCAGGGAAAGTCCAGAATCACAATATACTGAAAAAGATGTGGGAACTGAATTATTTTCACAGATATTATTGGTAATAAATAACTGTGACATAGAACATTGAAAATTTTAAATTAGAAAGGATCTTAGGGATCATAATTTAACTTATTTTTTAAAAAGTGAAGCTCAAAGAGTTAACTTGTTTGGGCCCAGATTCCAGAGCCAGAATAGAGCCCAAAACTCCAAATATATACTGACTGCCATATCTTTTTTTCTCAAGGCATAATAAATGCAAACAAAATAAGAACACAGCAAAGACAAAATAGAATGAGCAGCAATAATAATAATAATAATAATAATAATAATAATAATTTCCACATGCTGAAAAGTACTCACATTAAAGACATAGTTCAATGAATTTTGACAAGTGTAAAGACCAGTGTAACCACTCCCATAATCAAGACACAGAATGTTTCCACGCTCTTGTTCCCCCAAAAGTTCCTTTATTCTCTTTGAAGATAATCTTCCTCCTCTGTACCCAAGCAACCCCTGATAGCCTTGTTGTTGCCATAGTTTCTTGCCTGATCTAAAATTTCAAATAAATAGAATCATCCAGTATGTAATATTTTGTGTTTAACTTCTTTTGATCAACATTATGTTTTTCACATGCATTTATATAATTGTGTATACAAGTAGTTTGTCATTTATAGATGTTGAGTTGCATCCCTGCATAGCTATATTACAATTTGTTTCTACTCTCCAAGTGATGGATATTTATTTTTTTCCAGCTTGGGGCTATTATGAATAAAGCTGCTATGAACATTCTTATATAAGGTTTTATGTAGACGGATGCTATTGTTTCTCTTAGACCAATACTTGGGTTGGGTCATATTGTAAGTGTATGTTTATAAGAAACTGCCAAACTGTTTTCAAATATGACTGTATTATTTTACATTCCTACCAGCAATATGTGAGAGTTCCAGTCACTCTACAGATTTGCCACTCTAGTAGGTATGTAGTGGTATCTTACTGAGTTATTAATTTGCTTTTTATGATGCCTAATATTATCAAGTACATTTTTGTATTTTTATTTGATGTATATATACCTTTTGGGATGAAGTTTTGTTTCAAATGTGTTCCTCATTTTCTAATTGAGTTGTATGCCCCCTTGTTATTGAATTGTATGTGTTCTTTTTATAGTCTAGACACATCTTTTGTTAAATATATGTATTATAAATAATAGATGCATGCATTGTAAAAGGTTGTCACATCCCTTTTCACTTGTTAACAGTATCTGTCAAGGAGAGGGAGTTTTTAATTTAATAAAAATCTAATTGGTTTTGTTTCCTTTATGGACGACACATTTCCTGTCTTGTTAAGGATTTAAAATTGGACCATTGAAATGGAAAAGGAGCAAATCTGAATAGGTAATCTAGGCATTGTCAGTAAGAAAGCATTAGTTCTCAATTCGTGGTGTAGATCAGAATCACCAGGTGAGATTTAAAAAACATATGTCTAGGAACTATACTCAAAAATTCTGATTGAGATCGTTCTAGGGTAGAACTTAATCACTAACAGCAGCTTTTAGAGGATCCTTTGGTGATCCTAATGTTCAGTCAAGGGTGAGAATTACTGAAAAAGAGGTTGAGTGTGTGTAAAACACATGAAATATTTTGCAATATGTAGGATTTTAATTAACGAATATTTTATACTTCTAGAGAAATCACATGCCAAAGTGTACAGTTGAAATTTGGCATGCAATTATTGTTTATATACATTTTATATAATTTACATATTTATATATTATTTTTATAATTTTTGAGAGAAAAGAAGTAGTTAGGCAGCACTTGATTAATGTCTTTGAGTCTCAAACATTGAAATATCTTAGTGTGTCTTACGTGAATATAGACATGTAAGAGAAAGTTTTGGAAGGAGATGATAGAACTATAGTTCTATGATAGAGCTCTTACTTAGCAAGTATGAGGCCCTGGGTCCAATCCCTAGCACTAAAGGGAAGGGAAAAAAAAGGGGTTTCAGGAAGATATAAAAAATACAACATGATTTCATGATTGCCCTAAGATGTTTTCTTAATCATTAGGTCGAAAAAGCCATAAAAAAGTCCAGCAGTTATAAGAAAGCTTTTCAGTAGAAAATGTGTACAAGTTGTTGAGGCGTCTTGAACAGGATAAATAGAAAAAACAATAGAAAGTGAAAACTGCCGATACATGTTGAAGCAATTGATTTAAAAGGTTTATTTATAGGCAGTACTATTATAGCAGAGTGCAGAGTTCAGCAAATCTTACCTAAAAAGACAAGCATAAAACTGGAAAAGTTATTAACAATGACAGTTTCAGGGCTCTGAAAATCAACCAGAGACAAACAACAAGTTGAACAATGTTTATTCGTGAAAAATTGCTAGAACTTTGAGTAAGAAAAGTGAGGTCCGCAGAGATCCATAGCTCTCTTGCCCATAACCTCTCCAAAAACCTGGTCAGTACAGTAGCCTTATTGAGGCAAGGCTGACAGTGAAATCCAGCAGCTTTATAGCTAAACGGAGGCTGCCTTGATTTGGACTGGAGAGTCAAAACTTGTTCCTGGTAGTATGGTTAGTAAAAACACCATATGTGGTAGGACATGAATAAGGATTCTCACAGCTGTCCTAACCAAAGTTTTTAGTACCAGTCACAGCAAGTAACAGACCAGCCATGAACCTAAGAGGGGGTTCCTGAAAATAAGAGTCACACAAGAGCTAGACAAGCTGTCCATGCTCCCTGGCTGAATATGAAACTGTATTTACAGGACACTGTTGCAAAGTAAGAGCAGAGGCAGATTAAAAAACTGCCTGAACTCTGAATCCCACCACCTACCACTCTAACATACATGGACTTATCAGCAGAGGGTGAAGCTTATAGTCCCCAGTGCTGCTTTACCAAAATCTTTTTATCAACCACTGACTTGCCAGTGAGATGGGCAGACAAGGGCAGCACATAGGAAGCTAGGCAAAAAATAAATCAAAAGTAATAACATAAAATTTTAAAAACCTGAGCAGAGATATCGGTAGTTGTATGGATATCTCAGGCAGACAGATTCTGTAAACTAAGTCCAAGAAAATTACTAAAAGCAGTATAAATGCCTCATCGAAAATATCATGATTCAGACTTATTGCAATTTATGGTCTAAAATAGCCAATTTCCAGTAAAATATAATGAGTACTCTAAGAAACAGGAAAATGCAATTTGTACACAGGGAATAAAAGACCATAAAAACCAATTAAATGTATTTATCACAAATATATTTATCACACATTCAAAGCAGCTCTTGTATTTTAAAAAAAGGAAACTGTGATGATAATGACACTAAAATATAATTCCTGTGGAGCAACAGAAAACAATGAAAAGGGACCAGTGGAAATTATGGAATTTAAAAACATTCTGACTGTAATAAAAAATTAAAATGGACAGACTTGGGAAGGCAGAAAAAGAAATGAGTGAGTTTGAGATAGATCAATCAGGGTTAACTATCTATTCTGAAAAATGGGGAGAAAAATGAACAAGGTCTGGGAGACCTGTAGGACATCAGGTAGACCAACTTACACAGAATGAGAGTTCCAGAAGGAGAAGAGAGAGAAAAGTGAAACAAAGTGTTACTGAAGAAATAATGATGAATGCTCCACAAACTTGACCAAAAATCACACAGCTCAACAAATTCTTTTTTTTTTGGACCTGGGGATCAAGCTCTGGACCTTGTGCTTGCGAGGCAGGCACCAGAACCACTGAGCTAAATCCCCGGCCCTCAACAAATTCTTAAGTAGAGTAAACATATAAATCCCCACCTATTCACATTATAGTAAAATTTCTAAAGGTCAAACACATATATAACCTTACAAGCAGCAAAGGAACAACTTATCCCAAAATGGGGAATAACAGCACAGGTAATGCGCTAATCCTTATCCAACACAGAGACACTATGAAGGCAGTGAAATGGTGTTTTCAAAGTGCTGGCAAAAATTCTATATCCACCAAAATTATGCTTTAAAAATTAGGAAACATAAAGACATTCCAAGAACAACAAAGACTGAGACAAACTGTTGCTAATAGACCTGTCTTCCAAGAAATTCTATGGGAAATGAAAAGAACTGACACCTAAGGCAAATCAACAGGAAGAAATGAAGAGCACCAGACATGGTAACTACATAGGTAAATGTAAAAGACTATATAAATATATATTTTATTGTCTTTTAATGTTTTAAAGAACAATCAGATACTATAAACAATAATTAAAACATTATGTTATTGGGTTTATAGTATTAGATATAATATATTTGACAATAACACATAGGAAAGGAGTGGAAATTAAGCTACAAAGAAGCATAGCTGCTATATTTTACTGAAAATAACACAAGTTATATTGCTAAATTAAAGCAAGCATTTTAATCTCTAGAGCAAATGTTAAGAAAATAACTTAAAAATCAACAAAATAATAAAAATAATGTGCCCAAAAATTGTTCACACCAAAGGCAGCAGTAGAGGAGAAATAGGTACACAAATCCATGAGTCGTATTGAAACAAACAGCACAAAAGCAGACATTACTTGATCATATAAAATCAATTCAGTAGTCCATTAAGTTGACTAAACACTCTGAGGAAAACATAAGGATTGCCAGATGACATATGAAAGAAAGATGCAATGATATGCTTACTATAAGAGACACGTTAGAATCAAAGATGAAACTAGAATGAACATAAAAGAATGGAAAAGTTATGGCATAAAAACAATATCCATAAGAGAGCTGGAGTGGATATATTAACATCAAACAAAATAGACTTTTAGAAAATATTACTAGGGAGAAAGAGGAATCTTTCATAGTTCTAAAAAGGTGAATACATCAAGAAGATACAGTGATTTCAAATGTATTTGCACCTAACAGCAGGGTTATAAAATATACAAAACAAAAACTGAGAGATATGAAAGGTAATGTAGACTACTCAGTTGAAAAATTTAAAGGCTGTGATATTGGTAGAACAAAAGACAGAAAATTAGTAAAGGAATAAAGAATTCAAAAACTATTAATCAACATGTTCTAACTGCCATTTATAAGATACTTTATCCATAGTGGCAAGTTATATTTTTAAAGTATGTATGGAACATTCTCCAGAATAGCAGGCTATAAGCCTTAAAACATGTTTTCATATATGTAATACTCAGCATATAGCCTTTAATCACAACAGAATTAAATTGGAAATAATAACACAAATCTTAGCCCCCCCCCACAATATCTGAAAATGAGACAACATGTTTCTAAATAACCTAAGGTCAAAGAAGAAATTGCAATGGAAGTTAGAACATATTTTGCCCCTAATGAAATTGGAAAGATAGTGAAGAAGAACGCATGGGATGCAGCTATAGTTGTGCTTATAGAGAAAGTTATAGCTTTAAACACGTATGTTAAAAGTTGCATTCTATGTTTAGAAAAGTCATTGCTAATAAATTGGAAAATGTTTTATTGTATGAACAAATCCTCAACTTTATTGGTTTAGTGTTGGTACCTTTTTCTCAAAGATTTTTAAGATGTTAAATACATATAAATGTGTATAATATATATGAATGTATATAAATACACGTAACATATTAGAAAATGTTTATATAGAAAAGATTTCTGGATAAGTACCGCCATACATTGAGGTTCTATCCACTTGTGAGTTATTGGGGCAAATATTTTATATATGTGATCTCATTGAATATTCAAAGCAATTTTGGGAAGTATTATTAAGAAAAATAAAATTTAGAAAGTTTATAACTTACCTACATTAAAATATCAAATATACCACAGACTGGCTTCAAACCTAAAAGCCTTAGAAGGCAAAACCATGGCTCCTAACTTCTGGTCCATCTCCCTTTCCAATCTCAGTGGTTTTGCCTTAATTTACAAGCTTCTACATTTTACATGTTCTTCAGCCATGAACGCTAAGACGAGAGATCACTACTTCTTATTTTGCAACCTTTGGTATAGTTAAAATCCCTGTGGGTTCTTGCCGTGCCAATTTTCCATTCTTCAACATATGTGGCTTTGGATTACTTTGGATTAGTATAAAATAGATTGTTTGCAAAACATGTACTAAGTCATGTATTTCTGGCTTCAAGCCTTCTGGTCAGGTTTTGGTGTATCCCTTTTTAGAGGATCTAAATCAGTATGCCTGTTTTTGATGTGAACTCCTGCTTCAGTAAGGGATTACCTGAAATAGAGGCTCACATTTTAGTTTGACAAGCAGTAGAGTTTTGCTAGTCTGATTTGATTAGGAAGACTGAGTAAATAGTGGTAACTAGCAATATTAATCAGGCACCAAATGTGGGATCTTGAAAAATTGTGATGATGTTATTTGGGATAACACAATGCAATCAAGGATTTATGGGCTGATGGTGGGTTTCAGGGTACTCTTTCCAAGTCCTGGTGTCCTGAACAAAAAATTGGACAAGACACACAGAAAAGGCAGCGAGGGTGTACATTTATTGAAGGTGGAAAAGAAGTATGCTCTACAGGGGAGAGAGCAGCCTGATCAAAAGGCTCATAGCAGCCCGAAGGATAAAGCAAAAGGAATCTTTAGTACCTAACATACCTGGATTGACCTCCTCCTCATACAAAGAAGGCATTAGAACATTTGTCCTATCAAAAACTCATTTGGCCTCACAACTGTCCTATCAGAAAATTCTCTTGGGGTCTCACCAGATATAAATGAAGGATCAGAAACAGTGTCTTTTGACTGGTTGTGACCACATGTGAACAAAGTATTGAGAATAGCATCTTCTAATTGGTCCTAGGAACAGAGCCAAATTAAAATGAAGGATTGAAAATAACACTTTTCTGATTGGTGCACAGTTCTCAGGAGTCATAAGCCTGAAGTCATTGTGGGTCCTGTGTTTTGTGCATGCCCTCTCTTTTTAGGAAACATCTCCTTTGACCTGTTAGCCATGGGTTTTTATGAGCTTTAACACATTCCACTCAGTGGGTTGCTTGGTTTGCCCCAACCCTAATTTACCCCAATTTACACAAACTCAGGTACTGTATTTGATAACTTCCAAATGGGTAGTATGTATTTTTTTTTAAATGTAAAAACTGTCATTTGACAAAGATAATTATGTATCAAATAACTGAAGCCATGGATTTGATTTTTTCTTTGGTAAGTAACAGACTGCAGCAAAACATTTCATATTGTTTTCCCAGGGTAGTCTTCTTTGGCTGGAAAAATGAAATTTGTGAAGATGTTGTATGTCTTCTTTCCAGTTATGTTACAGATAAAATGAAACTCCAAAGATGTGCAGTCTTCAAAGCAGAAATATTTTATTTAACCTTGAATTTCCTGCACTAGTAGGTAGCTTGTGCCTAAAAGTTGCCTCTGGAATCAGGAGGAGGGTACTTTGCCAAAGTCCATTCAGTTGAGACCTAGAATAAAAACCCAAGTCTCAAATTGGTCAGGCTAATTTGAGACTTTTACCTTAAAAAATGCATTTGTTTTTATTTATTACAGAAATAAAATTCTTTCTAGGCCCCTGAAGGCCTTTAGCCACTGTTAATGACTGTGTTGGGTAGAGATTTTGGGATTTTTCCACTTGGGTCTTCATTTGGGGTTTTATATTACCCCTAGACAAGACACAGGAGAAGCTGCCACCAATGCCACCATCCTAATTGGGAAACAGGGTCTCCTTTCTTCTCTTTCTCCTGAGCTGGATGACCTAAAACGAAGATTTCTGAATAGCTCTTCTCTTCAGCCACCTGGGCCCCTGATTCTTCTTTTTAATTTCTTTTGAAAATAGTCACTTTTTGAAGGTAGCTGTTCCTGAAATAGATACCTAAGAGGAGGAAGTGGAACTGGGTGATATCATACCCGGTTGCTATCTCTTCCTTCTCTTCATTCCTCCCCATTGCTCTTTCTTCCCTCCCTCAGCTTGCTATTCTTGGCTACACCCAAGGCTGGACTACTTTGCATTTCTATGGTTTATCTGCCCCTGAGTAGTAGTATTCAGTTCTTTCTCTTTCTCACCTGTGAGTATCTTTCTCTACATTCCCTGATCAACCTTCTTTGACACAACTGACACCCAAAGGTCTCTCAGGTTATTCAAGAGCTGAGCCAAAATGGAAGGAGAGAGTTGTATGGCTGTGTGAGTGAAACCCCTGATTGTATGGGTTGAAAGGAAAGACTATAGGGCAGCAGAGGCAGAAGCTGTTTCCAGCAGAGTTCACATGTCAAGCCAGCTTGAGAGTTCTGGGCAGTTACCCTGGCCTGTGAAGTGCAAAGGGCTGTCTGTAGACATAATGCCCTGCTGCCCATGCCTACTTCCATTTCCTTGATTAGTTTTGTTTGAGAAACTCTTGAAGAGCCATTAGGCACTACGGGGAGAAGAAAGATTATTACCTGGAAGGACAGAACCTGTGAAGACTAGTAATTAAAGAACACATGAAAACCAGAATTGCTAATGTGAAGGAGAAAAGGTCATTGTGGTGATGGAGGGAATGGAGCCAGTGTTAAATGCATGTGGAAGGCAAGAATGGGAACAAAAGATGGGAGGAAAGAGCAAGGCTCATAGTCAGGGCCTGCGTTACGGTCAAGGTGGACAACCAGGATCCCATGCCAGAGTCCTTCCTTTGCCTCAGGTCTGGCTTATACAGTAGGGAAGGAGGGTAAGGCCTTACAAATGGAAAGGACTCCCCCCCCCCCCCGCCCCAGCTTCCCACACATGGGCTTGTTCTGTCCAGGTATTGTGAGAAGAGCAGACACCTTTAGTCTGCAGGCACTGGGCCAGTGTACAGCTCATGGGGCAACCTTGCCCCTTTGTTGGTAGAATCTCCCCGCCAAGGAGCCTAAGCCAGGAAAACTAAATTTGAGGTACTGGAGGGAGTAGGAAGATTAAAGTATCTAGTCAGTGTGTTATTTTTGCTGAAGTTTAAGACTCCTTTGTTATTTAAAGGCTTTTGTCTCATTTTTTTATGTTCAGCCATTTTTATGTTCTTATAGACTACTGTGTTAGTCAGCTTTCCATTACTTTGACAAAATACCTGAGAATAAGAACTTTAAAGAGGAAAGTTTAATTTGGCTCACAGCTTCAGAGGTTTCAGTCCATGGTCAGCTGGCTGCACTATTTTTAGGCCTATGGCAAAGGCCAAACATCATGGGGGAAGGCATGAGAATGTAACTCAGTGGTAGAATGCTTGCTTGGTGTGTGTGAATGAGGCCCTGGGTTCAATTTCCAGAATAGAAATTTTAAAAAGACAATTAGAGCAATAAATAGCTGACCCTGCTCCTTGAGATGAGGCACTCCAACAACTGAGAACTAAAATGGAAGTATGAGCCAAAGGGCAGAAAGTTGTCGTTGAGCCATGCATCGGTGAATCTTAGATGTGTAGCAAACATTACATGAACTGCAGTTGTCTGTTTTGTTTGCACCATTGGTAAACTTTGAAACACATTTGCTAAGTATCTCTGACAGCATAAATTATGATACAAACACAATGTTAAAGAAAAATTACAAGAGGCTATTGTTTTAGTTGAAGTTCCTGCCCAGTCCCCAATAGACCCTCAAATCAAAATGGAGTCACTCATGCTCAAGTTCTATGTCATCAAGCTAAAAGTAAGTGATTTATCTCAACTTGTATAAAACTCAAGCCTAGAGAGAACACAGCCAGATTTTCCAAACAGGCCAGTTTTTTGTTTTAATTCTTTTATTGGTATATTTTAGGTACACAATACTTTTACGTTTATTATCGGGTGCTTGTACCTGTACACGATGTAGCTTGGTTCTTATTTTTTTCCCCATTACCCAAACAGGCCAGTTTTGATTAGTGTTATATGAACTTCTTTCTGCTTGAATCCTTACACTAAAAGCAATCTGGAAGAACCTTATATTAACCAGTATTTTCCTATTTCTTTCATTATCGCTGCCTTACAAGGCCAGTAACTTTGAAATGATCAACCTGCTTTTTGTTTTCTGTTCCTGCTTTCTTTAGCCCTTTTCTGCCTATAAACACAACCTCCTCTGCTCTGCTCATTGGGACACTTCTGTTTTTTGGAATGAAGCATTGCTCAATTCTAGAATCAAAAACAAAGCCAATTAAGATGGCTGAACTAAATTGCTGTAATTTTGCCCTTTGACACAGTTTTTTTCATATTTTAAAAAGACACCAAAAATATTCCAAGAATGTGAGTGATTAGCAGGAATCCAGAAAGATCTGAATGTGGAGGTTTTTCTGTGCATAGTTTAATAGGACCCATGCTTCAGCCCATTGCTCTATTGTTGTGCACTCATAACCCTTAATTGCAGTTTGGGAGGAAGTCCAACTTGTGAAGTCACCCAGGTAGGGTATGAAGGGAAGATGATCTGAAAAAGCAAGGATAGAGTCATCACCTCCACCCCAGTCTCCCCTACCACTCACCACCCACCTGCCCCTCAGGCTTCCTGCACAGCAAACAATGCTTGTCCTCCCTGCAGCCTAAGCTGCAGAGGGTTGGGATAAGGACAGAGTGAGTCAATGAATGCTACCTTCTGAGTGCTGAGGGGAGACTTTCACCGTCTCCTTTATCCTCTCTAAAAGATGACAGAAGATGCTGACCTGCTAGGTAGAGTATGTCCTTGGGTTGTTTTTCCAGGTGTGATGACAAGAGGTGCAGAGTCAATAGTGGTCTCTCTTTCAGCATTTTTGGAGCCCAGTTTGCTCTTTGAGGGCTTTTGTGACACAGACTATCAGAGGGAAAATAAAATACAAATGATATGGTGGGAGAGGTGCTGGTATGGGGCTCTCTGGGTACTGATGGAGTGAATGGGAAACTCACATTTTTTCAGGACTGAGTTTTTTCATATACGAAATGGGGTTAATACATAATCCCACCTAACTCAGGACAAGGAATGGAAAATTGTTTAAAAAGTTCCAGAAGTATTAGTGAATGTGTCTCCCTGATGCCCCTTGACTTACGGAGGCTTTGGGCTGGATGAGAGCCCCAGTTGGTTCTTTGTCCTGTTTGTCCCAGCACCATGGTGATTAACACCCTCTCTGCACCCTGGGACCACCTGGCTCTGCAGGAACAAACGTCACTGAAGCGCCTTGAAAGAATTCCTAGTTCTCCCACTCCCAGAGCCTTCTTCTCCAGGGCAACCACACACAATGGCATTTTGCAATTTATTTTCATTTTGCTGAAGAGACCCTTCCCTCTTCTTCCTGGCTTGGCTTCTATGGCCTGGCCATATTAGTCTTGGATACACAGGGCTGTTTCAGCCTCAGAGCTGGCATGGCCTTGTTATGGCAGCTGGAGAAGGACAACACACCTGTGGGTGTGCTGGGCTCGGCCTGGGAGGTGCTGGGCAAGGGTCCTAATTGCTCAAGGGTGACACAGCCTCACCAGCATGACTTCATCCATTTCCTTTCTCCAGGCTCTCTGAGCTCTGGGACAAGTTCAGGGTGTTTGTGCAGCTGCCCCAGCCCCTATGGGAATGGCCTATCTTACCTGAGGACTGCCCTTTCTGACCTCCAGGTGGACATCTATACTTGAGTTCGTGCTACCCTCCCATATCTGGCTCACAGAACATTCACACTGCTGTCTTTTCTTGTGAATGTTTGCAAAAGTTGCTGTTTTAGACAAGAAAACTTAAAAACAGATGGACTGTGGTTTCCAGACATCACATCTCCAAGAACATGATAGAAACCAGAAGTCAACCCATCCAAGTCTTTGGGACAAGATTGGACATTTCTGAAATTGGAGAGGCCCTCACTGAAGATGGAAGTGCTGTCTCTGCCAACTGGGCAGGAGCCATAGCTTCCTGCTAGAAGCGTGCTCCCTCCTGCCACTATTGTCGCTCCAGCCAGAGGATTTGGGACAGAAGCTGACTAAGCCTCATGTGCTGTCTGTTGCACAGAAGATGCTGACCTGCTGTCTAGAGTGTATCCTCGGGGTTGTTTTTTTCAGGGGTGGTGACAGGAGATACATAGTCGGCAGTGGTCCCTTTCCCAGCATTCTTGGAGCCCAGGCCCCTCTTTGGAATTGGGGGTTCAGCTGTCTGGGACACAGAAGTCTGCCCTTGTCTGTGCAAAGCCCTTCTGAGGGCTGAGCCTACAGCCCAAGTCCCACTACTTCCTTTTGGGGAAAATGATGACATATTCCCAGTGGGCCATAAGCTGATCGTGGCCCCAAGTAACATGCCGACACAGAACTGGGAACAGAACCCAAGAGACACAAGTCTGCTTCCTTAACACATCCAAGCAAGAGATATGGGTAGAAAGTGAGTCTCATGACTGCACGAAAAACTGTTTGGAGAAAATATGATGAATATTAGTCATGGAGCATTTTCATCGTAAGGAAAACTTCATAGTAGCATAGGGTTGCTGAGGGCCCAGCTTGTCTAGAATCACAGGCATGGCCCCTGTAGATTGGCTCAGGGCTCAGCTATTTCACATTATGTGCCCATAAATGGTGGGAGCAAGCAAGAGATAACATTTTGAATTAGTGGTGAGAAAGGGAGGCTACTGGAGCCAGGCCTGCTCCTTTTATAACAACCTTCTCAGGAGAACTACCATAGGGACCACTTCAGGAATCCCTCTCATCCCAGTGACCTCACACTCTCACTGAGCCTTGTGCCTCTGGAAGGTTCCACCACCTCCCACCAGTGCCACCCATGGGACCAAGCTTTAAATCACAGTGCACCCCGGGGGGACATAGTATATATTTGAACCACTGCAGTTTTCCAAATGTATTTGAGAATAGAAGGTTAATTTTGCAAAATATTTGGGCAGCACAATTCAAGGAAAGTTGCTTTTGTGGAAGATATTATGCCATGCTTTCAAATGACAAGCTGGGCAGTTTCTATTTTTCAGGGATCATGACCTTGGTTCATTTAAATGGGTAAGTGGTTCATTCACTCAGAGCTGAGTTTTTCAGCTTCTCTTGAATACTACAAAGCTAATGTTATGCAAGCCTTAAGAAGGATGGGGTAGGGGCCAGGGATTTAGCTCAGTGGTGCCACTGCTTGCCTTGCAAGTGCAAGGACCCAAGTTTGGTCCCCAGTACTAAAAAAAAAAAGGATGGGGTAGATGGTTCATGGGATTACTGCTTATAAAATTAACTTTCTCATATTAGTGGTAAAAACTGAAGGGCTATAAAAGCAATTCTAGGCAACAAAGACATGGCTGGGGATATCACAATCTCCAACTTGAAACTACACTACAAAGCTACTGTGATAAAAACAGCATGATACTGGCAAAGAAACAGACCTGAAGATCAGTGGAATAGATTAGAAGATGCAGAAACAACTTCAGATGTACTCAGCAACCTCATCTTTGACAAAGGAGCCAAATACCCTCACTGGAGGAAAGATAGCCTATTTAATAAATGGTGTTGGAAAAACTGGATTTTAACCTGCCAAAGATTGAAACTAGACCCATACCTATCACCATGCACTAAACTAAGATTGAAGTGGATTAAAGATCTAAATATTAAGACAGAAACACTAAACTTGCTGGAAGATAAATTAGGTAGAACTCTTGAAGAACACTGGCATAGGAAAAGACTTTATGAACAAAACCTCAGTAGCACAGGAACTAGCACAAAGAATCAACAACTGGGATCTCATCTTATTAAAAAGCCTCTGCACTGCAAGAGAACCCACTAACAGAGCTAAGAGACAACCTACAAAGTGGGAAAAAATTTTCATCAGCTCTACCTTAGACAAAGGACTACTATCTAGAATATATAAAGAACTGAAAAAAATAAGACCCCCCCCCCAAATTCAAAAACCAATTCAAAAATGGGCATCTGAGATGAACAGATATTTCTCAGACAAAGAATTAAAAGCAGCAAATAAATATATGAAAAAATGTTCAACATCATTGGTCATTCAAGAAATGTAGATGAAAACAACACTGAGATTCCACCTCACCCCAAAAAGAATGACTACTGTCAAGAAATCAATGAATAACAAATGCTGGCGGGGGTGTGGGGAGAAAGGAACCCTGCTCCATTGTTGGTGGGAGTGCAGACTGGTGCAACCGCTGTGGAAGTCAGTATGGAGATACCTCAAAGAACTAGGACTAGAGGTCCCATTTGACCCAACTATTCCCCTGCTGGGTATCTTCCCCAAAGAATTAAAAGAATCATACCACAGTGATATATGTGCACCCATGTTTATAGCAGCACAGTTTGTAATAGCTAAAGCTTGGAAACAGCCCAAGTGCCCATCAAATGGAAACTGGATAAAGAAGATGTGGTTTTTATATAAAGTGGAGTACTACTCAGCCATAAAGAATGAGAAACTAGAGACATTTATAGATAAATGGATGCATATTGAGGCCATACTCATAAGTGAAATAAATAGGATACACATGTGTAAATACCGAATAGTTTCTTTAGTGTGAGAAACTGAAAGTGTAAATAAGAATTAAAATCATTAAAATGAATAATTGATAATTTTAAATAGGAAGAAAAGGTCCAAATGAGTAGGGGTGGTGGGAGGGGAGGGGAAAAGGAAAGGAGGGAAAGGAAAAATTATGAGAAAAGAAAAAAATGGAAACGAAGTCCATGTAAATAGGGAAGGGTGGAAGAGGTGAAGGGCACACAGGTAATGGGTAAAACAATAAGAATCAAGATACATCATGTACAGGTACAAGCACCGAATGACAAATGTAAACATATTCTTTACCTAAAATGTACCAATAAAAGAATTTAAGGAAAAAAATCATAAGGGCTATAAAAATATTTTACTCATGCTTTGAGACTAGAAGATTAATCTCAATCAGCAGTTTTCCACTAGGACCTTGTATTCTAGAAAGTCTCCTTACACAGTCTGGATGGAGAGAGGGCTTTAAACATCTGTCAGTCAAAGGCCTTCTTTTCTCTTGTTCCCCACAGTAATACAGGCTTGTGCGCACATCAGAGATGTGATTCTACATCTACTGAATGGAATCCATAGGGCTTAGTTTAATATGTAGTCTTGGAACATAGAGTATAATTTTAGTCTGGATTATTCTAGACTTATTTTTGGCTTCTTGCGTTTTCTATGCACAAAAATTTGTGACCTGATATTTGGAAATGGTTAATCAGAGCCCCATCCAGGCCCATCAGCCCTGATCTCATTCATCATAATGTCCTTCTCTTCACATGTGGTCATTCAGACACTGCTCCTGGTAGCATCAGTCCCAGTGTTCTTGCTTCTTCTGCTATTCTTTTGATCACCTGTCACATAGCCACATTCTGTGGGTTTTCTCCAGGCCAAGTTTTACTGTTTCATATTTACCTGCAGCCCAGACAGGACTCCAAGTCAGCTCCAAAACTCTGATCAAATATCCTGTCCCTTATAGTTCCACTTTGCTTTAGTGGTAGTTATGGTGTCCCTGCCACCTATTCCAAAGTATGAAATGTAAGCTAACCCATCATTTTCCTACCCCAGCTCACTAACCTATTTAATATCTGGTATAGATTTGCTTTCAAAGTGGAACCAGGTGAAAAGGGAATGCAGAAGGCCATATTGAGTTCTACTGTTGTTTCAGTTTCTCTGTCTGGATAGATTTACTGTGTGAAAAAATATTCCCACCGGAGTCATCCCTGCTGACCCTTCTGTGACACCTCTGGGATTTGACGGCAAATCAGTGGTGCCTGGGGTCAAAGGAGTTCTGGCTTCAAAGGGAAAATATTCAGCATTTGTGCATTCACTGACCTGGCTCCCTCTCTTGTTGCTTTTGATTGATTCTTATACACAGAACAGGCAGAAAAACCCCATCCCCTGTGTCACCTTCAACACACGCTTGTAATTAGAGTGTAATTGCTGGCTGTGTGGTGAGTGCATGCTTGACTCCAGTGCTGTGATTTCTTCTCCTCCTTGAAGGCAGGTACTACTGCACAGTACAGTATTGTGTGACTCCAAATAACTCAGTAAAAGCCATTCACTGAATCTGCACTTACATGATGGAAGAGAAACATTAACTCTGTTAACTATTTTGTCTACACAATATCAATTATTTGACTGAATTTTTTCCCTTGAAATTTCCAGCTGATCAGTGCAGTGGGGAGACCCATTCTGGATGTGTGGGAATTAACCTGAATGAGAATTGTCCCTGTGTTCACTTCTTGGATGAAATTTTTATAAAATGATATTCTTCCAGTGTGCGGAAATGTCTCTAAATATTACTCTCTGAGGACTGAGCTGGGATGGGCTTAGGTGGTGCTTATAAGTAATCACCCAAAAGGAACTCAACAGAAACCACAAAATAATTTGCAAGACTCATAGAAAGCCAGTTGCTTCAGATGTGCCCTCAGCACTCTCACACATTTACACGGCCAGGGAAGTTTTACTTCCTCCATGATGAGCTCCATATGTCCCTGTTTGGTTTACTTCTTTGGCAGGGGCCACTTTGTTCCCTGGACCCATCCTCTCTTCACTTGTTTGCCCTGTTTTCCTCTGCAGGTCACACTATAGGGAACAGGGAAAGGAGACATTACTAGAACCTCTGCAGTAAGTCCTAGTCTCCTGTAAGCCACGGCAGCACAAGGCAAATTGAAAAATGAGACTGAGAAGAAGATGAGCTTTGGTTCTGATCAGTGCTGCACTGGGCAAAGATGAAAGCCCCTAGCTTACCGAACCTTTTATTCAAATGACTTGCAGAGAGTTCAGTACATTCAAGTAAACAAGATGTAACAATCCAAGAACAATGAGGAACTGAGAAGATGAAGATTTTGTTCCTCCCAGGATGTCTTCAGCTGGTGTAATCTTGTCCTGGAGAATCACAGCATCACCGGATCATTGAGGTCTCAGCTGTGACCGGAGGCCAAAATGGAATTATGTCTTGGAATTCCATAGCTGGGCTGTAGGCAGGAGAACTAGGCTAACCAAATGATTTTTCCCTAAAATTATGTAACATTGCTCCCGACATCACACATGTGCACTGGCTGTCTGCATGGCACCTGGAGAAACAGGCAAACTCGCCCAGAAATAATATGGCAAAGGTGATGCAAGGGGAAGCAGGCTGCAGACCAGTGCCAGGGGCACCCAAGGGGGTTTCTTAATTTCTGAAAGCCCTTGATTGATGTGTGGCTCTAAAGTTCTTAAATTAGAACAAACAGGAAATATAACCCTGACATTCACACCTTCTTTGAAAGTCTTCTTTTCTCCCCTGTTGGGATACTTTCAACTGCAACACTGCTACAGGCAAAGAGAGTGTGAGCAAGATTTTACAATCATTCTGTAACCTTCTACACAATATCTGGCCCTGGGCTTTCTGTAAGACTTTAGGCAACTCTTTTAATCTGGGAAGAAGCTACTTGGAAGATAATTAAGGTGTTAGGTGGAGCCACCTAGAAGTCAATTCTGATTCACCTTTTGGTGACAGTCCTTGCAGTCCAGATGTATTTTGGAATGCTTCCTCCTTGGGTCTGAGAGCTCACTGTGGAATCTGATGCTGAAAAAGTAGTTCTGGATACTCAGACTATCATAGCATCTACCTTCTTTTTAAAAAATTGATGCTTATTATGTGTCAACCATATAGTCTGATATCATTTTAAAACTCAAACTCATGAGGAAATTACTATTAGTATCATCTTTATGTATCTGCAAGGGAACTGAGGCTTCAAGAGATGGGACGGCCTGTCCCAGGTTATGTACCTGTGAGGGTGCAGAGCTAACATTTGACCCTAGGCCAAGGTTGACCAAAAGCACCCTGTCTGGTGCCCTTGGGCAAACTGCCTTCTGGAAATTAATAGACAGAAGATGAGAACTTGGCCATCCTAAGGGTGCTCTGAATTGGGGTGGAGAAAAAGCCATGGGGTTAGGCTCTGTATTACTGGGATTGGCTCACAGTTCTCTTTGTTCAGGAAGAACTTGGGTGAATTACTAGGGTTGATAATAGCGGTTATTCTGATAGGGTCTGAACAGTTCTTACAGGGTTGTTGGACTGAATGAAGGAAGTTTGCAAATACCAAGTGCCCATCAATAACAGCTTTTACATGGAGTTTTTCCATCTATGAAACTATAGATGCTAGAAAATTTCAAGACAAAGCAAGTGTTAGAAATTTTACAATGGCCATTTACCATTTTTCTTCCCTTTCTTTCTCAAATCATTTCTGCTCATGATAAGTATTAATCTTCATGTTATTTAGAGCTCGGTTTACTGAGTTCTTTTTTTCAAACAAAAATAATGTTCTTTATATATGAAAATCATAATTTCTACAAGGGCAATTTCCTTCTGTGTATTTGTGGGGTTAATACCAAGTATTCATGGGGCAAGGATAACTATAACAATAATTTCCACTTATTTAGTATTTTGTATGTGCTGAATTATTTTACAGGCACTTTCAATTAACTCTAAAATAATTCAATAAATATTATTTTTCCCATTTAAGTTTAAGAATGTCACACACTTTCTCCAGGCAAAAAATGTCTGTTTTTTTCCTGGTCGTAGATTACTGATGCACACCCCAAATCTATGGCTACCATGACACCTTCCTGCTCTCTTTGGTAAGAAGCAATGCATTTTCTGGCAACCACTTCCAGGCACAGTATCTGCTGACCATGCGAGGTCTCCTAATTTCTCAGTCATCAACATGTGGTATCAGTCTTTGTATCTGGGTGTCCTCAGGCTCCCTCTACTCTCTGTTCTCCATAAAACAGTTCCAGGAATATCCCTCCCTCCACACTTCCTGACCCTGGGACTGTGCAAGCACAAACTCTTACATTCAAAAGTATCTCCCCAAAGAGGACACAGGAAAAGCCACAGGATATCATGACACACACTTTTAGAGATCCAGTTTTACTCCAAGATTTAGCTAATAGAAATGAAACCACTTTGACTGGTCATTTAAAATTTGAATAATTTTGTAGCAAAACATTCTACAGAGTAGAAAGTAACATTTACACGCATTTGTAAAATAATATAATCTTGCAGTAGAAAGTACTCTCAGACACCAAAGATACCATGTGCCTCTAGCATGTCTTTTAGGGGAAAACAGTGAAAATTTCTGGATTATGACATGTTTTAGCACATATTTGCCGTAGCTGCATGGTGTTTAGGGTAGAGGATAGAGTGTCTCTCAGCCTTTCCTGATAGGAGTTGCCACAGCTATTGATGACTTTTGTGTTATGGTGAAAGATGAACACAAAGTGACTCTGTGGGCATCTGTGTTAGTTTTCTGGGGGTGTCATAACAAAATTCCACAGACTGGCTGGCCTGAACAACAGATACCTATGTTCTGGTAGTCCAAGATCAGAGGTTGGCAGGTTGAGCTTCCCAAGGCCTCTCTCCTCCCTTTTCAGAAGATCACCCTTTTGCTGAATCCTCATGTGACCTTTCCTCTGGGCATGTATGCCTGGTGTCCCTTTTAATCGGAGTTTCCTCTTCTTATAAGGACACCAGTCAGATTGGATTAGGACCCAGCCTGCTGGCCTCATATTACCTTGATCATCTCTTATAAGGCCCTATTTCTAAGTGCAGCCACACTCTAGAATACTGGGAGTTAGGGCTTCAACCTGTGAATATGGGGAGTGCAAGTCAGCCCCTAACAGCCTAGAGGCAGCTTTGCCAATGAGGTGATGCTTTGCCTGTGAACTCACTTGCTTACATAGCAAGGTGCAACTGGCATAGGGATAAGAGGGACTAATTGTACATAGTAGAAGCAGAGCAACTATGAGAAGCAAGGCAGCACCAAAGGCAAAGGAATCTCAAAAGCCAAGTGTCCCTGGATCTGATTAAGGGGAGTGGAAGCAGGAGGTGAGACTGGCATCTCAAGACAGGATCAAACAGGGGAGAGTGCTTAGTGCCATGCCAGAGCTGAGAGTGTACCCTGCAGAGAGAGAGGGTGAAAGGCCTTGGGGAAGACAGAGACATGGACAGAAGTGAGTTTTAGAAGGATGACCCTGGGAACTCTGTGGGGCACACATTGTCAAGAGCAAGTAAGACCAAATACCTGTCAGAGCAGGAGAGGAAGAAGCCAGGAAAGAGAGGGGCCTCAGGATGCTTAACTGAAAATGTTCTTTAGATCTGTCTTGGTTCCCTTCCATGTACCCGATGTCCATTTCCTTCACTTGCACAGAATACTAACCAGTATTTCTTGTAAACTTAGTGTATGCCAAGCAATGGTCTAAGCCCTTTGTATAACCTCATTTATTCTTCTCAGTGATTATCACTGCATTTTACAGATAGGAAAATTGAGACACATTAAGAATACAAAGCCCTTCTACAATAATAGAACTATTGAGAGTAGAGCCAGGATGCAAACTCAGGTGGTTTGGCTCTAGACCTCATTTTCTTAATCATTACATCCCATTATCTTTATTAATCAGTCAATAACCATCCTCCTAGAATCCCTGAAACCTTGGGTCAATCTTTCTGTCTTCCCTATTCCCAGAAAGGGCAGAGTATTCCAGAGGAACTGTAAGGTTTTGTAATAGATGTTGTTAGAATTATTAAACATAGGTCTGATCCTGTCCTACTCTACTTGAATTCTTTTACAGTAGGTTCACCATCAATTACTGTGCATTGAATGTCCTCAAAATGCTGAACTCTGGAAGTGAAAGGTAAATAGGAAATGATTTCTATCTTAGGTTCATGGTCCAGAATGTTGGGTACATAGAAAGAAAAGAGGTATCATATAAACCATAAAGGTTTGTTGCTACAATATTTTATTTAGAATCTTCCATCATTGCTATTGTTACCAAAAAGCACTTGAGAGCTTAATTTCTGGGAATCTTATACTCACCATTAACCAGATAGTGTCTCCTTCTCCTTTGTGTTTACAAGCAGGGGGATGAAAAACTGAGGCAGATGGAAATATAAACACAACAAAATAAACACTGGACAAACAGAGAGATAAGAGTAAACACTGGCTTAGTGTAAAAGTCAAAAGAGCAGTGCATCCCATCACATTTTAAAGAGAACTTTGTTCTCATGGACAGGAAGCTGTTGGTTGTCCCCGCCTCCTGGATTCTGTGGATTAGGAATCCCTGAGGAAAAGTGTGGTGTGATCTGGGACTGGGCCATGTCACTTCAGAAAGGTTAACAGGTACACAGGGCTTCCAGCGCCTTTGTTGAGACACTGGGAGAAAGGGCAGCCAAGTAAGGAGGGCCTTAGTTTCACTTCCACTAAAAAGGTGGCTCTTTCTGAGGCAGGGGGGCTGGAGTTGTCACTTTGCAAAATCAGGCCACAGGTCCTCCCGGGGGCATTTTAATATACACCTTTTGTGCCAGACATAGAGTTAATTGACCTCACTTTCCCCACTGCTCTGCTTTGGTGGGAAGGGATGATTAGACATAACTGATTCATACATCCCCAGAGAGAGAAGGAGGTGCAAAGAAAGGCCTGACTCAGCCAAATATTCAGATGTCCACAAAGCAAAACATGCAGATATTTGGAAATATCTAAAGAGTCATTGGACCGAATCCAGTTTTAATTCTCATACGAGTACCTTTTGTATCTAGCACACCATGCATGTTTTTATTTAGTGTCAGGAAGACTTGGCTAGAGTCCATGAGTGTATGTGTGTGTGTCCATGTGCATGTGAATGTCTGTGTAGCCATGAAGAATGAGTGTGAGTGTATGAACATGTGATGTCAGTTTGCCTGTAAGGGTATGTTTGTGTGAGTGCAGGAGTTTGTGTGTTTATATTAGTACGAGAGAATGTGTATGAATGTGAGTTTATGAATGAGTGTAGAGATGAGTGGGGGACTGTTGTGTTTGAGTTTTCGTGTGGAGATTTGTGGGTATAGTGAAAATACCACACTGTGATGTGAGCATTGGCATGTATGAGAATATGTGTATAGGCTCTTGGACAGCAAGAACCTGGGTTCTAGCAGGTGGCATAAGCAGCATTTCATGAAATTGCTTCTGACTTACAGGCTCTCTAAGACCAACAAAAACCAATACAAAATAATTGAACTATGCAGAAACTTGGAGTTTTGTTGTTGGATTACAGAGAGAAGTTGTTATGGAAGAAGGGATTCATCTGGAGCTTTTGTGAACACAGTAGAGGCCCGGCCTCTGTCCTGACTTGGTGTGACCTATTCCTTCCTTTCCTTTCTTCCTGGGCTGTGTCAGGCCGTTTGTCAGCTGCAGTCCTAACCAATTTTCTCAGAGTCCCAGGTTACAGAGCAATCTGGCTAACCTCATTGCAGTTTTCATACCATGGCATGGACGTCTAATGGAAACCACACCAGGCTGGAATCAGGAGTGTTCATGTGACCTTCTGAAGGTCAAGGAAGCAGTCAGAGCCTTAATCTTCACCGTGGTCAACCTGAGATCAGTGCTATTGCCTTCCTGCCTCTGAGACTGATGAAGAAAGATGAGCGAGGGTAGGAGGGCATTGAGAAACACTAGCCCTATCACTTAGTGGTACTGTTTGATTTTAAGCAGTGACATCAAAGGGTTCTGAAAGCTGGGCCTGTAGAGTAGGGTGTGGTGTTCATCCTGAATTTTCTTAGGTTTCCGTGTCTCTGTGTGTTAGCTACCTATAAAGAAAGAAAGGAAAGGAATATCCTCTCTTTTATCAATGTCCTCATTTCTCAATTTAATATAAATCTTTATGATCCATTGTCTCTAAGTAAAATCTGATTTTTACAAATCCCTGAACTTCTCTCTTTGTGCATCAGTCTCCTGTCTCAGCCTTCTGCCCTCCTGCAGGGACCAACTTGCCCATACAAGCTTCCACTTGGCCCACTTCCACCTCTTCCTATGGAGAAGCAAGCTGCCATGCCTCCCATGGGGGTGAGGATGGCAGTACCATCCCTGCACTGCTGGATCCCCCAGCATCCACCCCTCAGCTTCAGCAATTTCCTCCTGGGAATGGAAAGTGAGCACAGGATCTCAGTCAGATCTGGGCAGTCAGAAATTCCATGGTGGATGCCAATATGAGATTTCCTTTCTCTAAAGGGTGAGGACACTGTGTATGCAGATAATCTTTTTGGACATTTAGATCAAAGAAATAAGAGTCAAAGATAAAAGCTCTTCTCTCCTGTACAAATTCCATGTTGCTTTTCTGGTTCTTTCTTTATATTTCAACCCCATGGATCCTGACTCCATGGTTTTCCCTCTATGACAACAGTCTACAGTCTTTTTGGCATCACGGGACAGTTTTGTGGAAGACAATTTTTCACTGGATGGGGAGGGCAGAGTGGGGTGGTTTTGGGATAATTCAAGCACAGTACATTTATTGTGCATTTAATTTCTACTACTATTACATTGTAATGTATAAGGAAATAATTATACAATTCACCATAATGCATAATTCTAGTTTGCTTTGATTGCAGCCACTTTATCTGATGACTTGAACATAGCTATTATTTTTCCCTGAAGCAACAGATTGAGTTCATTGAACAGGTTGAATATGTCATATGAGTAAGCAAATTTTACAACCCATTCTATGTCACTGAAATATGTGGCCAGTGGTGACTTTTTCTCAGATAAATCTCTGAAGTGGCTCTTGTAACTCAAACACTACCTTTAAAAAGCCATCTCACTTCTGTGTATAAGAGAAGACATGCAGGCTCTGTGTCCATCTCCTTATAGAGCTGTATGAAAAGATATGTGTTAAGGGCATGTATTTCAGTTTTTCTTTTTTTTTTTTTTGGTACTGGGGATTGAACTTGGGACCTTGTGCTTGCAAGGCAGGCAGCAGAACCACTGAGCTAAAACCAGAACCCTGGCCTTTAGGGCATGTATTTAATGTGGTTGGTGATTTATTTTTATCACATCCTGGAAAATATTGATAAGTTTAGGTAACATTTTTTGGCTATCCAGCACTTCTCTATTGGTAATGCAGTCCACAGACTCACATTTGGATCAACCTCTTTAACTTGAGAAGTGAAACCAGAAAGCATCCAGTCATGACAGCCACTCTTTTTATGCATATACTGGCACAAAATGACCAATTCAGTTTTCCTCATATGTAATCATTCAAAGATTTAAATAGCTCTGTAGCTGTGGTGTTGTTTGGCAACAAAAGTGCACATAACATAGCTTTACACACATCCTCCTGATAAATATATCACAAAGAAAAAAGCATTGTTATCTGTTGTCAACATTGGTAGATTCATCAACTTGGATTGCATGCCACAGTGAATCATTAATCCTTTCTAACAGTTGTGCCTCCATATCGTCTGCTGTTTCACCAGTCCATCTGGTTATGGTGCTAGCTGAAAGTGGAACATAATTGTTTCTTTTTTTCATGTTTATATTTTTTTCTTTTGGAAAACTCCCAAAGCTTGTCTTTAAATTCAGGGTGTTAGTCTCATGTGGTGAAGAAGTTTTTAAGGTTTGATAGCTTTGTTAGATAACCATTTGCCACATATTATGTAAAATGGGCTTGGAGAATATGAATGACTTGTTGTAATGAACCTGTAATTTAAGTAGGACACTTGGTGTTTTTTTTCAAATATATTTTTATTTTTCTTGGCAGTCTTAGAGTCTTCCCCCTTTTAAAATAAGCCCTCCAGTGATGTTTTTTACTCATTTGGGCTGAAGTTAGCTTGTGGCTTACCAAAATTGACTGACACAAGTGCACAGAGCAGGAAAGAGGTATGGATAGAAGAGATAAATAAAATAATGGGTGGGCTATGTGAATTAAAATAAGTGTCAGATTCTGACAAAATCTGCCACAGATGCAGCTATATAATTGAAGTACATCAACTCACTTGCCACTATAAAGCCTGCTACCAGGTTCAGCTTAATTGTCACTTGCCACTCAGAGATAGGGTTTTGACACAAGTCTACAAATGATTTATTATGGTCTCTGTGCAGTCAAACCTCTCTGCTAATGTTAATCTGTATTCACAGACACTCCCCAGTGCTAGCATCACCACCTCAGCCTCACCTCAGATCATCAGACATTAGAATCTCATAAGGAGCATGCTACTTATATTCCTCCCCAGATCCCCACTGTGGTTTCATGCTCCTATGAATGAGAATCTAATACTGCTGATTATCTGATAGGAGGTGGATGTCAGGCAGTAATGCAAGCAACAAGAAGTGGCTGTAAATACAGATGAAGCTTCACTTGCTTGCCTGATGCTCACCTCCTTCTGTGTGGCCTGGTTCCTAACAGGGGTTGGGGATCCATGCTTTGTGCAATGGCTATGCAAGTGAATGTGTCTGTGCCAGCCAGGGGGCTCACCATTGGAGGAAACAGATGGCAAATGAGACCTCTGGCTCTACCCCTGTGGCCTTGCAGTAGAACAGGAAGACATTAAACCAGTAACTACAGAAAACATGATGTGCTGCAAAGGGAAATGTACATATAGATTTAAGTACAAAAGACGGGGATTCATCTTTCTCTAGGCTCAGGAAAACCATTCTTGGAAGATGGCTTTAAATGGAAATTTGGAGAGTTTGGAGATAAGCTCTTTGAGGACCATTCTCAGAAAGATGCCTGGCATAGAAACAGTTCTCTAAATATTTTTAAAAGAAAAATGGAACCAGCAAGAATGGTTCTGTGAAGAACAATTCCAGGTAAATGAAATTTCCTGTCTGATGGTCATGTGACCTGCTTGAGGCAGCATAAGATGTCCTTGTGGCTGCATTTGAGAGATTGAAGGGAGAACCCTTAGGAAGTAAAGCTGGCAAGGAAGTCAGGGAGTTGATAGCAGCTGATTACAAGCTCAAAGCTTGTAAAGGTTTAGGCCTAGTCTGAGATCATGAAAATCAATGAAAGCTGTGAAATGCCATGATGTTCATAGAGGTGCTGTGCACATGAAACCAGTGCTTCTTGAATTCTGATGTGCAATGGAGTCACTTGAGCATCTTGTTGGAAGCTGGTTTCTGATCCAGTAAGTGGAGCTTAGGATTCTATACCAGTTCCCAGGGGGCCAATACTGCTGGCTCCAGAGTCTACACTGCAACAAACATGCAAAATGTTGCAGAAAGATTGACTTTCTGGTCCTATAAAACCACATTTCTCTTCACAATGGTGTATCTGTGAAATTCTGTTGTTAACTTTGGTGCATAGGATAATTAATTTTTAGAAATGGAATGGATCTTAAATGTAAGACACCAAATCTAAGAAAACAGCACTTCTGGCAGGATCAGTCACCTGCCTATAATAATTAGTGGCAGTAGTGGGTCTAAACCCCAGATTTTCTGAATACTGTTTCAGGGTTATTTCTATTGGACTAAAATCTCTCCCCTTTCCACATGGCCTTTCCCCTATTATGTCCATCAGGATATAGGTGGAGACTGGCTATGCCTAGAAACAGGCCTTTGGCTCATATTGGAGAGGATTCTGGAAACCATCTGAGTCCTAGAGGATTAACTGCAGTGCTCTGTGGCCTTGGAGCCAGGCCAGGCCAGAAAGTTTCCCAAGCCTGGATTAGCCACAGCCTGAGACATGCTCATGGTAACTTATCATGGTCTTTCTTTTCTGAAGTTTAAATAGCTCTGCCAGCTTGTTCAGCAGGTGATGTCTTCTTGATGACCAGGGTGAATAATCTATGCTCCCAGCCACCCCAGTAGGTTTTAGGAAAACCTATGGCTGTACCTGGGAGACCACCATGTGCAATCATAGTAGGTGCTACAGAAAGTTCCTTAACAAAAGTTTCTACTAAAATTGCCTTTTACTTGCTTGTCATTGTCGCCCACAATCCCACCACTGATTATGCAGTCTTTGGCTTAAGCACTGCCTCATCTTGTATCCCTTCCTAAATAAAATCCAAGAAAATATGCTGTTAAGTCACGAAGCTCCATCAATTCTTCCCCAGTCAAGAGAAGATGTTCTGGCTAAAGAAGCCCCCTCAGGGTGGGGATAAGGAACAGCCAAAGGCAGAGAAAGGAGAGGCAGGAGTCACTACAGACCAAACCTGCTCATTGCACCATTTTGCCCAAAGCCAACTGTGACCTTGAACTCCAGATGCTTCCTTATTTTTTGTGGCTCTGAATCAAAATTGGAGTAACGTCAGACTTTCAGATTCAGGGTGAAGTTTACAGTAAAGATGAGTAGTACCTGAAGCTTCCATGTGCCTCTGTCCCACAGAGAACATGAATCTCCTGACAACCATGTGTGCCTCTTCAAAGATGGGGCAGGGACAAAAGGTATTGGCCTTTGAGCAGAAATGAATAGTGGCTTTCATTGAAATAATACCCAGCACAATCCTTTGAAATGGTTTCCTGCTGCCTTCAAAGCACTGTTGCATATTCATCTTAACTTCATCTTAACAACTATCCTATCAAGAAGGAAGGCAAAAATTCTACCTGTGATGTAAAAGTCACCAAGAAACTTGTTAAAAACGCACATTTCTTCACACTACAGATTCTTATGCAATGCATTTGAGGTGTGGCCTTGAATCTGAATTTTCAAAATTATGTAGGAATGGGTGGGTGAACTTTTGAGAAATGCCAATCCCTTAGTAATAGAGTTGGTAAGTTACACAAATTTCTGGATTGTGATGTTTGAGGGTGGAAACTGAGTCCCATTTATATCAGTGTCTTTACCAAAGCATAGCATTTTGCTTTGCACATATTATGTTCTTGACCAATGATAACAAAGTTTAGTGGCCAGGGGAAGGCATCTGAGCAGCTCTGTTTAAACAAGGTCAAAGCCATGGACATGAGTCTTTCCAGGGACTGGAAAAGTCTTATTATTTGATTGGCATATAGAATACATGTTGGGAAGTATTAGAGATATGATCACAAAAATAATTTCAGATCACATTGTGGAGGACCTTGAACTCAGGGATTTAGCCAGTTCAGAGCAGTGGGAAATGCTGAGTAGCCACATCTATTCTATGCATTGGGAGTGCAAGGTAGACAAGTGCAGTGTCAGCTGGGGTTTATTTCCACACTAGTACACCACCATCTTAATGCCAGAACAAAGCAATTTGCAAGGCTTTTGTGTGAGCAAACTCAAAACAATTCCTAAAGCCTTGACATTTCCTAGGCTGTAATCTGCAGCCATCCTCTGGGGGAGGAGACCTAATCCCACTTCAGTTAGCACCTGAAGGGTTCTGGCTCCTAAATCTTCATCTCCAGCCAGCATCTTTGGAGTTCATGATCTCAAGTGCTGCCTGAATTCTCTCCCCAGACGTGCTTCACGCACCTCAAATGTCACTGCCAGCCATGCAGACCCAGCCTATATGCCAACCTTTTTTCTGTCTTTCCAATCCTGGTTTAGGGTATTTGCCTATTCACTTAGGTATGACACCAAAATCTTTTTTGACTCATCTTTCACCCTTATGCATATGAACAAAGAGCCTTGAGTATCCCATTTTTTAGATATTGCCCCTTTTCTTACCACTAGGAAGTTAGAAATAAAAAGGATAATTTTTATTTTTTCACATTTCCATGCACATGATTTCTCCCAATTCAGCCAGCTATAATCATCTATATCCAAAAGGATGGTGATGGAAAGGGAATTTTTATCATAATAGGAAAATGGAGGAAAGGGGCTCAGTTTTTATGAGCTGATACAAAAATAGGAATTCAGGGTTCTAAATAAGATTACTATTCAGGTAAGGACTTTATCGAGAGAAATTCTTTGTATGTTCCTTAAAATATCAGCAACATACCAGGAACTGGTCCTTTTGGGAATAAATATTGATTTTTTTGTCTTATTGTGGCAATAATGGGAAAATTATGTATATTTAAGGAATACGAATTAATGTTTTGATACACATATACATTGTGAAATGATCACACTAAGCAAGTTAATTTCACAATCATTGCAATCACAGTTTTCTTTCTTTAATTTTTCTGTTACTGTTAGAGCACTTCAGATTTACTCCCTTAGCACTTCCAAGTTTACAGATCAGTATTATTGACAGTAGTCACCATGCCATGCATTGAGTCACTAGAATGTCTTATTATGCAAGGCTAAAACCTCATACTCATTGACAAACATCTCATTTCTCCTCCCCTCACTTCTAAGCAGTCACTGTTCTCGATCCTACATGTAAATGAGATAATGCAGTATTTTTCTATGTCTGGCCTATTTCACTTAGCATAATGTTCTTTGGGTTCATCAGTGATACTGCAAGTGGCAGGACTTCCCTTTTAAATGCTCAGTAAAATCCACTTCTGGATATAGACCCAAAGGAAACCAGATGAAGATTTTAAGAGACACTTGCACCCTCGTGTTCACTGCAGCACTATTTATAGTAGTCAAGATATAGAAACAATCTAAATTTCTGCCAACAAATGACTGGCTAAAGGAAGTATAATATATTAAAAATATTGAGTTTATGATAACTGAAGTCCAAAGAGGTCTCATGCCCTAGAGGAAGACCTAACCCAGAAGAAAAGGACCTAACCCAGGAGAAAAGGACCAAACCTGTGGTCCAGCAAGGAGTGAGGTGGGATGGGCCCCTTGGACCCACATGTCCTTATTCGTCCCACCTGGCTCCCCAGAGTCCATGGACATTAGGGGCTCAGGGAGCTGTGCAGGGTAAAGGACATGGCCTATGCGTCATTCAGAGCCCTAGGTGGAGGTGGCTGTACTGAATGGCCTCCCAGCAGCACAGAGCAACAATGGTAGTGCTTCAGTGGAACATTCAGTGATCCAGACTCCCTCCCTGCTGTGTGGGATGTGGGTGCTACAATGTGAATATGGTCCTTCCTCACCAAAACCCAACTGGAGGTGTGGTTACCAATGTGACAATGCTGAGAAGTGAGGGGGGCCTTTAGAAGGTGCTTGGGGATCATGAAGAATTTATCCTTGAGGATGGATTGGTGTTTTTCTCATCGGAATGGGTTGGCTATCAAGGGAGTCCAACCTCCTTGTTTTAACCCTCACATGTGCTCCTGCTAGTGGTGCCATCTCCCACAGCCAGAGGCCCTTGTCAGAGGCAGCTACTAGATCTTGAACTTCCTTGCCTCCTGAGCTGTGAGTTAAATAAACCTCTTTTCTTTATAAATTACCAGGTGTCAGGTATTCTATATAGCAACAGAAAATGGGCTGAAATGCAGGGTTAGCAGGGTAGAAAGATGAATGATGTGAGAACAACTGAGAGGGATCAGCAGAAGCCACTCATGGGCTGATCCTACAGGGTACTCTCAGGCTCTCCTTGAGTCAAATGAGCAGAACAGAGGATAGAGAAAATGGTAGTTGAGTGCCCAGGGACCTGGTAGATAAGGAAGGCTACCGGGCACCCAATGAGCCCAGAGCCCACAAGAGACCTGCGAGTAATGCTAGAGACATTACATACACCTAGACATCTCTGAGAGAGAAGGACAGCAAAGAATAAGAAACTTGAAAAGCTGCACCTTTACCTGAAAGTCTGAATTATCCCATGGAGACTGCTAGAACCAGAAGAGACAAGGCATCCCTAACTACAACAATAAAAGGAATGAAGAATTGGTGCTATAGCCTAAAAAACCTTGAAAACATGCTATGTCAAAGAAGCCAGTCATTAAAATCCACAGATGATATGTGCCCATTTGTATGAAATGTCCAGAATAGCAAGTTTATAGAGACAGAAAATAGGCTGGGGGCAGAGGAATGAGGGGAAGTGGGTGTGACTGCTAATGGGTAAGAGGTTCAGGTGATGAAATGTTCTAAAATCCAGGGTGGTGATAATTCACAACTCTGTGGATGCGTTAGAAAGCATTGAACTGTACACCTGAAATAGGTGATTTTTATGTGATGTCAATAAAGCAATTATTTAAAAATGCCCTCACTTGGGCAGTGTGTTTCCTCCATCCTCCACTGCTCAGATGAGAGAGAACCTGTGAGGACAATAGAGAACGCAGTGCATGGACCTTCTTCCAATCCTCAAAGTGCTGCCACTGCTTCACCCTGACTTTCTCTTCAGTTTCATACCTTTTTGGCTGGTTAGTCACAATGACTAAGAGAAACACCCCTTTGAAATCACATTGTTTAAAGTTTGACTATCTAGGCGGAGGTTTTTATTATTTACATTATATGTGTCATAGTGGTGAGGCCTCTCAGGAGTTTGTTTTGGCTTTAGAATCAGCAATCACTGATTTCCCAAACAACTGAGTTACTTTTATCTTCTAGGCATTGTGATGTATGAAAAGGATTGTTCTCTCTTGGTGTTGATTCCTGGAAAGCTGAGAGCCAAATCTGTGATTCCTGCCTTGTCATTACGAATACACACACACACAAACACACACACACACACAAGCTTGCATGCACACAAACACTCACATGTACACACACATGCACATGCAGTTATTTAGTGTGATCTCATTCTTGCCTTCATTTTGACCCCATCCTACCCTTGTTTGTACCTCGTCTTCTGCTTCTAATTTTTTCTTTTAAAAAATTTGATATATTCTACATAAATTTACATTAAAATTCTTGTTTTTTGAATAAGTAGAAGATAAATGAAACCTCCAGAACAACTCTTGAGTGTCCTCTTCCCCCTTCTCTCAAGTCTTCTTGTGACCTCTGTGGCTTGTTGTAGGCTCTTCAATATTCTTTCCAGACTCATGTCTCAACACATTCATCTCGCATATTTCTGCTAAAACAGATCTTTTAAAAATCACCACTGTTTATAAACCCTAAGCAAAACCCTAACCACCCTGAAGTAACCCTCGCTTGCTTTCAAAATGGTGTCCAGGTTTCTTTGTCGGACGTGTGCCTCTTTAGCACCTGACGTTGCCTCGCAGCTCCCTGGACTCCACCAAGGCCCTTTGTGTTCCTGAACTTTCTCTTGGCTTTTATACTCAACTTCTTCTCTGTCTTGCTCTGCTTGTCCAGATGTGCCCCCTGTGGACCCTGCTTGGATTGTGCTCAGAGAACCCCAGGGAGCGGCCTCCACTTTAGATGATTACTCAGGCCTGTCAACCCCTGTCAGCAGTGACTCCCTGGAGCAGGAACATTGCTGTATTCGTCATTGTTCCTTAGCAGTATGTTTGGTTTTTACTAATGATTACTGAATTAATTTGAGTATGTTAGAGTTGGCAGCTTATAAATAATACTGCCTTTTCTTCCCTTGCTACTACATTTTGAACAATAGAGACCAATGCTGAAATCAAACAAGGGAAGAGATAAAAATATCATGTCATTGCTGATAAATGTAGAGAGTACAGTATAAATGAATGACCAATCCAGGTTTTCTGCAACTTTGTCGAATACCACATATTGGAATGTGTCAGGTGAGGACAATTTGTATTTGTAAAGCACATATATTTGTCTGGAATCACTATCACTTTCTCCAAGAAAAGCAAGGTGGGCCTGGGCCTGGCCATGGCCTCAGCAATGGAAGTTGGGGCTGGGTGGAATACAGCTGGTCTGAAGACAGACCCCTGAGAGACGGAGTACCACACAAGGAATCTCTTTATTTCCAATTCACCGATCAGGTATGTTGTTCCTCCACAAAGTAAGGGCAGGGATAGGAATGGCAGCCATTTTCTCAATACTTTCACAGGTTTCAGTTTCCACTTTATGGACCAAGATGGTGGAACTGAGAAAGAGAGCAAGTGTGTTAGACAGGGTCTCATAAGAAACACAAAACATTTCTTGCTGATCTGAGCAAAAATGATCTTGGCATTATTGTTGATCCACTGGGTGGAAAATAGAATTATACTTACATTAAAAAATAGTCCTTATTGGTTAGAAGTGCACAGTAAGATATTTATAGGTCAAATAACATAACTTGTACTTTAAAATACTTCAACTAAAACAAACAAATGAGCAAACACTAAAAAAATAAAAATAAGGTATGAGGGTAGGAGCAAAAAACAGTGCACTGATTGGCCAAATGTTGACAGTTTTTCAAGTGGGTTGGGATAGGTCACTAGACATTCCTGATGCTATTCCTTTCAGTGTTCTGTATGTTTGAATTTTCCCTTAGAAAATTCTCTGTGGGATATTGGGTAGCTTAGGGAATCTATGAGGTAAGATAGTCAGGAATAACACCCCACATCGTCTGTAGATGGAAGGCATGACTGCTACCCAGCACTTGTATCGGCCACACCAGTCATAGGCAGCAGGGGAAACAGCCTCTGTAGCTGCTATCATGGCTGAGTCCTGAAACCAGACCTAGTGGTCCCTCTGTCCTCTTGCAGCCAGAGGGATGTAGTGCAGTCTCTTCCTCATGACAGGGACAGGAGTACTGTATCTAGTTGGCTGAGTCTGGGTCAAAGTGACCTCACTGGGTTCTCTGGGCTGGGACAGGATGTCTGGAAGGCAGGAGGTGAGCTCTATGTGGTAATGAATTCCTTCTACCTAGGAAAGGGATTTAAGTCAGACTGTAAAAGAAGGATAAATAGTTATGCAAGGAGAAAATGGTTGTCTCAACACTCTGAAGTATGTTAAAGTTTTTATTAAGCTTTGCTGTGATCTATAGCTCTTTGCACTTGTGTAGTTCTTTGCAGTTTGCAAATATTTTCACATACATTCTTATCTAATGTTAATACTCTGGTGTTTATAGTTTTTGAGGTATTCTCATAAATATCCCTTACCACAACTTTATGAGTCAATCATCTCCATAGCACAGAGAAATAAATTATGAAAAAGAGAAGGGAAGTGACTCACCCAGGTTCCCAGAGCTTTAAGCAGTGGCCTCAAACTCCAAACCCTATGTAATTTTCACTGTGATGCCACCCGACTCTAACAAAGATTTCCAGCCAGTTTCAGCATTCATTCTTCTTTATCTCAATCCAGTATGGACTAAAATGTCATTGATTTTTATTCTCCTTTGGCAACTTTTATTAATAGCTTCTTTCTATTGTTTGAGAATTGTTTTAGGCAGACACGAGGGTACTAAAACTCTATAAGCAGTTAATTTATAGTTGCAAACAGAGTGCAAACATATATCCCAGGATCCTTAGGCATCACAGATTACTTGGTTCAAGTTAGCTGTGGAGAGGCTGGTAGCTCCAAGAGAAAGGTGGTGAGTTAATGGTCAAAGAATTTGAAGTATGAAATGGGCTTAAAGTCAATTAACCCTGGAAAGTGAATTGGTGATGCAGTATACTATTAAGCCCCAAATGTAAAAAAAGAGAAAAGACAAAGACAAAAACCCAGCCAAGGTGATTGCTTGAGACTCACTGCAGCCTCCCCAAGAAGCATCGATGGAAGGGCACCTGGAGAAGAGCTGCAGAGCTGCAAAATGCCAGGGAGGAGTAGCTGCTCTGAGTGCAAACGACTGGCCTCAGCACATTCCAAGAGTTAAAGTGAGGGAAAAAAAGTGTGATTCAATGTCAAAAGAAGGCCCAGGTCCAGCAAGCTCTCCCCTGCTGCTTAATACAGGAAATATCTCCCAAACATCTACACTAATCCTCCACCAATACAATGAGAAATGAGCACTGCTGGCAGCCAAGGAGTTATTAAGCCAGGACAAAAAAATATTCCCGCCCATAGCAACAGAGCCAAAGATAACAGCAGGGAATAGCTGAGCTGCAGAGAAATGGCAGATACAAAACATTCAATCCTGGGAGCCCTACCAAAGCAAATGACGTGTGAGAAAAAGAAAGGGCTTGTTTTTACCCAAAAAGCTCAGCATTGCATTTCAAACCTTAGGAGTTGGTGGATAGCCCTGGCCAAGATGAGTTCGGTTCATGAACTGGAGTAACAGGCTGTGGACTGCACAGGCAGGGCTGATCCTAGGCGGCACCTGAGGCCTTCTGAGGTGGTCACTGGTGGCCACATACCCAGGAGGCACATGAATCTCAGCTGCTGTCCCTATTTGCAACACAGAGATTCCTGAACACTGTACTTAGGTAAAGAGAGAAATTTCCCCAGTAAATATTCCTCCAAAATGCTCCCTTTCTTGTCAAAGTGTTCACTCTCCCACTGTTTCCCCACATCCTCTGTTTGTGCTAGGAGAGGTGAACAACTAGGTAGATGCACTCACCCATCCCTGGTATCTCCTGGTTGCTGGTCGCCAAAAGGAGCAGTTCCATTTGTCATTTAATAGGAAGGTAGGCTCCTGCTCTGGGCTTCTGCAGGTGGCTGTAGCAGCCAGCGAGAAGGGAGCCAGAGCCTACACTTAGGCAAAAGTTGAACATGAAAAAATTTTCTATAACTATTGCTACCTACAAAAATACTTATTTTACATGTTCTTTGCAAGAAACTTGTTTGAGAGTCATAGGATTTTACCCCTATGAGGTGGAGATGATATAAGTTTGTTTTATGGAAGGGAAAGTGCAGCCAGGAGTATGTGACTGCTTTCTGTCCTCCTCCTCTCATTCTTCATCCCACTGGACCCTTCCTTGACCTGGAGAATACACAAACCAGACATTTTATTTTAGGATTCTTCTATGAGAAAAATAAAATATATCCCGTCTTGGGAAATGGTCCCAATGTGATAGCCTCACTGGCCCATTGCAAAATTGTCCAAGTTCCTTTAATTTATACTTTCAAGGTTTCTTATTTTTATTAATTTTAGTTGAAAATATAAGCCACTATAATTCCAGATCAAAATGAAAAGTCTCCTGGCAACACTAGTGCCAAATCCACCCACCCCTGTTCCCATTTAAGCATGCTCCCCTCGTTACCCCATTTTTCCCCTTCCTCAGAGAAGAACTGTACATAGATGAAAAAACCATAGGCCATAGAGTAGAACGCAATATCCATTGTTGATGAGTTGATGTATCACAAATGACTCCTCCAAAACAATTTGTCTATGCTTGCTGTTCTCCAAATGGAGACTGAGTGACCCACTTTGGCACTATGTGAAAGTCACCCCAGGTCTTCCTCTTTCCAGTAATGATGAGCAATATAGGTTGGAGTCAGATGGCTCTCAACCATGAACAAATTATGTATCAGGTCTCAATTTCCTCATCTGTCAAACAGTGCCTACTGTTAGGATAACAAAAGATAAATGAAAATCTAATGAGATAATCTATTAATGAGTTTGAGAAGACTGGTACATAGTAAATGCTAGATATCATTCCTTTGATAACCAAACTAAAAATTAAACAGAAAAATGAGGAAACTAAGTTTTTGCTAGTGACCTCCCAGTCTGTTCTTATCTTTAAGAATGTTGGCTCGGGCTGGGGATTTAGCTCAGTGGTTTCGCCGTCTGCCTAGCAAGCTCAAGGACCCGAGTTTGATCCCCAGTACAAAAAAAAAAAAAGAATGTTGGCTTATCTTCATATTTCAAATTATTGGGGCCAATTTTACACTCTTTAATCAGCAGTTGTCCGTCCAACTCTAGTTTGGTCTCATATTTTGGAAAGAGATTGGGCAGGTATGTCATAACTATGTCTTTTCCTTTCCTAATTGCTATGAACTCCCAGATTTCTCTGCTGATCAGTGCATGAAAAAGTTTCTTGATTTTTTAATCTAAGTTTAGCAGAGAATCCAAGAACATTTTCAAAAGAAACAAACACACAAAAATGGTTGGGGAAAAGCAGTTCATGTTTCTTAGATTACAGTCACCTCTCATTAGAAAGTACTGGGTCCTTACCTTTTATCCTCGTTATGACCTGGATAAATGGCAAAGGCTTAAAACCCACCACAGGCTTGGGTTGGTCCAGCTGCAAGTCAGGTAAGAATTCCATCCTGCCGGGAACCTTCTCCACATCCTTTGCACCAGCAAGGGGGCTCTCGTCCATTTCCTCTGGACTGGGCCTGCCAGGCCCACCTTCTTCTGGTCCTTTAGGTGAGAGGGACACTTTCTATCTCTGGGCTTTGGGGCAAGCCTCTCCTTTTACATCTCTCCTGGTATTTTGCATGGTTCCAAATTCTACCTCTGGTCTTGATCCTTTTCTCTCTGCTTGTTTTACTTTCTTGCAGTTTTTGTTTGGCTGAGGAACCGACAACCAGCCAGAAATGAAAACTGACTCTACCTTTCTCCAAAGCCTTTGGTCCTCATCCATCAGCCTAACATGGCAGTTGGGTCTGGCCTCCACGACAGCCACATCTTTCACTAGGGTCTGCTTGCCTTACATTCCCTCCTTTCAAGCCTTGGGCTTCCTTTAGAACCACCCTTTGGGGGTCTTGTTTCTTGTGGTCTAATTTGTTGTGGGCTAATTTGCTGGGAACTGATTTGCTGAACAGAAATAATTGACAGCTCCTTTGCTCAATCACTTATCAAGTCTCTCCTGCTTCAGTTTTCCAGCACTACCCCCTTCCTCAAATTCCCTTTGTTGACTCATTTCTCTAGAGGACGAAGGATCTTCTGGAATTCTGACGTCAGTTTTACAGAGTCAAACATACTATGTGTATACTATTTTCCACATCTTGTAGATGGAGAAAATACCATTTCCAACTAAAGAACTATATTCCTTGTGGCTTTGTGAAACACCTAGTTAAACAAGAGAAGTGATGACTTGCTTTTCTGAGGCAATAGATAAGAAATGTCATTGTCTTAGCCAATCCAATTCCATTTTATAAATTCCAGTTGTAACTGGTTTGCTGAAAGAATAACAGGCAAGTCTCCCAATACTGTTCAGGTCATGGCATATGTAGAAAGCTGTAACTGTATTGTAGCCAAAGTGATGCAGATATGTTAACCCACAGGGGTCTGCCTTCTCCAGGTCCTGCAGTTACTTAGAGAGATGAAGTATTATTAGCACATCCTTAATACACCTTGGTCAGGCCTAGGGCTAGGAAGTAACTTAATTTTATTTGTATATTGCTGCCCTTTGGACTTTCTCCATCCAATCTTCCTTCCCCAAGTCTGTATAAATTCTCACCAGTCCCCTTTGCTTTCCTAGGCACTTTCAAGCATACCATTATACTCCATCAAATTTAAATCAAAATGCAATCTCTGATGCAAATTTCTCCCAGCTCCAACCTGACTCAGAAACCTGGCTCTGCAAGGCAGCAAGCCCAGTTTTCTCTGTTCTTTTTTCTACTTTCTCTTTCATTTTACCCCACAGCTACAGGCTTCCTGAAAGGGAAAAAGGTAGAGAAATGCTCAGGTCTTACTTGGCTGGGACTATGGATCCTCTAGGTTGGTGCCTTCTGTGCAATAGACATCCCAATGCCAACTCTTTCTCCTGTGGACCAGTGGTGCCCCTTATAGTCTTTTTTATCTAACCCAAGGCTTGCTATCTTCTTTGCAGACCCCTCAGTCAAAGGAAAACCATTGGTGGAACTGCAAAGCATTCCGCAGCTCTTCCACCCTCAGCTTTTCCATCATATGCAACTCAGTGCCTCTTGGATCCAGGACACAAGACAAAGAAGCCCATCTAAAATCATTCCAGACCCCTGGGGTGTCCTGGGGCTGTGCATTTCCCATTCTCAGAGCTCCTCAGTGGACTCAGCCAATCTCATACAGGTATCACAAGATGAGGAATATATGAAGGCTGAGTCACAAAACTCAGTTTTTTGTTTCTTTAACTTTTAAGGTTTAAATTTTAAAGCTTTTTTTTTTTTTTTTTTTTTAGCTATGAGCAATACTTACTGGCAGGCTGCAATTAATAGTCATTGAAGTCCATCATTGAAGAAACATGTTGCCACTTCTGATGTCACCATCCAAGTCTGTTTGGAACCCTGTAACTCTTGTCAGGATGTCTCAGCAGTACCAGAGTGCAGCGAATGTCTTCTCACGTCATACCCTTCTCAAAGTCCACACTAGGCTTTTACGTTCTTTGTGCCCTGGATGCTGCAGCCTGTCTTATGACACATCATCAAAGTCCCCTAAGACTCTCAAATGATTACTTTTCAAATGAGAGAATTTTAATGCCTTCCAGGAAAATGTAGATGTTTTTCTTAGACATACTGTGCAAATCCCATGCAATATACTAAATGATCTGCATGAAGATGTTTGGGCGGTCCAATCCCTCAGAGGGCAGGCTGCCACATTCCTTACCTATGAGCAAAGCTTTCTAGGTGGCATGGAGAGGTGATACCCAGGCTTCTGCCTCTTGATGCCAAATTTCTCCTGTTGATGCTTGTCACAGCTGGGAGCATGTGGAATGGGTATCCAGCATCACCAAGGTAGTCCTTGCATCATAAGAGTGACACTTTCCAACCTCTTGCTGGAGTACCTGACTCAGGACTGCTGTGAAAATGTTAGGGAACCAGCTGCCCAATATATAAAGAGACATAAAAGATATAAAGCAAAAAATAAAAACAACCCCCACCCTAAAATTCACCAATAAAAACCCTCCCATCCTTGTTACCCGAACTGGGGGCAAATCTTTTCACCTAATTTTGTACTGTAAGTGATGTCACCATGGATTGTTCTACCAGAGGAAAAGCATAAAAGCATTAGAATGTCAAAAAATAAAAGCATTTAGAATGTCAAAAAAAAAGGAATCATACAGTAGATAATTTTTTAAAAATGGCTTCTTTCATTGGCTATAGTGTTTTTGAGATTTGTTTGGGTTATTGCATGTACAATTTGATTCTTCTTATTTCTGTATAATATGTCATGGTATCAATGTAGCACTGTTTATTTTTCCATTCATTTGTTGAAGGACATTGGGTTAATGCAGTTTCGACAATTCTGAATAGAGCTACTATAAACATTATTGTCCAGGTTTTATGTTACATGGATTTTCATTTTTCTAGGAAAGGGTTTCCAAACTGTAGCACCACTGATATTTTGGGGCAGATAATCTTTGTTGAGAGTGGGTTACCCTGTGTATTTGGGGAGTTTTAGCAGCATCTCTCATTTCCACCCACTAGATGCCAATAGCATTCCCTCTCCTGTATGTGATAAGGAAAACTACTTCCAGACAAGGGGAGCAGGGGTACCTTCAGCTGAGATCAATGTTCTATGGTAAATGTCCAGGAGTGGAATTGCTGAGTCACATAAGTATATGTATAATTTTACAATAAATTTCCAAGCTCTAGTTCAGAGTGTCATTTTGCATTCCCAGTGCTGAGACTTTCATTGGCTGGATATCCTCTCCAACACTTGACAAAGCTCCAGAGTAACTTCTTCCAGGTCATCAGAATGGACTAGCAGGAAGAAATTCATTTCCTCCTTGGCTATCATAACTTTTATGTGTAACTCAGGACTCCGTCCTTGACTACTCATCCCCCAACATTAGACCACTCTTTCTTTGAGGGCAGGGAGGGTAGGTGCTATAGATCAACTGCTTACCAGGACTCCTAGGGTCTTCATGGAAACCTGACATAGCTCCTTTAGGGCCAAGGTTTCCAAAGGTTGCCAGGGGTTCTCTGGGGGTTCCTAGAGTCTCCTGGTAGGAAAAGATAGATAATTGGATGAGGAATGAGGAGTCAAAGTGGCAACCATTTGCTTGATTTTGTCTGAATAGTCTGATTGTTTTATCATTTCTTTTGAGGGATGATTATTTGGGGTGTCCATGATGGAAATGAGAATCTCCTGAACACTGATGCCTCTTTCTCTGGGGCCCTGTGCCCTCTTCCTAGTACCCATCCTCTGCATAAGATTATCCTCAAGAAAAGGCCTCCTACAGCTGTCTACTTTATCAGGTAAATGCCTGATCTCTCAGGCTCCAGCATCTTAACAGATAGGGTCTTATCCATGGAACACTCCTCATCCAGTGGGATGAGCTTTGGGTATGGGATTATAAGGCTTGGGATCAGCTCTTGAGGCCTTCTTTGTAAAGCAAGAGCTTCTGAAGGATCTCTTTTCCCACAGCTTGAATGTAGGATTGATAAGAGGTGAAGGCAGAACCAGAGGCTGATGCCATTCAGGTGCCTTCTTCTCCATGTTGGCAGGGCTCAGACCCTGATCTATTATTGATGTGTGGCAGTATGACAGCATCTCATAGTTTCCTGCTCAAAGTACTTGATCTTGTTCACATCTACTTGTTCAGTATCATCTGATTAAAAATATAAGCATTCTCTCAGTTTGTCCCCTATAACATATGACCACTGTCTTCTTCATGCCTTTGTCAATCAGCTTTCTAGGGTATCCAGGATTCTCCATTTGCTTTGCATCCAGAGCATCTCACTTCAAGGAGGATATATAATGAATTCCGTGACTTTAACAAAGGCTTTTATAGTCCTGAATGGTCTGGGTCCACACCCTCAAAAGGAGATGCTAGTCCTTGAGAAGAAGGTTTGGTTGTGTTTGGTTCTATATGTACTTTTTCTTCAAATGAGGCTTAACTTAGCTGGTTATGACTGGTAATGACACTACTTTTTCTTAATCTTTATTTGTGCCTGCACCACTTATGCTGTATTGGAGCATCTAGAAATCCCAGGCCCTCTTCCATAGTTTATGATGGAGTGATTTTCATTGTGATCTCTTTGGTGGTGTTGGACACTGTGTTGAGTGACTTGTATTCCTTCTTTGCAAAGGGAAGCAGTGTATCATGAAGCAGCTGTGGAGTGTTAATACTTGAGGGGAATGGGTTGATGCTCATATTTGTCAGAAATTACCACTTTGCTAAATTTTTCTTCCAAGGCCACAAAGATGATATTTCTGGCTCTGGTCTAGTGGAATAGAGCTTGACATGCCTGTATGCTATGGTTCAAAGAGAGTAGGCTTCTTTTTAATCTGGGACCTACCTCCTGAGCCCAGCCTTCATTTATTAAGGATGAGGGATGTGCCTTTTTCCTTTTGTTGACATTTTCTTTTCTTTGTCAGTGAGCTTGGTACTGCTCTGGAGCAGACAACACCCCCCGAAACACTGTCAAGAACTGAGAGTGAATTCTGAAGCTCTTCCTTCTTAATTTTGATCAATTGTTTCACCAGCTTGGCTGTATTACTTTTCTTGAGATTGTCCACTATGAGCAGATGTGTCTCAAAATAGGCAGAAATCTGCAAGAGAGAAATTTTCAAGAACATGTGATGCCCTTCCATTTATCTGGTCTTCTTTAATTTATTTAATTCATTAGGCTCTCTATGCCTTTGATTGATGAATTCAATCCATTTATATTTAAAGTAATTATTTATATGTGAAAATCAACTACTGCCATTTTGTTACTCTTTTGCTCTCATCTTCTTCTGTTATTTCATAATTTTTGTATCTACTTTTACTCTTTTCCCTTTACCTTTTGGGTATGCATAATAGGTATCTATGATTTCTGCATAAATATCTTATTATTATAACAATCTATTTTAAGTTAACAACTCAACTTCAACTGCATACAATATTTCTACCTTTTTCTCTTCTGTTCTTTGTGTTTTTTCACTTAGAGATCACTTCTTTTTATATTGTGTACCCATTAACAATTTTATGTTTTAATTTTAATATTAAAGTTAGTATAACTTATCTACCACCATTACAGTGTTATATCAATCTATGTTTGTCTGTTTAAATACCTTTACTTGTGAGATGTATGATTTCATATGCTTTTGTGTTGTTGTTTGGTGTTTTTCATTCTAGTTTGGAGGACTCCTTTAAGTGTTCCTTGTAAGACAGGTCTAATAGTTACAAACTGTCTCTGTATTTGTTTGTCTGGGAAATATTTTACTCTTATTTTTTAAAAGATAATTTTGGGGATTATTTCTCCTCCTTCTCCCTCTTCATGCTGGGAATTGATTCCAGGCTTTGTACAGGTTGAGTGTATATTTATCCATGAGCTGTACTCCCAGCTTGGTAGAGTATTCTTAGTTGGCAGGGTTTTTTTTTTTAGTGTTTGAGTATATTATAACACTCTGTTCTAGTCTATAAGGTTATGAGGTTTCCTTGCATGTGATGAGTCTCTTTTCTCTTGTTGCTTTCAAAATTCTCTGTCTTTGACTTTTGCTACTTTGGTTTTAGTGTCTTTTGGCATAGTCTTTTAGTTGATCTTCTTGAAAGACCTTTACTATTCATAAATATGGATGTTCATATTCTGTTCAAGACTTAGGAAGGTTTTTGCCATTATTTCTTTTAATAAACTACCTTGTTCTTTACTCCCTCTCAGGTTCCTATAAGTGTATGTGGATATTGGCTTGCTTGATGGTATTCTAAATATCCCTCAAGCTTTCTCAATTCTTTTTCATTCTTTCTTTTATTCCCCTCTAATTGAATAATTTCAAATGACCTGTCTTTGAACTCACAAATTCTTGCATCTACTTGATTTAGTTTGCTACTGAGGCTCTCCATGGCATTTTTATTTCACTCAATATATTCTTTACCTCCATAATTTCTGTGTTTTAGGATTTATATCTTTTTGTTAAAATTTTCATTTTGTTCAAGTATTTTTTTCTGATTTTGTTGTCTATTTTCATACCTTTCTATCTTGCTGAATTTCTTTAAAATAATTATTTTAGATTCTTTTTTTAGGCAATTTGTTGATTTCCATTTCTCTATGGTTTGTTACTAGAAGTATATTCCTTTGGTTGTGTCATATTTCCTCATTTCTTTTTAAAATTTCTTTACAACATTATTTAGATGTGTACATATTTGAACAAGCAATCATTTCTCCAAGAATGGATAGAATGGCTTTGGTGGAGAAGAATCTTCCTCTTTGTGTGGGTATGAGAGCAATAGCTAGTGGGATATGGCAGCTCTGTCTCTGGGCACAGTGGCAGCTTCTTCTCTTAGGTTGCAGTGGCATAGACTCTAGTCGGCTCTGTTACCTGAGGTCAGTATCAATGAAGAGTCTGGGAGTCATTGGTAGCTAAGACAGAAGATGTTCCCAGTGGTGTTGAGGGATGCTGGGGAGCTCCTATTCTCTATTTGCCATGGAAGAAATCATAGCTTACCCCTTTTGCCTCCCACGATCAGGTGTGTGTGTGTGTGTGTGTGTGTGTGTGTGTTTGTGTGTGTACTTGTGTTGCAGTAGGAGTAAATCTGGCCCTGGGAGAAAGGGTAGAGCAACAGCAACTGCTGTGGAGGCTTACAGTGGGCTTACATCACCAAGGCAGTGGGAGTACTCTGTTCATAACAGCTCTCTGTGGTGGTGACAAGGGCTTCTGCAGCCCTTGGTGGGAAAAGTTGCTTAATTCATTCTCTTCTCCTTTACCCTCATGTGGTGCAGTCCTGTCTGAAAAGATTCCTCTGGGTACTGAGCAGTACTGGAATTTGGGATGGGGTGACACATGTAAAATATTTCCATCCCCAGTTTTTGTGCTCCAGTCTGTTGGTAAAACTTTTTCATTGTATTGCAGAGCATTCTCAGAAATATTTTAGTCAATAGATAGTTACTTACTCATTTCTTTCTGTGGGGGAAGGAGAGATGGAACCTCTTTATCTGCTATATTACTAACATCGTTCAAAAATGTTCTCTTTTGACTCATGGATTATTTGGAAGTATGTTGCTTAATTTTAAAATATTTTCCTGTTGTCCTGGTATTATTGATTTTAGTTAATACCATTATCATGTGAGGACATTCTTTGTATGATTTCAATTATTTAAAATTTGTTATTTTTGGTTTATGATCCAGAATATGATCTATTATTGTGAATAGTCCATGTAAATTTGAAAATAATGAACATTCTGCTATTATTGGGTGGGGTGTTCTATAAATATCAATTAGATCCAGTTGGTCAATTATGTTGCTCAATTCTTATCTGCTTATTTTTTTTTCTATTACTGAAAGAATAGTGTTGATTTTCCTTAAGAGTGAAATTACTTCTGCTTTTGTCCCTTGATCAGGGTCATTAGCACTATTTTATTACTTGAATCCAATATTCTAAGATGGTTTAATTCTTCATTCTTTATTCTTCTGCTTAATTATTACTTCTAAGTTGAGGCTCACCAATGATTCACCACGGATCAACCACTGCACACCGATCCTTTTCCTCCAAGCCTGGTGAAACCTTCAATAGAATATTGAAGACTCTTACCTGTTTTCTTGGGAATGGGAAATGTTCATTGGTACCTATTAGGGGATCACACTTTTATTAATTTCGGTTCTTTCCTGTTCACTGACTGGTAACTCTTCTGTGTATATTTTAGCTCTCTAGTACCTTTTAGTGTATGTTTCTACTTTTTAAAAAATTTTTCTAGTTGATAATTGTGGAAGGTTTATTATGAATTGCCAATCAGTGAGCATTGGTGGCAGAATATTTTATTTTGCAATTAAAGCAAAATCATTCAGATTAAATCCCTTTCCTAAAAAAAAGGATAATCTATCATGGTATATAGGCAAAATAAACAGTATATGAAACAGAATGACCATCTTTAAGAAAGAAAAAATCCAAGCATTATAAACTGCTGAATTTCAAGACATTACAAAACCACACTAATTAATAATGTAGAATTGTGAAAAAACAGAAAACTAAACGAAGGGAAAAGACATGAAGATTCAAAAATAGGCCAGTACATATATTGTCCACTGATATTGGACAAAGGGGCCAAAATAATTTAATGATGAATGGTTAATGTACTTGACAAATAGTACTGGAAAAAATGGTCATCTTTGGTAGGCAAAATTTTAAAGATGCCTCCCCTACATTCTATATTCTTGTTATTCAATCAAGCAGTAATATAGTTACTATTGCAGAGTAGACTTTTTAGATACAATTAAGGTTATAGACATTAAGGGAGAGAAATTATCTAAGATTATTCACATAAGCTAATTCTAATGATTTGAGAACTTAAAACCAAAGAAATTTCTCTTGTTGGAGTTAGGTGAGATGATAGACCAAGGCAATAATGGGAGATCAGAAAAACTCAAAGTGTACAGAGGATTCTGGCTTTGAAGAAACCATGACTAAGGATATAAAGGTGGCTTCTGGTACCTGATGGCAACCCTTGCTAGAGACTGAATGTTGTGCCCTATCCTCTTAAACTCATATGTTGAAATCCCAATCCTAAATGGGAAAGTATTAAAAGGTTGGGCTTTATAAGTAATTTATAATTTTATAATGGTGCTAATATTTTTATAGGAAATACCTCAGAGACCTCCCTCACCTCTTCTTTTATATGAGGATACAGTGGAAAGATGACCACCTATGCAACACCAAGCTGATTTCCAGCAGAGAAGCTTGGAGGTACATTGATCTTGGACTTTCTAGCTTCCAGAAGTGTGGGGAATAAACTTCTCCTGCTTATAACAGTCTATGGTATTCTGTTATAGTAGTCTGTATGGTCTAAGACAATTTCTAACAATGAGCAAGGAAAGAGAAACCCTACTCCTACAACTCATGGGACAGAATTTTTCAAACAATGTGAATGGTCATGGGAAGAGACCCTCTCCCTGAGGATTCTATTTGATTTTGGCCCGGTAAGACTAAAGAGTGACTAAACTCTGACTCACAGAAACTTTGAGATATTAAATGAGTGTTGAAGTTTATTGTGATTTGTCATGGCAGCAATAGAATATTAATACAGTGAACATATGAAAAAGTAACCATTGATACCACTATACACAAAAAGTAACTCAAGATGGGTCATAGATCTTAATGCTAAAGTTAAAACTCTAAAACTCTTAGAAGAAATCACTTGCATTAGAGTTAACAAAGATTTCTGTAATAAAACATAAGAATCATAAACTTAAGAAATCAATAAATTTGTTGGGCTTTATCAGAATTAGTTTATATTTTTCAAAATACACTGTTACGATACAAAAAGTATGTTGCAGGCAGGGAGACAATATTTGGAAGGCATACATCCAAATGTAGCTCTAGAACATTTAAAGATTCCTTACAACTCATTAATAAGAAGCTGATAGCATATGGACAGAAAACTTGAACAGATGCTTCATAAAAATGATGGTAAATAAGCATAATAAAAGACACTCAATATCATTAGATCTGAAGGCTATGTAAAAACTGTAATGAGATACAATTGCCTATTAGAATGGCTAAGAGCCAAACAATTGACCATTCCAAGCATTGGTAAAGATGGGGAACAACTGAAACTAATGTAGTACTGTTTGGAATGCAGTCACTGTGATGGTTAATTTTATATGGCGACTTGGCTGGGCCTCAGTGCCAAGATAGTTAAAGAAATATTATTCTAGATATTTCTTTAAGAGTGTTTTGGATTAAATTACATTTAAAATGGTGGACTTCAAATTAAGATGACCGCTGTCCATAGTGTGGTTGAATCTTATCCAGTCAGTTGTGGGTCTGGTTAGAACAAAAGACTGACTTTCCTTTTTGGAGCAAAAAGGAATTCTGCCAGTGGCTAGACTTTAGGCTTGAACTGCAATGCCTTCTCTGTCCTGCTTCAAGGGTATATTGAGTCTCCAGCCCTGTGTCATAATTTAGCTCACAGGGACCTTGATCACTTCTCCCTTCCACAAAATATCACACTAGTCCATGACATGATGATATTGTACTGATGAGACCTACTCTGCTCTTCTTTGTAAAGGGTAGAAAACAAATTTGACAAAAATTTAAGAGCATTATACTTTAGTGACTTTTCTATGGTCTCAGTGATATAGGGCATGTTGGCATATTCCTTCTAAGGTGACAGGCAAATTGTTTCATTTGTTACTTTCTAAGATAAAAGACAACTGAATATACAAAAAGGCACAATGTCTAGTGTACTTCTTTGTCTTTTGGAAATGATACAGCTCTCATTTGGATGTGTTACTTCATCCTATTTATCCAGTGACTCAAACAGCTGCTAGTTTTGAGTAGAGCCCAGAACAAGATAAGGGTCAACAAGTCCAGATGCTATCTATCTACTTGAGGTCCTAGTGATAGATAAGAATGCTGTTGGAGACTTTGGCAGGCACTTACATATGAGTCACAACATAAACCCTGAGGATTTTGTGTGGAAGGTCTGTCATCCTCTGTAGATCACTACTGGGTTTTTTTGTGAGAAACAAAAAAAAGATATTTGGCCTTAGTAGAGACCCAACATTTAACCATGGGCACCAATGTTATCCTGAGAACTGAGCTTTCCATCATAAATTGGGTATTGTCTGACCCACCAAGCTATAACGTTAGGCCTACACTGAAGCCTGCCAGCATCAAAAGAAAGTAGGGCTGAACAGGCCCTCAAATAGCATCATGGCAAGATCCCTATGCTCACCAGATAGAAGAAGAGAAAACTCAATCCTGGTTTGCAGGTACTTCTGCGTATGTAGGCACCACTGAGAAGTGAATAGCAGTAGCACCAGAGCCTACTGAATGGGGAAGGAGAGTCCTCTCAGTGGGCAGAAACTTGAGCATTGTACCTGGCTGTTCATCTTGCTTTGAAGAAGAAATTAGTCAGATGTGAAATTATACATCAGTTTAAGGACTGTGGCCAACAGTTTGGCTGGATTGTCAGGATTAGGGAAGGACCAGTATCAAAAAATTGGTGACAGAGAGGCAGGTATGTGAATAGACTCTTTCTTTCCTCCCTCCCTCCTTTCCTTCCTTCCTTCCTTCCTTCCTTTCTTCCTTTCTTCCTTTCTTCCTTCCTTTGTTCTTTTCTGAGCCAGGCTCTCACCACGTATTTCAGGCTGGCCTTGAACTCATGATCCTCCTACCTCAAACTCCTGAGACTTTAATGAAAGGCCATAAAACATGACAATATTTTTGTCTGATGTCAGTGTTCAGGGTGGCCTCAGCAGAGGAAAGTTTCTGTAATCAAGGACATAGGATGACCTATTTGTGAATACTAAACAGTCCCTTTCCCAATCTCTGTTGTCCAGTGGGTTCATGAACTAAGTGGCGCTGGTGACAGGGATGGAAGTTACACAGGGTCTCATCAATGTGCACTTCCACTCACTCATGCCAGTCTGGCTATAGCCACTTCTGAGTAACTATCTATTGACCAAGACCAGCAACACTTATTCCCTTGTATGACACCATTCTCACAGCGACAGGTTGATTACATTGGCTGCTTATGTTACTAGGTTCCTACAGAGGCATGACTCTGGGGGTCCCAACAGATATGATCTGGCCACTCATCCCAAAGAAATTAAACAGAAAGTAATGTTGAAAGGCAGGAAGGAACTTTTAATCAGTGTAGCTGCACTGGGAAGATCAAGGGACAAGTATCCCAAGTCCTGTCTTCAGGGGAACTGACATGAGCTCCCAGATCACATAGATGAAGGTACTAGCAGCATGCATGGTCAAGTAGTTTGGCTCAAACAGTGGTCTGGTTGAAGATTATTATCTCAAGATTGCTCAGGGAGGGCCTTGTCCATATCTGTGACAGGAAAGTTGCTATTGCCTGTGGAGGTACTTTTGACTCATCAAATGTTTATCAGTTATACTTGTTGTTCTTAGAACCCAAGGTAATAGCCAGGGGACAGGAGACAGATGCAGAATGGAAGCAGAGATGCCAGAGTTTTATCTTGCTTTTAGTTTCTCAATTAAATATTCACAGGTCCAAGTGAAGAACCAGTGTTTTTAGCAAAAGAAGCCTCTCAGTCCTTGTTACACTTATATCATGGATAGAGCATTTTGTTGTTATTTTAGAATAGGAACTTATCCTGAGTATGGATTTGCCTTCCCTGAACACAATGCTTCTGCCCAAACTACCATCCATGGTCTTATAGGATGCTTCATACTCTATCATGTCTACACTGCACTGCTTCTGATAAAGAAACTCAATTCACAGGAATGAAGTGCTGCAACAGGTCTATGCTTATGACATTAACTCTTATTGCTGTGTTCCTGGCCCTCCTGCAATACTGGATTTGTAGAACAGTAGAATGGCCCTTTGGAGACTCAGTTATGGTGACAGGTGGCGAATCTGGCAGGCCTGGGGCCAGAAGAAAACTGTGTATCTTCTGAGTCAGTGTCCAGTATAAAGTGCTCCTTCTCCTATTGCAAGTACTCACAGGTCCAGAGATCAAGGGATGGAAGTGGGAGCAGCACCACTCCCACTAATCCCTAGTCACTGACCAGCAGAATGTTTATTTTCTATTCCAATGACTTTGCACTCTGCTGGCCCAGGCATCTCAATTCCAGAGAGAGGGATGCTTCTACCAGGAGACACAATGATGACTCCTTTGAACTAGAACACTGCCTCCAGGCCGCTTTGAACTCCTCATTCTTTTTAATCAACAGGCAAAGAAAGAAATTACTGTGTTGGCTGACTGACTAATCCTGACTACTGCTCCACAAGACAGGTAAAGAAGAATATGTCTAGAATGTAGGAGATGCCCGGGGGTCTCTTAATGTCAGCATGCCTGTGATTAAGGTCCAGGGAAAACTGCAATAACCCAAATCCAAGAAGGACTATTAATGACTCAGCCCCTTCAGAAATGATAGTGTTGTCACCCTACCTCATAAAGAACTGGGGCCAGCTGAGGTGCTGGAACTTACAGCATAAGCTATGACCTCATTGCCAGTTACAGAAATGAGGATTGTAATTGTCATGAGTATTTTTTCTGTATTTTGTTTTGAATATGTGTGTGTGTATTTTTCTTCTCTCATCTCCTTATCACGTAGCACAAGATATACTTTTAGGTCATAATACCTGAGTATTGCTAACTTTACATAATAGTATTTAAGTTAAGAATATTGAGAAGACCTCTCTGGATGCAGTCAGAGAGTCCCAACCAACGCGCCGATCCAGCCCGCTTCAGACAGGCACCTCTCCTGACACAGTTGGAGGGTCCCCGCCCACGCGGAATGTGCTGATCCACGGGATCCCCCCCACCCTGCACCGCTCCTCTGGCCTCTTGGCTGTACTGACATCTGGTTCCACACTACAAGGACACAGAGGACACTGGACCACTAGACCACTGTACTGGGTAAGTTGGAGCGATCATCACCTCCCATCGGAATTGGGACTATCTTCGGGGGAAGGGCAGCTAGAGCCTGCAGTACAACCCTGCAGAGTTCAACCCTACAGGAGGGCAGGGAGCTCAACTTGGGACTTGCAGCCAGAAATCTGCCCGAATCTCATGGGTCTGTGACTGGCTTGATGAGACTCATTCATTTATATCTGCACACTGCTACCCACATTGTCTATTGTGACAACAGAGACATACCCCGAAGGAGGCCCTTCATTTTTATTTTTATTTTTTATTTCCAAAATTAGTATTATTGGTTTGTTTCTTTTTCCTCTTTTCTTTTTTTCCTCTTATCTTTAATTTTTTTCTCCTACTCTTTGCAAATTTTTTTCTCTCCTTTTTTTCTTCTTTCTTTTCTCTTTCCTTACTCTCTCTTTTACACTCACTCTCTTGCTGTCCCATATTGTTTATCTCTCTTTTTGCCCCTGTTCTGGCCCTCACTCAGAGTTCTTTATTTTTCCATTATTCTCTTTTTCCTTCTTGCCTGTGTCCTCTGGCCTCACTGCTAACCTTCCCCTATCCTTCTACCTATCTGTCCCTCCCTCCCCAACTCCTTCTAACTCCCTATCCCAAAGGGTAAAGTTGTTATATTGAAGAGTTTACTCACCATAAGCATATGTTTGGTAGGTCCTCAACCTTGATTTAATTCACACAGTTAAAGGTGATAGATTAATAACTACCTCAAAATGTCATTTTCTAAGATGTAATTGATACAATGGTGTTGCTGATTGTATCACTTGGGCTAAGGTGTTGTTATTGATCTAGTCAGTGATCCTTCCTAGTATAATGATAATGAGATAGCCTCAGAGTCATTAGAGACTCAAAACTTAAAGACCAGCTATATCTGGAAGTCACCTCTGTGAAGTAATCATTCCATAAGGGTTCTAATTACAAGCAACAAAAGTACTTACAATAAGCAATTTCAAAGTATCAACACAGGAGTTAAACCAAGGACAGTACCAAAAACAAAAATGAGAAGACATTTAAGCAAGGCACAAACTCAGACTTCCACCCCACCAAGGGTAAATCCCACCAAGGGGAAATGAGGTGGAAAAGTCTGGTAACCAACCACCTAGACACCCTGAACTGATAGCACAGGAAGTAACAAAACAGATGAATGAGGCTCTAGAAAAATTCAAAGCAGAAATAATCTCCCAGATATCTGCAGAGGTGGTGAGCAGAGTGAAAGACATGATTAGACACTCTAGAACAGAAACAGATTAAAAAAATAGATGAGCTCAGAAACATGCTGGAAGCCATGAATACCCAACATAAGAAATGGAAACCATGATTGCTCAACATAAGAAAGCAATGGAATCCATGAAACAGATTCAAACAGATATTCAGGAGATTAAAAACTCCATTGAAAGTATCCACAGCAGATTAAGGGAATCTGAAGATAGGATATCAGATATAGAAGACAGGATCGTGGTTAAAGACCATGAAAACAGAAATTTCTTAAAAATAGTAAGAGACCACGACAAATCAATTGAACAGCTGCTAGATGATACAAAGAAGAATAATATAAGACTGATAGGAGTCCATGAAAAAACAGGAGAAAGCAAAATTGACATAAAAAACTGTTCACAGAAGTAATAGTGGAAAACTTTCCAGACAGAGGTAGAGAATCGGACATACAGATAGGTGAGGCATATAAAACTCCAACTACCCATGATCAAAAAAATCTACATCTAGACATAAAATAGTCAAGATCCCAGAAACCCAACAGAAAAACAAAATCCTACAAGCAGTTAGAGAAAAGAAACAAATCACCTACAAAGGAAAGCCCATCAGAATCACGGCAGACTTCTCAACACAAACCCTCAAGTCAAGGAGAGCCTGGAGTGAAGTATTTCAAGCCCTAAAAGAAAATAACTTCCAACCTAGACTGTGGTATCCTGCAAAATTATCTTTCAAAGTTGATGGGGAAATTAGATACTTCCATGACAAAGAACACCTGAGAAATTTCATGAACACCAAACCAGCACTACAAGCAATTCTAAACAATATCCTAGAAAAAGACAATGAAGGTCACAACTCCATGAGGCCCACCAGGCAAGGTAAGACACTAAAGGGAAAGGGGGAAAAAAAAAAGAAATAAAAGAGCCAACAAAAATAAAACATCATGACAAGGATGAATCAATATCTATCAATTATAACCATCAATGTTAATGGCCTCAATTCACCAATCAAAAGAAATAGACTGGCAGAATGGATTAAGAAGCAAAATCCAACAATATGCTGTATACAAGAAACACACCTAACTCAAAAAGAAACTCATAGACTGAAAGTAAAAGGATGGAAAACAGTTCTCCATGGCACAGGAACCCAGAAAAAAGCAGGGGTAGCAATCTTATTTGCAGACAAAGTAGATTTCAAACCAAAACTAATTAAGAGAGACAAAGATGGTCACTACATCCTTGTGAAGGGAACAATCCAAGAGGAAGAGATGACAATCCTAAATATATATGCACCAAATTCAAATGCCCCAATTATACAAAACAAATATTAATAGACATGAAAAACCAAATAAACACTAACACAATTGTAGTGGGGGAACTCAATACCCCATTATCACAAATAGACAGATCATCTAGACAAAAAGTTAACAAGGAAATTCTAGAACTGAACCAAGTTATTGAGCAAATGGACTTAATAGATGTTTACAGAGTGTTCCACCCCACAAAATCAGAATACATATTCTTTTCGGCTGTACATGGATCATTCTCCAGAATAGACCACATGCTACCTCATAGGACATGTCTAAGTAAATGTAAAAGAATTGAAGTTACCCCCTGTATTTTATCAGACCATAGTGCTATAAAATTGGAGATCAATAACATAAGAAACTGCAAAACCCTACAAACACATGGTAACTGAATAACACCCTCTTGAACAACCAATGGGTCACAGAAGAAATTAAAGAAGAAATTAAACAGTTTCTACAAGTAAATGAAAACGCAACTACAACATACAGGAATCTGTGGGGCACAATGAAAGCAGTTCTATGTGGGAAATTCATAGCAGTGAACACCCATATCAGGAAAACAGAAAAAACTCACATAAACAACCTAATGCAGAACCCCAAGCTGCTGGAAAAAGAAGAGTATAACAAATCCAAAGCTCATACAAGAGAGGAAATTATAAAGATCAGAGCAGAAATCAATGCAATGGAGACTAAGAGAACAATACAAAAAAATCAATGAATCAAAGAGTTGGTTTTTTGAAAGAACAAGTAAAATCAATAAACCTTTAGCCAACCTTATCAAAAAAAGGAAAGAAAAGGCACAAATATATGCAATTAAGAATGAAAAAGGTGAAGGTCACAACAGATCCAACATAAATCCAGAGGATCATCAATACCTACTTTGAGAACCTGTATTCCAATAAAATGGAAAACACAGAAGAAATGGGCAGATTCCTAGATGCATACAAATTGCCAAAGTTAAATGAAGAAGATATAGAAATTCTAAATACCCCAATTACAATGAGTGAAATTGAAAATGTAATAAAAAAATTACCAACAAAGAAAAGCCCAGGTCCTGATGGCTTCACTGCTGAATTCTACAAGACATTTAAAGACATTTAACTATTGCCATTACTCTTTAAACTCAACAAGAAAATTGAAAGGGAAGCAATACTTCCAAATTCATTCCTGGAAGCAAGTGTTACTTTGATTCCAAAACCAGAGAAAGACACAACCCCAAAACAGGCCAATCTCCCTAATGAACATAGATGCAAAAATTCTCAACAAGATACTGGCAAACAATACAGAGGGTCATCAAGAAGATCATACACCCTGACCAAGTTGGATTTATCCGAAGGATACAAGGATGGTTCAACATTGGTAAATCAATAAATGTAATACACTACATTAACAGAATCAAGGACAAAAACCATATGATCATCTCAATAGATGCAGAAAAGGCGTTCGACAAAATCCAACATCCATTCATGATAAAAACCCTACAGAAAAATGGAATAGAAGGCCTTTATCTCAACCTGATTAAGGCTATCTGTGAAAAACCAACAGCCAACATCATACTAAATGGTCAAAAACTGAAAACTTTCATGTTAAATCAGGACAAGACAAGGATGCCCACTATCACCACTCCTGTTCAAAATAGTTCTGGAAACATTAGCCACAACAATTAGAAAAGAGAAAGAAATGAAAGGAATAAAGATAGGAAAGGAAGAATTTAAACTGTCATTATTTGCTGACAATATGATACTTTACACAGAAGACCCAAGAAACTCTGGCAAAAGACTTCTAGACTTAATTGACAGATTCAGTAGAGTAGCTGGATACAAGGTCAACACTCAAAAAACAATAGCCTTCTTGTACACGAATAACAGACTCACTGAGAGAGAAATTAGGGAAACAATTCCTTTTACAGTAGCATCCAAAAAAAATGAAATATAAAGGAATCAATCTAACAAAGGAAGCAAAAGACCTCTACACTGAAAACTACAGCACTCTGAAAAAAGAGATCGAAGAGGATACAAGAAAATGGAAAGACATCCCTTGCTACTGGGTAGGAAGGACCAATATAGTGAAAATGGCCATAATTCCAAAACTAGTATATAGATTCAATGCAATGCCAATTAAAATTCCAACAATATACTTCACAGAACTAGAGAAAACAATCCAAAAATTCATTTGGAACCAGAAGAGACCTAGAATAGCTAAAGCAATTCTAAGCAACAGAGACATGGCTGGGGGTATCACAATCCCCAACTTGAAACTATATTACAAAGCTACTGTGATAAAATCAGCATGGTACTGGCAAAGGAAGAGACCTGAGGATGAGTGGAATAGATTAGAAGATGCAGAAACAACTCCAGACATGCTCAGCCACCCCATCTTTGACAAAGGAGCCAACCACCATCATTGGAGGAAAGATAGCCTATTTAATAAATGGTGTTGGAAAAACTGAATTTCAACCTGCCAAAGATTGAAACTAAACACATACCTATCACCGTGCACTAAACTAAGATCAAAGTGGATTAAAGATATAAATATTAAGACAGTAACACTAAACTTGCTGGAAGATAAGTTAGGTAGAACTCTTGATGACATTGGCATAGGAAAAGACTTCATGAACAAAACTTCAGCATCATGGGAACTCGCAGAAAGAATCAACAACTGGGATCTCATCTTATAAAAAGTTTCTGCACTGCAAAAGAAACCACCAAGAGAGCTTACAGACAACCTACAATATGGGGAAAAATTTTTAGCATCTGTACCTCAGACAAAGGGCTACTATCTAGAATATATAAAGAATTGAAACAAATCAAACCTCCCAAATTCAAAGACCCAATTCAAAAATGGGCATCTGAAATGAACAGACATTTCTCAGACAAGGAAGTAAAAGCAGCAAACAAATATATGAAAAAATGTTCAACATCACTGGTCATTTGAGAGATGCAGATGAAAACAACACTGAGATTCCACCTCACCCCACAAAGAATGGCTGCTATCAAGAAATCAACAAATAACAAATGCTGGTGGGGTTGTGGGGAGAAAGGAACCCTTCTCCGTTGCTGGTGGGGGTGTAGACTGGTGCAACCACTGTGGAAGTCAGTAAGGAGATACCTCAAAGAACTAGGACTAGAGGTCCCATTTGACCCAGCTATTCCCCTGCTGGGCATCTTCCCCAAAGAATTAAAAGAATCATACCACAGTGATATATGTGCACCCATATTCATAGCGGCACAGTTTGTAATAGCTAAAGCTTGGAAGCAGCCCAAGTGCCCATCAACTGGAAACTGAATAAAGAAAATGTGTTTTTTTTTTAAATGGAGTACTACTCAGCCATAAAGAACGAAAAGCTAGAGTCATTTATAGCTAAATGGATGCATATCAAGGCCATACTCTTAAGTGAAATAAATAGGACATACATGTGTAACTACCAAATAGTTTCACTAGTGTCAGAAACTGATAGTGTAAAAAAGAGTTAAAATGATTAAAATGAATATTTGATAATTTGAAATAGGAAAAAAGGTCCAAAGGTGAAGGAGTGAAGGGAGGAGAAGGGGAAAGGAAAAACTATGAGAAAAGAAAAAAAAAATGGAAATGAAATCTATGTAAATAGGGAAGGGTGGAGGGGGTGAAGGGTGCACAGGTAATGGGGAAAAAAATAAGAACCAAGATATATCATGTACAGGTACAAACACCTAACGATAAATGTAAACAAATTGTATACCTAAACTGCACCAATAAAATGTACCAATAAAACTAATTTTTAAAAAAAGAATTAAATATTGCCAGTATTCTCATATGAGGAAACTGAGGCAGAGAATGTTCAGCTGGCCTATCTGAAGACATACAGTTTTGCAAATGCTGGCACTGGAATTAGATGTCAGGGATCTGTCCCCGAGGCTCTGTTCTTAACAAATACTAAGTATACTTTTTGAAAACCACATATTATTGAAATTCTTAGAGAACATTTTCTAAGAACTGGGTATTCCTGGTTTCATTGAATTTTTGCCTAAAGGTAAAAGACAATTAATTCACAATACCTCTTCCATCTTTGACCTATACATGTTTAAAGCTCTTTTCCAAATACTGCAAAGGAATAAGAGATGTGACCTTCTTTTGGTAGTGTGTTTTTGTTCTTTAATTCCCTTGTGGTGAAATTACTAGAGAGCATGAGAAGTCATGAAGGTTAAAGACCAAGACAGAAGAAAGGAGCCAGAAAGGGAAGGAATAATGTATGATAGGAAGACAGTGAGGAGGGAAATCTCTGCAAGGTAGGTGTCATGTAGGGAAATATAAGGAGGTATGGGTAGGTGGAAATAGAACTGAAACAAGATGTGCTGGGCCTTGGACTTCAGAAGAAAGAGTTAAAAGTCATAGTTTATTTGTGGGACCATTGGACAGGTAGGAGCAAGGGACAGTGTTGTGGTTTATATCTAGATGTCCCTGTACTCACAGGTGGAGCTTTTCAGATGTGTCTGGATCTAAGGTTTGTGATACTGGGATTAAGGGCATGTGGTCCTGGTTTATCATAGTTCTGGGTGTGGATAATGGGAAGGCCCACCCTGGGTATGAGTGACACCACCCAAAAAGCTTGTAGCCTGGATGGAATTAAAGGAAAAAGCCTTGCCTTGCTGCTTCCGGACTACCCTGCCGTGAAGTGTTTCTCCTCTGTGATGTCCCTCTGCCATGTCACCCTGTTTTGGAGACAGCTGACTATGGACTTTTCTAACTGTGAAAATAAACCTTCCCTTCTTCAACTTGTGGCTGTTAGGTACTGTGTCTCAGCAACTAGAAAGGTAACTAAAACAGAATCCTCATGAGGGCAACATTCAGTCTTCTTTCCCTGACATTCTGAACCCAGCCTCCCCAGGCCCTTTCATGGGTGTGGTCATTTCATATTCTCCCCAAAGTACTCAAAAACATGCCCTAGGTTTTCAGACTCCTTTCTTACAAGCCCAGGCAGAGAACAAGGAAATTCCTTAGAGCTGTTTGCCTAAACTCAGCCAGAGTACAGACACAGAGCTGAGATCACAGCCTCCTTGTGCCTGTCTATCAAAGACTTTTGTCCTCCTACCTAAACAATTTGCCTCTGTAGGTCTCCTCTCACTACCGCAAACTTTAAATACTTTCACAAGGCTTATTTGTTTCTTCTCTCTCTCTCTCCCGCCCTCTCCCCTTACCCCTCCTCTCCCACTAATCCACAGTCTTTCATCCGTGGGATGATTAGTTACAAGATTGCTAAGGGAGCATATCCAATGCAACTTTTCTCTTTGGTGAATTCAGTCTACATTCTGTATCTGTACATGTATTCAACACTTTTCAGTGGTTACCAAGTGTCATGAAAGGCTAGGGGACTATGGAAGAGAGGAGGTAGCCTGTCACTCATTACTCAGCGTATTGACCATTGGTGAATTGGCCAACTAAAAGGATAGGGTAGAACCAGGCACTAAGCTAGGGAAACTGAGGGAAGATGAGTCTTTTCACACCTGCACGTAAGGGATGGGAACTAATGAACATTTCACTGTCTGCCAATGCCGAAGATACACAACTCTTCAATGGACCTAAATTGACCCAAATCCTCAATTAACTAGATTTTTTCTTTTTATCCACTTCTAACATAAAAAGACAATATGATTTTATATTTATAGCTACCACTTTTAAAAAACTGTATCAAGAGAATGAGAAAGGAGGCTACAGTCTGGGAAAAAAATATATGCAAAACATAAATCTGATGGACTGTTCTCCGAAATACACAAGGAACTCTTAAAATTCAACAGGAAGAAAACTAACTCCCCAATTATATAGAAAAAGAACTCAAATGAAAGTAGTATCCACACAGCAATAAGCATATGGAAGGAATCTATATCAAACTTCATAAGGGGGGAAAGCAAATCAGCACAATGAGACACCACTATGCACCTATTAGAATGGTCAGAATCCAAACACTGGCAACAACAAATACTGTTGAGGATGTAGAGCAATAGAATCTCTTGATTCATTGCTAGTAGAAATGCAAAATGTACAGTCACTTTGGAAGAGTTTGGCAGTTTCTTACCAAAATAAGCATACTCTTACTCTCTTAGTCACTTTCCTTATCACTGGAACACCTGCAGTTTAAACAGGAAGAGGCTTATCTGGGCTTATGGTTTTCAGACGTTTTAGTCCATAGCCAGCTGGCTCCAAGGCAGAAACAGCATGGTAAAAGGGCCTGGCTGGAAAATAATTGCTCATATCATATAGTCTAAGAAGCAGAGAGAGAACAGTGAGGAGCTGAGAGACATTTCCTTCCAGGTGACTCGCCTCTTGTCAGCAGATCCCACCTCCTATCAGCACACTCAACTACTAATGAATCTGTTGATGAGTAGAGCACCCCCAGGATCTAATCACCTTCCAAAAGCCACACCTCTGAGTGCATAAGATTTTGGGGGGAATTTCCACATCTAAACCATAACACTTTTATTACTGTCCTTAAAGAGCCATGATTTCTTTCATTAACAGTGGTACATTAAGACAATGAAATATTATTCAGAACTAAAAAGAAATATGTTATCCAGCCATGAAAAGACATGAAGGAATCTTAAATATGTATTACTAAATGAAAGAAAGCAATCTGAAAAGGCTACAAACTGTATGATTCCAACTGTATGACATTCTAGAAGACAAAAATATGGAGATAGTTAAAAAAAAGTGGTTGTTAGGTGTTGAGGGATGAAAAAGGATAAATAAATGGAGGACAGAGGATTTTTAGGACCATGAAACTCTCCCATATGGTATTTTACCAGTGGATCTGTTTCTTGGTCAAAATCTAGAATGTGCAATACCAAGGGTGAATGTTTTTGTAAACCATGGGCAATAGTTGATGATGATATATTCATTTAGGTTAATTGTTTGTAAAAAATCTACCACCCTGGTAGGAGATGTCAATAACTGGGGAGGTTGTACATGTGTTAAAGCAGGAGGTATAGTGAAACTCTGTATTTTCTACTTAGTTTTGCTGTGAAACTGAAATGTTCCTTAAAGGTCTATTTAAAACATGAATATTTCTATAATGCATCTTGCACTTAAAATAAGATTAGGTCTGTCTCCTACTCTATAAATCTCTGCAGAATTTAAATAGCAAGAACCTCTCTTCAGACAGATGCTCCTGACCCTTAAGAAATTAAATTATAACCAGAACCAAAGCAGCAAAAGGTCATAACACATGATAGAAAGTTTTCAAAACTCATTTATCTATATCTTCACTAAACAGTTATTAAGGCACTGGGCTGAGCTCTGAGAGTTTAAGAATAATACAAGATGACCCTCGCAGTGAGGAGCTCACAGCATAGTAGGGAGACATTGCCAACAAATGATTCCACTGAGAAGCAGTAGCAACTCAATGGAGTGAATATAAGTTGCTGGGAAGTCCAGCAAAGAGATGAAACTTGGCCTTCTGGAGACTTCCGGTTACTGCTCAGTGAACCAGAGCTCAATTATCCACCATTCTTGGGTACTTTGACAACTCTGCTGGGCATGGCAGCAGATACCAGGGAATCAATGGTGAGTTGTATGAGACAGGCTTGGGGGTCACAAAGATTACAGTTTGAAAGGTCCTATTATTAAAGAACATGATATTTAATCTAAACCAGGTCACTTTTCCCAAGAAGTTCAATTAATAAGGAAACAAACAATTTTGTACACTCAAATCACAGACTATTTGGCATTTGGAGGAACATTAGAAATGCCTGCCACAGTTGTTCTCAAATATAGTTGCACATTATCACAGCATGGCAACCTTTTATTAAACATCAGCACCAAGGTTTCAACCCAAACTGATTAAATCAGAGTATCTGGAGACTGGAAGTAGGCAGTGGGTTTTTTAAAATCTCTATAGGTGATTTGGGTTTATAATGTGGACAGAAGATGCCCACTAATTCAATCCTGTCTTTTTACCTATTATGAATCAGTGTCAAAAGGACAGGCAAGATTGCAGAGTGACTTAGCAAAAAAAAAATCCATGGTCCAGCCTATGATTTATGAAGTATAACAATATCAATACTGTGCACACACCTGATATAATACATTCCTCCTTCCTGGTCCTGTTCCCATGAGTAGTAATTACTATCCTAAATTTTATGACCACAATTTTTATTAATTTATCTTGTATGTATTCCCAGTGTACCTAAATAATACTCCCCAGATTAACTTGATTTTGTGCCCATAAAGAATATATCTACCATATGTAATCCTAGGACTTTGCTACCCAGAATATGATGATGGTCAAGAAGAGAAGTGTTACCAGAAAGCTTGTTAGATATGCAGAATCTGGCACACTAGATTGGAAGCAGAAAATGAGAATCTTCATTCTAACCTTACATAGCCTTATATTAAACTTTGAGAAGTATGTCTTATAACTAAGATTTATCCAAGTTGTTCCATATAGGTGTAGTTCCATGAATGAGTACTTAAAATGTTTCCAGTTTTTTTAATGACAAGAGTTACATTATGAACACTCTTACCATGTCTCCTAGTACATAAGTGAAGTAAGATACATAATGAAGAGTGGTACTGTTGGGCAATAAATTACATAAATATTGAATATTACAGTGCCATCTTATTGTCTATAGTACTTTAGGTTTTATATACCCAGTATTGTGAAAAAATTTCTATTAATTCACATCTTTTCTAATATTAAATATTGTCAAACTTCTTGGTTTGTGATTATTTAATGGATATACTTATTGAAGTCTTGATTTATATTTTAGAATTTATTAATGAGTTTGAAAATAATTTTAAATGCTTATTCATCACTTATGTCTTCTACACTATGGAATCCCTATTCATTTATTTTGGCAGTTTTGAAATGGGTTATTTTGATTTTTTATAATTGGTTTACAGCTTTTTATATTTATAGAGATAATTGTATTATTAATTGCACATGTTGAAAATAACTTCTGCTAATTTATATGTCTTTTCATTTTCTTTATGGTGACTAATGATAAATGGAAATTTTAAATTCCACTATCATAAAATTCACCAATCTTTCTATTTTGGTTAGTGAGTTTTATCTTTTCTAAAGAGACTTTTTTTTGCTCTGAGGTCTGAAATATATTCTTCTATGTTTTCTTCTAACAATTTTAAAGATTTGCTTTCTCATTTATGTCCTTAATCCATCTGGAATTGATTTTTATGCTCTTCGTACAGGAGGAATCTAATGTCTTTTTTTCTGGTACAGAAAAATCAATTCAGTCCTTTCTTTCCTCCAGTTAATCTGAAAGCCTCTTGGCTCACATATATTCATCAGCCTGTTTCTGGGTTCTCTGTGTCACATCACTGGACAAATTGTCTACACTAGCACCGATACCAAATAGTTTTAATCACTACAACTTTATGATAAATCTTAGTATGTGCAAGTCCTTCCATTTTACTTTTTTCTTTTAATCTTTTGGTGATTCTTGGCCTGCTTAATTTCCATATAAATTATACAATCATGTGTCATGTTCCACTCAAAACACTGTTGGGGTTTTTGTTAGAATTGCATTAGAAATCAATTCCAGAAAAACTGATATCTTTATAGTACTGAGCTTTCCTTTACATGAAAATTGAACATTAGTATTTTTTAATAAAATTATACAAGCTTCTCCACAAAGTTCTTACATGTTTAGTTAGATTAACACCTAAGTAAATATTTTTTGCCATTATAAGTCTTATTTCTAAAGTTTGGTTGATAATATAGATAAATATAAGTAAGTTGTTTCTATTATTCTTGAGCCAGCCACTTAAATACTCATTGTTTGTAGTAACTTATCGAGAAATTCACTGTATCTGAAAAAGCCGCATTTTGTTTCTTATTTACAATCCACCTGTGTGACAGAAGCTGCTAAGTATGCTCAATAGATATTAGCTCTTCTTCCGAGTAATAGAACACTATGAATTTTAGCTGGCATCATTGCTACCTTGAAGCTAGGTATGACCAAATGATTAAGTTGAGAACAATAGGCGGTGATCAGAAATCATAAATGCATCTTCCAGATCAGAAAGTTAAAGCTGCAGCAAAATCTAACTGAGACTAAGATTGAGAACCTGGAAGTGTTGGAAAACCCATTCGGTTTTACAACTCCAAACAACAGGCAATGGTGTTGCCACTCAAAGCCTTTCTCAACAATGTTTCATTAACTATTCCCACTAGCCAGACTTGGGGAGATAATCCAGAGGCAAAAGTCAGTTTAAAGATGATGCTTTCCCACCCACATTTTCTTTGCAAATAGCCTCAGCATAGTTACTGTGAAACTGACAGTCATGAGCTGAGTACAAAAGGCAGTAAGTAAAAAAGTTTTGACAGATGTAAAAATTACAACCTGAAGAGAGCATTGAACCTGTTTACTTTTAGGAAATGATTAGAAACTTGGAGATGTATATATTTCATATTTTTATATATATATTTCAAATGTATATATATTTATATATATAAATATTTGAATAAGGAAAGATATCAGCTAAACTATGATGACAAAAAAGAAGCTTATCTTTCTCTGAGCTAAATTCCCAAGAATTTATACTCTAAGGGGCCACCTCATTGTCTCATGAAAGCTAATTAGAGCTTCTACCTTTAACACATGACTGTGGCTACTCTTTCTACATCTGGGTTGTTGTCAACATTTTGCTAGCTTGGAAATCCAGGGTGAGAATCCTGTCTCTAGGGAGTAACACAGGCTGTGCACACATCACTTTTACAGACATCTTATTGACCTAAACTTCACATCATCTCCACACCTCACTGCAAGGAAGTTTGGAGAATGTGGTCTGTATCTTAGCAGCCATGTGCCTATCTAAAATTTTGCTACTAAAAGGAACAGAAGGAGAATGAATTCCTTGAAACAATTAACAGTCATATTAGTCTATTATTTCATATTGAATGTGAGATATGAGGATGAAGTTACTTTGCCTTTTAGTGTACTTTTTAATAGTACATTACAAGAAGATACAATAAAACCTGATAGAGAGGAATAGGCATAACCTAGACAACCTGTGTTGTGAAAAAAGTGCATTAACTGTCTGGAACTCTGAGTTATTAGAGAAGAGTTTTGCTCTGTGTGTAGGAAAAGAAAACACAGGAATACTTACATTCCAACAGGAAAAACTGGCAATTTTCTCACACAGGTCTACAAGGGAAAATGTGCAAAGATACACACCACAGCATTATTTGGTGATAGGATGGGTTAACTTACATCCTTATATCATTTATATTAATTTAAAATGTAACAAATAGTTCAATGATGCATATTTATAAAACTAAAACAAAAATATACAAATCAACCCATTGGAATGGAGGAAAGAAATGGGATTAAGGATCAAAAGAAACAATGGAAAATTAAAACAGGAAAACACCTTTACATATGCCAAAGTTACCTGACATTAACTGCAAAGTTTAATAAGGTTGAGTCTCTGCATCTGAGGTCTGCCTTAGTTACTTTTCTCATTGCTGAGACAACATACCCGACACTCACAAGTTAAAGGAGGAAGGTTTAGTTCAGCTCACAGTTTGTACAGGTTTTAGTTCCTAGTTGGCTGCCTCGGGTACAGTAGCATGGCAGAGGGGCATTGCAGAGGAGAAACAGTCCATAGCAGGGCAAGCAATAAACAGTGACCAGCAGCAGCCTGTCTTCCATCTTCCCCTTTGTATTCTATCCAGGCTACAAACTTATTGGTTGGTGCCACCCACACCCAGGCAGGGGCTTCCAATCCCAGAACTGTGCTAAACCCATATTCACTAGTAGGTAAACTGGCAAGTTGTTGGTACCACTGTGGAGTGGTATCCACCTATATGGAAGACAAATTACTAATACAACAACATATACACTAAGTTAGGAATGGCTTCTAACACTGTGAAGCAATAGGCAGAGTGGGAGGATAGGAGGGGAAATCAGTTCATGTTCCTTGGAATTTCCCTAGACATGCTGAATAATACCTTGGGAAGAAAACTTTGTGGATATTGTGGTTGTAGCATAATTACCACTCAGATTATGGATGCTTACCCACAATGGATAATTCCAGAGATGTAGGGTGAAATTAGTCATGTAGGGCCAAAATAGAATACCTCAATTATAGCATTTTATGATTGCTACAAATTACAAATATATTTAACTTATTGAAAGTGTGATATTATGGCCCCAAAAGGAATTCTTTACTTCCCAAAAGATAAATTTATATTTTTCTCAAGAAGACCAAGAAATGTAATCTGATTTATTAACCTAAGACAAAATGTTATGGCTTGAATGTTGGTGGTGTCTCCCTCAAATTTATGTTGAAGTCTTAACTTCCAGTGTGATGGTATCTGGATATGAGGCTTTTAGGAGATAACAGGTGATCAGGAAAGGGCCCTGGTGATGGGATTGGTATATTCATAAGAAGAGGCACCAGAGTTTGCTTACTCTCTCTATCATGGGAGGAAACAATGATAACCAGCCATATGCAAGCCAGAAAGCTGGCCCTCACCACAAACTGAATCTACCAGCACCTTGATCTTGGACTTCTAGCCTACAGGGTATGAAAAATAAATGTCTATTTTTAAAGCCACCCAGCACGTGACATTTTATTATAAGTACACAAGACATAGGACTATTGCAGTTAATTCTGGGGAGAATTCAAATGCAATCATCTCCAAACATCATGGCCCAATCAAGGTGAAGAGACAAAGTGACAAGATCAGTGTTCTAGTTTCATCTAACTAACAAAATGCATGTTTTCAGGTGAGACTTCATTTTCTGGAATTTATTCAAGTGGACAATGAGGCATTGAACTTGAATGCCTTGAGCCCCTTCTAGGTGTTTGCTATGGTTTGGTCTAGATGTCCCTACAAAGCCACATGTGATCATAGGCTGGATCTAGAGTATGTGAAACTGGAATTGATTCACTGTGCAAGGCTAGGCTCAAGAGCACTAGGATTAAGGGTGTGAGTGCTACCTGCCCTAAGTAGTCTGAATAAGATAAATGGGGCAGAAAGACACTGTTAAGGTCCCTTGTTGCCATTGCTACCTTGTGCACACCATGTTGTTTGTCCTCTCTGATGCCTGGTTGCCATCCCTGCCTTGGAGCCAGTTGATTATGGACTGAAACCTCTACGAACTGTAAGCCAAATAAACCCCTTTCCCTCTACCTTTGGGTGTCGGGTGTTTTGTCTCAGCAATGAGAGAAAAGTAACTAACAGCATTAGACGGTGAACCACAACTCCTTTCTTTTTACTTTAGATTGAGTTGTTATGAACTACACCTCTACTTAGCCTAAATGGCTAACAAGGAGATTGAACAATTTAATTCTCTATTTCTGAAGACTTCTCATCTGTCTGAAAATTTTATGCAAGTTTTTAATTTCAGGAACAAATGTTTTCTGAACTTGGGGCTCATTAGAAGAATTTGCTGGGGTTTAGGAAAGATAATGAGTGGATAGTATGTTAAGTGCCTCAGAGAAAGTTTTGTTGCTGGACAATTAGTTTTTATTTCTTGAAGAACTAAAATTCTAGGGCTGGTTTAGTGACACCTGTCATCTCTCTTGTGATGTAAAGCTATTTGTTGTGAAGTTGGGCCAGCAACAGATGTGGGGGCTTCAATGTCATCCTATGTAGGTGGGCAAGACCAATTAGGCAGTGCAAAATCCTTAAGTGTGTTTGATTATCCCAGCCCCTTTTGAGCAGCTGGCCACAGAAGGGGGAGGTGGACAGTAGAGGGGTCTGGCTGTCTGGGTGGGTGGAGGAAGGTGGGGGTGTTTCATGGAATTTCACAGTCCCCTTGACAGGCATAACTGGAGCTATTAGACTGATCTCATCCATCTTGGTGTTATTTCTCCCAGTAAGCAATAAGCTCAGCTTTCCATGGCCTGTGGTTTCTGTAAGCTGGGAATAAATTCCTTCACTGTGAGTTAAGGTGTCCAATTGGAAGCAGGAAAAAAGAATTAGTCCATAAGGAATTTTGTCATTAGGGAGTGGCTAAAATTTGGGAGAGTCCATGGATAAAGGTCACTTTGGACAGCAACATGAGCCACAGGAGTATGAGTCAGCCAGTCAGAGATTCTTATAACCAACACTTATTAAGCATCTGCTGTGTACCAGGCCCTGTACTAGATGTTTTGGATACTGGAAATGAACAGCTCTGGTTCTTAGGAATTCATATATTAACAAGAGTGATGAAAGCATAAACTACTAGGGCATTGCAGATACTCAACCACTTTAGCGGTCAAGAACCAACAACTTCATGTGGTACAACCAAGTGCTATTGCATCTTAAATATAACATGCTTTGGGAACATAGAGCAGAAAGTGTCAGTTTAAAGGTTGGATATTATCATTCAGGCTTTCCTGAGGAGATGGGATTTAGCTTTGGTCTAAAGGGAGCATACACATTTTGAAAATATTTGTAAAAGGGAGGTGAAAGGAAAAAAACCTGCATTTATTCCAGAAATATTTGTTAAGGGTCTACTGTGGTATAGTATGCTTTAAATACAGTGTTCAGCCTATGTAGTTGATAGTTCCTTTCCTGGAATTTTTATTCCAAAGAAGGAAAGCAGATCCTTAAAAATAAATACCAAATTAATCTAGTTACAATTCTGGGAGGTCCTCCTAAGGAGCAAAATCCACCAAGAGAGGAAGTAACTGAGTACCTGATTTGGTCTGCAGGGCAAGGACAGGGTTTAGCCTGAATCCTCTCAGCAAGATGGAATTAATCAGAATAAGATACAGATTGTAGAGAACTCAAGAAAGAAATTAGCACATGAAAAGATCCTATAGGAGGCCAATGGAGCAGCTTTTGCCTCTCTCAGATTTAGTAGTCCAAAGAGATGTAATCATATTTTTAGGGGTTCTGACACTCACTTTCCTACCCACTAAGAAGTTGGGTTTTAATATTTAACCAAATTACTAAGTGACTTGGGTGAAGATATTCTACTAAGGAGTCACTAATTGTAAAATGACTTTAGATAGGAACCCAGAAAAAAGCAGGGGTAGCTGTTCTATTTGCAGAAAAAGTGGATTTCAAGCCAAGACTGATTAAGAGAGAAAAAGGTCACTACATCCTTGTAAAGGGAACAATCCAAGAGGGAGAGATAACAATAATAAATATATGTGCATTAAATACCAGCATACCCAACTATATAAACAAATATTAGTAGACATGAAAAATCAAATAAGTACTAATACTATTGTAATGGGGGACTTCAATACCTCACTGTCACAAATAGACATCAATTAGACAAAATCAACAAAGAAATATCAGAACTGAACTAAACTTTTGTAAAATGGACTTAGTAGATGTTTACAGAGTGTTCCACCCCACAACATCAGAATACACATTCTTCTCAGCTGCACAATAGATATTCTCCAAAATAGAACAAGCTTAAGTAAACGCAAAGAAATTAAAATTATCCCATGCATATTTTCAGAGCACAGAGCAATAAAATTGGAAATCAATGGCAAAAAAATCACAAGAACTTCATAGATACATGGAAATTAAATAACACCCTCCTGAATAACCAATAGGTCACAGATGAAATTAAAGAAGAAATTAGATAACTTCTACAATTAAACAATAATGCCAATACAACATACTGGAACTTATGGGATGCAGTGAAAACAGTCCTATGAGGAAAATTTATACTAGTGAATTCCCATATCAGAAAAACAGAGCAAATAAACAACCTAAGGTTGAATCTCAAGTTTCTAGAAAAAAGAAGAGCAAGGCAAGCCCAAAGCTAGTATAAGGGAGGAAATTATAAAGATCAGAGCAGAGATTAATCCAATGAAGACTAAGAAAACAATACAAAGAATCAATGAATCAAAGAGTTGGCCCCTTGAAAGATTAAATAAAATTGATAAACAATTAACCAACCTTATCAATAAAAGGAAAGAAAAGACTCAAATCCATGCAATTAGGAATGAAAAGTGTGAAATCACAACAGATCCTGCAGAAGTCCAGAAGATGAACTTTCAGTACCTGTATTCTAATAAGATGAAAAACATAGAAGAAATGGACAGATTCCTAGATATATATGAATTATTAAAGCTGAATCAAGAAGGTATAAAAATTCTAAATAAACCAATATCAGTCAATGAAATTGAAGGTGTAGTTAAAAACCTGCCAACAAAGAAAAGCCCAGGCCCTGATGGATTCACTGCTGAATTCTACAAGAAATTTGGAGAAGACCTAATGCTGCTACTTCTCAAACGCTTTAATGAAATTGAAAGAGAAGCGATACTTTCAAATTCATTCCTGAAAGCAAGCATTACCCTGATACCAAACACAGAGAAGGATACAACCAAAAATGAGAACTATAGGCCAGTCTCCCTAATAAACATAGATGTAAAAATCCTCAATAAGATCCTGGCAAATAGAATGCAGCAAATCATCAAGATTATACACCACGACCAAGTAGGATTTATCTAAGGGATGCAGGGATGGTTCAACATATGTAAATCAATAAATGTAATATATCATATTAACAGATCCAAGGACAAAAACTATATGACCATCTTGATAGATGCAGAAAAAGCACTTAACAAAGTCCAACACTCATTCATAATAAAAACTACAGAAAATTTTATCTCAATCTGATAAAAAGCCATCTATGACATACCAATAGCCAACATCATACTAAATGAACAAAAAACTGAAAACTTTCATTCTAAATTCAGGAAGAAGACAAGGATGTCCACTATTACCACTCTTATTCAATATAATTCTAGAAACATTAGGCAGAGCAATTAGGTAAGAGAAAGAATAAAAGAAATAGGATATTAAAGAAAGAAGTTAAATTATCATTATTTGTGAATGACATGGTACTCTACATAGAAGACTCCCAAAACTCCACCAAAAACTTCTAAATTTAATAACCAAATTCAGTAGTGTAGCTGGATACAAAGTCAACATTCAAAAATCAACAGCATTTCTGTACATAAGTAACAAATTCACGGAGAGAGAAATTAGGGGAACAGTGCCTTTCTCAATAGCATCCAAAAAAAAAAAAAAGAAAGAAAAAAGAAAGAAAGACCTACGAATCAGTCTAATGAAGGAAGTAAAAGATCTTTACATTGAAAACTACAGTACTCTGAAAAAGGAGATTGAAGAGAATATCAGAAAATGGAAAGATATCCCTTGTTCTTGGGTAGGAAGAACCAATATGGTGAAAATGGCCATACTTCCAAAATTGTTATACAGATTTAATACAATTGTGATCAAAATACCAATAGCATATCTCACAGCACTAGAGAAAAAAATCTTAAAATTCATTTGGAACCAGAAGAGACCTAGAATAGCAAAAGCATTTCTGGGCAACAAAGGCAACTTACAATCCCTGGCTTGAAATTATACTGCAAAACTACTCTGAAGAAAAAAAAAAAAGAGACCCAAGGATCAGTGGAACAGATTAGAAGACCCATAACAACTTCAAACATACTCAGCCACCTTATCTTTGAAAAAGAAGCTAAACACCTTCCGTGGAAGAAAGATGGCTTCTTTAATAAATGGTACTGGAAAAACTGGCTTTCTACATGCTGAACATTAGACCCACATCTTTCACTATGCACTAAACTAAATAAAAATGAATCAAAGATCTAAATATTAAAACAGAAACACTAAATATGTTGGAAGATAGAGTAGGTAGAACTCTTGAAGACATGGGTCGAACAAAACCTGGATCACACAGGAAGTGTTGCAAAGAATCAACATCTGGGATTTCATTTTATTAAAAAGCTTTTTAACAGTAAAAGAAACCACCAACAGAATGAAGACACAACCCAGTGTGTGGGGAAAAAATTTTTCCAGCTGTTCCTCAGACACAGGACTACTATCTAAAATATATAAAGAACACAAAAAACCCAGATGCCCCTAATTTAAAGACTTAATCCAAAAATGAGCATCTGAAATGAATAGACACTTCTCAGATGAAGAAGTAGAAATGGCAAATAAATATATGAAAAAATGTTCAACATCACTGGTCATTCAAGAGATGCAAATTAAAACAACCCTGAGATTCCATCTCACTCAAGAAAGAATGGATATTATCAAGAAATCAACCAATAACAAATGCTGGAGGGGCTCTGGGAGAAAAAGAACCTCTTCTCCACTGTTGGTGAGAGTGTGGACTGGTGAAACTATGGAAATCAGTGTGGAGATTGTTCAAAAAACTAAAACTAGAGGTTCCATTTGACCCAGCTATTCCTCTTCTTGATATTTCCCCCAAAGAATTAAAAGCATCATACCACAGCAATATATGCACACCCATGTTTATAGCGGCACAGACTGTAATAGCTAAATCTTTTTTTTTGTTTTTTATTTTTTGTTTATTTTTTTATTTTTCTTTTTTTCCCCCCATTAACTTTATTGGTACATTTTAGGTATAAAATACAGTTACATTAATCATTGGGATCTTGTACCATTACATGAGTCTCTTGGTGCTTATTTTTTTTCCCCTTCCCTTGCCCTCCCTTCACCCCCTCCACCCTTCCCTATTTGCAAAGACCTTGTTTCCATTTTTTCCTCTTCTCATATTTTTTCCTTTCCCTTTTTTCCCTTCCCCTACCCCTCCCAATTCCCCTGCTTTTTTAGACCTTTTCTTCCTGTTACACAATATCAGTTATACATTTTTAAAATTATAATATTAATATCTAGGAGACATGTAATAGCTAAATCTTGAAAGTAGCCCAAATGCCCATCAACTGATGAATGGATAAGTATTTTTTTTATACGATGGAGTACTACTCTGACATAGAGAAGGATAAGCTTGAGACATTTCTAGCTAAAAGTGAAATGAATCAGACACACATGTTTAAATTCTGCATTGTTTCTCTGGTGTGAGAAGCCAGAAGTGTAAATAAGGATCAAAATGTATAATAGATATTGGGAATTGGAAAGATAATGTTCAAATGAGAAAGGGAACAAGGGAGGAGGGGGAAGGAAGGCAGGGACAAAAAAAGAGAATAGAAGGAAAAAATGGAAACAAAGCTTTTGTAAATAAGGAGAGAAAGGTGGGTTGAGGGGAGGGGAGTAGGATGGGAAAGAATGAAGAAGCAAGATATATCATATACAGGTACAAATTACCTATTATGAATATTATCATTATGTGTATCTAAAATGTATTAATAAAATTAAAAAATAAAAATAAAGTGACTTTAACAGATTATACCCCTAGCAACTTACAATACTGGTAGTTTTATAGATGTGTGTTCAAGGAAGGATTGTTCCAAGTACCTAGATTTGGGTTTGCATTTTTGTTAACTTCTCATTTTCAAATCCTGATTCAAATGGATTTACTTTTCATTGCTTAGCTTGACTCAACAGTGGAAAACATTTTCAAGAGTACTTGCTGTGATCATAGAATTTGCTTTGGCCTGATAGTGTTGCTTTAACTACTCCTGTGTTCTGCCCCATCATTCCCTTCCTCTTACCTGCAATTTAATGATCATTTTAGAGTCTACTTAAGGCTTCCATGCTTGACCACTGCTCTTCCAAAGGACCTCCAGAAACACCCCTGTCTTAGTTACTTTCTCATTGCTGAGACACAAAACCTAATACCCACAACTCTAGGTGGAAAGATTTATTTGGGCTCAGTTTGTAGAGGTTTCAGTTCATAGTCCCACCTCCTCCAACCAGGCTTTGTCTTGCAATATCACATTTAGCTGTAAACTTATACTGGATCAATTCACAGATGAAGATCATGCACTCATGATCCAATTACCTCTCCAAAGCCCCAGTATGATCACATGAGGCTTTTGGGAGAAAACTAGATATAAAGTATAATGACTTCTGACCAGGAAAAGCTAAGCTCATTGAACTTACTCCTGTAACGGAGACACACTCGTTAAGGAGTCCTAGTAGCCCCTTAGATGGTGGAGTCATGGTAGAGTGCTACATATGTTAGGACCTGGACAAAGTGACTTTATGACAACATCTGGAAAAGCAGGAGAGTTGAGTGTGGAGAGAGATAATGCATGTTAACTATGGGTTGATGAGATCAGTGAGGAGAAAGCTTGAAGTAGGTCTTCATGATTAATAACTTAACCTGGATGAACAAGCTATGTTATTGGTTCATAATCTTATCTTCCAGGAACAATTCTCCTCTGGAATTAGTCATTAAGATATTTTTGTCTAGACACAGTATTTTTGTTAACAAGCAGGAAAGCATATTTAGTTCCAGAATTGTTTAGTGTGAGAATTGTTTAGCAAAAGTGTGAGAAATGTTGGTTTTAATTCTTCAGGTCAGTTGAAGTTGATACGTAGATCAGTGCAGAAAAAAACTGAATAAAATTAAAATGTAATAAAAATGAAAACAGAGTAAATAATGAAGGACACCGATATTTTTCTCAATTGTTTTAGAACTGTCAGCCCCTTTTAAGATTCTTGCTGATTCTCCTTTGGAGACTAGGGAGTAGGCTGAAAGCCTGTTGGGAGCTTTTCCTGAGGCACATCAGAGTTAGCAGGGCCTCTGCTTTTGACATATGTAGATCACCACTCCAAAGCTCAGAATGCTGATAGAGATGTTACTAACAGACTGAATAGAACCAAGAGCTCTTAGAATCCCCAACTGAGGTCTAAGCTGACACTGGGCTGGGCTGCTAGGTGAGGTGAAGAAAGGAGGAGTGAGGAGATAGACAGACTGAGAGCAGGTTCATCTGCCACCTGAACATCCTCATGTCCCTTTCATGGCCTCTTCTCTGTCTCTTCTTCATGTCTAAGCACATGTGGCATTCAAGGAAGGATTAGATGCCATCATCTTAAACATGCTGTGGTTATCATTTCTGGATATTGTGGAAAGTCTTCCAAGTTCCAAGACAGCTGTCCTCCATAGTTGGGCTTTCATTATAAGATCTTTAATTTTAAAGAAAACCTATGGATTGATTCATTTAACATCAGTGATTCAGTCATTGGTTCGGTCACTCATTTTAATCATTTTATGTGTCCTAAGTGGCCAACTATGAATGAGGTCCACGAGTACAGCAGTGGATAGTAAGAGAGCAGTTTCCAATTTAAGAGTCCTACCATCTCAGGAGCTGCACACAAGTCAATAGACAATAGCAATGGCATTTGAAGGCCCTATTTAGCACGTATGTTAGGAACTCATCAGAAGAGCATTTGACTCTCAACTGGGGACTGATGGGATGGGTAGTAAGAGAAAGCCTAAAGCAATGACCCTCAAGGATAATAGGAGGAGTTGGACAAAGTGGTGAGGCACAGATAGCAAGCATGTGCATAGACCCTGAGGTCTGAAATCAGGGGCTGCCTATATGAATATATTGCTGTGTGACCTTAGGCAGGCATGTAAACTCTCTAGCTTTCAGCTACCCATCTGAAGTGTAAAGATTGAAAAACATATTTTCATATCTTAAATATTAAATAAAATAAAATTAAATATTAAATAAAATAAGAGCATCAAGAGAAATCATCTTAAATATCTTTGCTAATGTATTCATAAGATAATTCTTAAATATTTAATGTTTTAAAATATATTTTAAGGTGACTTTTGGTGTCAGGTGCAATTCTACATAATTTCTGGGAAAAATCATTTCATAATTAAATTATATTAGGCCTAATTTTCCAGCCTACAGCCTGGCTATGGCATGTCAAGACATAACTCCATTTTTGCCTCTGATCACAGCTAAAATCTCAATGGTCCCATGATGCTGTGACACTCCAGGGCAGCTGATTACATCAGCTGAAGACATCCTGGTTCCTTGAGAACTGAGTAGTAAGAAAAAGGTTTCACCTGGGGAGGGACCAATTCCTAATCAACATAAGTTCCTCATCAACCAAAGATCTTTATCAGCATAAGTTCCTCATAGGCCTAGGATTATCACTGCCCTCTGAGTCATCTGTTACTCTCAATGAACTGAATAAAGGTATGGCAAGCTTGAGTGTTTTCATTTTTTCTGCCCAGAATAGCATTGATCAGGCCCAAAGCTCAGCTTCTTCTCTCAGTCTCATTTCCTGTCTTTATTCATTGATTCGGCTTGTGCTGTCATGGTTCATTGGAGACCAGGACTCACTGCAGGGCTTCTGGTAACATCCCTTTTCCTGTTCCCTACATTTGGTGCTCAACATTGATGTGAATTGGATCCATAGGCAAACTTGCCTGTGAGACAGACTCGGAGTAAAAGAGACAGCACACGGATCTCCCAGAACGATTTCCGGACATGGATGAGGGATACAGGTGGTAAGTGTGTTCAACTGGGGCAATCTTCTATTCTTGCTGGGTTGAAAATATGGGCCAGTCTCTGTATCAGATCAGCACAACTTTGTCAAGTTGCTTAAGTCACTCTTAAAGCAAGCTATGTATCTGGCATCGAAAAAACACTGAGGTAAAATTGCTAAAAGATATAGAAATGTACATTCCATCTTTCCCCAAGGCAGGAACAATTAATACACAAGCATGGGAACATGTGGGAACCATTCTCCATGAGGCCCAGCAAAGAGGTGATCATCTTTAGCCTCAAACACTTGGTCTCTAGTTCATTTGATGCTTAAATTCTCTCAGTCAGTTCAGGGTACCAGGGCTACCCCTCCCTCTACTTGTCCTTCTGGTGACACTTCCCCTTGTTCAGCTTCTTACCTCATTTGCTTTCATCTCACCACAGCTTCTGATTCACCACTGCAGCAGGCTATTTCAGCCCCATCTAAGGAGTACATTAATTCCTCAGGTGCCATGCAAAGGTCTTATTGCATCTCTTCTAAAGCCCACTTCTGAGGCCACTCTGTACTGCCATACTCTGTAAAAGGCTGTGAAATTGGGCAAAGTGGTTGGAGCATCTTTGTGCTTTCCTATCTCAGTTTTGCCTGACCCTAACAACCCAGAGGTAGGCATGTATATTCATGCCTCATTTGATTTTAATATCCTGAAGGACCTCATGCAAAATGTGGTAACAAATGACATCCTTACACCTATACAGTGGGTTTGTTGGACAATGTACTTCAGACTTATTCTTTGGCACCACATGTTTTTCATCTTGTGAAAAAAGTGTTTGTTCCCCACTCAGTATCTCCACTTCAAGGTGGAACTGTGTTTCTTAATTAGGGAACAGACTCATAAGAATGCCTAGGGAGATGCTCAGTTGAGAGAAGTTACTCTTGACATGTTATCTGGCCCAGGTGACTTTTCACATTTAAATGTACAAGTCTATTGTCCAGCACTAGTTTTTCACCAGCTGAAAGACCTCCTATGGAGGGCTTAGGCTTCTGTGCAAGTTGACAGTACACAGATGCAATCTTTTACTCAAATAATGCAAGGGCCAGTAGAATCTTACATGCAATTTGTAGCAAGGTTGAAACAAATAATTAGAAGGCAGATTTCTTATTCCCAGGCAGCAGACACCTTGATTTTACAGCTAGCCTATGAAAATACTAATCTGGATTGCAAACAGGCAATAAATCCTATTTGTTCCTCTAACAATCTTGGAGCATATATTAAAGGATATTAAAATATTGGGTCTCCTTCATACAATGCAGCTCTGATGGCTCAAGCCATCTCCCAACATTTATGTTTGGACACAATGACTTAAAATGTTTTAATTGTGGAAAAATGGAGCATCTCTGAAAAAAACTGTAAAATGAAAATGGCTTTACAAGCTGACCTGAAGCCACTAGGTCAGGCATTCAAAGAAAATAAGTTACTGTCTGGCCCTTGCTCTCACTGCCGAAAAGGCATTCACTGGGCGAAAGCCTGCCACTCCAAATATGATAAGGATGGTACATTGCTGCTGGGAAAATGGAAATTGGGCCTTTCCCCAGGCCCAGGAAACAATAGGGGATCAGAGCCAAGGGACTCCACTTTCTGAGTCAGCTATATCCAGTTCAGACCCACGCACAAGTACAAAATCAGACAACTTGGGTGTGTGGGGGGACATTTCTTCCCACATCAGGGGAACACTCAGGACCTCAGGATTAGATCTTCCTGCTGCTCAGAAAGTTTACCTGCTGGGAAGTGAGAATCCTGTATCTGTCCCCACAGGAATTTATGGATACACACCACCTAGAGCAATTGGTTTAATACTTGGGAAATTCTCTCTAACTTTGAAAGGCATTAGTGTTATTCTGGCTACTATTGATTCTGATCTTAACTCTGAATTGTGTGTTCCTATTAGCTCCACAGGACTCCGGGTAATTCACCAATGAGATTATATTTCACAATTGTTGCTCTTGCCTACACCAAAATTAAATAAATTTAGCTTTAAAAATTCCCAAGAGGATCCTCAGCCAGAAATTCCTCAGAAGAGGTTTATTTCACCCAAGAGATTTCCAAAAACCAGCCAATGTGCAAAATTAAATTAAATGGCAAATTCTTTACAGGGCTGATAGACACAGGTGTGGATGTGCCCATCATCACCACGTGGTTTTGGTCCTCATTTTGGGGAACAAAACCAGCTAAAACATCTCTCGTAGGCCTTGGCACCCCCCAGCAAGTTTTGCAAAGCTCCATTCCCCTGCTTATGAAGGGCCTGATGGTCAGTATGGAACATATTTGTCCTTACATAGCTCCCATACCTGTAAATTTATGGGGCAGAGATTTATTGGAATAATGGAGAGTCATAGTGACTACTTTGCCCCCTGAAACCTCACTAGTTCAACAAATAGTGTCTAACATGGGATATGAACTGGGAAAAGGACTAGGCAAGCAACTTCAGGGCAGAATGCAGCCTATAGAACAGCAACAGAAAAATAATTGCTTTGGAATTGTATATGATAAAAAGAATTTTAGTTGGGGCTATTGAAGATGTTTCTCCACTCAAAACAGCTTTGCCTTTACAGTAGAAATCAAATGATCCCATTTGGGTTGATCAATGACTCCTAACATAGGAGAAACTAACCACTTTAGAGCAATTTTTATTAGAACAACTTACCAAAGGGCATTTAGAACCACCCATGAGCCCTTGGAACACATCCATCTTTGTTATTCCTGAAAGGTCAGGCAAATGACATTTGCTTCAGGACTTATGGACAGTTAATACCTCATTCCAATGGGGGCACTGCAACCTGGTTTACCCAATACAGTAGCAATTCCCCAGAAGTGACCACTTATAGGTTTAAAAGACTGCTTCTTCAACATTCTTTTGTGGCTGACTGACCAACCTCAAGTTGCCTTTTCAGTACCTAGTTCGAATTTTAAAGAACCAGTGAAGCACTTTCAGTGGACTGTGTTTCCCCACATTGTGTCAGCTTTTTGTAGTGCGGGCCTTTCAAGCTACTCATAAATGGTTTCCTACAGCATATTTAGCTCATTATATGGATGACATATTAATCTCTACAAATACACAACAGCTACTCTTACAGGCCTTTGCTGTTGCAAAGAAGGATTTAGTGCTTTTTGGATTGTGCATTGCACCTGAAAAAGTTCAACTATCTGAGCCTTATACTTACCTGGGTACCTTGTTAGCAGAGTGATCTGTTAAGCCACAAAAGATACAATTTGGGACAGGCAAATTAAAAATGCTAAATGATTTTCAAAGGTGATATTAATTGGATTAGGGCTGTTATGGATGAGCAAGTTCAAACAATAGAGATGCACCATACTCTGCCAAATTTATTATAGCCGTCAGCTGAGGAATGTCTAGCGCCCAGAAAGTTTCCTCAGGAATGGGAAGCAATTTTATTTCTCCTTTTAAATCATGCTTTTAGTTGGGGAGGGCTCAGAGGAGAGCAAGTGGAGTCTTACAGAAGCAGAATCATTCCAGGTTAATGTGTCGGGGGGTGTACAAGGAAGTTTCACACACACTAGGTGAGCTACAAAACATGCTGCAACTGCAGCAAGTTTACTGCCAAGCAGGATGTGGGGTTTGGGGTGCTTTGTTCAAGCATAAGCACTTTGATCAAGCACAGGTACAAAATGGCATTGAGGCACAAGATGGAATCAGGTTGGCTATCACAGGCCTAAAAGAAGGAGAGTAACTATTCAATTACAAAATTTGTATGAAATATTACAGGAAGATTCTTACCTTAATTCCCCTCAAAAATTAACTCCTGAGGCCCCAAAGGAGTTATAATTCATAGAACAAAGCATACGTTACTATCAGGTTTTTCATATAAACTCTAATATCTGGTTCATTTGTTTGTGCTTAACACTCCCCATTCACATACAGGTTTAATAGGACAGTGGTATGAGAAACAGGTCTTTCCCATTGAATGGTTGTTTTTATCTAACCGGTTAACGTGAAATCTCTACAATTATATCTAGAGCAAATTGCAAAAATAGTTTCCTTGGGATGTAATTGTATCTGACAACTATTTGGTGCTTATCCTCATTTCATCATTATCCTAGTTGATAAGGCTCAAATGCAGATGCTGCTGCAAACTGCTTTGTATTGGCAAGTAGCCTTTGCAGATTTCACTGGACAGATAGATAATCATTACCTTAGTGATCTTCTGTTTCAGGGTTTTGCATGACATGAATTTATTTTTCCCAAGGTTACTCAATTTCAGCCATTGCAAGGTGCTCAACTTATTTCATTGATGGCTCCTCTAAGGGCCAAACAGCATTTTGGAGCTCTTCCTTTAGCTATGTGTTGCCTACACCTGGTCTCTCTGCTCAGAGGTCAGAGTTGCTAGCCATTTTATTTCTGATTGAAAACTTCTTTTCCCAACCTCTTAATATTTTAAGGGATTTCTCTCCTGCAGTTTGATTGACTCAAAGCCTGGAAGGGCTATGGATGGCTCTACCTTAGAACCTAAATTATTAAACTTGTTTTTTTTTTTTGGTACCAGGGATCAAACTCAGGACTTGTGCTTGCAAGGCAGGTGCTGGAACAACTGAGCTAAATCCCCAGCTATTAAACTTGTTTTTAAGATTACAAATGTATATATAAATATATCAATATATTTAAATATATATTTATATATAAATATATCAATATATTTAAATATATATTTATATATAAATATATCAAGGAACCAATTGCTTTTATATTGGACATGTTTGATTGCATATCAATCTTCCTGCACCACTTGCCTATGGCAATGCAAAAGCATAACTACTTAAAGGATTTCTTGCTGCTTTTTAAAAAAATTTATTTTATTGGTACATTTTAGGTATACAATATAATTACATTCATCATTGGAATTTTGCACCTTTACATAATCTCTCTTGGTTCTTATTTTTCCCCTGTACCCTGCCCTCCCTTCAACCCCTCCATCCCTCCCTATTTACAAAGACTTTGCTTCTAGTTTTACATTTTCTCATATTAATTCCATTCCCTTCTTTCCTTTCCCCTACCCCTCCTTCATCCCCTTCCACTTTGCCCCTTTTCTTCCTATTTCACATTATCTATTATACCTTTTAGCCTTATTTACACTTTCAGTTTCTCACACTAGAGAAACTATTCAGTATTTACACGTGTGTCTTATTTATTTCACTTAAGGGTATTGCCTCAATGTGCATCCATTTAGCTATAAATGTCTCTAATTTCTCATTTTTTATGGCTGAGCAGTACTCCATTTTATATAAAAAAAAAACACATTTTCTTTATCCAGTCTCCAGTTGATGGGCAATTGGGCTGCTTCCAAGTTTTAGCTATTGCAAATTGTGCTGCTATGAACATGAGTGCACATATATCACTGTGGTATGATTCTTTTAATTCTTTGGGGAAGACACCCAGCAAGGGAATAGCTGGGTCAAATGGGACTTCCAGTCCTAGTTCTTTGAGGTATCTCCATACTGATTTCCACAGTGCTTGCACCAGTCTACACTCCCACCAGCAGTGGAACAGGGTTCCTCTTTCCCCACAGCCCTGCCAGCATTTGTTATTGGTTGATTTCATGATAGCAGCCATTCTTTCAGGAGTGAGGTGGAATGTTAGCATTGTTTCATTTGGATCTCTCAAATGACCAGTGATGTTAAACATTTTTTCATATATTTATTTGCCATTTCTACTTCTTTGTGTGAGAAATGTCTGTTTATTTCAGATGTCCAATTTTGAATTGGGTCTTTAAATTTGGGAGATCTGATTTTTTTTAAGTCCTTTATAGATTCTAGATAGTAGACCTTTGTCTGAGGAATAGCAGATGAAAATTTTTTCTCACATTGTGGGTTGTCTCTTCACACCGTTGGTGATTTCTCTTGCTGTGCAGAAGCCTTTTAATAAGAAGAGATCCCACTTGTTGATTGTTTGTGCTAGTTCATGGGCAACTGAGGATTTCTTCATAAAATCTTTTCCTATACCAATGTCTTCAAGAGTTCTTCCTAAACTCTCTTCCAGCTGGTTTAGTGTTTTTGTTTTAATATTTAGATCTTTAATCCATTTTGATTTTAGTTGAGTGCACAGTGAGAGATATAGGTGTAGTTTTAGTCTTTGGCAAGTTGAAACCCATTTTTTCCAGCACCATTTATTAAAGAGGCTATCTTTCCTCCAGTGAGGGTGTTTGGCTCCTTTATCGAAGATGAGGTGGCTGAGTGTGTCTGGAGTTGTTTCTGAATCTTCTAATCTGTTCCACTGGTCCTCAGATCTGTTTCTTTGCCAGTACCATGCTGTTTTTATCACAGTAGCTTTCTAGTATGGTTTCAAGTTGGGGGCTGTGATACCCCCAGCCATGTCTCTTTTGCCAAGAATTGCTTTTGCTATTCTGGATCTCTTCTTGTTCCAAATGAATTTTTGGATTGTTTTCTCAAGGTCCAGGAAGTATGCTACTGGGATTTCAACTGGGATTGCATTGAATCTATACAGCAGTTTTGGAAGTATGGCCATTTTCACTATGTTGATCCTTCCTACCCAGGAGCAGTGGATGTCTGTCCATTTTCTGATATCATCTTCAATCTCCCTTTTCAGAGTGCCATAGTTTTCAGAGAAGAGGTCTTTGATTTCTTTTGTTAGGTTGATTCCCAGGTATTTCAGTTTTTTGGATGCTATTGTGAAAGGAATTGTTTGCCCTATTTGTCTCTCAGTGAGTCTGTTGTTTGTGTAGAGGAAAGCTATTGATTTTTGTGTGTTGACCTTGTATCCAGCTACTTGACTGAATTTGGTTATTAAGTCTAGAAGACTTTTGGTGGAATTCTTGGGGTCTTCTATATAGAGTATCATATCATCTGCAAATAATGACAATTTGACTGCTTCATTTCCTATTTTCATTCCTTTTATTTCTTTCTCTTGTCTAATTGCCATGGCTAATGTTTCCAAAACTATATTGAAAAGGAGTGGTGATAGTGGACATCCTTGTCTTGTTCCTGATTTTAGTGTGAAGGATTTCAATTTTTGACCATTTAGTATGATACTGGCTATTGGTTTTCATAGATGGCTTTTATCAGATTGAGGTAGAGACCATCTATTCCAATTTTTGTAGGGTTTTTATCATAAATGCATGTTGAATTTTATCAAATGCCTTTTCTGCATCTATTGAGGTGATCTTATGGATTTTGTCCTTGGCTCTAGTGACATAGTGTATTACATTGATTGATTTGCATATGTTGAACCATCCCTGCATCCCTGGGATGAATCCCACTTGATCAGGGTGTATGATCTTCTTGATGATCTTCTGCACTGTATTTGCCAGTATCTTATTAAGGACTTTTGCATCTATGTTCATTAGTGAGATTGGCCTTTAGTTCTCTTTTTTGGTTGGGTCTTTCTCTGCTTTGGGGATCAAGGTGATGCTTGCCTCCATGAATGAAGTTGGGAGTATTGCTTTCCTTTCAATTTCCTTGAAGAGTTTAAACAGTAGTGGTAGTAGTTCCTCTCTAAATGTCTTGGAGAATTCAGTAGTGAAGCCATCAGGACCTGGGCTTTTCTTAGTGGGTACGTTTTTACTTACATTTTCAATTTCATTGATTGATGTTGGGTTGTTTAGAATTTTTAGGTCTTCTTTGTTCAACTTTGGTAATTCATACATATCTAGGAATCTGTCCATTTCTTCTGTGTTTTCCATCTTATTTGCATATAGGTTCTTGAAGTAGGTATTGATGATCCTCTGGATTTCTCCTGAGTCCATTGTAATTTCACCCTTTTCATTCCTAGTTGCATGGATTTGGGCCTTTTCTTTCCTTTTTCTGATAAGGTTGGCTAAGGGTTTGTCAATTTTGTTTATTCTTTTGAAGAACCAACTCTTTGCTTCATTGATTTTTTTGTTTTGCATTGTTCTCTGAGTCTCCATTGCATTGATTTCTGCTGTGATCTTTATAATTTCCTCCCTTGTATGAGCTTTGGGGTTGTCCTGTTCTTCTTTTTCTAGAAGCTTGAGATTCAGCATCAGGCTGTTTAATTGGGCTTGCTCTATTTTCCTAATATGAGTATTCACTGCTATGAATTTCCCTCATAAGACTGTTTTCATTGTGTCCCATAGATTCCAATAATGTTGTATTGTCATTGTCATTTAATTGAAAGAACTGTCTGATTTCTTCTTTAATTTCTTCTGTGACCCATTGGTTATTGAGAGTTTGTGGTTCTATTTCCATGTGTTTATGAAATTTCTGCGGTTTCTTTTGCTTATGGACCTTCAATTTCATCACACTATGGTCTGATCATATACAGGGGATAACATCAATTCCTTTGCACTTGCTTAATCATGTTCTATGAGGGAGTACATGGTCTACTTTGGAGAACGACCCATGTGTACCTGAAAAGAATGTATATTCTGATTTTGTGGGTTGGAAACTCTGTAAACATCTGTTAAATTCATTTGTTCAAAAGTTCAATTGAGTTCTAGTATTTTGTTACTTGTTTTTTGTCTAGTTGATCTATGTATTTGTGACAGTGGGGTATTAAGTTCCCCCACTATTATTGTATTAGTGCATATATGATTTTTCATGTCCATTAGTATTTGTTTTATATAGGTGGGTGAACTAGTGTTTGGTGCATAGAAATTTATGATTGTCACCTCTTCCTCTTGGATTGTTCCCTTTACAAGGATGTAGTGTCCTTGTTTGTCTCCCTTAATCAGTGTTGGTTTGAAATCCACTTGATCTTCAAAGAGGATACCTACTCCTGCTTTTTTGGGGAGTTCCTCTCACATGGAGTATTATTTTCCACCCTTTAACTTTCAGTCTATGAGTTTCTTTTTGAATTAAGTGTGTTTCTTGTATGTAGCATATTGTTGGATCTTGCTTCTTCACTCATTCAGCCAGTCTATTTCTTTTGATTAATGAGTTGAGACCATTAACATTGATGGTTATAACTGATACCTACTGACTTATCCTTGTCATGACTTTTTGTTTTTGTTGGATTCTCCCCCTTTGCTTTTAATTTATTTTCTTGCCTGGTGGATTCATTCTGTTGGGCTTCCTGGGGTTGTGATCCTCATTGTCTTTTCCTAGGATATTATCTAATAGTTTTGGAGTGCTGGTTTGGTATTCATGAAGTTCTAAGGTGCTCTTTCTCATAAAAGTATTTTATTTCACCATCAATTTTGAAAGATAGTTTTGCAGGGTACATTAATCTGGCTTGGAGGCTGTTTTCCTTTAGGGCTTGCAATACTTCACTCCAAGCTCTTCTTGCCTTAAAGGTTTGTACTGAGAAGTCTGCTGTGATTCTGATGGGCTTTCCAGTGTACGTGATTTGTTTCTTTTCTCTAACTGCTTATAGAACTTTGTTCTTCTGTTGCGTTTCTGGAATCTTAACTATTATATGCCTATGTGTACATTTTTTTTATCAAGTCTGGCTGGAATCCTATATGCTTCACTTATCTGTATGTCAAGTTTTTTTCCCCTGCTTGGGAAGTTTTCTGCCATCACTTCTGTGAATAGTTTTTTTATGTCATCTGCACTCTCTCCTGTTTCTTCATTGACTCTGATCAGCCTTATGTTATTCTTCTTTGCACAGTCTAGCAGCTGCTGGATTGATTTCTCGTGGTCTCTTACAATTTTAAAACAATTTTTTTGCTGTTCACTAATTTCTTTATCTGAAATTCTGTCTTCACATGGCCTCATTCTGCTGTGTAGCCTTTTAATGAAATTTTTAATCTCCTGGAAATCTGTTTACATCTGTTTTATGGATTCCATTTGTTTCCTATGTTGAGATTCCATCATGTTCCTCCACTTCTCTCTATATTATTAATCATGTCTTGCACTCTGGGCGCAATCTTTACTGTTATGTGAGAAATTATTTCTGATTTCATTTTTTCCAGATCCTCTTTTGTTGCCAGTTCAGGGAGTCCAGGTTGTTGAGTATCAGAGTGTTTCATCCTGTTTCCCTTTGGGTTTGCAAAACCAAGTCTGTTTTCAGGACTTGTTTGCCTGTCTTCTCATTTTGAGGGGAAGGGAGTTTGGGGAGGGTGTGGGGAGGGAGGTGTGTGTGTGCTGCTGGGCCCCACACGGCTCACCTCCTTTATGCTGGGAGCAATGGTTCAGTGGCCCTGAAACCTTCTCTGGGCCTGGAGCAGTGGTACAGTGGTCCAGACTTCTCCTCTGCACTGGGAGCAGTTGTATGGTAGCCTGGAAGCCCTCTCTGTGCTGGGAGCAGTGGTAGGGCATCCCAGAAGCCCCCTCTGCACTGGCAGCAGTGCTATGGAAGTCCAGCTTCTTACTACTTTTGGTCAGCCTAAGAAGTCACATAGCTATTTCCATCAGAACTTCAAGGCACTACAATATGATTTTCAACTATCTCAAACTCAGGCACAACAGATATTTATGGCCTGTCATAGTTGCTAGCAAATTCCATGGCCCATTTCACCTGAGGGAACTAACCCTCAAGGCCTAGCCAGTAATATGCTCTGTCAGATGGATGTGACTCATGTCCCCTCTTTTGGGAAGTCACAATTTGTACATTTTTCTATAGATACATTTTCACACATGATTCATGCCAAGTGCCACTCTGGTGAGAAAGAGCATCATGTTCAACAACACTGCTTTTCCACCTTTGCTGCCATGGGAGTGCTCAAAAATAGTAAGACTGACAATGGTCCATCATATGTTAATAAATTTATCCAAAACTTTTTTCTTATTTGGCATATTAAGTGTAGTACTGGTATCCCATACAATCCGCAAGGATGCCAAAGTAGAAAGAGCCCATGCCACTCTCAAACATCAGCTGCTTAAACAATCAAAAGGGGAAAATTGGCTGCCTCTTAAAGTCCATTTATTTCTAGCTGTTTTTGTACTTAATTTTCTAAATCCTGCATCAGGTTTCACACAACCACCTGCTATGCTCCATTGGCATACAGATGCCATGGCTAAGACTCATAAACCACAAGTCCTTTGGAAAGATGTCTAAATGGGTAAATGGAGTGGCCCCACTGTCTTGATAACTTGGGGAGAAGTTTTGGTTGTGTGCTGACAGACAATGATGAAACCTTGTGGCTACCCTGTTCAAATGTGGGACCATGGGTCACACTGGAGGAACTGCCAACATCATGGAGAACAGGAGAGAGCAACCCTGTTGACAGTGATGAGCCAACTGAGCCTGAGCAACTCACCTCACCTGTGTTCTAGAAAAATCCATTGCAAGGTCTGGGACTGAGATGTTGCCCCCAGAGGGACAATAAAAATAGACTTATGGAAAAAAAAGGGAGGAGGCCAATTTAAAAATGTTTTTACATTTATAGGTATAAAGCACTTCTATTCCTTCTGATTCTAATTACAAGAAATCTCTGTTAATTGGCCTACAAAAAGTTTTAACCAGTCTTATGTACAATTTGGCCAAATCATTTGACTGCATTCTAGCTTTATAAATTCATTATCTTATATGTTTGTTTATCTGTTTGTCTGTCCAATTTCCACATCTATTTTGTTTGAGCTCAACAATTTTTCCCTCATTTTTTTTTTTTTTTTTTTTTTTGTTTTTGGCCTTTTGAAATTTTTTTTCTTAAAAGATATTTGCCTATAATTAAATTGGCTTATAAATAAATGTTATTTAGTTAAAGGTATGCCTTCCCCCACTCAGGTTGCTAGCTGATCAAAGTGATGTCAAGATTTATTTTACCAAAGTAATGTGTACTGTCACTTACATACACTAACTCAAAGGATATTTATTAGCTAAGAATAATGTATTAATTGTTACAATCTGGTTTTTTCAAGTTACAAAAACCAAAAAGTTTTTGTTTGTCAAAGTAATTAAATAGAGACCCTTAGGTTTGAGGAGACTGTTAAATGGGACTCCCCTTGGTGAATAAAGGATCAGCTGCCCAGAAAAATAATTATTTTGGTCTTTGTTCACTAATGGAACCTCCAACAATTTTCATAACTTTATGGGAAACACACCCCAACAAACACTGTCTCAATATTCTATTATAAATTGGTTACACTGATTATCACTGAAGGGTTAAGCTCTAAATATGTTATTATAAAATATTTACATCAATTAAGTTCTAAATATGTTATTGTGATATGTTTACATTGGTCATCTTCAAAATATTAATTTCTGTGGATAAACAAAAAGGTGTTATTAGAAAGATGCTTTTGGGTACCATGCTACATTGAAGGACATGAAGTTTCATATAATTGTGATACTTATTGCTACTTTTTTGGTGTACAAAATGTATTCATGCCTTCTAACTGTACAGGTCTTCCGACATATTGTTTATGGCAATAACCTCCTTTTGATTTAGATATTTGCCTTTCTCTTACACTCCAGCTATTTATGATAACAGGTACATTTGTAGGCTTATATATTTTCCTTAGATGACATCCTGTCAAAAGATAGCTACTTAGGTAAGAGCCTTTATGCATTTTTTTGAGAAGTGAGTGCATTTAACAATGGCCTTTCTATACCAAGGTACACATTCAAGTGTATTACAAAAATAATATCACAATTGTCATGCTAAAATATTATGTGTAGTCCTTGATTTAAAATATTTTTCTGTTAACATTCTACAGGGATTCAGACACTAGAACAACCATTACTGCCAATAAGAGCTTCCTAATTATATTTTTATTTCAAAATGCTTAATATCCAGGTAAAATTATAATAGTTGAGTTACTACTCCTATTACAATGCTAATGTTATTGATCTACTCTTCTGGGTATTCAACAACTAAAGTTTAGAGACAAGAACTAGAAAGGTAACTGGGCTAAGAAGACAGCCAGTATTTTTGCCCTGCCCCTCCAAGGTCAACAAAAACATCCAAGACATGAGGGAATGTTTTCTACAAGATCCTACATCTTTGGTAAGTCACCCAACCTCCTAAGCAGGGAGATTTCTGGACACCAGAACAGTAAGATTCAATAATACAGTGTGCCAAAGTCATATTACCTGGAGGAAACAATCTCCCATGCTTTCACAGAAAGCACCATGGTCAAGCAAGGCTGGGACATATCCTGGTGGCTGACACTGACAGAGGAGCTAAGAGGCTCTCTGCATGGTTCCAAGATAATGTCTGAGAAGACTTAATTGACCTTGATAGATAGCCAGAAGCTAATTTTATTTATTATAGGTCTCATTGTAACTTCGTCTTCAACACCCAGTAGAAAAGTATAACTAAAGATAAAACTTATATGAGCTCAACAAGAATTTTTAAATTTTTAGCCTAAATTGTTTTTAATAATTATTAAATTTTTAATCTTTTTACAGCCAGAATTGAGAGAAATTATGAAAAACATCTGATTTATAGATAATGTTCATTAGTGGAAAGTCTATGAGTCAATAAGTTATATTCACTATTTTAATCTCTTAAAAACAGTTTCAAAACATGCCTCTTTCCTCAAACTGCCCCTTTAATTCTTTTTAGTGCTTATATCTTGACTCTACATGCTTTAATTCTTTAATTCTTTAAAAATTTTGCTTATTCTTGCCTATAGGCTGCCATACTCCAAGTGATCATACAGATAATATCAACAACAAATGTGCTAGACATGTTTTTTACCAACAACCACCAGATATACTTTATAAAGAGAGTTTTTTTATTGCTAAGTTATAACATGACTTTTGTTTAAGGCCTGTTAAACCAGTTCCCTAGAAGGAGACCCTAACTGTGGTCTTCCCTGCATCAACCCTTCTCAGTTCAAAGCAGTTAGATGAAACCTGTGCTCCTTCTCCCCTAACTGTAATTGGGGCTAGCCCTCTAAAAAGAGCTTATTATAGACAGCTAATCCAACTAAATACATTACAGGTCCTTATAACCCATAGGGAAAGGCCATTGTTGGGTGTGCTCACTTTTCCCTAAAAACTCACTTACATAAAACAAAAAGAAAGGGAGCTATGTCAGGAGCAATTCTACATAATTTTGGGGAAAATCATTTCACAATTAAATTATATTAGACCTAATTTTCCTGCCTATAGGCTGGCCATGGCATGTCAAGACATAATTCAATTTTTGCCTCTGATCACAGCTAAAACCTCAACGGTCCCATGATGCTGTGACACTCCAGGGCAGGATTACACCAGCCAAAGACATCCTGGTTCCTTGAGAACTGAGTAGTAAGAAAAAGGTTTCACCTGGGGAGGGGCAAATTCCTAATCAACATAAATTCCTCATCAATTTAAGATCTTTATCAGCATAAGTTCCTCAACATCCTAGGATTATTGCTGCCCTCTGAGTCATCTGTTACTCTCAATGAACTGAATAAAGGTATAGCAAGCTTGAGGTGTTTTCATCTTTGCTGCCCAGAGCAGCACTGATCAGGCCCAAAGCTCAGCTTCTTCTCTAAGTCCATTTCTTATCTTTATTTATTAATTTGGCTTGTGCTGTCATGGCTCACAGGAGACCAGGACTCACGGCAGGGGTTCTGGTAACATCCTCTTTCCTTGTTCCCTACATTTTGGAATTTATCATGGGCCATGAACAAACTCTTCTTTAACATTTGGGAATTTCACTACATTCTATTTTGTTCTGTAATGGGGGTTTCCATTACACTCTCCATGCATAATTTTATTCTAACATATATATTTTTTGTCCTGAAATTCTTTCATTCATCATACTTTCATATATTTCTGCAACAAAAATATATGCATAAATTCAAATTTGCTTTCAAAGTTGCCTGAGATTATAAGATTCAATCTTTAAAACAATTCTTATGCAGTTATTACAACAGTTGGTAGGAGCAGTACTTAATTTATCAAAACAATCTAAATATATTAACATAAAATGTTAATGGAAATGTAACATTTAATGTGACTAATATTCCCATTACTGTGTTTAAAAAATACTTTGATTATATATGAATACTATTTATTGATAAAGAAGTCAGTCACCCCAATTCTTTTGTTATTTTTCATTTTTCCAATGTAAGTTTTGAGAAATCTTGTTCATATAAATAAGGAGATAAAATGGGAGGAGTTTTTCAGTACTTTGAAGTCCATCTGACATGTTGTGCAAAAATGACAGTAATCTGTAATCAAAAGGCCTTGCTGTGATTTTGATGAAGTCAACACAGGTCTAAGGTTAGACAGGCCTGGGAATCAACTGTCTTACTTTTCTCTCATTGCTGAGACAAAATACTGACACCTCAAATTAAAGAGAGAAAAGTTTATTTGGCTTACAGTTTGTAGAGGTTTCAGTCTATAATTTCCTGGCCCTAAGGCAGGGTGGCATGGCAGACAGGGATTGCAAAGGAGAAAGAGTTCATGGCAGGCAGAAGGTACCAAAGCAACAAGGAATGACCAAAGTCTTTTCATCCCTTGTATCTTATCTAGACTACTTAGGGTGGGAAGCACTCACACCCTTAATCCTAGTGCCCCTGATCCTAGCATTGCACCATGAATCAATTCCAGCATCACACACTCTAGATCTATCCCCCTCTGAAAAAGCCCCACCTATGACAGCATGAGATTTTGAAGGACATCAAGACACAAGCCATAACACTAACTGACTTCACAAAAGATTTGCTTCCCACTCATAGAGTTACTTTCTCAATTTGGGGAACTATACCAGAAAAGTCTTTATGAAGGCTAATTGGAATGATAAGTGTTCATACTCTTTTTTAACTTTGCCCTCTTTTTTACACAGAATCACTCTGGAAAAGATTAGGGAAGAAAAAATATTGCTAATTTCAACACAATTGCAAACTGAGGTGATTATTTTTATCATGTGGTTTAATATATATCTGTCAGAATTTTTCTTCTGCAGATTTAGCTCATTACAGACAAGATTTATCACATAATAGCTGTGGCTTGTATCTAGATGCCCTCCACCAAGACCCATGTGCTCATAGGTGGGGCTTTTCAGAGATGACTTGATCTAGGGTGTATGATAACTAAATGGGTTTAACATAGTTCTGGGTGTGGAAAATGGAAGCTCTACCCTGGGTATGGGTGGCACCAATTAATAGGCTTATAGCCTGGATAGAATATCCAGAGAGGGAAGGCAGACTGCTGCTGCTGTTTGCTGTTCCCTGCCTGATCTGCCATGGACTGTTTCTCCTTTGTGATGCACCTCTGCCATGCTGCCCTGCCTTGGAACCAGCCAACTCTGGGCTGCAACCTCTACAAACTGTGAATTGAAATAAAACTTTCCTCCTTTAACTTTGGGTGTTGGGTATTTTGTTTCAGTAATGAGAAAAATAACTAAGACAATGAACAAATAGCACAGCTTCCTCAGATCCTCAGCCTCATCAGACAATTCCCGTTAGAAAAATATCTGACCTCACTTTGAACTAAAAAATGTGCCCTTGCATCCCTGCAACAATGGTCTCACTTCTGAATTCAGATTCTAGATGAGGAAACAGACCTTGTCTGTGCTTGTCCCAGATAAAGGTTTGTCTCCACTCCAGTGTTTTCCAAGGACTCTTCCCTTAAGTCTTTGTCAGTGGGTCTCCCTTAGGAGAATTGTGTTCCAGAGCTGTCCCTACATAGGGTGTCCAGGGTGTTATAGTAGAAGTGTGCACCCTATAAAGATTCAGAATGGCTAGCAGCATCCCAGCATTTGTTCTACAAAGAAAAAAGTTCGCTGGGAAAAAATGAGTTGAGAAATGTGAACTATAGAGGCAGGTATATTTTTAGGCAGAAAGAATATACATGTAAGCTGAGAATCTGAAAATTAACTCCTTCAAAACTGTCAAAGTGTGAACAGCCCCTGGAAGCTATTTTTGTGTACCTTTGTTTAAATAATACTGATCTAAAAACACACTCATTTGCAAACTCAGTCACTGAGCACTTAACTCATTCAGTAGACAGCAGAGTTCATTTATCCTCCAAGTTTGCAGACTTCTCTTCTCTCCTTTCAGAAAGGCTCACACAATGAGCCTAAAGAGCAGCCCAAGGCCATGGTGCCAGAGCCACAGGCAGCATTCCCATTTCCCACGCTGCTTCCCTCACCTGAATCGAAGACTTCCGAACAAGGGGAATTTGGCCTCAAGGTCAGTCCTCGGGGGAGTTAGTAAGGTTAATTGAGCTTCAGGCTGTCTCCTTGACAACAAAACAAATGTTGTATTTCCTAGAATCATAGCTTCGCTTCGGCTGAAAGACTTTCAACTTATCTAACACTTATTTTATAGGTACAGAAACTGAAGCCAGAGAAAGGAGTGATTGATAGTCCCCAAATTTTACAGCCTATAAATGGCAGAACTAGAGCTGAGAGTCAAGACTTCTGATGCCCCAAACTAAGGCTACTTTTGCATAAGTGCAACATTATTTGGCATCACACAGAGAAAAGGAATGAGCTATGCTTTCCACTTTTCACCTAGCTGCCCCAGTGTCTTTTAGACACAGTTATGATTTAAGTATCTGGAAAGCCAGATGGTCTTATACTTCAGAAGGATTTTTGGAGGAAACACAGCTAGAGATGACTAGAAGATTTTTTTTACTATGACTTTCTTAAAAATAAGTTTTTCAGAATCTTAATCACCCCTTAAGTACCCCAAGGCCACTACAACAGGACATGGCCTAGACAGAGCTTCTAATTATTCTGAATTGAAGGTGCTTCCAAACAAAAATTTTGAGCAAAGTTGGTTTCATTTCTGGGAATTTTCATATTTAATTCACACTTGGCTGCTCATTCCTCACTTTGCACCTGCTAGAAATTCCACAGGATCAGAACAGACCATCCATGAACACATCCCAATTAAAGACCCAGTCAGCTGTTCTTGAGTCAGATGTGAAACCACCTTCCATGATTCTGGGTAAGGCCAATCTAATTACCTGTAGTTTCAGTCCATTCAGGGTGGTGTAATGAAAGACCTTAAACCAGATAATTTATACACATCATAAATTTATTGCTCAGTTATGGAGGCTGTGAAGCTCAATATCAAGGCACTGGCAGGTTCAGACCCTGGTGAGGACCTAGTCTCTGTTTCCAAGATGGGGCCTTGTTGCTGCCTCTTCACATGGCAGAAGGCAGAAGGGCAAAGGAGCCCAGCTATTTCGCTTCAGGCCTTTTATAAAATCATTAATAACACAGCCATCACAATAGAATTACTTTCTAAAGAACTTATTTCTTAATACTGTCACACTGGGGCTTAATTTCCAACGTGACTTTGAGGGAAGGACACAGATGTTCAAATCATGCTGAGCAGACTTCAGAGATAGGGAGGACCCTTCGTCTCATGCCTGGAAACCATCACTTCCAACTCCTTTGTCTTACACAATCCTGTAAGTCATATGATTTGCAGATATGTCTGCAAAGTCAACATAGTGATAGATCTCAAACTGAGTCTCCATGAAGGAAGCAAATGTATAGAGCTCAAATAAAGTAGAGAAATGAATAACTCATGACTTTAGAAAGACCATAAGTGTAATCAGAAACAGTTTTAACATCCAAATTAGCAAGCTCATTTCCTGAATTTGTTGGGTAATTGCATCTCTTCATTTTAGAAATGCTATAAATGTCTTTCAAATTAAATTCAACCAACTTTGTAGAAAGATAAAAATTTAAATGAAGATGAAACTTAATTATCTAGAATCTAAAAATACTAGGATTAGGAGAAATTTTTAGAAATCATCTGTAAAGGGGACAGCTCAATGGTAGAGTGCTTCTGGGTTTGACGATTTGATCCCTAGTAACACATACACATTCAAGTCACAAAGAAGCCTAAAGACTCCCTGTATGGTGTAGTCTTTGTATATGTGTGCCAATATTAATAAATTAGGATGCACAAATTTTTTTCTTTTTTCCTTTTTTGATACCAGGGATCAAACTCGGGACATTGTGCTTGCTAGGCAGGTGCCAGAACCACTGAGCTAAATCCTCTGCCCTGATGCACAAATTTCTAATGTAGGTGAGTGTGAGATAGCAGCAGTCACTGCATGATTTATAGGGAATCTATTGCAGGGATGGGCTAGCATGGGACTGGATGAACTGAAAAGCTAAATTGTGGTCACACTAGTAACCCAGAGATTAATAGAAGCAAGAAACCACTGCCAGCTCTGAGGCAGCAGTGCAAAGAGAAGAGGTAGCATTCTTAGATCTCAGGGCAACATCAAATCTGGAACCACAGTGGACCTAAAGCCAAGATGGAATCTGACCTCTACCAGAGATGCTGCTGAGGCAGACAGGGAGGAGAGGTCTCACCTCTTATGCCACTACCGCTTTCTGCTATCCTGTGTCCCAGACTGGGCCAACCAGCAGCCCCTGGAGTTTGAGAACTGTGAGGCAGGGCACATCCACGGTGAGGAGGAATGGAGGGGCTGGCAGACAGGCCAACAACGGGCCCCCAGATACACAGTATTGTTATATGATCTGACTTAACATAGTTTAACTAATTTTGGATTTCAATAGATTATTATGTGTCTTTCAGTTCCTCTTTCCTGGGGCTTGTCTCCTCCTTATCTTCTTTTCCTTCAACTTGTTCTTTCAGGATTTCTTGACCCATGAAGAAGTAAAATCCTTCTTCATGTTATGGGACACAGGCTCATTTCTCAGTTTCAGAAGACAGTCACGGGGATGAATCTGAGGTGGGAATGAGAGGAGTTTCTGTCCCTTCAGAGAGCCTGCATTCACCTGCCCACAAGTTGCTCCTGGCCCAGGGGAGGCTGACCCAGAGATGAACAGGTAAAGGCAGCAAGAAAGGAGGGCTAAGCATGAGAGGTGCTATCAAAATTGTGAAGAAGACCCTCTGCTTCCCTCTGCCTTTCTTTTCTAGGTGTCCAGTGCTTCTTGGTTTTCCTACACTTGCTCTCTACCCTTCTAATTCCTTCCCTAAGAGAAGCTCAGAGATGGGAATCAAATGGGTGCATGTGCACATGCATGCACAGACACACACACACACACACACACACACACACACACAATCTCTGCTTGAGAAAGACCATGAGACACTTAAGCCTCTTGTACCTAAGTACAGATTAATTTGGTCTCCCTTTCTCAGAGGAACTTGCCTTTTAAAGTTTCATCTCTATTATTAAAATATTAGAGATGAGGAGTCTATTCTGCATCTCAAAGCATATAAGATACTTCTGTGCTTATCTATGGGGCAGGCTCTGGTCCTGACAGAGTTCCTTTGAGCATGGTGGGACACAGTGACAGAGAGGCCAGTGCTAGCCATCATCACAGGGTCAGGGAGTCAGGCAGAAAGGAAAGTTGTGCTCCATGGCTTATGACCTATGCATTTGTGGTGGTTATTTTTGTTGTCAAGTTAGCTGAATTAAGGGACACTCAGAGAGCAAGTGAAGCACCATTTCTTTGTGCATTTGGGAAGGGACTCCCACTTCAGAAGAGACTAGTGTTGGAATCAGTGAGCTGAGTAAGGAAGGTCTGTGTTCATCAATGTTGGGGGGACCAGCCAATTGGCTACAGGCCTGGATAGGACTTCTGTTCATTTTTAGGCAGAGGAAAGCTGAATTTGCTTTTCCTCTCTCTCTTCTCAAGCTGGGACTCCCTCCTTTTCCTACCCTTGGACATTAGAACCCCAGGTTTTCTGGCTTTCAGACTCCAGGGCTTGGCACCAGCAGCTTCCTGTGTTCTTGGGCCTCTGACTTTGGACTAAGCTTTACTTCTATCAATTTCCTGGCTCTAGACTTGGACTGAAGCAGGATACTGACTTCACTGGTTTGCCAGTTTGCAGATGGCATACTGTGGGATTCCTCAGCCTTCATGATCATGTGAACCAATTCCTTAGTAAGTCCCCTCTAGCTCTCTCCCCATTCACAGTATCAATTGTATCTCTCTGGAGAACTCTGACTAATACAATCTCTCCCCGCTGGCCCCATTGGACTGTAAGTTTTCTAAGTTCTGAAAATCTAGCTTCAGTAGAATTTCTGCATTGGATAGGAAAATGAGGTCATAAAGCCCTTTAATAAGACTTATCAGCTGAGATTGGAGTGGAGAGGCTAAAAACCCTATGACTTACAGCCCCTGGTGAGCTGAGCCTGTCCTGAAGAACCACAGCAGGCCTTGGGAGCCAAGGAAGGCAGAGGGGAAAGAAATAAAGGCCACAGAGTGATAAGGTTATATAAAGAAAAATAGAAGGGGAAAACATTGTCTAATCCAAAAAGAACACACCTATATTGTGACTTCATGTAATATATTTCCTGATCCCCAAAGAGCATTCCCTGCCTTCCCATGCTCTGTGATACCAGGCAGGGCTAAATCTCTGAGCCCTGGTCAGAACAGCTTCCAGAAAAACATCGGTATGGATTTACTAGCTTTCCTCAACAGAAAGGCCAGCTCAGGCCTCCAAGCCTTTGTGCCACTCAGTGGCTGACAGGCTTCCAGGGAAAGGCAAGCAGGTCCCCTCTGTAACAGTTGGACTCTGTTCTCTGAGACCCAAGCCACAGAGTGTTTGTTGTATGAGGGTGACAGCAGTTCAGGCTGACAGCAAGGGGCTTGAGAGGTAAAACCCTAAACTGGACCCTACCTTAGCCCACTCTTGGCTAATCCTGCAGGAAAGTGGCTCAGGCAGTTCTTCCTGTAGAAAGTGGCTAGGGGGTGGGGAGAGGGGTGTTGGGTGAGGGCAAACCTGCTTTCTGGATCACTTGCATTAAGAAGCAAGTTCTGCTCGACACCAGGGACAACAGAAGTGGTGAAATAAACCAATCAAATTTCTCTCTGAGGAACTGAGAATTTGCCATGTGCTCAGAGAGGAGGGATCCATCAAGTCCAGGTTCCACCCCAAATACCAGTGCATCATTCTCCCCCTCCTCACACTGTGCTGCTCCTGCCTGTGTGCAAGTGCTTGGTCCTCCAGGGCTCTGCAGACATTCAGAGAGGCCTCCTCCTGCTGCCCCCAGAGGAAACCTGGCCACAGAGCACCTTGCCTTTCAAAGTCTGGTGATGTGAATGTTTCCATGGGTGACGGGGTCCTGGATGAGTTCCTAGGTTCTTGTGTGTGATGAACAAAGAATTGGATATGGCACACAGTGGTAGGGAAAAAACAGCAAAGTTTAATTAGGTATGCTCAGAGCGAGCAGGCTCCTGTTGGTGGAAAGGAAAGTGGCACGAATGCTTAGGACATTAGGTTTAGGAATTTAAAATGTTGCTGCATCTAGGGTGCCTCTCATTGGCCTTTGTCTGACACGATTGACAAGGTGCTGAGTCATGTCAGCTGTGTCTGCTGTGCGTGTCCTTTCCCATAATTCACTCTTGTGATTGGATATATGAGATGCTGTCCATATGCATGATCCTTCAATGAGCTCCAGGCGAAGAACAATTACTTTAGGTCATGCTGGAGGACTTGGCAAGCATACAACCCAGTTTGGAATTTTGGAATTTTCCAGAGCAGGCTCAGGGGTCTTTGTTTTCCTTATCTCTGGCTCCAGGTAGTAAGCCTTCCGACAAAGGTTGGAAGGTTGGCCCTGGGGCTTTGCCCAGGTTCAGATGAGTGGAGGGGAGTCAGCAGTGAGTGAAGGAAGAGACAATAGCCCCAGTTGTACTATCTATATTATGAGTGTCCTTTAAAATTTTTACTGTTATGTGGCGATCAGATACTGTTGCTTCTCACCATGGCTCTCCCTCCTCCATGTACATATGTCAAACTTATTTCATGTACATCAGCTTCTAAAATACCATCTTAGTTTAAACGTCTTTAATGTTTTCTTAGAAGTAACAGCTATGAGGGAATGGAACAGAAACTCTGTGGAACATTCAAAATCATGTTCTCAAATTATTACAGTTAGAAACAATGGAGCTGAGCAAGCCACTCTCTTCTCTCCCCTTAATTTTAAACATCACCCTATGGTTATTCCTGCTTCCATTGTCCTAAGAGAGGTGGAAAATAACAAAAGCTTAGGAGATGTACTCTAGGTGAGAGCACATGTGTGTGGTTCTCCTAGCCTGATCTTCCAATCACCTTTACCCTATTCCCACCTCATTACAGGTTCATAAATATGCACTACATGCCATAAATATAATTAAGATCAGCATGAATCCTGGGATAGGCATGCTTGCTGAGAGCCCCTAAAATGACTTAGTACCTTGTCAATCATTCCTGTCATCACACCTAGAGATTCAGTGGAGGCACCTAAAGCAGAGGTGTGTCTGGCCTTTAAATTCTGAAAGTCTGGCTTATCTGCCCCTTGTTTTGCTGTGGATACTTTCGTGTGTTTTTGACCTGTGGGCAGTACTTTTCTGTTACCCTGGCATCTTTCTTGGTTTGTGCTATACCTTTTGTTTGCATGGACTTGCCCTGAGTACAGTTTCCTGTGATCTTCAATAAATGTAGCTGCTTGCTGCTTACTACTGAGTGTAACTTGTCAGATTTTTCCTTGTTGTACACAAGAACCTGGACTATCATTAGCCCATTCCACTGTAACAAAATCACTGGTATTTTTCAGAGAACCACTATTTTTTCAACATCAAACCTTCAACCACTAAGAAGTTGGCCCTGCCCACTCTGCCTCAAGTGAAAGGCTAAGCAAGTTTCTCCCCTTGACCTGACATCATCCTCCCCCAGGGCAGTGAGTGAGTAGGTGTGACCTTCAGAGGTCTTAGATGTTTGCCATCTTGACCTAAATTTGCCTGGATAGGACTTAGCCACACATGCTTTGGAAAAAGAGTGAGCCAGTGAAGGGAGGAGGAGCGATATAGCCTGAGAACTTGTCTGGAGCACTTTGTTCTGGCTCTGAGCCTCCACATCCTGTAGCTTTTCTTCCCTTGTTTTTTTTCCTATTTCCACCAGGGAAGAAAACAAAAACAAAAACAAATATTTGCCATATTTATACCACATACAAATCACATTTTAAGAAATAATTCTGGGTCCTGTGACTAGCAGACAAGCTACAGCAGGGAAATACCAATTAGGCGCGAAGAGTATAGTGTAGATGTGCCCATGAGATGGTCTCCTGAAGGTTATTTCATACGTTTCTCTGGCTCTACCTATCTTGAGATTTTCAGAGAGAGAGAGATAGAAAGAGAGAGAAAAGAAGGTGTGATTGAACATAACCACATTGTTTTTAAATAACAATTTTTAAAATGGAGAATCTAATTTTCTGGAAGTCTTATTGGTTAGACTTTAAAGGAAGGATTTATGTTCATATGAATTGTGCAGAAAGGAATTTTAATAAAAGAGAGGCAATGTGAGACAATGTAGGCAAAGATCATAATTCAGAGACCAAAAGGCTTTCCAGGAGGGATTAGCATGCACTGTAAACTCTCCCTGTCACAAGAAAGCGCTTCTATGCACTGGAGTTCTCTGGAGAATACACTTACAGACATTTAGTCACACAGTTAATAAATAACCAATTGCTTGCCCTTCTGCTGAGAATAGGAGAAGTCTGAGTTGCTATGTAACCACACCTTGCTGCAATCTGGTTGTGTAGAGCAACTTCACCCTCAACACTAGTGCCATTTTGTGCTGGATCATTTATTGTTTGAGTGGGGGCAGAGGGGCTGTATTAGGTAGCATCCCTGACCCCTACCCCTGAGACACCACCAACCACTCTCTCTTAGTGGTTACAAGCAAAACTGTTTCCAGGCATTGGCCAGTGTACCCTTGGGGACAAATCCCCTTCTTCCTCCTATGTTGAGAACCATTGATGTAAAGGAATTGTTATTGGCCACTTAGGTCCACATGGTCAGGTTCCTTTGTTGGCTGCTGTCCAAATAAGTTGCAGCCATTTGCTTTGGTAAAAATGAAAAAGGATTTATTCAAAGTTAGCTCCAAGGAGATGGAGGGACTCATTTGCCCCAAGTCACCATCTCACGGGGTACAGGCGTGTTTTTATAGCAAGGAACAATGTGGGGATGAGACAATGGATAGTTCAAGCTTGTCCATCCCTTGTTCATCTCTCTTCGCTTCCTGTGGAAATGAAACTGGCTGCCCATATCTGCATATGCTGTTCACTCATCTAGACTAAAAGAGGTGGGAAGAGATACCCATTTTTGCCTTGGGCCTGAGGAAGTTTGGAGAAGCCACTTGTCTCTAAAGGCAAAAAATCATCTAACTTTCAAAGTTCTATTTTGCAGTTACAGAATGATGTCTTTTTTTCTCTAATGTTTCCTAACAATGAAGTTAGCTCTTTGGGGAGTTACTGAGAGGCATGACGTCATGCCCAGTGATGCTAATCACCAGCTGGCAGTGCCCTGAGTTGAGGATTCCAGTCTGGACAAGAGGGTGGAAGGTCACTATGGCAGCAATCAGTCCCACTCCCACCCCAAGCACCTGGATTTCCTGTGATCAGCCCAAATTAAGTGCTGAGTGGGCCAGATCCTGCTGAGGCTGAGAAAATATGAATTCTGGCTTCAAAACATTAAAACAACTCTCTTTGGCAACAGGCAGTGGTTAGAACAGAAATGAATAATGACATCGCTTCTCCAGAAGAGCGCCTCTTATTCCTGTAGCAAGGAAAACTCTGTGTGTTGAGGGAGAGGCACAGGATGGATTGGGGTGGGGACATTGTCTATAAGCAAAATGCTCCCCAAACATATAACAATTCCTCCACAAACAGGGCAGAACATTAAAACAAATTAAAAAACCCCTCCCTCTTGGCCCTATACATAATGGATGCTTGCTCTGTATTTGCTTCTGTGGTCAGTAACATCTGAATGCTGTTGGATGAGGTAACCCTGGCGTTGCCATGGAGACAAGTTTTCTAGCAGTGCCTGCATTGTGAAACTGCACAGAATTATGTCTCATCTGCAGCTGAACACCCAGATACAGAGGAAAGAGAGTCATGCGCATAGCAGGGAACACCCCTAAAAGGGTCACAGTTATTGCAACAAGGACACTCCTTGAGGCCTTTCCATGAACATGTCTCAGGTCCATTTTACCTAAGGAGACCAATGTACCCAAGGAGCACCAACTTTGAGCATACAGCAAAGGTGAGACATAGACAGGATGAAATGAAATATGCATGAAAACAAGGTTGCAAGTCTCCTCCCACTGCTGCTCAGATCCAAGGAGGAATCTGCTTCAAACAATTCCTTTGAAGTAGGAGCTGAGTCCCATGCACTGCCATGCCTTCTGAGACCACAAAAGAGGAGACATTTCTGTGTTTACAAATAGAACAGAAAATACTTTTGAGGGTAATATTTGGCTGCACTCATAGAGTCTGAATTCTGCTGGAGTAGTTTTATAAAGCAGTCAGGCCATAATACAAAACCCATAAATATCATGCAGATTGTGACAGGACCTAGCATTTGTGTTTCTCACACAGAGCAGTGTCTAATGTGACCCAGTACAGTGACACATGGTCAGCTGAAACTCAGGCTGCCACTCACATTGGCTTCTCTCTGAGAACGCACTCATGTCGAGGGGAGGCTGGAATCAGCCTTCGACAAGTGATGTTCAGGGTTGATGGGTCTGTTTCCAATAAGCTAAGTTTTATAGTCTGTCAGTGGGTTGACTGCAAAGTTATAAAAGTTGATCTCATAAAAGGGAAACATGAGTGGTTGACACATCACATTGTGTCTGTGTCATTCTGTGCTCTGGCAGCTGGACTGGCCCTTATTTATAGCAAAGGAGGTGATATAAAAGCAGAATAATCAGATTTTAATTATAATGGGGATTTTTTTCACCCCACGGGGTTCTAAAAGGCTAGGACTATTGTGTGACTTCTGGTTTCCAGGGAAATATATTTTCCTATGCTGCTGCTGAGATGCACTTGGTAAATGCTCCCAAAAGAAAGCCTGCAGAGGGGAATGGCTCTGGGTTTCTTTAAATCAAGTGAGAACTGATAAAATATTTGAAAGAAATGGTAACTGAAAAAATAGACTTTAAACGAACAATTTTAAAGACTCAAGACTTCACTAAAGCATAGAATTTGTTTGAAAATATGACAGCTTCCATTTTCACATGATGGTATGTCTAATTGCTCAGAGAGGTGGAGGAAAAATAGCTCATCTTAACAATAAGCTCTCAGGCTAGGGATGACAGAGCATTTGCCTGATATGTGTGAGGCCCTGGGCCCCATCCCCAGCACTACAAATAAAATAAGTTAAAAAAAAAAAAGAGCAACTCCTTTCTCATGAAGACCCACCACATTTGAGGTTCTATTCCACTTTGCTACCTGGCCAGAATATCCTTCCATCTCTGGCCACCCTTTCTCTTTTCAAGATTTTGCTCCAACCAATATTTTAGCCAAGGATGCAAGGGAGAGAGAAAATCACCTGATTTAGGGTACAGAGTCATCTTTATCACCTAATGCAGGGACAGAGCCATTCAAAATCCCAGGAGAAAGAGAACCATGTGGATGGGAAAATGTTCAGGACTGAGGCTGCCCTAGGGACCTGGCTCTCTGTTTCATCTGCCCCTTCTCTTCTCTCTGCCAGGTGATGTCTCCACCCTCAGCTCCCACGCAGCCAATTTGAATATGGCTTTAGATGCCCTCACTATGACTGAACTCAATGTGCCCTTCACCTTGACATCTGTAGCCCATGCCTCGGTCTCCCCGTTTTTGCATCCTCAGCCTACTACTATCCCAACTCACCTTCTCAGGACTGGCCACAGTAGGTGACAATCTGTAGATTGGCTACTGTAGACCCTTTGATGTCACTCTATCAAGTTAGTGGAGGGGGTACTGCAGAAAGTAGAGGCATGTCCTTCCAAGGCAGTCACAGACCTCGGAAAGGCATCCATATAGGTTGTGCCTGTGCATGGTGAGCTCAGCCTCTGAGCGCCATGGGAGACTGTGTTAGCTTTGAGTCACTGTGACAAATGCCTGAGGAAAACAACTTAAGGAAGGAAAGATGATGTATTTTCACTCTTGGTTTCAGAGGTTTTAGTTCATGATGGGTTGGCTTCATTACTTTCAGGCCTGTGGTGAGGCAGAAACATCATGATAGAAAGGGCAGGGCAGAGGAATGCTGCTTGCCTCATGGCAGCCCGAAGCAGAGAGAAACGGAAAGAACAGAGAGAAAGGGGCCCAGGACCAGACATAGTCCCCAAGGACACGTCCCCATGCCCTATTCCCTTCAACTAGGCCCCACATCCTAAGTTTTCATCACCTTCCAACAATGCTATCAAGTTAAAATCTCATCGGTAGATTAATCCATGGACGAAGAAGTTAGGGTCCTCAATCACCTTTCAAAAGCTCTACCTCTGAACACCTGAGACTACAGGGGATAGATCTAAACAATATTAGAAACCTTCCAGGATCTTTAAGATATCACCTCATCCCCTTCACAAGTCAGTACAAATGCACTTCTCCAAACTTTGTTCCAAATGAAGCTGAAGCGGGTCCTGGAGACCTCTTGGCTCTCCATCTCTGTGATTTTTTTCTGCATGTGTTAGAAATCTGTCAATGCTCTAGCCCCAGCCTTCTTTCAAGGTACATTCTTTCTGTCAAGTTTTCTCTGATCCTGACTGACTGAAAAATAAAGCCTTTGCCTCTGCATCCTTCTAATCCTTCCAAGGCCTCTTTGCAACATGAAACTGCTGCTCTGCCCATCAAAAGGCAGAATCTATTTCTCCACCCCATAAGCCTTGGGCTTGACTATGTGGCTTGTTCTGGCCAATGAACACTAGTAAATGTGACATAGGTCTCTCTCTCTCTCTCTCTCTCTCTCTCTCTCTCTCTCTCTCTCTCTCCCCCGCCTCTCTTTATCTCTGACTCCCCCCTCCCCACTCCCATCTTTCATAGGAATCTTCTACTATATGGATGAGAATAGACTATATCCTAGAGAATAAGAGGTCATTTATATCTGTCCCAGCCATCTAGGATACAAGAGGGAGGCCATCCTAGATCATGCAGTACTATTGAGCCAACACCAAGGGGAATAACAAATGGGCATTTTTTAAGCCACTAATTTTTGGGGTGTTCTGTCACATAGCAAAAACAAATTAATATACTAACCCTTCCCATTCCTCCATGTTGAAATCTCTTTCCTTCTTTGAATCCCCATAATATTATCGATGCCTTCCATTAAGCTTCTGTCACTTTTAATATTTTCTTAAAATTGTTTGTGGAAATACTTAATATCTGTGGGAGAATAAATTAGTTGAGGACTGAATTCATGCTGGACTTGTTTTTGCATTTCTCTCAATCTACTTCTGTAGCAGCCATTGAACACTCACATGGTCCATGCCTTCCCAATATCTGTGGAGGCCATCAGTGATTACGAAGCAACATGGAACTATGACTTAGAATACAGATTTTGGCATTTCTGTGTTAAAACTTCAGTTCTATTTTGTACTCACTGGGTCTTTCTGGGAAAACCATGAAGCTATTTTGTTTTGCCTCAGTTTCCTCACCTATGAAAGAGACCATAATAGTGCAGCCTACATCATGAAATTGTAATAAAGGTTGCATGAGTTGAGGTAAGTAGTTTGTTAAATACAAATAAATGAGAGGCACCCAGGACTGCCTCCAGCTACTGCAGGTCCAGGCCTCATTCATGGTCCTCTCTGATCTTCAGTCTCACTAAATGGACCCCGTGCTTCATTACCGAGTACAAAAATCTCATTGGCAATCAACCAATCTGACAATAAAGCATAGAAGCATAGATGGCTGGATCCTCCAAGGGGTCTTTCTTCCACTTCAGAGCAGAGGGAAGTTTACTAGGGAGCTTTCAGGAGATAGTTGGTAAAAGTATGGCTTTTGGAGCCCTTTGGTCCAAGCTGTGAGTGCTCCCTCCGTCACTTACAACTTGAGCAACCTTGGGGAGATTCTGATACCACCCTGTCATCTGTCAGAGGGAGATAACAATATCTGCCTATCAGGATTGATGTGGCCCCTCATGTGCTTGCTTAATAACAGACAGCTCTTATTACTCCTCCATTTCCTCTCTCAGTTATTTCAGAGACTTCATCTCTACTCCAATGGTCCTGGCTATGTGGTCTTGCTTGAAGGACACTAATGTTGGGGACATCTGCCAACAACCCCATTATAAATTCACCTAAATTTAGGACTGCTTGGAAATACCTGCAGCTCTTGTGAGCTCAGTTCTGTGGTAGCCATGGAGTTCCACATCCATATATGGCAGCCATTTGCAACTGTGAAACAGAATTGCAGCCCATGATCACAGCTTCTTCATCTTGGGCTCCTCATGAGCTATGAACCTGCCTGAGTATCCCAGTTAATAAGAAGGAGAATGGTGCTGGAGAGCAGGGCTGCAGCAGACTCTTGATTTAGCCTTCTAAATCTTTTTCCAATCTGCCTGTTGTTATGGCTACCATCCTTGTCCAAGCGCCAATCATTTCTTACCTAAATCACTGCATTTGCTGCTTCTCAACTTGAGACACATGCAGAAACCAGGGCCTCCAAGGACTTCTGTGCTGGTCACTTACTGAGGAGTAAGCCCAGGAATCAGAAGTGAGGGACAGGCAGAGTGGGAGAAGAAAGGCCCCTTTGTGATCGAAGTCACCCCTTTGGACAGTTGGGACCTGCTTGGGGCCTTCTGAGGATCTGGCCCTGTGCATTACCCTGGGCTCCCATTCTCTGCTGGCTGAGGTTGCTCTCAGAAGCACAACTCTGCCCCCAGTCCAGACTGCCCCCTACCTGAACCACAGACCTGCCCTGCACCAGTGTGGCTGAAGGTGGTAAGAGGCACTGGAGGTTAGACCTGTTGGTGTGAGGAGAGGCAAGTCAGACTCAACCGAGGCTCTAGGTAGAAAGTCACTCATGTCTGCAGTTTATGTGTCTTGGGCAGCAGCAGAGTGCAGAGGTCTTTCAAAGAAAGTCATCTACTGTCTGCCAGAATAGTGGAGCCAGTTGTTAATATTTTATTATCCTTTATTTCCAGAGGTGGGGGTGGAGAAGGGAATTACTTTCCTTGTGTGAGATAAACTCAGTCCTGAGGTTTGCAGTGCTTTTATGCAGCACTGGTGGCCAGAGTTCCTTTTTCTTCGTACTCTAGAGGGAAAAAATTAAAAAAATGAAACTGCCCACTTATAGATCAATTGCATCTTCCACTGCACAGCATATGGTCCTGGGGTGGGAAGCCTTTGAGCCAGGCCTCATTACTGGAGGTCCCTGTGAGGATGGATTCAGCCCAGACAGCCCCCACCCACCCCTCCACAACAGAGATTCCATCCATGCCGCTGGGACAGCTATGAGGTGATCCTCCCCAAATCGGTTCAGTCAAAGGACATCAGTTAGTGCCCTGAAAGCAAAATCTCCCCCTGGGTTTTCTTCTTATTTGGATTTCTTTGGAATTTGTGTCCCATAGGACATATTCTGGGACTTTTATAGATGAAGCTTGGGGATGGTGCTTTGAGAGAAATGGGGAAACGGGAAGAGGAAATGGGAAGAGGTCAGCATGGGTGTGGTGTGTGCATGTGGGGAGGCACCAGAAGTAATTTAATGCAGGGATGAAGGATGGAAGTGAGGTGAGCACAGCTGCAAGCAGAATTTAACTTTGGGATCTGATGTGCTGCATCTGAATGGGCTCTGGGATGTGAGACAGTATTTAGTGTATTTGTAGAAATGCTTTTCAATCTATAGGAATGTCTATCTCTACATTTAATCTCAGCTTGGCTTCCTTCTTCTTTCCTCCCTTCATCAGGAAATCTTTATGAGCATGTGCTGCAGGCCAGCTAGTGGCTACACAGCAATGCATGAGCCTGCCACATTTCTCCTCTTGGAGCTTCCAGTGAGGCAGCAGCCTTCTGCTCTCAGGGAACCAGCGGGTCCTTCTACTCCTGGAAACTATTTCTGTCCCACAGGCTGATGGAAGTTGAGGCCCAGCAAGGCTAGCTGGAGAGGTGCTTGTCCATCCACATAACTGCCTCGGGGCACAGCGGAAGGCCAGCAGGGCCTGCTGGAGAAGGCAAAACAGCATAACTGTAGCTCTGCCAAAACCTGCCCTTAAATGGAAAAGATCCAGGCCGCCAACAGCTCATGAAATTAGGTTGTTTGACAAACCAACAAATCTAGCTAAAGAGGAGCAGGCATGTGGTGGGCAGAGCATGCCACAGACATCTTCAAAGGCCCGAAGGAGTCATGGGGAGAGAGGAGACATGTATTTATCATGGCTTCAGAGAACACACTTGACGCTGGCTGGCAACCCTAGGAAAATACACTTGGGCTAACATGAAGAAAAATGATCTAAAACATCAGAGCTGTGCAGCATTGCAAAGTTGCCCCTCAAAGCAATGAGCTCCCCATCCTGGTAGTGGACGAGCAGAATCTGCCCTGGCCTGAGTGTGGTGCTGCAGGAGAAACTGCTGTGATGGAGCGAAGGTGTGCCTACCCTACTTGATTTCCAATATCCTTTCTAATTTTATTATTCTGTGATTCTTTGAAACATGGAACAACTTTATTTTTAAATCCACAGCCACTTATTTTTAGCTTGGGGGCTTTTTTTGCATATGCTTTTTAATAGAGTAGGGGATAGGTTCTAAAGCTCTTCTGTTTTTTGTTGCCTCAATAAAACCATTCCAAGGCAGGTTTTCACCCTAGAAGCTCTGGGTTCTGGGCAAATTGCTTGTGCTTCAGAGATCCTGGATAGTCCACGGCCTTCTTGTCTCTGTATTAGTGCTCATTTTTAAGAGGTGCTCTGAGGTCTTAATTAATTCTTATTTCCCTCTCTCAGTTTACAGAGGCCAGAATTAAATGCCAGTGGGTGCACTGCAACAACAGGGTCAGCCTGCATGTGGGAAGGTGCATGAGTCAGAGGAGAAGCTCAAATTACCTGGATCACTAAAAGCTGCCCATTTGTGTCTCTCTGGAGTAGCCCAGCCATGGCCAGATGGCAGTTCTAGCAGCAGTGAGCCTGAGCTGCTGGCAGTCCCGTATTCTGCCATGTCATCTGGAAGTCAGCTGAGTTTGTTTGTGGCAGCTCTGGACCACAGCTTCAGAGTGCCCCTGGGGTATGCATCTGTCTGGGTTAACCATGGCTCATGAATCTGATCCTTGACTGTCCTGGGGAACCAGAGGGATGGGTGGTGAGGTGGGAAACACTGCTAGCTCCAGCCAGCTGTGGTTTAGGTGAGTTACATCTCCAGGCCAGGCGCTTGGAGTGGGCCAGTTCCTCCTTGCAGACTACACAAGGCTGCCACCTCCTGCAACTTGCTGTCTCCCTTCTCTGCAGATATGAGTCTTTTACTGGTGATGGCAGATATAGAGGTACTACAAGGAAAGGAGGGTCAGGAGAAACTGGGTGTCAGTGCTTTCTACTCAAAGTGCTGAGCTGGAAGTGGTTGTAGCTTTGGGTGACCTAGGGGCTCATGGCAGCTCAGCCTTATGTCAGTACAGGGCAAGATAGACTTAAAGCCCTCACAGGTGTACAAAATGAGGCCCCATTGTGGGAATGAGAGTGGATTATCAGCCCCTTTGCACACCATGCCTAATGTTCTAAAACAATTGAATTTTTTCCCAAGAAGTCTTTTTTCTGTGTCTCAGAGCTGAAGTGCTATTGCAGGCTGCTCAGAAGGGCCTTGCCACATAACTCTGGCATAGGCACCTATCTCGGCAAAAGAGGGATACCTAGAGACACAGGTCCTTTTTGAAGACTCTAGATCCAAAAGTAATAGTAGGATCAGCAAATCATCTTCCCCAACTCCTGTTTCCAAAAACGCAACCATATTAGTGGTCCTCCAAGGAAGGAGCTGTTGATCGACATCCTGAGATGATGTCTACTAGCCCTGTATGGCAGGGACAAAGCATGCTGCAGAAAGAATTCTGTCCCGCTGGGGCCTTCTTTGTGTGGCTCTGTTACTTGGTATTGAGGCCCCTTCTATCCCTGCCTGCTGCAACTTGATTGGAACCTTGACACTCAAACTTGGTGCAATCATGTTTGACTTTTGCCCATTTGTCACATTCTGTCAATGCTCCTGGGGTCCCAGAGTGATCATATTCTAGACCAAATGCCAAGTGGCATTCCCCAAACCCACAGGTGATGGGAGTCTAAAATGCCAAGGTACCTATTTGCAAGTGGGTGGTGGAGGCCAAGAGTGATCCTGCTGCCTCTGCTGGGCCAGCTAGGTTCTAGCGGTTCAGCACGTCCTGAGCTCTGCTTTTGACCTGGTCCATATTCAGCTGGGCCCTGGGATCCGGGGAGTTAGCCCAGCTCAGCTGTGGCCTCTGGCCTCCACACAAAGTCTTTGTCATGAAGCTTGGCAAAGGGCTGCTTGACTCTTCCTGTTGCTGCAGACTATGGTCAGGGGAGGAAGAGCTCTGCTGGCCTGGTTGGATAAATAAGTTGAGGCCTAGAAGGTATGATTTTGGTAGCAGTAGGGTTTCGTGTGCCAGGAAAGGAGAAAGGGCTGCGTCTTGAGGGTGCATGCCAGCCACTGGTCACAAGAAGGGCCAGATAAAGCATGGGGCTGAGGAGCGTAACTCAACACTGCCTGGCAGCTGAAGCTTCCTGAACTGCTGGAGCTCAAAGACAGCACTAAAGTTCAAAGACCCCAAGATACATGCAAAGGTTACCAAATTCAGCTCTGTAGGAGATTGGTCTAGGGGAGAGCTCTTGTCTTCTCTAAGGGCAGGGACCCCACTGTATTTGCATTTCATCACAAAACGTGGCAGGGTGTGTTGCACACAGTTCGCAGACTAGCACTGTGGTCAAAAGCACCCTGCTGTGCTATTTAGCTTTGTTACTTGGACAAATTAACTATTGTCTCTGAGCAGCAGCGTATTCCTGTTCAATGGGGATAAATAGTACCAAACTTCTGTTGCAAGGATTAAATGAGATGGTAAAACAGTGTCTTGTCCATTTGTTACTGTTATAGGTATGCAGCAGGTAAAGCTTGAAAGAATTACATTATATTATATTGTAGAATGGCTATGTTCTGATTTTGAGATATTATTTTCTAATGCCTCACTTTACTTTGTATTTGTCACCTATTTTACATGCTGAGGAACTGTAGAATCATTTAAGTCATGTCACCAAGACAGCTGAGAAGGAACTAGCCCATATGTTGAAAATTCTTCTACGTTGAGGTACTAAGCCAGGGGCGATCACGTTCTTCACATAAGTATACTGGGGACCTGGGCAGTGTGCTCAGGAGCTGAAATCTGCAGTCCTTTGCCAATTCCAGGACAATGTGGGTGACACTGGCCAGGCCCCTGCTACATTGGCTCCTCCTTCTTGTGAGCAGAGGCCAGCATGCATCCCATGGCCTTTTGGGGTCAGGACAGCCACGTGGGGACACAGACCAGAGTGCTGCTCACTTATCTCCTCAGAAATTTGTCATTTAGCTCTTGACCTTGCTGGCCCTCTGCCTTGGGCACATGAGAAAGCTGACACAGAAAATCAGAGACTGTGTCACAGGCCAGGTGTTCACAGCATCGACTGGAGGGAGGGAAGGACTTCCTGGCAGAAAAGCCTGTACTCAGCTTGGGCTCAAAGCCCCCACCAGCAAAAGGCACAACAGAGTGAACTGGCCCCACTCACCCCTCCACCATTGCTCTGAGCTCCTTTGTGGTGCAGGCTCTGGCCTCACAGCTCCTCCGCCAAGTCCCTTGGCTTGCCTCTGCTGCTGTGGAATCTGAGCAGGACCATCACCAGCCCAGCTGTTAGGAATCATGTTGAGGATGAAAACAATTAAGCTGGGCAAAAAGCCTGCCCCAAATTCTGACCTCTCTGTTGCACCCTCAGCCCACTATTCTCCTGATCTCTTTTCTGGTCTCTTTTTCAACTGATCCATCCAGAGACTGGCTGTGAACACTGGCCACCAGTGGACTAGCTCCAAACGCAAGGGCTCCTGTGGACCAGAAGACCCTGGGGGACCATGGAAAGGGGAAACTGGATCCCAGAAGCAGCTCCCCCCAGGAAGCTGGGCCATCTGTGCAGCACTCCCCAGCAATGAGCTTTCTGCACTGTCCTCCTGGCTCTCTGTGCAGCAGACTTTCAGCACTGAGGTGACGACAGTGTGGAAACTGAGGCATGGGTGAGGAGGGCTGTGAGCAGCTTGTTCATACACCCCAGGCTGGCTCAGGCTTGCAGTCTAGGGGACTCAGTGTCACATGTGAAGCAATCCCTGGGGCAGTGAGACCCCCTCCCTGCAAGCAGCACTGGCTGGAGGGGCCTGGAGACCCCAGATCCCACCAAGAGAGCCAGGCTAAGGATGATGGTGCAATTATCTGTTCCAGTGCTGCATACCATTCCTGAACTCCTCTGGGCAGTGTCTGTGTCCCTGCCCCGGTCCTGGTCTTTAGTTCTTCACGCCATGTCTCTGGGGTCTAAAGCTGTGGCTGGCACACAGTGGCGCTCAGGAAATTGTTTTGTCTGACCAGTGATAGTGGCCCCTTTCTGCCAGCACCACTTGGGCTGGGAGCTTCTGGTCTCCCCCAAGCTTCTCTGGCTCCAGCTCCACAGTGGGGGCTCCTGGGGACCTGAGCAGCAAGTGTAGGTGATCTCCCACGGGCTCAGCCCCCTGCCTCTGCTCTGCATGCCACCCTACCCTGGCCATTGTCTTGCCATACCTGCCTTGCTCTCCTCCTGTTAAGGTGTTCACATTCCTTCTTCACCTGGCTACTTGCCTTAAATATCGAAGTATCAGTCCCACACTCTAAGGTGGCTGCTTTCAGGCACCTATGAAGGGGAGGAAGGTCAGCCTTGGTGAGAGGGTGACAGAGAGGACTTCAAGGGGCGTGCAGGATGCCTTGGAGACCCAGCTCTGCAGCCAGTGCCCAGAATTCCCCTTGGTTACTCCTAAGGCTAATGCTGAGTGTGAAGTCTAATGACAGGAGGGCAGGGGAACTGGAAAAGTATAGAATTTTACTTCATAAATATGTACAATTATTATGTGTTAATCTAAACTTTAAAAAATGTTTAGGAAAACAGAAATATTAAATACCCTGATTTGGTCATTATGCATTGTATACGGTGGCCCATAAATTGTAAAATTACAATAATAATTAATAAATATTTTAAAAGGAAGAAAAGCATCTCAGAGAGAGTTTCTTCTCAGCATATCACTTTACCAAGGAAACAATTCCACCCTGTGAGGGTGCCCCGCCCACCTTTGCAGCTGCCTGGGTGTGGCTGGAGACAGGGAGGCTGGGCTGTTAGGACAGATGATTTCAATTTAAGGCAGTGTTTGGGAGGATATTGTTCCACTTGCTCATTTTTCTTAGTCCTCCCTCACCCCTGAAATGTGATTTGATCTGTGGTGGACAAAAAAGACCCGTTTCCATAGCAGCTCCACTATGAGAGAGAAAAATCAGAATACAGCACAGCCTGAGGTGTTGTCTGGAAGAAGCACTGGGTGGGTAAAGAGACAGAGGCCAAGCAAACACCGAGAGCTCTGAAGCAGCTAGATGCCACCATTCACCCCAGGGTGGCACCTTGGGACCCCACAGAAGACAATGAGCATGGGGCAGCACGGAAGATGCTTATGCCCAGGGACACGTGCCTGCTTATTTCCTGGCTTCTATTTAACCAGCCCAATCTCTCAAGACACTAGACCTGCTGTATTTATTTTCATGACTAATGTAACCCACTCAGGCTGAGGTATCTGATCTTTCTCTTTCTTGTGCAGTTTTTCCTGTTTAGTTGAACATGTTAAAGATTGTGTGCACTTACACTTCCCCTCTGATGTTTCCAAAGAGGAATGTGGTCACTATTTCATCTTCCAAGGCCAGTGGTTGTGAGCCCAACTATCCAGGTCAGTTGTTAGAAAACTTGGCCTTGACATTGTCCGCACTCAAAGATTTCATTCAAAGGAATGAGATCTTTGGGAAATACTAAGGGTTTTAGTTCAACCTCTACACCCATTTGGAGTTGTTGAAGTTGAGTTTCTAAGGAGGAATTATTGGCTGGACTTGATGTCCCTGCCTGTAGCCAGAATGAGATGTTCAGGAAAGGTGCTTGTGGGAGGCATGGTGTTTCTAGGAGGCGTGCTGCCCAGAAGATCTCTGGGTCTGAGTTTGAGGACTTGGGTTAGAGAGTGACCCTTACCCTTTGTTGAGGTTGTCATACTGCTGGTTTTCTTGGAGATCCATATACTAGTCTAGCTCAGTGCCTAGCCAGAGCTAATGGCCCAGGATTTGAAAAAATCTCCAGTGTGATGTCCTCCAAGGGTTTTGCCCTTTGCTCAGAACTCCACTGTGCCTTTTAAAGGAGACTGGAACCATGTGTCTCTGATTCATTTACAATTAACTCATCAGAGTGTTCCCATTTTCATGAGTGATATATTATCTTAAGATGCCTTTGCAGTCTGGTTTATAAGTGTCTCTTTTTCCCTTAGAAACAAGGGACATGTCTTATCAAGGCATGTGTTACGGGGTAGCAGGGAAGACTTCTTCTGACTTCAAGTCTGAGCCCTGTTTGGGTTCACAAGAGGAAATGTGAGGTTTCTACAGAGCTGCACGGTTTAAATGTCATATCCTGTGAGCATAGGCTTAAGGAAATAAAAAGTAAATCCTTACAGATCTAACACTCATTCAATGTTGAATATGTGAACACCAAGATACTGCTAGATACTGTAGGTCTTGGTGCAATAATGAAGCAATGGAAAAGGTTACAGGCACAGGATGAGTATTATCACAAAGAAGATTGTGATAATTGCTAACACAAAGGGACAAAGTAAGGGTACAGAGGAAGGAAAAATGACCAGTATAATATGGTAAGGCTTGTGGGCAGAGGGGAATATTTGACGTGAACTTTGGAATACAGCTTGGACGTCCAGATAGTAGTGGGAAAAGCTTCTAGACCAAGAGAACAACCACCTGAGTACAGTTGCTGAGGTGGATATGTGCAGAGGATATTTCATGAACATCAGACAGACCAATGTGGCCACGTTACAGAGAGCTGGGAAAGAGCATGCGAGAATTAGGGCCAGAGACAAACATTGAGTTGGAAGGAATTAAGACTTTATTCGGTACACAATGGGAACTAATATTTTCAGGCATGAAATGACTTTATTTTTTTTCCATTAAGTTTATTGGTACATTTTAGGTATACAATACAGTTACATTCATCATTGGGATCTTGTACCTTTATATGATATATCTTGGTTCTTATTTTTTCCCCATTCCCCTACCCTCCCTTCACCTCCTCCACCTTTCCCTATTTACAGAGGTTTTGTTT